>NC_064921.1:289591211-292091211 GCF_023897955.1 Schistocerca gregaria | reverse complement strand
CCTATGAAAGTGCATGTTTTTCCAGAAAATTATAAATATTTAGCTAATATCCCTTGTGGAAAGCCCTTACAACACATCAGGCTGCCACAGAAAAACTACCAAAATTCAAAAATTTGAAAGAAGTCCTGTGAGAAACAAAGTATATAATTACTCAAAATTCATAGTCCATGCCACAGACACTAGTTATCTAGTTAATGGCCTGCAAAAAACAGGCATTATTATAATAGAATAAGGGATTATGAAGGGATTATATCCAGGTCAAGGATAAACTACAGCCATTTCCAGGCTTGGTAACTAACAGCAGATGTAAACACTAAAATTATCAATAAATATGAGTTGTGACTCAAGGGAAATGGTTCACCGGGAAACTGAGATTCTCTGTTTGACAAGCTGCATAGTCCCCCCACCCCTTCACTGAGCCATCTTTACAGAAATAGAAATAGGGATGTTGCTCATGCTACAGCTTGTGGCAGTACCTGTTCTTATTCAAGGTAGCAACATGTCCCACATCCTTTCTACTGGGCCAGTGAAAGATGGTCATGTAGAAACCTTAATCTGTGGTAGTAATGACAGAAGACAGACCACATAATGTGTGAGCATTTTTTATTTATATGCAGATAAAAAATACAAATGTAAGCATAGTAGAATCACAAGGTGCAAGAAAAACACATTTGCTTAAAATGTGACATGACCTCATGCCTCACCAGAGAAGTCAGTGTATGTATGGTGGACATCACAATGCAACACATAATGCCATGCATCCTTGAATCTTGTTGAATTCGCCAGCTCAATGGAATTAACTTGTAGATGCCCAGCAACTCACCAGAATAACACTCACGTCTCTAGCTTTTATACATAGAGGAGGAAGCCCTGGATGAGCAAAATTGATTTCTCTGCTGATAACATACAATTGATAGCTTGAAAGTCATATGTGTGAACTCTTCTAATCAAGTACAGACTTATGTCAGACTAAAAGTATTAAGTGTCTTAGAACACCCAATGCCTAGACATTAAATAATTTATATCTCTATTATGAGTAGGAAGCCATTGCAAAATCACTTTTTCAGTTACATTATTCAGTTATTAGACAAAAATCAATACACAATAAGACTATGTACAGCTTACCACCTCCTTGAAGCCAACCCATCTTGACAACTCTGTGAATGAGTGTATTCTTATAGTGTAAAAGTATACCTTCATCATTTCCACCCTTCTCACCAGTGCACAAGCACTTGAAATTCTCACAAGTCAATGGTAGCAGATCAGAATACAACTGAAATTAATATCTGAATTAATAATTTTTAAGAACAAAAAGTCGTCATTTAATTCTAGTTACACAGTAAATTACATAACACACAGCGTAATTTCATTATCGAGATTGCTAATAACAATTGCATTAAATGTTGTAATGGTTAGTGTAGTGTGATGAAAAGAATCATCACCACCAGGTTCCAGATGGCAAGAAAAGAAAGGTGGTGTCTTTCATTCCAGTCAACAAATTATGAAACAGTTTGCTGCATTAATATCCTGATCTTGTAAAATGATACTGATTCTCATCTTAAATTGGGTGTGATGTTATAAGCTTAAGGAGAAAATTTCTCAAACCAATGTAAGGCTGCAATATGTAGGACCTAAATTCAATTATTTTTCATTATTAGACAGGCAAAATGTATTCTTTCTTTTAGTTTAACGAAAATGGGTCAGCAGCACTTAATGTTACTCTCTATACTTGCAAACATGATGGCAGACATTTTGTGAAATTCTGTTAGTCATGAATCCTATCATTGACCCATTCTACCAGAACGATTTTTCCAGTCAGTGCAAATACTCAACTTTTGTGAATACATTGGTACAATGTAATTGTTATCAAAATGGAGCATTGCAACACTCAACTCCTCTGATTACATTCTCAAAATTAAACTGATATCAAACCAGTGTGCTGGAATTTAAAATTCTTATTCATTATATTGTAAGGTTTTAATATAAAAAATAAGGCTGATCATGGTATCAACTACTCAACAATTTTATTTGATGAAGGAGTTTTGATAGTCATCTGTTGTGAATAGTAAATGTTATTTAAAGGTTTTGAATATGTATTTCCATTTGTAAATGGTGTTACTGTTCAATAGTTACTGAAGAAGGATAACTACCCATAATTGTACCTGACTCAGTTGTTCACTCAAAAATATTCTGTTGGAATTACAGTAGATGAGCAAAACGTTTGCCGGTCACATCAAGGACAACACTGGGTGCATGGGCAGATAGATTTGTCACTGTGGAGTGAGGGGAAATGATAGGGGGAATTTTTTCTTGTCTGTCTTCTGGTACTAATACCTGTGAAATGTGTTTTATTAACCTCATAACATAAAGAATTTCAGATCATAAGTCTGATGTACAGGAGACAGGCCAAGGTTATACTTATTTAAAATTTTGTCAAACTTACAATGTTACATGCTGAATATTTTATACAAAGTTCTTTCAATCACAATTTCAGAATTTTGCACCCATTATAACTACCATTTGTTTTTATTTCTTTTTCAGGATCCAGCTCAAAGGATCACTTCATCCTTCATGAAATCTTCACTGAATAGTAGCATTTTTCAATTACAAAATTGCATAAGTTGCTTTATAAAATATTTAGAGCTATGTTATTGTGTTACACCCTTTTATTTTGTTGTGAATTTTCATGGCTATATATTGAGGAGTCTGAGTATACAATTTTAAGTGATGTGAAATGAGCATAAAGTTTTTTATGTTGTGTGAATCTCATACCATTAAGCCCCTGTGGTATAAATTTCAAACAGAAGTAACAAGGATTCATGAACCTGCATTATAGAGACACCAAGGAACATGACATTAAACTAATGCTGTTGTAAAACAATGCAGTGAGTACAAGAAAAATGACATTCACAACATTTAGTAACCACTTATGATTGTGTGTCATACTGCATAATGCATTTATATATATATATATATATATATATATATATATATATATGTGTACAATTATTGTTATTAATCAATTAATCATCTACTTGCAGAGACAACTCAACAGCACTTCATCAAGCAATAACAGTGTCATAACTATGGGGGCTGAGGGAGGCAGCAATTCGAAGCAGAATGGTGTTGACTTTCAATGATCAATACTTAGATACTAATTTGAAAAGGTTACCAGTTGATGATAAGATCAGTATATTTTTTCTGGCTGAGGTGTCATCCTGCAGTCTCATTATTCGCTCCCGAGTAAAAAAGTTTGCGGCCTCTGTCAAATAATACGTGTTTACACAAAATAATTATAGCATACCATTTTCCTCAGTCACCTGAAAGTCATACACTTTTAGATTACATGTACATACTGCCTACTGATAATTTAAATGACAGAAAGAAGGAAAACATAATACTTCTGCTGAGAAGGATAGCTGAGCAAGTTCAGTTACTCCACCTTGTGATGTTTCATGGTGCATGCATAATCGGATTGATTATAACAACAGAGTCAATAGTTTGAGAGATTTGTCCAATTTGTTGTATATTCAATGGAATACCATTCCTCTATATTAGGATGCATGAACTTTGTTTCACCAAAAAGATTTTATACTGTGACAGTGTTTGGCAGTTACTAACCCAGATATCGTACTACAGGCGAAAAGGAAATCATATACACAGGTGATAGTACTCTCTAACTGTCATCACTATACAATCATTTGCACAGGAAATTAATTGAATATTTTAATTTAATGGTCATAACTACATCTGTCCAGTCAGTTTTAAATATACTGATATACAATTCATAATTGTCAGTGGGTGGATGTAATTATTTTCATAAAGGCCTTGCAATGCATCCATTGTTACTGTTTCCAAATGTCATCAGTTAATCTAAAAAAGAAAATGTAGTGACTTGTGCATAAGAAATAAACTGCACTCTCATGAAACACAAATGGAAAAAGGCGGAAGTAAATGGATAGTATAAAAGTTATTAAAAAGCTTACCTGGAATATTATGGTTCCAGCAGGATGTTTGCCAATTGTAAAGTCCATGTAAACATGTGTCCTCTGGAATAAAAAATACAGAAATTGATGGAATGTATAACATGTCTGCAGAGATCAATAACTTATTCCAAACATAGCATATTTGTCAAAAAATATTGAACAATGACTGCATCATGATTTCAGATGCCACATGAAATTTTATTAACAGAGGATATAACAGTATCAGTTAAACAAAACCACAAAAACAGGAAATTCTGCATGAAACTTACCTTTGTTTTAGTCAAAGTGTCCACATAGTCAAGCAACATGGGCCTGTAGTAATCTGCAGTTTCAACCAAGAGTTGGATACCACAAAATGTGGCTATTTCATTTAAGAACTTGTCACATCCCCGGATGTAGCCACTGTCAGTCGTAATTATCACTGGTTCCTTTATTGCCCATAGTTCATGACCATACTCCTGAAATAAAGTATCCATTTTGAAATATTTTGAACTCTGTTTTGAAAATAACAATATTTTAAAATTAACAATAAAACATCTATCAAACAATGGAATATTCAGGACAGAATGGAACAATATTATGAGAAGGAAAGTTGCCACTCACCATATAGTGCAGATGCTGAGTCACAGATAGACACAATAAAAAGACTATGACAAAATAGCTTTTGGACAGTATGGCCTTCAAAAATAGACAACAGACTCACACTCACACACACACAACTGCAACTCACATACACACAACTGGCAGTCATGTGTGTATGTGTGAGTTGAATTTACCTGTGTGTGTGTGTGTGTGTGTGTGTGTGTGTGTGTGTGTGTGTGTGTGTGTGTCTGTGTGTGTGTGAGAGAGAGAGAGAGAGAGAGAGAGAGAGAGAGAGAGAGAGAGAGAGTACAACATCTACACTCCTGGAAATTGAAATAAGAACACCGTGAATTCATTGTCTCAGGAAGGGGAAACTTTATTGGCACATTCCTGGGGTCAGATACATCACATGATCACACTGACAGAACCACAGGCACATAGACACAGGCAACAGAGCATGCACAATGTCGGCACTAGTACAGTGTATATCCACTTTTCGCAGCAATGCAGGCTGCTATTCTCCCATGGAGACGATCGTAGAGATGCTGGATGTAGTCCTGTGGAACGGCTTGCCATGCCATTTCCACCTGGCGCCTCAGTTGGACCAGCATTCGTGCTGGACGTGCAGACCGCATGAGACGACGCTTCATCCTGTCCCAAACATGCTCAATGGGGGACAGATCCGGAGATCTTGCTGGCCAGGGTAGTTGACTTACACCTTCTAGAGCACGTTGGGTGGCACGGGATACATGCGGACTTGCATTGTCCTGTTGGAACAGCAAGTTCCCTTGCCTGTCTAGGAATGGTAGAACGATGGGTTCGATGACGGTTTGGATGTACCGTGCACTATTCAGTGTCCCCTCGACGATCACCAGAGGTGTACGGCCAGTGTAGGAGATCGTTCCCCACACCATGATGCCGGGTGTTGGCCCTGTGTGCCTCGGTTGTATGCAGTCCTGATTGTGGCGCTCACCTGCACGGCGCCAAACACGCATACGACCATCATTGGCACCAAGGCAGAAGCGACTCTCATCGCTGAAGACAACACGTCTCCTTTCGTCCCTCCATTCACGTCTGTCGTGACACCACTGGAGGCAAGCTGCACGATGTTGGGGCGTGAGCGGAAGACGGCCTAACGGTGTGCGGGACCATAGCCCAGCTTCATGGAGACGGTTGCGAATGGTCCTCGCCAATACCCCAGGAGAGACAGTGTCCCTAATTTGCTGGGAAGTGGCAGTGCGGTCCCCTAGGGCACTGCGTAGGATCTATGGTCTTGGCGTGCAACCGTGCGTCGCTGCAGTCCGGTCCCAGGTTGACGGGCACGTGCACCTTCCGCCGACCACTGGCGACAACATCGATGTACTGTGGAGACCTCACGCCCCACGTGTTGAGCAATTCGGCGGTACGTCCACCCGGCCTCCCGCATGCCCACTATACGCCCTCGCTCAAAGTCCGTCAACTGCACATACGGTTCACGTCCACGCTGTCGCGGCATGCTACCAGTGTTAAAGACTGCGATGGAGCTCCGTATGCCACGGCAAACTGGCTGACACTGACGGCGGCAGTGCACAAATGCTGCGTAGCTAGCGCCATTCGACGGCCAACACCGCGGTTCCTGGTGTGTCCGCTGTGCCGTGCGTGTGATCATTTCTTGTACAGCCCTCTCGCAGTGTCCGGAGCACATATGGTGTGTCTGACACACCAGTGTCAATGTGTTCTTTTTTCCATTTCCAGGAGTGTATTTTTTATGAAGGCCAAACTAGCCAAAAGCTAATTTAGTCCAGTTAAACTGTCAGAAAAAAAGCCTGTAGCTTGCAAAAGGTAGGGTAGAAGATTTTATTTTTTTAACTCGTTCATATTGTTGGGAAGGTTAGAAAACCAAGTTTTGCCAACAAACTTTCTCTTGGGAAAACTTTCTGCAGTCAAAAAACTTCGAAAATTTCGGACTTTTCAGTTTTTTTTTTTTTCAAAATATCTCAGTTTCATTTGTTCCTATTGCTTTGACGTCTAGTTTCTTTTTTAAAGAGCACAAAATTCTCTACAAATTTGATTCTTACCATTTGTTTCTACTCCCGGTATCTAAGGCGCTATAGCGCATCAAAGAATACCAATTTTTCAAATTTCGAGCAAAGTGGCAAATTACCTAATTTTTGAACACTGTTATTTCAGTTTCCATTTGTGTAGTATAAAAATATTACTCATCATGTTATTCATTGGAATTTACCATCTCACTCTTCTGCATGGTCAGGACAAACAGCATCATATTCAGTATCTACGAACAATTTCACATCGGATTGCGTGAAGTTTATTTGTGCTACAATATGTAATATGATTGCATGCAGGTGCCATACATTTTCTACAGTTGATTGTCATTAATGATCAGTTATAAGAAAAATTATGTAGGAATTATTCTTTAGTGGACAAAAGCGTATTTATTCCTTTGGTGGGCGGAAGGCGATTATCTCTGGTGATTTTTCACAGCGCGCTGACAGCTATTAACACACAACAATAAGGGTCCTACAGTGGTGTCACTTCCATTCAGTATATGTTGTAGTACTGAAAATGAGTACGTCTGACATGAAAAAAACTGTGGTGAGTGGTGGACGCAATGTGGGAAAGAAAGGATTGAGCGCACTTATCGATTGTAGTGCTAAACGCAGGGAATCTGCTCACACCCGTTTTATTGAAGCGTATCGATCAGGCAATTGGAAACTTCATCTTGAAAGTGTGTGTAAAATGCTTCCCTACTTCCATTCAGCTGGACATTTTATGTACACTAAAAGTGGCCACCTCTACTTACAGAATATGTTGACACTCGAGGAAAAAATGGATTTATCAGAATATGAGAATTTCACAATGAAAGAACATTTTACAATCCAGCGATCAGAAAAGTATTTGTCAGGGGCTCCTTCTGACATAACTATAGAACAAACATTGATGAGAACCATGAAGAGTTCTGGAGGACTTACTTCTGGCTGAGGAATTACGGATAGCGTATAACCAGATGGACATTGGGTATGATTAACATGCAGAAAATTTGTGAAGAAATTGAGTCGTATTGCGAAGTGAGTGCAGTAACATCAGAACAGCATGTAGATGCAAGAAGTTGTCGCATCGAACAAGATGGCATAGACTTGCGTAAGCTGCGTGATTGGTTTTCAGTGCACCCTCCCTTCCCTGAAAGTGATTTTATAATGTCTATCAGCAGTGGTGTTGTCAGAACGGAGGATGTTAATTGTCATATGTGTCACGAAGAGGGGGAAAAAGGATAGTTGGTGACAATTTCCATGAAGTAAGTTCCGTAGAAAAGATAAAGTTGTGACTCTTCTTTCTGCATTCAATTCTGTAAAAGCTGGGAGCACTAAAATTACTCCTGTTGATCCTTTCACTCTTTTCCAAAGGATTTGTTTAATGAAACAAAGCTCTATTTATTACCTACAACATCATTTTAAATCTCAATTTGCTGTTGTATTTGATGGGTATCCAAATGTAGCACAAAGAGTGCTGAGAGGATTCGTAGGTCCAAAAACCATTCTTCGGTTGACGTTGTAGTTGAATCAGAGATGGTGAACCAAGTCCCTCAGGACAAGTTCTTGTACAATGAACGAAACAAGATGCGTTTGATCACACTTCTTAAAAAGGAATTTCTGGAGTGTAGCATTGAAGTGCACCAGGCACAAGAAGATGCTGACGTTATGACTGTAACATCTGCCATTTCCAGAACCAAAGATTTTGAAAGTGTTGTCATTGTAGGAGAAGATGTTGACCTGCTTGTGCTCATGACCGGTTTGAGGGCAAAGCATTGAAAACTTATTTTTCTTAAAACCAGGGAGAGGAAATCCAGAAGACAAGTGGTTATCCACTGTATCTTACAAGTTTCACAGTGAATATATCTGTTCACTCACGCCTTTAGCGGATGTGATACAACATCCGCTTTTTTGGTCAAGGAAAAATTAAGTACTGCAATATTGTTGCAAAAAATGAACAGCTAACCTCAGTGCTTGGCACGTTCAATAAACCACAAGCTACCCGTGAAGAAACAATAACAGCAGAAGAACAGGTTACTATCGCATTGTATAGTGGAGGTGTCAGCAGTTCCTATGCACTAGACCATTTTCTGTACCTGCTAATCGCCAAGTCTGCCACAAAAAGCAAACTGAATCTTGCACGGTTGCCACCTACACAAGATGCTGCAGAACATCATTCATTGCGTACTTACCAACAAGTCCAAAGTTGGATGGGAAACTGGAAACCTCCTGAGAAATGGGGCTGGAATCACAGTGACCACGGTCCAATACCCATTATAATGAGCCAAGATCCAGCACCTGAAGCACTTCTTCACATTGTTTCATGCTCATGCAAGCTGAACAGTGGCAGAGTATGTTCCTGCAGAAAAGCGGGTTTGAAATGTTCTTCAGTTTACAAGAAATGTATTGGGGTCAACTGTGAAAACGTGCCAAAATTTTTATACAAAGACAGTGAAAAAGATGTTATGGAGAATGTTGAGGAAACCTCTGACGAAATCAACGAACTTGCTGAGGTTGATTCGCTGTTTAAAGAAGAGGTCAATCTGGGATCAACTCTATGTACAGACCCTGAACCCGTAACTCAAGGTATTTCTGGTGACACTGAGGAACCTGGCCCATCTAAATGTTGGAAGTGATGCTCATATGTGTCTCAAGTGCGCTAAAGTGCGATATTACAGGTATTACACACACAGAACTGTCAACATATTTTAGTAACTGACAATGCATTTTAATTGTAATAAAGCTACTTACTTTTAATGTCAACTGTGAGGCTTATAAACACAAAAATAATTACCTACTTAAGTAGGTTGCCTATTGCAGCTAATAATATTTCAGTTTCCTGAGACAATTTATTTTGTGTGTGTGTGTGTGTGTGTGTGTGAGTGTGTGTGTGTGTGTGTGTGTGTGTGTGTGTGTGTGTGTGTGTCTTAATGATGTATTTTTATAGTTATAGTTTTACAAATACCAGGGCTGAGGTGGTCCATAGTGAACTTCAGGAAGTGATGTAAGAATCACAATAGTTGGGTGCCCAGCAATCCTCATGTTGCATACAGAGAAATTGAATACCTGAAAGTGAGGTGGTAAATTCCAACATATAACATGATGTATAATGTGTTTATACTACACAAACAGAAACTGAAAAATAATGTTCAAAAATAAGGTATATTGCCACTATGCTCAAAATGTGAAAAATTGGTATCTTTTGACGCTCTGTAGCGCCTTAGATATTGGGAGTAGAAAAAAATGGCAAGAATCAAATTTGTAGAGAATTTTGTGCTCTTTAAAAAAGAAAATAGATGTCAAAGCGATAGGAGCAAATAAAACTGAGATATTTTGAAAAAACTGTAAAAAGGCCGAAATTTTCCATGTTTTTTTTACTGCAGAAAGTTTTCCCAAGCAAAATTTTGATAGCAAAACTCGATTTTATAATCTTTCCAACCATATGAACGAGTTGAAAAAATAAACTCTTCTACCCCACCATTTGCAAGGTATATCTACTATTTGACTGGACTAATTTGTGACAATCTTTTTGTTGTGCCTATCTGTGACTCAGCACCTCTGCAATATGGTGAGTGGCAACTTTCCTTTTCATAAGAACGAAGCATCTATGAGAAAATTACTAACCTTGTTCCACTGGCCCCAATGAAACTTAACTAGAAGCAAGACTTCCTGTTCTGATGTGGCTATGGATTTCTTATTTGATGTTTGTTTCTTTTTAAAGAATAATGAGTTTCACGTGCCTGGTTGATGCTCATACTTTCTGTATGGAAGTAAGATACCAAATTCTAACTTCTCAGTGGTGCTTTTGAAGTAAACATGAATTAAGCATGTGTCTCCTTACTCTTTGCTGTGGTCTTATGTGGCAAACCAATGTTAAGCGCCTGTGACACCTACCTTGGTCATTGGCTCCCAGTACTGGACAAATAGAGTCCAACATCTCTTCTGTATCCAAATTTACAGCCAGGAAAGCACCATGTAGTGAACCACCTCAACGCAAAAGAAACACAACTGCTCACATTATGAAGGAACTATTCGATATGATGTGTTATTGAATTACTGCATGACAAGTTTTTATTCCATCAACCTTGAAGTGCGTCATTACACTGTAACAACATTCGTCCAAAACCATTCAATGCTGAGACAGTGGAAGAGCAGTTTACCATAGACATGTTCATGCCCATCACCATAAAATGTTGTACTTACAAAATATGTTCAGTTATTGATGGTTGACATCAGAGTAGGATCCACTTGAATCCACAAACATATGCAATTATGCATTACACTGCTCAAAATATATCTGTAAATATATTCTGTGATGTGTCAAAACAATGAAAAAAAGCACTCTAATATATTACCGTAGATAATTCTTTTACAACACAAGCAGCCTTGTTTCTTTGGCATCAAATGGTACATTGTAGTGTATGAAAATATGATATGTTCCTCGGTTTCATTTTTAAACAAAACTTCGGCAAGCACAGTTAATTGACCTCAAAAAATTTTATGTAAACACTATGACTGTAAAATATTTTCAAATTCTCTCTTGAACCTTGTTATGACAACTGCATAAGCATCTATTCTCAACAATGGCAACCCCTGCCTTCTTTGCAGTTTCTGTTGACATAAAACTGATTTTTGTTACTATGCTGAAATATGGTTCTGGTTTTAATGAAATGGAAACTTAGGCTACATGCAAAAATAAATACTCTCCCTTATTAATATTCCACTTCTCTTCTCAACCATTCAAATGTCAAAATGGGAAGACTGATGGTGATATAATATAATACTCTACATCTACATACATACTTCACAAGACATTGTACAGTTTGTGGGTGATGATACCATGTACCTGCTAGTGATTTCCTTTCCTGTTCCACTAACAGACAGAGTGAGGGTAAAATGACTCTCTATATGCCTCCATATGAGCCTTAATTTCTCTTACCTTATCTTCATGGTCCTTACGAAAAATGTTTGTTGGTGGCAGTAGGATTGTTCTACAGTCAGTT
Source organism: Schistocerca gregaria (assembly GCF_023897955.1). NCBI lineage: Eukaryota > Metazoa > Arthropoda > Insecta > Orthoptera > Acrididae > Schistocerca > Schistocerca gregaria. Next base: position 292,079,613 of record NC_064921.1, on the reverse strand, counting down.
CAAATACCGGTTCTCTAAATTTTCTCAACAATGTTCCTCAAAAAGAATGTCACCTTCTCTCCAGGGATTCCAATTTGAGTTTCCAAAGCATTTCCATAACACATATTGCTCAAAACTACTAATAACAAATCTAGCAGCCTGGCTCTGAATTGCTTCAGTGTCTTGCCTTAATTCAACCAGGTCACACTAGTGTCCTTCTCCTATATGTGGTCTCCTTTACAGATGAACCACACTTTCCTAAAATTCTACCAATAAACCAAAGTTGACCATTCACCTTTTCTACCACAATCCTCACATGCTCATTCCATCTCATATCACTTTGCAACATTACACTCAGATTTTATAAATGACATGAGTCCAAAAGGAAAGCCAAAAGAAAAAGAGTTTAAAATACATTTTTTGAGTGTTTTAAATTTTAAGTATTAGCATGAAGCACATGGTGATGCTGCACTGTGTAGAGTGAAGTTATTGATGACGTGACAGTTCTCAATGGGTGATGGGTGTGGCGTTGTAATAATCATACCATTCTATATTTGAAGAAAGTGTGATAAAGCATTTGAACTAGAACCAGGATGAAGTAAGACAACAAACACAGGGACAAGGGACATGGTATGTTGATTTAGGATGTGGGATTGCAGAGTGTAAGGCATTAAGCTACAGATGGGAGGGAACTGTATGAGTGTAGTTGCATGGCGAGTAATCAAGAATTAGTTACAAAATGTAGCTGGAAGAAGTTTCTAGAAAACAAAAATGTTATTCAGCACTCATCTGAGGAAGGGGAAGAGTGACTGTTTAGAAGTGGCAATACATATAGATTAGAACAAGAGCTTAGAGACAGTAAAATCACTGCATAAAGGCAAAATGAAGCAAAGTGCCAAGGAAGAAGTAAATGTCTTTTTCATTTATCAGAAATTGCCAGAAGAACCACAGCATAATACATAAGTGTGTCTAAAGTATGTACAATGGGAATGACATATCATCACCAATCTATATCAAATTAAATAACAATTTGTAAAGCTGATGTTTTTTACTCTCTAAAGCAGACTGTTGCTGCTTGATTGCCCACACAGGGGGCAGCCAGATGACTGTAAGCATACATGAGAAGGGGTAGGCAAACAGCTCTTGCACAGGCAGTTAAGCATCCAGGCTTTACACTACTCAATCACATGCCTCAGCCAGACGACTGCAGGCAGGGGTTGACAATAGGCTTGAGCTTGTAACAAAACAAGCTGTAAATGTGGCGCAGTAGGGCCACCTGGGAGATAGAATGTACTACTTCGGTCCGCCCAGTGGTCTACTTGTGGATGCCCATGCCCCATGAGGCATTAGAACAACCGGCTCTAAACTGATTGTTGCAATCAGTTGTAAGCTTGCCCCACTACTCTCTTGTTCATATCTTGTACAAATGTATTTTTCCCCTTTATCAGTACTGGTATATTTTTTACATCTACAAACATCACAATTTTTTTTTCTAGATCTAGACTGTTTTTATATACCATTTATATAAGTAAAGAACAGGAGTTGTTCAAGTACTGAACACTGCAGTACACTAAATTTAATGTTTCTCTGCACTGGGTTTAATTTTATTCTTGTGGTATTATTTGTTATTGTGACCCTCTTAAGCTATGCGAAGGTGAAAAATCATATACACTAAACTAGATATATCAACAAGACATGCAACTGGTAATCTGATGCAAGTATTTGATTTTATATAATAAAAGACTGAAAAAACTTAGCAACATGATTTTATACAAACTTAGTGTGTGTTCTCTGTGTTTCCTTTGTTACAAAGATACATGAGACCTGGTGACATTGCGTAACGACTGCCTACATACTCTCTCTGAACCTCAGTAGTCTGGCACACAGTGCTTAAAATCACTTCATACATATCACGACATTCTTTTCACATTTCAGATAGATGCTACAGAATATTATCAGAAGAAAAGCCACAAGTATTCAGTCAATTAGATCATATGAAGGAACAGTGCTGACAGAAGAATAAGAACCAAGGATTCCCACCAAGATGATTTCACATGTCCATACCACATAGTACATGACCAGGCATAACAATTGATTGGACTATGTTATTATACCTTACATATGACTGACGTGTAGCCTACATAATGCCATCAATGAGTAAGTAAAGTAAATATTATCTCTTTTAGAAAAACACCATCAACCAGAACATGAGCCCACCTACAGCCACTAACATTGCTTGGGGGACTTACGTTGGGAAAACATACCATCCATTCTGTCCACTGCAGAAGCTCAAACAAAGTGTCCAACTTTCATTATTTTTAAAAATAAGATGTGTTTTGCACAGGTATTCATTGAGTTCTGCAAAAAAAGTCTTGATTGAATAGCTCCCCCCATGGAAGTGCATCACAGAACATAGGAGGGTGGTCGTGACTGCTAAAGATTGAAGATGGGTCTTATGCTCCTCATCATTGCATCATTGCAAGCCAACAGATGCAACACCTCAGGGCAGCACCACAACTGTGTATCATCACTGGATTCCATGAAGTATAACAAGTGTTTGTTAGTGAAGAAGAACTCTGTTAAAACACTGTGATATATTTTTGCTTTTTACCATAGTAATGACCCTGAAATCGAATGAAACAAGTTTACTGAGAGTGCTCAGTTTAGACCAAGCAAATTTCTTTATAAATCTGTAACTCTTTTAACCCTTGTGATTATTATTCATCAAGCAATATTGATCTCTAACTTAAATAATTCAAACATCAGCCATTGGCATCCATAATAAAAGTTGTGTTTCACTTTGAACAACAAATTATTTTGCATCTCTTTCTTCAATTTGAAAAATTTCCTACTTATTAAAAAAAGTAAAGTAATTTACATAGTCATCTGCAACAACAGTCTGAAATAGCATTTTTTAATGTTAAATGCATTCATTTTTCCAAACCCAAGAATGAATTTTTGTTTATGCACGGGATTTTCTAATCTTGTGAATTTGAACATGTTGCTACTATTTACCAATCAAAGTTTGTTGAAATATAGTGCAATTTTTCTGTTGTGTTTTCCTGTTTACTGTAAAATGTATTTTTATCCAAGTCTGAAGTTCTTGTTTTGTGCTTTTAATGTATTAAACATTATAATGTCTTTTGCTGCCCCCCACCCCCATGAACCACAGACCTCACCATTGGTGAGGAGGTTTGCACACCTCAGCAATACAGATAGCCGTACCATAGGTACAACCACAATGGAGGGTATTTGTTGAGAGGCCACAATTGCAACTGCCATTCAAAAGAACAATGAACAGATGTAATTACAGTGGATGATACGGTAGAGCACTCACTCGAAATTTATCATCTCGTGTAGTTGGGGCTTCATCATAGACTGCATCTTTGAGTGTTCCCCAAATAAAGAATTCAAGAGGAATCAAATCAGGGGAACTTCCAAGCCATTTGACAACAGAATTTCATCCTACCAAACACCCAGGAAAGTTCTCATTCAGTTTTTGAATTGCTACATGGAATGAGTGAGCTGAACAACCATTGTGTCGCAGCCACATACACGGTCGAATATCCCGGGGGACATCTTATAGAAGAAGCAACAGAATATTCATCAGAAACGGTGTGAATCATTTAGAAAGCCTGAGATGAAGTAAGGTCCCACAATGACAGCACACCATACATTTACACTCCATGGCCATTGACATTGCACCTGACAAAGTGAATGTGGATTTTCAGCTGCTCAGTAGTGGATGTCACGAAAATTTACAATGTTGTTGTTGTTGTGGTCTTCAGTCCTGAAACTGGTTTGATGCAGCTCTCCATACTACTCTATCCTGTGCAAGTTTCTTCATCTCCCAGTACCTACTGCAGCCTACATCCTTCTGAATCTGTTTAGTGTATTCATCTCTTGGTATCCCTCTATGATTTTTACCCTCCACGCTGCCCTCCAATACTAAATTGGTGATCCCTTGACGCCTCAAAACACGTCCTACCAACCAATCCCTTCTTCTAATCAAGTTGAGCAACAAACTCCTCTTCTCCACAATTCTGTTCAATACCTCCTCATTAGTTATGTGATCTACCCATCTAATCTTCAGCATTCGTCTGTAGCACCACATTTCAAAAGCTTCTATTCTCTCCTTGTCTAAACTATTTATCATCCATGTTTCACTTCCATACATGGCTACATTCCACACAAATACTTTCAGATGTGACTTCCTGACACTTAAATCATTACTCAATGTTAACAAACTTCTCTTCTTCAGAAACGCTTTCCTTTCCATTGCCAGTCTACATTTTATATCCTGTTTACTTTGACCATGAACCATGGACCTTGCTGTTGGTGGGGAGGCTTGCATGCCTCAATGATACAGATAGCCGTACTGTAGGTGCAACCACAATGGAGTGGTATCTGTTGAGAGGCCAGACAAACGTGTGGTTCCTGAAGAGAGGCAGCAGACTTTTCAGTAGTTGCAGGGGCAACAGTCTGGATGACTGACTGATCTGGACCAGTAACACTAATCAAAACGGCCTTGCTGTTGTGGTACTGCGAACGGCTGAAAGCGAGGGGAAACTATGCTCATAATTTTTCCCGAGGGCATGCAGCTTTACTGTATGATTAAATGATGATGGGGGTCCTCTTGGGTACAATATTCCAGAGGTAAAATAGTCCCCCATTCAGATCTCTGGGAGGGGACTACTCAAGAGTACGTCGTTATCAGGAGAAGGAAAACTGGCGTTCTACAGATCAGAACGTGGAATGTCAGCTCCCTTAATCACACAGGTAGGTTAGAAAATTTAAAAGGGGAAATGGATAGGTTAAAAAGAGATATAGTGGGAATTAGTGAAGTTCGGTGGCAGGAGAAACAAGACTCTTTTGGTCAGGTGAATACAGGGTTTTAAATACAAAATCGAATAGGGGTAATGCAGGAGTAAGTTTAACAATGAATAAAAAAAAAATTCGAGTGTGGGTAAGCTACTACAAACAGCATAGTGAACACATTATTGTGGGCAAGGTAGACACAAAGCCCACGCCTATTACAGTAGTAGAAGTTTATATGCCAACTACCTCTGCAGATGATGAAGAAATTGACGAAATGTATGAGATAAAAGAAATAATTCAGGTAGTGAAGGGAGATGAAAATTTAATAGTCATGGGTGACTGAAATTCGACAGTAGGAAAAGGGAGAGAAGGAAACATAGTAGGTGAATATGGACTGGGGCTAAGAAATAAATGAGGAAACCGCCTGGTGGAATCTTGGTTTAAGAATCATGAAAGGAGGTTGTATACATGGAAGAACCCTGGAGATACCAGAAGGTTTCAGATAGATTATATAATGGTAAGACAAAGATATAGGAACCAGATTTTAAATTGCAAGATATTTCTACGGACAGATGTGGACTCTGACCACAATCTATTGGTTATGAACTGTAGATCAAAACTAAAGACACTGCAAAAAGGTGGGAATTTAAGGAGATGGGACCTGGATAAACTGAAAGAACCAGAGATTGTACAGAGTTTCAGGGAGAGCATAAGGAAACAATTGACAGGAATGGGGGAAAGAAATACAGTAGAAGAAGAATGGGTAGCTTTGAGGAATGAAATAATGAAGGCAGCAGAGGATCAAGTAGGTAAAAAGACGAGGGGTAGTAGAAATCCTCAGGTAACAGAAGGATACTGAATTTAATTGATGAAAGGAGAAAATACAAAAATGCAGCAAGTGAAGCAGGCAAAAATGAATATAAATGTCTCAAAAATGAGGTCAACAGGAACTGCAAAAATGGCTAAGCAGGGATGGCTAGAGGACAAATGTGAGGATGTATAGGCTTATCTCACAAGGGGTAAGATAGATACTGCCTACAGGAAAATTAAAGAGACCTTTGAAGAAAAGAGAACCACTTACATGAATATCAAGAGCTCAGATGGAAACCCAGTTCTAAGCCAAGAAGGGAAAGCAGAAAGTGGGAAGGAGTATATAGAGGGTCTATACAAGGGCGATATTCTTGAGGACAATATTATAGAAATGGAAGAGAATGTAGATGAAGATGAAAAGGAAGATATGATACTGCGTGAAGAGTTTGACAGAGCACTGAAAGACCTAAGTTGAAACAAGGCCCCGGGAGTAGACAAAATTCCATTAGATCTACTGACAGCCTTGGGAGAGCCAGATGTACGAGTGAGCAAGATGTACGAGACAGCCAAAATACCCTCAGACTTCAAGAAGTATATAATAATTCCAATCCCAAAGAAAGCAGGTGTTGACAAACGTGAAGATTACCAAACTATCAGTTTAATAAGTCACAGCTGCAAAATGCTAACACGAATTCTTTACAGACAAATGGAAAAACTGGTAGAAGCTGACCTCGGGGAAGATTAGTTTGGATTCTGTAGAAATGTTGGAACACATGAGGCAATACTGCCCCTGTGACTTATCTTAGAAAATAGATTAAGGAAAGGCAAACCTAGGTATCTAGCGTTTTTAGACTTAGAAAGAGCTTTTGACAAAGCTGACTGGAATACTCTCTTTCAAATTCTGAAGGTGGCAGGGGCAAAATACATGGAGCGAAAGGCTATTTACAATTTGTACAGAAACCAGATGTCAGTTATGTGAGTCAAGGGACATGAAAGGGAAGCAGTGATTGGGAAAGGAGTGAGACAGGGTTGTAGCCTCTCCCCGACGCTATTCAATCTGTATATTGAGCAAGCAGTAAAGGAAACAAAAGAAAAGTTCGGAGTAGGTATTAAAATCCATGGAGAAGGCATGGTTAATAAATGTTACTTGATCAGTAAAGAGCAAATATTGGAAATACTGGAAATACTGTCGATGCAGGATACATATGACACTCGTCTGGCTGATTCCACATTCCTTGGCAATATGTCTCAGACCACAGTGCTGATTCATTAGCATCATAGCCAGAACAGCTTCTTCTTGTTCTCTGTCAGTTGCAGTCTTCTTTCTTGTCCTATTTCTGATGTTCAAGCAGACTGTCTGCACCAGCATGCTAATAATTTGTGCAATTGCCTAGCACATCAGACACTGGTGATCCGGACAGATAGCTCTATATCACTGTACTGTGGTTATGGCATTTCTTTTACATTCACCATATAGAATTAGTATATCCAACTTCTCCTCAATGGTGTACATGTCTGCAAGCAACAAATGTTGAGGCAAAAATGAGTAGCCTGCAATGGAGACAAGTAAACAGGCAAATGAGTTGACAATCTGAGAAAGGGTAGTAAAAGAGCTCTGCTTCGCTAGTTGTGACTCCAACCACCGTGCTCTCAAATTTTATGACATTTCTTGAATCTTTTTATGACATGTTTCAATGTGAACACCAAAAAATGCTATATCACTGTAATTGTTTTCTCAAGAGCTTTTAAATCTAGTTCTAAAAAGTATATGGTTTAATTTAAAAAAACTTACTTCAATGCCTCCATTGACACCAGAGCTAAAAATATTAACCGGACAAAAAAATATGTTCTCCTGGATGCCCTAATATTTACTGAAAACTGCGTTTCAATACGTGTAACCCTTCATGGAATAAAAGTGGTGTTATGCATTGTGTGTGTCACCCCGTATGTTCCTGCAAGCAAGAGTGCATTTTTCAGGTCAGGAGCCTGTGCAGTTTATTGTTTTCCTCAATCATTGTAATGTGGGAACATTTGTAATTGTTCCCTTGAGCATTCAAACAATGCTTCACTGAAAGCTATCCATTTACTTTTATAAATACAAAAGACATGTCAGATTATTCAGTAATCATGTACAATTTAACAGGCACAAATAGAGTGCTGTCTTACAGTTCTTTACCCCACAACTGACCAATTCAGTGCACACTTTACATCATCGACAATCCATTGATCTACATCTACATCTACACCCATACTCCGCAAGCCACCTGACAGTGTGTGGGGGAGTGTACTCTGAGTACCTCTATCAGTTCTCCCTTCTATTCCAGTCTTGTATTGTTTGTAGAAAGTAAGATTGTCAGTATCCCTCTGTGAGGGCTCTAATCTCTCTGATTTTATCCTCATGGTCTTATAGCGAGACATACGTAGAAGGGAGCAATACACTGCTTGACTTCTCAGTGAAGTTATGTTCTCAAAACTTCAACAAAAGCCCATACCGAGCTACTGAGTGTCTCTCTTGCAGAGTCTTCCACTGGAGTTTATCTATCATCTCCGTAATGCTTTCGCAATTACTAAACGGTCCTGTAATGAAGTGCACTGCTCTCTGTTGGATCTTCTCTATCTTTTCTATCAACCCTGTCTGGTATGGATCCCACACCAGCGAGCAGTATTCAAGCAGTGGGCGAACGAGTGTACTGTAGGCTACTTCCTTTGTTTTCAGATTGCGTTTGATGGGGTTTCATTACCCCATTCCTTATGAGGTATGGCTATATATTGGTTTACTTTGACTTACCTACAATATTAGTAAGTATGAACCAATAAGTAACAAATAAATTTGGTACATCATGCAAACAACTATTTGAAAGTTCTGTTACTCTATTGTTGTTGTTGTTGTGGTCTTCAGTCCTGAGACTGGTTTGATGCAGCTATTCATGCTACTCTATCCTATGCAAGCTTCTTCATCTCCCAGTACTTACTGCAACCTACATCTTTCTGAATCTGTTTAGTGTATTCATCTCTTGGTCCCCCTCTATGATTTTTACCCTCCACGCTGCCCCCCAATACTAAACTGGTGATCCCTTGATGCCTCCGAATATGCCCTACCAACCGATCCCTTCTTCTAGTCAAGTTGTGCCACAAATTTCTCTTCTCTCCAATTCTATTCAATACCTCATCATTAATTATGTGACCTATCCATATAATCTTTAGCATTCTTCTGTAGCACCACATTTCAAAAGCTTCTATTCTCTTCGCCTCTAAACCATTTATCATTCATGTTTCACTTCCATACATGGCCACGCTCTATGCAAATACTTTCAAAAGTGACTTCCTGACACTTAAATCTATACTCAACGTTAACAAACTTCTCTTCTTCAGAAACACTTTCCTTGCCATTACCAGTCTATATTTTATATCCTCTCTACTTTGACCATCATCAGTTATTTTGCTCCCCAAATAGCATACCTCATTTACTACTTTAAGCATCTCATTTCCTAATCTAATTCCCTCAGCGTAACCTGATTTAATTCGACTACATTCCATTAACTTCATTTTGCTTTTGTTGATGTTCATCTTATATTGTCCTTTCAGATCAGCTCCTCTTTCAGGTCCTTTGCTGTCTCTGACAGAGATACAATGTCATAGGTGAATCTCAAAGTTTTAATATATTCTCTATGGATTTTAATTTCTACTATAAATTTTTCTTTTGTTTCCTTATACAGATTGAATAACATCGGGGATAGGCTACAACCCTGTCTCATTCCCTTCCCAATCACTGTTTCCCTTTCATGCCCCTTGACACATATAACTGCCATCTGGCTTCTGTACAAATTGTAAATTGCCTTTCACTCTCTGTATTTTACCCCTGCCGCCTTCAGAATTTGAAAGAGAGTATTCCAGTCAGCATTGTCAAAAGCTCTTTCTAAGTCTAAAAACGCCTTTCCTTAATCTATTTTCTGAGATAAGTCACAGGGGCAGTATTGCGTCACGTGTTCCAACATTTCTACAGAATCCAAACTGATCTTCCCCGAGGATGGCTTCTACCAGTTTTTCCATTCATCTCTAAAGAATTTGTGTTAGTATTTTGCAGCCTTGACATATTAAAAGGATAGTTCAGTTATTTTCACACCTGCTTTCTTTGGGATTGGAATTATTATATTCTTCTTGAAGTCTGAGGGTATTTGGGCTGTCTCATACATCTTGCTCACTAGATGGTAGAGTTTTGTTAGGCCTGGCTCTCCCAAGGCTGTCAGTAGATCTAATGGAATTTTGTCTACTCCCGGGGCCTTGTTTCAACTTAGGTCTTTCAGTGCTCTGTCATACTCTTCACGCAGTATCATGTTTCCCATTTCATCTTCATCTACATTCTCTTCCATTTCTATAATATTGTCCTCAAGAATATCGCCCTTGTATAGACCCTCTATATACTCCTTCCACCTTTCTCCTTTCCCTTCTTTGCATAGAACTGGGTTTCCATCTGAGCTCTTGATATTCATGCAAGTGGTTCTCTTTTCTTCAAGGGTCTCTTTAATTTTCCTGTCGGCAATATCTATCATACCCCTAGTGACATGCACCTCTACATCCTTACATTTGTCCTCTAGCCATCCCTTCTTAGCCATTTTTGCACTTACTGCTGATCTCATTTATGAGACGTCTGTATTCCATTCTGCCTGTTTCATTTACTGCATTTTTATATTTTTTCCTCTCATCAATTAAATTCACTATATCTTCTGTTACCCAAGGATTTCTACTAGCTCTCATCTTTTTACCTACTTGATCCTTTGCTACGTTCACTATTTCACATCTCAAAGCTACGCATTCTTCTTCTACTGTATTTCTTTCCCCCATTCTTGTTAATCATTCCCTAATGCTCTCCCTGGATCTCTCTACAACCTCTGGTTCTTTCAGTTTATCCAGGTCCCATCTCCTCAAATTACCACATTTTTGCAGTTTCTTCAGTTTTGATCTACAGTTCATAACCAATGGATTGTGGTCAGAGTTCACATATGCCCCTAGAAATGTCTTACAATTTAAAACCTGGTTCCAAAATCTCTGTCTTTCCATTATATAATCTATCTGAAACCTTTTAGTATCTCAAGGCTTCTTCCACATATACAACATTCTTTTATGATTCTTGAACCAAGTGTTAGCTATGATTACTTTATGCTCTCTGCAAAATTCAACCAGGTGGCTTCCTCTTTCATTCCTTACTCCCATTCCATATTCACCTACTACATTTCCTTCTCTTCCTTTTCCTACTATCGAGTTCCAGTCACCCATGACTATTAAATTTTTGTTTCCCTTCACTATCTGAATAATTTCTTTTATCTCATCATACATTTCATCAATCTCTTCGACATCTGCAGAGCTAGTTGGGGTATAAACTTGTACTACTGTGGTAGATGTGGGCTTCATATCTATCTTGGCCACAATAACACCTTCACTATTCTGTTTGTAGTAGCTTACCTGCATTTCTATTTCCCTATTCATTACTAAACCTACTCCTGCATTACCCCTATTTGATTTTGTATTTATAACCCTGTATTCACCTGACCAGAAGTCTTGTTCCTCCTGCTACCAAACTCCACTAATTCCCACTATATCTCTTTTTAACCTATCCATTTCCCTTTTTAAATTTTCTAACCTACCTGCCTGGTTAAGGGCTCTGACACACTCTGATCCGTAGAACACCAGTTTTCTTTCTCCTCATAACAACGTCCTCCCGAGTAGTCCCTGCCCGCAGATCATAATGGGGGACTATTTTACCTCTGGAATATTTTACCCAAGTGGATGCAATCATCATTTAACCATACAGTAAAAGGTGCATGCCCTCGGGGTAAATTACAGCTGTAGTTTGCCCTTGCTTTCAACCATTCACAGTACCAGCACAGCAAGGCTGTTTTGGTTAGTGTTACAAGGCCAGATCAGTCACACATCCAGACTGTTGCCCCTGCAACTACTGAAAAGGCTGTTGCCCCTCTTCAGGAACCACACATTTGTCTGGCCTCTCAACATATACCCCTTTGTTGTGGCTGCACCTACAGTACAGCTATCTGTATCGCTGAGGCAAGCAAGGCCCTTCCAACAGCAAGGTCCATGGTTCATTGGGGGGTTATTCTAATGGTAGAGTTATTCTCAACATGTCTGGCTTCATAATATTAACTGCGGATCAGAGATCCTTATCTTGAACTGATACATTTGCCCTTCATTTTTATCCTCTACAGCAAAGTATTCCAGCTCTACTACCCACCTACATGCAGCCGAGTGCCAGTGGGGAGCAACGAGCAGAGTGGGCAGTCAGTCAGTTGGGGTGAGCTGATAGGCATCACAGGCAAGCAGACAGATGCCCATGTCCCCTGAAAAAGTGTTGGAACATCATGCTCTAAGGCCTGCATCATAACCATATAAACACTTCGCAGACCACACTGACACAACAACAGTCATCTATGGCAATGTGATCAGCATTACTGGTGCTGGAGTTGGGTGATTTCATGACAATTCAACGAACCACTCAACCTGACCAACTCAGATTTCTTTCAAGCATGGCGCATTCAATGACCTACATAACAGATGAAAAACTACTAATTTGAAGAGTTGTATTGCACTCACGAGGAAAGTTACAGGTCTGCAAAGTTTAGAAATTGTGTGAGACTTAAATGAGTCTATCTCAACATAAATGACTATAATTATGTCCTTAATCCAGTTACAGCAATGAAACATATATTATTGTAAAGTTAATGAGTAGAGTTCTATGTTAATATGCAACATCGCTGGTTTCTAAGAATTTTCACATGAAAGGTCATTGACCTTGATCTTGAATATCTCAAAACACCCCACCTTCATTTTTTTGAAAAATGTGTGTTGTATTGCTCCAGTATGTTACTATAAACATGGTAAACATGAAGATGGCACACCAATGGCCTCATCCTCAAAAATTTATTTTGTCAGCATCACTAACTGACTAATTGTTGAAGTGAACAGCCAGTCAGACAGACTTTTGTTTCAATTAATCATCATTATCTTGATTCATTGGTGTGGCTTGTTTATTCAGACAGTTGTGGTAAATGGATTTCAAGTAAAAATTGTACTGCTGCAATCCATTTAAAGAAGAAGGTCTTGAAAGAGTACAAACTTAAGGAATGTTTAGGAGCAGATGTTAAACAAGTGTCCTAATGTATTGTTAGGTGAAAAAATTTGCAGCAAATGCTGAAAGCAAATATCACAAAACTCATCAAGCTCTGCAGGTGTTGCCTCAGCTGAGCTAGGTACTTCGAGTGATAATATAAGTGAACATGAAATAGCACAAGATCTGGCATTGGATTCTTTAAATATTAGCCTTCAGTATTTTGGCAAATCTCCTGTGAAGAAAAAAATGGCTTCAGGATAAGAAAGAGTACCCAAAGCAAAAATTGAAAAAAATTGCCTCAATGTTGGAGCATGCTTATGTAGCATAAATGGAAAAAGAAGATTGTGAAAAAAGGCTGGAGGAAGAAAAATCATAGCCCAGCAAAAAGACAATTGTCACAATTCAGATGGTATGTGTGACAAAAAAGAAATTTTGACTGTTGTTTGAAAAAGCTGCAGTATAAGGAAGACCATGAAAGAATTTGCTGCTTCAGAATCATCTTATGGATAGAGAAACAGTTAGCAGCGGAACACTGTATAATAATGACACCAAATCCAAAGGTAGGTAAGACATTGTGTGAGAAAACCATTCAACAGGTACATGACTTTTACTATGATCACAATGTGAACCATGTGTTGCTGGGAAGAAAAGACTGTGTCTGTGAAATAAAATGGAATTAGAGTGCATAAGTAGAAGCAACTAGTGTTGACAGTCTTAAGGAACTGTAAGCACATAAGAAACATACCCAGATGTAAATACTGGTTTCTCAAAATTTTGTGAGTTATGACAAAGGTACTGTGTTCTTGCCAATGCCAGTGGGACCAATGTTTGCATGTGTGTCTCACAGCAGCATTTTAAGTTAAATACTGGTTGAAGGGTGTAAAATGAAAGAACTAACAAAGCATGAGGAACACACATTACTGTCATGCAAGCTCTTCCAGCTGGTTTCTTAAGTGCATGTTCCTATTGTCAAAGTGTGACAAGATCAACTGATTATTTGTTTGAACTGTCTGGTGTGAACTGCATTGTTGAAACTACATGTAAGTGTTGATTAACTACAGGCAGGGCAGCTCTTGAGACTACAACAAAATCAGCAAAAGATTTCAAGGAGGTGTTTGTATCGAGTTTACAATAGTTCCTGTCACACTCATTTATGCAGCACCAGTCTATAGTTTTTCAAAATCAATAAACAAGAACTCAGTATAAATGAATATTTTGTTGTTTGTGATTTTGCAGAGAATTGACTGTTCACCATTCAAAATGAACTACAAGGGTTCTACTAGAAAAATTCACAGGTTACAGCTAACCCATCTGTAGCTTGCTACACAGATGCAAACATTAAAGAAATACATCATGTGTTGTAAGTGGAAATATCTGACTGCCTTCAGAATGATATGGAGAGTATGTATATTCTTACCAGGGCAATTTCTTCAGTTTCTTAAAAATATTATTTACCAACTGCAAAGCACATTTATTACCTGCTGCCCAATATCAAAAAACAGAAAGAATGTCATGAAGCTGTTCTACCATCAAGAAAATTTTAATGTTACAAGAGAATGGCATAAGGTTGCAGAGATTGGTGAAGAGATTAGCCATACTTCACAGCTTTAGGGAAACTCATGAAAACCAGATTTTAACCCCATGATAATTGGTTCAATGATTCAATGAAAATATTCATGCCTGTTTTTCCACTATACATATGTATCCAATCATGATGAAGATATTGCCAAGCTGAAGCAATGTTTGGAGAATACACGCATGATTCTAGCTATCTATAAGTTTCATTGTATAAAGATATAAATAAAGACATATTCCACTTCTTTGGTGAGCAGAGAAGAGTCAGTGACTGTTGTGGTGAATGAAATGCTGTTAACTGGTAGGTATGGATTAGTTGTCTGTGTGTATGAAAGTCATTGGTGGATTGCATGTGGCTTACAAACTTATGAAGAAATGGATGAAGCCAGAGTTCTTGCAACCACATGGACTATCCTCATCATTCATGTTTTATACCAAAGCAGAAACCTGTGTTCTCAGAAGATGTGACATTCCAAAAAACTGGATCCAGTGACACCAACTGAAGGATATAGACTCTCCCTGCATCAGATCTGGTGAACATTAACAATTTAACTGGAGAATTTTGAGACGAGTTGTAACTACACTTTATTACATGTTCACTGAATCTGCACTATAAATGGTTCATAATACCACTACAATGATGTGAACTATATTTTCATGCAACATTAGTTATGGACTGTACTTTTTAATAATTTGTGTTTCATATTTATGTATTATTGTACCAGTACCTTCTGCATTTTGATAATGTACTGAAGTGACAATTTTTTTGGCATGATGTCTTTGTTGAGCCATCTTGATATTTACCATGTTTATAATAACAGGCTATGGCAATACAGTAATAATTTTTTTCAAAAAATTGATGGTTGGATGTTCTGAGATATTTAAGGTCAGTGACCTTTCATGTGAAAATTCTTAGACACCTGCCATTTTGCAATGGTGCACACAAATGTAAAGTTCTAGTCATCAGCTTTCCAATGATTTATGTTTCATTGCTGTATCTGGATTAGAATCAGAAATACAGTGATTTATTTTGAGACAAACACACATAAATTGCACACAATTTCCAAAATTTGCAGACCTGTAACTTTCTTCACACTTGTCATACACGTTTTCAAACTGGTAGTTTTCCATCTCTTACCTGGATCACTGGATGCACCAAATTTGAAAGAAATCTGAGATAATCTGGTTGAAAAAAATGTTACTTTCCTGGATCAAGTGGATAAGGCATTACACAGTTAGCAAAGAACATTGTGTAGACAAAAGACTTACAGGTTAAATTTCACATGTACACTCATGATGATCCAAGCTTTCCTTATTAACAACTTACCTTAGTGTCACTGACTACCTAGACACAGTGATTTAGCAATATATTCATACACTGAAAATGTGATTGCATTGCGATTCATACCAATATACCAATATAAAAGAAAAGTAATTAAGATAGGTGTTCCACAAAATTCTATTTTCTGCCCAGTGTTGTTCCTGACTTCTATCAATGACCTAGAGTCATCCAGCAATTCCCAAAAAATATATAACATTTGCAGATGACACAAATGTATTGATAAAAGGCTAAACTGATGCAGAAGTACAACATGAAATACAAAATTGTACCTCAAGCATTGCAGAATGGTTTACCACTAACAATCTTGTCAACACAGAAAATTATTGTAGTTAACCTTCATACCACACAAAACAAAAATCCATTAAACTCCACTATAAATCTCTTCAATAAACAATCAAAAATTGTAAACTCAACAAGTGTGAAGTGGGGCACACACATCAATTACTTTGAGTCATAAGTCTTCTGACTCATTTGATGTGGCCTGCCACCAATTACACCAGCAAGAAGCAAAGCTTGGTATGGTATGGTGTAAAACCCTTGCTAGGTGTAAAACAAAATAAATATTTTTAAACAATTTGTATTATGCCCAAGCAGAATCACTGCTGGGATGCGGGAATACTTTTTTGGGACAATTCACCAATCAGCAAAAGCTGTTTCGAAGCACAAACAATGATCAATCATAGAAGCAACTGAAAATATTGCATGAAGAAACTTTTGCAAGCCACTTTCTAAAGCACTCCAGACGCTACCACTGTTATGCCTGTACATTTTGGAGTTCATTATTTACTTACATAAAGAAAATTTGAGAGGCTACAAAAATTTAGTGCTTACAATTCAAGCTGTCTGCACATATAACACCAGGCAAAAATTCAGTGGCAGCTGGTTATCATATACTAATTTACTACAAAACACTGTACATACTGCACTAAACTTAAGCCATTCACTTCAAGTGTGAGCCAGAAATTGCAGTAAAATTACAACATTTCTCTTGAAAAGTGAGCCAAAAATTACACTAAAATAAAGTAATTTCTCTTCAAATGCATGATGGTATGCAAATAAAAAAAACAGACAAAAACATGTTTTGTAGCACTCTCTACACTATAACTAGAAATCAGTGTTGAGTGCTGAAATTACTGTCAGCAACGCTATGATCAGCTCAGAGAAGCATTGCAGCTATCTGCTCACAGCACCAGATTAATAGATTTTTTTGAAACTGCATGTAGCACATTGTGCAAGCATAGAGTTGAGACATTTTTAAAGCTTCATTGTCAAAATTCCACCATGCCAAGTGTTGCCATCATGGTAGCTCAGCATGTTTGGTCAGAGGGCTGGTTGGGCTCTGTAATAAAAAATCTGAGTGAAGTATTCAAAGATAAACTTCAAGGAGTGGTGTCCACCCACTCCAAATGCCAAGAACAATTACGAAAACAAAAACAGAAAAAGTAGCCCTGTAATAGGCTGGTAATCCTTGGACTTGTGGCACTTCTTGGAGATAGCAGTTTTTTTATATTTTTCCCACTTGTGATGTCAAACTATTAATTATGAAGTTTAAACACATTTAAGAAGTGCAATTTATACACATAAAATTAATATATTCAATTTAGATCTGATTTCTAGCATCATAAGACAAAGTGTTACAGTCCATCACATTGTAGCACGATGATATAACTTTGCATGAGCCGTCACTGCGAAAATTGGACCTTCACAGCAAGTATGCAAACACAGCTCACACAAGGAACCCCACTGAGTGAAGGCCCCTAAAGGCCAATGACATATACAGCATTTGATGTCCCACATATTGTCTACCATGTAACTGCAATATTGGCTCACATTCAAAGAGAAATGGCAATACGTTATACACCCATGGTCTCAGTGTAGCGTCTTTTATTAGTAATCAAAATGTCCTAAGTCCCAAGTTCAAACTATACCACCACTTAAACTTTTAATAAAAATCATCAGAAATGGAGGTCAAAGACTTTCAGCATAAAGAAGTCACCCTCATTCAGCCAATAGCATTGTCAATGAGAGTAGAGGAGCGGTCAGAGGTTCAGGCCACTCTCTTGCCCTCAGGGTGGGAAACAGCCTATAAGGGCAGAAGAATCAGCAGGAAGCAGCCCATAAATGCAGAAGGATCAAAAAATGGTTCAAATGGCTCTGAGCACTATGGGACTTAAAATCTAAGGTCATCAGTCGCCTAGAACTTAGAACTACTTAAACCTAACTAACCTAAGGACATCACACACATTCATGCCAGAGGCAGGGTTCAAACCTGCGACCATAGTAGTCACAGGGTTCTGCACTGACGCGCCTAGAACCGCACGGCCACCACAGCTGGTGCAGAAGGATCAGCAATGATCAACAGGATGAGGACACAGAAGGCAATGGAAACCACTGCACTAAAGATACATAATGCACATCCGTAGGAAATGTGCCCTGTAATTGAAAAAGTGTCATGATGATCTCTCCATTGGCAAAAGATTCTAGACTAGTGCCCCATTCAGATCTCCCTTAGGGGACTGCCATGGAGGTGGTAACCATGACAAAAAGACTGAATAACCAATGAAAGAATAACATTCTATGAGTCACGGCATGGAGTGTGAGAAGTTCGAACATAATAGGGAAGTTATAATACCTGAAAAGGGAAATGCTAAGACTCACTGTAGATATAGTGGGGTCAGTGATGTGAATTGGAAAGAAGACAAAGATTTATGGTCACAAAATACAGTGTAATATCAACAGCAGTAGAAAATTGTATGACCGATCTAGGATTTATTAGGAAGGTAGAGCAGAGTGTGATACAGTGAACAGTTCAGTGACAGCGCTGCTCTTAGAAGAAACATCAGCAAACCAACATCAACAATGATAGTTCAGCTATACATTCCAACATCTCAAGCTAAAGATGAAGAGAGAAAGTAAGTATATGAGGATATTGAAATGGTAATATAGTACATAAAGGGAGGTGAATGTCTAATAGTCATGGGGGACTGGAATGGAGTTGTAGGGGAAGGAATAAAAGGAAAGCTTACAGGAGAATATGGGCTTGGGGCAATGACTGAGAGAGGAGAAAGATTAATTGAGTCCTATAATAAATTTCAGTTAGTAATAGCAGATACCCTGTTCAATAATCACAAGAGGAGGAGGTGTTCTTTGAAAAGGTCATGAGATACAGAGACGTTTCAGTCAGATTACATCATGGTCAGGTAGAGATTCTGAAATCAGGTAAGGTGTACCCAGGAGCAGATAAAGGCTCAGAACACAATTCAGTATGAAAAGTAGGCTGACGGTTAAGAGACTGTACAGGTAGAATCAATATGCAAGAAAGTGGGATACAGAAATACTAAGGAATGAGGATATATGCTTGAAGTTCTCTGAAGTTATAGATACTGCAACAATAGCTCATTTGGCAGCTGAGTTGAAAAGAACTTTACATCCCTAAAAAGGGCAATCACAAAAGTTGGAGAGAAAAACATAGGTACTAGAAAGGTAACTGTGAAGAAACCATGGATGACATACGAAATACTTCAGCTGATCAATGAAAAAAGATAGGGTGATTGACTGAGGGGAGTTATGGGACTAAACACTGAGGTCGTCAATCCAGCAATTCTACAGTTATGTGCATAAGATAGAGGCATTCACTAAAAGTGGGTGGATCCAGAGGGATCAAACTATAATGTGAGGAAGCTAAAACCCCACACAGTAGAAGGGATTTGAGGATAGGCCAAACCTAAAAATTGGAAAAATTGAAGGAAAAAAGATCAGTCTTTGCATAGGGGAGTGATCGTGGGTCCCAGACCCAGAGAACACAAAGAGAGACCCTAACCACAACAAGCCTGCTCCAGGAGGAAATCAAAACCTTATAACTGAAAATACAAAGCACTTGCATGAAGGGAAGTCAGGACCAGTTCAATCATCTGTGAATCACCTGCTTATATTAAAGGCAAGGAATCTGGAAGGTTATACTCAGTATGAAGGACCAAAAGAAGGGGACATTCTGCCAATATATTGAATACTGTCAGTCTGGTTCCACAACCAAATTGTGGTGGTGGGTCATTACACAAGAGAAAACAATAGGTGCACTTCATATGACTGATCTGTAGAAAACATAAGACAATGGGCTTCTTCCAACAGGCACAGAAGGAAAAGTGCCAAACTGTGGTAGTCTCCTTGATTGTGCAGAGTTTATTACTGATAGCAGTAGTACATTTGATGTCATTCCACTTTTAGGCAAAAATAAATTTGATGTAAATCTACATTTGTGCACCTGGGATCATGAAAGGGACTGGTGGTATATATCTGCCTCTCTAGCCAAATGGTCAGCCAGTTCATTCACTGGGATGTTTACATGCTTTGGGACCCAGAGAAAGACAACTGAGCATGTGGCACAGCCAAGGGCAGAGAGAAGGTCATGGACAGCAGAGACCAAAGGGTGATGAGAGTAACATTAGTCTATTGCCTGCAAGCAGCTCATTAGTCAGTATATATTAAAACACTGTAGAGGGAGGCCTGAGTAAGAGACTGGAGAGCCTCTTAATAGCTAGCAGTTCTACTGTGAACATGCAACATAATTCTGGCAGTAAATGATACTCCATGCCAGAAGGAAATTAAAAGTGTATTCTGCCTTATCTATCAATTTTAGAACCATCAGTGTAGAAGATGGCAGCCCCTGGAACTCTTCCAAGGATGGAACATACAAGGTGCCAGAATGCCATAGGGTGAAAGAGACCTTAGGATTTAGGAACAGATCAGTCCTAATCTGTGGATCTGTGGTTGAGGCATCATCCGGGGAGCCTAGGGGGGTGGGGAGGGGGGGGGGTGGAGAAATACACGGGGGCCTTTCCAGTGAGTGGAGGTGGATATCTCGACAGAGGGAAGTGAGACACATTCCAACCGGTAATTCTGCCCTCTGGTAAGAGACATCCCTCATTTGCAAAGAGGGTGGGTTACACAGGATGGTCAGGGAATCATCTAATGGTGATTGCATAAGAAACCAGGTGCTGGATCCATCATACTTGTAGAGGGAGAAATCCCTGCTTCTGTGAGAAAACTGTTGACAGGACCAGTGCAAAAGGCACTGATAGCCAGATGCACCCTTTAATGACGAACAGAGTCAAGTAGTCTCAGAGTGAGAGGAGCCACTGAGCCAAAAACCTGACAATCATAGTCTAGTCTGGACAAAACACAGAGCACGGTAAAGATGGTGAAGAGTAGTATGGTCTGCACCTCAAGATGTGTGGGCCAGGAGACAGAGAACATTGAGCTCCTGCATGCATGTAGTCCTTAGGTGGCATATATGGAGCACCAACATCAACTTTTTATCAAAAAGAATGTCCAAGAAACAGTACTATGCCACAACATCTAGGCGCTTGTCACCTAAATAAAGTTTTGGATAAAGTGTGCTATGGACTGATGGCAAAAATGCATAACCCGTGTTTTGGAGGGAGAAAACTGAAAGCCATGGGAAAGTGCCCATGCAGATGTCCGTTGGATTGCACCATGAAGCTGGCGTTCAGCAGATGCTAACGAGTTGGGAGCTGCACCTGATGTGAAAATCATCAACATACTATGCTGGGGTAACCACAGGATCAACAGAGGTTACTTATGATTATGAGAAAGAGTGTGACTCTTAACACAGAACACTGTGGGATACCATTCTCCTGGATCTGACGGCTGCTGAGTGAAGTGCCAACTTGAAGGCGGTAGAGCTGGTGGGATAAAAACTCATGGATAAAAATTGGAAGAGGGCCATGAAACCCCAGTCATGGAGGGTAATTAAAATCTGATGGTGCCAAGATGTGTCATATGCCTTATGTAGGTCAAAGAAGGTCGTGACATGGTGTCCTTGGTTAGTAAAACTGTGTCGGATTGCTGTCTCCAATCTGAGTAAATGGTCAGTTGTAGATCGTCCTTCCTGGAAACCACACTGATACTGGCACAAAAGATGGCAAGATTTGAGTACCAAACATAATCAGAAGATAATTATCCTCTCAAGCAGTTTATAAAATATGTTCGTTAGGCTAATCAGTTGGTAGCTCTTGACAGATGTTGAGTTCCCCACAGGCTTAATGATGGGGATAACTATGCTGCCTCACCATTGTGAGGAGAAGGTACCTGTGAGTTAAACGCTGTTGAAGATCATGAGTAGATGTTGTCTCAGAGTAACAGCCAAATGTTGGCTCATCTGGTTGTGGGTGGAATTCGAGCCTGAGGTCTTGTCTTGTGAAGAGGCAAGAGCCTGAAAGAATCCCCATTCAGTGAAGGGTTCATTATAGGATTCAGCTTGGTGGGGGTTGAAACAGAGGGAGGTTTCTTCAACTCATTGTTTCTGCAGGAGAAAGGTAGCAGGCTAGGAAGAGGATGCCGATGCTGTCATAAAGTGTGTCACAAGGTGTTCTGCAAGGACTGATGGATCAGTACACAGAGCACCCTGTAGCATAAGACCCTGGACAATTAATTGTCACTGGCAGCCCAGAAGGTTATGGAACTTGGAACAAACCTGCAGTGGAGAGGCATACATCCCCAGGGAGGAAACACAGCACTCCCAGCATTCCTTTTTGTTCCACTTAATAAGGTAACGAGCCTCAGCATGGAGATACTTAAAAGAGATAAGGGTTGTCTGTGAAGGGTATCTTTTAAATCATTGCAGTGCCTGTCAATGGTCCTGGATAGTGACTCCTATATCCTTGGTCCAGCACAGTACTGGTCAATGATGAGGGAGCCTGTTGATAGCAGTGCCAGCAGCATGAAGAATAGGGGCAGAGACGCCTTCTATGACCACATCAGTGCAGTCCGAGAGAGAGGAGCTGAAGTTCACAACAGACTGTATAAAGCCCAATTGGCCCTGCAGAATGTCCAACATAGGGGCATGTCTGCCTGGTGGTGGCAGAGCAACAATAGAATCGCCAGGAAGTCATCACTATCACAAAAATAATCATGGAGTGACCAATGTAGGGAAGTCAAAAGAGCTGGGGAAGATAACTTGATATTGACAGCAGAAAATGTGCCATGAATGGCAGTATGTGGGGAAGTCATCACTGAGGAGACACAAATTAAAGTCTGTAATAAGTTGGTCAATTAGAAGACCCCTAGCTATCAAAGTGGCATTCACCCACAGGGAGTGGTGTGCATTGAAGACCCAGAGGAGGGGACATGAGGATGGGAGTTGCTTTATTAAGGGGCAGTTCAACATAAGGAAGTGGCATACCTGGAGGGAGGAAAACATTGCAAATGGTGATTTCTGGGGTCATTTAGACTCGTACTGCTACTGCTTCCAGGTTGGTAGGAAGGAGGATCTAGTCACCAAAGACATCGGTGCAAACCAAAGTGCACATCCCTCCAGGTGCTATCTCAGGGCCAGCATGTTTTCGATAGAATTCCTGATAACCATGAAATATTGGAGATTAGTCATCTTGGAAGTGCATTTCTTGAAGAGCAAGACACGATGCATAATAAGAGGAAACAAGTTGTTGAATTTCTAGTAGGTGACACTAATATTCACCGCAATTACACTGCATTATCATGTGGCGAGAGTACGGGTTAGACATAAAGAAGCTGAGGGAAGGTCTTGTGACCAGGTCAGTGATTGTCACTGATGAGGATGGGGTGACATCCGTAAATAAGATGTCAGACTCAGGTTGCGAGGGGGGAGAAGGTACCTATGGGGACGGGGGGTGGGGGTCTTGTCCTGGGACTTTTGTTTCTTCTTCTTCTTCTTCTTCTTCTTCTTCTTCTCCTCCAGAGAGAGAGTGGGCTTCTGCAAGATCTGGAACCAAAAGAGAGCGGGCGACCTTGGGCACAAAGACAGTGCATCCCACAGCTGAGCTGCGATAGCAGGCATCCAGCCTGAGAGATGCTGGGGGGAGGGGGAGGGGGGGTCCCACGGGGAGGAGCCCCATCACTGCAGTGCACCAAAGAAGGGGGGGGGGGGGCAAGGGGGCACTACTACGGCCCAGGAAGGGTAGTGGCACACACAGGGGAGGGCATGGGAACCGCAAGTGGGAGTAGGGGAGGATGAGGGAGGGAGGACTGGGGTAAGGAAGAGGTAGGAGAGCGAAAGGATGTAACAGTGGCAAAAGTAGAAGAAATCAACAAGGGGTGGGGTCGTCCATATTTTTGGTGAGCCTTAGCATAAGATAGACAATCCAGGAGGTTGTACTCTTTGATCTTATTTTCTCTCTTGTAAGCTGGGCAATCTGGCGTGCATGCAGTATGGTGGTCATGACTATTTACACACAGGTGGCGAAACACAAGGGCTTCCCTCACGGAGTGGATGTCCACAGTCACCACACAGAATGTTCGCCATACAGCAGGAACACATATGCCCAAAATGCAAGCACTGAAAGTGCCTCATGGGTGGTGGGACATCAGATTCAGGTCACATCAGTAACACATAACCTTGGTGGTCTCAGGGTATCTCCCTCAAAAGCCAGAATAAATGCACAGGTATCAGTGCGGTTGTCTTTATGACCCTTCTGCACATGTTCAACAAAATGAACCCTGTATCGCTCCAGGTTACCCTGGAGTTCCTCATCAAATTGCAGGATGGGGCCCCTATTGAAAATCACTCCCTGGACCATATTCAGAGACTGGTGAGGGGTAATAGACACCAAGACATTGCCACAATGATCACAAAGACAAAGAGATGCAGATTGGGTGGCAGAAGTTTTCATCAACAGGGAGTGCAGCTGCATCATACTGAGAGACTCCAGTTTGCCACACTTGTCCTCGATATTCTCCACACAAAACAATGGCTTTGTTGTGGTGAGTGGGTTCCCGTCCGTCCTAGTACAGACCAGGTAGAGCAGCAGGTAAAGTGTTTCATCCCAAGGTGGTGAACCTGGCCCTCCTGCCAGGGTGTAGCCAGGGAAGGGAAGTCTATACGGCCATTTGAAGTAGCATTCAATGAACCTTTACCACTCAAAAGGGCAGCCCTTTGAGAACACTTCATGAACCAAGCATCTGACCTGAGACCACCTATTCTGATCAGGCTCTCTCCATGGGTGCTACCCAGCCACAGAAAGGGCTGTCTGGCACAGCAGCAGTTGCTGGGAGTTCCGATGCTCCAGGATGACAAGCAACCACTCCTCAGTGTACATGGAGAAGCAACAGCTCAGATATCAAAAGTGTGATCCCTGTGTTGTCAGGGGGCTCAGCCAGATGGGGTACATAACAGCCCCACCATATGGACTGGCTACACACATGCAAGTGACCTAGCATGGCAGAGGGAGACTATGGTGGGGATGGAAGAAGGGAAGGCAGGGTGGAGAGGAATCCACAATGTAGACACTGGGGAGGGAGTTTTTCCCCAAATGGCTCACACTAAAGACAGAGTATTTAGAAGTGGAGGTCAAACCACAAGGGGGGACCAAAATACCAGAAAGGATGAAAGAGAACAGGCAAGAGGAACATAACTGCAACGAATACAGCAAACCACACAGATAGCCAGGTTGACATAAATTAGAACACCAAGAGAGGGGAAGGAAGGGGCAGCATGGAAGGAGCAAGGATGGGAGGAGGGACACAGTGAAGTAAATGCAGCCTGGGAAGGAAGAATAGGCTGCATTAGCTTGGGGCCTCTGTGTGCCATGCACAAACTCACATACGAACCGTGCGCCCCCTGAGGGATCGATGAAAGAAGGAAGCACAAAAATGTTCAGTGATATAGAAATATAACTCACTTAGAAATGAAATAAACAGGAAGTGCAGAGAAACTAAGGTGAAACGGCTGCATAAAAAATGTGAAGAAATTAAGAAGAAATTATTTTTGGGAGGGCTGTCTCAGCATGTACAGAAGTCAAAAGAACCTTTGGTGAAATTAAAAGCAATGGTAGAACATTAAGAGTATGATTGGAGTTTCACTGTTAAATACAGAAGAGAGAATGGATAGATGGAAAGAGTACAATGAAAGTCTCTACAAGGGGGAAGACTTGTCCGGTGACAGGACAGAAGAAGAAACAGGAAACAATATAGAAGAGATGGGAGGATCCAGTAACAGAATCAGAGTTTAAACGAGCTTTGGAAGACTTAAGACCAAATAAGGCAGAATTTCTAAAATCATTAGTGGAAGTGGCAACAAAATGACTATTCCAGTTGGTGTATAGAGTGTATGAATCTAGTCATATACCATAAGACTTTTGGAAAAACATCATTCACACAATTTTGAAGTCTGCAAGAGCCAAAAAGTGCAGAATTATCACACAGCCAACATAACGGTTCACGCATCCATGTTAGAATAATATACAGAAGGATGCAAAAGAAAATTAAGGAGGAATTAGATGACAATCAGTTTGGCTTTAGGAATGGTAAAGGTATCAGAGAGGCCGTTCTAATGCCATGGTTGATAAAGGAAGCAAGACTAAAGAAAAATCAAGACACATTCACAGGATCTGTCTGCCTGGAAAAAGTGTTCAATGATGTCAAATGGTGCAAGATGTTCGAAATCCAGAGAAAAATATTGGTCAGTTATAGCGAAAGATGGGTAACATACAATGTGTACTAGAGCCAAGAGGGAACAATAAGAGCTGAAAACTGTGGATTAAATGCTCAGATTAAAAAGGGTGTAAAACAGACATAGCTATTGAAAGTGAAAGCGATAAAGAATTACAGGATCTGCTGAATGGAATGAACAGTCTAATGAGAACATAATATGGACTAAGAATAAACCGAAGGAAGACAAATGTAATGAGAAGTAGCGGAAACGTGAACAGTGAGACACTTAACATCGAGGTTGGTGATCACAAAGTAGATGAAGTTAAGGAATTCTGCTACCTAGACAGCAAAATAACCCATGATGGATGGAGCAAGGAGGATATATAAATGAGGCTAGCACTAACAAAAAGGGGATTCCTGCACAAGAGCAGTCTATTAATATCAAACATAGACCGTAATTTTAGGAAGAAGTTTCTGAGAATGTACGTTTTGAACACAGCAAAGTATGGCAGTGAGACATGGACTGTGGAAAAATCAGAAAAAAAGAGAATTGAAGCATTTGAGATGTGGTGCTACAGAAGAAGGTTGAAAATTACATGGATCAATAAGATAAGGATCACAGAGGTTCCCCAGATAATGGCAAGAGAGGAATACATGGAAAAAAATGACTTGAAGAAGGGACAGGACTATAAGACATCATGGAATAACTTCCATGGTAGTAGAGGGAGCTGTAGAGTGTAAAAACTGTAGAGGAAGACTGAAATTGAAATACATACAGTAACTAGTTGAGAATGTAGGTTGCAAGTGCTACTCTGAGATGAAGAGATTGGCAAAGGAGAGGAATTCATGACGGGATACATCAATAGTCCTACAGTGCTAGTGGTGTTGATACAAAGCAGAACAATGGCATCAGTAAACACAGTAAACATTGCATTACATCTAGAACAACAGTTGCTGGAACTGATGTTTTGTCAGAAAAAAACCCAAAGAATTTCACAGAGTGAGAAAGAAGTGGCAGATGAAATATTAGCATTTCTGCAAGATGAGTTAGTGAAATGTGTGGTGTCATATACAATTGACTGTGCAGGCAATTCGCACGAGGAGTGCAGTCTTGACAGTACATACTTAACAAGTGAAAGTGATACTGAAACAGGTGTCAAGTCATGCAGTTCATCATCCACATTGGACAGGGAACCACAAATGCCATATCCAGTGAAATGTAGTAAAGAACAATCATTGTCCAAGGGGCGAGTACTAAACATAACAATGTACATAGATCATTTACAGCACAGTAAAAAAACAATTATGAACAGATTTCAAATAATTCAGCAGCACGACAGTAGTACAAGTTTATATGCCAACTAGCTCAGCAGATGATGAAGAAATTGATGAAATGTATGATGAGATAAAAGAAATTATTCAGGTAGTGAAGGGAGACGAAAATTTAATAGTCATGGGTGACTGGAATTCGTCAGTAGGACAAGGGAGAGAAGGAAACATAGTAGGTGATTATGGATTGGGGCTAAGAAATGAAAGAGGAAGCCGTCTGGTAGAATTTTGCACAGAGCATAACTTAATCATAGCTAACACTTGGTTCAAGAATCATAAAAGAAGGTTGTATACATGGAAGAATCCTGGAGATACTAAAAGGTATCAGATAGATTATATAATGGTAAGACAGAGATTTAGGAATCAGGTTTTAAATTGTAGGACATTTCCAGGGGCAGATGTGGACTCTGACCACAATCTATTGGTTATGACCTGTAGGTTAAAACTGAAGAAACTGCAAAAAGGTGGGAATTTAAGGACATGGGATCTGGATAAGCTGAAAGAACCAGAGGTTGTACAGAGTTTCAAGGAGAGCATAAGGGAACAATGGGCAGCAATGGGGGAAAGAAACACAGTTGAAGAAGAATGGGTAGCTCTGAGGGATGAAGTAGTGAAGGCAGCAGAGGATAAAGTAGGTAAAAAGACGAGGGTTGCTAGAAATCCTTGGGTAACAGAAGAAATATTGAATTTAATTGATGAAAGGAGAAAATATAAAAATGCAGTAAATGAAGCAGGCAAAAAGGAATACAAACATCTCAAAAATGAGATTGACAGGAAGTGCAAAATGGCTAAGCAGGGATGGCTAGAGGACAAATGTAAGGATGTAGAAGCTTATCTCACTAGGGGTAAGATAGATACTGCCTACAGGAAAATTAAAGAGATCTTTGGAGAGAAGAGAACCACATGTATGAATATCAAGAGCTCAGATGGCAATCCAGTTCTAAGCAAAGAAGGGAAGGCAGAAAGGTGGAAGGAGTATATAGAAGGTTTATACAAGGGCAATGTACTTGAGGACAATATTATGGAAATGGAAGAGGATGTAGATGAAGACGAAATGGGAGGTAAGATACTGCGTGAAGAGTTTGACAGAGCACTGAAAGACCTGAGTTGAAACAAGGCCCCCGGAGTAGACAACATCCCATTAGAACTACTGACGGCCTTGGGAGAGCCAGTCATGACAAAACTCTACCAGCTGGTGAGCAAGATGTATGAGACAGGTGAAATACCCTCAGACTTCAAGAAGAATATAATAATTCCAATCCCAAAGAAAGCAGGTGCTGACAGATGTGAAAATTACCGAACTATCAGTTTAATAAGTCACAGCTGCAAAATACTAACGCGAACTCTTTACAGACGAATGGAAAAACTGGAAGAAGCCGACATCAGGGAATATCAGTTTGGATTCCCCATAAATATTGGGACATGTGAGGCAATACTGACCTTACGACTTATCTTAGAAGAAAGATTAAGAAAAGGCAAACCTATGTTTCTAGCGTTTGTAGACTTAGAGAAAGCTTTTGACAATGTTGACTGGAATACTCTCTTTCAAATTCTGAAGGTGGCAGGGGTAAAATACAGGGAGCGAAAGGCTATTTACAATTTGTACAGAAACCAGATGGCAGTCATAAGAGTCGAGGGGCATGAAAGGGAAGCAGTGGTTGGGAAAGGAGTGAGACAGGGTTGTAGCCTCTCGCCGATGTTGTTCAATCTGTATATTGAGCAAGCAGTAAAGGAAACAAAAGAAAAATTTGGAGTAGGTATTAAAATTCATGGAGAAGAAATAAAAACTTTGAGGTTCGCCGATGACATTGTAATTCTGTCAGAGACGGCAAAGGACTTGGAAGAGCAGTTGAACGGAATGGACAGTGTCTTGAAAGGAGGATATAAGATGAACATCAACAAAAGCAAAACGAGGATAATGGAATGTAGTCAAATTAAATCGGGTGATGCTGAGGGAATTAGATTAGGAAATGAGACACTTAAAGTAGTAAAGGAGTTTTGCTATTTAGGAAGTAAAATAACTGATGATGGTCGAAGTAGAGAGGATATAATATGTAGACTGGCAATGGCAAGAAAAGCGTTTCTCAAGAAGAGAAATTTGTTAACATCGAATATAGATTTATGTATCAGGAAGTCGTTTATGAAAGTATTTGTTTGGAGTGTAGCCATGTATGGAAGTGAAACATGGATGATAACTAGTTTGGACAAGAAGAGAATAGAAGCTTTCGAAATGTGGTGCTACAGAAGAATGCTGAAGATTAGATGGGTAGATCACGTAACTAATGAGGAGGTATTGAATAGGATTGGGGAGAAGAGAAGTTTGTGGCACAACTTGACTAGAAGAAGGGATCGGTTGGTAGGACATGTTTTGAGGCATCAAGGGATCACAAATTTAGCATTGGAGGGCAGCGTGGAGGGTAAAAATCGTAGAGGGAGACCAAGAGATGAATACACTAAGCAGATTCAGAAGGATGTAGGTTGCAGTAGGTACTGGGAGATGAAGCAGATTGCACAGGATAGAGTAGCATGGAGAGCTGCATCAAACCAGTCTCAGGACTGAAGACAACAACAACAACAATGACCATGTAGTGCATATGAAAATAGGAAAACGTGCACTTGTTACAAAATTATTGTTCGCAATTTTCAAGGATTCTTGATACAATTTACAGGATGTGTATGATAGTGTCCCACTATGTTACGCACATCCAATCACATGCAACATAGATTAGAGTGATTTCAAGGGAAGCAGTAGATGGTTGCAAAACTTCAGACAGTGCTACAAAATTGGAAGATGTAAGATAATCAAACTTCAGTCATCTTGATGATGCACAGCTAACTGCGGTATCAGCCCAAAAAACTGTACATGAGATAAACAAACTTATCCCATCCTTCTGTTTGGAATTTGTTTTCATCTCTGACCAGTTGGGATTTGAAGAGGAAATGCATATGAAAGGAACCCCTGAAATTAAAGGTACTAAGACAGAGCTATATCAAGATCAACCAACATCAAGCCCTTAAATCCTTCATATTCAATTATGCTGACTGCTAATCTGGATGGTCAATTGGCTGGAAAGTTATTTATTGCACTGTGATAAGTTGGAGGTGCTCTGTCCCTATGACTCTTTCTCGTGTATGTGATTTTGCAAGGGCACTAGGGAATATTTAAATCACAGCAAGCGAGAGTGGGAAAATGGGCATAAGAGAACTACAACTATGGTATGAGCACTGCTTTCGGACAATATCTGGTCAAAATAACTTGATTTTGATCAATTCCTGATCTGCATATTTAAAAAATTCTCCTTTAGAGCAAACTATCTCTCCTGGAAAGTATGTGACACTGCAATTCATACCACCTGGAAACTGGAGAAATTCAGCCTCTAGATTTTTTTCTGTGCTTATAAAACATGAATTACACTCAGTGCAGCTATGCCTTAAAGGATAGACAGTCTCACACTAGGATCCAAAACAGAATATTTTGCATTCCATTGCTTGCTATCACATTCAATCAATTCTGATCACCCCAATAACCATTATGATTATGTATGCAATCTTTAAGAATGGATAGCTAGCTGAATGTCCTGTATGGTTTGTAACTCCCAAGGAGTTCACCTTCAGTCCTGATGGGGCAAGCCTTTGTGATCACAGTGGCATGCCATTTTTCATTTGGTGTTCATGGTGCAAGTTAATGGTTTGTTTTGAACATATCTTGAATGTCAATACTGCCCATTTTGTGAAGTGTACTACAGGCAACCCGTAGAAGATTGATTTCTACAGCTCCCAGACACTCATTTTCTATCATCCTCCTAATGCACACAGTGAGTCATTAGCAGCTAATATTTTTGCAGTCACAACTGTTAACATGTTACTTTCAAATGAGCCTCACTAAAGATTGAATTTGTGGCCTCACATTCAAGGGACTGCTTGTCAAAGTGGACCATTGCAAACAGACAAAAAACTTTACAACAAACTACCTTACTAGATCAGTAAAGAAAAAGAAAAACAAAAATTTAATGTGGTTCTAGAAATACATTTGTAAGACAGGTGCTATTACACTGTAAGTGAATATCTGTTGGCATACATTTAAACCGAGCGAGGTGTTTAGTGGTTAGCAAACTGGACTCGCATTCAGGAGGACGATGTTTCAAAGCCATACCCTGCTATCCCGATTTAGATTTTCCATGATTTCCCTAAATAGCTTCAGGTAAATGTCGTGATGTTTCCTGTGAAAGGGCACAGCCAACTTCCTTCTCCATCCTTCTCTAATCTGATGGGACTGATGACATCACTCTTTGGTTGCCCCTCCTGAATCAACCAACCAACGTAAATTTAAATTATTTCCTTATTTTAATTACGTAACTAAAATTGCTTTTGTTATCTATTGTACGTTATACTAGATTTTACTATTATTTTTTTGTATTATATTTCAGTGCTTTACTGTACTGTATGACTACTTAAAATTATTTGCGTTGTTTAATCAATTGTATTGTTATTTGCCATGTATTTAAAATTGTGTATTAATGCACAATACACGCTACATCATTTACCAAAGATTTGATGAATGATTGCTTAAAAAATAAGTAAAAAAGCCCATGCTGTCTAATATAGGCCCCATGTGCAATGAACTTGTGATGTCAAGCTTGCCTTGCCAAATATACATCATGAATGCTCAATCTGTGTCTGGTACTAGGTGGGAAATCAGTATGTCAATGAAAAGGTGCCCACTAAAGTCCATAACCTTGTTTTTTGTGTTCTCAAGAGCTTGACTGAGTTTAAATACGTAGCTAGGAAGTATTAAATAGGTGTGAAATACTAATACACTTCCCATCGCAGATGGTTGCTGGGACTGGTTAAGACAGATAGAGTCATGTGCTGTGATGCACAGCACAGGAACCTGCAGATCTCATTGGCCCCAGTTGTCTACATTTGGAGCCACAAACGATGGTGGTCGAGTTTAGGCTTGTTCTGTGCACCTTCTTCACACGTTTTCCAATAGCTACCGAATGTTCAGTAGTGTTCTGGGCACTCTTCTGTGAATGTAGTAGCCAACATCAGTATTACACATGATCATAATGACTAACTTAGTAAATTTTTACTCCATTTACTGCTAGTTGTCATCACTGATAGTGGAGGTAAGAGACAAATTCTACATAAGGAAGCGAGAGACATAATTTACTAGATACATGAGCTCTTCAAGCGCAAAGCATCTGTATACGTGTACTGCAATAGTCGCTTGGAACCAGCAACAATGCACTCTACATCCAAGTCTTGACATGCATGAACCGCCATCGCACGTCAATCTGACTTCAGTATTCAATGACACACGCTATGTGCTAGTGATAAATGGATTCTGCAGACATTGTTGTATTTTACTTTTTTACTTAAAATACAGGTGACAATCATAATGACTTACTTAGTTAATTTTTACTCCATCTGTTATGAGTTGTCATCACTGATAGTGCAGGTAAGAGAAAAATCTACGTAAGGAAGCGAGAGACTTCATTTACTGGATACATCCGTTCCTCAAGTACAAAGCACACCTAAGCGCTTACAGTACCGCAACTGTCACTTGTAACCGGCAACAATGCATGCCCTGTTCATGTCTCAACATGCACAAACCACCATTGTTCGTGTTGGGGCTATAGCAGCTTGACAAATATACAGACATATGCTACAAGAAGCCGTTAGGCCACGAAACATGAGTTAAATTGGCTGCTCTTTGTTAGGTCTTAAGGAGCCATTCCTTTTAAATAAGTAATGTTTAAAATGTTTTCTAATAAGTTCTAAAGCATTTGCAAGATGGTGGCAAATAGTAATGGTAAAGTTCTTAGCTTACGTAAAAACTCGTGTTTTGACGGGGAAAAGTGTAAAAAATGCGGAAAAGTACTGAAAACCGGAATCACGTGCAAGGAATGTAATAACCCGTATCATTTTCGATGTGCAAAAGTGGACTCATCTGTGAAAGAAAATAATGAATTTATAACATGCTGGAACTGTAGTCAGTGCCGCGTTAAGAATTCTGATAACTATCATAAAGCAAAAATTTGTGAGTATAGGTGTGAATTATCTGTACTAGTCGGCGATATGGTAAGTGAAATCCAGAGCCTAAAGGCTGAAGTTACTCTCTTAAATAAGAAGTTGTGCGAATTTGAGCAACAGCGCCTGATGAACGAATGTAGGCCTAAACTAAAAACCAAGGAAAGCTTTCCTGCCTTCATTACTCAAAACAGGTTTCAAATTCTCGACGAAATAGTGGAACAAGAACAAGTTCAGTCCATGCAAACAAGAAGTAATCCTTCAAGCAGCAAAAAACTGTTAGTGATAAGTTCAGAAAACACCAAGTCCCAAACTCGTGTGCAAAACGTGAAACTGAACGTAAACAAACCGTCCAAGGAAATGGAATCTGTGAAATTACACGCAAGAAATCGTCCCTAGAGAAAAACAGAAGAAATGACTACAATCAGAAACATAAGCAGGGCCGGATTCTATTATATGGAGACAGCCATGGGCGTGAAATAGCGCAAAACATCGCAAATATGCAAGACAACTTTGCAGCGGTAGGCCACATCCAGCCTGCAGGATTGTGACTCCTTCTCATCCAATGACTGTGTCATTATTATGGGAGGTTCATATGATGTAGCAAGAAATCAAGCAAATGATGCAATTATACATATGAAAATGGTACTTGGTAAGTTAAATGACACTAAAACAATTGTTGTCAACATTCCACAGAGGCATGATCTTATGAAACAGTCCATTGTGAACCGGGAAGTTCATAAAGCAAATGACAGGATTAAAGCTCTATGTAGTAAATTTCAGAATGTGTGTCTAGTAGATGTCAGCTATCTAGAAAGGGAGCTGCACACCTCTCATGGTCTGCACATGAACAGAAGAGGCAAAAAGATTGTTAGTAGCAAAATTATTGAGGCAGTCAGGCGACATTGTTCACAAAGTTGTGAAAAGAAGTCCATTGCCATGGGGTGGTGCAACCCACCTCAACAAAATCTGCCACAACACCAGCCACCGCTGGCAAGCCAGGGAAACTTGTAAAGCCTGCTGGCCTCATTGCTTGTCCAAAATTATCCTCTAAGGTCCAGCAGGTAAAACTCAGCCTTAAAATCATACACCAGAATCTCGGTAGTCTTAGAAATAAGCATAATGATGTAGATGTAATTTCACGCATTGACAAACCCGATATATTAGTTGTAACTGAACATTGGTACAATGAAGCTCTGATTAGCATTAATCAAACATTGTGTGTGAAATTCTGCACAGCCTTCAGTAGAAAAGACAAGACTGGGGGAGGTGTAGCAATTTTCACTGTAAATGAATGTAATTTTAATGTTATTGATGTGAGTGCCTTCTGCTTGGAAGGAGTCTCAGAATTTGGTGCAATAAACCTAAAATGGGGTAGAGATAACATAACAGTTATCGGTGTTTACAGGCCACCTGCAGCAAATACAGATACCTTTTTTGTAAATCTTTCTGACTTGCTTGTATATATAGACACAACATTTTCTGGGCCAAATGGTCATGTAAATATTATAGTTACAGGGGATATAAATATAGATTTATTAACAAATGATGTCAGCACCAAAAAGTTACATCATCTGTGTGATGAATTTAACCTGACCCCACTCATTCGGGAACCCACTAGAGAAATTGGCAGTAGTAAAACATGTCTTGACAACATAATAACAAACATGACCCACCTATCGCACAGTGCATCGGTTTTAAAACTAGCCATCTCAGATCACCATGCAGTACAGCTTAAATTGGAGCTCCATGAGGCCCCCACTGTCATTACAAAGCAACAGTTTGTAACTAAAAGAATAATGTATAATGACAACATAAACAGACTAAACTGCATGCTAGCACAAATAAAATGGTTTGAAAATAGTAGCTTTTCATATGATACCTTTGCTGCTGACTTCTATTACTGCCTTGATACCACATGCCCAGTTGTAATCACAAAAATGAAACAAACAAAAAATATAAACAAAAATATTTGGGTAAATAGTAACGTCACTGAAGCGAGGGAAAAATTAAAACTACTCCACAGTGCAATGCTGAATAATAGAGAGATTCCTGAGGTAAAGGAAGCCTTCAAAATATATCAAGCACACTATAAGGACTTACTCTCACAGACCAGGAGCAACTATGTTGCAAATAAGCTTCAAAACTCACACAACGTAACTGCTGGCATCTGGGCAGTCATAAACAGTTTTAGAACCTGCAATGACAAATCCTGTATGGACTTTACTATTAACCACAATGGTATGCTCATAAAAGACCAACTGGAAATTGCAAATATTTTAATGAATATTTTTCTTCCATAGGGGAAGCCATAAATGGCAAACATAGAAACATGCACTACAGTTTTAAAGGTAATACATGTGACCATAGTATATATCTAGCCCCCACAAACTGTGCAGAAATAATGGGCATCATTAGCTCTCTAAAATCCTCTAATTCAGCTGGGCATGATGGCCTAAATACTAATGTCTTAAAAGCCTGTAGCCAAAATGTCTCTGTACCTCTGTCTGCAGCAGTCAACAATATAATAGAATCAGACACCTTTCCAGACAGACTCAAAATAGCACAGGTAACACCCATTTTTAAGGAAGGTGACAACAACAAAATAGAAAACTACAGACCAGTCTCAATCCTTCCTGTCTTTTACAAAATAGTTGAGAAAGTTATATACAACAGGAATATAAACTTTCTTAACAAACACAACCCAATGTTCGAAAATCAAAATGGATTCCTAAAAGGTAAATCAACTAGCACTGCAGCTGCTCAACTAATTGAAGAAGTGATAGGGTGTATCAAAAGCAAGGAACATGTGGCAGGTGTATACCTAGACCTGGAAAAAGCCTTTGATTGTGTGAATGTTGACATCCTATTAGACAAGCTATGGAAAGTGGGCATTAGAGGCGCTGCTTATGACCTAATAAAGTGTTATATGAGCAATAGAAAACAATTTGTTCTACTTAAAACGGAAAGTGTTGTCTACAAATCTGAGATCACTTGCATAAAATATGGTGTGCCCCAGGGCTCGGTGTTGGGATCCCTTCTGTTCTTGATCTATGTAAATGATATTAAATACTGTACTATAAATTCCAAAATTGTTCTGTATGCCAATGACACGTCCATTGTATGTAAAAAGGAATCATGTAATGAACTAGAGGCTGAGTGCAATAATGTGACAAAAGAAACTGTTCAGTTTTTTAATGAAAGCCATTTAAATGTAAGCACCAGTAAAACATGTTTGATAGTTTAACAAAAGTAGTTTGAATACTGAAATTAAATTATACATGGGCAACGAATTGGTAAAGAAAGAGTCTAGTGTAAAATTCCTTGGCATAACAATCCAAAACAACCTGAAATGGGACACACATATTGACTCCCTAGCAACTAAGTTGTCAAAAAATATATTTGCAATCAGTACTATTAACAAGTTCTGTAGAGACACCGTAGTCCTAAAGACTGCATACCATGCTCTTTTCTCCTCTCACTTGAACTACGGTATTGAAATTTGGGGGGCAACAACCAAAGCTAATCTAGATAAGCTACTCATTCTTTAAAAAAGGGGTGTGAGAATAATCTGTGGAGCAAAATATAGGGAATCTTGTCGCAACTTGTTTCCAAAAACAGAGGTGTTAACTGTTATAAACACATACATTCTTAAAGCCATACTGCTTGTGAAAAGACTGCACCCAAACACTTATTCAGATTTCCACCAATACAATACTAGAAATAAAGAAAGATTTTACATTCGCAGCCACAGAACAGCGCTTTACGAAAGGGGGCCTCAGTACGCAGGTATAAAAT
This sequence comes from Schistocerca gregaria, assembly GCF_023897955.1. Taxonomy (NCBI): domain Eukaryota; kingdom Metazoa; phylum Arthropoda; class Insecta; order Orthoptera; family Acrididae; genus Schistocerca; species Schistocerca gregaria. Next base: position 292,042,384 of record NC_064921.1, on the reverse strand, counting down.
TAGCTAATGCACTGCCTAGTGCAGTCATGGCTCTTCCTACAATTAAACTGACACACCAACTTAAGAAATTTTTAGTAAAACACCCTTTTTACTCATTAGAAGAGTACCATACTTATATGAAGAACAACAAATGCTTTGTGAAATTATGTGAATAGAAATCAGTAAAAATCTTATTGTAATTTTGTTGTAAATTAATGACGTATTCAGAAGAATGTGTCTTGCGTATTGTACAAATAACTTTAATCATTACTGTTTCTTTGTACATGTGCAGTGTACCATACGATGTTGAATAAAGCTATTATTATTATTATTATTAAAGCAAATAAAACATTACGGATTTCTTTTTTCCAATAGGCTTTTACTTTTGAAGGCAGAGGCGGCTCCTGTATAGGTTTGCAGGTTTGCGCTACCCCCAAGGAATAATTTCGGTCAACTGTGTTTACCGTCTGAGCATTCTGTACTAGTGGAGAAGTAGCGCCCCGTTTATCTCTTTTGAAATGCCCGGGCTCCGAACGCAACGGAGTTGGACGGAATGTGCCGACGGCGACCGCGGGTTGCTCTGTGGCTGCAAATGCGAAATTGGTGTCTCGGAGAGGGTGCGGGGTACTTGCGTTTCGCGACCCGCTGGTCGCGATGCTGATTGGCTGACAGTTAAATTCATGACGTCATATACAGTAGCCAATCAGAAGCATAGGTGATATCTGAGCGAATGCAACATCTTTGCTACACACATTCTCGTATTCACAGTTGATGTGACCGAATATCCTTGCACCTTGTGAGAGTGAGTTATATCGTTGGAATGGCTGGTTCTGTTTCTTGTTATGTATGTGATGGAGAATATTCAGCAAGGAAGCATTTGAATGCTCATTTGAGAAATGTGCATAAAATTCAGCCAGGTGAAGAAGGTACGATAAAGTGACTGCAGCTTTAAATGCAATTTTTTGGCTAAGTTGCGCCTACATGTGAGGCAGGAGCACATGGTTGAGATGGTAAAAGAAATTAGTGAATTTCAAACGAAGGACGGTAAGTAAAGTGTACACTGCCTACTTAAATTAATATCGTCCATTATTATTACATACTTGTCTGACCCGTGGTCATTAGATCTTATGCTTTGAACACATTTGAGTTCTATCCCCATAGCAGACTAGTTCTCATATCGTATGTGTGAGCCCATCTCATCACCCTCTTGAGGTAGTCTCTCTCGCGGCTCACTACTCGATTGATATTCGGATACTATTCGAATACTACTAAAATGCTAAAAGGACAAGCTAAGAATCGTTCTCTACGAACAAACAAACCACTCTAATTCTTTCTTTAACAATAAATGTGTTGTCATCCCTGCCACACGCTGCGACCTAGCAATCGGCTTGACATTGCAAGCTCGCTGACTTGACAGAACACAGCTTTTCTCGACCATCAAGTGTCACATATCGAACACATTTTAACACAAAAGGCTATTAACAACATAATACCTTCATTTTTCTAGCACATACAATTGGAAAATAAGTTGAGGCGAAACAAAAAAGTGATGCACCTTTTTCGGCTAGAAACGGTTTGGGGCATTACAACCTGTCACTTCCATTAAAAAGCTGAATTACCTACACCGCTGAGAAAAGATATTGAGGGGAGAGGAAACATTAGGCGTTCTGTGTTCTTTTCCTAATTGTAGTTTGAATTCCGCAGAAAGAGGGCGGCTTAGCAGCGGATGAAAACCGCACTTCAGCCAAAGGTCGCATTTATTGCATTTAAAAGATATTTAAAATACATACACAGATGACGATAACAGAAGATTTTTGTAAAAACCACATTGGTGTATGAAACTTACGGTTTTTAAATTAAATCAGACGATAATAATCGAAGACTTTTCGTAATAATGATTAAAAAAAAAAAAAGTATGGAAAATACCAAAACTTGTATTGAAAGTGAGAAAGGGGGTGTGACGGGTGTATGAAGTACTTCATAAATGAGAGTAATGAAAGTGGACGGAGATGTTTCTTCGATGCACATGCTTAATGAACGGGAAGCGTGTTTCTTCTCAGATAGTGCGATGTTTGCAGGCAAGGCAGCGTTGACACTCGCAATGTCAGATCACAGCTCTGTCTGTAAGTAAGAAACAATCGTGCAACCACCCGGCCTGTTCCCAGAACTGCACTCCCGACTCGGCGCTGCACTCTAACGCCGAAATAACTCCCATTCCCGCCGCTGAGCGGCGCTGCTGGTAGCTCAGTATTAGAACTCAACACATCGGTCTGACGCCGAAATAAATCCCTTTCCCGGCGCTCTGCGGCGCCACTGGTATCTCAGTCTTACAACGCCGTATAGAATTTAAAAACGGGGAAAGTGCATATAATTGCTGAATGTAAGACAGGAAATTATAATTGCTATATATATTGCTAACTGCATTTACTATTACGGAAACATATACCGGTGCTGAAGAACCAGAAAAACATATCTACCCATTCAACTCACACAATCCTGCGTCTATATAAATGTTTTTGTAGAATAAGTACTTCTGGCAAGGAGCCAACCGTGTTACTAAAGCAATTTTTGGAGGGCCGATGGGCCCCAGAAATGATGTAATCATACTTATGTATCTCTGATATGCATGCGAATAATCCAGTCGTTATTAGGTAATCCTGATATGCAACACGATGTATGCAAATATACTGTCAGGTAATATTATGAGCCGTGTTACTATAGCAATTTTTGGAGGGCCGATGGGCCACACAAATGATGTAATCATAATTACGTATCCCTGATATGCAACAAGATGCATGCGAATAATCCAATCATAATTAGGTATCCCTGATATGCAACATGATGTATGCAAATATACTGTCAGGTAATGTTATGAGATTTAAGAACAATAACGTAATACATGGAGATAAATTAAAAATGTAAGTTAATTTTTTAGCTTTAAGTTCGAGTTGTTGTGATATTTCGAACTACGGTAGGGTGACCAAACGTCCCGGAAAACCGGGATTGTCCCGGTTTTCATCCCGGTGTCCCGAAAATTTGTTTCGGTACGCTCAAAAGTCCCGGAATTCAGTTTTTAAATACATTTCGTGAAGCTTTCTCAAATTTTTGGGATTTCGCTATATTAAAGGAAATACAACACAAGAAATTAATATGTCTTAGCTTATTTGTCCAAAACATCCATTGTCCCATATTAGTAATCACAGTATCAGTATTGATGCACTCAGGCAATAATTTACTTTGGCCAACAAGTAGTAAGTTGTATTATTGTAACAGAGCTATGAAACCGTTCGATTGTCGCGCCACTTACTCACAAACTCATTGTCAGAACAGTGTAGTAGAGATGGGCAAACTGAAACACGTAACTGTTTCGAAACAAATGAAACAGTACAATTTAATGTTTCGATACGCTGTTTCGAAACAGTTGGTGTTTTGTGATCTAATAAACCTACACATTTTATCATCTTGAATGTCTACTGTAAAGTATGTCCATATAAACACAAATGAGGTGCGAGAGCGCTAATCGTATTGCAGAAAGTATGAAACTATTACTTAGGCGTATTGGCAGATTTGTATTTCCTGCACCAAATGCACTGCTTTCGTGTCATGTGACTTCAATTGGCTGAGGACAGCCATAGCTAAAGACAGAAGAACCACCACGAACGGAACTGGAGGTGGGAGCAAACTGCAGAAACTACGGATATGCTACTGGGATTTCCACATTCCGTTAGTATGGAAAATATACCCATCCTTCTAATATCTATGCACACAAAGGGATCATTGTGGATAATAGACACATTGACTATAGATTCACAAATAACGCTAAATAAATCGAATAAATAACAAAATATAACAGAAAAAAAATTTTGTCTTTCAAGGTGTTTCGAACCGTTACTATAAATTCACTATGCTCCCCAGCCCTTCCCGTTCACCATTACACTATGAGTAATATGTCAAACAGATTGCTTGCAATTATACCTACATCAAATTTATGTATATGTCTAATACCTGTCCCTCTATGCCTTTTTTTATTCAAAATGTTGTAGACTTACTTGCGTTTCTTAATATGATTACTGTAAATGAACAGAGAAGTGTATGTTATAAAAAAAGTGTAATTTAACTGAATGATTTTCACATATTTATTATTTTGAATGTGAATAGTATGCGTTGTTTTATTGTTTGGTTAGTGTTTATAAAGCAGATGTTACGCCATTTCGGAATAGGACAGTCAACTAGTAACGAAGCTTGATTTTCGGATATCTTAAGCTTCATGCTATTGCCTGTCAAAAAGATTTCGACACTCTTGAAAGTGTTTCATGAAGTGGTATGTTGTGTTTCAGTACCTGTTCCGAGCCCAAATCTCGTCCGACACAGAGTGGAATGAAACATCACAATACAATTAGTCCGTTCCAAGCATAGGTGGACTGAAATAGCCTTATTTTGAAACAACGATACAGTTTCTGTGTTTTGCTCGAGATCGAATCTGGTCCGGTTATTCGTGACAGGGCCGGAATGAAACACCACTGTTTCGAAACACTTGCGTCTCGCGACCGGCTGGTCGCGATGCTGATTGGCTGACAGTTAAATTCATGACGTCATATACAGTAGCCAATCAGAAGCATAGGTGACATCTGAGCGAATGCAACATCTTTGCTACACACATTCTCGTATTCACAGTTGATGTGACCGAATATCCTTGCACCTTGTGAGAGTGAGTTATATCGTTGGAATGGCTGGTTCTGTTTCTTGTTATGTATGTGATGGAGAATATTCAGCAAGGAAGCATTTGAATGCTCATTTGAGAAATGTGCATAAAATTCAGCCAGGTGAAGAAGGTACGATAAAGTGACTGCAGCTTTAAATGCAATTTTTTGGCTAAGTTGCGCCTACATGTGAGGCAGGAGCACATGGTTGAGATGGTAAAAGAAATTAGTGAATTTCAAACGAAGGACGGTAAGTAAAGTGTACACTGCCTACTTAAATTAATATCGTCCATTATTATTACATACTTGTCTGACCCGTGGTCATTAGATCTTATGCTTTGAACACATTTGAGTTCTATCCCCATAGCAGACTAGTTCTCATATCGTATGTGTGAGCCCATCTCATCACCCTCTTGAGGTAGTCTCTCTCGCGGCTCACTACTCGATTGATATTCGGATACTATTCGAATACTACTAAAATGCTAAAAGGACAAGCTAAGAATCGTTCTCTACGAACAAACAAACCACTCTAATTCTTTCTTTAACAATAAATGTGTTGTCATCCCTGCCACACGCTGCGACCTAGCAATCGGCTTGACATTGCAAGCTCGCTGACTTGACAGAACACAGCTTTTCTCGACCATCAAGTGTCACATATCGAACACATTTTAACACAAAAGGCTATTAACAACATAATACCTTCATTTTTCTAGCACATACAATTGGAAAATAAGTTGAGGCGAAACAAAAAAGTGATGCACCTTTTTCGGCTAGAAACGGTTTGGGGCATTACAACCTGTCACTTCCATTAAAAAGCTGAATTACCTACACCGCTGAGAAAAGATATTGAGGGGAGAGGAAACATTAGGCGTTCTGTGTTCTTTTCCTAATTGTAGTTTGAATTCCGCAGAAAGAGGGCGGCTTAGCAGCGGATGAAAACCGCACTTCAGCCAAAGGTCGCATTTATTGCATTTAAAAGATATTTAAAATACATACACAGATGACGATAACAGAAGATTTTTGTAAAAACCACATTGGTGTATGAAACTTACGGTTTTTAAATTAAATCAGACGATAATAATCGAAGACTTCTCGTAATAATAATAAAAAAAAAAACATTGTATGGAAAATACCAAAACTTGTATTGAAAGTGAGAAGGGGGGTGTGACGGGTGTAAGAAGTACTTCATAAATGAGAGTAATGAAAGTGGACGGAGATGTTTCTTCGATGCACATGCTTAATGAACGGGAAGCGTGTTTCTTCTCAGATAGTGCGATGTTTGCAGGCAAGGCAGCGTTGACACTCGCAATGTCAGATCACAGCTCTGTCTGTAAGTAAGAAACAATCGTGCAACCACCCGGCCTGTTCCCAGAACTGCACTCCCGACTCGGCGCTGCAGTCTAACGCCGAAATAACTCCCATTCCCGCCGCTGAGCGGCGCTGCTGGTAGCTCAGTATTAGAACTCAACTCATCGGTCTGACGCCGAAATAAATCCCTTTCCCGGCGCTCTGCGGCGCCACTGGTATCTCAGTCTTACAACGCCGTATAGAATTTAAAAACGGAGAAAGTGCATATAATTGCTGCATGTAAGACAGGAAATTATAATTGCTATATATATTGCTAACTGCATTTACTATTACGGAAACATATACCGGTGCTGAAGAACCAGAAAAACATCTCTACCCATTCAACTCACACAATCCTGCGTCTATATAAATGTTTTTGTAGAATAAGTACTTCTGGCAAGGAGCGAACCCTGTTAATAAAGCAATTTTTGCAGGGCCGATGGGCCCCAGAAATGATGTAATCATACTTATGTATCTCTGATATGCTAAACGATGCATGCGAATAATCCAGTCATTATTAGGTAATCCTGATATGCAACACGATGTATGTAAATATACTGTCAGGTAATATTATGAGCCGTGTTACTATAGCAATTTTTGGAGGGCCGATGGGCCACACAAATGATGTAATCATAATTACGTATCCCTGATATGCAACAAGATGCATGCGAATAATCCAATCATAATTAGGTATCCCTGATATGCAACATGATGTATGCAAATATACTGTCAGGTAATGTTATGAGATTTAAGAACAATAACGTAATACATGGAGATAAATTAAAAATGTAAGTTAATTTTTTAGCTTTAAGTTCGAGTTGTTGTGATATTTCGAACTACGGTAGGGTGACCAAACGTCCCGGAAAACCGGGATTGTCCCGGTTTTCATCCCGGTGTCCCGAAAATTTGTTTCGGTACGCTCAAAAGTCCCGGAATTCAGTTTTTAAATACATTTCGTGAAGCTTTCTCAAATTTTTGGGATTTCGCTATATTAAAGGAAATACAACACAAGAAATTAATATGTCTTAGCTTATTTGTCCAAAACATCCATTGTCCCATATTAGTAATCACAGTATCAGTATTGATGCACTCAGGCAATAATTTACTTTGGCCAACAAGTAGTAAGTTGTATTATTGTAACAGAGCTATGAAACCGTTCGATTGTCGCGCCACTTACTCACAAACTCATTGTCAGAACAGTGTAGTAGAGATGGGCAAACTGAAACACGTAACTGTTTCGAAACAAATGAAACAGTACAATTTAATGTTTCGATACGCTGTTTCGAAACAGTTGGTGTTTTGTGATCTAATAAACCTACACATTTTATCATCTTGAATGTCTACTGTAAAGTATGTCCATATAAACACAAATGAGGTGCGAGAGCGCTAATCGTATTGCAGAAAGTATGAAACTATTACTTAGGCGTATTGGCAGATTTGTATTTCCTGCACCAAATGCACTGCTTTCGTGTCGTGTGACTTCAATTGGCTGAGGACAGCCATAGCTAAAGACAGAAGAACCACCACGAACGGAACTGGAGGTGGGAGCAAACTGCAGAAACTACGGATATGCTACTGGGATTTCCACATTCCGTTAGTATGGAAAATATACCCATCCTTCTAATATCTATGCACACAAAGGGATCATTGTGGATAATAGACACATTGACTATAGATTCACAAATAACGCTAAATAAATCGAATAAATAACAAAATATAACAGAAAAAAAATTTTGCCTTTCAAGGTGTTTCGAACCGTTACTATAAATTCACTATGCTCCCCAGCCCTTCCCGTTCACCATTACACTATGAGTAATATGTCAAACAGATTGCTTGCAATTATACCTACATCAAATTTATGTATATGTCTAATACCCGTCCCTCTATGCCTTTTTTTATTCAAAATGTTGTAGACTTACTTGCGTTTCTTAATATGATTACTGTAAATGAACAGAGAAGCGTATGTTATAAAAAAAGTGTAATTTAACTGAATGATTTTCACATATTTATTATTTTGAATGTGAATAGTATGCGTTGTTTTATTGTTTGGTTAGTGTTTATAAAGCAGATGTTACGCCATTTCGGAATAGGACAGTCAACTAGTAACGAAGCTTGATTTTCGGATATCTTAAGCTTCATGCTATTGCCTGTCAAAAAGATTTCGACACTCTTGAAAGTGTTTCATGAAGTGGTATGTTGTGTTTCAGTACCTGTTCCGAGCCCGAATCTCGTCCGACACAGAGTGGAATGAAACATCACAATACAATTAGTCCGTTCCAAGCATAGGTGGACTGAAATAGCCTTATTTTGAAACAACGATACAGTTTCTGTGTTTTGCTCGAGATCGAATCTGGTCCGGTTATTCGTGACAGGGCCGGAATGAAACACCACTGTTTCGAAACACTTGCGTCTCGCGACCGGCTGGTCGCGATGCTGATTGGCTGACAGTTAAATTCATGACGTCATATACAGTAGCCAATCAGAAGCATAGGTGACATCTGAGCGAATGCAACATCTTTGCTACACACATTCTCGTATTCACAGTTGATGTGACCGAATATCCTTGCACCTTTTGAGAGTAATGTGTACACTGCCTACTTAAATTAATATCGTCCATTATTATTACATACTTGCCTCACCCGTGGTCATTAGATCTTATGCTGTGAACACATTTGAGTTCTATCCCCATAGCAGACTAGTTCTCATATCGTAGGTGTGAGCCCATCTCATCACCCTCTTGAGGTAATCTCTCTCATGGCTCACTACTCAAATGATATTCGGATACTATTCGAATATTACTAAAATGCTAAAAGGACAAGCTAAGAATCGTTCTCTACGAACAAACAAACCACTCTAATTCTTTCTTTAACAATAAATGTGTTGTCATCCCTGCCAGTAGAGAAAAACAAAAAGTAGTTTTGTCTCTAGTTATGGCACTAAGCGTTCAAAGGATGGTACTGCAAAAACCACCTTCGTATACCACAGAAGTGGCACGTTTTCTTCGAAGTAAGGTGGAAAAGGTTGTGTAAGTCCCAGGGCACTTGCAAGATGTGAAACCATTATGTTGCTGCCACAGAGCTTCATGATGAAGAAAGTGGAATCTATAGTGTCATTTACTACAAAGCACATTTTGGCCATGGCCAGAACATTGCTTTTCTGCATCTCAGTGGTTCTGATAGAGAAGCCATTGCTGGTGAGTATTACCTTAATTGTAGAATTTTGCTGGCGTTTCAGTGATCCCCAAGTAAATATGGTGTGAATGTTTCAGAATCCATTGTCAGGCTTGCTTTCAGTTCTATGTAGTTTACTTTTATTATTTTTGCAGTGAAGGAGCATTGTTTTTTTACTGTTGAGAAATTAATATTGTTATGGATATGTGATCAATAGTAAAAGGTGTGAATATATCGATTGGCAGTTCTTTTGAATACAATTTGTGATGTTAGCATGAAAGCAGTTGTAAAAGACCAGATGTTGTGATGCATATTGACCACAATATTGGTGACTGTAATGCCATGTACTTAGGTGTGTGTGAGAGCAGGTGTAATGCATTACAGTAATGCAATTGTGGAAATAAGTTCTGAAATACTTGTTTGTTGCCCTGTGTTATTGCTTGCATCATTATAATCTATTTAAGAATAGATCATTAATGCATCTAATAGACTAAAGGCAGTACATTTATTGTTTCTTGTCCAGCATGTTAAACATGGTGGATCAGGGCATTTGCAACTACAATAATGGATTTGAGACTAGACAAAAACACCAGTTACAATTCTCTGACATGTACTTGTAGACCTCGTAATCATTTGAAAATAGCCTTGGTAGCTGAAACTGGGAAATATCACATTGCAACAGGTGCTTTAATCAGGCCTGTTCATTCTCCATCCCCAGTGTGTTAATAGCATCTTCAGTACTGTTGGAAGGGTACACTGAATATACTGTTAAGCCATTTGTTAAACTATCTAGTTTATAAGTACTTAGCAACTGTTATATTGCATGAATTTATTTTATTGGGGGTGGTTAACTACAGTGTCCTTTCTGAATAGTGTTTTCATGTACATACACAGAATTGGCCTCTTTGTAGTTGGAGTAATTTTAAAATGTTGCAGGTAAAATTGCTGAGGGGGTCACTTTCCAGAGAATTCTGGATGATGTGCAGGACTCAGTTCATTCTAGCGGAGTGGAGAGGCTGCATCTCCTGATTCGACATGACCTTCATAACATTAAGAGAGACTTCGCCATTGGTGATGATCAGCAGCATAACATTGACATAGTCAGTGTTAGTATGTGGTTGGAGAAAATGAAATACTGTGTTCTCCTCTATAAGAAAGAAGGTGAGGCCAGGGAAGATTTTGATAGGACTGACTCGGTGATAGTGTTAATGACTGACTACCAGAAGCAGTTATTACAGAGATTTGGACAAAATATTGTATGTGTACTCTCCACACATTGTACAAATGTTTAGAAACTGTTGGTGACCACATTATTAGTGGTAGACGATTTTGGTTCAGGTATGCCTGTAGCATTCTGCGTTTTAAATCGGGAGACTACTTCCATAATGACTCATTTCTTTAGTGCTGTGAAAGAGAGAGAGCTGGCTCATAAAAACGTCTTTATTCATGTCCGACGACACTAATACTTTCCGTAGTGCATGGTCACAAGTCATGAGACCTGCAGAAAATAATCTACTGTGTGCTTGGCACATAGACCGCAGCTGGCGGAATAATTTGAAGACAGTCCATGGCAATGAAGAAAAGAAAGCACTTGTGTACAAAGCTCTTTGTACATTGCTTGAAGAAGCGGACATAGGCAATTTTAATGAGCTGCTGGAATCGTTCGTTGGGCAGCTTCAAGCAGATGAAGGTACAAGAGACTTTGGTGTATATTTCTAGTCAAATTACTTATTCCAGCCTCAGTAGTGGGCATACTGTCACCGTCGCAATCTGGGTATAATTACAAATATGCACCTTGAAGCAATGCATAGAGTTTTAAAATATTGTTATCTAGAGGGAAAAACAAACAATAGAATTGACAGACTACTTGTTGTGTTGAAATTGGTGCGTGATAAACTGTGTGCTTGAATGGTTAAACTGTATAAGGGTGGCCATTCATATAGAATACATCTTACTGAAGCTCGTCATAAAGCTTCATGTAGTATTAAGGAGGATTACAGTCAATACTGATGGTACAAAGTTTCATGTGAAATTCCAAACACATTGTGGTGTAACACATACTGTGATTTTAAATAACATTGAACGTAAATTGGAGTGCAAGTTGAAGTGCTCCAAATGTAATATATGTATACATGCTTTCAGTTGTTCTTGTGCGGACAGTTTAATTCATTTGAACATATGCAAGCACATTCATACAGTGTCAATGACGTATGCATTACATTCAAGTGCCACATTTACACCAAGTGAAGCAACGGTGACTGAAGAGGCTTCTGCCATTTTGTGTTCACTGCAAACAAATACTGATGATCATGAGAACACATCTCTGGCCCGAGAACTAGTGTCCACATACCAAAGTTTGATTAACTATGTCAGTTCAGGTAAAGTGTCCACAGAAATCCTGAAGTCACTACAGAAGGATGCAGCTCATTCGCTGTCTCTTTTTCAAACAGGCTGCAGGGAAGCTCCACAATGCCCCAGCAACGAGAAGGTAAAAGTGCAACGAAGACCTGGTAAATGTAACAAACAGCCAAAGAGCAGTTTGAAGAAACCAACTCTTGCTGAAAAAGAAAATATTGTTTCGGCACTGAGGCAGCCTGAAAGTGAAATAATAAATGTTCACGTAGATTCTGACCATAATTACTGTCGGTACTAAGTTTTAGATGTGTATGTGCTTCTGTACATTCCATGGTTTGTAGGCTTACTGGGGAAACTCGCCATGTAAAACAAAGAGTAACGCATTGTGCTTGGTACCCCTGTAGGTGATGTGGAAACCCAACTGATATTAATAAAGAAAATAAAAACGTTTGCAGTGTTGTCTTTCAATTAATACCTTTATCCTTTTATTTGCATGTGCAATTAAAACCTTTATTTGAAATACTACTTGATTACATTAAAATGAATTGCTGTGTAACTAGTGGAGAAAATTGACGTCTGCAGAGCTTGTGTGGCATGAATTTGAAGACCCTTATCACATGATGTACTGAAGTCTGTTGCAACAATACATTGCAAAATAAAATTGCTTGCATAAAAATTAAAAAGATATTTTTCACTTCTGAATCACATTCCAGTTTGGTTCATTACTAAGAGTTCAAGAGAATAAAATTCAGTGCACTTAAGCTAAGTATCTGATGCTCCCTTATATTTATTTAAAAGCTCTGAATGTAGCAACTTCCTGAAAAATTTTGTATGTGCATTCCTACAGTCATTGACCAACGAAATTTGAGGTAAAGAATTTCACACAGTGTTCAGTCTGAGGAAACAAGGTACAATTACTGAGCAGGTTAGTGCGGTTAGTATGATTTACAGAATACTGAGAATTGTAAAGACAAGTGGGACACTATTTTCTTCACTACAATTAATCATTTCCTTTTCAGTATCATTCCAAGCTGCTTTAGAATTATTTTTAGAGTTTGTAGTCTAGTCTCATGTGCTTTACATCTAGCAATTATATTTTTAGATTTATATACCTTTTGACATTCATCTTTCAGAATAGGAGTTTTTATGTAGATTGATACTGTGCAATGCTTGGTTGGCAGAATTTACCAACCAGCAGATAGCAAAGAGGAAAACTTTAAACTATTTTGGAGTCATTCGCTCAATTTTTATTGGTACAGAAGATGCTGTAACTGATTCTTTCTAGTCAGTACAGCAGTTGTTATAAGTTGGCCTTTAAGAGACTTTACTGTAATGTAGTGAAGTATTTCATCATTACTGCATGAAGGTAATCCTATTTTCATGGGTCTTAATTGTGCGCTTTCTTTCACTGAATATTCTTTACAAGTTGTCAGTGGCTTTCTTTTTTTAAACGGACAATAAATGTGTCTGAGCTGCAGTAACTGTACTTACAGTAAAGATGTTTCACTTGTTTTTTGTTCACACTTCACTGATGAGAACACCTCATTCCTGTTATTGCAGTTTTAGAACAATTTTCAGAGTGAAAGTGGAATTTGCATTTGCTATGCTGGTCACTTTCTTCCTTTTTTTAGCTACACATATTTCTGAACATTATATGTTTCAAATGTAAGAATTTTACTTCAAAATGGACACTATGCTGCTAGTATATTGAGAGCAATAGAAGTAATTGATTCTGAGACACCAGAGATTGTGTGAAAGTGGACTGCAAGAAAATGTAATAAAGATGTACAATGTTCTTCTATTTGTAAGGTATATGTGACCATTCAGACTTTCCATGTAGTAATTCCATGGAAATGCTTTAATTGCTAAAAACTTTGTACCCACAATTTACTTAGGCAGGTTCATATGAGTTAGCAATACAAGAAAAACACACCGTCTCGTACACAATTGCTGGTAGGCAACATTTGGAACAGAAGAGCTTCATGTCGGACTGAAGACAGCAAACTTGAGGATTGTATTGTTTTTAACTTGCACCAGATGGCATTGATGTCAAAGACATAGCTTTTATAATACACAAAACAATGTAAATATTCCAGCCACATTTTTGGATACAAGAAACTTGCATTGTTTCAGTGGACAGGGACATAAGGGAGGCAAACTTGCTATATATTTAAACAGAAAGGTAAAGGATACCACTTTGTGGACAGACAGAAACATACAGAAATTGTCTTGAAGTGGTGGCTATACAGAGAAAGGAAGAAGAGCTTAATACTAGGGCAGTACTGATCTCCAAGTTGTCAGATAAGACATTTTCTCAAGTAACTGCATGTACTACTAGAAAAGGATATCAGAGAATTCCCTTAAATAATAGTAGTAGGTATAAAAACACTGGAAGGCAGTTCTCATTCAAGAGACTTATATGATCTAATCAGATCTTGACAACCTAAATTGACAGAGGGGGGGCTGCTGTTCCACCATTAGCAACACTGGTAAATTATGTCATCAGTCTATACAAAAAGTTCATGTATTAAATATTAATTTCAGACCACTGCAAGTTGTTGATAGAAATAATTGACAAATCAAAACACAATGCATTTACATTTATGGATGTAACACAGTAAAAATAAATAAATATGTTACATTTAGCTCAGAAAAATGTAGTACTAATAAAATTTTATTGTCATTCAGCTTGTTAAAAGCAATAGACAAAGTCAAGAAAATACATTTCCCAGTGTATTTTAGTTTGTGTGAAATTACTTGCGTCTCGACTACTCTTGCGACCCGCTGGTCGCAATGCTGCGCTTCCGATTCGCTACTGTATATGACGTCATGAATTTAACTGTCAGCCAATCAGCATCGCGACCGGTGGGTCGCGAGACGCAGGTGTGCGGGGTGCGGGGGCAATGCCTGGCAACACTGTACTCGTATGCGGGCTTGTGTGTATAAACACCTCACTCGGGCCACCCCGCCAGCCGAAACGGAACTATCGGATCAAATTGGGATTCTCGTGCCACCTTGCCAGTTCAGGTGTAGCTGTGAGCGCACTATTTCCTGTGCGTTGTGTTTGTTATTTTGGCGTGGGCTACAGTAAATTTTGACGCTCAAGTGACAAGTGAATAAGTGAAATTATGAATCCGGTAATTCCATTGCTCTCTGAACCCTTCAGTTCACAGAAGTTTAAAGAAAAATTAGAAATCAAGAGGCTAGGTAGGCCGACTCCTGCTTTAACAATTTCAATAGGAAATTTAACTCTGAATTGTACAACAAGCATGAATGGCTGTGTGGTTGTGACATGAAAAATGCCTTATATTGTTTTCCTTGTTTATTATTTGGAGGAGATCTTTCATGGTCTAAACACAGAGTCTGTGACATTCAACACTTCCATGACAAAATTAGAAAATACGAACTTTCTTCAGTCCATATAAATAACGTTTTGAAAATGGCAAGTCTAGGCAATGTTAATATAGCTACCCAATTAGACAGTGTGTACAAAGGGTTCGTGACATTACACAATCAAAAAGTTACCGATAATAGGTACATAATTAATCTAATTGTTAACTGTATTCGTTTCTGTGGAACTTGCCCTTAGAGGACATAATGACACTGAATCATCTTCCAGTCCTGGTGTTTTTCGTTCCTTGATTAATTTTAGTGCAGATTTCGACTCTGTATTAAAATAGCATTTAAAGGAAACTACAGTTTTCAAATGAACCTCAAAAACCACCCTGAATGAACTCCTCCAGTGCATGCTTCAAGTCTGCCAAGAGGAAATTAGAAAGGAAATTAAGGGTACTGAGTTTTTGGCCGTAATAGGTGACGAAGGCAGTGACGTAGCCTGTATTTTCCAGATGGTTATAATACATAGGTACATCATTAACAGAAAACCAGTTGAAAGATTTTGTGACTTCGTAACACCAGAAAATCATGATGCCCAGTCTTTGGTAACGTCCATCATCGAATAGATAAATAATCATTTGGGGAATTGTCCACAATAGCGTAAAGATATGATGGTGCAGCAGTCATGAGTGGTAGGTCACATAGGGTGCAGGCTCTTGTTAAGGAAAAGTTGCGCAATGCTTCATACCTTCATTGTTATGCCCCCCAGTTGAACCTCATTATGCTTAAAGCCGCTTCCATTAATAAAATTGTGTGAATATTCTTCACTAAACTTCAGCGACTTTGCAGCTTCTTTTAGCATCTCCTCAAAGAACAGCAGTTCTCAGCGAAATAGCACGAAAACGACTGCCACGTTAAGTGTCTACTCGGTGGAATTTTCAGTAAAGGAGCATCAATACCGTTTTCGAATATAGTGAAGATATTGTCACGTGCATGAATAATACGAGCCAGGGAGCAAAACTGCGTAATGAGAACACGATCCTGCAAGCCTATGGCTTAGTAACAATTTTGAAGGTTGAAAAGTTCATTTTTTGGGTTTCATTTTTTCGTAAAATCATGATCCATGTGTATATTTCGTATAACTAGCTACAAAAAAGGGACATTGACACAACCTGCGCACAAAATCAGCTGACAGCTTTTGAGCGTGAAATTGCGAACATTAGGGAAGAAGTGAGTGACAATTCAACAGGTTTATGCGAGTACCTACCATAAAAGAGGGAGAACTGAAGATGGCACAACGGTGTGTAATCTGTAGTGTCGCAGAATAGTAAAGAGTTGGAAACGTGAAATATTGTCAAAGTTTTCTTGCCTATGCCGAGAGCCAGAGGTTAGGCAAGAGCTAAGAGGATTGCGCATATATCGGAATGTGTCGTCACTCAGGGGCAATGGCCTGGTTACGCACAACAGGTGAGAGACAGTTGCTTAGCATGCGGGTTTGTGTTAGACGGAGACTTTCGTAGAGTACAAGACAGAGGTATAGCGTCAGCTGTACTGCATTTCACAACTTCGCGTTAAGTGTGTTGCAACAACGCATAACTCTGTAGCAAGAACACCTAAGGGGTGAGTACGACAGATGAATCAGCAGTATAAGTGGAATGAATGTGGTCATTACAAACAAGCATGACGTCAGGATGTCGCTCATGCTTCCTTTAAATACGTCAGCTTTGATTGCACTCGCAGTTAGACTTGCAGTTAGAGGTGTACTGGGTCGCTGTGTAGCACTCAGCTCGGTGATCGACATGTTAATCTTTATTAAGGAGATGTTGCAGGAAGAGCAGCCCATCCAGCAGCAGATGTGAGGGGACAGTACCAGCCTTGGTTCTCCCTGCTGCCACTGTCAATCATAAACCCAGGTTTAGCAGACATCGCAGCAGACTCGCTCGCCGCCAATGCTGGCAACATCAGTGAGCAGTCGTCGAGATCGTGCGGGGCCTAGGCCCTGTGCATCTGCCTTCACAACCGGGTGAGCCGACGACGCTGGGGGACTGCAGCCCATTCTGCCCGCCCACCGCGGGCGAGCCACCAGGAGGAGCAGAGAAGAAGACGGGGTGGGATAGAGTACACTCCACACTATGAGACCGCTTCTAGTGCCGACAGTGCCGGGGACTCCAACGCGGAACCTCTCGCTGTCCGCAGCAGAGCCGCTCCCCAGCTGGGCACCGCCATCCATGCGCAGCTGAAGTAAGGACATTCCTCCGCTACATCACAGCACTCAGTGCTGCGCAAGCAAGACTGCGCTGCCCGGATCTGGTGTCATCGCTACGAGTCAGCGAGGACTCGGGGAAGCCATTTCCTAGCACCCTGACAACTAGAGAGGTCATCCAGTCCACCGTAGGCGACCGGGACCACCAGGGCGCCTACAATTCTACTGCAGGAGGCAAAAGAAGTAGGTTATGTCATAAGTTATGAGGCAAAAGAAAGATTCAAGTTCACTAGACACCTAGTTGCAGCCCGTCTCTTTCAACCAGAGAAATTCGATACTTACTCTTCAAGTTTTCCAGAAACTTCTTTCAGAGCTGCTATTGAATGCTACTCTTTTTTGGAAGCAAAGAAACTTTTAACAGAGCTCTCTGTTATTTATGGAAGAGAGGAGTTCAAAAGCATGTGTGGAGCTTTGAGCTTTCTGGATTACACAACAGACAATAATCTTTGTGATACACTGACGCGAATATGTGAAGCTCCTGAAAGCGATAATTACAATTACAATGACCACATCAGAAGCAGAACGTTGTTATTCTTCGAAGAAACGCATCAAAACCTTGTTGCAGAATAGTATGGACCAAGAAAAACTATCAGCACTCTCTATTGAACGAGACCTAGTTTTATGAAATGGAGACTTCAATCGAAGAGCAATTGAAAGATTTGCAAATATAAAGGAAAGGAGGATAGAGTTCCTGTACAAGTGATCACCACCACATCCAAATTCAGCGATAAAATCGAACGGCGTTAACATTAGTCCTGCTGAAAAAGATTAGTAAGGCATGCCTACCACTTCTTGAGTACATAGAGCTGCAGTTAATTTCTTTTATTCTGAAAAAGTAATACTTTTTTCTGTGTACACCTTTTGGTTTTATTATGAGTAGAAGCAGGAGTGAAATGAGCGAGCGGTCTGTTTTTATCAGACATTACAAAAACGTGGGCAGTGTACTGATTTTCTCTCTTTTATTGATGTTTTCTTCGTGAGCAAAGTGCACCACTAACTTCTTTGGTCACGAGCCACCATTGTTCGAAGGTATGAACGAAGTTTTTGCATCTCTCTTATCATGTATTATACTTTGTAGCTTATTTTTACAGTTACTTTCTCGTAAACCCAAAACACATATGTATGGTACATTAAATGGAAAAATTGAACTACATCGACATAGAATCGGATGATTCAGATGAATGAGGGTCCATTCTAGTGTACGATTCCACTCCTCGGCTAAGCGCAATGACGTCATATCTAAGGCAGAAAGCCTACATAGAGGCGATTTTTTAAAGCAACTGATAATTTTCGTAAACAAACGAATATAGCTTACGATAAGATTACAATCACAGTTCATGTGATTAATTACTTAGCCGCAAAGTATACCGACAAAAATTAAAGGTAACGAGAATAAATAAGAACAGAAGTTATATGCCCGAAATAAATTATTACCGTAATTTGTGTGAGTAAGAAAAGCCAAGAACCTTTAAATACATTACAGTACAGTGCATGATGAATTCATAATACTGTGAAATAAAATTAACTTTTAATAACAATTATTAAATCTAACGAGTCTAGTATACAAGAAACCAAAATTCCCAAATGTTGGGTGCAGCAAACACTGGAATCGTAGCTAGAATTGACCTATATAGGTTAATTCTAGCTACCGATTCCAGCCACCCCCAGTTCGTTGTTTAGACCATTTTAACGTCAAGTGTTTGCACTAAAGTGTTACAGGATTTCTACAAATGTAGGGGAGAGTGGGGGAATTACACACACCTAAGGAAAAATCGGTGTGAACCATTCCTTACGTCATTAAAACCTACGAAAATAAGTACATACCATACAATGGACATTTCTCCACATATTCCAATCGTCTGTAAATACACTCCTGGAAATGGAAAAAAGAACACATTGACACCGGTGTGTCAGACCCACCATACTTGCTCCGGACATTGCGAGAGGGCTGTACAAGCAATGATCACACGCACGGCACAGCGGACACACCAGGAACCGCGGTGTTGGCCGTCGAATGGCGCTAGCTGCGCAGCATTTGTGCACCGCCGCCGTCAGTGTCATCCAGTTTGCCGTGGCATACAGAGCTCCATCGCAGTCTTTAACACTGGTAGCATGCAGTGACAGCGTGGACGTGAACTGTATGTGCAGTTGACGGACTTTGAGCGAGGGCGTATAGTGGGCATGCGGGAGGCCGGGTGGACGTACCGCCGAATTGCTCAACACGTGGGGCGTGAGGTCTCCACAGTACATCGATGTTGTCGCCAGTGGTCGGCGGAAGGTGCACGTGCCCGTCGACCTGGGACAGGACCGCAGCGACGCACGGATGCACACCAAGACCGTAGGATCCTACGCAGTGCCGTAGCGGACCGCACCGCCACTTCCCAGCAAATTAGGGACACTGTTGCTCCTGGGGTATCGGCGAGGACCATTCGCAACCGTCTCTATGAAGCTGGGCTACGGTCCCGCACACCGTTAGGCCGTCTTCCGCTCACGCCCCAACATCGTGCAGCCCGCCTGCAGTGGTGTCGCGACAGGCGTGAATGGAGGGACGAATGGAGACGTGTCGTCTTTAGCGATGAGAGTCGCTTCTGCCTTGGTGCCAATGATGGTCGTATGCGTGTTTGGCGCCGTGCAGGTGAGCGCCACAATCAGGACTGCATACAACCGAGGCACACAGGGCCAACACCCGGTTCATGGTGTGGGGAGCGATCTACTACACTGGCCGTACACCTCTAGTGATCGTCAAGGGGACACTGAATAGTGCACGGTACATTCAAACCGTCATCGAACCCATCGTTCTACCATTCCTAGACCGGCAAGGGAACTTGCTGTTCCAACAGGACAATGCACGTCTGCATGTATCCCGTCCACCCAACGTGCTCTAGAAGGTGTAAGTCAACTACCCTGGCCAGCAAGATCTCCGGATCTGTCCCCCATTGAGCATGTTTGGGACTGGATGAAGCGTCGTCTCACGCGGTCTGCACGTCCAGCACGAACGCTGGTCCAACTGAGGCACCAGTTGGAAATGGCATGGCAAGCCGTTCCACAGGACTACATCCAGCATCTCTACGATCGTCTCCATGGGAGAATAGCAGCCTGCATTGCTGCGAAAAGTGGATATACACTGTACTAGTGCCGACATTGTGCATGCTCTGTTGCCTGTGTCTATGTGCCTGTGGTTCTGTCAGTGTGATCATGTGATGTATCTGACCCCAGGAATGTGTCAATAAAGTTTCCCCTTCCTGGGACAATGAATTCAAGGTGTTCTTATTTCAATTTCCAGGAGTGTAGTTATAAACAGTACCTTAATTTTGAACATTAAAAAAAAGTGCAAATGCGTAGTATTCCCCACCCCTGGGGGCAATGACACACAAAGTACTGGGTAATAACATGTAAAACAAACAAACCATAAAAATGTACAGTACTTGCTATTTTTATTTTCTTATTATTTACTACAAATAGTAAACAGTATATTTAAGGACTAAATAATGTAATTCTACAAACATATCTTATAATTTTCGTTTTTTACATTTTTATTGATGTGAAAAGAGTTCATTTTCTCACACAGCAAAGATCGCACTTGTAACCTTGTGGAGTGTTCCAGCCACTACATTCTTCATGACTCCATCTGCCACAAGAAATACATCGGTACTATAGTTTTCCATCTTTCCCAAACTCTCCACTAACTAAACAGACATCCTCTGAAATCGCCAATGGATCAATATCATTCATTTCATCATCATCACAAATGTTCTGCAAGTCCAGATTTAGGTCATCCTCACTGCTACTTTCACTTTCTTGGTGGTGTTTCTTCTTATATAATGCCTGCTCCTTCTTCGAGGCTTTTTTAAGTTGCAGATTTCTGCACTTATTTGAGATTTCTTGTTTCCATCAGCTTTCTGTTTTATGGCTGCTTTTTGTTTCTTTATTGATAACTCCGTTAGCAGTTTATTCTTCACTGGAGTTGCTGTAAGTATCACTGACTTTCCCTTAGGATTTCCCTTGGCTTGTTTCGTCTTAGGAAGAACTTGCTTTTGTTTTGTAACAGGAGATATGTCAAATACACTAACGTGCTTGACACATGCACTTTTAGTTGATGTTGGTGTGACCTCTTCTAGGCCTACTAGAAGTGGAACATCTTATGGTTAAGGTCCAGGAAAATGTTCTTGACTCCTTTTGGGGATATGTTTGTAGATGCAACCACTTAATTTCCATTTGTTGCATTCGGAACCTCTTCATCTTCAAGGACAACATCTGTGAAGATCTCATACTGTAGTAAGTCGTCATGCTGAAATTTGTTTGGATTGAAAGGGCAAATCCCACATGCCTTAAACCCTGACAGCTCTTTGTCCATGGTAGCGACCTTAATATATGCCTTATTAAAAAATTCTGCTAACTCATATGGTGTAATTTTTTTTATTACATCTGTGACTTCATAAACATGTCACATTCACAATTGAAGTCTGATTTCAAACAAGAAAAGAATGTAACATAGTGGTTGAAGCTTGTGAGGATTGTGTGGAGGTATGGTCACCATGACAATAGAATGTTTTTTTTTTACAAAATTCAAAAATATTAAGTGAAATGTGGCTGCTGTGATTATCTAAAATAAGTAGCACAGGGTCATCAATAGTTGATTTTACATTGTTCTAAAATGTTGGATCCATTAGAAAAATAATGACTCATTGGACCAGCCATTGACGGAACAACCATATATTGCTCCAACTGGTCCACCTTTAGTCTACCTGGGGAAGATAAACAAACATAGGGAGGATGTAGGTACAGGCAGCACTGAAACAAAATATCACAGTCACATTTTTCCCCCTTTCCCACGACATGGCCCCACCTATTTGTTTAACACCTTTAGGAGCCAAAATTCGCACGGGCTTTTTTACAGTATTTATGTCCGTTTCATCGGCGTTGAACACTCGCCCCTCTTTAAATTTATATTTTTCAAAGATTTGTACTAAGTTTTTTTTTTTTAAATATGCATTAACCTCTTCTTCATTAAATGCCTGTATTCTGTTAATGCTAGTTGCTTCAGGTTTTCTCATGCTAATACTTGGGTTTCTTTTTAAAAATAGAGCTAGCCAATCCTTTCCAGCTGACCTAGATGACTTATCAAAATTGTTTGCAATGTTGTTAGCCTCTGCATACTCAAATGCAATCTTTTGCAGCTGGGTGCATTTAATGCCATAGAACAGTTTGGTCATTGTAATAACATGATCCCTAATCTCATTTTCCTGTTCTGTCGAAAATGTTGGGTTTCGTCCAAGTTTTGGACCCTCTGTATTTTTAACGTTCATTCTCGTTCGTAGAGTAACTTCATAAATCCCGAAAGCTCTTGATACTTCTCTTATTTTTCTTCCAGATTTGATGGCATCAAGAGCCTTACAAAGTTCCTCTTGCATCCAATTTGCTTTCTGGGTTTTTCTTTTATAATACCTACCCATCTGAAATTATATTAAAAAAACCTCGTTAGTATTGAAAATATAACCTGCAAGGGGGATTACCACGCACTTCAACAGCTGTGTGGCATTACCTCACTGTAAGTTCGATGACTAACCTAAGCATAACTCGGCACCTAATTCAAATAGTGGGACAAATCTACAATTAAATTATAGGTTTCATCTAGGGTTAGCAGTTGATATGCACGAATTACATTAAAGCAACTTATAGTAGCACTTACCTTGCCAAAGTTACATGACACACACCAAAAATAAACAATACTTCACTGTTCCAACAACTCCATTAGAAAACGGCTGGCATAAGCCGCATAGTAGTTGTTACTCCTGCCGGCAGGGTGTAGCACCAACTGGGAACAGCTTGCGCCATTCAAACAGCGTAAATCAGCCTGCGTGGGATTACCCACATGCGTGTAATTCCCCCACCTTCCCCTACTACTCTCTTCACTACTTTGAAAAGGAGAAAAATTTGGAAGCTGTACCTACAATATTAATTATCTTTTCGTGGTAGCTCTAATATCAATAAGAAATCTATATATCCTATAAAAACATAGTCCATAGATCTGCAAAAACGTCCAAAATTGTGAACCACCGAACAGTAGGATTCGGTATCTAGAACTGACCTCTTATACAGGTCAATTCTAGTTACTTTTTCCAGCCATTCAGTGCTGCATTAATTAGTTTTTTCAGTAGGTGTGTGCACTAAAATGTATGCTAACGGAATTTCTGCACTCGTAATTGCTCTCTGCACCACTGCAAAAAAGTTACTAATATTGGAGTCAGTAACTGGAATTGACCTGTATAGAAGCTTAGTTCTAGTTAACGATTCCAGTTTTTGCTATACACCGCAGTAGTTTTAGAGAGTAATTAGAAATGCTATTACGTTTCAATGCATACAACTCCTGTAAAAGTAATTTACATATGAATCATGGAGCGGTTGAAATCGATAACTGGAATTTACTTATGTAGGTTCTTTTTAGCTATCGATTACAATATTCGTTAGTTTTTGTAGGTGTTCGTTAATTGTGTATTGACTTTTCTTCTAGAATTGTGTCTCAGTTACCCCATATTTCATCCTACTGTTTCGTATTTGATGCCATTTCATTTTCCCTGTTTTTCTGTTACATTTTAGTTTCTCCCCGGCCAAAATCCCGACTTTCCTGCCTTCTTACATTACATTCAAGAATTAATAGCAAACTTTATGCTATTTTATAGCGGAATGACTTTACCATGCTCTTTGCTGTAATGCAATTTAAAGGTTCTCTCTTGTTTTCTACTAGCATAAATTACGAGAAAACGTCTTATCACACATGAAAATTTGCTTTTAATTCTTGCTCTCAATTATTTCTGTTATCTTCAATTCGTTTCATTATAAATCATGACTAAATAAATAACTGTGTGACTGTGATTGATTATTGTATGCTACATTCATTTACGTGTACGATCCATTGCTTTTATAAATTGCTATTCGTTGCGTCTTTGCCTTAGGTGTGACGCCATCGCTCATAGCCGACGAGTCGAATAGGACACTACACTTAATCCGAAATAGCGGTATGGTACTTCCAAATTTATTAATCACAACCTTTTAATCCCGTCTGTAAACATTAAGTAGTAATTTTATGTTACCAAATAATTCAAAAAATGTAGCTCTTAATGTTCGTTTTTACTTACGCGCCTCTGCCTCATGATGAATTCCTCCCAGTCAAACTCCAGCATACCACGAATAACAGGTTTTGAGAAGAGGTAAGGAAGATGGCGATGTAGACGCTAAAGAAACAGAAGTTATTAAATAAAACAATTTTGAACTGCGCAATATTGTTACTGTATGCTACCAACTATTTTCCATGTTCTAGACACTATAGTATACAGTCTTTTGAACAGATGTGCTACATACATTTGCATGGAAGCATGTAGCTCTGTCTCTTTCACGGTGTTAACTTATAAAAAGTAATAGGAATCCATGATTAGTCACCATCTGACCACAAATCACGATGACTGGTCAGGGTTATTCTCCTCGACAGATTCCGGGATGTGCTGGGACGGCTTACTTCTTGGGACAAACAAGTGCCCTCGTGCCAGTGGAGTATTGATCGAACTATTCTGTCACGAACTTCAACTATACAATATCTCACTGATAGCACAGATCCCAAAATAAAGTTAACCAAAACGTAAGTGCACGTTATTAACCCCGATAAACCTAAAAATGCATCTTTAAAGAGTGATGGCTGAAGAATGACAGACCTAATTTAATCGAAATCAAATATTCCTCAGACAGTAATGTTGCCCATAGTTTCACGCGCTTTTCGAAGCTATGTGCCACTGGCATACACCACTATATATATTGTATAGTAACTCGCATTCCTGGTGAACTTTGCCCTTTCTTACGCCGTTTGGATTGGGACAGGGTGCTACACGGTCTGCTCAGGGATTAAATTACCGCGACTGATATCACTAATTCAAAAACTAAGCACACTTTTGTTTACTTATTTGTTTGGAAATGTGGTCGTTAATATTAAATGTTACTAGTAAACATATAAACGGCTATATTGAAGAACGTGACAACAAAGGATCAAGAGCCTGACAGACAGCTTTTAACATTTTCAGATTTCGCAAACTTTATATACTTACCTCGACACACAATTTGGCTTTCTGATATTCCACCGAAGTGATTAGACCAATAACATTTATCTGTACGGCAGTATTGTCTTCTGACTCCATGGCAAGCACTGTACATTACTTCTGTTCTTCCTCTTCTCGTACCACGATAAACAAACAAAAACAAATGAAATGATTTCGGAGAAGACGAAAAATCCATGGAAATTTATTGTTAGACCCTCCCCCCCCCCCCCCCCCAGAAAAATCTAATATTTCTGCGTTCTGGGTTGATTTATTCAGATTTATCTTAGGTGCATTCTGATTCTTTTATTTATTTATTTTTTTCTGTCTCGGTCGGTTGAACCCAGAGAACAAAGAACCTCGTTCTTCCCTCTTTCCTCAAATCGAATTAGATATATAAATCTTATAATAGAAGGGAATTTAGGGTTGTCACCTATCCCGATTTCGCAGAGCACTTTGCTGCTTTACTACAAATGCACCCTGTCCGTGCATGAGTATGGCGGGATTCCTTCAAGTCCCGATGTTTTTGGTTTATTTTTACAGTTTTACTTTTTATGTCATATTGTTATTCTTCCTAGCCAAAGCCAATATGTGTGAAATACACGAAAGAGCAACAAAACAGTAGGTTTAAATGCCAGTTCTTCCACAGCCATGTATTCATAACAAGAAGTGGTTTTATTTACTGTTGTTCAGTGTTTGCAGTTTAGTTTTGGTGTGAGGATAAAAACTGACGAATATCAGTACGAATGACCTGCTTAATACATTAAGTGCTGCCTCTTGTTTGAATTTTCCTACTTTTGACTTGCAATCCTAGTTGGAATATTTGCTCCATCGACGCCGCCACAGTCGAGTGGTTATTTACCAAGAAACTTCGAACATGTCATGCAATTCTGCTGTGGAAAAATGATTGCTAATCTTTTCTTGAAACCAACAGCTGTGTTCATTGAATCAATTCTAGAAATAAGAATAACTTTCACAAAGATTTATCACTTACTTTGGTTCAGAAAGATGTCTAATAGTCAGCAATACATATTTTCAATAACATGTCAGCAGCCATAAAACGTTTACCTAATAATAAAGTTTAGTTTGAGTAGAATTTAAAGGATTTATTGGTGGCCAACACTTTGTCCTCCACTGATAAATTTCTTAGCGGAACAGATTGATGCGTGTATGTTAATAACATCACAGAACGTGAATATTGCGTACAATCTGACTTCTGTACAAATTTTGCGCAGTAATATGTACATTGTAAATAAGTACTGAAAAAAGTTCTTTTTGTACGTGGCTACAAATAGCCTGAGAATTATCAAAAATGCACCTAAGTATATTGAATATTATTTTAAATGTAAATACGCTTAAGTTGGAAAGATTCCACATCCACAATGGGCATTTCATTAGGGATCTGTGAAAGACATTAGTATACCTGTTCTTATTTTTGTTGGTTGGTTAACTGATTTGGGGGAGGGGACCAAATAGCGATGTCATGAGTCCCATCGGATTAAGGATTGTTTTCTAACTTGTGCCACATCCTAGAGGATCTTCTTACTATATATCAGTTGGAAGTAAAAGTACATCTAATAAAATCTATGACAGTAGCAGCTGATCAGCGTATGTGGCCAAAAATCGTAAAAAAATTAAAAGTTACGGCTGTCAAATTTATTAAATTTGTTCTGCGACACTTTCATTTGGGGATTGTAAGCTACCATTAATTGACAGAATACATTACATTTCTCTTCAGGACCAAGTATACTACGTACATCACATCCTAAATTCCGTGATTTAATTTTCGAAAGTTTTTCAGGTCCGGTAACGTCAAATATTTAAACTGTGGCTTTGTAACCTCGGATGTGTTTCAAATTGTTATCAATAACAAGAGTGTAACTCCAACAACTTCTGTTATAAATTTACTACGTTTCATGACACGGCGAGGGACTTTTTGGACAAGTTGTTCTGGAAACGACACATTCCAAACAATAAGATTAAAACTACCACTTGGTAGTATTAAAAAGTACTTCATTCTGTTAAAAAACTCAATAAAGCGTCAAGTTGTTCCACGGAAATGAAATGAGGGTATGACATTTTTGGCATTTCAGTCGACGCCACATGGGGCGACTTGCGTGCCGGTGATGATGATGAGGACAACAAAACACTAATTCCGCGAGCTAAGAAAATCTCCAATCTGGCCGGAAATCGAATCGAATCCGGGGCCGCTTGCTTGGGAGACGAGCCCGTTACAACCCAGCTAAGCAGGCGGACGTCTTTTCACGCGTACAGTTCCATTCAACTTGACACACCGGAAAGGGCGGAATGGAACGTTAAAACATTCAACAGTACATTTCAGTTGGTGGCATTCACAAGTAGCAACGGAACGGAACGGGATATAAAGTTCAAAACTTTCTCGGAATTAAAGTTTTGATGTCGTCAACGGTGAGGGAACGGTGTCGTCGTCTATTAATGTCGGGAAGATAATTAATTTTCGCCGCCCTCACTCATGTTATAATAGCAGATTTCGTGCTTTTGCGACTTCCCACTCATTTTGATTTGTTTTCGTGACACATAACAAATGTCCCACGACAACTTAGGTATTTTTCACACTGAGTATTCTTCCAGTAAGAGAGGTCAGATTATATGATTTAGGTTTTACAATAATTTAAAAGAGCTGATAACCATACTATGTATAAGGAAGAATATAAGTTGGCTAACCGATTGTCATTAAATAACTTTTTTTTAAAGTGAAAAGTAATCTCCATTGGAGGAGAAAAATACGGCTGATTCTGACATTATTTGCTACGTATGGGGGAAAAACCACAAGTGATAATCAGGCTGTATTTATTCCCTTATAAATATTGTCTGATGTGTTTGTATGTGGGTCTTTTACTGAGGTGACAAACATCATGGGATACGTCTTTAATAATATCGTGTCGGGCCTCCTTCAGACCAGCATAGAGCAGGAAATCGATTTGGCATGGACTCAACAAGCTGTTGGAAGTCACCTACATAAATGTTTAGCCATGCTGCCTCTATAGCTCTCCATGACTGCGAAAGTGTTGCCAACGCAGGTTTTTTTTGCTGAAACTGACCTCCTGATTATATCCCATAAATGTTCGATGGTGTTCATGTCACGTGATCTGGATGGCCACATGATTCGCTCAAATTGTCCAGAATGTTCTTCAAATCAATTATGAACAATTGTGGCCTGGTGACATGGTGCATTGTCATACACAAAAATTCCATCGTCGTTTGGGAACATGACGTCCATAAATGGCTGCAAATGGTCTCCAAATAGCCAAACATAACTATTTCCAGATAATGACCAGTTCAGCTCGACCAGAGGAACCAGTCTGTTCCATGTAAACATTACCCACACCATTAAAGAGCTACTATCAGCTAGCAAGTTGCCTTGTTGACAACTTGGGTCCATGGTATCATAGGGTCAGCGACACACACTCGAACCCTACCATCAGCTCTTACTAACTGAAATCAAGACTCATCTGATCAGGCCACAGTTCTCCAGTAGGGACCAACTAATATGATCGTCAGCTCAGGAGAGGTGCTGAACATCATGTCGTGCTGTTAGCAAAAACACTCGTGTCAGTCATCTTTTGCCACAGCCCATTAACGCCAAATTTCGCAGCATTGTCCTAACAGATATATTTTTTGTACATCTCACATTAATTTCAATGGATATTTTACTCAGTGTTGCTTGTTTGTTAGCACTGACAACTCTACACAAATGCTGTAGCTATCAGTCATTAACGGAAGGCCTTTGGCCACTGTATTGTCCATGATGAGATGTAATGGTTGAAATTTGGTATTCTTGGCACACTCTTGACACTATGGATCTTGGGATACTGAATTCCCTAACAGTTTCCGAAATGGAATGTTGTTCGCGTCCAGCTCCATTCACCATTCCACTTTCAAAGTCTGTTAATTCCCATCGTGTGGCCATGATCATGTTGGACGTCTTTTCACATGAAGCACTTGAGTAAAAATGACAGCTCTGCCAATGCACTTATCTAATATATGGTATGAGACCAGTAGCAAACACCAACAAGAGGAATGCATCTGAATAGTTGAAACTACTGCCGTAATCTGGAGGACATTAGATGACAAGTTTATGAAATAGAGACATATCTCCTGTTAGACACATTCTTGGCTAGAATTGAAAGCAACATCCAGAGTCACTGAAATTACTTATCAGAATGTTCATTTTTATCCAAAAATAAAAAATAAAGAAGACCGTTCAGAGCTAAAGATGACAATCAACTGCCTTCCACATTCTGTTATTTCAGCTCCAGGATCGAGATCCTCCTTTTCTTCTACACATCTAGGGCTCAAGAAAGTGGTATAAAAATTTGGATCAAGGCATCTTGTAGATGTGTTATCAGTTTTTGAATTATGATGATATGAGGCAGTTTGAAGTAACCAGTACACAAAAAGCAGTATAAATCTGTCAAAGGCAATTTTTTCATCAAGTTTGCATTCGATAGTGTGGAAGTCCATAATGACACAATAATAAAAGTAACAAATATCCACGTAAGCAAACTTTTCGTCCTTTAGTTCACATTATTTGTAAATTTTAGTGTCTCCTATTATCTTAGTGCATGCGATTTTTATTAAAATGATAAATGACAATATCTCCTTACCAGCCCCTAGGTTTTCATCAATTTCTTAAACTATTTGAAAACCCATTTGGTGTGCTACAACTTACCTCTTATACAGATTTGCATCAAACTGGTCAATCCTCAGATATTGCATGTATTATATAAATGTATAAAAATAAAATGAAAAACAGATTACCATGTTGCGCACACTGGGCATTCCTCTCCCTTGCTTAACATTATTTGTAAGAAAGATTAAGAAGAATACTTACTATGATAACAATAACAATTTATGTAGTTTCCAGGAAGCACGATGATGATAGCTCTAGCCTGCTGCCATGTGAACAAATGTCTTCTCGCTGCACCTGGCCTCAGCAACTGGGACAATTAATGTAGCTCTCACACGAGACCATGCTACCTGGACTTTTCCAGGGCTACAGACAAACCACATTCCTTTGAGGCTCAGATCACACACTGGACGCAAATAAAGATAACTTTGCAGTCGATTTTAATACAACTTTTTGCTTTTTATTTTAGCCTTGTCAACATTCTGGGGGGGGGGGGGGGGGGGCATTTAATCCCAAAAACCTCCCACTGGCTACACCCATGGAACGTATAATAATCACATAGAGATTTGTTAATGAACAGCTAGCAATTAACCAACACTGTTTTGTCAGGACCATGTCTTGTGACCTCATCCCTGAATCCAGTCCAACTAGCAATTCTAGAAAATTTTGGGCTTTTCCAATGGATCCACTGAAGGTTAGGTATAGATGAATTACAGTGTCAGTTGATGAGTGTATTTCACAGAGAACTAAGATCTTACTTAGTGACGAAACTGTAGCATTTCTTCTCTCAAATGAAGTTATAAAACTCCCTGTATTTTCTGCTGAAGTTATCCATTAATTCTTCATACACTTCTCCTAATGCTATCAATTTGCCTTCCACATTCACTTATCCATTGTCATTTTCCCCCTTTTTCTGTCACACTTCCCAGGTACTTCAAAATTTCCATTTTCAGCTTCTACCCATCCAGTCAACTTTCCTATGATGCGCCCCTTTTTTCTTGTTGGGACCACCAGCTCATTCCTATCTGCATAAAATTTTATGTCTGTTATCGTGCACAATTTCTAACCTGACATCTAATTGCTTCTGTGTTATCTAATGTTTCAGCACAACAATCAATAAACAGTACCACTGTCATCCTGTCTCTTACCTTTCTTATTACACGTGTCATTATACCACTCATTATCATATGAAGAATTATGGAGATAGTGCACTTTCTTGTTTTAACCATTTCACTGCTCGAGCCATTTTGTTTTCTCCTTTCTCACTCACACACAACTTACACTTTCCCAGTACAATTATTCTATCCTCAATATAGTCTGCTTCTCTATTCCTCTCCTCCTTATTACCTCCAAACCTTTCTTCCGTGTACAGTTGTATACATTATCTAACTCAGGAAGACCACCCATGGGTGTCTTTCTTACTCCCAGTGGTGTTCCTGTAGCTCTCTCACTGTAAATATGAGATCTACTGTAGATCTTAACTGGCCATGAGTCATGGTGTTCCTTCTTTCAACTGCTTTTCTACCATACTTGGAATTCGTTGTCTCCAGTATCTTCTCGAAAAGTTTAGCACTGTGCCATGTATGGGTAACATCCCTATAGTTTTTAAAAATCCTGTCAGCTTCCCTTCTTGGAGACAGGTACCATTATTCCTGTCTTTCAGCCTTCTGCTGTTTTCACTAATTCTGCTTGTCCAGTGATTTTCACATTTAGTTTGTTCAAAGCCAGTGCCTTTCATGTCCTTCAGTGCATTCTCCACTACTATTCACATTAGATCTTCTTCCATTTACAGTTATTTCCTCCTTTCATGTTGTCCAGTGCCTTTCCATGTGTATTCACATAGATCTTTTTCCATTTCCAGTTAACCCTCTCAGAATATGATTAAAACAAGGTAAAGAGAGCTCCCGCTCCGTGGCTCACCACTGCATTACGCCAGTTAATGAATAAACGTGATACTGTGCATAGGGCCTTCAAGCGTAACCCAACTCCCGAGGCGTACGAAGCTTATAGGAAACTCCGAAACAGAACCAAGCAAAGCGTGAGGAATGCCAAAATCAGACATGCCCGCTCTGTCGTATGCGGCATATCAAAACCTGCTGCACTGTGGAAAAAGCTGCGCAGTTTCGGTATAGGGAAGCGAAGATCTGACGCTGTTTATCAAGCGTCTGCAGAAGAATTAAACGATTTCTTCTCAACAGCTGTAAACTGCCACGCAGCGACAAATTACCAGCCCCAAGATATCAATCTCTCGAGAGCCAAGTTTTTCCTAAAACATGTCGCTATAGGCACAGTACACAAGGCAATTATGAGAATCTCTTCCGAGGCAGTAGGAAATGATGAAGTGAGCATTGGCATGATTAAGAGCGTCGTAGACACTATTATTCCAGTTATCACAGACATCTTCAACCTGTCTCTTGTCAGTAGTACATATCCTACTGAGTGGAAGCAAAGTTTAATTCAGCCTATACCCAAGACTGACAACCCTAAGTCGCCAGGTGACTACAGGCCGATCAGCATACTACCTTCAATTTCTAAAGCCCTAGAGTACATCGTCCATGAACAGCTGACGGATTACCTCAAAACTCATAACATCCATGACGAATATCAGTCAGGCTTTCGAAAGCACCATAGTACAGCAACCGCATTAATCAAAGTAACTGATGACATTAAACATGCTATGGACAGACGTGAAGCTACTATCCTAACATTGCTTGACTTTAGCAAGGCTTTTGACACAGTTGACTTCGATATATTACTAATTAAAATGAAACAGCTGAATTTCTCAAACAGCGCAATACACTGGTTCGACAGCTACCTCAAAAACAGAAGTCAACAAGTCGTTTGTGGGTTGGAAAAGTCAGCATGGAAAAGCGTGCGCTCTGGAGTTCCCCAAGGCTCTGTCCTTGGTCCACTACTCTTCTCACTGTACATTAATGATATTCCTTCAGTGATTCACTCCTGCAACTACCATCTTTATGCCGACGACATCCAACTGTACATAAGTGCAAGCCCCAAAAACATTGCTGGCGCATTAGCGAGTATGAACGCAGATCTTTGCTCTGTTTCCCGATGGGCACAGAACCTAGGTCTGAAACTAAACCCCAAGAAATCCCAGGTCATACTTATATCTCATCCAAAGTTAATCAGCCGGTACTTTCGCGAAACAGTCCCTAAAATACTCCTCAATGGTACCCAACTACGATACCGAAAAACAGTAAAAGATCTTGGAATAATCTTGGATGAACACCTAAACTGGGAAGAACAAACAGTCACAGCTTGTCGGAAATCGCTCTCCTCCCTACATGCAATTCAAAAATTTAGAAAAATATTTCCAACCCATGTTAAACAAAAATTAGTCCAAACACTAGTCTTGCCTAATCTTTACTACTGCGATGTAGTTCAACACGCCACAAATAGTGAAAATTCTAGATGCCTCGAGCTAGTGATGAATGCTTGCGTTAGATACGTGTGCAATATTCGGTTGTATGATCATATCAGTCCGTCATACTCCCAGCTAGGTTGGATACGCCCACATAAGGCACGCGACCTCCACACAATGTGCTTACTTCATCGATTTCTTAGCCACTGGTGCCCCCAATACTTATCTTCTCACATTAAACACCTATCATCATTCCACAATCGCAACACCAAATCAGATACGTCTATCATCTTGGCTGTAACTTTACATAACACAAAATCTTTCTCCGTGTCATTCTCCATCTCAGCCATACGACTATGGAACGCGCTCCCCTGTGATCTTCGTCTTATCCAGAACTACTCAACATTCAAGAGGGAACTCAAGACTTACATATTAGGAACGGTATAGCCACCATTGTTGTGCCCCTCCCATCTCTTTCTTTCTCCTCTCCATCACAGCTCCGACTTTTACCGTTCTATTTCTCTTCCTCTAACCTATCTACCTCTTATATATCTCTTTCACCCCATTCTATCGTCTTATGTCTCTGCTCGATGAGAATAACTCACAAGCTGCAAGAACATAACGAGAAAATTCCCAACTAACAATGGGACTGACATTCAGAAAAGAAAAGTATGTTTACTTTCATATACATAGTCATTATTATTATTATTATTCTTGATTGTTATAATTATTTTTATTGTTATAATTATCATTGTACTACTGTTATAATATCTATTTTTTTCTTTAACATCAATACTGCATAATAGGCTATATTTCCTTAATGTTATGTAGAAACTGTAACTCGTTCAATCTGAGTATGCCTGGTTAGGTGTAAGAGAGGGCCTGAAGGCCCTAATCTTGCCAGGTAAAATAAATGCATAAATAAAATAAATAAAACATTTTCTCCACAGCTCCTTGAGATCTTCTCCTCTACCTCAATCCTATCTTTAATATTACAAAAGGACTGATTGCTACTAAAAGTGTTGTCTATCTTGACAGTGAGTAGCAATCTATCCTTTTCATAACATTGTTGATATTCCAGCCTAGACTTTCAATTGTTCCATTCCTATCTTTCCATTACTTGATGGAGAAATACATCAGCAGTAGAGGCAGGCGACTATTCAGATTTGGCACAACTTTGGAATGTGCAAAGATCTTGATCACACAATTCTTTATTAAGTGTCGATAAGTTTAAAAATTTCATCATCAAACAGAAGCTGTGACAAAGCATACAAAGGAACTAGCTATAATGAATATACACATATTAGTCATCCATATACAGAATTTTCAATTAGTATTATACTTACATTTAAATCGAACTTTTGTAAAACACTCCCAAAAGTGAGGACATGGATGGAGTTTAATTCAGTCTATGTGCTCAATTTCATGAGTTTTTACTAAAGTTTGATTTAAATGTAAATATAATATTAACTGAAAAATCTGTATATGAATCACTAACATGCATATTTATGTTAGTACGTAAATATTTGCTATCATTAATTCCTTTATCTCACGGCTTCTGTCTGATGAAATTTTGA
Source organism: Schistocerca gregaria (assembly GCF_023897955.1). Taxonomy (NCBI): domain Eukaryota; kingdom Metazoa; phylum Arthropoda; class Insecta; order Orthoptera; family Acrididae; genus Schistocerca; species Schistocerca gregaria. Next base: position 292,007,528 of record NC_064921.1, on the reverse strand, counting down.
AACCCGTAATGCTTAATAAAGAATTGTATGATCTAGACCTTTCCACATTTCAAAGCTGTGACAGTTCTATCTTCATCACCATTTTTGCATATGCTGTCATTCCATACAATATTTTCTGAGTTCCTTTCCTAACCAATAACATCATGATAGTCCATTTTTCCATCCACTTTTTGGACCCTATTTTTCCTCATTTCATATTATTCCCTTGTTTTAAGTTTGTTTTGTTGAGAAAAAAGTACTTACTCTTCTTCAAAACTTAGTTATTATTCTTCAAAACTGCTTTTTAACTTCTCATGTGGACACCAGATGGCCTCACATGCTCGATGCTGCTTGAAAGCACTTCCATGGCAGGCGAGTAGTCAGATGGAATGCTGCCGACTTACAATCAGACAAGAACAGGTATGTGTCACAAGAGAAACTGCTGCTGGGTGGTTAGTAGCAGTTCAACTGAGTGCTGGATATATTATGGCACAAGTCATTATTCTTCTAATACAGGTTTACAATCAGCCTGGAAGCCTATCACTGTAATGCACCTGGAACTTACAGTAATACAAGACTGGCAGTGCTAACAAATACACACCTCAGGGGCTCTGGGTTTGCCATAGCTCAACACAGTAAATTTTAGCCGGACTTGCCGAGTGTTTAGCACCAACCAAACAGCATGCACTGCTTAGAAATGCTGCTTACATTATCTCATCTATCTATCTATGAGACAGGCTTTGACAAATGGCAGAAAGGAAGATAGATTAGGTTTTAATATCCTTATTCTGGCAGTTTCTTGAAATGATTTAGAAACCACTGAAAACCTTAAGAAGGCTGGTCAGATGAGAACTTGAAACCCCCTCTTTTGAACTCATGTACGGAATGCTACCTTCTGTGAGAACTAACTTGGTAGATAACAGAATGAGACAAAATTCTGTTTCATCATATAAAATGAAAGACATGACATCCCAAATTTAGATATTGTTTTATTTTTACTACTTAGAAGTTCACAACAAAATACACAATTTTAGATCTTTAATTTTCTGAAAATTTTCTCACAATGATCGTAAAGCTATATCTGACGACCGTGAAGCCTCAGTGCACAACCAATCATCAGATTCAGTAACACATGGTGTCTCCATAAGCTGCTGTTTCTCAGTTTTTAGGCTGAATGGGAATTGAAATTACAATTTCAGAAGATTGTGATGAAATGAAGATGGCATAGTACAAAGGGACAATAGACTAGAGAGGAGAGTTCATACAAATTATAAATACTTGATATGTTCTTTACATTACTAACAGTACAGTATCAGTAATGAGCAACATTAAACAGCAAGATTAATTTCATCATGGAAATATGTTTTGTACCTTCAATAATTCCTCAGAATAAAGATAATTTTCAAAGACACAACATACATAAAACATTAGTTAATACCTTTCAATTTCAAGGGTTTTTATTGACTGCACAACTAGTGTCAGCAAACACTTTGAATTGTGCTTATTAAACACATACACAGTTAATAGAGATGCTGTGCTTCTTGGAAAAATACTGATATACAATGTCTGGTTTATCTTATAATTAAAAAGTAATATTACAATCATTTAAAATTATGTACATTTAAATATTATGTACAGTTGTTTAAATTTTACAGTAATTATGATACAAAACTGTGTTAAAATGATGTGTAAAAAGACGTTGTCTTTTTCCCCATCATGATGTCCTCTATGAGCCGAGTTACCTGGCATTCTTCAGGTGTTCCTTTCCCCTCAAAGAAAAATTAGTTTATTTTTGCAGATGAGGAAAGGGATTCTTATTAATACAGAAGAAGATGTAAGAATAAAACATGATCATTATATTAGCAATTTGCACAGAAGACTAGGAAAATAAATACAGTAATTGACTTCTACAGGAAGACAGGTGGCTAACAGTTGTACCCAAGTAAGGGACAATAACATGTAACTACTTTAACACACCTGTCATTGCTCAATCATAATTAAAGGAAAAAGAGAGAATTTCTGTTAAATTTCCGCACTAATGTTAAATGTCGTAAGAAGAACAACATAACAGGCACAAATGTTTACATGTTTAATTACGTTGCATTCTGTTAGTCAGGTATAATGAAGATAATTTATTATGTTTTACTCAACCACAGCTCTCAAAGCAACACCTCATAACCACTCCCACTACACCAGCAATTGCTACAAATGCACTGCCTATTACAGCTGTAACAACTAACACGATCATTAGCACAAGCTAAGTCATGTACTCATAGAATATCTAGTGTTGTACCACAAAGATTTAGTTCTTAAAAGTTTTCCAGTTTATGTATAATGTATGTCACTAAGAGTGTTTGTTGACAATACAAAGAGTCACTAGCAACTCACATACAAATTATAATGCTATAAAATGCCCTGAAAATATTTATTGTCATGTAAAAGAACCATAAATTAATACTGTACAGTTACTTCACTGTGATGACAACTGTGGACTATTTTCACATCCTATTTTTCTTTGGTGCTGTTAATCAAAACAGAAAAAAATGTTCTGAAATGAAGACTATGAAATACACTGAAAGTTCAATAAGAGTGAAACTACTTATCTAAAAGCTGATGTATGCAGAGTTATAAAAGGATTTACATTACACTATCAGTTAGGTCACATTACAAAAATGGCAGAAAGAATATTTAGAAACCTATAAGCGATCTGTCTGTAATGCAACAATATAGTTCAGGGAGAAATGCATAGGACATTTAATCACAATACAAAGAAAGGAAGCACTGTTATTATTCAAATCTGTCATTTACTTTCTTTGTATTCTTAGCATAGCCCAGACAACTTGTTTGAATTTAAAACTGAATAATGACTCCAGATATAAATAATCTGCAAAATAAGTTCCTTAGATTTAATCACTGCATCAGCTAGACAGTTTGAAATTGTTGCTGGTTTTTTAAAAAAATACACACACACAATGAAAAAGACATTTCCTTACAACATTTAAACTCTCCAGTTTTGTTCTTACAATGAAAAGTACAAATACAATGCAGAAATAAACGTACCACTATTCCAGATTCCAACTATTACTCCAAGTGTCCAGCTTGTTGTTCATTTTTCTAATTACTCCACAGACACTATACTGGCTCTAAACAGCACTGCACACAAACCATCATACATTGTTCACTGCTTCAGTGCTCTTCAGTGTATAATTTTTTTTAATGAAACAGGAAAAGTTAATACAGCAAACAATTTCAACAGTTTTTTTTTCTTTTTTTTTTCAACTAAAGGTGTAATATCACTACCATTTATCTGAGAACTTCGTTACACCTGAAAAAAATAAAATATTTTGAATTATTATTTATGTGTGATCATAATTAACCACATATCTTCAGTAACATTCAACAACTCTTCTCATTTTTTTGCTAATGCTTCTAATAATCCAAAAGTCTGAAAACAGAAATAAAGAGATAACCAAGAAATTTGTCAACCAGAATGCTTCGTTCAAGATAACAACACACTGTTGCAAGAAAAGTCAAACTTAGAACTTACACTAGTCTATACATTCACAGCAGAACAGATGAAAAAGTTGCAAACATACAAATGAATTTTCCCTATATAAGTTACTAGGTTTTGAACAGTTTCTTGTATTTATCACTTACATAATAAATTTGTTAAAAAGGGTTTAAGGTGCTTTCCAAATCTTATATGATATTACAAATATATTATTTTGTATTACCTTGCAAATTTTCATGTGGTCAGTGACACATGTGATTAGTTATCAATGAAGACCATTCACATTTAAGGAAAACTATAATAAACCAAATCTTAAACAAGCCACAATATTTGAAGATTAAATGGTAATTAATTATCTTCTAGTCATTACGCCCTACAAATCTGAACAAATGCAAGTTGGAAATTGATTGAAATGTCTGCAAATATTAGTTTACCCATCAAATAACAGAATGTCATCTCATACAATACTCCCTCTTCTTCAATTATTCTACATTTAATGGTGCTAAAGGAAACTGGCATTATCCACACACAAGTAATTTGTTGCTATGTGTGAACTGTGTACAGTTTAACATCTAAAATTTAATTTTTTCCAGAACACTCTCTAAAAACATTTTCACACCAGTACAACTGTGTATTAAAAATAACTAATACTGTGTGGTTCCAATTAGTTTCTCCTGACTTTTCCACACTATGCTAAACACTTTATGAAGCTTACCGTAACAAACTTCATGGTCTACAAATACCTAACTACTAGTGTTATTCAGTTTTTAAATTTATTTATTCAACAGTGATAAATTTCCTTTATTAAGCTAATTTAGCTTCATAACTTGTACCCCTGAATGACTGCTTCTACCATCCTTACCAGAACAAAATAGTTCAGAGCACAAGAAACAAAGTAATAAACATAAAAAAGTTACAGTAACTGAAATACGTATTTATTGCTATCAACAAAAGGAATTCCAGTTTCTCTGTCCATTAAGATGGCAAAGTTCACTACATTTTTTGGCTGGTGCACAACATCACGAATAACACACGAGGAAAAAATTAGTTTTAATAGATATCAAAACAATTTTTTTAAAAAATTGTTATCAGATTATTGCTTGGAACTTGAATATACTCCACCAGAAAACAATAAGACAGAAGTAAAACCAACACATGTAAACGAACTGAGAAATCAAACTTCAGTTTCACTATAATATAGGAGCTTTAACCAACTAACAAATTTAGGTGGCCTAAAAACAAAAACAATAATTGCTATCTGCAAAACTTCTCAAGTGTAGATGCCCCAGGGAGTTCAGTTTATCTTCATAACACACACTTAATACAAGTTAAATAACAGTTTCATGAGCAGTTAGATTGGTTTATTATAGTGTTATTAGTTATCAAAGTTGACAAGCTTTTCTTTGTTTCCATTCTCTTCTCAACACCGTAAAAGTTAAATAATGCGATACTGATACATCAACAATGTGTTGTTTTGAACAAAATTTGTTATAACAGTAGTTTTAAAGTTCATTTTGTTGTGCTGCAACTTTTAGTTCTCGTAATGTTTCACTATTTTGTAGATATATTAATATAAGCAGAAATGTATGGTACAAATGCATACTGGTTTGTGCAAAAAAAATTCATCTCATGTTTTTTCAGATACATAAATTTTAAACTTTACAATATTTCCAATTGGACACACAAGAGTAGCTTCAGAGGAAATTAGTTAGAGTAATTCAAAACAGAAAACACTAACAGTAACACATATTGACGAATTTGTGAGATTTTAACCATTAAAAATAGGTTATCCTCAGTACACTAACTAATCGAGTAACATCAATCATGTTAACAACAAAACTCAAATTCATGAACATTTATTGAGAGTTCCAACAGAAATGATTGTTTTTGATACAAAGTTTGAAGCATTTACATGACAAACAAGGGGAAACAACAAAATGAATAACAAAGGGAAGCGATACTTTTATAATAATTATACAAGTAATGAAATCACTTTCAAAAAGTTTGTGTGACAACACAGACACTTCACAAGTTAGAAAAAAGCATCTCTTGCAAGCATACAAGGGAGTGATGATAACAATAACAACAGCATTAACACAGAGACAGACAAATGTACATGGGCAAAATGACAGCTTATTTGTGTTCATGAACATGAATATCTAAGTCTAAAGGAACAAACGCACATACAGCTTGTCTTGAACATGAGTAACAAAAATTCACTAAGTATTCAAAATATAAACAATTATTTCTTAGTACAGGAGTATACCTCAGGGATGAAACACATTCATTGCTTCTAGCAATAAAAACATTCAGAATGAATTATTGGTTCTTTTAAAAAATGATGAGCAACTTAAATAAACTTACAGAAATTAATAGTGGCATCAAATGTGTTATTTTCAGTGAAAAATGTTGTCATACTTGTCAGCACAATAAAAACATTCTTGTTCCGGAACAGATGACTCCTACTTGCACACTAAAAACTTGAATCAATACGGAAAAATGTAAGCTTTACATGAAGAGATAGTTAGTGCTGTTTGAGGGTCATTATACATTTTATGTTGAGCAGAAGTATGACTGCAAATAGAAGACCTGGGAAACAAATAATCGAAACAGACAGTTTAGAAACAACTAAGGAAAAAAATAAAGATACATCAAAGGAAAACTCAGAACAGAAAAATGATTTATGCTTATACTACTCTCTTGAGATTCGTACAAAAAGCTGCTTGCTTATTTTAACATTAAAATTCCAAACACTCTGAATATATTTTTTCACAGAAACAAAAGTTAAAAATCAGTCAATTCAGATTAAATACAATTTACATATCATTATGAAAAATAAAAACTATTACCTTAAAATATACATCTGCGGAATAATTACTCTTCAAATATGAAAATGACTACCTGTACAATCCAAATGATACCAGTCACACATCTTTTTTAAAGACACTATACTGACATTTTTTGAACAAGATGAGGATAAAACATGTTAAAACAGCGCTGTGGCTCTTCAGATCATTGTGGATGTTCCACTCACAATGTTACTATTAAGTGGCTGTGAATATTGCATGGGTAATTGCATTCTGTTAACTTTTGGTTTCCCTGATGGATTGAAATTCGGCCGTCCTCGCTTCCAGTATGGAGCTGATCTTGGCTTACCTTTGCCATTCACCAGTCTATCCTTGTGCTTCCTAGAGCTTAGGTGCTGTGGAAAAAAAGTGTCATATAAATTGATGAAAGAGAGACTTCAATTTTACAACAAATGTATTTAGAAGTGAGCATATAAAGGTAGAAAGAATGTAATTAGTACCTGCAACAATGACCATTATTGTTATGATATACAATCTTAGAAGACTGATTGTCATCCCAAATCATAATACCTATAGGTGCAAATCAGCACAGCTCTCTAGACACAATTGTAATGATGGTATTTTGTCAGTTTTCTTGGGTCTTTCAATAGGATGTTTAATGTGCGTTTGTATTGCCCAAAAACTGGTTGTACAGTTTCTTGTGTTCTTGTGGATATGGAAGGGTGTGGAATGAGAAAGAGGGAGGGTGACACTGGGTCCTGGAATATATCCTTCTCTTTTTTGATTCACAATAAATATAATGTGCCCATCTGACAGATGGTTCACCATCAACAGTGTCAGTGTGATACTGTCAGACACACTGTAATTTAATCCAGAACATCAGTCCACAGTCTGGTGTCATCACTTTGTTTATAAGCCAAACCTTTGTGATGAAAATCTATTCCAACATCATGGTGTAAAAAGGCAACCTTCAGATGTGCTTTCGAACCATCAGCTATACGGTACAGTGATCTACACCTCCAACAATGTTGGTGGTGCACATCTCAGATAAAATCTTACCACTGAATAATTGTTAGTTAAAAAAAGTCAGTCCATGTTTCTTGCTTTAAGGACACCATTACAGGTGACCGAATTTTGGTGCACCTTGAGGTAGATTAATATCTGATCAGACTGAAAGACATAAGTCATCCTTAGAAGTCCTTGAGAGAAAAATGATATAGACTTTTTCCTCTTATCTTCTCAGAGCTAATTCATTTGTGGGCTGATGGCCTGTCTCTATTAATTAGACATCACTTTCCTAGTATGACATTTTTGTTGCAGGGTAAGAAATTTTACAGTATTGATCAGTAGCCTAAAACTTTATGTCTTATAAGGTGTCTTCTGTGATGTCAAGTCCTCTCAAATCTCTCCTTAACTCTTCCAGCCTACCAATGGAGGTTTTTAAAATTTCAAAATGGAATTTAAAATTTTCTTGGTTAGCCTATTGTCAGTCATTCTGTGAATATGATCATAAAACTTTACTCCTCCTTATTGTGTCTGTGCATGTTTCCATATTTCTGTACAAATATTCATATTTATCCTCTTTGTCTAGTTGAAATCTTTGATGTTTTGTGATCATAATTTTTTCCTGGGTATTTTCCTTTATTTTTTCCAGTTCTTCTTGTTAATCTCCTTTATTCACAGAAAGGTACTCAGATTTGCTTCCCATTCAGTTACTACTGGTAGTGTGTAACTTTTGCCTAGAGCAGTACTGATCTTTTATTATATCATTTTTGGGTGAGATTGTTTGATAATTTTATTTTCTTTAATCTTTCCTTGCTTATCATGTTATTTAATCCATCTGATTCTCTCCATTCGTCCGCATACCTAACTTATCAATTCTTTTTATTTTCCTTGGTGTGTTTGTATATATTTTTCTCTGTTGTGCTTATTTTCAATGTATTCCATTTCTCATATGATATTTATAATTCAGTTTTAGCTGCTATTTTGACAGTGTTTCTGCCATTAGTACATTTCTGTCTAAAGTGAGACACTTCACCTTGAATTTTCTTCTTCCTTGGCGCAGTTGGATCCCTTTGATGTTTCTCTCTCATAGTTCTTTATCTCATTCTCTATGAGCATCAATGAGAGGTTACTGTTCTGTCAAACTCCAATGTTAATTCCAAAGGCTTCGAAACCTTGTTGCAGGATTTCTTTTTTTCTTTTGAAGACATATCTGTTCAACTAACTGTTATACATGTTGGATCAGCTGTTGGGGATGATATGAAATGTTATATTATCCTGAAACATCAGGTATGTCAAGATCACTTGTAAACCTTTTCACTGATTACTGGTTTTGAGAGATCTGTTACAAGATTGGATGATGACTGCAGAGATTTGTCGAAACTGGTAATCAGTAAAAAGATTTACAAGCAATCCTGGTGTATCTGATATCTTAATACAAAGTATCAACTGATTTACTCATGGTTTTGTTGATACCTGCTTCTTCTAGTGAAGGTATACTGTCTGTCTGTCTATCTATGGAATTGTGGTTGTTTATGAAGTAGATGAAGGCAAAGGCTCTGTTACATTTTTACAGGGTGTTTCAAAAATGACTGGTATATTTGAAATGGCAATAAAAACTAAACGAGCAGCGATAGAAATACACCGTTTGTTGCAATATGCTTGGGACAACAGTACATCTTCAGGCGGACAAACTTTCGAAATTACAGTAGTTACAATTTTCAACAACAGATGGCGCTGCAAGTGACGTGAAAGATAGAGAAGACAACACAGTCTGTGGGTGCGCCATTCTGTACGTCGTCTTTCTGCTGTAAGCGTGTGCTGTTCATAACGTGCAAGTGTGCTGTGGACAACATGGTTTATTCCTTAGAACAGAGGATTTTTCTGGTGTTGGAATTCCACTGCCTAGAACACAGTGTTGTTGCAACAAGACGAAGTTTTCAACGGAGGTTTAATGTAACCAAAGGACCGAAAAGCGATACAATAAAGGTTCTGTTTGAAAAATTTCAACGGACTGGGAAAGTGACGGATGAACGTGCTGGAAAGGTAGGGCAACCGCATACGGCAACCACAGAAGGCAACGCGCAGCTAGTGCAGCAGATGATCCAACAGCGGGCTCGGGTTTCCGTTCGCCGTGTTGCAGCTGCGGTCCAAACGACGCCAACATCCACGTATCGTCTCATGCGACAGAGTTTACACCTCTATCCATACAAAATTCAAACGCGGCAACCCCTCAGCGCCGCTACCATTGCTGCACGAGAGACATTCGCTAACGATATAGTGCACAGGATTGATGACGGCGATATGCATGTGGGCAGCATTTGGTTTACTGACGAAGCTTATTTTTACCTGGACGGCTTCGCCAATAAACAGAACTGGCGCATATGGGGAACCGAAAAGCCCCATGTTGCAGTCCCATCGTCCCTGCATCCTCAAAAAGTACTGGTCTGGGCCGCCATTTCTTCCAAAGGAATCATCACGCTATCTGGACATTCTTCGTGAATTTGTGGCGGTACAAACTGCCTTAGACGACACTGGGAACACCTCGTGGTTTATGCAAGATGGTGCCCGCCCACATCGCACGGCCGATGTCTTTAATTTCCTGAATGAATATTTCGATGATCGTGTGACTGCTTTGGGCTATCCGAAACATACAGGAGGCGGCGTGGATTGGCCTCCCTATTCGCCAGACATGTACCCCTGTGACTTCTTTCTGTGGGGACACTTGAAAGACCAGGTGTACCGCCAGAATCCAGAAACAATTGAACAGCTGAAGCAGTACATCTCATCTGCATGTGAAGCCATTCCGCCAGACACGTTGTCAAAGGTTTCGGGTAATTTCATTCAGAGACTACGCCATATTATTGCTACGCATGGTGGATATGTGGAAAATATCGTACTATAGAGTTTCCCAGACTGCAGCGCCATCTGTTGTTGACAATTGTAACTACTGTAATTTCGAAAGTTTGTCTGCCTGAAAATGTACTGTTGTCCCAAGCATATTGCAACAAACGGTGTATTTCTATCACTGCTCATTTAGTTTGTATTGCCGTTTCAAATATACCGGTCATTTTTGAAACACCCTGTATATTGTCCTTTTAATGACACACTACACTAGATGGTTTCAGAGAAAATGGTAAGTGGCCAAAGAATCAAGTGGATGATGGCAAGCCAAACACTAATCCGAAAGAACAAAACCAACAGGAATTCAAATGTAAGGCCTACAATTGTCAACAGTGTACAACCAAAGCATGAATAGCAAAATGAGAGGAATCACCAAGACAAGGATGTCACTGTGTGTGAATAGTAACAATGGTGATTGGAAACCTTCAGACGCATAAACGCAACTGACCAAGGAATGCGCACTCACTTTACTCGTTGCCTACACTGCCAGGGGGTCTTGCCAACTCACGCAGTGTCCATGCTGCCTCTGGCATGGCTGTGAAACCATACAACTCTGAACAGACAATGCTGGTGTGTGCATCTGGATACTGATGGCAAAGTCAGCAATGATACCAAATCTCTGCCACCTTTAACAGGTGCATTGGGACGGAAATGACCAAATCTGTGCTTCATTTGCTGGGACAAGGGGGAGCATTGTGGGATAGTGCTCCCAGTGCCTCTAATGGCATCTCAGTTTCCACGTTTCTATCCCATGGTGTCTTGTATGCCTCATCCACTTGAGTCTGTGGTTGCTGCTGAGGCATTGAGACAGTCAGTGACTGCGGTGATGGAGGATATGACTCAACCTTCATGTGTTGCCAGTCCTTACCTGGTGCAGCTGTCAGTTTCTACTGCTGGTAATGATGATATGGGTGGAATGCCTCTGTGGCCATGTTCCAGGTAGAACCTGAGAAGCACCAGCAGTCTGTGAGGATGGCCAGAAAATGTGATCGTCAAGAGGGGTATGTGATGGCTGCAACTGGTTTCATTATTATTTAAATGATGAATAACAGCTGCAAGTGTTCCAAAAATGCTGAAATTACTATGAAATTGAGTCAAACATTTCTGCTTCCCAATTATTAGTTTCCATTATATCAGTGGTTTTTATTAGATAATAAAACCATTAGTAGATAATAAACAAATCCCAACAAGAGTATTTTGATGCCTATTATGTGCACATACATAAAGTGCAAAAATGCAATGAGGTATCATATAACTTTTATAGTTTAAAATGTCATTTCCCACATTTTACAGTACTTTTCTGAAGTCTCTAGAAAGGTGTAAAAGTGGGGTTTCACTGTAGTTCAATGCATTCAGAAAAATTTGCATATCCTGTGGGAGCATGATAGGAATGAAAGTATCAAAATGTCCATTAAATAGACTGAGTATTCAGTGCACACCAAAATCTTAATTACAAAGGTAAAAACCCAGAAAGTAAATTTTGCCTGGCAGACAGAACTTGATAAAATGGATGAAGTATAGGCTTTCATTACTTAAAAAAGATCCTTGATAATTGTCATAACTGATAAAACATTGTAAGAAAGACTGCTGAACACATGTCAACCATGCATTTTCTTTAAACCATGGCCAAAAGATGGAATACAGCTCTAATCATGCTACTTAATATGTATATCACAGTTCTCACATTGCAGGAATGAGTGAAATGAAAAAAATCTTTTTCCTTTCATTCAGTAAAAGCAAACAGCAAATGGCAACTAATTCTGTTCCATAACGAGGTTTCCTTTTAAAATAAAGTCCTTGATATCTGAATATACTGCACTACTACTTTTTCAGAAGCATTTAACATCTCAAACATCATGTCACTGTAGAGATGTATAATTCGGTTAATTCCCTTCTTACACTGAGTAAAATAGCTTTAAAATTAGATTATGCACGCACTCTTTTTAATGAAAATTAAGGAAAACTTAAGTCCCAATGGTATGGTTGGATCTGAACCATGCTCTTCCCAAATCCAAATCAATTAGATTTTTGTAATTTTTAAGATTCCATATCAGTAAAATAAGAAAACTTACAGGATTACTTTATTGTCCGTCTTTTATCTGTCCATCTGACTTTTAAAAACCCTTTTTCTCGGGTGTGGATGGAGTTATTAAGTTGAAATTGATGTTGTGTACTAAGGTATAGAGCCCCTGGTGATGTGAAAAATTTAAGCTCCTGAGTCAAAAAGATATGGCTACTATGTCACATACTTCTATACTCGCAAACTCACTTATTGAAACCTAGAGGGGTACCTTCCGTTGACTAGAGTAATAAAATTTGGCAAGAAGCCAGGTTTCAAAGTACAAGCAAAGGAGAAACTTGTCAATTTTTAATTAATCACAAAATAAATTTACACTTTGTTGTCTGTCTCATAAGAGCCCTTCTACTCGGAGAAGGGTACAGGTAGCAAGTTGAAATTTATGTCAATTACTAATGTCTATAGTCCCTTGGTGGTGTAAAACATTTAAGCTTCTAAGACAATGCAATTGAAAGATACAGCCATATAAATTGATGGGAAAAATTCGTAACACTAAGAAAGAGTTGTGTGAAAAGTTGGTAGGTGTGTTTCTACATCTGAAAGACGATGTCTATTCAAATTTTCCACCAGTTGCATAAGAGTGGCGCTACTAGCACCATTATGAGCATGCCAATGAGGTTTGCCTTAAATTCATGCTGTAACAGCCTTGAGCATAAGTCACTTTTAAGATTGGACTGGTGAGTTGTGTTAGCCAAGAATGCCTTTCGGGTGACACAGACACCACTATCAACACCTCACTGTTTGAATGGGATCTTGTAATACGGCTACAATGAGTTGGACATTCCCTCTGTGATATTTGAGAAAGACTTGGCAGGAATGTAGCCACTTAGATCATTGCTGGCAGCGATGGTTATGAGAATATACAGTCGCAAGGAGACTGGGCTCCAGATAGTTACCTAGCTCTACTGAGATGGAAGGTCATTGTGTTCAGCGTATGGCTCTGGCACATCATACTGCATCTACAGCTATAACCTGAGCAGCGGTGGCACCACAGTGACACAATGAACTATTACAAATCAGTTCAGAAAGCCTATGTAAATGTAAAATCTATGAAATATTTTCTAATTATTGTCAATTAAGTAGTATATCTAATCATAGTTTTTATAAATCTGAATGTCTCCCTCTTTGTTCTTAATTATCTATATTTTATAAAACATTATATACTAAATACATTTTACTATTAGTTGATGGCAGTTGCCTTTGCTTATTGCCTTTATGCCCCCATTTTACTATTAGTTGATGGCAGTTGCCTTTGCTTATTGCCTTTATGAAGAGTTAAAGACCATTGACCGATTTAGAAGCTGCATCTTGTGAAATCATCTCAACACGTGCTAACAGCTTTTTCAGCACAGTCAATCAGAGTTAGCAGACAACAGTGTGTTCAGAGTGTCTGCATACTTGTAAACAAAAGTGCTCCAATTAGTACAGCCTTGTGACATGTATTTTTACCTCAAGTAAAAAACTTCATTAAGTATCTATACAACTGATTGAAGCGTCTGATAGAACAAGGATGCGAAATCAACGATAGAGAAGACTTCATAAAAATCCATTTAACTACTCATCCCCTGCTGTCCTCTCCAGGCTTCGGTGAAACGATCAGGTACGTGTGATTTCCTTAAAAACTTGGTGCTGGAAGGGATATCTTCATGAACATGAATAAGTCTGTTCTTCAATTGATGGATAGGAGGGCCAGTGGAGGGGGGAGGAGGGTGTGGTTTCAGCAGCATTAAGTGCGAGCATAAAAATGCAACATTTGTACGGTGTGCTGGATGCCATAAAAACTATTGTTTTCACAATGTTTATCACTCTGGCACATGTTAGACCACATCTGTGGTATAAAACAAAGGCAAAGCTAAATATCAAGTATTTTATTTTTCATTTTTGCTTTCAGAATTTAATTTGTGATGTTTCCTTACTTTAAAAAAAATCTTTATTAACAATGTTTTATAAAATGTCAATAATTAAGAATCTGTATTTACAATAAAAACTGGAATTTTGCAAGCTATAAATAATTTGAAACAATAAGATGTGCATTTTCCATAAAAAATTATGAACAGGTGTGTTAATTGGCATATATTTTATAAATTTTATATTTTAATGATTTAAATTATGCAGATATTTGAACTCAAAGGGAGGAGGATGACAATTAGTGAGATTCAAAACAGTAAACTGTCAATTACCTGATTACCATTCTCTAAAGCTACAAAATGAGTCATGAGACTCATGGATAAAACTTTTAGTGAATTAAAGTTTTTCAGAAAACTTCAAAATTCATTTTCTCAAGTCTTTTTAAGAGTTGCATCAAATTACTTGGCTAATTGCTATTTGAGTTCTGAACTTCACGTACCATAAATACAGGGACATTCAATAAGTACAGCAACATATTTTTTCTTTTTATGAAAGGGGGTTAGTTTTATTCAGTATTGCAATAAATCATATTATTCCCCAATCTTTTGGCTAAACAACCCTATTTTTCAACAAAATCTCAGTTCATTGTGACAGCCTTATGCCACCTTATTTGATGGACTTGTATCCCCGACCCTGCATGGTACCACTATACTGGTTGATATCGGAGCTAACATCTTGCTCCATCAACAACTTCCTCACTATCCACACATGGTTTCCCATGGAATGCAGCCTTCATCAGACCAAACAGATGGAAGTCTACAGATGTGAGATCTGGGCTGTACAGTAGACGAGGAAGGGCAGTCCACTGAAGTTCTGTGAACTTCTTTTGGGTGTGCAGGATTTTAATAGGCCTTGCAATGTCATGGAGAAGGAGAAGTTCATTTTATTGCGACCCTTCGATTACCTCAAAAGAGAGTGTTCGCATGTTACAACATTGCAAGAGTCACAGATAACTGGGGCTGGCCAGCGCACAGCAGTTCAGTTAGGTTTGCATGACATCTACATCTACATCTACATCTACATCTACATTTATACTCCGCAAGCCACCCAACGGTGTGTGGCGGAGGGCACTTTACGTGCCACTGTCATTACCTCTCTTTCCTGTTCCAGTCTCGTATGGTTCGTGGGAAGAACGACTGTCTGAAAGCCTCCGTGCGCGCTCTAATCTCTCTAATTTTACATTCGTGATCTCCTCAGGAGGTATAAGTAGGGGGAAGCAATATATTCGATACCTCATCCAGATACGCACCCTCTCGAAACCTGGCGAGCAAGCTACACCGCGATGCAGAGCGCCTCTCTTGCAGAGTTTGCCACTTGAGTTTGTTAAACATCTCCGTAACGCTATCACGGTTACCAAATAACCCTGTGACGAAACACGCCACTCTTCTATGGATCTTCTCTATCTCCTCCGTCAACCCGATCTGGTACGGATCCCACACTGATGAGCACTACTCAAGTATAGGTCGAACGAGTGTTTTGTAAGCCACCTCCTTTGTTGATGGACTACATTTTCTAAGGACTCTCCCAATGAATCTCAACCTGGTACCCGCCTTACCAACAATTAATTTTATATGATCATTCCACTTCAAATAGTTCCGCACGCATACTTCCAGATATTTAACAGAAGTAACTGTTACCAGTGTTTGTTCCGCTATCATATAATCATACAATAAAGGATCCTTCTTTCTATGTATTCGCAATACATTACATTTGTCTATGTTAAGGGTCACTTGCCATTCCCTGCACCAAGTGCCTATCCGCTGCAGATCTTCCTGCATTTCGCTACAATTTTCTAATGCTGCAACTTCTCTGTATAGTACAACATCATCCGCGAAAAGCCGCATGGAACTTCCGACACTATCTACTAGGTCATTTATATATATTGTGAGAAGCAATGGTCCCATAACACTCCACTGTGGCACACCAGAGGTTACTTAAACGTCTGTAGACGTCTCTCCATTGATAACAACATGCTGTGTTCTGTTTGCTAAAAACTCTTCAATCCAACCACACAGCTGGTCTGGTATTCTGTAGGCTCTTACTTCGTTTATCAGATGACAGTGCGGAACTGTATCGAACGCCTTCCGGAAGTCAAGGAAAATGGCATCTACCTGGGAGCCTGTATCTAATATTTTCTGGGTCTCATGCACAAATAAAACGAGTTGGGTCTCACATGACCGCTGTTTCCGGAATCCATGTTGATTCCTACAGAGTAGATTCTGGGTTTCCAAAAACGACATGATACTCGAGCAAAAAAACATGTTCTAAAATTCTACAACAAATCGACGTCAGAGATATAGGTCTATAGTTTTGCGCATCTGCTCGACAACCCTTCTTGAAGACTGGGACTACCTGTGCTCTTTTCCAATCATTTGGAACCTTCTGTTCCTCTAGAGACTTGCGGTACACGGCTGTTAGAAGGGGGGCAAGTTCTTTCGCGTACTCTGTGTAGAATCGAATTGGTATTCCGTCAGGTCCAGTGTACTTTCCTCTGTTGAGTGATTCCAGTTGCTTTTTTATTCCTTGGACACGTATTTCGATGTCAGCCATTTTTTCGTTTTTGCGAGGATTTAGAGAAGGAACTGCAGTGCGGTCTTCCTCTGTGAAACAGCTTTGGAAAAAGGAATTTAGTATTTCAGCTTTACGTGTGTCATCCTCTGTTTCAATGCCATCATCATCCCGGAGTCACTGAATATGCTGTTTCGAGCCACTTACTGATTTAACATAAGACCAGAACTTCCTAGGATTTTCTGCCAAGTCGGTACATAGAATTTTACTTTTGAATTCACTGAACGTTTCACGAATAGCCACCCTTACGCTAACCTTGACATCGTTTAGCTTCTGTTTGTCTGAGAGGTTTTGGCTGCGTTTAAACTTGGAGTGAAGCTCTCTTTGCTTTCGCAGTAGTTTCCTAACTTTGTTGTTGTACCACGGTGGGTTTTTCCCATCCCTCACAGTTTTACTCGGCACGTATCTGTCTAAAACGCATTTTACAATTGCTTTGAACTTTTTCCATAAACACTCAACATTGTCAGTGTCGGAACAGAAATTTTCGTTTTGATCTGTTAGGTAGTCTGAAATCTGCCTTCTATTACTCTTGCTAAACAGATAAACCTTCCTCCCTTTTTTTATATTCCTATTAACTTCCATATTGAGGGATGCTGCAACGGCCTTATGATCACTGATTCCCTCTTCTGCACATACAGAGTCGAAAAGTTCAGGAATGTTTGTTATCAGTAGGTCCAAGATGTTATCTCCACAAGTCGGTTCTCTGTTTACCTGCTCAAGGTAATTTTCGGATAGTTCACTCAGTATAATGTCACTCGATGCTCTGTCCCTACCACCCGTCCTAAACATCTGAGTGTCCCAGTCTCGTTGAGATGATTACAGACGCCTCAATGAACGACTCACCAAACTACTGTTCACCTTCCAGGTCTCCACAGACATTCTGCAAGTGCCTTTGAGTATATGTGATGCTCTGGTTTTGTGCCAAAAGAAACTCAATGATACCTCTCTGCTTAGAGAGCACCTCTGCTGCAGACACCAAGCACTGCCATCTATTTGAACTTCGTGAAACTAAAGAAGCTAAAGCAGGATATTTGATGATGCTCCACAACAAATTCCACATTTTTTTAACTGAGAAGGTGTTGCATTACTTACTGGCAAAAAGAAAAAGAAGAAGAAGAAGAAGATTACTAGTTATTCTTTAGCAAAATTCTGATGATCTACATATTGCTTGTAACTGTTAGAATGTCTAATAAAAGAGTGTGTGAGATAATCTCTGGTTTCATCATTGACCAAACAATGTTATCAAAGCCACAGAAGTACAGTTTACAGTATTATTTTCTATTAGCTCTATTCCAAATCTCTTTGGCATATCATACTCCACTCCTGCTCAAAGTGTTTGTATTCTTCACAGGCTTGTCCAACTTTCATTTAACTATTTCTCTGGAAATTTTTTGTAGACAACATTGCAAATTATTTTAATGTTATTTTCTTTGGTTTCACTTCTTATCACTACATTCAAGTGAAAAGTTGCTTAAATATAAATATGAAACATTAACCTGCAAGTTTAAACATAATGGAAATTCCTGGATGGAACAATATGTACAATAAATCACTCACCTATAGCGGATCAGTCGAGTACACAAACCAAACAGCTTCACAGTAGCTTTTGAGCACTAGCTCTTTTTCTAGTTAAAGA
This sequence comes from Schistocerca gregaria, assembly GCF_023897955.1. NCBI lineage: Eukaryota > Metazoa > Arthropoda > Insecta > Orthoptera > Acrididae > Schistocerca > Schistocerca gregaria. The sequence continues at coordinate 291,989,136 of NC_064921.1, read as the reverse complement.
ACACACATTCACACAGATAACTACACAGACATCTGAACTTGCACTCCCATGGCCATTGCAACAATGATTATTAGAAGCAGTTACCTAAGCTCTTGCAGGTGGAGATGGAGTAGGGAAGAATACGAGGATTAAACTATGGACTCTGAGTTCAACATTTTTACATTGTTTAATGGATGATTATAGGGGCCATCTTACATTATTTACAGATGAAGCTTTGGCCACTGAGGTCTGGTACAAAGTTTATTTTGAAGAATTCTGAAGGGTAGAGCTTAGCAAACAATACTTGTGTTTGAATAGGCTTGACATTTCCCAATAAACTGAAGCGCTCAGTACAGTACTGACCTTCCTTGAACAATCACATGACCTATGATTTGTGGCGCTAGTGCATGAGATAGTCACAAAACTGTGAACTAGACACTAAAACAAGCCAATGATCTGCTTAAAAATTGACAATTTCATAAAACACATGATGAAATAGCACTAAATTCTATCATCTTACAAACTGTTGTTGTATGTGAACAACTTTGTAATAAAAGTTCTCATATATATATGGATACTGTGTACAAAAATTAATGCTGCTTTTTAAGTAAAGGTAACATTCAAAAGCAGAAATGTTGTCCTTTAAAAAACATTACTTGATTACAAACCCAGATCAACATTTTACTTGATTATGTGAGACTGTAATGATTTACTAAGTGATTTGCAAATGAGAAATTTGGCCACTGTTCATGTATTGGAACAGAATGTAAAAATGATACCAGCTTTTGAACAAACAAAATAAATCATATTAAACTGACTCTAATTGCTGTCACGAGAATAAATTACAGCATCAAGACCCGTTGTGACGTTAGTAGCAACAGATGTCACCAGATCATGAGATGAGCGAACGTTTGAGAATTGGACTTAATTGTGATTGGTACCTTATAATTACATATTGGTGATAAGAATCTCAGTAAATTAGCTTACTATGCCTACTTTCATTCACTGCTTTCGTATGGTATCATATTCTGGGGTAATTCATCGTTGAGTAGAAAAGTATTCATTGCTCAAAAACGTGTAATCAGAATAATTGCTGGAGCCCACCCACGGTCATCTTGCAGACATCTATTTAAGGATCTAGGGATCCTCACAGTAACCTCACAGTATATATATTCACTTATGATATTTGTTGTTAATAATCCAGCCCAGTTCAAAAGTAATAGCAGTGTGCATAGCTATAACACCAGGAGAAAGGATGATCTTCACTATGCAGGGTTAAATCTGACTTTGGTACAGAAGGGGGTAAATTATGCTGCCACAAAAGTCTTTGGTCACCTACCAAACAGCATCAAAAGCCTGACAGATAGTCAACCAACATTTAAAAATAAATTAAAAGAATTTCTAGATGACAACTCCTTCTATTCATTGGCTGAATTTTTAGATATAAATTAAGGGAGGGAAGAAAAAACTAACTTAAGCATTAGTGTCATGCAATATTTTGTGTAATGTAATATCTTGTACAGACATCTTTCATTAACCTGACACGTTCCACATCATTACGAAGTGTCGTATTCATGATCTATGGAACAAGTATTAATCTAATTTAATCTAATCATACTGGTTGCTGTTGTTACATATGACCTGCACACTAGAAGATATTGCCATCTGTGTTTCACTGTTGCTCAAGCACGGTGCTATGGAATAGTTACAGGGGAAACTAGCACCAACTAGGCTGAGAAGTGAGAACTACTACAAGTGTGGGGAGGATGGGAGGGAGGGTGTTGTGCAGGTAGCAATTTTCTCCATGCTATCAATCATGGGAATCTACACTGTACACTTTGGCTTTGTGTGAACATTTATATTTAAACTGCAGTTTGCCTGAATTCAATCATACTCAGAATTGAATTGGTATAAAAATTGGATACATACGCAAAAATATCACACATTTCTACAGGAAATGGTAAAACTCTAAAGTGAAGCTAGCTGCGTAGTTAGTGTTTCATGCAGCAATGTTATCGGCACTCATTGTGAGGTATGATGGGAACTACAAGGTGTGTGTTGCTGTCAGTTCTACAAAGCCATTAAGAGAGCAGCAGGGAGACAATGTATTTGGGACCAAGAGACATTGTGGCATTCTCATGTCAGTACAGAAGCGAAATCTGCTGTTTATTACAAAAAAAAGGAAGAAAGAGGCCGTGTTCTCAGGTCCCATCATAACCCCAAATTTAGAAATTACAAGATATTCGGAAGAAACAGTCAAACATTAGTGGCAATGAAGAAATAAGTTTCACAGCTGTCCTGTTAGGATGATGATGATTTAAAATAGTGATACCACAGACGACGAGCTAAGTAAAAATGAAGGAGTTTAAATAATTTATATTTGTTTATTTCTTCTTGCATTATCAAAATATAGACACTCAATAAATGGCAAAGTTTAGAATATGTGTAACGTAAACTTTTTAGGCAGATAACTTAAGTTCATAAAATTTTGTAATTTTGATTAGTCAGAATATGTTAAAAAATATATTTTTTTCCGAGGAGCCTCTTAAAATGAGGGCAGTCATCTTATATTCAGGATCGTCTTATACTCAGGTAAATATGGTAGAAAACTGATCAGTAATTGCACGATAGGTAATATATGGCATGGCTACTTTCACACATGCCTCTGGCCTCTAATTTGGTAGCAAAAGCCTTGGATGGGCAGCAGAAAACTTAGTTTGGGAGATGTGGGTAGGATTTTGTGTAGGATATCCCTCATTCAGGGCACAACAAAAGGTAGTCCAAGCTCTGGTGAAGAATATGGTTGGGATTTTCTAGGCCAGGATGATAATGAGTGATCAGAGGAGTGCTGGTCAGTAGGTGGTTAACAGGTTTACCGGTGTCAGAAGAGAAGATGGCATGGGAGATTTATTTATTGATGGATAGGATATTGTGAGTCAGTGAAGGACCTGGCAAGGTTATTGGTATACTTCAACAGCTTCTGCTTTCAATTAGATGCACCATCCACAGATAGTGAGGCTGTAAAGAGGAGACTTTTTGACATGGAATGAGTGACAGCTGATAAAGTGGAGGTACTGCTGGTGGTTGGTGCATTTGTTACGGAAAGACATATTTATGGATCCATCAGAGAGGAAGACTGACATTTAGAAGGTGGTTCAATGAGTTGAGAAGGACCAAATGAAGCTGATTTGGGAATACATGCTGAGGTTATGGAGGAAAGAGCAAAGGTTGTCCCTGCTGTGGGTCTAAACTATGAAAATCAGAACTAGATGAAGAGGTTTTAGGTGTTGACTGGATAGGAAGGATTCCTGCAGATGGCCCATAAATAAGTTGGCATAGGATGGCACCATGCGAATATGCATGCCAGTACCACAAATTTGTCTGTAGGTTTGGCATTGCGAAGTGAAATAAATGTGTCTCTCACAATGTGGCTAGCTAGGACGATCAGGAAAAAGGGTGCGGGTTTAGTTTGAGGCAGACACTGGGAAAGGTAGTGTCCCATGGTCACAAGATGTGGGGAATGTTGGTGTAGCATGGGAGATGTTGGTGTACACTGATGTCGCATCCACAGTGACCAAGAAGTGTCTGGTGATAACGTGACAGGAACTGTGGAGAGGTGGTGATGAAAGATTCCAATGTCTCGAATGTAGTATGGAAGGTTATGGACAACAGTTTGGGTTGCTCAACAAAAGACCATTATATGCAGCACCAATGGAATGACCAGCAGGGAGGTGTGAGGCGTTGGGTTGCTGGAGTTTGGGGAACAGGTAAAAGGCAGGTGGGGGATCGGGAGGGGGGGGGGGGGGGGTGCAGGTGTGTAGGAGCAGATGGATTCATCCTGTGCCAACATATTTACAGGCCATCTGAAGAAATCCATTCAACATCTAAAACCTCTTGCCTGGTTCAAGTTCAATGAGGACACTTTCATGATCTGGACTCATGACAAGGGCAACCTTTGCTCTTTCCTCCATAACTTAATACCTATCACCAAATCTACTTTACCTGGTCCTTCTGGACTTGTCGATACACCTTCCTAGACGTTGATCATCAACTCGTAGATGTCTCCATAAGCACATCTGTCATGTCAATTGCACCAACCACCAACAGTATCTACATTTTGACAGCTGTTACCCTTTCCATGTCCAAAAAACTCTTCCTTACAGCCTCACCAGATGTGGATGCTGCACCTATGGTGGGAAGCAGAGCTGTCAAAATATACTGATAATGTTACCAGAGCCCTTACTGACAGACAATATCCCACCTAGCTCATCCCTAACATATCTCCCATGTCATCTTCTCCTCTGACACTAGTAAACATGTTAACCAGCCACTGAAACAGCACTCCTCTGATCATTTGGTATCACCCTGGCCTTGAAAAACTTAACCACATCCTCCACCAGTGTTTCAACCACTTCTTGTTGTACCCTGAGATGAGGGACATTCTACACAAAATTCTACCCAAATCCGCAAAGTAGTATTCCGTAAATCTCCCAACTTACGTAATATCCTACACCGCATGGGTCATTCCCTAGCTGTCAGCCAAGTTGCAATACACAACCCATACATTCACCCACCACCTCCTACAACAGTCCAGTCACAAGCATTTCCTACGCAATAAAAGGCAGGGTCACGTGTGAAAGTAGCCATGCTCAGTTACTGTACAGCATTCTATGTAGGCATGACAAGTAACCAACTGTATATTTGCATTAATGGCCCCCATCACACTGTCACAAACTGCAAACTTGACGTCTAGTTGCTAGGCACACTGCACACCATATAAAAATGTCTTCAACAAATGCTTCACTATGGGGGCTATTTTGTTACTCACTTCAAGCCCATGTCTCTCTGAACTACGCAGATGAGAATTGTCTATTCAACATATACTGCATGCTCACAATCCCCCTGACCCATAACTCTGCTAACCTGTTCCCATTGGTTCACCTCACTTTTAACCTTCTTTCTCTGCACCTCTCGAACCCCTACACCTCAGCAACTGCTTTCAGTAATCCAGTATCAATAACCAGTCTTGCTGAGGCCATAGGAGTGTACTATTGAGTGTATGGGTGGTTGTGTATGTGAATGTATGCATTTTAGCAAGAAAAAGAGCTAGAGCTCAAAAGCTGATGTGAATGTTAGAAGCATATTTCTGTACTTCGACACTGATCTGCTATAGAGCACTTCTTAACTGCAACTGTTATCTTAAGAGAAACATATTTCTATAGGTTACAAATGCCGCTAAATTAGTCTTACATATGTTAATTATACAAAAACGAAAATTGCTCAGAGAAAAACTATAAAATTACAAGGAGATAGAATGGTAGGCCAGTACTGACAACAGACACATATACAGCACAAAAATTTGTCCTACCTTTTTGAACTATTAGCTCCTTCCTCATCGCAGGATAGAATTTTTTTTGTACTTTCACATATATCAATCAGCAGTACAGTAATTTTGCTCCCTTAAGTTAGTAATGTCTTGTAATTTTATAGTTCTCACTTCTGTTTGGAATTCTACCCCCCCTTTTTTTTTCCTTACTAATACAATACACACCTGCTCCAGCTGTATCTCGGAGTTCAAGGAGACACTACAAGTATCACAGTAATATTTGTTCACCTTCGACCGTGTTCCATCTGGAAGTTTATGCACGCCAGGAGGAATCTTGAACTCCACATTTCGTACTGCACCTGTCAGCACCAATGATATCAATACTATCTATCTATCACATCAGGAGGTGGCTGCATAGAACAGCACTGATGGGATAATAAATCAGATTGATAGGCATAGGTACTGAATGAGTTAAAGAAAAGAAGAGAAAAAAATTGGAAGCTAAATTACTAAACCATTTATGCTGAAACTACAGACAGAACAGCATTTTCCAAGAAAGACACACAACATATAAACATGGCATGACTAATATCTGCAAGAAATTTACCCAACTATTAGTTGCTTCTAACTGTAAATTACAGTTATGAAATTGACACAGATTTTAAATAGCAAACCATAACAAAAAGAATAAAAAATGTTACTTCTTTGAAACTGAAAATCTGTTGTGATTAAATACCCAAAAAAGTTAATTGAGAAAGAATTTGGTTTACTCTAAAAATTTATTTTTGCATATGACAATATGCAAACGATGCTCTGCAAAGAGAAAATTCTGCTGCAAGTAACTCTGCTGAAATGGGCTGGTTGCTGGTATTCTTCTTCTTCCAGAAAAAAAGGTGAACTGACGCCAATCTGCCACCAATTTATGGTGGATATAAGAAAAATTACTACAACTCTTACAAACATCTTTCGCATGAAAGTCAAATACACACTGGTTTTTAAATTATCTATAAAAGTCAAAAGCTGCTGGAGCTAAACAACTATTACTTATTTCATAAAATGTTGGAACCATTGTCACTGTGTAGCTTTTGTGACTTTATAGAGTACAATTTTTAATTTACTGTTTAGAAGCATAAGGAAGAAGCAATTTTTTGATATTTTTGAAAAGTTAGTGGGCATTTTGTATTTTGCTATATAGCTGTGGTTACCAAGAGGAATATTGTTGAAGAACCTAAAAACCTGCTTTTTTCAAGGCAGACAGAAAGCAGGGCTTATGTATTACAAAAAATACAAGTGAAATAAATGTTTGCAAGCATTAACGTGGTACCTGAATAAAACTTCTGAAAAATACATATTATTTGGATCACACAATCTAATTAAATGGTATACTATCTTCGTTTATATATTTCAGTTTATTTTGATCTACATTATATATATTTTGAACACTCGAACACATATACTAATCAGATAAGATGTTCCATTCTGAACCACCCTTCGCTCGGGATTACAGAGCAGAAAAAGATGGCCAATTTTTAGAGTACGGTTTGTGAGGACGTGACCAAGTAAAGTGAGTTCGTCAGTTCTTTCTACCACTTTTGGTCTTCTCTTGAGTTACTTTAACAGTCTCCTGTGCTTCCACTCCACACAAACACCTTGCAAGGTCTTCACGAGGACACTCCATTCTACTGTGTGAAACACATTTTCCCAATCAAAAAAACATACATATGTATTCCGGTAAACTTCTAGCTTTATCTGTCCTATCATAAACACTGAATATCATCTCTTGTCTCTTTCCTTTCAGGAATCCAAAACTGATCCCCCCCTCCCAAACATATTTCACCTTTAGCAGATAACAATCAGTGTTAAGAGGGGGTGTACCCTTTGAAAAATGTGGTGTTCAAATACTAGCCTGTTCAAAAAGTATCCAACCTTAATTCTTATTGTTGAACCAAACAATGGTATTGGGGCATTCATTCTCTCTGTCTCTGTAGGCATATTTAGTGTGCATGACTGATTATTTTTTCATGACTGTGGAAGCAACAAGTCTGTCTTACTGTTGGCAAGCGAATGTGTGTAAGTGGTAGTTGTTGGATTTTGTGTTGTGGGTACAATGACAGAGAAACTGGAATAACATTACTGCATCCAATTTTGTTTTAAGTTAACAATTCTAAAGTTGAAAAAATCGACAAGTTTCAACAAGTGTTTGGGGACGAAGCAATGGGTACCACACAAGTAAAGACGTGGTACAACTGCTTCAAAGACGGAAACTCATCAGTGAAGAGTTGAAGCACGTTCAGGTAAGGCATTCAACATTAGCAAATGCAGGTAATATTGATCATGTAAGGGCCCTGGTGATGCAAGAAGACAAATCATGATCAGAGAACTTGCAAATAAGGTTAAAATTAGTACTGGATCCATTTATTCCATTTTAATAGGATACCTGGAGCTCAGGAGGATCTCAGCAAAAATTTGTGACAAAGTTGCTAAATTTTAGCAGAAGCAACTTCATTTAGAGATCACATAGAACATGCTGGGAACTAAACAGTAATCCCAACCTTCTTAACACAGTGATCACTGGTTAAAGAGTCTTGGGCTTACGAATGTCCAAATTTTCAGATAATATGCAATGTACAGCACTTTTTGAAATGCCTACTATCCCTCACGCACTTTCAGTCGACGATCATCCAGTACCGCTTTGTGGATTTTCTTCACCATTTCTGGAGTCGTAACCTCATTTGGTCGACCACTGCGATGCTCATCTTGGCAGCTCGTACAGCCTCGTTTAAAATCTATTACCCAAAATTTCACTGTTGTCAATGAACGAGCACACTCTCGCAAAGTAGAATCGAGCTCAGCTTTAATATTGGTTGTGCTGAGGCCTCTCCAAAACAAAAACATTGTAGCACATGGCGATGATCAATTTTCTACATTTTCACAAGTTCACTTATCAAGTTCACTGCTGATGGCTGCCAAACAAATACTAAACAATGTGGTGTCTTCAAACTTGAAACATATGCTTCACAGATTGTATACTTTCTAATCCAGAGATATTTTTCAACAACAACTGACATATCTCGGTCAGGCCGGGTACTTATGGGACCACCCTCATATACCGTGCATAGCAAAATAGCACTGTCCAAAACAGTGCAGAGGTAGCTGTGGTGCACCATGGGCCACAGATGACAGGGGTGAACGATGGCTGCACAGATGTGTATGGGTGAACAGATGTGCAACTGCTGATCAATTGACCGCCTAGATGAACCAAGGGGCTACCAACAGTGTCTCCTCAATGACCATTCAGCAAATATTGCTATGTACATGTCTATTCAGCATGTGCCTGGTTTAAGTACCCATGCTGACTGTTGTTCGTCAGCAACAAAGTGTGGAGTTTTCATGCCAATACTGCAACTGGATGTCCAATGAGTGGTGACAGCTGGATTTTTCTGATTTATCATCTTTTATGCATTTTGGCAGTAGCAAGTGCCCAACCACACTGCTAGCCACTGTTCAATAGGGCATTGACGTCATCTAAGTATTTCCTCAGAGGAAATTATTTCGTTCAAGGAAGACACAAAAAAATACTTCTGTAACAGTAGATTACATCAGTTTTTGTACAGTTCAGAATGGTAATCGTAACTATCAGTTCAGCTGTCAACATGAATTTCAAAAAATCACAGAAACTAAGTAGATTTGAATTATTAAAAAAGTGAATACTCAGTATTAATGCTCTACAATAATATTTATTTGACCCGGCTTCCGATCTATTAGGTCATCATTGAATAACTTAATTAAGTTATCTGATGATGGCCTAAGAAGCTGAAAGCTGGTTCAAATAAAAAATTGTAGAACATTAATACTGTGTATTCAAATTTTTTGTGTGTCTATGTTCCTCCAAGAACATATGGAATATTTCATAAATATCTGAATTAACTTAATTTTGATACATGACAGGAAATAACTGGGGTCACTGGAGAAATTGCTTATAGGAGTAGTAGTTCCTTTAGTCCAGCTGCTATATAAAATTCATAAACAAAGAGGAAGCTTTTGAAAAGAAATTTAAACTCTAAAACTGCCTGCATTAACTGAAAATCTGAAATATTTTTCAACTGTTGATGGGTTCTCTCAAGCGCCCAGCTGGATATGATCGTCGGGTGCCCACAATAGTTCGGTGAATAACCGTTCTGTGATCATCAGGTGGTGCTAATGCAATGGTCTGTCCGCTCTCTGCTGTTAGTATTTATCCCTCGTGGATCAGGTGCAATTCTGTGTACCGACTGCGCACAGTGTACCCAGTGGTGGGGAAAGCGGAGGCTGCGGTATGTGATGGTGGGGGCTGCAGTATCTCTTTGATGGACATGGCAGAAATATATCTTATCTGCTTGCACCGTGGCTCATTGGTAGAGCTTAGTACTGATTTCCAGACCTTACTGAATTGGTAACCGGTGTCCCTGCTGATGAGGTTGTCTGTTACGCAAATTTCCATGGTCTCTTTGAAGATGTAGTCCTAGTTATTATTTGTGGAGGCCAATACTTTTTTATCATCATAATTCGTTATGTGTCCAATGTTTATGCAATGTTCTGCTATGGCAGATTGGCTTGGTTGGCCAAGGCAGTGTATCGTTGGTGTTCTTTGCATTGATCCACTCTATGAACTGTTTGACCGATATAAGATTTACCACAGCCACATGGAATAATGTATACGCCCGCTTTCTTGAGGCTGACATCATGTTTCACCATTCCTAGTAAGGCTTGCGTCTTAGCTGGTGGTCACAAGACTGTGTTGATCTTATGTTGCCTCAACAGTCTCCCTATTTTGGGCTACACACTGTCAGGGCTTTTTTCTCTTCTTCCGTACGTTCTTCATCTTGGTCCCTACTTGGCTTCTGTTGCCGGAAGGCCCTTTGGATTTGCTGGTTGCCAAATCCATTCTTGCGGAACACGATCTCCAGTTGTTTGAGTTTTATCAACAGGTTCTGTTCGTCGGAGATTGTATGTGCTCTATTTACCAAGGTGTTAAGCACTCTGTTAATCAGAGCTGGATGGTGGCAGCTGGAAGAACATACATATGCGCCACTGTGTGTGGCCTTGAGGTACACACTGAGACCTAGCGAGTCATCTGACCTGCACTACATGAGGATACCAAGAAACGATAGTTGTCCATCTTTCTCAGTTTCCCTAGTGAACTGTATATTATTATGGATGGAACTTAGATGATGTAGAAATATTTGTAGTTGATCCTTTCCATGTGGCCAGATTACAAATGCATCGTCCACACATAAGAAGAAACATTCAGGCTTCAGTATCGCGGTTTCCAGCGCTACTTCTTCAAAACTCTCCATGAATAGATTTGGCTAGACCCGGAGAGAGAGCACTCCCCATGGCCATTCTGCCACTGAAGACAAAGTAGGTCGATGTTAGCACATACCTGAAAAGTTGTATCAGTACTACCCTGAATTTCTCACTGGTTAAGTTGATAGAATCTTCCAGAGGAACTTTTGTAAATAGTTACGCAACATCAAAGCTGACCATGGTGTCGGATTCTTGTAAAGTCAGTTCCTTTAGGCAGCCAATGACATTGGGCGTATTCTGGATTTGCCCAGGAAGGGTTGTAGCAGACCTGCCATTTGGTGTGCCAAGGGGGTACGTCGGTGGCCCTGTGTTCCTAACTAACAGTCACACCCCACCTTTGTGCATCTTTGGAAGGCCATATATCCTCAGTGCTACCGCTGAGTGTTGGCAAAGTATATTGATGTCCTCACCTTGAAGCATACCACTCTTCAGCAAATCAGAGGTGCTTTGTTGTATCTTATTAGTCGTATCTGTTTTAATTTTCCAATATTCCGGATCGTCTAGTAATTGCAGCATCTTCCGTTCACAGTCACGCCTGTCAAGAATGATATTAACATTCCTCTTGGCAGCTAGGAGAACAACTATAACTGTATTTTCTCTGGGTTATGTAGTACTGTCCTTTCTGCTCTGGAGATACAGCTCATGACCATTCTTGCTCTTGAAAGAATCCGGCACATTTCCCTCCTGAGTTCTTCAGCCTTGTCGTCTGTTAGCCCTCAGATAGCCTGTTCTACTGAAGATATTATTTCTATGAATGGGAGAGTTGGAGGTGTTGGCGCAAAATTGATCCTGTTTTAAAGTACGGCTATAGTTGTGTTGTTAAAAGGTAACCCTGTGAGAGTGATCGTGGTGCGTCATTTGGTCTCTTTTTCTTCTTGTGGTTTGTCAGGTAGCCATGCAAACTTAGGTGTTCTGCTTCTTCGTGGATTCTGAGCACGTCCAGTCTGCTTGGGTTCAAGTGACACCACCCACCTGTTCCCAGGTGTATTCCTGGAGCACAAACGATAATTTTAGATGAAGGTGCAGCAGCTCCTTCATGTTCTTGTCAAGTTGTTGTCTGGTGTAGCGGATCCTTTCTCTGACCAGAGCCAGGCTGGCTCTCTGCTCGACATGATTCACTGCAGGTTTGCGTATGTGATGTACAACTTTTGTGAAAGTAGGTATGGTGTGTTTGTCCCTGCACCTTAACAAGAAGGCAAGGAAACTTAGCAAACTTCCTTTCTGGTTTCGAAGCTTATCCAGCATCCCAACAGATGGTACATGTCTTCCTCGTAGAGGTTGCTGATCTGAGGCTTTTCTAGCTACTGTCATTCTTGAGAGACAGATGAACAGAAGATGCTGCAATTACTAGAAGATCCGGCATATTGCAAAATTAAAACAGACCTGACTAAGAAGATACAACAAAGCACATCCAACGTGCTGAAAAATAGTGTGCTGGAGAATAAGGATATTAAGAGGTTTCGCCAACACTCGAAGATAATACTATGACATGTGGCCTTCCAAATACGCACAAAGATGGGATACAACCTATAGCCAGCAGCAGAGGGCACCAATGTTCCCCCTGGCACAGCATCTGGCAGGCCGCTTACGACCCTTCCTATCGGGAATTCGACCGACTTTTTGGAAACCCAGAATCTACTCTGTAGGAATCAACATGGATTCCGGAAACAGCAGTCGTGTGAGACCCAACTCGTTTTATTTGTGCATGAGACCCAGAAGTTATTAGATACAGGTTCCCAGGTAGATGCTATTTTCGTAGACTTCCGGAAGGCGTTCGATACAGTTCCGCACTGTCGCCTGATAAACAAAGTAAGAGCCTATGGAATATCAGACCAGCTGTGTGGCTGGCTTGAAGAGTTTTTAGCAAACAGAACACAGCATGTTGTTATCAATGGAGAGACGTCTACAGACGTTTAAGTAACGTCTGGCGTGCCACAGGGGAGTGTTATGGGACCATTGCTTTTCACAATATATATAAATGACTTAGTAGATAGTGTCGGAAGTTCCATGCGGCTTTTCACGGATGATGCTGTAGTATACAGAGAAGTCGCAGCATTAGAAAACTGTACCAAAATGAAGGAAGATATGCAGCGAATAGGCACTTGGTGCAGGGAGTGGCAGCTGACCATTAACATAGACAAATGTAATGTATTGTGAATACATAGAAAGAAGGATCCTTTATTGTATGATTAAATGATAGCGGAACAAACACTGGTAGCAGTTACTTCTGTTAAATATCTGGAAGTATGCGTGCGGAACTATTTGAAGTGGAATGATCATATAAAATTAATTGTTGGTAAGGCGGGGTACCAGGTTGAGATTCATTGGGAGAGTCCTTAGAAAATGTAGTCCATCAACAAAGGAGGTGGCTTACAAAACACTCGTTCGACCTATACTTGAGTAGTGCTCATCAGTGTGGGATCCGTACCAAATCAGATTGACGGAGGAGATAGAGAAGATCCATAGAAGAGTGGCGCGTTTCGTCACAGGGTTATTTGGTAACCGTGATAGCGTTACGGAGATGTTTAGCAAACTTAAGTGGCAGACTCTGCAAGAGAGGCACTCTGCATCGCGGTGTAGCTTGCTCGCCAGGTTTCAAGAGGGTGCGTTTCTGGATGAGGTATCGAATATACTGCTTCCCCCTACTTATACCTCCCGTGGAGACCACGAATGGAAAATTAGAGAAATTCGAGTGCGCATGGAACCATAAGCGACTGGAACAGAAAAGGAAGGTAATGACAGTGGCACGTAAAGTGCCCTCCGCCACACACCGTTGGGTGGCTTGCGGAGTATAAATGTAGATGTAGGTAGATGTAGACTTCATTGTCCGCCTACAGGAGCTAGCTTTACAAGAATTTGAGATCACTGCCAGCTTTGATGTCGTGTCGCTATTTATACAAGTCCTCCTGGAAGATTCTATTAACTTAATCAGTGAGAAATTCATAATAGTATTGTCAACTTTTCAGGCATGCTTTAACACTGACCTACTTTGTCTTCAACAGCCAATACTACGGGCAGACCGACAGAGTGGCCATGGGGAGCTATCTCTCTCTCTCTCTCTCTCTCTCTCTCTCTCTCTCTCTCTCTCTCTCTCTCTGGATGTAGCCACTCTACTCAGAGAGTTTTGCAGAAGTAGCCCTGGAAACCAATGAACTGAAGCCTGTATGTTTCTTCCAATATGTGGACGACACATTTGTAATTTGGCCACATGGAAAGGATCAGCTACAATCTAAATTCCATCCATAATTCAATACAGTTCACTATAGAAAACAAGAAAGATGGACAACTATCCTTCCTTGATGCCCTGATCCGGCGCAGGTCAGATGGCTTGCTAGGAACTGTGTGCACCACAATGCCACACACACTGACCTGCACCTATATGCTTCCAGCAGTCACCATCCAGCTCAGCTAAACGGAGCACATATGATCTCAGACGAACAGAACCTATAAGTGGAACCCAAACACCTGAAGACTGTGTTCCTCAATTATGGATATGGCAACCAGCAAATCCATAGGGGCTTCTGACAGCAGAAGCCCAGTACGGCCCACAATGAAGAACAAATGGAAGAAGAGAAAAAAAGGCCTGGTATTTCTACCTTTTGCAGGCAATGTGTTATCCAAAATAGGGAGGCTATTGAGGCAAGATAAGGTCAATATATTTTCTGACTGTCGGCTAAGATGCGAGCCTTACCAGGAACAGTGAAATACAATGTTGGCCTCAAGAAAGCGGGCGTATACAAAATTCTGCGCGGCTGTTGGTAAATCTTATATTGGCCAAACAGTTCATACAGTGGAAGATTGATGCAAGGCAGTGAAGCCCTTCTGCCCTAGCAGAACATTGCTTGAACACTGGACACACAGTAAATTATGACGAGACAAAAGTACTGGCCTCCACAAATAACTACTGGGACTGCATCTTCAAATAGCCCATAGAAATTTGTGTGACAGACAACCTCATCAACAGGGACACTGGTTACCAAACCAGTAAGGCCTGGTAGCCAATAGCAATCTCTATCAAGGAACACTGGGCATGCAGACATGATCATTCTGCCACGGACCTACTCCCCTCCCCCCCCATTTCACTCCCTTCACCTACCACCACCTCAGCTTCCCCCACCACCAGATATTCCGCACGCTGTCGGCACACAGAATCACACCTGGACCTGCGAGGGATAAATACTAGCAGCAGATGGCGAACAGACCACTACATGTGCACCCTCTGATGATGGCAGAACCGTCATTCTGCTGTAATACCATAGGCATTCGAAAATCTTATCATGCTGGACATCCGAGAAACCTTCAAATAAAATAGTTGCCAGGAAAGCCTCAGATCACATTCTCTTCAACTGCTTAAATGATATTTTTGTTACTTTTGAAGATTCATGAAAGTAAGGGAATGATGAAAACATGATATGATTTAGAAGTTTTTTAGAAATCTATGCTGAAGTTAAAAGAGAGCTAGATGAAACGTCAGGAAGTGAGATTTTCTCTGTCAAGGCCCACAACCAAAATACATTTTGTATTCTCTAACAGCAAAGTAAATGACCTGTTAACAAAGGAGCCATGTGATATATAGTAGGGAATTCTGCGATTGTTTCATTAACCAAGTGAATAGCTTTTTCTCTACAAAATGATATGCACCGACATTGATTACTGGACTGGACTGGACTGGACTGGCAAATGTGGATGTATGTTACAATAAGTTTTTTGAATATAGTTAGTCTCCCTGATGCATAACTTTTCTCCCACTTTTCCAAATTGAGTGCCATGCTGCTAAGAGCACATCTCCAGAATTTCTCTTTGTAGTCTCATTATTAGCCCCCTTCTTTATATTATATTTTTCATCATTGTACTTCCAGGGTTCACTGTCTATGGACTTGTTACTTCACACCTCCTGAAATCTCTATTTTTTTTTAATAATTTGCATTCATTTGCTAATAATACAGTCAGCTTTCACAAAATACTTACTTTTCTGAATGTCATATACAATGTCATATACTGCATTCTGTTCCAGCTAAGTACATTCTCAGGTAATGTGCAAGTGATGGGACCTCCTTGCACACCTTCAATTCCTTTGCTTTGTGTAACTTTAACACTCTTCTTACATTTTACAGGTACAACATTATTTTTCACTTGTAACTCATTACTCTGTTGCTTTTATTTTCATGATTAATATTCCTCTAATTTTACCCTTCACTGGAAGAGTTATGAGAAATAAAGTTCTGTACTGGTTAATATTCAAGATGCTAAACATACTAACCTTTGTTTTCTTCAGAACTAACACCACCTCCATTATTAGCTGCTGAAGATATACTAGTGTTACTTAATGTGGATGAATTTCCAGCATTTGTTATCCCTTTTTTAAGAACCTTCTGTTTATGTTTATTGCCTGAAAAATAAAAAATTTGTACAACTTGGGCAACAAAAGTAATACCTCAAATGAAAGACAGCAGAATAGAAGCATGCAAAATGTGACATGCAGTTATGGTCAATATAGACAACATAATTACTCAAGTACTTCCTACAATATTCTACTGTTCACTTTAACTTGTCCATGTACTAGTAAGTGCACAATGTCCCATTTGTAAACAAACCAAATGGAACTCCTATTGTAGCTACATCAAACATTAGCAATGTAAAGGCCTGTAATCATGCAATGCACCAAGTTGCATTTTACAGTTTGCACAAACAGATCTTGAGGGTCCAAATCTATAGTGTGTTGTAGGGAATGTGCTGATCAATCACAGCTGTAGCTGCCAGTACTTCCATAGTATAAACTGAGCTCTCACAGCAGTGCTGGCCTGATAAGTGCAATGGGAAATCGCAGGAGCTATATTTGTCAAAGGTCACAGTGCACCAAATGTCGATGGTGCACAGTCTCCCCTTCAGATGGATGGCTCTGAGTTAATGAGGGTTACCTTCTGGCTTTTCTCTACCACTGCAGTATCCCACCAACCGTGTAGAAACAACTAAGGCAAGAGATAAGTACCCACAGTTTGTTTTAATTTCTTTTGTCATAATGCTTCAGCTGACTCACCAGCTCAAGCCAGTCAAAATGAAGATAGAAATTTCAAAGTTTTGACCTGAAAATTGCAGTGAAGACACTGTATTTCCACAAGCTTAACTGATTTTAAATCAATTAAGTTTCTTAAGTATATAAAAACAATGAGTAATAATGATATGGCAACAGAGATAAATATAGTGATGTGCAGACATATAGAATATAGTCCTGACAATTATGCTGATCACTAAATTTCTACTGCCAGATATCAACTTACTAGTATTACGAGGTAAAGAAATAGGTACCACATTTAAAAATCATACGGGGGTCAGGTTGAAAAAGAGGAAATTTGAGAAAATAATGAAATATACCATCACAGAGCTGAACATTGCTTAACTTTTCAGCTTTTTAAAATTCTGTCATTGTTTTCCAGAGCTGGGAAAACTTACGCAATCTGAAATTCAAGCAACCCGCAAGTAAGTTCCATGCATTACACTCCTTGCTATTCAATTACACTTTATGGAAAATAATAAATTACATGGTATTATATGAAAAGGTTAAAGAACTTTCTTATCTTGTTTAATTTATCACTTTTTATAGATCACATGATTCATTAATGATATGTGAACATCAAGAAATGCAAGTTGTGATGGCACTAAGCAACTTAAAATATGCCCAGTTCTCAGTGGCACACAACACAATGTAGCAGTAGATGCAGTTGTCAACATACATTCACAAGTTCTGAAGTTAAAATATGAAATTTACATAGGTCATGTGCTATCTAAATTATAAATACCAGCCAAATGTGTCTGCAGCTGCTGTGAGGAATTCACAACGACATCACAGACTTCACACCTCAAAATCCTGGTCTTTTCATCACGAGTGAATGTCTGCCCACTGCTTTGCAACTGCTTCAAAATTTCTTGCGATTTTACCTAATTAACACAGAAACAGTCTATTACTGGTTTTATGCAATGAGTCTCAATGATACTATATCAACTACAGAACCATCTTCATGTACTTCTTAAAAATAAAAGCCTGCATACTCTAATGCCTAACCTACTCAATTGTCCTGCAAAGATACCCTAAAATCACCCATTCAAAATGCTACAAAGTATACAAAACGTATATTACATAAGTGGTATTAATAATCTGATATGGTCATCACAAATGGGGAGAGACAGTAACTTAATCTCAAATTCTACACTGAGTCTTAAAAAGGAGGTTGAGAAACTAAAATTTCATTTTGGCTGCTTCCAGGCCTACCTCTCTCACACATGTACCCTCTAACTATGAATAATCAGTATTCAATAACGGCTCTTCTTTCTTAAGTCTTCTCCTTTTCACAATGTTTATTTCTCACTCCCCCCCCCCCCCCCCCCCCCCCCTCAGAATTTCCTTGAGGAAACCAGTAGCTCCAAAGTCTCAAATGCTGTGTCTCTGTTACTGTGGATCCAACTATAATTCTGCCCACCAAGTGCAAGAACATTACTTATCTTCAATCTAGAGGGGGCTTTGTGACTTGTTGGGCGGGGAGAGGGGGGGGGGGGGTGGGTGGTGAAGGCATGAGGATGAGAACAGAAAGGGGGGAGAGGGAGGCCTGAAGTTTCTACTGAATTCCACAGCTCTATTTCCTGTCTACATCTCATACCTAAAAGTAAAAGGTGTCAGGAGTAAAAAGCACAAATAGAGCCTTGCTGCATGTTACAATGATGAAGAAAGACTTATCCTTGAATTTCTGAGGATATAACAGTTCCTCATTTACATCTTTTCTGGATAGAGTTATTAATGGCAAAGATGAAATCAAACAAAGGAAAATCCAGGATTGAAGAATGACAATATTATGAAAACGGGAGACTGTTGCTCACCATACAGAGGAGATGCTGAGTTGGATACAGGCATAGCAAGACTGCTAAACGTGGGAGCTTTCAGCCAAAAGGTCTTCTTCTAAGATACAAAACACACACACACAATCACATAAGCACAACCCACATAGATATGACCACATATTCTGGCCACTGTGGCCAGACTGAACTGTAACAGCATCTGATGGGACCAGGAGTTCAGTATGGGTGGTGGGGGTCAGAAGGAGGCTGGGCCATGGAGGGAGAGGGATAGCAGAGTAGGGGTGAGAGAGGGTGTAGTGCTGTTTGTGGGAGCATGTAGGAACATGGTGGGCACAGTTTAGGGCTGCTGCATGCAGTAGGAATAGTATTTTTGGATTTCGGGAAGGGGGGGGGGTGAAAAAGGAGAGAAGTGGAGGAGAGGAAAACACTAGTGGGGGCATTGATGGAATAGAAGGCTGTGAAGTGCTGGAGTGGAGCAGGGAAGGAGGTAGGTGTGAGAAGGATAGAGACTGGCAAAGGTAGTGGTGAGGGGGGAGGAGGGGGGGGGGGGGGGACTGCCTGATGTCATGGCAAATAGGATATATTGCAGGGAGACTTCCCACTTGCACAATTTAGGAACTGGTAACTGGTGTTGTTGGGAACGATTCACATGGCAAGGGATGAGAAGCAATCATTGAAGTGAAGCATGTTGGGTAGGGCAGCATTTTCAGCAACTGGGTAGACCAGCTGCCTGTCTGCCACAGTTTGTCAGGGGCCATTCATGCAGACAGACAGCTTTCCGGCTGTCATGACCACGTAGAAAATGGCACACTGGCTACAGTTTAATTTGTAGATCACATGATTGCTTTCGCAGGTAGCCCTGGCTTTGATGGGTTTGTGATGCCTATGACAGGACTGGAATGAGATAGGTCTATTGCATCTAGGTCTATTGCAGCTACATAAGATATGAAGGTTGGGAGCAGGGATGGAGTCGAGATGGACGAAGCCATTGATAGGTTTGGTAGATGGAAGAATACAGTTTGATACAGGTGGGGGTACTGATATAGCTATCCTTGAGGTGGAGGTCAACATTGTAGAATGTGGTTTGTTAGCTTGAGGAAGAGCAGGTGAAGTGAATGGGGGTAAAAGCTCCAAGATTCTGGAGGAATGTGAACAGTACGGCCTCACCCTTTTCATCCAAATCACGAATATGTCATCAATGAATCCGAAACGGTGAGGGGTTTGGGATTCTGGGTAGTTAGGAAGGAGTCCTGTAGATGGCCCACAAATAGGTTGGCATAGGATGGTGTCATGTGAGTGTCCATTGCTGTACCACAGATTTGCTTGTAGATGATGCCTATAAAAGAGAAGTAACTGTGGGTGAGGATACAGTTGGTTGCGGTTGTGGCTTTCATCTTCTTTGATGTTGACCTCCACCTCAACTATTGTTATATCAATACCTCCTTCCACATCATATCTACTAACAACCATCAATATCTCCACATCCATAGCTGCCACACATTCCATACCAAGATGTCCTTACCATACAGCATAACCACCTGTGGCCATCGAATATATAGTGAGAAGCAGCCCCTCTCAAAATATACAAAGGATCTCATTGAGACCTTCACAGAGCAAAATTATTCTCTCAAATTTGTATAGTAACAGATCTTCCATCCCTTACCTCTCCACTCACCTATCACCTCTCACATTCCCACCACCTGGTCACAAAGGAGCACTTCCCTTGTGACGCAGTACAACCCAGGATGATACCAACTGGATAACATTCTCTATCACGGTTTCAAATGTCTCTGTTATGCTCTGAAATGAAGAATTTGAACTATCCTTTCCACCCCTCCCATAGTGCTAGTCCACCACTAACCGAACCTAAGCAATATCCTTGTACATCCCTACTCCACCCTTGTCCTCAACCCTCATTGCTCACATCCTTGATGTAGAGGCAAGACTTGTCCCATATATCCTCCCATTGCTACCTGTTTCAGTTTGGTCGCAGACATCATCCATCCAATCAAAAGGCAGAGCTACCTGTGAAATCAATCATGTGATCTACAAACTAAACTGAAACCAATGTGCTGCTTTCTACATGAGCATGACAACCAACAAGTTGTCTGTCCACAGGAATGGCCACTGACAAACATGCCCAGGAGGCAGCTGGACCACCCAGATGCATAACACACTGCCCAACAGAACCTGCTTCACTTCAATGACTGCTTCACAGACGGCACCATCTGGATCCTTCCTACCAACACTAGCTTTTCTGAATTGCCCGGGAGGGAGCTCTCGCTGCAGTACATCCTGTGTTCTCCTTGGCATAAACCTTTGCTAGTCTCTGTCCTTCCCCCACATATCCTTTTCCCTAACCCACTCCAGTACTACACAGCCTTCTATTCCACCAATTCTCCCACTAGTCTTTCCTTTCCTCTACCTCTGTCCTTTCCCGGGCACCCCCCCCCCCCCCTCCCCTACCCACCTCAAACCTGCAGCTAGTAGTCCTACTCTGTCTCCACAACATCCCCTCATGCTGCCACAAGCAATGCTACACCCTCCTCCTCTCCCTGGCCAAGCCTCCTCCTTACCCCCACCACCAACACATTCCTTCTCCCATCAGGCACAGTTGTTTCCATTCCGGCCTCAGTGATCATCTGTGTAAGAGTTGTGATTGCATGAGTTTCCTACTTGACAAGAAGACCTTTTGGCCAAAAGCCCAACTGTATACAAGTCTTTTTGTTATGTGGTGAGTAGCCATATATCCTTTTCATAATACTGTCATTAATGGCCAAGGTGACTGGATGAAGTAAGAATAGATATCTTAACACCCACTTAAGCAAAAAGACAATGAAAAACGAGGAAAAGAGGTAGAGGAGGAGGGGATCAACGGCATAATCAAACTTACTAGGTAAACTACTGTCTGTTGTAGTATTTAATACTGTAATCTGAGATCATCACTCAGTATTGACTTAACCATTATAAGCAACAAAAGGTTCTGCACAATAATCTTACACAAGCAAGGCACTTTTTAATCAATGCAAGGAAGAAATCTAAAATGAATTATCGGTAAAATCAAAGAAAACAACTTCCCAATCAGAAAAAAGGCAACATACAAAACATAGTGAAAATATTTTGACTTTCGATCTTTTACAGAGAATTCTGTGCTGCCTTTCTAATAGTAAGAAGATATGCTTCTATCTTCACATTGTTGTAACTTTCTATTTTGCTTTAAAAGTTTACAATGTACTGGAACTGAAAACTGGTATTTTGGTCTCAGTTGCCAGAGATGGTGGTCAAGTGTGCTTGCTTGTGTGAATGAATGTGTATGTATCTCTTTCTTTTTCTGACAGAAGCTGTGGCCGAAAGCTAATGTGTAAGAGTCCTTTAATTGTGCCTCTCTGAAAAGTCACATGCCATTTTTACATTAAGTAGCAACCTGTCTTTTACTTACACTGTTGATATTCCAACTTGGAGCTTCCATTGTTTGAACTGAAAATTTATAGGCAATGGAAAAATGGAAGAGAGGGTATGGGTGGGGGGAGGAAAAGAAAGAAAACAAAGAATGAACATTTGTTTTTATGTCCCTCACAACTGTTTTTCCAGTATTTAGTCTGGCACCTTCAGGTGCAAAACTCAACACTATCAATTTGACTGTGGAATGTAAATGTGTACATTTGTAACAAGCAGGCATATATGCTCAGTTCAGCACTAGAGAGTAGTAGTTTTTAACAGCAGTCATATAGGTTGGCTGTTCCACTTGCATAACACAATGCAGACTTTTACGACCAATGTTTGCATTCTTAGTGATTTTTGTTTTATGGACATTGGGCTGTGGTCCCAGGCATCCATTTGTAACTTGTACACTTTTATCCCCAAAGATACCCTATGCTCAACTCTCAGCGGTTGGCAATGATTACTGTCCACCAACATTTAGCTTACCAAAGAAGGTAAGGAGACACACACTCAAATTAAATATGAATGTAAAAATCAACGATGTTTATACTGCCTGCTAAGAATATATTGTAAAATGTTCTCAAAACATATCAATATACACTAATGTCCATGTATTAAGGTATACCTAAGGTCAGAAAATGAATATTGAGTCACTGGCAACACTTAACGCACTACTCTATGGCATGAAAATATGGAAGTAGTATGGTTCTGAATGAGTATTGTGTGTGTTTAACACATGGTACATAGTTTTAAGAAAGGCAGAATGGCATAGCACATATTTTTTGATGACATGATGTATGGCTGATCCACTATAAAATTAGAGTCCAAGCCCAATCAGCAATAGTCGAATGTCACCCATGTCTTTATTGTATGGCTATGCAGAAGATTTCACAATAGAGAAACACATTCAACGTCTATGTGGACAATGTAAATCATGAGCTATGGCTTGGTGCTTGGATTATTGTCTTGTTTTAAATGGCCAAAGGATGTCCAACCAACACAGAAACTGCCCTGGTGAAAGACCAGATGGTAGTCTCTGTGTCTTACATCTTTCACCAGAATGTGTATCGTCAACTTCAAAATGCTGGTTTCCCATACACCAGGGCACATTCCTATCACAAGGACATCACACGGCTCATATTGTGTGCTTTCTACCCACTGTTAGTGAACACAGAAGCAGTGTGAATCTTTTCTATTCACAGATGAGCTATAGTTAGTCCCGGAGAGTGAATCTCACAATCTGACACGTAACTTAGCCCTGCGTCACGTCAAAGCCCGGCCAATATGGTGAAAAAGTAGCCCATGACAGCACCTCCTTTCTCAGTCTATTAAGAAAAAGGAGGACATCATAGTCTGCCTGGACTACTTTCTCTGCTGAACACATGCACTGGCGATTTGCTAAACTCATGCACCACAAGAGCCACTCTCTCACTAGAGAAGGGATACATGTGTTGCAGTGAATTACCAAACACGGAGGTGGAGTAACAAGGTTTCACTACAGTTAAGTATTGTATTTTACAGACTATAAAAAGCACCTTTTTCTGTGAAAAATTGTCTAAAAAATTCAGGTGTGTCTTATACTTGAAATTAATATAAAAATGTCCATTGTTTGAGTTATAGCTCTTGACATCCCTGTAAAGAGCCATATATTCGATGTCGTGGGAAACCTATCTCTATCTGGCAACACTGGATTCAACTGGCAGCACCACAGCACCATGCGACGAACATGAGTTGCAGGGATTCACAAGTTTGTTAACACAGTCTCTCTCCTGTCCCACCATCACAAACCCAGAATACGGTCCAGCCTATGATGTGTGATTAATCTATGGTGCCAGTGAACTTGAATGAAAAGTGGTTTGTGTTACCAGTAACAGTACAATAATTTTAGTAACTAGTTTCGAAATGGAAAAAAAAAGGTACGGTATTCAGATGACAGGAGCTATAAACTGAAAGTAATCGCATATGAAGAACGACTTGGAAACAGAGCAGCTGAGCGGCATTTCAGGCCTCCACCAACAGAGAAAACCATTCACAATAGGCGGGCTAATAAAGAAGAACTGAAAAAAAAGTGAGGAAGACTGAATGTAAAATGACCAAAACTAGAAGCCAATGTATTGAAATGGATTCAAGGATACCATCAGAATGGCATGGAACTGATAAAAAAAAATTCAAATACACGCACACAAGCTAACACTACAGAGGAACTTAACAGACTTTACGTGTAGGTGCTACAAGTTTACAAAAGCATCATGGACTTAGCACTCGAACCAAAACCAAAATATCTCAGAAAATGCCACAAAAGTATGAAAAGAATATGCTTTCTTTCCGTCACTTAATTATTCAACATAGAAAGAAAACCATTGTCATGATAGATGCTAAAACTGTTACCTACAAAAACAAGTGAACATATAAAAAAGTGCACTACACTGTTGTCCTTTCATGTAGTACTAAACTTATCCAATGATCATTTTCAAGGGCATAAAATACCAAAATTTCTTAAATACTGCCAGGACATGTTGTTGACGTACATGACATGGGTTGGATGGATGAGGCTGGTATGAAACTATGGATTAACAGAATGTGGGAGAGAAGGAAAGATGCTTTATTGAAGAAGAGTTCTCTTCTTGTACTAGATCAGTTTAGTAATCATCTGAAAAATTCTGTGAAAGAGAAACTGAGACAGGGAAATTTGACCTTCTTGTTATTCCAGGAGAACTTACTTCACAATTGCAACTGCCTGATGTCTTAATAAATAAACCTTTTAAAGTGTGTACGAGAGAGGAATAGAACAAATGGGTGATGGATGAAACCCAACAAGATCACAACAAAGGGAGCTTTAAAACAACCTGCAATCAAACAAGTGTGTCAGTGGATAAAACAGCCATGGTCAAGAATGAGAGAAGACATTATTGCTAAATGTTTCATGAAGTGCAGCATAAGCAACGCTCTCGATGGCAGTGAATATCATTTTATATATGAATAGGAAATCGATGACAATAAAGTGGACTATGAAGAAGAAGAAGAAGAAGAAGAAGAAGAAGAAGTAGTTCAGATTATGATTTTTAGGGATTTTGAACGTCAGTTCTGTTTTATAACTAAGAATTTTTTTAATTTGGTAAAAATTTTATTTTAAAAAAATCTGCTTGAAAATTAAGGTGCATCTTGTAGTTTGTAAAATACAGTAGATAGAAAGAACTTAACATAGTCATGCAGTTCACTTTACTATGCACAAACTACACACTCATCATCTACACACATTGGTGCATGACCCCATACCTCAAAAGTGTGGTCAGTGCATGTAGAGCATCAATAAATTGTAGAGCTGTGCAGGCCTCTTTGGCTGGGTGCATCAGCCCCAACATCCTATATGGTGTGATACCAAGAGAATAATATCACATTTCCTGCCATTTTTAGGCAGAGGAAAGCATCATGATTGGCCTGTACCACTCACTGCATAGCTTCAAGAACACTCATGGAGTTGAAGCTGTTGAGGAATTTATAACTCTAAATCATTTTGTGTGGTCCAGTGCCCACTAAAATATATGAACCTCTGCATCACAAGAAAATGAATTCTTTAGGTAAGCAAATGATGAAAATGCTAAGAGCAAAACATTTACCAGCTGAGACTGTCCACTTACTTAGTTCCATTAGTGTAGATATGCATATGCCAAGTGCTCATTTAAAATGACATACTATCTCAATTTGTAAATCTAACCCAGAGCGTGATACATATATCTGCAAAAGAAACTGTACCATCAAAGACAAATGTAATAAATAGACTTGGACCAGCATTCATACACCTACGTGAAAACTGTCAGAGCCTGTAAAATAAAGCAAGTTGTTTGCTGATGACAGTAAAAGCAGCAGAGAGAAGAGAAACTAATAGTGCCTGATGGGGGCAAAAAACTAGACATTCTAGCTGAAGAAGCCAAATATATGCCTTATAACTAGAGTGAAATACTATCGGTGCATAAAAATTGTAAGGAAAATTCTGGCAAAATGTAAATAATTTATGATTGAAGGAGACAACTCTCTGAGAAGCAGAAGCATTAGGTCGTCTATAGGCACACACAAAAGAGAAAGAAAAATTGCTAACTTTTGGAATCTTTCTCTCTTTCACCCTCACCCTCACACACACACACACACACACACACACACACACACACACACACACACACACACACACAGATGCATACCTGCACCCCTAACCCCCTACCCCTTCACTGTGCCAACTGGACACACAACATCCAGCAGGGGGGTGGGGGGCTCTGGCTCTGGCTCAACAAAGAATATATTCTGAAATCTAGCAAGTTTTCTTTTACCGTTGTGTGTGGCTGTCGACAACTCAACACTTTTCTGTTTTGTGTGTGCCTGTTGATGACTCCTAAATCAAGTATTTAAAGCTATTAGATAACATTAATACCATAAAAACAATGCCTACGCTAAGCACAGAAGTAAGAAAAAGGAAAAAGACTGCAAAACCAAAAGCAACATACTGTTAACTTCTCAACAAAGCAATCCTGAAAAAATGATCCATAGTTTTCTGTTGTCCATCAGAATGTCCATAGTTAATACAATTTGATCAGTTTCATCCCCAAATTGGCAGGCTACAATTTTTTCAGTGTTAAACTCCAACTTGGTTAAAAAAGGAACAAGGTCAAAGTCTATAACAGTGGTTCCCAACCCATCTTAGACCATTAACCTTGATTGCAATGAAATGCTAGATAGTAACCCAACTCCCCTCCTCCCCACACCGTCCTCAACATTAGTGCTAACTAAACTTTAAAATGAAAATTAATTTTCTGTTATTACTTTTATTTTTAAAATGTTGAAAGATAATTATATTTAGTTTTCGTAAGTGTTTTAGTTTGCCTCAATCTAATGAGACATTTTGTCCCCCTCACCATGCACCCCACCCCAAATCAACCAAGCTAAAAACTCTGCACTATTCTTATTATTTGTAATTCACTTGATTGTTGGCTCTTTAGTCCCAAAATCGCAAAAATTAGAAGACTGGAGGCTGCCAATGCTTTGTATCTGACTACTACTACTACTACTACTACTACTAATAATAATAATAATAATAATAATAATACTGTGTAAGCCCTACATCAGCACAACAACCATTTCAAAGTTGTTGTTGTGCTGTGCTGTCAGTTGGTTCATTTATTGCTGCAAACTTATTAATGAACCAATTGGTCTATTGCTTGAAGAGCCCACAACTTGTGCGAGACATTTTCATGAGATATTTTAAATACTGTCATAGTTGCATGGTACAAAGTAGTAAGTAAGTGTTGTGTGGACTATGAGAGGAAGATGTTCATACATTTGCTTCACATCTGTAACATCCATCACACCATTTCACGTGCTAATGCTAGTTTTGAAATAAAAAAATGTAAGTATTGGTAACTTACGCAATCTGCATTACACTCTTATGGAATACTAAAAAACTCATAATGATCCTTTACAAACAATGTACTTTCATGGCTGAAACACAATGGAGCCTTTTGTTTTTACCCCTCAGTAAGTTACATTTTACCCCCAAGTTAGGAACCACTGGTCTATAAAATAAGTTATTAAATAGAGGAAAAAATTTAAAAATATCAGCTATAGCAATATCAGCATTCAGAATAACACTGTAGTATTCTTATATGGTTCTACTGACAGGAGACAAAAAACTTTCTTCAAGGGTTAAAAGACATAAAAGCAAACTGTAAAAAAATAAGCAAACTTTGCTCATTTGTAACTATTTTAATATGGACCATAGCAAAGCAAGTAACAAGAACTGAGATAATGCATCTGTTAGCATCTTATAACTGATACATTCCCCAGTGTTTGATCATTAGGTGACACACTACTGTGAATGTCTAAGAAATAAAATTATTTCTGAGAGACTAATGAATGTCTCTTACAAAATCCAGCAAATTACACATTTACTCAGCGTAATGAAACTGCTTTTCTTTAGCAATTTCCAACAGCTAATATGTCAAATAACTGACTTATTTGCTGTATCTGTCTCCCCAACCATACAGACACGTACTGTAGGTTGCTGCAGCTCTGGTCAACTAGCAAACACTACCTCAAAAGATCGTATGAAAACAGTACGACAAAAAATGAACACGCTGGGTTGTTGTCTAATAAATCACCAGCAGCTGCCATGGCAGCATGTAGCACCAGCCGTGCACCAGCAACACGAACATCATCGAAAACAGCACTACCATCGCAGGCACTCACTCACTCTGCGAGCCACGTGCTTGCTGAATGTTGCAACCAGTATTTTTTCACTGGGCATGTATTAAGGATGCCACTCGGCCACTCTGGACCAGTTCACATCACTAGGCAGAACAATGATCTCACTGCAGTGACCGAGCAGCCAAGCCATCAAAGAGCACCCTCTGCTCATTGGACTTCCATCTTTAACCCACATTCAAGCTCACTGCCACACTGGACTTTGTCTTCAACCCATCCCAAGCCAATGGCGTTGCTCGATTTCATGCTGAACCATCCTCGAGCTCATCGACTTGCTGGACTCTATCCTTGAGCATCCAAGCACATAGTGGTGACCATTGACTCACAGATTTAGTCAATTTAAGAAAATTCCAGAACAAAATCAATGATTGAGTTTCAGGCAAAAATATGCCTTGCAAAATTACTGACTAACTTTCAGTCAATAACATTCCAGTATAATGTCAGGGATTGACTTTCCAGCCTGAAACAATCACAACATGCTTGTTTCTCAAGAAACTGTGCTACTGTGTTCTGTTCATTGGACTTAACATACAATTGTTCCTTGCTGCCTGGGCACACCTATTGTAGTGTAACATTTGCCTTGGTCATGAACACTAAAATTTTGAGAACGATATTTGGCTTAGGGATTACATGCCAACAGTGACTAAAGACCAGACTTCCAGACTTTTTGTGCTTTATTGGTTGTCCTGAGCAGCCTTTCCATACCCATGCACTACATAGAACTGGTGCTCATTTTTTTGCAGCATACATCTGCTCTCAACACCCACAGTTTCTTTTCAGTATGGCATCACAGCCCTCAGATGTCTCGCACAGCTCCTGCTTCCCTCACAGTGTCTGTAACACAACTTTTGAGTTTCTCTTACAGAAGTTAACCTGCCTGGATGCTGATTTAACCCACGTATCGACGATGCAGCCACTGCTACTTCCGGAATTCAATGAAGAGTTGGAGCCATGGCCCACCTTCGTCAGATGGCTGGAACAGTGCTTCATAGCCCTTACAATTCAAGATGGCACTGGTCAACAAGTTTTTCTCCTTGTTTATTCTGGTGCTTTACCCATCTCAACCATTAGTTCTTAACTCTAGCATAGACCTTGGTACCAAGTCCTATGTTCACTTTTACAGGATCAACTCAATGCCTATTACAACAATCTTCATGCTTCTATGCACTTCCAGCTTACTGTAACATATTCACCTGTTTTGACGATCTCCTGACAAATGATCAAGGTAGTTTTACATTCAATCATTTTTATTTTTTATTTATTTTTTTATGCTACAGTTTCTGACATGTTCCACATCCACGAGAATCATCTCATTTTTGGGTATATGGAACAAAAACTGAATCTAATCTAAATCATTCTCCATGTCACTCTTCACGCCTGCCAGTACTGATTCCTTACGAAAACACTCACAGCCTTTGGCACTTCTGACACCTTCCGGCTACTTCCCACCCTCCGGGTGCAACATCCTTCCTAGTCCCCATTCATCCATACTCTCATACTACTTCCTTAACCTTTTTCGTTCCTCCTTTGGTGCCATACACTGGCACTACTGCCACCAGCACCAGCACCCTCCGGGTGCAACATCCTTCCTAGTCCCCATTCATCCAAACTCTCATACTACTTCCTTAACCTTTTTCGTTCCTCCTTTGGTGCCATACATTGGCACTACTGCCACCAGCGCCTTTGACACCAGCCCCATTCACACTGGCTGCAGTGCCACTTGTCCTGTTGCTGATGCTCCACCCAAATCACCGGTGACCTCGCCACTCTTCTGGGAGCCTTCCCTTCAGGTGGTGCATCACACACCATCTGGGAGTGACATGTTTGATGCTCCTCACCCTCCCTCTGTTGCACCTTCTTTGAGAGTCCTCTTCAGCCCTCCAGTCACATTCATGGCGCGAGATATGAACCTTCCCTCACTCCTTCAGTTGTCTCCAGCATTTCACAGCATAATGTCATCCTGTTCTCATATGCTATTCCCTTCCAGTTATTCCTACCTGTGACTCATTACTGTCAGTACCTTATGCACCATACTGCAGGATATCACATGCTTCTTCAATCATCTCATTATCTTTCCTCTGGGTGGGCCAACATTTTGCCAATGTAGTTTCGACTGCCGCAGAAATTTCACCTGTAAGCTCTTACATATTCTCTACACACAGCCCTGAGCTCTCCAATGCGAGTTCCATATTTTTGGAGCTCTGAAAAAATACATCTGTGAGTGTTGATTTCCTTTGAATGAAGAGGTGCATGCTTGGGTACAATCATGGCTGCATAGGCAACTGTAAACATTTTTCCATGAAAGCAATGACTGTCTTGTCTCGCAACAGGATAAATGTAGTTTCAGTTACGGTAATTACTTTTGAGACAACAAACAGTTTACTTGCTTTTTTCCATCTATCTCATCTTCATTTCACTGCTCCCTATAGTAGAAGAAAAACGTAAGCAAGCAGAGAAAAGCATCATTTCTGCTGAATATTAATTCCATCCAAATAATTATACAAACAGCAAAGTCATCTTAAATGTGTAAAACAAGCAGGATAGATACATATTTATAACAGTAAATGTGATTGGGCAATAATACAGTAGACTTCACTGAAAATACTTTTAATGCACACAAGAGTTCCAATAGTCACTTCTTTCCTTTTAAAACAGTGGCAGTATCGTAGAGTTCTCACTAACACCATTGTGCAAAAAGTATAAATAGAAACACACATACACACACACACACACCTATGCCAGTACCTGGAAGAGGCACGTAGAAGTGTGAGTGTGAGTGTGAGTGTGTGTGTGTGCGCTCTAGCTTGTTAAAAGGATCTGCTATCCAGTGAGTTGTCTCCTTTACTGTTAAATTATTTACAGTCTGCCAGAACTTTGCATCAGCAATGGACTATGTTGTTCTTATACACCTTCAACTTACACTGTATCTGTGTATAATTTCTGCAAAATACTAAGAACACTTTATTTCATTATATGATTTATTCACTGTATTTTAGCTTACAGAGATCCTAATGGATGTAGAGAAAGGTCTAATTCTCATTTGTCGGGCAACATTCATGCAATGACTGCACATCAATAGTCTGCATGCACATACAAGAAATAGTACTGGGATTGTTTGGGGTAGGTGTGAGACGTGGAGCAGAGGCATAAAAGTAATGGGGACAGAGATACTGAGAAGTGAGGTATTGGTTGAAGGAGCAAAAGATGGGAAGAGAGAGGAGGAAAATAGAGATATTGGAGGAAGGATGGAATGGCCAGTAAACAGGTAGTGAAAGTCATGAGAAAGTGTGTAAATAGGTGGTGAGATGGAGGGAAATATGTAGGATGGATAGTTGTTAACTTCCCAATATGGGACAGTATCAAAAATAAGAATGTTGCTGAAGTGTCATTGCAGGCTACTGAAATGACTTAAGGATGAGAATTTAAACAATACTCCAAGTATAACAACCCCATGTCATAACCCTAGTTCTAGATCACTTATTTGGAGATGGTAGACAAGAGCGGAAGGGATGTAGGTGTCAGCAAGAAAGAGGGGAGGCAGTGGAATATGTGTGTATGGTGGGGGAAATACAGACAATGGAAGGGGGTTATGGGGAGCAGGGCTAGTGACAGCAGAGAGGTGAGAAGGCGGGGCTAGTGGACCAATTACAGATTCTGTGAATTTAGAAGCAGTAACCTACAAGCAAAAAAGGGGAGGGCACATAACGTGTCAAAGCACCCCCCCCCCCCCACCCCACCCCCCCACACAAAATGAAAATTGTTGAATGTGTTAGCCATGTTTTGTAAAAAAAAAAGTTTGTTCTCTCTTTACGTGGACACAAAACAAAGTGCATACATTTGTGAAAGTCTATGTTTGACAGTAGTACCTTTTTTGCATGCTTGGCTCCCGCAAGGTGCGTCTCAAGGACTACCATTCCAGAAAACTCTAAGCCACAGATCTCACATTTCAGACCAGCCTAAAAAGAAAAACAGAAGTGAAAGATATTATATAACAAAACGGTAAAAATCTACCCACCCATTTCCTGACTGACATTAGGACTTCTAAAAATTTATTAGAATGGGGATTTACTCTAACGATACAAACTAGACTCTGGAAGCAAATGCTAGTAATACATGCAGCCTTGCAAAAATAACCAAATAGATTAAGATATGAAAAAAACCCACAAAGTATTTGTTTGCTGTAGTAGTAAGTCAAAAGCTATAAGTGTTATTTTGTGAAAGATAAATGTTATAATTCACTCAAACATGTCAACAAGTACTAGTTTCATTTTTTTCCCTGTGTGTAACTTGGCAGCTCTACAATAAGAATTTTCACTACAAAGCAGAATATCTGGAGGTATGACTACAGCAATACAATATTAAAACAGTTAAAAAATGTAATATGCAGATCTCATGCATAATTGCAGCAATGCTCATATGGGATATGAAAATTTCACCACATGATAAAGTTAAAATGGCTTTCTTTCCCTCTTATTTACTCCTCGCTAAACTTTTTCAGTACAGATATTTTGGCATCTATCATCAGTTACGCTTAGAATGATGATAAAATACAGTTCAAACACATTTCTGTTAAAATAAGCTTGTAAAACAGAAAATGTGTTGAAGGAAAATGTGTAATAGTAAAATTTTGAATTAACAAAGTTTTGAAGTTATATGTACTGAACACTCAAGAAGAGAAGAAAATATATTTTTATTTGTAAAGGAAGTCTAAGAAGATATTTTGAAGAACATAGAAATGGGATGTCTATGACTGTTAAAGTGAAACATTTAAGTTGAAAACATATATATATTCAGCAACAAGTGAGGTGCAAAAGGAATACAGAATAATAATAATAATAATAATAATAACAATAATAATATCAATAATAATAATAATAATAATAATAATAATAATAATAATAATAATAGAAGTACTCATTTTTTCAAAGAATAACTGGATCATTCTCTGAATGAGGCAATAGCTGTTGTCCAATAACTATGGACTATTTTGAAAGTAAGTCTACTAAGTGTCATGTCCTGTGGCAATCTGTGTCATCAAAATGGTCCAGTGTTGCTGTATTAACATATAAATTATTAGTTACTCAGCTCATTTACCACTTTCAGTGACAACAAATTTCAACTTGCTACCCGAGATACAATAATTTTCACATGGCCACTCTTCTTCATGACAATAGTCACTGATGACATCAAAAATACTGAAGCATGGGTGACGTGCATGCAGTGATCTTTATTAAACCTATTTCTCAAATATTGTTTTCAATTAAAAATAAATTGTACCATGAAGGCGGATTCAGCACTGAACTTTTTTTACTTTGGAAAAATATTTAAAAACTGCCATTTTTTACTCTCTCAAATTAACAATGAAAAATCTTGTTTTGCTACCTATAATACTGTATTGAACTTAACAGAAAAGGGATAATAACACAGGTTTCATTCAACATACATAAGCAGCATACAAGCTCATCTACGCCCCGCATCGCTTATGGTTTGGCTGCACCTGATGACTAATCCATAGACCCAAGCACATCATGCACTAAAACAAACAAAAATGTTGCTAGCATTTGGACTTTATACATTATAGGTACAAAAACATAAAATTGAGTGCACTTCAAAATAAAAATAATAAGAGATATCAGAAGGGTCAAAATGATGAAAAGTGAGAGGAACAGGTTACAAGGGGCAACAGGTCAATTTGAACTGAAAGTATTGGAATGTCATGAGACAGATGATAAAAGACAAATAAAACCTATAAAAACAATAAATCAAATAGGAATAGTAGGAGTCTCTGATCAATGTTTAACTTTAATGTGAACTTCCAGTTACTAACCACACTGCAAAAACTAGCAGTGCCTCAAGCACGGCCTAGCCTCACAGACTATCCATGCAGAGTGATACGACATTGCTGTTAAGATTGTACATTTTTATCTGGAAAGAATGAATTTACCGCCTCCAGTCACATCATTTTGTATTTTTTTAATTTGCATGTTGTATTCTAAAATCATTTTGGTTTACAAGCTGCATCATTTTGAATAAAACACTCAAACATTTGATAGCTGTCTCGGCATTGTCATCAGGAGATGAAATCACTGACTGCCAGCAGATGAAATCACTGACTGCCAGGGCTAGCATGGAGTTCTGTTTACATGGATGTTAACAGCAGCATCTGGAACCTTCCACAGGGGTCCAGAGTAGTGCATGCGCGGAAGGCAAGTTGGGCAGCCCCTGGCAGCTCTGTCCTGCTGTGGGACCGAGTGATGTCACTTGTTACAAGTGGTCAGCACCATGTTTGAATCTGCTGCTCTCTTGTCCCTACAAGCATCAAGGCTAAATCTTTGCTTTTGGCCAATGTCCAGACCCCCCCCCCCCCCCCCCTCCATGCCCTACTAAGTGTGCACCCCTGATCTCTGTTGCTGTTATTCCAATTTTGCCCACTTCTTTTATATTAAAATTCCAGTATGATGATGTTTTCTAGGCAATGTTCATACACGGCCAACTTTTCACATTCCCTTTGCTAGATATCTCATGTATGTGATTATGAAATGTTATCAAGAGAACTCGTCCTTTCCAGAAAATATCATGATCACAATCTTTTCATCATCAGTATCCCATGAAATAAAAAAAAAATTCTTTCCCATGTCAAGCTGTCATCTGAAAAAAATCTCCATTAATAAAAGCAACCACATAAGCAAACTTCTTATATGTTTTTCAAAACCCTAGCTAATTGCCCATTAAATAGAATTAACTTGCACATGCAAAAATTTGCTCCAAATGAGGTGCCCTGTTGTCATTATTTGCTTGCACGCAAAAATCCATAACATGCAACTGAGCTACAGTCACATACCTATTAAAATTTGGTAGTTATCCACTATTTTTGGTTACCGCATGGACCTGTGTCCAATTTACTGGAATCCTACCAAATATTTACTTTTATTTAAAGACTTTAAGACAGGCGCAATATGTAATGCCCCCTAATAAAACATCAGATTAGTGTCTCTGGACAGAGTCAGTTAAGACATCACTATCACTTCCTTTATTGTTGTGAAAGATATGACTCAGTTTATTGGATTAGTTTACAAACCCACCAAATCATTTACTGGATAGTCATTTAAAAGAACTGTTTTAAGTAGACTGTATTTTACTGGTCCTGTTGTCAACAAAACCAGTTCATAAAACATTGGACAAGTCAATTGGTAAGTATAAAGGTGAAAGCAATTTCTATGCATACTTATTTAAGGTTACACTAATGCACTTCATACAGTAAGTATTTAAATAGCACACTATATAAATTCAAACACTCTTAAATAGAGTAAAAGCAGTGATGGTTTAAATATGACAAAAAGTTTTTCACCTCAGTAACTGCTTTTGTGGCTTCAGGAAGTTTGTTATAAAGTTAAACTCCTATTTGGAAAGTACAATTGTGGTATAAGGATGTGTTGATTTGGATTACATGTAAGTTTTTGTTTTGTATGGTAAAGTGATCATGAATATCAAAGTTTTTTTTGCCAACCTGAAGTCCTTATCTGTTACATTTACTTTAAAGGATATAAGGGTTTTTATAACAGATTCATCAGGAAAACGTGATCTTAAGAAGAGGTTTACATGAGTCTCTAGGTTTGCAGATAAACACGATTCTAATTGCCCAGTTCAAGAGTGTTGATAACTGCTTTAGAGTTTCCTAAGAATGTCACCCCATGTTTAAAGTGAGAATGAAAGTAGACATGATTGTGTTCATTATTGTTTTTTCACTACAGCAGGATTTCAGTGAGCAAAGGAGGTGCCATATCTTGCTCAATTTTGCATTATGGTATTCAATGTATTTATTCTATTTTGCATTGTTTAGCAGCCATAGCCCTACGAGTTTGGTTTCGTACTGTTACCACACGATTCATCGTTGGGAGACAAAAGGGATAAATGTGTCCTTGTTTGAAGCAATATGCAATTTTGGTGCAATTTTTTTTTTGTGCTCTTTATTACAAGCTGATTATTCGTTGCTCAGCTCCTAAGTTGTTTTGTGACAGTGTTTACTGACTGCTGGAATTCTCCCTTACTTTTCCCTTCTAGTAGAACTGTTGTGTCATCTGCAAATATGATACTTTATGCACATCCACATTTAAGCTTCAATCATTTATATACAGAAGGAACAAAAGGGGGTCCCATTACTGATCGTTGGGGTACACCATACTATATTTGTGCGACTATAGGCCACCTGCAAATATATGCCACACCTAAACTTTTGACATGAGATTACAGTAAAAAGTAAATCTTGAATAAGGGTAGCATTATAAATTTACAAGGAAGTTCAATTGGAAGGTCTGGTGATGTGACTAATTCTAGGGACAATGTAGGGAAGTTGAAGGCGAGAGAAAAGTTGATCTTTTGGTTTGTGAGTTTGTGAGTGAACATACCAGTGACTTGGCGAAATTTAAACTTCAAGTTACTAGCTATGTAAAGGAAAATGGAAAGCATGATGCAGATTTGATGTACATGAAAAAACATTCGTCGGAGTTTTGCAATTGAACAGAAACTTCTAAATACTTTGGGAAGCCAGTTTGCATTTCAAGGGCAAAAGTGTAAATATCCAGATGTGGAAAAAGATTTGCCTCACTTTATAATTCAAAATAGGAAATGTGATATGGCATTACAATGGTAATGATTCAAACTGGTGGTTGCAAAATAGTACACAGGAGAAACATTTCACCAGTAAAATTTAGTTTTGTATGGGCAGGCTCAGCAATTTATGCAACAAAACAATCTGTCTCTTTGTCGTAGAGCTACCATGGTGCAAAAACTGCCACAAACTTACAAAAACAATTTACTATCTTTCCAGCATTATGTAATCCAGATTTGATGCAGAAATTATTTACTTCCTCAGATAGGGACTGCATATCAAATGTCGATCTATTTTAATATACACTCCTGGAAATTGAAATAAGAACACCGTGAATTCATTGTCCCAGGAAGGGGAAACTTTATTGACACATTCCTGGGGTCAGATACATCACATGATCACATTGACAGAACCACAGGCACATAGACACAGGCAACAGAGCATGCACAATGTCGGCACTAGTACAGTGTATATCCACCTTTCGCAGCAATGCAGGCTGCTATTCTCCCATGGAGACGATCGTAGAGATGCTGGATGTAGTCCTGTGGAACGGCTTGCCATGCCATTTCCACCTGGTGCCTCAGTTGGACCAGCGTTCGTGCAGACCGCGTGAGACGATGCTTCATCCAGTCCCAAACATGCTCAATGGGGGACACATCCGGAGATCTTGCTGGCCAGGGTAGTTGACTTACACCTTCTAGAGCACGTTGGGTGGCACGGGATACATGCGGATGTGCATTGTCCTGTTGGAACAGCAAGTTCCCTTGCCGGTCTAGGAATGGTAGAACGATGGGTTCGATGACGGTTTGGATGTACCGTGCACTATTCAGTGTCCCCTCGACGATCACCAGAGGTGTACGGCCAGTGTAGGAGATCGCTCCCCACACCAGGATGCCAGGTGTTGGACCTGTGTGCCTCGGTCGTATACAGTCCTGATTGTGGCGCTCACCTGCACGGCGCCAAACACGCATACGACCATCATTGGCACCAAGGCAGAAGCGACTCTCATCGCTGAAGACGACACGTCTCCATTCCTTCCTCCATTCACGCCTGTCGCGACACCACTGGAGGCGGGCTGCACGATGTTGGGGCGTGAGCGGAAGACGGCCTAACAGTGTGCGGGACCGTAGCCCAGCTTCATGGAGACGGTTGCGAATGGTCCTCGCCGATACCCCAGGAGCAACAGTGTCCCTAATTTGCTGGGAAGTGGCGGTGCGGTCCCCTACGGCACTGCGTAGGATCCTACGGTCTTGGCGTGCATCCGTGCGTCGCTGCGGTCCGGTCCCATGTCGACGGCACGTGCACCTTCCGCCGACCACTGGCGACAACATCGATGTACTGTGGAGATCTCACGCCCCACGTGTTGAGCAATTCGGCGGTACGTCCACCCGGCCTCCCGCATGCCCACTATACGCCCTCGCTCAAAGTCCGTCAACTGCACATACGGTTCACGTCCACGCTGTCGCGGCATGCTACCAGTGTTAAAGACTGCGATGGAGCTCCGTATGCCGCGGCAAACTGGCTGACACTGACGTCGGCAGAGCACAAATGCTGCGCAGCTAGCGCCATTCGACGGCCAACACCGCAGTTCCTGGTGTGTCCGCTGTGCCGTGGGTGTGATCATTGCTTGTACAGCCCTTTCACAGTGTCTGGAGCAAGTATGGTGGGTCTGACACACCGGTGTCAATGTGTTCTTTTTTCCATTTCCAGGAGTGTAGATAACGTAGGCAAACATATTGTGTAAATACATACATGTGGTGCAGAAAAGCCTTGGTGTATAGTGACATTATGCATTACAGCTCATGGACAAAAATGGCCACCGTATGTGTTTTTTAATCAGAGAACCCTCCTCAAAGATTGAAACAGCCCACTGGTATCACTGTAAGAGCTCGTGACGGTAGTTGGATGATGGGAAAACTCGTCCTAGACTGGATTTCAGCAGTTTGGAATAAGTGGCCAGGAGCTATTCTTCACTCAAAAGCAGTGCATGTGTTGGATAATTTTTTGCAGGCACACTGGTGACTGAGTGAAACGAAATGTGAAAGAAGGAAACTGTGACAGTTATTATTTCTGGAAACATTACAAGTGCATTTCAGTATGTGGATGTTTTCTATAAATCATATTCAAAGCAAGTATGAGACAATTCTATAGAGGCTACATAATGTACAGTGCAACTTTGACGCCAGGAGGTCGTATGCAACGTGTTTCTGTGTCACAAATGTGCCACTATATAACCAATATCTGAAAGACTTATCAAAAAATGGAATTTCCAGTCACCTTGACAGAACTAACCATGATCGTCTTTATGATAGTGACTGAGCAGTGTTTTGGATCGTCTAGAGATGGTGAAGATTCAGACAGTGATGATGCTGAGAAGTGATTGTGCATGATTTGAGTGAAACTGATAGTCCGGAACAAATCGGAGCAATTGTGTAACGTTTCGCTCTGTTCATATTTAATGTAATTTTAGTTATATACTTTTGGCAAAAGCAATAAAAATTTATTGTTACCAGTGATCTACTCAATGCTGTGTGAACTTTACCTCTATCTGACTAAACTAGACTTGATAACAATTTTTTGTTTGTGTGGCAACAGTGTTCTTAAATGCTTATTACAGGTATTTGAAATCCGTATTTGCAAACTACTTAAAGTGTGGATGCAGATGACATTTCCAAATGTGATAGAAATCAGACATAAATGCTACAACTGACGACATTTTCAGTGGATAAAATGAAATGCATAAAGTAAAACTTATGCTTCTTTAGAAATAGCAAAATGGCTTTCAAATACTTTTAATTATAAATCTAACAATGCCAGAGAAGGAAAGTTGCTACTCACCATATGGTGGAGATGCTGGGTTGTGATAGACACCGCTATATGGTGAGTAGCAACTTTCCTTCTCTGGTAATGTTACATTCCATCCTGGAATTCCATTGTTTAATCATAAATCTGATTTACACAATTTCGGATCTCCGGGCAGGGACTACTCAGTAGGACGTTTTATCAAGAGAAAGAAAACTGGCATTCTACATATCAGAGTGTGGAATGTCAGATCCCTTAATCCGACAGGTAGGTTACAAAATTTAAAAAGGGGAATGGATGGGTTAAAGTCAGATATAGTGGGGAATTAGTGAAGCTTGGTGGCAGGAGGAACAAGACTTCTGGTCAGGTGAATACAGGGTTATAAATACAAAATCTAAAAGGGATAATAATGTATGATGAGATAAAAGAAATTATTCAGATAGTGAAGGGAGACGAAAATTTAATAGTCATCGGTTACCGGAATTCGATAGCAGGAAAAGGGAGAGAAGGAAACGTAGTAGGTGAAAATCGATTGGGGGTAAGAAATGAAAGAAGTAGAGTTTTGCACAGAGCATAATTTAATCATAGCTAACACTTCGTTCAAGAATCATGAAAGAAGGTTGTATCCATGGAAGAGGACTGCAGATACTAGAAGGTTTCAAATAGATTATATAATGGTAAGACAGAGATTTAGGAACCAGGTTTTAAATTGTAAGAGATATCCAGGGAACTGCAGATTAAAATTGAAGAAACTGCAAAAAGGTGGGAATTTAAGGAGATGGGACCTGGACAAACTGACTAAAGCAGAGGTTGTGAAGAGTTTCGGGGAGAGCGCATAGGGAACAATTGACAGGAATGGGGGAAATAAATACTGTAGAAGATGAATGGGTAGCTTTGAGGGATGAAGTAGTGAAGGCAGCAGAGGCTCAAGTAGGTTAAAAGACTAGGGCTAGTAGAAATCCTTGGATAACAGAACAAATATTTTATTTAATTGATGAAAGGAGAAAATACAAAAATGCAGTAAATGAAGTAGGCAAAAAGGAATACAATTGTTTCAAAAACGAGATCGACAGGACATGCAAAACTGCTTAGCAGGGATGGCTAGAGGAGAAATGTAAGGATGCGGAGGCTAATCTCACTAGGGGTACGATAGATACTGCCTACAGGAAAATTAAAGAGACCTTTGAAGAAAAGAGAACAACTTGTATGAATATCAAGAGCTCAGACAGAAACCCAGTTCTAAACAAAGAAGGGAAAACAGAAAGGTGGAAGGAGTATGTAGAGGGTATATACAAGGGTGATGTACTTGAGGGCAATGTTATGGAAATGGAAGAGGATGTAGATGAAGATGAAATGGGAGACACAATACAGTGTGAAGAGTTTGACAGAGCACTGAAAGTCTTCAGTCTAAACAAGGCCCCAGGAGTAGACAACATTTCATTAGAACTACTGATAGCCTTGGGAGAGCCAGTCTGACAAAACTCTACCATCTGGTGAGCAAGATGTATGAGACAGGCGAAATACCCTCAGACTTCAAGAAAAATATAATAATTCCAATCCCAAAGAAAGCAGGTGTAACACGTGTGAAAATTAGCGAACTATTGGTTTAATAAGTCACAGTTGCAAAATATTAATGCGAATTCTTTACCAACGAATGGAAAAACTGGAAGAAGCCGACATCAGGGAATATCAGTTTGGATTCCCCATAAATATTGGGACATGTGAGGCAATACTGACCCTACAAGTTATCTTAGAAGACAGATTAAGAAAAGGCAAACTTACATTTCTAGCATTTGTAGACATAGAGAAAGCTTTTGACAATGTTGACTGGAATATTGTCTTTCAAATTCTGAAGGTGGCAGGGGTAAAATACAGGGAGCGAAAGGCTATTTACAATTTGTACAGAAACCAGATGGCAGTTATAAGAGTAGAGGGTAATGAAAGGGAAGCAGTGGTTAGGAAGGGAGTGACACAGGGTTGTAGCTCTCCCAGATGTTATTCAATCTGTATATTAAGCAAGCAGTAAAGAAAACAAAAGAAAAATTCAGAGAAGGTATTAAAATCCATGGAGAAGAAATAAAAAATTTGAGGTTCTTGGAAGAGCAGTTGAACGGAAGGGACAGTGTCTTGAAAGGAGGATATAAGATGAACATCAACAACAGCAAAATGAGGATAATGGAATGTAGTCGAAATAAATCATGTGATGCTGAGGGAATTAGATTTGGAAATGAGACACTTAAAGTAGCAAAGGAGTTTTGCTCTGTGGGAGCAAAATACCTGACGATGGTCAAAGTAGAGAGGATATAAAATGTAGACTGGCAATGGCAGGGAAAGCGTTCCTGAAGAAGAGAGATTTGTTGTGTATGGAGTGTAGCCATGTATGGAAGTGAAACATGGACGATAAATAGTTTGGACAAGAAGAGAATAAAAGCTTTCGAAATGTGGTGTTACAGGAGAATGCTAAAAATTAGGTGGGTAGATCACATAACTAATGAGGAGGTCTTAAATAAAATTGGGAAGAAAACGAGTTTGTGGCACAAATTGACTAGAAGAAGGGATCAGTTGGTAGGACATGTTCTGAGGCATCAAGGAATCACCAATTTAGTACTGGAGCACAG
Organism: Schistocerca gregaria; assembly: GCF_023897955.1. Taxonomy (NCBI): domain Eukaryota; kingdom Metazoa; phylum Arthropoda; class Insecta; order Orthoptera; family Acrididae; genus Schistocerca; species Schistocerca gregaria. The sequence continues at coordinate 291,946,919 of NC_064921.1, read as the reverse complement.
TGTGGAGGGCAAAAATCGTAGAGAGAGACCAAGAGATGAATACACTAAGCAGATTCAGAAGGATGTAGTAGGTACTGGGAGATGAAGAAGCGTGCACAGGATAGGGTAGCATGGAGAGGTGCATCAAACCAGTCCCAGGGTTGAATACCACAACAAGAACAACAACGCCAATATACGTCTGCTTCCGTTTATGAGCACGCCTTGAATACAATGCTTTTTGTGAAGTCTGGTTGGTTATGTTGGCTGTACTGAAACAGGTGTCAGTAGCAACTGAGGCCACTCGATTAACATCGGAACACTGACTCACATCAGTTGCCGCCCTGTGGCTCTTAGAAGGTGAACAAGCTGTAAAAAGTAGCTGACACAGTTTTGAGAAATGAAATTGTCATCTCCCCCCCCCCCCCTTCTCTCTCTCTCCCTCTCTCTCTCTCTCTCTTTTTTTTTCTTTTTTTACAGCTACTGTATTAAGTTTTCCAACTCACAAGATACATATACATGTCATTTTGAAGTTGACAGTTTATGACAGAAGGGTGGAAAATCTTGATTATAGGTTTACCATGATTTTTTAAAAGTGGTTTATACACTGACAAGTGTTTAGAGAGAGTTTTTAGTTTGACATTAGTGCACTCAACGCATACTACTTGCTTACAACTGTTCAGGAAGAAAATGATACAAAATAAAATTGTCGAACACAGAATTACAAGGGAATTTCAAGTAACTTCTAGTCACAGGCCATCAACATTGCTCATTAATGATGAGAACTTCCGTTTATGAGACTACTTTGTCAAGTACAGAAACATCTGTCATCGCCCTTCAAGCCAATGCTTCATGGTCTGCATTTGATGAAGAAATTGTTATCCCTACAAAGCTTAACTCTTATACTTTCTCTCTAGTTGGAATGCTCTTCTAAATTCTCATTTGTGCTTTAAGTGGTACATTATTCTAATTCTGTTGCTACTATGGTTATTGCTGTTGCATTTCTGTCCACACACAAATTCTGAAACATCACTGGAAATACTATGTGGGTGGTTTGAAAAGTTCTCAGAATCACCACGTGAGGTCAGTGCTAGTGCAATGAGTTGTTCACATGATAATTCATTGGACTGTTGCCTGTAAACATGTGCCATGTCAGTACTCATTAAGCTGAGCTCTGGCGGTGACGTGGCTCTGCTGTTGTTCCCATGTAGTGATTTGGGAGGGGGGGGGGGGGGAATTGAGATTTGAGCAGCGATTAAGTATTTCGCAAAGAAAGGTATGAAAGCAGAGGACATTCATGCCCACTTCCAGATTACACTGGGGAATGCCTCTCCTTCACTGCAAAAGTGAAAAAATTATGGAGGATTGTCGATTGAAAGTGCACGAAAGTGCTCACACTTGCCAGATGTCATTTGAAAGGGTATATCACATTTAAACTCAAGAATTAGAAATGAAAAAACTATCTGCAAGATGGGTGCCACGACTCTTGATGTGCACCCACACACATGCCATCACCATGGCAAAAATACACAAACTAAGGTATAAATTGTTGCCACGCCCGCCTTATTCACCTGATATGGCTCCGTCAGACTTCTGTCTCTTCGCAAAACTGAAAATTTTTCTTGGTGGATGAAGATTCACTTCAAATGAAGAATTGATGGCCAGAGTTGACAACTATTTTGCAGGCCTGGAGGAAACTCATTTTTGAGATGTGATCAAGGCATTGAAACACTGTTAGACGAAGTGCATTAATCTACATTGAAAAATAAAGAGTTTCATTGATGTAAGAACTTTTTTTTTTCCTTTCCGAGAACTTTTCAAACCACCATTGTAAAAGAGAAGATTCTTTACAAATACTCCCCCAGTCAGTTACAATATTATGAAGTCATTAAAACATTCCATGTACTCCCAAAATCAACTATTACATCAATGTTATTTATACCAAATCAGATTTTATTTCAATCATTAACAGGTACTCACCTCCCATCTGTTCATCTTTGTACATACTATTTTACATAAAAAATGTGTGACATTCAAATACTCACATTTTACTTGCACAGCTACTTCTAAGACTATATGGCGAGTTAAAACTTTGTAATGATACAGAAATTTATTGAGATATCTTAGAGGTTCAGTACAGGTGTCATTTTGTAGCAAACCACTTGAAGTTCCATGTGTAATTTTGTAGCAAACAACCTCAAGTTTCACATAAAAGTGTCAAGTGTCACACTTATTGCACCAAATCATGCGTAACTTGTGGAACAGCAGCGTAGATTTGATTTTTTATGTCAGCTATATTGTTTGGTAGGGGAGGAAATTTAGAACCAGTTGTTGGAGAGTTCACTTCATGAAACTGAAACACACGGAGTGCATGTTCTGCACTAATGAAAGTAACTATTTTAACTGTAAACTGCACTGGTGCTACTGGTGACTGAATGAGGTACTGATGCACTATGTGAATCAAACTTGAGGTTGTTTGCTACAAAATGACTCCTCTACTGATTCTGTAAGTTATCTCAATAAATTTCTATATCACTCCAAAGCTGTATTGTCATTTTTTACTCATCTTGTGTTATACACAGCAACTTATTTAAAACAGGAATTCCAGGCTGGAAACATCTAACAAAAATTATGATAGGCAACACACCCTATAAAGCTGGGTGATGTGTGGGGCATAGGCACTAAACATATAAACATGGAGATTTCACTAACTTTCTAGCGACTGCCTATAGCTCAGGCTGTCAGAAGTGGAAAGAGAGGAATGGTAACAAAATAAGAACTGAAAAGACGGTGATAGCAGAACAGCAGGGTGGAGAGGGAGGGAGAGGGAGAAGTAGAGGGGGAGGGGATATTCTAGCAATGATGCAGAATGTGAGAAGAAATAGAAAGTCGGGGTACAGATAGGGAAGTACGATGAGGGATAGAAGTATTTCCAAGGGCTGTTTTGTGGGCATGGGCAGGATACCTTGGGCCCAGGTATTGAATCAGCTATTGAAATCATAGGTATGGGAAATCTGTTTCTGGGACAGCTGGGCAGGGTAAGGATAGTACCAAGGATGTGGCAATGTTATGGGAATACCTGGCTAGCTAACCCCTGCTTCTCACTGCAGGTGCAGAGCACGCAGGTGCCCTACTGTAGGGGTAGGGGTAGGGACTTTTTAATGAGTACTGGATGATAGCTGTCACTATGATGAAAAGAGAGAAAAGGGATCAGGCCATGAAGAAGTTCGCCAGACCAGGGGTCACATCAACACTTTCCATGCTGCATACAGCAGGAGACAGGAGGGGGAGGGGGAGGGGGGGGTGGGGGCTGCCATACTGCAAACCACTGTACTAGTAGCCACAACACTTATTTCAACATTGGAACCCATTTGTTTTATTGGTTTTCTTTTTATGTTCTACCGTTGATAGATGCTGTATAACAAAACTGTGTAAGCCCCAGTTTCTCAAATCATGCATATTTGTTCGCAATTGCATACATAGCTTTTGCAAACAAATATGCATGTTTTGAGAATCTGGGGCTTGCACAGTTATGTTATACAGCATGTATTACTGGTAGGACATATGGAAGTGCATACATAGCTTTTACCTCCACTCCCCATGAGCCATGGACCTTGCCATTGTCGGGGGAGGTTTGTGTACCTCAGCGATACAGATAGCTGTACTGTAGGTGCAACCACAATGGAGGGGTACCTGTTGAGAGACCGGAGAAACCTGTGGTTCCTGAAGGGGGCAACAGTCGGGATGATGGATCTGGTCTTGTAACATCAACTAAAACAGCTTTGCTGTGCTGGTACTGCTAACAGCTGAAATCAAGGGGAAACTACATCAGCAATCTTCCCACAGAGGTATGCAGCTCTACTGTATAATTAAATGTTGATGGCGTCCTCTTGGGTAAAATATTCCGGAGGTAAAATTGTACCCCATTAGGATCTCCGAGCAGGGACTACTCAGGAGGATGCCATTATCAAGAGGAATAAAACCGGTAAAGTTAGATATAGTGGGAGTTATTGAGGTTCGGTGGCAGGGGGAACAGGAATTCTGGTCAGGTGAATACAGGGTTATAAATACAAAATCAAATAGGGGTAATTCAAGAGTAAGTTTAATACTGAATAAAAGAAACAGGAACATGGATAAACTGTTATGAACAGCACAGTGAATGCATCATTGTAGCCAAGATAGACACAAAAGCAACACCCATCACAATAGTACACATTTATGTGCCAACTATGTCTACAGATGATGAACAGATTGAAGAAATATATTATGAGATACAAGAAGTTATTCAAGTACTTAAAGCAGATAAAATTTAATTGTGATAGGAGACTGGAATTTGGTATCAGGAAAAGGGAGAGAAGGAAAAATAGTAGGTACATATGGACTGGGGGAAAGGAATGAAAGAAGAAACCACCTGGTAGAGTTCTGCACAGAGCATTATTTAACCATCGGTAACACATGGTTTAAGAATCATAAAAGAAGGTTGTATACTGTTTGCCCGTAAGTGCCGCCTGAAGCAGAGAAAATCAGCAAGCACTACTTGAAGGATATTCATTTTCCTCCAAGCACTGCCAACATCAAGCTGCCCTCAGATGCAAAGTATTGCAAAAGGCTTGCATCCACTAGCAAATAACTTCTGTATGCTTTTGCTGAGGTGTTTACAATAGAACAAAAGCTAACTCGAATTTACTTCTTCAACTCACTGCTGCAAGTTAACTTCAGGAACTCGCCACAAGTACTTGTTACAGAAGTGCAGTTATTCTTAAAAACTAGAGCAGTTGCTGCCGTTGTTGCATTATTATTAATGAATAAAAATCATGACAAAAGACAAAAACAAAAAAGGAAGATAAAATATTAGAGGATTACATATCAATGTTACGAGGAAACACTATTCAATTAATTGAAATCAGAAAACTTCACTTACATTAAAAACTCTGAGCATGTAGTATGGAAATTTTGAATATCTCTTGTCTATTGTACAATCAAGCATTGAATAACAGGAAACACCAAGAGACTGACTTTTAACTACTCTTCGATTTTTGCAAGCAGTATTTATCACTTTTATCAGAAATGTAGTAATTTATGTTTACAGTAACATTAAAAATTATTTAAAGTTTAATGACCGCTCTACTTTGCCTTCTGGCGAAACAAATTAATTGGTTAACTCATTTCCCAGCTTCTTGACTGATGGTGCCAATTATTTATGTTTAGGGATTCCAACAGTATATTTGTTTTGGCCCGTCTGCCTTTGTGCCACTCTTGTTTTTGACAATGATACTTTCACACTGGTACTGAACACACACAACTTCTGTCTGTTTGAGAAGAACTTCCACAAAAAGACAAATTCTGCAAGTAACTGCAGCAAGAGGCAAGAAAGTACAACAAATTTTCTCCCTACAGTGGTGTGCTGATTTGGAACTTCCTCACAACTTAAAACTGTGTGTCAGGCTGAGACTCCAAGCTGAGAATCCATCAGGTGCACAATTTCAATTTATCAGGAAGTTTCAGCGAAGAAACTGTTTCCAATAACTTGCAAACTTCTTGAATCTGACAAAACTGCCAGACATTATGGGGAAAAGGGGGGGGGGGGGGAGTGGCAGATATGGTTGTTTGTAATATTCCACCCACACCCACGTCTGTTGTTGTACAGATATAGCACCATACCACAGCAGGAAGTTTGGCAGAATGCCCAATAAATATGATTTCTGGATTACAACTTTAAGAGTGGTTGCAAGAGGGGCAAAGAAACTGCAACGACTCAAGAGTAAAGATGAACTGTTACCTACAATTAAGGAAAACAAACTAGCCATGAAAGTGTACATTGTGGATAAAATCGCTGAGAGCAGGGGCCACAAAGCAGAGTGTTTACCAACCTACAACTGAGATCTAAATCCAACAGAATTTGCATAGACCAAAATAAAACACAATTTCCGGGAGAACAATGTCATTGGCGACATGTCAAAGAAAAGATTGCAGAATCTTGTTAATGTTACTTTCCTTTCAGTTACTGCACAGGAATGGCAAGGTTACTACAGGAATTTGCAGCAGCTGGAGCAAGAGTACTAGATATGGCATGAAGCAATGGGAAAGGCCACTGGTGAAGTTATCATCAATACCGTGCCCTCAGTGATGATGAATATGAATATGATGATAAACACAATGTGCAGTTTTCATTGCTTTTTATACATAAATAACACATGAGTTATAGATAAAAGTCTAAAGCATGAATATGTCAACAAATTAATTGATTTATGATCTGACAGCAGTGTCACATAAGTGGGCAAAACTTCTGCGAGTGCCACCAGCGATTTCATCTTAAGCACAGCCATGGTTAGTGGTGCAAGCACTGTTACATGCAGCCGGTGCTGCATTCCTCTCACTGCTCCTCTTCCCTCGGCAGCCATAATGCTGGGGTACAGCCATTCCCTACAGCCATCGTGCCAGTTGTCAACTCATCATACACAAACAGTACATCAAAGAGACCTGGAGACATGGGAAGGTTTCAGATTGATTATATAATGGTTAGACAGCTATTTAGGAACCAGATTTTAAATTGTAAGACATTTCCAGTGGCAGATGTGGATTCTAACCACAATTTATTGGTTATGAAATGTAGGTTTCAAGGTAGGAAATTAAGGAGATGGAACTTGGATAAGTTGAAAGAACCAAAGGTTGTTGTGAGTTTCAGAGGGAGCATTAGCCATAGTTGACTAGAACAGGGTAATGGAATACAGAAGCAGACGAATAGGTAGCTTTGAGAGACAAAATAGTGAAGGCAGCAGAGGATCAAATAGGTAAAAAATAAGGCCCAGCAGAAATCCTTAAGATATTCCAGGAGATATAGAATTTAATTGATGAAAGGAGAAAATATAACAATGCAGTAAATGAAGCAGGCGAAAGGGAGTACATACGTCTAAAAAATGAGAATGACAGGAGATGCAAAATGGTTAAACAGTAATAGCTAGAGGACAAATGCACTGGTTTAGAAGCATGATTCAATAGTGAAGAGACTGATATGGCCTACAGGAAAATTAAAGAGGCCTTTGGAGAAAAGAGAACCAGCCATATGAATACCAAGAGCTCAGGTGGAAAGTCAATACTAAGCAAACAAGGGAAAACTGAAAGGTGGAAGGAGTATACAGTGGGTATGTACAATGGAGATGTACCTGAGGGCAATATTATTGAAATGGAAGAGGATGTAGATGAAAATGAGATGGGAGATATTGATACTGTGTGAAGAATTTGACTGAGCATTGAAAGAACTAAGTCGAAACAGGGCCCCGATATTAGACAAAATTCCATTAGAACTACTGGTAGCCTTGGGAGCACCAGCCATGACAAAAATCTTCCATCTGGTGAGCAAGATGTATGTGACAGGTGAAATACCCTCACAATTCAAAAAGAATATAGTAATTCCAATTCCAAAGAAAGCAGGTGCTGACAGGTGTGAAAATTACTGAACTATCAGTGTAATAAGTCACAGTTTCAGAATTCTAACACAGGTTCTTAACAGAAGAATGAAAAATCTGGTAGAAGCCAATCTCGAATATAATAAGTTTGGATTCTGAGAAATGTAGATACATGCAAGGCAATACTGATCCTACGACTTCTCACAGAAGACAGATCAAGGAAAGGCACTTATAGACTTAGAGAAAGCTTTTGACAATGTTGACTAGAATACTTTCTCTTAAATTCTAAAGGTGCCAGGGATAAAATACATGAAGCGAAAGGCTATTTACAATTTGTACAGAAAGCAGATAGCAGTTATAAGAGCCAAGGGGCGTGAAAGGAAAGCAGTGGTTGAGAAGCGATTGAGATGGGTTTGTGGCCTGTCCCCGATGTCATTCAGTCTGTATATTGAGCAAACTGTAAAGGAAACAAAAGAAAAGTTTGGAGTAGGGATTAAAATCCAGGGAGGAGAAACAAAAATTTTGAGGCTTGCCAAAGACATTGTAATTCTGTCAGAGACAGTAAACAACATGGAAGAGCAGTTGAACAGAATGGACAATGTTTTGAAAGGACGGTGTATGATGAACATCAACAAAAGCAAAGTGACAATAATGGAATTTAGTTGAATTAAACCAAGTGATGCTAAGGAAATTAGATTATGAAATGACACACTTAAGGTAATAGATGAGTTTTGTTATTTCAGCGACAAAAAAACTGATGATGATAGAAGTTGTTGCTTTTTGTTGTGGTCTTCAGTCCAGAGACTGGTCTGATACAGATCTCCATGCGACTCTATCCTATGCAAATTTCTTCATTTTCCAGTACCTCTTTCTGAATTTGCTTAGTGTATTCATCTCCCAATCTCCATCTACGATTTTTACCCTCCACGCTGTCCTCCAATACTAAATTGGTGATCCTTTGATGCCTAAAAACATGTCCCAGCAACCAACCCTTTCTTACAGTCAAGTTGTGCCACAAATTTCTCTTCTTCCCAAATCTATTCAATACCTCCTCATTAGTTATGTGGTCTACCCATCTAATTTTTAGCATTCTTCTGTAGCACCACATTTCTAAAGCTTCTATTCACTGCTTTTCTAATCTATTTATTGTCCATGTTTCACTCCCATAAATGGCACACTCCACATACATACTTTCAGAAACGATTTCCTGACACTTAAATCTATACTCGATGTTAACAAATTTCTCTTCTTCAGGGACACTTATCTTGTCATTGCCAGACTACATTTTATATCCTCTCTACTTCGACCATCATCAGTTATTTTGCTCCCCAAATAGCAAAACTCATCTACTACTATGTCTCATTTCCTAATGTAATTCCTTCAGCATCACCTGGTTTAATTTGACTACATTCCCTTATCCTCATTTTGCTTTTGTTGATGTTCATCTCATGTCCTCCCATAAAGACACTGTCCATTCCGTTCAACTGCTACTCCAGGTCCTTTGCTGTCTCTCACAGAATTACAATGTATCGGTGAACCTCAAAGATTTTATTTCTTCTCCATGGATTTTAATTCCTACTCCGAATTTTCTTTTGTTTCCTTTACTGCTTGCTCAATATACAGATTGAACAACATCGGGGAGAGGCTACAGCCCTGTCTCACTCCCTTCCCAACCACTGCTTCCCTTTGATGTCCTTCGACTCTTATAACTGCCATCCAGTTTCTGCACAGATTGTAAATAGCCTTTCGCTCCCTGTATTTTACCCCTGCCACCTTCAGAATTTGAAAGACAGTATTTCAGTCAACACTGTTAAAAGCTTTCTCTAAGTCTACAAATACTAGAAATGTAGGTTTGCCTTATCTTAATCTATCTTCTAAGATAAGTCATAGGGTCAGTATTGCCACGTGTTCCAACATTTCTACGGAATCCAAACTGATCTTTCCTGAGATCTTGCAGCCATGACTATTAAACTGATAGTTTGGTAATTTTCACACGTGTCAACACCTATTTTCTTTGGGATTGGAATTATTATATTCTTCTTGAAGTCTGAGGGTATTTCACCTGACTCATACATCGTGCTCACCAGATGGTAGAGTTTTGTCAAGAATGGCTCTCCCAAGGTTATCAGTAATTCTAGTGGAATGTTGTCTACCCCCGGGGCCTTGTTTCGACTTAGGTCTTTCATTGCTCTGTCAGACTCTTAATGCAGTATCATATCTCCCATTTCATCTACATCCTCTTTCATTTCCATAACATTGCCCTCAAGTACATCACCCTTGTATAGACGCTCTACATACTCCTTCCACCTTTCTGCTTTCCCTTCTTTGCTTAGAACTGGGTTTCCATCTGAGCTCTTGATATTCATAAAAGTGGCTACCTTTTCTCCAAAGGTCTCTTTAATTTTCCTGTAGGCAGTATCTATCTTACCCCTAGTGATATATGCTTCTACATCCTTACATTTGTCCTCTAGCCATTAGTGCTTAGCCATTTTGTAGGATAGCAATGGCAAGAAAAGCATCTATGATGAAGAGAAATCTGTTAACGTCCAGTACAGATATAGATGTCAGAAAGTCTTTGTATGAAGTGTAGCCATGTATGGATGTGAGACACGAATGATAAGTAGAGAATAGAAGCTTTTGAAATGTGGTGCCACAGAAGAATGCTGAAGATTAGATGGGTTGTTCAACATAACTAATGAAGAGGTACTGAATAGAACTGGGTAAAAACAAAATTTTTGGCACAACCTGACCAGGAGAAGGGATCGGTTGGTAGGATACATTCTGAGACTCAAGGGATCACTAATTTAGTACTGGAGGGAAGTGTGTATATGTGTGTATATGTGTGTGTGTGTGTGGGGCGGGGGGGGGGGGGATACAAATCGTAGAGGGAGACGAAGAGAAGAAAACAGTAAGCAGATTTAGAAGGATGTACGATGTAGTCAATACTCGAGAGATGAAGAGGCTTGCACGTGATACGATTAGCATGGAGAGGTTCATTAAGCCAGTCTTTGGACTGAAGATCACAACAACAACATAGCTTTCAATGGGCACTTCTTCAATCATGTTTACTGCTTTTAACTTTTGATCATTTATTTCTCTCCATCTTTCTCTTACCAGCCCAGTAACCATAATTCTTGTTCATTTTATCACTGCCAATTCGAAAATTCCCTTCACCCTAGCAAGAATACCGTCAAAGGAGTCACCAGTGAAGGGCAGAGGGAGTAACTACAACACTGCTCCCTCCTACCCAGAAAAAAATCCTTTCCATCCTGACTCACCACACAGTCAGAATATTAACAGAACTGGTTAGCAAAAGAATGCACTCGCAATCAAATGCACCAAATGTTAGCAACAATGAGTTCTGTACGATGCCCATGTGATCTATATAAATTGCTTCTGAATTTGACTAAAAGCACATTATAAAATAATTCAAAATATGCTCTAGTGAGTTTGCACTTTCGTCCAACAGCTGCTTCAATTCAGTATAATTTTGAAGTAAGTCAGAATACATAATGGATACTGACTAGTAAGAAGTGTATCTAAGAGTAATTTGTCATCAAATCTCAAAACTATTCCATTATTCACCATGAAACTACCATTAGTGTCACCTGCTGTTCAAGTCCTGGCTATACTCTTTAGACTTGTTCCAAAGGCTCTTCCTGAAGTACTGCCTGGCATTTCGCATCCCTCCTAAGGAACTTTGTCATCACTCTGGTCCGACATATACAGTGGGTGGCCCTTATTTTTCAACTTTCAGGAAGTTTAGCTCCCACCCCCTATTTTGTTCCCATAAATAAAAAATCATAATTTCATCTCAATCAGCAATTAAAAGACAACCCTCATCGACCACGAAGATCTGAATTTTGGCTGTGTGAGTTTTGTTATGCAGTTTCTCACTATCATTATTATCAAATAATGTCTTTTTATTATTTAATTGTAATAACCCTGCAAGATTTTTATCTCAATACTGTAACATATAATACATCTATATCATAATTTGATTACAGTACTTACAAACAGTTGCACATTGCACATCGTTCTTTATTAACACAATTATGACTCACCCGGATAAGGCATCATCTAGTTGTGTTAAAAATCAGAAATTTTCTGACAAAAAGCATCCATCAAGAAGACATAATACCAACTAAAATGTACTAAAAGACAAACTCATGGAGGCAACGACAGGCATAGCAACGCATAACATGACCTTGCTTGCAAACAATAAACACAGCTGTACACTACAACTCCAGAAACCCATCCGTATTCACGTAGTCCATATGTACGAATGATTGGAGTTATTAATACTAAAACATTAATAGTGTTAGTAGAGATGGCTGTAGTAGCCAGGCGGGAGCAAAAGTGGCATCTAGTGGTGAACACCTGAAACCAAACAGGCTACTATGGTTCTGTCAGTGAGATTCGTGGTGACAGTTGCATGTGATCACCTGTTGTGTTTTTGTTTCTACGTCTACATCTACATGGATATTCTGCAAATCACATTTAAGTGCGTGGCAGAGGGTTCATCGAACCACCTTCACAATTATCTATTATTCCAATCCCGTATAGTGCGCAGAAAGAATCAACACCTGTATCTTTCCGTACAATCTCTGATTTCCCTTATTTTATCATTGTGAGCGTTCCTCCCTATGTAGGTCAGTGTCAACAAAATATTTTCACATTCAGAGGAGAAGATTGGTGATTGGAATTTCGTAAGAAGATTCCATTGCAAAGAAAAATGCCTTTCTTTTAATGATGTCCAACCCAAATCCTGTATCATTTCTGTGACACTCTCTCCCATATTTCGCGATAACACAAAACATGCTGCCTTTCTTTGAACTTTTTCGATGTACTCCGTCAGTCCTATCTGGTAAGGATCCCACACCGAGTAGCAGTATTCTAAAAGAAGACAGACAAGCGTAGTGTTGGCAGTCTCCTTAGTAGGTCTGTTACATTTTCTAAGTGCCCTGCCAATAAAACACAGCCTTTAGTTAGCCTTCCCCATAACATTTTCTGCGTGCTCCTTCCAATTTAAGTTTTTCATAAATGTAATACTGAGGTATTTAGTTGAATTTATGGCTTTTAGATTAGACTGATTTATCATGTAACTGAAGTTTAAAGAGTTGCTTTTAGCACTCATGTGGATGACCTCACACTTTTCGTTATTTAGGGTCAGCTGCCACAGAAATCCATTTTATTTTCATTTGACGTGGGAGCTGTACACGATGAGAAGCAGCGAAATCACTTAACGTCACAGGTCACTTGGAGGTTAACCCCCTCCCCACTACAACTCAGACAACTCTGTGCAAGCGTGAATCTGGCAGCTAGGGTGTGTGAGAAAAATTTTTGTCGTTTGCATCTGGCTGCTTGCTGCTACTACCAATACAGCTAACAGCCAAACTTCAAGTAACGGGAGAAGGTACTGCTTATACGCGAGTCAAATGCACATGCGCAACAGACCGCTGGCAATTGGTCAAACGAACCTAATGTGAACAGTTGTGACGTCATGCTCATAGCAAGCAGTTTATTGTTACGAAGAATAACAGTCTGCGTCCTACGGCCTTTGACATATTTTTGCTATTTGGCACGTACTTCGATGCGAGATGCCTTTAATAGGTTCCACAACGAAACATTGTCTCGAAATTTGGTAGAAAATCCGAAGAAATTCTGGTCATATGTAAAGTACACAACCGGCAAGACGCAGTCAATACCTTCGCTGTGCAGTGCCGATGGTACTGTTATCGACGACTGTGCCGCTAAAGCGGAGTTATTGAACGCAGTTTTCCGAAATTCCTTCACCAGGGAAGACGAATGGAATATTCCAGAATTTGAAACACGAACATCTGCTAGCATGAGTCTCTTAGAAGTAGATACCTTAGGGGTTGCGAAGCAACTCAAATCGCTTGATACGGGCAAGTCTTCAGGTCCAGATTGTATACCGATTAGGTTCCTTTCAGATTACGTTGATATTATAGCTCCCTACTTAGCACTCATATACAACCACTCGCTCACCGATAGATCTGTACCTACAAATTGGAAAATTGCGCAGGTCGCACCAGTGTTCAAGAAGGGTAGTAGGAGTAATCCATTTAACTACAGACCTATATCATTGACGTCGGTTTGCAGTAGGGTTTCGGAGCATATACTGTATTCAAACATTATGAATCACCTCGAAGGGAACGATCTATTGACACGTAATCAGCATGGCTTCAGAAAACATCGCTCTTGTGCAACGCAGCTAGCTCTTTATTCGCACGAAGTAATGGCCGCTATCAACAGGGGATCTCAAGTTGATTCCGTATTTCTAGATTTCTGGAAAGCTTTTGACACCGTTCCTCACAAGCAACTTCTAATCAAGTTGCGGGAGTATGGGGTATCATCTCAGTTGTGCAACTGGATTCGTGATTTCCTGTCAGGAAGGTCGCAGTTCGTAGTAATAGACGGCAAATCATCGAGTAAAACTGAAGTGATATCAGGTGTTCCCCAGGGAAGCGTCCTGGGACCTCTACTGTTCCTGATCTATATAAATGACCTGGGTGACAATCTGAGCAATTCTCTTAGACTGTTCGCAGATGATGCTGTAATTTACCGTCTAGTAAGGTCATCCGAAGACCAGTATCAGTTGCAAAGCGATTTAGAAAAGATTGCTGTATGGTGTGGCAGGTGGCAGTTGACGCTAAATAACAAAAAGTGTGAGATGATCCACATGAGTTCCAAAAGAAATCCGTTGGAATTCGATTACTGGATAAATAGTACAATTCTCAAGGCTGTCAATTCAACTAAGTACCTGGGTGTTAAAATTACGAACAACTTCAGTTGGAAGGACCACATAGATAATATTGTCGGGAAGGCGAGCCAAAGGTTGCGTTTCATTGGCAGGACACTTAGAAGATGCAACAAGTCCACTAAAGAGACAGCTTACACTACACTCGTTCGTCCTCTGTTAGAATATTGCTGCGCGGTGTGGGATCCTTACCAGGTGGGATTGACGGAGGATATCGAAAGGGTACAAAAAAAGGGCAGCTCGTTTTGTATTATCACATTATAGGGGAGAGAGTGTGGCAGATATGATACACGAGTTGGGATGGAAGTCATTACAGCATAAACGTTTTTCGTCGCGGCGAGGCCTTTTTACGAAATTTCAGTCACCAACTTTCTCTTCCGAATGCGAAAATATTTTGTTGAGCCCAACCTACATGGGTAGGAATGATCATCAAAATAAAATAAGAGAAATCAGAGCTCGAACAGAAAGGTTTAGGTGTTCGTTTTTCCCGCTCGCTGTTCGGGAGTGGAATAGTAGAGAGATAGTATGATTGTGGTTCGATGAACCCTCTGCCAAGCACTTAAATGTGAATTGCAGAGTAGTCATGTAGATGTAGATGTAGATGTAGATGCTTGTACGTGCACGGTTTTTTGTTGTTGCCAATTGCATATTTCCTTTGCCACTAAAGTTTTTTCCCTCTCGTTTATATTTTATTGCTGCATATCATTCTCCAGTAGCAGGATACAATAACATTCTTTGCTAGAGAATCAATTCTGCAGTCAAAATTACAAAAATTGAACTGAAAGCTAAAACAATGATAAATTCCCGGGTTTTTCCCAGTTTTCTCCCGGATGAAAAAATTCCCAGGTTTTTCCCGGATTTCCCGGTTGTCCCGGGTCGTATACACCCTGTTGTTTGAATGTGCCACATACATTACTCTCACCAAAACCAAGTACTCAGTGGAGGTAAGAAAGAATACAATGTGTTTTAATGAAAACAGGTCTTGTGGATGCTATGTTCCAACTTTAAGTGTTTTAGGGTGGCCTAAAATTTCCTGGTTCAGATGAAGTTTTTCCCAGTATGTTTTTCTGTCAGCTAAAACAAAAGTGTGATAGCTAAGGGTCACACTAAAGTACACATCACGCACATTTACACTACAATTGACTGCCTCTGTCTTTTTGCAAAATTCTTTTACTCTGCGCGTAGTTTCCTACATCTCATTTCTATGCTGTAAATTGTTGCTTTCCAACAGCGACTGATGAGGTTATTTCAAATACATATGTTTTGTTCTTGCCTCTACCCACAAACAAATCCATAACTTCTGTAAGACACCTTTGTCAAGCTCTTATAGCCCCTTCTGACTACACATTGTTGACCGTCTTCTGTATCCCAAGAAACATTCTCCACCTCTCACAAGACACACTGCTTCTGAACACCCTCTTCAAGTTTCCAAATCTGTCATCAACTTCTCTTACAAAACTTTGACCTCAACAGAAATCTGTGTCTTTTCAAAATGCTTTACTGTCAGCCCCAAACATGGGTTTGATCCTGTTGAACTAATACATTTCTTCACCAGCCATTATACTAACCGTAGCATGCTAAAATTACATACTGAACCATTTCTAAAGGCTCAGTCTGCTCAATCTGTATTCCAGTGCCACATCTGTACAGTCACCCCATGACAATCTTCCTGGAATTCTTCATTACCAGCATAACTTCATCTTTCTTCTCACAAAGAAGCCAACATAATATCTATGAACAAAAAGTAATCCATCAGTTTAAAACCAATCCAAACAATATTATCTTTCTCCAGACAAAGGTTCCACTGCCACTGTTATAAATAACAGTGATTAAGTTTCTGAGGATCTCCTCCAGCATCCATACAACTCAGCTTTTCTTACAAACATTAGTATTTCGAACCTATCACAGGAGTCCAAGATGGCTCCAGGCAGCTCTTCAGAGTGCCAGGAACATCTCAAAACCAGTCATTTGAATTTAACTCCCCCTTCATCTCACCAATCCCACATGCACCTACTTCTACCTGCTCCTCAGGAGCCATAGAATCAACTCCATTAGTTTTTTTTTTTTTTTTTTTTTCTTTTTTTGCTACTTACAATTCTCTCTCTGACAAATCCTCTACCTTCACAGCCCAACAACTTCACCCAATTACATGTAGTCTCAAATCCTACATCCAAAACATTAATTTTTCTCCATCATCTGTCCAGTGTTCCTCTCCCATTACCAACAGACAGCTTACTGATCATCATGGTAGTCACGTCACTGTGCACTCACATTGAACCTCCATAAGCACTGTCTGGTTGCCAAGGAATATAGCCTTTCCCAGGGCCCTCCTGATTCACCAAACCCAAAACTTTCTTTCTAAATATTTTGATGAACCTGTTTCTGAGCTCTGTGGCTAAATCAAAGCACAAAACTGTGGAAAAGCTATGAGTGTCCACATAGCATTAGCCTGTGCTAATCTGTTTACTGGACACTTAAACAAATCTTTCTCATCCACTTAACACTTAAAGCTCCCTTGTAGGGCTTAGATTCATTCTCTACAAAATCATGATCTGGACGCTTTTCAAGGCAGCATCTGCTCTTTCTTTCAGTATTTCAATATCTGCTCCTGATTCTGCTTCATCTGGTCCACTCCACTGACTGAGCTAGCTTCCTAGAAGTTATTTGTACCTCTCAGATGTATTTGGAAAAAGTTTAGAATATTTGGGTCCATTCAACATTAAAAATATTTGCACCCTACGGACTTTGCAACCAAGGATATTTGCCTGAGCCTTAATAGACAGAAAATATCCTGTCCAGCCAGTCATGCAATAGACATCCCCAGTCATCTCTTCTTGCGGCACCCACGGAGGAGGAGGACAAGGAGATTAGTGTTTGACGTCCCATTGACAGAGGGGTCATTGGAGACGGAGAGCGAGCTCAGATTAGGGAAGGATGGAGAAGGAAAGCAGTCATGTCCTTCTGATGGAACTATCCAGGCATTTGTCTTAATTGATTGAGGGAAATCATGGAAAATTGAAATCCAGATGGTCAGATGCAGGTTTAAACTGTCGTCGTCCTGAATGCACTTCCAGTGTGCAAACCACTGCGCTACCCCTCTTGGCAACACCCACATCATTGTGACCATTTACATACACTATGTCACAATCATCCAGTACATCCTAGGCTTTCAAAAACTCATGCACATTCTTTCCCAGGGCTTCAACTACATCTCACTGTGCCTTGACAAGAGGGACATCTGTCTACAGTCCTCATCGCCAAATCTAAGCAATATCCTAAGATAGTTCTATATCGATCTTGTTCCCAATTCTGCTCCATGTAGATCATTTTCCTGTGGATGACCCAAGATGGAAGGCTCATCCTGTATACCTGATGCAAGGCTCACCCTTTATACCCACAGACCATCTCCTACCACAGTCCAGTATAGACATATTCTATCCTATAGAAGGAAGTGCCACATGTGAAAGAATCCACATCATATACCAGCTGTGCTGTACTAATGTGCAACGTTTTTTATGGGAATGAAACTAAAACCATAGTAACAGATAAGCAAATTTGGTGATGCCCTGGTCCCAGTCCACAGCCTGCTATTACCGATTTATCCGCGATGTCCAAGTGACAACTACTCTTGCCTTTCTTAAGAAGGGTGTTAACCGTTTCTTTTTTGTAGTTTACTATGTACACTCTATGTACATATTCCCTTCACACGTTTCCTTTTCATTACAAGGTTCAGATCTTTTAGGGTATAGTAGTACATCTCTGTCAGCGTAGAAATTTCTTTCAAAGGAAGTTCTTAAATGATCGAACTTGTCCTCCAAGTACATAGATTCTTTTAGCCTGGTCCACAAATTTTTTGATCTCTTCCTTTTTCCATTTGGGATGGTGACTGGAATTATTCTATAGATACCTATCGACGTGAATGGGCTTTCTGCAGAGACTCTGTGCTCTAAAGTAATGTCAGTGTTGCTACATATCTGTATATCTAAAAATGAAATCTGAGTTATCTCTTTCTTCATTGTGAACTATACAGGGTGTTTCAAAAAGGACTTTACAACTTTGAAAATTCATATAAATTAATTCCTAGTACCTACAGGGCTGCCTTCATCGAACCTGAGCATGCTAGCTGTGTTTTGGTTTGAAGAACAAAAGTCAGTGACAACAGTTTCAGTGTAATTTCCTTATCCAGTAGGCTAACGATCCTCCTAGTAGGATCTATAGTTTATGAGTAGCATAAATTTTCTGTAGAAACAGGGTGCTCTGTAAGACATGGGAAATCATCAGGTCATCCATCAACTGGATAGTGTACCTGGATATGTTAAAACAATTTTTTGATACCAGAGACCGATGAGGATGACCAAGAACAAAATGTTTACTTCATGTGAGATCGTGCACCACCCTACTACCTGGCTGATGTCCGGGATTTTCTCAATGATAACATTCCAGGTCAATAGATTGGCCATGATGCGCCAATTGCATGGCCCTCCATGTTCCCCAGACCTGACACAACTTGATTTTTTTATGGTGAGTCATCAAGGATATTGTGTTTGTACCTCCTGTGTGGCTTCTGTGCATGAACTTTGTTGTGACAGTGCCACGACATTTAACAGTGCCGCCACGACAGTACGCGCAAATGGCAATAGAGGCGCTCCACAACTCAGCTGAACGCGGGAGCGCTACCTAGCTATGAACGGCGCCGGCTGCATGTCACGGCACGGCAGTCGAATAAGAGATACTGAGTTGTTATCATGTAACCAGCTATTGTTTCTAAGTGAGTGTGTTTGAATATTCACGCAATTGTTGGTGATTAAAGGTTATAACAAACTTAGAGCAAGAATTTATGCCACCACAGAGTAAGTTACACCTGCAATGCAACAGCAAGTTTGGGAAGAAATTGACTTCTGATGGGATGTGTGCAGCATAACCAACAACATACAACATCTTTAGTTTAAGGTAAAAAAAAAGCCCTTGATGTGTTTCCCTACAAAATAACACTAAACCCAGCCTTGTATCTTCTTTCAATAAATTTATATGAATTTTTGAAGTTGTTAAGTCCTTTTTGAAACACCTGTATATTACAATTAATATCCCATCTGATGGGCTTCTTCAAACTTTTCCATATAAAAAAACAGTACATCTGCACTGAGTATGTTACCCATAGCCACACCATCTGTTGCTTCATATAATCTATCGTACCACTGAAATTAAGCTGATGAGACACAGCGTTCAGAGAGCTCTGGGATATCCTTTGAAAAATGGCTTTCCAATTATGAAATAATCTCATTAGGAGAAACTATAGCAAATAGTGATACAATACCAAAACTGGCCACTGGCCGTATTAACATTCAGATTCAGCATAAAGGATTTTAATTTCTCCATAAAATGAACAGAGTCTTTAATGTAAGTGACAGTTCATCTTATAAACGACTGTAGAAGTGTTTGCCAATTACACATATAGGGCGGGCAATCAATAGTGCTAACAACAAGATTTAACGGAACACCAGCTGTGTGAATTTTTGGTAAACTATACAGTCTTGATGGTCACTCTTCTGAGTTGATGACTCCCTCTTGACAAAGGGAGAAAATGGGGGGGGGGGGGGTCTTATTAGCTTATTCATTACCCTAAGAATAGAAGTTGTGTGATCTCCATTAATTTCTGATTTTTGTACCTTCCAGATCCCAATGTGTTGTGAATTTTACTGCAGCAGTCTTCTTTTTTCATTACCACAGTACCACTGCCCATATCTGCTGGAAGAATTAGAATGTCTTTGTCAGAATTTAAATCTCAAGAAAACTTTCATCTCACCTTTAGGTAAGTTACTGTAATGTGGCTTGCTCCCAAGATACATTCTAGCTGTTTCCATGTATATTACATCTGCTGCTGGTTTAGGTAAAAAACTAATTCCAATTTTAATATTAGCAACAATGTCTTCCACTGGTATTTTCAAAGGTACAGCTGCATAGTTTCCTCCTTTGCACCTTCTAGAACTGGCTGTAAACAACACTACACTGCCACAAATCACAAACTTGACACCCTAGTTGCTGAAATATTGTTCATAACAAAACCATCGACTTCAATAGATCCTTCAGTGCACACAGCACTAACACCTCCCCCCCCCCCCCCCCCCCCTCCTGCCCAAGTATTAGTGCCTCTGAAGTACATGTCCCATTCCCACACCCTTATCTGCATCCGCTCTTTACCTTTCCTGGCATTTTTCAACAATTTCCTTCATCTCCTGGACTCTCCCTTCTCCTTCCTCCTGCTCTCTCAGTTTTGAAATGATCAACTTTCAATTCTGCATTTTATTATTTACTCCTTGCCCCACAGATCTTGTTACCTCTCTATTGCCTTTCCACTTAACTCACTCTAATCAACCTGAACAATCACTGATAAACACTGATTGCTGCTTGAGTGCAATGTGACTGTGTCAGGGTGTCTGTGTGGTTGCGTGTATATACAACAGAAAAATACTAGTATCTCAAGAACTAATTCAGTCCCTGTTCTCTCTGTTACAGAGAGGGACAGATCAGCAATAGGTGAATGGCTGCCTTTCCTCATTTTTCTTCACTATGACTACTACTCAATTATACCTGCACCGGTGAAACATTGCACTTGACAGTTCACATTATGCCAAGTTATGTTGGCTACACTGCAATAGCGATGTTGCCACAGTAGCCTCTACACACATAGAAAACAATATTGTTTTCATTTTGATCTCATAAATGCAAGTTATTAAGCAATAACAATATATATAAGAATTCATTTTCAGCTTGCTACCACAATAACAGCAAATAAACAACCGCATAATAATGTATATATAATCATAACAAAGTACACGCTTTTGATAATAGAGCAAAGAAATACAGAAAAGAAGTATTTGATGATGACTGATATCTTGAAAACAATACGGTACACAGTTTACAAATAAGTAACAACCAAAATTGCAACTTTCTGCTCTACGTCTCATAATGATGATGATGCAATAAATAACTAATATTCGTAACTTTTCACACAATGGTGCAATTCCGCCCAGCTCCCCATCGTTACTGTAGTCAAAATCAGCACCAAACTCAGCTTCACAATCATCATCACAAATTCAAATCATGAGCCACAACATATGTACATTTTCTAGCAGGACTTTGCATTCATCTAGCATTTTGTAATGGAAGTCCGTAATTTTCAGCACAATTTTTAGTAACTTTTTCCCGTCCCTGAAAAGTTCACTTTCTTTTAACAGCACAAGTAACTTTTCTGTTGTAGGATACTGCTGTAGTAAGCATAAATATGCCTGTGAATTGGACCAGTCTTTAAAGAGTCCAATTCAGTGATAAGGTGAGGCTGCTTTTTCTTCTTTCACTAAAAATACATTATCTGATCCACACAGTTTCGAATTGTTACGGCTCACACTACATTTTTCAACTTTTGCAGTAACACTCCCTCACTTACTACGGTTCTTGCACTAACTCCAAGAACTTTTGATGTCCATACCACAACTTTATTGGCAGGAACTGATGGCTGTTCATTAGCACTTGGATATTCTTTCTCCTGCTCATAACACTCACGAGTTCTCTGTAGTAATTTCAGTGCCTCGCTACGTCTTGCTGCAAATGATAAAGGTTCACTAAGCAAATTAAGTTCCCCCCCTTGAACATCAGAATTCTTTAAACAACAGCATAAAAAAGCGCAGCACAATATAAGCACATGGTAGAAGCAATACGCAACACACGCTGTTTATATTCATACCAAAGAAAGCTGGTAATGTGGTAGCTTTGATGTCACAACTGGCAGTGATTATCATGCTGGGATTGGTTCACAATCCACGACTAGCGCCTTTCGCTTCTTGTTCTTCACTTGTCAACCTGTTTCGCTGCCAACTTGAAACACATACATCAAGTGCAAAGTTTCAGTCACCTGGGTACAGTTCTGGCTGTTTCATCCTCCAGACTCGTACCCAATTCTAATATCTTACATGACAGTCTTCAAGTAATTTGGTGGATACTATTTCATTTAATCCAGGAACAAAATGCTCTCAGTTACAAGCTCTGTCAAAGAATTATTGGCACAGTTTATATCATTGACTCATCATCAACATAAAGAAGTGCAACTTCAGACAACTCATACAGATATACTAATTTTATCCTCTACTAACACCCACATGCCTGGATCTCCTCCAATTTTGCTCATGCGAAAAAAAAGCTGCAGAGTGAAAATCTCACTTTGTGAGTTGTCTGAAACTACTCCTCAAGATTTAAGAGTAGTATTGTAATGTGCTCCTAAGTGGCTGCATCAGCTATTTTTATTTGTTCATTCTTCAGTCAATCACACATATTCCCATCTATTACATACTTTGCTTTAATATACAGAAAACAGCCACCAAAAAGAAAAAAAATATTAAAAACTAATAAACAATGATATAGCTCATACAAGGTTGTAAGATTCTCACAATCAGCAGTATTGGTACTGAAAACCCTGTTACCAGTCGTTTGGACAATATTCTCACATCTTTTTTTTCTCTCTCTCTCTCTCTCTCTCTCTCTCTCTCTCTCTCTCTCTCTCTCAATGACTGACATTCCGTCAAAAACAAGTTTGTTACTGCAAGAGAGTTTGGCCATATTACAATTAAGTTTGCATAAATTCTTGCCCTTTCACTTAAACAAATGTAGTAACAAGATAATACTCTACAAAATTAATGACTCTCCACTAACCCCAATTTATGAGATGCAAAATAATCATTAAATAATATTTGTAAACATGAGGTATGTTCATTTCATTACAGAAACTTTGATAAGGGCTGAATATCTCCTAATAGAAATTTTTTCAAATGCAAATAATAGTTAATGTGTATCATTTGCATTTTGAAAATACAAATAAAACTTACATTTTTTTCTAAGCCCTACTAATCTATGAGACAAAAACTTTTATTATTATTATTATTATTATTATTATTATTATTATTATTATTATTAATATGTGCTTTGCAAGATGAACTGCACGACACAAAAGAATATATTGTATTATTTAGTATGCAGACAACTATGAAACAGAGAGCATTCATTACATGGACTATTTCACTGATATAAGATAACAAGAAAAATTAACATATTTTACATATAATTTAGAATTTATATTCTTGTTGCATGTTGTGGCAACTGTGTAAGACACACATACATATCTAAGTTGGCATCAAATGAATCCCCCTCTTACAGAATATGACTGCAGCCAACACTGAGTAATTTAGAAACTGCAAATTGATTTTTGTGATTCATGATGACAAAAAACTGAAATTATGAAAATGTATTAAAGATACTCATTTTCTGCACACAGTAACAGATCCAAGCAAGTACACTCAGACAAAAACTGTTGAACAAACAGCCATTAGTTGTTATAACTGGAAAATGCTCACCAGTAAATACAAAGTAGAGATTAACCTAAACGGTGATAAAAGACAATTTCTTACAATGAATACTTGTCCTATCTTCTTACACACTAGTCTCTGCTTACTTGTTTTTTTGTTGGCAATTTGCCCATAATATTATCCATAACAGCTTTAGTGACAGGATCAGTGGCAGGGAAACTAGGAGCTGCAACTTCAATAGGCTTTCTGTCCATGACGGCTGGAATAGGCATTGTCGTAACTACTGGCTGGCTTAGTGGGACAGCTGGCGCACTGCAAGAAAAAAAAAAAAACCCACACTCAACATATATTAGAAATGCCACTGCAAGACACAGATAAAAGAGCAAATGAGTAAAAGTCAGCTGCTGCAGAAGAATACTTTTCCTTTTACAGGAATGCATGAAGCCAGCAGTTTGAAGTACTTATGACATTACTAGCAGTAAACATGAATGTTATTCACAAAATATGGTCATATGTAAACAACTGCATTACTTTATCTTTTGGTAACTAAAATTCCTTCTCTCATTCCCTGTGTCCCATAATGCAAACTGACGAATACGAATTTACATTGCAGTTTCCTGTTTTAAATTTGAGCTGAACCCATTAAAGAAGTGCTAGGCTATAAACCAGATGTAAGATGATGTGCACCTTAAATGTACTAAGTATTTATCCTCCATTGCTTTAAAATATTATAAAGTTTTGTTTGAGAATCCTTTATCTAAGCAACTCAGATAAAATAATTATTTTAATATGCTAACTGGCTCTCTAAATCAGCACTAGCATAGCAGGCTCATAAGCACAATTATTATTTCTTCAAGAATTAAATAATAATAATTACCATATGTGCCCTAATGACAATCTAAGACCAAATATGTAGATTTTGGAGAAAAAATAAAAAAGGTCTTGCAATTTGTAAACTCTGTTTTTCAAACAATCTCACTTTCCACTCACAAGGGAACTCCCCATCATACCCTCCTTGGATTTAGTGGTAAATAGCCCCGTCAAAAACTGAACACAGATCAGGCATGAACGCAAGAAAATGATGTACTGAACTGTGAGAAAAGAAGGAAGATAGAAACAGTGAACAGCCCAAGCTCAAGATGTTTAACTTCAAGTGAACTGCGAGAACCATGGTGTTGTATTTGTGTGATCACAGGGCTGGAATTCAAAGTGGGAGATCCGTGTTGAAAACTCCCTCGTACTCACCCCGCCCCCCTCCCCCCACAAAAGAATGAACTGCCCATCCGGTCATTGACAATGTGTCTGTTCTCCTCCTGTAGTCTTGGCAACTGTCATACTAATAACTGGTTACAGAATATGAGTCATATGGTAAAAATATATTACTGTCGCAAGTAAATGTGCTGAACTGTGAGAGCAGGCAAGATGCCGCATAGACCTCTCACAGAAATAAAAGCAACAAATGAACAGATATGAATTATGTTACAACAAAGGAATTCAAGACTCAAAACCTCCAAAACAGAATGCAAGAGACATATTAAGCGAACAAATAGGAGGTACATACGTCTGGAGGTCCCTTCCTTACACCTCACTTTGAAAATGGACATCACACCACAACACAGACACAAAACTGAATACAGCAAACAGACATGTCAATGACCAATGGACAGTTCATCATTTTATGGAAAAAAGAAAAAGAGAAAAAAAAGAGGGCACCAGGGCGATTTGAACAGAGGTCTCCCTCTTTGCAGTCCAACACTGACCACATAAACACAACGCCATGGCTGTTCAAATTTGCTTAATGTTGCACATCTTTAGCATGAACTGTTCACCGTTTCTATTTAGCTTCTTTTTTCACAGTTTTTCCTGTTTTCATGCTTGATCTATATTCAGTTTTTGATGGGTTATCCAATGGACCATCTTACCACTAAATCTGAAGGGGGTGCATTTTGGGGGTTTCCCTTGTCAGTAATAATAAGAACAACATTCCACAATTATTTATGACTCTTCAAACATTCATAACAAATAAAAACATTACAGATGCTGAACTGAAGTTATACAAAAACTGAGATAAGCAGCTTGAATTAACTGTTTCCAGATGCTGACAGAGAAATTAAATAAAATAAATGAAAATGCCATAATTAACAAAAGCTTCTAAGGAGAAGTGTACAATGATGACAATGCAGGGTATTAATTCATCATGTTTGTTAATAGTCTATGCACTACTTTGAAAACAGCACTCTGAAATCCTCAGGGAAACCTCAGATCACTTAAAGCATCAACATTAACATAATATATTTTGTTGGAAAATGTAACAATTTACAGATCTTATTTGACACTAGGAGCTCATGTAGTGAAATCAAATTAATATGGAGCGTCATTAACAGTTAAAGAGGGAAATAAGTCATAGGAGATATCATTATTTCTATGAAACAAAATGGAAGCAATATATAAGACTTTAGATAGATTTTTAACAATTATCATTTAAATAAGTGAGAAAACTTGCTGCAAACATTTCAGAAGACAAAGCCAAGGTGTACACAGAAACAGTAATATGCAGAAAATTCTGTGCAATTAATATGGGGCTCATAATAATATTTCCCATAAGACAGTAAAAAGTTATAACCTTACTATAACTCATCTTCTATGGGACACGCATTAATTCAGTGTAATTTCCTGTACCGGAAAAAGAAGCCATTAATAGACCTCTTTCATATAATGGTGAGTATAAAAATTACTGAGCAGTTTCCTTCCACCATTTTCCTGAAATTTTAACCCTTTGACTGCTTTGGACATCTTAAGACACAGCTGTACTTCTATCGCATTCACCCAAAGATCTTCAAAGTTTGAGTTATTTAGTTGAAATATTTGCCGATGTTTGCTGTTTGGAGGGAAAGTATCCTGTTGATATTTTTATCTTCTCTTTACGTTTCTGGATTTTAGTCATATTGGCTTGTGGGTATTATTCTATTCGTTATGCTTATCCACAAAGGCAAAGCTCATTTCATTTTATCAAGAAAACAATACAGTTATATATTCATTGAGAACAAAAAATTCTAGAGATAGTAGATTTGACAGTATGTCAGATTTTTCGATACTGAAAATGGTTTTGACTCTTTCCCGGAAACTCAATGCAGAAGTTCTGAACCGTATACTTCAGAAGGTGTAGCAAACCACTCATTCATCCTACAACAGATGTCACTGATCAATCATGAAAATACAAAGAATCTGAAACAGATGGTGAAACGCTGGAGAAAGGAGCATGTTTTAGCAACACATTTCATTAAGAAAAAGTCATTTTACTTCATTTAAGCACGCATTTTTATGATCTCACCACCACATATAGTGGGCAGATAATAGTCCTATTTCATGCTATTCCTAATACTAGACCAGATGATATCTGTAGAGGAAGAAACCAATAGAAACCAATCTATTTATCCACCTACCATGGCCAGCAAGCAAGAATCACTGAATTCTAGGTCATTAAAGCTCAAAAATACAGGTTAAGTGTATCAAAGGAATGTATATCGAGAAAATTATTAAATATGACACAGAATTACTGGCTAGTACTTAGTTAAAGGACGTGAAATACTTAATGCTTCTAACACACACACACACACACACACACACACACACACACACACACACACACACAAAAGATGGTATGGAGGAGGGAAGGCTTAAAGTGAAACGCAGGATAATTGCAACCTACTTGCTACTTGTACAAAGGTGAAACGATCGGTGGGCGGGGAGGGGGGGGGGGGGGGGGGAAGAATTGCTGCCATCACCTTTTGTTCTTTCTGTGTGTTATCTGCAGTACTTGCCTGTCACATTTTTCATCATTTGATGCCTACCTCCTCATTTTTAGCTACTTTTTGCCAGGTGTCCCCCTCTCATCCTGCAGTAAACCACATTTATTTTTTAACCCTCCTCACTCTATCCCTCTTACATCCCCTAAGAAGGAATTAATAGTTCTAAAAAATTAGGATAATGTCATCACTTTTACTTTTATGAGAGTCTGCAGGCATTACTAAACATTTCACTTTCTGAAGCTAAGTACTGTAACGATACAGTATTTAAAAACAACTTTATTGTTTCTTTTGTATTTTCCTTCTCATGACTAGGGCAAAAAGTAACCATCACTGGTCAGAGTTGTATTTTTAAACCCTCCACCAGTCATGCTGTTGTATTTTGCACAAAACCAGGCAGTTTTTAATTGCCTATCACCTCTCATCAGCTTCTCAGAAAATTTGCACCAACTCTTCATCATGAAAGTACTCTTACATGCCGCCTGCCCCTCCTCACCACTTTATTGTGGCTCCTTTTATGCCCATAAGCAATTTATTTAATATACGCCTGGCTGTTGTACAGAATACAATGTGCAATCGCTCTTTTTCTGATTGTTTTCAGTCACGTTTATTTTCCATAAAGTTGTTTTTTACAGAACATAAATACAATTCTTTTTATGTTTCTCTTATTGTTAATCTTACTGAGTAGAATAGTACAAATTTTGAATGTTTTTATTATGTGGAGTCCAGTAAAACTTGAAGATATTCCTAGAATTTTGTAAAAATTAGAAGAAGAGAATGAGAAAACAGCTCAATAATAATCAACTTAAAATACTGAAGAAAGCGATTCCATCTTGATTGAGGAACAAATACCAAATGCTGACCACGATTCTGAAACTGAAGTAGAGGGTAACAATGGAGAGAATGCAGACAAAACAAAAACTGAAGATTTTATGTTGGGAATAAAGTAGCTACAAAATGGAGCAAATCATGTTTACTGAAATTTTCAAAAATTACTGTATTACCAATTGATGTATTTTTGAAAATTTTTGATGTAAACAGGACTGATGGAATTCTGCGAAACACTAATTCAAAAATTGAAAAATTATGTCCAATGTGTGAGTGGCCCCGAGAGTCCTCTGATTGAACTAGAGAAAAACTATTCTTATTCATGTCAACTTGAAAAAGGGATGAATTGTTAATGTCAAAGAGTTGTGGGCGAAGAATTTGACAGGACTGACACTTTTGAGAGTGGATTTGAGTTCTCGCAGGTATCAATTAAGTTGGAGGAGTTTTCAATTTGATGTCAGCACATCCCGGCAGGAAAGAAGGAAGCTTCAGAACGAAATTTTCATTCTGCAGCAAACTGTACGCTCATATAAAACTTCCAGGCAGATTAAAAAGGTAGAGCACTTGCCCGCCAAAGGCAAGGTCGAGTTCAAGCCTCGGTCAAACAAACAGTTTTAATCTTCCAGGAAGTTTCAAGAAGGAAGCTTCATAAACTTGCTGCCGTAAGACATGAAAGTATTTTTGACAGCTTTGTTCAAAAAAACAAGAAATGTTCACGGATTCAATATATGCCATCAAAATCTGTCAAATATGCATCAAAATGTATGCAATGGCAGATGTAAAGAAATTTTAATGTGGAAATTTGGAGGTAGGATTCCACTGCACTTATATTAATAACATCATTATTATATCTAAAAACAAAGATGATGTGACTTACCCAACGAAAGCGCTGGCAGGTCGAATGACACACACACACACACACACACACACACACACACACACACACACACATATCCATCCGCACATACATAGACACAAGCAGACATTTAACAAATGTCTGCTTGTATCTGTGTATGTGCGGATGAATATGTGTGTGTGTGCACGCTGGTGTATACCTGTCCTTTTTCCCCCCTAAGGTAAGTCTTTCCGCTCCCGGGATTGGAATGACTCCTTACCCTCTCCCTTAAAACCCACATCCTTTCGCCTTTCCCTCTCCTTCGCTTCTTCCTGACGAAGCAACCGTTGGTTGCGAAAGCTTTAATTTTGTGTGTGTGTCTGTGTTTGTTTGTGTGTCTATCGACCTGCCAGGGCTTTCGTTGCGTAAGTCACATCATCTTTGTTTTTATATTAAAAACAGAGATTCCAAGACTTACCAAGCGGGAAAGCGCCGGCAGACAGGCACATGAACAAAACACACAAACACACACACAGAATTACGAGCTTTCGCAACTGGCAGTTGCTTCGTCAGGAAAGGGGGAAGGAGAGGGAAAAATGAAAGGATGTGGGTTTTAAGGGAGAGGGTAAGGAGTCATTCCAATCCCGGGAGCGGAAAGACTTCCCTTAGGGGAAAAAAAGGACAGGTGTACACTCGCGCGCGCACACACACACACACACATATCCATCCGCACATACACATACACAGATCTTTGTTTTTAGATATATTTTTCCCACGTGGAAAGTTTCCCTCTATTATATTAATATCATTATTAATTATATTATCTTGGTAAACAAATACTAGGCTCATGCTACGTTTCAAATTCACCAGAAGAAGTTGTAAAGCATATTGTTGAGGAGTAGTTAATACAAATAGAAATATATCAACTCATAAGTGGCGATCATGTACATTATAATAGTAGTATTACACTTTTAGGAAATATAAGAAAAAACAAAGGCATCACTGCTCTAGAAGACAAGAGGTTAGATTCTTTAATATTTGGTTACTGTACAGACCAAACTCCTGTGTTTTATGTAACCAAGATAAGTATAGTAATTATTCTAATGTCTACAATGCATGATGGTGGAGAAATACACCTAGAAAGTGTAAACTAGGCATTATTCTGGAGTGTAATAGGACCAATAATGGAGTGGACATGCTGGAAAAATTATGTACCACATACAACAAGGAGGCGACCCTCATTAATTTGTTTTGCCTTATAAATTAGCTCGAGTGAATAGCCAGGTGACGTATGTAATGCTGAAAGAGAATGAATGACAAGTTTTAAATAGATTTTTTTTTAAATATGTTGTCCCTTGAATTAATGATGGAACAATTATCTGCCTCCCAACAGACCTCAAAGCATTTCTTCAACTCCAATATCCACAAGCCTCAAATTCGGCTTCATCGAGCCCTCCAACGACAAAAATGTGTGGGACATGCACCATTTATGGGAGGTCGAAAAACAGCTTTGCAACAATGACTTGTAGTATGTGTGGTCACATTGTATGTAAAACTCGCTCTTCAAATAAACTGTCTGCAATAATTGTCAATAACAACAATTTATAACTGTAAATAATTAAATTCAGTTGTAATACAAAGAGCAACAAAAGTTTTTTGATTAAAATTCTTTTTATAGCATAAAAAATTAATACAAATAGATACCAAAAAACCATTCTGCTTTTAACACAAAATGATTAACATATGTTAATTAATACATTAAATTTAAAATGAAAGCAGTACTTGAAGCTCAACAACATACTGTACTTTGTGTGATGCTTTACCTCTCATGTGATAGATACTGGCACAACCAGCGGAAGGTTAAACAGCCCTATTTTATATGAAATTAAGTTTCATCTGCATTTAGAGTTACTGTTGAGATAGCCTCACATAAGTGACAACTTTGCCAATACATGAACAGAAAGTTCATTCAAAATAAGGATCACTGTCAATACGGATCATAAGGTGCCATGCAGTGAATCTTACCAACGTTAAAAGCTTTTCACTAACAAAAGTCTACTTTAATTACTATAGTGTAAACAATTTATTCGATAAAAATGACATTCATCTTTCCATGACTTCACAGCCATGAAATCACTCCATGTTGTTCTATTCGCAGGACCAGATGCAACATATCAAAAACTAAACAAGAAACTGAGTTAAGGATGAGGCCAATTTTTGTCCATAGATACACTGCTTGACAATCTCACAGCGGAAGAGAAAGTGCACGTCCACAACCTGCAGTGCCATACACATACTGAGATGGAAAAGACCAGCCCCACCACCGTTTGCTGATTAAAACTTTATTGTAGGGCAATTTATTATACTGATAAGCTATTAAACTAAGCTGGTACATAGGACTGTGAAATTGTACAGAAAGTTCATTTTTCACATTCTGAATATGCATGTTTCAATTCCTCACACTCTCCACTGGATGTTAAAGAGACAAAATAACAGAGTTTTTTCTTTGATGAAATCTTCTCGGGTTATCAGCCGAGTGGTGGCGTCGTCTTGTCGCAACGTTTCGATGAGTTTCGTACCCATCATCTTCTGGCGAAGTGTCGGGATGCTGTGTTCCACCTATCTATATAGTTGTTAGACCGTTGTCCGTCTCTGTAGGCCGGCCAATCACGCTTCTCCGGAAGGGAGTGCCGCGTCAGTGGTGGGGGAACCCGTCGCGGCCGGTGGTGGGGGGCCGCGGTGCGGCCCTGGCGTCGAGGCCCGGTGGCTATCCATTCTGTCTGCGGGCGCTGCTGCCTTCCGATCGGAGCGTTCCTGACGTATCATGTCAAGTGTGGGGTTCCACGCTGCGCTAAGCTGAAATCCGCTGTCTCAGTTTACTAAATTGTTGTGCAGACGAATCTCCACTGCCTCTTTGAAGATGGAGTCCCAGAAACCGTTGGTGCTGCACAGCTTCTTCGTGTTTTCGAATTCGAAGGTGTGTCCCTCAGTAATGCTGTGTTCTGCTACCGCGGACTTGTTAGTCTGTCCCAGTCGTACGTTTCTGATGTGTTCAGCACAGCGCTGGGAGATACATCGTTGTGTCTGCCCGATGTATTCCATCCCACATTCGCACCCAATACTGTAGATTCCTGGCGTCTGTAAGCCCAGGTGGTCCTTGGTTGAGCCAAGAATATCTTTAACTTTCCGCGGTGCGTGAAAGATGGTCGTTATATCGTGCTTCTTTAATATTCTCGCGATCTTGGCTGTCGCCGGTCCGGCAAACGGCAGGAAAGCTACACGTTTTTCTTCGTCTTCTACTGGTGTCTCCTCCCGCCTCTTGTCCGCACGCAAGGCCCGTCCTATTTGTGTCTCGGTGTAGCCGTTCTTACGGAAAGTTTCCCGTAGATGTGCTAGCTCACGCGGCAAACTCTCACTGTCACAGATGGACCTGGCTCTTTGTACTAAGGTGGTTAGTACCGAGTTACGTTGTGCCGGATGGTGGCAGCTCCGAGCATTCAGATATAAATCCGTGTGCGTCTTCTTCCTGTAAACCGAGTGTCCCAACGTACCGTCCGGATTTTTCTTGATCAAAATATCCAAGAAGGGGAGGCAACCATTCTCTTCTACCTCCATGGTGAATTTGATGCTGTCATGTATGCCATTGAGATGGCGTAGGAACCCTTGTAGATGTTCCTTGCCGTGAGGCCACACCACAAAAGTGTCATCAACGTATCTGTAGAACACCTTCGGTTTGTGGCAGGCGGTGTTCAGTGTCACCTCTTCAAAGTGTTCCATGTATAAGTTGGCAATACCTGGGGCCAGGGGAGAACCCATGGCAACACCATCTGTTTGCTCATAGAATCTCCCGCCACATTTGAAGTACGTTGTCGTTAACACGTGACGAAAGAGTCTGAGTGTGTCTTCATCAAAGTGATCTTCGAGTAAAGCCAAGGAATCCTCTAGTGGCACCCGGGTGAAGAGAGAAGTGACATCAAAGCTGACTAGTAGATCATTCTCTTCCAGGCGTAACTCTTGGAGTACCTTAACAAATTCGGTCGAGTTCTTGACATGATGAGGGCAGTGACCCACGAGTGGTTTTAACCGCTGTGCTAGGTGCTTGGCTACCCCATACGTCGGAGAATTTATGGTGTTCAGTATGGGACGTAGAGGGACATTCTCCTTATGAATCTTCGGGAGGCCATACAGTCGCGGTGGAGCCGGTGCCCGAGGGTAAAGCTTCCTGGTGGTGTTTCTGTCGAGTCCTGAGCTGTTGAGAAGATCAATGGTCTTGCGTGTAACAGAAGCAGTCGCATCTTTCCCCACTTCTTTGTATGCTGGATCTTGTAGTAGCGTGTCGATCTTCTGCCAGTAATCTTCTGACTTCAGAAGGACCGTCGCATTACCTTTGTCTGCTGCTAAGACCACTGTATCTTTGTCATCGCGAAGGTTCAACAGCGCCCTGCGCTCTTCTGCCGTAATGTTGTTCTTTGGCATTCTTGCTTTCTCGAGTACCCTACTGGTCTCCCTCCTCACTTCCTCGGCTGCTCTCAGAGGGAGTCCACGTATAGCTTGCTCGACGTTGCTGATGATGTCACGTTTTGGTAACGTCCTAGGAACCGGAGCAAAGTTCAGACCTTTCGACAGCACGGAGATCGTTGGCTCATCCAGTGCTCTTCCTGTCAAGTTGATGACGGTCTTAGTCTTGCTGGCTTTCTCCTCCTGTTGACGTCCGCCCGGAAGTCTGAGGAACTTATCGCACTGTTTGTTGGTATCTTTCTTCTTGTGGAGCTCACTGCTAGCGTACGTATTGCCGTCCAGCCACTCCCAAGTGTGTGCTGGGAGAGTGGAAGCTAGGAACAGGTGGTGAGTGAGCAAAGTCTTGGCGTTCTTGTCGAGTTCCATTCTGGTCACACGTATGTGTTCCCGTACCAAGGCTGAACCAGCCCGTCGTAATATGCGCTTTGTCCTCGCCGTGTTGACAGGGTGCCGCAAGTTAGCAAACTGCGGCATCACGTCTAACAACTATATAGATAGGTGGAACACAGCATCCCGACACTTCGCCAGAAGATGATGGGTACGAAACTCATCGAAACGTTGCGACAAGACGACGCCACCACTCGGCTGATAACCCGAGAAGATTTCATCAATGGAATACGCCGAGAAAGACTGCAATCGCATAGAGTTTCTTCTATCTCTGGTAAGAGAATTGTAGGAACTTTTGCAAACGAACAGAGATCAGATGGCGGAGAAAAATTCTCTAATCAGAAAATCTTCCACCATCTACTGGAATGCAAATTCCAAATGATTTTCTTAGGAAACATGGCAAGAAGAGTGTTGACGCATATGTGTGCAGCTTTTCAAAATCATCATCAAAACACATAACCTACCATAACATGCTTCACTCTGTTTCTTAACTTACAATGCAAAGAAAAAGTACTAATTTCTTCAACTGTGCAGGAGTGACAACATAGAGGCATTTCTCAAACCATTATTTATGAAACATAAGCTAAATACAAAATCATGAGACATGATTGCTCTGGCCAGCGCTTACTTTCCAAGACGTAAAATTTCCTCTTCTGAAGACAGCTTTTGGCCAATAATTCTATCTCATAATTTTAGTTCTCTTGAGTGATGCTTTCTTTTGATAAAATTAAATACAAACTGGCTTCTAATCTTTGCAAATGCTGGCCTGAAGCCCTTATCAACTTCAAAGATGGATAATATATGAAGTGTGCATAAACAGTATTTTGACATTTAGAGTTCCTGATTTTGAACCTTCTTGGCATATAAATTACTGTCTAATAACTTCACAGATGGGCAGTTTCATTTGTTGTATATTTCGTACACAAAATATAAAGGAAAACAGCAAATGCAGCATACATTACACCACTTAAACAAAATGTACAAGGTGCCATCATTTCCAGTAATTGCATATCAACAAAAATTATTCACATACCTAAAATTTTTGGGTTTGGCAGATTTTCTTGGATTGCCAATAACCGATCTGATGACAGATATAATTAGCACTCATTCTGCTACAGTCTAAGGAACAAATCATACATGAAACAATCACAACTCTCACAGTCAACACTGATGAAGCGAAAAAGTTATTTCAGTAGATCACTATCAATCACAATGTGCTAGAGAATATATCACAAGCATTCTGTATATCTCATTCACTGTAAAGCTTAGAGGATGTACTGCATACAAAAACACTAAACTTAGAATTCCATCAAAGAGCAGCCAATGACAAGTGGTTCATAAACTATCTTTGTAACTATTAACATATTTATTCATTTCTTGAGTTAGTAGAACATGGAGAACAAATACTACAATCAGGTAGTGCGGATGGAGCAATGGAAAGAGAAATGACTAAGAAGCAGCCAAACACTTTCATCATAGCCTAGTAGTCAAATCATGTAAGAAACTGCTGAAAAATGTGTAATTATTTTTTTAAAAAAATCAATTTTCAATGCCCCTGCAGTTTTACCATAAAAGTACAAAACTTTTAGAGAGGCTTCTAAGTCAAACATTGCTCTAAATAATGTTTACAGTCACTATATTTTGTTCATATGAGCAGCGGCCTAAGTCAAGACATAATGCCAATTACTGCTAGCACTCCAGAAATACTCGACACTAGATGAGGGTTGCCATTTGGTAACTCAGCACCAGACAGTGGCTCCAATGCACAGAACTTGGCACTTATAGATAGATTAGGTACATACAACTCAGCAGGGAAGACAGCATCTAACCAGCAGTCAGAGAGATAAGAAGGTAATGTTCTCAAAAATTTGTCACTACCTGTGCAATAACGAAATATTCAGTCAATCATAGTTTGGCAATCACAAGGGTCATTGTACTGAGATGCTATTAACAAATTCACTGAATAAGTAACAAAGTGTGTAAGAAGTTAAGCTCTATGACTTATCCTAAACATTTGATTGTGGGAATCATAAAAGTTTACTAAAGACGCTAAGTTTCTATGAAACACCTAGATAAGGAAGTGCCTGAATGGTTTCTTGTTTAATAAGTACAGAGTGATTAATCCTTAATGCAACTGTCTGGTGGGGATTTTGTTGCTCCGTTGGCTGCCAGCCTGCTGTGGCACTGATAGGTAGTACATTTCTTCTCGGCTGAAAGGCCTTTGTTTCCAAAGATAGCAGATTTTTGTTAGGTGATGCAGTACAGTATATTAAGTGAAAGTGTTTCAAGTGAAATGTCAAAATACAACTATTCTATTCACCAAAGAGTATTCATGTATCATTCATAGAAGTGTGCAGAGTCACAGAGTGCAGTAGGGAGATTATTTCAAGAAAAAGTTCCTGTAATTCAAGCACCTAATCAGAGTATGATTCATGAACTGATAAATAAATTTCACAATAGGGGAAGTGTTACTTATCTGAAACATAGACAACTACATACAGTACTCACAGAACAAATTCTGGATAAGCATGGGCGTGCTCTGGATAGGGCTAGAAAATCAGTTTGACATCTTTCTCAGCAAATGTGAATTTCCTATGGCTCTGTTCAACCAGCTACAAAGATCAGATGTTACAGCCCTATAAAATTACTGCAGTGTGAGAACTTTAAACAGGGTAGCCCTGCAAAAAGGTTGCAGTTCTGTGAATGTATTTTGAATAGCATGCATAATGGAGAGACTGACCCTCACCTAAATCTACTTTTCAGATGTATCATGGTTCCAACAAAGTGGATACATTAATTCACAAAATAGCCATTATCAGAGTTCTGAAAAGCTTAATGTAATACACAAGGCACCTCTGCATGATCAAAAAAATAGGAATGTGGTGCGCTATTAGCATTGAGAGAACAACAGGCCCATTTTTCCAGAAACAATTAAGTGATAGATATGGGAAAAAAATTTGCAACCTTTTTGGGGAATTAACTGAAAGAGAATGTGCTTTCATGACGTTCCAGCAGGATAGCACATACAGTCAATTCTCATTATGTGAAATTCATGACTGATGTTTAATATGGCGATAACTCTAATATGTGGCCTCCTCGTTTCCCTCATTTAAGCCCCAGCAATTCTTATCTCTGAGTGGAGAGGAGGATGAGGGGGGGTGGGGGGCGTCTTAAAAGAGAAAGTGTACAAATCAGATCCACACAATTTACATGAACTTAAAACTAGCATTTGTCAAGAAATTGCTGCCACTCACAGAGGGAATTGTAGAATGCAATGAACAATTTCCTAATCAGGTGTCATGAAGGGAGGGCAGTTCCAGCCTCCCCTTGCTTAATATAGGTGAGTAATTTACTTTTATTTTTAAGTGTTTATGTTATGTATGTTATAAATAATTGACACGACAAATTGTAATATATTTACTGGGAACCTCCTGTCACCCACACTTAGGGCACAGGAACTGACCTCACTGGCCCGCTGCAAGCCACAAAAGTAATTGCATTAGTGACTGATCACCCTGTATGATGCAGAAACTTGTACTACACTGTTCAAGCAATTCAAGGCAGGATGCAGAAATATATATACTATATTCTTCAAGTAATCCACAGGATATTTTATTATCTACATGGGAAGAAGTGAGATTGGCTATTCCCCAGTGTATGATTATTGACCTGCTCCTATGACTTTGAATGCTTTAAATTTCAAACTATAGTACACTTTCTGTGAATATGAGATGTGTTCAAAAAGTAAGGTGACTTTATATTTTTATGGAAAAATATTTATTTATTCATTAATGTTCATGTTGTGCCCTTCAAAGTAATCTCCTTCAGATATAATACATTTATGCCAACGCTTCTTCCAATCTTCAAAGCACTTCTCATAAGCACTTTTTCCTTTCCCCTTCAAAGTAATCTCCTTCAGATATAATACATTTATGCCAACGCTTCTTCCAATCTTCAAAGCACTTCTCATAAGCACTTTTTCCTACAGCCTTGAGTAATTCCAGTGATGCAGTTTTTATTCCCTCAATCGTTGAAAATCTTTGTCTCGTCATAGGTCTCTTCAGTTTTGGGAATCACAGGGAGCCATATCCGGTGAATATGGTGGCTGAGGTATGATTGTCTTGTTGTTTTGACCAAAAAAACCTCTCACAAACAATGATGAATGAGCAGGTGCATTGCTGCAATGCAAAAGCCATGAATTGTTTTTCCACAATTTTGGACATTTTTTGCATACTGAATTTCACAAACGGAGCATAATGTCAAGGTAATACTCCTTATTGACCATACGACCTTGAGGCAAAAATACATGATGCACTACACCACGGTAATTAAAAAAAATACTGAGGAAAACTTTTATCATATGATCAAACTTGGCGTGCTTTTTTTGGTCTTAACTCTTTGGGATGCTTCCATTGGGATGACTGGACTTTGGTTTCAACATCATAACCGTAAACCCATGTTTCGTCACCAGTTATGCCCTTCTGAGCAAACCAGGATCATCACTGATGTTATTCAAGAGTTCCTGAGCGATGCTCATACAATGGTTCTTCTGATCATAATTGAGAAGTTTCCAAACAAACTTTGCTGACACACAT
The DNA here is from genome assembly GCF_023897955.1 of Schistocerca gregaria. Lineage (NCBI taxonomy): Eukaryota > Metazoa > Arthropoda > Insecta > Orthoptera > Acrididae > Schistocerca > Schistocerca gregaria. The sequence continues at coordinate 291,908,434 of NC_064921.1, read as the reverse complement.
CTCAGGCTCAAAACATCAGGAAAAAACTGCATGACTTGAATCAACCAATATGCCAATGTCCTCATCAACTTCTCTTACAGTAATCCAACGATTTTCCAAAACAATTTTCTTCACACCTTCAATGTTATCAAATGTTGAGGCACTGGGGTGTCCACAGCAAGGTTCGCCATTGGCATCTTCTCAGGCTGTTGGAAGAGCTTGTACAGTAGTGGACAAAACGTGCGAGACCTCTCACCTTTTCGTTATGCTGATCTGCACAGCTTTAAAGTTTGCTACACAGTATAACAGGCAAGACGACAAAGTAAGTTTATAAGTGGATATTGAAGACGACTTCAAACAAAATTTGAATGTAGCTTCGTAAAAGTTCCGTTATCAAACTATCTGAGTTGCTGGCGAATACAGTTTATCCTCAGTAGACAGTATATATTATCATTATACATGACGAGAAAAGGGGTTCGCCGGTGCAGTGGCTGAGCAGTTCTAGGCGCTTCAGTCACGAACAGCGTGGCTGTTTCATTCACAGGTTGGAATCCTACCTCGGGCATGGCTGTGTATGATGTCCTTCAGTTAGGTAGGTTTAGAGCCTTTTTTTGACCTTTTGCGTTAATTTTCTTTACATAAACGGTCGTATCTTTAGATTGCGTTGACCACCAGCATCCGCAACAAACGCCGCAGAACGTTTCAGGGAAAGTCTTGAGTACATAGGAGATAAACATCCAAATTATCCATTAGTTATAGGTGGAGACGTTAATCTGGCATCCATTGACTGAGAAAATTACACGTTTATCACAGGGAGCAGAAGCAAAGACTCGTGTGAAGATATTCTACAAGTGCTCTCAACATACAACCTTGAGCAATTGGTTGAGAAAACAACTCGAGATGGGAACATATTAGATATCTTGGTGACAAACAGAACTGATCTTTTTGAAGAAGTTAATCTAGAAGCAGTTATTAGCAAGCATAATGTCATTGTGGCTTCTACGTCAGTGGAAGTTGCTTTGGGAAAGCAAATAAAAACTGTTATAAACTGATATCTTCATAGTCAGCTCCAAGCATTCACCACGCGACACAAAGATACTGAGCATCTTTGGTCAGAATTTAAAGGTATTGTCCACCATGTGCTAGAGAAGTCTGTGCCTAGCAAAAATATAGGGGCGGGAAAGGATTCACCTTGGTACAACAAACATATTAGGAAGTTGCTGAGAAAGCAGAGAATTCTGCACAGTCTTTTGAAACGTAGTCACTGCCCCGCTGACAAACAGAAATTATGCAAAATGAAAGCAGCTGTCAAAAGGTCAATGAGAGATTCTTTTAACAAATTTTAAAGTAATATTTTATCTGCAGATTCTAAAAGTAACCCCACAAAATTTTGGTCGTACGTAAAATCTATGAATGCTACAAATAATTCAATACCTTCTCATTATGACAGTACGGGTAACGTAACAGGAGATAATAAACAGAAGACTGAAATTCTAAATCTAGCTTTCAAAAACTCTTTTACGGTAGGGGACTGCATCACCATTCCCCCGTTCATTTATTGAACATACGCAAGGATGACTGACATAGTGTTTAGTGTATCTGGGATTGTAAAACAGTTACTACCCTTAGGTGCCAGGGAGGCATCTGGCCCAGATGGTGGTATCCCCATAATATTATGTGTTGACTATGCTACAAATATAGCACCATTCTTATACATCATCTATCAGAGATCATTGGAATAGTGGAAAGTTCCATGGGACTGGAAGAAGGCCCAGGTCATAGCAATCTATAAAAAGGGGAGAAAATCGGATGCACATAATTACTGGCCAATTTCACTGACACTGATTTCTTGTAGAATCATGGAACATATTTTGTGTTCAGACATGATGACTTTTCTAGACTCTGAGAAATTCATCTGCAGAAACCAGCACAGTTTTAGGAAACAGCGGTCATGCGAGACACAGCTGGCCCTCTTTATACATGATATACAACAGGCTCTAGATACTGGCTCCCAGGTCGATGCCATATTTCTCGACTTTCGAAAGGCGTTCGGCTCAGTTCAGCATGGTCGCTTGCTCCAAAAAGTGCTGGCTTATGGTCTATCCGATAACATATGTGGTTGGATAGAAAGTTTTCTAACAAACAAAGAGCAATATGTCGTCCTGAATGGGGTGACTTCAATAGAAATAAGCTTAACTTCAGGTGGGCCCCAGGGTAGCGTAATAGGTCCGCTGCTTTTTAAGATTTACATAAACGATCTGGTTGATGGTACTGACAGCTGCATTAATCTGTTTGCTGATGATGCTGTAGTCTACAGAAAAGTAGTATCACAAGAAAGTTGTGAACAAATCAGAGAGGATTTGCAGAAAATAATGCATGGTGTAATGACTGGCAGTTATCTCTCAATATTAGAAAGTGTAACATACTGCATATAACAAGGCGAAAATCCCCATTAAGAATACAAAATAAATGCCCAGTCTTTGGAAGCGGTAACATCCGTCGAGTATCTGGGTGTGACTATTCAAAATGATCTCAAATGGAATGATCAGATTACACAAGTAACAGGCAAGTCAAACTCTAGATTGTGGTTTATTGGTAGAATCCTGAAGTGATGCAGTCCTTCAACAAAGGAAATTGGTTACAGTACTTTAGTTCGGCCAGTCTTAGAGTATTGTTCGTCTGTATGGGGCACTTACCAGTTGAGTCTGATTCAAGAGATTGAGAGGGTCCAAAGATGAGCGACAAGATTCATGACTGGTACATTTAGCCATCGCGAGATTGTTACAAATCTCATAGAAAGTATGAAGCGGGACACACCTGCAGATAGATGATGCACTAAACGGAAGAGGCTGCTCACTAAATTCCGAAATCCGATCTCCGCTGAGGATGCAGAGCATATATTATTACCACCAAGTTTCAAATCGCGCAATGATCACCATTCAAAGATAAGGGAAATTAAAGCTCATACTGAGGCGTTCAGAAAGTCGTTTTTCCCTTGCACGATCCGCAAGTGGAACAGGGAGGGGGGAGTATGACTTTGGCGCGAATTGCACCCTCTGCCACACATTGCTTGATGGCTAGTGGAGTATATATGTGGATGTAGTTAGAAGCTCACCAAGGGACTGTATAATGCAGGAAGTGCGATACATTTCCACCTATTATGCCTACCCGTACTTGAGGTAAACGGGTTTTAAGGGTTGGGTAGACAGATAGATGGTCAAGAAAGTGAGACTAGTAGACAAGGAGGGTTCCATTTTTACCGATCTAGGTGACGAAATACTAACAACGAAAATAGCTATGACAGTTACTGAAGATGAGGGCCACATAAATAATTCCCTCTACTCTTCATTCAAAATGTTCTAGTTGCAGTCGATACATCAGCATATTACTCGTAGCTATGCTTTCAATCCAAATACCATTTACAGGAATGCAAATAAAATCCATTTGCCTGTACACGTGGTAATTCGGATCCCAGTATTAATGCCACCACATTTTAAAAGTGTGAACATTCCCATTGCTAGCTAGCTTAAGAAACACTTTGACTAATGAACATTATCTGGCTGTGACGAGTCTAATGGAGAAATCGAAACATTGTAGTACACATTTGGCAGCTATGTCGCCATTTATTTCCTGGGGTGGTGCAGAATTATCCTACTAAATTTACTCACTAATGACAGTATTTTGTTACTGCGATAAACATTCCTAATGATTGTCATACAAGTGGTAACATAAAGGTAGAAAATTCAGGTTTTTGAGTCCAGAAAGCTCCATGCAACAGAAACTGCAAACAATTTTGCCAATTTCATTGCAAAATTGCCGGCTTATTCATGTCTGGGGTAATAACAGAGGGCTGTTTGCCTGGGTTGTCTGGTCTGCTAGCGTAGTGAAAAGTGTTTGCTACTGCAAGGGAGGTCTGGTTTGTTTTCAGTTCTAATCTCGATGAAGGCAGACAGACTATCAGTAAAGCAATTTTAAGAAATTCTCGCACCCCCAATACATTTTAATGCTACCTTTATTCTGTACTGGCGTCCTGTGGATGTCAATAATTGAATTGACTTAAGTGTGGCTCTGAATGATTTTTGACTGAATTTTGTTATGAATCTTCATGCATTGCTAAATTTGCACAATTTCATGGTAGGTCAGCAACAGTAATCCAGTATGACTGGTCTGAATGTTGACACTAATCAGCATTAATATAGTCTTACAAATGACTGAAAAAGAGTTTGGCAAAGTTCGGATAGTAGTTCATTTTCACACCTGTGCACAGTATGTTGGCAGCACTTTGTCACCTTGACTGTTATGCAGTGTAGCAGACTTTAAAGCTATGCAGATCAGCATAACGAAAAGGCGAGGGGTCTAGCTCGTTTTGTCCATGACTGTACCACTTCTAAACATTTTTTTACTTAGACCAGCCTCACCACATGCCACTGTCGACATTTCAAGTGCTTTATAGCACTTGATTCCATTTTCCACACAATATTTGATGCAATTTCTTTGCTCTATTTTTTATAATCGAAAATCGCTCAGTACACTAAAACAAAAAATGGCTCTAAGCACTATGGGGATTAAGATCTGAGCTCATCAGTCCCCTAGACTTAGAACTACTAAAACCTAACCAACCTAAGGACATCACACACATACATGCCCGAGACAGGATTTGAATCTGCGACCGTAGCAGCAGTGCGGTTCCGGACAGTAAAACACATCTAACCTTTCTAACTGTCAAAAACAAACAAAGTATGCTGTACACTTGAAACTGTGAACATATGTTTGAAACATGTGTCCCAACATAACAAAAAAAATAATAGATCAATAATTGAACGTATATTGCCTGTGCAATCTGAAAAGTCACCTTACTTTTTTAACAGCCCTCATAGAACATACTTCACCATGCAAGGACAACTACTGCCTGATATGTGTCAGTCAAGTAGACATGAGTCCAAGAAATACATGAAGGTAGCCAACATCAAAGCCCCAAAATAACAATGTTGTTGTTGTTGTTGTGGTCATCAGTCCTGAGACTAGTTTGATGCAGCTCTCCATGCAACTCTATCTTGTGCAAGATTCTTCAACTCCCAGTACCTACTGCAACCTACATCCTTCTGAATCTGCTTAGTGTAGTCATCTCTTGGTCACCCTCTACGATTTTTACCCTCCATGCTGCCCTCCAATACTAAATTGGTGATCCCTTGATGCCTCAGAACATATCCTACCAACCGATCCCTTCTTCTGGTCAAGTTGTGACACAATCTTCTCTTCTCCCCAATCCTATTCAATACTTCCTCATTAGTTATGTGATCTACCCATCTAATCTTCAGCATTCTTCTGTAGCACCACATTTCAAAAGCTTCTATTCTCTTATTGTCCAAACTGTTTATTGGCCATGTTTCACTTCCATACATGGCTACACTCCATACAAATACTTTCAGAAATGACTTCCTGACACTTAAACCTACACTCGATTTTAACAAATTTCTCTTCTTCAGAAACACTTTCCTTGCCATTGCCTGTCTACATTTTATATTGTCTCTACTTCGACCATCATCAGTTATTTTGCTCCCCAAATAGAAAAACTCCTTTACTACTTTAAGTGTCTCATTTCCTAATCTAATTCCCTCAGCATCTCCCGACTTAATCCGACTACATTCCATTATCCCCCCTTTGCTTTTGTTGATGTTCATCTTATATCCTCATTTCAAGACACTACCCATTCCGTTCACCTGCTCTTCCAAGTCCTTTGCTATCTCTGACAGAATTACGATGTCATCGGCGAACCTCAACATTTTTATTTCTTCTCCATGGATTTTAATACCTACTCCGAATTTTTCTTTTGTTTCCTTCACTGCTTGCTCATTATACAGATTGAATAACAACGGGGAGAGACTACAACCGTATCTCACTCCCTTCCCAACCACTGCTTCCCTTTCATGTCCCTCGACTCTTAAAACTGCCATCTGGTTTCTGTACAAATTGTAAATAGCCTTTAGCTCCCTGTATTTTACCCCTGCTACCTTCGGAATTTGAAAGAGAGTATTCCAATCAACATTGTCAACAGCTTTCTCTAAGTCCACAAATGCTAGAAACGTAGGTTTGCCTTTTCCGTAATCTAGCTTCCAAGGTAAGTCGTAGGGACAGTATTGCCTCACGTGTTCCAGTATTTCTACGGAATCCAAACTGATCTTCCCTGAGGTCGGCTTCTACTAGTTTTTCCATTCGTCTGTAAAGAATGCGCGTTAGTTTTTTGCAGCTGTGACTTATTAAACTGATAGTTCGGTAATTTTCACATCTGTCAACACCTGCTTTCTTTGGGATTGGAATTATTATATTCTTCTTGAAGTCTGAGGGTATATCGCCTGTCTCACACTTCTCACTAGATGGTAGAGTTTTGGTAGGCCTGGCTCTCCCAAGGCTGTCAGTAGTTCTAATGGGATGTTGTCTACTCCGGGGGCCTTGTTTCGAGTCAGGTCTCTCAGTGCTCTGTCAAACTCTTCACGCAGTATCGCATCTCCCATTTCATCTTCATCTACATCCTCTTCCATTTCCATAATATTCTCCTCAAGTACATCGCCCTTGTATAGACCCTCTATATACTCCATCCACCTTTCTGCTTTCCCTTCTTTGCTTAGAACTGGGTTTCCATCTGAACTCTTGATGTTCATACAAGTGGTTCTCTTATCTCCAAAGGTCTCTTTAACTTTCCTGTAGGCAGTATCTATCTTACCCCTAGTGAGATAAGCCTCTACATCCTTATATTTGTCCTCTAGCCATCCCTGCTTAGCCATTTTGCACTTCCTGTCGATCTCATTCTTGAAACGTCTGTATTCCTTTTTGCCTGCTTCATTTACTGCATTTTTATATTTTGTCCTTTTGTCAATTAAGTTCAATATTTCTTCTGTTACCCAAGGAGTTCTTCTAGCCCTCGTCTTTTTACCTACTTGATCCTCTGCTGCCTTCAGTGCTTCATCCCTCAGAGCTACCCATTCTTCTTCTACTGTACTTCTTTCCCCCATTCCTGTCAATTGTTCCCTTATGCTCTCCCTGAAACTCTGTACAACCTCTCGTTCTTTCAGTTTATCCAGGTCCCATCTCCTTAAATTCCCACCTTTTTGCAGTTTCTTTAGTTTTAATCTACAGGTCATAACCAATAGATTGTGGTCAGAGTCCACATCTGCCCCTGGAAATGTCTTACAATTTAAAACCTGGTTCCTAAATCTCTGTCTTACCATTATATAATCTATGTGAAACCTGTCAGTATCTCCAGGCTTCTTCCATGTATACAGCCTTCTTTTATGATTCTTGAACCAAGTGTTAGCTATGATTAAATTGTGGTCTGTGCATAATTCTACCAGGCGGCTTCCTCTTTCATTTCTTTGTCCCAATCCATATTCACCTACTACGTTTCCTTTTCTCCCTTTTCCTACTCTCGAATTCCAGTCACCCATGACTATTAAATTTTCTCACCCTTCATTATCTGAATAATTTCTTTTATTTGATCATACATTTCTTCAGTGTTCGTCATCTGCAGAGCTAGTTGGCATATAAACTTGAACTACTGTAGTAGGTGTGGGCTTCGTATCTACCTTGGCCATAATAATGCATTCACTATACTGTTTGTAGTAGCTTACCCACATTCCTATATTCCTATTCATTATTAAACGTACTCCTGCATTACCCCTATTTGATTTTGTGTTTATAACCCTGTAGTCACCTGACCAGAAGTCTTGTTCCTCCTGCCACCGAACTTCACTAATTCCCACTATATCTAACTTTAACCAATCCATTTTCCTTTTTAAATTTTCTAACCTACCTGCCCGATTAAGGGATCTGACATTCCACGCTCCGATTCGTAGAACGCCAGTTTTCTTTCTCCTGATAACGACATCCTCTTGAGTAGTCCCCGCCCGGAGATCCGAATGGGGGACTATTTTACCTCTGGAATATTTTACCCAAGAGGACGCCATCATCATTTAATCATACAGTAAAGCTGCATGCTCTCGGGAAAAATTACGGCCGTAGTTTCCCCTTGCTTTCAGCCGTTCGCAGTACCAGCACAGAAAGGCCATTTTGGTTATTGTTATAAGGCCAGATCAGTCAATCATCCAGACTGTTGCCCCTGCAACTACTGATAAGGCTGCAGCCCCTGTTCAAGAACCACACGTTTGTCTGGCCTCTCAACATATACCCCTCCGTTGTGGTTGCACCTACGGTACGGCCATCTGTATCCCTGCGGCACGCAAGCCTCCTCACCAACGGCAAGGTCCATGGTTCATGTGGGAGGGGGAAATAACAATATAGAAACTGATTGTGGAAAAACAACATGTATACAATATGTAATACTATTTCATGAAGCCAGACAGCCAAGTGCGTTCAGTCATACACCCAAAACAAGACAGTACTGAAATCATAATGTACGGAGAGTTCTCATTGAGAATAACAAATTATTTAAGAATAGAGGCGATGGCCCACATAAAGGCAGCAGCACATAACTAGCTGACACTTATTGGGTAGGGGTAATGGGAAAGAGGTGGTGTGGACAGGCGCGCACACGCACACGCACACGCCCACGCCCACGCCCACACCCATGCCCATGCCCGCGCACACACACACACACACACACACACACACACACACAGAGAGAGAGAGAGAGAGAGAGAGAGAGAGAGAGAGAGAGAGAGAGACATACAATTTGTGGTATTTTTTTTTTGGGGGGGGGGGGGGGCGGAAGTGAAATACCATAGGTTTACGCCAGGGAGGTTACAGAGGCGAAGTATGTGTTGAAGGGTAGCTCCCATCTGTGCAGCTCAGAAAAGTTGGTGGTTTTGGGGAGGATCCAGATGGCACAGGTTGTGAAGCAGCTGCCGCAATCTCCCATGTTGTGCTCTGCTGCATGGTGTGAAACTGGGTGGTCCATCTTGTTTTTGGCAACAGTCTGACTGGCTGTTCATTCTGGTTGGTTGTCATAACAATGTAATATGCTGTGCAGTGATTGCAGCAGAACTGGTAGATAACATGGCTGCTTTCACAGGTGGCCCAGCCTCTGATGGCGTAGGATAAGCCTGTGATGGGACTGGAGTCTTCCACAAAGGTATGATCCCTTTGAAAGGAGATTGGAGGTGGAAGTGACATAGAGATGGCCTAGGATGTTATGGAGGGTGGGTGGGTGGGTGGGTGGGTGGGTGGCAGAACATCCCTTTGGGAGGAGATGGAAGTATCTTGGGTTGGATGTCCGTCATTTCAGGGCATCATCATAGATAAAGCCCCGATAAAGGACATGGTTCAGTCGTTCCAGTCCTGGGTGGTATTGGGTGACCAGGGGGGCACTTCTTTGTGGTTGGTCCTTGGGATGGATGTGAGGATCACGTGTGTGGAGACATGGGACGGGAGATCTGTTTGTATATTAGATCTAGGGGGTATTGCCTGTCAGCGAAGGCTTTTGTAAAGCCTTCAGCATACTGGGTGAGGGAGTTCTCATCACTGCAGATGTGTCTGCCATGGGTGGCCAGGCTGGAAGGAAGGGACCTTTTGGTGTGGATGGGGTGGCAGCTGTCAAGGTGCAGGCCTGTTGGTGATTGGTGAGTGTGATGTGGACTGAGGTGTGGATGGAGCCATCTGAAAGAAGGAGATTGACATCTAGGAAGGTGGCCAGATGGAGGAGGAGCAGGTAAAATGGATGGGAGAAAAGGTGTTGAGATTGTGGAGGAATGAGTTTAATGTGTCCTGGTCTTGGACCCAGATTATAAAACTGTCATCAGTAAACCTGAACCACACCTGGGGTTTCAAGTTTTGGGAAGCTAGGAATTTTTCCTCTTGATAGTCCATGAAGAGGTTGGGGTAGGGGGGTGCCATGCAGGTGCCCATGGCTGTGCTATGAATTTGTTTCTGTACCTTCTCTTCAAATGTGAAGTAGTTATGGATTGATATGTAGTTGGTTAGGTGTATCAGGAATGAAGTGGTGGGTTTGGAATCTGCAGGGCATTGGGAGAGGCAGTGCTCAATCAGGGCAAGGCCAAGGGCATGAGGAATGCTGGTATGTAAGGAGGTTGCATCTATAGTGAACAAGTAGGGACCCGGGAGGTAATGGTGTGTGGATGGTGGAGAGCCAGTGCAGGAAGTGGTTGGTATCTTTAATGTAGGAGACTAGGTTTTTGACAGTTGGTTGCAGGTGCTGGTCAATAAGGGCCATGATTCTTTTGTTTGGGGCACTGTAACCAGCCAAAATGGGGCACCCAGGATTGTTAGGTTTGTGGATTTTGGGCAGCATGTAGACGATGGGTGTGCGGGCTGTTCTTGGGCTCAGCAGGGAGATGGATTCAGGGGAGAGATTATGGGAAGTGCCTAAGGATTTCAGAGTGGTGGAACCTTTGTCTGCTGGAAGGATGATCAGGTGAGGATCTATTTTTACGTTATGTAGGGCAGTCCTTGTCCAGCTTGAGTAAGGAATTTCATTCCCGAAAGCTAGCAAAGTAAAGCTCTGTACCTTTTGTGTGTATATCTGTTGAAGGCGCAGTGCTCCTGCCTTTCAGTGAGTTGTCTCCTTTATTGCTAAATGATACAGTACTGAAATCATCACATTAGAGCAAACGTACCTGCATAGTAATATCTTTGTACAAGCTTCCAAACAAATATTTTGAATTCAGCACAGTAGAAAACTTCAATAATCAAAAAGCAACTTCAACAGCCATAGTGACTTGCAGGGATGTCAACTTGATACAAATGGAGATGCTCTGTCAGTCTGGACTGAAGCATATCCATGGTTGCCACAAGTTTCCCCAACTGAAATTCCCTGATTTCCAGACAAGTTTCAGCATTTTTCCCTTACAAATTTTGTCACACAAACAGACCCAGCCTGTGGGTAGATCAGCGAGACTAGATCCAACAGGTAGATCTTTAGTAGGAAACGGATGGGCTTCAGATCAGTGGGCCCGATCCATTAGAGATACCCACAGAAATGGCCTGCGTTTTTTGCCCATCGTGGAAGTCTACTCGTGTGGCCAGCTATTCACACATCACAGTCACCATGATGAAGAAATGAAACTGCAGTGATCAATCTAAGCAACAGGCAACTTGCACAAATACTCTTAGAATCAATACCAATGAGGATAGATAGCAACTCACTGTGAAGATGATCACTGAGCCACAGACAGGCATGCAGAAAATACAATCACACTCTCACAATTAAGCTTTCAGTCATAGACTTTGGCAGAAAACGAGAGCACATACACTTTCACATAATCACTCCAACACAACTCATGCACACATGACTGCTGTCTCCAGCCACTTCAAATTTCCCTGATATGTTAGAAATTCCCTGATTTCCTGAACTTGTGGCAACCCTGATAGCACACATTCCTCCTCCACAATTGGGAACTTCCCCCATTTTTTTACTGTGGAAAATACACATGCAAATACCAAATACATAGCATAACCCATTATGGCCTAAATTTTTGAAGCCATTGACCACCAAAGATTGAATATGGTATAGATTTCAAAAAAGCAAACTAGCCAAATTTCATTAAAATGCGGATGTCGAAGTAATGTCTGAGAAGCATGAGGTACCTGTGGAAGCCAGTAAAATCTGTTCATTTGCTGCCATTCCCTGAGGATGCAGGACAAACTGCATATGAGGGCCTACTCTCAAAATAGCTACTTATTAACAGGAATACTAGATCTCTACATACAAGATCACTTCAGCCAAGAAATCATCACAAAAGCTCAAAATATTACCTCTGGCATATCAGAGGCAATAAGGAAGGAACAATGGCTGAAACTGCTGAATGAACATATTATTAGAAGAAACTGCCAAAAAGCCTGGTTGCTCCTAAAATGTCTTGTCAAATATGCTACTAAAGTGACAATACAAAAAACATCAGACCTGATTACATCATACTGTTAGTGCTCAAGAGCGGTACAACCAAAGTGTCTAACCCCAAAGGAAGAAAAGAAAACTTACTGTCAACCCCAACAAGATACAAAAGGTCTGGGAAAAAACATTTAACTTGTGGATCTCAACAAAGCAATAAATAAATGTAAAAATCTTAAATAAGCAAGCCACAATGACATCCTCACTGAGAGAACTGAAAAATTTGGTAATACAACAAGGAAATGGCTAACAGAGTTCGTGAATAAATGCGACACATCATACAAATTAGTAAAAATCTGAAAAAAAAGCCCAAGTGATAGTCTTTTGAAACTGAGTAAGGAGCAAGATCATTCCAAGAATTATATGCCCATCTCACTGCTCTGCCATATAAACTGCTTGAAAAATGATACTCCATAATCAAATGACACTATCAATCTTTATTTGATCACACAACAAACTGACTGTAGATTGGATAGGAGCTGCACATCTCAAGTTCTGAATTTTACATAGCATACCAAGAATGGCTTTAAGAAACAGAAAATAATGGTGGTAGCATTTATTCACCTCACAGCAGCGTTTCAGATAATTGAACAGAGAATCCTGTTTAAAACAGTTTATGACAAAACTAAAGACTAATTTTATCTGCACTGCAGAAAATCTCCTTCAGAATTGCAAATATTTTATGGATTTTGAAGGACATACAAGTCAATGGAAGACAACAAAATTTATTTCCCCAAGGAAGTGTTCTGGCTCTGACATTAGTTAATATACTTACTACCAGAAAACTCATATCAAGTTTAACCATGCCAAAACCTACTTCTGCACCTTGCACCTAACAAACAAACAGGTGTGAAGAACTTTGTACACTGACTGGAAGGGAATCCACTTAGAACACCGTCCAACACCAAAATATACCTGGGAGTGACACCATACAAGGCACTTACATAAAGGCGTTATTTTAACCAAACCATAAGGTTGCAGCTAGAAACAGTATTATCTTCAGTTCTGAGTAACTACTGCCAACTTACTTGCATCTGAACCCTCTTACTGTATTCATGCCTCAAACTCCCTCTATGGTTCTTACCCTACTCATTTCCCTCCATTATCAAACTGATTATTCCTTAACAATTCATGGTGTATGCTATCAGCCGTTCTCTCCTTTTAATCAAGTTGTGCCTTAGATTTCTTTCCTCCCTAAATCGATTCAGTGTCTTCTAATTACTCGATCTACCTATCTAATTTTCAGCACTCTTCTGCAGCACCATATTTCTGAAGCTTCTAATCTCTTACTGTCTGAACTGCTTCAAAAATTAATAACTTCTGTACAAGGATACACTCCAGGATACCTCCAGTAAATGATGAATTTGTTTTCACTGTTAACAAATTTCTCATTTTCAGAAATGCTTTCTTCCTATTGCTAGTCTGCACATTAGACCACTCTAATACCGAAACAAGTTGTTATTCTGCTGCCAAATAGCAAAACTCCATCAGCACCTCTACATCCACATTTCCACCTAATTTTGTTCTCTGCAGGCCACCATGCGGTGAGTAGCAGAGGATACCCTGTACCACTACTAGTCACTTCTTTTCTGTTTCACTCACAAACAGAGAAAGGGAATAATTACTGTCTATATGTTCCATATGAGCCTTAATCTCTCTAATCTCATCTTCATGATCCTTACACGAAATGTGAATTGGTGGCAGTAGAATCGTTCTGCAGTCAGCCTCAAATGCCAGTTATCTAAAAGTATCTGGAGACATGGCTGAAAATGACTTAGAAGTTCGTGGCGCCATCCATCAGTAATGCTGGAATTCAATATGGTGTTAGCCCATCCTTAGCCTTGATGACAGCTTCCACTCTCACAACCAAACATTCAATCAGATGCTGGAAGGTTTCTTGGGGAATGGCAGCCCATTCTTCATGGAGTGCTGCACCGAGGAGAGGCATCGATGTAGGTAGGTGAGGCCTGGCATGAAGTCAGTGTTCCAAAACATCCAAAATGTGTTGTACGGGATTCAGATCAGGACTCTGTGCACGCTAGTCCATTACAGGGAGGTTATTGTCATGTAACCACTCTGCGGCAGGCAGTGCTTTATGAACAGGTGCTCGATAGTGTGCAAAGATGCAATCGCCATCCCCGAATTGCTCTTCAACAGTGGGAAGTAAGAAGGTCTTCAAAACATCAATGTAGGCCTGTGCTGTGATAATGGCATGCAAAACAACAAACAGGTGCAAGTCCCCTCCATGCAAAACACAACAACATTGTAACACCACCATCTCTGAATCTTACTGTTGGCACTACATACGCTTGCAGATGACGTTCACCAGGCATTCGCCATACCCACGTCCTTCCAATGGATTGCCACATTGTGTACTGTGATTCGTCACTCCACATAATGTTTTTCCCACTGTTCAATCATCCAATGTTTACACTCGTTACACCAAGTGAGGCATTGTTTGGCTTTTACCAGTGTGATGTGTAGCTTATGAGCAGCCACTCGGCCATGAAATCCAATTGTTCTCACCTCCCACCTAACTGTCATAGTGCTTGCAGTTTGGAATTCCTGTGTGTCGGCCTGGATAGATGTCTGCCTATTACACATTACAAACCTCTTCAACTGTCAGCGGTTTCTGTCAGTCAACAGACAAGGTCGGCCTGGACGCTTTTGTGCTATATGTATACCTTCATGTTTCCACTTCATTATCACATCGGAAACAGTGGACCTAGGGATGTTTAGTAGTGCAGAAATCTCGCCTACAAATGTATGACACAAGTGACACCCAATCATCTGACCACCCCTGAAGTTGTGCAAAGCACCCCATTCTGCTCTCTCACGAAGTCTAATAACTACTGAGGTTGCTGATATGGAGTATCAGGCAGTAGGTGGCAGCACAATGCACCTAATATGAAAAACATAATTTTTTGGGGGTGTCCGGATATTTTTGATCACATAGTGTATTGACAATTGCAATACCATTCAGCAAAGTACGAATGTATGGACTTGAGTTCAAAGTTTCTATTTCTTCCCCATAACTTAAATTCCCTTCCCAAATTTCTCTCATTTCCTTGACATCTTGTTCGAAATACAGATTTAATAACATCAAGGACAGGCTACAAACCTGCCTCATTCCCTTCTTAATCATTGTCTCATTTTCATGTACTATGACATACTATAACTGCAGTCTGGTTACTATGCAAGTTATAAATCACCTTTCGCCTTCTGTATTTTATGCCTTCTATCTTCAGTACTTCAAAGACTATACTCGAGTCAACAATATCAAAAACTTTCTCTAAAACTACAAATGCTATAAAAGTAGGTTTGCCTTTCTTTAACGTATCTAAGATGAGTCATAAGGTCAGTACTTGGCTAGAATGACTTATTAAACTGAGGGTTCGGTAGTATTAATATCTGTAAATACCCCCACTCTTTGGAATTGGAATCATTATTGCACTGTCCTGCCTGTCTTACATATCTATCAAGCTGACTGGAATAGTCCTGTCGCGTTGTCAGGTAGGATCTCAATAATTCTGCGGGAATGTCATCTACTGTAGGGGCTTTGTTTCCATTTACGTCTTTGAGTACTCTGTCAAATTATTCTCACAGTATCATATCTCTCCCTCCCCCATGAACCATGGACCTTGCCGTTGGTGAGGAGGCTTGCGTGCCGCAGGGATACAGATGGCCGTACCGTAGGTGCAACCACAACGGAGGGGGTATATGTTGAGAGGCCAGACAAATGTGTGGTTCCTGAAGAGGGGCAGCAGCCTTATCAGTAGTCGCAGAGTCAACAGTCTGGATGATTGACTACTGCGAACGGCTGAAAGCAAGGGGAAACTAAGGCCATAATTTTTCCCGAGGGCATGCAGCTTTACTGTAGGGTTAGATAATGATGGCATCCTCTTGGGTAAAATATTTCCCCATTCGGATCTCCGGGCGGGGACTACTCAAGAGGATGTTGTTATCAGGAGAAAGAAAACTGGTGTTCTACGAATCGGAGTGTGGAATGTCAGATCCCTTAATCGGGCAGGTAGGTTAGAAAATTTAAAAAGGGAAATGGATAGGTTAAAGTTAGATATAATGGGAATTAGTGATGTTCGGTGGCAGGAGGAACAAGACTTTTGGTCAGGTGACTACAGGGTTATAAACACAAAATCAAATAGGGGTAATGCAGGAGTACGTTTAATAATGAATAGGAATATAGGAATGTGGGTAAGCTACTACAAACAGCATAGTGAACGCATTATTATGGCCAAGATAGATACGAAGCCCACGCCTACCACAGTAGTACAAGTTTATATGCCAACTAGCTCTGCAGATGATGAAGAAATTGAAGAAATGTATGATGAGATAAAAGAAATTATTCAGGTAGTGAAAGGAGACGAAAATTTAATAGTCATGGGTGACTGGAATTCGAGAGTAGGAAAAGGGAGAAAAGGAAACATAGTAGGTGAATATGGATTGGGGCTAAGAAATGAAAGAGGAAGCCACCTGGTAGAGTTTTGCACAGAGCATAACTTAATCATAGCTAACACTTGGTTCAAGAATGATGAAAGAAGGTTGTATACATGGAAGAATCCTGGAGATACTAGAAGGTATCAGATAGATTATATAATGGTAAGACAGAGATTTAGGAACCAGGTTTTAAATTGTAAGACATTTCCAGGGGCAGATGTGGACTCTGACCACAATCTATTGGTTATGAACTGTAGATTAAAACTGAAGAAACTGCAAAAAGGTGAGAATTTAAGGAGATGGGACCTGGATAAACTGAAAGAACGAGAGGTTGTACAGAGTTTCAGGGAGAGCATAAGGGAACAATTGACAGGAATGGGGGAAAGAAGTACAGTAGAAGAAGAATGGGTAGCTCTGAGGGATGAAGCACTGAAGGCAGCAGAGGATCAAGTAGGTAAAAAGACAAGGGCTAGAAGAACTCCTTGGGTAACAGAAGAAATATTGAACTTAATTGACAAAAGGACAAAATATAAAAATGCAGTAAATGAAGCAGGCAAAAAGGAATACAGACGTCTCAAAAATGAGATCGACAGGAAATGCAAAATGGCTAAGTAGGGATGGCGAGAGGACAAATGTAAGGATGTAGAGGCTTATCTCACTGGGGATAAGATAGATACTGCCTACAGGAAAATTAGAGAGACCTTTGGAGAAATAAGAACCACTTGTATGAATATCAAGACCTCAGATGGAAACCCAGTTCTAAGCAAAGAAGGGAAAGCAGAAAGGTGGATGGAGTATATAGAGGGTCTATACAAAGGCGATGTACTTGAGGACAATGTTATGGAAGTGGAAGGGAATGTAGATGAAGATGAAATGGGAGATACGATACTGCGTGAAGAGTTTGATAGAGCACTGACAGACCTGAGCCGAAACAAGGCCCCCGGAGTAGATAACATTCCATTTGAACTACTGATGGCCTTGGGAGAGCCAGTCCTGACAAAACTCTACCATCTGGTGACCAAGATGTATGAGACAGGTGAAATACCCTGAGACTTCAAGAAGAATATAATAATTCCAATCCCAAAGAAAGCAGGTGTTGACAGATGTGAATATTACTGAACTATCAGTTTAGTAAGTCACAGCTGCAAAATACTAACGCGAATTCTTTACAGACGAATGGAAAAACTAATAGAAGCCGACCTCGGGGAAGATCAGTTTGGATTCCGTAGAAATATTGGAACATGTGAGGCAATACTGACGTTAAGATTTATCTTAGAAAAAAGGCTAAGGAAAAGCAAACCTATGTATCTAGCTTTTGTAGACTTAGAGAAAGCTTTTCACAATGTTGACTGGAATACTCTCTTTTACATTCTGAAGGTGGCAGGGGTAAAATACATGGAGCGAAAGTCTATTTACAATTTGTACAGAAACCAGATTGCAGTTATAAGAGGCGAGGGGCATGAAAGGGAAGCAGTGCTTGGGAAGGGAGTGAGACAGGGTTGTAGCCTCTCCCCGATGTTATTCAATCTGTATATTGAGCAAGATGTAAAGGAAACAAAAGAAAAAATCGGAGTAGGTATTAAAATCCATGGCGAAGAAATGAAAACCTTGAGGTTCGCCGATGACACTGTAATTCTGTCACAGACATTAAAGGACTTGGAAGAGCAGTTGAACGGAATGGACAGTGTCTTGAAAGGAGGATAAAGATGAACATCAACAACAGCAAAATGAGGATAATGGAATGTAGTCGAATTAAATCAGGTGATGCTGAGGGAATTAGATTAGGAAATGAGACACTTAAGGGCCAAAATAATTGACGATGGTCGAAGTAGAGAGGATATAAAATGTAGACTGGCAATGGCAAGGAAAGTGTTCCTGAAGAAGAGAAATTTGTTAACACCGAGTATAGATTTAAGTGTCAGGAAGTCGTTTCTGAAAGTGTATGGAGTGTAGCCATGTATGGAAGTGAAACATGGACGATAAATAGTTTGGACAAGAAGAGAATAGAAGCTTTTGAAATGTGGTGCTACAGAAGAATGCTGAAGATTAGATGGGTAGATCACATAACTCATTATGAAGGATTGAATACAATTTGGGGAGAGGAGGAGTATGTGGCACAACTTGACAAAAAGAAGGGACCGGTTAGGAGGACATGTTCTGAGGCATCAAAGGCAGTTGGAGGGCAGTGTGGAGGGTAAAAATTGCAGAGGGAGACCAAGAGATGAATACACTAAGCAGATTCAGAAGGATGTGGGTTGCAGTAAGTACTGGGAGATGAAGAAGCTTGCAAAGGATAGGGTTGCATGGAGAGCTGCATCAAACCAGTGTCAGGACTGAAGACCAAAACTACATATCTCTCATCTCACATCTACCTACTTTTTCTTCTTTTTCTATAATACTATGCTCAAATTTGTCCCCCTTATACAGCCCCCCCCCTCTCCTCCCGTGAACCATTGACCTTGCCATTCGTGAAGAGGCTTGCGTGCCTCAGTGATACAGATAGCTGTACCGTAGGCACAACCACAGTGGAGGGGTATCTGTTGAGAGAACAGACAAAAATATGGTTCCTGAAGAGGGACAACAGCCTATTCAGTAGTTGCAGGGACAACAGTGTGGATCATTGACTGATCTGGCCTTGTAACACTAACCAAAACGGTCTTGCTGTGCTGGTACTGTGAACGGCTGAAAGCAAGGGGAAACTACAGCCATAATTTTTCCCGAGGACATGCAGCTTTACTGTATGGTTAAATTATGATGGCATCCTTGGGTAAAATATTCCGGAGCTAAAACAGTCCCCCGTTCAGAAATCCGGGGGGGGATTACACAGGACGTCGTCATCAGGAGAAAGAAAATTGGCATTCTACATATCGGAGCATGGAATATCAGATCCCTTAATCGGGCAGGTAGGTTAGAAAATTTAAAAAGGGAAATGGATAGTTTGAAGATAGATATAGTGGGAATTCGTGAAGTTCGGTGGCACGAGGAACAAAACTTCTAGTTAGGTGACTACAGCAGGTCACTAAAGGGTTACAAATACAAAATCAAATAGGGGTAATGGAGGAGTAGGTTTAATAATAATAGAAAAATAGGAATGCAGGTAAGCTACTACAAACAGCATGGTGAACGCATTATTGTGGCCAAGATAGATACGAAGCGCACGCCTACCACAGCAGTACAAGTTTATATGCCAGCTAGCTCTGCAGATAATGAAGAGATTGATGAAATTTATGATGAGATAAAAGAAATTATTCAGATAGTGAAGGGAGACATAAATTTAATAGTCATAGGTGACTGGAATTCGATAGTAGGAAAAGGACGAGATGGAAACATAGTAGGTGGATATGGAATGGGGGTAAGGAATGAAAGAGGAAGCTACCTGGTTGATTTTTGCACAGAGCATAATTTAATCATAGCTAACACTTGGTTCAAGAAGCATGAAAGAAGGTTGTATACATGGAAGAGGCCTATGGATACTAGATGGTTTCAGATAGATTATATAATGGTAAGATGAAGATTTAGGAACCAGGTTTTTAATTGTAAGAGATATCCAGGGGCAGATATGGACTCTGACCCCAATCTATTGGTTATGAACTGTAGAATACAACTGAAGAAACTGCAAAAAGGTAGGAATTTAAACAGAAAGGACCTGGATAAACCAATAGAACGAGAGGTTGCAGAGAGTTTGAGAGAGAGCGTTAGGGAATGATTGACAAGAATGAGGGAAAGAAACACAGTAGACGAAGAATGGGTAGCTTTGAGAGATGAAATAATGAAGGCAGCAAAGGATCAAGTAGGTAAAAAGACGATCCTAGTAGAAATCCTCAGGTAACAGAACAAATATTTTATTTAATTGATGAAAGGAGAAAATATAAAAATGCAGTAAATGAAACAGGCAAAAAGTAATACAAACATTTCAAAAATGAGATTGACAATAAGTGTAAAATGGATACCCTAGAGGACAAAGGTAAGGATGTAGAGGCATATATCACTACGGAAAAAAAAAGCTCAGATGGAAACCCAGTTCTAAGCAAATAAGGGAAAGCAGAAAGATGGAAGGAGTATATAGCTGATCTACACAAGGGTGATGTACTCGAGGACAATATTATGGAAATGGAAGAACATGTAGATGAAGATGAAATGGGAGATACTGTGTGAAGAGTTTGACGGAGTACTGAAAGAACTAAGACGAAACAAGGCCCTGGGAGTAGACAACATTCCATTAGAACTACTGTTAGCCTTGGGAGAGCCACGCCTGACAAAACGCTATCATCTGTTGAGAAAGATGTATGAGATTGATTAAGGAAAGGCAAACCTACATTTCTAGCATTTGTAGACTTAGAGGGAGCTTTTGACAATGTTGACTGGAATACTCTCTTTCAAATTCCAAAGGTGGCACATGTAAAATACAGGGAACGAAAGACCATTTACAATTTGTACAGAAACCAGATGTCAGTTATGAGAGTTGAGGGGCATGAAAGGGAAACAGTGGTTGGGAAGGGAGTGAGACAGGGTTGTAGCCTATCCCTAATGTTATTCAATCTGTATATTGAGCAAGCAGTAAAGGAAACAAAAGAAAAATTTGGAGTAGGAATTAAAATTCATGAAAAAGAAATAAAAAGTTTGAGGTTTGCTGACGACATCATAATTCTGTCACAGACAGCAAAGGACCTGGAAGAGCAGTTGAACGGAATGGACAGTGTCTTTAAAGGAGGATATAAAATGAACATCAACAAAAGCAAAACGAGGATAATAAAATGTAGTCTAATTAAATCAGGTGATGCTGAGGGAATTAGATTAGGAAATGAGACACCTAAAGTAGTAAAGGAGTTTTGCTCTGTGGGGAGCAAAATAACTGACGATGGTCGAAGTAGAGAGGATATAAAACGTAGACTGGCAATGGCAAGGAAAGCGTTTCTGAAGAAGAGAAATTTGTTAACATCAAGTATAGATTTAAGTGTCAGGAAGTCGTTTCTGAAAGTGTATGGAGTGTAGCCATGTGTGGAAGTGAAACATGGATGATGAATAGTTTAGACAAGAAGCGAATAGAAGCTTTCGAAATGTGGTGCTACAAAAGAATTCTGAAGATTAGATGGGTAGATCACATAACTAATGAGGAGGTATTGAATGGAATTTGGGATAAGAGAAATTTGTGGTACAGCTTGACCAGAAGAAGGGAACAGTTGGTAGGACATGTTCTTAGGCATCAAGGGATCACCAATTTAGTATGGGAAGGCAGCGTGGAGGGTAAAAATTGTAGAGGGAGACCAAGAGATGAATACATTAAGCAGATTCAGAAGGATGTAGATTGCATTAGGTAATGGGAGATGAAGAAGCTTGTACAGGATAGTGTAGCATGGCGAGCTGCATCAAACCAGTCTCTGGACTGAAGACAACAACAACAACAACAACAACAACAACATATACAGACCCCTTCCCATTTCAATTTTCCCTTCTTTGCTTACTACTGGCTTGCCATCTGAGCCCTTTCTATTCATACAGGCACACTTTTACAACCCTGCATTTGTCCCCTAGCCATTCCTGCGTAGCCATTTTGCACTGTCTGTAAATTTGCATTTTAGATGTCTGTATTCCATTTCATTAACTGCAAGGAATAGGATAATTACATTGCACTAGAAGGAGTGGCACTGAAGTTATGATGAGCTAAATGTAGGCAAAACAAAGTACAGTAGAAGCTTGATACACCATGGTCCCATAATTGTGTATTCAGATATAATGCGGCATAATGTATGTCCCCAAAATAAAATATCATTTATGAATTATTTCTGCACTCTCAGAATATTTCATCAACTGGAAAAAAAAAATCTAATTAAAGCCTTACTGTTGCAGCTTCCAAGCTCTCAAAATCATAACCAAAACAGATGGACATAATTATACTCAACCGTTGGTTCGTCTTATCAATATATCAGGACTGTTGCTGGACATAATCTTTGAATATGCATCTCACAGTTAACATTGTGATGCAGACAAGAAAGCAAATATGCAGAAGTGCTTGACAATAATGGAAATGAGCACAATCATCACGTAGATCATAAACTATCCATTCATTGTTCTGTGCGCTTGTTATGATGTCACAGAAACAGGAAACATATTCTGTGAGTGATAAATGAAAAATTATTGATTGTGTGAAGAATAGTGAAAATAAAGCAAGTTTATCACACGAGTGTGGTGCGCCTGAAGGAACAACCAGGGCATGAGTGAAAGTAGAGACTAAACTTAGAAGTTTTGTAAAAACAGCTGAAACTGATTTGGGAATGGACAGAAAAAGGACTACCATATGAAAAGACTGAACTTCACAAATGCCTTTACAGGTAATTTTTAACGAAGAGAAGTCAGGGGTCACCTTTCAAGTCAATTATTAATATTTCATTTTGATTTACATTGCAACAAAGATTTTATAGCTTCTGATGGATGGTATTCGAGATGGGAATGTCACCGTGGAATTCACCAAACACCCACTGAAGGAGTAGTAAGGGCTATCGACAGTGAATCTGCTTCACAGGTTCCTGGAATTCTACACAAAGTAATGGTAGATGAAAATTTAAATGATCATCAAGTGTATAATTGCGATGAAATGGCACTTTATTAACAATTGCTTCCAACCGAAGCTCTCGATACAAAAAGCATCAGTAAATAAGATGCGTTTGAGAATAAATAAGGACAGAATAATCCTTCTCTTTGACATACATAAATCAAGCAATCATAAGCTGAAAACTCTTTTTACAGGTAACAGTAAGAGCCAAGAGATGTTTCATGCAAGTAAATATGTCATTACAATTCACTTTCTGGCATTTGAAGAATGCTTCGGTGATGTGTGAAATTTTTACGAACTGGTTTCAAGAAGAGTTTGTTCCATTCATAAAAAAGTTCCTATGGTCACTTAAGTGAGACAAGAAGCTCTACTAATCTTTGATCACTGTCCAGCTCATCCACTTGCTGATGTGTGGCAATCAGAAGATGGAGAAATAAAAACTTTTGTTTTTGCCAAAAAAGCACAGTGGCATTAATTCAGCCACTGGATCAGGACGTCATACAAGTATTTAAGGCTCATTATTGCCTTGAGCTGCTCACTTCAATGGTAAATGAGGAAATAAAAGTGTTCTTGAAACCCATAAATCTTAAAAGAGTATTGCATATTCAGTAGGCCTGGTGTAGCAAAAGCATCTTTCCGACCACTATTAGGATTTGTTGGTATAAGTGTTACATTGAAGAAAATGCAACACTTTAGAGACATGTTCCAACAACAATGAAATCCCACCCATGCTTGGTATTCTACAGTGCAATACTGATATTGAAGACTTGAACCGTTGCATAGTCACTGACAATGAAGAACCAATTTTGGAGGTCATAAATGACAAGGACATTATGGATGCTGTTCAAAATGGAAAGTAGTGAAGCAGTGAGGATGAGAAAGCTGAAAAAGAAACTGTAGGCGATGTTCCCAGTACACACAAAATATGGGATAATATAAATAAAGTGATTGTGTGGCAAAGTGACTTGTCAAAGAAAGCTAATTCATTTCTTTAAAACAGCAGAATAATGGTGTACTGTAGCTTGCACGCAGTGCTGTAAATCGCCATAGTGTATTTGATAGTGTACTATCATTTGGTTGATGTTTGAGTGAAGTTTGTCCAATTGCTGTATCCTATTAGGCAAGTTTTGAAATGTTTTACTTCTAATATTCTTTAAATTTAAATACAGTATAAAACAGTATGTATAATATTACATAATATATTCTTCCTAATTTTCCATGAGTGGTTTGTCATTATACAGCTCACTCTCAATATATTGTGGGTACGCTATAACACCAGAGCACATTACCTGACAACCATGTTATATCGGTATGGATAGAAAAGAGACTTCAATAAAAATCAGCGGGAAAGAATTTCAAAGAGTGGAAGCATTTAAATATCTACGTTTAATAACAACAGAAGATAACAGGATAGCAGTAGAAACTCAAGAAAGGATAGCAAATGGAAACTGATGCAACTATTCCTTGCAGAATATATACTAGTCTATAAAAGCCAAAATATATTTGACTACATTAAGACCTATAGTAATGTATGGATTGGAAGGCTAGGTGGTGGTAACAAAGGAAGAAACATGGTTATTGAGAAGGGAAATAAAGATTTTGCGAAAGTTATTTGGGGTAAGGAGAGAAGGAGGAAGCTGGAGAATAAGGCCAAACATACAACTACAAAAATGTTTTTGACAGATGAATATTTTAGTGAAAAATCATGCATGGAAGAACAAGATTGGTTGGTCCCGTACAGAGACTGCCAGAAACTTTGATTGTTAAAGTGGTTATAGGGAAGCTCAAGGGGAGAAAGAGAAAAGGAAGAAACAGTAAAACATGGCTTGAAACTATGGAAGAGGACCTCAAAGCAGTGGGAGTCAGAAACTGAAGAAGGAAAGCAATGGACAGAGAAGAGCGGAGGCAGTTGACAAAGAGGTCCAAGGTCTTACAAGGACTGTAGTGCCAACTGGTACAGTAGTATTCCATTTCATCTGCTTTATTTGCTATATTTTTATACCTTCTGTTTTCATAAATTACAATCAATATCACCCCTGTTACCTATGTGTTATAACCTTTAATCACAATAATTGCGTGGATTTTCACACTCTCTCTTAGAAACAATAGCTGATCACATGATTACAACTCAGTCTCTCGTATTCGACTGCTGTGCCGTGACATGCGGCCGGTGCCGTTCGTAGCTAGGTGGCGCTCCCGCGCTCATCTGATTTGCGGAGCGCCTCTATCGCCGTTTGTGCGTACTGTCGTGGCGGCACTGTTAAATGTCGTGGCACTATCACAACACTTTTCCCCCCTTGAAAAAAATAAACACTCACTTCCTTGGAGACATGGACAGCGCAGAGACATCCATGGCCTCTTGTGAGGCCCCGAGGAGATCCCGCGCAGAGACACGGGAGTATGGTCGAAAATGTCCAGGACGGAAGCTCGTGCGAGGAACGTGCCTCCTGGATGAGATGATGGGTGAAAACTCCGGAGCAGCATCCATAGGTGTCATTGACCTGGGAGTGTGCTCCAGCGAGATGGGCCCCGGAGAAGGCGGCGTCGCGACTGGGGCCGGTTCCGGAGTACTTGGAAGCGGCAGCGACGGCGGCTGCATCAACACGGACGGTAGATCGGCAGCAGCGACAGGACTGGCGTCTCGAGCTGGTGGAGGCGAAGGATGGGGCGGTGGCACAGGCGTGGCCACCACTCGTGGGCGCATCTGGTCGTAATGGCGAACAACCGTGCCGTCGCCCGTACGGATTTCACAAAGCCGGCGGCCACGAAGAGCCTTGACCACCCCTGGAATCCATTTAGGGCGAGATCCATACCCTCGTGCCCACACGTCGGCGCCCACCGAGTATTTTCCCGCACTAGGGGACACAGTACAAGGCCTGACAGGGTGAAGCAGGTGCAGTAGAGTGCGCGGTTGGCGGCCATGCAAGAGTTCAGCAGGGCTGCGATCACCCAGAGGCGTGAAGCGATAAGAACTCAGAAATTGCAGCAGGGCGTCATCTGTGGAAAAATCACTAAGGAATTTTTTCATCTGGCATTTGAAAGTGCGGACAAGGCGCTCGACCTCCCCATTCGATTGCGGATGGAAGGGAGGTGCGGTAACATGATGAATCCCTTGTCCAGTACAAAAATCACGGAAGGCCTGCGAAGAGAACTGAGGGCCATTGTCCGTGACGATCGTGGATGGAAGACCTTCTAGCGCAAAGATTTTGGACAAAGCCAGCGTCGTCGCCGCAGTGGTGGGCGACGGACATCTAACAACAAATGGAAACTTCGAGAAGGCGTCAATCAACAGTAGCCAATAAGTACCGAGGAAGGGGCCAGCAAAGTCGGCGTGCACCCGTTCCCATGGCTGAGCTGGATCAGGCCACGGAGAGGGCATTGTACGAGGTGCCGCCAGTTGTTGAGCACACTGGCCACATGCAGCAACCATATGGGCGATGTCCGAATCAATGCCGGGCCAATAAACGTGCCTGCGGGCCAGGGACTTAGTCCGAGAAATACCCCAATGGCCTCCGTGCAACAGTTTGAGAACATCTTTGCGAAGAGAGGCTGGCACCACGACCCGTGGAGATGCGCCATCCGTGGCCAGAAGAACAACACCATCACGAACAGACAGACGAAGGCGCAAGGCATGGTAGTTGCGAAGGGGATCCGATGCCCGGCCCCCGGTCCTGTCTGGCCAACCTCGTTGAACAAAACCGATCACCCGACGCAGGACCGGGTCCCGCGCAGTAGCTGACGCGACCTGCGAACCTGTAAGTGGAAAGCCCTCGACTGCACGACGTTCTTCCTCATCAATGTGGAAACAGAGGAGTTCATCGCGATCGAAAACAGGGTCGGGGCCCATCGGCAATCGCGACAATGCATCCGCGTTTGCGTGCTGGGCCGTTGGGCGATAGTGAATCTCATAATGAAAACGAGACAAGTATAAGGCCCAACGTTGCAGGCGGTGAGCTGCCTTATCCGGAAGTGACGCCGAGGGGCTGAACAGAGAGACCAGCGGTTTGTGGTCGGTGATGAGGTGAAACTTAGAACCATACAAAAAAACGCTGAACTTTTTTAGAGCATAAATGATAGCGAGCGCCTCCTTTTCGATTTGAGAGTAACGCCGTTGCGCCTCGTTGAGGGTCTTGGAAGCATAGGCAATGGGTCGTTCCGACCCATCCTCATACCGATGGGCGAGAACAGCCCCTAGGCCATACTGTGACGCGTCAGTCGCCAGAACCAAGTGCTGACCCGGACGGAATGTGGCAAGACAAGGCGCCGACTGCAAATGAGCCTTCAGGCGGACAAAAGCCTGCTCACACCCGTCGGACCAACAGAAGGGGACGTTTTTGCGTAACAGCTGATGCAGAGGATAAGCTACCGCTGCTGCGGATGGAATGAATTTGTGATAATAAGCAATCTTGCCTAGAAACGCCTGAAGTTCTTTGACCGTAGACGGCCGGGGTAGAGCGTTAATGGCCGCAACGTGCTCACGGAGAGGGCGTATGCCCTCACGGGACAACTGGAAACCAAGATACTCAATGGAGGGTTGGAAGAACTGTGACTTGTCCAGATTGCACTTCAACCCAGCCGAATGCAAAACCCGAAACAGTGAACGTAAATTACGAAGGTGCTCCGCAGTGGAGGCTCCCGTGACAACAATGTCATCCAGATAGTTTATGCAGCCGGGAACGGAAGCCGTGAGCTGTTCCAAAAACCGCTGAAAAATGGCCGGTGCGCTAGCGACGCCAAATGGTAATCGCTGGTACTGATACAACCCACAAGGAGTGTTGATAACGAGAAATTCCTTGGAAGGAGCGTCCAACGGCAACTGATGGTACGCCTCCGATAAGTCAAGTTTGGAAAAGAACTGGCCCCCAGCGAGCTTGGTAAACAACTCCTCAGGACGAGGAAGAGGATAAGTGTCAATGACGCTCTGAGCGTTGACAGTGGCTTTAAAGTCACCACACAATCGCAGACTCCCGTTTGGTTTAGAAACCACCACGATCGGCGATGCCCATTCGCTGGAGGTAACCGGAAGGAGAATCCCTGAAGCTGTTAACCTGTCTAGCTCAGCCTTGACAGGTGCACGCAACGCCACTGGAATAGGGCGTGCCCGGAAAAACTTAGGGCGAGCCGTAGGTTTAAGAGTAATGTGGGCTGCAAAATCCTTGGCACAACCCAGACCAGCAGAGAACACGGACGAAAATTCACAACACAATCCATCAAGCTGTTGATACGGAATGTCCTCAGATATGAGGTGCACATCATCATCAATGGAGAACCCAAACAACTGGAAAGCATCATAACCGAACAGGTTTTCAGTGCCCGCATGATCCACCACATAAAACATGAGGGGCCGAACAACAGACTTGTAGGCAGTGGAAGCATCAAACTGGCCCATGATAGGAATTTTCTGCTGATTATAAGTCCTCAGATTGCGCGTAACTGGAGACAAAGGAGGGGAGCCCAACGCCAAATACGTGCGAGAATTAATGAGAGTTACTGCAGAGCCAGTGTCCACTTGCATGCGGATGTCTTTATTCAGAACACGAACAGTAACAAACAACTTATTTGTTTGAGAAAGCACACAGTGAACATCCATGTCCGACGCCTCGTCCTCGTCGACAGGAACTTTATGGGACTGACACACAGAAGCAATGTGGCCTTTTTTCCTACATGAATTACACGTGGCCCAACGTTTTGGACACGCTGCCCTGTCGTGCTGTACGAAACAACGGGGGCAAGAAGGAAGCGCGGAACGAACCGGCTTCTGTGGTTGCTGGTTTCGCTGCGAGCGTTGCGGCCCAACGCGACGTTGTTTACGCGAGTGAACCGCCGCCACATCTTCGTTCTCCTGTGCAACAGGCAAATTGTCCTTGTCGAGAGTTGACTGTACAGCGCCTACATCACACCACGCGTCTATTTGCGCGCCAGCAGCGTGAGACACTTCAAAGGATTGAGCGATGCTTAGAACTTCCGACAACGACGGGTTTGGCAGTTGTAGGGCACGTTGCCGAACTTCTTTATCAGGAGCAAGCCGTAGAATAGCATCCCTAACCATTGAATCCGCATAAGACTCGTGATGAGTGTCCGTGACAAACTGACATTTCCTACTCAGGCCATGTAGTTCCGCCGCCCAAGCCCGGTAAGATTGATGGGGCTGTTTACGACACCGGTAGAACGCCACGCGGGCGGCAACGACGTGGGTGTTTGTTCGATAATAGGCAGACAATAAGTCACACATTTCTTGGAAGGACAGGGAGGCTGGTTCCCGCAGAGGGGCTAACTGAGATAGCAGCTGATAGACTTGAGGGGAAATCCAAGATAGAAATAACGACTTACACATAGGAGCGTCGACAACGCCGAAAGCCAAGAAGTGTTGCCGCAAACGCTTCTCATAATTCTCCCAGTCTTCAGCGGCCTCGTCGTAAGGAGGGAATGGAGGCGGAGAAGAGGAGGACAGACGATGAGTAAGCGACGTCGACAACGCCTGAATCGCTGCCGTCAGCTGTATTTGTTGTTCAATGAGCGCTTGCATAAGCTGTTCCATGTCTGCCCCGTCACGAACACGCAAATCCACAACGCGGTGAAAATATCCCATCCTCGTCGCCAAAAAGTGTTATAACCTTTAATCACAATAATTGCGTGGATTTTCACACTCTCTCTTAGAAACAATAGCTGATCACATGATTACAACTCAGTCTCTCGTATTCGACTGCTGTGCCGTGACATGCGGCCGGTGCCGTTCGTAGCTAGGTGGCGCTCCCGCGCTCATCTGATTTGCGGAGCGCCTCTATCGCCGTTTGTGCGTACTGTCGTGGCGGCACTGTTAAATGTCGTGGCACTATCACAACACTATGATTTCTGTTTATTTATTTGATCCTCTGCTGTGTTCACTGTTTCGCCTCTCAAAGTAACACATAGGTCTTCTAATATATTTCACTCTCCACTTTGTGATGATTGTTGCCTAGTGCTCCCTCTGAGACTCACAACAGTCACTGGTTCTTTAAGTTTATCCAGGGACCATCTCCGTAAGTTCTTACCTTTTCCCACACTCTTAGCTTTAAAGTACATTCATAGACAATGAATTATGGTCACAGTCCATATCTGCCCTGAACATGTCATACATTTTAAAATCTGATTTCAAAATCTCTGTCTTATCATAATATAAAAAATCTAACTTTATAAGGGAGTACATATGCTGTGACACTAGGGTCATTATGTCCAACTGGTTTAAGATCTGACTACATTAGGTTTCAGAGTGAATAACACATTTTATCCTTATCAGATGATCATGTGCAACAAACACAGAAGATTAAATAAAGTATGATAAAAATAATGTAGAGTCAGAAGGGACATAATACTGGAAACGCTGACAAACAACTACAAATTTTACATAAAAGTACACAGATTTTTTAGTAGAATTGATGTTTCATATAATGAAATCAAAGGAAAAAGACAAGCTCCTTAATGAGCAAACTGAGTTTATAACAGGTGCATTTATTTTAATGTTTACGACAATCTATTCTGGTGAGGAAGTCACTGCAGCCTACATGTGTGCTTCAAGTGATACTCTCTGTGACAGAGACACTATGCTGTTTGGACTGCGTTGTCACTTTTGAGCATCTGCACAGTTAATGCAAACACTTTGCAGCCACAATAGGATTGCTAGCTTCCTGCAATGGTATTACACTCCGTGCCAAGTTATCTCTTCTGAGTTCATGTGCAGTGATGTAAACATCTCATGACCACTCTGTGCCCTGTTACCTCTTAAATTTATGGGCAGTGGGGTAAACAATAAGACTTTACTCTGGTTTAAATATAGTTTTACTGTCTTAGCAACTTGCATTAATAGGATTCCAGCCAATAAATTTACCTTTTGAAAAATACAAATGGAAACATGGTTTTAAACAATAAGCAGAACTACGAACTTTTAGCTGAATACATTGAAAATCCATTCAATTATGAAGAACCTATTGACAGATTACAATTTCAAAAATCACAACATGAAAATCCACCATCGTAGACACCTACAGTAGAAGAAATAGAAAAGACTATCAAGTTTCTGAAGAATAACAAGGCACCAGGAGAGGAGGGAAGAGGAGAGGAGAGGAGAGGAGAGGAGAAATGTGGAAACTAGAGGGCTTATCCATATGGCAGAAAATTCACAAGGTAATTAAAGATATTTGGACAAAATCAATCAAATCCAGGGACTGGAAACAACCACTGATCCATCCTCACCACAAAAAAACAAGAGAAAACAAGACACCAACTACAGGGGTATCTCCATGTTACAGTAACATACAACATATTATCTAATGCATCTCTAAATACAAAAAGGGACAAGTAGGATCTAATATAGGAGAGTACCAAGCAAGTTAGATCATGTGCAGAACATATTCTTAATTTAAAAACTGTTTTGAGAGTGAGAACTATACAAAATAAAAACACAGTAGTTACTTTCATAGACTTCAAGAAGGCTTACGATTCAGTTGACAGACAAACACTATTTCAGATACTTTACCAATCAGGCTTCAATGAAAATACCAGAAGACTTGTTGAACAACAAGTGCTCACGGGTACAACATCAAGTATTAAGTTTGAAGGCGAAATTTCTGAACCGTTCAAAATCAAAACAGGAGCTTGACATGGAGATGGACAGTCCCAATTCTCTTTAACTTGGTTTTAGATAAAATAGTAAAAACATGGGAAAACACATTAGAAAACAGAGGCATAAAAGATATTAACATGGGACAAAGAAAGACCAAATATGAAGTAAAATGTTTAGCCTTTGCAGATGATATAGCATTGATAAGTGAAAACCTAACAGACGCAAATTATATGCGTGATCTATTACATGACACTGTTGAAAAGACTAGGCTAAATATATCTTATGAAAAACAGAGTACATGGAACACAAACACAATATAAAAAAATATGAAAACACAGTATGGAAAAATTAAAACAGTTAATAAATTTAAACACCTCGGATAATGCATCCAAGCCAACAGAATGCATAACACAACAAATAAAGAAAGAGCAAAGAAGTTAGAATTTGCATACAAATTAACACATAACTACTACTATAAGAAACCAATATCCAATCAAGCAAAGATCACACATTAAAATTCAGTTAGTATGATACAAGCAACATATGAATCAGAGTGCCTTAACATTGAATTAGGAAGGCGAGGGTGGGGAGGGGGGGGGCAAAAAAAAAGGGAGGAGAGGGGGAGAGAGAAGGGGAGAGAGAGGGAGATGGAGTGGGAGAGGGAGAGGGAGAGGGAGAGGGAGAGGGAGAGGGAGAGGGAGAGGGAGAGGGAGAGGGAGAGGGAGAGGGAGAGGGAGAGGGAGAGGGAGAGGGAGAGGGAGAGGGAGAGGGAGAGGGAGAGGGAGAGGGAGAGGGAGAGGGAGAGGGAGAGGGAGAGGGAGAGGGAGAGGGAGAGGGAGAGGGAGAGGGAGAGGGAGAGGGGGAGAGAGAGGGGGAGAGAGAGGGGGAGAGAGAGGGGGAGAGAGAGGGGGAGAGAGAGGGGGGAAGGGGAGAGAGGGGGGGAAGGGGAGAGAGAGTGGAAGGGGAGGGGGAGAGAGGGGGGAAGGGGAGGGAGAGAGAGAGGGGGAGAGAGGGGGAGAAGGGGAGGGGGGAGAGAGAGGGGGGAGAGAGGGGGAGAAGGGGAGGGGGAGGGGGAGGGAGAGAGAGGGGGGGGGAATCTGTAGAATGGATAGAAGTAGTGACGAAAGATGCAAACAAAACACGTGTTACAGAAGAACTAATACATGACAGGAATCACTGCAGGCTACTGACAGAAAATGCGACCTATGAAGAAGATAAAGCACAACCTCAACCACAGAAAGTGTTGACAGATGATCAGAGATGAGACGTTGGAGAGAATATGAAGAAGTCTAGGAAGAAAGGAAGAAAAAGAAATATATTAAGTCTTAGGTTGTATGTGGTCCATAGCTGGTCAAGTTAAAAAACGACCTGAATAAAAATTAGAACTTCCTATGCAACTCTAATATAATACATGGTTTATTCCATTTGAAGATTTGCCATAGGGCTATAGAGGACATGCACATCCAGCACACTTGGTTTTACCTACGTAATTCCTTGATTTTTTGTTAGTAGTCTGGTTTGACAAAATATGTAGTGAACATTGTGTCACCAAATGCGGCCCATGACAACACATATGAACCACATACATTTCAGTTTTACTTTACTTAACTCTGAAATACAATTGTCCATTCCCTCCAACCCCCGCCCCCCCAACAAGTCCGAGACGTTAATGCAAGCTTTTCTCTTTTTTCCCATTGTAACATACGAGGATGGCCAATGTAGGCTGAAACACGTAATGGGTGTTTCATAGAATGTGATTGTATCTAAAATAAAAGGGATTTCTCATTTTTAATTACTGTATTTGCCAGCTTATAACATGCACTAGCATAAAAGATGCACCCCACTTTTTAAGACTTTTTTTGGGAAAAAATGTCTCACTTAATAAATCTACTGAAAAACAGTTATATTACATATGTGCACATACATAAAATATCTAGGCAGAAAGAGATAGGTAAAAGTGCTTACATTTTAATTTTCATTCTCAAATCTGCAAAAGTCATCCTCATAAATGAAGGTAGAAATACTTGAAGCCACTAAGTCAGAATCTGAATCCTCATATAATAAATTATTCTATGTACTATCCAGAGAATTATTATTTCCACACTTCTTAAACACTTTAATCACTGTTTCAGTTTTAAAGGAGTCCCTTGAAGCTTTGACTCGCTCACAAACTTGAAAACTCTTCCTCCTTCCTAATGGCGTAACTTCAAAATCTGTAGATAGCAACCAGGTGTTTCACTGCTCCTTCATAAGTACGTTGAATGGCCTTAGTAACTTGCAGTCAATGTTTATATATTTAGAACTTTCAATGTAACTTTTAGGTTAAAGTAAACTAGTTAGCTCTCCTAGAATTACAGCTAATTTCAGTTCACTCACTCAATTTTTAATGTCTTCTGTTCTGTGAGAAAGAAACTGGTCCCATACTAACTGGGTATGTATCCTCAGCAGGCCTCCAGGTCACCTACACCAAATTTTATCTATCCACAACTTTATTCCTCCTCTATTCATCCACCTTTTATTCGGTACATGGAAAAATACTCACTACAGCAATTATTCGTTAGGAATAATAATTTTTTCCCATAAGCACAACAGGACATAATGACTGAGTAATGAGTCTTTTCGTGTCCAGAAGTTTTAACAATAATGCTTTTTGTAGCCACAGCTGTGTTAGAAGGCACATCATAGGTTAGCACAATCTTATCCAGGTCTCCAATTTTTGAAAGTTCAAACTTTTCTCTTTTTCTTGCCTTGGTGACAAATCAATGAAATTCAACAATTTGTTCTTCGTACTCAGCTGGCACCTTTTGTGATATTTTGTCTTGGTCCACACACAAAGCCGATACCTATTCGCAAATGTTGAATTCCACAATATTGATACAGTCAAGTCGGCAATCCCTCTGGTATTGGCTGTTGCTTTCACTTGATGAATGATCATTTTCCTAGAAACTGGAGCCTTTCTGTAGCTCTGTTTCCATCCTCTTTATCACATGCAATCATTTGCATATTATATGCAATACTACAGCAGTTCCATTTTTCAATCATAGTTTCCAAATAAAATCACAATACAGGTACAAGAAATGTGGATCTCCACACTACACACTTCAATAACCAAAGACTGAATGAACAATATAAAAACTGTTAACAGTGGTGCATGTGCAACTACAGAACTCTATACAATTGGAATGCTCAAAATTTGCAAGGAAGCTAGCAATGAATTCCTTCAAGCCAAAAGCATAGAAATTTTGAAGAAGTAGATTTAGTGCTTCTCAGCAAATTTCACTAGCATGCCTTCTCTATCATTTCTGGCATCTAATTCAAAGTTGTCTCTTTAAGAATTATTTTTTTAACTTTGTCCTTATCTTTTCATTGATGTTGTCCTACAATGTCAATTACTTTTGATTAACTGCTCTAATAGCTCCTCATAAAGATTTTCAACTGCCTTCATCAGGGGGTAAGATGGCTGGGGCATAAACTTGTATTATTTGCATTAAATTTTTAATTCTATTCTATTGAGATTCCTTCATTGTCAACACTTTATAATTTGATCTTCAATTTTCTTGTAGTGATGAAACTTATTCACGAGTATCTGCCTTTGTCTGTGCCTCTATAGTAAAAGACATTTCCAGACTGCAGCTGCACGAGATTATCTTTCTTTCTTCATAATTCTAATGCTCTCACTGTAGTTCCCTTGACATTACTTACTTCCACTTCCAGTACAAGTAGTCTACCTTCAGTCCTAAGTCACCTTTCACTTTTTAGTCCTTATATGAAGCTCATAGAAGCAATCATGTCTTTATGAGTAATGATATTCTATTTTCGCCAGAGTTCATGTAGCAAGGTGTTGTCAGAGAAGTAGCTGGGTGTGCCCTATGTTACAAATACATTTGCCTGAGTTCCCTCAGCCCATTATTTTTAACATGCTATAACCTAGTTTGAGATACCAGCATCTGGGACCTCACACTTAGCAATGAGGCTTAGAGAACCATATCCATGGTACAGTAGCCTTCCAGGACCAAAGAGCTTGGTGAAACACATGGCCAATGCTAAATCTCAGTGAAGCACAGTTCAGAGCAGTTTCAGACCAACTGCTTGTTAATGTTGAGCATGAAAATATTCCTTCAAAGGGACAATCAGTTACGGTCAGTCAATGTTTGTCAGTCAGTCAGACAGTTTTCTATTGCAGAAAATAATGTGGTCCATCTTGAATTTGAAGATACCCACTTTCCATGCTGTCTGCGATGCAGATTGGAGAGCTGCTCTTCTGAGTCTTTTCACCAAATTGATTTCTGAGGTTTTTTTTTTTTTTTTTTTTTTTTGTCATATAGGGCTTTGGTGTGGAGGCTTGAGGTGTACTGGATAGCACATGACAGTAGCGGGACACATACTGCTTGGTTCATCTGTAATGGTTCTTCCACTTGGACAGTCCTATCGATGACTATGCGATTGCTAGTATAGCTCTCAGCTTCATGTAACTAGCAAACTTCTCTATCCACGTAGTCATCTGCTAAAATAAGGTGATGTCATCGGAAAGGCTACCCTACACATTGGCATAAGATGTTACATTCAGTAATGCCTTTTCTTTAATGCTGCTGCATTATAAATATTGGTGTCATGTGTTAAATTAATACTGTCAGTCTCAGTTTGTCATGTTCAACAGCCACATGTTACAGACTACTAAATAACTCAATTATTTTTTTGAGCACCAAAGTCAGTTAAAAATGTGCTCATGTCAAATGGAAGTGAACTATAATGTTTCCCAACAGTCCATACCACACTCTGAAACTCTGCTTTTACAATTAGTTACAAGCAATTGTGCATAAGCAACAACCATGCAGTGACGCATAGCAAGACATCAAATAATCAAAGCAGTGTCCAGCACATGTAATATATTAGTTATAACTCTGAATTGTATGGCAGTTAAAAAACAACTTTACAGTTATTATGAAACAATAAAATACACCAGAAGAGAACAGATACAAAACCACAAAATGTAATTCTGTATCATATGCCAAATGATCTACACAAGTTACAGTTCTGTACTTTTAAGTTCAAAGTATACAACACAGAGGAACTTTCCACATGAGGATTTTAAAATAATTGAAGACCACCCATATCACAAGATGTAGCAAAATATCCCAGATATAAAAAAATGATCCTGGCAAAAGTGTATGTTCACAAGATGACAAGTTAAAAAAATAATGAAAGAGTAACAGAAGATAAAATCTTTTGAAGCTCTACTAAGGGACATAATAGTACGCTCGTAATTACCACTAACCTGTAATTCACCACTGTAGCCACTGCTGGGAATAAAGGGGCTCGGTAGAAACTCATAGCAGATTTTGAACATATAAAGGTTCAGCGAGGAGGCTAAGATGATTCACACTGCCTAAAACAAATAATGCCCAGTTGACTGTTGGTTCAGTCACATATGTAATTATTTTATTAAAATCAGTGGTAGGTGAAGGTGCTGCAGAAGCTTAGTACACTAATTTAAGAAATCAATGTCAGAGATGACAGTAAAGACTATATGGAACAGACTCAAGACTGTTATTCCACAAGACATACTGATTATTCTTTAAAGCAAATTAGAATATGCACAGATGAGATGAGGACAAACTACTTTGCCTCCAGTTCTCATATTTTCCATCAGCAAAAGAAGATCTACCTTCGGTATAGCTTCAGAAATCTCTCAAGATACACATGATAATGAAAGAAGAGAGTCCTTATGTAATGTACAGAACAAGTCTCAATATAAATTTTTCATCCAATTCTAATGTGTACTCAATAAAAATACGACTAACACAATAGATCTGAACTACAGTATAATGGCAGCTTGCAACAAACAAGGATTTCAATGACAGATTTGATACTCTAAATGCTGGTAGGTTCGGCTACCATTACATACAGTAAAATTTCTTATAGCTTAAGCTAGAAACACCACTAAATGTCCACAGTATCTGACTGGAAGATGAAAGGATTACTATACAAAAAATCCAATATCTAAGCTTAAGGCAAGTAGCTGCCATAATTTGCAAAAGCTACAGAAACAAGACTTGTGAAATGGCAACCTTCTAATATTAATAGGGACATTAAACAATGCAATACTTTCATTACTGTAAAAAACCATTATTTACTTTCCAGAAACAGAGCAATTCACTTTTCATATCTAGTCAACAACATAACAGACTGCCTATGGGGTCATTCCATGCCAATTCAACTAATTTGAGAAAATGTTCCAGCTGATAGTCTCAGATTTGGCTGAAATTTAGCACACCAATGGTACTAAGTGTGGAACACTCATGTACAAAATTTTAAGTTCCCCTGCCAATTGGCAGAATTATGGCTTGTGAAAGGAGGTGGCATGACCTGGAAATTGCAACCTGCATCTGGCAATCTATCTTCAGACCCAACTTCAGGTCTTAATAACTTTGGAACTATTCTGTACAGTCCAGTGAAATTTTTACAACCCAGTAACATCCACTTAAAGAACACACTCTATGAATCAAACACCAACAACATATTTCTGAGGAAAAATAAAAAATTCTAAAATGTAATTTCAAAAATGTTATACGTTGAAAGGTAGATATTGTAGGTGCCCTCTTTGCCAAATATAATTCACTCAAAAAGGTTATAAATTTTTTTCTGGTAAGCTTAATGTGGTCTAAACACACACAGAACTCATCTTGCTCGTATCAGTCACACAAATAGAGTCACATGCACATGAAAATACAAAAAAAAATTGAAAAATTACCTGAAAAACATGGATTTTGTAAGTGTGGTAGCACAAAAGGGACAAGTGTTATCCAAGCTAAATTTCAAACACTGCATAAGTAGACCATAATCTAATATGTGGCAAAATTTCAACTTGTTATTGCAAGGCATTTGTGTACAATAAAAGTTGACAGAGATGTATTTGGTTACTTTTCCTTTGACATGATTTAGCAAGTAATAGTGATGCAGACAGCTTGTTTCAGATAAGGCTGTAGCAATTGTTGGGAACCATTAGGCAACAGAAAGTTAAACAATGGTAGTTTTCAGGGACAGAAAGAGTCATTGTTAGGCAGGAACAACAAAGGAAACAAGCAACAATTACAGGTTACTTATGTTTTTAAGATTCTAGTTCAGACTGGTCAGTGCTGTTGTGGAAGTTCCATGCAGCTTTTCGCGGATGATGCTGTAGTATACAGAGAAGTTGCAGCATTAGAAAATTGTAGCGAAATGCAGGAAGATCTGCAGCGGATAGGCACTTGGTGCAGGGAGTGGCAACTGACCCTTAACATAGATAAATGTAATGTATTGCGAATACATAGAAAGAAGGATCCTTTATTGTATGATTATATGATAGCGGAACAAACACTGGTAGCAGTTACTTCTGTAAAATATCTGGGAGTATGCGTGCGGAACGATCATATAAAATTAATTGTTGGTAAGGCGGGTACCAGGTTGAGATTCATTGGGAGAGTCCTTAGAAAATGTAGTCCATCAACAAAGGAGGTGGCTTACAAAACACTCGTTCGACCTATACTTGAGCACTGCTCATCAGTGTGGGATCCGTACCAGATCGGGTTGACGGAGGAGATAGAGAAGATCCAAAGAAGAGCGGTTCATTTCGTCACAGGGTTATTTGGTAACCGTGATAGCATTACGGAGATGTTTAGCAAACACAAGTGGCAGACTCTGCAAGAGAGGCACTCAGCATCGCGGTTTGGCTTGCTCACCAGGTTTCGAGAGGGTGTGTTTCTGGATGAGGTATCGAATATATTGCTTCCCCCTACTTATACCTCCCGAGGAGATCACGAATGTAAAATTAGAGAGATTCGAGTGCGCACGGAGGGCTTTCCGGCAGTCGTTCTTCCCGCGAACCATACGCGACTCAAACAGGAAAGGGAGGTAATGGCAGTGGCACGTAACCACACACCGTTGGGTGGCTTGTGGAGTATAAATGTAGATGTAGGAGTGTGTTCTCTAAATTGATGTTAATGGGTTGTAAAAATTTCACTGCATTGTGTGGAATAGCTCCAAAGTTATTAAGACCTGAAGTTGGGTCTGAAGATACATTGCCAGATGCGGGTTGCAATTTCCGGGTCACGCCACCTTCTTTCACAAGTCATAATTCTGGAACCAATTGGCAGGGGAAACTAATACTTTGTACACGAGTGTTCCACACATGGTAGAATTAGTGTACTGAATTTCAGTCAAATCTGAGACTATGAGCTGGAGCCCCTGGTTGAACTGACATGGAATGACCCTATGACATGTATTTTTAATAACCAGTTTCAGCCATCAAAGATACCACCTTACATGAAAATAGGTTGCAGCACATCTAACACTAACAAGACAGTGAACACTCAAAAATTTAATGCAGGGGAATGGGATGAAGTGGATCATGTCTCTTTTTTTGTCTATTCAATTTTAATTTTTTTAATGCCCTTAAAGAAGAACATGATTCACACATCCCAATGGGGCGAATGTCTACTGCAGACATCATGTTCACTTACTGAAACTATGTAGTTTATTTTAATCCATAAGAACCCATATAATTTATTTTGTAATTATTCCATGCTACCTTACCAAGAACTTTCTGGTTATGCTTCTATGGTGGCTTGCTTGTTACGTGTAACTGGTTTAGGAAAGGGGAATGTGATGGGTGTATATAGAATGTAGTGTCAGAGTTGGGCCACTGATAGCAGTGAAAGAAAAGAGAAAGTATGAAACCTGACCTGGACATAATTTACTTATCTCAAAAAGCGGCAAATGGTCTGCTGCCCTTAGTATTTTTATCAGACCAAAACTTTAAACGGCCCTCACTACATGTATACAGCAGACAGGATTGGGAATTAACCTAGGACAATGATGCATATCCTTTCTCCCTTTTACAGTCAAATATTGGCAACAAGAATTTCTTCTGCCAACTGAATTCGAAGCAGCTACCATTTAACAAGTCTGCAGGGATGGGTTGTCAGAGAAGTTATCTGATTTGGATTTTAACTGTGAGAGTAATTTTACATTTATAAGCTGTAGTGCGAAAAACAGCCAGGTCATTCCATGTTA
Organism: Schistocerca gregaria; assembly: GCF_023897955.1. Lineage (NCBI taxonomy): Eukaryota > Metazoa > Arthropoda > Insecta > Orthoptera > Acrididae > Schistocerca > Schistocerca gregaria. The sequence goes on along the minus strand of NC_064921.1, from coordinate 291,867,940 downwards.
AGTCATGCAATAATTCTAGGATTTGTATTCCACCATATCAGATTTTCACAAAGCTTTGCATATCTGCTCAGAATTAAGAATTAGGAGAATTTTTGTATAATTTTTTGGTCTCAAGACAAACTTTCTTTTATACTGAATTTTCAACGTAGTGATGTTATGATAATTTGGCTTTGCGAGAATGTCCACCGAAAGTGGTACTTACCTATAGAAATACTCATAACTCAGATCTTTATGAAGCTTCTTTTCAGAAGTTAAGAGAGGCATGTAGTTAAAAGAAACAATTATTTAAGCAGTAAAGTTAGAAAGAAAATTACAAAAAATGTATGTTGCTTTGCCATTTCTGGAAAAATTACAGGGGCATCGAAAAATGCTTATACCACATTTGTCCATCCTGTTGAGAGCCTAGTTTTGGTCTTAAATAATCCAAAAACTTGTAAATATTCTAATAAACTACAAATATCTATTGGGTTTCTATGAATGTAGCTACACAAATAAATACGAAAGCAAAATACTTTTTGCTGTGATGAAACACGGCCATTCCAGGTAAGTCCATTCAGGATTGAAGTCCACTGCTTTAGATACAGTGTTATATGATTTACATGCTTGAACACCAATTATTCTAGGCAGACAAATTAACCTTATATGTGAAAAATTTATTTCATTTCATTAATTCCTGAAAGGATATAATATATTGTATTTACCTGTGCAGCTACCCACCTGCTCACAGTAATAAGAAAGCATTTTGTGAGCCTGCAGTAGCTTGCTTGGAACCTTCATAGGTATGAAAAAAAGCAACATCATTGACATGTAATGTTCAACATCAATGACATGTGTCAGTCAGTCCATATGGCTCAGTTGCTCTTTGTCTTTCTGTGAGACAGGTAATATTTATTTGCATTGCAGCCACTTATTGTTCCATTTGCAATGAAATACATTTTCAAATGACGTAGTACTCAGTTAAGTATGAGGGTGAGTCAGAAAATGTTTGCCCCTATTCTTTTTTTTAGCCATATTATGACTGTAAATGGATAGTCAACGTATCCAGTGCCATTGGTGAACCTTCTTGGACTGGCCCAGTTTTATCTACTGGTAGCTTCATGGCATAGTGCTGCTCTCAGGTATTAAGATGGCTGTTATACTTCACACATTCAATGATTGCTATTCATTTTCAGTGGAGCAAGGGATGATCACTCTTCAGAATCAATGCGGAAAAACAGCCCACCTATGGGGAAATGTGTGTCACTTTTAGACACACAAGGAGGAGGAAGAGGAGGAGGAGGAGGAGGAGGAGGTTGTCGTGGTGGTGGTGGTGGTGTGAGTTCACAAGAGATCGTGAAGACTTGCATGACAATGAGCATTCAGGGAAGCTGCATTCGTCACTGACTGGTGACAACATTTCCTGTATGGATGCAATGGTGAAATCAGATCTGCGTGTGCACCTCACGGTCATTTTCCAGGAGCCTGATATTTTGTATGGGAGTGTTTACAATGACATTCAAGAGTCCTTACAGTACCAGAAGGCTTCATGATGGTGGATGCCTAAGCAATTGGACACACTGAATCATCTGCAACAGGGCAAAGGATGATTTCCATGTTCCTGATCTGCTTCCTGGGAGTACAGTTATTCACATACAATGTTAAGCCAAGATAGGAGTCCGATGGTAGTTCCACAATAAATCAATTGAATTCTACCACAGAGGCATCTCAAATTTAGTGCCCATGACGGGACAAGTATCTGAGCTGATGTGAGGACTATGTGGAAAAATAGTGTAAGGCACACAGAACAGCAAACATGTTTGTAATTACCTGTGTGCACCTTATATTGGCTAATAAAAAAAAATGAATTTGTGTAGTGTCAGAAATTACTTAGAACACCACATCATTTAATGACCTACACATCTGTAAAAGAAACACCTCAAAAATTTTTCAGAGCTGAGTGAAGACAGCAAGATTTGATATCGCTAAGGTCCAATATAAACGTTTCAGAAGGAAACATTATTTGCTACGAGAATCAATGTAAAACAAGGTATAAAACTGTGTACGTGTTATAAGATTTGTGAACAAAAAAACTGAAATCAGTGATGGACATGAAAGTGGTGTATGTGACCTGGAGGTGAAATTTCACGAGTCAGTACTAAAAGGTCAAAGTATCGAGGATGTAAATAAGATTTTAGATGATGTGACGTGCTCTCCCTTAAAACTTCATTCCATTCAAACTCACAGTATGGCCTTACAGGGCAAATGGAAACTAGAAAAAGTGAGGCATGTTTTGGAAAAAAGTGTACTTGTCATTATATTACAGTGCTGAAGTTTCCGACGGTAGGGATGATAAAATGGATGATGAAACTGTCTAACAGAATTGGTAAAACAGTCTGCAACTGATGATGAGTGCACTGACATGTTGGTAATAAAATTACAAGCATTTAAACTGCATTAATTTATGTCTAAGTGTCACAAAAGAGCCCTAAAAAAATTGGAAAAAATCTAATACACGAAAAAGCAATTCTATTCGCTGAAAATCCCAGTTCTGTAACTCAGAATGAACTCAAAGTTACCACAGAAGAAGAAGCAGCTATATAACCCATCCTGTTCATGTTTATAACAACATTATGAAAAGAATAGATTGATATACACCACATAGAGGAGCTATTGAGTTGTAGACAGGCACGATGAAAAGGCTGCTAAACATTCAAGTTTTGAGACAAAAACGTCTTTTTCAGAAATAGAAAAAAAAAAACAGAAACACAAAACCACACGTGCAAGTCATGTGTATACAATCTGGGGTGGATGATGCGGTAAGGATCAGGCGTGGGTTGTACATCACATGGGTGCTATCACTCTAACAGGGTATTCTGCCACTCTGTGAACCTACGCAATTCGTTTGTTCGTTCCGACTCCACCCCTGCTCCCAACCCCTCATCTCACAGCTTGTATCCCTACAACAGACCTAGATGCATGAACTGCCTCATACATCCTCCCAGCTCCACCTACTCCAGGCCGGTCACAGGCATCACCTATCCCATCAAAGGCAGGGCTACCTGTGAAAGCAGCCATGTGATCTACAAACTAAGCTACAACTACTGAGCTGCCTCCTATGAGGGAATGACAACCAACATGCTGTTTCTCCATATGAAAGGCCAAACTGTGGCCAAGAGTCAGCTGGACCACCCAGTTCTGAACATGCTGCCCAACACTACATGCTTCACTTCAATGACTGCTTCACGGCCTGCACCATCTGGATCCCTCCTATCAACACCAGCTTTTCTGAATTACAATAGTGGGAAATCTCCTGACAACATTTCCTTCGTACCCATAAACACTTGTTGGTTGGCTGATTTGAGGGAGGGGACCAAACAGTGAGGCCGTCAGTCCCATCAGATTACGGAAGGATGGGGAAGGAAGTGAGCTGTGCATTTTCAAAGGAATCATCCCAGCATTTACATGGAGCAATTTAGGGAAATCACAGAAATCTAAATCAGGATGGCTGGATGAAGGTTTGAATCGTCATCCTTCCGAATCTGAGTCCAGTGTGCTAACCACTGTGCCACCTCACTCGGTGTCCCATAAAAGTGTTGGCCTCAACCTTCGCTACTCCCTCTCCTTCACTTACCTATCACCTTCCCCGCCCACATTCCGGCACTTCACATGTCTTCTATTCCACCAATGCACCTACAGCCTTTCCTCCTCCTCACCCCCCGCCCCCCCCATCCCCCCCACGCACACACAACTTAGTACAGCTGCCCAACCAGACATAACAGCCATATACTGTGTCCACCACCTCCCTGCATGCTCTCACAGGCAGCACATCTTCCCCAATCCCTATACTACTATTCCTCCCTCTCCCTGCTCCATTCCCACTCCTTACCCAACCACTCACCCTAGATTGCTGCACACTGTAAGTCCACAGTCAGGCCACTGCGGCTGGAGAGAGTGGCTGTGTGTGTGTGTGTGTGTGTGTGTGTGTGTGTGTGTGTGTGTGTGTGTGTGTGTGTGTGTGTTTTCTATTTCTGAAGGAGGACTTTTTTTGTCCAAAGGCTTAAATGCTTTGAAGTCTTCTTCATTGTGCCTGTCCATGAACGTGTGGATAACCTCTTAAGAATAAAGAGATGTTTTATTCCACTATGTCACTTTGTAATTTACTTATTTTGATATTTACTCACAATATAAAACAACAAAACATATGTTTCAAATTGCTACAGGGAATCTCTCATAAGATGAACCTTATTAAATTTTTTAAAAACCTAGCACTGGTTGTGAATTTGAAGAAAAGCACAAAGCTCCACGTACACAACTAGTAGTTGGAAGACTACCACCTGCCACTGGTAAAGATTACGGATTTTGAAACTAAAACAGAAAGAGACTTAAAAAGGTACTCTGCAGGAATATGAATGCCACAGCTAACTCAGTCAATCACATCAAGCAAAATAATACTGCACTGTATAACTTCTATATTTAAAATGTAGCAACCCTTTAAATGTAATGTATGGAAAAGAAAAGAGCTAAAGCTTACCTCATTGTGTTTTCCATTTCCCCAAATTATCTGCCTTCAATTTCTGTTTAATGGAACATAAACAGAACGAACTATTAGTCTATTCAAACAGTAAAGAAGTTCTTCTAAAGTGATACTCATTTTTATAAGGCTAGTTTATCAGTAAAACAAAACATTGCCTACAAATATTAATTATATCATTAGTGAGGACCACACCATCAAAGGGAATTCAAGTCAGATCACATAAAATTTTTAAGAGGATTCAACCAAAAGATTTATGGATCATTACAACAGAAAACTATAGTGTATGACACACACATTCTTTGCTCCCTTTCTTCTTAAAACATTGATAAAACCTGCTGAGATTTTCACTTCATTATTCCTCACCTTTGTTTCATACATACACCAGTTTAAAAAAAATAAGATTAAGCATCAGCAATACGAATCAGTATTAAATGATCTTTCTTTTGTTTTCCTTTTACTGTCTACAACATTGGAAATAAATTGAAGACTATACGAAATTTCTGTATTACACTGACACATTATCAAAACTTTAAACTAAATTTATTATGCAACATTAGTGAATTTACAAATCGGCAAATATAATAATCCAACAGTACCTCTCAATGAGTTCTCCAGTAATGATAACTAAATTTAGTTAGACAATGTTTGTTAACTAATCGAACTTGTCATTACATTTTGGCCACTTCTGCTCAGATTTAATAAACACTTTCAACACAAAACTTCTAGTGGTCTTTCATAAAAGACAAATTTCTTAGGACTTGTATGTATAGAAAGTGATTGAAATGTGTGTTAGGGTTGGACACTTGTAATATCAGTGAAAAAGGAGACTTGTAGGTAACAAACTGGTGAAATTGACTTTTAAAGAATTATTCAAATGTATATTTCTTCTTCCAAGTATCATTCTTACATAATTTTAAGAGCTCATTAAGCATGATTATTTTTATCAAACAATGTTCACTTGAATATATTAAAAACAAAGATTCCAAGACTTACCAAGCGGGAAAGCGCCGGCAGACAGGCACATGAACAAAACACACAAACACACACACAGAATTACGAGCTTTCGCAACTGGCAGTTGCTTCGTCAGGAAAGAGGGAAGGAGAGGGAAAAATGAAAGGATGTGGGTTTTAAGGGAGAGGGTAAGGAGTCATTCCAATCCCGGGAGCGGAAAGACTTCCCTTAGGGGAAAAAATAGGACAGGTGTACACTCGCGCACACACACACACACACACATATCCATCCGCACATACACAGACACAAGCAGACATATCATATGTCTGCTTGTGTCTGTGTATGTGCGGATGGATATATATGTGTGTGTGTGTGTGTGTGTGTGTGTGTGTGTGTGCGCGCGCGCGCGCGCGCGCGCGCGCGCGCGCGCGCGAGTTTACACCTGTCCTTTTTTTCCCCTAAGGGAAGTCTTTCCGCTCCCGGGATTGGAATGACTCCTTACCCTCTCCCTAAAAACCCACATCCTTTCATTTTTCCCTCTCCTTCCCTCTTTCCTGATGAAGCAACTGCCAGTTGCGAAAGCTCGTAATTCTGTGTGTGTGTTTGTGTGTTTTGTTCATGTGCCTGTCTGCCGGCGCTTTCCCGCTTGGTAAGTCTTGGAATCTTTGTTTTTAATATATTTTTCCCATGTGGAAGTTTCTTTCTATTTTATTTACAATGTTCACTTGAAGATATTTCTATTCTACAGTTTTATTACATATTACTCAAAAGTTCAATTAATGTTTATTTCCTGTACATATGCCATGTAAAATGACACTAAAATTGAAACTCTTAAGGAGAAATACCACTACCACATCAGGAAACCAAAATCTGTCTTGCAATCAGATTCAGAACACAATCTTGCTCTTCAGAATATATGGTTCAACCTAAATCAATTACATCAAATGCTGGGACAGGTCGATATCTTTCACTATTCGATACAATCTAAGCTTGTGATGTCAGGCTTTAGAGACGTTTCTCAGCCGATTATATCAGCTTTTGCTGTCTTCCCTGAACGTCTACAACTATCAAATGAAACTTACAATTTTGGGCATCATGTTCTAAAATAACACTAGCAACTGAAGAGCAGTAGGCAATGCATGTACAAATTCGGTATACCTTTGGGGTTTCTCTAATTTTTAAAAACATATTTGTGAGCTTTTCTGACAAAGGGTGTTAAACGGATTATAGTCTAGGAGGGATAACTGCATCAAAATAGTCTTTGGACTGAAGACTGCAACAGCAATAGACAAGGAAATGAATCTGGCTTCTCCTGAATGACATCCAGTGCAAGATCACTAAGTCACCTCAAACAGTAATTTGGAACAAGGATAGGATAACATCTGACCACCTTGAAGAAAAGTCACATAAGTTTATGTTGTATCATTGAGATAAATTTTGGCAGCATTTTTAAGTATTCAACTGACAGCTGCTACCCCCACTACAGTACAGACCTCATCCATAGGTGGCAAATACAGATTTATGGATTACCTACAATTGTCTAGGTCACTGGAGGTGGAGTAATAGTTTGTATTGGGCACAGTTGGAGATGAAAATCAGTCCTGACCTACTTGAGTTAATCAGTACCATTTACTTCAAGCATTTTGGTGACTTCGTATTAAAACTACATTAAGCTGTATTGAAATAGACTCAAATCCCTTTCTTACTGAACATGAGTCCAGTGTCTTAACCACTTCACCTCCTCATTAGGTACCATTCATAGAAGATGTTCATGGCTCTGTTTGTCATTGGTGGCAAACTACTGGCAATTACCTATGATATTGTTTCCTTTCAATTGTTCAGCAAATCTGTTCCAAAAATGGAATATTAATGTCATATGGCACACCAGCTTGGAAAACGAGAGACGGGAAACCTGGCACCGCCAGATTACGTACACTGGTGAATTAATAAATCTCATTTACCAGATGGATGGGGAAAATCAACAGAAAAAAACTACTTCATTGAGAGCTTTCAACAATTATAAAAAACTATTCTTTCCCTTGTTTGCACAGATTTTTATTATCCAAATAAATGTGGTAATGATCACTTTCAATATGATTGTTATATGTGTCACATTCTGCTCAAACGCTTGTTCTCACCAACTGTATGGTATTACTATAGCACACACATGTAAACTTTTGAATATTATGCTACATGCCTATCAATTGATGGAGACAGTCTTTAAACTACACCCTAAAATGGGTCTAATTGTGTGAATTGGACATTTAGCACACTGTTACACAACATTTTCACTTCATTGTCTTCTAAATGACACTTCATTAAACACGATGAAATTTAAAATTTTTCCTCAATATCTATAAAAATGTTCTCAATAACATTAAAATGAGCTGAGCACACCTCTTACACATAATGTTAACAATATTCTACCAGTATGAAGTTTGAGTTGAGCCCACCTCTTACACATAATGTTAACAATATTCTACCAGTGTGATGTTTATAGGAAAAGCTTGCAAGTCACCTAGTGCTGGGGAAGGGGGGGGGGGGGGGGGGGATGCCAACTCAGCTTTCAACCAGACACAAGTGAAGACATTTAAATGCAACAGAGTTGTGGCAGCAATCACATGTCTGTGGTGCAAGCTGGCAACTCACCTCGGGTCAGGTGAGGGAGGTGGCAGGTGGTATGCTGATTCAGTTTTTAGGCAGACACAAGTGAAGATATTTAGATGTAATAGAGGTGTGACTGCAATAGCATGTTTGTGGTCCTGAAGTCATGTGTAAATGTGAATGGTGTGTGAGGTGATACATGTAGGTAGAGAGAGAGAGAGAGAGAGAGAGAGAGAGAGAGAGAGAGAGAGAGCGAGAGAGAGAGAGAGGGGGGGGGGCAATGAGCAGTGTGTAGCAATTTTTAATGTGGAATTCCATTATCCTGACTTTAAATATTTCTTGGAATATTCTTGGTATTGGCAAGAAAAAGTCATTTCAAACTGATCCATAAATTTGTGTGATATTTGAGAAGTTGCTGACAAACACAATCAATAAGTTTTAAAAGGCAATATTTTTATATCCTTGACAGATGTTTCCTTAGAACTACAAAAATCCATTCCACTGTTACACTTATTTACTTCAAAAATTTTACTTCTGCAGCTGATCTTTCTGTCGGGAGAAAGATCACCTGCAGGACCTCAAGGAAACATTCACAAAAATGAGTGGTGTCAACAGTCCAAACTACATAATGACAAGAGATGTAGCTCTGATGGGTTAATCATAAGCAGGATGCACCTACAACACTTGTTAGGAGGGCAGGTTCATTTTGAGACTTGAAACATTAGAAGTGTCTTTCATGATGGTGATGAACATCTAATGCAAAATCCCCAAAATGTCCAGAACCTTCTTCAATGAAGAAGTGTTTCATTTCATCCAGTACTTAGAATAGGAAAGATCTCGCATCATTTATTTACTACACATTTGCAATACATTTCGCTCAAATGATAAAGAAACACACCCTAACAGCAGAGGCAGGAACTTCCTGAAAACTATTGTAGAGTGTTAATGAAACTGAAGGCCTGTCCCAAATTTATAAAGGAGGAATAAAAGATAGATTATGTTTTCATGAAATTGCAACTCCTATCGTTAGGATGATTGGACACAAATGAAACATTTGATATTTACATGGATGTATTCATGATATAACTTGTTCTTTACTATCTTGCAGTACTTGTCTTACATGAGATTAATAGTTTTCTTGCAAAAGAAAAAAGTAACGATATTAAGTATGACCACAATCTGTCAAAGACGACTACATTGTTTGTTTACAGGACAACAGAAGATACACAAATATTTCTTCTTGTGGGAGAAATTGTATCCTTAACATTCAACATACAGAAATTGTAGAAGTGCGTAGTACAGTCTTATGTGACTTACGCTGGATGTTTCGATTTCTTTTGTCTTCTGCACGCCTCAATCATTGGCACGAACATTCAAATTCCCACAAAAAACACAGTTTCCCAGCAAAATAAAACCCACGGGCAATCTCCTGTTAGTTAATTCTGCTTAAGATGGCCTTCTTATGGGCTTAAGACTTCACTCAACAAATTATTTGTCTTTAACATTTCAAATCAGAAATACATGTCACTCACATCGAAAGAACTTCCTTTCAACGACGCACCATTATTAGCCGACGTGTGGAATGCTACAATATTACTCAGTATTATTCGATGGTAAAATAACTACATAATCAAAAATATTTAAAAACAGCTACAAGTTCTGAAATTTATTTTCTGAATCAAAATCGTACATAACGAAAGACACCGGCAAAATCAAACAAATGTCAGAAATTGCATTGTGGAACTTCCAATGCATTCCCTATCATTAAGAACTAATGATGCACTTAATACACACCAAGTTCAGTAGACCACTTGCCACTTGCTGAAGCACTGCTGACTATTTACTTATTTATTTATTTATTTCGATTCAAATCAAATCCTGCAACAAACGAAACACACTATCTTTGACAATATGACAGACGATCTCTTTTCGACCAATAGAGCAACAAAGATATTCTGTGGCCGTAACCCCGCAGATTGACAGGCCTGCCATTGTACGTTTACAGAACTACAACCACTTGCGGCTTATTTGTCAGTTTTCTGAATTGTTAGTGACTCGATAGGTCTTGACGTACGTAGCAAAACAATTAATAACATAGGAACAAGTGTAAATGACAGAAACCGAAGGGTCGCATGATGTGACTTTGGTATAAAAGATATACAAAGACATCGTCTAATGATATTACGTTTTCAGATTTCAATTTAATAATACGCTACTTACTTTTGTTTCACGTTCATGCATACTAGTGATACAAAAATCCAGTTATACTTACAAGTTTAAGGAACATTAGTATCGACAGTGGCAGATTTAGACTAGTATGTACATTAGTTGGCAACAGTCCAAAATATGACCCTATCGATGTGCTTATCTGAACGGCCTTGCGATATCAAATCTACAACTTCTGTTAGGACAATATCTGGATTTTAAACTGTAGCTGTTTGCAATTAAAAATACACGACGAAATCTTTATTATTGAGCACTAATGATATTAGCAGTAATTCTCAGGGCATTCTGATAAATGAGAAAATAATTCAGCAATGTCACAAGCGTTACAATTAGACTGTGGCAACAATAATTAGATTAGATTATATGAGATCTACTTTCGTTCCAATTGATCCTTAGTGAGGAGGTCCTCCAGGATGTAGACCATGTCAGAAAAACAATAATACATGACGATTATTTACAACTAAAACAAATAAGCCATGTACCTTCCACAGGTCCCCAGTGGAATGATCGTCCTTTTTTTATGAACGCTATATGAAAGGATCATTTTACAATAATCATTTATAATATTGCATTAATGCACTGAATTTAAAATTTTAAAAATGTTTTTTATTTACAAGTTAATAAACATACAATGGAACTACTAAATTACATATATACAATGAACTCATTACTTCACTGAAATGCTGCAGGGTTAGATTGTACTTCAGTGCAGTAATAACCCTTTAGGTTTCTCTTAAACTGAATTTCATTGGTTGTTAAGCATTTTGTGGCTGTTGGCAAGTTACTGAAAATGAGTGTTCCTGAATACTGCACACCTTTTTGTACAAGAGTAAGTGACTTTAAATCCTTGTCCATTCACGACGCAAAATAAGGGGCACTTGGACTACCTCCACTAACCTAAGTCATCTGTCCACCACCTCTTGCTAGGGAGTGGTGAGAGAAGGATTTACCTGCATTGGGCTAGTGGAGATAGGATTTTTTTTTCTTTATTGTACTTTTAATCACCTCATACAATGCGGGCTGGCAGCAGCATATTACGCTGCTCTTCAGCCTTGAGTGGTACAATAATATGACATATAGGTGGCACAGACACAATATAAATGGCGGGCAAAAAATGTAGATACAAAAAACAACAAACATGACGCCGTTCACGCTGCACGAGAAAAAACACTAACACTTGTTGACACAGCGCACATAACATGGATGACTGCGACGGCACACGTGAACAGTGGTGGCGTGACGGCGAAAGAACACTAAACACAAAACGAAGGCACACACACGAGACACTGATGGCGATGATCTCCAGCGCGCGAATGTTCACTGAGCGTGTGGGAGTCCAGGGACCTGCCAAGGGAGGGGGAGGAGGAAGGGGAGTGGGACAGGGAGAGGGGAGGGCAGATGCCATGGGCAAGGGAGATAGGGGGAGGGGAGGAAAAAAGGGGTAACCCGGGGGAAGAGGGGAGGAGGAAGGGGACGGGGGAAAAGGAAAGAGAAGGGAGGGAGGGTACCAAGAGGAGAGGACATGGGAGTGGGGGTGAGGAGGATCAAAGTTGATAGGAGGAGTAGATGGAGGGGAGGAGGACATCGTCAGGGAGGGGGAGCTGGCGGAAGCCACCTTGGGAGAGGGTAAGGAGGGTGGAGAGATGGAGACCGGGTGGGACGTGGGAATACAGGCGCGGCAGCGGGCGGGGCTGGGAGAGGATGGGCGAGACAAGCGGGTGAGGAGGGTCGAGTTTGCGGGAGATGTACAGGATTCGTATCCTTTCAAGGAAAAGGAGGAGGTGGGGAAAAGGAATGAGATCGTACAGGATCCGTGTGGGGGAGGGTGGACGGATGCAATAGGCAAGGCGGAGAGCATGGCATTCAAGGATTTGAAGGGATTTAGAAAAGGTAGGGGGAGCGGAGATCCAGGCTGGATGGGCGTAGCAGAGTATAGGGTGGATGAGGGATTTATAGGTGTGGAGGATGGTGGAGGTGTCCAGACCTCACATATGGCCCGAAAGGAGCTTGAAGAGACAGAGTCGGGAGTGTGCCTTGGCTTGGATTGTCTGGAGATAGGGGTCCAGGAGAGGCAACGGTCGAGGGTGACGCCAAGGTACTTGAGGGTGGGAGTGAGGGCGATAGGACGGCCATAGACGGTGAGATAGAAATCAAGGAGGCGGAAGGAAGGGGTGGTTTTGCGTACAATGATCGACTGGGTTTTGGAGGGATTGACCTTGAGCAACCACTGGTTGCACCAAGCAGTGAATCGGTCAAGATAGGATTGGAGAAGGTGTTGGGAGTGCTGCAGGGTGGGGGCAAGGGCAAGGAAGGCGGTGTCATCAGCAAACTGGAGAAGGTGGACGGGGGGTGACGGCGGCAGCATGTCCGCCGTATACAAAAGGTACAGAAGGGGGGAAAGGACAGAGCCTTGGGGCACACCAGCAGAGGGCAAAAAGGTGTAGGAACCCGTGTTATGGATGGTGACCTAGGAAGGACAGTGCGAGAGAAAGGAGCCGATCAGACAGACATAGTTAATGGGAAGGGCAAAGGTTTGGAGCTTGAAGAGAAGACCGGAATGTCATATGCGGTCATAAGCTCGTTCGAGGTCCAGGGAGAGGAAGATAGTGGAGCAATGGGAATTAAGCTGGTCAGAAAGGAGATGAGTGAGGTGAAGCAGAAGGTCATCGGAAGAGAAGGATGGCCGAAAGCCACACTGGGTAACCGGAAGGAGGCAGTGCTGGAGGAGATGCTGGTGGATGCGGCGGGTGAGGATAGATTCCAGGACCTTGCTGAAGACCGAGGTAAGGCTGATAGGACGTTAGGAAGAGACGGCGGATGGCGGTTTGCCAGGTTTAAGGAACATCAGCATACGGGAGGTTTTCCACAGGTCGGGGTAGTAACCGGTAGACAGTACTACATTGTAGAGCCTGGCCAAGGTGGAGAGGAAAGAGGCAGGAGCTTCACGAAGGTGACAATAGGTGACACGATCGTGACCAGGAGCAGTGTTGCATTTTGTGCGGAGTGTAGCAATGAGAGCCTGTGTATTGATTGGGGCATTGAGTTCCGTGTGTGTAATGTTGTCCAAGTACTGGAAACCAGGTGCGAAGGGAGGGACAGAGGTGTCAGTTCGATCGTGGACATCCGGGAAGAGGGAGTAATCGAACTGGGGATCATCGGGGATGGAAAAGACATCAGACAGGTAGGAGGCAAAGTGATTGGCCTTACTAAGGGTGTCAGAGAAGGGGTGATCATCATGGAGAAGAGGATAATAGGGGAAAGGTTTAGTTCCTGTAAGGAAGGCGGACCAGAACTTGGATGAGTTGATAGGGAGGGTAGCATTTAAATGGGTGCATGTCTGTCGCCAGTCTCGGCGTTTCTTGGCCGCGAGCAAATTATGAATGTGTCGTTGGAGTTGCCGGTGGCGTCGTAGTGTGTCCGGGTCACGCGTGTGGAGGAAGGCATGGTAGAGACGGCGGGATTCACGGAGGAGGAGGACGGCCTGTGGAGGTAAGGTAGGACAGTGGGGGTGGATAGCGACAGTAGGGACGTGGGCCTCCACAGCCTCAGACAAGGTCTGCTGGAGAAAGGTGGCGGCATGGGTTACATCGTCAGGGTGACGGTAGGTGAATGGGTGGCTATCGACCTGGGTGGAGAGGGTATCCCGGTAGGCATTCCAGTTGGCATGGGAATAGTCATGGACGTACTTAGGGGGAGGGTCATGACGAGGGTCGGGGCGGGGGCGACGACCGTCTGAAACGGTGAGGAGGACAGGGAGATGGTCTCTACCAATAGGTTCCAAGACATCCACCGTTATGCGACCAAGGAGGTTGGCGGAGGGAAGGACAACATCTGGAGTGGAATTGGATTCGGGACGGGTGTGCTGGGGGATGGGGATGAGGTCGCCTTGAAGGGAGGAGAGGAATCGATGCCACCGCCGTAACTGGGTGGCGGAACGACTGTGGATGTTGAGGTCGGCGGCGATCACGTAGGAGGAGAAGGTACGGTCAACATGGGAGAGGAAGTCGAAGGGAATAGGAGCGTTAGGGCGGACATAGATGGTGGCGCAGGTAACGGTAAGGCCGGGGAAGAAGAGACTAAGGATCAGGAGTTCGGTTGGGTCTGGAAAGAGAGGTTGGAGTCGAACAGGGATCTGGCGGTGGTGACCAATGGAAACTCTGCCACATGCAATCGGGAGGGGATTATCAGAACGGTGAAGGAGGTATGGCGAAGTGTGGATGGTGTGGTGGGATTGGAGGAAGGTTTCATTGAGGAGGAAGGCATCCACACGGTGGGTGGCAAGGGTGTGCAGGAAGAGGTTCTTGTTGGCGGGAAGGGAGCAGATGTTGTTGAAAAGGATACGGTGCTGTCGCGCCATGACAGGGATTTAGACAAAGGTGTCAAGGCGGGAGAAGGTGAAATGGGCCTGGTTGTTGGAGTAGGTGGCGTACATTTTCAGGTGGAAAACGGAACGGGCGGCGAGAGATACCTGTTGGAGGGTGTGGGGGGGCTGAAAAGGATGAAGATTCTAAAGGACGTTGGTGAGGAATCTGATGATGTCCTCAGCGGTAGGAGGTGGACAAAGGGAATTGCCGGGAGGGGTGGGGGCGTCCAGAGGGTGGACAGGAACGGTGAGCTCAGGAGTAGTAGGAGGGGGTCAGGCTTTACATTTCTGGGAGTAAGTGGGGTGAGGGAGGTTACAGGTATTACAGGAGGGGGGGACTGGAGATTGGGGCACTGCCTGAGAAAGTGGGCTTGCCTACAGTGTGGGCAGGTGGGAGCCTCGCGGCACTCAGATGTAGGGTGCGCATTATACCGCAAGCACCTCTGGCAGCGGAGGGATTGAGGAGGGGAACGGGAAGGGTCAACTGGGTAGCGGCAGTGAAAGAGGGGGGCACCCTCCTTCAGGAGATGGTCAATGGAGGGGGCGTGCTCGGAAAAGACCTGCATAAGGTGGGTGGGGCAGGCGGAGTTACGAATGCGGCGAACCGCACGTACCTCCAGATGAGGATGCGCCTTGAGCTCCGCCAACACCTCCTTCTCTGTGATCGCCAGACTAAGCCGAGTGATCACGGAGGTGAGGGTCGGCAGGCGACGCGGGGGTTGGCGTTAGTGGGAGGGAGATGGGGAAGGAGCAGGGGTGAGGAGGCATTAGGGCCAAAGCGAGTGACAGGGATGCGGGAAAGGAGGTCCGTGTGGAGGGTAGGGCTGGGGGAGGAGATGAGCACCGAATCACGGCGAGGAGTGAGGAGGGAGATGGGGGCACCAGGAAATTTCTGGCGAAGGAAGAGGGTGAGGTTCCGGGCTTCAAGAAAAGAGGGATCAGGATGGGAGAGGAGGTAGCGGTAGGAGGGGGTGGAGGATGAGGAGGAGGGGGGCAGGTGGGGAGACATCCATGTCATCATGAGTTGGGGAAGGGGGACGAGGTGGAGTCTTTTTGGGAGTAGAGGAGGCAGGGGTGCCACTGGGGCGCTTGACGGCGGCGGAGTAGGTGTGGGGGATGGGAACGACTGGAATGTGGCGGGGAGTGACAGGTCCCGTGCTGGAGTCGGCGCCAGAGTCGGTGAGAGTGATGGCGAAGGCGACGGTGAAGATGATGACGACGAGGGCGAAGGGGAGAGTTGAGAGTGAGCTGTAGCTCTCCGGGCAACCACCGTAGCGGAGGCCCCAGGAACGGAAGGAGCAGGGGGAGGGAGGGGAGGGAAGGGATCAGAGGAGGCACAGGAGGGAGGAGCCAGGGATGGGGCGACAAATAGGGAGGGAGATGGGAGAGTGAGCAGTGGGGGGATGGACTGAGGGGGGAGTGATGTGGCACACCATCTGATAGTGGTGGCAGCGGCTGAGGGGGAGGTGTAGACGATGGCAGTGGTGGTGGCTGTAGAAGAGGTGATGGAGTTTGACATTATGATGAGAAGAAAAACACAGGACAAGACAAGGAAACAAACGAGAGACGGGCAGGGCGACGAGAGACACAGAGTAGAAGGTGACGGAGAACGACGAAGGATGAAGGAGACTGGGGCCGAAGCCCCACTCTGCTGTCGCTGGCGATGGGGGCGACCCGGCTGGCTGGCCGGTGGGGACGCCTCCGCTGCTGCTGCTGGAGGCAGCTAGGACCACCGCTGGCTGCTGGCTGCGACCAGGGCTGGCGGGGACCGGCGCTGGCGGGAACCGGCGCTGGCGGGCTGCTGGCGGGGACCGCTGCTTCCGGGGACCGCTGCTGGCTACTGGCTGCTGGCTGCTGGCTGCTCGCTGCTGCCGGGGACCGCTGCACGTCGACAGGCGGGCTGGCTGGCTGGCTGGCTGGCTGACACCTGCAATACCTATCGCTTCGATTGGTACCGCAACAGCACAATCAAAGGGCGGTATTCAAGCGAATTACCGCCGGAGAATGTGTGGGAGAGAGGAAAGTGTGTACTATATTTGTTTTGGAACAATTTATTAAGAGAAGGAGTATATTTATTACACTGACACAAAACACACACTCTGACTTGCTTGGAGTCACGTCACACGGCCTACAGACATGCGAACCAGTAAAAAGACTCTGTGAACATACTCGCTAATCGTCAACTGTCAAAATCGTGCACCAGTCTTTATTTAAACAATGTGAGCCACTATCGCCATCTGGTGCATTCACCACGTGGTCCAGAGCCCAACTGAGCTAGTACACAGTACTGCCACCAGTGGGGCCGGTCATCCCTAACGTCATGTGCTAGATCTCTTTCTCTCTCCATCACCATTCTCACGGGACACATCCGACACATGCTACTGACGTCACAGCATATAGCCCACATACGTATACAGACGTAACATTTGTGCAATAGAGGTCTGTGCACGATTCAAGCGGAACACATGGCCGCCACTGCCCCCACCCCAGATCCTGCCCCGACTGCAGCCGGGCTCTCCCCGCAAAGTCCCGCCCGCATGCGGTGGCAGCATCCCCATCATACTTGACACACCTGAGAAAATCCTCTCCAAATACGTGATCACCACGGCGCCTTCGATGACATGATTGCATGGGAGCGAAGACCTATTTTCAAAGTGCAGATCCTCAGGGTGGCCCATGTGCACGTGCACGCTTGCGAAAACAACCTTAATCATACGAGCATTCTTCCTGTTTGGAAACAGATCACTGTCTAAGCACAGATGGGGCTGATCATCGCATGCACATCTAACAATGTTCTCAACCTTATACTGATTTCACATGACTAAGTAAAAATAAGAACCAAGTAGACCTCCCAGAAATTGTATAGTGTGCCAGAAATAGTTAACGCTAGCTTTCTGGATGTCTCAGCTTGTATGCAGGGAAATTTTTGCCCTAAAAGAATCGGTTGACGAAAATAGCGCAGAATAACGTCGAATGCAGTCTTCCTCGTTGACCTAGGGAAGTACCCCTCCATCACGTGTTACCCATCCTCCTTTCATCACACACAAACGTTCACTCCGCTATGTAGAGGCTCCTATATCCCAGCACAAAGGATGTGAATAAATCGACCATTATGACTGTCTCTTATCGAATTTACCCTCCAAATTACTGATGCCCCCAGTATCGAAGCACCATCCACCTTTTCTTTCTGGGACTTGCAGTGGTAAAATTATTTTGCACAGACCGCTAAATTGCATTAACATTTAAACCGCAAAGTTGTCTACAGATCAACCAGGAAGATATTTACCAGAGTAACTACAATTAAGTATTACGATCGCTGCTACAGTCTGACACCGATTGATGTAAACATAATGTCTCCTCTTGACAACCGTGCTTCAGTATCTATAGAGCATATAATTTTCCATGTGAAAAGTCTATCTCATACCCTCACACATATCGATGTGCTGAATCTATACTTCCCTCACGATAGGACACGCAGTCATCCTCTCTGGTCATGCCATAACATAAACCTTAGAAACTTCATAATGTAATATATAGACATTTTACACAACGTAAGCCACAGTAACTTTACAATACAATATATACACATTTTACACAAACAATGCAGTTACTTTTATATCTGTACAGCCCCAAAAAATTGTGATACGCCTACACTCATACTGGCTATATGTCACGATGCTACCCATTCCTAGGGAAACACCGGCAGCCTTTTCTTTCTTTCTACAGACGAGACTTTCAGCGGCAATAAACTATTTAACACTGATTACCATATTGCAATGACAACTAAACCTCGCAAAGTGGCATAACATCAAATACAGGAAGACTCTTACTCGTTTACACTGCACTCGCACCGAGGACAGGAGCTTGAATATTAGTCCACAAAACCGATCTCGAACCTGGCAATATATCAGCGCCTACCGTGTCGATGTAGTAAACATACAATTCATAGCCTCCGCCATACAAAATCATCCCCTTTACATCATTCATACATATACCTCGAAGATGGACAGTACCACATATATACTTCTCTCAGCACTAGAGCATCTACGCCCGACTGATGTCCACAGCACCTCAGAATTGTCCTACAAATTAGGGATCATTTCCCCTCGGCACAAACGCGTTACTGTTTCTGCTTCCCTGCTTCCTCGCTTTTCTAAGCACATCTCCAGACTCTGGGATTACAAGAACACACGTATTTTCGCTATAATATTATACCATTTTCGCGGTACTTCTCGATATCAAGCACTAGGCAGCATCCAACGGATCGCTAGCGCAACAAGTCTCAAGATACAGAATGGAAATTATTTCTCTAAAAGCCCCAAACTTTAGCAAGATGCAGCATGCTTTAAACCACTGAGTAACTAGAAACAAATAGAAGAAACTGTTATTTCCAATCTCAAATACCAAAGTAGGCGATGTAACAGATTCCAAATTATCTCTGTAGTTTACAACCCAACAACCCAATTAAGGTCTTTCCCATGTCTAGAGAACAGGCAAACGTGTCTTCCACATGCCAGATGCACATACCACAATCGATCTTCTCTCAACTAAATAAAGGCCTAAAATGTGCAGACGCAGTCAACCGAACAATTTACGTGGGAGGGAATAACGGTTCAGAGCAAATGCACCTCCATACACATTCTTCTCAAATTTTTCACTTGATTACGAAAGCCCCCCAGCACATACTAAGTATTAGTTCGCTATTCGGTCATCTAGACGACGGCAAATTTAACTCAGATACATTCCTACACTCCAACAGGACTCTGCATTCAGACGGCTGCTGACATTAACAGGAAACGTAAATCATTACCATCATTGGCCGTGCATACATGGAATCATTCTGGAAAACCGGTCACATATATGTTTTATCATTATACTTACAATTAAACGTTTTGATTGCGGGCTCAAGTGAACGGTATTCATCAATGAGCGACGTATCGGAAATACACCCTGTTGAGGTCAGTGGCTCTGGAAGTGGAAGTATCTGTACCTTCCTTATGATTGGAAATACTGTCCCCTTTGCTGTCACAGTACTCCAAGCCAAATCCATACTCTCCTTACGACTGGACATGGTCATTTCCTTTCCGCAAACACATACTTTATGAACCTCATGCTCAAATACGAACATATCACACACCCACCACTACTACTAAGTATAATACTTCGTCAATAACTGATTGGCTATTATACGAAATAATACTGACCGAAACTTGGAGATGTGTCTCATAAGTTTTATTCTTGCAAGTCCTACCACCGTGTCCTAGAAAGAGAGACATAATCGACCAGATGTTTAAAAAACTCTATCGCAACAACTACTGCACGTTACTGTCACAAGTAGTCTCTGTTCTACAGGTGCACACAAGTATCCATGTTAAAAGCTATACCTGCTTTACGAATCGAGTTACGACATTACGTCTGGATGAGGTGTTTTTTTTCGGAAAAATACCTTGACAGTGATCGTAGGAATGTGCATTATCAGCCCACGATGCAACTTCGCTATAAAACCACTGAACTTTGAAAGTGATTTCGCTAAGGAACGTAGTATGTAAACGATATTTGGGACTCCCTCACACCACCTCAGCTATGTAATTCTATAGTATTTGTAGTGCATTCTGTCTCGAGACCATATCAGAGGTACCACGATATATCCACTGAGTTATAGGCGGTGACTGATTGAGAAGGAGCACAAACAATAGTAGAAGATGATGTGTCAATTGAGGTCATAAGAAAATGTACACTGGCTTCTCAGATCTCTAGTGTTATGCTATCTGCTAGAAATGTTGTCCATGATTTGGAATCGGGTCTTTCCATTCAAGAACATACATGCATTGGATCCTACTGACAATTATTTTAATGATTACAACCACTACTCAATCATATTTCTGGCACTGCCATATCTCGAAAGGAGTCACCTTTCCCGAACCTACCTGCTACAGTAGAATTGCATCCTGCAACTGCTTCCATTTCTACAGCTTTCCGCATGTGATCGTTCTAATTTAAGTCGGAACTGAGCAGAAGTCGGAGAAATACATATCAATCACCTTCTGCAACGTGTGCAGAAACAGAACGACCTGAGTTAGTGCAACAGGTCTGTGTTTTGACCATTCAGCGGAAATGCGCGCAATGTGGTACGTCCTCAAACTAGATAAAAGTACTACAGATCCGCGTCCATCCAAATCAATCAGCCCAACATGCTATCATCATTATTCTCTACCCTCCAACATAGAAAAATTACGAACTATAAAATCTCATCCGATTTAGAAGTCACCTAGGCACCGATGCGGGAGCAATGACGCATAGGTGCCCCAGAATAGCGCAGCGTACAGCCATCCAAGCATTACTAACGGTATACCCAGTCCTTCACCGAATTTACACATCAAACTGCTGCTGATACTGCTGCAACTTGTATGACACGATCCTATTAAATATACAGGCACCGCAGAGGCCACTTTAAAGTTTGGTCACCTATACTCTAGGCGAATGATCATATCCCATATACTATACTAAATCGCATGAAACGTTCCCTCTGGTCCTGATTAGTTGTTTCAAACACTGTTTTCTAACACGCTTTTGTACAATGTCAAACATTTCCTTTTTTCTGCCATGACTTCGAGACATTTCTAGGTTCTAAACTGACATTAAGAAGTTCTGATCCACGGCCTTTTGCAGGAAACTAGACATTGCACGGTGTAAATCATATTCTTACGGCAGATAGAATAACATACTAAACGTGGGTTGATTTTAAATAAAAGACAGTTACAATATAAGCAAACTGGAAGAGTTTTACGGCGTTGGCATAGATTTCCAAACTACAGTCCGAAGGTGATTCACGAGCTCTACATTTAGACTTGTCTCTCACACTGACGGAATAGCTAATGGCTCTATTTGCGCAAGAAACTAGATGTTACACGGTGTAAATCATATTCTTACGGCGGATAGCAAAACACACTACACATCAGTTGATTTTTAAATCGATTGAGATAGAGCTGTAACCAGGTACAATTTAATGGTTGACTGATTCATTCTAGAGAAGGAGAAGTTGCTTCAGGTCATTTTTTTTCCAGTGTTCTGTCCGGATGCATCAGTCGTGTGACATAGCGTGCATTCTACTCGTATACAGACACGTGTTCTGTATGTTGTTTAAAGCACTATCTACTTGCGATCGTTAACGGTAAACCTGTCGATCATCAGAGGACTTCAATCTCATGTGTGATAAAACTTGACACATTCCTCTAACCGATCTTTGATTTATGCAATCCCCCCTTATCGCATCTTAGGTGTAAAATCGAGACTTCAGCGTCGTAAATAAGTTACCGATAGGAGCTTGTGAAGCACTGCAATCCCCGTGTACACAATTGCTCAACAGATGTGCTGTTTACAGTTTTAGTGACGGAAAGACTTGTAATTTTCACATGTCGGACGCTACTGCTACGCGTTTATCTGTTTCCTTGCAGGGTGTATCCCCCGCTACTAACGATCATTTTATATAGAGCTGATGCAGGCATCGTATAATTTCTGAACTGTGATCGGATGTGAACAGTGGACACTATACGCCTCCGCAAAGCTATATTCTGCTCGTATAACGCAGAGGGCATGCAGCGTTACCGTATGATTAAATGATGATGGCGTCCTCTTGGGTAAAATATTCCGGAGGTAAAATAGTCCCCCATTCGAATCTCCGGGCGGGGACTGATCAAGAGGACGTCCTTATCAGGAGAAAAAAAAACTGGCGTTCTTCGGATCGAAGGGTGGAATGTCAGATCCCTTAATCGGGCACGTAGGCTAGAAAATTTAAAAAGGGAAATGGAGAGGTTAAAGTTAGATATAGTGGGAATTAGTGAAGTTCGGTGGCAGGAGGAACAAGGCTTCTGGTCAGGTGACTAAAGGTATATAAACACAAAATCAAATAGGGGTAATTCAGGAGTAGGTTTAATAATGAATAGGAATAGGAATGCGGGTAAGCTACTACAAACAGCATAGTGAACGCATTATTCTGGCCAAGATAGACACAAAGCCCACACCTACTACAGTAGTACAAGTTTACGTGCCAACTAGCTCTGCAGATGATGAAGAAATTGATGAAATGTATGATGAGATAAAAGAAATTATTCAGGTAGTGAAGGAAGACGAAAATTTAATAGTCATGGGTGACTGGAATTCGAAAGTTAGAAAAGGGACAGAAGGAAACATAGTAGGTGAAATTGGATTGGGGGTAAGAAATGAAAGAGGAAGCCGCCTGGTAGAATTTTGCACAGAGCACAACTTAATCATAGCTAACACTTGGTTTCAGAATCATGAAAGGAGGTTGTATACATGGAAGAACCCTGGAGATACTAAAAGGTATCAGATAGATTATAGAATCGTAAGACAGAGATTTAGGAACCAGGTTTTAAATTGTAAGACATTTCCAGGGGCAGATGTGGACTCTGATCACAATCTATTGGTTATGAACTGAAGATTAAAACTGAAGAAACTGCAAAAAGGTGGGAATTTAAGGAGATGGAACCTGGATAAACTGAAGGAACCAGAAGTTGTACAGAGTTTCAGGGAGACCTGAAGGGAACAATTGACAGGAATGGGGAAAGAAATACAGTAGAAGAAGAATGGGTAGCTTTGAGGGATGAAGTAGTGAAGGCAGCAGACGATCAAGCAGGTAAAAAGACGAGGGCTAGTATAAATCCTTGGGTAACAGAGGAAATATGGAATTTAACTGATGAAAGGAGAAAATATAAACATGCAGTAAATAAAGCAGGCAAAAAGGAATACAAACGTCTCAAAAATGATATCGACAGGAAGTGCAAAATGGCTAAGCAGGGATGGCTAGAGGACAGATGTAAGGATGTAGAGGCATTTATCACTAGGGGTAAGATAGCTACTGCCTACAGGAAAATTAGAGAGACCTTTGGAGAAAAGAGAACCACCTGCATTAATGTCAATAGCCACGATGGAAACCCAGTTCTAAGCCAAGAAGGGAAAGCAGAAAGGTGGAAGGAGTATATAGATGGGTCTATACAGGGGCGATGTTATGAGGACAATATTATGGAAATGGAAGAGGATGTAGATGAAGATGAAATGGGAGATATGATACTGCGTGAAAAGTTTGACAGAGCACTGAAAGACCTGAGTCGAAACAAGGCCCCCGGAGTAGACAACATTCCATTAGAACTGCTGACAGCCTTGGGAGGGCCAGTCCTGACAAAACTCTACCGTCTGGTGAGCAAGATGTATGAGACAGGCGAAATACCCACAGACTTCAAGAAGAATATAATAATTCCAATCCCAAAGAATGCATGTGTTGACAGATGTGAAAATTAGCGAACTATCAGTTTAATAAGTCACAGCTGGAAAATACTAACGCGCATTCTTTACAGATGAACGGGGAAGAGCAGTTTGGATTCTGTAGAAATTTTGGAACACGTGAGGCAATACTGATCCTACGACTTATCTTAGAAGAAAGATTAATTAAAGGCAAACCTACATTTCTAGCATTTGTAGACTTAGAGAAAGCTTTTGACAATGTTGACTGGAATACTCTCTTTCAAATTCTAAAGGTGGCAGGGGTAAAATACAGGGAGCGAAAGGCTATTTATAATTTGTACAGAAACCAGATGGCAGTTATAAGAGACAAGGGACATGAAAGGGAAGCAGTGGTTGGGAAGGGAGTAAGACAGGGTTGCAGCCTCTCCCCGATGTAATTCAATCTGTATATTGAGCAAGCAGTAAAGGAAACAAAAGAAAAATTCGGAGTAGGTATTAAAATCCATGGAGAAGAAATTAAAACTTTGAGGTTCGCCGATGACATTGTAATTCTGTCAGAGACAGCAAAGGACTTGGAAGAGCAGTTGAACGGAATGGATAGTGTCTTGAAAGGAGGATATAAGATGAATATCAACAAAAGCAAAACAAGGATAATGGAATGTAGTCGAATTAAGTCGGGTGATGCTGAGGGAATTAGATTAGGAAATGAAACACTTAAAGTAGTAAATGAATTTTGCTATTTGGGGAGCAAAATAACCGATGACGGTCGAAGTAGAGAGGATATAAAATGTAGACGGGCAATGGCAAGGTAAGCATTTCTGAAGAAGAGAAATTTGTTAACATCGAGTATAGGTTTAAGTGTCAGGAAGCCGTTTCTGAAAGTATTTGTATTGAGTGTAGCCATGTATGGAAGTGAAAATGATCACATAACTAAAGAGGAAGTATTGAATAGGATTGGGGAGAAGAGGAGTTTGTGGCACAACTTGACTAGAAGAAGGGATCGGTTGGTAGGACATGTTCTGAGACATTGAGGGATCACCAGTTTAGTATTGGAGGGCAGCGTGGAGGATAAAAATCGTACAGGGGGACCAAGAGATGACTACACTAAGCAGATTCAGAAGGATGTAGGCTGCAGTACGTACTGTGAGATGAAGAAGCTTGTACAGGACAGAGTAGCATGGAGAGCTGCATCAAAACAGTCTCAGGACTGAAGGCCACAACAACAACAATATCACGCAGAGCCAGTGTTTCACGGAAGTAGTTTGTGTTTCGTTTTACGGTTCGATAACATAGTTTATCATAGAGAAACCGGGTAGAAGAATGTATGTCAGCACTTGAAATATTTTTCTCACAATTGAATATTAACAAAGCTACATTTCATAAGTCTGATAGATTCGAAACGCATGCGGTCTAACATTATAGGCCCGTTTTAAGTGCTGAACGTTGTAGTCTTAGGAGTGCATGTGTTTATGTTCTCTCTCTTACCAGTACCTTCCAGGTACCGATGCTAGCTTCTAGAACAATACTTTAGAATTAATAGCTTGGTTGACTTACGTAAAAATGCGTCAAACTCCATCCGTCTGGAGTTTCATCGCGTATAAAAATCAATCGTTCCTTGTTCTTCTTACCTGTCTGCTATTACATCACGGCACTTTGAAATCTGTTATTATACATCGATAAGGAGTGCTAAGCTCCTCGAGATGGTCGCATCTCAAGAAATCTCGTGTACTTGGACGGGTTAGCATTCGGAAAGCTCCATTCATTCACAAAACGTGGAGTGTAGCAGTCGTCTTCTGATCAGTTGCAGATTAATTCGGTAACAGTGCTGCAGGGCGGGTTGGTCAATGATAGTGTGAGGAGGGTCTTTCACTCTCTAATTTTACCCTAAGACAGCGAGAATGCGCTGTGCCTCCCATACACAGAGAGAGGGATCGTAAATTAATCACTATGCTCGATGTGTTAGATACATGTAGATTTATGTATTCGAGAACTAACAATGAATGGACGTACTGAGCAGTCTTCTACTCATTGTAGACCGGTGTTGGAGTTACTGTAAAATTACTAAAATTCTTCATGCTGTCAACTGTGTTTCTTATTATTACAGTACACTGGCGGTGTCTTTTCCATCCCATCCATGCATTGGTGCGCTGTTGGTTACCACATAATGATTGACTGTCAACGCTTGTTTGAGTTGGGGAATGAGTTTTGTTTATGAGTGACAACTTCTGGGGGTTGCTAGCAGCAAAACAGAGACCGCGTACATGAGTGCAAAATCAGGAATCAGTCGAAAGGGAACTCAGAGCCACCAGCCATTCGGTCAGTGTGAGAGATGAGTCTAAACATAGAGCTCGTGAATCACCTTCGGATAGTAGTTTGGAAACCTATGCCAAGGCCGTAAAACTCTTCCAGTTTGCTTATGTTGTAACTGTCTTTTATTTAAAATCAACCGATGTGTAGCGTGTTATGCTATCTGTCATAAGCATATGATTTACACCGTGCAACGTCTAGTTTCCAGCGAAAGGCCGTGGATCAGAACTTCTTAATGTCAGTTTAGAACCTAGCATAGGTCTCAAAGTTGTGGCAGAAAAAAGGAAATGTTTGACACTGTACAAAAACGTGTTAGAAAACAGTGTTTGAAACAACTAAACAGAACCAGAGGGAGCACCTCATGCGAAATAGTATAGTATATGGGATATGATCAATCGCCTCGAGTATAGGTGATCAAACTTTGAAGTGGCCTCCAGTCGTAAGGAAGGTACAGATATTTCCATTTGCAGAGCCACAGACTTCAGCAGGGTGTATTTCCGATACTTCGCTCACTGTCGAATACTTTTCAATTGAGCCGGCGATCGTAACATTTAATTGTAAGTATAATGATAAAACATATATGTGAGCAGTTTTCCAGAATGATCTTTGTATGCATGGCCAGTGATGATAATGATTCACGTTTCCTGTTAATGTCAGCAGCCGTCTGAATGCAGAGGCCTGTTGGAGTGTAGGAATGTATCTGAGTTAACTTTGTCCTCGTCTAGATGACCGAATAGCGAACTAATACTTAGTATGTGCTGGGGAGCTTCCTTGATAAAGTGGAAATTTGAGAAGATTGTGTATGGAGGTGCCTTTGGGCTGGACCGTATACCCTCCCATGCAAATTGTTCGATGACTGCTTCTGCATATTTTGGGCCTTTGTTTAGTTGAGAGAAGATCGATTGTGGTGTGCGCATCTAGCATGTGGAAGACACGTTTGCCTGTTCTCTAGACATGGGAAAGACCTTAGTTGGGTTGTTGGGTTGTAAATTACAGAGATGATTTGGAATCTGTTACATCACCGACTTCAGTATTCGAGAGTGGAAATAACAGTTTCTTCTATTTGTTTCTAGTTCCTCAGTGGTTTACAGCATGCTGCATCTTGCTGAAGTTTGTCGTTTTTAGAGAAATAATTTCCATACTATATCTTGAGACTTACGTTGCGCTAGCGATCAGTTGGACGCTGCCTAGTGCTTGATATCGAGAAGTACCGCGAAAATGGTATAATATTGTGACGAAAATACGTGTGTTCTTGTAATCCCAGAGTCTGGAGATGTGCGTAGAAAAGCGAGGAAGCAAGGAAGCAGAAACAGTAACGCGTTTGTGCCGAGGGCAAATGATCCCTAATTTGTAGGACAATTCTGAGGTGCTGTGGACATCAGTCGGGCGTAGATGCTCTAGTGCTGAGAGAAGTATATATGTGGTACTGTCCATCTTTGAGGTATATGTATGAATGATGTAAAGGGGATGATTTTGTATGGCGGAGGCTATGAATCGTATGTTTACTACATCGACACGGTAGGCGCTGATATATTGCCAGGTTAGAGATCGGTTTTGTGGACTAGTATTCAAGCTCCTGTCCTCGGTGGGAGTGCAGTGTAAACGAATAAGAGTCTTCCCCTATTTGATGTTATGGCACTTTGCGAGGTTTAGTGGTCATTGCATACGGTAATCCGTGTTAAATAGTTTTTTGCCGCTGAAAGTCTCGTCTGTAGAAAGAAAGAAAAGGCTGCCGGTGTTTCCCTAGGACTGGGTAGCATCGTGACATATAGCCAGTGTGAGTGTAGGCGTACCACAATTTTTTGGGGCTGTACAGATATAAAAGAAACTGTACGGTTTGTGTAAAATGTGTATATAATGTATTGTAAAGTTACTGTTGCTTACGTTGTGTAAAATGTCTATATATTACATTGTGAAGTTACTAAGGTTTATGTTATGGCATGACTAGAGAGGATGACTGTGTGTCCTACCGTGAGGGACGGATACGTAGATTCAGCACATCGAAATGCGCGAGGGTGTGAGATAGATTTTGTACGTGGAAAATTATATTCGCTATAGATACTGAAGCACGTTTGTCAAGAGGAGACATTATGTGTACATCAACCAGTGTCAGATTGTAGCATCAATCGTAATATTTAATTGTAGTTACTCTGGTAAATATCTTCCTGACTTCCAATATTCTTCTGAGTCTCGTATGTATTTAACGATCTGTAGATACCTTTGGGGGTTTTAACTGTTAATGCAACTTAACGATATGTGCAATATAATTGCCGGCTGGTGTGGCTGTGCGGTTCTAGGAGCTTCAGTCTGGAACCACGTGACCGCTACGGTCGCAGGTTCGAATTCTGCCTCGGGCATGGATGTGCGTGATGTCCTTAGGTTAGGTAGGTTTAAGTATTTATAAGTTCTAGGGGACTGATGACCACAGATGTTGCTTCCCATAGCGCTCGGAGCCATTTTTTTGCAAAATACTTTTACCACTGAAAGTGCCAGAAAGAAAAGGTGGATGGTACTTCGATACAAGGGGCATCAGTAATATGGAGGGTAAATTAGATAAGAGCCAATCATAATGGTCGATTCATTATCATCCTTTGTGCTGGGATATAGGAGCCTCTACGTAGCAGAGGGAACGTTTGCGTGTGTTGAAAGGAGGATGGGTAACACGTGATGGAGAGGGTACTTCGCTAGGTCAACAAGGAAGACTGCATTCGACGTTATTCTGCGCTATTTTCGTCAACTGATTCTGTCAGGGCAAGAATTTCCATGCGTCCAATCTAAAGCATCCAGAAAGCGAG
Organism: Schistocerca gregaria; assembly: GCF_023897955.1. Taxonomy (NCBI): domain Eukaryota; kingdom Metazoa; phylum Arthropoda; class Insecta; order Orthoptera; family Acrididae; genus Schistocerca; species Schistocerca gregaria. Next base: position 291,838,922 of record NC_064921.1, on the reverse strand, counting down.
AGTTAACTATTTCTGGCACACTATACAATTTCTGGGAGGTCGACTCGGTTCTTTTTTTTACATAGTCATGTGAATCCCTCCCCCATGAACCATGGACCTTGTCGTTGGTGGGGAGGCTTGCGTGCCTCAGCGATACAGATAGCCGTACCAATAGGTACAACCACAACGGAGGGGTATCTGTTGAGAGGCCAGACAAACGTGTGGTTCCTGAAGAGGGGCAACAGCCTTTTCAGTAGTTGCAAGGGCAACAGTCTGGATGATTGACTTATCTGGCCTTGTAACAATAACCAAAACGGCCTTGCTGTGCTGGTACTGCGAACGGCTGAAAGCAAGGGAAACTACAGCCGTAATTTTTCCCGAGGGCATGCAGCTTTACTGTATGATTAAATGATGATGGCGTCCTCTTGGGTAAAATATTCCGGAGGTAAAATAGTCCCCCATTCGGATCTTCGGGCGGAGACTACTCAAGAGGATGCCGTTATCAGGAGAAAGAAAACTGGCGTTCTACGGATCGGAGCGTGGAATGTCAGATCCCTTATTCGGGCAGGTAGGTTAGAAAATTTAAAAAGCGAAATGGATAGGTTAAGGTTAGATATAGTGGGAATTAGTGAAGTTCGGTGGTAGGAGGAACAAGACTTCTGGTCAGGTGACTACAGGGATATAAACACAAAATCAAATAGGGGTAATGCAGGAGTAAGTTTAATAATGAATAAAAAAATAGGAATGCGGGTAAGCTACTACAAACAGCATAGTGAACGCATTATTGTGGCCAAATTAGAAACGAAGCCCACACCTACTACAGTAGTACAAGTTTATATGCCAACTAGCTCTGCAGATGACGAAGAAATTTAAGAAATGTATGATCAAATAAAAGAAATTATTCAGATAGTGAAGGCTGAGAAAATTTAATAGTCATGGGAGACTGGAATTCAGTAGTAGGAAAAGGGAGAGAAGGAAACGTAGTAGGTGAATATGGATTTGGGCTAAGAAATGAAAGAGGAAGCCGCCTGGTAGAATTCTGCACAGAGCACAACTTAATCATAGCTAACACTTGGTTTCAGAATCATGAAAGGAGGTTGTATACATGAAAGAACCCTGGAGATACTAAAAGGTATCAGATAGATTATAGGATCGTAAGACAGAGATTTAGGAACCAGGTTTTAAATTGTAAGACATTTCCAGGGGCAGATGTGGACTCTGGTCACAATCTATTGGTTATGAACTGAAGATTAAAACTGAAGAAACTGCAAAAAGGTGGGAATTTAAGGAGATGGGACCTGGATAAACTGAAAGAACCAGAGGTTGTACAGAGTTTCAGGGAGAGCATAAGGGAACAATTGACAGAAATGGGGGAAAGAAATACAGTAGAAGAAGAATGGGTAGTTTTGAGGGATGAAGTAGTGAAGGCAGCAGAGGATCAAGTAGGTAAAAAGACGAGGGCTAGTATAAATCCTTGGGTAACAGAGGAAATATTGAATTTAATTGATGAAAGGAGAAAATATAAAAATGCAGTAAATGAAGCAGGCTAAAAGGAATACAGACGTCTCAAAAATGAGATCGACAGGAAATGCAAAATGGCTAAGCAGGGATGGCTAGAGGACAAATGTAAGGACGTAGAGGCTTATCTCACTAGGCGTCAGATAGATACTGCCTATAGGAAAATTAAAGAGACCTTTGGAGAGAAGAGAACCACTTGTATGAACATCAAGAGTTCAGATGGAAACCCAGTTCTAAGCAAAGAAGGGAAAGCAGAAAGGTAGAAGGAGTATATAGAGGGTCTATACAAGGGCGATGTACTTGAGGACAATATTATGGAAATGGAAGAGGATGTAGATGAAGATGAAATGGGAGATCTGATACTGCGTGAAGAGTTTGATAGAGCACTGAAAGACCTGAGCCGAAACAAGACCCCCGGAGTAGATAACATTCCATTTGAACTACTGATGGCCTTGGGAGAGCCAGTCCTGACAAAACTCTACCATCTGGTGACCAAGATGTATGAAACAGGCGAAATACCCTCAGACTTCAAGAAGAATATAATAATTCCAATCCCAAAGAAAGCAGGTGTTGACATATGTGAAAATTACCGAACAATCAGTTTAATAAGCCACAGCTGCAAAATACTCACTCGAATTCTTTACAAAGGAATGGAAAAACTAGTAGAAGCCGACCTCGTGGAAGATCAGTTTGGATTCCGTAGAAATACTGGAACACTTGAGGCAATACTGACCTTACGACTTATCTTAGAAGAAAGATTAAGGAAAGGCAAACCTACGTTTCTAGCATATGTAGACTTAGAGAAAGCTTTTGACAATGTTGACTGGAATACTCTCTTTCAAATTCTAAAGGTGGCAGGGGTAAAATACAGGGAGCGAAAGGCTATTTACAATTTGTACAGAAACCAGATGGCAGTTAAAAGAGACAAGGGACATGAAAGGGAAGCAGTGGTTGGGAAGGGAGTAAGACATGGTTGCATCCTCTCCCCGATGTAATTCAATCTGTATATTGAGCAAGCAGTAAAGGAAACAAAAGAAAAATTCGGAGTAGATATTAAAACTTTGAGGTTCGCCGATGACATTGTAATTCTGTCACAGACATTAAAGGACTTGGAAGAGCAGTTGAACGGAATGGAGAGTGTCTTGAAAGGAGGATATAAGATGAACATCAACAAAAGCAAAACGAGAATAATGGAATGTAGTCGAATTAAGTCGGGTGATGCTGAGGGAATTACATTAGGAAAAGAGACACAAAGTAGTAAAGGAGTTTTGCTCTGTGGGGAGCAAAATAACTGACGATGGTCGAAGTAGAGAGGATATAAAATGTAGACTGGCAATGACAAGGAAAGCGTTTCTGAAGAAGAGAAATTTGTTAACATCAAGTATAGATTTAAGTGTCAGGAAGTCGTTTCTGAAACTGTATGGAGTTTAGCCATGTATGGAAGTGAAACATGGACGATGAATAGTTTAGACGAGAAGCGAATAGAAGCTTTCGAAATGTGATGCTACAAAAGAATCCTGAAGATTAGATGGGTAGATCACATAACTAATGAGGAGGTATTGAATAGAATTTGGGATGAGAGAAATTTGTGGTACAACTTGACTAGAAGAAGGGAACAGTTTGTAGGACATGTTCTGAGGCATCAAGGGATCACCAATTTAGTATTGGAGGGCAGCGCGGAGGGTAAAAATCGTAGAGGGAGACCAAGAGTTGAATACACTAAGCAGATTCAGAAGGATGTGGGTTGCAGTAGGTACTGGGAGATGAAGAAGCTTGCACAGGATAGAGTAGCATGGAGAGCTGCATCAAACCAGTCTCAGGAGTGAAGACAACAACAGTCATGTGAAATCAGTATAAGACTGAGACCCTTTTTAGATGAAGCATGCGGCGATAGGCTCCGTCTGTGCTTAGACAGTGATGTATTTCCAAACAGGGAGAATGCTCTTATGATTAAGGGTGCTTTTGTAAGCGTGGACGCGCATATGCGCCACCCTGGAGCATCTGGGCTTTGAAAATATGTCTTTGTTCCCATATGATCATGTCATCCAGGCACCTAGGTGATCACGTATTTGGAGAGGAATTTCTCAGGTGTGCTAAGTATGATGGTGTTGCTGCTGCCTCGTGCGTGCGGGACTTCACAAAGAGTGCCCGGCCGCAGTCGGGGAGGGGTTTGGGGCGACGGCAATTGACTCGCGAGCAGATTTCTATTGCACGATCTGTGACATCTGTATACGTATGCGGGTTATACGCTGCGATGTCAGTAGCGATAATCTGTTGTGTCCCGTTAGAATGGCAATAGAAAGAAAGCGGTCGAACACATGATGTCAGGGATGACAGTGCCCTCTGGTGCAGGTACTGTGTACTAGTTCAGTTTTACTATAAGAAGGGGCAAATCAACATTTCATTAACAGTGTCAATTTGTATCGCAGTATTCCTACCTACAGTTGTATGACAGCTATACATTGCTTAAAAAGCATGGAAATGTTGCACTTAAGTCTATTGTGCAAAAAGCTTCAGCTAAAACAATAACATGCATCTGTAATTGATGGGAACAGTCGGTGCACTGGGCTCCTAGATGGACCACTGAGAGCGATTGATGGGGTATGGCGGCTGCATCTCCCATGGGTACATGGAGCTATCCCAGTGGCTGTAGGGGGAGCACGAGGAGTCATCCTCTGCATTAGTGGTGGTGGCCAGCTTCACCTCTTGGTCGCGTAGGCTATCTGAAGATGGTCTAGCAGCTGACAGGGGCGACATGTCTCAAGGATCCATTTACAGATCGACTGCATGTGCCAATGACTCATTTTGTTCATCTCCAGTCCACCGGATGGCGTCGAATCATGCACCAAACACTATCGATTGTTTTCTATTGTTGGAATGCTGCTTACTGTGACTAATGTGAAATCACGATCTTTTTTCATCATGTATATTTGCGATGCTTTCAAGGGTTACGATTCGATAAATAACTATAAGCGTGTTTCATCTTGGTTATGTTTGATATGTGATGGGGTGCATGTAAAATGAATGAGTTCATGGCAGAGCTAAACTTCATAACAAATGCGACACTGCTCCGAGCAACAGCTGCATAGCCTACAGAAAGAATGCCCTCTCTCCTTCCTAGAAATCGTAGCCACCCTCTGTAACATAATCCTTAAAATGGGCTTCTGTCCTGAGCTGTGGAAAACCTCTTGAGTCCTCCTCTCCCCACACCTAGTAAACTTGCCACTGACACCTCCTTTACCATTCCATCAGTCTAACTTCCATATTTAGCAAGGTTTTTGAGTCCACCATATCCTGACATATCCATGAACACCTTCAACAATACCTATCAATTCCTGGCCACTAAAGGCTTCTATTTCTGCTCCAGTGACCTACTTTTGTACTTTACTCACCTCCTATCCCTTCAAATCAACAACTACTGGCTCTCATTTTTGTCTCTCTTGATCTCGGAAAAAGCATATAATCATGTATGGCATTGTGGCCTCCTCTTTACGCTCAAGTCTATACAGTTCCCATAAATTATGTCCACCTCACCACATGCTTACTCTCTTACCACCTGTCTTATGTTACCTTCAACAACACCAAATCACATTTCTTCGCCGCTTGGAGTGGCCGTGTGGTGTGAGGTGCCATGCACGGACTCCGCGGCCCTTCCCGCCGGAGGTTCGAGTGCTCCCTCGGGCATGGGTGTGTACAGGTATGTTTGTCTTCGCATAAGTTTGTTTAAGTTACTTTAAGCAGTGTGTAACACTAGGGACTGATGACCTCAGCAGTTTGGTCCTTTAAGAATTCACACACATTTGAACATTTTCGCATTTCTTCTATCCCACTGCAAATGTGCTCCAAGGTCGTGTCTTCTCTCCTCTCCTGTATGTCCTCTACACCACCAATATGCCAAAACCCCCTCCTCTTGTTCATCTCCTTCAGTACGCCAAAGACAGTGCCTTCCTCACCCCCTATCCTACCCTCCAGAAATGTCAACTATCCCTCTCAATCAATGCGCTTCCTGCTACAACCAGTTTCTACTCAGAATCAACTCTTTCAAAGCACAGGAAAAAAATATAGGCTGAGCCATCTGCAGCTTCCACTCCCTCACCTTACCATTTATGACCATACTACACAGTTAAATAACACACTAAAATACCTCATACTAATACGTCATTGCCGACTAACATGGAAGCCCCATCTACCTACCATTCAACAGAAGGCCCACAGTATACTAGAATTACTAAAACTATCAACTGACTGAACATGTAGACAGTACCCTTCCACAATCCTCCCCGCCTATTAAGCCCTGATCTGAACCATCCTGTGCTATGTAAATGTGGCATGGACTTCGTGTCCTTCCTCCTTTTATCATATCCTGCAGATCCTCGAATGCCATGCACTCCACTGAGCCTTTTCGATCCGTTTTCCCATCTTGTACACGTCTGAATATCCTACAGTACCCATAGACTCGACTATTCAATTCCTCTCCACTCAATGATCCAGGTAATCTGCTGAGCCTCTACCACCACATTCCACCAACTCTCTACCTCCACACCCTTCATGTCCTCTCCCAGTGAAACTTTAATTGCCTTTCCTTACCTAACCATGAAACCTGTGATGATATACACCTGTCCTACCAGGTATAAAAGAACCCACCCTACCTCCCTCGGTCAGGGCTCCCTTCCTTTCCACTCCTCTGCACCAACACCCTATAAGGTGCTAGCATTTTGCACCTTACAATGATTTAATTTCCATCCCTTACCATGCGATTGGAAATGGAAATGCCGTGTGGCTAGGGACTTCCAGTCGGATAGACCATTCGCCTGGTGCAAGTCTTTCAAGTTGACGCCACGTCGGCCAGGACCATTAGGTATGACATTCTGTCGCACTGATCACTCAGCTACCAGGGGTGGACACCGTGCGATTAATCTGAACTAGGAAACATTTGATAAGTTCTGTATCGTTTATGATGACATTTGAATGTAACTGACCTCATCATTTCCACTAATTCTTAATTATAATGGGTCATTGGTTTTATTATCAAAGGCTGTGAACTAAACTGAAACTAAACTCCGAACCGAACAGGTATCGGAAGACCCAACGGTACCCACTCGCCGCCGTCTCATCCTCAGCCCACAGGCGTCACTGGATTGGGATATGGAGGGGCATGTAGTCAGCACACGGTTCTCCTGGCCATATGTCAGTTTACCAAATTGGAACCGCTACTTTTCAATCAAGTAGCTCCTCAGTTTGCCTCGCAAGGGCGGAGTGCACCCCGCTTGCCAACAGAGCTCGGCAGACCAGATGATCACCCGTCCTAGTGCCAGCCCAGCCTGATAGCGCTTAACTTTGGTGACCTGACCGTTGGATCAAAGACTGTGAGCTCAGTGGAATAAGGGACAGACGTGGAGCATAGGACTCTCGGTGTGTGTATGTGGGCAGCCCTCGCCGGCCCGGAAGTGGCGAGTAGTGTGGGAATGCGGCGGCACAGCTTTCAAAAGCACCTTCCCAGTCCAGCTCACCGCGGGAGGCCCCACTGGGACACGCAGAGCGGCTCATGGTCTTCCCATGTTAGAGCGATCGCCGACCTCACAGACTGGATCGCGAGAGTGAGGAGACAATCTACACCTGAGCTCGGCTGGCGCCTTGTAGTCGCGTTGGAAATCTTGTCGAAGAATACAGAGGAACTTAGCTCGGCGGTCACGTATGCTAGCCTACTCCTCGCGAATTCTTCACTGCCTGATCTTTAATACATGGAATTTTGCTCAGACAGCTAAATAGGGATAATTCCAGAAGTTCCAAAGCAAAAATTAACTTACCTCGGTGGTTGGTCGGCGGTCGGAATGTGCGCAGGGAGGGAGAATGTGCAGGGAATTCTATGATAAAGATTCGACGCCCGCGCTTAGGGGGCAGGAAATCAGAAGTTTGCAATCGAACTTGTATTGTAGCGAGCATTTAGCCGCTGCACTTGTAAACTTAAAAGATTCTGAACTTCGGCTTTCTGGCTGGATGTTCTCGTCTTTTATGCAGCGTACGGTGACCTTGAGAGCCCTTCTCTTATTATACTCTCACGCTGAGACGTTTCACGTTTCTAAACTTCGCCGTTCTGGCTGGAAGTACACGTCTCTCGTCTGTTGTGAGCAGAGAAGCTGCAAGACAGAATTCAGATTTAGTAGTTTGTGGACCACAGTCTGCTGTCCAAGCTCGTATATTTTGACATTCAGAAGAGCTGCAGTTTTGTCGAAGGCACAGATTTCTTCGAGAATCGTCATGCGGTTTCGCCTCCACGCTGTAGTCACGGTGATATTGCGTTTCGCTCTGGCACTGTAGAACTGTAAAAGTAAATTGATGATATCACTACCAACATATTTTTTTTATCTCCACTGAGGTTTCACACCAATTGTTTGGGAGTAGTTTCTTCTAGAATTTCGTACAGAGCTGTTCTCACTCATTTCGCGTTTCATTTCACAGATCAGGAATCGAAAACAGTGCAGAATTTGGCAGTTGATTGTTAGTATTAATCTAGAGCAACGGCTATTTTTTTATATGTCTGCTGGACGATTATGTCATTGTTTCATCTCTATTTAAATGGTTTCTAACTTTAAAAAAAATGTATGTTGTAAAAGTGCATTTCTTCTTTCAATTGAGTTTAGTTTCCCCTTGATCACTGGTTTTATTGTTTTGTGTTTTTTTATTAATAATGTTCACATGCGGTGAAGCTGATTCCTGCACGTGGTGCCCCTGCATAGGTATCTGAAATAGGTACTGCAATGAACATCAGCATTCCAGAAGCACTTATGAGTCCAAACAAGATACGTTTAAACATACGGTTCTTTTTAGAACCTGTTCTGACAGTTCTTTCAGTAAATATTGAAGGCATGTCACGACCTAAGCAACAGCTGCTTCAAGAACTGTGCCGTGAACAGAAGTGTGATGTACTGTGCATACAAGAAACTCACAGAGATACCCAGCAAAGACGACCGAAAATACCTGGTTTGCAGCTAGCTGCAGAAATACCTCATGCTAAATATGGAAGTGCTATTTTCGTCAAGCCTGAAATCCAAGTCTTGAGTGCCTATTGCACACATGACAATAACATCGAGATCATCACCTTGGAACTCAGCAACTGTGTGATAACGTCAGTGTACAAGCCTCCTTCCGAAAAATTCTCCTTTGTTCCTCCTAAAAACTTTGACTCACGGAAGATATCTGTGGTAATAGGGGACTTTAATAGCCACAGCCATACCTGGGGATACACCCGAGAAGATGAAAATGGAGAAGCCGTTATATCTTGGGCGGAAACTAACTCCCTCTCCCTCATTCATGATAGTAAACTTCCTCCATCCTTTGACAGTGGAAGGTGGCAACGAGGGTACAACCCTGAACTCTTATTTGTGAGTGAAAATGCAGCGCAACAGTGCCACAAATCAGTGTGTCATCCCATACCTAACACACAACATAGACCAATAATGTGCCGATTTCTTCCCATCGTAAGACCCCGAGAAATTGGTTTTAGACGAAGGTAAGAAGGCAGATTGGCCAAAACTTTCTAAAATGCTGGACGATAAAGTTCAAACAATTAAGCCAGTACCTGAAGAGTATGAACACTTTATTGAGCTTGTTAAATTCTGCTCGCGAGCATGTATCCCAAGAGGCTGCAACACAAAACTAGCTGCAGGGCGTAACTTCAGAAACAACTACACTGCTCGAGGAGAATTATACCCAATACTCTGAAAACCCATTCAGTGAGGAAACCTCCCAAATAGCTAGATCTGTCCTCTCCTCAATCTCCGTGGCAAAAAGAAGACAGTGGGAGAAACTGATGGAAGACTGTGGTATGAGTAGAAATAGTCAAGAGGCCTGGAGGCTTCTAAAACGCTTGAATAATGACCCTTCACAGGCGAATATGCATGCCAATGTCCGAGCTGATCAAATTGCACACCAACTCGTACAAAATGGGAAACCACCTTATTCAGCCAGGTCTGGTAAGAAGACATGTGAGTGACGACCTGACCAAGAAACTAATACTCTGCTTCAACCATTTACCCAGACTGAGGTGGGTCTCGCTCTGAGTAAGTGCAAAAAGGGGAAAGCGGCAGGCCTCGATGATATAAGATTTGAGCAGATAAAGAACTTTGGGCCGATAACAAAAGCATGGCTGAGAGACCTAATGAACAACTGTGTCCAATCCTGCAAGATTCCTAAAATCTGGAGGAAAGCCAAAGTTGTAGCTATCCGCAAGCCAGGCAAGGACCGCCCTATATCTCTCCTATTTCATCTGTATAAACTCCTTGAAAGACTCATACTACACCGACTAACGGAGAAGCTAGAGACAATATACATGCCACAGCAGGCTGGATTTAGACAGGGAAAGAGCTGCACATCTCAAGTGTTGAAACTAACACAGCACATCGAAGATGGTTTTGAAAGGGAAGAGATCACAGGAGCTGTATTTATAGATCTAACAGCAGCTTATGACACAGTTAATCATAGAAGATTTCTAATGAAGCTGTACAATGCCACTAGAGACTACCAGCTAACCTGTTTCATAAGGAATCTCCTTGAAAATAGAAGATTTTTTGTTGAATTCCAGTGCAAGAGAAGCAGATGGAGATCACAGAAAAACGGATTACCCCAGGGAGGTGTGCTTGCTCCAGCTTTGTTTAACATGTACACAAATTATCAACCACTACCTGAAGGAACACAGAGCTTCATCTATGCAGATTATTGTGCTATCACCGCCCAAGCCCGCTGCTTTGAAACTGTTGAAGAGAATCTGTCCAAAGCATTGAGAGAACTGTCAGCTTACTACAGGGAAAACCAGTTGAGACCAAATCCTGGAAAAACACAGACTTGCGCTTTCCATCATAAAAACCGACAGACAGCTAGAGCCCTCAAAATCACCTAGGAAGAAACATCACTAGAACACTGTACGTATCCCAAATACCTAGGGGTCACCCTTGACCGTGCATTAACATACAAGAGGCACTGCCTAAATACCAAGCAAAAAGTGGCAGCCAGGAACAATATCATCAGAAAGCTAACAGGCACAACGTGGGGAGCACACGCCAACTCCTCCCTCGCGTTGTGTTACTCTGCCGGAGAATACGCAAGCCCAGTGTGGTTCAATTCTTGCCATGCCAAAACAGTAGATGTTGCTCTTAATGATACTTGTCGTATCATCACCGGGTGCCTGAAGCCTACTCCTCTGAATAAACTGTACAGCCTCGCGAGAATTGCACCCTCCGACATCCGCCGGGAGGTAGCAGCAAAAAGCGAGAAGGAAAAATCAGAAACTTCTGCAGCTCACCCCCTATATGGCTATCAGCCAGCAAACCCACGACTAAAATCCAGAAAGAGCTTCCTCAGATCTACCGAGGCTCTAGCTGGGGCACCACAGCAATGCCGAATCGAACTATGGCGTGCAAGGCTTACCAGTACTGTGGGATGGATTACACCTAGCGAAAGACTACCACCCGGCTACACAGAGAGTTGGAGCACATGGAGATCCCTCAACAGACTACGCTCGGGTGTCACGAAATTTAAGAGCAATCTGACCAAATGGGGTTTCCTAGAGGAGCCGCCACTCTGCCAGTGTGGAGCAACGCAGACGACCTTCCACCTGCTCCAGTGTACCCAATGTCCAGCAACATGCACAACAGAAGACCTGCTACATGCAACGCCAAATGCAATAGAGGTAGCTAACTTCTGGGCGGCAAAAGTGTAAATAATTATCTTGTAAATGTATCTACAAACAACATGTAAAAACTGTACATTATTTTATACATTGTAAATGCTTCTGACACGAATAAATAAATACATGCGGTAGTTAATTTAGAGAAGCTTGAAGACGAGAGTACAGTCTGGATATTCAAGAAAATTACTTAACACTCCTTGGGATATGATTTAGATGCAGGCTAGCCATTGTGATATAACTTTTTCGCTGTCGGTTAGCTACTCATTCTCATCACTTCCTCCAGGGGCTATTTATAAGTGAAAGGCCACATTTCATATCGCTTTAATTAAGCCCCTTGGCGCAACTTGGGGTTTGATTAAACACACACACACACACACACACACACACACACACACACACAAACACAACCCACAAACCACGAGGGGTGTTACAAAGGAATGGCAAATATTTCAGATTATTAAAAATTTACAAAAACGCAACTCTTAGCAACGGAGAAACAGTAACTGATGAAATCATGGATGAGGAGGAAGAAGAAGCTGAAACACAATTGGACTTGCCATACGGACCTAAGAGGTCAAGGCATTAACTTTTTTTTCGTGGTTCTCTGCTCTGTTAGATGCTTTTTCATTCTCAGTAATTTTCATTTTTAAAATACACATTTAGCATCGAAGAAACGACGCTATATTAGTTATAATGAGAAATTTTTGTGCAATGTACGTGTTATATGTCACAAACTGAGTTTTCTATGTAGTTAAGAATCTGTACTCAAGGGCGCCCATACCCGGGAGCAAGGGGTAGGTGACTGCGGTCAACACCTTCTAGCTCTCAGGGAAAATGAAAAAATGTAATGTAGTCGTGTGTTTTCATTTTAAAAAAATGATTTAAAAGTTGCTATTACGTAATCTTTTAGCAGGGTCGGACCTGAAACTCTTTTAGGTCTACTTAGAAGTCGACGTTCGTCTTTCAGAATATTAAAAATACTCCATACACCAAGATCTTGTCCCCCCCCCCCCTCCCTCCCTCCACAAACTAACGTATGGGCTCTCTTACCTGTGCCGAATTAAGTGTCTACTGAAGACGGGGAGGGGTGTTTTTCTTGTTGCTAAACGTTGGCAATTACAAGTGCCTAACATAAAAAACATGAGCTTTTTGCCACTTTTACGCAGCCTTAACAGACATGACCATCCCACGGAGGGTAGGGAGATGGGAGGGGTTCTTAATGTTAATCATTGATCATTACAGGCTATAATGCTGAAATCTGCATTTTTTGCCATTCTTTGGATAATTTGACGATTCTCTTCAACATTTTAAGCTCTTTATCTCTCTATGTATGTCATGTAAAAATACCGTTAATCAATGGAAACTGTAGATAATCTTAAGCTTTCAAAGGAAGGTTAGGGTCCTTTACGTCGTACGGAAAATTAGAAAAAAATTGAATGAATGCCAAAATGTCTCGGTTTTTCCTCTGCCAGAAATTTAGCTCACAGTTCTCGAGGACGAAAATTTGGATTCTATACTACATACAATATACGTGCAGCATACCACATGTTCATAAAATTAGGACCTTTTGGAAAGTGACCGCGAGGTTCTAGGCGCTACAGTCTGGAACCGAGCGACCGCTACGGCCGCAGGTTCGAATCCTGCCTAGGGCATGGATGTGTGTGATTTCCTTGGGTTAGTTAGGTTTAATTAGTTCTAAGTTCTAGGCGACTGATGATTCAAATGTTTCAAATGGCTCTGAGCACTATGGGACTCAACTGCTGTGGTCATTAGTCCCCTAGAACTTAGAACTACTTAAACCTAACTAACCTAAGGACATCACACACATCCATGCCCGAGGCAGGATTCGAACCTGCGACCGTAGCGACTGATGACCTCAGAAGTTAAGTCGCATAGTGCTGAGAGCCATTGAACCATGACCTGCCGACTTGAGTGTCTTGTCGATCCTGCAGTCTAATGTTACTCCGACCGCCTCTAGAATGTCTTGACGAGACCCACGTCACATAACATACATAACTATTCCACTCGTCTTGCAAGTACGATTGGTCTCTTCCCAATGGAGAAGCAGTTGTTAATTGAAGTGATCATGAACGGTAATAGGTTCTAAGAGGCGATGTCAAATCACCGCACACGCAAATAAACGATGCTGCTACAGCTTTAAATATGAAGGCGTGAAGGAAAAAAAGGGCTGCTGTATATGCTAAACCTATGAGCAAACATAGTCTCCTGTTTGAGGTGACTGTCCGGCTTGGGAAGTATCGACAGCAGATATAACCAGAGTCCGTCGTGTATCCGGCGAACAGTTACAATCTCCCATCAACGTGCACAGTTGATCGCGAGATGAGTTCGTGGCGGCGGCGACGGCGCCGGAGACACGAATCGTTTTGCGGGCCGAGACGGGGGATTACGGTACTGAGACCTCCGCTCTCGCGTTCAATTAACCGTGACGCGGTCACCCGTCGCGAGCTCCAGCATTTCCCACTGAGAACTATAATAAGCTCTCTACATCTACAACGATATCGCGCGAGCTACCTTACGGTGTGTGGCGGGGATTGCAGGGTGTTTAAAAAAGAATGACCCGACTTCAAAACTCAATATCTGTTGATAAAACGTCCTGCAAACACAGGGTGGATTACAAATTCTCACAAAATCTGAAAGTTCTAACTACGCTAGTACAAATGCTCTATGTATACACCAGCAGCAGCAGCAAAACATTATCTGTACGATAGCTAAAATCGTCATAAACTTTACGCAACGTGTCTGTTTTTACGCAAGTTTTGGCAGCTGTTGTTCTGTTCTTGTCTCCTTCTGTGTCGCGAGGTAAAGGGGAGATGAATACACTTTCTTCATACCCCGAATAGCCAAAAAACAACAGGTACACCTGCCTAATATCGTGTAGGGCTCCAGTGAGCAGAAGGTTGTTTCTGGAGCCACTGTGTAGCAATTCTGGACGTGTGGGATGTCGCATTGTCCTATTGGAATTGCCCATGTCCGTCGGAACGCACAGTGGACATGAATGGATGCAGGTTATCAGAGAGGATGCTTACGCACGTTTCACCTGTCAGAGTCCTACCCAGAGGTATCAGGGGTCCCATATCAATCCAACTGCACATGCCCCACACCATTATAGAGCCTCCAACAGCTTGAACAGTGCCATGCTGACACGCAGGGTCCATCGATTCATGAGGTTATCTCCATACCCGTACACGTCCATCCGCTCGATACAATTTGAAACGAGACTCGACCGACCAGGCAACATGTTTCCAGTCATCAATACTCCAATGTCGGTATTGACGGACCCAGGCGGGGCGCAAAGCTTTGGGACGTCCGGCCATCAAGGGTACACGAGTGGCTCCGAAAGCCCTATCGATGATGTTTCGTTGAATGGTTCGCTCACCGACACTTGATGACGGCCCAGCAATGAAATCTGCAGCAATTTGCAGAACGGTTGCACTCCTGTCACGTCGAACGATTCTCGTCAGTCGTCGTTGGTCCTGTTCTTGCAGGATCTTTTTCGGACCATAGCGATGTCGGAGATTTGACATATTACCGGATTCCTGATAGTCACGGTACACTCGTGAAATAGTCGTACGGGAAAATCCCCACTTCACCGCTACCTCGGATATGCTGTGTCCCGTCGCTCGTGCGCCGACTATAACACCACTTTTAAACTCACTTAAACCTTGATAGCCTGCCATTGTAGCATTAGTAACAGATCTAACAAGTGCGCCAGACACTTGTCTTACATAAGCGTGGTCGCCCTCAGCTCTGTATTATACCTGTTTACATACCTTTTTATTTGAATACGCATGCCTACACCAGTTTCTTTGACTCTTAAGTGTTTATGCCCACAAGCGATAATAGCATGGATTCATGTTGGCGATCTAGGAGGGTAAGAATGCAGGGCAGTATCTCGGGTCCCTTGCGCCCTGTCAAGCGTGAGAAAGAGTGTCATTGAGATACTGACGTACTTTGTTGTGCCAGTGCGACGGAGATCCACCCTGTTGTAAGACGAAGTTATTAGAGTCCCCCTGAAGTTGTGGAAAAAGCAAATTCTGCAGCATCTGCAGACAGCTCATTCGAGTCACTACATTTTCCTCAAACGAGAAGGGACCGTACAAAAATGGCTCTAAGCACTATGAGACTTAACATCTGAGGTCATTAGTCCCCTACAGTTAGAACTACTTAAATCTAACTGACCTAAGGACATCACACACATCCATGCCCGAGGCAGAATTCGAACCTGCGACCGCAGCAGCAGCGCGGATCCGGACAGAAGTGCCTAGAACTGTTCGGCCACAGTGGCCGGCGGGACCGTATACTTTTTCACTTTAGGTGAGTATCTTTCGTGTTCAATAATGTCAAAATGAAATGTTGCTTAATCACTGAAAATTCAACGTAGGAAACACGTAAAAAGATATTTTTCGTGCTGCTGGTGGTTGATACACAGAGCATTTGTTACAGTACACCTAAGACTTTAAGAGTTTGTGAGTATTTTGCAATTTGTCCTACGTTTGTAGTATGTTTTATCAATAATTTTGGTGTTTTAAAATCAGGTTATCCGTTTTGAAACACTCTGTACTTCAGCTACAACTGGAATTGCGTTCTACCAAAACTACAGTTCGGTAGTTTTGCTACACTACATAAATGACCCAGTAAATGACAGGATTGCCAGCAGTATTGATAGCATTAGTAGGGACGAAACATAAATCATAGTGTAAGAGAGAAACTGGGAATCAACAACTTCTGTTCGTTTTTTGTTTGTTTGTTGTGGACATAATAAGAACCACACATCATTTAGTGTTAGTCCTTTCGGTATTTTATATCTCTACACAATATAAATTGCATTTTATAAGTAATAAAAATTATCTGATCGCGTAACATCTGTGGTTTTATGTATCCAAAGCAATTACTTTTAATTCAAGTGTAGTTCACATGCACAAGCATAGAAAAATATAAACTACTGGCCATTAAAATTACTACACCAAGAAGAAATGCAGATGATAAACGAGTATTCATTCAACAAATATATTATACTAGAACTGACACGTGATTACATTTTCACGGAATTTGGGTGCATAGATTCTGAGAAATCAGTACCCAGAACAACCACCTCTGGCCGTAATAACGGCCTTGATACGCCTGGGCGAGTCAAACAGAGCTTGGATGGCGTGCACAGGTACAGCTGCCCATGCAGCTTAAACATGATACCACAGTTCATCAAGAGTAGTGACTGGCGTATTGTGACGAGCCAGTTGCTCGACCACCATTGACCAGACGTTTTCAGTTAGTGAGAGATCTGGAGAATGTGCTGGCCGGGACAGCAGTCGAACACTTTTTGTATCCAGAAAGGCCCGTACAGGACCTGCAACATTCGGTCGTGCATTATCCTGCTGAAATGTAGGGTTTCGCAGGGATCGAATGAAGGGTAGAGCCACGGGTTGTAACACATCTGAAATGTAACGTCCATTGTTCAAAGTGCCGTCAGTGCGAACAAGAGGTGACCGAGACGTGTAATCAATGGCACCCCATACCATCACGCGGCGTGATACGCCAGTATGGCGATGACGAATACACACTTCCAAAGTGCGTTCATTGCGATGTCGCCAAACACTGATGTGACCATCATGATGCAGTAAACAGAACCTGGATTCTTCCGAAAAAAATGACGTTTTGCCATTCGTGCTCCCAGGTTCGTCGTTGAGTACACTATCGCTGGCGCTCCTGTCTGTGATGCAGCGTCAAGGGTAACAGCAGCCATGGTCTCCGAGCTGATAGTCCACGCTGCTGCAAATGTCGTCGAACTGTTCGTGCAGATGGTTGTTGTCTGGCAAACGTCCTCGTCTGTTGACGCAGGGATCGAGGCGTGGCTGCACGATCCGTTACAGCCATGTGGATAAGATGCCTGTCATCTCGACTGCTAGTGATACGAGGCCGTTGGGATCCAGCACGGCGTTCCGTATTACCCTCCTGAACCCACCGATTCCATATTCTGCTAACAGTCATTGGATCTCGACCAACGCGAGCAGCAATGTCGCGATACGATAAACCGCAATCGCGACTGGCTACAACCCGTCCTTTATCAAAGTTGAAAATGTGATGGTACGCATTTCTCCTCCTTACACGAGGCATCACTACGTTTCACCAGGTAACGCCGGTTGGTTGGTTGTTTTGGGGGAGAGACCAAACAGATAGGTCATCGGTCTCATTGGATTAGAGAAGGATGGGGAAGGAAGTCGGCCGTGCCCTTTCAAAGGAACCATCCCAGCATTTGCCTGGAGCGATTTAGGGAAATCACGGAAAACCTAAATCAGGATGGTCGGACGCGGGACTGAACCGTCGTCCTCCCGAATGCGAGACCAGTGTGCTACCACTCCGCCACCTCGCTCGGTTAACGCCGGTCAACTGCTGTTTGTGTGTGAGGAATCGGTTGGAAACTTTCCTCGTGTCAGCGCGTTGTAGGTGTCGCCACCGGCACCAACCTTGTGTGAAAGCCAAGAGTTTCCTGTTATTAATAATGAGAAATAATATGGCAGATTAAAACTGTGTGTCGAACGAGACTCGAACTCGGGACATTTGCTTTTTCACCGGCAAGTGCTCTACCGACTGAGCTCTCCAACCACGAATCGCGACCCGTCCTCACAGCTTCAGTTCCTTCGGCTGGCAACGGCTAAGCCATGTCTCCACAATATCTTGTCTCCCAGAAAAGCTAGTCTTCAAAAGTTCGCAGGAGAGCTTCAGTGAAGTTTAGAAGGTAGGAGGTGAGCCACTGGTGGAACTGAAGCTGTGAGGAGCGGCCACGAGTCGCCTGGGTAGCTCAGTTGACGGAGCGCTTGCACACGGAAGGCAATGGACCTGATTTCGACTGTTGGGTCTGGGGCACAGTTTTAACCTGCCAGAAAGTTTCATATCAGCGCACATTCCGCTACAGACTGAAAATTTCATTCTGCATGTTTTCTGTAAATTCGACGAAGTATTAAGGCGATGTTTGGTATAACCTCCTGGCAGGTTAAAACTGTGTGCCGGACCGAGACTCGAATTCGGGAACTTTATCTTCCGTGGTCAAGTGCTCTACCATCTGAACAACCCAAGCACGACACACGACCCGTCCTCACAGCTTTAATTCCACCAGTACCTCGTCTCCTACCTTCCAAACTTCACAGAAGCTCTCCTGCAGACCTGTGGGCAAAAAGAAAAAAAACAGAACCACTGACATATTTGGACTGAAAGTAATATATGATCACTCTCAAAGCTTGTAGAAGCACATGATACGTATTTCATCGTGAAAACAAAGAAGTGTCCCGTGATAAAAGATAAAATAATGTGAGATGTGTGAAACTGCTCCGACTGCGTAACGAAAAAGGTCGTCACTCACGAATTTGCGTCCTCTTTAATCTTGTAGGAACGTCCAGTGAGAAAGAACATAATTTTTGCATCGTGTCACGTATGAACGCATTTTATTTACGAGAGACTCCGTGCTATACAGCGTGCGAGTACTTGTATGCCTCCGCTAGGATTTCAATTCCGACGGCTCGCGTTAATACTGCCGGGAATGCTCCCTACCTCCTGAAACTTTTTTTATTTGCAGCTCTTCCCTTCGTCAATTCACGCTACCCCCCAACCGCTGGTATACGCTATACAAAAGTAATTGCAGGTACTTTCAGGCCAATATTTCCGTTTAAGCAGAGCAAAATATTTTTGATAGTTGTTTTGTGAAATCACAAGTTTATCGAAGTATGCCACAAAACTATTGCCCTCAACACGCAGTAAGTGCATTTTACACAAAACTTGATTCAGCCTCTCTCTTTCCATTACAAATTTCTGAACCAAAAATCAAAGGAGCAGAGAAGACAAAGAACGGTCTCTGAGCCAGAATAATTAATTTTTTCACGGAGGTCACTCTGTTTTGTTCTAGCCGTCGGATACTCTCCTCTGTAGTAGAATCGAACTACAGTTCCACACATTAACGTTTTGTCAAAATCGTCAAATTCCATTAATTTCTGTTTGCGTTTATGTTCCTTTCTTGGATAACCAAAACACATGTCCACATCTACAGATTCTGCGATGTTACTGCACTGTTAATGCGGAATACAATCGATTCGGAAATACCACAAGGTTTTGTTGTCATTTTTATATTTTTCAAAAATGGCTCTGAGCACTATGGGACTCAACTGCTGTGGCCATCAGTCCCCTAGAACTTAGAACTACTTAAGCCTAACTAACCTAACGACATCACACACATCCATGCCCGAGGCAGGATTCGAACCTGCGACCGTAGCGGTCCCACGGTTCCGGACTGCGCGCCTAGAACCGCGAGACCACCGCAGCTGGCTATATTTTTCTTGGCTTCATAAGTAAATTCGATACTACAAATTTAGATTTATTTCCAATGTCTTTTCGTCCTTTACGCACACCGATCAGAGTAGCACCAAACATCGGTTCCTGCACTTCGCTTAATACTAAACACACATACCTTTCCACGGAAGAGTTAAAGCAACCAAACCTGAACCCTCGATATCGCTCTGAAACACGGAACATTTAATTGGCGCTGATCAACTGCACTTTTGAGTGTACACGCGGCAACAAAGCTACACTATGAGATCAAAAGCATCCGGACACCTGGCTGAAAATGACAAGTTCGTGGCACCCTCCATCAGTAAGGCTGGAATTCAATACGGTGTTGGCCCACCCTTAGCCCTGAAGACAGCTTCCACTCATGTAGGCATACGTTGAATCAGGTCCTGGAAGGTTCCTTGGGGAGTAGCAGCTCATACTTCACGAAGTGATGCACTGAGGAGAGGTATCGATGTTGGTCGGTGAGGCCTGGCACGAAATCGGCGTTCCAAAACATCCCAAAGGTGTTCTACAGGATTCAGGTCAGGACTCTGTGCAGATCAGTCCATTACAGGTCGGGAAACCAGTCCGCCGCAGGCCGTGCATTATGAACAGGTGTTCGATAGTGTTGAAAGATGCAATCGCCATTCCCCGAATTGCTTTTCAACAGTGGGAAGCAAGAAAATCCTTAAAACATCAATCTAGGCCTGTGCTGTGATAGTGCCACGCAAACAACAAGGGATGCAAGCCCCCTCCATGAAAAACACGACCACACCATAACACCACCGCCTCCGAATTTTACTGTTAGTACAACACACGCTGACAGATGAAGTTCACCGGGCATTCGCTGCACCCACACCCTTCCATCGGATCGCCACATTGTGTATCGTGATTCGTCACTCCACACAACGTTTTTCCACTGCTCAATCGTCCAATGTTTACGCACTTTACACCAAGCGAGGCGTCGTTTGACATTTACCGGCGTGATGTATAGCTTATGAGTTGCCGCTCGACCATGAAATCCAAGTTTTCTCACCTCCCACCTAACTGTCGTAGTACTTGCAGTGGATCCTGATGCAGTTTGGAATTCTTGTGTGATGGTCTGAATAGATGTCTGCCTATCACACATTACGATCCTCTTCAACTGTCAGCGGTCTCTGTCAGTCAACAGACGAGGTCGGCCTGTACGCTTTTGCGCTGTACGTGTCCCTTCACGTTTCCACTTCACTATTATCGGAAACAATGCACACTCAAAAGAGTAACATGTGAAATATTTACAAATGCTGCGCAAAACGCAAACTCATGACTGTCAACAACAAAAAGTTTAGAAAATAGCGGAAAATGGTTATGGCGGTCTCTAGTGCGCATTACTTCATGCTATTCTAAAATCGTCACTAGACTGACGTGCCGACCAAAGTACATAATATGTTTCTGGGTATACTACCCTCTAGGTACAGCACTCTTCGCTATACCTTGACTCGCTCCACCCTCGCTCCACCCTACGCCACACACCGTCAGGTGGCTTGCGGAGTATGGATGTAGATGTAGATTCCTGCAGGTTTCCCTTTTGATCGGGTGTGCCGACACTCTTAGTGAATGAATGGCTGCATACACATTTCATGTATGCTGTCCTGGGAGCTACTGTTAACATGATACTTGTACTTACTGTATCAGTTTGTTAAGGGAACTACAGTATACAAGAATAGCAACCAGACCACTTTCCGCTTTATCAGCCACTCAGGTGCAATTAGGGACAGGTCTGATGATATAGTGAGCCAAATGCCAGCTTAACGAGTATCGCTCAGACTGGTTACAGGACTTCCTAGCAGGCAGGACTCAACATATTGTTCTTAATTGGGATGAAGTCGTTAGATGCAAAAGTAATTTCGCAAGTGTCTCAGGGGAGTGTTATAGGACGGTTATTGTTTACAAATCCTCTGGATAATGTCTTGGGCTGCATGAAGCTGTTCATGGGCGATGCTGTTGTCAACAGGAAGCTGCAACAGCTACAAAACTGTGACGAAACGCAGGGAGAGCTGCAGCGGATCGACGAGTGGCGTGGGGACGTAAACAGATGCAATGTATTGCACATGAATAGGTGGTAAGGTTAATTACTGTTCGATTACCGTACTGGGGCCAAATCACTAAAACAATCGGCCAGGTGCCAGTAGGGCTCGTGTATTCAGGGTTCCGTACAAACTTAATGATGTAAGGACACAGTTCATACATTCCGGGAAACAAGAATCTCAAAGATTTTTGCCTTTTATCGACACTGATACTGGCAAGCTGTCGGTACCAGGGATCCCAGGGCTTTCGAGAACGTCTTAATTTCAAATCTGAAGTCAGATAACTTGTACTGTCAAGCTTTTCTTTTTGACGAATTTCACGATTCTTCCTCAAGGGAAAGTATTTGACATAAATGGCCGTATCTTTTGACTGCATTGACTTCAAGGCTAACGTTTGTACTACCGCCAAGGAACCGTAGACCTTAGTATGTGACATAAATTTCAACTTGACACAACTTCCGGTTCCTGAGAAGAAGCGGACTTCAAACGCGGACGGAAGGACAAACAATCTGAAAACATATTACAAATTTTTTATGGTATGATTTAATTGCAGACTATCAATTTTCGTATTTTTTTCTTTAATAGTGGTGAGAAACCTTGCTTCTTGGTAAAGTTCATGATTCTAGGTCAACGGGAAGTACCCTATAGCTTTTGATGAGTGATTTTGCAAGTGTCAAAATATACGATATAAATGGCCGTTTCTTTTGACTGTTTTGACTCCGACCGTAAACCTTAGTATGTGACATAAATTTCAACCTGGTATGTCCATCCGTTCCTGAGAAAAAGGAGTTTTAACAGACGGACAGACACACACACAGTCGGATTACAAAAAAAAAGGGTGTGACAAAATTAGAATTTAACAATTTTCGGAATTTTTCCTTTGGTTGTAGAGTGAAGCTTTGCTCCTTGCCAAGTTTCATGATTTTTTAATAGGAAGTAACCTACAGGTTTTGACGGCTCAATTTGCGACTATCAAGACCTGTGGCATAAAGGGCCGTACCTTTTGATTGCCCTGACTCACAAGCTTCACTTTTTTACTTCATCATGGTCCGCAGACCTTACTGTGTAACAACAGTTTCAGTCTGATACGTCTGCCTGTTCCCGAGAGAAATGTTTTTCAACAGTCGGGCAGACTGAGAGAGAGAGAGTGACAACAGAGTGAACCTATGAGGTTTCCGTTTCTAGCAACTGAGGTACAGAGCTCTAAAAGTAACAACAGTAAGAAACATGTAAAAAAAATAGAAGAAGAAAGTAAACTGGAGAAACCGTTCAGAGTGACCTAAACTGTAATGACCACATAACTACTGGTTGTAGGAAAATCAGGCGCCAGGCCGAAATTCGTTGAAAGATTGCTGGGCATTTTTTCATCCATGAAAGAAGTGGCATAAAAAAATTCGTCCGAACCTTAGCAGGTAGTGTAAGTAGGCTGTTTAGGTTTTTATGTTGGTAACGCCACGTAGCGCTATCTATTAAAATCGGTGACAGCGCTGTGTGCACTCTGTGGCAGGCTGGACTCGTTGTTGGAAGTTATTCGCCAGTGTAGTGTTGGGCAGTTGGATGTAAAGAGCCCCTAGGGTCGGACAGTTGGAGATGAGCCACCAGCTGTGATGGATGCGGGGAGAGAGACGCCAAAGTTCTGAGATGTTAATATGAGCGGACGATCTGGACGTGAGTCCGTCAGGAAAAGGAAATTTGGTAAACTGGATGTCACGAATTTATACGTATATATATTCTGACTTTTGAACAGATTATTAAGGTAAATACATTTTTTGTTCTCTACCAAAATCTTTCATTTTCTAACTATATGCCTATCAGTAGTTAGTGCCTTCAGTAGTTAGAATATTTTATTTAGCTGGCAGTATTGGCACTCGCTGTATTGGAGTAGTTCGAGTAACGAAGATTTTTTGTGAGGTAAGTGATTCATAACGGGTATAGATTATTGTTAGTCAGGGCTATTTTTTTTTGTACAGATTATTGAAAATCAGATTGCGTTGCGCTAAAATATTGTGTGCCAGTTTAGTGATGATCAGAATAAGTAAAGTGAAAACAGTATCAATACGTTCAGTTTCTCTCTGGAGTTTGAAAATCAAGTAACGTAGAAGTTCTACCAGCACAGTCATTCTTTACATTCAAAGCGGAAGTTTCAGTAGGATTAACTGAAGAGACGAGGACGATCGAACGAAGAATGGTGTCGATGAGTAAGAGTAAGACCGTTGCGGCAACGCTCGAGAAGCACCAGAGGAAGGCGATAGAAAAGAGGTACTGTGCATCGCACGTCCCAAGATGAGTCTGAGAACACATTACTTCCTACTGCACGCGTCTCGCGAAACCATCATAACGAGGGATCCAACATGTTAGAGTTCACACGGAGACTCACTAATAGTCGTTCTCGCCTTACACCATTTGTGAATGGAACAGGGAAGGGGAGAAATAAAAGAGGTGTTGCAAGCTGCCTACGGCATACAGTGGGGTCACAAATGTCGCGGGATACCTCCTAACATCGTGTCGGACCCCATTTGTCCTACGTAGTGCACAGTGTTGTTTGTTAATCCTCACAACTCTAGGCAAAGGCCGTCGGCAACCGCTTTGTCTGGCACACTCTTGAAATTGTGGATCTCGGAATAATGAATTCCCTAACGATCTCTGAAATGGTACGTCACATGCGTCTACCTCCAGTTACCATTCCGTGCTCAAAGACCGTTAATTCCCGTCATGCGGCTATAATCACATTGTAAACCTTTTTACGTGAACCACCTGAATACAAATGACAGCTTCGCCAAAGCACTGCACTTTTATACCTTGTGTACGCGATACGACCGCCATCTGTATATGTGCATATCGCTATCCCATGACTTTGTCACCTCATTGTACACTGTAAGGGCTTTCTTTTTTATTGGTGTTACCAGTATCAAACATCAGAGATATTGAAAAATAAAGAATAAAAACACACATTAACAAATTAATTAGACACAATTTATAAACAAAGATATTAAAACAGAAAGATGTAAATCGCTACACATTACATAAATGGACACAAAATATCTACACTATACAGGGTGTTACAAAAAGGTACGGCCAAACTTTCAGGAAACATTCCTCACACACAAAGAAAGCAAATATGTTATGTGGACATGTGTCCGGAAACGCTTACTTTCCACGTTAGAGCTCATTTTATTACTTCTCTTCAAATCACATTAATTATGCAATGGAAACACACAGCAACAGAAAGTACCAGCGTGACTTTATTACAGGAAATGTTCAAAATGTCCTCCGTTAGCGAGGATACATGCATCCACCCTCCGTCGCATGGAATCCCTGATGCGCTGATGCAGCCCTGGCGAATGGCGCATTGTATCACAGCCGTCCACAATACGAGCACGAAGAGTCTCAACATTTGGTACCGGGGTTGCGTAGACAAGAGCTTTCAAATGCCCCCATAAATGAAAGTCAAGAGGGTTGAGGTCAGGAGAGCATGGAGGCTATGGAATTGGTTCGCCTCTACCAATCCATCGGTCACCGAATCTGTTGTTGAGAAGCGTACGAACACTTCGACTGAAATGTGCAGGAGCTCCATCGTGCATGAACCACATGTTGTGTCGTACTTGTAAAGGCACATGTTCTAGCAGCACAGGTAGAGTATCCCGTATGAAATCATGGCGGTCAATCGAGAAAGTACAGTACATACTGACGAAACTAAAATGAGCTCTAATATGGGAATTAAGCGTTTCCGGGCACATGTCCACATAACATCTTTTCTTTATTTGTGTGTGATGAATGTTTCCTGGAAGTTTGGCCATACCTTTTTGTAACACCCTGTATATACCGGTACGCAAAACTTAAGGTCAAAAATGACTTTCGCATGATGCGTCGCCGCCAAGTAACGTAGCCCGATGGAATCTTGACCATACACAGAAGTGCAATCGTCGAACACAACCATCAGTTGGATCATAGGACCCAGTCCATTCCAAGTAAACACAGCCCACACCAATATGGAGCCACCATCAGCTTGCACTGTGCCTTGTTGACGATCTTGGTCCATGGCTTCGTGGGTTCTGCACCACACTCGAACTGTACCAACACCTCTTACCGACTGACATCGTGCCCATCTCACCAGGCCAATACACAATGAGACGAACAACAATGATACTTTTATACAAAGACAATTATTAAGCTGAGGTCACCGCGATTTATAATGGTTCTCTGGATATTCGAAAAGGCAGGACATGGTTAATAGTGAGGTGTGCGATGAGACCACCATGGACGACAGTGCATGTTCTGCAACGTACGCCCTTGCTGACTACAAGGTTAGCAAGGGGTTCTCGTGGCAGAGCGTTCCTTTCCTTCACCGGCACGGATAGAAACTGCTGGTTGGTCGTTGGTGCATATGGACGTGCTACAATCGGTCTCCCCAACGCATCCCAGACATACTCGAAGGAATTTAAGTAGGAGAAACGAGCAGGAAAGACCATTCGCAGAATATGCTCAAGCTTCAAGACTTCCTCCATCAGCGCTTTTCTATGTGGTCGTGCACTGTCATTCATAAAAAATGCAGTCAGGGGCGAAGGCCCCCCCCCCCCCCCCCCGCCCCTGAAAAGACGCTGATGGGAAAGGAGTACAGAGTCATAATAATGTTGAGTGGTGAGTGTGCCTTGTCCATGGATCTGGAGGTCAGACCACCAAAACAATCATTTTCGACAGTGTTCCTGGGTGCACTATCTGTTCCCACCTCTCGCCATAATAGGGTACGTCCAGAATCACTACTCAGACTGAACCTGCTCTCATCCGAGAAGAGCACGCGAACCCACTCCTCGTTGGTTCAGTGTCTCTGCTCTTGGTACCATTGTAAACAGTGATACAGATGTGCGAGTGTCAACGTAATACAAAGTACTGGTCGTCAGGCAAAGAGACCACCCCTTTGCACTCGACATGCCTCTGTTGAGCGTGACACTGCGTTCTTTGCAGTTTTGTTAAATGTGGTTGCAGCTGCACCCGCAGTTTGAAGCAAAGTTTGTAAGTAGGCTGTTTAGGTTTTTATGTTGGTAATGCCACTTAGTGCTCTGTATGAAAATCGCAGACTGCGCTGTGTGCAGTCTGTGGCTGGTTGGACTCGTTGTTGGAATATTCGCTTCTTTAGTGTTAGCCAGTTGGGTGTCAACAGCGCGTAGCGTTGGAAAGTTGGAGGTGAGCAACTAACAGTGGTGGATGTGGGAAGAGAGACGCCAGAGTTTTGATCGGACAATCTGGAAGTGTGTCCGCCAGAAAAAGGAAATTTGTTTAATTGTATGTTACAAAATTACTTATATTATGACTTTTGAACACTATTGAGGTAAATACATTGTTCTTTATCAAAATCTTTCATCTGCTAACTATGCCTATCAGTAGTTAATGCCTTCAGTAGTTAGAATCTTGTATTTAGCTGGCAGTATTGGCTTTCTCTGTATTGTAGTAGTTCGAGTAAGGAAGATTTTTGTGAGGAAAGTGATTCATGAAATGTATAGGTTATTGTTAGTCAGGGCCATTCTTTTGTGGGGATTATTGAAAGTCAGATTGCGTTGCGCTAAAATATTGTGTGTCAGCATAGAAATGATAAGAATAAGTAAAGAGAAAACTGTCTGAGTACGTTCAGTTTTACTCGTATTCCGCTGTTTCTGTGTCAAATAAAGTAGAAGTTTACCAGCACAGTCATTCTTAATTTTTTAATGATACGTTAAAAGGAAAGAATTACCTCCTGCTGTAGTTGCCCATGGTCAGACATCTCCTCTCCTTCGGGCAGCGGTGCATGTCGTTTCTGAACGTTAATCATGCTCGTGAAACAATGCTGTAAGCAGTACCTAACTTCTGGCTTTCATTCATCGCTCTTCGTGCTTCTTACAGTTTCCCGTTGAGCCTTCTTCGTGTGGAGTTATTGAAATGCTGTCTCTGGGCCACGTTGTAAGGAAGAACGCCGCCCCAGGGTACAGTGACTGTTCCCTCGCTGATTGACAGCCACACACACAGTCTTTTTCCGTGGCTTCAGCTTCCTAGTGTTGCGGGCCCTGCCCCATCGGCACTATACTCACGCTGACCTCGCGCCATCTGACGTCCAGATTTCTACACACGACTGCGAGACCCCTGGAAACATGCTTGCGCACTTTCATTCATTTCCACTGAGTAGTTAATATGGTACACTACTTGAGATATCTCGTCCTTCAGTTTCGGACAACATTGCACAGCATTTATATAAGTTGTCACCAGTATTTGGCTGTATTAATGGCACTGATTTTAGCCAGTCCTGCACACCAAGACCAATAACGGTGACACTTGATAAGATGGCTAGAAGTTTGTTCATCCCCTCATTCGCACAATAAGTCTCCATGCCGTTTTGTCGAAGTTGTCCTTGGATCTCGCAACGCCTGTACACAGCATGCTTAAGGACCTCCACATACATAATCCCACTTCATGTCCAGATGGCAGTACTTCAATTTTGATAAGTTCCAGATGACCACGGTATCTCTGTTCCTGTAGTTCAACCTTGGCTTTTCATGGATCTGACTGAAATGGAGCAGAAGACCGTAAGACTCTTCCTGAAATTCAGCGGAGGTGGTGCTGGATGAAGCTGAGTGGGCTGGGGTGCTACAAACACTTTGCCTCTCTATGTTAGTGGTCGTGTCCTGCCTGATAGCAGCCGCCCAGACAGTTGTGCGCGGTAAAGTGCGCGCTTTTGGAATAGGGAGGCGCATTGGCCACTGTTCGAACCTACCAGTTGGGTCAAGGACGAGGGCCAGCGTGCCAAACAGACTGGAAGTGGTTTTTAGGCCGTTTCCCACATGCCACTAGGTGAATACAGGACTGGTACCCACGTCCGGGCCAGCTACACACTACGCAAAAATTCAGAAAAATTTCTCACACTAGCACATAGAAAGTAGTCTAGACGCATATAAACGGAATTCACGTATTTGTCCTGGAGGATTAGCAGAAGTCTGATGTCCTTAGATGTTTGATAATTAATAAAACAACAAAGATTGGAATAATCATTTATTTATAAATGGCGATAGTTTTCGTTCTTTATGTTGGCCATCTTCAGATTTAATGTACTGCAAAGATGTACGGAGTGCAAAATTAAATAGGGAAGTCATAACATCACAAGTGTGCGAAAAAAGGTAGAAAAGAAAGATGAACAAAAAAATAACGTAGCATTTCCTATCAGCCTGCAGCCGGCAGTGCGGGGAACAGTTACTGAAATAACAGTCTTTTACTGCTGCTGATGGCTAATCTCCACACAACAGTAAACGACTGATTTCACGCAACCGTTCCGCGCGCCGCCGACTGCTTTCTAATGGGTAAACGCTACCTATTTTAACTCTTGTCGGTCATTCTTTTTTCGTACACTACGTGATTTAATTTGGCGCTCCACAGTGGGTTAAATCTGAAGATGGCCAGCATAACGGCCGAAACCGGTCATCATTTTTAAATAATGATTATTGCGATCCTGAATGTTTTATTAAACGACAATTTATAATGGATTACTGTCAGATTTCCGAACCATGTTATCTGAAATTAGATGTTTAGTCTCTTTCAACCCGTAGTCAGCGGTACATGTCTGATATCGGTCGGGGCTATGCCTGCAAACGAATACAATTTCTACGTAGGTGTTGTTTCAAACGGCCTATTGTTAGCTGTAAGTTTCATTCGGGATAATAACGCATGGGAAGATTAGTACCTCACAAGACTAATACATTAAGCGATGAGTAGCAGTGCTAGGGCAGTTGCTATGTGAGTACGGGCACCAACTCCATATCCAGTTACATTACGAAGCAGATAGCAAAGCTCTAAGAATAAGCAGTACTCCATAAGCGACTCAGTAGCGCTGCATGCCTGGCGGTAGCAGTCAGCGCGGGAAAAGGCAGTACCGGGTATATTTGGAGTTTTACTGTTCCTGCCAATACACATCGATGAAACGAGTACCGCAACGGATCAACCCAGAGAGGCTCTATCGACGGGCACAAAACATTCCACTTTTAAAATCATTTTGTTTGTAATGGGAAACAAAGTGACGCTTTCTGTCGGTACTGTGCGTCGCATGAAAGACATGATGAGCAGTATTTGTTTGGGCAGGCTTCAGCTACGCAATGCAAAAACTAAATTGAAAATATCTGCTGAAACACCAGAGAAATAGCGCCTGACGACTCTTAGACACCCTTTACACGTTCCATTGTTGGGTAATTCGGGAAGTGTCCATGAACATGACCCTCCTGAATGAACTCACAACGTTGCATAATGTGAACGATGACAGAACGAGTGGGCTGACGTTCTGAATGTTTCCTGCACAGTTCAGTGTTCCCTCAAAAATAACAAAGAAGATTGCTTTAAAATAATAGATGAGACCAGAAAAAGTCATGTCACACTCAATGGACACATAGAGAGAACGAAGGAAGGCAGATTAAAAAAGAAGATCCACACATTCTCCCAAAACAGGAAACAGACAAAAATGGGTGAGAAGGCAAGACAAAAGTCTGGATAAGTGCGAGTAGGACTCCCGCACCGAGCGTTCCGTACAAACTTAATTATGCATACAGGTAGTTCATCCATCGCGGCATCCGAAAACATCGACGATTTTTGCTATATCGATACTGGTAAGATATCAAGATATGTGATATAAATGGTTTTATTTTTTGACAGCATTGATGGAGAAGCTTCAATTTTTTTACAAGGGACTGTGGACTTTATTATGTAATGACAAATAAAGTTGTTAACAGTCGACCATCGCATAACAAAAATGATTAAAAATATTTTTTGTGTGATATATTTATAAATAAACAGTTTCGGATTTTTTCTTCACTTGTACTGTAGAACTACGCTTTCTACCAAATTTCTTTATTCTATGTCACCGGGAAGTGACCCACTAGGTTAGCGGAGAGCGCTAATGTGCTGCTTCCTGGACTCGGATAGGGGCGCTGGCCCCGGATCGAATCCGCCTGGCGGATTAACGACGAGGGCTGGTGATTTTTAGGCGGTTTTTCACAACCCATTAGGTGAATACCAGGCTGGTCCCTATGCTCTGCCTCAGTTACACCATTCACAGGCATTTGAAAACGTTCACACTATTTCATGGCCTACACCAGATGCATACAGCTGCGGTACACTAATTCCATCCCTGGGGGTACGGGATGGTGACAGGAAGGGCATCTGCCCACCCTTTGACACTAACATCGCCAAATCCATAGTAACATGCCCAAGGAAATGATGATAATAGGTCAACGGGAAGCACCCTACAGGTTTCGATGAGTGAGTTTGCAGTATCAAAATTTGTTACACAAATCGCCGTATCTTTTTATTGCATTGACTTACAAGATTAAGTTTTTTTTTTACACCACCAATGGACAGACCTTTATGTGACAAATTTCAACTTGGAAGTCCACCCGTACGAGAGAAAAAGGGGTCTTAACGGACAGGTGGACAGACAGAATGACGAGCAACAAAGTGATACTTTAAGGTTTCCGTATCTACCGACTGATGCACGGAACCTAAAAAGGGACTCAGAAATCCAAATTGAAGGTGAAATTTTACTCAACAGAGATAAATTCAGATTAAACTACAGGAAGATTAAACAACTATAGAAACAACTAGAGTCAAATATTCAGATGAGAGGAAAAGAGCTCATTCTGATTCTCGGTCCACCACCCACCATCACCAATTTTAACGCCTTCGAAACTTTGGAATGAAATTAGAATGAAAAATAATTTTATTTAAACACATTTATTTTCAAAATGGTGAAAGATGAATGATATTTAGCTATAGTTTATGTTTTATTAAACCATGAACTAATGAGGCAATTAATACTGCTTATGTCTAACAATCTTTTTTATGAAACTTCCTGGCAGATTAAAACTGTGTGCCCGACCGAGACTCGAACTCGGGATCTTTGCCTTTCCCAGGCAAGTGCTCTACCAACTGAGCTACCGAAGCATGACTGACGCCCGGTACTCATAGCTTTACTTCTGCCAGTATCCGTCTTCTACCTTCCAAACTTTACAGAAGTTCTCCTGCGAACCTGCAGAACTAGCACTCCTGAAAGAAAGGATATTGCAGAGACATGGCTTAGCCACAGCCTGGGGGATGTTTCCAGAATGAGATTTTCACTCTGCAGCGGAGTGTGCGCTGATATGAAACTTCTGGCAGATTAAAACTGTGTGCGCGACCGAGACTCGATCTCGGGATTCTGTAAAGTTTGGAAGGTAGGAGACGGATACTGGCAGAAGTAAAGCTGCCTGTGAGTGCCAAGGCTGAGTCGTGTTTCGGTGGCTCAGTTGGTAGAGCACTTGCCCGCGAAAGGCAAAGGTCACGAGTTCGAGTCTCGGTCGGGCACAGTTTTAATCTGCCAGGAACTTTCATATCAGCGCACACTCCGCTGCAAAGTGAAATCTCATTCTGGAATCTTTTTTATATCTGAGTTGTTCTCAGTCAGTGCACATTAGAGATCGTGCTCCAAATCCAAAGTTGCACGTTTATATTTTCATTGCTGTCACAGTACAGTAAATCTACTTTCACATCTATAAATCTTGAATTCCACATTTCTTTTCCACGTTGTGTGTTCAAGTAGTGTGTACATGCTTTCCCTTACCTACGCTTCTCATTAACGGTACCTACTTCACCTGTCCCCACATTTGAAGTCAATCGAGTTAAAATGTATGCACAACATCTTCTGTCTGTAGATCGTTAGATTCCTGGTCTCCTCACTTTCGAACAGGAAGAAATTGGAAGACTGTTAATGTTTTGTGTTTCACAACTCTAAAGATAATGATAGTAATATTAATAATAACAACAATACTGTGTACAGCATTATAATAGCCCTTGTGTCCCGCTGGCAATTGTTTCAATTATCTCTGTCGAAGTGAGTAACGAAGCAATATCTCATCTAGCGTAGGAATTATCTACATCTAGGAGAAGAGATTTTCATGAGGTATTTAGTATTTGTTACGTATACGCCTCACTTTTACCCTCATCTACTTTTGGAACAATGCACAAAGTATGTGTGTTGTGTGAGTACTACGGGAGAAACCTGTAACTCCCTCCACACAGGCCATGCATTAATGCTAGTAATGGCGAAAGAAGTAAATAATTGATAATATATATAATCAACTTAGCAATAGGAACAGCAGTAGCAATGATCTTCAAAAAATAATTTAGTTTCATGTCTGAAATACAATTGAATCCTTTTGGTTTTTACTACTCGGGAAATTTCATTTTACCCCTTAGAGTGTAACTACTCCCACAATAGAAATCACTGTAATAGTGCGCTGTAGTCACGTCACTTGTCCGACCGCAGCTATCCTGACTGGGCGTCTGAAGTACAAACATTGTCAAAAAGACAGATGGTACATAGGTCTGCAACCACGTTTAGTTTTTGCTACTTATGCCGTGTTAAGTTACTTCGCAGTGGTGCAGCTTCCATAGAAAGAGTGATTGCACAAGTTTACATTTAGTATATCGAAAAATCTTCCGTAACTTCTGGAGAGTGTAGGGGTAAGCGGTGGTGAAGATATTTTCTGGACAGTTCGAGTGTTGGTCAAATGTGTGTGAATTTCTAAGGGACCAAACTGCTAAGGTCATGGGTCCCTAAACTTACACTGCTTAAAGTAACTTATGCTAAGAACAACACAGACACCCACGCCGGAGGGAGGACTCGAACCTCCAGCGGGAGGGGCCGCGCAGTCCGTGACATGGTGCCTCAAACCGCGCGGCCACTCCGCGCGGCAGTTCGAGTGTTGGTCCAAAGTGATACCCAAATTGAAACTTCATGGCAGATTAAAACTGTGTGCCGGACCGAGACTCCAACTCGGAACCTTTGCCTTTCGCGGGCAAGTGCTGTTCCAACTGAGCTACCCAAGCACGACTCATGCCCCATCCTCACAGCTTTACTTCTGCCAGTTGGTAGAGCACTTGCCCGCGAAAGGCAAAGGTCCCGAGTTCGAGCCTCGGTCCGGCACACAGTTTTAATCTGCCAAAAAGTTTCATATCAGCGCACGTTCCGCCGCAGAGTGAAAATCTCATTCTGCCATATCCAAGTTATTCACTATTTTCAGATATGGTATTGGACTACTGTCGAGAACAACTGTCACAGAAATTCAGAACGTATAAATTTCTAATGGGATACTAAACTAACTTGGTACTTTTAGCATTTAATTTAGGTCTTAGGTTCTGTGCCCATCTGAACCAGAAGTTACACAAATCGATTAATAAAAAAAATTATTTCGGAGAAGGCTGAAGGAACGGAGAAATTAACTTTTACCTTGTCGCATTCCTTTGCTGGCCTCTAACGAAATAAAAATTAAATAAATGGATTGAAATCCATACATCATATGAAAATAGATGTATGTATGTGTGTGTGTGTGTGTGTGTCTGTGTGTGTGTGTGTGTGTGTGTGTGTTAGTATGTATGCTGCACATCTCTTACTAAACCACTAGAGCTATATCAACCAGATTTGGTACACATGTCCCTTACTGCCAAGCAACAATCGCTGGCGGGGTAAGAATCACCATCTATCATAGTTCAGGATATATGACGTCATAAACAATGAGATGCGTGGAAAACTGCCACATCATACATGAAGTTTAAATTTGGACTCTGTTCGCACTTAGTATCGCAGACAGTATCCACATATACCACTAAATGCCCCTATAAAATTATATCATACTGTAGTACCACACACAGTTCAAGAGACATGTCGTCATAAACACTGAGATGCGTGAAAAACTGTCGCATTGTACATGACGTTTACATTTATTACTTCTTTGGTACTAATTCTATTCGCATCACATTTTGCAGACAATATATGTATATATATATATAGGGTGGTCCATTGATAGTGACCGGGCCAAATATCTCACGAAATAAGCATCAAACGAAAAAAACTACAAAGAACGAAACTCGTCTAGCTTGAAGGGGGAAACCAGATGGCGCTATGGTTGGTCCCCTAGATGGCGCTGCCATAGGTCAAACGGATATCAACTGCGTTTTTTTTAAAAATAGGAACCTCCATTTTTATTACATATTCGTGTAGTACGTAAAGAAATCTGAATGTTTTAGTTGGACCACTTTTTTCGCTTTGTGATAGATGGCGCTGTAATAATCACAAACATTTAAGTAGGTGGTATCATGTAACATTCTGCCAGTGCGGACAGTATTTGCTTCGTGATACATTACCCGCGTTAAAATGGACCGTTTACCAATTGCGGAATAGGTCGATATCGTGTTGATGTATGCCTATTGTGATCAAAATGCCCAACGGGCGTGTGCTATGTATGCTGCTCGGTATCGTGTACGACATCATCCAAGTGTCCGGATAGTTACGTTATTTAAGGAAACAGGAAGTGTTCAACCACATGTGAAACGTCAACCACGACCTGCAACAAATGATGATGCCCAAGTAGGTGTTTTAGCTGCTGTCGCGGCTAATCCGTACATCAGTAGCAGACAAATTGCTCGATAATCGGGAATCTCAAAAACGTCGGTGTTGAGAATGCTACATGAACATCGATTGCACCCGTACCATATTTCTTTGCACCAGGAATTGCATGGCGACGACTTTTAACGTCGTGTACAATTCTGCCACTGGCAGCACAAGAGAAATTACGGGACGATGACAGATTTTTTGCACGCGTTCTATTTAGCGACGGAGCGTCATTCACCAACAGCGGTAACGTAAACCGGCATAATATGCACTACTGGGCAACGGAAAATTCACGATGGTTGCGACAAGTGGAACATCAGCGAGTTAATGTATGGTGTGGCATTATGGGAGGAAGGATAATTGGCCCCCATTTTATTGATGACAATCTAAATGGCGCAATGTATGCTGATTTCCTACGTAATGTTCTACCGATGTTACTACAAGATGTTTCACTGCATGACAGAATGGCGATGTACTTCCAACATGATGGACGTCCGGCACATAGCTCGCGTACGGTTGAAGCGGTATTGAATAGCATATTTCATGACAGGTGGATTGGTCGTCGAAGCACCATACCATGGCCCGCACGTTCACCGGATCTGCCGTCCCTCGCTTTCTGTGGGGAAAGTTGAAGGATATTTGCTATCGTCATCCACCGGCAGCGCCTGACAACATGCGTCAGCGCATTGTCAATGCATGTGCGAACATTACGGAAGGCGAACTTCTCGCTGTTGAGAGGAATGTCGTTACACATATTGCCAAATGCCTTGAGGTTGACGGACATCATTTTGAGCGTTTATTGCATTAATGTGGTATTTACAGTTAATCACGCTGTAACAGCATGCGTTCTCAGAAATGATATGTTCACAAAGGTACATGTATCACATTGGAACAACCGAAATAAAATGTTCAAAAGTACCTACGTTCTGTATTGTAATATAAAAAACTAATTGTTACCAACTGTTCGTCTAAAATTGTGAGACATGTGTTTGTGACTATTACAGCGCCATCTATCACAAAGCGAAAAAAGTGGTCCAACTAAAACATTCATATTTCTTTACGTACTACACGAATATGTAATAAAAATGGCGGTTCCTATGTAAAAAAACGCAGTTGATATCCGTTTGACCTATGGCGGCGTCATCTAGCGGGCCAACCATAGCGCCATCTGGTTTCCCCCTTCAAGCTAGGCAAGTTTCGTTCTTTGTAGTTTTTTCGTTTGACGCTTATTTCGTGTGATATTTGGCCCGGTCACAATCAATGGACCACATGCCACTTCTTGTACCTACAAAATTATGTCACTGTATGACACATAGATCAGGAGAGTCATAAACACTGAGGTGGGTAAAAAGATGCCGCATCGTGCATGAAGTTTTAGTATAGTTAGTCTTTACAACAAGACAACCCTTCAGTCGGGTCAACTCCTGGCAGCGCTTTTCACACCAGCAAACGGCTGTACGCGAAGCAACAGCGGTCTATAGAGCTATGAAGTGGCATTACCATACAAACGTTTACAAAACCCCGTTGTCGACACGCGAAGTAGCTGTACTTACACATTCGTAAATTATTCACTGCACATTTTTTTGTACAACTGTTTCATAATTTCAAAGGTGTTTTCACGAATTTTTTTCGATATTAAACGACAAACACAGTTCATTTTTTTGTTTCTGGTTGTAATAGAAAACTGGCAAAAGGAATACCCGAGCAACGCCGGGTTTGTCAGCTAATCGATAAATAAAATTTGTGGAGTATGTATAATATGAAGACGGAGGTGAAGGAAAGCGTGGAGTCTCGAGTGGTAAAAAGAAGCTATCGTGGCGGACGAAAGTTGAGGAGTGTGCGGTGCGGTAGCCCCTGAGTTTTTTACTCGAGCCGTTCCGATCCGTCGCCCCTGCCTTCTCGGGTGCGTCTACCGTTTTTTGTGGCAGCCAATTTACGTAGCCTGGCCACAAAGGGTTAAAAGCAGCTCGTGTGTGAGGAATACAACCTTCCGGGGATAAAGTGGCCAGGAATCTTTTAACTTTTTGCTGCCTCGGGAGCTACTATCTAGGTCTGATACATGTTGCGCCCTCTCCCAACAAAGAAACTGGATCCTAAAAAAAGTGTGGATCTTTCGAGCCTTCTCAATTTACTTGCGTGGCAGGTACGGATGGGCGCTGCGGGTGCCTTCAAATAAAAAAGGGAAAGTGGAAGGCGTAAACGAAAGTGTGCAGGACAGGGGCGCTACATGGAGAATGTTAACGGTGTTGTGTTTATACCTGCAGAGATATTCTAATTATCAATTAGTAACTGCAATCCGGTACACAGACTACCTGCTAACAGAGAAGAACGTGAAGCTGTACACTTCGCGAAACGGAAAAAAACAATGGCCTTCGACTACTGAAACGATGAACTGCAGTTTAAAGTCTTTAAGTGTGCGCCGACATGAAATGGAGCGGTGTGGGTACAGCAAGTTTATTGGAAGGATATTGAGAAACTGCAGTTTGTCTACGAAAGAGGTTCCTTAAAAGGCAACTGCAAGCTGTGTGCTGAAACACTGTTCAAGTGTGAGGGACCATAACTCGGCTATGGAAAGATATAGAGGGATTACAAGAAAGGGCTGAATGCAGCGTGGGATATTGTAAGTGCAGAGAAATCTCGTCTGACAGATAGTCGGAGAAAAAGTCAAATATCTTGTATTGATATCGTTTTGGAGATGTGCCTGACATGAAGTAGATAATACTAGGAGTCTTTTGCTCAGTTATCGTTTTCTTCTCGTCTATGAATGAATTGCGTATCTGAAAAACGCCAAGTTGCATCATGGTTCAGAATCCACGTTAAACTGTGGGCTGGATAAGTTTGTTAAAGGCGGGAGGAAGACAGAGGCATATCACATCCAATAGGGCCATGCCTATTAAAGCACTGTCATGCTCAAACCAACCTTGTGGCAAACAAAACCACTATGTTAAAATGATGATGTGGCGATGTGTCACGTCTCATTTCCTATTATTCTTACCGCTTGGGTGTTTACATATTTTATGCCAAACCAAGTGGATCTAAGAGCTACATTTAGATGCTGTTATATAACAGATTTTTTAAAGTGACATATTAACGACCCCTGGGATTCTTTAAGGCGTAAATGACCAAATAACATCACCACCTTTTATTTATCTACGAGGGTAAGTCAAAAGAAAACCTTAAAGATTTCTTTAAATGTTGTTTATTGTGCAGAAGTGGTACAAAACTGTATCGCTTTTCAACATAATCTCCCCCACGCTCAATGCAAGTCCTCCAGCGCGTACAAAGTGCATAAATTCCTTTAGAAAAAATTATTTTGGTAGTCCACGCAACCACTCATGCACCGCGTGGCGTACCTCTTTATCAGAACGGAACTTCTTTCCTCTCATTACGTCTTTGAGTGGTACAAACATATGGAAATCACTTGTGGCAAGGTCTGGTGAGTATGGAGGAAGACACTCAAATTGCAGATCTGTGGTTGTTGCAACTGTTGTACCGACAGTGTGGGCCTTGCAATGTCATGTTGCAAAAGGACACCCCCTGACAGAAATCCACGTCGCTTTGAGTTGATTGCAGGCAGCAGATGATTATTTAGGAGTTCTGTGTATGATGCACTGGTGACAGTGGTCCCTCTAGGCATGTAATGCTCCAAACTGACGCCTTTTTTGTCCCAAAAGAGAGTCAGCATAACCTTCCCTGCTGACAGTTCTGTTTGAAACTTCTTTGGTTTTGGTGATCAGGAATGGCGCCATTCCTTGATCGCTTTCTTCGTTTCCGGTTGGTGGAAGTGAACACAGGTTTCGTCCCCAGTAACGATTCTTGCAAGGAAGCCATCACCTTCTCGTTCAAAGCGCCGAAGAAGTTCTTCACAAGCATCAACACGTCGTTCTCTCATTTCAGGAGTCAGCTGCCGTGGCACCCATCTTGCAGACACTTTGTGAAACTGGAGCACATCATGCACAATGTGGTGTGCTGACCCATGACTAATCTGTAAACTCTCTACAATGTCATTCAGTGTCACTCTGCGGTTTTCCTTCACTATGGTTTCAACTGCAGCAATGCTCTGTGGAGCCACAACTAGTTGTGCCTGACCTGGACGAGGAGCATCTTCCACTGAAGACACACCATTTGCGAACTTTCTACTCCATTTATAAACTTTCTGCTGTGACGAACATGCATCACCGTACTGAACCTTCATTAGTCGATGAATTTCAATAGGTTCCACACCTTCACTACGCAAAAACCGAATAACAGAACGCTGTTCTTCCCTGGTGCAAGTCGCAAATGGGGCGGCCATCTTTATACCGATACTGCGACGGTACGTGTGCATCTGCACTATGCTGCCACCTACAGGCCATTCTGCACGCTGTTTGTAGAAAGCTTACCAACTTACAGGATAACGGCGCGAAATTTTGATTTATTATTATAAATTTAAGGTTTTCATTTGACTCACCCTCGTAACTATTTTTGCAAGCACAACCATCACCTTAACTGAGAATCATGTTATTCATACAACTGCCTTACAACATGATATTCTAGTAAGAAAGAAAAGGAAAAATGAATACTCTGAGCAATGATTCCACATGAACGACATTTTATTCTCGTACTAGCCGAGTTCACGGCGTTGCCCAAGTATGTATTTATTCCAATCTTCTATTAGTCCATCTCCTCCTTCCCTGTATTTCTTTCGATCTCCACCATCCCCTCTCTCTGTCCACCTCCTCCCTCTAATTCCATCTCCGTCTCCCCCTCTCTTTGTCAATCTCCTCCTCCCCTTCTCTCTGTCCATCTCCTCCTTTTTCCTCTCTCTGTCCATATCCTCCTATCCTCTCTCCCTCTTCCCTTTCCTTTCTGAGTTCATCTCCTCAGGTCCCCTCTCTCTGTCCAACACCTCCTCTTCCCTTTGTCTGTCCATTTCCTCTGCCTCGCTATCTGTTCATGTCATCTTCCCCCATTTCTCTGCCTTTCTCTTCCTCCCCCTCTGTCCAGCTCCTTTCCTTCTCTGTCCATTTCTTCCTTTCTCCTATTTCCTCCTCCCCTCTCTCTCTCTCCAACCCGTCCTCCTCCTATCTGTACCTATCTCCTTCTTCCCCCTTGCTGTCCATCCATCTTCTCATCCACACTTCTCTCTTCACGTTATCACATTAATCCCAGTAGGAGGCTGGTGGTTTTTACCCTTGTAGTATTTTTTTCCGGATTATAGCTAGTATGTGTACCAAATTTGATTGAAACTGGTCCAGGGGTTCAGGATGAGCTACTTACCCATGACTCTGCCTGCATACGCACATGTCAAATATATTTTAGACATACCTGTTTTTAACAAATTTCACATATCTCACCTGTACTGGTATGTCTAGCGAATTTCGACCAGCAATTTCTTCTTCACTCAGCTCAATGTTTATGACATTGTATCTCCTGAACTATGTGTGCTGTACAATAAATTTGAAGTTACATCCAGTGTATGTATTCTTACTGTCTGCGATTTGTATTGTGAATAGAGTTAGCAGTAAAGAAGTAATAAATTAAAACATCATACTTCATGAGGCAGTTTTACAGCATGAGTAGCGAAACTGCAGTAATCGGTTAAGTTTTTTTCGTTTCATCATATCATGTGGGTCATCAGTGAGAAAAAGTTTCGTGGAGTTTCGAAATCATGTATAAAGTTTGTTGCAAGTCTCTCGTTCTCAAATACTGGATGACTAAAGTATGGGTTTCTCGCATTGTGGACTTCACTGTTTTTTCACACCCATCCCCACCACCCACCCTTTGATGTGTACATAGTTCTTAACCCAACAGTGTTTATTTCCAGACAGTAAAAGATATGTGTACCAAGTTTGGAGGAAATCAGTCCAGTGGTTTTTTTTGGGGGGGGGGGGGGGGGGGGAGGGGGGATGTGGAACATGCATACATGCACACATATATCCACGTTTATAATCTGTATGGATTATATAAACTTGTAAGGTGGCTATAATTTCGCACCTTAAAAGCACTCATCTACATACTTTGCCGCGATTTACAACCAGAATTAGGTATGATTTGATAGACTGTACATCGTATACATGAATCTTTAAATAAGACTGACATTGTCACGTAAGCCTTGTAAATAGTTGTTAACGCTTATTGCATGAAATGTGACGGAGTGTATTTATTATCAAAATGGCATAAATAACGATTGCCTATACGAATAGAGGTTGGAACGCCAGTGGAAATGAAACGGCAGGCGTAACTCAAGCCCTGGGTGGAAAAGCCCACACAGGTGTGTTGGTCCTGCTTGACACAGGAAGTAGCCAAGACGGACGGTCGGGGCACCTGAGTGCTGAAGCACAATACAGCGGCGGCCGGCCTGTATGTAGTGGGGCCGGAAGTATAAACCGGATAATACTTCGGAAAATGAAAATTTTGGACACAGTAGAGAGGAACGAGGAAGCGTTACCTCGGAAATCACGCAGGCTGGGTTATTTCGGAGGATTTTTACTGTGAGAAGCGTACCATTGTATGTATTAATAATTAACGAGGATAGGAGTTTCCTCGCAAACTTTCCGCGCATGATCAAATAATTCAAATGGCTCTGAGCACTACGGGACTTAACATCTTAGGTCATCAGTCCCCTAGAACTTAGAACTACTTAAACCTAACTAACCTAAGAACATCACACACATCCATGCCCGAGGCAGGATTCGAACCTGCGACCGTAGCAGTCCCGCGGTTCCGGACTGCAGCGCCTAGAACCGCGCATGACGACTAAAGATTAAAATTTGGTTGGTCGGCGTTTGGAAGAATCTATAGAGAGGGAGAATATGCCGTGGTTTCGAGAAGATGATTCGATTTCTGCAGTTATGAGGGAGGGGAGCCGAGCTTTGCTGGGAAGCCAGGATCTTCCGTTTTGAGTACCCGTGTTTAATAGTCGCTTAGTATCAGCTTTTGTTGGTACAGACCGACTTGCTGTCTTTGCTCTCAGGAGATTTTGTAGTTAGAACGTTTAGGCACTGTACTGTTGCGAACGTATACGATTCTGGACTTCGCCTCTGGGCAGGGAGTCACCATTGAATGCGTAGCGTTCGGTGATTGAGAGCACTTCTTCTTCCTACACTCACGTTGAGACGTTATCTGAACTCCATCCTTTTGGCTGGGAGTTCGCGTTTGTCGTCTGTAGAACGCAGAGAGGAGAAGACAGTATTAGATTATACCAGTCAGAGGACCATCTTCTCCTGTCCTAGTGTTTGAATGAGTTGTTTTTATATTTTGTGGCTGGAGTTCTTTCATCGTCGCAGAA
Source organism: Schistocerca gregaria (assembly GCF_023897955.1). Taxonomy (NCBI): domain Eukaryota; kingdom Metazoa; phylum Arthropoda; class Insecta; order Orthoptera; family Acrididae; genus Schistocerca; species Schistocerca gregaria. Next base: position 291,796,641 of record NC_064921.1, on the reverse strand, counting down.
GTGTACGAGAACCATCACTCCAACGCACCGAACGCAGTACATACGATGATATTGCTAATTGCTTCGGCTTATTAGGACTATAAAGCTAAACAGCTGTAGATCATCTTTGAAAGTAGTGTCTTCTAGTGTTTGGTACGTAGATGATGTCAGTCACATCGCGTTATTTATATTAGATCCTGTAGCCATAAAAAAGCGGCATATTTGGACAATTGATCACTAATATTAGTTAGGAAATTCATTTGCGTCTCTTTATGTCCGTTGGACATTAACATATAAATACTTGTAATACATAAATGGGTTTTAATCTGCAATAAATGTATAAGCAGAAATAGCATTTATCATTTTGCAGGTACTAGTTCCCTTAATTATTCATTTATCTTTATGTTGTAATTTATATGTTAAAGAGCAAGAAGGAGGAGATATCATCACCATTAAGAGCTCCTAAGATCTGCTACAGGGGATAGTCAGACAGGGCCAAATCTTCATTTTTGCATTCAGTATTTTCCGTCGCGCACATTCATTTTGCACCTGCGTGGAGTAACATCTTGGAAACTTCAAATGTGTGTGAATTCCTAAGGGACCAAACTGCTTAGGTCGTCAGTCCCTAGACCTAAACACTACTTAAACTAACTTACACTAAGAACAACACACACGCCCATGGCCGAGGGAGGACTCGACCCTCCACCCTCCGACGGGAGGAGCCGCGCAGTCCGTGACATAACGCCTCAAACCGCCGGGTCACTCCGCGCGGCTCTCGGAAACTGTACACAATCTGTGACTGTAATTAACGATCACATACCAATAGATAGACAGCTGTGTTGATATAGTGTGTAGCCTCCTGCAGCTACAGTCCAGTCCTGGAGTCGTGCACAGAGACAATCTCAGAGACGTCGGTTGTTGGTTCAAATGGCTCTGAACACTATGGGACTTAACATCTGAGGTCATCAGTCCCCTAGATCTTAGAACTACTTAAACCTAACCAACCTAAGGACATCACACACTTCCATGCCCGAAGCAGAATTCAAACCTGCGACCGTAGCGGTCGCGCGGTTCCAGACTAAAGTGCCTAGAACCGCTTGGCCACACCTGCCGGCCGTCGGTTGTTGTTTTGAGGGTCCACCTCATTGCATTTTAACATTGTACGATCAATGTTTTGACTGATGCCCTAATACACTCCTGAGCCAAAACAGTATGGCTGCTGTCCGCCGCCTGGTAGCATTCCAGGTACGTGGTGCCCTAAGGCGTACTTCAAGTGCGCTTTCACAATCTGGATGCATAGATCCATCGTGTATCGCCCCATTTTAGCTGATAACAGTAGGCGCAAAAGCCAACTCACAACGACAGTTGGTAATCGCAATACCAGCAGATGACAGTCGCTTAAATTTCTGGTCCAGCAACCGAGCAAACTGAAAGGGGCGTAATAATTGCATTCTTCATAGGACACTCTTCACATGGTTCGAATTGTGCCTATAAATTTGGAGGTCGCCCTGACCCCTGAGCTTTCAATGTAGCTGTCGATTTATCTCTGATGATGTCGCCCACATATGAGAACCGAACGTCGCCCGGAGGTTTTCACTGTGGCTGGCTGTGAAACCCTTTATTGTAATATACCAACCAGACTTTGGTTTTCTGCGATTTCCCTTAATCACTGAAGTTCAGTGCAGGGGTAGCTCCACTTAAAACGACGTGGCTGATTTCCTTCTTTTTTTGTCATCAGTCAGAGACTGGTTTTATGCGGCCGGCCACAAATTTCTCTCCTGTGTCAACTTCTTCATCTCAGACCTACCTTGCTCCCCATACCCACAATAATTTATTGGATATATTTCAGTGTCTGTCTTCCCCTGCATTTTTACCTCTACAGATTCCTCAGCTGCCATGGAAGTTATTCGTAGATCTATTGACACGTGTCATATCATAATGTCCTTATTTCTTATCAATGTTTTTCGCACTTTGGTGTTCTCACCAATTCTGCGGAAACGTCTTCATTCCTTACCAGTCTAGTTAACTTTCAACATCCGTCTATAGCACCACCTCTCAAACGATTCGATTCTATTATTTTTCGGTTTTCCCACATCCGTGAAACACTACCATAAAATGTTGTCAGCCAACATAAAGGTTGCCCACGATAACTTGTCGATTTTAGTGGGGCTACCACAAGCTGAGAAAATCAGCATTAGCTGAAATATATTCGGTCTTCTCTGTGAACATTAAACTGCCACTAGACACGAAGTATTACTGAACACATTGTTAGGGATAATTTTGTCAGCAGTGCAGCAAGCGGCCGACGATGCACTCCTCTCCCTGCAGTCCTCATGTGGGGCAGTTCTAATGTGGGGCCAAGGCACGGTTCTTAACGTTCCCGACAACGCAAATCCGTCAACTTATCGTGGTCGACTTGTACATCCTCAGAAATTTCTTCCTCATATCAAGATCGAGCCTTGATACTAATAGCCTTTTTTTTTGCCACGAATGCCTTCCATATGTGCGTTAATCTTCTTTTCATGTCCTTCTTGCTTCTTTCGTCATGTGTTGCTTTTCTTTTTCTTCCAAGATAACAGAATTCCATCGCTTCGTCTACCTCGTGGTCCCCAGTTTTGATGTTAAGTTTCTCACTGTTCTCATATCTGCTATTCCTCATAGCTTTCGTCTTTCTTAGGTTTATACTCAGTCCATAGCGTACGCTCATTACACTATTCGTTCTATTTTACAGGTTCTGCAGTTCTTCCTCACTCTCACTTAGTATTACAATATCATCAGCGAATGTTATTGATATCCTTTCACCATGAATTTTAATCCCCCTCATGAAACTTTCTTTTATTTTCGTCATTAATTCTTGAAAGTATAGGCTGAACAGTAAGGCAAAAACTACATGCACTTTTTAATCGCAGCACTTATTACTTGGTCTTCCAGTCTTTTGTTTCCTTCTTGGTTCTTGTACACATTGCGTATTACCCGTCTTCCCTATCATCCTTGCTCTGTCCCTGTAGGAAAACACCGATCGTATGAAACCCAGCTCACTCTGTTCGTTCACAGAACACAGAAATCAGTAGATACCGGCGCCCTGGTATATTCCGTGTTCCTTCGTTTCCGTAAGGCAGTCGATACAGTTCCGCACTGCCGACTAATCAATAAAATGCGAGCGTACGGAACTTGAGCGAGCCCTAGGGATGTATTTCACTTTTCACAATACGTTCCATGATGCTTCTGTTATATACAGAGAAGTCGTAACGCTAGAAAATTGAAGTGACATGCAGGAAGACCTGCAAAGCAGCCTCGCTTCGTGCAGGAAGTGGCAGCTGACCCTCAACGTAAACACATGTAACATACTGCGCAAACATATACAGAAAGACCCGCTATTGTATGATTACACGGTTGCAGAACATTTCAGTGGAAGCAGTTACTGGTTTGATGTGGCCCGCCACAAATATCTCTCTTCATCTCAGAGTAGTTCTTTCGACGTAAGTCCTCAATTATTTGTTGGGTGTATTCCAGACCGGTAATATCGGTTTTTCTTCGTTGTTTTAACCCTCTACAGCTCCCTCCAGTACCACAGAAGCTATTTCCTGCGTTCACAGCAGATGTCCTACCATCCTGTCCCCTCTTCTTGTCAGTGTTTTCCACATATTCATTTCCCCTCCGATTGTGCGCATAACCTCCTCATTCTCTACTTTATCAGTCCACCTAATTTTCAACATTCTTCTGCAGCGCCATATCTCAGATGCTTCAATTTTTCAGTTTTCCTAGAGCCCTTGTTTCACTGACATACAATTCTTTACTCCAAATGCACATTTTAAGAATTTTTTTTCTCTAGTTAAGGTCTACATAGATGCCAGTAGACTTCTCTTCCCAAGAAATCACATTCTGCCAGTGTCGGGCCGCTTTCGATGTTCTCCCTGCTCCGTCCGTCATGTGTTTTTTTGCTGCCTAGGTAGCAAAATTCCTTAACTTCATTTACTTCGTGATCGCTAGTTATCATGCTAACTTTCTCGCTGTTCTCATTTCTGCTGCTTCTCATTACTTTCATCTTTCTTCAATTTACTCTCAATCCATATTCTCTATTCATTGAACTGTTCATTCCATTCAGCGGAACCTATAATTCTTATTTACTTTCACTGAGGATAGTAATGTCGTCAACGAATCTTATCATTGACATCGTTTCACCTTGAATTTTAATTCCACTCCTGAACCTTTCTTTTATTTCCGTCATCGTTTCCTCGATGTATAGATTGAACAGGAGGGGCGAAAGACTACATCCCTGTCTTACACCCTTTCTTAATCCAAGCTCTTCGTTCTTGGTGTTCTACTCTTATTATTCTCTGCCGGTTCTTGTACACACACCGACCAGCTAAAAGATTATGACTACTGCCCACTGCGGCGTTGGATGCAGCTTGGTGGCGTTGGAGGCACGTAACGCGGTAACGAAAGTATGTACGCGGAGCAGAAAATGGTTCAAATGGCTCTGAGCACTATGGGACTTAACATCTGAGGTCATCAGTCCCCTAGAACTTAAAACTACTTAAACCTAACTAACCGAAGGACATCACACACATCCATGCCCGAGGCAGGATTCGAACCTGCGACCGTAGCGGTCGCACGGTTCCAGACTGAAGCGCCTAGAACCGCTCGGCCACATCGGCCGGCCGCGGAGAAGGGGGATCACCCTAGCAAAGATATAGGTTTCAGATGGGGAAATGCATTGAGATAAGCGACTTTGACAAAGAGAAGATGATTATTAGTCTGCAAACGAATCTCTCGAAAACGGCGAATTAGGTCGAATGTTCACGAGCTACTGTCGTGACCATTTGCAGGAAGAGGTAGAAGTACAGTTCAAATGTTCAAATGTGTGCGAAATCTTATGGGACAACTGCAAAGGTCATCAGTCCCTAAGCTTACACACTACTTAACCTAAATTATCCTAAGGACAAACACACACCCATGCCCGAGGGAGGACTCGAACCTCCGCCGGGACCAGCCGCACAGTCCATGACTGCAGCGCCTTAGAGCGCTCGGCTAATCCTAGAAGGACAGTGAAACCACCACCAGATACTAAATGGTTGGACGTCCACGACTCTTCACCGAACGTGAAGACTAGTCTGTTCTGTAAACTAGGATACATGGTGATCTGTGGCATCTCTTTCGAAGCACAGTTTTCAGCGTACAGTGTTGAACATGGCTATCTATACATAATGATAAGCTGACACAACGTCATCGTCAATTAAAACTGCAGTGGGCACCGAGCCATCGAGATTCGACCGTCGACAGATGGAAACGTGTCGCCCCTTCGGGTGAATCGCATTTTTGTTAGACTAGGTCACTGGTCGTTTCCGCAAACCCCGTCTCCGAGGTGAACTGCGGCTCGAAGCGTGCCACGGACCTCGGACGCAGGCTGTTGGGAGCAGTATTATGCTATTGGGCGGGGGGAGGGGGGGGGGGGGGGGGAGGAGCGGGATTCTCCTGCGCTTGCATGGGACCTGTGGTAGTAATCAAATACACGCTGACAGATGTGAACCTCCTGCATCCCTTCATGCTTGATGTCTTCCTCGACTGCCATGTCATCTTTCAGCAGTGTATTGAAATGTTCACTCTACAGCGGAGTGTACGCTGATATGAAACTTCCTGGCAGATTAAAACTGTGTGCCGGACCGAGACTCCAACTCGGGACCTTTGCCTTTCGCGGGCAAGTGTTCTACCAACTGAGCCACCCAAGCACGACTCACGACCCGTCCTCACAGCTTTACTTCCGCCAGTACTTCGTCTCCTACCTTCCAAACTTTACAGAAGCTCTCCTGCGAACCTTGCAGAACTAGCACTCCTGAAAGAAAGGGTATTGCGGAGACATGGCTTAGCCACAGCCTGGGGGATGTTTCTAGAATGAAATTTTCACTCTACAGCGGAGTGTGCGCTGATATGAAACATCCTGGAAGATTAAAACTGTGTGCCGGACCGAGACTCGAACTCGGGTCGTTTGGAAGGTAGGAGACGAGGTGCTGGCAGACGTAAAGCTGTGAGGACGGGGAGTGAGTAGTGCTTGGGTAGCTCAGTTGGTAGAGCAGTTGCCCGCGAAAGGTGAACGTCCCGAGTTCGAGTCTCGGTCCGGCACACAGTTTTAATCTTCCAGAAAGTTTCGTATCAGTGTATTGTATATTACCCGTATTTCCCAACAGATTAACCCTATTTTATCAGAATTTCGAACATTTTGCATTGTCGAAAGCTTTTTACAAGTCGACAAAGCCTATGAACCTGTATTTATTTTATGTTTAGACATGTTTTCGTTACCAACCGCAACGTCAGAAATTCCTATCTGGTGCCTTTGCCGTTCCTAAAGCCAAACTGATCGTCTTCTGTGTATATCACTGGAAAAGACGATGAAGATAAAGCCGGCCGCGGTGGTCTCGCGGTTCTAGGCGTGCAGTCCGGAACCGTGCGACTGCTACGGTCGCAGGTTCGAATCCTGCCTCGGGCATGGATGTGTGTGATGTCCTTAGGTTAGTTAGGTTTAAGTAGTTCTAAGTTCTAGGGGACTAATGACCACAGCAGTTGAGTCCCATAGTGCTCAGAGCCATTTGAACCATGAAGATAAAATTAGAGAAATTCGAGCCTTATGGGATATCGTTCTTACCGCGAAAAGTGGAAGGGGGCAGGGGTGGACAAAGTAGCCACATACTGCCACATACGCAGGCTGTTGGGAGAAGTATTACGCTATGGGGGACATTCTCCTGCCCTTGCATGAGGCCTGGGGTAGTAATCGAAGACACGTTGACAACTGCAAACCACCTACATCCCGCCATGCTTGTCTCCTCCGACGGCGATGTCATCTTTCAGCAGTATAGCTGTCCGTGTCTCGGAGCCAGATTCTTACTACAGTGGTTTGAGGAGCATTATAGTGGACTCGTATTGACGTCTCGGAGACCGAGGTGGCTTGCGGAGTGGAAATGTACTCCCGCAGTCAACGGGACATTAAGCGCTGCCTAATCTTCCTCGCTTCCTAGCCTGAACGAGTTTAGACGCGGCAGGCAGGCGGCAGGGGAAGAAGCGGCGAGTGGTAGCGGGCCATGTCGGAGCCGCCGCTCCGGTTCGCAGGCGCCGCCCCCTCGCCCCCCTGTCCCGGCGATCCGCGGCCGCTGCTCTCGTCTCGCCTCGCCTCGACTGGCTGCTTCGGCGATCGGCGATGGGGCCGCCGCGATTAGCCGCAGCCTTCCCAAACTGGGTCTCGTCGCAGCCTGTCGTGACCGGCCGCCGGCCGCCGAGGATGCAACGAGCGGCTGCCGCCGCAACGCAACGGTACCGCGCAGCGGCCTGCCCGGTGCGACGCGGCGCCGTTTGCAGAACGCCACCTTCTCGAAACTAGCGGCTTACAAAGGGAGCAGTCTCTCGCGATCGTCATATACGCTGTCCTACTGTATCTGGGGCCTCGGGGACAGCGTCAAAGGAAGCGCTTTCTGTGGTCCTCGGAATTTTTTCCGATTGACCTCACAATCAGACAAAGGGCAGCCACATACTGGTTAAAGGTAGGGATGATAATGATGATCTTTGGTTTGTGGGGCGCTCAACTACGCGGCCATCAGCGCCCGTACAAAGTCCCAATATTTACACAGTTCAATTTTTTACACAGTTCAATCTAGCTACTATCACGAAAGATGATGATGATGAGGAAATGATGAGGACGCCACGAACACTCAGTCCCTGGGCAGAGAAAAATCCCCAACCCGGCCGGGAATCCAACCCGGGACCCCGTGATCCGGGGGAAGCAACCCTAGCCACTAGATCACGAGCTGGGACAGTTAAAGACAAAGAGACATGACAAGTTGCAGAGATTACAGGACAGACGACAACTTAGCAAATGGAGGGTGAGCCGGGTGGTGTGGCCGAGCGGTTCTGGGCGCTTCAGTCTAGCACTGCGAGACCACTATGATCGCAGGTTCGAATCCTGCCTCAGGCATGGGTGTGTGTGATGTCTTAGGTTAGTTAGGTTTAAGCAGTTCTAAGTTCAAGGGGAGTGATGACCTCAGATGTTAAGTCCCATAGTGCTCAGAGACATTTGAACAATTTATCAATTGGAGGGTGGACACACGGCAGAGGGAATGGGACTTGGACGACAACTAGCGAAGGGTCTACCAATTTTTCCCACACATCAGGGAACGTCCGAAGATGGACCATATCAACCCCAGTCGGGGCATGGCAATTTTCTGGCTGGCCACGGCCCATACCCCTTGCATTTACACTCCTGGAAATTGAAATAAGAACACCGTGAATTCATTGTCCCAGGAAGGGGAAACTTTATTGACACATTCCTGGGGTCAGATACATCACATGATCACACTGACAGAACCACAGGCACATAGACACAGGCAACAGAGCATGCACAATGTCGGCACTAGTACAGTGTATATCCACCTTTCGCAGCAATGCAGGCTGCTATTCTCCCATGGAGACGATCGTAGAGATGCTGGATGTAGTCCTGTGGAACGGCTTGCCATGCATTTCCACCTGGCGCCTCAGTTGGACCAGCGTTCGTGCTGGACGTGCAGACCGCGTGAGACGACGCTTCATCCAGTCCCAAACATGCTCAATGGGGGACAGATCCGGATATCTTGCTGGCCAGGTAGTTGACTTACACCTTCTAGAGCACGTTGGGTGGCACGGGATACATGCGGATGTGCATTGTCCTGTTGGAACAGCAAGTTCCCTTGCCGGTCTAGGAATGGTAGAACGATGGGTTCGATGACGGTTTGGATGTACCGTGCACTATTCAGTGTCTCCTCGACGATCACCAGAGGTGTACGGCCAATGTAGGAGATCGCTCCCCACACCATGAAGCCGGGTGTTGGCCCTGAGTGCCTCGGTCGTATGCAGTCCTGATTGTGGCGCTCACCTGCACGGCGCCAAACACGCATACGACCATCATTGGTACCAAGGCAGAAGCGACTCTCATCGCTGAAGACGTCACGTCTCCATTCGTCCTTCCATTCACGCCTGTCGTGACACCACTGGAGGCGGGCTGCACGATGTTGGGGCGTGAGTGGAAGACGGCGTAACGGTGTGCGGGACCGTAGCCCAGGTTCATGGAGACGGTTGCGAATGGTCCTCGCCGATACCCCAGGAGCAACAGTGTCCCTAATTTGCTGGTAAGTGGCGGTGCGGTCCCCTACGGCACTGCGTAGGATCCTACGGTCTTGGCGTGCATCCGTGCGTCGCTGCGGTCCGGTCCCAGGTCGACGGGCACGTGCACCTACCGCTGACCACTGGCGACAACATCGATGTACTGTGGAGACCTCACGCCCCACGTGTTGAGCAATTCGGCGGTACGTCCACCCGGCCTCCCGCATGCACCACTATACGCCCTCGCTCAAAGTCCGTCAACTGCACATACGGTTCACGTCCACGCTGTCGAGGCATGTTACCATTGTTAAAGACTGCGATGGAGCTCCGTATGCCACGGCAAACTGGCTGACACTGACGGCGGCGGTGCACAAATGCTGCGCAGCTAGCGCCATTCGACGGCTAACACCGCGGTTCCTGGTGTGTCCACTGTGCCATGCGTGTGATCATTGTACAGCCCTCTCGCAGTGTCCGGAGCAAGTATGGTGGGTCTGACACACCGGTGTCAATGTGTTCTTTTTTCCATTTCCAGGAGTGTATATCGCTTGGCACTCAGCCAGTGTGGCACCTGCACATGTGGAGAAAATGGATCCCCGAACCCACACTATTTCACTGTGCCTTAAACATTACTGCAGTAACACCAACACAATTACAGCTACACACGCTGGCAGACATAAATGCGGTAATCAGGAATGAAACACATGGGAAGAAATAAACCGAGTGTCAAAGGAAGTATCCCAGATACTCCACAAAGTCTATGATCAAACAAGGCCGCACCACAGACTGCGAGGACAGACGCAAAAGTCACGGGATACAGAACCATGGGAAACTACTAGCTCTGACATGAAAGGTGACACAGACGCGAATGCAAACACAGACAACAGTAATAATACGTTCCTCATTCGTCACAACGATGGAATGAACACCATAATAAGATAACCATAGACATCCTGGACTTCACTCCGCTTTTCACACCGACGTGAGGATGGAACATGTATAGTTTCTGTAATGTAATAATGAAACATAGGGCGCAGGAATGGCTGGCTCGAAGAACATTCCGAGCCCTCCAATGTCTACTGGCTACATGGGGACAGCCGTACCTTTTGTAAGTAGGCTGTTTAGGTTTTTTATATTGGTAACGCCACGTAGCGCTCTGTATGAAAATCACTGGCTGTGCTGTGTGCAGTCTGTGGCTGGTTGGCATTGTTGTAATACTCGCCATTGTAGTGTTGGGCAGCTGGATGTTAACAGCGCGTAGCGTTGCGCAGTTGGAGGTGAGGCGCCAGCAGTGGTGGGAGAGAGATGGCGGAGTTTTGAAATTTGTAAGACTGGATGTCATGAACTGCTATATATATTATGACTTCTGATGATATTAAGGTAAATACATTAGTTGTTCTCTATTAAAATCTTTCATTTGCTAACTATCCCTATCAGTATTAGTGCCTTCCGTAGTTTGAATCTTTTATTTAGCTCGCAGTAGTGGCGCTCGCTGTATTGCAGTAGTTCGAGTAACGAAGATTTTTGGTGAGGTAAGTGATTTGTGAAACGTATAGGTTAATGTTAGTCAGGGCCATTCTTTGTAGCGATTACTGAAAGTCAGATTGCGTTGCGCTAAAAATATTGTGTGTCAGTTTAAGCACAGTCATGTATAATTGTTTAAAGGGGACGTTTCACTTTTCTCAACCAACATCCAGAATTCCACTAAACCCTTCAACCCAATAAGCACCACCATGTATTCAAGTCCCCAGTAGGTTAAGAATAGTAGATAAGAGTTCATAAAAATCCAACTGCATGTATTTCTGTTTCTTTTTCTATATTATGTTATTAGCATTACTCTTAACAACATATTGTAATTGCATCCAACATGGGTGGTAAAACTTTGGACAACCAATACTACAGCCATGTGATAATACCCAACAGCAAATACGAGCAGAAAGCGAGAAACTGGTCCGCCTTCACGTGGCAGGGACGGGAAGCATCGAGGGTGGCCGGAAGCTAACTAATTTGCAACTACTCACGATAGCCAAAAGACCAGCAAACCTTGTTGGGTACAGCATAAAAGTATTTTTGTTGTAGAAAAGGACTAGCCATATAACCATAGGCGGCTGGCAACCCTCGTGGTTTAATGAAAAAAAAAATCCTGCTGTAACGAATCATTTCCTGGTCGCGCCTGTGTGCCTGTTCTGCCTCTATTGTCTATGGCAAGACCACTTTCAGTTTGCAATGAGAAGAGGATTTTTTTCATATTAAAGATGACGATAGAGCTTTCCTCTTGTCTTCCTAAAAGGATAGTGGATCAAAATGGTTCAAATGGCTCTAAGTACTATGGGACTTAACATCTAAGGTCATCAGTTCCGCCGGCCGCGGTGGTCTCGCGGTTCTAGGCGCTCAGTCCAGAACCGCGCGACTGCTACGGTCGCAGGTTCGAATCCTGCCTCGGGCATGGATGTGTGTGATGTCCTTAGGTTAGTTAGGTTTAATTAGTTCTAAGTTCGAGGCGACTGATGACCACAGATGTTAAGTCGCATAGTGCTCAGAGCCATTTTTCATCAGTTCCCTAGACTTAGGACTACTTAAAACTAACTAAACTAAGGACATCACACACATCCATGCCCGAGGCAGGATTCGAACCTGCGACCGCAGCAGCAGCGCGTTTCCGGGCTGAAGAGCCTAGAACCGCTCGGCCACAGCGGCCGGCTTGGGTAGTGGTCTGGGCATAGGAGAGCGGCTCAAGATCGAGTAGTTTCACCATGACGACTGGTGTTAATCAGTATCAAAAAAATGTTCAAATGTGTGTGAAACCCTGTGAGACTTAACTGCTAAGGTCATCAGTCCTTAAGCTTATACACTATTGAGACCTAAATTATCCTAAGGACAAACACCACACCCATGCCCGATGGAGGACTCGATCCTCCGCCTGGACAAGCCGCATAGTCCTTGATTGCAGCGCCTCAGATGGCTCGGCTAATCCCGCGCGGCATATCAATATCCATCGTAGTGAATCTCCTAAAACTCCTCACAGGAGGCGGCACGTTACCGAAGCGTTTTAAGCGGTAACAGGAAATGGCGAAATTTTTACATTCTACTAATGATTCTATCTGGAAAGTTTAAGTGTTAAATAATTTCATGAACCCTTTTGGAGCTCCCGAAACCGAGCAGTCGCCCGACGGTTTTTGAGAGTGTAGGAGTGGTGTTCCCTCTTGGGTGGAGCTGGTGTTTTCGTTGAGTGTTTCATAAATCGATAGAGGGTGATCTTTCTGGATCAGCCGAGCGATGTTTTTCAATATGGATTTCGAGTCGAACTTTCCAGCGTTATAGGCGAGAGTTGCCGTTAAGTGAGCATGTGTGTGATCGGTAGGCACAGTTCTTGCACCAAATCGCGGATTTAAATGGTTCAAATAGGCTCTGAGCACTATGGGACTAAACATCTGAGGCCATCAGTACCCTAGACTTAGAACTACTTAAACCTAACTAACCTAAGGACATCACACACATCCATGCCCATGGCAAGATTCGAATCCGAGAGCGTAGCAGCCGCGTGGTTCAGGACTAAAGCGCCTAGAACCACTCCACCAAAGCGGCCCAAATCGCAGAGCCAGTGCATAGTTGGGGGAAACTGTTCTATGAACGCGAGAGTGTTGATGAGGTTTTCCCATGTAAATTTCATAGTGACATTTTCATATGGCTTTTTCCCTTATTGATTTTAAAGTCTAGAGTCGGAATTCGGAATATTTTTGAAAGAAGTTGGATTGCTACAGTGTCACTGGTGCGGTGAAGAGTGTAACCCTGTCTCGAGGTCATAGTTAGACTGGCGAACCTTAGATTTATTTGACAGTGTAGCAGAGAATTAATTCGGGTCCGTCCGCCCCGATAGCTGAATGGTCAGCGTGACGGACGGCCGTCCTAAGGGGCCCGCGTTCGACTCCGGGCTGGGTCGGTGATTTTCTCCGCTCAGGGACTGGGTCTTCATCATCATTTCATTCCCATCCGGCGCGCAGGTCGCCCAATGTGGCGTCGAATGTAATAAGACCTGCACCAACGCGGCCGGCCAATGACGCCAAACGCTCATTTCCACAATCCGGGTCCGTTAATAACTGTTAGCGATTGAGTACGTTGCATAATCTGTCTCGTGCGCCGCACGTCGCTCACAGTGCTGGCCGCGGCCGCGCAGATTTCGCGAGATGCTACGGAAGCTCCGAAGCCCGGTCGAAAGCAACGTTTCAAAGGAAAACATCCAAGCGACAAGGAGCTGCAATAGCCACCCCTGTTGTTGTAACGGGCGTCAACCTTACAGCTGCCACGTCTAACCGTAAGCCAGGAAACAGCGTCCAGTCGCACTTAAAAGCGTAATTAAGTATCTCACCTAGACTAATTACTTTTAGCTCCCGGAGTTGTGTGCTGTGGGGTCTGGGCGTGGGGTTGTTTTAAAATATAGTTTCTTAACAAACATGCAAAAAGCAATCAGTACGACAGTATCCAGGCATGCACGTCTTCGTCTGAAGCAAATCAATGGGCTCGAACGTCATTCTTCAGCGCTCAAAAATACACTACTGGCCATTAAAATTGCTACACCAAGAAAAAATGCATATGATAAACGGGTATTCATTGGACAGATATATTATACTAGAACTGACATGTGTTTACATTTTTATGCAATTTGGGTGCATAGATCCAGAGAAATCAGTACCCAGAACTACCACCTCTGGCCGTAATAACGGCCTTGATACGCCTGGGCATTGAGTCAAACAGAGCTTGGATGGAGTGTACAGGTACAGCTGCCCATGCAGCTTAAACACGACACCACAGTTAATCAAGAGTAGTGACTGGCGTATTGTGACGAGCCAGTTGCTCAGCCACCATTGACCAGACATTCTCAATTGGTGAGAGGTTCAAAATGGTTCAAATGGCTCTGAGCACTATGGGACTTAACATCTCAGGTCTCAGGTCATCAGTCCCCTAGAACTTAGAACTACTTAAACCTAACTAATCTTAGGACATCACACACATCCATGCCCGAGGCAGGATTCGAACCTGCGACCGTAGCGGTTGCCAGAACATCACATTCTCGACAATTACACTACAAATGAATGCAGCATGAATACCTCACATATCATCGTACCTGTATAGTTACTATTTTTCCAAAGACATTATTTAAACAATGATTGCAACTGCTATTAAAAAATTGTGCTGATTTAAAAGTGGTCAATCACATATGTTGGCGGATACCACAGTTCAAAAGAGAACGTAAAGACGCTTCTATGAAGAAGGCATAAGTAATTGTTTAAACAATATTTAACGAAAATATTTTTTCAGTTGCCGTGAGCACACTTGTGCAAGAATGCTAGCTTATTTATTTACGAACTAACTGTTATTTACATTTCTTGTCAATAATCTGAGTGTAACCAAATGTTTATGACATTTCTTTACTTAAAATTTTTTTAGTTTAGTATGGGAAGTGGTCAAGTTAAGTAAAATCTTTCTTTAGAGCTTAAGAACGATGTATTTTTGGTGGGGATAGCCTTCAACCAATGGAAAAGGAGACAATACCACAACACTGCGGGAATCAGTTGGTGACTGGGACTTTCTCAAGAGCTCATGGAAGCAATTCTGTGCACTTTTACACTCGTTCTTGAAGAAAGCAGATCCTGTAGAAAGACGACACTTCGATGTTCGTTCTGCTAGAAGGCAGAACTGACTGCCGTATGAAGTTCCTTTACTTCTTGTCTATGGCGACAAATTCTTATGTCATCAGACATATCTGGTGACACAAAAATTTGTGACTGTAGACGTAAAGTAAAGGAAATTTATTCTATTTTGGGGTCACTGTTCAGTTCGCGACCATGTTGTAGCTTGTGAAGCTGACTGTGGTATTGTGTGGTTTTTGATGTGGTGTAGGATACATTTTGGGCGGTGAACAGCCACTATCCTACTTTAACTTCTGAAGGAACGTTATATTTCGAGAGGTCTGAATGTTTCCTAGAGCAGGAGTCTAACTTTTTCCGCTTGCATTGTGGAACTGAGGCTAGACAGAGTATGAGTTACTATTTTTTGTATTGTGTATATTAATTTGCAAATCATCATCGTGAACTCTGGACTGTTGTGAGCTGGTGGACATTTCGTGTATTTTGATTATGAAATTGATTTAGTTGTCACATACCTTTGATTACAGTTCAGTTTGCTACCATTCTCGTAACGCTCTCAATATAACTTTACTGCATTTGAAAATTGTATTTTCTGTCTGTATTTTAATTGAATGTCGCAGGTCCGCTTCCAGTTCGTTAGAGATGTCCTTTCCTGAATAACCATTATTCACATTATTTGCTGTCGTCTACATCAATTACAGACGTTAGAATACATCCTATGTTATTAAATTACTCATTTAAATTTTATTTTGTATATCTGTGTATTTTATTAACTCGCAATCCTATCCAATACAGAGACTGTTTGACTGCAGTATCACAGCTACAGGTCATAATTTGCAGCGAATTAGTTGTGGGGCATGAAAGCAGACATGCGCGGCTCGAACCTATGACCACATCGAGCTATTGTTTTTAAACAGAGTTGTGCGTATGGTTCAAATGGCTCTGAGCGCTATGGGACTTAACTTCTGAGGTCACCCCTGGAACTTAGAACTACTTAAACCTAACTAGCCTCAGGACATCACACACATCCATGCCCGAGGCAGGATTCGAACCTGCGACCGTAGCGGTCGCGCTGTTCCAGACTGTAGCGCCTAGAACCGCTCGGCCACAGCAGCCGGCAGTTGTGCGTAGCCCAAGTGCCTAAAGTACGAGTAAGCGCAGGTAAAGACGAAACTGAATTGCTCGTATGGACTGCTGTTTAGAGGAGCAACTACTCAGCAGTGACTGTTAGGCACATTGCAGTATGATGGAAGGTGTTGTCTTCCCCGATGACAGCAGCCGTGTTCATAATGAGCATGGATACGTTCCTGGTTTGAAGAACTCTCTAAAGCACCCTATTGCACCTCTACTGGTCTGTAAAAATTATTCGGTCTTAAACTCATAGACAATATCTGAGACTATTTGGAACAGCGCGTGAAACGCAGCAGTCAACATCCTCGATACTTAGTAGTTCTACTGAACCTAGTCATCAACGAGGCCTATAGCTGGTTATGAAGTACTGAAGAAATCTATGGACTCCTTTCCTCGCTGAATGGAGGCCTTATCAAGGCTAAACGCGCCGTTGTACGGCATTAGAGCGACGTCTATTGCAAAGGGTGATCCTAATTTTTTTACCCGGTACGCTTAGAAACTTTGTTGCAATTGTGGAATTGTGCCATTTCTCGTATGCTAAGTAAAGATGCACGCTCCGTAAGGAGAATCTTAAGCGTCCACTCGGAAATAATTGCGAGGCAAGTGGAGTACTTAAGTGCCCCAGAATACTAAGCAGACCTGCGACTGGCGCCCCGCCACTTGGCTGCCTGATGGCTGGCGGAGACGGTTCGCCAGCGCCGCTTCGGAGGCGCAATTGAACAAGAGTCCGCGACCGAAACCAAGTAATCGGATTCATACTAGTATGTCCTGCCTTTTTAAAGCGTTTATTGAGAACATTAATGCGGATGCTTGTAATATCCTTCTTTCTGCACACCCCGAAGTTAAGTAGGTACTTTTAAGTAACGTTTACATTCTTGGAACGTTAGGAACTACATGACAAATAAAAATGATGTGAACGTCTCTCACGTCATTACCGTTACAGCTACGAACGCTGCAAATGCCTCTCATCTTACGCTGTTCCAAATCTGGAAGAGTAAGGCCAACAACCTGTGAGTCCAAAAGGTCAAAGATTTACAGGATCTTGACTCACTTTGAGCTACATGTATCGGTTTCACGAAATAAGAGTGGAGTACTGCAATACAAACATACCTAATCGTTCTCCACCGACTTATATTCAAGTGCTTATGTTCTTATACATCAGAAAAACGTTTCGCATTCGTGACTGGGGAAAGGTCTAACAATCTACAGAAAATAAATGTACGCTTTTATGGTAACAGTATTTACTGTCCTAAGATATCAACTACCTAAATCGACAGATCGTTGTAATCGGGAAAACTGAAGTTTCGCAAGAACATATACGAATCAGAAAAACTTATACTGGAAGTTCCAGAAGTTCGGCGTCTATCTCAGGATATTGTGGCGTTCGCTGTGTTATTCGGTTGTTTGGTATTTTATTAATTTGTAAATGAAAATGATAATCTTATTTTATTACATTGAGTAATTACTAAATAATTTCTCTCCCGGCTAAAGATTTGGTCAAGTTGCTAGAGAAGTCCAAGTTAACGTCGTGTTTAAGTGTTGTCTGTAAGTTGTGTAAGTGTCACAAAATCACAATTCATACAACAGATTCTATACAACTATTGATTATGATGGAAACAGTTATCTTCAGCAAAATGATCATTAAAACCACCGAATATCAAGCGCGCACAACACTGACGTATGTTACTGAAACAATATTCTTCGCAACTCGTGCTTAATTAATTTCGGCTTTATACATCAGCTAGAAAAGTTTGTTATAAGGATCGTTCTATGAGCACTGTTCTTAAAGAACCAATCTGATTCGAATTATTTTCATTAAAATGAGTTGGGGACCACCGGTGCACATTTATTTTTAAACATTTTTATTACCTTCGGCATTTATGTCTGTAGAGTCCCATAATTTGATTTTGCCGCTGAGATAATGGCGGCAGACAATTAATAGAGACTTTCTATTGTTAGAGCAAATAGGATAAGTATTTGAAATGCTTATTAAACCTTACTTTCGTACTGTGTACTATTTAGACTTCATCGAGCAAACATTTGATTTTTTCTAAGGAAACAGACAAAAAACGCGATACAAATCGCTATCATCAACGGCTGCGCTCCTTGCAGCGGAAAGAAATAATTAACACAGATAATGCTTACTGAGAGAGTAATTAAAGTTACAAATAATTATTCACTCATATTTATGATAATAATGAACTCTATTCTCAAGTAATAATTAACAAATACTTACAATTGCTTAACAGACCTCAGTTTGATATGCGTCTTGCGTCCTGAACCTAAAAAATCCAACCAACAAAATGTTAAACAAAGGAAGACAAACGCAGATCATACAATTACATCATAAAATATTATATAAATAATTAATATTTATCATCGTTTTCACTGTTTTTTCATATGTCGAATAGATAATGTTTATAACTGTTCGAGGCGTAATTTCCTCTCGTCGCACTGTAGCTAACCTTTATCTCGTGGATGTGCCAAGGAAAAACTGAAGTTTCGCAAGAACATATACGAAACAGAAGAAACTTATACTGGAAGTTCCAGAAGTTCGGCGTCTGTCTCAGGATATGAACAGTGACATTTCATAATGTCGTGAGCAAGTTCTGACGCCACAGTGGCACAGATATGCAGAGAGTCCATCAGTAGTCCAATACTGCTGACAAAGTTCTGCAGCAGCATAGCAAGGGCGGGACGATGCATTCGGCAGAGTCCAGCAGAGCGGACCCATGTCGCACTCCAGCGGCAGTGATCATGAGAAGCTGAGAACACTGTGGCGTGGCGCAGTTGGCAAAGATATATTTGAGGTGGCTGTCCGAAGAGAACTGACTTCCACCTGCTTTGTGGCCGGTTATATTCCCCAAGAGTCAAGTTATGTAGTTTTCGCCACTAAGCCTACGTTGCCTATGGTCTCCGCCATCTCTCGTCCATCAGTGCCAAAGATGTAAAACAAACTAAATGTGGAATTTACATCACATTCAGCGTTCGTTTACATGAATGTAGATGTGGTTCCATACTCTATCTCTTCAATTCAACGAAACCTGAAAGAGAGTTTCTCGTATTCTTGCTTCATTCAAATGTATAGAATCTACCGAATTGTCGGAAATGGAAAGTTTAAAATCTGTGTGTATTACGTACTTTTGTCTATGAGACCTGAACTGTTAATGAGAAAATAATTCAAAAGTGCTGCCTGCTCAGCGAGAAATGGTTAGATACATGTTGCTGGTTCAGGGCACAGACTGTAGTGGAAGAAATGTTAGTAGTATAGCAAGGGGGATACTGGGTCACATCCCACGTGACTAGGGTCAAGAGAAGCCACATCCTCTTGTGACATCACAGTCCAAAATGTCGAAATTCAGGATCGCTGTGGTGCGAAATTAAAAAAATGCAGTATGGCACTGGGGAGGGGGAATTTAAAACTGGAAGATAACGAGGATTCAAAAAACATTGAAGAAATTCAATACAACAAATAAAAAACTGGGTAACTGAGAGTCTGACTCACGCTCTGAGGGTTCCATTAAAACTTAATTATGTACATGGAAACGGAAATGAAGTCCCATGCTTCTTGACAGAGCGTAGGGGAACGATGCGGGAGACCCGCCCCGCCATACTAAGCAAGGTCCTAATGGAGATGGTTTGCCGTTGCCTCCCTCTGACCGTAATGAAGATGAATGATGATGACGACACAACCCGAGAATCCATGCTCGCGAAGCGAGAACGCTACCGCGAAACCACGAACGGCTGACAATTACGTACATAGATACAAAAAATAATTTTGTGTGGCTCAATGGCCCGTAGGAAGCCGTTGTCCAGCAGTGAATGGCAAATTACTAATGATGATGACGGAAAACGAGATTCATCTTAATATTATCATATTTTTCGTCTGTCGCAGCGTTGAGAATTTGCCACTTTAATTAACTGAACTAATCGTGTGATGTTCAGCCGAGTGCGTCATTTCATTTTTAGGCACGATACTTCGACGATCGACCCAGTCGTCTCCTTCAGGTAGTGTGAACTGTGTTACTGTATATGTGATCGCCGTCTGGTCTCCACCAAAATGGTTAACAGCTCGATTGAACACCCGAAGCACACCATTAATCAAATATCCGCCGAGAAAACCTAAGAGATTTCAGTTCTTCAACATACACTGAAGAGCCAAAGAAACTGGCACACCTGCCTAGTATCGTGTAGGACACCGGCTAGTACGCAGAAGAGCCGCAATGCGACGTGGCGTAGATTAGACCAATGTCTGAAGTAGTGCTGGAGGGAATTGACATCATGAATCCTGCAGGGCTGTCTATAAATCCATAAGAGTACGAAGGGGTGGAGATGTCTTCCCAGATATGCTCAATATGTTCATATCTGGGGAGTTTGGTGGCCAGCGGAAGTGTTTGAAATCAGTAGCGTGTTTCTGGAGCCACTCTGGAACAATTTTTGATGTGTGAGGTGTCGCATTGTCCTGCTGGAATTGCCCAAGTCTGTCAGAACGCACAATGGACATGAATATATGCAGGTGATCAGACAGGATGCTTACGTACGTGGCACCTGCCAGAGTCGTATCTAGACGCATCAGGGGTCCTATATCACTCCAACTGCATGCGCCCCACACTATTACGAGCCACCACCAGCTTGAACAGTCCTCTGCTGACAGTCAGCGTCCATGGATTCATGAGGTTGTCTCCATAACCGTACAAGGCTATCTGCAGGATACAATCTGAAACGAGACTTCGTCCGACCAGGCAACATGTTTCCTGTCATCAACAGTGCAATGTCAGTCTTGACAGGCTCAGGCCAGGCGTAAAGCGTTGTATCGTGCAGTCATCAAGGGTACACGAGTGGGCCTTCTGCTCCGAAAGCCCATATCGATGGTTTCGTTGAATGGTTCGCATGCTGACACTTGTTGATGACCTAGCATTGAAATCTGCAGCAATTTGCGGAAGAACGATTCTTTTCAGTCCCCGTTGGTCCCGTTCTTGCAGGATCTTTCTCCGGGCGCACCGATGTCGGAGATTTGATGTTTTACCGTATTCCTGATATTCACGGTACACTCGTGTAATGGTCGTACGGGAATATCCTCACATCGTCGCTAACTCGCAGATGCTGTGCCCCGTCGCTCGTGCGCCGAATATAAAACCACGTCCAGACTCCCTTAAATCTTGATAACCTGCCATTGTAGTAGCAGAAAACTGCCTAACACCTGCGCCAGACACTTGTTGTCTTATATAGGCATTGCCGACCGCAGCGCTGTATTCTGACTGTTCACGTAACTCTGTTTTTGAATACGCATGCCTATACCAGTTTCTTTTGCTCTGCTGTGTACATGGTCAAGAATATTTGAGAAGCTACTGGCTATATAGGAGACCATATTTTTCAGTTGTTGTAGTTACGAGGTGCTTTCCATCTGCCATGTAATCCTTTTTTTTCGACCAATTTCGGTTGAAACACTGCGGAATCTATTGTGGGACATCGTGGATTATTCTCGCATCAATCCTTCTAGTTTCATGAAGTTCCGATAGATGACGGCGTGGAAGCAGTTAATTCCATAAATTATCTGGGAGTACGCATTAGGAGCGATTTAAAATGGAGTGACCATATAAAATTAATCGTCGGTAAAGCAGGTGCCAGACTGAGATTCATTAGAAGTATCCTAAGAAAATGCAATCCGAAAACAAAGGAAGTAGGTTACAGTACCCTTGTTCGCCCACTGCTTGAATACTGCTCACCGGTGTGGGATCCATACCAGATAGGGTTGATAGAAGAGATAGAGAAGATCCAACGGAGAGCAGCGCGCTTCGTTATAGGACCATTTAGTAATCGCGAAAGCGTTACGGAGATGATAGATAAACTCCAGTGGAAGACTCTGCAAGAGAGACGCTCAGTAGCTCGGTACGGGCTTTTGTTGAAGTTTCGATAACGTACCTTCACCGAGGAGTCAAGCAGCATATTGCTCTCTCCTACGTATATCTCGCGAAGAGACCATGACGATAAAATCAGAAAGATTAGAGACCACACAGAGGCATACCGATAATCTTTCTTTCCATGAACAATACGAGAGTGGAATAGAAGGGAGAACCGATCGAGGTACTCAAAGTACCCTCCGCCACACACCGTCAGATGGCTTGCGGAGTATGGATGTAGATGTAGATACTTTGTCTTCAAAATGGCGTCGATAACGGAGATGTGTTCCAAACAGAGAGCTATAATTGAGTTTCTTTTGGCGGAAAACCAGAGCATCACAGATCTTCATAGGCGCTTGCAGAACGTCTACAGGGACCTGGTAGTGAACAAAAGCACAGTGAGTCATTGGGTGAGGCCTTGTCACCACCGCAAGAAAGTCGCGAAAACCTGTCCGATCTTCCGCCTGCCGGCCAGCGGCACACAGCTGTGATTTATGCAATCTTGGAACGTGCCGACACTCTCATTCGAGGTGAGCGATGAATCACAAAAAAACATTCCGCTGCATAATTGGACGTCTCTGTTGGTAGTGTGTGCCCGCTGGGTTGCTCAACGCCTAACAAATGGTTCAAATGGCTCTGAGCACTATGGGACTTAACATCTGTGGTCATCAGTCCCTAGAACTTAGAACTACTTAAACCAAACTAACCTAAGGACAGCAAACACATCCATGCCCGAGGCAGGATTCGAATCTGCGACCGTAGCAGTCGCGCGGTTCCGGACTGAGCGACGCCTAACAGAAGACCACGGGTCAACGAAGGACCATCTGTGCGGGGTTGCTTGAGCGTTACGAGGCTGATTGTGGCAATTTTTTGTCAAACATTCTCCCGGGCGATGAAACACGGGCTCATCACTTCGAACAGCAAACAAAATGCCAATTCGTGGAGTGGCGCCACAGCACCTCTCCTACGATGAAAAAGTTCAAAGCCGCACATACGTTTTGCCAAGAATAGGTGTTTTAGTGTTTCGTTTTCGTGCAAAGCAGAGCCATTGTGCATGTTTCTGGACCCGCCTATCTATGTATTTACTGGAATGAAGACACTACTACTGATTTAAAAGCCTCATTTTCCAATTTTCCAAAATCATTGGCGATCTGTTGCATAATGTGTTGTTTGTCGACGGCTTTCCTGAACACCGATTCTTTCCTCAGTCCAAATCACTGGCTTAAGTTCTTTAGTCAGGATAATCTACGTCCTGGGAGACATCAGCCATCAATGTTCCCTTGAAGTATTAATTGCAATAAGTTGTATTTAATGTTGCGCATTATATGGCCTAAGTTGAGTTGCGCTCTACCGATTCGGTAGTTTTGGTACAATAACGTTGCGACGACCTAGTTAGAGAGGGAGACAAGTTCAGATGATGGAAGGAGAGGGGACGGCGGTTCCCTTCAGAGGAACCGTTCTGGCATTTGCCGTAAACGATTTAGGGAAATCACAGAAAACCTAAATTCGAACCGCCAACTCGCTGCATGAGTTGGTTCGAACTATGGCAAGTGCAACCATAAAAAAGTGCTTGTCAGCAGCGGTGACGGACATAATGTGAAGTAGGTTTTTTGATTGGCATCTTATTATAATAACGGTCGTCTGTTCTGCGATTTTTGTGTGTCACTTCTAGTAATTTTGGTTTCTGTTATTGTAGTTCTACGTGAAAAATCCAAACTGCACCACTATGTCCACGTTACAATGTACCCACCACCACCCACCCCACTCCACCCCCAACCCCTC
The DNA here is from genome assembly GCF_023897955.1 of Schistocerca gregaria. Classification (NCBI taxonomy): domain Eukaryota; kingdom Metazoa; phylum Arthropoda; class Insecta; order Orthoptera; family Acrididae; genus Schistocerca; species Schistocerca gregaria. Next base: position 291,773,087 of record NC_064921.1, on the reverse strand, counting down.
CCCTGTTACTGGCTGGGTAAGGCAAGGAGCTACTACCTCCAATAGGACACGCCCGTTATGTTCATATCAGCATTCGGGTGGAACAAGAATCGTGATAAATGCGATCAAGTGGCACGATTCTATTGATTCACGGTCCCATTTCGATGATTCACACCCACTACAATCGTAAATAACGACGTCGCTGAGTCAACATTGGGCCACGTAGAAATCGTCTGCTGCAGGATCCTATGTTCGGCAATGGGCACTCAACAGTGTGCTCGGGAAAACAGTTGCTGGTACCAGCAATCTGCCGTCATGTTTGCTACAGATTGCCACCAATGCGCTTTACAGGGCGTAACAGTCGATCTTCATTAAAGTCGCTTATGTCAGCGAATTTGCCTGCTCGTGGTGCATATCGTCGCTAGAACGATCCCACCCGTCTCTGCTTCACTGATATATTTTCTTTACCATGTCACGTGGTCACAACTTCACCAGGTAGCATTCAAATCCGCAGTTCTCATGATTTTGGACTGCAGTCGTGATGTGATTCTGCAACTTCTCCCAGGGTAATTCATGACGAAATAGTTCACGGATGAACGACTGCATGTCGATGTCCACTGAGCACAATATTTCTGTAAATAATCACATTGCCATCATCAGGTTCGGTGCAAAACTGATTGACTAGGAGCTGGGCAAGGTTTATATCCCCACCTCCACACCCCCTGGTGTTCTCTAAGCTGTCCGTGTCCAGCAACTTGCGTGCTTCCAGCATCTCCTCCCGCCTTCCCTCTCCCCCTCTCTTCGCCTTCCCCTCCCTCCTACCCTCAGTTCTCGTCTCTCTCTCCTCCCCACACCGAGTCACTCCGTCCGAGGTTCGCGCCTAGAGACACTTGCTGACGGCGTCTCAGTTGTTGGTCTGCCTGCCCCCGACGTTGGTTTGTTGTGGGGTATCTCCTTCTTCTTAATCAGAATTAATGCAGGTTCCTTGGCCATGCTAGGAATGTAGTCACTATCAGTGATTCCGTTACTCGGATCTCGACAGAGTCTTTAATGACACAGTCCTAGAAATGAGACGTCTGCGACGGAATCTTCATATGGGCGTAATCTATTCCGTATAGTTGCGACAGTCAATGTACCGCAACTGCCGAATTGTTAGGCAGCTGCAGTCTGGCGAGCGGGTCGACGCTGCGTACAAGAGGCCGAGTCCCGCTTCAGGATGAGGTTCCAAGCGGTGATCCAGGCTGCTTGTCTCCTGCTACATCTCCACGACGTCCTCTCAAACTGAGCCACAGAAAATATCAACAAGAAAGTCACACAACTAACACGTACGAACCATAACAACGTCCAAATGGTGAACAACCGTGCAGACCAGATCACTGGTCGCCAAAGAAGACAAGTCCCCAGCACCTTCAGAGGAGACCTGGGGGAGACGCTGGACATAGAAGGAACGGGGGACACAGAGAGAACAGTCGCTCCGACCCGTGCAGACCAATCAGGTATTGCAGACTGATGAATCACACGAGCTAGGCGACATGCTGATGACTAGAAAAAGTCACCACCTATAATGGCAACATGGAGCGACAACGAAGAAAATACATAGGCATCTCAGAAACTTTGACTACAGTGGAACATAAAAAAGGCATTGAAATGTTTATACCAGCCGCTCTAGTCAGGGCTTTAGGAGTTTACCGTTGGCTAAGACAAGTGTCGGAGCTGTCCGCACTAGTCTTTCCAAATAAAGTCCTAATTAGAAAATAAAGACCGCTCCCTCCAAATATGCCTGCCCTCTCCTGACAACAAATAAACTGAGCCAACCCACCGTTAATCAGTGGCTCAATAAAGTTTACAAATCTTTCAGTAAACTGTCCAGTGTCTTCAAGACGGAATGAAAACGCTTAAAAATAAAAATCTAGTCAATCAATTCGTCAGTGCACCCGATGACGGAACGTGATCACTTACAGAAATATTGTGCCAGTTGGACGACACTGACGTCCGGCCTTAGGCCCGTGAACTATTTCGCCAGTAGTCATAATGTTTTGGTTCATTATTGGATTTACAGATATACGTTTGTAATGAAGCACGTGCACAAATATTGAGTGAGGCACATATCACAAAATTCTCAACAGACCCAAAATGCCCCGTAGAATGATCAGTCTGCGTCTGCGCAAACATGCAGCAGGAAGCGGTAGGAATGCTAGTACGTGGTCTCATTACGAACAGCTGCTATCAGCGATCGTCATATGAAGTGGTACCTCGTTTCGACGGCGCAGTTTAGTTAGTCCGTCATATGATAGGTTTCGTACTTAAAGGGTTAATGACCTCTCCGCCAACGCGACGTTAGTGATCCCCCTTCCTTCATTTTTCGAGATTCTCTCTTCTCTATTGCTGGAACGAGTTGATCACTGCCTCATCTTGGATTTTGCATTAATCTGTGTATTTGACTAGATTCATTACATGTCGCCACAACCTAAGGAAGGAAAGGATGTCTTGAATGTCATCTGTTTGAAAACTGAGTAACTTTCTTCTGTAGGTTTCATGTTCTAGTTGTTTATGTGTGACACTATAGTATTGTGTTGTGACTCGGAATACAGGAATGACGTGCGACGTTTGCGTGGCTAATTAACGTGTGATTTGTGACAGTAACGGTCTTTTTTTTTTAGCAAACCAATGTGTGATGTACAACGATTGTCCTGCTGAAATGGCGTGCTCCCGCAACCACGAAAACACGAGAGTCATTGATACAGTGCAGTTGAAAATACACCAGATTCCCACTATTATTGTTATTAACACTACAATCGTGATTTCTGTGGAACCAAGATTTCTTACGGCCAAATTTTAAATCTGCACAATCTAATGCGTCACTGACAGGCAGGGGTCTCCGGAGATGGCCAAATTCCCGCTGCCTCGTCCTGTGCTCTTCGTATGTATTGAGGTCAGAGGTGTTTATGCAAGCGCACTTGGTCTATTCCGGGCCTTGCCATAGCGTTACTGCCGGCAGAGCTAAGACTAGCACGTATACAGCCATGAAAGCGTCGCCTTGATTGTCCCCATTGACGGCTGTCTCGTATAGTTAGTTCAATGCACTCTGATGTCCGAGCGCTACCCTACTTCTAAGGCCTTTTAAGGAGCCTGCACATATTCCAAATTTATTGACACTAAGATTTCGTCAAAATTTCTAGATACTGAAGAGACACAGACACCATCAATAATTTTGTCATTATCACCAGGCTCCGATTGGCCACGCAATTTAAGAAGGTTAAGAATGATGTCCAATCCACAAAAGAAAGACTCTGCCGAAATTTTACGACTGCAATCAAAATCATTTATCGGAAAGATTTCATAAAACTGTTTTTGGATCACGTGGCCTAATACTCAAAATTATTTTATCCAAAATGGCACCGGCCCTGGATGCCTAAGAATTTATATTTTTGGTTGAGTTTGGAACATCAAAGAGTGTTTGTTTTATGAAAAATACTGGTAATTTAACTGCTCTTTAGAAAAATTATTTCTCGGGAATGGCGTGATGAAACAACCAAAAGTGACACAATGCGTATTTGTTCAAGGACGATCAATTTCAGGCAAGACACGGATTAAGAAGATCTTCGCTTTACCGGAGTTTGTCTGTGAAGAAACACACGTTACAAAACCTTTTGGTGGTTCCATCACGAAGAACTTTAAATACGAGGAACGTTCAATAAGTAATTCAACACATTTTTTTCTCGACCGATTTCGATTGAAAAAAATGAGGAAGTGGTTGTGGGACATCTAAATCTACATCTACATCCATACTCCGCAAGCCACCTGACGGTGTGTGAGCTCTAATCTCTCTGATTTTATCCTCGTGGTCTCGTCGCGAGATACACGTAGGAGGGAGCAATACACTGTTTGACTCCTCGGTATGTTCTCGAAACTTCAACAAAAGCCCGCACCGAGCTACTGAGCGTCTCTCCTGCAGAGTCTTCCATTGGAGTGTATCTATCATCTCCATAACGCTTTCGCGATTACTAAATGATCCTGTAACGAAGCGCGCTGCTCTCCGTTGGATCTTCTCTATCTCTTCTATCAACCCCATCTGGTACGGATCCCACACTGCTAAGAAGTATTCAAGCAGTGGGCGAACAAGCGTACTGTAACCTACTTCCTTTGTTTTCGGATTGCATTTCCTTAGCATTCTTCCAATGAATCTCAGTCTGGCATCTGCTTTACCGACGATCAACTTTATATGATCATTCCATTTTAAATCACTCCTAATGCGTACTCCCATATAATTTATGGAATTAACTGCTTCCAGATGCTGACCTATTTTGTAGCTAAATGATAAAGGATCTTTCTTTCTAAGTATTCGCAGCACATTACGCTTGTCTACATTGAGATTCAATTGCCATTCCCTGCACCATGCGTCAATTCGCTGCAGATCCTCCTGCATTTCAGCACAATTTTCCATTGTTGCAACCTCTTGATATACCACAGCATCATCCGCAAAAAGCCTCAGTCAACTTCCGATGTCATCCACAAGGTCATTTATGTATATTGTGAATAGCAACGGTCCTACGACACTCCCCTGCGGCACACCTGAAATCACTCTTACTTCGGAAGACTTCTCTCCATTGAGAATGACATGCTGCGTTCTGTTATCTAGGAACTCTTCAATCCAATCACACAATTGGTCTGATAGTCCATATGCTCTTACTTCGTTCATTAAACGACTGTGGGGAACTGTATCCAACGCCTTGAGGAAGTCAAGAAACACGACATCTACCTGTGAACCCGTGTCTATGACCCTCTGAGTCTCGTGGACGAATAGCGCGAGCTGGGTTTCACACGACCGTCTTTTTCGAAACCCATGCTGATTCATACAGAGTAGATTTCTAGTCTCCAGAAAAGTCATTATACTCGAACATAATACGTGTTCCAAAATTCTACAACTGATCGACGTTAGGGATATAGGCCTATAGTTGTGCACATCTGTTCGACGTCCCTTCTTGAAAAACGGGGATGACCTGTGCCCTTCTCCAATCCTTTGGAACGCTACGCTCTTCTAGAGAACTACGGTACACCTCTGCAAGAAGGGGGGCAAGTTCCTTCGCGTACTCTGTGTAAAATAGAACTGGTATCCCATCAGGTCCAGCGGCCTTTCCTCTTTTGAGCGATTTTAATTGTTTCTCTATCCTTCTGTCGTCTATTTCGATATCTACCATTTTGTCATCTGTGCGACAATCTAGAGAAGGAACTACAGTGCAGTCTTCCTCTGTGAAACAGCTTTGGAAAAAGACATTTAGTATTTCGACCTTTAGTCTGTCATCCTCTGTTTCAGTACCATTTTGGTCACAGAGTGTCTGCACATTTTGTTTTGATCCACCTACCGCTCTGACATAAGACCAAAATTTCTTAGGATTTTCCACCAAGTCAGTACATAGAACTTTACTTTAGAATTCATTGAACGCCTCTCGTTTAGCCCTCCTCACACTACACTTCGCTTCGCGTAATTTTTGTTTGTCTGTAAGGCTTTGACTATGTTTATGTTTGCTGTGAAGTTCCCTTTGCTTCCGCAGCAGTTTTCTAGCTCGGTTGTTGTACCACGGTGGCTCTTTTCCGTCTCTTACGATCTTGCTTGGCACATACTCATCTAACGCATATTGTACGATGGTTTTGAACTTTGTCTGCTGATCCTCAACACTATCTGTACTTGAGACAAAACTTTTGTGTTGAGCCGTCAGGCATTCTGAAATCTGCTTTTTGTCACTTTTGCTAAACAGTAAAATCTTCCTACCTTTTTTAATATTTCTATTTACGGCTGAAATTATCGATGCAGTAACCGCTTTATGATCGCTGATTCCCTGTTCTGCGTTAACTATTTCAAATAGTTCGGGCCTGTTTGTCACCAGAAGGTCTAATATGTTATCGCTACGAGTCGGTTCTCTGTTTAACTGTTCAAGGTAGTTTTCAGATAAAGCACTTTAAAAAATTTCACTGGATTCTTTGTCCCTGCCACCCGTTATGAACGTTTGAGTCTCCTAGTCTATATCCGGCAAATTAAAATATTCACCCAGAACTATAACATGGTGGGGACATCTACTCGAAACATTTTCCAAATAATGGTGGAATAATTCCGCTTCAGGCCCTATAGTTTCATGAAGTTCGATAGATGGCAGCGCTATAAGTAACCTTGAGAATTGCGCCTGCAACGGCGGTGCTTTCCAAGCAGAGAGCTGTCATTGAATGTCTTTTGACGCAAAACGAGAGCATCAGAGAATGTCTGCGGAGACCTGGCAGTGATCAAAAGCACGGTGGATCGTTTGGTAAGGCGTCTGTCATCATCGAAACAAAGTCGTGTAGACTTGTCCCGTCTCCCACGTGCCAGCCGGCAGCATACAGCTGTGAAATTGAAGAAATAACTTCAGTGAGCTAACTGCTACAAAAATTCCAACGAATTTCTTCTCCACGACAACGCAAGGCCTCACACAAAACATCGCACCCGATAGGAGCTCACAAAGCTTCATAGGACTGTACTTCCTCATCTACCCTACGGTCCGGATCTCGCAATTTTCATCTGTTTGGCCCAATGAAGGAAGCACTCCTCTGGAAGCAGTAAGTGGACGATGGGGAGCTTATTGATGCAGCAATACGTTGGCTTAGACGGCGACCAGTAATGTGGTATCATGCAGGCAAGCAGACTCTCCCACTAAGCTGGCGTCAAGATCGCCGCATTCAACGGAGATAATGTTGAAAAAAATAGGGTTTTGTAGCCAAAAGAGTGGGGAATAATATGGTGTATTGCATTTCTGAAACGAACTAACCTGCTACCAGAAAAAAGTGTTGCATTACTTATTTAATCCTCCCCCCCCCCCCCCACCCTCTTACAATGAAGCTCTTCTTTCTTCGAATCGTCGGTCTTCTGATTGATTTGATGCTATCCGCCACGAGTTCCTCTCCTGTGCCAACCTCTTCCTCTAAGAGTAGCACTTGCAACATACGTCCTCAAATTTTACCCTTCACAGCTCCCTCCAGTACCATAGAAGTTATTCCTTGATGTATTTAACTGATGTCCTACCATCCTGTTCCTTCTTCTTGTCAGTGTTTTCCATGTATTCCTTTCCTCGCCGATTCTGCGCAGAACGTCCTCATTCCTTCGTTCTCAGTCCACCTAATTTTCAACATTCTTCTGCGGCAGCACATCTCAAATGCTTCGAGTCTCTTCCGCTCCGGTTTTCCCGCAGTCCATGGCTCACTACCATACAATGCTCTGCTCCAAACGTACATTCTCAGAATTTTCTTCCTCGAATTAAGGCCTGTGTTTGATACCAGTGGACTTCTCTTGGCCAGGAATGCCTTTTTCGCCATTTCCAGTCTGCTTTTTATGTTCTCAGTGCTCCGTCCGTCATGAGTTAGATAGCAGAATTTCTTAACTTCGTCTACTTTATGATCACCAGTCCTGATGTTAGTTTCTCGCTGTTCTCAATTCTGCTACATCTTATTTCTTTCGTCTTTCTTCGATTTACTCTCAATCCATATTAGCCGGTGTGGCCGAGCGGTGTGATAATTCTCGCACTTGTCAGCTCTTGCAAAAAAATGTTCAAATGTGTGTGAATTCATGGGACCAAAGTGATGAGGTCATCGACCCCTAGACTTACACACTACTTATACTAACTTTTGCTAAGAACAACACACACACCCATGCCTGAGAGAGGACTAGAATCTATGGCAGGAGGAGCTGCGCAGTTCGTGAATGGTACTTCAAACCGCGCGGCCACTCAGGGCTGCAGAGCTCTTGCAATGTATGATGTTTTCTTCCGAAAGTAATATAGTATATCGACAGACTCATACATTCTACACGCCAAATGAATAGTCGTTTTGTTGCCACTTCCCCCAGTGATTTTAGAAATTCTGATGGAATGTTATTTGTTCCTTCTGTCTTTTTTATTTTTAGTCTTCCAGAGCCCTTTAAATTCCGATTCTAATACTCGGTCCCGTGTCTCTTCTATATCGACTCCTGTTTCTTCTTCTATCACATCATCAGACAAGTTCTCTGGTGCTAGAGGTCTTCAACGTATGCTTTCTGACTATCCGCTGTCTTCTGCATTTAACAGAGGAAATCCCATTGGACTCTTAATGTTCCGGCTGTTGCTTTTAGTTTCAGCGGAGGTTGTTTTGACTTTCCTTTATTCTGAATCAGTCATTTCGTTTTCGATTTCTTCACATTTTTATGCAGTCATTTCGCCTTAGCTTCCTTGCACTTCCTTTTTATTTCATTCCTAAGTGACTTGTATTTCTGTGTTCCTGAAATTCCTTGAACATTTTTGTACTTACTTCTTTCATCGATCAACTGAAGTATTTCTTCTGTTACCCATGTTTCTTCGCAGTTACCTTGTTTGGAGCAACGGTTTTCTTTCCAACTTCTGTGATTGCCCTTTCTAGTGGCGCCTATTGCTCTTCAACTGAACTCCTTATTGAGCTATTCCTTATCACAGTATCTATAGTCTGAGAGAATTTGAGCGTACATCTTTATTCCTTAGTACCTCCGTATCCCATTTCTTTGCGCATTGCTTCTTCCTGGCTAGTCTTTTAAACTTCAGCCTACTTTTCATCACTATCGCATTGTGATCTGAGACTCTATCTGTTCCTGGGTACGCCTTCTAATCCAGTATCTGATTTTGGAATCTCTCCCTGACCATAAGGCCACCTATCTGGCTGCCGTTTCCAAGTATACTTCCTCCTCTTGTGATTCTTGAAAAGATTTTCGCTATTACTTGCTGAAATTTATCACAGACCTCTCTTAATCTTTCTCCTTTCTCATTCCTACTACCAAGCCCATACTTCTCCCGTAACCCTTTCTTTTACTCCTTCCGCATTCCAGTCCCCCGTGACTATTAAATTTTCATCTCCGTCTACGTACTGAATTACTGACCATTATGGTACCTGTCCTATGGATACATATTATGTGTCTTTAATGCAGTGGTTTCCATTGCCTTCTGCATCCTCATGCCGTTGATCATTACTGATTCTTTCGCCTTTACGTATAGTTTCCCACCACAGGGGCAAGAGAGTGCCCTGACTATCTATCCGCACTCCACTCTCTTTGGCAAGGCCGTCGGCTGAATGAGGGGTGACTGATTATGTCGGAACTCTTCGACCGCCACTGCAGATTTATATATACATATATTTAATTCCGAATCCAAGGAGTGGTTGGGTTTCGAATCCGGGACCGAGGACATTTTGAATACTAATCAAACACGCTACCCCTAGACCGCAGGAGCAAATATTGAAGCTCTACTGAAGGGTAAACAGAAAATATTTTGGGCACTGTTTGACCATGCCTAAAATGATTTCGATTAGCGGTACCAGGACACATTGAGCCTCTGGGATGAAAGAACGTCCCATCTACACATGTACTCCGCGAGCCACCATTCTCCCTTTCCTGCCACTCTCGAGTATAGAGCGAGGGAGAACTCACTGTCTGTATGCTACCGTAAGAGCCCTGGTCCCTCTTGTCTTCGCGGTCCTTATACCGGACGTATGTTGGTGGCAGTATGGTCGTTCTGCAGTCTGATGCAAATGCCAGTTCTCTAAACATTCTCATTAGTGTTTCGCGTAAAGAACGTTTCCTTTCTTCCACGGATTCCTATTTGAATTCACAGAGCATTCCCATTATACTTGCTTGTTAATGGAACATACCAGTAACAAATCTAGCAGAACATCTCTTAACTGCTAGAATGTCTTGTTTTAATGCCAGCTGGTGGGTGTAGCGTGATTTTTAAAAAGAAAACGATAATATTTACTAGAGAAAGTTTTTGATTGAAAGAAACGTGAATTCGGTCAGATATGTGGACTGTATTATTACAGTTCCAATCGGGAAATTACGCTCCAATGCCTGTGGTGCACATCATAAAGAGAAGAAAAATATATATAATTCCATTAACGCTGTGCATTAAAGTAACAGATACCTACATATCAGGTCATTTATAAAAGAGATTTATATTTTTACACTACGATTGATGACGCAGTGGCAGCCGCCCGGATGCTTTGTATTATGCGTCGTATTTACTTTTCAGATCAAGTACGTAAATTCTTCTCTGGCGTTTGTACACACTTTGCATTAATTCGGAAGTATATTTTTCGCTCAAAAAATACACTTAGCATTCAAGCAAACATGGTATGCTGTCAGCCGGTCGGAGTGGCCGAGAGGCTCTACGCGCTACAGTGTGGAAACGAGCGGCCGGTACGGTCGCAGGTTCGAATCCTGCCTCGGGCATGGATGTTTGTGATGTCCTTAGGTTAGTTAGGTTTAAGTAGTTCTAAGTTCTAGGGAACTGATGACCTCAGAAGTTAAGTCCCATAGTACGCTGTCATTAGGAAGGGCAAGAGTGACAGTAGAACTCTGAACTAAAAAATATTTGATCTTTTTTCACACATTTTCTCCAAAAAGAACCAGGTTAGCATTTAGAGGCGCACAGTCACGTACACCGTTATCCTTACAATTGTATTAGCATGAAGCAATGTTATTGTCACAAAGGAAAAATAAATAACAAAAAAAATCAGTTGAACATATAAGAAAAAGTTCTGTCTTTTCTTGCTGCCTTCTTATTTGTTATACTACATAGGGATACTAGACACTGAAAGCGAAATTGTGAATGGGTCGCACAAGTGTTTTGGATGTGGTCTCATTTATAGATGAGCTTCACTTCCCTAGAATTATCACAAGAAACCCAAATCAAGCATTCACCTGTCCTAGAACCAACCTCACGCACTCTTTCTATTTCATACCGTTTTGTGAAGTTACGCCTAGACTGTATCAAGCGGCACACCACTAGTACTGTGTTCGGCCATTACAGGATTGTTTTTCTTACTGAACTGCACTCATTTAGATTTTTGCACATTCAGAGCAAGATGCCATCGATCATACCAAATAGAAATTCTGTCCAAATAATCCTGTCTCTCCTCCTACAGTCACTTAACCCTCGCAATACCGGGGAGGACGGGGGGTGAGCGGGAGTGGGGAGAAATCCATCGCACAAACCAGTTACGACTCTGCCTGTAGTTACTCGTTCCTTAGATACTTGGGCTGTGCATGGCTCTGTTTAAAAAGAATGGCTCCATTAAGTCATATGGTCGAGCCTCACACGGCTGCTTTCATGCCCCAGAGCTAAATCACTGCAAACACTAACCTAAAGTTGTGATCCTGCAGCCGACCTGTGTGGCCGAGCGGTTCTAGGCGCTTCAGTCTGGAACCGCGCGACCACTACGGTCGCAGGTTCGAATCCTGCCTCGGGCATTGATGTGTGTGATGTCCTTAGGTTAGTTAGGTTTAAATAGTTCTAAGTTCTAGGAGACTGATGACCTCATAAGTTGAGTCCCATAGTACTGAGAGCCATTTGAACCATTTGATCCTGCAGTCGAACAGTCTATGCGTTGGCTAGAATTGCGAATTAATAAAATTATTCAGAAATATAAAATAAAAGATAAACGATTAATTTAATAACGATTCTCTATTATAACGTCTGTAATTGATGTAGACGACAGAGAATTATGTTGAACAATGTTTATTCAAGAAAGAACATCTCAAATAAACAGGAAGTGATCCTACGATATTCAGTTAAAGTATAGACAGAAATACTTTATCAACTGCAATAAAGTTACGTGGACAGCGTTACGAGAATGGTAACAGAATCTCCAAATTAAATAGTAACCAAACATACGCGGAAACTAAATCTGTTTTTAATCACTATTCACGAACATTCACCAGCTCAAAACAGTTCTGAGTTGAGCATCATGATTCACGAATTAACACATGCGATGCAGACCTCTCGAAATGCAAAGTCCCTTCAGAAGTTAAAATATGGTAGCGGCCATTCACCATCCACAACAAACACCTCGTTACTACCCGTAGATATGCCTTCTTCCAGTACTCAGCATAAAGTGTCCATAATAACTCAAATAGCTCCCTTGAGCTCTTCACTCCAAAAGTCCCAGTTTCCACTTGACTCCCGTCGTATTTCGCTACTGTCTACTTCTTCATTGGCTGAAGGTCGTCCCCACCAAAACTACATCGACATTAAGCTCTACAGACATGATCAGACTCATATTGACCGCTTTCCCACACTACAGTAATAAATTACAATATTCAAATGAAGAAATGTTATAAACATTCTGTCACATTCAGATAATTTACAATAGTTATAAATAAAGGTTCTCCATTAAATAATCTATTATTCTTTTGCAGATGCGTTCATGGTATATAACAATATATGTTGTATCTGTGTGTGTGTGTGTGTGTGTATGTGTGTGTCTCACCTAACTCTGCCACCTCAAATATCTCTAGAACAACATCAGACATTCAAAAACGGTTTTTGGCCTGCATGAACGTACCGCTGGGCTCAGGAAACCAAGTAATATGCGAAATTTTAAAAGATAAACAAATGGTATTTTCAACCCAAACTTGTGTATTTTCAAACAGACACCCCTTATTATTTCGTATGCAATCAATAGCATGAAAAATTACAAAAGAATGGCGTTGGTTGCATCGCAATACGTCTTTTACATCCCGAGAAATTGCGAAGCGAAGTTGACGCTTGAAATAAATGAAGTGCACAGCTAGCGCACGTCCTGAGACTCAAGTGTGCACATCACGCTGCCTGTGTCAGGGGCTCACACAATGGGAAGATATGCACAACCAACAAAAATAAACAAGTAACACATCCAACGCCAAGTTACATTTTTCAAATTGTAAATGTATGTTTATATTCTAGCGAAAGGACAACTAGAGCTACAATTAGAGATAACACACTTGATTTTTCTTTGCTAAACATGTACTAGTGCCCTGTCGCCCACAGAAACTGTACTGTTGTGCATTACATCTAGCATAGAAAATACAGCCACATCAGGATCAATGTAACTGTGTCACGTCTACATATGTTCTAAGTGTCCTCCGTTTGCATCAATATACGTTTGAAGACGGGTAACGAGACAGTGTTGCACAGATTGTAGAGTTTCTACAGATATTGCCGCACACGCCTCACTAATACGATGTTGCAATTTCTCTTACACCCACCTGAGGATTGTGCGCTACAGCTCCAGAACAGTAATTTCGTTTCCATTACCAGTCGCTGGCGTTGTATGTGGACATTTTGCGGGAGCCCAGCTTCTTGTTCCCGTGAGTGTCTTGCAGATGTTGCCAAAGGTTCGACGTGACGGACACCGCCGATCTGGGTAGCGTTCAGCATACAGTGTCACAGCTGCGGTTGCATTTCTGTGACATTCGCCATAAATTAAAATAATATCTAGTTTTTCTTCATTACTGAAGGCCGACATATCGACTAGATGACGGCAAATGTAACAAGCCACAAGAAAACAGGTTTTTAATGTAGCAACGAATGTGAATTACGTTACAGTATGAGAGCAGTTCATCAGACCAGACTAGGAGACACTTATAAACTGAAGGTAGAGCGTGCAGTGGTGATATTGGTATGATTACGGCAGGATACACGCACCAGAGCAGGCAACTCCTGCTCTGAGCACAGTACTACATACGATGCATTACCTCAGAAACTGTGACGCCATTGCTATCCTTTACAAGTCACATATTTCAGAACTTTAGAGGTTTAGAAACGTGAAACAAAGTGTGATGCCATTAATTGTACCTCTAGTTGTCATTTCACAACAATAAACATTATGCGCAGGACGTCCATCATTCTGATACTGCATTATTTGACACATTGTAAGAGGTGGACCGGTTCAAGTAAGGTACAGCTCAAGAAGAGGCTAAACTATCCCCCTTTAGGAGTGACAGCAATGAAATATGGGCCAATTATGTTTTATCATACAATACCACACCATACATTAACACTCCACTGACGTAGTACGTCAACCACATCACGATTACCGCCAGCGTGAGGTGCACGCTTGAGTCTCAGGAAGTGTGCTAGCTGTGCGCTTCACTTATTTCAAGCGTCAACTTCGCTTCGCAATTTCTCGGGATGTAATTGATGAATTGCGATGTTACCGACGCCATTATATTTGTCATTTTTCATGCTATTGATTGCATACTAAATAATAGGTGGTGTCCATTTAAAAATACAGCAGTTTGTATTGAAATTAGTATGTGTTTGCGTTGTAAAATTTCACATAGTATTTGGTTTCCTAAGCCCCTGCCGTACATTCATGCAATGGAATTGTTGTTCCAGAGCTATGTGAGATGTCAGAGTTAGGTGAGACACCATATATATGTCAAGAATCTTAGTTTTAAGCTACAAGCTTCTGAATATTTTCTGTCATTTTCTGACAAGTATTAACAGTACATTTGTGGCTATTTGTTACTATCATTATAGTAAATCATCTTACCTAAAGCTTATTTGTAAATAATAAATTTCTAGAATTTTCAACTTAAAAATTAAAGGACTTAAGAGGACATTGGCCCTTTTTAAAATCATGAACTCTCTTAAATTATTTGACATTGGCCCTTTCGACATCAGGGTCAGGTACACTGAATGACCAGAAACGTAATTTTAAGAGAAATATGTCCTTGTACACATTAATTAAATCACTTTATTGATTCCTCTAGAATTTAATAAGTGATAGCAACTGTTACATGTGCCAAAAATCAGATTTTATAACCGTAAATCATAAAAATACTGTTTGGTCTCCTAATCAGTGGGGTAACTTTATTCACACTTCTTAATATCAAAGAAATAATATGCATACACTATGGCTGATACTGTAAAGGGAAGAGAAAAAATATATCACTCATTTCCGTCATCATCACCATCCTCCTTTCCCCCATGAACCATGGACCTTGCCGTTGGTGGGGAGGCTTGCGTGCCTCAGCGATACAGATAGCCGTACCGTAAGGTGCAACCACAACGGAGGGGTATCTATTGAGAGGCCAGACAAACGTGTGGTTCCTGAAGAGGGGCAGCAGCCTTTTCAGTAGTTGTAGGGGCAACAGTCTCGATGATTGACTGATCTGGCCTTGTAACACTAACCATAACGGCCTTGCTGTGCTGGTACTGCGAACGGCTGAAAGCAAGGGGAAACTACAACCGTAATTTTTTCCCGAGGGCATACAGCTTTGCTGTATGGTTAAATGATGATGGCGTCTTCTTGGGTAAAATATTCCGGAGGTAAAATAGTCCCCCATTCGGATCTCCGGGCGGGGACTACTCAGGAGGACGTCGTTATCCGGAGAAAGAAAACTGGCGTTCTACGGATCGGAGCGTGGAATGTCAGATCCCTTAAACTGGCAGGTAGGTTGGAAAATTTAAAAAGAGAAATGGATAGGTTAAAGTTAGATATAGTACGAATTAGTGAAGTTCGCTGGTAGGAGGAACAAGACTTTTGGTCAGGTGAATACAGGATTATAAATACAAAATGAAATGGGGGTAATGCAGGAGAAGGTTTAATAATGAATAAAAAAATAGGAGTGCGGGTAAGCTACTACAAACAGCGTAGTGAACTCATTATTGTGGCCATGATAGACACGAAGCCCACGCCTGTAACAGTAGTAGAAGTTTATATGCCAACTAGCTCTGCAGATGACGAAGAAATTGAAGAAATGTATGATGAGATAAAAGAAATTATTCAGATAGTGAAGGGAGAGGAAAATTTAATAGTCATAGGTGATTGGTATTCGATAGTAGGAAAAGGGAGACATGGGAACGTAGTAGGTGAATATGGACTGGGGGAAAGAAATGAAAGAGGAAGCCGCCTGGTAGAATTTTGCACAGAGCATAACTTAATCATAGCTAACACCTGGTTCAAGAATCATAAAAGAACGTTGTATACATGGAAGAAGCCTGGAGATACTGACAGGTTTCAGATAGATTATGTAATGGTAAGACAGAGATTTAGGAACCAGGTTTTAAACTGTAAGTCATTTCCAGGGGCAGATGTGGACTCTAACCACAATCTATTGGTTATGAACTGTAGATTAAAACTGAAGAAACTGCAAACAGGTGGGAATTTAAGGAGATGGGGGATGGATAAACTGACTAGACCAGACGCTGTACAGAGTTTCAGGGAGAGCATAAGGGAAAATTGACAACAATGGGGGAAAGAAATACAGTAGAAGAAGAGTGGGTAGCTTTGAGGGATGAAGTAGTGAAGGCAGCAGAGGATCAAGTAGGTAAAAAGATGAGGGCTAGTAGAAATCCTTGGGTGACAGAAGAAATATTGAATTTAATTGATGAAAAGAGAAAATATAAAAATGCAGTAAATGAAGCAGGCAAAAAGGAATACAAACGTCACAAAAATGAGATCGACAGGAAGTGCAAAATGGCTTAGCAGGCATGGCTAGAGGACAAATGTAAGGATGTAGGAGAGTTGAAGAGACATTTGGAGAAAAGAGAACCACTTGTATGAATATCAAGAGCTCAGATGGAAACCCCGTTCTAATCAAAGAAGGGAAAGCAGAAAGGTGGAAGGAGTATATAGAGGGTCTATACAGGGGCGATGTACTTGAGGACAATTTTATGGAAACGGAAGAGGAGGTAGATAAAGATGAAATGGGAGATTTGATACTGCGTGAAGAGTTTTACAGAGCACTGAAAGACCTAAGTCGAAACAAGACCCCGGGAGTAGACAACATTCCATTAGAACTACTGACAGCCTTGGGAGAGCCAGTCCTGACAAAACTGTACCATCTGGTGAGCAAGATGTATGAGACAGGCGAAATTCCCTCAGACTTCAAGACGAATATAACAATTCCAATCCCAGAGAAATCAGGTGTTGACAGATGTGAAAATTACCGAACTATAAGTTTAATAAGTCACAGCTGCAAAATACTAACGCGAATTCTTTACAGACGAATGGAAAAGTTGGTAGAAGCCGACCTCGGGGAAGATCAGTTTGGATTCCGTAAAAATATTGGAGCACGTGAGGCAATACTGACCTTATGACTTACGTTAAAAGGTAGAATAAGGAAAGGCAAACGTGCATTTCTAGCATTTGTACACTTAGAGAAAGCTTTTGACAATGTTGATTGGAATACTCTCTTTCAAATTCTGAAGGTGGCAGGGGTAAAATACAGGGAGCGAAAGGCTATTTACAATTTGTGCAGAAACCAGACGGCAGTTATAATTGTCGAGGGGCATGAAAGGGAGCAGTGGTTGGGAAGAGAATGAGACAGGTTTGTAGCTTCTCCCCGATATTATTCAATCTGTATATTGAGCAAGCAATAATGTAAACAAAAGAAAAATTCGGAGTAGGTATTAAAATCCATGGAGAAGAAATAAAAATTTTGAGGTTTGCTGTCAGAGACAGCAAAGGACTTGGAAGAGCATTTGAACGGAATTGACAGTGTCTTTAAAGGAGGATATAAGGTGAACATCAACAAAAGATAAACGAGGATAATGGAATGTAGTCTAATTAAATCGGGTGATGCCGAGGGAATTAGATTAGGGAATGACACACTTAAAATAGTAAAGGAATTTTGCTATTTGGGGAGCAAAATAACTGATGATGGTCGAAGTAGAGAGGTACAAAATGTAGACTGGCAATGGCAAGGAAAGCGTTTCTGAAGAAGAGAAATTTGTTAACATCGAGTATAGATTTAAGTGTGAGTAAGTCGTTTCTGAGAGTATTTGTATGGAGTGTAGCCATGTATGGAAGTGAAACATGGACGATAAATAGTTTGGACAAGAAGAGAATAGAATATTTCGAAATGTGGTGCTACAGAAGAACGCTGAAGATTTGCTGGGTAGATCACATTACTAATGAGGAGGTATTGAACAGAATTGGGAAGAAGAGGAGTTTGTGACACAACTTGACTTGAAGAATGGATCGATTGGTAGGACATGTTCTGAGGCATCAAGGGATCACCAATTTAGTATTGGAGGGCAGCGTGGAGGGTAAAAATCGGAGAGGGAGACCAAGAGATGAATACACTAAGCAGATTCAGAAGGATGTAGGCTGCAGTACGTACTGGAAGATGAAGCAGCTTGCACAGGATAGAGTAGCATGGAGAGCTGCATCAAACCAGTCTCAGGACAGAAGACCACAACAACAACACCATCCTCATCCTCCCCTACATAAGATATCTGTTTATCTCTTTCATCTGACAGTGTATTGACTCTCAGGTGATTGATGAACTGCATGTAGAATGGGCGAGTGCTTACATTGATCTTCGGAGGGTGAAATGGATATGATGGCAACAGAAATAGGTGCAAGTTTTGGCATAGACAAGCGTCGAGTTTTCTTTCTGTTCAGATCTATCATCTTGGATGGTTCTTCTGACGAGTAACTGTGTTTGTAGATGACAATTCCTGGCATACCTGAGTGATACTTTATCCATTTTATCTTTTTCCAAACAATAGGATTCCCTTCCGCGCTAATTTTCTTGTGCAGATAATGACTTCACATCAGGTCTTTAACGTTGTAGAAGTTCTATTGCAGTTATGGGTGGCGTTTGGGAACCATGCGTATTAATTTGGCCCAGTCTCTTCGCAGTTCTACTTCAACAGTTGTTGTTTTCTTTGTCTTCTCAATGACTGTGTGAATTGAGTCAGCTTCCAAGTGAGTATGTCCAACTTCAAGAAACTTATGGTTGATATCTAAGTGTCTTCCCTGAATCATGAATTCCTCCACTACTCTTAGAAACATGATGGCAATAAAAATATTTCTGTTTTGTCCGGTACACGAATCACTGTAGAGGTATACCTCAGTAATTTCGTTGGCCAGTTTCATCAAATAGTCATATAGACAAGAAGTAATTTCTTGGTCACCTCTTCCTTCCACTGTTTCATTTGAAAAGAAGCATACTGGAGAACATTCTTTATGCCTCTTTACATAGATAAAATACCACACCATAGAGTAGAAAAGGAGTGGGTAGACATTTCTGCATATCAAATGCCAGGGTTACCATATTGGAATTCTGCTCAGCTTTCTTTTTAACATTGTCTTTCTGCTCGTAAGCAGCCTGGGCTAAATCCAAATGTTGCTGTCGTTCCACTTCGACCTTACAGCGTTCAGCATCAGCAGTACAATTCTTGAGCATCATGGCGTATTTGTCACATTTTGCACAAGTGTCAGTCTTCAGTTTGTGGAAGCTAAGATTGAAACTGGTCACAAAAAGTCTTCGATAACATGCTTCACTTCTTGGCTTCATTCCTTTGGTTTGGCAAAATTCTTGATAGAGCAAGTACATTGCTGAAATACTCAAGTCTGAAGGCAAATATTTTTAAGAAGAATGAGATCGAGAATAATGGCGTTTGTAGGAAGGAAACATGTTAATGTGTCCCTTTATTAAGTCAATGTCGTCAGATGGAACTTTTAGATGATCAGAATGTTTACCACATCCATCTTCAGAACACACTCCTACTTCAGAGCCCCCCCCCCCCCCCCCCGCCCCCAGTTACTGTTATCTTCCCTTGTATTAAGGAAAATATACAAAGGAAGGTATTCTGACATACTTCTATCTTAGTCTGCAAAGAAGTACTTCCTGGAATATTTTCGCCTGCTTGCAGTTCCTTCAGGTTTGTTCCTTAAACGCTCCACATGTTTCTTTTCCTCAGACACATGATTAGCTGTAAACTGATTTTGAGCTTCTGGGTACAATTTGTAATATTATATGAACATTTTCTCTCTCTCATCGTCATTTACTTTTCCACCGGAACTTTTCCTGCAGTTGCACGATGATTTCAGAACTTTAGCAGGTATAACTTTTCCTTTAACTTTTTTTTCCCTGCAGTTTTCAATTCTTTCCTCCAATGTTTCTCCCATAATTTTTCGTTTCGCTTTCTTTTTCTGGGTGAATCCTATGGATCACATTTATTCCTCCCCCTTCCACTAAACCTTGTTATTTCATTGCCAGGCTGCTGTTGAATTAGATCAATTCTTTCAATCCTTGAAGATTTTTATCTTTCGTACAGCTATATTCCCTCCATCATTGCTTTCATCACTACTTTCGCCACCCCTTGGAACATATTCATCAGAATCTTCAAATATATATTCATCAGAGCTTGAAATCATGTATGCCAATAATGATGAACACGCGTTTCCTTTTGTAATGGTACTGGAATGACCTCAAGGAAAATAAAAATGAAAT
Organism: Schistocerca gregaria; assembly: GCF_023897955.1. Taxonomy (NCBI): domain Eukaryota; kingdom Metazoa; phylum Arthropoda; class Insecta; order Orthoptera; family Acrididae; genus Schistocerca; species Schistocerca gregaria. The sequence continues at coordinate 291,753,076 of NC_064921.1, read as the reverse complement.
AAATTTAAAAGTCGGTTGATAATATTTTAGATTGGCATTAAGTAGAGATACCAGTCAATTTATGGCCTTGTGTTGGAAAAATTGGGGATAAATGCTCCTGATAACAGTATAATTTAGTAATCTTACCTTCAAGCCAAAGTGATGACTTTAGCGGTGATATTTCAGCTGCAGTTTGTTCCTCAAGCTCTTCCTTTTCGCCTCTGTGAAACATGTTTGTGCCCACAAAGACTGTCTAGACTCCTCCCTAGCAATGTGCCGAATGGTAAAGGGAATTGTTAAACGAACAAGATCTAAGTCCAATGGCACAGCACTGTTTCAATTGTTGAAACCATCTGTCAGCAAAAAAGGCCAATGTCAAGATTGGCCCTTTTATGCCGATTGAAAACTTGATAAAACACTTTGGAACTTACAACTTATAACCCCAGTATCTTTCATCCTAAGTGTCTTAGACATATTGGCCGTTTTAACATTATGAAGAGCAAGTGAAACTACACTCCTGGAAATTGAAATAAGAACACCGTGAATTAATTGTCCCAGGAAGGGGAAACTTTATTGACACATTCCTGGGGTCAGATACATCACATGATCACACTCACAGAACCACAGGCACATAGACACAGGCAACAGAGCATGCACAATGTCGGCACTAGTACAGTGTATATCCACCTTTCGCAGCAATGCAGGCTGCTATTCTCCCATGGAGACGATCGTAGAGATGCTGGATGTAGTCCTGTGGAACGGCTTGCCATGCCATTTCCACCTGGCGCCTCAGTTGGACCAGCGTTCGTGCTGGACGTGCAGACCGCGTGAGACGACGCTTCATCCAGTCCCAAACATGCTCAATGGGGGACAGATCCGGAGATCTTGCTGGCCAGGGTAGTTGACTTACACCTTCTAGAGCACGTTGGGTGGCACGGGATACATGCGGACGTGCATTGTCCTGTTGGAACAGCAAGTTCCCTTGCCGGTCTAGGAATGGTAGAACGATGGGTTCGATGACGGTTTGGATGTACCGTGCACTATTCAGTGTCGGATGCCAGGTGTTGGCCCTGTGTGCCTCGGTCGTATGCAGTCCTGATTGTGGCGCTCACCTGCACGGCGCCAAACACGCATACGACCATCATTGGCACCAAGGCAGAAGCGACTCTCATCGCTGAAGACGACAAGTCTCCATTCGTCCCTCCATTCCCGCCTGTCGCGACACCACTGGAGGCGGGCTGCACGATGTTGGGGCGTGAGCGGAAGACGGCCTAACGGTGTGCGGGACCGTAGCCCAGCTTCATGGAGACAGTTGCGAATGGTCCTCGCCGATACCCCAGGAGTAACAGTGTCCCTAATTTGCTGGGAAGTGGCGGTGCGTTCCCCTACGGCACTGCGTAGGATCCTACGGTCTTGGCGTGCATCCGTGCGTCGCTGCGGTCCGGTCCCAGGTCGACGGGCACGTGCACCTTCCGCCGACCACTGGCGAAAACATCGATGTACTGTGGAGACCTCACGCCCCACGTGTTGAGCAATTCGGCGGTACGTCCACCCGGCCTCCCGCATGCCCACTATACGCCCTCGCTCAAAGTCCGTCAACTGCACATACGGTTCACGTCCACGCTGTCGCGGCATGCTACCAGTGTTAAAGACTGCGATGGAGCTCCGTATGCCACGGCAAACTGGCTGACACTGACGGCGGCGGTGCACAAATGCTGCGCAGCTAGCGCCATTCGACGGCCAACACCGCGGTTCCTGGTGTGTCCGCTGTGCCGTGCGTGTGATCATTGCTTGTACAGCCCTCTCGCAGTGTCCGGAGCAAGTATGGTGGGCCTGACACACCGGTGTCAATGTGTTCTTTTTTCCATTTCCAGGAGTGTATATGGCGTACACCAATAAAACCAGTTTTGACAAATGCTGACATTGGCCCTTTTAGAACCAAGCCACAGATATATTATTATACTTGTACGGTTATTTAATCAACAGTTAACTATTTTTCCAGTAACTTTATTTAAATGTTGATTGCATTGCTATTAGGAAACTGTATTAATTTAAAATTAGTCAATTACATGTGATAGTGGACGCGGCAATTGAAAAAAGTACCAAAAGACGCCTCTCTCAAGAAGGCATAGATAATATAAATATATTTATTCGTGCTGCATATATTCGCTATTTAAACGAGAATGTGATGTTCCGACAAACATTTACGTAATAAAAACAGATAACAATATTTAAAAAATAATCAAGAAATAATATAGATACGGATACGTAGCTTTCAGCGATGATAGCTATAGTGCAATGCAATCATCTGAGATATTGCATATTGAAATCGCATGAAGCGTTTAGAAAGTGTTAATTCAGAGGTTCATTGTGAAAATTTTTCGTTGCTATGAAATACTAACTTGTGTAGTTTTGAAGATATTGAAACATTGTCATGTCACTGAATGCACCTCATTTATCTGAGCTCATCTCATCCCCCGCTGGCCTGCAGCGTCCACTGCAGGCCACCCTTAGCCCTCGACCTGCTGGCGTTCAGCCGTACATCATAGCAATTCTAAACGGCCGATTAGCTCTCCCACGTACGAGTAACATTACACCACCTTTTGCAAATACTGTATTCTAGTCACATACGGTACTTTATATTTTAAAATTCTGAAAAATAGTTTTATCGTTTTTGATGATTTCTTATGCAGATTTTGTAACTGTTTTAAAGTTTTCGTTAAAACAAACCAAAAATTTAAGTCTTAGTATATGTTACTTTTTGCTATAGGTGTGACATTCGTATTCAAGTTCTGGACCGTTCTGAACAAACAACGATTAACGAAATCTGCATTTCAAAAAAAATTTTTTGGTGGTCATAAACTACCCCTCCTCTCTTTGTACATATTGTGGAAAATGTGTTGGTACCACGAAGACATTTTCAGGTTTTAGACTCTACTTATTTAAAATTTAACCTATTTAAAAAAGAATGCCGTTAGTAAAAGTTAACAACAATTAACGAAATTGTGTTTTTTATTTATTTTTTTATTTTATTTTATTTTATTTATTTATTTATTTATTTTTTTGTGGTGAGCATGAAGTATTCCTCCTCCCCCTTCCCTTGATAATACGTGTAATGGAAAATCGTTGCTGTTGTTACGGTTAAAGACGACGTTGTTCTGTATACTACAGTTGTAAGTAGGCTGTTTAGGTTTTCTTATTGGTAACGCCGCTTAGCGCTCGGTATGAAAAATCACTGGCTGTGCTGTGCGCAGTGTGTGTTTAGTTTGCATTGTTGTCTGCCATTGTAGTGTTGAGCAGAGGCAGCTGGATGCTAACAGCGCGTAGCGTTGCGCAGTTGGAGGTGAGCCGCCAGCAGTGGTGGACGTGGGGAGAGAGATGGCGGAGTTTTGAAATTTGTAAGACTGGATGTCATGAACTGATATATATATATTATGACTATTAAGGTAAATACATTGTTTGTTCTGTATTAAAATCTTTCATTTGCTAACTATGCCTATCAGTAGTTAGTGCCTTCAGTAGTTTGAATCATTTATTTAGCTGGCAGTAGTGGCGCTCGCTGTATTGCAGTAGCTTGAGTAACGAAGATTTTTGTGAGGTAAGTGATTTGTGAAACGTATAGGTTAATGCTAGTCAGGGCCATTCTTTCGTACGGATTTTTGGAAGTCAGATTGCGTTGCGCTAAAGATATTGTGTGTCAGTTTAAGCACAGTCTTGTATAATTTTTCTAAGGGGACGTTTCACAGTAAACAGTCGCAGATTGCAGCTAACCCTATCCGACAGATATTTCATGTATATAAGAGAACATGAGCGGTCACATCACAATTTTCTGAGGTACTCCTGCCTTGTCTCTCAGGGATACTCGCCGTCCAGCGCATTTTTTTTTTTTTTTTTCTTTATTGAGTTTCGATTCCTCCTGAAGGGGGCGGGCTGGCAGCAGCTTAGTACGCCGCTCTTCAGCCTACAGAATTTGTGTTAAAAAGATGAAGATAATAAATAATAAATGTTGGCGATAAAATCGGTGACTGAAAGGTAAAATGGCGGAAAACTGCGGAACTTGAAACATAAAACAAACGGTTTATGATGCTAATAAAATACACAGGATGCAGAAAAATAATAGACAGACCGTTAAAAAAACACGGAGACAGTCTGGTTTTTGTTTGCAAGAGATATATAATTCACACCCAGCGACTGCATGATTTCTGTTCGCAACACTTTGGAAAGACGCACAACACTGAACACTCACTTAAACACTGCACTAAAAAGTTGGCACAAATAAGACATACCACAGCCGAGAGCAGGTGGGGGGAAACTGGACAGATGATGGGAAAATGAAAAAGGGAAGAAGGAGAGGAAAAGCGAAAGGGGGAGGGGGAGAAGGAGCCAATGGAGGATGAGGACCAATAAGAGGGGTGGGGGGTGCTGAGCAGACATGACAGAGAGTGTGGAAGGCAGAGGAGGGGAATACAAAAGGACTTGGGAAGGGGGGGAGAAGGGAGGTAGGGAGAGGTTAGGTGGGGAGAAAACACAGGATGGAAGGGGGGAGAGGGAGCCCAGGGAAAGGACGGAGGGAAGGAAGGGGGTGAGGATCAGAGTTGATAGGAGGGATAAATGGAGGGAGAGAGGGCATCATCCGGGAGGGGGATTTGATGGACGCCACCTTGGGAAAGGAGATGAAGGGTGTAGAGATGGAGGGTAGGGGGGACACAACAGTGAAGACGTGGCAGGGGATGGAGATGGGAGAGGAGAGGAGCAACCAGGGGGTGAGGGGGATCGAGGCGACGGGAGATGTAGAGTATGCGGGTATGTTTGAGGAATAGGAGCAGATGGGGGAAAGGAATGAGGTCGTAGAGGATCCCCGTGGGCGACGGGAGGCGTATACGTAAGGTGAGGCAGAGTGCATGACACTCAAGGATCTGGAGGGACTTATAGCATTTGGGGGGGGGGGGGCAGATATCCAGGCGGGACTGCCATAACAGACGATGGTACGGATTAAGGATGTGTAGGTGTGGAGGATGGTAGAGAGGTGCAACCCCTATGTCCGGCCATAGAGGAGTTTGAGGAGTCGGAGGCAGTTGTGGGCTTTGGATTGAATGGAGCGGAGATGAGGGATCCAGTTGAGATGACAGTCAATGGTGAGGTCAAGGTAGGTGAGGCTGGGGGAGAGGCGGACAGGACGGGCACAGACGGTAAGGGAGAAATCCAGGAGCCGGGTCATGGAAGGATTGATTTTCAGGAACCACACGTTACACCATGCAGCAAAAAGGTCAAGGTGGTTCTGGAGAAGGCGTTGGGACCGTTGGAGGGTAGGAGCGAGGGCGAAGAATGCGGTGTCATCGGCATATGGCAAGAGGTGTACTGGAGGGCGGGTTGGGGCATATCTGCCGTGTACAGGAGGTTCCAGAGCAAAGTACTGGATTTCATTACTTAAAATTCGACCCACTCGCTTGTATGAGAACCTTTTCAGTACGCTGGGACCTTTGGTCACGGTCTGCATTACGGAACTACGTCATACACCTTCCGGAAACCTAGGAATACGAAATCTGCCTGGTACCCTTCACCTAAGGTCGACAAGATGTAGCGCAACGTGGGGAGACGGCTTGCTGGTAGTGCGAGCAAGCTGGACCTCGCAGCCGCAGCAGCGGGCGCCCGCAGTGGCGCATCGATTCCCGTGCAGCGCCGCCAGACACAGCCACGCGCTGCAGCCCTGCAGCTGGCCGGCCAGCTCTGCGACTCCGCCTCCCACGCCGCGCCGGCCCTCCTACGCCGGCCAGAAGGATCTCCCACGTCCGCCCGCCGTCATGCCGATAAATTCCGTAGGATAACACACACGCGTGGGCAGCAGCGTTCATACGCAGGAGTCCTTCCCGTTCAGTTTACTGTACATCTTTTAACAGTACTAGTATGAGCGTAATAAATTTACAACTTTACAATAAGAGCGTTGTACCTTCTGCAGTGAATACGCCACTCTATGTCTACACTGCTCAACATTAAAACTGGGACACCAGTGTTTATACAGTTGCAGAGAAACTCGTTTCTCCTCGGTGCTTGTGTTAGACATTCTCCTGCACAGAGTGAGTTCATTTATTACTCGTACCTTTGCACACTGTCCTGTCCCACAGCTTGCCACAGTGGCAATTACTTGTCGCCCTGTTGTGGCTAACTTCAGAAATATAAATAAGTTAACTACTGAATTATAAGGTCGTCACTAACCATCATTACTTAGTAAAGAAAAAAAAAAAAAGCTTTTCTGATATTCATGCCAAAGTCCTGTCACGGAACATATACATCTACTAAAGAACGGTGATGATGGTTGAACCGTGAGGCATAAAAAATGCATTTTTATTAATTTAAGAACACAGATCACCAAAAGAAGTTTTCTGCAATGATCATCCATTACGTCACTGTTACTTACATGCTATTCCCATAATTAAATATTTGTATTGACAAAGACATACTATAAATAAACAACTCAAATTTATTTAAACCAATCGCGACCAACTGTGGCCCGTTGACATGGTGCATTGTCGTCGATAAAAATTCCATAGTTTTTTGGGAGCTTGTTCATGGAAGGCTGTAAATGGTCTCCAAGAAGCCGAACGAAACCATTACCAGTGATTGGTTCCGTTGCACCAGAGGACCCGGTCCACTCCATGTAAACATAGCCCACACCATTATAGAGCCACCTCCAGCATGCACAGTGCCTCACTGACAACTCGGCTCCATGGCATCGTGGGGTCTGCGCCACGCTCGCACTCTACCATCAGCTCTTACCAACTGAATTGGGATTTACCCGAGCAGGCCACAGTTTTTCATTTGTCTAGTGTACAACCGATACGGTCACGAGCCCAGGAGAGGCGCTGCAAGCGGCGTCGTACTGTTAGAAAAAGGTACTCGCGTCGGTCGTCTGCTGCCACAGCCCATTAACGCCAAATTTCGCCGCACTGTTCTACATCTACATACATACTCCGCAATCCACCATACGGTGCGTGGCGGAGGGTACCTCGTACCACAACTAGCATCTTCTCTCGCCGTTCCACTCCCAAACAGAACGAGGGAAAAATTGCCTATATGCCTCTGTACGAGTCATAATCTTTCTTATCTTATCTTTGTGGTCTTTCCGCGAAATGTAAGTTGGCGGCAGTAAAATTGCACTGCAGTCAGCCTCAAATGCTGGTTCTCCAAATTTCCTCAGTAGCGATTCACGAAAAGAACGCCTCCTTTCCTCTAGAGACACCCACCCGAGTTCCCGAAGCATTTCCGTAACACTCGCGTGATGATCAAACCTACCAGTAACAAATCTAGCAGCCCGCCTCTTAATTGCTTCTATGTCCCCCCTCAATCCGATCTGATAGGGATCCCAAACGGGCGAGCAGTACTCAAGAATACGTCGTATTAGTGTTGTATAGGCGGTCTCCTTTACAGATGAACCATATATTCCCAAAATTCTACCAATGAACTGAAGACGACTATCCGCCTTCCCCACAACTGTCATTGCATGCTTGTCCCACTTTATATCGCTCTGCAGTGGTACGCCCAAATATTTAATCGACGTGACTGTGTAAAGCGCTACACTACTAATGGTGTATTCAAACATTACAGGATTCTTTTTCCTATTCATCTGTATTAATTTACATTTATCTATATTTAGAGTTAGCTGCCATTCTTTACACCAATCACAAATCCTGTCCAAGTCATCTTGTATCCTCCTACAGTCACTCAACGACGACACCTTCCTGTACACCACAGCATCATCAGCAAACAGCCACACACAGCTGTTCTACGGATACGTTCATTGTAGTCCTACATTGACTTCTGCGGTTATTTCACACGGTGTTGCTTTTCTGTTAGCACTGTCAACTCCACGCAAACGCCGCTGTTCTCGGTCGTTAAGTGAAGGCCGTCGGCCATTGCGTTGTCCGTAGTGAGAGGCAATGCCTGAAATGTGCTATTCTCGCCACACTCCTGCCACTGCGGATCTCGGATCATTGAAATCCATAACGACTTCCGAAATTCAATGCCCCATGCGTCTAGCTCCAACAACCATTCTGTGTTCAGAATCTATTAATTCGCGTCCTGCAACCACACCCACATCGAAACCTTTTCACGTAGATCACCAACATCATCAATGCACTGCTCTTTTAATCTTGCGTACGCGTTACTAGCGCCATCTGTATATGTGCTTGTCGCTATCCCACGACTTTTGTCACCTCATTGTGTGCTAGTGCTTGTGCTACCGCATTTCTATGGAACGTATGACTCGACCAATATTGTGCAGCTCGTGGGGTGCGTCCCTATCAAGATACACCTAAAAGTGAGGTGCTGTCCCATGCTTTTTAACAGGTTGGCATCTGTGCTGCATTCAACTCCTCGATTGCGAATTGAGCCAATACTCTATCGCCTAAGCCCGCACCACAAGCCAGGTCTCTTTCCCTTGCTGCAAAACAACGGTTTATTACTTCTTACTGGAGACATATGTCCTCTTTTAATTGGAATCTTTAACTTCCTTTGTTTCTTTTTATTTACTAACTTAGCGCTCTCTGCTGCGCCCGCGTAGACTACTCGGTCTACACAGACCTTTTTTTTCTGTAATCGAATTTGTATGTTGTTACGTCCATTACTCTCGTGTAAACCTACACACTATAAAATACTTAGTGACCTTCTACATGTGCTGTCGGTCGTTTCATAATTAAAGTATTCCAACGGGTTTACTTGAACCTCATATAACGAGTTAAAACAACAAAGAGACAAATCTGATAACTGGTTCTACAGCGCCTGTATTACATCCAGTATTGAATTCTCATCATCTCAAACGGATATTCCTGTACATAGAACTGCATTTAAAAGTTGTATTTATTTTGTGATGAGTAATTATTATTTTGTGTAGTAACTACAACAAAAATCATTTTATGAACATATATTAGGCCTACCGAAAAATTAAGGTAGGCCTATTAAAGATCAGTTTCCTTTTCTACGCAATTCTGACAAAGCCGGCTTGTAGTAGTGACGGTTAAACAGCTTTCTTTGATTAAGTTCACAAACTGCAACACCTACTAAATGTTCGAGGTAATTAAGGCCATAGAAGAATGAGCTTTTCCGAACGCACTTTTTTATTTCTAGGCGAGATGTCTGATACCAAGTATCAGAGATGTAAGTTTAAAAATGAATTTGAAATCGTATTGACTATTTTTTCGGCCGCGACTGTCTCAAGAAATATGTAAAGGTTTTGAACTACCGCTACCAGTCCCAAGCTCGTGACTGTTCGCGGGAATTAAAAACCTCTACATATAACTTTAAAAATGCTTCATTGGATCATTAATAATAATTTATTTTCAAAAAGAACTTTCACCCACTATTTCACCTCCTTCAGGGCTGAATTTCCAACAACGCTCAAACGCGTAATTTTTTTTATTTCTGACCGAGAAACCAAATACTAAATTTCTGGAATTCCGACAAACATCTTCTTAAGTGATGACTACAGTATAAGATCATCTCTATCTCCAAATTTCAGCATTCTATCCTTAGCGATTTCGACTGGCCGATGGTGTGTCAGTCAGTCAGAGAATTTCATTTTATACTGGATGTTTCACAATTCATGTTACACACTTCTAGGGAATATTGAGGGGATTTTGAAAATCAACTTTTACATAGGAACACATGTCCGGAAACCACATCCAACGACGCTACAGAGCGTCGAGGTTATAGGCATCGGTGCTTGTAAATGTATTTATATACAGGGTGTGTCCATGATAATGTTACGGAGGATAGATGTATCAATTTGAGGTAAGTGACCCCTACCGGAAAAGAACGAGTCGAAAGTTATAACCGAAAACGGCTCTGATACCGCTGACAGTACAATATATATACTGCTACTGTTGTTGCTAAGAATGTAGGGTAGACAACTTTCAGAGGTGGTAATATGGACCAAGACAAGAAAAAGGTCTAGTAAACATGGACTCTGAAATGCATACCTTAAGATGTACAGCACTTGTTCAATAGAGGAAATGTGCTTATGGCTGCCCAGATAAGCATTTATTTTTTCTTGTCTTGGTCCATACTAACACCTCTGAAAGTTACATATTCTACATTCTTAGCAACAACAGTTCTGGTATGTGTACTGCACTGTCAGAGGTATCTGAACGATTTTCACTTGTAACTTTCGACTCGTTTGTTTCCGAACCAGGGACCCTTACCTCAAATTGAGACATTTATCCTTCATCATTTTCGAAAGTTTGTAACACCGTCACGGAATCCCCTGTATACTCGTATAAATATATTTGCAGTCGCCGCTCTATAGCGATGTTGGATGACGTTCCCGGCGTAGACGGATGCGATCGCGTATTGTCATCCATAAAAGCGAAGTTAGGGCGAATGCGTCCCTGAAAAGACGCGCATGTGTTGCCACCTCTCGCCATACGAACCGCTCATTGCAGAAAGGCAACATGTCCACATTTTCTACTGTCACAGTAGAGACAAAAAACTGAAGAAACTGGTTTAATGTAAATTATCTCTTGGCTCGTATTTCTGGTTTCTTCATATACTCGTAAAGGTCAAGTACGACGTAAGGGGAAAGAAGCGGGCGACTTTGTAGGTGTTCGACATGTTCCCTTTCTGCAGTACACTGAATTTTGAAATTAATTTTAGGATTAAATTAATTGTTTTATTGCAGAACTGTACATACAAACGACTTTTATGGTAACAAACAGTGTGTGTCATCCGTTTTTTGTTATTTGTAGGCAGTACACACATGTAGGATTTCTTTGAAGAGATCCAAGGGTGCAAAGGTGGTACAGCTTTTCCAGCCTAAAAGTGTCCATCGTCAAGTCAGCAACACTCATGTTGCACGTATCACTATGCGGACTTTCAGCTTAGAAATGACTTTGCCATACGAATCATCACTCATGCGTAGGCCAACAGGAACTCTAGTCAATAAAAGAGTTCATTTTCATTTGAATAAAGAAAAACTTCTTATCGTTTTCTGAGGAATGTTTTATGAGTTCAACAGTCATACATTGTATAGTATTTTTTCTTCTTCCACAACATGTTCCAGACTATTTTGATATCTGCAGGTTTCCTTTATGTGGTAAATAATATTTAGATGCACTCAGAACGTGTTTGTCTCGGTAGTAGAGATGTTATGGTGTGGGTAGGCCAAATGTTTCTTCTGCGCACAGACATCCAAAGCTTTTAAATCGGTGTACTCATCAGTCATCGTTATTGTTCACCCTTCCCCCTTGTGCGTCTTTTGAGAGGTGCGTTTGGCACTATGGATGCCAATGCACAACGTATCACTGTGTGTGCGGCGCTTAAAATTGGTGTGATACAATAGTATGCTCATGAATGAATACGTTTTTTAAGGAGGAATTTATAACTTGGCTTTCCATCTTCCGCCTTTGGTTTCTGCAGAGTCTGATCCAGAGGTTTTTTTTTGCATTAGATATACATAAATTAAATGTTTTGAGTTCGTCTATGAAGTAAGTTGATAGCGACTATCTATCAGATCTATCAAACATGCTCTTCAAACTTTTATAGTGATGTTTCGGCCTTTTATAAAGTGACTTAAGATACCTAACTGAAAAGAACGGGTTTTCCTACTTTTCCTCACATTATACCGAGAAATCTCTTTTCATATACATGGTCCCGATGACCAATATAACATGATGGAGAAAATTTCATTGTTCGCGTCATCTATTATGTGTTGGAAGAACTTTGATAGATTTTTCGGGGTTACACGTGAAAGAGCAGAAATAGGACGATAAATCTAGAAGAGTGAAAAAGAATAGAAAAAGTTATTCTTGGACATTACGGGGAAATAATGTCTCTTTCATGTATCAACAAAGTTGTTAGAGGCTGCCGCGCAACAATACAGTGTGCCTTCAACCCACAAATTATCTGTTCTGATTTCCTCAGTGCAATGAGGTGAGGTTGTCAATAATTTTGTAATATTTTTAATTAAGGCAAACTTCCATTTCGCCGCGGGTGTCAGAGAACTTGTAAGGGAATAGGTGGACACTTTTAAAGAACATATATTAAAAAATATTACGCATCTCAATTAATTTGTGAGGAACTATTTTGTTACGTCCACTTATATCACGAGAATTAGCGAAAGTTTTGTCATGAACTACTGATTGTATACGAGAAGCTTTGCCAGTGTAATAGAGAGTGGCAGGGCAAAATACAGGGTTGTTGCCATCGAGTTCCATTTACTTTCAGCGAATATATCAGAATTCCTATATCACTTCGTTTAGTAAAGTTAAAATGATCTTCTCTTCAATGAAATAAAAGATTTGTGTAGCTTTCCACTCAGTGCAATTATTCTTCATCTGCTTCAATTCAAACAAAAGCATTCATCCGCATTAACCAATATTTGAAAAAGCATTTAGTAACCTGACAACCCAACCATGACTGAACTGCGGTACTAACCTTTCTGATTGTGAGACCATTACCCTTGTAGAAGATCACGTTTTTAGTCAAAAGTCCAGAAAAATTATGCATCTCAGTAAACTTTCTATTAAAAATAGAAACGTCATCTTTTTGAAAGTGACGAAAGGGAAGTAATATATTGTTAACAGTCAGACAGTTGAATAGCGTTGTTTAAGTCTGTATTAAACCAGACAATAATGGCTGCATGAGACGAATGGTAATGCCTAATTCTACACTTATCTCTTATATTTCGGCCAGTGGTCACTGAAATCTACGCTCCAAGTTAATTTGGTTTCACGCTTCCTACTGAAAACGAAATTGTACTTTCATACTTGCAAGTAGTGGTGAATGGAATGAATTTACCAAAGGATTCGATCCCGGATCTCCTATTTGTCATAAGAAAAAATTTAATAAAATGTGTATTTACATAATCTGTATACTTTGGACTTGTAATTATAAATACTTGAAATAATTTACTTTGTTCCTTACAATTGTTGGAATTTCCCATCCTTCACTTTCGTTTTTCTGACCATGTACATCCGGAACAGAAGAAAACATTTCGTCACATCTGTATTAACACTTTTACCAAATTTCAATTACGGAATTCAAACATGTAAATATCAGTGTCTGTGCATGTCACATCATTGTGTAGAATTCGGGCATGTATATTCTGTAGACGATGAACACAATGGCAATTTTTTATTACACATTCAGATTTGTTTCCCGAGCCGTCTGACAAACGGTAATAGCTGACAGGACGACAATTACTATTGAGTACTGAAGGAAATCTGAAATAAAGTTCCCATCGGTGCGACAGTAGAGGCCGAGACACTGTCACTTCTTCGGAAAAGTGTCTCATTTCAGCTGTGCAACGATTTGTCACATGCAAGGAGGACTGTGGACGTCCACCTTCCAGGACCAGGGCACTGCTCGGTTCTATGAAAGTTGATATGGGCTCAGGAAACCGGGCATATATAAAATACCGTGTCAATGTAGGAGAGCTTACATCGGCCGTTCCATTCGCACAGTTCAGGACAGGTGCGTGGAACACGGCCGTCAACGAGACTACAAAAACCGGAAAAATTGGCGGTAGCAGAACATTGGCTGAACGAGTGACACGGGAGGAGAGTGTGAAAACTGCCAACACTTTCGTCTGTTTACAAAGATCCTTGAAATCAGGTTGGCAGAAAATTTGATTAACAGAGACAATGGTTTTCCTCTCGGCAGGACGTGGAAACTTGCACTATCCGGCACCAAAAACAGTTTTCTTCGGTGCAGCCAGTCCGAGTGTTTGGAAATAGTGTCTTGAGTGCGACATGTCGTTGGGGCTGGCGTTGTACTAAGAGCGGAACCAATCTTGGGGGGCAACAATTGTGACGGGCGGCGCATGTGCCGTGTACGGTAAACATGCCCATATAGCAAAACGATCTGCAGCCTCGGTATCAGTTTTCAGAGCGACTCAGCAGCAGCACCGTTCTCCTGAAAATGGTGGGCAAATGGTTCGCCGAAATATCGAATCATCTGACACTTTTCGGCGACGCTAGGCATCCTTTAGTATTCACAAATGGTTCAAATGACTCTGGGCATTGTGGGACTTAACTTCTATGGTCAACAGTCCCCTAGAACTTAGAACTACTTAAACCTAACTAACCTAAGGACACCACACACATCCATGCCCGAGGCAGGATTCGAACCTGCGACCGTAGCGGTCACGCGGTTCCAGACTGTAGCGCCTAGAACCGCTCGGCCACTCTGGCCGGCCGTGTATGTACAGTACTTAGAGTCGGTGAGATAGTACCGAACTAGTAAGATCTACTAACTAAATGTAATGCATACTGCCTAGCACTGTACTGCCTAGCACTGTAAATTGACAGATTGATTTTCAACAACAAAATCTTAAGAATGAGAGGAAATATGTTTTAGATGCTAACCTGGAACTTGAATCGTGTCGGCCTACCCCCTTGCACGTGGAGCAGATGACTGCACTATAGGCAACACAAATTGCATACGGACATCGCAGAGCGCCTACACACTGCCACCTGTCGGGGCCATAACCAATATGAAAGGACACCTAATGTCACCGGGAAGCGCCAGCGAACATTTGGTCTCTAACAAAAGTTTTTCTCCATCGCGTGATCTATGTTCCCTATACGTTTGAGGCAACGGTTTGGAACATACTTAATTACTGCTGAAAATACGATAATAGCCATGTAGTGAGCATACGTCTACAAACGAGCTGTTTACGAGGTAGTTGCGTATTTGTGGTTACTGGCCGCCACTGCTTCAGTACCAAATATTGTCCTAGTTAGCACAAATATGATTGAAATGTAAACTTCTCTATAAGGCTGCAACATATTGGGCTCAAATTTCACCTACAGTCTACATTAACACCACTTCAGCAAGTTGCATGCCACAGTGTACTGTTTACTCTCATCAGTTGAAGTAAGTGTTCCACGTACCGTCATCGCATTTGGATTCAACACTACACTCTTCTCTGTAGTGAGATACGGATTCTTTTCAACACGCCGGGATCGTCTTGTAGGTCTTGACAAGATTGTAAAGTTCGCCGATCCAGTTCTTCAACCTTGCCAAAGGGAATGCTGTAAACTTGGCTTTTGAAATAATCCCAGTCAGAAAAGTCAGACAATTTAGGTCAAATGATGTTGAAGGCCACGGCGTAGGCGATGCCCCACCTATCCGTCTTGGACCAATTTGAAGAGTCAGATACCGTCTGCAGCAAAACTTGTCATTGTTCCAACACACATGTGCCACATTTCCCGACCATGGAACATGGGTAAAATTTGAAACCAAAACTATTTCAAAACGCCCTATGCTGACTGATATTATGCTGTATGAAGAGGCGCCCTAGCCTGGAGATTAACGGCAATTGTTCCGTCAGTATTGTCATGCCCATTTGGTAAGGCATCCCAATACACAACTAATTTGTACTGCGGGTGTGTCTGTTACCTGTCCTACAGGGCGGTTGTGTGTTTCAGGCGTAAGTAGTGGAGTGCACTGTTAATTCAAAGGAGATCTCCTTGCTGGCGTTCATGTGCGGCATTGTACGAGATTCAGTCTCTGGCTGTGGTGGGGATGTTTTGCACATAAGGAATAAAAATTTACACTACTTCGACAGTTTCCAGTACCATATGATTTATGTCTTCAGTGACTGAACAGAAACTGTAAGAATAATGTTGAACTTTCTTTGGTGTAGCTGCAAATCTGATATATTAGTACAGATATAGATAGATATTAGTGCAGGATTGCGATACGTGCACATTTCTTCTGACATGAGCATGTGCAGCATCGAATCCAATGTTATGTGCTTTTACCCGAAAAAAATGGTAGTTTTCTTAAGATACATGGATGATTTCGGAAGCGCAGGATTTGGGTGTTCTCGTGAAGCATTTTGAGGTTTCTCTTTTTTTTTTTAGAGAGAGCTTTAATATGAGTTTTAATGAAGTTCTAGAAACATGATTATTTTCAAAATATTTTAGTGTCGTGACTAAGCCATAAATGAACTCTTTCTGTTTCTGTCCGTCAAAAACTTTCATATGTCCCCTTCTAACCCCCCTCCCCCATCTCTTGAAATTCACTGCTTAATATGAAACGAATGTCGGTTGTGGCAGCAACCAATCAAGCATTTCCAGAATCGACAGTGGGGTGTTTACGTGACGAACCAGAAACGGTATTGAGAAATCGATTTACGAAGAATCGGATCTGGCAGCCAGTTCCGAGCAGGACGCATAGTGGTCTACAAACGTCGAGGAAGAAAATTGGAGGATCCCTTCTCCACGACCTACAGTGACTGGACAAGGTGACTGCTTTATAACGGCCTTGACAATGAATGACCAGCGGGCGAGCTGCAGGTGCTGCCGCGGGAGAAGAAGCGAAACGACGCGCTGCTGTTTCTTTTTCTTTCGCTATTTTCTCTCCCGCGGGACGGCGCACATCGCCGTCCGCCGTGCAACTGCAGTGAATGGCCGGCCCAGGGCAGTGGGGTCGAGGAGTCTGTTTTTGCGTCTCGAGTGAGGGGGAAAGTAGAGGACGCAAGAAAGTGCGGGGGAGACGTGGGCCGGAGAAAGCCGGCTGCCCGCCTGTGCCTTTCTTGGAAGGCTTTGGAGAGGGCCGACGCTGCGGCGCTTTCTAACGACGGCAGCATGCGCAGCACCCGACACCGTCGCCGCACAGCTCGCCCTACATGTCAACACGCCGATAACTCCACAAAAAGCCCCTTTTACACCAAAGATTTTCCTAGTTGAGTCGTCTAATCACGATAAGTGAACATACTGCAGCGCTCCTGGAGTCTTATTTCGGCACTGAGACTCGCTTGTCTCACGAGAGGTTGTTTTTGTTTACAGGTCGGCGCGAGAAATGCATGACTTGTGAGTACTGTCTGTCGTGCAGTTTGGCACCTAGATGGTGAAAGTGAGGTTATGAGGCACCACCTTCCTTACAAGAAGACAAATTACAGTAACGTATTTGAGGAATTAGAAATGACTGTAAAGTTTATTGATGAATAAAACAAAATTCATAATGGCTATTATTGACAAGCATTGAATGGTGAGTCTTCACATTGCTGAGAACTGAAAGAATAGGAAAACAGTAGAAAATGGTTCAAATGGCTCTGAGCACTATGCGACTTAACTTTTGAGGTCATCAGTCGCCTAGAACTTAGAACTAATTAAACCTAACTAACCTAAGGTTCAAAATGGTTCAAATTCGTTAAAATGGCTCTGAGCACTATGGGACTAAACTTCTAAGGTCATCAGTCCCCTACAACTTTATAATTACTTAAACCTAACTAACCTAAGGACATCACACACATACATGCCCGAGGCAGGATTCGAACCTGCGACTGTAGCGTAACCTAAGGATATCACACACATACATGCCCGAGGCAGGATTCGAACCTGCGACCTGAGCGGTCGCTCGGCTCCGCTCTGTAGCGCCTAGAACCGCACGGTCACTCCGGCCGGCGAAAACAGTCGACAAAATGTTTCTCAACATACGCAGAGTGAACCTGCACTCGGGAGATATCCTTTTGCTTCAGTCACGGACTGTGCGGGTATTCCCGGCGGAGGTAGAGTCCTCCCTCGGGCATGGGTGTGTGTGTTTGTCCTCAGGATAATTTAGGTTAAGTAATGTGTAAGCTTAGGGGTTGATTACCTTAGCAGTTAAGTCCCATAAGATTTCACACACACTGTTCAGACACGTCACTAAACACAGACCAAAGATGTAAACAACCATGCATGGTCAGCGCCTATTAGACGGAGGGGGTCCGACAGCCGATCAATTCCAGTCAGTCCACCAGGAATGAGGTACACGGCTAGTGTCGTCCGTAGTTCAACCATGCGTAGACGGTCAATGCCGCGGTTCAGTCGCGTCCGCATTGTCACTTAGTGCCAGGAAGGGCTCTCAACAAGAGGAGTGTCCAGGCGTCTCAGAGTGAACCAAAGCGATGTTATTCGGACATGGAGGAGATACAAAGAGACGGGAACTATCGATGACATGCTTCACCCAGGCCGCCCAAGGGTTAATACTGCAGTGGATGACCGCTGCCTATGGATTATGGCTTGGAGGAAACTTGACAGCAACGCCAACATGTTGAATAATGCTTTTCATGCAGGACGTCGTCTTACGACTCAAACTGTACGCAATAGGTTCCATGATGCACAACTTCACTCCCGACGTCCATGGCGACATCCAACTTTGCAACCACGACACCACGTAGCGCGGTACAGACTGGCCCAACAACATGCCGAATGGAACGTTCAGAATTGGCACCACCGACGAGTGTGGCCTATGCCTTAAACTAGACAATTGTCGGAGACGTGTTTGGAGGCCGGTCAGGCCGTACGCCTTAGACGCACAGTCTAGCGAGTGCAGCAAGGTGGAGGTTCACTGCTGTTTTGGGGTGGCATTATGTGGGGCCGACGTACGCCGCTGGTGGTCATGGAAGGCGCCGTAACGGCTGTACGATACGGGAATGCCATCCTCCGACCGATAATGCAACCATATCGGCAGCATATTGGCGAGGCACTCGTCTTCATGGACGACAATTTACGCCCCCGTTGTGTACATCTTGTGAATGACTTCCTTCAGGATAACGAATCGTTCGAGTAGAGCGGCCAGCAAGTTCTTCAGACATGAATCGTATCCAACACGCCAGGGATGGATTGAAAAGTGCTGTATATGGAAGACGTGACCCACCAACCACCCTGAGGGATCTACGTCGAATCGCCGTTGAGGAATGGGACAATCTGGACCAACAGTGCCTTGATGAACTCTTGGATAGTATGCCACGACGAATACTGCCATGCATGAATGCAAGAGGACGTGCTACTGGTACCGGTGTGTACAGCAATCTGAACCACTACCTCTGCAGGTCTGGCTGTATGGTGGTACAACATGCAATGAATGGTTTTCATGAGCAATAAAAGGGCAGAAATGATGTTTATGTTAATCTCTATTCCAGTTTTCTGTGCAGGTTCCTGAATTCTTTGAACCGAGGCGGTGCAAAACTTTTTTGATGTGTGTATTTACGATTTCCTTTATGCGCAGAGTACTATTTGAAACCTAAACTACTTCTTGCATTCCTGTACTTGGTATCTTCTGTGAGAGAAAATTCGTAGAAAAAATGCAAAGTCATCACGCAATATTTCTAAGGTGTCAAGAAAACAATGCTAATGGTGAAAGAAAGAAGACACAAAATCCGCTGCTATGATGTTAGTGTGCGACGCAGAAATTGGACACCTTTCAATATCAGCAGATTATGCTGCACATGGTGGTCTTTTGCATTTCAGAACTCTACACTCGACAAAATCAACTGATCATTGCCATAATCGATCCACTAATTAGATGGTTGTAAGCTGGTTTAGACGCTGGCATGTGACGTGCGCCCATCTCGAGTAGTCGATTTTGAGCAGAAAGTCGCTCATGTCAAGCAGTTGTGACACTTGTGCACAGACACCGTTTTAGCCTTCTAACAGCATCGCTTGCTGCTTCCTCCCAACAATTCAAAACGGTGGGCTTCGCAGGCATTCAAGTCCTGGAGCACAGCACTTCGAGATAAACACTGTTGCTACTGTTCCTACCGAGCCCTCCAGTGTTCGTCGACAATACGCCGTTTTCTTTTCTACCGTACTTGGCGCATGCGCTTGACACCACCAACGGGCAACGAAAGCTTGCGTTTTCGCCCATGACTGTCTTGTCGAACGTGTTAAATATGCGCCAAAGCTACCCGCCCTCGTTGGGAATCTCGAGCACAAGCTGACCAACAGCCAAGCATGATCAGCCTTTTTAAGAAGTGTACGTCTAAACGGTTTTTTTAATGAGTGTTTGCTGCTGCTGCATGGGTTAACGACAGTGTCATTGTCAGTGATTTTAACCTTAGGCCGCAGAAAGGTGGGAAACGCGAACGTAGCCGGCTGAACCCCGTGTCGCGCAGGTTCATGGCTCACCATCATACGTGACGACTGCGCGGCAGCCACATCTATTTACGTATGATGGTATATGTTTGTGCAAGCTTACTCTGAACTATGTAGCACCATTCCAGGCCGAAAATTCATTAGCGGATGGCACCTTATCACATTCCCATAAGCATTTATTTGATCTTTGAGTATTTCGAATGGAAGTTAGAAAATCGTGATAGTACAAAGATCAAGTCCTGTGGGGTCAAGGTAAATTCATGCATGTTTCCATCACTGTATTTAAATTTGATCGTCCCTTCACAAGATTAAATTATTTTGTCACAGGGTAAGGTATTTTTCAGCTTTATGTATACAATACAGTTCACAAACATGGGTGCCTACTAAAGCTTCATCTTTGAATATTTCGAATGGAAGTTAGAAAATCCTGATAGTACAAAGATCAAGTCCTGTGGGGTCAAGGTAAATTCACGCATGTTTCCATCACTGTATTTAAATTTGATCGTCCCTTCACAAGATTAAATTATTTTGTCACAGGGTAAGGAATTGTTCAGCTTTATGTATACAATACAGTTCACAAACATGGGTGCCTACTAAAGCTTCATCGAGCCGTGATTCAATTTCGAAACAATTCGGACTGGTAAAATTACTGTCAAACATGAATTTATAGCATTCTACATCAATAATACTTCGTTAAATATCTGCTGACTACAGCGGCAATGCGTTTAACTTGCCTACCGACGCGTGGTCCACACACAGCCGGTGCCATGTGCATACGGGCTTCCAAAGAAGGGAGTTGTGTAAACAATAGACATTGCATTTTCCTTTTTAATTTATTGGCTTTCGGAACGTGGCCATAAAGCCATTGCAATAGTGTAGTGTCAGTTATGACGATACTAACGTGAAAACAACACAACTCTCCGAGCGAAAAAAATCTCCGCACCGGGTGCAATCGAACTCTGACCGTCTTGGTTAGGAGTCCGCCGCGCTGGCCGTGCGCTTATTAAATGTGTTTGAAAATATCGTAATACTCAAAAAAGAACCACCATTCGGTGCTGTCTTAAATTTATGGAGCGTTGTTGCGTTATGGTACATTGTCACCAACTTCATATGCCCTACAACATTTCTTTTTAAATACATAACAAAAATGTAGTAGTGATTGATTAATACTTTTGTACCATTAAGTGTATGTTTTTAATTTGTTGGCATGTACGTCCTTTTCTGTTTTTTTAAAGCTCTTTTCTTACTGGCATTCGCGTAGCGCGATTCAGCCATTTACGTGCATACTACATCTAATGGAAATATACTGAGACTATACAAAATACATAGACCCAAAATTACAGTAGCTTAGTAATTCATGCACACATACAGCAAATACGACTACCATCAGATTCTAACTTCATAATGATAATTGTTATTATTCATGTGGTGCAACTCTTTCAATGGAGTGTCCATTACCCCAACAATCAAACCAGGATAAAGTGTACCAACGGTTTAATTGGAAACACATGTCGTAACTAGAAAATCTTCACATCATAAAGAAATGAAGACTGGTTACAGGCAGACTGAAATAATCTGTGGGCGTTCCGGGATTCGATCCCGCGACCTTTCCATTTTCATGTAAGCTCTTTACCACTAGACCACGTGACCAAATATACTGCAATATTAAAATACTTGCTTTGCATATCACAACTGCATCTTATATACACACATCAAAAAAGTTTTGCATCACCCCGGTTTCCAGAAATCCTGAAGATAGATGTGGATATTGTATCACAGACACAGTCCCTTTGACTGTTCAGAAATACCACTAAACCCGCCCAAATATGTAAACACCTATCATGAGCAGCGCCTATTAGACAGACGATCAATTCCAGTCATTCCACCAGGAAGGAGGTACATGGCTCTTGTTGTCTGTAGTTCAACCACGCCTAGATAACCAATACCGCGGTTCGATCGCGTCCGCATTCTTACTTTGTGCCTGGAAGGGCTCTCAACAAGGGAAGTGTCCAGGGGTCTCGGAGTGAACCAAAGCGATGTTATTCGGACACGGAGGAGATACAGAGAGACGGGAACTGTCGATGACAGGCCTTGCTCAGATCACCCAAGGGCTACTACTGCAGTAGATGACTGCTACCTACGGATTATGGCTCGGAGGAATCCTGAGAGCAACGCCACCGTGTTAAATAATGCTTTTCGTGCAGCCACAGGATGTCGTTTTACGACTCAAACTATGCGCAATAGACTGCATTATGCGCAACTTCGCTCCCGACGTCCTTGCAAGGTCCGTCTTTGCAACCACGTCACCATTCAGTGCGGTACAGATCGGTGAACAACATGCAGAATGGACCGCTCAGGATTGGCATCACGTTTTCTTCACCGATGAGTGTCGCCTGTGCCTTCAACCAGACAATCGTCGGAGACATGTTTGGAGGCAACCCCGTCAAACTGAACGCCTTAGACACACTGTCCAGCGAGTGCAGTAAGGTGGAGGTTCCCTTCTATTTTAGGGTGGCATTATTCGGGGCCGACGTACGCCGCTGGTAGTCATGGAAGGCGCTGTAACGGCTGTACGATGTGTGAATGCCATCCTCCGACCGATAGTGCAACCATATCGGCAGCATATTGGCGAGTCATTCGTCTTCATGGACAACAGTCCGGGCACCCGTTGTGTACATCTTGTGAATGACTTCCTTCATGATAACGACATCGCTCGACTAGAATGGCCAGCAAGTTCTCCAGACATGAACCCTATCGATAGATTGAAAAGGGCTGTTTATGGACGACGTGACCCACCAACCACTCTGAGGGATCTACATCGAATCGCCGTTAAGGAGTGGGAGAATCTGGACCAACAGTGCTTTGATGAACTTGACGAATACAGGCATGAATCAATGCAAGAGGACGTACAACTGGGTATTAGAGGTACTGGACCACCACCTCTGAAGGTCTCGCTGTATGGTGGTACAACATGCAATGTGTGGTTTTCATGAGCAATAAAAAGGGTGGAAATGATGTTTATGTTGATCTCTATTCCAATTTTCTGTACAGGTTCCGGAACTCTCGGAACCGAGGTGATGCAAAGCCTGTTTTGATGTGTGTAGTTACAAGACATTAAAAAGTCTTGTCGTGCTAACAGTATTGAGACGGAGGTCGATAACGTGTTTCAGATGTATCTTCATAACGATATTAAGCAGCAAAAAAAAAAAAAAAAAAAAGAATTATGATTTAGGTCATCCTCTATACTGCAGTTACACGAAAGGGACGGTGTGGTTATGTTGTGATGGATGTGATGCCAAACTCGACACTAAATGGACGCCTATGAATTCCCGTCAGCAGCGGAGCCAACAATGCCAAGATCTTGTTCGTGTTGTTGATATTATTATAGTGGCGTAGATTCTACTTCTAGTCAGCTACGAGGCTCTCTACTATTTTATGACCGAGCGAGGTGGCGCAGTGGTTAGCACACTGGACTCGCATTCGGGAGGACGACGGTTCAATCCCGCGTCCGGCCATCCTGATTTAGGTTTTCCGTGATTTCCCTAAATCGCTCCAGGCAAATGCCGGGATGGTTCCTTTCAAAGGGCACCGCAGACTTCCCTCCCCATCCGCCCCTAATCCGATGAGACCGATGACCTCGCTGTATGGTCTCCTTCCCCAAACACCAACCAACCAATCTGCTATTTTATGACTACGAGAGGAGTTCAATAAGTGATGCAACACATTTTTTGCTGAAAACAGGTTAGTTTTATTCAGGATTTCAGTACACTATATAATTCTGTTTTTCAACATAATCTTTATTTAGTGCCATAGCCGTACACTACCTTACTAGTATTGGTGGGGAGGGGGGGGGGGAGGGAGGAAGGGGTTATCCGCTTGGTACCACTTTACTGGTCGACGTCGGAGCCCACGTCTTGCTCCCCATCATCCACGTACTGCTTCCCGCGGAATGCATCCTTCATAGGGCCAAACAAATGGAAGTCGGAAGGCGCGAGATCTAGGCTGTAGGGTGGATGAGGATGAACAGTCCAAAGAAGTTTTGTGCGTTCCTCTAGTGTGCGCAGATTTCTATGAGACCTTGAATTGTAATGGAGAAGGAGAACTTCGTTAGCATTTCTGTGTCGACGAACAAGCTGAAGCCATTATCCGAGGGGTAGCACAACACACCTCAGAGTTTATCGTAGGAGGACATCAAACAGAATATCCCCTTCAGAGTTTCCAGAAACCGTCGCCATACTTTACCGGCTAAAGGCGAGCCACTCCATGGATTGCCGTTTTGTTTCCGGTTCGAAGTGATGAATCCATGTTTCAACGACTGTGACTATGTTCTACAAAAATTGTCGCGATCAGCCTCGTAACGCGTCCCACACAAATGGACCTTCGTTGCTCTTCTGTTATGCGACGACTAGCCCAACGGGCACATACCTTTGAGTAGCCCCATGGTGGACAAGTGGGTAAGCACTAACAACAGAAACGCCCAGTTGAGCGGCGAGATGCTTAATTGTCATAGTCGATAACCTCGCTTCAGAGTGGCCGCACTTTCCAACTTTGCAGGTGTCACAGTCGTGTGCGGCCAGCTGAAACGCGGGAGATTGGAGTGGTTTGCGCGACCTTGTTGTAATGGTGACAGAAGCTTCACCCAACGACTCACCGTGCTTTTGTTCACTGCTAGGTCTAAGTAAACGTTTTGCGAGCACCTATGAGAAAAGAGAGCCACTTGTATGAATATCAAGAGCTCAGATGGAAACCCAGTTCTAAGCAAAGAAGGGAAAGCAGAAAGGTGGAAGGAGGATATAGAGAGTCTATACAAGGGCGATGTTCTTGAGGACAATATTATGGAAATGGAAGAGGATGTAGATGAAGATGAAATGGGAGATATGATATTGCGTGAAGAGTCGCAACAAAGCTCCGGGAGTAGACAACATTCCATTAGAACTACTGACAGCCTTGGGAGAGTCAGTCCTGACAAAACTCTACCATCTCGTCAGCAAGATGTATGAGACAGGCGAAATACCGTCAGACTTCAAGAAGAATATAATAATTCCAATCCCAAAGAAAGCAGGTGTTGACAGATGTGAAAATTTACGAACTATCAGTTTAATAAATCATGGCTGCAAAATACTAACACGAATTCTTTACAGACGAATGGAAAAACTAGTAGAAGCCGTCCTCGGGGAAGATCAGTTTGGATTCCGTAGAAATATTGGAACACGTGAGGAAATACTGACCCTACGACTTATCTTACAAGCTAGATTAAGGAAAGGCAAACCTACGTTCCTAGCATTTGTAGACTTAGAGAAAGCTTTTGACAACGTTGACTGGAATACTCTCTTTCAAATTCTGAAGGCGGCAGGGGTAAAATACAGGGAGCGGAAAGCTATTTACAATTTTTACAGAAACCAGATGGCAGTTATAAGAGTCGAGGGACATCAAAGGGAAGCAGTGGTTGGGAAGGGAGTGAGACAGGGCTGCAGCCTCTCCCCGATGTTGTTCAATCTGTATATTGAGCAAGCAGTAAAGGAAACAAAAGAAAAATTCGGAGTAGGTATTAAAATCCATGGAGAAGAAATAAAAACTTTGAGGTTCGCCGATGACATTGTAATTCTGTCAGAGACAGCAAAGGACTTGGAAGAGCAGTTGAACGGAATGGATAGTGTTTTGAAAGGAGGATATAAGATGAACATCAACAAAAGCAAAACAAGGATAATGGAATGTACTCGAATTAAGTCGGGTGATACTGAGGGAATTAGATTAGGAAATGAGACACTTAAAATAGTAAAGGAGTTTTGCTATTTGGGGAGCAAAACAACTGATGATGGTCGAAGTAGAGAGGATATAAAATGTAGACTGGCAATGGCAAGGAAAGCGTTTCTGAAGAAGAGAAATTTGTTAACATCGAGTATAGGTTTAAGTGTCAGGAAGTCGTTTCTGAGAGTATTTGTATTGAGCGTATGTATGGAACTGAAACATGGACGATAAATAGTTTGGAGAAGAAGAGAATAGAAGCTTTCGAAATGTGGTGCTACAGAAGAATGCTGTAGATTAGATGGGTAGATCACATAACTAATGAGGAAGTATTGAATAGGATTGGGGAGAAGAGAGGTTTGTGGCACAACTTGACTAGAAGAAGGGATCGGTTGGTAGGACATGTTCTGAGGCATCAAGGGATCACCAGTTTAGTATTGGAGAGCAGCGTGGAGGGTAAAAATCGTAGAGGGAGACCAAGAGATGAATACGCTAAGCAGATTCAGAAGGATGTAGGTTGCAGTAAGTACTGGGAGATGAAGAAGCTTGCACAGGATAAAGTAGCATGGAGAGCTGCATCAAACCAGTTTCAGGACTGAAGACCACAACAACAACAACAACAACAACAACAACAATATGAATACCTGCGATGCTCCGATATTCCACCAAAAGAAAACGACAGCTCTGTGCTTGGAACGCACCTCCGTTACAGACGGCATTTTAAAGGCTGCGTATAGCGCGGAAATCTATTGGAACTTCATGAAACTAGAGGGGCTGAAGCGGGAATATTCCACGATATCCCACAAGAAATTTCAAATTTTTCAACGGAAATTGGTTGAGAAAAAAATGTGTTGTTTAACTTATTGAAAACCCCTCATAAGTGCTTTACTTCGTGGATACTGTATCGATGGTACTACTTCGAGTTTTTCTAACCTACCGTAAATAACTTTCTTGGGAAGAGTGTTAACTATTTCATTACGTTGTACACTGTTATGTTCTTCCATCCAACAAACTTCTTTCTAGTCAGTAGGTTATATTTTAGTCACTATCTTCTTTTCTGTTGGTAAGCATTCGTACAGAAGTATGTAGTCATTTCTAGCGCTTAATATTATCCTAGTAAGCTTAAAGCTGGTCAAAGTAAATACAAATGAAGTAATTGTTAAAATACCATTTTCAGTTTCAATAACAAATCAATAAATATGAATATTTTATTCTCCATAGAAATGTTAACGATTGGTGTACATTAATGAAATACAGCAGTAATAATAAAGTGGCACACGTGGTTACACCTCGAGTGCATAGGGCAGTCATTTCTACCGAAGCCGTTATAAATGTTAACGATAAGATGTGGGGAAGAAGGCAGAAACAACATCACTCCCTAATACTCGTCGAATATACAGGGTGAGTCACCTAACGTTACAGCTGGATATATTTCGTAAACCACATCAAATACTGACGAACCGATGCCACAGACCGAACGTGAGGAGAGGGCTAGTGTAATTGTTTAATACAAACCATACAAAAATGCACGGAAGTATGTTTTTTTAACACAAACCTACGTTTTTTTAAATGGAACCACGTCCGTTTTGTTAGCACATCTGAACATATAAACAAATACGTAATCAGTGCCGTTTGTTGCATTGTAAAATGTTAATTACATCCGGAGATATTGTAACCTAAAGTTGACGCTTGAAACATTGTCCTCACTTCATTGCAGGGGCCCAAACAGCTGCAACATACATCGCGTTTCTACAGAATGATCTGCCAACGTTGCTCGAAAGTGTCCCACTGGAAACGCGTCGGTGTATGTGGTATCAGCATGATGGTGCACCTGCACATTCCGTAATTAACACTAGGCTGAAACCTTGACAGGCTGTTCGACGGGCGTTTCATAGGGCGTGGAGGACGCATAAATTGGCCAGCCCGTTCTCCTGATCTTGCACCTCTGGACTTCTTTCTCTTGGGTACGTTAAAGGAGAATGTGTACCGTGATGTGCCTACAACCCCAGAGGATATGAAACAACGTACTGTGCCAGCCTGCGGCGACATTACACCAGATGTACTGCGGCGTGTACGACATTCATTACGCAAGAGATTGCAGTTGTGTGCAGCAAATGATGGCCACCACATTGAACATGTATTGGCCTGACATGTCGGGACACACTCTATTCCACTCCGTAATTGAAAACGGAAACCACGTGTGTACGTGTACCTCACCCCTCATGGTAATGTACATGTGCGTCATTGAAAAAGACCAATAAAAAGGTGTTAGCATGTGGCCGTATTGTGCTGTTCCAGTCTCTTCTGTACCTAAGGTCCATCACCGTTCCCTTTGGATCCCTACGTAATTCGGTGCTCTCCGATACACACGATCGAACAGCGGAGGAGTGGTACTCAAGCGTCAACTTTAGGTTACAATATCTTCGGATGTAATTAACATTTTACAATGCAACAAACGGCACGATTACGTATTTGTTTATATGTTCAGATGTGCTAACAAAACTAACGGGATTCCATTTAAAAAAACGTAAATTTGTGTTAAAAAACATACTTTCGTGCATTTTTGTATGGTTTGTAGTAATCAATTACACTAGCCCCTCTCCTCACGTTCGGTCTGTGGAATCGATTCATCAGTATTTGATGTGGTTTACGAAATACATCCAGCGGTAATGTTAGGTGACTCACCCTGTATATGTTAAGTAATTGGATTTGCGACAGATAATGTGTAAAATAAGAGAAAAATAGAACTGTAGTTACAGCTTGTAGACGGCACTTGGTGCAAAACCGTCAGTGGCAAAAAATATGAATCAACCTTGCGAAGGAGCTGAAAAGGACAATGGCTGGCGCCTCATGGCACGCGCTGTTGAGGCGGACGCCTCGAAAGACAGTGGACAGCGTGCCTGGCTAAGCATCGGCAGCGGTTGAACACCGGACAGTGCTGTTTGATGCAGTTCTTGACCCTAAGCCACCTCACGGCTGCCCTTGTATTTCGATTTTATTCCAGTCGACAAACATGTTACGTTTTTACATTTTAATTTTTATTCATGTGACAATTTATATTTGACGAGAGCATTTTTGCTCAGACATTTTTCACCCATGGTGTGATTACATGTAAGTACACTGTTTGTACCTTTTATGGAAGTAATCATATTAAGCATATTGTATTTCAAGCCAGGTCATTATATTTTCTAGGTAATCCTACGCAACTTTTATTCTGATGAAAATCAGAAGTGCTGTCGAAACCATTTTACAATAATTATGTGCAACTGTGGTGGCTACACATACACCCTGTAATTAACTCTCCTAAATTTCTACAAGTAAATGACGGGATGGTATCATTGACTGGACACGGCCGATTTCCTTCCCCACCCTTGAAACATACCGAGCAATTGAACCGTCTCTAATGACTTTGATCTCGACGGGACGCCAAACTCCAGTCTTCCAGCCTTCCTTCCGAAGTGTCGCATTAGCTCACATCTCAAGACACTTTGGAGGGATTTGGAATTTCATCCAGGACATTGAAGCAAAGACCGATGATCATGAACTTTATGCCGTCTTGTGTCTCCATCACTTGCCGGCTAAATACTGTAAATGAAAATTTTCGATAACCAGGATCCGAAACGTCGTAGTCTGAGCGATAGCGATCTGAGCTATGAAGGCGGGACTGTTTGCATCAGGATGCGTCGAATAATGTTTTAAAGAATAAATTTTATAATATTCTGCGCGTTTTTGTAGAATATAATAAAGGAACGCACATTGATTTTGTCGATTTTAAAAATCTTTTGACAGTATCAGTAGACAGAAAGTTTGGAAGACAATGACGAATAGCAGATATCCGAAACATCTAGAAAAAGCGACAAAAATTTTGTACAAGAACACGAATATCACCCTAGATCTCAGAGGAAGAGTGACTGATTAGATACCAACTGCCAAAGGAGTACGACAAGGCTACTGTATCTCCCCAACTTTGTTTATTTACATACATTAAATGAGGCACATACGGAAAACAGAATTTCAAGAAGAAACACACATAGACTGGAGGAGTCATTTAAATTTACTACACGCTGACGATGCAGTGAACTTATCGGGTAAAGAAGAGGGCCTTCAGGAAGGAATCTGCTTATTGAAACAAATAACACACTAAAATCTCGACAGAACAAAATAAGACTTTACGAGGAAAGAACACATATTCAGCCGGGTATGCGGAACAATTAACAGAAACCTTAAAAGGTAAACTAGTATAGACACTCAAATTAAATTCTACAAAACAGTTTGTTCCCACACTCATGTATGTAAGCGAGACCTGGGTGATTAGCAGATTGCAAAAAGTCCGATTTCAGGCACAAGAAATGAAATGCCTGAGACGAGTTAAAGAGAGACTAACGAGTCAAGGTATTACAAAAGAACTAAAGAATTTTAGTCTTAATTATACAATTCTAGTTTATAGAATAAAACACAACGAACACCTAGAAAGAATGGAGAGTGACAGACTTCTCTTACAGGCTAGAAATTGTAAGTGTCAAGGAAGAAGAGACAGAGGAAGACCCCGGCAATGATGTGTACCGTAACAGACAACTTCGCCAAATAACTGAATGGAAGCAGAAGAAAGAACTTCATCTTGAGGCAGAGGTACACTATCCCCGATAACGGTATCTATATTCGAATTTAGTTCGCCGTTTCAGACTTCGTTTAACGAAAGAGAACTGTAAAGGTACAGGTCCATTATTGAATATGCTGTACCCTGACGAATAAGCGATCAGTGTGAGATCTCATGTCAGACAACTATGGACGTGCAATTTCGAGCAATATTTTATTAGTACGACCTGGAGTAGTACACTCGTAACCTTTAAAAGAAGGGCAACACGTATGGCTGCCCTAGCGAGAGCGCGACGGCGACGTTGAAAATACTGGACCGGCCGACGTTTCAGAACAGACAAGGGCAAACCATCCCGAGGGGGCTCCTACTTACAAAGTTTGAAGAATTGGCTTAAAATGGATGAACCTAAGAACGTACTACCACCTCCTATCTATTCGCGTCGTAGGGAACGCGAGGACAAGGTTAGACTAATTAAGGCGCTTGCAGAAGCGTTTAACCAATCTTTCTTCCAGATCTTTGTACGTGGATGGAACGGGAAGAAACCCTAATAACTGGTCCAGTGAGAAGTACCCTCCACCATCCAATTCTCAGTGTTTTGCAGAGTATGGATGTAGATATAAATGTACAGGGTGTGCCAGAAGTCTCCGTACACCTTAAGCCCTGTTTAGTATCAAATGTTATTATGCAGCTATGTTATTTCTTATCAACTTTTGGAACCACTTGTTGGAACTCATGTTTACACGTTTTCACAGTTGCAGTCACAGTCGATTTATAATTTGTGACCATGGCAGATGTGAGTGGTCACAGTTGCACTATAGAGGAGCGCTTGGTGACGGGTGTGTGGGTGCACGAACGACAACACTCGGGCAGACAATGAGACAGATTACTGGAGCATTCCAGGAAAGATGTAATAAAGCTCCACTGCGAAAGGCAACACCACCGGATTGACAAAGACGTGCGTTTGGTTTTGGCAGCGTTAAAGACAGGCCGCGGAGTGGAAGGAAGAAGACACGAGAAGAAACATGTACCTGAGTCTCTGTCTCTATTGAATAGTCTCCTATGAAGTAGATACGTAAACGTTCTTCGGAACTCGGTATATCGAGGACAACAATGCGAGAGCACAAGAAAAAAGTTAAGATCAGATCTTTTCGACCGACGTTCATAAACGAGTTATTGTATACGGGCCGGAATGGGCGCGGTTTAGCTTGTCGTGCTTCGTTAACTCAGTTTCCAGATGCAGTGGACCGCCCCAAGTTTGTGTTTTCAGATGAATGTGCTATTTTCCGTAGCTCAGGGGTTAGAAATATTGTCTTTTGGTCCAAAGAATCCTCATTGCATAATCGAGTTAGAAAGGAACCCCCCACGAGTAACGATACGGATAGTGATGAAATCACATCTGCTTGGACCGTACTTTTTTGGAGGGATTGTAAACGGCGTAAATTATTTACACATGCTATAACCAAAAGCGTATTTTTGTCTCAAATCGTACACTGGTGCTATATCATCCGCAATGATGGAGTGGGGAAAATAATTGGTTAACACCTCAGGTTTAGGAAAGGAGTCTCACAGAACGCATATCGATGCATTACGACGGAGCGCCTTCTGATTACAATGTTGGAGTCTGCGAGTTCCTAAACGAACACTTTCCGCGACAGTGTATAGATCGTGGATTATCACCAAAACCAGCTCCTTCTAAGAATAGAAGTAACCACTCGTCAGCTGTATAACTCTTTTTTTTTTAATTTGAGCAGCTGACGACATTTCTATTTTTATAAATTCTCTGATTGACAGCCACGAATAAAATTTTAACATCGACTCCCTTAAAATAGCCGCCAAGAAGTCCTGACGTCACCACACCTGACAATTTGTTAAGGGTAGCGATTAAGGAGCATATATCTGCACGCCGCAGTGCCAAGAACGAAGAACTGCACAATGCTGTTGCGGATGCATTTTGCACTATAACTGCTGACATGCTCAAAAATGTGTCAAGAACAACACGAAGGCATATGGAAATGTGTTTATAGCATGGTGGGGAACATACCGATATACTGAACACCTAAGTTAATATTGGGGATAAAACAAATCAAATCAATAAGCATTCGATACTAGGGACATTTTTCCCACCCTGTAGGTGCCTCGATGAACTTCGTTAGAAGTGTCAGCGCAACGGAAGTGTATCAGGATCTTCAGAGACGGGGAGAAAAGCGGAGATGCTAGTTTCCGGTTCATTTCACGGCTCTCTCTCTCTCAGAGATTGCTACTTCAGCAGAGCGAAATGGCGAGAGCCTGCAAAGACTGGGACGGGCTCGTGAAAGTGGTGCCGAGGTGGAGGCGTGGGCGAGGGCGAACCCCGCCAGTCGTGTTCGGGAGACAGGGATAGCAGATACAAACTCGCCGGATCTGGGTTCGATACCCCTCCCGTTGTCCTACGACGACCTCTTGGTCAGGCCTGCAGAGAAACATACTCCGCTGCAAGAGAGCGTAGCTTCGGAGAAAGCCATTCCGTCTCTGACGGGGGCGTACTAGTAACAGTGGCCTTTCGTGTTTCCACAGCCTGTTCTGCTAGGCAGCTACAAATTAGCATACAGCCGCTCGGGGCTCGTCAGCGTCGCCACACAGAGCGGCCGCGCGTCTTGAAGAGCCTGTAGGCCGTGGTCGCCTTAGGCTCTTCTTGCTCCAACTTTCCCTTGGTTCTATCAGGATACTGTGCGATGAACTACCTGGAAACGTAGCTTCTTCTTCCAGGACTCTTGTAGTGTAAAGTCCGGGAGCGAAATATTACAGCTACACTTCTAGAGTGTATCATAGCATTTTGTGGAGGGAGATGTGGTTAAATGACGTGCAGAATGACAACTTCAGACAACTGGGAAATAAGATAAATTTTTGAAAAATATTTAATTGTCAAGAAATCAACCAAAAATTTACAGTTAAAAAAACAAAATTAGTTAATAAAATACTTTTACGAAACCCGCCTCATCTGCCAAAGAAATCAGCATAGAATTTGTATTAATAATACAAGATGAGTTGGAAGCTATTTAGTTGGAGTGCGTCCACAGGATACAACTGTCAATGGTTAATTCCCATACTGGCCATTGTAACAGATTATATAAGGAAACAACTCTTAATAACAAATACTAGCGTTCATCAAACAACGATTACAATTTTTATCGTACCAATATGGACCTGTGGCTATTATATTCCGTCCAGCCCCGCCTCTACTCTAGCTATAATAAACTATTGCTACCGGAAGTTACTCTTTAAACTGCGATAAGAAATTTACGTCAAGTTTGTCAACATTATTATCACATGCAGCATATGTACTAACGCACACTGGGCAAGTTCAAAATCTAACGAGTCCGACCACTAACCAGTTTAAGGTTATACCTCATCAAATTACTGTCGCAAGAAGTTCCACTTGTAAAGCACCTTGGGAACTCGATAAATATAACACTTACAATATTCTAAACAACAAAAATTACAAAAACATTTCTTAAGATACAATCATAAAACCGTTTCCAACCTTCATTGTGGACAACACTGTGGTACGTAAAACGCCAACCCCATAGGGGGACAAGCGGAACATAAGCCACAGTGCCTAACTAATTACGTGAGTAGTGAACAATGTCAAAGCGTAGGCACCATTTGTGAGGTCTGCGTCAATAGCTTGTTTAACCGAACCGTAGAATTCGTAAACGAACTTCAAATAGCTGTTACTGGATTCACCAGCTGGGGAAGAATACCACTCGAGTACAGTTTAGGTAAAACAAACACTTTAAATCACGACAGAAACGTTCCGCAAAATTAGATATTTCTTTTCCGCCGTGGCTTCACAAGGAAAAAGCTCGCCTTCTGGAAGGTTATCTGTGCTCGTGAAATCCATTACTGAATCGTATTTAATTACAATTCAGGCAACACTGAGTGGTAGCGTGGAGTTAATACGAATGCCGCTCAATCACCGCGTGCAGCAACAGTGGGCAAGACGGACTACAACCCCGGTGCACTCCCCGTAGCTACACGTGTTAACTCCGCCATTGGTTTACAGTTTCTTGCGGAACCATACAACTCGTCGGCTGACATACTGTCCATTCCTCCCCCTTCCGGACACGCCTTCGCCCAACGGTCTAAGATGCTTATGGTAACACGAAGGTGCCTACAAGCGGCACAAGAGAGGTGCGGCACGTTTTGGTAAAAAGGCATGTTGCTAAAAACATATGCCTGACCTAAAAAGGAAGGTCAGGATTTAACGTGTGGTCAGTGACGCGGTCATTAGAGACGGTGTATGCTGGTGAAGGATGGTGAAGCAAATTGGATGCCACTTTCAAAGTAACCACTACTTTAAGCAATTTGGGGAAATGACGTAAAACGTAAATCTGGACGCTGGTGGGGCATTTGAACCGCTGTCCTGCCGATTGCGTTTCCTGTGTCTCACCACTGCGGCACATCGCTAGATACCTTATGATAATAATACCTTATGAATACTCTCGTAGTCGGTCTTGTTCGGTAAGGCACACAGGTTGGGAGAGATGAGTCGCTTTCGTGATACATCGACTTCCATCTATGCGACGTATTGCGTTATCTTGCGATGGAACCTGTGAGTAGCAGTCGTAGTTCTGTAAAAAAGCGTAAAAACAGTTTAGGACCAGAGGAAGATCAACAAACTTTTGACAAAGGTTACAGAGTAGTAGAGCGTGAATTTCGTATAATTTCTGGAAGATTTCAGGTAGTATTGAAAACTACTGAAGCAAACCCTGATCGTGGTGATGTTATTATAAAATGTAGACTATATATTCACTTCGTAAGGTAATTGGTAGAGAAGATATTACAAACAACAACTGAGCGATAACTACTAACAATGCCTCACCACTGTCGGAAGGCTACTTTATTTACGTAAAAACTGGGATGTCGGCAGAAGGGTTTTATACAGATGATGCACAGCTGTTTCTTAAATTTCGTTCATCTTGGGTTGTTTATCGTTTGGAGAAAGCTTTTACAGCAATACATAAACCTATAAGAAACTTCAGGCTGCTTGCACATGCCTTATGCTTTCAAAAATATTTTGTTTCGTATAACTGAATTGTAGCATGTTTGAAATGTGCGAAACTTTCAGTACATCGTATCTGGATGAAGTTGAGCTGCAGTGCCACTTTTTTCAAAACGGAAATTTAAAGTTTTTTGAAAGTGATAGGACATAATAATGACACAACTTACAGTGAATACCACGAGTTGTTAATATGCTGAGAACGATGCAGATAATTTACATCATCACATTACTTAACCTTAATATAGTCTAACGTCATATAATAAAGATTGCTTCTAAAATAACACCGTCATTGTTGCAAGCTCGAAAAGTGATTTACAATAAAAATATAATAAAATACACTTTCAAAATATTTTTGTCATTTTTTTTCCAACTTGGAGGTTGTGTCGAAAATATTTACTGGCTCTGATCGTTTCTGATGTTCCGAAGAAATATCCATCGATTAAGCTCACAACAATGACATTTCGAATCTCGTCCCACAAAATCAATTTTCAAAACACTTCCGTCATTCGCTCAACTTGGAGGTACTGTCAATTGTATTTAGTGAGTACGTTCTTTTCTGATGAAATATCTATCCATACAGTTCGTCGTTGGCCACAGTAGATATATTTTGAATTATTGTGGTTATCTAGGGCTCACAAATGGCTCTGAGCACTATGGGACTTAACTCCTGTGCTCATCAGTCGCCTAGAACTTAGAACTACTTAAACCTAACTAACCTAAGGACATCACACACATCCATGCCCGAGGCAGGATTCGAACCTGCGACCGCAGCGCCCGCGCAGTTCCCGACTGTAGCGCCCAAACCGCTCGGCCACCTCGGCCGGCTATCTAGGGCTCACATTGCGATGCTTGTATTGGGTTCGCTGATGCGATGTCCTCAGACTTCGGACGGCCGATATTCGCACAACTGTGCCACCAATGTGCAAGCAGCCTCACGTTTGTTGTAAGGTTATGTACTGCTGTAAAAGGTTATTCAAAACCCAGAATGAACGAAATGGAATTATTTAAGAAAACGCAGTGTCAAATGTATAAAACCCTTTTGATGACATTTGTTCAAGCATGATAAATTCCTCATATTGAATTATTAATTGAATATTGTTATTGACATAAAATCCAAACCAGTTGCTCAAAGTAAAAACGTAAATAAATATGATTTTCTCTCAAAATTTAAACGGTATGGGTGGAGCTCTCTCACAGTGGAATTAAAGTTTAGTGTCTATGGCTTCTGCCCCCTGACTATGGCTCCTG
The DNA here is from genome assembly GCF_023897955.1 of Schistocerca gregaria. NCBI lineage: Eukaryota > Metazoa > Arthropoda > Insecta > Orthoptera > Acrididae > Schistocerca > Schistocerca gregaria. The sequence continues at coordinate 291,716,613 of NC_064921.1, read as the reverse complement.
TCCCTAAAATCTTATTCTCCGCATAGGATGCTGGCAAGTACAGGCTAATGAAAAATATGAGCGAATACGATTAGATTGATTTTTGTCAGCTTTAGCTTGCAGAGTAATTGTTATGACGGTCAACTGATAAGAGCCGGCCGGAGTGGCCGTGCGGTTCTAGGCACTACAGTCTGGAACCGAGCGACCGCTACGGTGGCAGGTTCGAATCCTGCCTCGGGCATGGATGTGTGTGATGTCCTTAGGTTAGTTAGGTTTAATTAGTTCTAAGTTCTAGGCGACTGATGACCTCAGAAGTTAAGTCGCATAGTGCTCAGAGCCATTTGAACCATTTTGAACTGATAAGATTTGTAAATTTCTAAGGAAAGCGATGTATTTTGACAATCCGTATGACTTTGTCGAGACCTTTCAAATAGATCCGAGTATTGCATGGGATCCTCTGTTTCTAATCTGAAAGTGACCACGAATCATGAAGTCAGATGACTGGACTAAATTTGAATATTCAAGTTGTCTGCTAGTTCGTCAAACCACAGTTAAACAGTATTTTTCATTAACAGGGTCTGTCACTGGAAGACGGCTCCCTTAGTAGAGAAAAAATCTTGTGTGTTATTGGTTATACTTATACAGATCGCCCATGGCCTAATTCGTGCTTGGATAATGACAAGGAACCTAGGGAATACATTGAACTTGGAGTGATCATTTGGGCAGCCTTATTGATGACCTGCTTTGTGCTTTAGGGATTCAAAAACCCGACATTTTGTAGCGAACAAGGTGGAGGGACTAGTGGAAGTCGGAGATGACATGTCTTTCGCTACAGACTGAACCATGACTCGCAGCAATTTATGTAGATTTAGATCTAGATGCTAATTGCACAGAGTTGTGCAACGAACTCGACGGACTTGTTCTGGTGACATTGTCTAACGGTCCGCTATCGGCGTTGGGACAGGTTGTGAAACGGAAAGTAAGCGCTAATTACTCGTGTGCTGACCTCGAATATCAAGTGCGAGCTCCCTTTCTCTGGCTGCAAGTTGCTCGACTTTCACTGGCCTTGGTAACACGCAGTTGTCAATAACTATGCCCATTGTTTGAGTTTACCTTCTTCTAACACGTATACCGGAGTTATTATTATCATTATTAGTGGCCACACAGGCACCGAAACGGAAGACGACAGAGAGGAGACCGAAATACTGAACTCGGACTTTCGAAATTGTTTACGGTTCCTCCTTTCAAAAATGGTTCAAATGGCTCTGAGCACTATGGGACTCAACTGCTGTAGTCATCAGTCCCCTAGAACTTAGAACTACTTAAACCTAACTAACCTAAGGACATCACACACATCCATGCCCGAGGCAGGATTCGAACCTGCGACCGTAGCAGTGGCACGGTTCCGGACTGCGCGCCTAGAACCGCGAGACCACCGCGGCCGGCTCCTCCTTTCAACCACCACACGAACGGAAAAGTAACATATTGAGATAAGCAACCGCTGAATAGAAAATCAACCGAAATTCCTCAACGGTTGAAAGGCCACTGGGCCGGATGTGATAGCTGAGAGGTTCTACAGACGTTATATGCTGTACTTAACTTCCAGGTATCGGAACGCATCTCTTCAACCATAATCCTTGCCCCCCATCCCCCCGACTCAAATTATAAAAATCATAAAAAAAATTAAAAATGTGCACGAAAACCGATAATTACTAATCACTTTTTACAAAATACCGTTCCGAGATTCAGATTTTAAGACATAATTTCTTATAATCAAAACAACAAAACAGCAAGGTTTCATATAAACAGTTGGTGCTAAAGTCTGTCTCCGAAGCAGTATCACCACAGTCTAATATAAACAGTCGCGACCCTCTCGCTGATTTTTGTTATACACCGCGACAACAGCGCCCCAAGCGGTGGAGAAGCTACGCTGCTGAATACGGTATTCAGTAAATGTAAACAGTATCTTTTATGTTTATTTTAACATGGTTTTTACGAAAGGCATCGTATGTAGCGCAATCAGTTGCAGTAATAATAGGAATAAGACACCACATTTGTCATTCTTCAGGTTTCCTAAGGACCGAGAGAGGTCTGAAACATCACATTAGAGCGCTCTGATTTTTTTCTAAACTGTATTGAATTACTTAAATCGTTTTTCTTTTTTTAGGAGCAAGAAATTGTTAATAAATATTAGAAGACAGGACGTGCAGCAAAAAGATGTCCTTTATTTGCACAATAACGTGAAGTTTTGTGCGTTACATTCCGAGTCATTCCGAGTCAAACCAGTTAATGAGCGTGCAAAAGAAGACATTAGTATGGAATGCAGTTCCTGCGTTATTTGACGTGCCGAATAAGCCACAACTAGTGACGATGAAGAGAAAATTGCCATACAAACGTGAAAGTGTTACTGCAAAAACAATAAAACTGTCTCCTGACACAGAAGAGACAGCTACCACTAGTGTTCCTACACAAGAGACATATATAAAATCACTAACAACGGAATGTGCAACACAGGCATCTTTTGAAGATGAAATGCTTAGATTACGTGAAATTATTCGCGTGTTGGAAAATCGTGTGAAATGTAAAAACGTGCAAATCATTAGACTTCGTACAAAATTATTACGTGACAAGGGAAGTGCCCATCGTAAGAATAAACTGCAACCACAACGTCACAAGACACAAGTACAAAAGGACAAGCTCACTTTAAAAAGTATTGGTTCCAAGTACTTGAAAAAAATATGCTCACGATTTACTGATAAGCCAAATCAGTATACCATTGAATGGAAAACGTGGTGCGAGATGGAAAGATGAAACTAAATTATTTGCACTTAATTTGTTGTAGGCCTATTATAGTACTGAGGCATACAGTTTTTTATCACACTGTTTTAGCCTTCCATCAGTATGTACCTTACAAAGGAATGTGGAAGACATACAATTAAATTGTGGAATAAAAAAATAACATATTTCATCTTTTAAAGCAGAAAGTCCAGCAGATACCAGAAACTGATATAATTGTTAATTTGTCTATGGATGAGATGTCACTAATGAAAAATTTTGATATATGACAGCTTTAGGGATATATTAGACTGTGGTATCACTTTGCTCACTATTTTGTTCGAAACGTAACGGCAGAGGTCGGTAGTGTTCGTGAGTATGACGTCATGTTTTCAACTGCTGCCGACTACAACGTTCAGACAGGAGCAGTGTAGCTGCTCCGTGAAGGTGTATCCAGTATTAATTAATAAAGCATTTAGCGATAAATGGGGGATGGATGTTTGCGATGTCCTTAGGTTGGTTAGGTTTAAGTAGTTCTAAGTCTAGGGGACTGATGACCTCAGATGTCGAGTCCCACAGTGCTTAGACCCATCTGAACCATTTGCAATAGTCACGGACCAACATGTATTTCATATTGCAAGAGCCGTGAATTGTCCCGCCACTTGTCAGGCCGTTTCTTTTTCAAATTTTCTCGCAAGCATCCCAACATGTCCCGATAGTATCACTGATTAACAGTTTGTCCCTGTGGCAATAATTCAGTATTAACTGATCCTTCAGAGTCAAAGAAAACTATCAGCATGGCTTTGACATTTGACCTGACCTGACCTGAGGAGAACCTTACCCGACCCATTGTGAAGATTGAACCTTGGTCTCAATATCATAACCGTAGACCCATGTCTCATCACCAGTTAAGGTTCTCTTAACAAACGTCTCGTTCTCATTTGCGCGATCCAAAAGCTCTTCACCGATTGCAAGGCGAAGGTCTTTCTTGTCTTAAGGATCGTGAGACGGACTTGGCGGCAATACGATCCATTTCAAGATGCTGTATCAGCATTTCATGACATGATCCAACTGAAGTTTCGTTGACGTTCTTGACATTGAGCATCGTCGGTAGACGTCGAAAGGCGTCCTGAACGACGGTCATCTTAACTTCCGTCCGGCTGTTTTTAAACCCTGTGAATCATTAGCAAGACCGAGTACAGGTTAAGCACTCATCACCGTAGACATCATTTGGTGTGTCTCTGTAAAGATTTTCTTGAGTTTCAGGCAAAATTAAATGCAGACGCGTTGCTCCTCTAACTCTGCCATCTTGAAATTCGCGACATAACGTTCTACCCAGCACTGAACAATAACTAACAGACATACAAGAAAGAAACTTTCGGCGGTTCCACATTAAACACAAGCGTGTGCAGGGATGCCAACCGCATTTCGCGCCAACATTGGCGCAAAATTACGAATGTTCCGTATGTCTTCGCGAAACGTTAGTTCCGCGTTTCATTTATACCCTAGTAGCTGATTGGTGGGTGGCTTCTACTTCGAATCTCCGGTGCCGACTTGTTACAGTGAGTTAAATTACCTGGGAGGCTCCGGAACGCCGTTCCGGCACATTTCAGCGGGAGTTAGTCATGGTGATACGCATTATAAAGTCTATGGTGGAAGAAAACCTCTTCCACAAAAAGCAACATGTATCGCGAAACATAGAGTTTGTGAAAATCTGCTTGCTTGTACGTCCATGAGACGCAGAGCCCAACCTCAAAGCTTGAGGGGTTGAAGCAGTGTTCTTCAACTTCCGGAAAGCATTTGATACAGTTCCGCACTGTTGTTTAGTGAAAAAAATACAAACTTACCGAATATCGGAATAGATATGTGATCGGATTCAGGACTTGCTTGCAGATAGAACTTAATACGTCGCCCTTATAGGAACGACAGTTGTAGATGTAATTTGTAGAGTACCACAGCGGAGTTTTAAAGAGACGTTACTGTTGACAGATTACGCAAATTTCCTAGTGGACAACGTCGGAGACACCGTTGGGCGGATTTTGACAGACTCAGTTTCAAGACACATACAATCAAAATATTAAACTAGTTCCTCTGCTTCTGTCGAAAAATGATAAGTTATTGAATACTACAAAAAATCATCAGTATTTTTGTATTAATTCTATTTTTTTAACTCTGCTCAAAAACGATTTTGCTATCAGGGATAACGCGACTAACTGGGAATTAACAACATTCAGTGCTAAAGGTTGAAAATTAAGATTGAAGAAGGATTTTTTCGTGCGACGTCGTCCGTTTTCAAGCACTTCAAGCAAACACAGGCATTTTATCTAAGCACAGGCATCAGATCAGCTACTTTTTTTTATTGTATACTATGAATGAATTGTTAAGTTTTTAATTTATTGCTGTTAAAATAATTTCCTTTGCATTTTATTATTTCATAAAAGTGGCAGACAAATCTGTAATCTCTTTAAGCAAATGAAGCATTGAACTTCACTGCTACATCACTTCGTTAAAGTATTTCCAGACTAGTGTTGGTGCAACTCTGCAGTACAACGCGTATCTGGCGACGACGGCGAGAAACTAGAACTAGTGTATAGATCAAGTGGGGGCAAGTCTTGCACGCTGCACGTACACGCATACTACCCAATAGGGCACAACACGCGCCAACCGAGACGTCATTGTCTCAGCAATGCTGTACATATTCTTGCGCCATGTATTTGTTGATCGTTTCTGTCGGCATTGTTATTGAAATAGCACTGACTGCTTTTCCCGTTTCCTACAATTACGTTATATTTAAAACCGATGTGAATTGGTTCAAATGGCTCTGAGCACTATGGGACTTAACTTCTAAGGTCATCAGTCCCCTAGAACTTAGAACTACGTAAACCTAACTAACCTAAGGACATCACACACATCCATGCCCGAGGCAGGATTCGAACCTGGACCGTAGTGGTCGCGCGGTTCCAGACTGTAGCGCCTTTAACCGCTTGGCCACCCCGGCCGGCACCAATGTGAATTACATGACTCAAAATTACTCATGTTCTTAAAAAAGGTTTTTTTCAAAACGAGAAGTTTTTGCCCTGTTGCTATGGATAATTTATTCTTGGCTTTTTGCACTCATTTATTAGTAAAAAAAATATACAACTGCTGTAACCGAGACGAAACAAATATCTAGAAATACTGATTAATTAGAACAAAATATTGGTATCGAAAAAAATGGTTCAAAGGGCTCTGAGCACTATGGGACTTAACATCTGAGGTCATCAGTCCCCTAGAACTTAAACTACTTAAACCTAACTAACCAAAGGACATCATATACATCCATGCCCGAGGAAGGACTCGAACCTGCGACTGTAGCTGTCTCGTGGCTCCGGACTGAAGCGCCTAGAACCGCTCGGCCACCGCGGACGGCCATCGGTATTGATTTTAACCGGTTTTTTCCATCCTTAGTGGACAGTGTTGACGTTGCCATTCGGAAGTTTGCAACACCAGAAGGCTGTAGCGAAATGCAGGACGACTTGCAGAGGTTCGACAATTGGTGTATGGACTTGCAGGAGACTGTGGAGGAGGAGGAGGAGGAGGAGGAGGAGGAGATTAGTGTTTAACGTCCTGTCGACAACGAGGTCGTTAGAGACGGAGTACAAGCTCGGAGTGGGGAAGGGTGTAGGAGTAACCGTCTGGAGCGATCAAAGTGGGATCACCATATAGAACTAATTGAAGTCAGGCTGGAAGAATCATAAGAAAGTGTCATTCATCCAGTTTGCGGAGTAAAACCCAGGATAACTGCCCTAATTTAATCCTCGTACCACTGAAAGATGTATGAAATAAGAATCATTATCAGTGGTGTTGAGAAACACCTGTTATCGTGGAAACTGAACAAAACTCCAGGCCTCAATTGAATCCCTCTCAGTTCTATACTGAATATGCGGTTGTGTTAGCCTCTCTTCTAACGAAATTGTTGTAGAATCTTAGAACATATTCTGGGCTCAAAGATAATGACTTATCTAGAACAGAACGACCTCAGTGCCAGTCAGCATGGATTTCGAAAACATCGATCAAGTTAAATCCGACTCGTACTTTTCTCACATGACATACTAAAAGCTCTGAATCAAGGCAATCAAGTAGACGCAGTATTTATTGATTTTGGAAAAGCATTTGATTCAGTACCACATCTACGCTTATTGTCAAAACTACGGTCATTTGGGTTATCAAGTGAAATTTGTAACTGGATTGAGGACTTTTTGGTAGGGAGGACAAAGCATGAAATCTTGGATGGAGAGTCATCGTCAGATGTAGAAGTATCTTCGGGTATACCCCAGGGATGTGTGTTAGAACCCTTGCTGGTCATGTTGTATATTAGTGACCTCGCATACCATGTTAATAGTAAAATATGATTTTTGCAGAGGATGCAGTTACCTATAATGAAGTATAAGGGCGGTTCAAGAAGGAACGAGCCGGAGTCATAACAACAGAAAGAAGTGTTGAGCCCGGCTGTTGAGACACTTGGCCCACTGTGACAGAAAACGGTGAACGGCTGTCTCATAAAATTCCCGGGGCTGCAATGTTAACCAGCTCCGCACGTACAGCTGGGCGTCGTCGTCCGACGTAAATCGTTTGCCCCTTGCAGTTTCACGTCACAGCTTGTGGATGAATTGTCTATTTTGTCGATGTTGGTCGCAGTTACTGTGATACTTACTTTTCAAGTACTATGTAGCCTAAGCCCGCAGCTTGTGGTCTCGCCTTAGCGTTCTCGCTTTCCGAGCCTGCGTTCCCGGGTTTGATTCCCGGCGGGGTAAGGGATTTTCACCTGCTCCGAGATGACTGGATGCTGCTGTGTTGTCTTCATCATGATCATAATTCATCCCCACTACGGTCGGAGGAAGGCAACGGCAAACCACCTCCACCGCCTGGTACGGCGATGCGAGTCTCCCACATCGTTCCCCTACGCTTTGTCAAGAAGCAGGGGACTTCATTTCCATTTCCACGTAGCATAAATTTTGAAGGGTTAGTAGTGAAAAATTTGTCGGTGTTTACTTTACGTTTCATTCATTTTAGGTGATACGTTGTCGCGAACTAAATGTAGCCAATATATCGGATTTCTTTTTAAAGTTGGAACGAAAGCCATATCTCGCTACAGCTTGGAGAAAATGGGTTATGATTATTTATGCGCGCTGGCGCCGAGCGCGCTGCCTGCTTATGCCACAGCCAAGTACCGTAGCCTGCAGCTCAGTCGCGAACATTTCGTGGAAATTCATGCGCCTTTTTCATGCTAGTGATCGCAAATCATTGTTGTTCTTACTGCTAGAACAAAATGATGAAGAAGAAGAGATTCTACTCCATCAGTTGCATAATGGAAAAAGTTGAAACATATACTATCCTTAAGATAAGGCTTGACAAAAATTTTGTTTGCGACACTTGTCAGTCGTTATTTATTAAACGAAGACGAAATGTTTCCCCCTTTAACTTTTCTTCATTTGGTTAAATCGGGAAGAATTCATCAAATTGATATTTGTATGCAATAATACCTGACGCGAAATTAGTCGTAACACTACCGTACCGTAAGGAAAGTCACAATACCTTGAAGACTTTAGTAGTCTATTTCTCATTTATTCTGTTCTAAATGGTGTTTTTCACTTACCTGTCAAATATGAACACAAACAGAACAATCACATTTTCACTTCATGTGAATATTCTACCGATTTCAAGACAGTAAAGCAAGTATGCATTAAAATTTTGCGCGTTCTGCACAACTACATAACAAATTAACTGCAATGTGTCAACACTTATCTAGCTAAGTCTGTCGTAGCCACAGAGACACACTTTCCATTATCTCATTAAGTCAGTTATGTCACACTTTCCGTAAATGACAATTCGTAGGCCACTATAGTACTACATCTAAATAAATGAACACCTTTAAAGGAAAGAAGGAAAGAGGACCAAGCGACACCACTGCGAAACTGTATCCAAGGTCTAATTTCGTTTGTGTTCGTGTGTGTGTGTGTGTGTGTGTGTGTGTGTGTGTGTGTGTGTGTATGTGTGTACCCACAAGTAATTCTATATCCACGTCTGTCCCCTACAAATCACTGTGAAGTACGTGGCAGAGGGTATGTCTTATTGTACCAGTAATAAGGGCTTTCCCCGTTCCAAAACGAAGGATCGCTAGAAGAATGACTGTTTAAATGCCTGTGTGCGTGATGTACGTAATCTAACATTGCCCTCACTTAAACCTGGTTCTTGAAACGTCGTAGGTAGGCTTTCTCGGGCTAGTTTACATCTTATCTTCAGATGTCTGATAGTTCGGTAATGTCAATATCTCAGTGAAACTCCCGGCAGGACAAACAAACCTGTGACTATCTGTGCTGTCCTTCTTTGTATAGTTCAATATTACCTGATAGTTCTGTTTAGTACGGGCCCCGTGCACTTGAGCAATTTTCTAGTAAGGCTTCTTTGCAGAATGACTCTATTCCCCTAGTTTTGTACAGTAAACCGAAGAACGATACCTGCTCTACCCCTGATTGGGCCTATATGATTATCCCATTGAACAGCCCTACAAAGCGTCACGCCCAGGTATTTGAGTTCTCGATTCCAGCGGTGACTCATTGATACTACACTAATAGGGTATTACGTTTTTTTCGTTTTGTGAAGGGTACAGTTTTGCAAACTGAACATTTAAAGAAAGGTACTAATGTCTGCACCGCATTGAACTCTTAGAAATACTAGGATGAATATCTATGTAGCTTCTTTCAGGCAGTACTTCACAACAGATAACTGCATCATCTGCAAAAATCTGAGATTACTATTAATATTGTCCATAAGATCAGAAATACACAACATGAAAAGCAAGAGTTCCCTGGGGCACACACGAATTATTTCTACACCTATTGATTACTCTCCATCCAAGATCGCTTGGTGCTTCCTCCTTAACAAAAAATCGTCAATCGAATCACAAATTTCCCTTGATACCCCATACGATCGTAGTTTTGATAATAAATATAGGTGTGGTACTTAGTCAAATGCTTTTCGGAAATTGAGAAATACTACTTCTACCTGGCTGCCTTTATTCATGGCTTTCAGTACGTCACGTGAAAAAAGTGCAGGTTAGGTTTCGTTTGATTGATGTTAACCAAATCCAAGCTGATTGGCATGGAGGTCATTATCTTCGAGATACGTCATTGTGTTTGAGCGCAGAAAGTTTTGTAAGATACCACAACAAATTTATGGGAAGGATATCGGACGGAAGTTTTGTGGATCACTGCGGCTACCCTTTTTGTAGGTGGATATAACCTATGCTTTCTTCCAACTGCTGGGCATAGTTTTTTATTCGCGGAATCTACGATAGATTATATTTAAAAGAGCGATTAACTCAGCTTCGATACAGAATTTGACAGGGATTCCATCAAGCCCTGGGGCTTTATTCAACTTTAACAAGTAGGAAAGCCCTTTATTGACTGCAAATATTAAGCATACAATTTGTTGAAAGATCGGAGGTATTGCTTTAAAATGTATTATAAAACAAATAATATCTTAGGCCGTTAGTGTTAGAAGCAAGTATGAAATAATTCATTTCGACTTCAGAAACGCCACAATTGATTTTGAATGAGGCACATAATTGGCTTATATGAAGTTCGATTTTCTACGTATTGCTCTCCATTCGATCACACGGTTGCTTACATACTTGCTTCAATATCTTTCAGGTGCTTTAAGATGTAATATACACTAATTCATTTCCAGTACTTAATACTGCACTGTACTTCATTTTATGTAACATATTGCATGTACGAAAATAAATTTTTTTGCAAATATTATTGCTATTTTGAAACAGTTTAGCAGCTATATCCCTCCCTGCTCCGGCCTTCGTCAAAATATTCTTTGTATCGTCTGTATAGTATAAGAAGTTGTACCTCCTCTCCTACTTGATAAGTTTTCCTGTTTCCATCAGTTCCATTGAGCGCACTGCGCGCTCCCCTATGACAGATCTGCCTCTCGCCGCTGTTAGATCAACCGTCAGTGTGAGAGCATAGCCAAACATGCGTCTGGAGGTGCTCACAAGTCGCTGACCGCGGCGGCGAATCTGTATTTTGAGACAGACCGGCTGCTCGCCGATGCCTTTGACGGCAAAGTCGCTCTTTGTGTAACCAATACGATGAAATAACGCACATTTCAACGATGAGGGGAACGTGCCGTGGCTCAAGGTCGCAGGCCGCGCAGGCAGACTGCGTTCTGTGTGGCTAGGTCTTTACTAAACACTACTTCGACAGACTTTAATACTTATCATTACTTTAGGACCCCTATGAAGATGGAATAATAGAAGAATTTGAAGACACAATGAAGACCGGCGTGTTTCGCTTTGGAATCTTTTAGTAAGCACTAGGGCATTACGGAGGAGCTCAACAAATTCTAGTAGACGACACTACAAATGAGGCGTTGTGTATCACGGAGAAGTTTACTATCGGAATTCCGCGAGCGTACGTTTCAAAACAAAGTTGGGTAACATATTACTTGTTCTCACTTACTTGTTGCAAAATGACAACGACGAGAAAATCAGAGAAATTGGAGCTCTAACGGAGTTCTACCAACAATCGTTCTTTCTATGCGGTGTTCGTGAATTCTACAGGGAGGAGGAGAAAAGACATTGCTACAAGATGTAACCATAGCTACACGCCGTACGGTCAACCTGGAGCACAGATGTTGATGCAGTGGCGAATCACACGAACTACCGTTATATAAGGACCGATCAAAAAGTTTACGTTTGAGAGCGTTGTTGCAGCGTACGTACAACATAGCGCGACTCCGATACTGGTAAATAAGCACAGACGTGAGCGCAAAGTATTAGTGTGTCATTCGTGTCTTTCCGACGTGCGTGCGAGAAGTGTCAAATATGGTGACGCTATTACCAGTCACCTCCAACAGAACCACCGACGTGCTGTTTTTCTTTACTTGGCTGCTTAACGACAAACACTGGTAGACATGAATCGGGGAATGAGGAATGTGTGTAGGACAGCATGTCTGTCGAAAACCGCTGCTGTGAAACGGTGCACCAAGTTCATCATAGCGCACGTTCCTATATCAAAAGTCGTAACGCAGAGGTTAGGCCAACGCACGTGAGGAACACCAGAGCACCCAACCTATACTCAAGATCTCTCCCCATGCAATTATCACGCATCCAGTCCCATAAAAAACGCCTTGAAGGGGCGACGATTCTTGTCGGACGAGAATGTGTGGCAGGCAGTTACGTCCATCACACAGCAGAACACAGTATTTTACCAAACTGGTGTCTTCAACCTGGTGCTTCGGCTCACGGCGTTCTTGTCTGATAGGCATACTGATTCTGGGCTGTACGGCCGCCTAACGGAAACTTTCTGATCACAACTTATATTCCTGTATGAAAACACTATCAGAATTTCAAAACTGATATTAAGTACGAACTCACCGCTAGTTAGGTTAACTACTCGATGATTGTAAATACAAAATGAGGTAACAGTTGTTATCTTCCTGTTATACTGTCTGAAGAGAGTAATACGAGGAAGAAATTTCTGGTAGAGAATCACACGGAAATATTACTTTGTATGAATTGGAAGGAACACATAGAAAATGTTGTGGGGAAGGCTAACCAAAGACTGGGTTTTACTGGCAGCACAAATTAGAAAATGTAACCGACCTACTAAGGAGACTGCCTACACTACACTTGTCCGCCCTCTTTTAGAATACTGCTGCGCGGTGTGGGATCCTTACCAGGCCTGACGGAAGTTCAAAGAAAGGCAGCACGTTTTGTATTATAGCGAAATATGGGAGAGTGTGTCACAAAAATGATACAGGATCTGGGCTGGAAATCATTAAAAGAAAGGCGTTCTTCGTTGCGATGGTATCTTCTCACGAAATTCCATTCACCAACTTTCTCCTCCCAATGCGAAAATATTTTGTTGACACCGATCTACATTGTGAGGAACGATCACCACGATAAAATACGCGAAATCAAAGCTCGTACGGAAGGATATAGGTGTTCATTCTTTCCGCGCGCTTTACGAGACTGGACTAATAGAGAATTGTGAAGGTGGTTCGATGAACCCACTGCCAGGCACTTGAATGTGATGTGCAGAGTATCGATGTAGATGCAGATGTAAAGGGAGAAATGTGACAGATAGAACTACTGACGAGCTGAGAAGTCCATTACCGACACAAAGTACTAACTCGTGGGGCTTGGCTGCTAACTTAAACACAGTAGTCTTAATGTTACTACGTAGTATGGAACAAAAAGCAGTGTTATTAACTTGAAATATGTAATCAATATTTCAGTCTCTTTTCCGGAAAATAAATAATATTTACAAGCAAATGCTGTTGTGTCCATTTTAAAATGCAGCACGATACACGATCCATTAATATCAGATTAATATATTACATCGACATCGAATGGGAGTATTGCATATTGTCTTGATCATCCACAATAGGTATGAGGACACATGAAAGCCGCAATACTACTGTACCAATCCTCTGATGAACCACCAGATAAATTAAAACTAACTTATTCTTACTTTCATTCATCATAATCGATTATTTAAACCATGACACACTGCACCAGTTACGTATCTTTTTGCACATAGCACGACGCGTTTCGAGAGTATACTCTCAGTGTCAAATGCATTTGTTTACATAAGCATTTTTCTGAATCTCTTGCACTGTAGTCATCTTTTTGAGGTCATGCTGCAATCGGAAAATCGGACAAAATAACTCGATGATAGTCTTATAAGCTAATTTTAGAATGTTTGTCTGTGCCTCCTCCATCACCCAGAATATCACACACACGCAAATCATCACTCGCACTGTTTGTTTTCGAAATCAAAATATGTTACAGAGATATTTCGATAGAACGGTTTCACAAAATGTTTGGATACAGTCAATGGTGTTACATTTTCTGTGGATTACATTACTCACTTAAAACTGTCAATCTCTAGTTTATGGTAACTGCTGGTTATTAAAAACTTTTAGATAATCGACGATGCTTTATATTCTACTTCGTAGCAAATATGAATAGAGTCTATGAAGAAATAAACGTATTTATGGAATTTCCTATTTATGAAGTTCTCCATGTTGTGATTCTAAGATCGTGCTGTGAGAAACAAGTGTAATTCTAAACATTTCCATAACCAGTACTGTCACATATGATCATGAAAACATTTGCTTCATTTTCGTACTGCCAGGAGTCGTTTTCTAAATTGAGTACAAATATCTGGATATTTAAAATTTTAGCTAACAGATGTATAAGTAATTCATTATATCCTGCTTAATATTACCATAACTTGCTCACTTCCGCTGTACGTCAGTTGATCTAATTTCTTCATGTCTATGATGGTTCATACCTTCAGGAGTCTGAGGTGAGTAATTTTAACAAAAGTACCTAGGATTTTATTTCGAATATGTATATCTATAACTATCGTGAGGGCATGCAATTAGAATATCTTAGGCTTCATTTTCTGTAGGAGGTTCAAACTAGCCTCAAATTTTCTCATACGCTGTAATAAAGTAGCAGTAAAAGAGTAAACACAAATTGGTGGAAATGACAGCTTTAAATGGTTGATTATTATCATGTGTATTCTCTATTTCTCTTCTAAATGAGTACTAAAGTAAAGGTTTAATTTCCATACTAATTTAATTCATTGTTCTTTCTCAAGTTGTACATAGAAATTAGCTACGTCCGGGAAACACGATAGGTTTCCTTTCAAGGTCGGCACCACAGCCTAGGTGAATTTGAAGAAAGACTTGGTTCCACCACACTGTATATTTTAAACCTGTACTTTATAAAGCACTGCTAGTTTCGAGCGTGGTTCATTCTCTGGTACACATCTGCTGTGGATGTACTTGAAAATGGCCACGCTCGAAAGTAGCAGTGCTTAATAAAGTACATGTTCAAAATTTATAATGTGGTAGAACGAAGTCTTTCTTCTTTGAATTTTAATCCAACCCCTGACCCTCTCTTTTATTTCCATCATTGCTTCTTCGACGTACTGATTGAATAATAACGACGAAAGGCTACATCTTTGCCTTGTGTCCATTGGTTTTCCATTCTTTTTATTCTCTCTTGGTTCTTGTATATCTTGTATGTTTCCTAAGGCTTGAAGCTTCTTTTTGAGGGTTTACGTTCTCGAAAGATTTTTCTAGCTTTGATAAATCCTATGAAGGTGTCTCGAATTTTTTGATGTCTCTCCATTTCCCACCGCAACTTCAGAACTGTTTCTCTGATGCCTTTGCTTTTTCTAAAGCCAAACTTATCGTCATCTAACAGCTCCCTGATTTGCTTTTCCTTCTTATATACTGTATATTATTCTAACCAGAAACTCAGATGTTTGGTCTGTTAAAATGATTAAACGACATCTCTCGCTTTTATCTTGCGTTGATGTAGCCTATTCGAAATTGCGTGGTTGGTTGGTTGGTGGTTTTAGAGAGTAAAGAGGCCAAACAAATTGTGTGGGAGATATTCTTCCGAAAATTCTATGGTATGTCTCCAGCCTCATAGACTGTACAAACTGACTTGAATGATCGTATAGTTGCTGCTTCCCCCAATGACTTTAGAAATTCAGAAAGAATTCACGTGTGCCCTCTGCCTTCCTTGATCCCAAATCTTGTAAAAAAATTATAGACTCGTGACTCTAATACCAGATCTCCTAGTCTTCTACTCGTAAATCGAGACCCATTCTGTTTTCTATAGCGTCAGCAGACAATGACTCCCATCGTAAAGACATCCAATGTGATCTTTTCATCTGTCTCTACTGTCTACTGTCCTTTGCATTGAACATAGTATTACTTTCTTATTCTTAATGTTGACGTCATTGGTCTTGATTTCACCGAAAGTTGTTTTGAGTTTTATACCCACTGATTCTGTACTTCCAACGAAAATTTAGTTTTCGATTTCTTCACATTCTTTCTGCGGCCATTTTTCTTTAACTTTCCTGTGCTAACGAATTATTTCATTAGTATATGATTTATATTGCTATATCCATATCTTTTTCTGTAGATTTGTGTTTGTTAGTAAACTGAAATATTTCTCCTGTTAACCTAAGCTTTCTACTTTGCAGTGACCCCTTTCTAACCAGCACTTGTCGGTCCAACTTCTAAAGCTTTAGATAATTTTAAACGCTTATCAGGATTTCAGAATACTTAAGTATCTTTCATCCGTACCCAGTGATTCTTCCTGACATTTCTCTTACCTTCATCTGAACTTCATTGCAATTTGAGTTAGGGTTCATAGTGACGACAGATACTGTGCTCCCGTTTCTACGTCTTTTTCATTTCTGCCTTCCGTTGGGCAGTGCAGCAGCCGCTTCTCTACATCTGTGTCAGAAAAGTTCGGTGAACACTTGGCTTCCTTGAGAGGTTCCCTTCACCTCGGTCGTATTGAGAATGAGTTTTATCTGAAACGCTGATCATGTCAAACTCAAAATGCTCAAATTACAAGAGCCCTGCATGGAGGTATCAAGGTGAACTGTTTCTAGATAAGGTAAAAGCTTACGAATCAGTACCAAAATGGGGTCTATTAAAGACGCTGTGGAAACAAAGTACATTTCAAATTGGATATTTTTGGAGAAATTAATTTGCAGTGTGGTTAACAGCAAAGACTGTGAACGTAGAACACTTCTGTTTCACCGAACTAGTATTCAGAAGACAGAATCAATTAATAAAAAAGAAAATGAAGCTACCGCTAGTGAGGAGCACGGCGCCCGATTTTAATTTTGAAAACTAACGAAATATTCAGCTCACTAACCAATTTCCATTAACAACAACACAATTAATTTCTCCAAAAAAAACCATTTACAAAGGCTCATGTGAGATATCTAATTACGTATGCAACTACATTGAAATAGCCTCAGAGAACGGCGCACTATCCTGGTTGGCGAGCCGTCCACAGATACAGAAATAACTTTGGGTGTGCCCCATGAAAGATTCGATTAGATTAGACATACTTTTGTTCCATACACCATAGTGAGCAAAAGTAAAGTCGTATGTCGGCTGGCAGACCCAAAACGGCTGATTCAGCCCCCTAATTGGAAAGGTTTCTTTTCCTTCACCTAAAATGGTTCTTTTCCTCCATGAAATGTGATAGGCCTGTGCTTAAGTGTATCTGATAAGTGTAGGTGAGTAGGGTAACAGGGCCAGTACATATTAAAATAACGATTGGGCATGTTATCATCAAGGTCAGGAGGAACCGCAGTCATCTCCCTGCATGCTAAATTCCACTCCGTGCACGCATCTCGGGCACTTGAATGTGGTACATTCGAGGTCACTGAATTACTGTGCACGTTGCCGGCCGGAGTGGTTGAGCGATTCTAGGCGCTACAGTCTGGAACCGCGCGACCGCTACGGTCGCAGGTTCGAATCCTGCCTCGGGCATGGATGTGTGTGACGTCCTTAGATTAGTTAGGTTTAAGTAGATCTAAGTTCTAGGGAACTGATGACCTCAGAAGTTAAGTCCCATAGTGCTCAGGGCCATTTGAACCACTTGAACTGTGCTCGTTCTAGCCCAGATAAGGATTTAGGACAACTGTATGAGTCAAAGATAGTAGGAAACCATTCTACCCATCTTCGTTGCTGGGCAATGAGAGCACCTTAAAATGGCAGGAAACATCTCCCTCCTCCTCCTTTTATTACTAGGGCAATTGCATGAGCCTCATAATTAAGGGTCTGTTCACCATAGCGAGAGGATCGTCTCGAAGCACCAGAGACACCGACCTCCACCCCCCCCCTCCCCGCCCCAATCAAATTAAAATAATAATAAGCATGTAAGTATAATTAATCCATTCCTCTCATAATTAATTGCTATTTATAATTTTGAGATAATTTGTTGCAATTTTACCGATTTTAAAATTACTCTCATCTCCATCCTAACATACGATGTTAAACAATTACCACAGCATATTATTTAACAAATTACGTCAAACTCCTGAGTTAAATAATTTCCATAATGTATTAATTCACAACTAATACATTCTTTCACAGATTTTAAATGTTTAACAAACACCATAACGCGATATTGAAACAAATCATGACAAATTCTGCATTAACCAGTTTCTGCAATGCATTACTAACAATAAATATGCTTTTGTTGAGCATATTTGGCAGGTCTTGTTGAGCTTATTTATTGTTAGTAATGCACTGCAGAAACTGGTTAATGTCTTTCTTGAGCTTGTGCAAGATAAACAAATGCCACAACACGATATTTAAACAAATAAACGCTTTCTACATACCAAGACTATAACATCTCTATATTACTAATGTGTGTATATGTGATGTAATAGTCTATGTGTTAAAATTGGCAGTTTGTCCTGTTGGTATAAATGCTATAACATAATGAAGTGATGACGTTTCCTGTATGCACACCAGAGAATGATCACCACCCAGTATTCCAGAAACTCACGTACATAACTTTAAGACACTTCAATATTGAACGATTCCCATAACGCATTATTTAATAACAAATACACTCTTGCTTAGAAACAGGCCAAACATACTCCTTGCATTGTCAGTATGTGACGTCACAATAAGAGTAACCTGTAAATAACAACAAAAATATCCACATACACTACATCACTAAATTCACGCTGTAAACAATTACCCTCACCACCCTTGTAACTTGATACCAAAAATATCACTAACCGGCTGCCTTAGAGAAGTCAGAGAGTGAAAGAATACTGTACACTTGTAACTAACGATGGAGAATCCGAGTAGGAGCAATACTGCACATTGCTAAATTCCACCATAATCAATTTCTCCACCACTGGATAGGAATGATAGAGAAATACACTTTACACAAAAAAAAAACTAGAGGGAATGTGTCTCCAGTCAGCTCAGTGTCCGCTGCCTTGCCAAAAGCAAGAAGCAAAGGAGAGGAACTATTTCGGATGTCAGCCGCTGCTGTGCTTGTATCAGCAGTCGACACGACCCAGAGCACTGACATCACCTGCCTTGTTCGTCAGTAATGGTCGAGATAGAATAGTAGCTCCGAGACCATTAGAAAAACGAAATAGCATCTAAGAAAGATCAGTAATGCCCACATGATGGCAGCACCTGTGATAAATATTAGACACTAACCGCTGGAAGCAGAGGTTTGACAAATCAGACATAATACTACCACCATAGCATCCATGAACAGTGGAGAATGCAAGCCGTATTAAGCACTCTGATATTTTAGTTACATATCTCTCTAATTCCGGGATATTTCAATAAATTAAACGTTATTAACATGCCAGTACCGGTAGCAAAGTTGTCTTGTACAGGAAACATTTTCTTTTGGTATTGTTATTATATGAGCCAAACTAAAAATGTTCTGGCAAACTGACAATGGCAACTATACAGTGAGTTGTTTACTGGTGTTAGGCTGTCTACCATGATGGAATCATTAAGAAATCTGTGCGTTGTTTACGTATGCAGTAGTAAACTGAGATTGTTGTATCATTATATCAGTATCACTGCACAAGATTCACCCCGCTCCCTCCCACACAAACACACACACACACACACATAATTTCTAAATGTTATTACCTACCTTATTAGAATATGATAGATAAGGGTGGTTTTTAACTGGGAGCGAAGGAAGTATGATGCATACATATATTTGTAGGTGGTGTATTATTTACCTAATCTTTATGAGTGTACTTACTTTCTAATAAATTCTCATAGCCTACAATATTCTTGCATGGCCAGAGCAATTCAGTTTTACCCAAAACACTCACTCTGTAAGAACGACTACATTTTTAAATGCATCTCTAAATCAGTCTAAGATAACAAAGGACTCTTTCATATAGTGTAGACAGCGCCTAATACACCGAAAAATATGTACTTGAAATTCATTTCACATAATGCATCATGCAAGTGATAAATAATTCTAGTTTAGGTATTTTACAACTGTAACCATTTCCAGCGGGTTATTAGCGATAGTGTTATGGGCCACAACATATTTACACATTTACTGATGTATGTTTGTAACGTTAGAGCAGTAAGGACTCTGACACACTGGTTAAGACGGCACAAACCAATCAGTCACTTTTCGAAGGTGTGTCTTATTACTGCAGAATGACATTAGCACTACATATGTGTTCTTTACACTTGAAAGCAGCCAAACCTAATTCAATTATATCCAATTTTTTGGCGGTATTGTTCCACGCAGCTGACCCATTTAACGTCATCCAGTTCCACTTCGTAACAAGAGTGTATGTGTAGGTTTAAATAATGCACTCCGGCAATTATTAAACGATGGAACATCGACAGATGCATGCTGGCTGACTGTCAGATATACACTCCTGGAAATGGAAAAAAGAACACATTGACACCGGTATGTCAGACTCACCATACTTGCTCCGGACACTGCGAGAGGGCTGTACAAGCAATGATCACACGCACGGCACAGCGGACACACCAGGAACCGCGGTGTTGGCCGTCGAATGGCGCTAGCTGCGCAGCATTTGTGCACCGCAGTCTTTAACACTGGTAGCATGCCGCGACAGCGTGGACGTGAACCGTATGCGCAGTTAACGGACTTTGAGCGAGGGCGTATAGTGGGCATGCGAGAGGCCGGGTGGACGTACCGCCGAATTGCTCAACACGTGGGGCGTGAGGTCTCCACAGTACATCGATGTTGTCGCCAGTGGTCGGCGGAAGGTGCACGTGCCCGTCGACCTGGGACCGGACCGCAGCGACGCACGGATGCACGCCAAGACCGTAGGATCCTACGCAGTGCCGTAGGGGACCGCACCGCCATTTCCCAGCAAATTAGGGACACTGTTGCTCCTGGGGTATCGCCGAGGACCATTCGCAACCGTCTCCATGAAGCTGGGCTACGGTCCCGCACACCTTTAGGCCGTCTTCCGCTCTCGCCCCAACATCGTGCAGCCCGCCTCCAGTGGTGTCGCGACAGACGTGAATGGAGGGACGAGTGGAGACGTGTCGTCTTCAGCGATGAGAGTCGCTTCTGCCTTGGTACCAATGATGGTCGTATGCGTGTTTGGCGCCGTGCAGGTGAGCGCCACAATCAGGACTGCATACGACCGAGGCACACAGGGCCAACACCCGGCATCATGGTGTGGGGAGCGATCTCCTACACTGGCCGTACACCTCTGGTGATCGTCGAGGGGACACTGAATAGTGCACGGTATATCCAAACCGTCATCGAACCCATCGTTCTACCATTCCTAGACCGGCAAGGGAACTTGCTGTTCCAACAGGACAATGCACGTCCGCATGTATCCCGTGCCACCCAACGTGCTCTAGAAGGTGTAAGTCAACTACCCTGGCCAGCAAGATCTCCGGATCTGTCCCCCATTGAGCATGTTTGGGACTGGATGAAACGTCGTCTCACGCGGTCTGCACGTCCAGCACGAACGCTGGTCCAACTGCGGCGCCAGGTGGAAATGGCATGGCAAGCCGTTCCACAGGACTACATCCAGCATCTCTACGATCGTCTCCATGGGAGAATAGCAGCCTGCATTGCTGCGAAATGTGGATATACACTGTACTAGTGCCGACATTGTGCATGCTCTGTTGCCTGTGTCTATGTGCCTGTGGTTCTGTCAGTGTGATCATGTGATGTATCTGACCCCAGGAATGTGTCAATAAAGTTTCCCCTTCCTGGGACAACGAATTCACGGTGTTCTTATTTCAATTTCCAGGAGTGTATCTGCTGCTCTAGTGGTGTGGCGGGTGCAGTAACGTGTGACATGCTTCAACATTCTCGATGAACTGTGAATGTGTATTTCTAATGGTATGTAAACTATGCAGAATATCCGAAAACATCAACGTATCTTTCATGTCATCCATGGCTGAAGTATCATATAAATTAAGGGGCATGAAATAAACCCAAACCAAATGTGCCCCCCCCCCCCCCCCCAGATAAAACTTCCGTCAACACAAAATGTTGGCTGCCAAAGACAACCCTTATAGACACACAAAAAACCACGTATGGATTGTAAATAACTTTACTACTTCCCTGCTAGTCTTTCTCTTACACACCAACACATGGTTTGATGTTTGGTGGTCACATGTCACCATTTTACTGAAAATCGAAGCGTTATATCCATGAATCTGATCCAATAATCCAGCTACTTGACCATCAGACGCATTTTTACATGACATAACCATAACTTTTTTTCTGTCTCCTCTAAATGGCTTCCAGGATTTCCTTGATAATTTTTTTCCCACTATGCCTATTGCTTATGCAGTATGGCCCACACACGGGGTAATATGGCAGTTTCGGGTTTAGGGTGTATCTCCTTTTCACTATTAAAGCACATAAATGTGGCGTCATCTCTTTACTGTATCTAACTAGTGCTTACATTAAACAATCCTGCAGCTTCTATGGTAAGTTCCAATTACACCAATTGTATAATGCTTTTTGTTTTTACTAAGTGTATGTGAGACGTCCTCTATTTCCTATTACCTAGTGCTAATATTGCACCCAACAGTGATTTGCATCCCTCCATCAAGCCAGAGAGAATTCACAAAGTTGGTCCAATCGGCAACTTAGCACGGTCCAACTCCATTAAGTTGGCTGACAGATAATAAATAATGATTGAGGCAGATTAATCGATTTCCATGTAGTTTATCCACTCTACCAAAACAAATGATCGTTACGTATAGTTATTTCGCAGTTTAAAAAACTCAGCAACAAACTTAAAGTGTGACTGTTGGTAAACCTGCACATTAGTTCTAATATCCTGAATTTTTCCGTTGGGAGATTTACGTGGCAGAAAGAAATATATTGCAACTTTGTAGATGATTTGCTTCTGCTTGCAATTCATACTTGCGCTGTCTAACATACGTACACTATTTTCCAGGTATCTCGTGGTACTTTATCACGTAAATCAAGCCTTCGTGATTTTGCCTGCAGTTTAACTGGATCCCACTCCATGTCGAACAAAACTTGGATTTACAAATAATTGTCGAGCAGAATGTCATGTATTGAGAAAGATAAGTTCCTGCAGCTTTAATATAATACCTATGTCATGGACTGAGAATGATTAGTTTCTGCACCTTTAATATAATACATTTGTCGTATTTGTTGGTGTCTGTGTTATCGAAAAACGACTGCAGTTCGTCTACTGGTCAACTTTTTTTAAGCAGAGTATTTCTGTGTTTGGTACTGCCATTACAAACGTTGCATTACAAAAATACAGTCTTCTACAGGATATACATTCCATACTGTTTTTGAAACGCAATTTTCAAAATTACATATAGTCAGTCTTCCGGTAGAGCAAATGGAATCAGATGTGTAAGAAAGATTACCACTAAGATGTAGTCAACAATACGCCTCTCAGTCTTATTTTTTAGTAGAGAAATGCTACCACAACGTTAATGTGCTCTTGTTACTGCAGAATACCAGTAGCACTACATTTATACTGAAAAGGAGTTAATCCTCGACCAGTACCACTCTGTAGAAAGAGTGTATTTGTTGCGCTGTGCTACTTGTTAAACGTTAATACCATGAGATGCAGACAGCTTTCGCTGGCTGACAGATAGATAGTGCCCCGGGCAGCTCTGACAGTTTAGGCGCCCCGGATCTACCACATAGCAATGAGTTGTATTCTCACAGTCTGCATCTTGTTGATCTCAGAGGAACTGTGAACATGTATCTCTAATGCAGCATATCTGTCAAGAAACAACTTATCTTCTATACCTCTCTCTCATGTCCGAAGTATCAAATACATTAATATGCCTATAATAAAACTGAAAAGATGACTAAAATTATAATAAAAATCTTAAAATTACACATAATAGCATTATTTGCTAATCTAAGTCTTGGAGATGAAGATAAAATGTGTGCTGTCATTACAACCCATCCACTTAGGTGTTTGGTAACTTATTTTTTGTATTAATTAATGGACGTAAGCTCTTTTCGCCCTTTGTAATCTAGCACCTAACCAGCTGAGCTATAACATCAGCGCGTCTTTATAGTTCTTATGGATGCAATTTGTCCCTCCACAGGTTGGTAGTAGACTAAGGGGAAAGCGACCTTAAAGCAGTTACAAGGATCAAGGTCCGTTATTCATTCATCACGATGTTTTTCATTTGTCCACATTTTTTATTATTTTCCATATTATTTCACATTTTACATGTTGTTCATACTTTTTCTCCAAACTCTGTGTATAAATTTTGTGCTCTTTGCTTATCCTACCAGGTTTCCTTTGCATCCAACAGTGATTTGGATTCCTTCAGTAAGCCAGAGAGAACTCACAAAATGTCTGCAAGATCACTTGTTCCTCTTCTTCAAAATATCATCTCAGAAAAAAATTCCAACACACAATGCCCACTGCCAAAGCCGACCATTACATACATTAGAACACATACATGAATTTCGAATAATATTACAGTTTCCCTGCTTCCTCTTGCACACGGAAGACGTGTTTGGATATGAGGTGGTCAGGAATCTCCATTTTGTTAAACAAATCCCAGAAGAGTCTTGTGTTATAGCCACGAAGCTGATGCAGTGGTTCAGACACTTTATCCATTAGAACATGCATTTTAATATCAGTCAACTCCACTTTATATCAAATATATATTACCTATAAATCACTTCAGGATTAGCTACCTGACTGTAGAGTGAGCCCACTTATTGTTAAAGCGTTGCACCCTCTATGGCCTGGGTCCATGCTCTGATTCGATTGGGAAGAGCTTCATAAAGCGCTTATATATTCTCATGGCACAAGCTTGGCACAACTGTTATAAATGGCCCTTGATATCCTAGATACTGGCCCTGAACAGAACTGAGATCCAAACTAGTTCCACACACGTTCTGTTGGGGAAAGGTTTGGGAACCTTATGGGCTTGGTAGCACCTCGTCATCACGCACACAGAGTTCATAGAGACACTTGCATTTTCTGAACAAGCATTGCCTTGTTGCAAAAGTCCACTGCAACACTATCGCATGAGAATGCAGGAAGGCAGTGATGTACCATTTCGCCGTCCGAGTTTCCTCTATCAGCCCTGATCTGAAGTCATACCCAATTGCTCCCCACACCATGACACCAGTAGTAACACCACTATACTTCTCTTGCCATACTTGCTGTGGTCTCACTAGCTCACTAACTCAGTCACTGACGCACTAACTCGCACTCCAGTTTGGTGTCTGTCATTCATTCGCACAGCAGGCTTAGGCTACGATAGAACATAGTGTCAGATTATAGCAAGATTATCGATATTGTCTGCAAGAGGACAAAGATTGAAGAGCTTGTACCATCAAACATGGACTCTATTCCAGTTAAGTAAAAACTCATGGATATGAAGTCCCATGCTTCTTGACAGAGTGTAGGGGAACAATGTGGTAGACCTGCACCACCGTAGTAGGCAAGGTCCTAATGGAGGTGGTTTGCCTTTGCCTTCTTCCGACCGTAATGGGGATGAATGATGATGATGAAGACGACCCAGCAACACCCAGTCATCTCAGTGCAGGTGAAAATCCCTAACCCCACCGGGAATCAAACCTGGGACCTCGTGCTCGTGCTCGGGAAGTGAGAACGCTACCGCGCGACCACGAGCTGCCGTCTAGAAACTTATAGTTCATGTAAATATAAAACGTGTTAATCCATGAGTATATTTATATTGTAGAAAGAGGATACCAGCGACCATTAAATTCCATGGTACAAGACTACAATGGCGACGCGGATACTACAATGGCGACGAGGAGACTACAGTGACAATGAGCATAATAGAGTGGCGATCGGAGTTAATCAATGTGGCCCACGCTTTTGCTTGCTTCTCTTGTATTTTTGTTTTCAGTGGTGATCGTATTTTTCATTGTTAATTTCTTGTTGTGTTCTTGTGTGTATTCCAGCAGGGGAGCCGCAGAAATAATCAAATTTCTCTTTTCATAGGCTTTGATTGGTTTTTGTTATAACGTATTTGTGTGAACCATGAATTCCCCGTCACCTCCACCCCCCGTCCCACCACGCCACAGTCACAAGCGGTCAATGTGATGGATCTAACAAGTTTTTCAGTTTCAGAACCAACAAATTGCTACCTTGCTGACGTCGGTAGAACAACTATTGGCCGCACAAGCTGCCTCGGCCGCTCAACCGACCAACCAACCAGCTCAACAAGTGCCGCCGACCAGCATACGAAAGTTCTGGCAATTTAACGACACAGAAGAGTCTGGAACACTAACTCAGTTCCAAGGACATTGTCAAGTTCATCGCGCTCAATGTACTGTACAGTTACAAAATTTTCTTTCGATCGCTGTGTGAAGAGGCATGGCACTGCTCTTTGGCACACTTAAGACCAAATAACATATCAGACATTTCCACGAAGGAGAGGCACCACAGGACATTTTATTTGCCACTGTGTTCAATATAAGTTTGATGACTTCCATTAAAAAATGTACACGCTTGAATTCCACAGCGAAATACAGTGATGTGCGATCACTTTTCCAAGCACTGCAAATCTTATAGCAATATGATTCGGGTGCCATAGCGGCCGGTAAGTTTAAGCAGGCCTCCATTTGTAGGGTCGAGTCGCCCCTTGCTCGCGACCGCTCGATGCAGGCACAATAACGAGCGCGTACACAGCCGCCCTGACAGCCACGTAGACATGTAAACAGGACTGTGAATTTAATGAAGTCTTGCCCTAGATGTTTTGCTCGGCATAAAAAAATGGCTCTGAGCGCTATAGGACTTGACACCTATGGTCATCGGTCCCCTAGAACTACTTAAACCTAACTGACCTAATGACATCACACAAACCCACCCATTACGAGGAAGAGAAATCGGCATAAAAGATAGGATTGCCCATCACGTAGCGCAACTTATTAAAAGTGTGGAAAAAGGGCTACGTCCAAGCAGCTTTTTGCAACGGTGCTAAAACGCCACAAGCCTGCTCCCAGAAAAAAAGAGGCCTGTGCACATGCAGTGAACGCTGTGTTTTCAAAATCTCTGACAGGTTCTGACAAAATTAAGATTAAGATTGTGCCTCCTTCTCGACCTAGGGCTGTGCAACGACGTTCTAACAAACTATTTGTCTCATTAGGAATTGCTGGCCGCCGCCTGAACTTTCAGTTGGACACAGGTGCCTCAGTAACTTTGCCTAATCGTGCCGTGTATAAACAATTAGGCACACCACTCATTTCTAAATCTAGTCAGCACCTCACGCCTTACAACGAACACGAAATTCCAAGGCTTGGGAATTCCAGAGCTATGACCAAGCAGTTTGTATCCAATGGCACAATAACGCTAATTTTGCCCGCTCCCAGGAAAAAGAGTAGTGAACGCTGTGTTTTCAAAATCTACAACAGGTTCTGACAAAAGTAAGATTAAGGTTGTGCCTCCTTCTCTTGAAATCAAGAGACAGTGAGAACATTTTCGGTTTAGATGTCTTTGATTTGTTTGGACTTAGCATCCAAGACAATGTACTTTCATGCGAGTGCAGTCTTTCTCGGCGTATTCCACTGACGAATTCTTCTCGGGTTATCAGCCGAGTGGTGGCATCATCTTGTCGCAACGTTTCAATGAGTTTTGTACCCATCATCTTCTGGTGAAGTCTTCGTAGTGGTAGACTCTTAACAAGTTCCCATTTGCGGTGCCTACGGCTTCTACCTCACCACATAGCACCATTCAAGTGTTGTCCTCCATATTTTACGTCGAAGGTTTGCTAGAAGTACTTGTGTCGGACAACGGAGCACAGTTGACTTCACATGATTTTGCAAAGTTCTGTTAACGAAATGGCGTCCGCCATCTATCAAGTGCCCCGTTTCAGATCCATTCCAACGGAGGAGCAGAACGCTTCGTACGCGCTTTTAAACAACAGAGGGCCACTCTTCGCACCACCCACACACGGCAACAAGTGCTGCAGCTCTTTCTCGCCTCCTATGGGTCCCACCCATGGGCCGGACCATCACCGTCCGAACTTCTGCAAAGGCGCCTAGTCGCCGCCATCGGATGCTGCTACACTTGCTACACCCACCGCAGCATCCGGATCTGACAACGGTCCGCAAGTATCGCTTTACGCCGCGCGATCTTTTTCTGTTCACGGTTTATGGCAACCGTGTGTGCTGGGAAAGAAGCGTGATCCAGGAACGCATTGGCTCTTTTATGTACTCGATTCATGTCCCGATGTTTTGCAGCGCGCGCCGCCACCAGAACCAAATTCGTGCTTATCATTTGCCCTGTGATTCTGCTGCTTTTCTTCCCCCAGATTCACGGCCTCACGGGACCGCGAGGCCTTTGCAAACGTCCGCTGGTGCCACCAGGGCACCCCAGGAGGAGCGGATTAATGATGCGCCCTCGTCCCTGCCGTCTCTTCTCGCCGACCCGACAAACCTGGAACCGCCGTCGCCCCAGGACACGCCCTCAGGCCTGGACGTGTACCCTGGAGCGTGTTGCTGTCAGCTCGCAAGCCAGATGGCGGAGTACGGTCGGGAGTACGCCGTCCTCCACAGTCACGGCTCACGGCTCATCTCTACATACAGCCCACGACAAGGGTGCAGTATTTCGGGAGGAGGGGGGAGGGGGGCGGGGAAATGTGCTGGCGTAAGCTGTCGCCATCAGTACACAGGTTGGCAAAGATGTAGCGCGAAGATCAAATGCACCTAACAGAAAAGAGCCCGAAGACAGACTCGCAAGCAACAAGCCGCAAACGCCCTCTCGACTGCAAGTACTTCGATCGCCGCCGTTGACCGGAGGGTCTCATTACGCCACTAACTCAGTCACTGATGCCTTAACTCACGCTCCAGTTTGGCATCTGTCATTCTTTTGCACAGAAGGCTTAGACTACGACAGTACATAGCGTCAGATTATAGCAAGATTACCGATATTGTCTGCAAGAGGGCAAGGAGTGAAGAGCTTGTACCATAACACAAGGACTCTATTCCAGTTAGGTAAAAACATACATTTCATGTAAATAAAGAATGTGTTAAACCACGAGTGCATGTTTATTGTATAAACAGGTTACCAGTCACCAATAACATCCTCCCCCTTACTTTCATGAAACAGGGTTAGCCAGTGAAACGGACAGATTGGAGATGGTCTTGACAGCTGGAATGTGAATGGTGGGGGTAATGGTAGCCGGCCCCGTTCTACCTGAATGTCCCGCCATTTAGTTGCGATGGATCGTTGGATGGGTGAACATCGCGGCTGCGCGGTTAAAGTGTATTATACGAATGGTGAGAGTTTCGTGAAAACGTAACGTGCTTTTCGACACCATTTCAACATACCGCGCAACAGGCCTCTTCCCTCGGATAACGCAATTCGTTCGTGGATAAACAACCTTGAACAAACTGGATCAACGTCTAAAAAACGAGATGAGAGTGCAAAAACCTTCCGAACCCCTCAAAACATCGCTGCTGTTCCACAGGCAATGCTCAGAAATCCACGCCGATCTGCCTAACAGCATGCTCTACGTCTTGAAAAAAGTAACACTTCAGTGAGAAGGATTTTTCGTCAAGATTTACATTTTCACCCATACAAAATACAGATTGTGCAATCTCTCAAAACAAATGACTATCAGAAACGATTACAATTTTGTGAGAAAATGGCCAGAAGACTTGAAGAAAATGACGACCAAGTAAACCACTTTTCTATGAGCGATCAGGCGCATTTCCACCTCTCTGGTTCTGTTAATAAACAAAACTTCGGGTACTGGTCGGAGGAAACCCCTGGCGCACTTCTTGAAACGCCTCTTCATGCTCAAAAAGTGACGGTTTGGTGCGCAATGTCGGCAAGAGGAATCATAGGTCAATTTTTTCTTCGAGGATATCAACGGAAGTGCTGTGACTGTTAACTCTGTGCGCTACGTTGCAATGATCCAGACCTTTCTCACTCCAGAAATACCCCGTTTTCCAGTGAATGAACACACAGTGTTCCAACAGGATAGCGAAACAAGCCACACTGTAAGAGTTGCCATGAATGCTGTGAATGCTTTATTTCCAGGCGGCGTCATTTCCCAAAACGGGGATATCCCTTGGACCCCTCGCTCTCCAGATTTGACAACCTGTCACTTTTTTCTGTGGGGTTACTTAAAAACAACAGTTTTTCAGAACGATCCACCCAGAACTATCCCAGCCATAAAACAACGAATTCGGGACGAAATTACAAGACTACCAGTCAATATGCTGCAAAATGACATGGGAAACATTCAGGACCGGATGTAGGACATTTGTCAGATGTTATATTCAAAAAATAATTTTTCACTTGTTGTTGTTGTTGTTGTTGTGGTCTTCAGTCCTGAAACTGGTTTGATGCAGCTCTCGATGCTACCCTATCCTGTGCAATTCTTCATCTCCCTGTACCTACCACATCCTATATCCTTCTGAATCTACTTAGTGTATTCATCTCTTGGTCTCCCTCTACGATTTTTACCCTCCACGCTGCCCTCCAATGCTAAATTTGTGATCCCTTGATGCCTCAGAACATGTCCTACCAACCGATCCCTTCTCCTAGTCAAGTTGTGCCACAAACTCCTCTTCTCCCCAATTCTATTCAATGCCTCCGCATTAGTTATGTGATCTACCCATCTAATCTTCAGCATTCTTCTGTAGCATCACATTTCGAAAGTTTCTATTCTCTTTTTCTCCAAACTATTTATCGTCTATGTTTCACTACCATACAAATACTGTCAGAAACGACTTCCTGACACTTAAATCTATACTCGATGTTAACAAATTTCTCTCCTTCAGAAACGCTTTCATTGCCATTGCCAGTCTACATTTTTATATCTTCTCTACTTCGACCATCATCAGTTATTTTCCTCCCCAAATAGCAAAACTCCTTTACTACTTTAAGTGTCTCATTTCATAGTCTAATTCCCTCAGTATCACCCGACTAAATCGACTACATTCCATTATCCTCATTTTGCTTTTGTTGATGTTCATCTTATATCCTCCTTTCAACACAATGTCCATTCCGTTCAACTGCTCTTCCAAGTCCTTTACTGTCTCTGACAGAAGTACCATGTCATCGACGAACCTCAAAATTTTTATTTGATCTCCATGGATTTTAATACCTACTCCGAACGTTTCTTTTGTTTCCTTTACTGCTTGCTCAATATACAGATTGAATAACATCGGGGAGAGGCTACAACCCTGTCTCACTCCCTTCCCAACCACTGCTTCCCTTTCATCTCCCTCGACTCTTATAACTGCCATCTGGTTTCTGTACAAATTGCAAATAGCCTTTCGCTCCCTGTATTTTACCCCTGCCACTTTTAGAATTTGGAAGAGAATATTCCAGTCAACATTGTCAAAAGCTTTCTCTAAGTCTACAAATGCTAGAAACGTAGGTTTGCCTTTCCTTAATCTTTCTTCTAAGATAAGTCGTAAGATCAGTATTGCCTCACGTGTTCCAATATTTCTACGGAATCCAAACTGATCCTCCCCGAGGTCCGCTTCTACCAGTTTTTCCGTTCGTCTGTACAGAATTCGCGTTAGTATTTTGCAGCTGTGACTTATTAAACTGATAGTTCGGTAATTTTCACATCTGTCAGCACCTGCTTTCTTTGGGATTGGAATCATTATATTCTTCTAGAAGTTTGAGGGTATTTCACCTGTCTCGTACATCTTGCTCACCAGATGGTAGAGTTTTGTCAGGACTGGCTCACCCAAGGTCTCTCCCGGGGCCTTGTTTCGACTCAGGTCTTTCAGTGCTTTGTCAAACTCTTCACGCAGTATCGCTTCTCCCATTTCATCTTCATCTACATTCTCTTCCGTTTCTATAATATTGTCCTCAAGTACATCGCCCTTGTATAGATCCTCTATATACTCCTTCCATCTTTCTGCTTTCCCTTCTTTGGTTAGAAAGGGGTTTCCATCTGAGCTCTTGATATTCATACAAGTGGTTCTCTTTTCTCCAAAGGTCTCTTTAATTTTCCTGTAGGCAATATCTATCTTACTCCTAGTGAGATAAGCCTCTACATCCTTACATTTGTACTCTAGCCATCCCTGCTTAGCCGTTTTGCACTTCCTGTCGATCTCTTTTTTGAGACGTTTGTATTCCTTTTTTTCTGCTTCATTTACTACATTTTTATATTTTCTCCTTTCATCAATATAATTCAATATTTATTCTGTTTACCTACTTGATCCTCTGCTGTCTTCACTACTTCATCCCTAAGAGCTACCTATTCTTCTTCTACTATACTTCTTTTCCCCACTGCTGTCAATTGTTCCCTTACGCTCTCCCTGAAACTCTGTACAACCTCTGGGTCTTTCAGTTTATCCAGGTCCCATCTCCTTAAATTCCCACCTTTTTGCAGTTTCTTCAATTTTAGTCTGCAGTTCATAACCAATAGATTGTGGTCAGAGTCCACATCTGCCCCTGGAAATGTCTTACAATTTAAAACCTGGTTCCTAAATCTCTCTCTTACCATTATATAATCTATCTGATACCTTTTAGTATCTCCGGGATTCTTCCATGTATACAACCTTCTTTGATGATTCTTGAACCAAGTGTTAGCTATGATTAAGTTATGCTCTGTGCAAAATTCTAACAGACGGCTTCCTCTTTCATTTCTTAGACCCAATCCATATTCACCTACTATGTTTCCTTCTCTCCTTTTTCCTACACTCGAATTCCAGTCAGCCATGACTATTAAAGTGTCGACTCCCTTCAATATCTGAATAATTTCTTTTATCTCATCATACATTTCATCAATTTCTTCATCATCTGCAGAGGTATTTGGCATATAAACTTTTACTACTGTAGTAGGCGTGGGCTTTGTGTCTATCTTGCCCACAATAATGTGTTCACTAAGCTGTTTGCAGTAGCTTATCCACACTCCTATTTTTTATTCATTGTTAAACCTACTCCTGCATTACCCCCATTCGATTTTGTATTTATAACCCTGTATTCACCTGACCAAAAGTCTTGTTTCTCCTGCCACCGAACTTCACTAATTCCCACTATATCTAACTTTAACCTATCCATTTCCCCTTTTAAATTTTCTAACCTACCTGCGTGATTAAGGGAGCTGACATTCCACGCTCCGATCCGTCGAACGCCAGTTTCTTTCTCTTCATAACAACGTCCTCTTGAGTAGTCCTCGCCCGGATATCCGAATGGGGCACTATTTTACCTGCGGAATATTTTACCCAAGAGGACGCCATCATCATTTAACCACTCAGTGAAGCTGCATGCCCTCGGGAAAAATTACAGCTGTAGTTTCCCCTTGCTTTCAGCCGTTCGCAGTACCAGCACAGCAAGGCCGTTTTGGTTAGTGTTACAAGGCCAGATCAGTCAATCATCCAGACTGTTGCCCCTGCAACTACTGAGAAGGCTGCTGCCCCTCTTCAGGAACCACACGTTTGTCTGGCCTCTCAACAGATACCCCTCCATTGTGGTTGCACCTACGGTACGGCCATCTGTATCGCTGAGGCATGCAAGCCTCCCGACCAACAGCAAGGTCCATGGTTCATGGGGGGCAGGGGGGAAGTGGATTTTTCACTTATTGTACCTTAAATGGCTATCTTTTTACTTTATATTTATAACCATTAAATTAAAAAAAATAAGTTTTCTTAAAGCATTACTTACTTATTTAAATCTTCCCTTTTCACTGGCTAATCCTGTGCAAGACTCTACACTTGCTGACGATGGTCATCCAAGATAATGCAGAACCTCGATTCATCGCTGAACTCTATGTTACTCCATTCATCAGCAGTCCGTGCTTCCTTGTCATGGCACCATTCCAAACACAGCCGTTTGTATTGTGGTGATGGAGATTGTGGTAACAGCAATTTTCTAGTTCCGCTGCTGCTACTCTCCGAATGGTGTTGTGAAATGACACAGAATGTTGCTTGGATGGGAGGTGCAGACTTGAAGAGGTTAAGATGTGCTCGGTGCAAAATAGAACGATTGTTCCTTGTGGTGGTGAGACGTCGACACGTTCCCATGCAGTCCAATATTGGGACACTGTCATATCCGAATGTTTCACAATTCTGGATATTGCACGGATCGACGCGCCGGACGAAAAAAGATCCATGGTGAGCCCTCTGCCAAACTCTACCAGGTAGTGATAACGCTGTCTCGTATGAGTATGTGGCTTCTCCATATTCTTCAGTAATCACTCAACACGTGACGCTGCTGGCGCCCCTTACATATTCTACCAGGCCAGTTTACAGCACTAATGCATTCTGGTGGCAGTTCTATGAATCACGAGAATTGCAACTCTAATCGATTACATACCCGTCGATGGTCCACTCCGAACTGCTTTGTGCGTGATTCACATTTTTTGTCTGGGTTAAAGTGTGGAATAAGTCACGTCTAGAAGCTCCGAACTAGTATTTCAAGTTTGAAATACTATCTACAAAATAACCAAAAGCTTCAAGAATCTTATCTAGACAATCTAGATACTCCGCAAGCCACGGTGAGGTGCATGGCGGAGGGTACCTTGTGGCACTACTTGTTATTTCTCATACTGCTCCACTTGCAAATAGAGGAAGGAAAAAACGACTGTCCGTACTCCTCCGTATGAAGCCTACGCATGATGCATGTTGGTGAGAGCAGAATAGTTTGGCAATCAGCTTCAAAAGCCGGCTCTCTAAATTTTTTCAATAGTGTTTCCCGAAAAAAATGCCGCCTTCCCTCCAGGTATTCTCATTGGAGTTCCCAAAGTTTTGTTCGAACCTACCGGTAACAAAGCTAGCAGCCCTCCTCTGAATTGATTCGATGTCTTCTTTCAATCCGGCCGGGTACAGATCCCAAACAGTCGAGCAGTAATCAAGAATAGGTCACACCAGCGTACTATAAGCGGTCTCCTTCACAGGTGAACCACTCTTTCCTAAAATTCTCCCAATAAACCGAAGTCGACCATTTGCCTTCCCTACCACTGTTTTCACATGCTCGTTCTACCTTATGAAACCACAAGCCTTCAAATAACGCTATGTGACTATCGACAGTGGTGAAATGGATTGTAGCGGGAAGGCAGATGTGATACTGTTTTTCTGTGGCGTAGATAAACGTTGGGTGTGGTGAACGTAACAGTGAAAACTGTGTATCCAATCGGGTTCAGGCACAATGGAGGAACTTAACAGCGAGAAAGAGCACGTACTTTACGTTCGAGGTCGCCACAAGAGTAACTGGTATCTCATAACCTGGGTCACGAGAGTTACTAAACCGTTAAAGACAACTTAAAGCGAAAGCTCCTTGTGCAATTTCGCATTAAGTTCTCGAAGCCCGACAACACTTGCGGAAGGTAAACTACGGCTACTACGCATTTGTATTCGACTTGGCACTTCATAGAGCAGTGATTCCCCTGAGGCTTAAAAACAAAAGGGTGCAATTATGTTTCGGACACGAAACTAAATTATTTTTAAAACATTAATATATTGTCACTATTTCGTAAGACTGTACTGCTGATTACATAAGTTACAAACAACTATATTTTTTCAAATACAATAGCATCAATTCATGACAGCGTTGCGGGGGTCACATCATGTTAAATCAAAATCCTCGGCGCCCAGGCCTGAAGAGGGGCCAAGTTTCTCAATGAATTGGGTCTCTCAAAGTGCTCAGTTGGAAAATACCACACTGTTATTGTAAAATAATTTTTGCCTCATATTGGACTTTAGAACGTGTCCAAAGATGGCAACATTCATCAGTCATCGGTTCGTAATAACGGTCAGTGCTGCCAAGTCAGCAATACTGCACTATCACAGTTACAGCTCCATCAACATAAGGTTGCACATGGCAGTTCACTTTTCAATTGGATATTCAAACAACGAACAAATGAATGTGTGCACCGAGCGCCGTCTAACAGGCTAGTCTAAGTACTGTACATACACGCCACATGCGGGCAACGTTATTAGCTCAATAATACTGTACCGCTTCACTTGTCAGTTGCTCGAGATTGTTATTAAAGGAGCGCTGCATGTTTTACTTTGTTTTATAATCCAGTATTTGAAACCAATGGAAATTTTAACAATTAAACCTTTTTATTTAGAAATTGCAGTTTTTAGCACCATTGATATGGCAAGTTGAATTTCTGCCTGTTTCCTTTCCCCGTGCATCGGTTACCAGTTTTTTAAAGCGATTATTCCTGGTATCAATAAACAACTGAAAAACTGGTTAATAAGATTAAAAAAACTGGTTGGTTCTTCCCATCCCTATTCTTGAGTTCTCTTCGCGCCAGCGATAGATAGTTTCCACCAACGTCGAAGTAAAGAATTACATACTGTAACTATGTCATCTCTGGCTGTTCATAAAGATCACTGTTATCGCGCAGACCTGCAGCCTGCCAGCTGCACATTAGAGCGCGGTAGCTATCGGAGAGTAGCCATACAGAAAGGTCTACGGTTTCAGTCATAGCGATACCAAGAGCTGCACGCAGTGCGCCTCCACTTCGTCCCGAGACCTTTGAGTTTGCGACACGACTGTGATTTGTTTAACAAACCTTGGACAGTTGTGGGTTTGGTGTGTGAGAATGCAAGCTTCATTTAAGTGAAATTAACATTATGGAATCGAAACACAAGTCTGGGGCGCTGAAGAGAAAACAAAAGAGAGAGAGAGCGGAGAAAGGCGGAAATATCAGACAAGTTTTTCAGCTTCAGATTTGTTTTAGATTGAGTGAACAACGATAAAGAAAACGACAAACCCAGTTACCTGATATTCACACTGCATCAGCATTCGAATAATTACTATTTATTATTTAAGACTGAATAACAAGTAAACTGTTTTCATCCTACTGATTTCTACCTGGTTTTCGGCTTATTGGGCCATCTTCAGAATTGTTGTTACCCAAAGATGGTCCAATAAGCCGAAAACTACTTAGAAATAAACAAAAACTAGTAGAACAAAAACAGTTTACATGTTATTCAACCTTAAATATGGAATTGTTCTACTAAGAAGTGACAGAAGACTCCATAAATATTGTTTATTAATTTGTCAGTTCGTGTAAAAGTGCACCACTGTATATAGCTTCCATTTAAGGACAGGAAGATAAACATTAAGATCTCTTTGCCGTGACCAATGGAAATGCAGGAAACAGAATTAAATCAACTAACGTTGAAGCTTCCTTTGAATTTAATAAAAGTGTGCTGCAGCTGAACAACTGCAAAACGGTAAGGATAAATGACTTTTTATTATCTGGCAGCTACAATTTCACCTCTGCCTCTGATCAAGCATTTGCCAGTATTTACCGGTAGCCGTCGTCGTTGAAACAACTGCCAGCATACGCAAACTAACAGTTGGTGGCGCTGTATTATTAGCAGCTTATTGATCAATTGAACTGTGACAGTGAGTGACCACGAGTAAAGAGCTAAACGCGATTTCACGAAACACTGTTACTTCCACGCGTCGTTTCTGTCATGGCAAACTACCGACATGACACGCGAAGTTGCCAGTACTTCACAAGCACCGTCTCCCCTCGCCGTCTCTCATAGTGCAGCCGTCGTCGCGGCCAATCAGTATAATTTGTTTACCTTTTCTTTAGGAATAGCAATGTGTTGCATATGCAACGGGCAACGGAGGGGTAAGCACCTTTCCCGCCACGTGAAGTGGAATTTTACGGGCAGGGGGAGGGGGGGGGGGGTGCGGAATCTCTAGCTGTGCTGACAACTGACAACATTTGCACCTCGTACTACTTTTTGACCTCTTGCAGTGACGGAAACTAGAGATGTGAAAAGTCGACAGGTTAACGCCAATACCGGTATTTTCGTTCTGAATAAGCGGTGTTTTTCGGTATTTGTTTGGTCCCTGTTAAAACAGGTATTCTATTTTTTACTAATAACTAGGTAAAAAAAGAAATATTAACTGGCCAGCAGTGCTAAAATTTTTCGTTTTTACATAAACACTTTTTAAACAACGCGTAATTTTTATTCGTAATATTGCATTGCTTTAAAATACTGCATTGTTATAGAAACGGGTAAAGCAATCAGTGCCGACTGAAATGAGCAACAAACATGGGACGTAATACATAGTACAGCACTGCTGAGACAATAATGTACTACCTGTTAGTGTATGCCGAGGCTTATCACGTGGTACGTACGTAGATGCAATGAACAAGACTGGTCTGTACAGTAGTTTCTCACTGTCATCAGGCAAAAGGTGTATTACGAATGGCACCATCCCTAGCCTCGAAGCATTTTATGAAGTGCGTTATCAATGAAGTGCAATGCGCCATTTGCTTTAAAAGATTAAAAACGGGCAAAGCCACAACAAACTTGTGACAAAACATAAGGAGAAAACTTAAAACTTAACAGTTCATTCATAGTTAAAAAAAGAAAGAAAACAACTGATCTACTGCCTGTGTTTAAATAACATGTCTTCCTTTCGGAGTTCTTAACCCTCAGTTTTCACCCTTCAGCATTGACTATGTTCAAATAGTGGTATGATCCCCGATTACAACATGATTCTTTAAAAAATGAGAATCAGTAGGAGAATATTGGTGATTTTTTGTTGTAGTCAACCACTTTATCGCTTTTTGAGTAAAGCAGCAGGCAGTGGACAGGCTAAGCTTTCTTTTATTTGCCTATTTAATTTAATATTTTGATTCTGTGTATCTTGAAACTGAAGGAGTCAAAATTTTCAATATTTGTTCGATTTCTAAGTTTCTTACACGAAACGGTAGGATAAAACTCCGTAAATCGGTCACTTTCGGAATTGGTTATATTGAGCGATTTTAACAGTCTGATTAAACTGGCTTGAAAAACCCGATATACAAAAAAAACCAGTTGCTTAAGCGACAAGCGTCTCCGCTATGGAAACGACGCACGGACGTAACAAGCTTTTGAGAATGCACGCAACAATGACGTTCATGTTCACATGTTACGCTTTGCTGTAGCAATGAATATAAAATGAAATTATACTCATAGCTCAAGGCCAGACCATACGCAGTTCACTGCGTAGTTGCCACACAGTGTTAGATCGTGCTGATTGGCAACAATGGTCAAACTGCTACAGTTATTGCATATAAACTGAAAAAAAGTGCTGGACAAAAATAACCAGATACAACATTTTGTGTCAGATCTCATACTCTGAGAGGTAAAAGCTACTCACTCGATGGGTAGGGGTGATTAGGTTTTAACAGTCAAACGATGTTCCCCACTTCAAGAGCGCTCTGATCTCGTCAGCTGATATTGAACGCAGCTTTTGTATTTACAAAATCTTGTTGGATAATAACCGATTATCGTTCAAGTTCGACAACTTAAGAAAGAAATTGCAGCTCAACTCAGACTACGGCGAATAACAACCGTTACTAAGTTTATTGTTTCGATTTTAAGTTTATGCTTAAGATATTAATTTATGATGTAATTTTCTAACGTATTAATACAATATAATTTTCTTCATTTTATAATTCACTTTCTTTAAGATTTAGATCATTTAACGTTATTTCTAGCGTTTCAAGTATATTTTTGGATTCTTTTTTTAACAACGTCGGAGCTCTAGTCATAAGTGTTCCCATAATGGTTTCGATGTTGGATTTTAAGTACTTTAAATTCCACAACTAAGAAAATAAAAGAGGTAGCCAAATGTGGCCCACGTAACAACCCTAAAAATTTTCCAACAGATATCAGTTCCGGTGCGTTTGCTAGATATTTATTTCAGTGTAAACTTCCAAACACTGAGTGTGTGGCTCATTATTGACTAGTTTGGAAGAATAGTCGCCGGCCGTGGTGGTCTCGCGGTTCTAGGCGCGCAGTCCGGAACCGTGCGACTGCTACGGTCGCAGGTTCGAATCCTGCCTCGGGCATGGATGTGTGTGATGTTCTTAGGTTAGTTAGGTTTAAGTAGTTCTAAGTTCTAGGGGCCTGATGACCACAGCAGTTGAGTCCCATAGTGCTCAGAGCCATTTGAACCAATAGTCACTAAGCATTATTTTCTTTCCCTTGCAAATCTTCTTTTCAGTCAGGTGAGAGAGTTCGTTCATTAATAACTTTAAAATCGGAACTTTTCATATTAATTAAAGTAGACAAATTATGACAGGAACCCAGAATATCAATCTAGCAATCGTAATAAAGAACGTTACATGGAATGGAGAAACTTTTGAGATTCAGTTAAAATGTTCTTGTACTACAGTCCAAGGAAACGAGGAACATACCGAAAATGAAACCTATGTTTGAAAACAAATACTAAAATGATTCATTCGTTTGGCATTATTTCTTGGTCAAAGAAGCTTGGCCTTCAGAGATTCATCTCAGAAAATTAGAGAGCCAAATAATGGAAATTTCCACTGAATATTAGAGCTCTTGAGTCACTATGCAAAACACTCTAGCAAGGTCAGGGTCGGACATGATACTGGAAAGCCTTTACAAGTATATTTATTATCTGTGTAGTGATATTCAAAATGAATTTATTTCTAGCTGTGCCCGTCCTGTCGGGAGTGTCGTCTTGGAACAGTGGGAAAATGCGAAGTATTATTCAGTTATTGTTTACTCAACTCCCGATTAAAATCAAGCTGAAAAAACAACATTTACCCTGCATTATACTTATTTAGTAAGGAAATTGATAAGCATGAAGTAAATTAACGGTTTTTGAAATTCGCAGACTGTAATCATAAAACAGGGGTTGCTGCAGCACATTTAACTCGATCAACACATGTGAAACACCCAGTTCCTATCAGTGAGTGATAGGTCGCTAGATTGTCTCTTTTTGCGCAAACAGCCATTCGATCTCTGAACTTCAGTTATACCAGTGCTTACACCCTGGTTCTACCAAACTGAAAGAAGTTATGCTGACGAAAATAAGCTGCACCAAAAGATGGAAGAAAGTATCGCATCGCACTGCTAAATGAAATGTCGCACTATATCGAGAGGGACGAACAAAGCCGAGACATACCGAGTAATAGAGAGACAGGCCGAGCCTCAGACCACACATGAGCGACACACTGTGCACGCGTGAAGTTTTGTACACCGTGGCTGACTTTGGTATGAGTGGTTCTTGAGTGGAAACAAGTAGTCTATTACAAACCTGGAAACGATCCGAGGTGATTGAGCCAATGGGTTTTATGCAGCCCACAACACCTTCAAATACCACAAGCAAGATTTTCATATTATCTCCCTCGCTATCGCAAATTATTAGTCCTAAAGCAAAAATGAACAACATCTTTTTCTAGGAAATTTAATGTAGTTGAAATTTGCTCGGGATACTGTGAGTTCCAGCTAAAACATATCCCAGTACAAAATTTAACTACGTTAAGTTTCCTGCTTAAAGGTCCTTTTCATTTTTTTCTGTAGGAGTAATACATTGAAGAGCCAAAGAAACTGCTACAGTTGCCTAATATCGTGTAGCGTCCCCGCGAGCACGCAGAAGTGCCGCAACACGACGTGCCTGCCCTCGATTAATGTCTGAAGTAATAATGTACGGAATTAACACCATGAATCCGTGAGAGTACGAGGAGATGGAGATCTGTTCTGAACAGCACGTTGCAACGCATCCCAAATATGTTCGGTAGTGGAGTTTGGTGGCCAGCGGAAGCGGTTAAACTCAGACGAGTGTCCCTGGAGCCTTTTTGCAGCAATTCTGGACGTGTGGGGTGTCGCATTGTCCTGCTGCGGTTCCCAAGTCCATCGGAATGCACAATGGATATATATGGATGCAAGTGATCAGACAGGATGCTTACGTACGTGCCATCTGTCAGAGTCGTATCTAGACGTGTCAGGGGTCCCATATCACTCCAACTGCACACGCCCTACACCATTACAGAGCTTCCACCAGCTTGTACAGCCCCTAATGACATGCAGGGTGCAGGGATTCTTGATGTTGCCTCCATACTCGTACACATCCATCTGCTCGATACAATTTGAAACGAGACTCGTCCGACCAGGCAACATATTCCCAGTCATCAACGCTCGAATGTCGGTGTTGACAGGCCCAGGTGAGGCGTAAAGTTTTGTGTCGTGCAGTCATCATGGGTACACGAGTGGGCCTTCGGCTTCCAAAGCCCATATCAATGAAGTATCGTCGAATGGTTCGCACGCTAACAATTGTTGATGGGCCAGCATTGAAATCTGCAGCAATTTGCGGAGCTGTTACACTTCTGTCACGTTCAACGATTCTCTTCAGTCGTCGTTGGTCCCGTTATGCAGGATCTTTTCCCGGCCGCAGCGATGTCAGAGATCTGATGTTTCACCGGTTTCCTGATATTCACGGCACACTCGTGAAACGGTCGTACGGGAAAATCCTCAGTTCATTCCTTCCTCAGAGATAGTGTGTTCAGTCACTCGTGCGCCGACTATATCACCACGTCCAAACTCAGTCTTCATAACCTGCCACTGTAGCAGCAGTAATCGATCTCTAACAACTGCACCAGAAACTTATATAGGCGTTGCCAACCACAGCGCCATATTCTGCGAGTTTACATATCTCTGTATTTGAATACGCATGCCAATACCAGTTTCTTTGGCGCTTCAGTGTAATTTTCGGATAGCGAGCGAGAGTATGAAAATGTTGTGCATAGTTTTTGAAGGTGTTGTGAGTTACATAAAAACTTTAGGAAGGGGCAGCTGAATCAAAAAATGGTTCAAATGGCTCCAATCACTATGGGACTTTACATCTGAGGTCACCAGTCCCCTATACTTAGAACTATTTAAACCTGACTAACCTAAGGACATCACGCACATCCATGCCCGAGGCGGGATTCGAACCTACGACCGTAGCAGCAGCGCGGTTCCAGACTGAAGCTCCTAAACCTCTCGGCCACAACGGCCGGCGCAGCTGAATCACCCTGTATGTTTATATTAAAATTGTCTTCGCAATCTTCTGTTCAACTGACACATAGGGTTTATTGCGAGTACGATCTGCAGAACATGAACTAATTAACTAACTACAATAGAATAATGATCCGTCTCTCCCTTCTCCTTCGACGACAGCAAGGTCATACGTTTTAACCCAAACCATCCATCACGTGTTTCACTGCAGCGCAACCTCTGGAAAGGTGTTGAGGAACATATCTGATAAAGGGAGACGCAGAGAAAGCCAGGCAGGAGGGCAGAGGATTCTCCTGCGGCTCGGTGCGGCGCACAATTTGTGGTAATTAGCGCGGCGGAGTTGTGGCGCAGCCCACTGGAAACAGGGGACCGAGGGCCCACTTCCCGCCTTCTCCTATCTGGCCTCCTTAATTGCAACGCTCGCCTCCTCTCAGCGCCCTGGCTGACACCCCAACTCCCCCTTCAGACACCATTCCAGACGTCTCCACCGCCTGCCCGCGTCTGAAAGCAGAAAGCAGCCCTTGCACGGAACAGTGTCCTCTGCGTTGCCGCAGAGCAGGCCTTAACCAGTCCGTTACAGTATGCGAGCACTATATCGACACCCTCAGTTAGGATGACTAGCTAATTCGGCCACAGTACTGAAAAAATTATTACGATATTAATTTTCTTTTGGTAATTACACAAAAAATTAAAATCTTCATTATTATTAATTACACGTACAAAATCTAAATATATGATTAGTCATACAAATAAAAATATATTCCAGGCAACATACACTCATGACAAAAAACGACGCACTACGAAAGAATTATTCAAATGGGGTGTAAATTTGTAGATGTGATGTACATGTATAGAAAAACACATAACACTTTCAGAAAAACTGGATGATTTATTCAAGAGTAAGCGATTCATAAAGTAAGACAGTCAATAACGCGTTTTTCCACCTCTGGCCCGCATTTATTCTGCTTGTCATTGATTGTTGTTGCTTGGAGTCCTTAGATATATCGTCACACATATTACCCAACGGGCGCGTTAGATCGTCAAAACCCCGGGATGGTTGGGCAACCCTGCCCATAATGCTTCAAACGTTTTCAGTTGAGGACACATCTGACGAGCTTGCTGGCCAAGATAGGGCTTGGAAAGCGCAAAGATAAGCAGTAGAAATTCTTGCGTGTGTGGGTGGGCATTATCTTGCTGAAATGTAAGACCAGGACGACTTACAATGAAGGGCAACAAAACGGGGCATAGAGCATCGTCGACGAATCGCTGTGCTG
This sequence comes from Schistocerca gregaria, assembly GCF_023897955.1. Lineage (NCBI taxonomy): Eukaryota > Metazoa > Arthropoda > Insecta > Orthoptera > Acrididae > Schistocerca > Schistocerca gregaria. The sequence goes on along the minus strand of NC_064921.1, from coordinate 291,672,996 downwards.
TAAGTATGCTGCGGGTGACAACGAAAAGAGTCCGCTATTAAAAGAAATGGTACTCTAGACCATCACTGCCATAGGCTGACTCTTACAGAGAAGAGAACAGTAACCAGCCACTTTTTGTAATACTATTTATTTATTTAAATAGCGCCGTTACCTGTTTAGGACCGACAAGTTAAGATGCCTCGTTCACATTAAGATACATTTTACATTAGCTTTCACTTTTCGTTTTCCCAAATGATGAAATTTCCTTGGCATGATGGTGCCTACAGCCAAAACAAGATACGAGACAATGTCTTTTTAACTGTAATTGTGTCTCACAACGATTTTGAGCGATGTAAACGAATTATTAAAGTGAAGATGTTTTGGTTACTTACATTCAAAAATCCGGCCATTGCATTCCAGTGCTCACTGCTTGTGATCATGCACTGAAACGTTATGGTTGTTACCAGAATGTAAGAGTCAATCTACACAGGGTGGTCCATTGATAGTGACAGGGCCAAATATCTCACGAAATAACGATCAAATGAGAAAACTAAAAAGAGCGAAACTTGTCTAGCTAGAAGGGGAAACCAGATGGCGCTATGGTTGGCCCGCTAGATGGCGCTTCCATAGGTCAAACGGATATCAACTGTTTTTTTTGTAAGGACCCCCATTTTTTATTACATTATCGTGTAGTACGTAAAGAAATATGAATGTTTATGTTGGACCACTTTTTTCCCTTTGTGATAGATGGCGCTGTAATAGTCACAAACGTATAAGTACGTGGTATCCCGTAACATTCCGAGAGTGCGGACGGTATTTGCTTCGTGATACATTACCCGTGTTAAAATGGACCGTTTACTAACTGCGGAAAAAGTCGATATCGTGTTGATGTTCGGCTATTGTGATCAAAATGCCCAACGGGCGTGTGCTATGTATGCTGCTCGGTATCTTGGACGACATCATCCAAGTGTTCGGACCGTTCACCGGATAGTTACGTTATTTAAGGAAACAGGAAATGTTCAGCCACACGTGAAACGTCAGCCACGACCTGCAACAAAAGATGATGCCCCAGTAGCTGTTTTAGTTGTTGTCGCGGCTGATTCGCACATCATTAGCAGACAAATTGCGCGACAATAGGGAATCTCAAAAACGTCGGTGTTGAGAATGCTACATCAACATCGATTGCACCCGTACCATATTTCTATGCACCAGGAATTACATGGCGACGACTTTGAACGTCGTGTACAATTCTGCCACTGGGCACAAGAGAAATTACGGGACGATGACAGAGTTTTTGCACGCGTTCTATTTAGAGATGAAGCGTCATTCACCAACAGCGGTAACGTAAACCGGCATAATATGCACTATTGGGCAACAGAATACCCACGATGGCTGCGACAAGTGGAACATCAGCGAGTTAATGTATGGTGTGGCATTATGGGAGGAAGGATAATTGGCCCCCATTTTATTGATGGCAATGTAAATGGTGCAATGTATGCTGATTTCCTACGTAATGTTCTGCTGATGTTACTACAAGATGTTTCACTGCATGACAGAATGGCGATGTACTTCCAACATGATGGATGTCCGGCACATAGCTCGCGTACGGTTGAAGCGGTATTGAATAGCGCATTTCATGACAGGTGTATTGGTCGTCGAAGCACCATATCATGGCCCGCACATTCACCGGAACTGACTTCCCCTGATTTCTTTCTGTGGGGAAAGTTGAAGGATATTTGCTATCGTGATCCACCGACAACGCCTGACATGTGTCAGCGCATTGTCAATGCATGTGCGAACATTACGGAAGGCGAACTACTCGCTGTTGAGAGGAATGTCATTACACGTATTGCCAAATGCATTTTGAGCATTTCTTACATTAATGTGATATTTATACGTAATCACGCTGTAACAGCATGCGTTTTCAGAAATGATAGGTTCACAAAGGTACATCATGTATCACCTTGGAACAACTGAAATAAAATCTTCAAACGTACCTGCGTTCTGTATTTTAATTTAAAAAACCTACCTGTTACCAACTGATCGTCTAAAATTGTGAGCTATGTGTTTGTATTACAGCGCCATCTATCACAAAGCGAAAAAAGTGGTCCAACTAAAACATTCATATTTCTTTACGTACTACACGAATATGTAATAAAAATGGGGGTTCCTATTTTTAAAAAAAAAACGGAGTTGATATCCGTTTGACCTATGGCCGAGCCATCCAGCAGGCCAACCATAGCGCCATCTGGTTTCCCCCTTCAAGATAGATAAGTTTTTTTTTTTGTAGTTTTTTCGTTTTACGTTTAATTCGTGAGGTATTTGACCCGGTCACGATCAATGGACCACCCTGTATTTTGTGCACAGCCATGAGATCAAAATGTCAGTTTTCGACAAAATACTGTAATTCCTAGGCTGGCATCCCACCATTGCCAGGGCGTCTCCAGACATCTTCGCTAGTTATTGCGACTTCAAACTGAGCCCCGATGACCAACGAAGACGTGTCTGGAGATGCGCCGGACAGTGGTGGGATACTGTCTTGACCGTCACCTACCATACTACCTGATAACTAGGAGTGGCGGTCTGGGGTGCCATTTCATTTCGTAGCAGGACCCTTTTGGTTGCCATTCGCAGCACCCTTACAGCACAGCCGCACGGCGACAAGATTCTATAGCTCGGTTTGTTGTCCTTCATGGTAAACTATCATGGGTTTACATTTTAGCAAGGTAATGCCCACCTGCCCACGGTGAGGATTTCTACGGTTTGTATTCGTGCTTGCCAAACCCTAGCTTGGCCAACAAGGTCGCCGGAACTCTCCCCAGTTGAGAACACTCGGAGAAATATAGCAGGGCTCTCCAACGAGCTCGACATTTTGACAATCTAATGCCCCAATTGCACAGAGTTTGGCACAAGAACCGTTAGGAGGACATTCAGCAACTCTACCAATCAATTCCAAGCCGAATAACAGCTTGCTTAGGAGCCAGATGTGAACCAACACATTATTGACTTCCGCAGTTTGTAAAACTGTTTCTCTTGAATAAATCATCCAATTTTTCTGAATTTATCCCAATTGTTAGTCTGTGTATGTACGTCACATCCACCGATTTCCGTCGCATTCGGATAACTCCGTGGTGCGTCTCATTTTTTCTGTGTTAGAGTGCACTTTACAAGCTTTAGTATTCTAAAATGCTTGTCCGTGCCACTAACTTCTTCTTGTTCAACACTAATCAGAAATAAATCAGTCTAATTTGTGCCGACGCCGACTTGAGCTAATCTTTTTTTATTAATTTTATTTTAAAAAAGTGTCTTTTCACTGGAAGCCACAAAGCTGGCTGTTAATAGGGCTACAAAAAGAACGATATAAAATAACTAAATTTTAGTTATTGTGTATAAACAGGATAGTAGGAAGGAAACACGATTAAAGTAGTTGGTGCTTTCGGGGTGCACAGGGAGCCTAATTTAGGAGACAGAGTTGCAACATATAGCTGGATATCAAGTCGAACTGAGCTTGGATGATAGATACAGAGCTATGTCATTGCGTATGCTAAATCAGTCACAGTGGCGAGTGATGGCATGCCTAGTTCTTGGTAATTCATGACCAGACATTTTCACCTGGTGAGAAATATGGAAGCTGAGCTGGGCAGGGCAACAACTGGACGATCTCTATATCGATGTAGGTCAGTTCAGCATAGTTAGTTAGTGGTCTGGCGTTATTTTGTTAAAAGATAACGTGATGGAGACTTCGAAGAAATGATACACCACTGGTCTTTAACATATCAGAAACTGAGCTGCTGCAGTCCAAATTTCCTGCTACATAAACCAAAGGTGATTTTATTGTGTATCCAATGTCACACCATAGCATTACGACAGATAATGGGTCTGCGGGACGAACGCAAATGCGTGTGGTATAGTGAGCGCAAAATGCCGTGGCCGCTACATGCGCAGTCGCCTGGTGATGCATAGGTAGTGTGGCAGTGGTGGGGGGTCGCTCAGAGAGCTGTAGGGGAGATGCTGAGCGGTGGAGGGGAAAGTGCCGTTCTTAACTAAAGGTTACACTCACATTTTTTGTAAAGATTAAGTGGGGCACCTCAACGCCCACACTTGCATGGTAACCATTCAAAAAGATCTACTGCCACCTCTGCTTTCGTTGGTATCTAAAAAGAATTCCGCCGAACAGGCAGCGATTTATTTCCGCATAGCTTGTTAGCCAGATGTAACTTTCAGAGAAGCGTCATGAGTGGCTCTGAGCACTTTGGGACTGAACTTCTGAGGTCATCAGTCCCATAGAACTTAGAACTACTTAAACCTAACTAACCTAATTACGTCACACACACCCAAGCTGGAGGCAGGATTCGAACCTGCGACCGTAGCGGTCGCTCGGCCACCCCGGCCGACAGTCATGAGTGGCCAATTATGAGTAAAACCTACACATTTCTCTGGTTGCCATGTCCATGGAAATTAGTAAGTGAGATACCGAGATAAGGAAAAAGTCAGTAGCTTATGAAAAAGCACATCCTCAGTACAAAAGAAATTGTAATGTATTCACATATGTTGTTCCAAAACCCATAGCATTGCTCATTTCACCAGCTATCGATGCCCCTTAAAAATTACATTTATTCACTGAAAAATTCTACAGTTATTGAAATAACATGGTAGATAATGAAGTTTTACATAATAACGATACGGTAAAATACTGTCCTCTTACGACGCTATCATTTGCCAAAAGCTCATTTCGATATCTAAAACCGTTTATGAAATATGAGGAACGTTGCGGACATTTCACTCTGGCATTAATCGCTGGCGCGGTGCGATCGCGAATGAGTGTGCTACATCAGATCAGTTTTCTCGAGATTGGTGACAGATACATACCTCTACCCAAATCTAAAGAAAAATGTTAGCTAAATTTCATACGCAACAATTTTGTAATATGCACCAAAAGCATAATCATAGCGACCTCCATTCTTTATTGCATGCTTTTCCGAATTTCGCGCAGTGTCTCACTTTCACGTAGATATCACAATAACGAAATCATACGCACATCATCATGAACCTAACGTATAAAGCTATACGCAAAGGAAAAATGAATTTTTTTCCTGAATAGTATCTATAAGATCGTTTGAGAAAAATTGCAGGCGTGCGCCTCTATTCTGTCATCGCTGACTGGCCGAAAGGTGGAAAACGCTAATCGGCCTCACCCCTTCCGAACAAACGAATGAACTCGCCTAGTACTTTGCACTAAAATTGGTCACAGCGCATCGGCCACCGTATCCTGTGCAAGCTATAACATTCGTTCTTCTTGGAGCCTAGACTCACGTAGCGTAGGAGGGGATAAAGCCGCACAATTTTCAGTTTTTATAGTTTTGTGGTCAGTGAGGGGTAGATTTTCCCGAGATTTCAGATTGAAGTCATAGAATTGGTTGTTACTTACATCCCACCTCAATTCGAATTCTGTCTCATTATTAATTACAAAGAAGTTTACAATTTAGCTAAAAAATTTCGAGGTTTTACAGCACAAATTGCTGTAAAGCCCTGCAGTGGGTGTCTTTGCTCCATTTGAAAAAAATGTGGATAAAATGGATGCCTGCATGATAAAAACACTTGAAATAACTTGTAGGCTAGTTACACAACGCAATATTGAACCGAATTTTCTCGCATATAGGAACATAATGCTTAAAAATACTTGACAAAAATATTTTCTTCTCCGCAGGAAGGATTGTTAGAGTAACTTGCAAGAGTTCAATTACTGAGGTATTGGTACCTAGTAAATAGCGTACCTTGTTAGGTGCTCCTATACTTCCCTGAAGTCACATTCTCTTCTTTTTCTTTCTCCAGTTCTTATTGGCCAGAGAGTAAGTCCATATGAGCTATGTCATGGAAATGGAAATGCCGTGTGTCTAGGGCCTCCCGTCGGGTAGACCGTTCGCCTGATGCAATTCTTTCGAGTTGACGCCACTTCGGCGACTTGCGTGTCGATGGGGATGAAATGATAATGATTAGGACAACACAACACCCAGTCCCCGAGCGGAGAAAATCTCCGACTCAGCCCGGAATCGAACCCGGGCCGTTAGGTATGACTTACCGTCCCGCTGACCAATCAGCTACCAGGGGCGGACAGCTATGACATGATGTGAGAAGTCTCATACTTACTCTGAAGAAAAATCCGCAGCCTCTTTGATTTGTTTTCTTCATTTTTTTTTGGTATTGATGCCATGAAATGAAACTTATGTCGCTTTGTTTCTATAGCACTAACTTTTCTGTCTTCAACACACCTCTTCTACTCAGTAGCAAGTTTTCTTTTCGCATCCATTCGTCTTCCATACATTCTTTATTGGGTGCCGACGTTATATGCACAGCTTCCAGACCACAATATTTCCTCTAAATTTTTGTTTTACACAGCCAAGATTATTCTATTTTCAGGTGAGATAATCTCACACAGTGTACGTTGAATGTCATCTTTTACGGGAGTTATCATTAAAGAAGTGCCGGCCGTTGCGGCCGAGCGGTTCTAGGCGCTTCAGTCCGGAACCGACTGCTGTTACAGTCGCAGGTTCGAATCCTGCCTCGGGCATGGACGTGTGTGCTGTCCGTAGGTTAGTTAGTTTTAAGTAGTTCTAAGTCTAAGGTACTGATGACCTCAGAAGTTAAGTCCCATAGTGTTCAGAGCCATTTGAACTATTTGAACAAAATAAGTGTCGTCACATTGTTTTTGATGCGGATTTTGACCTATAAGTACCTGTTGAGATTTGCCCTATATCGCCATGCATAGTTGTTGATTTTGGAGACTAGCTGGAACAATCATTTCCATGCGGAAGTTCAAAAATTGTTCAAATGGCTCTGAGCACTATGGGACGTAACATCTGAGGTCATCAGTCCCCTAGGACTTAGAACTACTTAAACCTAACCAACCTAAGAACACCACACACATCCATGCCCGATGCAGGATTCGAACCTGCGACCGTAGCAGTCGCGCAGTTCCAGACTGAAGCGCCTAGAACCGCTAGGCTACAACGGCCAGCTCATGCGGAAGTAAAGCTTAGAGTACTATCAAGGAGTAGTTCGTTGAGTCTCCTGTTCAAATCCTGCATTATACAATGTTCAAGTAAAACATAAGAAAAGATACATGTAAGTAGTAAAAAACGGACATACCATTTTATCACCTCTGAAGCAACCTATTGGGACGACCTTTTACGGAACAATGAGTTACAATAAGACAAACCTGCCACTGGTGGTCAGCCCCTGAATTGAAAACAATCAACTCAAAAACTCAGTAAGGGTATTTAGCTAACACGATACTATACCCCCACCCACGCTGTTAAGGTCATCTTAGTGCTGGGCGCAGAACCAGAACTCTTCTGAAAGGACGACGTATGCAATACTGTTTTCGAGGTCACACCACCGACTCCGTGACTCTCCCTGCTGCCACGTCGAAGAAAGCCGCAAGAACGGTCACCGTGTTGACAATCCGTATTGCTCCAGCCATGGTCGCTGTGTCCGTGTGGATATCAGTCTTGCTGCACAAAAATCCGCTTCCTCAGTCAAGATATGTGACGTGGCCATACGATCCTGGACAACTGAGCGAACAACATGTCTGTCTTGGGCGCTAGACGCGTGGGGCCGTTGATTCTTCCAAGCTATTGAGTGTGGCTCTCAAGGACCCATTCACATGACATCCGTTGAATCCCGACCAACTCGAGCAGCAGTACTTTAACATTAAAGTCTAATCTCGATAGGACGTAATCCTGCAGCTCTCCCAACACGTGATGGATGTTGTTTTTATTCTTATTACGGTTTCCAGCCGTGCGCGTCAAAGCTGCTACTGCATGTTCCTTTACGCTGTCTTCTCGGTATTTTCTGACCCCTTGGAATCCATAAAAGCAACTATTTTGGTCCATTTACCATCCCTTCACCTGACTACATGTCCCACCCATCTCCGTGCATTTTCGCTAGTACCGTGATTCAATCTTACACTCCCGTACGTTCCCTGATCCATACGTTTATTTTCTTCCGTCTCCTAGTAGTTCTCAATACGCATCTCTCAATTGCTAACTCACGAACTTTGAATGGTTTTCGTGTCAAAAGTCCATGTTCTACTGCGACAAGGAAAAAAACTTGTTACACACATAAATTGCAAACTGTTGTTTGCAGAACCATTTGACTCTTTGTTTTGAATAAACTCTTTAGTTTATCAAAGGCTGCTTTTCTCTTTATCATTTCTCCTGTCCATTCAGTCGTCGTCTTCAAATACAATAATTCTGCAGTTGAGACAATTACTTCCTTGTTTCTTTCTTTCTTTTCCCTAGAGTTCATTCTGTTCATTATGGAGTCCGCTATTTCAGGTTTTTGGCAAATTTTATTTTATTTTTTTAGCTTTGTTGCCGGATGCATTTCCTGACATTACAATCGTCAAGGTAACCTGAGGTGTTCCATCTGTCTGTGAAACATGTTAACTTTGTTCTGCATTTTTCTGTTTTAACTGTTTGTTTACCGTATTTTCTGAGGCAGAATCTGGGGATCAGCCCAGCATTTGTCTAAAAGGGTGTGGAAAACCACACTTAGGCTGGCTGGTATACCAGTCCACGGCCATTAACCTGTCGCGTGCATTCGACTCGGTTCTGATCTACCTCACTGTCTCGTAAGCTACCGCCCTGGGCATTACGCTATACGAGCAACTCCGTAACTTCATTGTTAATATTCATTATTTTGTACAGCAGACAATATAATTATTAAATAAGTAAGTTACCTAAAACTAAAAATCATTTGTGCTTTTGTTTTTGATTACTGTTTATTTTTATAAGTTAACGGAAATGGGGAAACAGCCTCTATACGGCACTCCTATACTGCGTCACGAGCCGGGGCATTAACATTGGCCGGCCGGAGTGGCCGAGCGGTTCTAGATGCTACAGTCTGGAACCGCGCGACCGGTTCGAATCCGGTGATGTCCTTAGACTAGTTAGGTTTAAGTAGGAGACTGATGACCTTAGCAGTTAAGTCCCATAGTGCTAAGGACCATTTGAATCATTAACATTGCCTAGAAAATTTCTATTCGTAAATTCTCTAAAATGTTATACACCGATATTTTTATTTATTTTTCTACAACATCAAATAAATACGCAAACGTGGGGAGAGATTGTATGAATAGGGTCAAGGTAATCTCGTTCGTGATTCAAAATAGGTTTAATGTCTACTGACGACGAAGTCATTAAAGGGGAATCACAAGCCCAGACTGGGGAATGACGGAAATCGCTTGTAATGGTTTCGAAGGTACTATTCGTCCATAGCGATTTAAGGAATCCATGGAAAAATCTCAATCTGGATAGGAACTGAACCAGCTCCTCCGGATTGTGAACCCAGTAACTTAGAATTGCGCTACCTCGTTTGGTCAGTCGTGATCCAAGGTGACATCGTATGAGCAGTGGTGCAGACGCTGTATACCAATGACCTGGCACACGACAGCTGCCGGTGACCTGTCCAGACGCTGTGGCGCGCCAAGGGACTGCGGGATGAGCCAACGCGTAGTCAATCCGCGCGTCGTATTAACGACCGCTGCACGACACGTTTAGTCGGATTTTCGGTGTGCGCTGCGCTGATTGTTTGCCGACTAGTCATTTCCATATCAAACTCAAAATAGGAAAACATGCTAAACACAAAAAGGCCTTCATCCAATAGGGCTGTATGGGTAGCTTTCTTTGCCAGTCCTTCGGTGAATGGAGGCTGTGGCTTCGAATTGGGCACCAGGAGGCAGAACATGCCGGCATTATGACTGGCGGGATGGCGTTCATCTGTTAGAACAGAACACCCCCAGCTGTTGTTTCAGGCCATCTAGCTGGGACACCATTATGTAGGTGAATCAAGGAAACTGCTCAAAGAGTCCAGTTCAGCGTTTTAAGTCTTTTACACCGTCATAACCAAACGTAACATAATGCGTTTCACTGATTATAATACTCTATCCACTGCACTTATCCAAGGGAGAAATGTTTTCGCAGCTGTGAATATATTAAGACTTCGGCTGCACAACTGATTAGCGATAAATGAAAATTTGTGCCGGAACACAACTCAAGCCCGAATTCATGCCTTAACGCGGGCAGTCACATTAACCACTTCGGCTATCCGAGCACGCTTCCAGGACCGACCCAAACCTCCGTATGTCAGTGTGTCTACGTCCTGACTCGCACAGTTGCTGTGGTTCCCACGCAGGGGCGGACTTTATTATTACTGTCCCGACTTCTCTAGGCATGTAATAAATACTATTTGCAGTGTCTGCGTTTTACAATGTGTTGTGCAATGTCCTTCAGACATGCATCGAAAGTCAAGTACTGAGAACAGTGAGAACTGCAACCGCTACATCACGATGATTGTAGAATCTAAGGTACTGCCGCTCCTTCACGCAACTTCAGCTGTTGGTTCTAAAATTGTTGTTACTGTATGGGATATAACTTCCGACTAGTTGCAAACACATTGCCTGCAAAAAGGCAATTTAACTGCAAATTCCTAAGAAAGGACAAGAGCTGCAGATCTAAAAGATGATTATTGTTGTTAATTGTCGTTCTGATTTGCTGCTCTCAACATTTAGCTTATTGGCGTCCGTAAATATGTTTCGTAGACGCTTAAAATGTGTTATACCCTTTCTTTTGAATGCGTTGAAATAACACTAATCGTCACAGATTGAAACAATTTCCAGTATAATATCAAATTACAAGAGAGGAGTTTTAAAAATCTGGCTGGTTGGCCACTAATAAATAAAACACGAAAAAAGCAGCTACCATGAGATGAGAAACGTAATAACACACACGAACCAGTTCTATGTATTCGTTCTTAATTTGTGCTGTTTTTCCTTTTCAGTGCTGTTCTGATATATTCCGTCAATATGTACTGCTTCTCCGTTTTCCCAGCTAAAGGGTGTGAAATCCTTTTTTAGGATTGCCGAAAACAGTTTCGGTGATAAGGAATCTCTTTCCCCGACTCTTCTGTTCAGTAAAAAATTCCTCACTTTCCTGGTGAATTCTAATGGAAGCTTTGGCATTGTACATACACTGAGGTGACAAAAGTCATGGGATAGCGACATGTGCACATTCAGATAGTGGTAGCATTCAGTATACAAAGTATAAAAGAGCGTGCATTGGCGCACCTGTCATTTATACTCAGGTGATTCGTGTGAAAATTTCTATAGCCGCACGACGGGAATTAACAGACTCTGAACGCTGAATAACAGTTGGAGTTGGACGCATGGGACATTTCGTTAGGGATCTCAACATTCCGAGATCCACAGTCCCAAAGTGTGCCCAGAATACCAAATTTCAGATTTCAGGTATTACCTCTCACCATGGGCAACACAGTGGCTGATATCGTTCACTTAACGACCGAGAGCAGTGGCGTCTGCGTAGAGTTGTCAGTGCTAACAGACAAGTAACACTGGGTGAAATAACCGTAGAAATCAATTTAGGAGTACGGCGAGCGTATCCGTTAAGACAGTGCGGCGATATTCACTTAATGGGCTGTGGTAACACGACCGACGCGAGTGACTTTGCTCACAGCACGACATCGACCGCAGCGCCTCCTCTGGGCTCGTGATCGTATCGGTTGGATCCTAGACGACTGGAAAACGGTGGCCTGGCCAGCTGAGATCCGGTTTCAGTTGGTAAAAGCTGTCGGTAGGGATCGCAAACCCCACAAAGCCATAGACCCAAGTTGTCAACAAGGTACTGTGCAAGCTGGTGGCGGCTCCATAACGATGTGGGCTGTGTTTACATGGAATGGACTGGGTACTCTAGTCCAACTGAATCGATCACTGACGTGGAACGGTTAAGTTCGGCTACTTGGACACCATTTGCAGACATTCGTGGACTTCATGTTCCCAAACACACAACTGTTCACAGCTGGTTTGAAGAACATCCTGGACAATTCGAAGGAATGCTTTAGCTATCCAAATCTCCCTGCATGAATCAAATCGAACATTTATAAGACTTAACCCAGAACTCAGATCGTGCACGAAAACCTGCACCGGTAACACTTTCGCAGTCATGAACGGATGTAGGGACAGCGCAGTTCATTGTTTCTGCACGGGACTCCCAACGAAAAGGAAGAATAGGTTTAACGTCCCTTCACATCAAGAGACGGAGCACTACCTCGGATGATATCAAGACGGGAAAGTAAATCGGTCGTGCCCTTTTAAAGGAACCATCCCGGCATTTGCCTGGAGCAATTTAGGGAAATCACGGGAAACCTAAATCTGATTGGCTGGATGCGGGTTTGAACCGTCGTCCTTCCGAATGCGACTTTAGTGTGCTAACCACTGCGCCACCTAGCTCGGTGACTTCTGTCCACTGCTTAAGTATATGCCGCGTCGAGTTACTGCTCTAAGGCGGGCAAAAGGAGGCCTGACACGGTGTTAGGAGCTATCCCACGACTTTTGTCAGCTCATTATATTACTCAGAATACTAACATCCGTTACGTGCTTGATTCTCAAGCTTCCGGCACATATTTAGTTGAAACTGAGTCAAAAACCTTTTTTAAATCTATGAAAGTGATGATTCATTCTTATTGCTCCGTTTGAGAATTTCATTCAGGCTTGAAAATTATCCATTGTAGCAGGATATACAATTCTTAACAAACAGTAACATGATCATGCAGACGATGGGAAACAGCCGAAAAACGAAAATTTTAAAGATCAACATGTCTACAGCAATATTTAGAATAATGAAACCCATGAACAAGAAAGTAGAGATAGTAACAGATAGGCATAGTATTACTGAAATATTTAGAGACTTCTGCCAACAGCTGTATACTGCGACCATTGTTAGACCATCCGAAGGAGAACAGGCAAACCTTAATGACACACAGGAAGAAGCACTGGAAGTAATAACCATTGAAGATGTAAATGCACTAAAACGACTAAAAAACAAATAAGCCCCTGGGGAAGACATGATAACAAATGAAACCCTGAAACTAGTTGGATGCGGCCTGTTAGAAGCTGTGAGGACATAGATAACAAATGCATCAACTCTGGAAGAATAGCAGAAAAATGGAATAATGCTGAAGTGGTACTACTCTTCAAAAAGACTTATAAGGAAAACTTGGAGCACTATCGTCCGGCTACTTTGTTATTACATCTTTATAAAGTCCTGACTGAAATTACGTATAACGAAAGGCGCCGCGCAAAGTGGCCGCGCGGTTAGAGGCGCCATGTCACTAATCGTGCAGCCCCTCCCGTCGGTGGTTCGTGTTCTTCGTCGGGCATGGGTGTGTGTGTTGTCCTTACCTTTAAGTTACTTTAAGTAGTGTGTAAGTCTAGGGAACGATGACCTGAGCAGTTTCGTCCCTTACGAATTCGCACACATTTGAACATTTTTTAATAACAAACCGCCTCACAAGTGAATTGGATTTATATCAACCTGTTGAGCGAGCACGGGTTCAGAAAGGTTTTTCTACTATGGATCACATCCAGACCATTTGCCTTCTTCTTGAGAATACAACTGAATATAAAATCACGATTCATCTGGTCTTTACAGATTCATCGGAACGCTTTCGACTCCTTGGAGATCTGGGTAATCGATAAGGAATTTGGACTGTTATTAAGGCCCTTGAAAATACCGAGATAAATTCAAGCTCCTGAAATACACCTGTGAACAGACAAAAATGACAGAGGAGATGAAGACCTTTTCACCAGTAAGATCCCAATAGGCAAAGCAATTCGCCAAGATGACACCATCTTTCCGAAACTGTTTACTCTTTCACTGGAAGATGTATTAAAATCACTGGACTGGAATAACAGATAATTAAACATCAATGGCTCTTATCTGAACCAGCTGCACTTTGCCGACGGAGTTGTGCTTTTAAGTGAAGATCTGGAACCATTAAAGAGGGTATGATCCTAGAATTTGCCCCTTGCAAAGATTTTCTTCGAAATAAACGTCAACAAAACGAAAATACTAAGCCCAGACAACCAACCACTTACGGTCGGAAAAAAGTTTATAGAAGCTGTTGATGAAGTTAAACTAGGGAAAAACGATCAAACTGCAGAAAGTCCTCATAGAATAGAATTGAGCTGAGCAGCTTTCCAGAAACTAAAATTTGCCCTAGCCAACAACGGTGTCCCAAAACACCTGAAGGCTAAGGTATATAATATGTGTTTACTACCAGTTACAACCTACAGCTTGGAAACCATGATCCCGACCAAGGCAAGTGCCAGTAATCAAAAGAGCACACAAAAAGCCATCGAGCGACGTATGCTAGCAGTCAGTCTCATGCATAGGATTCGATCAGAGGATCTTAGAAGAAGAAGAGAGAGAAGTTAACAGACATCCTTGAGAGAATTTCAACCCTGAAGTGACTTCGTTTCGGACACGTTGCTCGACAAGATCACAGCAGGTGAACCCCTCAAATTGTACACTAGAGACCATGGGACCACAAGAGAGGCATTGGAAGACCCTAAAAGAGATGGCTTGATGATGTGAAGCTGGTGGCTGGGATACGATGGTACCAGGTGGCTCAAAATCAAAGACATTGGAAACATACAAAGAGATGCGCCCAAAAACGGGCTAACCCTCTAATGTAAAAACAGATATAAGTGTTGCCGCCTGCTGCTGGGTACGCGAACTATCAAAATTGATATTTGTCTCACCCCTAAATATCACATTATGATATTTAGGGGTGAGACCAATGTCAATTTTGATAGTTCCCGTACCCAGCAACAGATGGGGACACTTATCTCTAAGCTTTTACATCTGAGGGTTAGCCCGTTTTTCCGCGTATGTCTTCGTATGGAACAGGTCTATATCTAGCAGTGGACGAGATAGGCTTAAAGACGAAGAACAAGAAGAAATGCTCTACTCCCTCCTAAAACCAGTTTGTTCTTATTTTTCCATGCTGTTCGTGATAAATCTTAAGAATATGTTTTACGTTGTGGACAGCAGCCAGTTCTGCTGTGTCCTGCAGAAAATACGGGATATAGAAGAGCACAGAGCTGCCTACGCCCTAGGCGCAACATAGTTATGGTCAGACTCCAGAGAGGGTGCACACAAGGATTATGTAATGGATCCACGTGACGTCACAAAAATAGAAAAAACAATCGTGTCTCAACGAGTGTCAGGACCCATCTGCAGTCGCCGCCAAGCAAGTTTCCAACCAGACATCATACAGGTGATTTTAGTCACGGTTCATTCAGTGTTTAAAGACAGATCTGCCGGCCGCGGTGGTCTCGCGGTTCTAGGCGCGCAGTCCGGAATCGTGCGACTGCTACGGTCGCAGGTTCGAATCCTGCCTCGGGCATGGATGTGTGTGATGTCCTTAGGTTAGTTAGGTTTAAGTAGTTCTAAGTTCTAGGGGACTAATGACCACAGCAGTTGAGTCCCATAGTGCTCAGAGCCATTGAACCATTTAAAGACAGATCTGTGCAAGTATATTGGAAGGCATACTCTTGATACTGCAGTTAAATATCGCAGGGCTTCAATTAATAAATCGTTATAAGTTGTTGTTAACCTGTGTTGCCATCTATTTTTGTCATAGCTGTTGCTTAACCCTGTTGGGCTCTTTCACAAAACTATATATAGCAGCTGCGTGCAAGCAAGCAACCTTATAACACCAACTGCTCCGTGGTAGGGGATTCTCTTCCTGCCACATTTATACAGGGTGTGTCAAAAAAATGTATACACACTTAGAAGCGTCATAGAAAATTTTTATTTCCTCTTCTAAAATATTAAATTTCTGGAAATAGAAAGCTTAAAGTCCAATTGGAAAAATAAATGTACTTTGCAAATGTGATTAATGTTCAAACTGGAGGTCTACAGCATCAATACAATTCTGAGTACGAGTCACCACTGATTCCATACATCGTACCAAAGTGTCCAATGAGATTTCTGCACACACCGCCTGAATCTCATTCCAAAGTGTGTCCAGGTTACGTGGTTTACGTTTGTACACCTCATCTTTTACTGTGCCCCATAAGAAGAAATCCAGCGGCGTGAGGTCTGGAGGGCGTGCAGGAAACTTGATTGATCCCCTGCGTCCTATCCACTGGCCTGGCACATTGTGATCCAGGTATGCTCGTACGTCCCTATGATACTGCGACGTGGCGCCATCTTGTTGGAAATAAAAAACATTACCGTATAATGCACGAATGGCAGGGAATATGGAGTCAGCAAGCATTGTTACGAACGTTTCTCCAGTAACAGCACCTTCAAAGGAAAATTCACAGCCTTTTCAACTGTAATGTGAGGATTATCTTCAACCCAGTACACACAATTTTACCTATTGACAGTTCCATTGAGTTTGAATTGGGCTTCATCCGACCAAATTATGCTACCCATAAATCCTGATTCACGTCTCACCATCTCCTGAACCCATTCACAAAGTTCTAACCTTCAATGTGGATCGTCGTCACTTAGCTGTTGCACCAGCCCTGGAATGTACACACGAAACTTGCCTTTCTTCAGAATGCCTAGCACACTACTAGCACTTACATTACTCGCACGTGCCGCTTGCCTTGAAGATTTTTGAGGCGAATTCTGAAACAGTTCCAATACCGCAGTTGTGGAATCGTCACTTGTAGCTGTACGAGGTCGCTCTGGTCGACCGTGATACACATCACACACTGTTCCATGAATTTCGAATTTGTCTCGTAGACGTGTAGTTGCTAACCTTGAAGGTGGTTCCGTACCATACTCACTTCTCCACTGTCTTCGAACTGCAGCTACATTCTCAAACTTCCAGTACCATTTAATTATCTGCTTCTGCGCTTCAAAGCTCAAACGCACGTCCGCCATGTTGCAGTTACTTCCTTGCCACTGCTGCCACCTGCTGAAGAAATATAACATTACTTTCTCACAGATATTTGACCTTGTAGAACGGAAAATAAATTGTCTATGACAGTTCAAAGTGTGTATACATTTTTTTGACGCACGGCCAGTGCATTTGGTGGATAGAAGTTTCAACGTCTTTTTCGTCGTTTTTATTGGTGAAGCAAAACCGTTACGCATTGGGCGCACTGCTTCCTTTGCAGATTTTCTGCAAATAGTATTTTTTTTTTTCAAATTACGTTTGTATTACTTTTCCTTCAGCTTTAACGATTCCTATTGAAAAATTATCTGTGTCTTCTTTCTTTTCCTTACACCATGACTGACATTACACATTTCCGGAAGTCATTATTTTCATTTTTATTGTCATCTGTATATCTGTGTGTTAATTTGAACAATATAAGTTGGCAGACGCTTGCAGAAAAACACTGGATATTTTGAGAGAATTCGAGTGTAAAAAAAAGGAGGGGGGGGGGGGGGGGGAAGCACGAGGCATGTGTTTTCACAGTTTCAAAATGATTGCACATTGAGTGTTCTGTCAATTGCGAGCACTAATCTAAAGTTCCATATCTCCACGTTGAGCATTCTATACCTCATCGATGCGACGTAGCAGACCTGCAGTGTGAGGTCGTGGTAATCTCGCAGTGATTCCAGTGACGCAGCAAGCGGCGCGGCCTTCAGTGTCAGTAAGACAGTAACAGCTGCGGATCATGTGCCGCGTTTCTACACCACTGGGAAAATGGCACACTCATATGTCGACGAGGTTCTGCAATCTGTTCCCACCCATTCACGTACGGCGTCATAACGGTATTACGTACCACAATAATGCAATATGCCACGCTGCTTCAGCTCTAGCGGCTCTTCTAGATGTGGATACCGTTGTTTCGCCAGTAAGGTCGACCGGGAAAACCACTCCTGAGAAGCAAAGCTTGCTTTGGTCACACACGATATCTCGCAGAGGCAAGTCAGCAGGTAGCTTTCCTCGCGACGTGAGCAAACCCCTGGCCTCCACGCAACTATTCCCCTCTCCCGCGGTTCTAGCTACCTCCCGAAATGAAGCCTACCATACACTAGATTTTTCGATTAGTAATTAAGATACGATCATGTGAAGTATTTACCCGATCTGCGAATGGCTCGAAAAATGTTTTGACTAATATAATCCATTACGCTTCAAATGGTTCAAATGACTCTAAGCACTATGGGACTTTAATATCTGAGGTCATCAGTCCCCTAGACTTAGAACTACTTAAACCCAACTAACTTAAGGGCATCACACACATCCATGCCCGAGGCAGGATTCGAACCTGCGACCGTAGCAGCAGCGCGGTTTCGGACTGAAGCGCCTAGCAGCGCTCGGCCACAGTTGCCAGCCATTATGCTTCACAGGAAGGCTTGTGTCACCAAAAAGGGAAAGTGATTTTCTTTTAAGTCGGGTCAATACTTCAGTAAATGATTTGATGTCGTTGGCAACTGGTAAATTTTAGTTTATTTATGCACTGTTGTTTTCATGTGCCATTGGTTAGCTGTTAGGGAGATTTTGAGTAAGTGCATTGCAACACTAGAGGAAAGTGAATGCATTAATACTGACTATTTTAGAATACAGCTCCAGTGCTTTGACTCTTTATCGAGTAGACTTGACAACAGACATCGACAGAATCCAGAGACGTTGTGTAGAATTTAACATGTCAGAATACCTCGCACTAAAGGGTAAAGGAGATAAAATGGGAAGCTTTGAAAGAAATGACGATGAACAGGAAAAACAAACCCCTAACATTCGGATATAGCATTAGTAGTGTCCTGCTTGGAACAGCCACGACTTTTAAGTATCTGGGGTCCACGTCGTTTGAATGTCTAGGGGTAACGTTGCAAAGTGATATGAAATGTAACGAGCATGTGAGGGTTGCGATAGGGAAGGCGAATAATCAACTTTGTGGAAAATGTGGTTTATCGTAACGGAGAACGCATATAGGACATTAGTGTGACCTAGTTTTAAGCATCGCTCGAGTGTTCTGGATCGGTACCACGCTGAATTAAAGGAAGACACCGAAGCAATTCAGAGGCTGGCTGCTAGATTTGTCGTCGATCGGTTCGAACAACAAGCAAGTTTTACGTCCTCGTGAACTCAAATGGGAATAACTGGAGGGAAGGTGAAGCTTTATTCGAGGAACACTATTGAGAAGATTTACAGAACCGACAACAACTCTACTGCCCGCAACATGAATTTTGCGTAAAGACCACGAAGATAAGATCCGAGAAATTAGGTCTCACTCATACGGAGGCACACAGACAGTCGATTTTCCCTGGCTTTGTTTGCTAGTCGAGTAGACGTACAAGATACCCTAGGCCACCCACTGTAGTGGCTTTCGGAGTATGTATGTAGATGTATATGTAGATATAGAAATGGGACGAACTACTTGAGAACCCATTTAGTTAGAATTGGAGAATGATTCTTGAAAAATTCTCACTAACAGAGACGAGTGCACTTACCTTTCAGTCGGCCGGTGTGGCCGAGCGGCTCTAGGCGCTTCAGTCCGGAACCGCGCGACTGCTACGGTCGCAGGATCGAATCCTGCCTCTAGCATGCATGTGTGCGATGTCCTTAGGTTAGTTAGGTTTAAGTAGCTCTAAGTTCTAGGGGACTGATGACCTCAGATAAAAGTCCCATACTGCTCAGAGCCATTTGAACCATTTGAACTTACCGATATGTATGGAAGTCATATTCCCTCGTGACACACGTGAATGGAATAGGAAACAAAATCGGTAATACTGTTGCGAAGCATCCCTGCTATGCTTACGTGGTATGTACGAGGATAATCCCAAAAGTGCGGTCTCCTATTTTTTTATAAGTATATAGAACTGTTTATTTCTACAGTGGTTTACAGCTTGAACATTTAGTTATTTTTCAACATAATCACTATTTCTGTCGATGCATTTTTGTAGACACTGCAACAGTTTCAGTGGAACATAAACACCCACCCACCCTATAGTCCTGACTTGGCGCCCGGTGACTATCACCTGTCCCCTAGGTTAAAAGAACATTTTGCCGGAAAGCGATTCAGCTCCGACGACGAGGTGAAAGAAGAGGTTCACAAGTTTCTGAACAACATGGCGGCGAGCTGGTATGACATGGGAGTACAAAAACTGCTACAGCGTCTACAAAAATCCATCGCCAGAAATGGTGATTATGTCGAAAAATAGCTAAATGTTCAAACTGTTAACTTATATAAACCATTGTAGAAATGGTACTTTTGGGATTACCCTCGTACACTGATCAAAAGCATACAGATGCCGCTGAGTAATGCGGAATTGATCACCAGATGTCAAAAGAGGCCGACCTGCCAGTGTAAAAGGAGGCGGGATGTATTGTGGAGCAGTTAACAGCAGGGTGGTTCGATCAGAAGAGTCCAGTGACATCGACTGTGGATGGGTGATTGGATAACACTTGACTAACAGATCCATCAGGGACATTTCAATCTTGACGGGAACCGGTGTATCCACTGCAGCAAGGTCGTTGTCAAAGCACTTTAAATGCTCGACTCTATATCGATCTCCGTGCGGAGGGGTTGCTGTGATGAGATGAGTGTGTCTTCTTCAGCCTCTCCCATTCGTCGTTGTGGGCTGTAGCGAGACATCAATAATGACTGTGGTATCAATGCGCTTTGTCGACTGTGGTGTGACACCGTGAATTTTCGACGATATGACTTAATTTTTAAAAATATACTTTTCATTTGCTCTTCCTTGAAATAAGATGCGTTCATTATTTTTAACAAAGTTGGCAGTCCTAATCATGGCCCATCTGAACTCTAAGACAAAAAAAACTAATGATTA
The DNA here is from genome assembly GCF_023897955.1 of Schistocerca gregaria. NCBI lineage: Eukaryota > Metazoa > Arthropoda > Insecta > Orthoptera > Acrididae > Schistocerca > Schistocerca gregaria. Next base: position 291,652,402 of record NC_064921.1, on the reverse strand, counting down.
AAATTTCAGAAAATTGGACGATTTATTCAAGAGAAGGAGCTTCACAAATTCAGGAAGTCAATAAAGCTGTGTTAAAACTCTGGCCCTTATGCAAGCAGTTATTAGGCTTGGCATTGACTGATAGTGTTGTTCGATGTCCTCCTAAGAGATATCGTGCCAAATTCTGTACAATTCTGTACAATTGGCTCATTAGATCATCAAAATACCGAAGTGGCTGGGTTTTTAGATGTCCTCCTGAGGAATATCGTGCCATATTCTGTACAGCTGGCGCATTAGATCGTCAAAATATCGAACTGGTTGAAGGACCCTGCCCCTTATACTCCAAACATTTTCAAATGAGGAGACATCTGGCGATCTTTCTGGCCAAGGTAGGGTTTTTCCAGCACGAAGACCAGCAGCAGAAACTCTCGCCATGTGCGGGCGGGCATTATCTTGCTGAATTTGGCATGAAGGGAAACAAACCGAGGCGTAGAATATCTCGACTCAGCGCTGTGCTGTAAGGATACCGCGGATGAAAATCAAAGGGTTCCTGCTACGACAAAAAAAAAAAAAAAAATGGTAACCCAGATCATCACGCCCGATTGTCTGCCGTTTGGCGGACGACAGTCAGGTTGGTAACGCACCGCTGTCTGTGGCGTCTCGAGGCACTTCTTCGACTGGAAGCTGGAGTATAATTGTCTTCAGTGACGGGTTCAAAATGTTCAAATGTGGGTAAAATCTTATGGGCCTTAACTGCTAAGGTCATCAGTCCCTAAGCTTACACATTACTTGACCTAAATTATCCTAAGGACAAACACACACACACATGCCCGAGGGAGGACTCGAACCTCCGCCGGGACCAGCCGCACAGTCCATGACTGCAGCGCCTGAGACCGCTCAGCTAATCCTGCACGGCCCAGTGGCGAGTCCCACTTCGAACTGAGCCTCGATGGACAATGAAGACCTGTCTGAAGACGTGTCTGGAGACGCCCCAGACAGTGTTGGGATACCAACCTGACCGTCACCCACCATATTGTCCGACAACTAGGAGTGATGGTCTGGACTACCATTTCTTTTCACAGCAGGACGCCTTTGGCTGTCATCTACGGCACCATTAAAGCACAGCGGGACGCCGAAGATATTTTACACTCCATTTTGTTGCCATTCCTGCCAAACCATCCTTTAAACAAGATAATGGCCACTTGGACTAATGTCTTCGTGCTTCACATATCTTATCATGGCCAGCAAGGTCGCCAGATCTCCCCACAACTGAACACGTTTGCAGCATTGTGTGTAAGGTCCTCCAACCAGCTGCGAATTTTGACGATATAACGGCCCGGTTGGACAGATTTGGCACGACATCCTTCAGGAGGACATCCAACAACTTCGTCAATCAATACGAAGCAGCAGCATAACTGCCAGAGGTGGACGGATGTGTTACTAATTTGCTCAGTTTATGGAGCTCTTTCAGTCGGCTGCTGTGGCCGAGCGGTTCTAGGCGCTTCAGTCCAGAACGGCGCTGCTGCTGTTCGAATCCTGCCTCGGGCATGGATGTATGTGCTGTCCTTAGGTTAATTAGGTTTAAGTAGTTCTAAGTCTAGGAGACTGGTGACCTCAGATGTTGAGTCCCATAGTGCTCAGAGTCATTTGAACCATTTGAAGCTCTTCCTCTTGAATAGATCACTACTCTTTCTGAAATTGTATATGCCGATTTCCGTCCAATTCTGGTAATTCTTTCGCGATGAGTCGATTGTTTTCTACCTTAGAGTGTATAACCGAAAAGGCTGAACAACTATGTAAACGAAACACTACCCAGAGAGTATGTGAAAGCATCCGTATCGCAAACATAACCATCAGTGACTCGTATGAGTAGCTTGTCTCACATTAAGGGAAACCACACAAACACGGAGAGTGACTGAAAAACATTCACGTAGCAGACGTGCCCGCAACGACTTATTTCATTCGACTGTTACATTCGATTGAAAAAGCTAACTGAATGAAAAAATAATCAAGTGCGAATCGGTTTGTAGATGCAGTCGGTTATGCCACAGCACGGCCAGTCTGACGCTGGCGCTCGCGTCGTGCGTGAGGCCGTCCTTACTGGAGCAGACGGCACGTGCTGGCAGCGAAGCCGCCTCCTGGCCGCATCCCCGCCAGCTTTGGCAGACCCCCAGTCACGACACGCCGCGCGCGGAGCGCGCATCTCAATGCGCTGTCCCGCGCCTACTGTTTACCCAAGCAAATTAGCCGCGCTGCCATTAGCCTTAGCGTCCAGTTTCTCAGCTACCTGCAGTCCCACAATCACGATCGGGTTTAACATTGAGAAGGCTTGTTACGAGTTTCTCTGTATGTTTAAAGCACGCTTAAAATGGGATGGAGGCCTGCCACTCCTTTTGAAAATAAACCTGAGTGTCGTATACGATTAAGAACCTCGTTTCTGCCCTGAAACATAGCCTCCCAAACACTGAATATGATCTGTTAATAATGCAGTCTGATTGCTGTCGTGAGACTTTGGAGATGACAAAAATTTCGCGCAACACAACAAAAAACAGGAGAGTGGGGAGGTTACTCGGAAGTAACACAGCTGGAAGTTAGATTAGAACATCGGCTACAAACAGTGTTCTATACTACTCAAAATGTAATAAAATGTGTCTTACAGGCTCAGCTGGCGCAGCACAAATTAATTTGTCATTTGTGACTTACACTGGCAAATAATCCGAAAAACTATGAACTATGAGCTTGTGTGTGTGTGAGGGGGGGGGGGGGGGAACAAGTTGGTACGGCGCTATCTCTGCTGCTTTTTTGTCTCGAAGCACCACACTTACGTCGCCTTATCTGGCGTGGTTGTTACGGAAGATAATTGCAAGTGCTATGTATTTATGTAAGTCTGCAGGCTTTTGTGACCGTTGTTACAAAAGTTAAAATTTTCTGGGTTGTTAGGCCGCGTCATATTTCCTCTAAAATAATCGACGTTTCGACCCCTTTGCTGGGATCTTCTTCAGGAGTTTTCGGTGTCCACTAGTTGTGTTCTAGCAGTAGTGGACACCGGAAGATCCTGAAGAAGATCCGAGCTGAGGGGTCGAAACGTGGATTGTTTTAGAGGAAATATGACGCGGCCTAACAACTCAGAAGATTTTAACTTTATGTATTTACATTTAGTTATTCTTGGTTTAAATGAAAACGGATGGAAGGGGCTACACTATCATGCAGCAAATCTTACGTATTCACATTCGGAAATAAATGTCATGCGATGGAATCAACACGTTGGTTGTGATTGCATTATGTCAGAGCTACGTGGTTTCGAAAGTGAGTAAATTATTGGTGCTCCAATGGTGAGTGATTCTGTAACCAAGGGAGACGAAGTTATGCTTCAGAGGCCTCGTATCGAAGATTTATATCGCATAAAGGGAATGCGGGAAAAAAATCATTTGCCGAGTCACAATTCGGACGAAAGTGCGTCTTGGGTGATCGTGACGAAAAATAAGAGGACGACGGCCGTAAATGTCACTGCACAATTGAACGCTACACTTGCGCAACCTGCCACTAGCACGAAAACGACACGAAGAGAGCTCTGTACGCTGGGAATTGCAGGGCGACATGGAACTCCAAATTCACTCATCAGAGTGCCCGTAACAGGAAAACGTGATGTCGAAGCCATAAAATATGGACTATGGACAAATGAAAGAAAGCCATTTGGTCGGATGACCTTGTTGCACAATATTTCCAACTTCTGGTTGATTTTACTTCTCAAGAGTGAAAAATGGCCGGGGTTTGGTGATGATTTGGGCAGCCCTTTCGTGATATTTCATGAGAGCCATGGGTTCTCTGCAAGGTCACATTATTGTCCAGGATTAAGTGACCCTTTTGACTCATCATGCCCATACCATGGTACAATGTTTACTCCCCAAAGGCTATGCTGTGTACCAGGACGACAGGTCCCTATTCACACAGCTGGCATCACCTGGGTCTGGTTTCGAGACACAGAAGGTGAATTTTCGCATATACCCTGGGCACCACAGTCACCAGATCGCAATATTATTGCGTCTTTGTGGACTACTTGAGAGAAAAAGATGCGTGATCTCTATCCACCTCCAATATCATTACCTACACTTGCCACTATTTTGCAAGACGATTTGTATAAGAGTTCCTGTTTTTATCCGTCCCGTGACAACTATTAACTGCCGGCCGGATGGCCGAGCGGTTCTAGGCGCTACAGTCTGGAACCTCGCGACCGCTACGGTCGCAGGTTCGAATCCTGCCTCGGGCATGGATGTGTGTGATGTCCTTAGGTTAGCTAGGTTTAAGTAGTTCTAAGTTCTAGGGGACTGATGACCTCAGAAGTTAAGTCCCATAGTGCTCAGAGCCATTTGAACCATTTGAACAACTGGAAACTGTTCTGAATGCCAACGGTTTTCCGGCATCGCATTAGTCACGGTAATATGTTGTGTTTTTGGTGTTTTCATATTTTTTCCAGCCTCATACATGGGTCCTACTTGGCATGCTGTCTGCAAGATGGTGGAGAAGTCGATGTTCAAGCCTGACCTACTCTTCGACGGTAGCCCTCCTGAGGTCATCCAACGTGTGAGACGGGCTGCAAGTTCAAACTGATCGCAAGAACGTTCAGTTGGGTTCACACCAACAGAAACCGTACGCCATTCAATTCGGTTGACAACGTGCGTAATCGTTATTGGCATACCAATATAGATGGCATTACTTCTACCTAATTTACGCAGTTTCGCTAAAATTTTCATATCCCGCCTGAAGTATACTTAATGCCAGTCAGACGTTTGTAGCGTGCCACCGCCTTGATGTTGCAATTTTTTTATTCAGCAGTGTAAATGCCCTATTGATGACCTTGCTTTTTATGCCAGAGAGGACGACACGACACAATAAAGGTCTAAATCCATATTCAGTGGTAACAGAACCATGGGTTACTACACACGATATGTACGGTATCTGAAGTATTTGCAGAGTTTATCAAAGGCCTGGCGCTAGGTTTTTGTTATGAATTCTTCGATATGTTACCCATACCATACTTCAGGGCATCAACTGTCAGCTTTAAACTTACATTAGGCATTCGCAAGTCCTCATTAAACTTGCGAAGCATCTCCGCCCTGTTCACTCATTCATCGCATCAGCTGTGTCTCCCGTAATTTTATAATGAATTTTACATGCGCACGTACCGTGTTGTATTCAAAACCAGATGTTTCTGGACTGCAAATGCGATCGTTCTTTCCATGACGAAGAACATGCAAGCAAACTCTTTGAACAGCATGGTATCCACCAGTATGACCATAATGGATACATAAATCGAAGTTCGGACATTACGCTTGATAACAGAAGCAAGAGTTACGACAAATGAAGACATGTTCATAGGATTTAGCCACCTACAAAAAGCTTTCGACAGTGCAAAGCGGTGCAAGATGTTTGAGAAGCTCAGAAAAACTGGCGTACGTTGTAGGGAAAGAAGTGTGTACAGGGAGTCATAGGAGGAATGGTCAATGTTCAAGGATATGACAAGGAAGGTCATTCTGAGAAAAAAGGCTATTAAACATAGACCTTATTTTCATAGCTTAAGATCTATGAGCACTACTTCATCTTCGGTATTGTGAAACATATCTCTTCTACTGCAAACTCTTTGCTTTAAATATTTTTAGAGGAGGTAGTACGGAACAAAACAAGAAAACATTGTGTAGTAAACATGGGATCTAAGATACATACCTAAGGAGCTGTAAGCACTTGTTCAGGAGAAGAAATGTGTATCACAGAAGCGAAAACGAACATGTGCTCACAACTTTTAACGCATAATTTTTAGAGTCCATCTTTGTTAGACTTCTTTGTTTCGAGTGAACGTTCCTCCTGAATTCTGAACAATCTCAAGACCCGTTTCCGACGTGTTCGGTCTGACAAGAATCCAAAGAAATCTTGCTCCAACACGTCAATGCGTGCCCACACACGCTCAGAATCTGGAAACCCATCGCTAAATTGCTTTAAAAATCATTGCCACATCCACCATGTAGTTCAGGCCTGGCTTTTTTGGACTTCCATCTGTTTGGGACACTTAAAGATTCTGTGCATGGGACACACTCTGATGATGAGAGCGTAATTCATGAAGTGAAAACATGACCACAAGTACGGGATAAGACGTTTTACCAACAAGGGAAATATGCTCTTCCAGAACGCTGCCATAATGCTGTGGAACGTGATAAATACTAAACACCGAGGTGACAAAAGTCGTGGGATACGGCCTAATATCGTGTTGAACCTCCTTTTGCCCGTCGTAGTGTAGCAACTCGACGCGTCATGGACTTAAAAAGTCGTTGTAAGTCCCCTGCAGAAATATTGAACCATGCTGGCTTCATAGCCGTCCATAATTGCGAAAGCGTTACCGGTGCAGCATTGTGTGCACGATCTGACCTCTAGTTTATATCGGGCGATCTGGGTGGCCAAATCATTCGCCCGAACTGTCGAGTTCTGCCTGCGCTGAGGTTGATCCCTCAACCGTGGTCGAGTGGGAGATAATTCCAAAGTCTGGCAGGGAGTTAAAAACTTTTCGTGGGGCCGATAGTTGGGCCTCCCCGGTTCGTTTAACGAACAGATTTCGGCCTTTATCTGTGGCTGACGAGTTCTGCGAGCTGGATGCAGTCGCCCAACCTCCTTCTCGGCCCGCAAGGTCTGGGCATTCATAGAAGGTGGGTTTGCTGGTAGTTGGGAGCTCCAACATTAGACGCGTAGTGGGACCCCTTAGGAATATGGCTCCCAAGGAGGGGAAGGAAGCCAGTGTGCACTCCGTGTGCATACTGGGGGGGAGTCATTCCGGATGTGGAAAGGGCGCGTCTGGATGCCATGAAGAGTACGGGGTGCAGCCAACTGCAGGTGTTGGCTCATGTTGGTACTAATGACGTGGGTCGCTTTGAATCGGAGGAGATTCTCTCTGGTTCAAATGGCTCTGAGCACTATGGGACTTAACTTCTGAGGTCATCAGTCCCCTAGAACTTAGAACTACTTAAACCTAACTAACCTAAGGACGTCACACACATCCATGCCTGAGGCAGTATTCGAACCTGCGACCGTAGCGGTCACGCGGTTCCAAACTGTAACGCCTAGAACCGCTCGGCCACTTCGGCCGGCATTCTCTCTGGTTTCGAGCGGCTTGCGGAAATAGTGAAGACTTCCAGTCTTGCTCCCAAGATTAAGACGGAGCTCACCATCTGCAGCATCGTCGATAGAACCGACTGGTCCTTTGGCGCAGAGCCGAGTGGAGGGTCTGAATCAGAGGTTCAGGTAGTTCTGTGACCGTGTAGACAGCAGATTCCTTGTCTTGCGCCATCGGGTGGTGGGTTTCCGGGTGCCGCTTAATAGGTCACGAGACCACTACACACAGTGGGCGGCTACACAGGTAGCGGGGGCTGTATGGAAGGGACTGGGCGGTTTTTTTAGGGTAGAGGACCTCAAGGAACTACAGAAAGGGCGTCCGTTTAAAAGGAGGCAGGCAAATCTCAGGCAGGTAAAACTCAGTAAGGTAGTTGTAAGAACGGTCGGTATTGTAGTTGTAAATTGTCGAAGCTGAATTGGGAAAGAACCAGAGCTCCAAGCCCTAATAGAAAGCATTGAAGCTATAGGTACAGAAAGCTGGCTAAAGCCGAAATTTTTTCAAACGATCTAACACTATTCAGAAAGGACAGCTTAAATGCAGTTGGTGTTGTGTTGTATTTATTGCTGTCAAAAGTGATTTGCCTTTTAGTGAAATTGAAGTAGATAGTTGCTGCGCAATAGTATGGGTAGAGGTTATACCTGACGATCAGACTAAACTATTAATTGGATCGTTTTATCGATCCCCTGATTCAGAAGATGTTGTTGTTGTGGTCTTCAGTCCTGAGACTGGTTTGGTGCAGCTCTCCATACTACCGTATCCTGTGAAAGTTTCTTCATCTCCCAGTACCTACTGCAACTTACATCCTTCTGAATCTGCTTAGTGTATTCATTTCTTGGTCTCCCTCTACGATTTTTTCCCTCCACCCTGCCCTCCAATGCTAAATTTGTGATCCCTCGATGCATCAGAACATGTCCTACCAACCAGTCCCTTCTTCTCGTCAAGTTGTGCCACAAATTCCTCTTCTCCCTAATTCTATTCAGTACCTCCTCATTAGTTATGTGATCTACCTATCTAATCTTCAGCATTCTTCTGTAGCACCACATTTCGAAAGCTTCTATTCTCTTCCTGTCCAAACTATTTATTGTCCATGTTTCACTTCCACACATGGCTACACTCCATACAAATTCTTTCAGAAACGACTTCACTTAAATCCATACTCGATGTTAACAAAATTCTCTCTTTCAGAAACGCTTTCCTTGCCATTGCCAGTCTACATTTTATATCCTCCTTTCAAGACACTGTCCATTCCGTTCAACTTCTCTTCCAAGCCCTTTGCTGTCTCTGACAGAATTACAATGTCATCGGCGAACTTCAAAGCTTTTATTTCTTCTCCATGGATTTCAATACCTACTCCGAATTTTTCTTTTGTTTCCTTTACTGCTTGCTCAATATACAGATTGAATAACATCGGGGAGAGTTACAACCCTGTCTCACTCCCTTCCCAACCACAGCTTCCCTTTCATGCCTCTCGACTCTTATAACTGCCATCTGGTTTCTGTACAAATTGTAAATAGCCTTTCGCTCCTTGTATTTTACCCCTGCCACCTTTATAATTTGAAAGACAGAATTCCAGTCCAAACTTATGTTCCCCAAGGTCACCTTCTACCAGTTTTTCCATTCGACTGTAAATAATTCGCGTTAGTATTTTGCAGCTGTGACTTATTAAACTGATAGTTCGGTAATTTTCACATCTGTCAACAACTGCTTTCTTTGGGATTGGAATTATTATATTCTTCTTGAAGTCTGAGGGTACTTCGCCTGTCTCATACATCGTGCTCACCAGATGGTAGAGTTTTGTCAGGACTCGCTCTCCTAAGGCCGTCAGTAGTTCTAATGGAATGTTGTCTACTCCCAGGGCCTTGTTTCGACTCAGGTCTTTCAGTGCTCTGTCAAACTCTTCACGCAGTATCGTATCTCCCATTTCATCTTAATCTACATTCTCTTCCATTTCCATAATATTGTCCTCAAGTACATCGCCCTTGTATAGACCCTCTATATACTCCTTCCATCTTTCTGCTTTCCCTTCTTTTGTTAGGACTGGATTTCCATCTGAGCTCTTGATATTCATACAAGAGGTTCTCCTTTCTCCAAAGGTCTCTTTAATTTTCCTGTAGGCAGTATCTATCTTACCCTAGTGAGATAAGCCTCTACATCCTTACATTTGTCCTCTAGCCATCCCTGCTTAGCCATTTTGCACTTCCTGTCGATCTCATTTTTGAGACGTTTGTATTCCTTTTTGACTGTTTCATTTACTGCGTTTTTATGTTTCCTCCTTTCATCAATTAAATTCAATATTTCTTCTGTTACCCAAGGATTTCTACTAGCCCTAGTCTTTATACGTACTTGATCCTCTGCTTCCTTCACTACTTCATCACTCAGAGCTACCCATTCTTCATCTAATGTACTTCTTTCCCCCACTGCTGTCAATTGTTCCCTTATGCTCTCCATGAAACTCTGCACATCCTCTGGTTTAGTCAGTTTATCCAGGTCCCATCTCCTTAAATTCCCACCTTTTTGCAGTTTCTTCAATTTTAATCTGTAGTTCATAACCAATAGATTGTGGTCAGAGGCCACATCTGCCCCTGGAAATGTTTTACAATTTAAAACCTGGTTCCTAAATGTCTGTCTTACCATTATATAATCTATCTGATACCTTTTAGTATCTCCGGTATTCTTCTATGTATACAATCTTCTTTTATGATTCTTGAACCAAGATGCAAAATTCTAACAGACGACTTCCTCTTTCATTTCCTACCCCCAATCCATATTCACCTACTATGTTTTTCTTCTCTCCCTTTTCCTACACTCGAATTCCAGTCACCCATGACTATTAAATTTTCGTCTCTCTTCACTATCTGATTCAGAAGATATAGTTGCTAAACAGTTCAAAGAAAACGTGCGTCTCATTTCAAACAGGTACCGACTCATACAATTATAGTCGCTGGTGACTTCAATCTACCCTCGATATGCTGGAAAAATTATACGTTTAAAGCCGGTGGCAGGCTTAAAACGTCATCCGAAATTGTACTAAATGCTTTCTCAGACAAGTATTTTGAACAATTAGGCCATGAGCCCATTCGAAGCGTAAATGATTGCGACAGCTTACTTTACCTCTTGGCGACAAATAATAATGGACAATTAGTGAGTATCATGACGAATACAGGGATTAGCGATCACAAGGCAGTTGCTACTAGGCTGAATACCGTCACACCTACAATCATCGAAAAGGAACGCAAAGTATGTCTGTTTGAAAAAGCTGATAAAATGCTCTTAACGCCCTTTTAAGAGACAGTCTTCACTCCTTCCGATCTGATCATGAAAGCGTAGAAAAGTTGTGTAATGATTTCAAAGAGATAGTATCGACAGCAACTGAGAGATACATACGACGTAAATTAATAAGTGATGCTACTGGTACCCCATGGTACACAAAAAGGGTCAGGTTGCTGTTGCAGAAGCAGCGAAAAAAACATGGCAAATGTAAAAGAACTCAAAATCCCCAAGACCAGCAAAAAACGTTTTGCAAAGTTCGAAATATAGCGCGTACTTCAATGCAAGATTCTTTTAATAATTTCCACAGCGAAATTCTGTATCGAAATCTGCCAGAAAACCCAAAGAGATTCTGGTCATACATAAAGCACACCAGTGGCAAGGCGCAATCAATACCTTCACTGCGCGATAAAAATGGTGAAGTCACTGACGACCGTGCTACTAAAGCAGAGTTATTAAACACGGTTTTCCGAAACTCCTTCACCAAAGAAGGCGAAGTAAATATTCCTGAATTTCAGTCAAGAGCAACTGCCAAGATGAGAAACATAGAAATAAATATCCTCTATGTAACAAAGCAGCTTAAATCGCTTAATAAAGCCAAGGCCTTCGGTCCAGACTGTATACCAGTCAGGTTCCTCTCAGAGTATGCTGATACAATACCACCATATTTAGCAATTATATGCAACCGCTCGCTCACAGAAAGATCCGTATCTAAAGACTGGAAAATTTCTCAAGCCACGCCAGCACCCAAAAAGGGAAATAGGAGTAATAGGAGTTACAGGCCCATATCACTAACTTCGATTTGCAGTAGGGTTTTGGAACATATACTGTATTCGAACATTATGAATCAACTCGAAGAAAACGATTTATTGACACATAGTCAGCACGGATTAAGAAAATATCGTTCTTGTGAAACACAACTAGCTCTTTATACTCATGAAGTAATGAGTGCCGTCGACAGGGGATGTCAAATAGTTTCCACGTTTTTAGATTTCCAGAAGTCTTTCGACACCGTTCCTCACATGCGTTTTCTAACCGAACTGCGTGCCTAAGGAATATCGCCTCAGTTGTGCGACTGGATTCGTGATTTCCTGTCAGAAACTTCACAGTTCGTAGTAATAGACGGAAAGTCATCGAGTAAAACAGAAGTAATATCCGGCGTTCCCCAAGGAAGTGTTATATGTCCTCTATTGTTCCTGATCTATATTAACGACGTAGGATACAACCTGAGTAGCCCTCTTAGATTGTTTGCAAATGATGCTCTCATTTGCCGTCTTGGAAAGTCATCAGATGACCAAAAAGAACTGCAAAATTATTTGGATAAGATATCTGTATAGTGCGAAACGTGGCAATTGACCCTGAATAAACAAAAGTGTGAAGTTATTCACATGAGTACTAAAGAAATCCGCTAAATTTCGATTACGCAACAAGCCACACAAATCTGAAAGCTGTAAATTCAATTAAATACTTAGGGATTACAATTACAAATAACATAGAGTGGAACGATCACATAGATAATGTTGTGAATAGAGCAAACTAAATTCTGAGATTTATTGGCTGAACATTTAGAAGGTGCAACAGGTCTACTAAAGAGACTGCTTACACTACGCTTGTGCGCCCCATTCTGGAGTATTGCTGTGTGGTGTGGGATCCGCATCAGGCGAGACTGACGGATGACATCGAAAAAGTACAAAGAAGGGCAGCTCGATTTTTATTATCGCGAAATAGGGGAGATAGCGCCAGAGACATGATACGTGAATTGGAATGGCGATCATTAATACAAAGGCGCTTTTCTTTGCGACGGGATCTTCTCATGAAATTTTAATCACCAGTTTCCTCCTTCGATTGTGAAAACATTCTGTTGGCACCCACCTGCATAGGGAGAAATGATCTTCACGATAAAATAAGAGAAATCAGGGCTCGCTAAGAAAAATTTGTGTGTTCTTTTTTCCTGCGCGCCGTTCGAGAGTGGAATGGTAGGGAGACAGCTTGAAGGTGGTTCATTGAACGCTCTGCTAGGCTCTTTATTGTGAATAGAAGAGTAATCACGTAGGTGTAGATGTAGACTGTTCTTCAAACCAATCGTGATCAACTGTAAGGCAGTGAGATGGCGCACCCCCGTCCATAAAAATTATATTGTTGTTTCAGAACATGAAGTCCATGAAAGGCTGCAAATCGCTTCCAAGTAGCCGAACATAATCAGTTCCAGTCAATGGTCGGATCACATGGACCAGTAGACCCTGTCCATTCCACGTAACCACAGCGCACACCATTATGCAACCACCACCTGCTTGCACAATGCCATGCTGACAACTTGAGTCAAAGGCTTCGTAGAGTCTGCGTCACACTCGAACCCTACCATCAGCTCCTACCAATTGAAATCGGGATTCATGTGATCGGGCCAAGGTTTTTCAGTCGTCTAGGATCCAACCGATATCGTCACGAGCTCAGGAGAAGGGCTGCATGTGATACCATGCTGTTAGCAAATGCACTCGCGTCGGTCTTCTGCTGCCATAGCCCATTAACGCCAAGTTTAGCCGCACTGTCCTAACGGAAACATTCGTCGTACCTCTCACATTGATTTTTGGGGTTATTCATGAAGTGTTGCTTGTCTGTTAGCACTGACAGTTCCACGCAAACGCCGCTGCTCTCGGTCGTTAAGTGCAGGCCGTCGGCCATTTGATTGTCCGTGGTGAGAGGTATGCCTGAAATGTGGTTTCTCGGCAGGCTCTTGACACTGTGGACCGAGGAATACTGAATTCCCTAATGATGTCCAAAGTGGAATGTCACATGTCCAGCTACCAGTCTGGGCTCAAAGTCTGTTGATTCCCATCATGCGGCCATAATCACATCGGAAACCTTTTCACGTCAATCATCCGAGTACAAATGACATCTAAATCAATTCACTGGCCTTTTATACCTTGTGTACGTGGTGCTACTACTATGTGCATATCAGCTTATCGCTATCCCATGACTTGTGTCACTCAGTGTAGAGTAAATCTAGAAGAGCTGACGTGGGTAGGAGAGAAAACGCGTTTTCCGTTCTTATACTTGCCAGTATGTGGCAGAACCAGTCTCTTTGAACCGAGTTAATAGCTTTAGAAGACAGAAATTGTGAACATATTCGCAAATTTTAGGAGGGAATTTTCTCACCGGCTGGCTAACGTAAGTGTCTGAACATGGTGCAGTATTGTTACACAAGGTGCAGTCACATTACTGTGACCACCGCTTATGTTCGAAGTCACGTGCAATGACCACTCAAGGTCGGTGGTTGACAGCACTAACAGCGGAGGTTATATAAAGTGTGTCGGGGGGACTTGGAAAACATTGCAGTCGTTGTCGCGATAAGGAAGCTTAGCGATTCATCTGACGTCGAAAAGGACGTGATCGAAGGCTTTCGGGGCATGGGTGGAAGCATTACCGAAACCGCAAAGTTTCTAAATGGCTCGCCTACCGCCGTGGTTAAAGTATACCGTGCATTGCAAAATGTTACTGTCCAAAACCGGCGCCGAAGCAACTGTGATGCACCACGATCTATAGATGACAGCGGTGAACGGCGGCTGCAGAGATGTGTACGGGCGAATAGAGGTGCAGTTGTTGAGCAACTGACGGCCCAGATGAACCGAGATGCTACCAACAGCGATCGTTCCGCAAACGTTGCTGCATATGGGCCCACGCAGCAGGCGCCTAGTTCATGCACCCTTACCGAGTGCTGTTCATTGGTTGTGAAGGCTGTAATTCGCACGTCAGTACCGCATTGGACGCCCATTGGGTGGCGACAGGTGGTCTTTTCAGATGAATTACGTTTTATGTTCCATGGGACAGAGGCCGTTGGCGTATATCGCGTGAAACACCTGAAAGCAAATATACTGCAACAATTGGAAGCGTCCAGAATGGAAGGTGTTCCCTGGGTGATCTCATCATTCTGAAAGGCACACTGAATCAACACAAGGATGCGACTATCCTTGAGAATCATATCCACCCTACATGCTGTCTGCTTTTCCTCGGAACGACAGGATCTGCCAAAAGGACAACGTAAAGTGTCACACAGCTCGCATGGCTTGGTTGGAAGAGCATCAGGATTGGTTTACTGTACTCTCCTGTCCACTAAACTATCCAGATTTATACCCAGTCGAGAATCCGGTGGATCGATCGCGCTATTCGTGTCATGGATCCTCAGCCGAGAAACCTATCACAGCTGGCCAAGTATTGGAGTCGCTATGGTTCCACATGCCTCTCGGTACCATCTAGCTTCCTTCACATTTCGCATAGGTCCACGCTGCAAAATGTGGTTATTCAGGCTTTTGACAGTGGGCACATTATCGTGACTGGACAGTATGTAAAAGACATGCACAGAAATAAAACAAAATGGCTCTAGGCACTATGGGACTTACCATCTGAGTTCATCGGTCCCCTAGACTTAAGACTACTTAAACCTAACTGACCTAAGGGCATCACACACATCCATTGCCGAGGCAGAATTCGAACCTGCCACCGTAGCAGCAGCGCAGTTCCGGACTGAAGCGCTTAGAACCGTTCAGCCACAGCGGCCGGCAATAAAACAAAAGCCGAATGATGCAAGTGATAGATAAGTTAATGCTATGGCGTGAGCAGTATTTAATGCTAGTCAGATTAGGTATTTTTATAGCGGGAAGGTAACGTGCGTCTTCTTCACTATCGGTTTCGTGAAGTTAACGCTTGAAGGCGGAAGGAGAGAAGACCCGAACATAGAGTTTCAATTTGTTGTGCTGCTATTTTTCGCTAACAGTTTTCTACAGTTTTTTTCTTAATCACCTGTGTTGTGCTTGCAGGTCATACATAACGCCGAATAGTCGAATACCTATAATCGGATAAAGAATCAAGCTTATTGAAGTGAAGATTATTTGAGAAACGCAGCAAACGCTGTAATGAACATAGCTCCTTCATTTCCAGCAACGACTTAGCGGTTCAGTACACTTGAGAAAACTGTGACTAGAATAAGAAGCAATAATTTAACTAAATGAAGTCCCGGGCTTCCATCTCAACTAGGACACGATACCGAAACGAAAGCGACAGAACATATACGTGAGCTCCAGGCTGTAGTATTTGCCCCATCTAGAAGAGGTATTAGGGAGATAACCTGCAATATGACGGATCTACTAGGTTTAAAAACCTATCTATGAACAATTTCATTCATTTTCTACGTTTGCATCAGTTACCACATGCGCCTGTAATAGTTAGATGTTATTCTGACTCGTTCATTGTTTTCACTGGTTTTAAAATGTAGTAAAAGCATCTTAAGAGAGTTGTAAACCACTAGGCTAGACTTGTATTTATAGGTAAACGAATCGCTTCCAATGTACAGTCTTTTAGATAGTGTTTAAAATTCCAATTTCAATTATGTATTTACAGAAGCGATCTTTTTCGCAGAGACGAGAAACGTAAGCCAAACATTTGGTAAGAATTTGTATTTTTACATATGTACTTTTACAAGATTTAGACAATGTTTTCGAAATATGTGTCATCTCTCCTCAACTAACCCTATAGCAAAATAGTACATGTAAAAGAAATGTTGAGTGATATTGTTACGAAATTGTAACTCTGTAGAATAAGTATGTTCTGAGGAATAAACTGCTCAGCGATATATATTGAACGAGACTCTCAGTTCATTTGATGCAGTTCCATTACCATTTGAACCAACTGCTTTTACTCTTCCCACAGTTTGTGGAAAGTACTGAAATTCGCTATGGACTGCTCCTTGCGGGTGTAGAGACTTTCCGTCCCATCACTCTTCAGATGGTTTGATGCGGCCCGCTCTCGCTATGAATTTCTGTCCTGTGCCAACTTCTTCATCTCAGAGCAGCACTTAGATCCGAAGTCCTCAGTTATTTATTTTATATACTGCAATATGTTACTGTGCTCCCCTTTTCTTGCTGACGTTTTTCACATATTCTTTTCCTCGACGATTCTCTGGAGAACCTCCTCATTTCATATCTTATCAGCACACATCATTTTACAGATTCTTTCGGTAACATCTCAAACGCTTCGATTTACTACGTTTTAGTTACGCTACAGTTCACAATTCATTTCTATGCAGGACCATACTCCAAACGTGACCTACAGTCTCAGAAATTGCAAGCTCAAAATAAGGCTTATGTCTGATACTCATGTAAAGTGAAGTATCTACGACATGTTTTCACCTCTTGACAGTAGTGCCAAATATGACCGGTATGTATCGCTGTTTAGCGTTTGACAGTTATGACATGTACACACGACAACTTGTGTGTCTCTGATATCCATATCAATTTTAACAATATAAATGTTTCATACTCGACACACACTCACACAGACACACACACACACATACACACACACACACACACACATTATTTGATATAGACATGCACAAGTATTACATATTCCCGGCATAGTGTCGATGGAACAGCGTCCAATACAGTATTGAAAAAGAATATGTTTTAGACTAAACTCGCACTTTCTTTATTTTGTCTATTGGTTACCGGTTTCGGTACACCCGAAAATTACCATCCCCAGGTCATCCTATGATCGAAAAATTCCACTACACAGTTAGCACAAAAATCAAGATAAATTTCCAAAATATTTTCCTCTGAGACAGAAAGGTTCATGAGTGAAATCAAAATTCAAGGTGAAAGGATATCAACGATACGATTCGCTGATGACATTGCTATCCCGAGTGAAAGTGAAGAAGAATTACATGATCTGCTGAATGGAAAGAACAGTCTAATGAACATAGAATATGGATTGAGAGTAAATCGAAGAAAGAGGAAAGTAATGAGAAGTGGCACAAACGATAACAGCGAGAAACTTAACATCAGGATTGATGGTCACAAACTGGATGAAGTTAAGAAATTCTGCTACCTAGGCAGCAAAACAACCAATGACGAACGGAGCAAGGAGGACATCAAAAGTAGAACAGCACTGGCAAGAAGGGTGTACCTGGCCAAGACAGGTCTACTAATATCAAATACCGGCCTTAATTCGAGGAAGAAATTTCTGAGAATGTACTTTTCGAGCACAGTATTGTATGGTAGTGAAACATGGACTGAGGGAAAACCGGAACAGAAAGGAATCGAAGCATTTGAGATGTGGTGCTACAGACGAATGTTGGAAGTTAGGTGGACTAATAAGGTAATGGATGAGGAAGTTCTGCGCAGAATCAGAGAGGAAAGGAATATGTGGAAAACACTGATAGGGAGAAGGCGCAGGATGACAAGACATCTGTTAAGACATGAGGGAATGACTTCCATGGCACTAGAGGGAGCTGCAGAGGGCAAAAACTGTAGAGGAAGACAGAGATTGGAATACATCCAGCAAATATTTGTGGACGTAGGTTGCAAATCCTACTCTGAGATGAAGTGGTTGGCACAGTACGGATGACTCAAAAAAAAGCAAACGCATGTTATGTAGCTTAACCTCAAAATGTATGTAGCCCCTTATCCCTGACACACAGTCGTCCCGCTTGTTCCGAAGTACGTATGTCAAATACTAAAAGAAAAGGTCAATGTTCTTTAAATAGATTAAAATGCACCCAGCGGTCATAAGTTACACTTTCCTTTTTCTTTTAATTCTTAAAAAAGTCACAATGTTTTAAATTAAGAAATTACGTAACAAAATAGTCCTCACTGAAGTAAAACATTGGAAACAAAATGACAAATCTGTCTGGCCAAGTTCACATTTATCGTTACTCGTCACTATAAAACTTCGGTCTGACCATGAATCTTTAAATTAAACAAGTATTGTCGTGATGGTACCATTATACATTTATATGAAAAATACAAAATAATTTTATTGAAAAGAAAACACCAAGAGGGAAAAGTGGCTTATAATGGCGTTGTATTGCGCTGCAACTGTCAGTTCATGATCTTTGGACGAATCTCCAGTTTGAATTTGCCGTGGCAGTGTCCTTGCGTACGCTTGGGATCTCAGCGCCGCTGCATCTCGCCTTCCCCACTGCGTGTCGCAGTTCACTCCTCATAGAAACTGTGCGATTGTGAAAGGTTGCATCGACGGGCTTTGATATTATGTGACCACAGAGGACTACAAACAAACGTGCTGCACTGTGAACGTTATCCTATTGTGACACTTTAATCCATTTATTACCTTCTGACAGTAAATGAATTCGCAGTTGCGAATAATGACTACCATCAATTGAATGAAATGGCGACAATGAAAATTTGTACCGGACCGGGACACGAACCCGGATCTCCCACTTATGGCGAGCGGTCGCCTAACCATTTGGCTATCCGTGCACGACTCAAGGCCAGACCGAAACTTCCATTACGTATATTCCCCTACAGGTCAGACGTTGTACTTGAAAGCCGCTTGCCCGGTATCGGTAGATAAGTACGATATTGCAGTGACTGTGTTATTCTGACTGCATGCATGTGCAAAGAGACTTTGCATCGTAATCAGAATAACACAGACAGAGAAATGTGTTACGTTCTGAACCTAGCGGCGCTACCCAAGCACGACTCATGCCCCGTAACATTCTTTGTCACGTTGACTGCAGAAAATGGTAATTATCTTATTCAAAATAAGCATACAATACAAAACATAGGGAATAATTTCAGAATGGGACGATTTTAGCTCCATCGTTATCTCATCCTTCTACAACTTGAAACAGTAAGTCAAGTACACTAAAATATCATGATATAGTCAAAGCTTAAAAGATGAGGAGGGGAGGGGGCGTTCAGCTTAATATCAAAGACCACATATTGTGGATCGAAAGCATATCCAGTAAATATCCCGATGAGGCAACCATGACACAATCTTACACCCATTTTGTTAATAGTTCCAGCAACTCCTTTTTCCTCAACTTTGTTTGTGTTGTGACCAGGTGAAACTATTTTCATCTGGCCACAGCTGTGTGTTATTTGATTGCTCTGGGGGAAGGCTCATCAAACTGAGACATATGAAATATTAGTTCATTCTTTTACATAAATGAATAAAGGATTTACTTAAATTTGACATACTTCTTTGCCACAGAAGTGCTTGATAATTTGTAACTGTCACTGACTAGCAGAGCATCATTTGATGCATTTATTAACAAATTGTTCTCTTGCCATACAGTATTCAACGTTATGAAATATATTTGATCAAAAACTTTAACTACTCGTAGGCCCTAGGCGATGATGTTTACTGCTGTAGCTGAGGTCGCAAGCTGGGCGAAGCTCTTGCTAACTCGACGCCACATTGATGTCACTGTGAGGGCGTTGCTATGCCCAGAGGACATGCGTAGTTTCCAGTAGCGCCTCCGGTACGTCTTTGCGGATCGCACCCAGTCCTCGCTAACGACTGTGGTTTCGATTCGGATTGCCAACTTAGGTGTGGAAACGTCACGATAACACAGTCTGACCATTCAGTAACTTCTTTGCTGTTCTTTTCTTATGCCTGGAGATTTCCGCTTCCTCAAAGACTTCATCAGTGGACCCTTAGGAGCAATGTGCAAAATTCTGAAATTATTCCCTATGTCTTGTATTGTATGCTTATTTTGAATAAGATGATTACCAAATGTAGACTTTTCTTCAGTTGCTCCTGCATTAAGAACTTTAAACCACGCAAAATCTTGTGTCCCGTTTGTCCAACATTACGCTCTTTATAGGCAATTTTGTAAGCAACTGAATCTGGCGATCTTTTTCTGCAGTCAACGTGACAAAGAATGTTACGGGGCGTGAGTCGTGCTTGGGTAGCTCAGATGGTAGAGCACTTGCCGGCGAAAGGAAAAGGTCTCGAGTTCGAGTCTCGGCCCTTCACACAGTTTTAATCTGCCAGGAAGTTTCACATTCTTACGGTATTTTACAGCAATTCATCCATCACTGATCCCAGGAAATTTTAGTGGTTTTTCTCCCACCATCTAACATTTCAGATCTCCTGAGATCGGCGAAGGATCATTTGTTGTTACGGAAGACTGGAATCTACGAATACTTTGCCAATATTATATGGTTTACATAGACCAATGATGTGTAAATGAAAAAAACACTGTACTGAGCATCAACGCTGCACTCATCTTAAGCAATCAACCACGTCTGCTAGCGCTGAAAATTGTACCACCGCTGGACGTACAATGGAATATCATAAAACAATAATTTTGTCCCCGGCAACATCATTTTGGGGCTCCGGTATTGAAGAATCAGTTGAAATGCGCACGGTGTAAAAATCGAACTATCTGTGATAGCGGATTTCCGCTGAACAATGCGTGGAACCCTACCATTTCGACGACTTGGTCCACACGAATAGCACAAATTACGCCGTTGGCCGCGGCGAGCGATAACCCTGACAACAGATGAATCCCGCTGTTTCGCCATCGAGGGAGCTGCACGCAGGGTGGCGTGCTCGATCTGCCACCACTAGCTCAACGCGTGTGGGAAATTACACTCGCGTGCTAATTAACTGCGGGACAGCAGAAGCCTTCGGCCGTCGATGGCTCACCTGACATGACTGGCATGACGTCAAGCATCGTGGATTGTAGTTAACGACGAGCAGCAGCTACCCATAAACTTCTCTGAATAAATTCATACTAAGGTTTCCAAGGGGGAAGTACAGGACACTCAGATAATGCCAACTTCAAGTCATATTACAACTACAATTACACGTGTTCCAATGATTTTGCTGTGAGAATCATATTAATTTCTATATAGTTCTGGAAAGTAAATTGCAAGCATTTTCCTAGATACAAGTTTTAGTTACTTTCATTGAGCAATGGGCTACAATTATTCTCATAAGAAGATGCACCTGCTGCACCCTCTTTCAGTTCTAACACCTACCAGGAGAAAAATCGCGTAAATGACAGTTTTGTGCTTAGGAGAAACTGCGGAATTGAAACCTTGATGCATAGCAGAACGGAGCCACCTTGTTCCACTGCAATGAGCACACAAATCTCACACGGTTGCTTACTCATTCAAAAAGCTTTCGTGATGGCGCCACTCCCGCAATTCACTGCAGTGGCAGCGAGGAGTAGCTGACAGCGACACATTAGGGTCTGTGCTCAGCTGAAGGCGGCACCCCTCTGACTCTTTCAGAATAGAGCGACAGGCAACGTATCTGGCGGGAGAGCGTGCGAAGACGTCGTCCTCCTTATAAACATTCTGTTGAAAATTTCTTTAAGATTGTTAGTGAGGCTCACATAGGAAACACGTCATGCATCCAGAAAACTCATGACCCCTTAGCCAACACTCATCGGCCGTTACCCTAACTTCATACATACAACTACAGTACCTCACTGTGTAAAGCCGGCCGTGGTGGCCGAACGGTTCTAGGCGCTCCATTCCGAAACCGCGCTGCTGCTACGGACGCAGGTTCGAATCCTGCCTCGGGCATGGGTGTCGGTGATGTCCTTAGGTTTAAGTAGTTTTAAGTCTAAGGGACTGATGACCTCAGATGTTGAGCCCCATAGTGCTCAGAGCCATTTGAACCATTTTGAGCCACTGCGTAAAATTCTCTCAACGTTAAAGCCGACACATGCGAGTAGAAACTTTTAGCTTCATTTTGATCGTCACGCAATAACTGAATGCCGGGATGGATACTGGCCTCTTAATGATGGCGCTTTGGCGTACAATAGTTGGAGGGAGGTTGACACCTTCCGGATACGCTATATTAATCGACCGTGATTGCATGTACCTGATTTGTCTAAAAGGCACCGATTCCGAAGCAAATTGACCGAAACGAAGTGGAAAACTGTACAACTAGTTAGTAATATGCCAATTAAATGCATCACCTTAAGAAAGACTGAGTGCAAATAAATATAGTTACAAACATCAGTTTAGAATAGTTAATCGATTTTACCGTTAATTTGCATTTGTAGTGAAATTCCATTCTTGATGTGCAATAGTCCGGTTGCCAATCCTAAAGTGAGCAATTTATTTCTCACAGTCGGACTTAAGTTCACTTAACAACCAGCAGCACGAGTATTGATGACGTCGGTCTCGTAGGAGTAAATTCTCGTATTCAAGGGATCACAAAATATTTAATTAAGTAAAGTTCATACTCAAAACTTTAAAATTATTCGAAGTAATGATAAACAAATGAAAACTGACTAAATTACAGCAGTATGCGAACGCGGTGATAATGGTGTAGCGTAACACCACTATAAATTTGACTCTTACAAATGTTGATAGACAAACTTTTGTAAATACTTAAAATTCATTCTTAATATAACTTCAGTTAAACGTTAGTAATGTCACAGAATAGTAAAACACCATGGCAAAGCTGGAATACAGTAGCTAACACATTAGTACATAAATTGACCAAAGAATATAAATCAGTTTATTTAAGTGAGAGAAGTTCACTATGATCTGCTGATTCAATCGTTTCAAAAGTTCTTTTAAATTCTGATTTCATAAGTTATTGTTCAAGCTCAAAAGGTATTTAATAGCTTTAATTAATTAGCAATGATATGACGTCCAACCCAAGAAAAAATTCAGTTTGACTTTCTGGCGAAGTTATCCTTAACCTTAATCATATGTTTCATTCATAATATGTTACTTGGAACGTGGAATAATAAGACATAGACCCTGTTCCAAGTAACAAGTACTTGGGATAATAACGACTATGAAATTATAATTGAAGTTCACACATGTGTTAAATGTTGTCCCAGTCACCCAAAACACTCGCAAAACTAAAAGTCTAGAGTGGTTTGATCTTAAAGTTTTTAGTCGGTGCAGTCGAAGTATGGTCTCCAGATGCAAATATTCCTTAAACTTGCTGTGGACAAACAATACACTTTTTATTCCTTTTCAGGTGTCATTATGTGTCACTGAAGTACTGTGGTCCTTGGAACTTGCAATCACAAAAAAATTGCTGCACACACACACACACACTCATTGCGCCTGATGCCACGTGCATCTGACGTACTTCGCTCGCAGCATTTAGTCGCGAAACTGTTAAGAACAAAAAAATGCGACCTTCTGACAATGAGTCAAGTTACTACACGCCAGATGCTTGGAGCGCTAGCATTGCTTCAGCGGCTGGTGTGTAGTTATAGATAAATGGAATGCTATAAACGGAGAACTTGCTTTTTTTAATAGTTTTGCTTCCGTATTTCCCAGTCATTAAACTGGGCGGTGACTTTTCCAATACGAAAAAGGAAAATGTAATTAAACTAAAACCTCGTCTCCTGTTATTGCCAACAAATAGTAATGAAATCTCAGTGCAATGCTGTGTAAGTGGTTCACAGTAGCAGAATAATATTTTACATCTACATCTACAAGATTACTCTGCAATTCACATTTAAGTGCTTGGCAGAGGGTTCATCGAACCACAATCATACTATCTCTCTACCATTCCACTCCCGAACAGCGCGCGGGAAAAACGAACAACTAAACCTTTCTGTTCGAGTTCTGATTTCTCGTATTTTATTTTGATGATCATTCCTACCTGTGTAGGTTGGGCTCAACAAAATATTTTCGCATTCGGAAGAGAAAGTTGGTGACTGAAATTTCGTAAATAGATCTCGTCGCGACGAAAAACGTCTCTGCTTTAATGACTTCCATCCCAACTCGCGTATCATATCTGCCAAAACTCTCTCCCCTATTACGTGATACTACAAAACGAGCTGCCCATTTTGCACCCTTTCGATGTCCTCCGTCAATCCCTCCTGGTAAGGATCCCACACCGCGCAGCAATATTCTAACAGAGGACGAACGAATGTAGTGTAAGCTGTCTCTTTAGTGGACTTGTTGCATCTTCTAAGTGTCCTGCCAATGAAACGCAACCTTTCGCTCGCCTTCCCCACAATATTGTCTATGTGGTCTTTACAACTGAAGTTGTTTGTAATTTTAACACCCAGGTACTTAGTTGAATTGACAGCCTTGAGAATTGTACTATTTATCGAGTAGTCGAATTCCAATGGATTTCTTTTGGAACTCATGTGGATCACCTCACACTTTTCGTTATTTAGCGTCAACTGCCACCTGCCACACCATACAGCAATCTGTTCTAAATCGCTTTGCAGCTGATACTGGTCTTCGGATGACCTTACTAGACGGTAAATTACAGCATCATCTGCGAACAACCTAAGAGAACTGCTCAGATCGTCACCCAGGTCGTTTATGCAGATCAGGAACAGCAGAGGTCCCAGGACGCTTCCCTGGGGAACACCTGATATCACTTCAGTTTTACTCGATGATTATTACTACGAACTGCAACCTTCCTGACAGGAAATCACGAATCCAGTCGCACAACTGAGATGATACCCCGTAGGCCCGCAGCTTGATTGCAAGTCGCTTGTGAGGAACGGTGTCAAAAGCTTTCCGGAAATCTAGAAATACGGAATCAACTTGAGATCCCCTGTCGATAGCGGCCATTACTTCGTGCGAATAAAGAGTTAGCAGCGTTGCACAAGAACGATGTTTTCTGAATCCATGCTGATTACGTATCAATAGGTCGTTCCCTTCGAGGTAATTCATAATGTTTGAATACAGTATATGCTCGAAAACCCTGCTGCAAACCGACGTCAATAATTTTCCAATCTGTAGGTACAGATCTATCGTTGAGCGAGCGGTTGTACATGATTGCTAAGTAGGGAGCTATTGTATCAGCGTAATCTGAAAGGAACCTAATCTGGACCTGAAGACTTTCCCGTATCAAGTGATTTGAGTTGCTTCGCAACCCCTAAGGTATCTACTAAGAAATTCATGCTAGCAGCTGTTCGTGTTTCAAATTCTGGAATATTCCATTCGTCTTCCCTGGTGAAGGAATTTCGGAAAACTGCGTTCAATATTTCCGCTTTAGCGGCAGAGTCGTCGGTAACAGTACCATCGGCACTGCGCAGCGAAGGTATTGGCTGCGTCTTGCCGCTTGTGTACTTTACATACGACCAGAATTTCCTCGGATTTTCTACCAAATTTCGAGACAATGTTTCGTTGTGGAACCTATTAAAGGCATCTCGCATTGAAGTCCGCGCCAAATTGCGCGCGTCTGTAAATTTTAGCCAATCTTCGGGATTTCGCGTTCTTCTGAGCTTTGCATGCTTTTTCCGTTGCCTCTATTCGTATCATCTAAAATCGTTTAAGACGGGAACTGAATTGTGACCTGCTCTGTTTAAATTCAAAAGGTATTTCCGCGTGCTTAGCACTTACTTTGTGTTGCTTTGCGCTAATTGTTGTTCGTTTCATGAGTATGCTTGCGGATGTCAGACTCATTTCAATACACTCCCGCAAAAATAGATACTACACCCTTCTAGAGTTTTACAGTTCATTCAAGATTTATTTTTGTAACAATATATACGAAATACATGAAATGATGTGCTGATATCCTAAGATTTCATAAACAAAAAAATATACTTTCGTGAAAAGGAATAGTTTAAATATAGGGTGTCCATAAAAGGATGTTCCAGTTTCAATGGGATATTATAAGAGTTATAATTTAGACTGTTTACAACAAATCAGACGTCAAAATGAAAGTAAATGACTCTAGTTTTTCTTACAAATGTTCATTATTGCACTTTAGTAGTGCAGCACACTTCCATCCTAAAATAAATTCTTCCCACAGTTGGGTTAACAACTCCGGAGTAATGGAAGAAATAGCTTCTTTAGCACCGTGTCTCAACTCTGGGAAATCATTACGTAATGGTGGAACGTGGACGCGATCTTTTATAAATCCCAAAAGAAAAAAAAATCGCATGACGTTATGTTGGATGAGACCAGCACAAAAGAGCTCTGCCCTATTGGCCATTACGACTAGTACAGCCCTCAGGGACTTCGACGTTCAACCACTGTCGTACAAAGAGACACCAACGGAGAGCGACTCCATATTGTTGCAAAAGGTTCCCCTTTTAACTGCG
This sequence comes from Schistocerca gregaria, assembly GCF_023897955.1. Taxonomy (NCBI): domain Eukaryota; kingdom Metazoa; phylum Arthropoda; class Insecta; order Orthoptera; family Acrididae; genus Schistocerca; species Schistocerca gregaria. The sequence continues at coordinate 291,626,204 of NC_064921.1, read as the reverse complement.
AAAAGAGCCATTCTGGCAATATATCCTGATAAACCACTTGTGTTACGTCGGCTTCGGCGAAAAAGATTGACCTTTACACTTGAGTCCTATCATAGGACAGAAAACGTTTCATTTTGGGGAATCTCTTTGACAGTGTAAGAGTTTATCAGGATGTTCTGTGCCCCACATACGAACATTATGGGTTTTTAGTTTCCCTTTTAGATGAAAAATTGCCTCATCACTGAACACCACACGGTCAAGAGAGTTATCTTCCCGCTGCAACACTTCACTTTCAAAGTTATATCGTACACTACACTCATCTGGCCTTAAAACATGTATGCCTATCAACCGTAACCGGCACGATCGCACGTGTAAACGTTAGTTAAAGCCTTCCCACTGTCGTCATCGGCAACTGAAGTTCAAGACTTGTTTTCCGAACAAACACTTGTGGTCGTTCCGTGCCTTTCTTTACGCACACAGTCGGCCGTTCCGAATTGACTACGCCATCGACGGATGTTTTTGCCACACGTGAAATCACAATTAAACTTTAAACGAAACCACGTTGAACAGATTCACTCTAAGCAAAATGCAGACCACAAAACGCTTTACGCTCAAGAGTCGCCATTTTGTATATGTGGTGCTGCAAGCGGGAAGACAACAAATCAGTACTCGAACATGCGCTTATCTAGAATTTTTTGAGCTACTTTTTAATTGTGACCTTGAACCATCACTCTATGGCGCTTACATTTGATACTAATAAAAATTATAACCGGGACATTCTGCATTTCAGCATCCTGTATTTCAATAGAAATACTATCTTCTAGTGTTACATACTGAGTTGTAATGTCAGAATGTCACCTGATGTGGGGAGGGCGGGGGTTGTTCGCTTGCTGAAATACAGATTAGCGATGATGAAAGTACAGCTCCTCCGCTTTCCTCTGGGCCGAATCACGGAACGAAAGGGGAACGAAACCCGCTCCGAATACTACCTCTTCCGTTTGCAATGAGGTTGTTAATTCTTGCTCTTTACCTGAATTCCTTTACTGGCGAGCTCCCTCAAGCTTCACCAAAATTAAAACACTCTGATGCAAAAGCGAATTTCTGTCGCTTCTTTTACTACAGAACTGGAGTAAGACATATTGTGGGACACCGTCTTGATGGTCTCAGACCTGATCTTATGGTCATTTTTTAAGGCTATGTTCAACTATCGACGTTTTTTATAGCTATCTGAAATTATTTGACATTTATTCTATTTTCGTTGCAAACGTGATGTTTGTTCATGTAGTTCACAAACTTGTTAGCATCTTTATTCCATGAGATCATATTATGGTCTCGTCGCCCACATAACGACACACACAGGTTAGGTAGAAGGAAACAAGATGGAAATCTCCCATGAAGAAATTAGCAATACATGGCGTTAAATGAGAGCCCCTTCTTGTACCATCCGTCATTTCGTAATATTTCCTATTGTACGGAAAGTAAGCGGGCGTCAAAATACGCTTAAAAATTTGATACCGGGGGTGTTAAGTGTCTGCCTATAGGATTAATTACGTCAACGAGCTACTCTAGGAGCAAAAGCTCAGTGTGCGAGGCTATATTTAATTCGCGTTATTGTTTACGCTTTACGTTACAGTATCTGTAAGTAAAGGGTTACTTAATGTGATAATGCAGTGCCGTACTCACTTGTTGTAGACTGCAACGATCATAATCGTAACGGAAAAAGTAACTGGTGTAATAATGCTTGTTTTCCTTCGTGATGCTAGTATGCAAAGAATTTCACTGTGGAAATGCTCTATGAAGGGCTGTAAATGTTGAAAATTAGAAGACACAGAGATATGATGTTACAGATCGTCAACTCAGCAAGATGTTACCATCACAGTATATTTTTTTCTTTTTATCGTTACGAAGAACATGACTTGCTTGTACAAAAAGTCTACTTATATTTATTCATATTCAAATTTTAAGATCTCTGGCTTTGCACATAAAACAAGAGTCATGATACAACAAACATGACCCGCATTGTCTTCTAAATTCGATTGAGAGCAGAGATTTTAGAAATATTAATAATCAGTGAGATGCACAGAGGACTGAGCTTTCCACCATGTTCTTCAGCTGTGCTCTTGAGAAATTCATTCACTAATATTACAAAGAAAAGGATTGTATAAGGTTGGAGTCAAGAATGGGGGCAGATGCGGCCACAATAAAATGAATTGCTCAAAATAAAAACCACAAGGATTAAAAAATTCAACCATCTCAATGAAAAATAGGAAAAAACATCTCAGACGAAAACTCCTTCGTGTCATACATTAGCAAAATAAACTGGCTTACGAAATGAGCAAGAACGCCTACGATACAACGTCCACAATTTTAAGTGACGAGCACAAACGCCAGAGGCGCAAATAAAAAACCTCATTCACAAATTGGAGACTAAACAACGAATGGGTATCAGAAAATGCTGAGGCTGATCAAGGATAATGGTAAGTGTGGTATCACGTAACACCCCTTAGCGCACCAAAGTTGGTAACGGAACGGCAAGTTTCCATCTGATGACGATAACAGCTGTGCGGGACCTGCTGGATCAAATGGTGTGCGTCCACTGATCCGCGACTCTAGCGGCTCCGGTAACACGAGCGCCCTCTGCCGCTGCGATACAGAATGGCTGGTGGCAGTCACTCAGCCCACTCGCACTTGGAGCCTCATCGTAATGTTACCGCAGTTCATACTTAGTACAGTGAACTTCACTCTTGTTGACATAGTGATAGCTGGACACTACTTCTTGCTGCGTTGTTTGTAGTGAGACTGTTCAATTGGAGAAATATGGGTTAAGTAAATCTTTTTGTTCGCTAATAACTTCTACTCTTTTCCAGGTTTCCTACGACGACAGTTGCCACCCACCTCTCTTTGCTGTCGTGTATGATGTCGTACATAACAGTAAGTACAGAGTGACAGAAACCTTTGCTGTCAAAATTAAATAGTATCTTAAACTGAAGGAACCAAAGGTTGTAAAATAAAGTATAAGGTAATATAAAGTTAGGCAACTATCTGGAAACAAACTTCTTATATTTATTAATAAAAAATGCTTGCTACATCGATGATAGTGGCTATACCTTGCTGAAACAATTATAATCACGTATGATGTATCCACAATGGAGTTTACCTCTGATTACAGCTGACTGATGGATTGTTAAAAAATGGTTCAAATGGCTCTGAGCACTATGAGACTTAACTTCTGAGGTCGTCAGCCCCATAGAACTTAGAACTACTTGAACCTAACTAACCTAACGACATCCCACACATCCATGCCCGAGGCAAGATTCGGACCTGTGACCGTAGCGGTCGCGCGGTTCCAGACTGAAGCGCCTAGAACCACTGGGCCAGCATTGATTGTTAAATATGAAGCGTTAGCCGTTACAGGAACTTGTAGGTATGCATCTAATGTATGGAACAGCTGGCAAATTACTGCGATGAGAGAGTTTAAACGTTTTATACTCACTGTATCCCCCCCCCCTCCCCCCATGAACCATGGACCTTGCCGTTGGTGGGGAGGCTTGCGTGCCTCAGCGATACAGATAGCCGTACCGTAAGTGCAACCACAACGGAGGGTTATCTGTTGAGAGGCCAGACAAACGTGTGGTTCCTGAAGAGAGGCAACAGCATTTTCAGTAGTTGCAGGGGCAACAGTCTGGATGATTGACTGATCTGACCTTGTAACACTAACCAAAATGGCTTTGCTGTTATGGTACTGCGAACGGCTGAAAGCAAGGGGAAACTACAGCCGTAATTTTTCCCGAGGGCATGCAGCTTTAAGAGCTGCATCAAACCAGTCTCAGGACTGAAGAGCACAACAACAACAACAACAACTCACTGTGTCCTGCAGTCTTCATGAAGTAGACGAACGGCATCATGTATATGTAGTCTGCAGCTTAACATCGTGCCACAGTCACGTCTGAACGTCCAAAAAATCTGGTTATTGGACGATTCGACTATACGGCCAAATGAGGACCCACATTGAGGCCCTTTTCGAACTCTGTCAGTTGCTGATATCTCTGTCTCGCACGAGCATGCAGCATCTCTGTGCCCCAAGCAAGGATCTCTTAACTTCTGACGCAGTTCGTGTCCATTACTTATCCTATCATCCCTGGTAACAACACTAAACAAGAGTAGCACAAATACACACTGGTGGCCTTGCTGCCTATCACAGAAAATTGTAACTCTAACCATTTACATACTCTCGAATGCTGTGTCTTTGTATGAAATTATATCGGCATTCGACCATGTCTTCTAGGTGCTTCACATTTTTTCACGGGCAGAGTACGTACTACATCTTGACGAAGAATCAAGTCTCTTGTGCCTCAAGAAGTTCCCAAGACCCGAGGTTTATACGCCGCGTAACGTCCCTCTACTCTATAAGTATGCTCCGCAAGCCACTGCGGAGTGCATGAGGTTTCAGACGTCAGCCAGGTAGGTTTATGTGACAAGTAAAATGGATGGACCGTTAAGGTGTTGGCTCCCATGATAGGGAAGAGAGCCAAGCACGATTCGATTCCGGTAGTCAACTTAAAGACCGCGATTTACATGGAGCATGTCGAGGGTGCGGTCCTTACGCGAATTTCCGAACCTTCTGTGGGAATACGTTGGTCTTTACTACATCTCAGATCAAATAACATCGCCGGAAAGCGGGAGTAAAAGTAAAAAAAAAATACACATATCAAATAATACAAGCCAAATAAATGGATTTTATACGAGTTCTGTGTAATAAAACAGATAGAGAAATTTACCTGCATACCGCCTAAGTGACGTCAGACTGAAATTTTTCCACAGAGCTAGGATCCGCAAGATATTATTATTAATACATCATCGAATGAAAAAGGTAAACGTGTTCACTGCCAATTATTGTTTCGGCCTGTGGTGTCATAATCACCAAAACGTCTTTCAAAATATAAGAAAGACAGCTAACACTCAAACTGACACTACTGGTAGGGCAACTAAGACTTCTTCCTCATAGAAAAGCGCAACATTCCCAGCGAGCATTTGCATATACCCTATTTACCCAAAAGAACCTGTTTTTACATATATCATAAACCTTTTAGTATAGTAAATATATTTAACCCAGAAATTTCATCAAACATCAATGTATATTTATTATTTTGTTCATCTCGCAAACACAAAGATCTCTCTTAGGCACCATCACGACTTCTTGCACTGTTTCTCAGAAATGCCTGAAGCTTTCCAGTGTTTCTTTCGTAAATCTACATCTATCAGCTTTTAAGACATCTTAAGAAATCTTGTGTGGATTCTGGTATTCTGAAGCTTCTCGTTCTTTCTTCTGTTGCGTTTGGTATTCTGGTACTTAAGCTGCTGAAAGGTAAATTACGTGGTATAAATTCTGGCTTAAGCGCTTGTTTCTGTGATACGCTGGGAAATCCCGAATGCAAGTCTGTAATTCGGAAATCGCGAAAGAATATTCTTGTGTACAGAAGTGAATTATGTAAGTAATAATTAACATTTGTGAGTTGCTGTGCTGCCACAACACGAGATTCAAAATTATGCGATTACAATTACTTCCACGTTTCCCGTTATAATTTTTCGCTTGTTTTCGTTTGGCCAACGACCTTGTCGCATTGGTAACACCGGTTCCCGTCAGATCACCGAAGTTAAGCACTGTCGGGCTGCGCTAGCACTTGGATGAGTGGCCATTCAGTCTACCGAGAGCTGTTGGTAAGCGTGGTGCACTCTTCTACCCTTGTGAGGCAAACTGAGGAGCTACTTGATTGAGAAGTAGCGGCTCCGGTCTCGTAAACTGACATCGGCCCGGAAAGTGGTGTGCTGTCCACGTGCCCGTCCATATGCGCATCCGGTAGCGCCTGTGGTCCGAGGATGACACGGCGGCCGGTCGGTACCGTTAGCCCTCGGACGGAGTTTAGTTTAGTTTTTTTGTTTACGTTTGTGAAGGATCACGTCGTGACAAGAGAAATTAAACAAATCAGAATCGTGAGTGGTAACAGCAAATGTTTTGATGTTCAAAAGGAAACAAACCAGAAGCACGTCGGCTAATTCTGCCAATGCATACATGTTTTACTCCATTCTGTGACGAGGTGGAAAGCAGTTGGGGCTTACCGTACCGTCAGATTGCTAAAGCACCACGAACGACCTCGTTAAAGCAATCATCCTGGAATTTTGAGTCTTCTGTTACATAGAGACAAATGTTAATCATTGCCTTCACTATTCATTTGTGCATACATAAAACAGAAACATAAGCCTTAAGCGGTAAATGGACACCTGGATGACCTGACAGAGTACCGACCTTGTTTCGCCCGAAACACAGTATGCTTACCAATAGGAGAGAGAGAGAGAGAGAGAGAGAGAGAGAGAGAGAGAGAATTTCATCTCAGACTGGTCATCCGTACCAGACTTCCACTGTATCGCCATACACCAGTCTTACTCGGTCATTGCTGAACGTAATAATTATTCTCAACAAGTTGCTGCCCATCAGATTCATCCGTACAGCTCTATGAACTGAAAAAATAAAATTTCTCTAGAAACAACATTTTATCAGTAATGTGACCTAAACGGCGCTTCCATGAGCGCTGTGCCTAGTATGAAACACGCGATAAATAGCCTAAGCTTTTTAGTCATTAGTTTTCACACTGGTCTGAAAAGATCCGTCTCGAAAACTTTTCTTCTGCCAGCCTCTTCATCTCAGAGAAACACGCGCCCCCTAGGTCCTCAGTTATTTGCTAAATGTACTCCAATCTCTGCCTCTTCCTAGAGATTTTACTCTCTACATCTCCACAAATACCATGCAAGTTCTCACTAGTGTCTAAACACATGTCTTATCATCGTGCTAATTCTGTCCGTCATCGTTTTCCCATTAGTTCCTTTCTTCGCCGATTCTGGGGAGAACAACCTCATTCCTTATCTTAACCAGTCAACCCAATTTTTAGCATCCTTCTACGGCATCACATCTTAAACTCTTCGATTCTCTTCTTTTCGGATTTTTCCACTGCTTACACCACACAACGTTGTGCTCCAAAAGGGAAGGCAAACGAAAACGAGACAGATAGAAAAAAAGTAAATGAACTGTTTATTATTTCAAAGGTAATAGGCATAGTTGTTAATACATTTACCCTACCGTAAGACAAGACCAAAATATCTGCTGGTGCCTACGGAGCCATGATTGTACCCACGCGTGGACCTCTTCGTCCGAAGCAAAGCGACGGCCACGAATGTCTTTCTTCGTGGCTCCAAAAATATGGTAGTTCCTTGAGGAGACATCGGGACTGTATGGAGGATGTTTAAGGGATTTCTAGCGAAACTGTTGAAGTGTAGTTGAAACTACGTTGGCAGCATGTGGGCACCCATGGTCGTCAGTTTGCTTCGGACGAAGAGGGGCACGCCTGGGAACAATTATGATTTCATAGGCACCCGCAAACGTTTTTCCATGAAGGCACTGACGTCTTGTTTCGCAGTGCGATAAATGTATTAACTGTGGCGATTACTTTTGGAATAATAAAAATTTTACATACTTTCTTTTCATCTGTCTTATTTGTAGCCACGCGGAGTGGCCGCGCGGTTTGAGGCGCCATGTCACGGACTGCGCGGCCCCTCCCGCCGGGGGTTCGAGTCCTCCCTCGGGCATGGGGGTGTGTGTTGTTCTTAGTATAAGTTAGTGTAAGTTGTGTGTAAGTCTAGGGACCGATGGCCTAAGCAGTTTGGCCCTTTAGGAATTCACACACGTTTGAACATTATAACTGGCAGAAGTAAAGCTGTGAGTACCAAGCGTGAGTCGTGCTTCGGTAGCTCAGATGGTAGAGCACTTGCCCGCGAAAGGCAAAGGTCCCGAGTTCGAGTCTCGCTAGGGGAAACAGTTTTAATCTGCCAGGAAGTTTCATATCAGCGCACACTCCGCTGCAGAGTGAAAATCTCATTCTGGAAACATCCCCCAGGCTGTGGCTAAGCCATGTCTCCGCAATATCCTTTCTTTCAGGAGTGCTGGTTCTGCAAGGTTCGCAGGAGAGCTTCTGTAAAGTTTGGAAGGTAGGAGACGGATACTGGCAGATTCTGGATTATAATTTTCATTTGACTGCCCCTTTTACATTCTCAGAAAATTCTTTCTCAGTTTAATGCCGATGCTTGATACTTTTCATGGTCGGGAATGTCCTCTTTTTCTGTGTTAGTCTGCTTTTTATGTCTTCCTTGCTTCGCCCGTCAAGTGTTATTTTGCTTCCAAGGTAGGAGAATGCTCCACCTCATTATTATCGTCTTTCTTAGTTTACCCTCAATCCATATTCCATACTCATTATACTCTTCATCCCATTTAAAAGGTCATGTAATTCTTCTTCACTTTCACTGAGGATAGCAAAGACATCAGCGTATCACTGATATCCTGTTACCCTGAATTTTAACCCCACTCTTGAACTTTTCTTTTATTAATGCCATTGCTTCTGCGACACGTATATACGGGGTGATCAAAAAGTCTCTCCCCAGTGCTGTATGATTGTTAGCCGTACGTGCCGTATGCCGCATTGAATATACCGAAATGAAACTCAGTGAAATACAAGTTGTCAATTTATTGAATATTCATTTTTACTTAGAAAGTTTCACTTTAAATGTTGAACCTGTTCTCCCTGTTGTTGAATACACAATTCAATTCATCGAATCATGTTTCCAAACACAAGCTGTAACATTTCTTCTGTAACAGATGCAGTGAAAGAGGATAGTGCAGCTTTCAATTCATCGATGGATTTTGGACGGTTTTTACAGACAGTTGCTTTCGCTGCTCCACAGAACAAAAATTCAGGTGGTGTTAGGTCAGGCGATCGTGGAGGCCAAAGTCCCTGTGAAATTATGCGATCACCAGAAACATTAGCAAGCAGTGACATTGAAACGCGAGCTGTATGCGCGGTTGCACCATCTTGTTGAAAATAATCGTTCAGTATTTCACGTAACGCAAGTTCTCCTATGAATGGGAACAGAATATCACTGCAGTATCGTTGTGCGTTTCGTTGAAAAATATGGGACTCACAATATGACGTCTAGAAATTACAATCCTAACTCCTATTTTCACAGAATGAAGTGTTTCCTCATGAATACACAATGGATTTGCAGTACTCCACATACAAGAATTTTGGGAGTTCATGTACCCAGATAAATGAAACCACGCCTCATCAGTGAAAAAGTTTCATTATGAATGTGCCTTCCATTTTGCTGAACGAAATTTTTGAACCATTGACAATAATGCAATCTCTTGCCATGATCAGTATCTTTCAGTTCTTGCACGACTGTCCATTTGTATGGGAAAAGTTCTAATTTTTTCCTTACAGCTGTGTGGGCTGTTCCGACACTAACATCGATTTCCTGGGCGAGTTTTCTTACTGACTTGTTCGGACTCATGGACATTTTATCGGAAATATCGGGTAGTTTATCCTCAGACAAAACGCTTGGACGACCACTTCTCTGTCACTGAACCCGTACTTCAAAATTTTTTAATCAAATCTCGCACAGTATCGCGATGTGGGAGTGTTGTCTCCGGGAAAGCGGAGATAAATGTTTGACGAACTGAAACTGTGTATTTACCGCCAGCTTTGAACACTTGTTCGACTAAAAACACACGTTCTTCAGTGGTTAGCATTTTAACAGTCACAAAAACGAAACAAAGGAACTAAACTTAAACCTTCACGTCAGTACGTAAAGACACACACCAATGATACTACTGACGCTGGCTGAGATAAACGAAACAGTGGAATGTTGGGAGAGTCCACTTGAAGGGAAGTGACCCAGGCAGGCGAACAATCATACGGCACTGCGGAGAGACTTTTGAACACCCCGTAGATTGAACAGTGAGGGTAAAAAAATACGTCACTCTCTTACTCCCCGTTTTACCTTTTTTTCCTCTAAAATCCGTACACTTCGATCTTGGTCTTCCACTTACATTTTTCCCTCTTGGTTCTTGTCGATAGTGTGTAGTATCCATCTTCCCCCACAGCTTACTCTTGTCGACAGTTTACAAAGGTGAAGTTCTAAATATCTAAAGCGCAGAGAAATTGCAGTTGATATCTCAAGAGAAACTTTTGGTTTCTATAATCGTATTTATCTATCTCCTCTTCAAAATTGTTACACGAACATATAGGCTACTTCGCATGTGGTTTGAGGATAGGAGAGAAAGCACCTTTCACCAGAAGGGAAACATGCAAACTCGTTGAGGAAGACATTTAGAGATCGCCAGCGCTGTCGATGTATAATTTATAGAACGGGGGATTCTCAGTCAACAACGTAGCAGCATACATATACATATACACTGGTCAACAACAACGTAAATAACTACTTGTTTAGGCCATTGGAAGACGTCACGTGAAGCTCTGCTTAAATCCCACAATCTCAAGCGAGACGAAAACTCTTTTCCGATGTGTATGAGATATATTCAAGCTGCTCAACACCGTATAAGGCTTTTTGAATCAAGTAAAATACATATTCTTATGAAGTAAATTGCTGATCGTAGCTCATTTGTCATTTACTGCCCAATACAGGGCTCCTACAAATATCTCCATGTATTTCTCTCTTCAAGCCTATATGAATCCATGTAGCTCCCAGTGTTGACGTCTCGCTTTTTTTTTCGTCGTCTCTCTCATTGGTTTGACACAGCGAGCCTCTCCTGTGCCAAAATCTCTAGCATTTGCAGCCCGCGGGCTCAATTATTTGTTGCATTATCACAAGTTCTGTACTCCTCTACAGTTCTTACCCTCTACAGATCCCTCGTGTGCCGTGGGAATTCTTCCTTCATGTCTCAGCACTTGTGCTATCTCCTGTCTCTCCTTCCTGGCCGGCCGCTGTGACCGAGCGGTTCTAGGGGCTTCCGTCCGGAACCGTGCTGCTGCTACGGTCGTAGGTTCGAATCCTGCCTTGGGCTTGGATGTGTGTGATATCCTTAGGTTAGTTAGGTTTAAGTAGTTCTAAGTCTAGGGGACTGATGATCTCAGATGTTAAGGGCCATAGTGCTTAGAGCCATTTGAACCTCCTTCGTGCTAATGTTTTCTGCATGTTCTTCTCCTCGCCGATTCCGCGGTGAACCTATCCTATTTTATCAGTTCACGTAATTTTCAACATTCTTCTAGAGCACCATATCTCATAAGCTTATATTTCTTTCTTTTCTAGTTTTTCCAGAGTCCATGACTCATTTCCACTCGATACTACCCTTCACACGTACTCTCTGCTGCAACATTTTGTTGGGAACTAACAATGAACGAAACGCTTATGGTTGTTTATGCAGGACTTTAGAAATCGCCAATGTGTCAACAACAGTATCACGAGGTGTCTCTGATAATGTCACGGTTAGTGAGCACGTAGCCAAATCGGAGATCGTTGTTTCAACTGACATGACAAGCCGTTTAAGAAATTCCAAAATCGTGCGATGGCCGTCACTCAGTTCAGTAGTCGTGCACGCGGTGAGAATATCCGTTCCCATTCCTCTTCATCGCAAAGGCTCCATAATGCTTTTATCATTCGTTCTGGCAACCTTTGTCTCATTTTGTATTGGCTGGGAACGTTGACAAACGTGTAATGTGTTCGTACCTTGCTGTCAGTACACGTTGTTAATTTCACAGAGGTCGCTTTCCCAAAGCGCACAAGGCATTGACATTCTCTGCGCTTTCATCCTGTTAAGCAATCACAATCACTCATTTTCTCCAGTCACACACAATGTAATGGAATAATGTGTTGCGATTCGCTACCGTCTAATCACGTCAATATGATCAGTGGCGGACTTAAAAATTTGGCGCCCCTAGGCACACCATATTATAAGCGCCCCCCCCCCCCCAAAAAAAAACATGCATTAAATAATCACTTCACAGTTGCCGTTTCGGGTGGGAGCGCTATGAGTTGTTTCCGTACGCTGCTATTCGTTGCTCTGAAGGACGTGTCAGTGGTCTATTCACGCTCAATCAAAATGTAATATGGTTCCTGAACTGTACTTGGTGTACGGCAGCGGATAAAACAAACTTAAAACGGCATTGTGTTAACAAATACTTCTGTCGGAAGACGACAGTAACAAACACAAGGGAAATAACTTTTCTTTTATGGCCAAAAAATTCAGCAGAGCGTGTAGGAGAAATTGGATTTTTGTTATACATTCACTTTTAATATGTTCTTTTACACGAAAACTTTCTGATTTCCCTTCTTTGCTTGGAACTCGCTTTCCATCTGAGCTCTTGATATTCATACAAGTGGTTTTCTTTTCTCCAAAGGCCTCTTTAATTTTGCTGTAGGCGGTATCTATCTTTCTCCACGTGAAATATGCCCTAAATCCTTACATTTGTCCTGTAGTCACTCCTGTTTAACCATTTTGCGCTTGCTGTCAGTTTCATTTTTTTTTTTGACATTTGTATTCCCTTTCGCCTGCTTCATTTACTGCATTTTTATATGTTCTACTTTTATCAATTAAACTCAATATCTCCTGTGTTATCCAAGGAGTTTTGGTAGGCCTTGTCTTTTTACCTATTTGATCCTCTGCAGCCTTCACTATTTCATCTCTTCGTCTTCTACTGTATTCCTTTCCCCTGTTCTTGTCAACTGTTGCCTAATGCTTCCTCAGAAACTCTCGACATCCTCTGGTTCTTTCAACTTATCCAGGTCCCATCTTCTTAATTTCCTACCTTTTGCAGTTTTAATCAACAGGCCATACCAATAAATTGTGGTCAGAGTCAGTATCTGCCTCTGGAAATGTCTTACCATTTTAAAAGATGTTCGGAATCTCTGTCTCGCCATTATATAATTAATCTGGAAATTTCAGTGTCTCCAGGTCTCTCCCACGTACAAATCCATCTTGTCCATCTTGCATGTTCCTTATACTAAGTGTTAGCAATGACTAAACTATGCTGTGTGAAAAATTCCGCCAGGTGGCTTCGTTTTCATTCCTCTCCCCTCCCCCCCCCCCCCCCAAATTCCACACTCAAGTCCTATTTTTCCTTCTCTTCCTATTCCTGCTATCGGATTCCAGTGCCCCATCACAATTAATTTTTCGTCTCCCTTAGTTATCCGAATAATTTCTATACCTTATAATACGTTTCTTCAGACTTTCATCACCTGCAGAACTAGTTGGCATACAAACTTGTACTAGTGCGGTAGGTATTGGCTTTGTGTCTATCTTGGCTAGAATAATGCTTCACTATGCTGTTAACAGATTACTCGCATTCTTATTATTTACTAAACCTACTCCTGCATTACCTTCATTTGCTGTTGCATTTATAGCCCTGTATTCACCTGACCAGAAGTCCTATTCCTCCTGCTACCGAACTTAACTAATTTCCGCTGTATCTAACTTCAACCTACCCATTTCCCATTTCAAATTTTCTAACCTACTTGAAAGATTAAGAGATCTAACATTCCACGTTCCGATGCGTAGAATGCCTGTTTTGTTTGTACTGATGACGACATACTCCTGAGAACACCGTGGAAACGAACCAATTACGTAAAAGTACTGTAAGCTGACTATGCCCTATGCACCAGATAGTAATGAGCTCAGTTTTGCAGCGAGAGGAGACGTGGTTGGCACGGAGACAGCAAAGTGACAAAGAGACAAGTGCATTTCATGAGCAGGTAACGATTGCTAAACTTCTGTGCTGATTTTCCCTAGCTAATACAAACACCTAAATACCGAAGGTCGTTTCCTGCATATAACATGGACAAAGTGATGCAATGTGTTAAATTTAAGAAAACGCTTATTAGGTTGGTGCGTTTTTGTTTTGGACGTCGGTATTCTGGTTGCTATGGGTTTATTTATCGATTGTCATTTTTTTATTCGTAGTTCACGGTTGCTATGTCAGTTTACATACTGTCATTTTGCCATTTGGATAGAGCGAGTGGACATTTGGACGCTAGAAAATGGAGTGCCAAGTGGAGAAATCGAAACATTTTCGAGATACTCTTCTGTTTGAGCTCAGTAGAGCAGTGACAGCAGCGGAGGCAGCCAGAAACATTTTCGCCATATATGGGGATAATGCCATTGGGTACATCACGACAAGAAAATCGTTTTCTCGTTTCAAGGGTCGCTTTGACATTATTGACTCTCCATGTGCCGAGGGGTTTTAGGCGCTACAGTTTGGAACCACGCAACCGCTACGGTTGCAGGTTCGAATCCTGCCACGGGCATGGATGTGCGTGATGTCCTTAGGTTAGTTAGGTTTAAGTAGTTCTAAGTTCTAAGGGACTGATAACCACAGCAGTTAAGTCCCATAGTGCTCAGAGCCATTTGAACACTCTCCATGTTCAGGGACACCGTTTTTGATTAAGGTGGTTTCAACACATTAATCTGCAATGATTCACGTCAGTGCACTCGACAGCTGGCATGTTTGATGAACTGTGATCGTTCGTTATTTGCAAGCAATGGGGAAGGTTCAATAATTTGGTGTATGGGTACCGCATGCTCTAAGCAAAAATCACAAAAAATAAATTTATGGCCTATCGTTACTGGTGACGAGAAATTGTGTCTTTATGCCAACATACGGAAAAGGAAGGAATGGTTACACCAAACAAAGCAGCAACGCCCCGTACAAAGAACTGCGCGCATCCACAAAAGCTAATCTTATGCATCTGGTGCAACAGCGACGGAGTTGCTTCCTCGAGTGAAACCATCACTGCTGACATTAATCGCCAACAACTGAGACCTTTTGCACGCGCACTCCAAGAACATCGACGAAGAAGACTGCATGAAGTGATGCCACAACACGATAACGCCCGCCTGATAAAAAGCACTATACAATATTTGGATTGGTAAGTCTTTCCACACCCACTTTATTTACCTGATCTTACGATCTCACACTTTCGCCTTTTCCGCTCTTTATCGAACACCCTTCAGGAAAATTCCTTTCCAGGTGAAAATTCACCCCGGACATGGCTCAACGAGTTCTTTGTCTCAAAATTACTTGATATCTACAGTCGCGGAATCTAAAAGTTATTCCAGCGTTGGAAGAATGTAGCAAATAGTGAAGGAGAATATATAATATACGACTTTTCAGTTATTTGCATCTGTTGTGTTTATTAAACTTACGGAAAACACTATGGAGTTATGCACCAACCCAACATAATAACTGCAAAAACGTACGTACATTAAATTGAGTGTATCATGGACACGAACAACACGAACTTCTCTGCAGTTGGTACTACAAGAACTACATAAGTTACAGCTTTTTCAGTAATATGCTAATAATTTTGATAAAACACATTAATTCACTAAAACACTCTAACGGTGGTGCTAAGAGCTCATGCGACGTGTCAAACGAAAGATACCCTGCTGAATAAGGATTTAGTAGGCTGATCAGATTAGTAGATGGCAGAAATTAATACTGCATAATATGAATTTTGCATCATTACATTTAAAGTGTAACACGAACACCGATCCTAAAGGTAGAGTAGCGCAATGTACCCACACATGACGCTTACTGTCATACATAAATTCGAATATAATCTGTTTTCGTTATGAAAGCAGTTGATACCACCCAAAAGTGGTTGATGCTACTAAAATTCTGTAGCACCCCCATTAGAACATAAAAACCCGTATCAAATACATATTGCTGTCACGAGTTTCGTGCGCATTGGTGTAATTTGTTTTTCATTGTTTTAATAAGAATGAATAGGTTTACAACCATTTGCGATATCTCAAAATAACTTTCATGGAAATCCAAACTGGGATTACGTTTCAGCAAGATAAGCCCACCCACACACAATGGGAGTTTCTACTGCTTCTCTTTGTGCTTGCTGAACATTACCTTGGCCAGAAAGGTCGCCAGATCTCTCCCCAGTTGAGAACGTTTGGAGCATTATGGGCTAAGCCCTCCAACCAGCTAAGGATTTTGAAGATCTGACGTACCAGTTGGACAGAATTTAGCACGATATCCCTCACTGGACATCCAATAACTCTACCAATCAATACCAGGTCGAATAACTGCTTGCATGAGGGTCAGAGGTGGACCAACGCTAAATTTCTCAATTTGTGAAGTTCTTTCTCTTGAATAAATCATCCAATTTTTCTGAAACTGTGATCATTTGTTTCTCGGCAAATGTTCATCTCACTTACCAAAGTCAGTCCCATTCGGACAATTCCTTTGAGGTGCATCGTTTTTCTTTTCCCGCTTAGAGTAGTGAGTAGTTAGAATGTTCTCGTGATTTCCTTTCAAATATATCTGCCTTAGTGCGTTCCAAGTGTTTCTCTTGGCTACTTTTTCCTATCCCCCCCCTCCTACTTCACACACTCTGTTCCCTCAGCCGGCCGCGGTTCTAAGCGCTTCAGTCCGGCACCGAGCTGCTGCTACAGTCGCAGGTTCGAATCCTGCCTCGGGCATGGATGCATGTGATGTCCTTAGTTTTGTTAGGTTTAAGTAGTTCTAAGTATAGGGGATTGATGATCTCTTAAGTCCCATAGTGCTTAGAGCCATCTGAATTATTTCCCTCATT
The DNA here is from genome assembly GCF_023897955.1 of Schistocerca gregaria. Lineage (NCBI taxonomy): Eukaryota > Metazoa > Arthropoda > Insecta > Orthoptera > Acrididae > Schistocerca > Schistocerca gregaria. The sequence continues at coordinate 291,609,782 of NC_064921.1, read as the reverse complement.
TTTCTTCGTCCACCACTAAGTTGCACCTCCAGGCAGAAGGTAACCAGGACACGCGCCCTAAGAGCTGTCGCTAGTAACGCCATTGACAGTATAAGTTTGCTACTCCATCCACTTCAAAGAACACTGGATTATTATCTTCACTGCCCTCAATCAGTTCACCAGACAAGGTTGGTCTTCCAGAGTCACAATTTAAGAAATGTCCAGCGTTGTTTCCTCTGGCGTATTACAATACTGTATGACATAGATTACGTTGAGGTCTCAGCACGTACGGCTGACAGCTGGTAACGAGCCCGCGCTACTGCAGCCCTTCCCTTCTCCGACAGCAAGTGGGAACGCCGCGGCTGAGAGCCCGCGGCCGCGTGTCGGTTCACGCGCTGTTAGCGCGCCAGTTTCCTGTTGTTTCGCGGAACCTGGAATCCCCGTTCCGCGGCTGGACGGCGGAAAGTGTGCACCAGACTCGCCTCGCCGTCCATTTTCCAGGTCACCGGGGCAGACGGCGCGCTCGGCGGCACGATCCCCGCTCTGAGATAACGTAACAGGCCAGCGCCTCCTCCAACTGTGGCCGCGCTCTTCCCCAGCCCGACCTAGCCAGTCAAAACAAGGCGGTTGCAGGCTGCATTAGCAACTATCGCTCCTTAGCTGGACATGTGACGTGTTGAGAGTAATCGTCGACAAGTCGACGCATTTTCATAGCGTCTCATCTCTGCATACCTCTGTTTTGACTATTTGCCCTTTTTTTCGTAATGTGCCTCTCGGTGTAACTAATCCCATTACGAATGATAGTAGTTCATGGCGCTACCGTTCTCGCTTCCCACGCCCGGCTTCCCGGGTTCGATTCCCGGCGGGGTAAGGGATTTTCTCTGCCTCGTGATGGCTGGGTGTTGTGTGATGTCCTTAGGTTAGTTAGGTTTAAGTAGTTCGAAGTTCCAGGGGACTGATGACCATAGATGTTAAGTCCCATAGTGCTCAGAGCCATTTTTTTTTTTTCATGGCGATAAATTATGGCCCATTACACGGCGCTACCTGTCGGAAAAACAAACAACTTGTGATGGAATGAAACTTCATTGTAATTTTTATATACCATAAATGTTCAAAATGCAAAAATGATGTAGAACGCAACTGTATGAGGATGAAAAATCCAGCTATGTAAAATACTGCAATATAATGAAATAACAAGCAACCAGTTGCATAAAAGAAATTTAATTCCTTTACCGGTTTCGAGCAGTTAGTGCCCTTCTTCAGAAGGTTATACCTATCGTATTATTTGCAGGCGTCGACAATAGTGTAATAAGTAAGTGAGACGGAACTTCATCATATTTTCTGTCTGTATATTCAAGCTAATCACTGGAACTACCGCAGCGAATTAGGTAAAGGCGTCATTAACAGACACACCAATTAATGAGAAAGGTTTGTATATACAATTTATTAGCACACAGTGATGATAAATGTATAATATGCAGGTTGTTTGGTTTCACTTGAGGCACCTAAATATCTCGAAAACTACGCCGCACACGGAAAAATGTTCTGCGTGAAAAGTTAACACAGTGAAACTTGCTCAAGACAGGATCGCTATGGATTAAAATAATTTTTCAAATTGGACAAGATTTCGGATTACTCAGAACTCACTATGCTGCATTAAACAAGCACAAAGAATACATTTGTAATTATGCACGAATTTACGTACCTGCACTCCTGCACAGTAAATTTTCATTTGCTATAAATAGTACAATATAACTTTAGACTATTACACTAACTGATCAATACTATGGCATTTTTGTATTTTTACTCTAACTTTAAAGTCTTCTATCGTTGTATATAAGCAAATATTATTCCCGCGTTTATTTGCTTTGCATTTAATTTCTTTCGATATATATCAAGAAGGAAAAACTGTTTGAATTTCCTATTCAAAATTGTTTCTTCTACGTAATTATTTGCACTATACAGTAGTCACAATAGCTTGGGAAAATTTGTAAGTGATGCAAATTGCATAATATCGTTTATGCATGCAATAGTTTCTTCATGTGAATGAATTTTTCCAAGGGCATAATTTTGCTCCTCTTCTTCCTCCTCTGTTTCGTTCTGATCCACTTCATTTCCGCCTTGATAGCTGAGTAGTCGAAAACTGAGGTAATGGATCAACGATGATCTAGAACGACCGTCACGGGACGTCCGCACAGAACAAATAGGACGAACAGTATGAGATTTAAAATATGTAAAAAGAGTGCTCAGCGCGACGGATTGTTATGTCAAGTGGCCCGGGTTCGATTCCCGCTGAATCGGAGAATTTCTCCGCTCATCCCCATCAACAGGCAAGTCGCCAAGTAGCGTCAACTCAAAAAACTTGCATCAGGCGACCGGCCTGCCCGACGAGAGGCCCTAGCCAGACGACATTTTCTTTCATCTCCTTTGTTGCGGATTTCTATTAAATTTGTTGATGAAGTAAAAAATGGTTCAAATGGCTCTGAGCACTATGGGGCTCAACTTCTCAGGTCATCAGTCCCCTAGAACTTAGAACTACTTAAACCTAACTAACCTAAGGACACCACACACATCCATGCCCTAGGCAGGATTCGAACCTGCGACCGTAGCGGTCGCGCGGTTCCAAACTGAAGCGGCTAGAACCACATGGCCAAACCGGCCGGCGATGAAGTAAAAGTGAAGTGAGTTGATAGAGAGCCAAACCGTGCGTTTGTTGGTTAACAACTTCGGGCTTTATTTCCCTTGCTGACAAACCGTTTCAGTTTACTGGATCCAGGACAGAAACTGGCCGTGCAAGAGGACATGCACTTTCAGCTCCTTCAACGTTAAGAATAAGAGACAGGATCAATACTCCCCAATAAAGGGACTTCACTGTGTAAATAACCCCCTGGTCCATGGGTTGCGAGAGTCTGGTCGAACCCACCCGACCTTTCAAACTGCCTAACCATCTTGCGGATGCCTTAAACTCCGTACTCCAAGCTGTTTAGCGACTTTCAGAGCCTCGCTTTGCAACATGGATCCGGACAAACGTAGGCATTTTGCCTATTCCTTACGAATCATTCCCGCACAATTTCGTTAATTTCTTAATTTCCCAGTCGTCTTTGCCTTTCTTTTAATTTTCTCGTTCCATTTCATCCACTCATCCGGTATCTTACCCTTGTTTCTTAACGTATAATAAATATGTGCTTTACTGCATTTGAAACGCAACATTATTTCGCGGACAGAGAGACTGTCTTTCTCACTTGCCTGGATTACCTTTATCTTTTCGCTAAGTGTTAGCGACACATACTTTTTCTTCGACACCATGTAATCACTTAAAGAGGTACTACAGTCCGATCCAGGAACGATGGCGATTCGCATGGCTATGATATTGGCAGCAGTGTGCTCGCAGCACTAGGAAGTGCTCATTGCTTGTCAGAGGTTGCGCGACGTAGATGCGCAGAACGACCCTAAAGTCGATCGCCGTCGTTTGTGACTCCAACTGTAGTTACCTGAAAGTGGCAGAAAGTAATGCCAACAGAGAATTTCTTTGGAGTGATTGACCTTGCTGGGTAAAACCTTTGTTTAATCAAACAACACCCCACCTCTTTCACTGCGCAGATTGTAGTAGCACTGTGTCCGTTTGTGAGCAACAATGTTACAATGTGAGCGAGCACGCGTTAATAATTATGGAAAACGAGAACTCCGGAAAACACGAACGAACCATTACCTTTGATGTACCGACACTGCCCTTAACGTGATCGTTGTTGCACAGAGCGGTGCGGTTTGATGTCCACACGCAGCGCTGTGCTGCGCCGACCTCTCTTCCTGGGTTTGCGCAGCTTAAATGTCACACTGTACAGTCTTTGTGTCAAAAGTATCGTCCTCGTCGACCCGTGAAGGAAGTATTCTGTAATACAATAGCCCTTTATGAGCTCTTTTGCGTATTATACAATGAATTATTAATTAAGTCTTAAAATTTGCTTTCCGTTTTAGCACCTTGCGATTTATGGAAAAAATTAGTATATAAAAGGGTATTGAATGCGTTGAGACTGAAATACTTTTACGGATTGGTAAGATTTCCGAAGTACACACACTTCGCTTTAATCAAGTTTTACTGTATTAGTAAAGGGGACATCTGTCTAGCAATTTCCTAAACACTCACCCTGCGTTGGCTGGGGCAACTTTGGGTTTGAAATGGCAACCCCCCTCCCCCCATTTTTATTGCATACTAGGTGACAATGCATGCAGTGTCCGACTACACTTTTTGTCAATTCTCTAATAGGAACGAAAGCAAATAATGTACTGTGTTTGTAGTGTTAATATTCGAGACAGTTTCTATAAGCTTCTGCTTTGCGTGTCTAAAACACCGTTCTGTAAACGTTTTCTTTGACTTTCCTCTTCATAGCTCTATAGAAACGGTTGTTTTCGCCTACAGCCGTTTGCCCATCACGGATAAAAGCTGCCAATAGCGCTGCTAGGTGTCACGGATTTCCTTAAGTTGATTCAACTATAGGAGTGTCTCAGTAGTAAAGAATAAATGTGTTCAAAGTTCATGCATGATGCGGCATCTGTTCACACATCTTAATGTTTATGTCATAATATCTCTTGAACTATGTGTCGTACAATGATGTTTTTGTGTAGCTACAGTCAGCGAAATATGTGGACACTGTCTGCGAAATAAGTTCCGAGTAGAGTTAGTAGCAAAGAAGCAATTTAAACGTCATACACAATGCGGTAGTTTTTCACACATCTCAGAGTTTTTGACGTCATATCTCCCGAAGTAGTGTGTGGTACTATAATATAATTTTGTAGATGCATTTAGCGGCGTATGTGCATACTGTCTGCAACATTTGTTGCGAATAGAGTTAATAGCAAAGAAGTAGAAAATTTGAACGGCATGCATGCTGTGGTATTTTTTCACGCGTCTCTTTGCTTATGACGTCACATCTCCTGAACAATGGTAGGTAAGTGGTTCTTACTCCCCAGCGACTATTGCCTGCCAGTAAGCGATATGATGTATGGATTCTGATTCTACACTAAAAAATATGCACAGTTTACTCAAATCACTGTTTTCCATTCGTGGTAGATGGCGCTGTAATATCCGTGGCAGATGACCTGTAATCGACAAATATCAAGTGTGCCTCTTTTTGAAATTAAGAACCGACACATTTGATTCTACATTTCATTTACGATGTAAATGTGAACCTTCGTGTTACAATGGTTGATATTTATTTTGAAATTTACTTTAGCGTTGCAAATTTGATCGTACAATACAACATGGTTAGCCGTTTCAATGTCTGGTTAGAAATAACGTTCAAGGTAGTCCAGGAACAACGACGTGCATGAAATACTTTTCTGTTCCCATCGGGATGCTATATTTCCTTGAGCCCCTTGTCTCTCACCATTGGGGTGCCTGATTTTCACGACTCCCACTGCCTCTCATCGTTGGGTGCTTCATTACGGTGAGTGTCCATAAGGAGTGCGTTGTTACTGTGACTCCACTGCCATTTTTAACTTGTTACAGTAGTTGTGGTTTCTGGTTTCTGTTCCTCAAGTAGCTATCAGTTATATCCCAGACAGGTGTCCCCTTTACTAATATTGTCGTTTCACGCAGAACATTTTTTTTTCGTTTCAGGTGTCGTTTGCGGGGGGGGGGGGGGGGGGGATGGTTGGTTGGAGCTGTTTAGTTTTATCAAGTTGAAACTAACACCTCGGTTGGCGTATATTAATACCACTTTCGTGCAGTGCTTCTTCCGAATGTTGCTGCACTCTATTTTCGTTTGCCTAAAAACATTTGCCGCTTCGCCGTTGAAAAGCATCACCAGTCAAATTTCAATTAACTTTTTGAGCTTCATCAGTGGTTAAGCTTGTTAAATTGTATCTTTATGCGTAACATTCCTCGCCACACTGCACCAACGTGATTTCCCTGATAATTTCTAGTTATTGTTCATGTGAAAAATGAGCTACACAACAGTGACAGTGTTTTGTGCCAATGATTTAAAACTGAATGGCAATACGTGTGGTAGCTTATTTGTCGTGCCCTCTGTAAGCTCGTCTACCGCGTCTGTAAACTTATTTAAAAGAGTATTTTTTGAGTATGAAGTGCACGCTTGAGTACTTGGAAATCGTGTAGTAGCTTAGAAGTCCCGCGCATGACCGGCACATCGAGTTTTCTTTTCTCATTACGGTTCAAACATCTGATATAACTAGAACAATTATTAAGTTTTGTTCAGACGCATCCCGAAAAAACACACAACATCACCAATGTAGACAACTAATGCTACATATATGACTAGTACGTTTCCGCGAGAAATTGAGTTGGCAACATTACTACCAGAAAGGCAAGCAACGGTGAGTTACTATGAGCAACGCTGTGACCATTTTTTTTTTCTGAGGAGTGAAACTGAGGCAACACAAACGACCATTGTACAGGTTTACAAGTTTATGTGAAAAGTATTACGTCGCATCATGGACTGTTACGTCCACATGTACCAGCAATAATTAACAGTAATAATAGACACACATATGCAAGCTTCGTTTAGTTTCCATGACTGCAGCTTTTTCAGTGTCATGAGCATTGACAAACGTGTACCGTATACTGTGAGCAGCCTACCAGCACCAACGAAAATAGCTACACTGTTTCACAACTGAGATTGTCGAATGTTTTCTCTCCATGTTTCAGTTCCTGTATGCGGGGAACCAGTCTGAGCACAGCTTGCTCTTTCACGTGCCACATCATGAAACTTCAAAATGAAATACGCTCGTTGTTCCAGTAATCGCTATTACACGCCAAGTGCCGAAACTATGGAAATGAAGAATTGTGTAAGGCATCTCTTGTCAGTCCTTAAAAGATACGATAACTGGTTGTCTGGTTTGCTCAGAAACAATAGGATATTAAGTTTACAAAACATGAAAATGGAATATGACGTGATCTTGTGTACCGTTACCTCCACTGAAAAATATGAAAGAAAAATGAGCTTGCCAGTATAAGTACAATGCTACAGACATATTACAAGGACTGTTTCCATCGCGCATGTGGAACAAGAACGACTTGTTCGACGGGTACGGAGCTCCCCATGGAACTCAGCAACAATCACAACAAATCTGAAGTCAAAAGACTTAGGCATTCTTCTTCTCATTCTGACGTTCCAGGTTTAGGCTAAGGTAAGCCTGTTCAGATTTCACCACTATATCCTCAGTCTTTCAACTGATCTGCTCCACAGTGATTTATAGTGTAAGACTTCCTCTGGTAAACTGGTGTCCGACATACTGGCAAAAGGTAGGAGGCTTCAGACACAACCCAGCAGTGTGTTCGTCCCACCTGAAGATGTCGTTAAGTTGCGCCAATGAAAGCCTGTGGAAGTTTCACAGCGACATCCGACTTCTCGCTCGAGAACCACTTCTGCAGCCGATCTCTCAGGAAAGCCTCGCAACTTTATTTCTGTTCCTCAGCTTACATTTACATTTACGTACAAACTACTCGAAAAGATAAACACAACTGTGCTGCAATGAGCGAGGTGACTCAGTGAGCTCGCATTTTAGAATACGGCATTTCAGGTCGCCAACCGGACATTCAGACTTAGATATTGCGTTAAATAGATTAAAGAGAATGTCGGGATGGTTGCTTTATAAAAGACACGGCTCAGTCGCGCTGCTGCTGCTGCACAGGCAACTGCATTGAACGCTGCCAAGATGCCGTACAGAAGATATCGCCGCCGTTCGAAACAAACAGTCTACAAGACCATCGAGAACATCGAATTCGCTACAACAGCTGGAGACAAGAAGAATCGAATTCCAGTTAAGTCTGTCGCTGGACAAGCTCTGCTGGATGGTCCTGCTGTTTTCGTCAGTTGTAGACTTAATTTTAGTTTAGATATAAATGATTCCTTTGGTCATGGTAACGGATGGTTTACCGTAGCCATTGTTCGTGGTGGTACAGGAGAACCAAGTGTTGCTGGACTTGAAAGTTTTGTTGACAGAGACGTTATTGCATTTCGCATGTGTCCTCCATGAATCATACACTTTCACATTCGCTGAAGAAAGAGAACACTGGTCGTTCGACACATCTCTAGCGCTGGCATTCAGGAACGTTAAGGAAAACAACTTTTTACGAACATCACGCATTGTCATCTTCGAAAGTGCACTCACCTGATAAAACTATGACTGCGCCATTGATTGAATATCTCACCTAAAATTATATCACATACAAAAGTAGCTTTAATTGTGAAGAGGATAAAAAACGTACAGAAATATTTGATACGGCGCTAAATGCAGTATATCTTCAAGTTTCATTTACAAATGTTCAGTGGCTACCTTTTTTAACACGACAAATAATCTGTCTGAAATCAATTTCCTGCCAAATGTTATGAAGCAAGTCTTGATGTATGTCGGCAGTTGCTTGTGTTATGCATTGTCGCTGCTCGCCAACGTTTCCCGGAAGCGGAGGAAAAGACACTCTGTCTTTAGTGTAAACCTGTATCTGTATACAGAAGTCCATTGGGGTTGAATCAGGTAATCGTGGTGGCCAGGATATTGTTCCATTACGTTCAATCCAAGACGGCACATTCCTACACGGAGATACGCGACAACTTTATGATGATAATGTGGTGGCAGGCCACCTTGCTGGAAAATAAATTCTGTGCCCATATGCTGTTGTAATTGCGGCATTAGATAATGTTCAAGCATGTTTAAGTACGATATGCGAGTTAGAGTCGAGGCGGCAAAAAGAAAGGAAAAGAATTTGCCTTAGGCGAGTACTGTAAACGTTCGATAATGTGAGATGCTTTCAGCTCACCACTTACCTGAACGTTAACGTGATTCACTTCACCGCAGGTATGGAAGGTGGCTACGGCACTGAACACAACTTTATTGAGAAAATCGTGTTCAGTGTAAGTTTGTTAATCATCTCTATACAAAACTTAGCTCGTTTTCTTTGCCACTTCAATGACAGGCGTTTCCATAATACTTCCACACTGTAACATGAAGCATATTCAATTCTAAGCTGGCACATCTTGGACTGTGAATATAAGACTGCGGAAGTTGTTCAATTGCTGCGTCAGAAACTGTTGGCCGACCCTGATCAACATAACCAGTTTAGATGAAACGATTGTAACAGTTAATAACAGTTTGTCTTTAAGGTAGTGGCTTGTGATATTTAGTCCTCAATCGTCTCTGAACTGTAGTAGCAGATCTGGATTCATGAAGCCATAAACAACATTGCGTACGCTCTGATGTGAATTTTAAAATTAGCGTACGCTCTGCCCTTTATACGAGTCCATGATGACTACACAAATAACTCATTCGCGTAGTAAGTTATTTACCTTTTTCTAATTTACGATTACTTTTGTACAACTAATTTATAAACACCATGTACTTTACCAATCACGTCTGTCTCTAGGCTGACTACAGAATATAAAATGGTTGCCTTCAGCGATAACGAGCTGTTCGTACCTCTGTAGGTACTGTGCATGTGTGCAATGGACTCTCAGACGATATTAGATGCTAAAACTTACAACATTGACGAAACAAATTTTCTGTCAAAAATCGTCAACATTAAAAACACTTGTTGGAAATAAAAACAATCCGAATTTTATTTCATTTACAGCAGAACCGAGTTGACGTCATTCAGGAATGAAATGAACTTTGAATTGAGGCATATCGTTGTAACGTGAAATGTTTTCATATTTACACTAACGCGAGCATGGGTCTCACGAAAAAATGAACCTGACACCGAAAAGTGAGTGACTTAATGGTTACATATTATTGGGTTGGTGCTTGAATTCGTGGCCTTTTTCCATGTTTATTGTTTGTTGTGGTCTTCAGTCCAGAGACAAGTTTGATGCAGCTCTCCATACTACTCTGTCAAGTCCAAGCCTCTTCTTCTCCGAGTAACTACTGCAGCCTACGTCCTTCTTAATCTGCTTAGTGTATTCATCTCTTTGTCTCCCTCTACGATTTTTACCCTCCACGCTTCCCTTCAATACTAAATTGGTGGTCCTTTGATGCCCCAGAACACGTTCTACCAACCGATCCCTTCTTGTAGTCGTCAAGTTGTCCCTCGAATTTTTCCGTAAGTTTAATAAACACTACAGATGCATACAACAGAGACTTTGGTCATCACCAGTGTATTCTCCTCGGCTATTTACAACAGTCTGCTAACGCTGGACTAACTTTTCGATTCCGCGAATGTAGAAAACACATGATTTGAGCCGAAGAACTCGTTGAGACATGTTACGATCGCATTTTCATCCGCAAAGGAAGTTTCTTGAAGATTAATCGATAGAGAGCGGAAAAAGTGAAAATCCGAGGGCGCAAGATCAGGTGAATAATGTGGGTGCGGAACGACCAACCGACACAACTCCTGTATTGTATTTTTTGACTGACGAACAGAATGCTGGCGGGCATTTTCGTGAAGTGTCATCACTGCACGCAGTCTTCCTGGTCGTTGTTCTTACATTGCGTGTGCGGGACATCTCGGTAGCTGACAATGAATGTCAGCTGTCGTGGTTACATCTCGGAGAAACATTTGGTAGTACACCACACCGTTGCCGTTCCACTGGATGCGCAACATTATCTTTTATAGGTGCGCGGAGGTCTTTGTACGTGATCAGTAATAATACAGGATAGGAATGGTAGGTATTTTTCACGAGCCAATTGACGAGCAAGCAGAGATGCGCATATGGCAACCCGCTGATTATTGTGATTTTGGCTTAGACCATGCGGTGCCCATACATCCGACTTTCGAACCTTCGTCATTGCATGCAAACGTCGAACGATGGTGGTATGGCCACAGATCATCACACTTGCCGGTTCTCCAGTACACTGTCGTGAATCATATTGGATTTGCTTTTAAACGATCTTCATCAAACCCCGAAGGTCTTCCTGAACTGGAGAGTCACTAATGGCAAAATGATCCTCCTTAAAACTAGAAAACCATTTTCTTGCCATGTTCTTCCCAATGGCATTACCCTCATACAAGACGCCACTGTTTCGGGCTGCCTCCGCTATTGTCACTCGTCTATTCGACTCAAACAGAAGAAGATGTCGGGAATGTTCCGACTTCTCCACTGGCGCTCCATTTTCTAGCGTCCACAACACCACTCGCTCTCTCCAAATGGCAAGATAACGGCATGTATACTCAAATAGCAATAGTGAATTACGAATAAAAAATGGCAAACGGTAAATAAACCCATATCAACAGGAAGACCAACATGCGAAACAAAAACGATACGAAATTATTCACCAGCCTTATAAGATACCACCAAATACTCTCAGCTAGAGCTCGGGAACTCTCCATGAAACTTCGTCCAAGAAGTGGGTCCGGTCGGAGTATAGCATCTCCCACTTGAACCGAAACAAGACGAACATTCGTGATATTGTTGTCGTTGTTGTGGACTTCAGTCAGAAGACTAGTTTCCTGCAGCTCTCCACGCTATTTTATTCTGTGCACTTCTCTCCATACCGCAACCTACATAGTAATGAACCTGCTTACAGTATTCGCGCCTTGATCTCTCACTACAGTCTCCCCCCCCCCCCTCTCTCCCTCTCTCTCTCACACACACACACACACACATTTCTCTTCATTACCAAATTCACGATTCTTTGGTGTTTCAGGATCTGTCCCTCAATTTACCCCTATTTTTAAGGCAGTTTGTGTCATATTTTCTTTTTTCCTTTATTCGATACAGTACCTCTTCGTTAGTTAGTCGATCTCCTCTTCTGCATTATTATGTCGTATATCAAAAACTTCTGTTCTCGTCTTGTCTGTATCCCTTGTATTTTCTCGTTTCGCTTACGTACAAGACTAAGCTTCAAACAAATAACTCAAGAAAACAATTTTTACCATTTAAATTAATAGTCATAAATATTGTAACATACAGTCACTAATAGTAGGAACATAGTCCTCAGCAAAACGTTTCGGTAGTCAAGCTCCCGTCATCTGTCCCAGTTGATCGCACGTAAAGATGCATCTCAAAAGCACACAAGGTCAAAACATAAAAAACAATGAAATAATTTGGGCATGAAACCCTCACCTTCTTTTAAAATCTCAACACCAGATTCTCTACTCCGCTTGCCCACGTTACCACCCACCCACCAAAGCTTTCCTTCCGTAGGGTTGAAGCGCATGTTTATGTAGGGTTAACTTACTGTTAGACTTCCAGATGATTAGAGCTTGGCTCCAGAAACGCATTTCTGAGGGTTACGTTCCTAATATTAGTGGCTGCATGCTAAAATACTTACGACTATAATCTTAATAACCGCCATCTCCGGTGTCTAAGATGAAATATTACAATTTAAATGTCCACTCCGTGTTAATAGATTACTCTTTTCCGGGAATAATTTTCTTACTATTTTCAATCTGCATTTTATATCCTTTCTACTTCGGCCATCATTTGTTATTTTGCTGCCCAAGAAGTAAAACTCTACTGGTGTTATTGTCTCCTTTCCTAATCTAACTGCCTCAGCATCGCCTGATTTAACTCAACGACATTCCATTTTTCTTGTCTGGTTGGTATTCATGTTACAGCTTGTTTCCATGACAGCAAACCTCGAAGTTCTTTTTTCTTCTCCCTGAAGTTTATTTCATCTCCAAGTTTCTCTCCTTCTCAGCTAGATACCACCACTTAATTAGAACTATCGTCAAAATTCATACCAAAATTCGAATGCACGTTCCTGATAGGCTGATCGAGTTAGGCACCCACTTATGGAGACGACCCGTTCATAGTCGTCGTCTCATGGCTGCAGGCTGTAACGCTCGACGCCGGAATTTTGCCTCCCTATTTAGCGGATTGTTACTTTACGCACTTCCTCGATGTGTAGGGCGCTCTGGCACACTAGGAGGACGTGTTATCATTCTGTACTAGTCCCCCACAGATTGCACTGCCTTTTCAAACCAACTATTTGATTGGCTAACACGAGTGAATTTGACTAATACGAGGGGCTCTCAATCAGTAATACAACATACATGACTATAGTATCTGTTCCCGAAAGAACAGTTACCGTAGATGACCATGCAGCTTTGCTAGAAATGAAACGACAATTAAATGGACACCCTAGCTGCAAACAGGCGTTCTTGGTAGATTAATCTGCCACGAGTAATGAGTATGATGGGCAAACATCTCTTAGGCGCACTACGAATGTAGTGGTGTGGACATGGTGGGAATGTGGGTGTCACGGGGAGCGTGCAAGGGATAAGTCCTTGCAGTCGCACTATCCTCTGGGCCGACGGTGGCTCAGATGGATAGAGCGTCTGCCATGTAAGCAGGAGATCCCGGGTACGAGTCCCCGTCGGGGCACACATTTTCAACATGTCCCCAATGAAGTACATCAACGCCTGTTTGCAGCTAGAGTGTCCATTTAATTGTCGTTTCAGTAATACAACACATTTTTTTCTAAAAGCAGGTTGGCTTTATTCAGGTTTTATTATATTATTCATCCCTATTTTGGCTACAAAAACCTATTTTTCAACACAGTTTCCGTTCAAAGCGACGGCCTTACGCCACCTTACTGGGAAGGCCTGTATGCCCGCTTGGTATCACTCTAGTGATCGGCGTTGGAGCCAACGTCTACCTGCATGAATAACCTGCCCATCTTCCACGTACTGCTTCTCACAGAGCGCCAAACAGACGGAAGTCGGGAGGCGCCAGATCTGGTTGTAGGGTGATGAGGAAGAACAACTCAATGAAATTTTGTGAGCTCCTCTCGGATGCAATTCCACACTATGAGAGTAGATAAACAGTTGTTAGCATCCCCCTTAGTAAATGAACGCCCGCACCTCGTGGTCGTGCGGTAGCGTTCTCGCTTCCCGGGTTCCCAGGTTCCTGGGTTCGATTCCCGGCTGGGTCAGGGATTTTCTCTGCCTCGTGATAGCTGGGTGTTGTGTGTTGTCCTTAGGTTAGTTAGGTTTAAGTAGTTCTAAGTTCTAGGGGACTGATGATCATAGATGTTAAGTCCCATAGTGCTCAGAACCATTTGAGCCACTTTTGAAGTAAATGAATCGACTTCATATACTTCGGGTACGATGGACGTGGAAGAATTATGGGCAAATTTTAAACACATTGTAAATCACGCATTGGAGAAGTATGTGCCGAAAAAGTGGGTTAAGGACGGAAAAGACCCACCGTGGTTTAACGGCGCAATTCGGAGAATGCTCAGGAAGCAAAGACAGTTGCAATCGCGGTACAAGAAAGATTGGGAGAATGAGGACAGGCAAAAATTAGTAGAGATTCGTGCTGCTGCAAAAAGAGTGATGCGCGAAGTATACAACCACTACCATCGCCATACCTTAGCAAAAGATCTTGCTGAAAACCCAAGCAAATTCTGGTCTTACGTAAAATCGGTAAGCGGGTCGAAGGCTTCCATCCAGTCACTCACTGATCAGTCTGGCCTGGCAACGGCAGACAGCAAAACGAAAGCTGAAATTTTAAATTTAGCAATTGAGAAATCTTTCACGCAGGAGGATCGTACAAACAAACCGCCGATTGAGCCTCGTACAGATTCCCGTATGGGGCACTGGATATAGACGTCCTTGGGGTTGAGAAGCTGCTGAATGGGTTGAAAACAAATAAATCGCCAAGTCCTGATTGGATTCCAATTCGGTTTTACAGAGAGTACTCTACTGCATTGGCTCCTTACTTAGCTTCCATTTATCGTGAATCTCTTGCCCAACGTAAAGTCCCGAGCGACTGGAAAAAAGCGCAGGTGACGCCTGTATATAAGAAGGGTAGAAGGACGGATCCTCAAAATTACAGACCAATATCTTTAACATCGGTTTGTTGCAGGATTCTCGAACACATTCTCAGTTCGAATATAATGAATTTCCTCGTGACAGAGAAGTTGCTCTCCATGCATCAGCACGGCTTTAGAAAGCATCGCTCCTGCGAAACGCGACTCGCCCATTTTTCACATATCTTGCGAACCATGGATGAAGGGTATCAGACGGATGCAATATTCCTTGACTTCCGGAAAGCGTTTGACTCGGTGCCCCACTGCAAAAAAAAAAAAAAAAAAAAAAAAAAAAAAAAGTTCAAATGGCTCTGAGCACTATGGGACTTAACATCTGTGGCCATCAGTCCCCTAGAACTTAGAACTACTTAAACCTAACTAACCTAAGGACATCACACACATCCATGCCCGAGGCAGGATTCGAACCTGCGACCTTAGCAGTCACGCGGTTCCGGACTGAGCGCCTTAACCGCGAGACCACCGCAGCCGGCTGCCCCACTGCAGACTCCTAACTAAGGTACGAGCATATGGGATCGGTTCCCAAATATGTGAATGGCTCGAAGACATCTTAAGTAATAGAACCCAGTACGTTGTCCTCGATGGTGAGTGTTCATCAGAGGTGAGGGTACCATCTGGAGTGCCCCAGGGAAGTGTGGTAGGTCCGCTGTTGTTTTCTGTCTACATAAATGATCTTTTGGATAGAGTGGATAGCAATGTGCGGCTGTTTGCTGATGATGCTGAGGTGTGCTCGTTGAGTGACTGTAGGAGGATACAAAATGACTTGGACAGGATTTGTGATTGGTGTAAAGAATGGCAGCTAACTCTAAATATAGATAAATGTAAATTAATGCAGATGAATAGAAAAAATAATCTCGTAATGTTTGAATACTCCATTAGTAGTGTAGCGCTTGACACAGTCACGTCGATTAAATATTTGGGCGTAACATTGGAGAGCGATATGAAGTGGGACAAGCATGTAATGGCAGTTATGGGGAAGGCGGATAGTCGTCTTCGGTTCCTTGATGGAATTTTGGGAAGATGTGGTTCATCTGTAAAGGAGACCGCTTATAAAACACTAATACGACCTTATAAAACACTAATACGACCTATTCTTGAGTACTGCTCGAGCGTTTAGGAACCCTATCAGGTCAGATTGAGGGAGAACATAGAAGCAATTCAGAGGCGGGCTGCTAGATTTATTACTGGTAGGTTTGATCATCACGCGCGTGTTACGGAAATGCTTCAGAAACTCGGGTGGGAGTCTCTGGAGGAAAGGAGGCGTTCTTTTCGTGAATCGCTTCTGAGGAAATTTAGAGAACCAGCATTTGAGGCTGACTGCAGTTCAATTTTACTGCCGCCAACTTATATTTCGCGGAAAGACCACAAAGATACGATAAGAGAGATTAAGTCTCGCACAGAGGCATATAGGCAGTCATTTTTCCCTCGTTCTGTTTGGGAGTGGAATAGGGAGGGAAGATGCTAGTTGTGGTACGAGGTACCCTCCGCCACGCACCGTATGGTGGATTGCGGAGTATGTATGTAGTTGTAGATGTAGATGGTCCATCGTTGCTCTTTGTTATGGTCTTTTGTTACACGGCGAGGAACCCAAAAGGCACACATGGACTAGTATGTCAGCACTACCAACAGAGACATCCAGCTGAGCAGCGAGGTGTTCGATTGTGATCCGTTGATCACCTCGAATGAGAGTGTCAGCACGTTCCAACATTGCAGGCGTCACAGCTGTGTGCGGCCAGCAGGCACGCGGGAGATCGGGCAGGTTTGCTCAACCTTGTTGCGATGATGATAGACTCGCTGTGATTTTTTTTACAACCACGTCTCCGCATACATTCTGCAAGCCCCTATGAATATCTGCGATACTCTGGTTTTCCGCCAAAAGAAACGCAGTGACAGCCCTCTTGATACGCACCTCCGTTAGAGACGCCATTTTGAAGGCTATGTATAGCTCCGCCACCTATTGGAACACTATGAAACTACAAGGATTGAAGCGGGAATATTGCACGATGACCCATAACAAATTCCGCATTTTTCCAACCAAAATTGGCCGAGAAAAATGTGTTGCATTATTCACTGAACGACCCTCGTGTATTACCAATTACGTCGTTCCGTTAGAAAACTCAACTGGAAACCACAAATTACGATACACGCTATTGGTATGGAAGAAGAATCAGGAACCTACTTTCGCGTCGATATTCTCAGTGAGTAAATATGTGTTGGCCAAGGAATCATAAAAAAAAGTTGGTCCTTTCAAAACACATCACAGGTACTGGTCCGTTGCCGACATTTGGCGATGCTCGCTTCACTTATTTGCAGCCAGCCTAAGCAAAAGATGATCCACAGATGTGCTGATATTCATGCAAATCCAGCCGCGCAGTTTTTGTTGAGAAAGTTACATGTCGTTCATATTAGGCGCGAGGGTCGCTTTCGTGGCACTAGTCTAGTGAGTGAAAACAGTTGTTTTTCCTACCGTCTTGTCTCTACCAAAAGATTCAGTTTTTCTTCTATTTTTGTGATTGGTAGGCGAATCCTTTTCATAATCTTTGAATGATATTATGGCAGTTGTAACTCTTCATACCTCAAGTAGATTTCAGCACTTGTCACCGATGCTTCAACTAATTCGGAAACGTCATATTTACTGCTGGAAAACTAAAATGTTCGACATGATGACATATTAACGCAACACCGAAACAGCCATAGATGAACTGGTTGCTCATGATGCTGCCAGAAATTTTATAGAAGAGGATACAGTAAGAGACAAGGTCCGTACAGCTTTATTTCGTCCTTGTTGGGCTGTGATTTGGAAACTGCAGCCATTTATGATATAAGAGACAAAACAATCTTCGAAACGAAACGTGAGGCGGACCAATAACTACATCCACGTAAAAATACAGGTTGAATAAGAACTCCAACGACAAAAGTTCGGAGGTTGTTCGTGGATATTTTCGTAGTACTTTGGTACAAGGGATCGTGTTCTTTGGTGGAAGGTTAAAAAGTAATTGAATTTCATTTACTATCTTATCCTTTGTATGCAACGAAAATATCTGCTACACAACAATGAAACTGTCAATGGTCTGCGCTGCGCGTCTTGTTTGAAAAAAAAAACTTGTTCCATTTACTCGCGGTACTTCCTGTTCACAACAGTAAGGCTTAGTTTACTCTTGGTCCTCGAGATTGCATCAGTACTGCTCGGTTCCGTCTCTGGTTGTTTTTTTTTTTTTTCCTGGCAGTGTTAGGAGCACGTTAAAAGTGATACACAGTAGAGTGAAAATAATTGATAAACAGTTAACCGATATGCACCTCGTGTATGGATTCACAGAATGCAATGGAAGATCGGTGCGACTGTGTTAAGCACAGGTGTTCCTGCAGTGACGGCACTCACATCACTGTAGCTTTGTGTCTGTACGGGGGCGCCCATGAATCCTTTTTTCGGGTTGCGTATTTCAAGCCTTTTCATTGTTTTGAAAGTATTTTAACAGAAACCAAAATAATTATGGTAATAAAACCGAATAAACCCTAATTACATTATTACTCTGCAACGTTCCACCTGGGAACCTCAGGTCTATTATAACAAAATACTCAGAAATGTCCATGAACAACTTTCGAAATTTTGTCGGTGGTGTTTTGGTTCATACTGTATATATTAAGCTACTGATTGATTTGAAGAGGAGAGCGTAAAGCCTCAAGAACCGCCCTGAAGGAAGAGAAACGACTGAAACAAATAAAGATTTCAGTTTGTCTTTTACAAAGCCAGTAGGCTACGGATAGTAAGAGAAAAGTTTCAAGAAAGTGAGATTTAGATCAAGCTGTACATATTGTTTTGTCGAACCATGCAGAAGGTCTATAATAGCATTAAGATTACCCACGACCAACTGTGGTGCCCTGTACTCGTTATGGTCTAAAAGCTTTAAAACTACTTCAGTTCAGCAAACATAAGAGTATGGTAATTTTCGGCTACAGAGTTAACGATTCGCGTCGTTTGGATGCCTCGGAGAATCGGTGCGAGGCGGTACGACATGACGGGAATGCACAAGTCAATCGCCGGTAATGCTATCGCCACTCTCTGTCTCACTAGCAGAATACCGACCAGTGTTTTGATTTGCAAAGCAGGTTCTCTGCAGAGCGACTGCGCCAATTACTGCCTTGGTGCTGGCGCACTAACGCCATCAACGCTTGCTTACGGATTAAGGTCTTCCCAGCGAATCAAGGAGAGGGGCGAGGAAGTGGTATTGTAGACTATAGAATAACCGGTGATCGTCTTATGAAGTCCTATGAAAATATACGAAAGATAATCGAGCTAATCTTATAGCGAAAGACTAAAAGACGTTAGTCGCATTACGAACAGATACAATAAGAACGTAAGGCATTAGCTTTTATTGGAACTTAAAGAAACACTCTTTGACCATAAATTATTCACTGGATAATAATTTTACATAAAAGTAATGTCCATGTGAAAAAGTTTGTTTTCAGGCGGTAATAGCCAAAATGTGACAGGAAGTTTTTCAAATTCAGTTAGCAAGGAATACCGTTACACACTGAGAGAAAGCAGTAACAACGGTGACCGTCCACGCGAAAAACATTGTGCATGCTCTCGCTGTGGAAAACACAATCTTCCGTGATAATTCATTGCCGATACTGGGCAGTACTTAATGGACAATGTCCGCTGCATCGCTTCCATCATTTTGCATCACCCCGTTTTCCAGAACTCATGAAGATAGACGTTGACTGTGGATATTGTGTCACAGACACAGTCCCTTTGACTACTCAGATATGTCACTAAACTCGCCCAAAGGTGACCATGCATGAGCATCGCCTTTTAGACGGAGGGCTCCGACAGCCGATCAGTTCCAGTCATTCCACCAGGAAGGAGGTACACGGCTCGTGTTGTCTGTAGTTCAACCATGCCTAGAAGGTCAATACCGCGGTTCGATCGCGTCCGCATTGTTACTTTGTGCCAGGAAGGGCTCTCAACAAGGGAAGTGACCAGGCGTTTCGGAGTGAACCAAATCGATGTTGTTCGGACATGGATGAGATACGGGGAGACAGAACCTGTCGATGACCTTCCTCGCTCAGGCCGCCCGAGGGCTACTACTGCAGTGAATGACCGCTACGGGTTTATGGATCGCAGGAACCGTGACAACAACGCCACCGTGTTGAATACTGCATTTCGTACAGCTACAAGACGTCTTGTTTTGATTGAAACTGTGCGCTATAGGCAGTATGAAACGCAACTTCACCCTCGACGTCCATGGCGAGATCCATCTTTGCAACCACACCACCATGCAGCGCGGTACAGATGCGCCCAACAATATGCCGAATGGACCGCTCAGAATTAGCATCACGTTCTCTTTATCGATGAGTGTTGCATATGCCTTCAGCCAGACAATCATCGGAGAAGTGTCTGGAGACAACTTGGTAAGGTTGAACGCCTTAGAGGCACTACCCAGCGAGTGCAGCAAGGTGGATGTTCCCTGTTGTTTTGAGGTGGCATTATGTGGGGCCGACGTACGCCGCTGGTGGTCATGGAAGGCGCCGTAACGGCTGTGCGATACGTGAATACCAGTCTCCGACCGATAGTGCAGCCATATCGGCAGCATACTGGCGAGGCAGTCGTCTTCATGGACGACAATTCGCGCCCCCATCGTGCACACCTTGTGAATGACTTCCTTCGCTCGACTAGAGCGGCCAGCATGTTCTCCAGACATGAACCCTATCGAACATGACTGGGAGAGGTTGAAAAGGGCTGTTTATGGACGACGTGACCCACCAACCACTTTGAGGGATTTACGCCGAATCGCCGTTGAGGAGTGGGATAATCTTGACCAACACTGTCTTGATGAATTTGTGGATAATATGCCACGACGAATACATGGATGCATCAATGCAAGAGAACGCGCTACTGGGTATTAGAGGTACCGGTGTGTACAGCAATCTGGACCACCACCTCTGAAGGTATCACTGTATGGTGGTACAACATGCAATGTGTGGTTTTCATGAGCAATAAAAAGGGCGGAAATGATGTTTATGTTGATCTCTACTCCAATTTACTGCACAGGTTCCGGAACTCTCGGAACCGAGGTGATGAAAACTTTTTTTGATGTGTGTGTATCGATTGAAATAACTCCAACAAGACGTACTGTGCGCTACATCGTGTGAACGCACGTAGGTGTGACAAACACAATGATGGAAGCGATGCAGCGGACATCGTCCATTAGCCATTGATGAATATTCATCGAACTATAGTTTTGAAAGTATACACCCCACACAAAACGGTAACAGCCAAAGGCACAAGAAGTTCAAAAACAGCAAGAAGTCTTGCCACATGATAACACGAGCAAACGATATTTAAAATTTGCATCCTTTATCTAATTTATATTTCATATACTACTTTAATTGGTGGCCCTGCACCTCTACAAATTAAATCGGGCCTAATGCAATAAATTGTGAAAATCTTACCCACAAATGGGGAACGTTTCAGGTATCTCTGTGAAAAGTTCCCTCATCTGTCAGAAACAACATTAAAAGAAAGCTACTTCGCTGTATTGCCATTCGGAAAAACAGTGTTAACTCCACCTTTGAATAAAACAATGTCTGTCAGTGACATGGAGTCTTGGGTATCATTCAAGGATGTCGTTACTAAGTTCTCTGGCAATAAAACTGAACCACATGTTGGAAAAATTCAAGAAGTTAGGCTGATTAGCCCCAGGATTCACTTTTTGAGCCCCTAACAGAATTGCCAAAGCTGCTACTTTCCCCTCCCCCTACTATCTCCCCCCCCCCCCCCCCCCCCATTCGCATAAAACTATCTTTCAGAAATTTTCTCTGCACGAATTTAGCAAAATTTATTTTCTAAGTAGTAGTAGTAGTAGAAGAAGAAGAATGAAGCACTATTTACAAAACCTGCTTAACTGACGTGTATTTCTGAAAAATAGTAGACGCAACAAAGTCTACATCTCTTTGTTTGTGGCACGTGCTGTTTATTGATTTTAGTATATTGTACAATAAAGAACAGATTTTATTTGCTACTTGTAAATTATTAATACTGCATTAATTATTAATGTGAGGTAAAAGGAAATGAGTTGTAACTGAAAGTTGAAAAAACTTGTGTTCTATTACACACCAAAACGCCAAAGAAACTTGCATAGGCAAGCGTATTCAAATACAGAGAGATGTAAACAGGCAGAATACGACGATGCGTCGGCAACGCCTATATAGGACAAGTTTCTGCAGCTACCCTGGCAGGTTATCAAGATTTAAGAGAGTTTGAACGTGGTGTTACAGTCGGCGCACGAGCGATGGAACACAGCATTTCCAAGATAGCGACGAAGTGGGGATTTTCCCGTATGATCATTTCTCGAGTGTACCGTGAATATCAGGAACCCGGTAAAATATCAAATCTCCGACAACGTTGCGGCCAGAAAAAGATACTCGAAGAACGGAAGCAAAGAAGACTGACGAGAATAGTTCGAAGTGACAGAAGTGCAACCCTCCCGCAAGTTGCTGCAGATTTCAGTGCTGGGCCATCAACAAGTGTCATAGTGCGAAACATTCAACGAAACATCATCGATATGGGCTTGCGGAGCAGAAGGCTCACTCGTGTACCCTTGATGATTGCACGACACAAAGCTTTAGTAAGCCTCGCCTGGATCCGTCAACACCGACATTAGACTGTCGACGACACGACATGTTGTCTGGTCGGACGAGTCTCGTTTCAAATTATATCGAACGGATGGACATGTACGAGTATGGAGACAATCTCATGAATCCATGGACCCTGCATATCAGCAGGGCGTTGTTCAAGCTGGTGAATGCTCTGTAATAGTGTGGGGCGAATGCAGTTGGCGTTATATGGGACCCCTGACACGTCTAGATACTACTCTCACAGGTGACACGTACATAAGCATCGTGTCTGATCACCTGCATCCAGTGATATGCACTGTGCATTACGAAGGAATTGGGCTATTCCAACAGGACAATGCTGCACTCTACACGACATTAGTCGAGTCCATGCCACGTCGTGTCGCAGCACTTCTGCGTGCTCGCGGAAGCCCTACACTGTATTAGGCAGGTGTACCAGTTTTTTTGGCTCTTCTATGTAATTCGCACTGCATTTCCTCGCTTTCAGTGAAGCAACCTCATTGATTAGGTTACTGTAGTGAAGCAGAAGTACAGGGTGATCAAAAAATCAGTATAAATTTGAAAACTGAATAAACCACGAAATAACGTAGATAGAGAGGTACAAACTGACACACATGCTTGAAATGACATGGGGTTTTATTACAACCAAAAATATATAAACGTTCAAAAAATGTCCGACAGATGGCACTTCATCTGATCAGAATAGCAATAATTAGCATAACAAAGTAAGACGAAGCAAAGATGATGTTCTTTACAGGAAATGCTCAATATGTCCACCATCATTCCTCAACAATAGCTGTAGTCGAGGAATAATGTGGTGAACAGCACTGTAAAGCATGTGCGAAGTTATGGTGAGGCACTGGCGTCGGATGTTGTCTTTCAGCATCCCTAGAGATGTCGGTCGATCGTCGATCTCGATACACTTGCGACTTCAGGTAACCACAAAGCCAATAATCACACGGACTGAGGTCTGGGGACCTGGGAGGCCAAGCAAGACGAAAGTGGCGGCTGAGCACACGATCATCACCAAACGACGCGCGCAAGAGATCTTACACGTGTCTAGCAATATATATATATATATATATATATATATATATATATATATATATATATATATATATATATATATATATAAACCCCCGTGTCATTCCAAGCATGTGTGTCAATTTTTACCTCTCTAACTACATTATTCCTTGGTTTATTAAGTTTTCAAATTTATACTGACTTTTTGATCACCCGGTACATTAATTGTACACGGTAATTAAATCTGACATATTGCTTTTACCCATGCACGACCTTAAGCAGATTTTTATCTTCTTTAATTTGGTGAACTGCGTTCACCAGATGATGCAGTCACTGTCAATGCCATAAATAATATTAAAGCTATTTCGATGTTTGGATAAACATCCCTTAAACCACACTGTGAAAAAGCCTTCAAAATATACAAATGGGGAGCGATGTCAGTGCTCTTCTTCAGCTCTTTCCACTGGAACTGGAAATAAACTATTTCGTTAACTAGCTCCACTGTATTTGGCACCAAGATCAGTGGCACATTTTTCAAGATAAGGTACAGTGTTCACTTTTAAGGCGTTTTCCTGATAGAAAATTAAAGACAGTTGAAATTATTCTATCAGATACATTGAAGCACTCGTGATCAAAGTCTGGCTCCAGGCTTCAGTCGGCAGAACAACTCAGTGGTTGAAAATGAGGAGCTGTATAAGCGGCAGCTGTGTGAACCAAGAGCATTGCTCCACAAAAACCATGTTATCGATAGAATTATTTTCGATAGTATTTGTTTTGATGCTACATGAACAAATTGACACTGTATCAATGACACTGCGATAACAGTGTGCATCTACAGTCGCGGGCTACGAGAACGGCTTCATATCGTAGGTTGAAGATAAATACCCCGAGGAGTATAGAACTCACATACCGTACCTCTCCCGGTTAACTCTTAAATAGTCTTCTTTTTCACGCGCTCAGTTTTTGCGCCCCTCTGTACCTATCTCGCCATCCCTTTGGTGCCCTGTCTGGTACACAGAAGAAAATCGATACATTTTTATCCGACGTCAAACTTGAAATTTAAAAAAAATCAGTAGTTCTTCATTCAAGCTGACTAGGTCACAATGTTAAAGGTCAAACAACAGGCAAGGAATGACCCTATTGCTCATATTACGTTTCGAAATTTAAAGTCTGCGATTGTTTGTTTTACATACATTTTGAAACGTCATATCTACGTGCAATGATCGCTCCTGGATATATTAATGGATAAATTCTAAAACGCGCCATATGGGCAATAAAGTCATTCCTTGCCTGATCTACGTGCAGTAGCTCCCGGAAGTATTGCCGGTTAGGGTGGCCGAGCGGTTCTAGGCGCTACAGTCTGGAACCGCGCGATCGCTCCGGTCTTAGGTTCGAATCCTGCCGCGGCCATGGATGTGTGTGATGTCCTTAGGTTAGTTAGGTTTAAGTAGTTCTAAGTTCTAGGGGACTGATGACCTTAGAAGTTAAGTCCCATAGTGCTCAGAGCCATTTGAACCGGAAGTATTATGGATAAATTCCGAAAGGCGTCATATGAGCAATAAACTCATTCATTGCCAAATAAATGTTTGACTTTTACCATTGCGTCCCTGTCAACTTGAATGCATGGCTTTATATCGCATTTATATTATTGAAGTTAAAAAATTCGCGAAAATCTTGGAATTCCTGAGACCGATATCTTACTAGTGTCAATGTGGATAACAGGAAAAAATGGTCGAGTTTCTCGATTCCCAGAGTGGATGAACTGCCTACACATAATGAAGTTGGTATTCAACTCTCAGTGCGCGAGTCATGCTCGCACCTCCCCTTTTTTTTCTATTTGTTTCTGGGACTATCATTCTAACACTATCCTACGGTATCTTTTTCCATTAACAGGGGGATGTTCCTTTCTTGTCACGAGAACGAGTCAACGGGTTCCACAATATTTTTAATTAACTGATTTTAGTACTGTATTTATCATTCAGTATTGATAGTACTGTTGCTACAATCATGACTACAAGGGCAACTGCTGTTACGATTCATGCTTTGAGGGGTGATAGTGATACCGAATAAAAAGCTTCATATGGACTTAAGCCCAACTCCGAATAGTTTCCAAGGTAGAACACATTTAATATTCATTGTTATTTATTTTCTGTACTATCAAACATTGTCACTGTTTACAATGTAGCACAGTAGTGTAGAGTAATTTGAGCCGAACAGTTTGATACAGGACACTTATGGTCTATCAATTCGGTAAACTACCTCAAATTGGCCTATAAAAACCACGTAAGCTACGGCGCATGCGCGACGGGCAAGTTTTTCATCATACTCGCGTTTTCTTCGCATGAAGCATTAGTTCTAGAGAAAAAAATGAATAGCACCTTTTCTATAGAACATTTAACATAGTTTAATTTTGTACTGCGACACATTTTCGCTGGAGGGTGGAATTTTCGAGTTATTCAAGAAAAACGTACAAAAGAGTTATTAAATGTGTTCTATCTCGGAATCCATTCGGAATAGGGCATACGTCAATACGAAGTTTTTTGTTCAGATTTACTAATATTATCACCCCTCAAAGCATGTACCTTTCCTCCTGACTCAGCCTGAAAGTAGTCCCTGTTATTACTAACACTACCTTGTCCGCAGCTCGTGGTCTAGTGGCGAATATCTCTGGTTAGCAACGTCAACAACCATCAGTTTTCGCGTAGTTGTAAAAAAATATTAAAAAATATAGCCAATTTAGTATCTGTTCATCTCTAAATTGTGTCGCCATGCGGTTGCGGAGTCAACACATCCCTGAGCAACGCCAAGTTGTGCCTCAGCGGGCGAGCTGTGCCGACGGGCCTTTACTTCCTCGCTGCAGCCGGCCACGTGCTGACAAGTAAGTGAGTTGCGCGCTCTTGCGGCTTACACGCCAATTGTATATTTGAAAATGAATTGAACCGCTTCGAAAAGATACTTTGGTGATTTCCATGAATAGTTGCCTATCGAAGTCGCGGCATCCAACATATCGAACGTGCGATCCTAAGTCGATCGTGCGACTCAGGTGGCGGGTGTTGTGGTCAATTTTTTATGATCGTCATTTTATCTGTTTTCCGTCGTTCCCTTAGTTGCTCTAAATTACATACCTCCGCGAATTGTTTGTGAGTTGCTAGGGAAACCCAGACGATTTATGTCGTTAGTGAGTGGAATGTCTGGTGTTCTTGACGTTTCTTCGGCGGATTCTCTCGCGTGGAAAAATTTAATTCCATGTTTATCCAGCGTAGAAATTTTTTATCGCAAATATGGAGTACTATCGGACGAGGAAAGAAGGGACTGTGCAGACTGTGGTGGTGCGAAGTGTGTAAAACTTCGTAAGAACAGTTTCGATGCTGAAATACCGTTACAATTTCATAGCGGACAGTGCGGAAAACGAACGAATATCAGGAAGAATACACACTTCGACTCTTCCAAATTATCCATCCAGACCACCGTAACGGACTTACACACGACGACAACACCGACGACGAGTGAGGTAAGTCACCTCCTTTGCAATTACAAGTATTTTTGTAACGCTCTTGTTTTGTCGTTGCTGCAGTGACCACTGTAAACATACAACACTCGCCACTGGAGTCGCTTGATCGCTTTACGATCGCACGTTCGATATGTATCGTTTCTACTCCGTGACTTCGATAGGCAATCATTCTTCGAAATTACCGATACTTTGAAGTTTACGTTTGATGAACGCTTTGCACGACCTAGAGCATTCGAAATAGAACAGGTCTTGAGCGATGTAGTAAAGCTCAGCTTCACTGATATAATTGGGATCCACTTATCTATTGTCAGTAGCACAGTTTATGTAAAGATGGTGAATGCTAAATGCTGTGATAAGATTATTGAAACATGTGGCGGACCTTTTAAATTTAATCACTGTGATGGAAACGTCGGTGATGTCAAAGTAGATCATGCCGGTTTCTGGACTAGAACGGTCCGGATTTTTGAACTTCCCTTTAAAATAACTGCGGAACAGATAAATTGCGTCCTTAAAGCATACGGAAATGTCATTAGTAATGCCGCGGAGAAGTGGACCACCTTTCAAACGTTTCCAGTTTTAAATGGTGTCAGTCCCTCGTTTGTTTGCGTATGCGGTTATTGTGATGTATGATGGATAGCCGCCTACTTGATCTGGCTGTGGGCAGATAAACATGTACGTCTTTAAACTAATTTATTACGTTAATTATAGTGCTCTTCGAGCGTACCATTAAAAGTTTTTGTCTTACTCGCGTATTTTCACAGTAATCAAGCAAAGTTCGTTTTGTTTACATATCGCGGCCAGGCCGAACTTTTGAGCTTTCAGATTAAACTTCATACCGCAGTTTTAAGTGCATTTACTGATAGTTTAGTGTGCCAAATACGTTTGCTGCCCCTTTATATCTGTAGAGTATCGTCATCTCTTAAGTAATTTCCAGTAAGAAACTTCTGAACGATTGTTTACATTGTCGCGAGTAGGCCTAATTTTTTGTACACGTATTTTCATTGTTTTCCGGTAACTTAATTGTCTTTCTGTCAATAAAATCTATTTGTACCATGAGTGTAAAGTGCCTGACGTGCCGTAGAATCGTTAGCTCCGGGGTCTGGTGTGATGGATGTAGTAACTTTTTTTCATTGGGGAGATTGTAGTGGCGTGGGAATTGGGAAAATGAGCGAGACTCATCAGTGGTTCTCTAGGCTATGCAGTAAAGATAGAAAGATTGTGGAACAGGAGGGGAAAATTGCTGCCCTTCAGGCTGAGTTAGATGAGGCTAAACGAGAACTGTGCAGGTTAAGGGGGGAGAAGGATAAACAGGGGTGGGAAGTGGCAACAGGCATAAGGAACCGGCCAAGAAATTCTTCTGACAGCTTTGTTATTAATGTACAAAATAGGTTTGATCTGTTGCCTCAGTCGGAAACTGATGAGCCTCTCACAGAAGTAGATGTAGACAGGGCTCAACAAGCTTTCAGCAGCAAATTGAATAAGAAGGTAGGGAAGTGTGCAAAGAGAAAGAAAGCCTTGTTGCTAGGTAGTTCGCATGCTAGGGGTGTGGGCCAACTTCTGCAGGATGAATTAGGGTCAGAATACCGGGTCACAAGTTTTTTCAAACCTAGTGCTGGACTGGGGCAGGTTACAGAGGATTTAGGTTCACTATGTAGAGGCTTTACTAAGGAAGATACCGTGGTTATTGTGGGTGGGCCCGGGCAACAGTATTGACAGAGATACGGGGTACAGCATAGAGTGTGACCTGGCAAATATTGCATCGGCATCGAGTCATACCAGTGTTGGGTTTGTGCCGGTTCTGGAGCGCCACGACCGGCCTCATTTGAGCTCTTCTGTCAGGAGAGTTAATTTGAAGTTGGAACGGCTACTTGGATCTGATGCGGGGTCACACATTGGTGTAGTTCCTGTTGATTCAGTCTGTAGGTGGGACTATACTAGACATGGCCTACACCTCAACAAGAAGGGGAAGGGTAAACTGGCTGGGTTGATAGCAGGAAATTTAAAGGGGAGAGGAACTACATCTCATGGTGGTAACTCTTTTTTAGAGTAAGATCAGTGTCCAGTGGGAAACTCAGCCAGGCAAGTACTAAAGATGTTAAAAAAGTTCAAGATACTCACAAAAGTAAAATGAAAAATGTTAGTATATTTCATCAAAATATTGGGGGATTGAAGAATAAAATTGATGAGCTTCTGCTTTGTTTAGAAGATATAGAAACTGAGAATGTAATGGATGTACTATGCCTGTCTGAGCATCACATTGTCACTGATATGCAAAAGGTTAGCATCAATGGGTACAAATTAGCTGCACATGTAAGTAGAGATAATATGATGAGAGGAGGAGTTGCCATATATGTCAAAAGCTTCCACAGCGCAAAACATTTAGAAACTAAAAAATTTTGTGTACAGCAACATATGGAAGCATGTGCCACTGAACTAAAACTAAATGATGGCACTTTCATAATTGTAACAGTGTATAGGCCCCCTTCAGGGAATTTCCAGCTATTTCTAGAAAACTTGAATGCTTTGTTGTGCTATCTGTCAGACAGGGGGAAGCAAATTATCATTTGTGGGGATTTCAATGTTGATTCCCTGAAAGAGTGTGATAGGAAGAATGACCTTGTAGTATTACTCAGTTCTTTCAATTTGAGCTCCGTCATTGATTTTCCTACTCGGATAACAAAGAACAGCAGGACATTGATAGATAACTTTTTTATAGACCAAGATAAGTTTAAGGACATAAATGCTTATCCTGTTGAGAATGGTCTTTCAGGTCATGGTGCACAGCTAGTTACAGTACATGGCATAGCTCCATGCAGTATATCAAATCAGAATTTCAAAGCAGTGCGTTCAATTAACAATATAAATACTGCAAACTTTAGGGAAAGACGAAAGGAGCTAGACTGGGATGAAGTGTATATGGAACCCGATGCAAACTTGAAATATAACTTATTTCACGATACATTTTTAAGGGTATTTGAAAACTGTTTTCCCAAGAAAACAGTGAAACATAATTACAAGAAAACATATAAAAAACCTTGTCTAACTAAAGGAATAAGAATATCTTGCAACACTAAAAGGGAACTGTATCTAACAGCAAGAGGGAGTACTGACCCCGAAATTGTTCAATATTATAAAAACTATTGTGCGGTACTAAGAAAAGTTATTAAAAAGTCCAGAAGCATGTGTATCATGTCTGAGATCAGTAACTCTGATAATAAAATTAAAGCAATTTGGAATATTATTGAAAGGGAAACAGGGCAACCAAGAGCACAGGAAGACTTGAGTGCCATAAAACTGAATGACAAGTGTACTAACAAACAATCAGAAATTGAAAATATTTTGAATAATCATTTTTTAAATGTTGTGGAGAAAATAGGATCTAGATCTTCACTAGAAGAGGCAAGGCTATTAATAGAAGAGGCCATACCCGCGCAGTTTGAAACAACTGTATTTCCACGAACCTCTCCCTCTGAAATCAGTAAAATAATAAACTCACTGAAAAGTAAAAGCTCTTACGGAATTGATGGCATTTCCAGCAAGATACTTAAAGCTTGTTCCCCACAGATAAGTAGGATTCTCAGCCACGTATGTAATACCTCTTTGGAGCAGGGTATTTTCCCTCGGTAGACTGAAATATGCCATTGTAAAACCATTGCATAAAAAGGGGGATACGTCGGATGTCAACAACTATCGCCCAGTCTCTCTTCTGACAGCTCTATCAAAAATTTTTGAGAAAGTAATGTATTCAAGAGTAGCCTCCCATGTACGTAAAAATAAAGTACTAACAAAATGTCAGTTTGGTTTTCAGAAAGGCTTTTCAACAGAAAATGCTATATACGCTTTCACTGATCAAATATTAAATGCTCTGAATAACCGGACATCACCCATTGGTATTTTATGTGATCTCTCAAAGGCCTTTGACTGTGTAAATCATGGAATTCTTTTAGATAAGCTAAATCATTATGGTTTGAGGGGGCAGTGCACAAATGGTTTAATTCATACTTAACTGGAAGAATGCAGAAAGTTGAAATAAGTGGTTCATGTAATGTTAATACAACAGCTGATTCCTCAAACTGGGGGGCTATCAAGCACGGGGTCCCACAGGGTTCGGTCTTAGGTCCTTTACTGTTCTTGATATACATTAATGACTTACCATTCCATATTGATGAGGATGCAAAGTTAGTTCTTTCTGCTGATGATACAAGTATAGTAATAACATCCGAAAACCAAGAACTAAGTGATGTAATTGTAAATGACGTTTTTCACAAAATTATTAAGTGGTTCTCAGCAAACGGACTCTCTTTAAATTTTGATAAAACACATTATATACAGTTCCGTACAGTAAATGGCACAACTCCAGTAATAAATATAGACTTTGAACAGAAGTCTGTAGCTAAGGTAGAATTTTCAAAAATTTTAGGTGTGTCCATTGATGAGAGGTTAAAGTGGAAGCAACACACTGATGGTCTGCTGAAACGTCTGAGTTCGGCTACGTATGCTATTAGGGTTATTGCAGATTTTGGTGATAAGAATCTCAGTAAATTAGCTTACTATGCCTCCTTTCATTCACTGCTTTCGTATGGTATCATATTCTGGGGTAATTCATCGTTGAGTAGAAAAGTATTCATTGCTCAAAAACGTGTAATCAGAATAATTGCTGGAGCCCACCCACGGTCATCTTGCAGACATCTATTTAAGGATCTATGGATCCTCACAGTAACCTCACAGTATATATATTCACTTATGAAATTTGTTGTCAATAATCCATCCCATTTCAAAAGTAATAGCAGTGTGCATAGCTATAACACCAGGAGTAAGGATGATCTTCACTATGCAGGGTTAAATCTGACTTTGGCACAGAAGGGGGTAAATTATGCTGCCACAAAAGTCTTTGGTCACCTACCAAACAGCATCAAAAGCCTGACAGATAGTCAATCAACATTTAAAAATAAATTAAAAGAATTTCTAGATGACAACTCCTTCTACTCATTGGCTGAATTTTTAGATATAAATTAAGGGAGGGAAAAAACTAACTTAAGCATTAGTGTCATGCAATATTTTGTGTAATGTAATATCTTGTACAGACATCTTTCATTAACCTGACACGTTCCACATCATTACGAAGTGTCGTATTCATGATCTATGGAACAAGTATTAATCTAATCTAATCTAATCTAATCTCGAATGTATACAGAGGAGGGTGTCGCAGGTACCGGCGGGGGAAGCAGTCCCTCCCATGACGATGACGACCTTACCAGTGACATATGCTACGGCCACCCGTGGCCACACTGCTGTAACATCGAGTTTCGCAGTGGTGATCAATGGGCGACAGAAAAGACGATGACCAAAGCTTGTCAGTGACCACTATCTCTACTGAAGTAACGACTGTCGTTCCGCCGCCTGAAGCGGCGCCCATCACAGAAGCAGGATGTCTTTCCAAAAGTGACGGAACTTTTGAACAAGATGTACAGCGAGACGAGAACGAGGATGCTGTACAAGATCCCAGCACGGCTTCCGAGAATGAGGAGCGACAGAGATCCGGATCTTCTCCCAAAAAGCATAAATCACTGAGGAGAGCTCCACCTGACGCTCCCCAAAAGGTACAATCAGTGCGTGAAAAGGCACAACAAATCGCTCGCAAAATCAGTGGTATGACATCTGTCAATTTTGACGTAGACCCACAGACTCCGCACACATTCGGACAAGATGACTTTCGAAAAGTGAAAACGCAGACGCAACAGGATGGCGAAACGAAACTGTCCACTTCTAAGAACAGGACTCCATCTCAACGTGGGCCATAGATAGTGTATTCTCAACGCATTGGTACGAGAAACTGGGTAGGTGACATTGAAGAATTTCCCGCATACGAGGAAATGAAGGAAGTGTGACACCTACCAGGAGGAAAGATTCCAGAGCAGAAAGACAAGGAAATGAGGGACGAGACGTCGTCCCGTCCACTACATGGAAAATCTTAGGCTTCGTCGACAGTGGGCCCTAACGACATGTATACTTAATTAATCATGACTTCATTACACGCTTGTAGAATCGGGACGTTGAATGTAAACAATATCCGTAGAGAATTAAACCTTAAGAACTTGCAATATATGCTCAATGGCGCTGATATTGATGTTATTATGTTACAAGAAGTAACAGATATTAGACTGGATGCCGTCACAGGTTATAATGCAGTCTAAATCCAGGGAACGACGGTGATCTTGCGGGCTTTCAAAAAAAAGAAAATGAAATGGTGGTGGGGTGGTGGTGGCCTTCATCTATGTACCCTCAGACTCAAAGTTGAAATATTAAAAGTTTTGGCTGGTTTCGTTGTCTAGGGGCTGGGATACGTAGTTGCCGCATTACAAGCCAAATACTGCTGAGTCTTCAGTATTCAATATGAATATACACATGAATCAAATGGTCGAAGGTTCCTATCACTCGGCAATCGCGAATGTAATGTAGAAATTTATAAATAAAAGATTGCAATTAAATAAAATCTGCAGGTACTATCTTAACGACTTTAAATGATGAGTGCGATAGTAGAAGTACTTTTGAGAATGTGGTATATTTCTGCAAAATACTTATTGGTGTCGATGGTCCAGCAATTAAATAAAATATAAGTTGAATAACAGGGAAACAATAGATTCCAACTGCATGTAATTATTTATGAACGACAACATAGTTTGCGAGATATTCACTTCTAAAGGCACTCTACTTCTTCACTGTAGAAACCTAAGAAATCTCACAGGTTCACAAGTCCGCACTCCGAAGTACTTGGATCCCTCGCGACCACGCACAGACTGCTCCAGACTTCAAGTTGTGTGTCCCTCGCGCCGTACTCTCCCGCACTCTCCGTGTCCTCCTCTCCCGTATCGTCCAGAACTCCCCCTCCATTCACTTCGGCAGTTGCCTCCCTTAGTAGCAAGCGCTGTGATTGGCGACAGCGCTCCTGTCATGGCTCCAAGCCAACACACACTCACAAACATATTGAAACACATACGAAATACTGGATTTACATTTAAATAACTTGAAATTAAATAAACATTCCTAAGGCTGGACCATAAACACGCTCTAACACACATTACGAACAAATTAAATAAACATATATCAAAGGAATAGCAACAAAAGGTAGGCCAGTAGCCTAATGTCTCTGTGCTTTCTAAAACACAGTAAATAATTGACCAATTTCTTCATGAATAGTATGCAGGGTGTCCGAAAAGTCTTTCACTGATTACATAAATTGATGACTCAAGCTGGAAGTAAGATAAAAATATGAAACTGGTGTCTAATTGTTTACAAACTATCAAAGTTTTTCACACGTCAGTAAACTTCCACATGAGCACGCTTGTTAGCACGTAGCACATCTAGGCGATATTCAATTTCCGTCCACACACTAGCCAACATCACTGGAGGGATTGATTCAACGACTGTGGTTATCCGTTGCCGCAGGGTTTCAAGTTCTGGTACACGTGCTCAGTAGATCTCGTCCTTGACATAACCCCATAGAAAGGAGTCTAATGGGGTTATGTCAGGAGAGCGTGGAGGCCAAACCGTTGGCCCACCACGACCAATCCATCACCCAGGAAAGGTCATATCGAGATAGACACGGACGTCCAAACCCCAATGAGGCGATGCACCGTCTTGCTGAAACAAGACATCGGCGTGATACTGAAGCAGCTGAGGAACAGCATACAGTTGCAACATGTCCAGATACACTGCACATGTGATGGTATCCTCAGTGAAGAAGAATGGCACGACAATTCGATCGTACAATACCGTGCACCAAACATTCACCTTTGGACGTGCTACCAAGGGTGTTCATGTGGAAGTTTACTGATGTTTGAAAAAAACTTTGATAGTTAGTAAACAATTAGACACCAGTTTCATATTTGTATCTTACTTCTAGCCTGAGTTATCAATGTATGTAATCAGGGAAAGGCTTTTCGGACACCCTGTATATCGGATACAAAGACATAGATGAGTAAATATATTTATAAGTATGCTGCAACAGTTTTTTCGTGTAACTGTGGAGTACTTAATGGCCTGACGCGATCAATAGTAATCGGTCACTTCGACCTCCAAAAATAACTCATGTACTGTTCAGGTTACATGCCTGTAATTTATATCAGTTTAGGTTTACACTAATAGCTTTCTAAAGACACGTCGCACGAAATCGGATGAACTGTTTAGATTTTGGAAATTCGTTGCTGGGTGTTACTTGTATAATTTACTGTCAGATACTAAACTTTAAACTAATAAAGATATTGAAAATCTGATTACACCATCAGAATCGTCGTGCAAATAATGGTAATGTACACGTTCCTTTTTGAGGTATCATGATTCATCTGGCTACTATTAATTTCTATACGAATGGTGGAATGTCTTCCATGATGGTTTCACAAAGTCCGCCATCTTTGGCACTTCCGGCATGTCTCCTTCATCGATGCAGCATCACTGTAGAATTCCCAGCCACGCTGTCGCTGGACCCCAGCTAACGTTTGGCACCACGTGGCCGCCGGCAAGCCGCGGCCCACCGAGAGGCACACCATCTCCAAACTTGGAATACTTCACGGCGCCACAACTCGCCCGTTACCTCACAACCTCGGAACGGAAATACTCACCAAAGAAGGAATCATCATCAAAGATGTCGAGAAACTGGAAAACACCACTCACAATACGCGTTTTATAAATACCTGTGCATCATCTGGCACCGGGAACAGGAGGCAAAGAGCTGTATTTCATAGAAATGCTGTAGTTCCCCTTTTTGGTGGCCACTACGAGCACAACTTTTTTGGACGTGACTGTAATTGTGTGCTGTCTCCAAGAGACCAGACGCCGCATTTTAATAACTGTGCAGAACTCGGAGCCGCAATTACAGAACTCCACTTGGTTGACACCTGGTAGCTCATGGACGGTGTATTGCCGGGTTTCATTCATATTACGAGTCATTCCGCTAGTCGCATCGACAGGATCTATGTAACAGTCGACCTGAAAACGCACGTCCTCCAAACAGAGTTATGGTCCACTTCCTTTTAGGATCACGCTGCATACATGTGTACCATGAACTTAAAACGGTAAGAAACGTACAGGGGACGTGGCTTGTCGAAGTTGAACGTGGAACAACTAAAAGACCCTGAATACTATGAAATATTTAATAACATATGGAACGCGTGCGAGAACAAATTCACTTCTTATACCTCGGCACTGACATGGTGGATGAAATGTGTGAAATCCGCGATAAGAAAATCGATGATTAATTACTCCTGCGAGAAAAACGTTTGGCAAAAACGGACGGTAGAGTATTACTTCCAAATCCTTCGCGACCTGTACCATTCTGATGTGTCAGTAATTGCCAACTACGTGGAAATAAAACGAATTCAGGCTAAACTTCGAGGATTGAAACGGAAACAGCTGGAAGGTCAAGTAAGAGCAAGGCTTCACAATGCCGTACAAGGAGAACAAACATCTATAAATCATTTGATCAATGAGAGGAAGGGGCAACGTAGGAAAATAGTAACCGAACTAAGATCTTCTGACGGCAGATTACTGACGCAGCAAAGTGACATCAAGAACGAAATTCACAAATACTTCACAGAGTTATTAGGCAATACTGCAACGTATATCCCGGCGGACAATGACTTTATGACAGGATTAACACCCAGGCTCAACCCGGTAGAATCAAACAAACAGTTAACTCAAATTACAGAAGAAGAAGTCGCAGACGCTGCAACACGAAGCCCGAAAAACAAGTCTCCTGAGCCTGACGGCATTCCGGTGGAGTTTTATCAAATGTTCAGAAGAAAGTAGAGTCCCAAATGAATGTGTATCTGTATCGAAGTAATGAATCCTGCCAATGGTGTCCCACACGACTTCCTAGAAGGAATCATAATACTAATCCCGAAACATGCTGCGGAAAACTCGGTAACAAATTTCAGACCTATCACTCTCCTAAACTCTGACTATAAAATATTTGCCTGCATCATAAATTAAAGATTAAAATCTGTACTGAACACAGTCACAGGATCTCATCAATAGAGTGTGAAAGGTGGCTACTCTGAATCACAGCGCCAGAGATTGCGCCAAAGAGTATTATTCAGCCGCCTCCACTGGCAGTTGCAGCTGAGAAGTTGCTGTGGGCAGTTGTAATTCTGAAGTAGGCGTGATCAGTGCTTGATGAGACGATGTCGATAGAGTACTAGTTGTGAGCATGTCGTGTGCAGTTGTTCTGTTGGGCAAGACACCATATGTTATTCGATTGGGGATGTAATGATCAAAGTGTATTTTTTTGTCAATATATATGAAGATAAAGAATTTTTTTTATTTTTAATGTCCTGTATAACAATGACTCTTGGTCACAAGTTCAGTCAACAAAGCATCTGGCTCGTGTTCTTGTATTAGACTGTAATTCTGGTTTCTGTATGCAATTATAGTGTTTCTGGTTTTTTTTTAATTATTTCATTGTAAAGGGTGTTTAAAAAATCTTATCTTATTGAGGAAGAACCGTGCCAGATGTGTACGTTGAATCACACTTCCACACACAGAACAGTTACCTTATGTTTTCTTGTTTCGTAGCTTTTATAGTTGCTGGGGACTTAATTAATTTATTGTGTTAACGGAAATTTCCTTTCATTCTTTGTTGTTATTCTATGCAGTCAGATTGCGTACTAATACTAATCAGGGCCAACCGGTTACGAGACTGCGTAACCTGACAAACAGCGACAAAAATTAAAATTATTTGCATTTAATTTAATTAACCCCCCATGCAAGTGTAGGAAAAGACAGGTCCATCTACCACACACTGTGCGACTACAGAGATATTATTTCCATTGTTGCAGCCTGTAAAATAAAGTGCCATCGTATCATTGGACTTTGAGAAAGCGTTCGATAGAGTCATCATGCTTATCTTTTTCACACCATGCGTGCCATGAACTTCCCGCAATGTTTTATCGACATTATTACAAATCTTCTGCAGAAGTCAACATCGACCATTACGGTAAACGGTCAATTCAGTAGACCCATTGCAGTGAAAAATTCGGTGCGACAAGGGTGCCGATGTCTATGTCACTCTTTGCAATAGCAATCGAGCCTTTACTTTTTCGCCTGGGCCACAACCTCCAAAGACTCACTAGATGCGGCCGTAGGATTGTCTGCAGGGCATGTGTTGATGAATTGCATTTATTATCAAAGACAACGACGAGATATAGACAACACTCGATATAATAAATATGGATTAGTATATGATGCGAAACTGAATGGAAATAAGTCTGGCTTAATGAATATTGGAAGTTTATAGGACCAATAAAGGAAACTGTCACCATGATTTGTCGTGGGGTGGAATATACAAGGAATATCCGGCAGACCATCGCAGTTAATTACAGAAGAATCCTCACCGCCATCCTTGCCTGTATATGTGAGCACAATCTCCGTACTCTTGATGAAATACAAATAGTGGCTCTCGTGAACATCTGTTTATCCTCTAAAATAAATTACGTGGCACACGCCCTGTCAATGCCGAGGGAAGTGGCGAACAGGATTTTGGCTGTTTTTGGCCACTTCGTCAGTCGCGGTCACATCTTCAAAGTAAAATACCAAACGTTGACTCTACCGACTGACAACGGTGGATTAAATCTTACAGACTTGTACAATAAGGCACAAGCATTGTATATCTGTAAAACAAATAAACTGTGGAAGCCCGTCAGTCAATAGTTCTGTCGCCTTCCTGTTAAATGCCGGCGGCTGTGGCCGAGTGGTTCTAGGTGCTTCAGTCCGGAACCGCGCTGCTGCTACTGTCGCAGGTTCGAATCCTGCCTCGGGCATGGTGTGTGTGATGTCCTTAGGTTAGTTAGTTTTAAGTAGTTCTAAGTCTAGGGGACTGATGACCTCAGATGTTAAGTCCCATAGTGCTTAGAGTCATTTGAACCATTTTTTTCTGTTAAATGAAAAAGCGCCGGCCAGTCAGGACGCCCCAACAGACGTTCACCACATCCCAAATGAACTTCACCACCCAAAACATTTCTTTGTAGAATATAGCTACATTAGACTGGGAACATCGGATAAAGATGTCATCAAAGTCAAGAAAATCTACCAAAACTTAATGAACTTTTAGACCAAGAACATCCTACACTCCTGGAAATTGAAATAAAAACACCGTGAATTCATTTTCCCAGGAAGGGGAAACTTTATTGACACATTCCTGGGGTCAGATACATCACATGATCACACTGACAGAACCACAGGCACATAGACACAGGCAACAGAGCATGCACAATGTCGGCACTAGTACAGTGTATATCCACCTTTCGCAGCAATGCAGGCTGCTATTCTCCCATGGAGACGATCGTAGAGATGCTGGATGTAGTCCTGTGGAACGGCTTGCCATGCCATTTCCACCTGGCGCCTCAGTTGGACCAGCGTTCGTGCTGGACGTGTAGACCGCGTGAGACGACGCTTCATCCAGTCCCAAACATGCTCAATTGGGGACAGATCCGGAGATCTTGCTGGCCAGCGTAGTTGACTTACACCTTCTAGAGCACGTTGGGTGGCACGGGATACAGCGGACGTGCATTGTCCTGTTGGAACAGCAAGTTCCCTTGCCGGTCTAGGAATGGTAGAACCATGGGTTTGATGACGGTTTGGATGTACCGTGCACTATTCAGTGTCCCCTCGGCGATCACCAGAGGTGT
Organism: Schistocerca gregaria; assembly: GCF_023897955.1. Lineage (NCBI taxonomy): Eukaryota > Metazoa > Arthropoda > Insecta > Orthoptera > Acrididae > Schistocerca > Schistocerca gregaria. Next base: position 291,570,230 of record NC_064921.1, on the reverse strand, counting down.
ACGGCCAGTGTAGGAGATCGCTCCCCACACCATGATGCCGGGTGTTGGCCCTGAGTGCCTCGGTCGTATGCAGTCCTGATTGTGGCGCTCACCTGCACGGCGCCAAACACGCATACGACCATCATTGGCACCAAGGCAGAAGCGACTCTCATCGCTGAAGACGACACGTCTCCATTCGTCCCTCCATTCACGCCTGTCGCGACACCACTGGAGGCGGGCTGCACGATGTCGGGGCGTGAGCGGAAGACGGCCTAACGGTGTGCGGGACCGTAGCCCAGCTTCATGGAGACGGTTGCGAATGGTTCTCGCCGATACCCCAGGAGCAACAGTGTCCCTAATTTGCTGGGAAGTGGCGGTGCGGTTCCCTACGGCACTGCGTAGGATCCTACGACTGAAGAACATTGGGTGGAGTTGTTCACACATTGCCGCGACAACTGTCTGAACTGTACAAAATTTCGCATAATTGTTGAATATCTATGTTTGCCTGGAAGTAGGGTTTTTTCTCTAATCAATAAAATATGGACAAGTGACAAAACGCAGTTAAGAGTCGCAGTTTCGTAAGCCATTTTGATTAGCAAGAATAACACCAACAAATCTTGTGATAAGCACGATTTCTACTTGAAAACTAGACCCGACATTTTGAAACTGATTTCCTCCGCTGACAAATACAAAACAAATGCGACTACAACAGCAATGTAATGTTGGTTAATTAAAATGATCTATAATACATTGTTGTCATGTTCTTGTTTTTGAATAAATTATAAATAGTAAAATAATCTTTTCCTAAATTCTGCAAACGTCCCAACCCGACAAAAATAAATAAAAGGTCACTTTAATCATGAGCAAAACAAGCGTGGCTCTGTGGAGTGGCACCAGATAGTCACATTGGCGATCACAGGATTGAACATCGTAAACTGCACAATATATTGCACGATCAGCGATTAATGATGCACTGTACAACAGATACACCAGGCATATAAAAGGCCACAGTATATTTTACATTAAGAAAACACAAAATGTGTGTTGCATCCATAGTAAGATGACAGGAATTTCTCAGCAATGCTTTGCTCGCCTTTTAAAACAATCCACCCATTTCGTAAACCAAAGTACTGGCTCGAAACTGGAAGTTCAGTTATCTTAGAAAAGATAAAAAATAACTGGCGAATGTTGTACAACTTAGATTAGTGGGATGAAAAGAAAAGATGTTGGTATACACACCTGATTACTAGATTTAGCAATTTCTTTCACCGATTCCCATACCTAAAGAAATGTGTAATCTGGAAACTTTCTAAGTGCATATATCTAAAACGAGCTACGCCGAAAAATATTCGCATTTTATTTACCTTAAACCCTGTCTCACTGGAAGACCGGGAGCTTTTCACAATGTTGTCCAACATAGCCTATATCGCACCTCTCTACAACAAAGTAAGCATGAAATGACGAGCAGAATTATCTCGAAAAGTTGAACATCTATCTTGTACCAAAGTCGTTTCTCAGATATTATGCGAGTCACGTCTCAGATCATCTTATATGGGCTTTTAGTCATTTACTATAAATGAGTAATGGATTTTCAGTTAGTAATATTATTCAGACACAGGTTACATCTGTAGTGTCACGTGAACTAAGCCGTAACCGTTCACTTTGATTCGCCAGAACGTAAATATATGTATAATAGTTGTGTGCTGCATTAATACAGCACCGACACGTCATGCTACGTCGTTCTTGAAGCTAGCAAAGGAAATTGTACTCCTCAGTGTCATCACAATAAGTATAAATGAAGTGGCCAAATTTTTAATTGCATATAGAATACGTTGAGTGCTTACACTTAGAGGCATTCCAACCTTGCAACCATAATTACATATAAATTATTATTTTAGTCGCTGTACAGATAACTTTAATGTTTGTCCGTAAGCACTTGAACTTTTCATTCAGGTTATCAGTCTGAATATGTCGTAGAAGCACTGAAAAAAATCACAAAAGTATAAAACTGAAGGAGCTTGTTGATGACAGATAGTTTTTTTTTTTTTTTTTAATGAGCTTTGCTATAGTTTGCTCTCTAACCGATTCACTGTTAACTGATTTATTGTTTGCAGTGGGTACTCATAGCTACAACGGAATAATTTCTGTGAGGCTGATTCCAATACTACTACTATTACTAATGATAACAACAGTAATAATAACGTCCCCAGAACTGATTACATAATGACCAGTCACAATACACAAAGTACTTCTGAAGTGTCATCTCTGCCATACATTTGATTGTAAAACACAGCTGGTAACGTCGAAGATTAAGTAATTTTCGCCAGAAATTTTAGCCAACCTTACTTGGTGATCATCACAGAACATAACTACAAATTTTCAGTTGAATGTTAACATCAACAAAGAACTGCCTTCATCTTTCGCAAAATTTCACCTTTCATTGAAAACTAAAATTGTTTTCAATTGTCTCCTAATTTGATGACGAGTTTTCATGGAATTATAACGTCATTTCAGAAAATTAAAACTTTTTTGTTTTATTCATTCTTTAACATAAGACACATTTTTACATTATGACTGTTCAAATGATGTTAGAATGTGTAATGTTTTTGCGAATTTATAAATGTCCTTTTTTGTTTTTGGGGGGATCTGTCTTGAGCAAAACGTAATTTTATCATTTGCTCTATTGGCCTTTTTCTCTATTAAACAGGAAAAAAGCTCTTCAGTACTTGAACACTTGCAAATTTGAGTTTGTAACAAAGCATTTTGTATACAGCTCTTGTTAGCACTTGCTGTGGTTTTCCTGATTTTTTATGTTTTACATTACAGTTGTTTACCTTTCACAGTCTGTCCACGTAGAACTAATTGTAGGAAAGTCATTTACCTCGAAATTTTACGACTAGGAATGTTGTGGTTAGGTCTAATATTAAATAATCGTATGTGGAAAATTGTGTGTGCGTGTCTGTGTGTGTGTGTGTGTGTGTGTGTGTGTGTGTGTATGGTTGAGTGTGTATTTGTTTGTGATGCGTTTCACTTACTTTTTCCGGTTACCCCATTATCTTCACTGTTTACGAACTAAGAAAACATAACGGCGAACCGTTGAACAATTGAATGTGTTCTGGGTGGGAATTTAGAATATTTGTGAGGTGCATCTGCCATTATATGTGTGCACGTGTGTGTGTGTTTATAGGCTGGTGTTATCCAGTAGTTCTTTGGGGGTAGAGAACAGAGTTCCATTGCAGAGAGCTGTGTATTCATTCAGAGCTTGTTTTCCCTTGCAGGTTCCTTCAACTATCAGTTTTTTTTGGGGGAGGGTGGGGGGGTCAATTGCTTATCAATGTTTGTTAGTTTCGTCCGCAGCTCGTGGTCGTGCGGTAGCGTTCTCGCTTCCCGCGCCCGGGTTCGATTTCCGGCGGGGTCAGGGATATTCTCTGCCTCGTGATGACTGGGTGTTGTGTGATGTCCTTAGGTTAGTTAGGTTTAAGAAGTTCTAAGAGACTGATGACCATAGATGTTAAGTCCCATAGTGCTCAGAGCCATTTGAACCTTTTTTTTTGGGTTCTATTGCTGCACTCGAAAATTTTCAAGTCAGTGTTGATATTCGTTGGGCTGCGTTTCATCTCTGTAAGAAGTTGAGAAAATGTAGAAAGACAGTTGTTGCTTTTTATTGCTCTCTTCTGCTCTATACATTTTGCACTAAAATTTCTGTTTGCATGTCCTCTATAAACTGATTTGCAGTCCTGGCAATTCAGTTGTGTTTGTCTGTGATTGTATTGGTTACTCTTAGTTTCCTATGTATTCAAAATACTCAAGTACAGTAACTGCGCTCACAACAATTAATAATTGAACAAAACGACCAAATACAAAAAGCCGTAGTCAAAGGAAAACAAACAATAAATGAATACCCAGCTCTCTGGCCTTACAGAACTATCAGACGACACACACACATACACATACACGTACAATGGCATATACAACTTACAATTCCGCCCCTAGAACACGTTCAGCTGTTCAACTACCCGCCATCTTGATTTTGTAGTTTGTAAACAGTGGTAGTGGAAGTTAGATAGTGCAGTTTCTCTCAGTGAAGATAATGAGGAAATCAGAAAAAGTAAGTGAAACAGACTCATACACGAACTTCTACATATAATTAATTAATTCTAGGCCTAATCACAATAAGCCCAGCTGTAAAATTACAACGTAAATAGCTATTCTACATTAAGTTCTATATGGTTGCAGATGAAAGATTAGAAAGGAAAACAACTGTAACGCGAAACAAAAAAAGAAGAAAAGTCACAGCATTCGCTAACAAGGTATGTGTGCAAAGCTTTGTCTATTTTTCAGATTTGTAAATCATTTCTCAAAAACTCAAATTTTTGTGTATAGAAGTAGTAAAGAGCATTTTTCCTGTTTAATAGAAGGAGAATAAAAGCCAACTGTTGATGCTGAAACTTTAACAAAAAATATCTGGGTAATAGAAGAAAAGGAAAAAACCGTGTTTTTCTCTGGGTGGGCTCCCTCAAAAACAAATTTACCTACCTCAAGATGAATAAAATTTTTTTGTCTGAGAATGGCTATAGAAAATTAATTTTTCTAGACCTGCAAATTTATCGAACTCATTCATTTTCAATTATGGGGCATTTCACACATACATAAGTTAGTAGGTTTTCCCGTGACTGTTAAAAATATGAATAATAACGCAATGTAACCAGCCTCAGTATTTTTTTATTTACATAGCGTTTTGAAGACTTTGTTCCAGCAGTGTTTATCTTAAGTACATTGCTCCTGGGACACCAACGATGTTGAAACTGCTAAAATTTTTTAATTTCACCAATTTGATCGTTGATGTTTGGATGGGTTGTTAGTTAGGGCGACGTTAACTCACAAATTTCTAGACAAAAGTTATCATCGACTGACAAAGCGCACTAATCTAGTTTTCACTTGACTCGTCTTTGGCGTCAGTTCTGTTCACCACTGTGCTCTAACTCCTGGTCGATGATTATTGTTAAACAAAAATATAATATATTATATAACTCCTAATTACTTTTAGTTTCCTCTGTTCTTTGGGCCATGCATGGGCAAACTTTTAAATTACTACCAGCGGCATTTCGTACCATAACTTAATTGATGCATATTGTTTTTCTCGTACATTCTCTCTTAGGAAATATTAATTACATGGAAAAAGATATTATACTTGTAATTTACTGTAAACTTCAGAAGTTACTATACCAAAGTGGCACTGAGAAGACATAATAGTTTGCTGTTGATACATCTGGAATGGAAGGAAAAGTGCAGTAATAAGACTGCAGAAACTCGTATGTTGCACGAGATCGAAAGACAATTTTAGAATCTTGTAAGAATTATGTATGTGTAACTTACGAGACGCGCTAGAGTTATATTTTATCGCTATAACATAGCTAATTCGTGAAAAAAGTACATTTCGACATTTGCATTCTTTCTACGTTATACGTAAAACCTGTTGTGTTATACACATTTTACAACTCAAGGCTTAATTGGCTTACGATTACTTTTCGTAACATTAAATTAAAATTGTTAGCCCCCAGGGAGAATCGAACTCCCGACCCCTGGTTTACAAGACCAGTGCTCTAACCGCTGAGCTATGGAGGCGGATGGCAAAAAGGCCCGTTGGCGTCGCTTATCACGGTTATTCTCTCCTTCCAGTATCGAATCCTTGGAAGTTCGGCATAGTTCCCTCTTTTCCTCTCTTCCATTATAATTTCGCTGTTTCCACTGGTTGTTTAAACACTAGAAGAGACGGATAATGAACGACATTTTTGAAATTTACAGTCAAACCTTCTGCAATCAAATGCCTGCGTAACTTCGTGAAGTGTATAGCAGTGGTATTTGCAACACTCAGTACTTCGGTGCCAAGTTCAGTGGAAACATTATTCTGATGATTACTATCCCATTCGGAGGCAAAACGTGGGAAGTTATTGTCTGCGTCTTCCATATGACTTGTAATAAACAATATCTTGTTCTGATGACTAGAACAAGAGCAGATGGTGGCCAGTTCAGGTTTACTATCTCCATTGATAACTAACTAACAAACTACCGAAAATTTACTTCTTCTTCCTGCAGATTATTATTATTTTAATTTCTGTAAAATTTATGCATGTAAATGTAGTGCACTAGACCAGTTTTCTTTCCGAACAAAAATGGGAATTACTTTCGAATGGTGTTAACATCTCGAGGATTACTAAACTCATACACAAGAAACGTTAACTGACATTTACTTTCAAAAATAGTTAATATAATGCAAGTAGGATGACCATAAAGATAAGATCAACATTAATATAAAACAAATACATATTTATCACGTATACAACATTTCTGTTGTTTTCATCTTATTTCTCCTGCGACCAAAAAGTAACGAAACGAGTAGATAGCGATCACTATTACTTTTATTATATGTCGACTTTTTTCGATCACTTACACATCATCATGTTGGTGCAGACAAAGAAGAAGGCAAGCTATGACCAGAACTTATTACTTAAGGAAATAAATTTCCATTATGAATCCACGATCATTGTGAATATTTTGTGAAGAAAAACGACTAGATCGCTTAACACGTCTTTATTTATAACGTCGTTTTGTCTGCTCCCATCTTTAGACGAAAATTTAGATCTTGCAAAACAAGGTTCAGTGTCCTTATCAATAAAAACTATGTCACGTCCCGAAAAGGCTTAGGTGCTATTAATACTGGCACTGAACCTTGTTTTGCAGTTCCTGAGTTTTGTCCTGATGATGGCAGTAGTCAAAAAGACATAATAAACACATATATTATTTTGACGATTTCATTTACAAAGTCTAAACAGTATGATGTGTCCTGCTAACGGGTTGATGAGACGGGTGGGAAAATTGCCTACCTCATACAGCGCCGTGATTTCTGATACCTGACACCACTAAAATAGTCAGTGACACACTTCAGTAACAATCGCTCAGGTAACTCGTGAAAATGACTGAGTGACACGTTCGTTTTTAAAATGTTATTTATCAGTGCAAATTCCGTAACAGTCCTGAAACGCAACATTCGACGATATTGTTAATAATTGTCCTAGTTTCACTCAGTACCCTAACAATCCTTTGAAGAGGTTAAGTATCTTCCACAATAGACCCGGAAGTGCTTCATGATACTTATGACATTAACGAATCCGACACACAACAATAACTATCTTAGACTGTTACAGTGCTACACATGGTATGGTTATTGTTAGATCTAAAATGTTGGCACTGGCTGAGTATCGAAGCGGTAGTACACGAAGGCTTCCCAATACGATTGAAGTTTTTCTAATTCATAATTACGTAGTCCAGTGATCAGAAAAATTTGGCAAATAAATCGTATTGTCGCTGCTTCAAAATATTACCTATTCATCCACTTCTACACAACCACTCTTTCCCACACATAATTGTTTGGCAGAGGCTTCATATGTATAACCACTTTATCGACCATTCCACTCTCAAATAACACATGGGAAAAATGGACGTCGGTCATCTCACTCTGTGTTAGTGGGAGCCAACAAAATATTTTCTTATTCGAAGGAGAAAGTTGTTGACTGAAAATTCATGAAAACGTCTCGCCGCAACGAAAACCTCCTTTAATTATTGTCACCCTAACTCGCGTATCACATCCGTGGCGAACTGCCCTTGTTTGAACTATTTCGATGTCCTCCTTCAACCCTGTCTCGATCGCATACCGTGCTGTAATACTCCAGAAGAGGACAGATGACAGAATTTTAGGTAATCTCTTCATCAGTTTGTTACATCTTGTAGTGTTCTGCCAATAACACCTTGTCTTTGATTCACCTTCACGAAAAATTTTCTAGAGCGACAATTTGACAAATTATACTTTCCCTAAAGAAAGTAAAGAACCTAAATTTCGGCTTAACAGAAATTTCTTCTTTAGAAAAAGGATGTGAAATTTACACAGATTCATTGAAAATCAAAATAACTTAAAACTAAACGCCACGGCGAGAACACTCTTCTCAGACATAAAATTATTTTTTTCTGTTAATAGGGTTGCCATCCGTCCCGATATATCGGGATCGTCGCGTTTATGGACCTTCTTGTCCCGACAATACCCAGTTTTGTCCCGATTTTGCAAAATACCGTTATGAACTTGGCTCAAGTAGTGAAGTAAGGCGACCAGAGTGACCGAGCGGTTCTAGGCGCTACAGTCTGGAACCGCGCGACCGCTACAGTCGCATGGGCATGGATGTGTGTGATGTCCTTAGGTTAGTTAGATATAAGTAGTTCTAAGTTCTAGAGGACTGTTGACATCAGATGTTAAGTCCCATAGTGCTCAGAGCCATTTGAACCATTTTTGAACTGAAGTAATGCCGTCTGTTAGAGCAACATGTAACTGCAGCCTCAGTTTTATTCATAAATAAATTTGTTGACAAGGTCGTCTCACGGATGGCGTTGCATGTTGTACATCCTGTATCGACGGTGCAAGCTCCTTCTAGATCTCCCGCCATCATTCGAGAAAATACTAGACTTCTCCAGTAGTACGGGGTGGACCTATTTGAGCAACTGCAGGCAGAAGAAAGGGACAGTTCCCATTTGAACAGGGATGTGATAAGACGATTATTTCTAAACGTAATACGAGCAAAGAGTGCTTCATTTCTATAGCCCCATCTCAGTGTGTCCCGAAGAGTTCTCATCTACGTTTGACAACGCTATCTATTGGTGAAAATAGTCGGAAAGCTTGTTGCTTATTTTCTTCTAGATCATTTGTATCGGGAGGCGCGGTGTTCAAATCCCCAGCCAGCAATTTAGATGTAGGTTTCCATAATCATGAGTGCGACTAATTTACTTCTCTATTCTAGCCCTCTGCCTAACGCTCCGTGTATAGTAATAGTCACCTCATATCGACGCGATGTTAAACTCTAAATCTTCGTTAGCACCTTGCTTTTCATTGTTCTATATCTTTCTTATTACCTTGCTCTTCATTCTTCTATATTTTTCTCTTTACCTTGGTCTTTATGTACACAAAATTAAATGTGCTACGGTGCGACTTGGTAGAAGGAAAGAATTTGTTGCGTAGCCCAGTTGCAAGGAATCGTACATCGTCTCTAGCAGTGTTTTGTTTTCTGTACCACGGATTCTTGCCACAGTGTAATTCAACTTTCGTAGTAAATGCTAGTGATAGGGGTATCTTGCAGACTGTTTCTTCGCGGTAACATGTGTGATTGGCAATCGTTTCATCTTCCCTTTATGGAAACATCTGAAAAAGTGTAATAAGTAAACCAAGTCCTCTCTTTTCTGTCTTTCTAATAACCAACAGTGAAGTCGTTTTCGTTGCTTTGCCTTGAGCACTTTCTGGAGTCCTGAATTAAATTCGTTCAACAATCCAAAGGAAATTAATAATATCTAATTGATAATAGCACAAGTAATTCACTTTTACTAATCCTATATTTGCATGACAATAATATATAAAAATACGTTCTGCACCTTTGCCGAGTGCTGAAGTGACCCTGTTTAATCGAAGCTGTTTTTCTTAGTCGTTCCTGCAGTCATCATAAGTATTATTAAAGCATGTCAAACAGGACGTACCATTCGTACCTTTCCTTTTTTAAACCATTAATAATTTTTGTATAATAAATATTACCTATTGGTATATAAGTGAAGCTGTTAAAATGTGTTAGTTCCTTTGTAGGTAATGTTTTTATAGAAATCACAGTATGCATAATCGTCTTAGATAAAGTACAACAAAAAGACAGCTGACAAACTGATTTGTTGGCAAATAGTTAGTGGCTCAGACATTATTAATTCGATTTCCTCGGATTGTCTCTTTTCTAAAGGGTTGTCGCACTTAAATAACGCACTATGCACATAACTGCAGTGTCTCCTGACAAGTGCAGAAAAAAAAGAGAATTATCCCCTTGGCTTTCTCTTTTACGTAACAGTATTTAAAGTTCATTTTAATAGATGAGCGTCGTGTAATGAAAGAAATATATATAATAAGGCAACAAAATACGTTATAAGAGTGATTTAGTAACAGCACACATAAGTAAAATCCGTGTGGCATTAATATGGTCAATGTAAAATTATTTAAATCTTTCTCAACTTTATTTCTTTTTTAGCGCCAACTCCAGCTCTCCACAGTGATCACAGGCATAACAACAAACTTCAGCAAACTCAAAGAACTGTTATATCTGCAGAATCCACAAATGGCAGTATTAAAAAAACAGCCGTATTTTGTTTTGTCTTTTTTCAGTGACAAACTGGGAACTATTTAACACCGTCGGCTGATTAGTTACGTGGGGGCATAAATATCACTCCAGAATGCGTATGTACTGTATGGTGAACAATGTAGTCTATGATCTATTAACAATGCAAAGTCAGCTATTAAACTAAAACTCCATGTTCTTTTATTGGACAATTGGAAACAGAAACGAAGTTATTGAAATACTCTTTACTTTTATGTAACTCTTGGTTTTACTAATCTCCATAGGATATAACTTGAAGTCGGCTTTCACCAGTAGTCAGGAACACAGAAATTAACCGGACGTTCTTGCCTTGTCTGTATAATTTAATATTCTGCTACTAGTAAGAAATTCGACTTAGCATTTATGGTGGCAAGCAGTTATTTTTCAGTACCAGACGGTCTTGCCAAGTCAGCTGATTTTTGTATTCCATAAAACTGGAAAATATTCTTCTCAGCCGACAGCCGAAAATCTGGCAGATTTCTCGGATTGATGTGTTTTAATAAATTAAACGTAGTTATTATTATTATTATTATTATTATTATTAATGTATGGGCCCAATAGGACCAAGTGAGGTACAATTAGTCAATGTCGATTTTGATGGTTGGCCTTCCTTTTCGTCCAAATTTTTTTCATCCTTTCAGAATGAAGTCTCTTTCTTTCATCGGATACGGTGTTCCAGTCCGTTTTTTTTTTTTTTAATTTGCCTCTGACGAGCTTTCTTTGTCTGAATGTTTTTCTATCCGTAACGTCTGCCTGAGTTATACCCATTGCTTTAAAACAGTCTGTACTTAAATTATAGCCAATCTTATTATGACAGAGAAAATGACCAGACTTCCCGATTTGATCGGGACAGTTCCGGTTTTTGGAGTACCGTCCCCCTGTCCCGACCGGGTTCAGCCGGTATGACTAAATGTTCCGGTTTTTACAAATCAAATCCAAGGCTCAGTCAAGGGATGTTTCAACATGTAACTTCTCACAGTTTTAGCATTGTAAAAGTGTTCCACACTTTATTTCCACATCATATTCCAAACCTAAGTCCGTATTACTGAGCTGGATTTCCCAAGCGGTAGCCCTTTCGTGATTGTTTTGTTGGCGTATTGTAGCGCGTACAGATTTTAAACAGCTTTGCAATGCCCAAACGCCACTGCGTTTTCAGTTCCGCACTTCAAGAAAGGTATGTACCGTACTATTAATTCAGTGTTACGAACAGTGTGGTAACTCTGCTTTTAATTAACCCTCAACTACTATGGAGCGTCTCTCAGAGCGCAACAATTTTTTTTCTATTGTGGTTTACGACACACCCACACAAATGGACATGGGCTCTTCCTGTTAGATGTGCTGCATGGATGCCAGAACTCTAGACTACTACTGCACTTTTTTCCTAATTAACCAGCGACGCAAACAGAGGGGTGTCATAAGTTTAAAGAGTGTTTGTGTGTCTATGTCAGTGGCATCTTAACTTCCAAGGTCCGATTTTAATACGGTTTTTTTATTTGACAGCTGGTTTAATCAAAAACGTTCTTCGCTATGTTCCATTAAAGTTTTTACAGCAATTCAAATTTCACCAGCTAAATTTTAAGTAAAAAATAGTTTTACGCTATCTTCCCTGATAACACGCTATATAATACGATTCATAAGATCTACATCAAGTTACGCAGTGCCAGATTGTAGAGCTTAACACGTCACCTGCCAACTACGAGTTATGTCGTAAGAACGAACTGGCCACTGGCGCCAACTGCGACTTGAGTTTCTGCATAAAGCCAGATATGAAAATATTCGGAGCAAATACGTGTGGTTTACACGTTTTGGGCGTCAGGAAGTAAGTTATCTGAACATGGTGAAACAGAATTTGTATTTTCCCATTTGGAATAAAGTAAGAGAATAGTGCACACAAAATTTCGTACAAATATTTTAGTTTCAGACGAAAAATGTATACTGTATGTCGCTAATGGCAATGAAAACAAATGTTTTTTTTTTTAATTGTTAACCTCTCTTAAACCGAAGGGTCCCAAATATTTCGTCCTGGCCGGTTATTTCTTTTTTGCCTTCCCTTCCTCAACCACTGAAAATTTATTTATTATTCAGTAGAACATTTTAAAGAGCTACCGCCCCTACCGCTACTTCTTCTCCTGCCTTTCCACACTGATGCCAACACTTCTGAGAATACAGTCTTTGGCACAGAGGAGATACATTAGTGAAGTGCGCGAGCTCTGCACGAGTAAACCTTGTCAGCCCTGCTGCATTGCCCCTTCTCTCTCACTGCCCGCGCAGGTGAACTTTTAAAAAAAGTGATTTGGCATTACAGACACTGTTATTTTCATATACAGTACTGGAAAGTAGCAAATGATATCAAATTAAATTCAACTTGTTATTGTAACAACTCATTGCCATGCAGCTATAGTGAAAAAACTGCTAGATATAATCACGTTGGCAACAATGAGTAAATGAGCACAGCTTACACAATTAACATTTCTAACGATGCCGCCAAGACCGCAACAGCACTTATAGGAGGCAAAAAACTCAATTTCTTGCGTGGCTGATAATGAAGCAAACTACACTCCTGGAAATGGAAAAAAGAACCGGTGTGTCAGACCCACCATACCTGCTCCGGACACTGCGAGAGGGCTGTACAAGCAATGATCACACGCACGGCACAGCGGACACACCAGGAACCGCGGTGTTGGCCGTCGAATGGCGCTAGCTGCGCAGCATTTGTGCACCGCCGCCGTCAGTGTCAGCCAGTTTGCCGTGGCATACGGAGCTCCATCGCAGTCTTTAACACTGGTAGCATGCCGCGACAGCGTGGACGTGAACCGTATGTGCAGTTGACGGACTTTGAGCGAGGGCGTATAGTGGGCATGCGGGAGGCCGGGTGGACGTACCGCCGAATTGCTCAACACGTGGGGCGTAAGGTCTCCAGAGTACATCGATGTTGTCGCCAGTGGTCGGCGGAAGGTGCACGTGCTCGTCGACCTGGGACCGGACCGCAGCGACGCACAGATGCACGCCAAGACCGTAGGATCCTACGCAGTGCCGTAGGGGACCGCACCGCCACTTCCCAGCAAATTAGGGACACTGTTGCTCCTGGGGTACCGGCGAGGACCATTCGCAACCGTCTCCATGAAGCTGGGCTACGGTCCCGCACACCGTTAGGCCGTCTTCCGCTCACGCCCCAATATCGTGCAGCCCGAATCCAGTGGTGTCGCGACAGGCGTGAATGGAGGGACGAATGGAGACGTGTCGTCTTCAGCGATGAGAGTCGCTTCTGCCTTGGTGCCAATGATGATCGTATGCGTGTTTGGCGTCGTGCAGGTGAGCGCCACAATCAGGACTGCATACGACCGAGGCACACAGGGCCAACACCCGGCATCATGGTGTGGGGAGCGATCTCCTACACTGGCCGTACACCTCTGGTGATCGTCGAGAGGACACTGAATAGTGCACGGTACATCCAAACCGTCATCGAACCCATCGTTCTACCATTCCTAGACCGGCAAGGGAACTTGCTGTTCCAACAGGGCAGTGCAAGTCCGCATGTATCCCGTGCCACCCAACGTGCTCTAGAAGGTGTAAGTCAACTACGCTGGCCAGCAAGATCTCCGGATCTGTCCCCCATTGAGCATGTTTGGGACTGGATGAAGTGTCGTCTCACGCGGTCTGCACGTCCAGCACGAACGCTGGTCCAACTGAGGCGCCAGGTGGAAATGGCATGGCAAGCCGTTCCACAGGACTACATCCAGCATCTCTACGATCGTCTCCATGGGAGAATAGCAGCCTGCATTGTTGCGAAAGGTGGATATACACTTGAAACGTCCCCTTAGAAAAATTGTACACGACTGGTCTATATGAAACGTCCCTTTAGAACAATTTTACACGACTGTGCTTAAACTGACACACAATATTTTTAGCACAACGCAATCTGACTTTCAAAAATCCCTACGATGAATGGCCCTGACTAACATTAACCTATGCCTTTCACAAATCACTTACCTCACCAAAAATCTTCGTTACTCGAACTACTGCAATACAGCGAGCGCCGCTACTGCCAGCTAACTAAAAGATTCAAACTACGGAAGTCACTAACTACTGATAGGCACAGTTAGCAAATGAAAGATTTTAATAGGGAACAAACAATGTATTTACCTTTATAGTCATAATATATATATCAGTTCATGACACCAATTCTTACAAATTTCAAAACTCCGCCATCTCTCTCCCCACGTCCAACACCGCTGGCGGCTCACCTCCAACTGCGCAACGCTACGCGCTGTTAGCATCCAGCTGCTGCTGCCCGACACTGCAATGGCAGACAACAACAATGCCAACCAGCCACAGACTGCACACGGCAGAGCCAGTGATTTTCATACAGAGCGCTACGTGGCGGCGGCGTTACCAATAAAAAAACCAAAACAGCCTACTTACATAGCCCCCATGCTCCCCACAAAAAAAAATTTACAAGTTGTTTTGGGCAGTGGCCAATACAGATTTGAATTTTTTTTTTATAATTACAATAACAAAGAAATGAAATGCACACACTTATTGATACAATGTTGGTCAAAAGCTAAAATTTTCTCACAGTCCATATAGACAGTCCTGATCATTCATCATAGTAAAATTGCAGTGTTTTTCTCAAAGTCTGAGTAGTAAAAGAAAATGCACAAGGAAGTAGTGGATTTCCATGCAGTCTTGAAGAAGTAGCGTTGTCCTTCCAACGGAAAGACAGTGATGACTCTTGAAATGCAGACAGGTAATGGGCCACAACAGAGCAAACCCACAGCAGAGTCAGTCGAAGTTTTAAAGAATATTGTTAGGTAGGTCGTCACAAAGTAGACCCATTGTAGTCCTGGTAGAGATTACGGTATTGGTGGGCCACCAGAAGTGCAGACCCACTGCAGTCCTTGTAGAAATAATGGTATTGGTGGATCATCAAAGGTGTAGACCCACTGTAGTCCTTGTAGAGATGGCCAGCAGCCGTCTGTTTGACTGTGCAGGCGCACAATCACCATTGAAGGGTCTTGCAGATAATATAGCAAGTCCATAACTACAACTTGTGCACTCACAAAAATTGTTTTTGAAATGTCCGTACAACCAGCAATGCTGTTATCCAGTCCCTTACTGAATTATTAACACATGTGCAAACACTATCAGTCCCTACTCCTCACATATTGTCCATATACTATGACCAACAGAAATGTGTGCAGTGAAATGTAATTTACAAGTTACTTAATTTGATGAACTGGTGTCAATTACAATTTTATACCATAAGAATACAATAACAAAGGTACAAAATACATCTTTAAAGAGCATAACAATACAGATAACGTTTGCAGTAGTACAGGCTTTACAAAAGAATCGAAATAGCAAATACATCAGTGTTACAAAAATTATAAGTACATACATAAAAGATCAGAATAACTTTTGAAACATCAACTTCACACATGAGCATTAGAACAAAACAGAATAAATAATGTGTAAACATCTTTACAAAGTAAATAACATGTTATTAATGCAAATTATATTTGAGGATAACAGTATTCCTCATCATAGTGAATGTAGCTGAATATTAGAAAATTCTACAACATAAGTCTTATCAGATGAACATATAAAGACAGGAAGAACATAAATACGCAAGGGTACACAAACACATAGTGGGTTAACACAAGAGGAAAGGACAGGGTTTGTTTTACTGCAGTACTTTGCAAACAAAACTTTCTTTACTTCTCGGAGATCTCCCTTCGTTCTTCATTATTTCCAAAAAGTCCTATCTATACCTGATTTCTGTACTTTTTCCGTATAACTTCTCAATGCATTTCTTCCAATCCATCGCAAATCATTCTCTTATATAGGCTACCCCCTCTTAAGCTAACTTAAATCTACTGAGCTCAGATGCTTAACTAAGGGATGAGGCAATGCAGCAGCACAAAACAATTTACACAAACAGCAATGTTAATAAATGGAAATTGGCAAAAAAAGGCAGCAATATTACAACTAATATAAGGCAATGCGCAGCAAACAAGAAAAATACATCAGTAATAAAATTGGCTTAAACTAGTAATACAAAGTGACATTCAGTAGCACTATGAATGGCAAACAGCCGCAGCAAATGCTATAACTTATACCTAAACATGACAAAGCTCAATCAGGAAAAATGTTACACTAAAGACAACAATGCAGATAAGGACAATGTCTATTCACATCTTAATGTCTATGCAATTAAAGTGGTGCACCACAAAAACTAATGCCACAACAAATTACCAAGTACTTGAAAAGAAAATTATATATACAGTTACTGTTATTAGTCGCTTCTTATTGCTCTTTCCATTCCAAGAGCTCCTTTTTCGAAGAATGTGGATCATAAAATAATTATTTAATAGATCTGTCGACAGAAAGTGTTCACATTAGCAAATGCATTTAATTTTATAAAACCAATGCTGCAACACAACTGGAAAACAGATATCAAATGAAATAAGCAACTATGGACAAAGCATAAAAATATCATTCAATAGTCATGTGACATTTCATAAGTTAGTAGAATTCTCTCAACTCTCGTAGAAAGACGTTTGTTATAATCAGGTGTTTAGATGTAAGTATCTTTCTCAGTAATGAGCGTGTCGTATTTGCGGTGCTTTCTACAAAGGAATGTCAATAGCGAGGATAATGGCCTCCCTTTTTTTTCTTGTGCCTCTGAAAGGCACACACTAATGGCTTGTTTCCTGATGGCTGTCGCCCAGCTGGGCGCCCACGACGCATTACGTGCAGGTGGTCACTTAAGTTTCTTACCGAAATATTTACGACACCAGTTTCCGCTACAGTGGCAGTCTCATATAAAAAAATTCACAGGTCTAGAATTTGCGTTACAAATGTGTAGAAATAAAATCATTTAAAAATAATAGTGTTCAAAAATTTTCGACAGCATAGTGATACATTCACGCATATACACACATTTTATAACTCTTAAAGTACGATTCTCGGTTTCCAACATCCATTTTCACAAACCAGAGTCCCTAACCACTACTCATTATTCCTTACCTTATTACACATATGTATATTCGTCGACACTTCTTCAATATGTCATCATAACAGATACGTAGCATAACCAAATAACTCATATAGCATCAGCTTAAACATACCTCAGCAGCATAATTCACATCGTCGTCGTAATAATAACATCATAACACCTCAGACAAATCTCAAAAATGTCATAGCTTTCTGCAATAATTTCAAAGCCTAAAAAAATTCTCTGCTCATGTCAAAAGTGTCATCTACCTCAAACGTACCTTAAAAATCGTGATCTCATACCAAATATATCATTCAAAGCTCTCATAGTGTCACAATGGTTCCAAAAAAATATGAACATTTCACAAAGTACAGACAAAATACAATTTCATAAGTGTGAAATTATCCAACTGTGTAATTGCGTAAACATGTGTCACTGACGTAGTAAATAAAAAATGTTTGTCTCTCATTTAAATGATCACATAGCTGTGTAATTCTGTGTTAGAGAAAAGTGGTACCAATGTGTAGAGTTGTATAAGCAAATACCATATTAGCTAGGGCTCCTTGTGCTTGCCAAACACATGGTACACAAAGTAGGCGTGTACCCCCCTGAGGATTAATGTAATTATACCCTCAGGTGTTACAGATTACAGCAATGGAATGAAATGTATCACAAAAAACTTTCTTTTTAATTCAACAATATTAATAAATAAATGGTTTAAGTACCAAATTAATCACTCAAATGCGTGCCCTGTAGTGCTAAATGTGCGTTTTGCTGTAAGATAATCTCTGTGGAAGTGTCGTAGTTATTGTCCTCCGAAAGCTAAGTTCTGCAGAATGATAAACGAAATTGAAATGCTTTGCGTATAGATATCTTAGTTATTACGCTTATTGCCGTGATGAAGTAAGTACTGTACTGTACGTATTGTTGTGCTACAGAAAAGGCTGTCTCATTGTAGCTATACCACAAACGTTACCACTAAAACATGTTTTACTTTCCAGAAAAATTCAGAAAAACTGTGCAGATATAAAACAGATACACCACAAAAGCACAATGTAAATTGTGTCACACATTAGTAGCGTCGTGATATAATCGTGAAGCTATCAAAGAAACCAAATGCTAAGTCATCTTTAATCTCCCAGAAAGTACTTCAAATAAAGAATGTCTTTTCAACTAAACCAAAATGTTGCATTAAAATCTCATTAACAGTATATGTTCTAAGTATGTAAGCCTTGTAGTCGTTATGTAATCGTGCAACTAACAAGCAAGAATGTACAAATAACAACACTGTGTCGTCTGTTCACTATAACAATGCATTCGTAATTTCTGTTTGAAAATGTTCCATAGGTTCTAGACTGGATAGTTAACTTCAAAACATTGTTGCATCTTAACAGATTCTAAGTCTGACAAATTGTACTAGTAGCGTGATGTGAAAAATTTTATGGCAAAGACAAAGTTAAAAAGCAGATTATCTTTCAATAAATGGTTTTAAATGTGAAATGTGGTACAATCCTTTACTCTTCCTAGTGGACAGAGTTTAAACTGCAAACGAATTATCATGTTATATACGTCGGTAAGGAAGGCTAAAATTTTTCTCAAGGTTAGTTCTATGTTATTTTTCTCTGAGCCAGTCGGCGCACGCGGCTACCTGCGGTGCGAGTCATTGTCTGTCTCTTTGTTGGCGCGCGCCGTTATTGGGATTAGGAGACCTAACTTCTACAAATTCACCTTGACGAGAAGGCCCTGCCCTGTTTGAATCCCGCCAGTTCTGATGAATTTCCGATCTGTCGTTATGATTATATCGTCTGTCGTCATGTCGGTAGTTTCTATAGATTCTTTCTTGTCGGTTAAGTGGTGGAGAATTTCTCCCTGAATTATCACTGCGCGGTGGACCCTTGCGTCTGAAATTATTCTGTCTCCCTTGATAGTAATTCTTTTGGTTCCCATATTGTTTGTTTCTCTGATTGCCTCTGTGATAGTCACTACTGCGGAGAGGTGGTCTTTCCCTGTAATTATTACTACTCTGCCAACGGTTGTCATACGGGTGGTGTCTGTTTTGGTCACGATTTGTATTGTGAGAATAGCCTTGTCGTGTCCAGTTATTATTTCTTTCATCGCGGAATTGCGACGGATGTGACCTGTAATTGTTGTGTTCCTGTTTTCGCGTTCCGCGATTGTCAGTGTCAATTTCTAATTCTTGTAAGAGTCCCTGAAAAGCTTCAATGTCGTCTTTGCAACGGCCTGCCAAAATAATATGCCGTAAATGTTCAGGCAATTTGATTAAGCAAATGCGGATGAGTTCTGAGGGGCTGTAAGGGTTTGAAAGATACTGATTCTTATGTAACATTTCTTCGAAATATTTGATAAGACTGGAAAATTCCGATTGTTCGAAATTTTTCATCATTATGATGCTATGTTTTACTCGGTCTTGTGTAGCTTGAGACCAATATGCTGAGAGGAAGCCATGGTAAAATTCTCCTTCACTGTGGCAATCGTGAATGACCGATCGCATTCTTACAGCTGGTTCATTCTCTAAGTAGCCACACATAAATTCTAATCTGTGCTCTAGTGACCAGTTGGGAGGAAAACAATGATAGAATTGATGGAGCCACGCTTGTGGATGGATGTCGTTGCCAGAATTCTTAAATGTTTTGAATTTACGTGTTGTAATGAAGAGCTTATAGTCAAAATCATCTTGTCGGCGGGTCGCATATCGGTCATTGTTACGTCGTTTCGGCGGTTCCATCTCAAAATTCGGTGTACTTTGCCAATTTCTTTCATAATCTCCAAAGTGCCCTGTGTTGTTATTGTGTGGCTTTCCCGTATTTCTAAGTCCCTCTTCCCGTGTTGGAGCGCGAGTGCCCTCTGAAATACGTAATTCTTGTATTACCTGTGTCAACTGCTCTTGTACTTCCTGGATTTCTCTTTGGTGTTGCGTATTAATTTGATTCTGATTTTGTTTGAATTTCCTAATTTGTTCGAACTCTTCTGTGTCATTAAAGACTACCGGTTTTGTGTCATTCAGATTATCATCTACCTTCGTAGATAAATTAGTGAACTGGTCCGAAAGTTCGGCTACTTTCTCCGATAGTGAACACATTTCCTCAGTGTGTTTTTCTGAACCAAGTTTCAGAGTGTCCATTTGTGTTGAAATCGAATCTACTGTGTCCTTTAAGTTTTCCTGAGTTCTTGCAAGTTGCGTAACCGAATCGGTGGATGCAACTGAGTCCATTTTAGCTTGCAAGGTGTCGTGATTTTCACTAACAACAGTTTGCAATTCTTTTATGGCTGCTTCGTGATTCTGTAATGAGTTTTCATGCCGCGAAAAAATAGGTTGAAAATGCTCACAAATTTGTGTTTTTACGTCATTACAGATTTTTTGACATTTCGATTCAATGTTATGTAACTCAGTAGTTAAATCTTCACGTGTTTGTTCAAGTGTGGTCTCTAACTTCCGAAGATTATGTTCCATTGTGTCCAACTGTTGCTGTGTTTGTCTCTGATTTTGTCCCATTGTGTCTAACTTTTGAAGATTTTGTCCCATTTGTTTCTGATTTTGTTCCATTTGTTGCATTAATTGCAATAATAATGTATTAGTGTCTGGAATCTGTTTTTCTATGCTTTTTGGCAGTGCGTTTTCACCGGCAACATTTACATTTTGACAGGCAGAAAATGTGTCTTGACTCATTTGAGAAAACGGTGAGGACCCATAACCTAAGTCTACAGTATTTGCAATATTGTGTTCTGTCATTTCGGATTCCTGAGGCGAGCTGTTGCCGACTGATCGATCGATAATTGTTCCCTGTTCACTACTTGTTTCATTCTCTACACCATTATTTGACGCCCGCTCCATTTCCCTATGCATAGTTACCAAATTACTACTTAGAATGTCTGTTAATTCATTACACAGTGGTGCTGGTAAGCTACGCTCGTCGTCACTATTATTTATCAGTTTACTTTGGAGCCTAGTGTTACGTTTTTTACACGCCATTATTGTCACAATATTTCACACAACAAGACAGAAAACCACAATTTAAAAAGCAAAATAAGAGAACACATTAATGTAGCACTGAAAATAATATCTAGTTAATTGCAAGCGCAGCTGCGAAATACTTGGTGCAAATCTACATGCATGCCACAACTGTTTTACTGTACAACAATGAAGGACTGCAACTACAAAGGAAATTCTCTCTACGATTACGCGCTAGCAATACACAAAGGCTACACTAACTACAAGAAAAAAATCAGAAGATTCCAGTGAGGTATCCTCGCCTAAGGGTCGACATATGAAACGTCCCCTTAGAAAAATTGTACACGACTGGTCTATATGAAACGTCCCTTTAGAACAATTTTACACGACTGTGCTTAAACTGACACACAATATTTTTAGCGCAACGCAATCTGACTTTCAAAAGTCCCTAAGACGAATGGCCCTGACTAACATTAACCTATACCTTACACAAATCACTTACCTCACCAAAAATCTTCGTTACTCGAACTACTGCAATACAGCGAGCGCCGCTACTGCCAGCTAACTAAAAGATTCAAACTACGGAAGTCACTAACTACTGATAGGCACAGTTAGCAAATGAAAGATTTTAATAGGGAACAAACAATGTATTTACCTTTATAGTCATATATATCAGTTCATGACACCAATTCTTACATATTTCAAAACTCCGCCATCTCTCTCCCCACGTCCACCACTGCTGGCGGCTCACCTCCAACTGCGCAACGCTACGCGCTGTTAGCATCCAGCTGCTGCTGCCCGACACTACAATGGCAGACAACAACAATGCCAACCAGCCACAGACTGCACACGGCACAGCCAGTGATTTTCATACAGAGCGCTACGTGGCGGCGGCGTTACCAATAAAAAAACCTAAACAGCCTACTTATACACTGTACTAGTGCCGACATTGTGCATGCTCTGTTGCCTGTGTCTATGTGCCTGTGGTTCTGTCAGTGTGATCATGTGATGTATCTGACCCCAGGAATGTGTCAATAAAGTTTCCCCTTCCTGGGACAATGAATTGACGGTGTTCTTATTTCAATTTCCAGGAGTGTAAAACACTTTCTAAAGTCTACACCGTATACAATGTATTTCAAGCGTCACCTTTTAACAATAAAATTATAATTACAGTTATATTACCTTAGCTGCCCTCTATTAGTGAGAAGTATGTAGCTGTTTATTTTTAACTATGAACTCCAAATTCTGTTCAAAAGACGTTACCTTTATCCTTAGGGCTTGTTCAACTTCCAATCGGTTTACATTGGCCTGTTTATTTCATCAGGTACACCAATATTGGAAACCTTGATTCACACTTATGTATCGAATCTAAAGGCATTAGAAATTTCATCGCTTGTCTCTTGACGGCAAGATATCCAAAAATCTGTCACACGACAGCACAGTTAACGAGTCAGCATTTGAATCTGCCAAATTACACGATTTTAAATTGACTGAAAATAGGTTATTTATCCATGTTCGGTTGCTGCTGATTGAAGGAAAATATTGTTTCAGATTATTGTCCACTGTCTAGTGCCAGCAAATGCTCCTTGATTAGAGTTGCTGTATCGTGTATGAACCTACGTTGTTGTTGTTGTTAAGGTCTTCAGTCCTGAGACTGGTTTGATGCAGCTCTCCATGCTACTCTATGCTGTGCAAGCTTCTTCATCTCCCAGTACCTACTGCAAACTACATCCTTCTGAATCTGCTTAGTGTATTCATCTCTTGGTCTCCCTCTACGATTTTTACCCTCCATGCTGCCCTCCAGTGCTAAATTTGTGATCCCTTGATGTCTCAGAACATGTCCTACTAACTGGTCCCTTCTTTTTGTCAATTTGTGCCACATACTCCTCTTCTCCCCAGTTCTATTCAATACTTCACCATTAGTTACGTGGTCTACCCATCTAATCTTCAACATTCTTCTGTAGCACCACATTTCGAAAGCTTCTATTCTCTTCTTGTCCAAACTATTTATCGTCCATATTTCACTCCCATACATGGCTACACTCCATACAAATACTTTCAGAAACGACTTCCTGACGCTTAAATCTATACTCGATGTTAACAAATTTCTCTTCTTCAGAAACGCTTTCCTTGCCATTGCTAGTCTACTTTTTATATCTTCTCTACTTCGACCATCATCAGTTATTTTGCTACCCAAATAGCAAAACTCCTTTACTACTTTAAGTGCCTCATTTCCTAATCTAATTCCCTCAGCATCACCCGACTTAATTCGACTACATTCCATTATCCTCGTTTTGCTTTTGTTGATGTTCATCTTATATGCTCCTTTCAAGACACTGTCCATTCCATTCAACTGCTCCTTCCAAGTCCTTTGCTGTCTCTGATAGAATTACAATGTCATCAGCGAACCTCAAAGTTTTTATTTCTTCTCCATGGATTTTAATACCTACTCCGAGTTTTCCATTTGTTTCCTTTACTGCTTGCTCAATATACAGATTGAATAACATCGGGGATAGGCTACAACCCTGCCTCACTCTATTCCCAACCACTGCTTCCCTTTCATGCCCCTCGACCCTTATAACTGCCATCTGGTTTCTGTACAAATTGTAAATAGCCTTTCGCTCCCTGTATTTTACCCCTGCCACCTTTAGAATTTGAAAGAGAGTGTGGTGGCACCGCCAGACACCACACTTGCTAGGCGGTAGCCTTTAAATCGGCCGCGGTCCGGTAGTATACGCCGGACCCGCGTGTCGCCACTATCAGTGATTGCAGACCGAGCGCCGCCACGTGGCATGTCCAGAGAGACTTCCTAGCACTCGCCCCAGTTGTACAGTCGACTTTGCTAGCAATGGTTCACTGACAAAATACGCTCTCATTTGCCGAGACGATAGTTAGCACAGCCTTCAGCTACGTTATTTGCTACGACCTAGCAAGGCGCCATATTCAGTTACCATTGATATTGTGAATCATGTACTGTCACGAGCGACGTTCATCTTTAATGGATTAAAGTTAAGTATTCCACCAGCTACGTCCGTTTTTCTCATTTCTAATTCCCTTGTCATGTTCCAGACCTCACGCCAGTCTGCGTGAGCTAAAACGCGTGCATTTCGGCTTCCTCTAGGAATACGGTGTTGGCTCTCCTGCCAACCACAACAGAGAGTATTCCAGTCAACATTGTCAAAAGCTTTCTCTAAGTCTACAAATGCTAGAAATGTAGGTTTGCCTTCCCTTAATCTTTCTTCTAAGATAAGTCGTAAGGTCAGTATTGCCTCGTGTGTTCCAGTGTTTCTACGGAATCCAAACTGATCTCCCCCGAGGTCGGCTTCTACTAGTTTTTCCATTCGTCTGTAGAGAATTCGCGTTAGTATTTTGCAGCTGTGACTTATTAAACTGATAGTTCGGTAATTTTCACATCTGTAAACACCTGCTTTCTTTGGGATTGGAATTATATTCTTCTTGAAGTCTCATGATATTTCGCCTGTTTCATTCCTCTTGATCACCAGATGGTAGAGTTTTGTCAGGACTGGGTCTCCCAAAGCCATCAATAGTTCAATAGAATGTTCTCTACTCCCGGGGCCTATTTTCGGCTCAGATCTTTCAGTGCTCTATCAAATTCTTCACGCAGTATCAGATCTCCCATTTCATCTTCATTTACATCCTCTTCCATTTCCATAACATTGTCCTCAAGTACATCGCCCTTGTATATACCCTCTACTTACTCCTTCCACCTTTATGCTTTCCCTTCTTTGCTCAGAACTGGGTTTCGATCTGAGCTCTTAATATTCATAGAAATAGCTCTCTTTTCTCCGAAGGTCTTTTTAATTTTCCTGTAGCCAGTATCTATCTTACCCCTAGTGAGATAAGCCTCTACATCCTTACATTTGTCCTCTAGCCATCCCTGCTTAGCCATTTTGCACTTCCTGTCGATCTCGTTTTTGAGACGTCTTTATTCCTTTTTGCCTGCTTCATTTACTGCATTTTTATATTTTCTCCTTTCGTCAGTTAAGTTCAATATTTCTTCTGTTACCCAAGGAGTTGTACGAGCCCTCATCTTTTTACCTACTTGATCCTCTGCTGCCTTCACTACTTCATCCCTCAGAGCTACCCATTCTTCTTCTACTGTACTTCTTTCCCCCATTCCTGTCAATTGTTCCTTTACGCTCTCCCTGAAACTCTGTACAACCTCTGGTTTAGTCAATTTATCCAGGTCCCAAGTCCTTAAATTCCCACCTTTTTTCAGTTTCTTCAGTTTTAATCTACAGTTCATAACCAATAGGTTGTGCTCAGAGTCCACATCTGCCCCTGAAGATGTCTTACAATTTAAAACCTGGTTCCTTAATCTCTGTCTTACCATTATATAATCTAACTGATACCTTCTAGTATCCCCAGGATTCTTCCATGTATACAACCTTCTTTCGTGTTAGCTATGATTAAGTTATGCTCTGTGCAAAACTCTATCACGCGGCTTCCTCTTTCATTTCTTAGCCCCAATTCATATTCACCTACTATGTTTCCTTCTCTCTCTTTTCCTACTCTCGAATTCCAGTCACCCATGATTATTAAATTTTCGTCTCCCTTCACTACCTGAATAATTTCTTTTATCTCATCATACATTTCTTCGATTTCTTCATCATCTGTAGAGCTAGTTGGCATATAAACTTGTACTACTGTAATAGGCGTGGGCTTTGTGTCTATCTTGGCCACAATAATGCTTTCACTATGCTCTTTGTAGTAGCTTACCCGCATTCCTATTCCTATTCATTATTAAACCTACTCCTGCATTACCCCTATTTGATTTTGTATTTACAACCCTGTATTCACCTGACCAAAAGTCTTGTTCCTCCTGCCACCGAACTTCACTAATTCCCGCTATATCTAACTTTAACCTATCCATTTCCCTTTTTAAATTTTCTAATCTACCTGCCCCTTTAAGGGATCTGACATCCCACGCTCCAATCCGTAGAACGCCAGTTTTCTTTTTCCTGATAACGATGTCCTCTTGAGTAGTTCCCGCCCGGAGATTCGAATGGGGGACTATTTTATCTCTGGAATATTTTACCCAAGAGGACGCCATCATCATTTATCCATACAGTAAAGCTGCATGCCCTCGGGAAAAATTACGGCTGTAGTTTCCCCTTGCTTTCAGCCGTTCGCAGTACCAGCACAGCAAGGCCGTTTTGGTTAGTGTTACAAGGCCAGATCAGTCAACCATCCAGA
Source organism: Schistocerca gregaria (assembly GCF_023897955.1). Taxonomy (NCBI): domain Eukaryota; kingdom Metazoa; phylum Arthropoda; class Insecta; order Orthoptera; family Acrididae; genus Schistocerca; species Schistocerca gregaria. The sequence goes on along the minus strand of NC_064921.1, from coordinate 291,543,841 downwards.
CTGTTGCCCCTGCAACTACTGAAAAGGCTGCTGCCCCTCTTCAGGAACCACACGTTTGTCTGGCCTCTCAACAGATACCCCTCCGTTGTGGTTGCACCTACGGTACGGCCATCTGTATCGTTGAGGCACGCAAGCCTCCCCACCAACGGCAAGGTCCATGGTTCATGGGGAAGGACCTACGTTGTACTCTGTTTCAAATTCTCTTAGCTTTGTGAGCCTCAGTGTTAGGCCAAACGCAAGACGATCGTCAGTAAAGTAGTATCTTAACGACACGCAATTTCATTATTTACTAGAATCAGTCCGACTTGTATGTAACATACAACTGCCATATGATGTTCCCTTTAGAAACAAAGTGTTTTAATTAACGTACTATTACTAAAATGTGATTATTTAATAACGTACGTAATTGTAAATTGTCAATTACGACAAGGACAATTTTACTTAACGTTTCCCGGTGCCGGGTCGCGATCCTTCAGTTGGGGAACTCTATCTTCAAGCATTCTTCCACGGAAAGACTTTGTGTTTCATCATAAATTGGACAAAAAACCATGAGATAACTGGCAAAAGGCGATTAATCTTATGGTCATTTAATAAGTCCACAGACATACGCAACTCATATGGAGAATGTACTTTCTCCTTCTGCTCCATTTCTTTAAGGTGTAAGACGATATAAATCTGCATCTGAGCCGAACTTTCCATTCTTTACGCCAACTACGAGATAATTCGCAGGCTCTATTTTCACGTCAATAACTGTTTTTAAAAAATTTCAGAGGCAGATGGACTACAACTGAGATGACGAATCAAACTGTGTGAACCGTTTAACATGGATTCTGGGAGCAGTTCACTCATTTTGATCGTGGCTGTCAACGTGTTAAAAAGATCTAAATTAAAGTTTTCGAGAATGCAGTTCACTTTGCACATTTCTCTCTGCAGTTCATCAAGACAGTGTCGGGCAAGCGCGTTAACAACAATGGCTTCGTATTTTGTACGGCGACAGTGTGTGATTCGTGACAAAAGTTAAATAAACCTCAATGTTGCGTCACTAATCTTTGCCATTCGTCGGTGCCGCGCCGGCGGAGGGCCTGTTTGTTTCATTTCACAGGGCAGACTATTCAGACGACAGAAGCGAAGAAAACTATTAACCGCACTCCTTCAACGGCAAGAAATTCGGGTGAATCCCTATTATTTAAATGTAGAAGTGCTCTGGAAAGCACGCTAGTGACGGCCATGTCGAGCGCCCTCAAATTAACTGCTATAGCAGCTGTACATCCTCACCAAACCAGCAATATTCGATTCGCGATTTTCCCTCCCTTCCTATGTTCACGCCATGATGAACGCAAGAACGACACGCATTTAATAGTCACGATTGGACATAGGAGACCAGGCCCTTGCTCTCTGATCACACAGTGAAGTGGGCTTTCAAAAGAAGCTGAAGACATCTGTGGTTTTCATTGATTCATCAACAGCATGTGATACCGTTTGGAGACAAGGCCTGCTCTATAGACTGCTCCAAGCTTATAGATGATATGATTGGTTACCGCTGATTCCATGTCATTATGGGAAACAAAATCAATAACCAGAAATTCCCCCGAAATAGCTTACCTTAAGTCTGAGTATTGGCCCCACTGCTCTTTAGTTTTTACATTGCTGTTGTGACAGGAACAGTTGTAAGGAGTTTGTTATGCAGGTAATTAGCTCATAGCAACGAGGCTTTTTGGGACTGTGGAAGAAATCAAGACATCTGATTTGTCTGTATTGGCAGAATACTTCCGAAAATGGAGGCTTAGACCTAGTGATGCTAAGACAGAAATAACTTGCATCCGTCTCAGTAACTAAGAATCCAAAGGAGCTCTGGAAGTCTATACTGATGACACACGCCTTAATCACATTAAAGGGCCAACATGTCTAGATATCAAGCCTTAAAACGGGCATCAAAAACTGCTGCTAAGCTGAGTACAAGAAATAATTTGTTCAAAAATTTAGAGGGACTACCTGAGGATCATCAGCGGCAATTCTGCGGACGTCTGCATTGAGCTTGGTGTACTCTGCGGTGAAGTGTTGTGCACCTACAGGGTTGAACAGTTCTCAAATAAACAAAACTTATGTCCAGCTTAGTGATAATACTCGTATCATTTCGGGAACACCTCCACTCCCACTATAAGGCAACTGTTCTGAGTCACATACTGCTCCGAAATCTGCGAAGGAAAGAAGTCTTGACCAGGGAATATAACAAACCTTGGACTACTGGAGCATTCTGACATCACTCATCTCAGATCGAACATACTTCGTTTAAGACGTCCTCTACCATTTGCAAACAGTATCACTGGAATTAACATCACCAATTCCTCGAGGTCCAAAATGTCCCACCAACATGTCATTTCTTACTTTCTTCTTCTTCGCGGATGGATCACTTAGGACCACGCGTAATCAACATTTGTTGGCCTTCCTTTTCGCCCAGTATTCCTTCATAAGCAACGGATGGGCTAGCTTTCGTTGCGTAGACCACGTATGTCGGTTAGTTTTTCTCTCTTTTTCCTCAAAAACCCGTGTGTTTGAGATTTTTCTGATTTCATTTCTATCAAGTAGATTTCGAGACCCTAATTGTCTCAGGTCTTTTTCTGTCTGTTTGTACCAGTTCGGTCTTGTAGTTTTGTTCTTTAAAAATGTATGGATTTTGTGCGTTAACCTGTTTGAGTCCATTCTTTCTAAGCGCCCCATGAATTGGATTCTTCTCATGCGCATTGTGTCCGTTGCTTTGGAGATATTTTTATATATTTCTGCATTGGGTTTTGGATAATGCACATCATCTTTCGTTCTTGGTCCTAGGATTTTCCTTATTATCTTACGTTCTTTCACGTCTAATTCCTCTTTTAGTGTTCTGTGTTGAAGGTTTAGTATCTCAGATGCGCAGAGAGCTTCGGGTCTAATTACTGTTGTATAGTGTCGTATTTTGCAGTTCCACGAGAGACTCTTTTTGTTGTAAATGTTTATTGTTAACTGAAACGCCGTCTCCATTTTCTGGACTCTTGATCTGACAGATTTCTTTTCATTACAATTTTCCGCAATCCATTCACATAAATACTTAAATTCTTTTACTCGAGAGATGTTACACTCCTGGAAATGGAAAACAGAACACATTGACACCGGTGTGTCAGACCCACCATACTTGCTCCGGACACTGCGAGAGGGCTGTACAAGCAATGATCACACGCACGGCACAGCGGACACACCAGGAACCGCGGTGTTGGCCGTCGAATGGCGCTAGCTGCGCAGCATTTGTGCACCGCCGCCGTCAGTGTCAGCCAGTTTGCCGTGGCATACGGAGCTCCGTCGCAGTCTTTAACACTGGTAGCATGCCGCGACAGCGTGGACGTGAACCGTATGTGCAGTTGACGGACTTTGAGCGAGGGCGTATAGTGGGCATGCGGGAGGCCGGGTGGACGTACCGCCTAATTGCTTAACACGTGGAGCGTGAGGTCTCCACAGTACATCGATGTTGTCGCCAGTGGTCGGCGGAAGGTGCACGTGCCCGTCGACCTGGGACCGGACCGCAGCGACGCACGGATGCACGCCAAGACCGTAGGATCCTACGCAGTGCCGTAGGGGACCGCACCGCCACTTCCCAGCAAATTAGGGACACTGTTGCTCCTGGGGTATCGGCGAGGACCATTCGCAACCGTCTGCATGAAGCTGGGCTACGGTCCCGCACACCGTTAGGCCGTCTTCCGCTCACGCCCCAATATCGTGCAGCCCGCCTCCAGTGGTGTCGCGACAGGCGTGAATGGAGGGACGAAAGGAGACGTGTCGTCTTCAGCGATGAGAGTCGCTTCTGCCTTGGTGCCAATGATGGTCGTATGTGTATTTGGCGCCGTGCAGGTGAGCGCCACAATCAGGACTGCATACGACCGAGGCACACAGGGCCAACACCCGGCATCATGGTGTGGGGAGCGATCTCCTACACTGGCCGTACACCTCTGGTGATCGTCGAGGGGACACTGAATAGTGCACGGTACATCCAAACCGTCATCGAACCCATCGTTCTACCATTCCTAGATCGGCAAGGGAACTTGCTGTTCCAACAGGACAATGCACGTCCGCATGTATCCCGTGCCACCCAACGTGCTCTAGAAGCTGTAAGTCAACTACCCTGGCCAGCAAGATCTCCGGATCTGTCCCCCATTGAGCATGTTTGGGACTGGATGAAGCGTCGTCTCACGTGGTCTGCACGTCCAGCACGAACGCTGGTCCAACTGAGGCGCCAGGTGGAAATGGCATGGCAAGCCGTTCCACAGGACTACATCCAGCATCTCTACGATCGTCTCCATGGGAGAATAGCAGCCTGCATTGCTGCGAAAGGTGGATATACACTGTACTAGTGCCGACATCGTGCATGCTCTGTTACCTGTGTCCATGTGCCTGTGGTTCTGTCAGTGTGATTATGTGATGTATCTGACCCCAGGAATATGTCAATAAAGTTTCCCCTTCCTGGGACAATGAATTCACGGTGTTCTTATTTCAATTTCCAGGAGTGTATTACCAATTTTGAGATCAGAAGGTGCATGTTTGATGTCAGTCATGAATTTTGTTTTTTCAAATGAAATTTGTAATCCTATTTTAGCTGCTTGTTCCTGTAATAGTTCTAGCTGTTTCTGTGCATCGGTAATGTCTTGTGCGACCAGTGCCATGCCATCAGAAAAATGCTAAACAGTCTAATTCTGTGCCCTTACGTCTTGGTCCCAGTCTGTGTGCTGGTGCATCTACTTTTCTCCATTCTCTAACAACTTTTTCAAGAGCACAATTGAAGAGCACTGGGGACAGTACGTCCCCTTGTCGTACTCCTGTGTCTATTTCAAATTCTGTGCTCAATTCTCCCATAAATTTTACTTTGGATTTGGTCTCCGTGAGTGTTTCTTTTATGATGTTTGTTGTCTTTTGATCTAGTCCAAATTCTGCTAATACTTCAAAAAGGGATTCTCGGTCTATACTGTCATATGCTTTTTTAAAGTCGACAAACGTGATGACATAACTTTTGCTTGAAGTACTATGTAAATATTTCATTGAGTTTTTTAAGTTAAGGATTTGTTCTACGCATGGTCGACCTTTTCTGAACCCACCTTGGTATTCGCCTAGTTTTGAATCGAGCTGAGGTTCTGCGCGATTTAGTAGGGCTTTAGACAGAATTTTGTATGTTATTGATGTTATTGACAATAAAGAGATTCCACGACAGTTGTTGTGGTCTGTTTTACTTCCTTTTTTGTACAGAGGATGTATGATTGCAGTATTCCAATCTGTGGCGATTTTTTCAGTTTTCCAGATTTCATGCATAATTTCTTTGAGTTTTGCAATAAGATTTTCTCCTGCATTTTTCCATAATTCTGTGATGATTTGGTCTTCTCCTGATGCTTTGTTATTTTTCAGTGACTGAATTATCTCTTTAATCTCTTGTATAGTTGGTGGCTTTGGGTCTGGATTTCGTTGTGTACGATGGAACTCAAATTTTTCTGCGGGCTTTTCACAATTCAGTAATTTAGAAAAGTATTTTTCAAGAATTTCACAGTTTTCGCTGTTGGTATGAGCAATTTCCCCATGGTCATTTTTGAATTGGAGTGATGGAGGAGAGTACTTTGTTAAATTTTGTTTGAATACTCTGTAGAAATTTCTGGAATTGTTTTTCTTGAAATCATTTTCTATCTCTTGCAATTTTTTGCCTTCGTGTTGTTTACAGACTGTTCGTGTTGCTTTTGTGACTGTTTTCCTGGTATCTTTGAGATCTTCCAGGGTCTTTTGATTTTTGTTGCACAACCAATTTTGCCACGCCTGTTGTCTGAGAGTTATCAGTTGGTCACACTCATCTGTCCACCACGGGTGTTTACGTGTTCTTGTTTGCGGTGCTGCAGTTTCAGCTGCTTTTAAAAGTCCTGCTTGCAGTTGTTGCCAATTTTGTGGTTTTAAATTTTGTGTTTCTTTTGTAAATTGTTCAAAAATGGTTCAAATGGCTCTGAGTACTAGGCGACTTAACTGCTGAGGTCATCAGTCGCCTAGAACTTAGAACTAATTAAACCTAACTAACCTAAGGACATCACACACATCCATGCCCGAGGCAGGATTCGAACCTGCGACCGTAGCGGTTGCTCGGCTCCAGACTGCAGCGCCCAGAACCGCACGGCCACTCCGGCCGGTGGTAAATTGTTCATTGCCATTTATCTTTTGTACATCATATTTACGGTGTGAAGATTTCTTAATGAATTTTCTTTTTTCTGGAATGACATCTGGGGAGAATTTTGTTGGGTAATGGTCGGAATCTAGGTCTAGTCCACTAAGGACTTGTAAGTTTCCTGATTTCTACTGTATTTACACGGGGATATTCACCTAGTAATGGATTAGGTGAGATCCAAGTTTTTGTTTTCGACGCTCTTTTCTTGAAAAATGTTGGTTTGAAAAATAGGTCATGGGTTTTGCAGATTCAATGAGTCGCATGCCATTTCGGTTGGTCTGTGTATGCCCTGACCATTTACCTACCCAATATCGACATTTCTTTTCTTTGCCGATTTGTGCATTGAATCGCCCATTTCTTACCTAATATTACTGATACGTTTAATCAGAGCTGCATGATATAGTCAGCTCTAGACCGACAGAGAACGGGACTCGGAAGATGTGCAGATTCACTTTTTAAGTGGGAAACGCTGTTCTCACCAGCATGCGACTGCGACGCCCCGAAGCAGACTACCCATCAGGAAAGAATGCAGCATAAGAACATTCAGAGGAGGTTAACATGACTACCTGTTGGTACCCCGAAATTAGGGTGACCATACGTCCCGATTAATCGGGATTGTCCCGTTTTTTGAGGCTCAAAAATTTGTCCCGACTTTTGTATTTCAAACAAGTAATTTGTCCCGATTTTCAAGGATTATTTCCAGACATTTACAAAGTGGTTAAAATATTTTCTGAGTGTCGATTTTGTAAGCTATCAATTGAAACTGATATTCCGTACGTCGGTAACCCCTGATAATGTACAGCTTAAGCAGTATAATTGTTGCGCACTCTTATTCTCTTTGCTTTTGCTTGCTATTGCTGTCAGCACCCAGAATCAGTTTCGTGAAGTGCTAGCACGCCGTGGCGATGCCGAAACGAAAATCAAAGTTTTCGGAAGAGCTTCAGAGGAAATTCCCTTGCTTCATTGCTACAGACAATGACTTTTCAGCAAAATGTAACGTATGCAACTGTGCTGTATCCGTGTCTCATGGTGGTGCTGCAGATCTCAAGCATCATATGGAATCAGAGAAACAAAGGAAGAATCTTCGATCGGCAGGTTCCTCGCAAAAAATGACGAGATATTTTGTAACTTCAAATACAAAGGAACGGAAAAACGTAGCTGCAGCTGAAGGAACCCTGTCATTCCATATTGCTAAACACCACCAAAGCTATCGTTCTAATGACTGCAGTGTTCAACCAAACAAAAAAATATTCCTGATTCTAAGATTGCAGAAAATGTTTCGTGTGGAAGAACAAAGTGTAAAGCAATTTTCAACAATGTTATAGCTCCGCATTCCCAGAAACATGTAATAGCTGCTGTAAACAGTGCAAAATACTTTTCAATATCTACTGATGCTAGCAACCATGGGCATCAGAAAATTTATCCTGTGATAGTTCAGTATTTTTCTGTAAGTGAGGGTGGACTGTAGACGAAATTGCTTGATCTTTATGAATTTCAGAGCGAAAAGTCCGAAACAATTTCCAATTATCTTTCTCATGTTATACAGTCATTCAGTATCATCTCAAAGTGTGTTGCATTTGGTGCAGACAATAATAACTGTAATTTTGGGGGTTAATGAAGAAAGAGGGTAATAATGTTTTCACACATCTGAAAGAAAAATTAAAAAACTCTAACATTGTTGGCATAGGTTGTCCAGCACATGTTGTTCACAACACACTTCAAAGTGCTGTTGACATTGACTGCATTGTCATGAAGTTGTACAACCATTTTCATATTTTTTTCTATTCTTGTTGCAGAACTCACTGAATTCTGTGAATTTGTTGGTGTCACTCACAAAAATTTACTTTCCTTTTCCAAAACAAGGTGGCTTTCATTGTTGCCAGCCATAGAAAGGATCTTGAAAATGTGTGAACCTTTGATATCTTACTTTTTGTCACAGTCTAACTCAAAGTGCCCTGCACAATCTTAAAGAGTTTTTTCTGTGATCCTATAAATGAATGTTGTTTACTTTTTGTACATTCACAAATGAGTGTTTTCCAACAATCCATTCTGAGCATTGAAAAACAGAATAATTCCACATGTGAAGTATTAGCAATCTTAAATAAAGTTTTTACATGTCTAAATTCAAGGAAACATGAACATTTTGTACCACTAAGTGTGAAAAAACTGCTGAATGATTGCGATGACCAGTCTGTTAAGAAATTTGACATAGCAGTATCAACGTTTTATGATGCTTCAGTAGACTATTTATCCTCATGGTTACAGGGAATAGCTGAGTTTTCTGTATTCTCATGGATGATGCTCACAGAACCACCAGAATGGTCAGTAGTTGAAAATACTTTCATGTGGCTAAATGAAAAGGGCATTCTAGTAAATGACAGCCTCTTATATGATGAAATAGTTCATATACAGTCATTTGTAAAACAACAAGTGGAAACAGACAGTGAACAATGGAATCAGTTGATGGCACATGAAAAATAGTGTAGGTTTTTCAGATCTTGCCAGTGTAATGAACAGTTCACAGAATCGCTTAATATAGCGCAGTACTTCTTTTACTCCCTGCCCACAATGCAAATGTTGAAAGAGTTTTCAGCTTACTATTGTCACTGTGGACAGAAGAGAGGAATAGATTTACGGTGAGGAGCGTTAAGTGTATTTTACTGACCTGCTTAAACTTCAGTAAATACAGTTGCACTGACTTCTATTCATACCTATTAGGCAAACCTGAGTTGCTGAATGAAATTTCATCTTCGAAGAAATATGATTGCAGTGTGGAATCCACAAAACCGTAAATTCCATGTGTTCACTAAGAACTTTATTTGTAGTGATTGTTACTGTATGTCTTTCTGCATTCTGTGTTATAAATGTTACATTTCTTAATAAGTAAATTTCTGAAAACTTGAAATGTACTTCTTTCCAGTCTTTCCATTCTTTGTTTGGTTTTGTACATACACACACACACACACACACACACACACACACATACATACAAATATTAGTGAACGCTATATTTGCAGAGGACGAAGAAATGTTAGCATTAAAAGTGATATTTAACGAGAAATAAAAATTGTCCCACTTTTTGGCCAAGAAAATGTATGAAAGTCCCACTTTTGTCCGACGAAAATATGGTCACCTTACCCGAAATTCCATCAAAAAGGACTAGATGTTTGTGATTAAGTATCAGATGCTATAATGTTATTCAATATTGAAACATACTTATAGCGTCTCTGCAACACACACACACCGTTTTCAAACCAGGCGCCATATCTAACGTCTGAGAGGCCTGCATCTGGAAACGCAGAGCGCATGCGCGCACCTGCTGCCTCCTCACGCTCTGCGTGACCGCACCGACGGGCCAGGCCCAGTTTCCGCTGGAAACGGGGTTATGCAATCACTTATTCCCTGCGCGTGCGCTGCGGCGCACAACTTTCCAAGGCGTGCTGCCTACTTACACCTGCCGCCTCTACGCTCCGCCCTGCCCGCTCCTCTTAAGCGATGGTCCGAACGTCAACACGGGGCTTTGCTTCCTCTGAGACGAAGTACGGTGCTAGGCACGGTGCGGCGCGGAACTTTCTTAATTTCAAACGCGCGCTACACAAGGGCAGTTAATCATTGTTGTTTAGGATTGAGCGCATTTGAAAGGCCGCCATCGACAGGGGATCTCAAGTTGATCCCGTATTTCTAGATTTCCGGAAAGCTTTTGACACCGTTCCTCACAAGCGACTTCTAATCAAGATGCGGGCGTATGGGGTATCGTCTCAGTTGTGCGACTGGATTCGTGATTTCCTGTCAGGAAAGTCGCAGTTCGTAGTAATAGACGGCAAATCATCGAGTAAAACTGAAGTGATATCGGGTGTTCCCCAGGGAAGCGTCCTGGGACCTCTGCTGTTCCTGATGTATATAAATGACCTGGGTGACAATCTGAGCAGTTCTCTTAGCTTGTTCGCAGATGATGCTGTAATTTACCGTCTAGTAAGGTCATCCGAAGACCAGTATCAGTTGCAAAGCGATTTAGAAAAGATTGCTGTATGGTGTGGCAGGTGGCAGTTGACACTAAATAACGAAAAGTGTGAGGTGATCCACATGAGTTCCAAAAGAAATCCATTGGAATTCGATTACTCGATAAATAGTACAATTCTCAACGCTGTCAATTCAACTAAGTACCTGGGTATAAAAATTACAAACAACTGCAGTTGTAAAGACCACATAGACAATATTGTGGGGAAGGCGAGCGAAAGGTTGCGTTTCATTGGCAGGACACTTAGAAGATGCAACAAGTCCACTAAAGAGACAGCTTATACTACACTCGTTCGTCCTCTGTTAGAATATTGCTGCGCGGTGTGGGATCCTTACGAGGTGGGATTGACGGAGGACATCGAAAGGGTGCAAAAAATGGCAGCTCGTTTTGTATTATCACGTAATAGGGGAGAGAGTGTGGCAGATATGATACGCGAATTGGGATGGAAGTCATTACAGCAAAGACGTTTTTCGTCGCGGCGAGATCTTTTTACGAAATTTCAGTCACCAACTTTCTCTTCCGAATGCGAAAATATTTTGTTGAGCCCAACCTACATAGGTAGGAATGATCATCAAAATAAAATACGAGAAATCAGAGCTCGAACAGAAAGGTTTAGTTGTTCGTTTTTCCCGCGCGCTGTTAGGGAGTGGAATGGTAGATAGATAGTATGTGGTTCCATGAACCCTCTGCCAAGCACTTAAATGTGAATTGCAGAGTAGTCATGTAGATGTAGATGATCGAACTGTATACGAGAGAGGAGCGCGCGTAGGCCGTGGCGACTTCTCCGACGGCCTTTCAGTCACCGAAAGTCAGTGCGCGTGCAGTAAACAGTTTAACCATAGAACTGCACACTAGGGTTTGTTTGAGCCTGGAGTTTTTTGTTTGTTAATGTGCATGCGCCACCACACATACACAGCCCGCTGCCACCAATGTGGAGTCAGCATTGAATGAGACCTTGTAGAGCACGGACGTTCGAAGTTGAGCCATTCTTGTTTAATTAACTTGACAGAAATATTTTTTGAAAAGCCACTGTAACACTTCGTCTAACTGTTCTGTCGCCGTGTCTGAAGTACATTGTAGAGAAAATGGCACGTAGAAATGACATTTTACTAACGGAAGGCATTGTTAGAACTCTGTCGTGGAGGTGACGTGACTTTCCTGGCGAAAGTGATTCTGAAGCTGAGGCAGTTATGGACAATGGCGAAACTAAGCAGTCTGCTGAATCTTAAGTCAGCGGCGAGAAAATACAATCGTCCAGGGTAAGAATGATCACTGGTCGCACACAGGTGTCACTAACAGAAGAGGCTGGCCAGTTGCCGATAACATTGTAGTCCATATTCGAAGAGTCTGGAAATAATGAATGATTGGAGTTATGGTAATTAAAAACATCTCAAAACTTTTGTGTAATATGTGTATTTCATTAAATGAACATCATCTTCATCTAATTAAACTGCAAAAATGTATTTGGATCTGGATCACTCTCAAGTTTCAACACTGAAGTGCTTCCATGACAATTTAGTCTCGAATTTTGGATACATAAATACTAATAGCGATAGGAGAACTACATGGCAGAGGTGAAACAAAATTCGTTTAGTATATGAGAGTCCAATTTGATTACAAAATATTCTATATTCAGGCAGATTCACCAGAAAATGATTGACTATGGATACTGGTAGTCTGCAGAAAAAGAAACGAGGACCTTTAACAACCACCAGGACACCAAAAAACGTCGAGAAAGTAAGGCTGGCGATTTAAGAGTTTCCCCCCCTCCCCCGCTTCCGCCAAGCGATCTGCACGCAAATATGCAGCTGCTCTTGCAATTTCTGACGGTACAAACAGACGAATTCTTAATGAAGACTTGTAATTTCATCTATACAAACTGGAAATGGTGCACACACTTAATCCATTGGATTTTGTTTCATGAAAAAATGAATGTAAGGCACTGATCGAACACCTACCTCATGGCGCCTTGTGTTCTTCAGCGAATAGGCTCATTTTTCATTTGTCTGGATGCGTGAATAAACAAAACATGTGATATTAGAGTGACACGAACCCAGCCTCTGAATATAGAACGTGGTGTGCATTGTCCAAAACTGGGATTATTGGCCCATGATTTCTCGGAGAACACGACAGGGCAGTTACTGTCACTTCTGAGTATGCTGTACAGATGACTGCGGAGTTTGTTTCTTCCCGAATTCGAAGAAATGGATGCCTCTCTTGCACATACACTTTCGTGACGGTCTCATCTCTCAGTGGCCAGCACACTCTTCAGATTCAGCCCCAGCGACTTTTTCTTATTGGGACATCTTAAATGCTTGGTGTATACCAGTCGTCCCACAATCCTGGGTGAATTGCGGAACAATATTCGTGCTGCTGTTGCCAACATAGACAGACACATGCTGGGCAAAGTGGACCGAAATATCGGATTTCAGCTCTCCAAATGCGTTGAGCAGAACAGAGGGCACCTTCAAGACATTATTTTCAAAAGCAAATGAAATAAAACTTTAAGTGTACATCTGTGTAAAGAAAAGAGAATTAAATTAATATCTCTAATACTTTCTGTTTTATGATACTTTTTAGATAAAGAAGTTCGCGCATTTCCGCTTTCGGTTGCGAAGACACGACTCCAGAGCTCGCGACAAACATTTCACATAAATCAGCAGTTCGTATATACACTGAAGAGCCAAGGAAACTGGTACACCTGCTAATATCGTGTAAGGTCCCGCAGGCACACAGAAGTACCACAACAAGACGTGGCATGGACTCGTCTAATATCTGAAGTAGTGCTGGAGGGAATTGACGCCATGAATCCTGCAGGGGTGTCCACCAATCCGTAAGAGTACGAGGGGGTGGAGCTCTCTTCTGAACAGAACATTTCAAGGCTTCCCAGATATGCTCAATAATATTCATGTCTGGGGAGTTTGGTGCCCAGCGGAAGTGTTTAAACTCACAAGAGTGTTCATGGAGCCACTCTGTAGCGACTCTGGACGTTGTGGTGTCGCATTTTGCTGTTGGAATTGCCCAAGTCTGTCAGTTTGCACAATGGAGATGAATGGATGCAGGTGATCAGACAGAATGCTTACGTATGTGCCACCTTTCAGACTCATTTCAAGATGTACCAGGGGTCCCATATCACTCCAACTGCACGCGTCCCACACCATTACAGAGCCTCACACCATTACAGAGCCTCACACCATTACAGAGCCTCCACCAGCGTGAACAGTCCAATGCAGATATGCAAGGTCCATGGGTTCATGAGGCTGTGCCCATACCTGTACACGTCCATCTGTTCAGTGCAATTTGAAACGAGACTCGTCCGACCAGGCGGCATGTTTCCAGCCACCGACAGTCCAATGCCGGTGTCAATGGGCGCAGGCGAAGCGTTAAGCTTTGTGTTGTGCAGTCGTCAAGGGTACACGAGAAGGTCTTTGGTTCCGAAAGCCCATATCGATGATGTTTTATTGAATGGTTCGCACTATGACAGTTGCTGATGGCCAAGTATTGAAATCTGCAGCAATTTGCAGAAGGTTTGCACTTCTGTCACGTCGAACGATTTTCTTCCATCGTCCTTGGTTCCGTTCTTGCAGGATATTTTTTCGGTCGCAGTGATGTCGGAGATTTGATGTTTTACCGTATTCCTGATATTCACAGTACACTCGTGAAATGTACGTACGGGGAAATCCCCACTTCATTGCTACCGCGGAGATGCTGTGACCCAACGCTCGTGCGCGGACTATAATACTGCGTTCAAACTCACTTAAATCTTGATAACCCGCCATTGTAGCAGCAGTAACCGATCTAACAATTGCGCCAGACACTCTGTATTCGAATATGCATGCCTATACCAGTTTCTATGGCGCTTCAGTGTAGTTACTGAAACATGATTATTGAATACAGCTTGTACTTCCGTTTTGGACTTAGAAAACTCTACACTGTGATTCTGTGTTTGTCTTTATTTTTTATGGTTTGAGCTCATGTTTCTTATATTTGAAGGTTAGATCCCTACAGCGTTTGTAACTATCGACTTAGCGTTGATGTCGGTTTCTACAGGCTACGTGGTTCACCGCAATTAAGAGTCCATGCAGGATACGGTGGCTGATACGCTATGACCATTCGCCCAAATCGCTGGGCAGTGTTTGTCACCTTTCGGCCTGGCGGCAATTACAGAATCAAACGATTTTACAGAGACTATTCGACAAAAAATTCGTTTTTGCGTTACTTATAGCTTTACATGTCAGGTTCATTTATTTAAGGTCGCTGTTATTGGAATATTTACGTGGAAGTAAGACACTGCGCGAAATTCTAAAAGGTTTGCAGTGAAAAAAAAAAGGGTCGCTGTGATCGTACGTTTTGTGCATGTTACATAACATGTTGCTACACATAAGATTTTGTTAACATATAAAACATTTCTTTACACTTGGTGAAGGTCTCTATCTGTCAACAATCTCGAGAAAATTGATCCTATGTAGCACACTCATTTGCGACCATGGTGCACTTGCAGTAAAGCTAGTGTGAAATATTCAGAACAATTCTCATATTTCATAATCGGTTTGGTTTGTAGAAAAGAGATTCAGATTTCACTCTAAATTCCCCATTCATTATGCCAGGCAACAACAAATCGAGGCATTTTCAGCGGAATTCTTGTTAAATACTGACCAAAGCAGCGGCGACAGATCTTTTTGAATGGTCGCCATGCAAGTGTGAGTATGGATGGGCTCAATTTAATATTTACAAAAAATATGAGTGTTGACTTCAGCTTCAAATGGCACTTCTCCTCCAGCGCTTGGCATTTCCCCTACAGTGCCTGCCAGAAATCCCCACCACCACCGCTCTAGCCGTGCCCTGCCGACTGCGCATCTACCGGCCACATTAATCTCTGCGGACTCTACCTGCCCTTAACTCATTCCAGCTACTTCACGAAAGTGCCGACGTGGAACTAAAACCCTTGCGTGTTATTAGTTACTATGGACGCAAAGTCCGTTGATTATGGTGATAGCAATGGCAACAGCTGATGCTGTTACAAATTGAGAGATGAATTGACAATAACACGTAGACAGCAGAGTGATTTGCTATAGTGCAGAACAGAGATGGACAAATTGAAAATTTAGAGTGGTTCTTCCCATAGCCATTGCATTTGTAGCAGCTGCACAGTCAATACTCGACAACGTCATTCCGCAGCGCCATCAGACAAAGGTGCGCCGATTAGGAATATAGACAGAAACTCCCCTCAACTAAACAACGATGTTGTTTACATAGTAGTAGTAGTAGGGATAGTGGTAGGCCAACGGCGTTGCCTGAATGGTAACACACATTCCCGTCAGATCATCGAAGACAAGCGCTGTCAGGCTTGGCTAGCACTTGGATGGGTGTTACGAGCGCTGTTGGCATGCGGGGACACTCAGCTCTTGTCAGGCCACTGAGGAGCTACTTGACTGGGAAGTAGCGGCTCCGGTCACCAAAACTCACACCGGCCAGGAGAAGCCCCTCCATATCGCATCCAGTGACGCCTGTGGGCTGCGGATGACACTGAAGAACACCACTGGGCCTTCAGGGCCTGTTCGAAGGGAGTTTTTTTTTTACTGTAGCAGTAGTGGTAATGATAGTGGTAGTGGTTGTGGTGATAGTTGGCACGACTGTCACAGTAGTCCACAGCACAATATTACATGTTTTGCCCGCAACAAAAGTGGACACGTAGTCACCGTCTGTCATATCCGAACACGGCCTTCGTCACTGCCGGGTACCTCATCCCATATCATGACGTAGATCCCATCATTTACTACCAAAACTACACTTGAACTGGTGATAATACTGGTCGCCAACAATGAGAAAGTCGATTTTCAAGTGAATACCCGAGCTTTCGTATACTTATTGAAGGCCTGAATATACTGAAGTATCGACTCTCCGCCTTTGGAGGCAGCTAAACGCACCTTCCATCGAATTACAGCACCGGTTGCACCCAAATTTTTCCACAGTCGGTTTCGGCCCAAAAGTTATTCTCAGGTGATCACATAGTATCAGTGTCTATGGTGCATCCCAATTGTTGTTCAGATTGGCCGCTTGAAACATGCGCAACCACTGATATGATTCAATACAATAAAAATATTAGTGGCAGTTGCAGATATCTTGTGACTGAAGAAAAATGTTGGAAAAAACGAGAGAGAGAGAGAGAGAGATAGAGAGAGAGAGAGAGAGAGAGAGAGGTCGTTTCATCAGTAGCAAATACATTTACGCCTTCACCAGCTCTGGTTTTCAAACACTAGATCTGGTTAACTTGTATCATAGTATTCCGTTATGGACATACCTCGGTGTCGGAACGTGCTGAGATATTGTTTTGTTTACTCAGAGCACGATGCGGTGCTAGGTTCAAATGGTTCAAATGGCTCTGAGCACTATGGGACTTAACATCTGTGGCCATCAGTCCCCTAGAACTTAGAACTACTTAAACCTAACTAACCTAAGGACATCACACACATCCACGCCCGAGGCAGGATTCGAACCTGCGACCGTAGCGGTCACGCGGTTCCAGGCTGAAGCGCCTAGAACCGCGGGGCCACACCGGCCGGCCATGGGCGCTACAGTGCATATCTTAAGAGCTATGAGCACTTTTTCATTTTCGCTACTGAAACACTTGTCTTCTACTATACAACTTCTCATAGCTCTTAAGGTATGCATTTTAGAACCGATGTTTACTGAACACTTTTGTCTTGTTTTGGCCCATACTGCCACATTTCAAAATATGACATACTTTTTTTTAACACCTTTGATATTTTTTGGTGATGAGCATGATGCAAAAAATTTAATGTAATGTAATATAAAATGTAGAAGCTTTAATAGGATGTCAAATGGATGACGATCAAAATGATGACGATGATAGTTCATATACATGTATAAAAACTGAATTATGCCTTGGAAATTTATTAATCATCTAAAGAAATGAATTACGTGATTTTGTCTCCCAACTGAGTACTGCATCAATGGGTCGAGAGATTCGTATTTTGCGCAGGGTGTGAAAGGCTCTGGGCAGAAACATGTACTTCTGAAACATTTCTTTTAATTCTTACACTTATGGTAGTAGTCAGGAGTCCTTTTCTAATGAAAAAGTCTGTCTTGTGTATAATAAAACACTTGCAACTTCCTCTTTTCTGAAGGCTCGACAAAGGTAACAGAAACCCAAGTTACTCAGCGATCTTACTGATATAGGAAATTTCTGAGGAGTACTAAACAGGTCCTCTTGCGAAGCTATACTCACAATGGATGGCGATAAAATTTCAGGACATTAATTAGGCTAAAGAAAATGAGACACTTGTGGCTAAAAATTAATTCAGAAACTTCAGCTAATGATGACTGGTAAAATGGAGGGCAACCAAGAAATGAACAACAGATAATTCTGGTACTTAGTAAAAGAGATACTTTTCTTTGATTTTTTTCGAGTTGGTACCTAGTTGCATTAGAAAACTATAAAACAAAGTCATTGTACAAAGGACATTCAAAAAGTTTTGCACAGTCGTCTCTAATTTTTTATTTTTTGCAGGAGGAGAATGAAATTTTTTGTGAACATACTTGGAACATTTAGCTATAAGTTGGTGTATAAAAGTATTTTCTTTTGTTTACAGGTGAGCCATAATGGTCCGTGAAGTAGATGTCAGGTTGCGACAACGGTCGGTGATGGAGTTTCTCTTCAAGATCGGCGATGACTCTGCCATATCGATTCACAGGAAGTTGCTCCCTGTTTATAAGGAGGACACAGTGAATCCCAGCAGTATCCAGCGGTGGTTGCAGAGGTTTAAAGAAGGTGATTTCTCTCTACTGGACAATACACGCTGCGGTAGACCATCGACGGCAGTGGTTGATGTGAATAAGGAGACCATTGATCAAATCATCCAAAATGACAGATGTGTGACGATACGACAGCTTGCTGAAATGAATCGTTTGTCATTGGTTAGAGTGGTATCACTGGTACAGTCTCCAGGGTACAGAAAAATCTGTGCACGTTGAGTGCCTAGATTATTGACAAGAGAAACGAAAACGATGAGGAAGAATGCGTGCGAGAGTCTCATGAAGACCTTCTACATCTACATCTACATCCGTACTCCGCAAGCCACCTGACGGTGTGTGGCGGAGGGTACCCTGAGTACCTCTATCGGTTCTCCCTTCTATTCCAGTCTCGTATTGTACGTGGAAAGAAGGATTGTCGGTATGCTTCTGTGTGGGCTCTAATCTCTCTGATTTTATCCTCATGGTCTCTTCGCGAGATATACGTAGGAGGGAGCAATATACTGCTTGACTCTTCGGTGAAGGTATGTTCTCGAAACTTTAACAAAGGCCCGTACCGAGCTACTGAGCGTCTCTCCTGCAGAGTCTTCCACTGGAGTTTATCTATCATCTCCGTAACGCTTTCGCAATTACTAAATGATCCTGTAACGAAGCGCGCTGCTCTCCGTTGGATCTTCTCTATCTCTTCTATCAACCCTACCTGGTGCGGATCCCACACTGCTGAGCAGTATTCAAGCATTGGGCGAACAAGCGTACTGTAACCTACTTCCTTTGTTGTCGGATTGCATTTCCTTAGGATTCTTCCAATGAATCTCAGTCTGGCATCTGCTTTACCGACGATCAACTTTATATGATCATTCCATTTTAAATCACTCCTAATGCGTACTCCCAGATAATTTATGGAATTAACTGCTTCCAGTTGCTGACCTGCTATTTTGTAGCTAAATGATAAGGGACCTATCTTTCTATGTATTCGCATCACATTACACTTCGCTACATTGAGATTCAATTGCCATTCCGTGCACCATGCGTCAATTCGCTGCAGATCCTCCTGCATTTCAGTACAATTTTCCATTGTTGCAACCTCTCGATACACCACAGCATCATCTGCAAAAAGCCTCAGTGAACTTCCGATGTCATCCACCAGGTCATTTATGTATATTGTGAATAGCAACGGTCCTATGACACTCCCCTGCGGCACACCTGAAATCACTCTTACTTCGGAAGACTTCTCTCCATTGAGAATGACGTGCTGTTTGTAGAGTGGAAACAGTGTTTTGGCGGCGTCATTACCCAGGATGAAAATTGGTTGTTTTTTTTCGAACTTTAGAGCAAAACCCAATCCATGGAGTGGCGTCATCCGGGTTCCCCTCGGAAGAAGAAACCAAGACTTTCACGAATAGCAGGCAGAAGAAGGAAGCCATCACCTTTCACGAACAGTAGGCCGAAAGGGGATGGCCTCCTTCTTCTGGGATCACTGTGGTGTTATTTTCATTGACATTTTGAACATGGCTCCACAATTAACCGGGACCGTTACTGTTTGTCATTGGACAAGCTGCGACGTGCCATCAAGACCCACAGACCACAGCTTCAGGGTCAGCTTATCACAATACACCACGACAATGCAAAATCCCATACAGCCTTTATGACGCAGGAGAAAATCAGGAAAATGGGTTGGAAAATCGTTCCTCATTCTCCCTACAGTCCGGACTTGGCTTCGTCTGATTTTTACCTCTTTGGTTGTCTGAAGACCCACCTGCGCGTTAAAACATTTGATAGTGAGAAATACCTTATTTCCTGTGTCAAGCGATGGTGTAAAGGTCAATCCCCAGAATTTTACCAAAATACCTTACGTCTTGGAAAGAACGTTGAACCAGATGCGTCACAGCTGATGGAGGCTACATTGAGTAGACTCAACGTATGGCTTAATGTTCCAAGTATATTCACAAAAAAATTCATTCTCCTCCTGCAAAATATAAAAAAATTAGAGACGACTGCGTAAAGGTTTTTGAACGCCCTTTGTAGGAACTTGAAAGCTTTCATGCACAGGGAACACGTGCTAGGTGAAAACGGTTGTTAGGAAGATGCCAGTATCTGGCAGTTTAACGTACCAGAATGGTCCTTCCAGAATTGTTGCAGAATACATTGTTAGGTGGAAAAAAAAGTAATCGTCGATGGTAACAATTGCTGTGTTTATACAGTATTTGCATTTCACAGTACACTGTCCTTCACGTACACTGTGACATACGATTACGGCTATAATAAACTTTACGAAATAGTTTCGTATCATGCAACTGTGCTTTGACGTCAGCCGTTTGCGACACACGAAATATTGTGTCGGACCGGGGCTCGAAAACGGATTTTCTGCTTATCGCGAGCGGTCACCTTAACAACTTCGACTACTCGAGCACACCTCCAACATTCCATATGTCATGTAGTCACAACCATCATGCTCGCAGAATTCATGATTCCTTTGCAGGGACATATCTCAAATTTAGCCAGTCGAGGCGTGGATACATCGTTGGTCGTTAAGGTGTCCGGGTTTATTCAGTGCCTGTACCTTCACAGTGCAATTTTCTTCAAATAGGAGTCCCAATTCGGCGCAAACTGCTATGTGTCAGAAGCGGCTCCCGTAAATGCGTAGTCACAGAATGCGAAACTACTTCGTACATTTAGCACAGCTGTAATCATCAGTGACAATGTTTTTCCCTTCAGAGATCCATCCAGCGTAATGTGAAGATATGGACGCTGTGTAAACGCAGACATTGTGACCATCAGTGTTGCATCCATGCCTCGACTGCCTAAACTGACGCTGTAATACACCCTAAGCAAAAAGAAAAAGAAAAAAAGAAGGAATGACCCGAATGGGACAGATGTACGTGATGTTCACGTACACACAAACAAATGACTATAGTTTCAAAAAAGTTGGGTGGTTTATTCAAGACAAGGAGCTTCACAAATCGAGCAAGCCAATGACGCTTTCATCCATCTGTGGCCTTTATGCAAGCAGTTATTCGACTTGGCATTGATTGTTTGAGTTGCTGGACATCCTCTGAGGGATATCGTGCCAAATTTTGTCTAATTGGCGCGTTAGATGGTCAAAATCCCGACTTGGTTGGAGGGCCCTGTCCATAATACTCCAAACGTTCTTAGCTGGGGAGAGATCTGGCGATCTTCGCCAAGGCACGGCTAAGTAAGCACGAGAGCAGGCAGTAGAAACTCTTGCCGTGTGCAGGTGCACATTATCTTGCTGAAATGTAAGCCCAGGATGGCTTGCCATGAAGGGCAACAACGAGCGGCGTAGAATATCGCCGACGTACCGCTGTTGCTGTAAGGGTGCGGCGGATGATAACCAAAGTGGTCGTGATATGAAATGCAATGGCACCTCACCCCATCACTCCTGGAGGGTGGGCTGCATAGCGGGTCTGGGGCGTCTCCAGACACTCTACGCCCTGGAATCTTAAGCAGAATTATTTTCAGTGATGGGGGCAACGGCCTTGCCGCAGTGGATACACCGGTTCCCGTCAGATCACCGATGTTAGGCGCTGCCGGGCGTGGCCGGAACTTGGATGAGTGACCTTCCGGGCCGGCATGCGCTGTTGCCATTTTTCGAGGTGCACTCAGCCTCGTGATGCCAATTGAGGAGCTACTCCACCGAATAGTAGCGGCTCCGGTCAAAGAAAATCATCGTAACGATTGGGAGAGCGGTGTGCTGACCACACGCCCCTCCTATCTGCATCCTCAGTGAGGATGACACCCCGGATGGTCTCGATGGGCCAATTGAGGCCTGATGACGGAGTGCTTATTTTCAGTGATGAGTCCCGCTTCGAAATGAATCCCATTGATAGAGAAGACATGGCTGGACACGCCCTCTACAGCAGTGGGGTACCAACCTGACTGTCACCCGCCACACGCCCGACAGCTAGGAGTGATGACCTGGGATGCAGTTTCTTTTCTAGCCAGGACCCCTTTGGTTAACATCTGCGGCACCCTAACAGCACAGCGGTACGTCGGCGATATTTTCTTTCTTGTTCTTCATGGCAAGCCACCCTAAGCATACATTTCAGCAAGATGATGCCTGCACGCAAACGGTGAGAGTTATCTTGCTTGTCTTCACTTCCCAAACCTTACCTTTGTCAGCAAGATTGCCGGATCTCTTCCCAGCTGTGAACGTGTGGAGCATTATGAGCAGGGCCCTCCAAGCAGCTTGGGATTTTGACTATCTAACGTGCCAACTGGACAGAATTTGGCACGATATCCCTTAGGAGGACGTCCAAAAAGTCTGTCAATCAGTTCCAAGCTGAATAACAGCTTGCATAAGGACCAGAGATGGACCAATGCGTAATTGACCTGCTCAATTTGTGAAGCTGTTTTTCTTGAATAAAGCATCTAATTTTTATAAAATTGTAATCGTTTGTTTGTCTGTACATGTACACCAATTCAACCGATTTCCATCCCATGCGGTTAATTCCTTAGTGTTCTTATTTATTTATTTTTCACAGACCGTATTTGTCTCCCTGTGCGGTAATCACGAATTGTGCCTGCGTGGCTGTTGTGAGGATACGTGACATACAAAAGTTTGGATCGATACTGGAGGCATGCACGGATAGCCGAAGTTGTTAAGGAGACGGTTCGCGTCAGTGGGAAATCCGGGTTTGACTTCTGAAACGGCACAAGTTTTCATTTATCATGAACAGCTGAGGTCAATGCATAGTCGCATGATGCGAAACTATTTCGTAAGACAAAAACTAGTGCCACTCCAGTCTGTCGACTGGTTTATTTGGAAGCTGTTGGTAAAAACAGCGTCCACAGCGAGCAGCGACACTCACTCACTCGCTTTTTGGACCTCTACGAAGGTGTCAACACGTGTTTCTGCGATAGGTACATGGGGTCTCTAGGGCACATGAAACAACAGTTAAGGTGCCGTGTTGTATCAGTATACCTGAGCCCTGAAACCTCAGAAGTTCAGGGAAGGCTGCTGCTTTTCAACGGGGAAACTGTTTAAGCGACTTGTGTGCTCGTATGTTGCAACAACTTGGTTAGTAAATATTACGATTATAGTTCGGAAGTACAATTGCAACCGAACCTCAGAGTTATCCATATTGCCCTCACGTAAACGTTCCACTGCTGTTGCAGTGTCATTTGACAGAATTTGTCTCTAGCTTACCATCACTTATGACATATTTCAGAGTTTATTGTGCATGATTTTCTTCTGTTGACAAAGCCGCTATTGCCGGCCTAGTAACCTGTACAACTTGAATAGTTAAGGCACACCTTGGCATTTCATCCAGTACTGTCATATTAACTGATTAAATGAGCTTCATGTACCTGTGTCCAATACTTGTTTATTTTAGTCCACCCACGACTCTTGTTTACATAACTTTGTGTACAATCTCCTCCTCACCTCTCAAATTCTGCGAGAGGCATTTGAAAAGTCCGTGCAAAAATAAAAACGACTTACGTTTTTGGGGTAAACCTTTTTTATTTTACGACGTAGTCTCCTTTAAATTTATACACTTCGTCCAACGCTGTTCTAATTTGTTGATCCCTTCCGAATAATAGTAATTGTCTAAGTCTGCAAAATAGCTATTAGTTGCTGCAATCACCTCCTCGTTTGAATAAAATGTTTTTCCCGCTAGCCATTTCTTCACATTGGGGAACAAATAGTAGTCCGAGGGAGCCAAGTCTGGAGAATAAGTGGGATGTGAAACGAGTTGGAATCTTATTTCCAATATTTTGCGACCACAACTGCTGAGGTGTGTGCTAGTGCGTTGTCTTGATGGAAAAGGACTTTTTGGGTTCAATCGCCGGCGTTTTTCTTGCAGGTCGGTTTTCAGACGGTCCAATAACGATGAGTAATATGCACCTGTAATAGTTTTATCCTTTTCCAGATAGCCGATGAGGATTATCCCTTGCGAATCCCAAAAGACAGTCGCTGTAACCTTTCCAGCCGAAGGAATGGTCTTCGCCTTTTTTGATACAGATTCTCCCTTTGTTACCCATTGTTTAGATTATTGTCTCAGGAGTATAGTAATGTATCCATGTTTCATCCACCGTAACGAAACGACACTTAAAGTCTTGCGGATTCTTCCTGAACAGCGTCAAAACATCCGTGCAACACTTAACACGATTCTGTTTTTGGTCAAGCGTGAGCAATCGCGGAAGCCATCTTGCGGATGACTTTTTTATGTCCAAATGCTTATGCAAAATATTATGTACCATTCATTCGAGATGCCCACAGCACTAGCAATATCACGCATCTTAACTCTTCTGTCATCCAGAACATTCAGCATCTCTTGTGCCCATATGGCCACTCTGAAAATTTTGAAACCACTTATAAACTGTTTTAATTTAAGGTGCAGAATCACCGTAATGTTTATCAAGCTTCTCTTTAGTCTTCTGAGGCGTTATGCCTTTCATAAAGTAATGTTTAATCATCACACGAAATTCTTTTTCGTCCATTTTTTGACATTCACTCGACTTCAACACAAAGAAAAAAAAAACCAATATGGCTGAAAATTGGTGTGCGTTCTTTCCAAAGATGCTACTAACTAAACATGACCTCGATACGCACCGGTGGTGCCATCTCTCGGACTTTGCACGGATTTTTCAAACGCCCCTCGTATTAACATATAGATCATAATTACAGTGATTAAGCTAGAAGCCAAAGTTAACTACAATGTGGTGGCAGAAGTCCTGGGATAGCGACGTGCACATATACAGATGGCTTACGCAAGCCATAAGAGGGCAATGTGTTAGCGGAGCTGTTATTTGTACTCAGGTGACTGATGTGACAAGATTTCGGATGTGATAATGGCCGCACGGCGGGAATTAACAGACGTTGGAGCTAGACGCATGGGACATTTTATTTCGGAAATAGTTATGGAATTCAATATTCCGAGGTTCACAGTGTGCTTTGAGAATACTAAATTTCAGGCATTACCTCTCAATACGGAGAACGATGTGACCGACTGCCTTCACTTAACCAAGAGCAGCGGTGCTTGCGCAGAGTTATCACTGCTTACAGACAAACAACATTGCGTGGAATAAACGCAGAAATCAATGTGGGAGGTATCCCTTAGAACAGCGCGGCGAAATCTGGCGTCAATGGGCTATGGCTGCAGATGGCCGACGCGAGTGCCTTTGCTATCAGCACTACATGTCGTGTAGCAACGCTCCTGTACTCGTCACCACATCAGTTGGGCGCTAGACGACTGAAAAACCGCGACCTTGTCAGATGAGTCCAGGTTTCAGTTGGTAAGAGCTAGTGGCAGGATTCGAGTGTGGTAGACCCCACGAAGCCGTGGATCCAAGTCGTCAACAAGGCGCTGTGCAAGCTGGTGGTGGCTTCATTATGGCGCCAGCTGTGTTTACATGAAATGACCTGGGTCTTCTTGACCAGATGAACCGACCAATGACTGGAAAAGTAGTGTTCGGCTACTTGGAGGCCATTTGCAGCCATTCGTCGACTTCTTTTTTTGCAAACATGTCACTGGGCCACAGTTGGTCGCAGTTGTTTTGTAAATAAAACCGCCTTTTCTTGCTGCCACTTAATTTATTTTTCCCAGACGCGTTTCGCCTTTTTGTTACTCAAAGGCATCGTCAGTGGGATGTATAACGATATAGTTTTGTTATTTTTAGATTATCAAACTGATGACGTCGCGATTTAATATGTAAAGAAGTAATTACTTATGATTTGCTGTGATCTGCGTTTCTTCTCATTTGGTCTGGAGGTCGCACTATTACCAACATATAAACACAGTTTTAAGTTCCGACCTTTTTCACACTGTTCACCATGTTTGATCTTTCTTGTGGCGTGAAAAAGTTCGGAAATCGAAATACTGTTCATATGTCGATAATAAAGTGGTAGTGCGACCTACAGACCAGATGAGAGGAAACTCAGATCTCAGCAAATTGTAAGTAATTACTTTTTTACGTAAATAATCTAAAATCATCTAAAAGTAACTATATCGTTATGGATCCCTCTGATGATGCTTTAGAGCAAGAAAAAGGCGAAACGCGTCTGAGAAAATATATTAAATGGCTGGAGGAAAAGGCACTTTTATTTACAAAACATGTGTTTCTGTGCTTGGTGCGGAGGATGGCCACGCAAATAAACTGTTATTCACAGTTGGTTTGAATAACATTCTGGACAATTCGAGCGAATTATTTGGCCGACCAGATCTCCCGACTTGAATCCCAGCGAACATTTATGGGACGTAGCCGGGACGTCAGTTCGAGCACAAAATCCTGCACCGGAAACTTTTTCGGAATAGTGGACGGCTGTAGAGGCAGTATGGTCCAATGTTTCTGCTGGGGACTTCCAACGACTTGTTGAGTCTATGCGACATCGAGTCGCTGCACTACACCGGGCAAAAGAAGATCCGACACGATGTTAGGAGGTATCCCATGACTTTGGTCGTCATGTAAGAGAGGAAGAAGATGTCTGGGCCACACGGCCAGGACAGGATACTGCAAGGGTGGTGTCCATTATGGTAAGTGCACCCAGCATAGGGGGAGGCTATTATAGCCCTGTGTCTGCTGTGAAAGCAGCCGTCATGGTGAGACAGACCTGAACGCTTTCCTTCACGGACAAAATCAATCACGCGGACAACGAGAAAAATCACGTGCTGATCTCCGTAAAGAGTTGTTTCCAGTCGGGCTGGCACGAGGTAGTGCAAAAGCAAATCGCGAGAAAGTGACTCTGCAGCTTGCTTAGGTTGCCCGTAAAAACAAAGTGAATCGGAGAAGAAATCGTAAAAAAATTGTGTTGAACGAGCTCGCGCGTTAAGCGGTTTCAGGAATCAGTGTGCAGAAAACAACCCATTATAAACACTTTTCATGAAACTTTCTTACTTATTTTCACTTATTTTGAGATCTGTGGTCTCACGGGGTGTTAGACGTATGATCGAGGTATTTGAGAACTGCTCAACTCGATAAAAAAAATTTTAAAAAAATGTCATAAGTTGTACGTCTGCATCAGTACATCGGAACTCACCGAACGATGCATGGTGCAGGATGGTGTGTAGGTGGTGTATGTGGGGCACGGTATATACAGTGTACAGAAAGGAAAGCAGAGGGCGGCTCCTTTGATTTGTATGAACTCAAGATTGCTCTCGACGCCGTGCTGAGACAGAGCAAACGCGAAACGATCGCTGCTTACTACTACGGCTACAAAAACTTTTGCAACTGAAACGCTAATAAACAAGTTCTGATAAATCTCTAGTTAAAAACTTACCCCATAATTAGCTTTGAAATTTCAGTTTTTTCTTTGCAGTAATTTTATTTTACTTTTTAATTTTTCTTTTCTGGGACTTTAAGCTGATAAATCAACTTCACTTCCAACAGAAACAGTCTGAGGCGCCTTGTCACGGTCCACGCGGCTTCCCCCGTCGGAGGTTCGAGTTCTCCCTCGGGCATGGGTGTGTGTATTGTCCTTAGCGTAAGCTG
The DNA here is from genome assembly GCF_023897955.1 of Schistocerca gregaria. Taxonomy (NCBI): domain Eukaryota; kingdom Metazoa; phylum Arthropoda; class Insecta; order Orthoptera; family Acrididae; genus Schistocerca; species Schistocerca gregaria. Next base: position 291,516,386 of record NC_064921.1, on the reverse strand, counting down.
GTTTAAGTTATATTAAGTAGTGTGTAAGCTTAGGGACCGATGACCTCTGCAGTTTGATCCCATAATCCGGCCAGTGTGGCCGAGCGGTTCTAGGTGCTTCAGTCTGGAACCGCGCGACCGCTACGGTTGTAGGTTCGAATCCTGCCTCGGGCATGGATGTGTGTGTGATATCCTTCTAAGTTCTAGGGGACTGATGACCTCAGATGTTAAGTCCCATAGTGCTCAGAGCCAATTGAACCATTTGATCCCGTAAGATCTAACCACCAATTTCCAACAGAAACAGCTGTTACGGGACACCCTGCAGAAGGTGAAGCATTTTTATCAGTGCTGAAATTTTCATTCATGTAACACATAGGTTTTACTTATTTGCATGTCTACATGAACAGGCATTAATGACGATTGACAGCCGTCAGGAATTAATTATAAACAAATTGGCATGCAGGGACAGCAGAAGTTAAACAGACGAGCTCTTGCGATAAGCGGGAAATCCGGGTTCGAATTCTGTCACTAACGGGAAGTATATCTATATCTAACCCAGCTGATGCCAAGGTGCTCGCAACCAACAAATTTATTTCCAATTAACAATGATATTACATTAAAAGAAGACAGTAGGCTGCATTAGATTTAATTTATACAAATGTTTTGAATTAGGCCCAGACATATAAGTTCGCTAACGTATTATGTAAAACGAATCGTATTCGTTTCATAAATAACGACTGGTAAGTGTTACAAAAAAACTATTGTCGATCTGTGTGCGAAAAATGAAGTGTGTAAGCTTTTTCGTTATGTAGCTGTTGGAGTGGAATGTCTTCTTCATAATTTTCTTCCAGCGCTAAGTACAACAGTAAATCGCGATCACTAATTTGAGACGTGTGCGTCTACTTGCACGAACTGCTCACGACTGAGCTACATGCTTCTTGCACGTCGTGCTGTCGGGCAGAGCGCTCAGATAAAATTAACTTCCCTTTTCTGTTTACTGTAGTGAGATGTGGCTTTCTTTCCAACTTGAAAAAACAAGTTCGTTATGGTGGCTGCATTTAGCATACAACAACATATCATCTAAAATGAACCAAATGTATAGCAGCCAGTGGCCACGTTTTTCACTTGCAAACCTTCAAATTTTATGTTACAGAGTACTAGGAAATAAAAGTATCACAATAACTATGACCAATCTAGAAAAAATAGACATTTTATCATCGATCTGTGTTTCAAACCATACTGCTGTAAGCCCTTCATGAAGGTGATAAACAATGTGAAAGCGTTCTGGATGATAAGGCAGTGTTTTATTTCAGTGGAAGGGAGGCACGACTTAACAATATAGGGAACACGGTAGCCAATAGCATAGCCGAATGCGAGAGGGCCTCTACATAGCTTCATGTGTTTTAGGTCATTTCTCGAGAAAAGATTTATGATCCGTTAATTTTTGGGAAAGAACGTACACGTGAGTCATGCTCTTGGATAGGATGCAATGTCTTTTTTCACAAATGCGACATCGTGCCAAATAGTTCGTTTGCAAACAGAACGGAGCACCACCGCACTGGCAGCTGAATGTAAGAGTGTTTGCTAACACTGATCCGCCAGAACGATGGGTTGGAAGTCAGGGGCGTAGTGATCTCACAAGGACAGTGATCTCACAAGGACATGTGATCCCACGATAAGTTAGATTTTTTGTGGTGTTGTGAAGGACCCCGTGTGGCCGTCAAAAACGCGAGCTGCTTGGAAGGCCCTGTCCATAATGCTTCGAACGTTCTCAGTTGGTGAGAGATCCGGCGACGTTGCTGACCAAGGTAAGGTTCCCCGCAAGTTTGGGTATACATTGGACAGACGACTCGTACAGCCAATGAAAGCTGTACTAAACACTGCAAGTACCTCCGTCTCTTAAAGCCCAATAAATCTGTTGTGGCAGAGCACTGTACTGATATTGGTCACTATGTTGTACAAAAATGTAGAAATTTTAGCGTCCATTTCGTCTTTTTGGTACTCGTTTGGCGACGAATTTAGTTAACAGAGGTGGCAACTTCAGCTTGGATACTCATGTATTCTGACGCTTTTTATAATAGACTTGCCGAGACGCCACCACAGTGCAGCTCACAGTGATACGTCGTCATCCCAGCGTCGATCAAACGCGCAGCCACAGATCTAATTCTTGCATGTGTATACATCAACGCCGGCCTCGGTGGTCTCGCTGTTCTAGGCGCGCAGTCCGGAACCGTGCGACTGCTACGGTCGCAGGTTCGAGTCCTGCCTCGGGCATGGATGTGTGTGATCTCCTTAGGTTAGTTAGGTTTAAGTAGTTCTAAGTTCTAGGGGACTAATGACCACAGCAGTTGAGTCCCATAGTGCTCAGAGCCATTTGAACCATTTTTTTTTTTTTTTTTTTTTTTGTACATCAACGTCTCTGACGTCTGTGTATTCGTGACCGCATGCGCAGTGGCGCAGTCAGCGAGTTTGAAAGGATGGAGCGAGTTGTGGTGCAGTCACACCATCTTCCCGTTTTCTCCTTCCCCCTTCATCCACCTTCCTGACGTCCAGTCGCTACCTGCAATCCTATAGGGCCCCATAGTCATACCCCTCATCGTACCTTCATCATGGCAACTTTTTCATGTGTCACCTAGCAACACCATTCAACCATGGAATCATTCACGTTCATCAGTGACTATATTTTTAACTCTAATATAAAATTGTCAAACAAGTTTTTAAAAAACCATCAGTACTTTCCATCTATGTGTATTTTACAAAATACTCACCTGTTTTTATGTAAAAATCTCCAGTGTCGTACACATATATATTTTTTACAAAATCATTTGTTACTGTAAATTTTATATATTTTAACCATACAGTTTATGCAACCCTTGCCTGAAGAGCTGCTTTTATCAGTAAAAGAAAAAAAATGGTGGTGCAGCCAAAGTGCGCCTGCTGCTGCGCCCCCAGTCACACTTTACAGAGCGTAGCAGAAGGAGCCCAACAGCGGCGTGTGGCGCTGCAGCCTCTATTGGGTCTGACTTATTTACGACAAACAGACGGTTATGACATTGGTACTCGCTACTAACGTAACCTACCCCTGCATGACCTGCCGCAGATAGCAAGCAAATCCGCTACTGTGCTTACCATCCATCCAGACTGTCGCAGGGGTTTTCTCCCCATGGGGAGTGCCGTGGCATCTTTTTCACCTCTGCCCATAACCCGTCAATTTTTCGTATGTTTCTGTTCACTTCTATCCGGTTTAGTGGGTAATCTCACCCAGACGTACGGACAAAGTCACAGTCTCGCATCTTGCGATCTCCTCGATTCAAGTAACTAACCGTTGCAGAGGTGACAATAGAAGTTTTTGTGATGGTCACCGCGCTCAGTCGAGCAGCGGTCATGTACTAAATAGTTTTATCTTGTGACTTCGGTTTTACTTATCTCACGGAAAAGAATGACCAGGAGAGCAGTTGTTTCTTAATTTTCGTGACAATGATTTTATATCAGCTGATCTGCCTTATGTATCGTTATATCCAAATAGTTTACAAATCTTAATCTACATTCAGATCCGATGATGGCACCTTTAGTGTGTTGAAACCGGTTATCCATTAAACAGTATTTAAGCGATCTTGGCGTCTGAATTATTTTGAAAATGATTACGGTAAGCAAACCAACATACACAGCTTCCCCACATGATGATGTATCACGAATGAATGATTCCCTCGTTCCTTGCGAGCTGCACGTATCCACATTGTGGAAGTATCTCTCTGTAGCAAAACATCCGGAACGGTCACGTGCTGTGGTGGTACCTACTCTTCAGCCAGGTTGGGACTTGCTTTCGTACCCGCTCTGGCGGAGTTGCTGTTATTTACGCAAAGTGTTTCCCAGAAACGCGAGCGGGTCCGACCGCTCGGCTAGTCTATTGGTGTTGGAAACTCACTTTCTCGCGGACGTGAGAGCTCTCTCCAGCAGGGCAACTGGAATGCCGGCTTAGCGATAACGGATGCAGGTATTTCTCGAGAAACACCGTGACGTTATCACACCTGATCGCGATCACATTTCGCAAGTAGCTTTCTAATGGGTTTGCGCTACAGCGTATTTGATGAGGTTAATAGCTACGATATTTTATTGTTTAGGATCCGGCACGTTGTCCGCCCTACTTAGTTGAAGGCTCCTGTTACTTTTACATCTACATATACGTATACACTCCGCTAGCCAGCATGCGGTGGACACTCAATGTATGGCCGTGCGGTTCTAGGCGCTTCAGTCTGGAACCGCGTGACCGCTACGGTCGCAGGTTCGAATCCTGCCTCGGGCATGGGTGTGTGTGATGTCCTTAGGCTAGTTAGGTTTAAGTAGTTCTAAGCTCTAGGGGACTGATGACCACAGATGTTAAGTCCCATAGTGCTAAGAGCCATTTGAACCATTTGAACACTCAATGTACCTTGTAGCGTTGCTCGTCATCCCCTTCCCTGTTCCACTTGCAAATGGGGCAAGCGATATCAGCTTTCATTTCTCTTGTCTTCGCCGTCCTTTCGCGAGGTATACACTGATCAGCCAAAACATTATGGCCACCTACTTAAAAGCGTGTTCGTACAATTCTGGAACGTAGTTCATAAGTGATTCTGCGTGACATTGATTCGACAAGTACTTGATATGTTTCCAGAGGTTTGTGGCACCATGTGCAACGTACAGGTCACACATTTCCAATAATTTACGGGTGGTTGGTCTCTGGACATGGAGCTGGCGCCTAGTAGCTCGCAGTTGGGTTCCATCGGATTCACATAAGCCGAATTTGATGGCCAAGACATCAACGTGAGTTCACTTTCGTGCTCGTCTAACCACTGCGGCACGATTCTGGCCTTGTGGCATGGACAAATATCCTGCTGGAAGAGGCCATCGCTGCTGAGGAAAACATCAAGCATACCTGATAACGTTAACGTAGTCCACAGATGCCATGGTGCCTTCGATTGCTACCGCAAGTCCCACGGAAGCCCAGGTGAATGTCCCCCTTAACATAATATTGCTCCCACCGGCCTGCGTCCGTGGCGCGCTGCGTATTTCGAGTAGCCATTCACCTGGATGACGGCGTGTCTGGACACGACCGTAAACCTTGGTTTAGCAATAAACGGGCCACGGTAATCATAACTGCCGATGTTATTGTGTCAACATGGTAACAAGTAGGGGTCCTCTGCTGCGGAACACCATGTTCAACACTGTGCGCTGAAGGGTGAGCTCCAAAACACCTGTGCCTGCGCCAGCACTTATCTGTCGTCAGATCTGCCACAGATCGCCACCTATCCCGCTTTAGAAAGAGGGCAAGCCTCCGATCCGTATGCCCTGTGATGAGATACGGATCTCTTGCAGCCTACCTGTCGTTTCAGCATTCTTCAACCACTTTCCACAGTTGTCATCCCAGTAACACGCGAACAGCAGACCAGTTTCACCATTTCCGAGATGCTCGCTCCGAGTCCCTTGGCCACCAAAATCTGGTTTTTGCCAGAGTCGGTTAAGTAGGCTCATTTCCGCATTAGCGCCACAGTCGCTAGAATGATTCCCCATTCGTCTCTGCTCCTCTCATATACTTCCCTTACCGCGTCACAAGCTCTCAGTGTCCCTTCGTAGCATGCAACGTCGCTGTAGGCAGTGGTTCTAATGTCCGAAAGAACAGATACCATCGGCGACCATGCAGCTAGTTAGAATGAAATTACAATGAAATGAATATACTTAGCTGCATACAGGCGTTGATATAAGTCAACGGGGATAGTTGAAAATGCATCTGGCTCAGATGGATAAAGGGTCTGCCATGTAAGCAGGAGATCCCGGGTTCGGGTCCGGTCGGGGCACACATTTTCAACTGTCCCCGTTGACTTATATCAACGCCTGTATGCAGCTAAATGTATTCATTTCATTGTAATTTGTATTTGAGTTCATGAAGCATTCACGTAATATTGGCAAATTAATCGATAATATCGATAAACAGATCTAGTAACACCCCTGTTAATTGCTTCATCTCCTCCTTTAATCCAACCTGATCGGGATCCCAAACACTCTTGCAGTACGAGTGTTCTGTAAGCGGTCTCTTTCATAAATGAGCTGCACTTCCCTAGAATTCTCCTAATAAAGGCGTCGACAATCCGCTCTCGCTACAACCGACTCTATTCGATTTCATGTCGCGATGTACCGTATTCAATCGATATGGTTGCCTCAAGCAGCACACCACTAATTCTGCATTTCATCATTGTGGTACCGTTTTTCCTGCTCATCTGCATTAACATCCATTTTTTCACGTTTAGAGCAAGCAGCCATTCAACAAATAGAAATTCTGTCAAAGTATTTTGTGCCCTCCGGAAAACACTCAGCGACGACACTTTCCCGTACACTACAGCGCCGTCAGCAAACAGTCGCAGGCAGCTGCTCATCCTGTCAGTCAAATGATTTATGTACAGGGTCCATTCACAGTAATGGGATCACCGGCTATGTTCCACATCAACGTTCAACATCCACTCACAGACGCAAGTGGCAGCAACAGAAGTGAAGGATATATAAAGCATATCGGGAGGACGCGAAAAACAGTGCAGTCATTGACATAATGCTGACACGGAATGATTTATCTGACTTGTAAAAGGACGTGGCTTTTGGGCCAAAGCTGGAATTATTTCAGAAACGGCTAAGTTTATAAACTGTACACGTGCCGCCTTGCTTAAAGAATGCCGTGCTTTGCAAAATGGCGCTATCCAAAGCAGGCGCCGAGAATTGTGGTGCACTACGGACAATAGATGACAGGGGTTAACAACAGGTGCGGAGATGTGTGCGGGCAAATAGTCGTGCAAACATTGAGCAGAGGGAGGAGGGAGCAGGTGTTCATGGCACTCCCTGGGCGGTCTCGTCAGTCTAGAAGGCACAGTGGATCAAGACGAGTATGCATCGTGGGTACCATATCCATCCCTTTAGTTTGTTTTTCCTCGGCATGATGACATGTACCAGAAGTATAACGTAACTTTTCACACAGCTCGCAGTGCACGTGTGTAGTTCGAAGAGCACCTGGATGACTCTACCGTACCCCCCTTGTCACCAAACTCCCCGGATTAACACCCAGTCGAGAATCTGTGCGACCACCTCGGTCGGGCTATTCGCGCCATGGATTCTGAACAGAGAAACCTATCGCAGCTGGCTGTGACACTGGCGTCAGCACGGGTCTACATCCCAGTCAGTACATTCTAGAACCTCAGCGATTCTCGTCACGGTCTGCCCTGCAAAAGTGGTTAGTCAGGCTTTTGACAGGCGATCACATTAATGTGACTGGAGAATGTATATAGAAGTCTGCAGCGGCCATGTTACACTTCCATGGGAAAGTACCGATGAGACATTTATCGCCGATTAACACTGGCCGTCCATGATAATGTACTTCGTTCTATTACTTCAAAATTCGAGCAGTAATATATTTGAGAAGCTATTCCTTATGCTCAGACCTTCGTTAACAGTCTGCAGTGTGCCACTACGTCAAACGCTTTCCGGAAATTTAGGAACATGAAATCTGCCTTTTTGCCCTTCACCTCATTCGTAGGGTATCCTGTGAGAAAAGGTCAAGCTGAGCTTCACACGAACGATGCTTTCTAAATTCTTGCTGACTTGAGGCCAGAATTGCGAAGCTCCATGAGTCAATTATTTGTCACTAGCAGAGTCTTCGTCTATGAAAAGTGTGAGCTGGGCCGAGACTCGTAAACGATTTCTCGTTATACCAGCTGAGGAATCGAAGTGTACACCAGTTCTGCCTCGCAGCTTTATCCCTACAGTGGTTTTTCCTGCAGTTGCTAGTGGCAGACAGGTCCTCTTGCGAAGCTTCGCAACTGTAGAACCACTATGAACTGCTGCTCACAACATCCGATACTCGTATCCACACGTAACTTATTCGACAGGTATTTGCCTGCGATAATAAAATTCTAATTTCTAAAGCAGATACGGTACACGATTCCAACGATTCTGCTGGACTGTGTTCTTATTCGTTGCATTTACTCTGTTCGTATGTTGTGGTTTTCTTTAGCGGCCTCATTTGTCGATAGGTTCTTCACTTCAAGGCGTAGTTCTTGAGGGCAGGGGAGGGCAGTTCCCCTGCCCTGCTCCCTCGCCCTCTCTTTCCCACATTCTATGTAAAAGGCGCTGCGACTTCGCATCCTGTCCCGTCACATAAACAGACATATCAACAAGCAGCAAGTGCATCCAGAGTCATATATCTTTAAATCTGTAAACCATTCTCCTTGTAATGGGGACTGAGAGCAGTCTGTCAGTTGGTAAACCTTCTATTAGCATTGTATTTTCAATTCAGGATGCTTTTCTTTATGTTGTCAGCTAGTGTCAGAAACAACTACAATGTTTGATGATCAGTGGAAACAAATATATTCAAAATTTTGAGTTTTATTTTGTGCAACATTTCCTCTGCCCTAATCCCTTCCACAAAATTAATACGATGTCGTCTTAACCCCCTCCATCTCCCCCTCAGCCCCCCTCCTCCAGGTACACAGCAGATCACCGATACCACCTTACTTCCCCTCATATTGCTTCAGAATTTTTCACTAAATGGAACGGAATCGATTAGATTGGTAGGGTAAGATTGTCATCACTGGACCAGTGAACTTTTTTTCTCACATTGAAGGAAATCTAATGATTCAAATGTTGGCAAACTTAATGTCGGTACTCTTCAGGTAGCCACCATCACAATGTATAACGGACATTCCAGAAATGCGTTGAACATCGTCAGGAAAAAAATGCTGAATTTCCATCAATGGCCCAGTGAATTCCAAGATTCGTGATGAAATACTTCTTATTCGAGTATACAACCGCTGGGTGGATTTCAGTATGACCACACAGTATAATTAAGAAAATAAAAGGAAATTAATTTTAATATGTGCGAAGAATGTTGATTCTGAACATAAATGGAACTAAAGTAGACCAATATTGAAGTGCAGTACGACGTGAAACTGATATTATTAGGAATTAAATGAATTTATGCTACTTTATGAAATAATTGTCATTGAGTATAATTGTGGACAAACTATGAAGTAGTTGAAACACTTTTCCATAAAAGCAGGGGCAGTTCAAACTTTTTTCCATAAAACAAGGGTTCGGTCTATCTGTAATTAAAGCAAGAGTATCTTTTGCTATTCTTCCTAATTCTAGCGCAGTTTTCACGCACCCACTTCCTACATGTCATGCACAGAATCAGATCTTCCAGTGATCGATTTTGTCCAAAATTAAAATAACAAACCGCTATTTTCCCGTCTTGTGTCTAATTCACGGCAGAATCATACAAACTGTCAACAGCTGTCGGTAGTCCGTACGATCGTGTTCTGCGCGGAAGTTGGCATACCGTATCATTAGACTCATTAGATAGCAAGTTGCTGATCAGATTCACTTACCAGTGATATACACCAAGCAGACCTAGAATAATCGATGTTATCACCGAATATAATCCAATTTGAACCCGACGTTTCATCCAATAACACAATTTTATTCATGCTTTTACATCAGGATTTCACTATAACCTACAACGTTCAAAACAAGATGGTGGCATATTTCTCAACCTGCTAAGTCGGTGCTGCGTAGCTAGATAGCAGCAGCTATCGACCAAACAAAAATACACCGTTGGTCCATCCATGAACCTTATTCTAAATTTCTGCCAAAAAGCAAGAAAATTCGTTAGCCAGCGTGAATGTTGGTAAGCGTTCCTCTTGTAATAGCTTCCTCCAAATTTTCAAAAAAGGTGCGATATGCAGTTGCTTGTCGGTACCTGTGTTACGTAATAGGCGTAACCCACATCATAGAAATGGATAGCGATGAGGAGCACGCCGTAATGAAACAATTTTACAGTAGAAAGTGGGCTGTGGCTGCGATGCAAACGCTGTCGAAAGACCGTCGGTACTCTGCACCATTATCAGATCCTTTATTACTGGCCAAATATATCTAAATACGATATTACAGTGCCTGTGTTACTCCGAATGCGATGCATGCATGCATGCCCAAAGGAACAAGTGCTGCGGTGACTACAGCCGTTATGAAATACATTGAACGTATTTGTAATTGCAAATGTGGCCAATCATCAGCTGTAGAATTGAATGACAATGAAATTTTTCGCCGGACCGGGACTCAAACCTCAATATCCAGCTTATCGCGAGCGTTCGCTTTTCTTTTTTTTAATTGATTACAACGAGCTTTTTTTTTGGCTTTGTTCGTTTAGTTTGGTTTGATGATTTTCGTCCAACTGGATCATTGAGTCCTATACCCAGTTTTTTTTTATTACAGAGGACAGTCGGCTCTCTGACCGAACACGCTGAGCTACCCTGCCGGCACGTTAGGCTATCCGTGCACGATTCACGGCCAGACCCAAACTTCCATATGTCGTCCATCATGTGTCGACAACCTGTGCTCTTACATCCATTATGTATATTCACGTACAGGCGAGACACTTTACTCGAAAGTCGCTTGCCCTCTGCCGGTGGAAAAATACGATATTCCTTTGGACCAGTTTGTCGGTCTCGGACGCTTACCTGTTTGGATTAATGGAAGAGTTCAGGAAAAGCTGAAAATTATGTAACTGCTTAGTCAAGTATTTGTTCAGCCACTACCGCTCAACGAATTCCAAAGGCGATTTCTAAACTGAAGGAAACACTTCACGGCATTCGCTTCAGAACTACTACAAATTCGTCGGGCAATAGACTGCGCCGCTCGAACTGTCAACACACGATTTCCACATCGCTGGCAACGGGTTATACACAATGCTGGTGACTGCTTTGAAGGTCAGTAAAACTTTGAAACACGTATCTATTTTGTGCGAGCTGTCAATAAATAGTTGCCACTATTAAAGTTCCATCCCTCGTATTAATGTCCAAATACTGCTATGGAGATTAAATTTTGCTTTGCATGGCCGCCTCAGGCTTGAGATAGAAATTATCCGACAAATGCAGTGCGTACAGATACATACGAAACATATGATGTCTATGGGCATTATAACTTCAAAGACATGTGATTCCCCACAAAACTGCCCACAGTGCAGCTCACAACGCATGCAACTGGAAGTATCGACTGCCACAACAGTCATTTTCTTCCACAATTTGGCTTTGATTCAAATGGCTCTGAGCACTATGGGACTTAACATCTGAGGTCATCAGTCCCCTAGAACTTATAACTACTTAAACCTAACCAACCTAAGGACATCACACACATCCATGCCCGAGGCACGATTCGAACCTGCGACCGTAGAGATCGCGCGGTTCCAGACTGAAGTGCCTAGAACCGCTCGGTCACTGCGGCCGGCCTTCCACTATTTGACCGGGTATGATGCTCTCTTTCTTGTTGAACACTTTGGTGGCTTCGCCTGGGAAGAACTGACACTCTTGAAAAGTTCATTTCATATTCCAAGCGAATCACGGCAAAAATAACTCTCAGTGTGCTGGATTCGCTACATTCTTTGCAAGCGCCTCATCAGAAACTTGCTGAGATATGCGTCAGGAGAAAAGGCATATCACCAGAGCTGCATATCCTGATGGTACAAAGTTTCAGCTTCTGACGAAGAAGGAGGTCTTTCCATTTGAATATTTGGATTCGATGGAGAGCTGCACAAAACAGCGTTGCCCGACATAACCACTTTCTCCAGTAAACTCACAAGCACTGCCATAATCGATGAGGAGTATGAGCACACGATGTATGCTCGGCAGGAGTTCAATATCCCTGATTTAGGGGAATATGTTATATTATACATTAACACAAATGTAGGACTGTTCACAGATATTTTCGAGAAATTTCCGAGTGTACGTCTGGGCGCTTAGTCTCTAGATCCTGCCTCCTGTTAAATCTGCGAGGGCTTTCGAGAGACGCAATGTTAAGAAGAATGCGTGCCAGCGTTCATACACCGAAGCGCCAAAGAAACTGGCTTAGACATGCACATTCAAATACAGATACACAGGCAGAATACGGTGCTGCTGTCGGCAACACCTGTATAAGACAACAAGTGTATGGAGCAGTCGTTAGATAGGTTACTGCTGCTACAACGGCAGGTTATCAGGATTTAAGTAAGTTTCAGCATGGTGTTATAGTCGACGCACGAGCGATGGGACACAGCATCTCCGAGGTAGCGATGGAGTGGGGATTTTTCGGTACGACCATTTCACAAGTGTACCGTGAATATCAGGAATCCGGTAAAACATCAAATCGCCGACATCGCTGCGGCCGGAAAAGATCCTCCAAGAACGGTACCAACAACGACTGAAGAGAATCGTTCAACATGTCCGAAGTGCAAACCTTCCGCAAATTGCTGTAGATTTCAATGCTGGGCCATCAACAAGTGTCAGCGTGCTAACCATTCAATGAAACATCATCGATATGGGCTTTCGAGCCGACGGCCCACACATGTACCCTTGATAACAGCACGAAACAAAGCCTTACGCCTCGTCGACACCGACGTTGGACTGTTGGTGACTAGAAACATGTAGCCTGGCCGGACGAGACTCATTTGAAATCGTATCGAGCGGATAGACGTGTACAGGTATGTAGACAATCTCATGAATCCATGGACCCTGACTGTCATCAGGGGACTGTTCAAGCTGGTGGACGCTATGTGCTGGTGTGGGGCGTTTGCAGTTGGAGTTATATGGGACCCCTGATACGTCTGGATAAGCACCCTGCGACATCCCATATGTCCAGAATTGCTACAGAACGGCTCCAGGCTGAGCTTAAACACTTCATCTGCTCACCAAACTCCCCAGACATGAACATTATTGAGCATATCTTGGATGCTTTGCAATGTGCTGTTCAGAAGAGACCTCTTACGGATTTATGGACAGCTCTGCAGGATTCATGGTGTCAATTCCCTCCAGCACTACCTCAGATATTAGTCGAGTTGCGCCACTTTGCGTGCTCTGGGGAGCCTACACGGTATTGGGAAGATGTACCAGTTTCTTAGGCTTTTCAGTGTATGTTGCTCTTCTTCGAACCCGCGAATGAGTGAGGAGCGGTACAGGGGATCTGCTGATTTAACCTACATTCTTTATTCGAATGTAAACAATCTCTAAGGGCATACCATGCAACAAAGTCTGCTGTTAAGACGGTTCCGATTGCTCTCTATAGGGGAAGTCGCTAGATTAACGGAAAAATCTATGCTGTGGCTGCAGATTCTGTTGGAGGCAGAACTGACATAGCCCACCCATTTGCATGACGTACACAGCGACTTGCCGCTGTGTTCCGAGTGCCTAGTCCCGGAAATGGTTCTATTCCGGATCTGTTGACAACGGTGGGGAATAAGTAGCGAAATGTTCAAATAGCTTTCGTGAATGCAGCCGGGTGACGTCGTCAACTGCCGATATTATGACAGGAGCAAATCCTGCCTTTCGCAAAGCTAAACTGCAGCAAACAAGCGCTGTACAGCGGAATTTAAAACCTCGGTTTTCAGAGAAACTCCGGAGAGGTAGCGCACGCACACACACACACACACACACACACACACACACACATACAATGTATGACCGATTTCAGAAGTTATCAATGGTGAAATTAATAATCAGCGGGTGATGTCCCATAAACTCTGTCCCTCTGTTTTTTGACAATAGAAAGAGCAGGATTCCATGCCAAATTAAAAAAAAAAACACCATCTCTGTACATAAGATTATCTGCTAATTTAATTTCAACAGCTTCCTTAATAACACTACCCCCATAGCTGGAAGTGCATACCAGTATCTCCGTGATGCTATATTCCACCGGCTGACTGGTGCCAAGACAATGTTCTGCTGTGGTAGATTTGCTCAGCTTTTGTAGGCCTGTGTGCCGCGTAGGCCCAGTACACCGATCCTCCACAGTCCTAATGGTCTGACCAATATATGACATACCGCATCTGCAAGGAATACGGTAGATACTCGCCTTACGCAAAACCAAGAGCATCCTTTACGGAACTTAAGCCTTAGATGGTGGTCGAAAAACACACTTCGCTTCATATATCCGCAAAGTATGACAAGTCCTTGTCAAAATACTCCCTGCGTAATGCAAAAAAGATGTAGACTTTGGTGTCACATTGGTATAATCATCTCTCACCCTGTGCATAGTTGGTCGATAGCGCAACATAGGTCTCCTGTAAACGGCAACCACCCACCTTTCTTCTGACCAACACCTCGAGGAAGGGAAGAATTCATCCTGTTTCACCTCCATCGTTAAACAAATATTCAGGTGGATTGAACTCAGGTGTTCTAAAAAGTCGTTCAAATTCTTTCTGCCATGTAGCCAAGCAACAAAAGTATCGTCTACATATCTGAAAAAAGACGCAGGTGTTAAGGCCGCCGACTCCAAGGAACGTTCTTGGGAATCATGTGTACACAAACTGCGGTATCGGTTACTACCCAGTTGGCCGCACTTTCAAATAGTACGATCGCCGCCGGTTACGCCGCCGCGTTTCCTGCAGCCGCTAGAGCGGCACGAGGGCGCTGCCACGAACGATTACGCCCCTGCCAATGAGATGCAAGCATCCCCTCTCTTGAACACCAGCTCGAACATTCATGTTACGTACAATAGTATGAAGAGGAACCCCTTCCTTTTGGACCTTAGGGAGGCCGTATTACCTAGAGGGAACGGCACAATAAAAAGACTTTGATAGTCTCCTGCGATAAGGAACTTTTCTACAGGAGGCTGTTAGTCTTTTTCTCAACACTTTTTGTGCCCACATCACCGATCCAGCGACACACTGAATCAGACAGTAAACGCTACATCTTTTGAACGTAGTCGTGCTTATCCAAAACAACGGTAGCATTGCCGTTGGCTGCAGGTAAAATAACAATATCGGTATCAACTGTAAGTTAACGTAAAGCAGCCCTCTCAGCCACCGTGATATCATTCTTGAGTGGACATGTCCCAGTCAATACACGGCATGCTTCTTTCCTAGCCTCCTACATAACTTCTGGTAGTAGTTTAAAAACAGCCTGTTCAACAGTAGTACTTTACACCTTGGGCACGACTAAAGTTGCGTTGTCAAAAGCTACCTACGTGAGATTTATCACAGAACGTCGATTATTAATTTCACTATCGATAATTTCTGACGTCGGTCATCTTTAGTTTGTGATGCCAATGGTGTTTACAGTATGTGTGTGTGTGTGTATGTGTGTTTTATATTTCCGGAGTTTCTGTGAAAACCGAGGTTTTAAATTCCATTGCACAGCGGTTATTTGCTGTAGTTTTGCCGTGGAAATGGCAGGATGTTCTGCTGCCGAAACATTGGCGGTTGTCGATTGCGTCACCCGGTAACATTCTCACTTGCTTGAACATTGTGCGCACCAGGAGAAACTCGGGTCTCACAAGCAGCGATGTATTCTACACTGCAGAAACTTTCAACAGTGTCTCAGTTTGTTCAAAAATGGTTCAAATGGCTCTGAGCACTAAGGGACTTAACTTCTGAGGTCATCAGTCCCCTAGAACTTAGAACTACTTAAACCTAACTAACCTAAGGACATCACACTCATCCATGCCCGAGGCAGGATTCGAACGTGCGCCGTAGCGGTCGCGCGGTTCTAGACTGTAGCGCCTAGAACCGCTCGGCCACTACGGCCGGCTATTTCAGTTTGGGAATGGAACTTGTTAGAATTAGCGTCGCTGATTGAAGGAATAGATTGATGTAAATACCGAACAGATGACTCATGTGATGTGTGATTGCAAAAACATTTTTTACGATTTCATGAATAATTCAGTTCCAGAAAACAATGGAAAATATTAGAGAATACCGCGGAATTAGTATATTTCAAAAGGGTTGGGGTGAGGTTCGTTGAGGTGGAAGAGATTACATCGCCACGTCAAATTTCAAGCGGGCCATCATCTTCAACGATGGACTAGTCGCTGTGGAGACGGCGAAGATTTCAGTGCAGTCCACAAAATTTATCTACATCGGCATGTGTGTTTTGGATCTCTTCAAAATCCACATGTACCGTATCCGCTATGAGTTTGCGACGCCAAACTTTGTCGATCCCAAGTTATTTTATATGGATACAGACAGTTTCATCTCCTGGGCGAAAGGCTGAGATCCACATGAAGTAAGCAGGAACAATCACGATGAATTCGAGACATATGGATATGAGGCCTATAAACCTTCTGGAACTACACCAAAAAACAAGAAGGTTGTCAGCCTGACCAAAGACGACACTAATGGGTCGCAGGTTGTGGAGTATATGGGGCTCAGGTCAAAGATGTATGCATACCACTTAGATGCAAGTGCCACTCTGACACGATCTCTCACGACTGAAGACCAGAAGGCTACAAGAGGTACTTGCTCGAGGGCACTGGCGCCGCTCTCCATATGGTGCGCCAAGTAGTCCTTATACTGAGAGACTATGAGGTACATACTGCACTGCAGCTGAAAGATGGGCCGTTGCGTCATGACGGCAAACGGTTCATCTGTGAGGATGGGATGGGGACCCTCCCGTGCTCACACTATTCACTGAGTGATGGAGTATGTGGCTTGTTTTTATAGTTGATGTGAATATTATGTGTGTGTGTGTGTGGGGGGGGGGGGGGGGAGGGTTAGGTTTTCTTCGCCTGCTGCTGCCAGCCCCGTTGCCCATATATGTTAAAGAGAAAAATATCAGAAAGTAGCCATTAAAATGTAAAAATTTTATATAGAAACTGAAAAAAATGGCAAAAGTAGCTTCGTAAAAATTGTAAAAAATATTGGTAATAAATTGTATTGTAAAAAATTGTAAATAAACCACAAGTTAATTTCCTAACCCTTTTCCTACAGAGAGAGAGTTTTTGTTTATAACAAACCACATACTCCCCATATAGTTTCCAACCCTTGAATGAAGCCCTTCACTCAAATGCTTCAGTTATAAAGGCAGGAAAGGTCCAGGAAAGGGTCTCGAATCCCATTGCTCCACAGAAGTTCCCGGAAGTCCTTACCAGTTCGGGGCAGTACGTCAGTGGGGGGTGAACCCTCTTTAACAGATGAGATTATAAATTTCTACATCTACACCTATACTCTGAAAAACACCTTGCGGTGTTTGGAGGAGGGGACTTTTTGTATCACTATCACTTACCCCCTATCCTGTTCCAGTCGCGAATAGTTCGCGGAAAGAACATTTGCCGGTACGCCTAAATTTATCTTCATGGACCTTTGGCGAGATACATAGGAGGAAGCAATATAATGGTTGACTGTTCTAGGAACTTACACTCTAGGAACTTCAACGGAAAACCACATCGTGATGCTGAACGCCTCTCTTGCAGCGTCTACCACTCGAGTTGGTTGATCATCCTGATGACGCTTCCGTGGTTATCAAATGATGCGATGCTCTTCTTAGGATCATCTCTAGTTTTCGCTATCAATCGTATCTGGTATGGACCCCATACTGATGATAAATATGCAAGTATTGGTCGAACGAGGCTTTTGTATGTTAGGTCCTTTGTTGACCACATATGCTTGCTGAAGATTCTTTCCATGAATCTGTCTTACAACTGCCTTTCCTGAGATTAGTCTTATGTGGTCGTTCTACTTTCATAGTTTCTTACACGTACATCTACATATTTCATGTGAGGGGCTGCTTCCAGTGGCTATTCTGCAATCGTGCCGTGCTGAGTGGTCGCGCAGTTTGAGGCGCCGTGTCATGAATTGCGCTGCCTCTCCCGCCGGAGGTTCGAGTCCTTCTTCGGGTATGGTTGTGTGTTGTCCTTATCGTAAGTTAGTTGAAGTTAGTTTAAGCAGTGTGTAAGTCTAGGGACCGATGACCTCAGCAATCTGCTCCCTTAGGAATTCACACACGTTTGAACATTTTCTGCAATCGTGCAATCGAACAATAACGGGTCTTTATATTTACGCAATACGTTACATTATTTTTATTTTGAGGGTCGAGTGCCACTCCCTACATCAAGCGTCGACCCTCTGCAGGTCTTCCTGCACATCGCTACGGATTTCTAGCATTGCGACTCATCTGTATACAACAGCATCACCCGCGTAGAACTCCAATAGAGTACACCCGGGAGCTACTTCTACGTCTGAAAATTTATGTCCGTTGTCGATGACATGCTCCGTTCTGTTTCTTGGAAAGTCCTCAGCCCACTCACTCAGTTGGTCTCCTGTTCCCCAGACTCGTAAATAGCCACAACTATCTACAGTTATTAACGGAAATACTGTTGAAACTGTAAAGAAGGGTTTCCATGTTGTATTAACATGGTGCATATCCAGCCCATTTCACACAGATAATACATACAATTTAACAGAACATTCTGAGATCGTTGGTTCGATCGTTTGGGAAACAAAAAATTACCTGCATGCTCACCAGGTTCCTCAGGACTGTCATGTATGGGTAACTTAGAACAAGAGGTCTGCAAGGATACACGCACGTCATCAGAAAACATGGAAAGCCGTATGACACTGTGCGATGCTGCAAGAAGTCCATATGAAATTCGACGTGCAGCGTTGTTTGTCCAGACACACATTATAACACGTATCAGCCCTCAAGGACAACATTTCAAGCACTTGATACGGCGCTCATAATAAAAACGGTGAACTGTACTTGAGTTACGTGACTGCTTACATTTGTTACAGCAGGGAAAACATTTGCGCCGGCCAGTGATGTCGAGCGGTTCTAGGCGCTACAGTCTGGAACCGCGCGATCGCTACGGTCGCAGGTTCGAATGCTGCCTCGGGCATGGATGTGTGTGATGTCCTTAGGTTAGTTAGGTTTAAGTAGTTCTAAGTTCTAGGGGACTGATGACCTCAGCAGTTAAGTCCCATAGTGCTCAGAGCCATTTGAACCAAAACGTTTGCGCGACATCTTCCCCTGAGGATGGGACAGCATTGTAAGACTTTCTGAAAACGTTCCACATATCGTATCTCTTTCAAGTTCCCTCCAAAGGCTATATTCCATTGCAGCAAAAAAGGCATATAGTTTAATAAAAAAAACAATGTTGTGCAGGTACGAACACTAAAAATTGCTTGCTTATTTCGGACTATACATGCCATTATCCACTATAACTTAAGGAAACCACATCTCGATTTAGCTGTTCGTTCTGAATATACACTATGTGATCAAAATTATCCGGACACCTGGCTGAGAATGACTTACAAGCTCGTAGTGCACTCCATCGGTAATGCTGGAATTCAGTACGGTGTTGACCCATCCTTAGGCTTGTTGACAGCTTCCACTCTCGCAGGCATACGTTCATTCACGTGCTGGAAGGTTTCTTGGCGAATGGTAGCCCATTCTTCACGGAGTGCTGCACTGACGAGAGGTATCGATGTCGGTCGATGAGGCCACCCCAAAAAACGTACGTTTTTCATATTGCGTGTATTGTGTTGCCACCTACTGCCAGGTAGTCCATATCAGCGACCTCAGTAGTTATTAGACAGCTTGAGAGAGCAGAATGGGGCGCTCCGCGGAACGCAGGACTTCGAAAGTGGTCAGGTAATTGAGTGTCACTTGTGTCATATGTTTGTACGTGAGACTTCTACGCTCCTAAACATCCCTAGGTCCATTATTTCCGAAGTGACAGTGAAGTGGAAACGTGAAGGGACACGTACAGCACAAAAGCGTACAGGCCGACCTCGTCTGTTAACTGACAGGGGCTGCCGAGAGTTGAAGAGGGTCGTAATGTGTAATAGGCAGACATCTATCCAGACCGTCACACAGAAATTCCAAACTGCAGCAGGATCCACTGCGAATACTATGAAAGTTAGGCGGGAGATGAGAAAACTTGAATTTCATTGTCGAGCTGCTGCTCATAAGCCACACATCACATCGGTAAAAGCCAGACAATGCCTCGCTTGGCGTAACGGGTGTAGACATAGGACGATTGAACAGTGGAAAAATGTTTTGTGGAATGACAAATCACGGTACACAATTTGGCGATCCGTTGGCAGGATGTGGGTATATGGCGAGTGCCCGGTGAACGTCATCTGCCAGCATGTGTAGTGCCAACAGCAAAATTCAGAGGCGGTGGTGTTATGATGTGGTCGGTGCTTGTACCCCTTGTTGTTTTGCGTGGCACTAATCACAGCACAGGCCTACATTGGTGTTTTAAGCACCTTCTTGCTTCAAACTGTTGAAGAGCAATTCGACGATGGCTGTTGCATCTTTCAACACGATCGAGCACCTGTTCATAATGCACAGCCTGTGGCGGAGTGGTTACACGACAATAACATCCCTGTAATGGACTGGTCTGTACAGAGTCCTGACTTGAATCCTGTAGAACATCTTTGTGATGTCATGGAACGTCGACTTCGTGCCAGGCCTCATCGACCGACAACGATATCTCTAGTCAGTGCAGAATGGTCTGCCATTCCCCAAGAAACCTTCCAGCACCTTGAACGTGTGCCTGCGAGAGTGGAAGCTGTCATCAAGGGTAAGGGTGGGCCAACACCAAATTAAATTCCACCATTACCGATAGAGGGCACCACGAACTTGTAAGTGTCCGGATACTTCTGATCACATAGTGTATGTTCAGGCACCCAGCTCTCCTGAGAGACCCATTCTGCTGTTACTAATTCCCAAACAAATACACAATACTCACTGCCTCCTTTTATTCTGGCTGGGCCACCTCTTGTGACGTCTAGTGATCAATTCCATGTTACATATGGGAGTCCAGATTCTTTAGATCAGATAGTGTAAGTCGCTGTGTACCTCATTCAAGAGCCATAACAACTTGAAGGTGCATGCAAAATGTAACCAGCGTTAAGACATATCTGCCTTCTTAACCGACAGGTTTTGTTAATTCACAACGGCTTATCGCTGATTCCATTCAGCAACCTCAGTAATTACTCTCTGTACATCGAGTGAGATGATACAATGGCTAGCCACTGGATTACCATTCAGGAAGACGATAGTTCAGTCTGGCCTCTAGATTTAGGGTCTCCACGGTTTTCCTAAATGGTCTTGTGGAGTGGAAGCCGCAAACAGCTGTATCCTTTATTTCGAACCACAACAGGCTTCGTTGTTGTTACTGGAGCTCATATGGTGCAAAGAGAGCTTGTTCCTGAATTTGGTTCCAGCTAGAATTTCGGGGGACGTTGATGGCACCATTCAGCCTATTTACAGTTTCACGGTAAGCTCACTTGTTACTACTGTTTGGACAGTGAATTTTGGGTCTTCCTGCATTTGGGTTTCATACGACGCAATTAATATTTCCACCGTAAGGTGTGCTTTTAAACTACGAAACCGGTTGTGATTCCAAATAAAGGATCTTTCGTAGAGCTGTTTTCAGTTTTGATCCCACAAGATGTACATTTACAGTTACGGTTGTCCTGGACATGAAGTTGCTTGCAAGTTCCCTAATTCACATACAGCAAGTGTCACCTCAGTTACTTTGGAAAGAACAAGGTCGATTTCCTTTCCTATCCTCTCTAATCAGAGGTTGTACCAAGTTTGTAAGTTCAGAGTTGTCCGGGGGACGCTGAACCCAAATCTTCTCTCCTTTGTTTTTTAATTTAATATCATAACAAAACCAAAACAAACACATTAAGTGCAATAAAAATTTCAGTCATATTACATAGAACCGGTAGAATGAGTGCCACAGAGGTACGCTACAGAAACGATAAATCTGAGAACTAAAGCTCGGGAAGAAGGTGGCTGGCCCAGTCCGAAGTGACATGTATGATGTCATTGGGCGATTCAGAGAGGTAACAGTCGGAAGAAGAAATGTCTGCGTTGTACGCAAGATGTACCAGATTAACAAAGACCACCCGAGAAACAGTCTCAACGGTGCGGCCAACTATGTGTGGCCTTGTATTTTTCTTCTTCTCCTATCGTCATGGTCTCGGCCTTAGGCGTGTTCCGTCTTCTAAATATCCAGCCATCTGGTCTTCCTACGGAGCTTGTACCTAAAAGTCTGAAATTTAAGACTTGTTTCGGTAATCTAGAATCTGGCATTCTTTGTAGATGTTCAAGCCAGACTTGGTCTTCTCGTTTCTAGCATATATCCCAAGCTCTGCCTTTATTCTTCTTAGGATTTTCATATTTGCTGCTTGGACTAAACTTTCTTGCTTTCTAGTAGCTGTACAAGTTTCACTTCCAAATAACAATGTGGGGGCGGCTATTACCTTAAAAGACTTTATTTTTATGTCTTTTCTCACTTTATTTCTCAATGTTCTACTGAGTGTTCCGCATATCATTTATATATCTGCAGTCTGTTGTCGGTGTCGAGTTCGTTCTGGTAGTATACAGTATTTCCCAGGTAACTGAAATGGCTGGCTTGTTCAATGGTTTTGTTTCCTGCTTTGATCTTAGTCGTCACCGGTTTCGTCCGCCTGAAAGCCATCATTTTTGCTATGCGGATGGGTATTTTCATATTAAATTTTGTAGAAATTAGTTACGTTTGTAGATGGATCTCTGTAGCGGAGTTTCGCCATCCTACACAATTGTAAGGTCTTTGCAAAAAGCGTCGTATTTAAAAATATGCTTTGTGATAATCTTAAGCCAGGATCAATTTGTTGTTTTCATGTTTCAATCATATCGTCAATGTAAATATTAAATAGTGTGGGTAATAAGCTGCACTCTTGTCGGACGCCTTGGTTTGTAGGTATGTCGTCTGATATAGCATGGTTAGTGTTTATTTTTATTTTTTACCTCTACAAAGGATGTCTGTCACCTTTACTATTTGCCGAGGATATCCTTTCTTGTGTAATACGTTCAATAAAATTTTCCTATATACATAATCGAAGGCTTACTCGAAGTGTTTAAATGCGATGTGTGTTCCTTATTGAACTCTTCTTTGTTTCTCTGGGCTTACATTTTCATGCGACAACAGCACTTTTGCGTGGGATGGATACCAGCGATTGGTGCGAATGTTAACTTTAGAAATTGACATAAATTTACATCACGTGATTTGTTGGTGATCTTGACAATGGCACAGTCATAATAAAAGAAAAAATATGATCATTGCAGTACATAGCAAAGGTGAACAAGGCGAAGAACGGAAGAAGAAGAAGAGACGAAGAAAGGCGAAGGAGGAGGAGCGAGAGGGACTGGTGTGTCAGGTTTCACTGGGGCACTTTCGCTGTGGGTGTCCGGGTGACCAGGTCGCGTCCCGTCTAACGGTGTGGGTCCACACACTGCTTACGTCACCAGCTGCGCCTCTCCCAGCGGAACGACGCGGCTGCTTCCTTTTACGTCTGCCCGTTGGCAGTCTGCACCTGCCAGTTCTTCACTTGGTACAGTTGCCTACATACATTCACGTTTGTGAAATCGGCAAAGAGCGGTGAATGAGACTGCAGTGAACTTACATCAAGTACACGATTATACGAAATTGATTACGATTAGAGATCAATTTAGTACTAGCAGAAGCCCCATGTGGTACAATCAGAGCCTCTAACCGGCGAGCCATTGGAATCAAAAAGAACTTTGATATGTTCCCTGAAATATCTCTAACGCAGTTTATGCGCTAGTGCTTGATGGAGGGTCTTGATGTATACATATTTTTGATCAACCATATCCCATAGACTCATATTTATTTGCTGGCATAAATTCCGATCTTGTTCCTAGATATTATCACAGATCATTTTACATCTATTATTACAATTTTGTACTGATTGTACAAATACCAGGGGATCAAAAAGTCAGAATAAATTTGAAAACTGAATAAATCACGGAATAATGTAAACAGAGAGGTACAAATTGACACACATGCTTGGAATGACATGGGGTTTTATTAGAACCCAAAAAATACAAACGTTCAAAAAATGTCCGACAGATGGCGCTTCATCTGATCAGAATAGCAATAATTAGCATAACAAAGTAAGCCAAAGCAAAGATGATGTTCTTTACAGGAAATGCTCAATATGTCCACCATCATTCCTCAACAATAGCTGTAGTCGAGGAACAATGTTGTGGTTCAAATGGCTCTGAGCACTATGGGACTTAACATCTATGGTCATCAGTCCCCTAGAACTTAGAACTACTTAAACCTAACTAACCTAAGGACATCACACAACACCCAGCCATCACGAGGCAGAGAAAATCTCTGGCCCCGCCGGGAATCGAACCCGGGAATCCGGGCGTGGGAAGCGAGAACGCTACCGCACGACCACGAGATGCGGGCAATATAATGTTGTTAACAGCACAGTAAAGCATGTCCGGAGTTATGGTGAGGCATTGGCGTCGGATGTTGTCTTTCAGCATCCCTAGAGTTATCGGTCGATCACGATACACTTGCGACTTCAGGTAACCCCAAAGCCAATAATTGCACGGACTGAGGTCTGGGGACCAGGGAGGACAAGCATGACGAAGGTGGCGGCTGAGCACAAGATCATCACCAAACGACGCGCGCAACAGATCTTTCACGCGTCTAGCAATATGGGGTGGAGCGCCATCCTGCATTTTGGTTCTAATAAAACCCCATGTCATTCCAAGCATGTGTGTCAATTTGTACCTCTCTCCCTACATTATTCCGTGGTTTATTAAGTTTTTAAATTTATACTGACTTTTTGATCACCCGGTATTTTATGCTGAAGGACGGTGAGGATAGTATAGCCTTATGTTATGCTAATGTGTTATTAATCCACAACTTAATGTATTACTCTAGTATATTGCAATTAAGTTAGAATTACGACACAAACTAAACCGCTGTTGCTATAATTAAATGGTCTGTTCTCTCTTATTCGAGATGGTCAGAAATAGTCCGACAAGCTTGTAAAAGTGTTGCAGTATAGGTTGTGCTGAGAGATA
Source organism: Schistocerca gregaria (assembly GCF_023897955.1). Classification (NCBI taxonomy): domain Eukaryota; kingdom Metazoa; phylum Arthropoda; class Insecta; order Orthoptera; family Acrididae; genus Schistocerca; species Schistocerca gregaria. Next base: position 291,491,751 of record NC_064921.1, on the reverse strand, counting down.
AATGTTAAGAAAAATTTCGATACGTTGCACCGTTTCCGATTTAATTAACAATGAAGTTCGCCAATCAGGTCGTTGCGCGCGCATATTCGAGCACTCGCACGCACTAAAATGCGTAGACATGTGTGGATCCGTGAGTTACCACTTGTTCAGATGCTCATTGCCAGTTAAAATATGCCTTTTTCGGAAGTTATAAATTTAAGTTATCTCAGCAAAAGCCACGTTTGTTCGGTTTGAGGAAACCAAGCGAAGAACACGTTTGGCGACACCCTATATGGCTGCTTGAGCTGGCGCGGCCAACGACCTTTTTGACTACCGACAATGGTAAATAGCTCGGTAACGCGCTCCGTATCGATTTTTTTCTTAACATTTACATGTCAGCACAACCTAAGCTGCACCATAAAATGAATATAAAAAAAGGGTTCAAATGGCTCTAGGTACTATGTGACTTAACATCCGAGGTCATCAGTCCCCTAGACTTAGAACTACTTAAACCTAACTAACGTAAGGACATCACACACATCGATGCCCGAGGCAGGATTCGAACCTGCGGTCGTAGCAGTCGCGCGGTTCCGGACTGAAGCGCCTAGAACCGCGTGGCCACACCGGTCGGCGTAAGTGAATTGTGGACAATAAATACTTCATACAAGAAGAGAATATAGCGTTGTGAAATGTGGTGTTACACAAGAATGCTGAATATCAGGTTGGTAGATCGGTAATACTGAGGCATTAGAGAATCACGTTCGGAAGAAAAGACATTTACAGCACAACTCGACTACGAGAAGGGATAAGTTGACGGAACAAGTCCTGATGCATCAAGGAACCGTTAGTTTGGATAGAATTTACTAGAGCAAAGAGATTCAAGTGGGTGTAAATTGCAGTAGTTATTCAGAGACAAATATTCTTGCACAGGATAGAACAGCGGACTGAAGACAGCAACAACAACAACAACAACAAAAGTACAGCAACATTATTGTGTGAAATTATAACGTCTGTGGGACCCTGAAAAAAAATGCAGATGTTTCTACATATCACTCGATGGTAACCTTGATATGTAACATGTTTCTTGTTTACATCTGACACAGAATCTAAAATCTCCACCCATTCCAAATGTCCTCTCAACACTCCGCTCCATTGCTAGTTCGCCCAAGACTATCTCCCTTGGCGGTCGTACTCTTCTACATCTCCTTTGTTTTCGTGGACAGAAATCATGGAATGATTCTGGAGCAGATCTTAGCGACCACAGTGGGTCGGTTTCTGAGACGACGCAGAGACACATACTACACTCTGCTTACTCGAGAGCTGCATCGCCACAGTCTCCTGCAGACCCCTCACTCTTTGTAGCGTCCTTGCAATGGCAGGCTTCGGAGTTCCTTGCCACCATCGCCGCACACCGTTCTCCTCGGAGTCTTGTAATGGTGTATGCTTGCAGTTCTTTCTGCGGGTGAATATCAGCAAGATAAAGAAATGCAGCACACTTCTCTTTGGCATGCAACATTTCTGAAGAGAACGCTGCTCGGAGAACACATTTATAGCGCTCAGAATTGTAATCTGTGCCCCTATAATTAAGAGTGGTGTGTATGGCGTTCCAGTATCACCAAACACACGGCTGTCATCTACACTGCACTACAAAATGCCCATGAAAGTGGACAAGACCTCTAGTGGGAACTAAGTCCATCATCCTGCTTCGTTCTTTTAACATTTGGCAGATGTGAACGCACCCTGTGTGCAGTACTCATTCGGCCACGTACGCTGCTTTCCTTGGCTAGTTATCTCCGTATTGCATCTCCTCTATCCAGTATCTCTCCGTCTACTTACCGCATTTTCTCTATATTTCCTCTTCATAGCCAGTGAATGGTTCCTCTCATTCGAATCCGGGGATATAGTCCTAAGATTAGTATCCGAGACTCTATTGACACCTACGAACCGTAGAAGTACTGCCCTCAGTATCATTAGCGGCTCTTCATGTCTCATTTTATGTGTCCAGATACTCGCCCCAAATGATACTGTAACCACCAGGATTGCATCTTGATACCATCTGTGTCGTGTGATATACTGCACTGAAATGCGGCGATACTGTCAATCTTAGTTGTCTGATTGCTAGGTTCCGCGTCCATTAGCAATTTACCATTCAGGAGTACGTAAGTTCTTTCATTTACTGTCTCTTGAAGCTTGTTGCGCAAGCACCAGCTTCACAACAGGGCCAAAGTGTCACTACATTTTTTTTTTCATCTGTGCTGTGAAGTCTCCTAGATGGATAGGTAGAAACAAGGGGAGAAAGGTGATCAAAAATGTTCAAATATATGTGAAATCTTATGGAACTTAACTGCTAAGGTCACACTAGTACACACTATTTAACCTAAATTATCCTAAAGACAAACACACACACACACACACACACACACACACACACGCCCGAGGGAGGACTCGAATCTCCGCCTGGACCAGACACACAGTCTATGACTGCAGCACCTGAGACCGGCCGGCTAACCCCGCGCGTCGAAAGGTGATCAGTGTACGTCCTCGCCAGCCGTGTGATATTTATTTCGTTCGGCAAATTCACGGTTACGTTACGAAATTGCAAAACTGTCGCACCTCGAAAGACATCGAGGACCGCGTTATCGAGGTGATGACATCAGTTGACAGCCCTAATATTTCAGATGATCATGACGTTGTAGTACACATTGTATGCGGCAAAATTATCCGCTGGGAGAAGTCTCCATGGGAGTAAAAGAAGTTTGTTTTCTATCACTCTGAGCTGGGAATTCGTACGTACAGTAACATGGCTTTCATCCACTGTGCTTGGTGCAGAGAATTTCTGTTATCCCTGCTTATATGATGAATGTCATCCTGACGCTAGAATTGTCTTGTGAGCTGTGCAGCTGCGCAAGACTGTTCTGTGTACAGAACATGGATGTGGAACGACTGATAGAAGAAGTTCGTAAGTTTCCTGTTCTTTACGATCATGGAAGTGAAAACTACAGGAATATCGAGTACAAAGACAGAGTTTGGAAGACAATTGCAACAGATCTACAAGCCAAAGGTAAGATAAAAACGATACAAGTTTTAATACTTGAAACATATTTATTTACTTTTTATTTTACAAACAGATGTTTGGTTTATGTCATCGTTATATCGCCAAGGCGACATGTTCTTGCCATTCCACAGTCCCTTGTGGAGAATTCAGGAATTTTTTGAGTTGTTCTCGTACAGCAAATGCAGCATCTGTTGATCTCTCACCAATTCGAGGTAGGTCTCGAAGATTTGGTGATATTCCGGATCCCACAGCAGTTTCCTTTTGATCCATCCTCTGTTCGGGCACCCTAGAACTTTCCATTTTTCGAATAAAGTTGTACAGTAAACACGCAGCCGTTACAATCATTGTATCGTTATTAGGATCTCCCTGAAGGATGCTTCTAAATATTCGAAATTTCTGTTGCAATATACCGAATGCATTTTCGGATATTCTTCTTGCCCGACTCAAACGATAATTAAATATAGCCTTGTCATTTGTTAAGTTCCTGCCAGGATGTGGTCGCATCAAGTATGTTTTGAGAGGAAAAGCTTCATCGCCTACAATTACCATTGGAAGTTCATCAGTTCCGGGTAAAGTTTTATTCTTTGGGACGCTAAGCGTATTGTTTATCTATTTCGACGAATACCTCCGATACAGGAACACAGATCACCGCGTCCGAGTCACTACAAGGAGCAACAAAGACACGGACGTGCCCCGGTCGTGTGTGGCCCCTGCAGGAACGGACCGGAGCACGGCCCGGACGGGTGTGTCCCGACCTTAAAGGTCATTCACGGATGTTGTTGCTAACTGCCGGCCGGAGTAGCCGTGCAGTTCTAGGCGCTACAGTTTGGAGCCGAGCGACCGCTATGGTCGCAGGTTCGCATCCTTCCTCGGGCATGGATGTGTGTGATGTCCTTAGGTTAGTTAGATTTAATTAGTTCTAAGTTCTAGGCGACTGATGACCTCAGAAGTTAAGTCGCATAGTGCTTAGAGCCATTTGAACCATTTATTTTTTGTTGTTACTAACTTCTAAGACAGCGAAAAGGCTCCACCTGATAATACTCCTGCAACCAACATCTGGAAGAGTTCAAAACGTTGAGCTGTTTGACGAGTGAGCCATCAGACTCATTTATTCAAAAGTCACCCAAAGATTTGGGTGATCTCAGTGGCTACGAGTCACCCTAGCAAGACTTTCAGAGGGTAAGTTTTGCAAACGGTACATCGCCTCTGCGGAGCAGTATAGAGTGAGACTCTGTCCATTCCATGGTATCTCGTGGACATTCTGAATGTGGAGTGCCGGATATCAGTTTCTGCCAGAACCTACGGAGATCAAAATCCCGCACAAGCTTAAACACGCAAGGACCTACTGGTGTCCCTTTGCCTTAGCATAACTTTTGGTCACTTAGTGTATATTAACTAAGTGCGATTCGGACACATGCACACGAATGTTTATTGAAATCTGAACGCAAGCACATCGTACTCAATCACTCTCCACATAGCATGAGCTTTGCTTCTCAAGTACGTATATCTGTAAAGCATTAGTTTTTATTCTCTGAAACTATCAAGTTGTGGTTCTGATATGTATCAAGAAAAACTGTTTTCCAGTATTCTAACGATTCTACCTGATTCGTAGTGGACCGCAAATAATGATCTTTGTTCATCATTGTTTTCTACGAAGGAAGAAGTTATTTTCGACAGACCTTAGTCCAGTACGCCGAAGGTCGTCGAAATCGGACGGTCTGGCTTCTCCTCCTCGGTCGTGCCTGCTCTTCGTCTATGAACAGACCATAGACAATTAGCTGAGTTTACAAAAAGAGTAATATCAGCAAGACACCATTTGCAGCCTGTTTAACAAAACTGAATCTCGATACTTCGGATGTTGTCAAATACAAATGGAGGAATGAAGAATGGGATTCGACCCTCTGGGGACTGTATCAAGAAACATTCGTCTTAAGGGAGGAAACAACATTAGGAACCTGTTTGACACTGATTTTTTGGATGGGAAGAATTAATTAGAATTTAATCAAATTTTGACATAATTTCATTCACATTTCGAACAGTTTTTGTAATTTTTTTTGAATAATTTCAGCCAAAAATAACGAAGTTACGCTGTGATGTCCGCTGAAGATTGGAGTATAGTTCTCCAATTGCGTGCAGTGTAGCCATTCCGATTTTCATCGGAAATGAAAAAGGTTTTGATTTTACATTAATAACTTATTTTCTAAGAATATGAACTTCAGTGCATGTGAAAATAATGAGAATTAAAAATTTTGCAGGCGTTGAAACAATTTACTTCGATTTTCACGATTTTTCTCTTATTTTGCAAAGAAAAGTACCCTTTAAATCATGGTATCATCTCACAGGTGGGTTCATATGATTCGTAATTTTATAAAGAATCATACTATCAATTTTCATAATGATCGGTTCTATACTTTTTGAGTTAGACTGCACGCAAATGTGAAAAAAGTAACTTCGAGATAAAAGCTTTTGAAAAATAAAACTAGGAATTCAAGGAAGTTAACAATAATGTAAAATGCTTCCCGATTAATATGCGTTTCTAGCACCATATAGCAATCCTTCTTCTTCCTCATATGCTTCGTTTTGCGCTTGCAGCAGTGCTTTCCGACCTTCCTTCGATTCGAACGAACTACGTCGATTCTGCCGGCTCACACGCTGGCTATCGATTTGTGCCGCGTAATTGAAGCTTTGCATGCCTACTACAATTCCTGCCTCGTTCATCACCATCAGAAGGGATGAATTTCCTTCACTGAGTAAGCCCGCTGCTAAATACGATGCCAATCAACGACTTTAGTCCGGAGTGCAAGTGTTTAGGAGCTAATCGCCAAATAGTGGAATTAAAACATTCATTCGCATTTTATGTGTGGCCTCCTAAACATCTCTCCAGTAATTCATCCCTTGACAAATCTTCATACCGTATATTGGCAGAATTCCCTTCTGTACCCAATGTGCACTCGGTTCCCTGTTCATAAAATCTAAACGAACTCAAATTTCGCTTTGACATTTTGACAGCGTATTCTTGGATAGTTAAGCTAACGATTGATGCAATGAAAAATCGGATTTCTTGAACGTCCTAATGTGGTTTCCAGTCTTTAGGCAGTACGGGGTCCGCCAATTTACTCTATTCTACAGCAGGTGCGAGGACTGAGTTTAACGCCCTAGCAGCACGATAAATTTTTACGATTTCCACAAGAAAATATTTTGTAGCGATTACAGCTGCCTCATGAGTTGCAGATCCAGGCGAAATGCGTATCGGAGGCTCACAACGGGTGGTCTGTAGAAAGTGTAACGGAGCTTCGTCTCCTGCTCCGAAAGGTCGGGACATTCTACTGAAACTGCGGCTCCAATAATTTTGAAATAGAGGTTTTACCGAAGGTGAAGATCCAAGTTTCAACTTCAAACACCAAAAACCAAAGCGTAACATAGCAATATAGTCACATAAGCGAAGTGGACGAAAGTTATCACCTCTAGGCTGGTTAATGGCCTGTTTGCGAGGAAGAGACTCCACAGGTTTCTTCAGGTGTTCGTCGTCCGATTGAAGACACTAATTAGATCTCATAGGTCTACAAAACATTGGGCATTTTGATTGCTTAGGTTCACCTGCTGTTCTAAATGGGCACACACACTTTACGAGGGTGGTTTGATAAGTATGGTAAATTTCCGTGAAAGAATGGAACATTTTTGTTGCACCTTCATGGTTGGTAAGTTTCATGATTCCGAGGATCGTACAGAGAATTTCAACAATGTACGGGATACAGTTAATTGTTGTCAGCCGTCGGGTTTGGTAACTGCGTCGACTGCTATTGAAAATGGAGAAAATTGACTTTCATGTTGTTATTATGCATTTTCATTTGAAGCGTTAGTCTGCCGCATAGATCAAAACAGAACTGAATGAAGTCTACGTAGACTCTGCACCGTCATTAAAGATCATTTATTTTTGGACTAGTGAATATAAACTTCGTCGGCAAGCATTGAAGACGAAGCACGCTCCGTCTGTTTCACAGAGGAAGACCGTACTGCAGTTCCTTCTCTAAATCCTCGCCCAAATGAAAAAATGGCTGACATCGAAATAAGTGTCCAAGGAATAGAAAAGCAACTGAAATCACTCAACAGAGGTAAGTCCACTGGACCTGACGGAATACCAATTCGATTCTACACAGAGTACGCGAAAGAACTTGCCCCCCTTCTAACAGCCGTGTAGCGCAAGTCTCTAGAGGAACGGAAGGTTCCAAATGATTGGAAAAGAGCACAGGTAGTCCCAGTCTTCAAAAAGGGTCATCGAGCAGATGCGCAAAGCTATAGACCTATATCTCTGACGTCGATCTGTTGTAGAATTTTAGAACATGTTTTTTGCTTGAGTATCATGTCGTTTTTGGAAACCCAGAATCTACTCTGTAGGAATCAACATGGATTCCGGAAACAGCGATCGTGCGAGACCCAATTCGCTTTATTTGTTCATGAGAACCAGAAATTATTAGATACAGGCTCCCAGGTAGATGCTATTTTCCTAGACTTCCGGAAGGCGTTCGATACAGTTCCGCACTGTCGCCTGATAAGCAAAGTAAGAGCCTACGGAATATCAGACCAGCTGTGTGGCTGGATTGAAGAGTTTTTAGCAAACAAAACACAGCATGTTGTTATCAATGAAGAGACGTCTACAGACGTTAAAGTAACCTCTGGCGTGCCACAGGGGAGTGTTATGGGACCATTGCTTTTCACAATATATATAAATGACCTAGTAGATAGTGTCGGAAGTTCCATGCGGCTTTTCGCGGATGATGCTGTAGTATACAGAGAAGTTGCAGCATTAGAAAATTGTAGCGAAATGCAGGAAGATCTGCAGCGGATAGGCACTTGGTGTAGGGAGTGGCAACTGACCCTTAACATAGACAAATGTAATGTATTGCGAATACATAGAAAGAAGGATCCTTTATTGTATGATTATATGATAGCGGAACAAACACTGGTAGCAGTTACTTCTGTTAAATATCTGGGAGTATGCCTGCGGAACGATTTGAAGTGGAATGATCATATAAAATTAATTGTTGGTAAGGCGGGTACCAAGTTGAGATTCATTGGCAGAGTCCTTAGAAAATGTAGTCCATCAACAAAGGAGGTGGCTTACAAAACACTCGTTCCACCTATACTTGAGTATTGCTCATCAGTGTGGGATCCGTACCAGATCGGGTTGACGGAGGAGATAGAGAAGATCCAAAGAAGAGCGGCGCGTTTCGTCACAGGGTTATTTGGTAACCGTGATAGCGTTACGGAGTTGTTTAGCAAACTCAAGTGGCAGACTCTGCAAGAGAGGCGCTCTGCATAGCGGTGTAGCTTGCTCGCCAGGTTTCGAGAGGGTGCGTTTCTGGATGAGGTATCGAATATACTGCTTCCCCCTACTTATACCTCCCGTGGAGATCACGAATGTAAAATTAGAGAGATTCGAGCGCGCACGAAGGCTTCCAGACAGTCGTTCTTCCCGCGAACCATACGCGACTGGAACAGAAAACGGAGGTAATGACAGTGGCACGTAAAGTGTCCTCCGCCACACACCGTTGGGTGGCTTGCGGAGTATGAATGTAGATGTAAATGTAGATAAGGTCATCACTGATAAAATCCATGAGATGGTAATCCAAGCCGGCCGTAAAAAGAATTCGTGAGACTGGCGAGACTGTAGGCTTTTCTACTGAGCGAGTGCACAATATCCTGAAGGAGAATTGGCTATGGAGAAGCTGTGTGCGAAGTGGGTGCTGCGATTGCTCACAGTCGATCAAAAGCGCATCTGACAATTTCAACACAATGTCTGGCGATGTTAGTCACAATCCACAAGGCTTTTTGCGCAGATTTGTGACTATCGATGAACCTTGGATCCATCATTACACACCAGAGTCAGAATGGCAGTCAAAGCAATGGACAAAGGCTGGTCTGCTGAAAATGCACCGAAGAAGGCAAAGACGATTTTGTCAGCTGGCGAGGTAATAGGCAATGTATTTTGTGATTCCCAAGGAAGAATCCTCACAGATTACTTGAAAAACGTTGAACCATAACACAACCCTATTATGATTCATTGCTGTATTGTTTAAAACTGGCGTTGGCTGGAAAAAGACTAAGGTTGGTACGCAAAAAAGTGCTCTTTCACCAGGATAGTGCCATGTTCCACACGACAGCGATAACAATGGTAAAACTAAATGAATTGGACTCTGAATTGGTTTCTCATCCACCCTATACACAGGACTTCTTCCTGTTCCCTAATTTCAAACTTTGGCTTGCTGGAAAGGAATTTTGAGCTCCACAAACAAGCGCTGAGTGAGGAATTCAGGAATATACAAGAGCCTCTTACGTATCGTTCCCGTAATCACCCACCACGAAGGAACGTAAAAACTGTATTATGTTAAGTCAGCATTCACTGTTATCAACAGTAGAATGTATAAAATTTAAAAAGCGTCAATAACGCTGCCATAGAAATTCAAAAATTGTCATTTCTTTCCACAAAAGACCAACAAGTTTACTAGTAATTATCTGAATTTATGATATAATATTTCAAAGTATGAATTCAATGTGTTGCTCTCACACAGAGGACCACACCAACAGCTAATGTCAAGATTTTGCAAGCGGTAAGTTACAGTTCTACTCGTATATTATCAAAAGAGGTGGTCACAGTATTGTACATTCCAAGTTTCAGTGTTGCAGTCTGATGCAGTTTATTTTAAATTGCCGCAACGTCATTTTCATTATTTCCGCGAATGGGCATTTGATTATCACAAAGTGCAACTGGGAAAATGAAAAAAGTAAGTGATAAAACACATATGGGACTTGTATTGGTCGTAGGAAACGCCGAGGATAACCGCTGTAAGCGGCCGCAAAAGATGTATTTTGCTACGCCGGAAGGAGAGAACAAATGATGAAGACCTCATTCAGTTTCTCGTCACCGTATGCCTTGAGTTCTCGTGGAGAGAGGACGTGTTTAGATATGAGATGCGTGTAGTAGCTTTCGCAGTATATGAATAATAATTTCTCGCAGTGCAAAAATATGAAGCCTTTTTATTTTCTTCCGCGCACCACGAAAAGGTGTATGAGGAGGAAGTTCGATAAATGAGTATTAATTACCTACACGGTCAAGAATGAGAAGTTTTGCGGCGTCAGATGAAGAAGAAGCAACACCTAGCAGAAGTGTGTGGATCTCGACAACATGGAAGTAAGTTCAACTTAATAGAGACTCCGAGGAAAGAAGATATAAAGTTACAGAATTTGACCATTAATTGAAAAACAAAATAGTTGACTTCTGTCTACAAAAAAAATTAACTTCCTTATTTAGGTATTTTTATTATTACTAAAACAAATTGGGCACACGCTCTCGGGCACCAGCTCCGTACCGACTGACTGGTGGCCTGTAATCTACAGGAACTGCGTGAGCGATTCATACCTCCGAAATCTGTCAAGGACTTTGGGAATTAATGCCACGCTAGAATCGCTGCTGTGTAGCGTTACAAAGGTAGGCCAAACTCTATTAAGCAGATGATCGTGTTTTGGGTCGTCATTGTATGTCAACAGTTTGTAGAAAACATCGACAGTTCCGGTTACGTCGAAAAATGTCGGGAAAATAATGTGCGAGTGGGAGACAATGCACCACTGACCAACTCTAATATCGGGAAGAGGTTCGTTGTCAATGGCAGCTTCTTATTTGATCCCATATTCGCTTTTTTAAATTTTTTCATCTTTTTTATTTTCAAAAGGCAGATAATTTAAATCAGTCTCGTCCACTGTACACGTTGTGACAAGAATATTCATAATATCCTACGCGTATTAATTCTCTCAGGTCTTGTACAGGACTACTCTCTGAAATCATTGCACATCTTTTCTACGCTTACATGATCGCATTGGAAGGAGTGGAGACTGTCTCGTCATCCTCTGTCTCCTGTGCAAGGTGTTGCAGCGGTTCCCTGGATGATAGTTCCAGACGAGGCCTCACATATCCGGCAGAGGTTGCTCTCCTGCAGAATGCTGCCTGTAAGTCCTTTTTGTTGAGCGAGCACGTGGTCGAGGGTCCTTTTTGTACGAGCTGTCAGACAAAAAGCAAAGCTGTAAGAAATTTCTGGCAGAATTGTAAGCATACTGATTCACCCTAATGAATATAGTGACGCGATTACGTTCAGGAGGTGTAAATTTTTTGATGCAACTAAGTGTAGTGATGTTCATGCGAAGTGCAACGGTTGATTTCTTACGAATATGCATATCCATGTCACTGCCTTCCTTTGTACAAACAGGATTTTACAAATACAGAAAAAAGACTTGGATAAATGTTTCGCGGATTTCTAGCCGCTGTCTCATGCTTTAGACGACTCCTTTTGTTTGCATCTTCAGGAGCTACTTGTAGGCTGTATGGTATGTTATTTAGTTGGCAAATTACGTTTGCTGTTATGTTTGATGAAAAGAAAATATTATCGCATGCGTCTACCCACTGGGATTCTGGCATCAAAGAAGCCGTTGATGTCAGAGTGTGCAACAATTTAAGCCGGGACAGCAACTACACCCTTAGAGCTGTACAAAAACCGGCGTTTGAAACCGAAAGCCTACAGAGAATTAACCCGAGCTATCCACTATCTAACGCAATTTTTATCGCTACCAGTGTTCTTCCATCATAGACATAATCTCTGGCAGCAATTTCGTGACTTCGTGACGTCTCCATACCGTAATTCGCCCATCTAAAAAAAGCCACATGGTCTTTTGATAATGAGGACAGGGTAATTCGTCGAAAGCTTGAGATTATTATACAAATATAAAACGTAAGTAATACGTGAAACGTTTATCCAAAACTGTCACCGCGTACAACTACGTTCTCATAGACAAAAACAAATGTTATTCGTTTTTTTATCTGTGAGTTGTAGAACACCGCTGTTGCATATCAAAATAATAAAGCATACGAATTATGGCCATCTTCAGACCGAGGGATATATTTCTCGTACAGTTTATTACGTTTCCAATTAAGAGAAATGTATTTTTGTAAAAGAGAGTTCGAAAATAAAGTTCTTATTCGTTACTATATTGTCGAAAATTGATTTGGTGAGACAGTGGCTGATTTTGCTCTTTACTCTTCATAGGCGCCACTAACTAACCTGAAACACTTCGGTAGCTCAGTTGGTAGAGCACTTGCCCGCGAAAGGCAAAGTTCCTGAGTTCGAGTCTCGGTCGGTCACACAATTTTAATCTGCCAAGATGTTTCATATCAGCGCACACTCCGCTGCAGAGTGAAAATCTCATTCTGCTAACTAACCTGTTGTTTATTGAATTATGGGCACCATGCTGCCTTCCGAGACAAATGTTAAACCTCAGTCTGTCTCGTGCTTAGATGTTTCTCACACTATACAATACGAACTTAGCGTTATTAAAATAAAGAACACATCTCTGAACTGAAATATGTCAAATTGTACAAGAATTGTTTGTTATTATCTGATAATAGGCTAAGCCTACAAAATCAGTTACGGATAAATAAAATTCTTTATTTGATTAAATTTTGGCTGGTTTCAGTGTCCTCAATTATTACAAAAAGTTTGCTGCCTTCGTGAAGATGCTCATACCGTGGAAACAAGGTGGAGTAAAAATACTGTACAAGGCTTTTTGTAGGTAATACTGGAGTATTCTCGACCCAGGGCCACATAACTGTAAAAAATAGGATTTGTAATCAATAAAGACCTTTTGCAGTTCTCTAAACACGCGGACGTAAGAGAAACTTTACTTTTGTCTACAACACCATATGAGTATGTTAAATATTTAAGGCACCTCTCCTAAAAGAATATGACTGTTTAATAGCCCGAAAATGCACTGCATCTTCTAGCATCCCTAGAGACATTGTCGATAATGAATGTAACAGGTTTGCTCTACTAGGAATTTCCTATGGAGATTTTCGAAAGAATTTTAATGCTTCTCTGAGGTAAGAAAGCAGTATTAAACCGTTGAGTTGTACAGGAAGTGGACGAAAATGTGGAAGCACCGAAACATTAACATGCCTAAAACGGTGTGCAAAACCGCTGTCATTCAAAAGAGCTTCCAGTCGTCTCGGAACGAATAAATAATGGTCCAGTATGGTTTTCAATGGAATCTTACACCATTCTTCCTGCAAAATAGTGGCAAGTTCGGGTAGCGATTATGGAGGTGGAGACTCAATGGTATTGAGGTCTGGTGACTTGGTGGCCATGAGACATGTGACACTTCATGCTCGTGCTTACAAAACCAGTCCTGGACGAATCGAGCTGTGTGAACACGGGCCCTGCCGTCTGGGAACACAGCATCACCTTTGCAGAACAAACATTGTAGCATAGGGTAAACCTGATTAGGCAAAATGGTCACATAATCCTTGGCAGTAATGCAACTTTGGGGCCCACGGAATGCCACGATATGGCTGTTCAAATTATCAATGGACTCTTGCCGTGTGTCATACTTGGTGAACGAAGGGATCGGCCGCTGAAACCAGAGGTCTACGGATAGCAGGCCCGTATTCCGACTCCGTATGAGGTTGGATTCCACCTACACGTTGGTCATCAGACATGAAGATGGAGCAGTGAATCGCCGAAACTAGTCGCGTGAACATATTACATTCTAAATACACATGGCAGCATGTGTTTTTAGTTTTAAATGTAATTGAACAATCCCTCAACCATCTAGTATAAAGATATACTATAATTTGCAACAGTGTGAAACAGGACTCTTACGAGCAAATGACTTCCTTCCATAGCTGCACAGTCCAGGTTTTATAATATCGGTACCATGTTTCCCTGTTACGAGCATTTGCATTACTGGTGAGTGGTTTTAGAATTACAGATCTCATTTAATTCCCTGCTTATGGAGATCCCTTCGCGTTGTTTTGGTGCTGACAGCATTCCCGAGCGCGATATTCGGTTCTGCAAGTACTTTTGCAGCTGCCGTCCTCTTATTTTCGTCACAATCCTTTTCACTGGCCGTAACACACACACATGCATCGGCATAGTGATTTAGCGGAGGGACGTTCCCCCGGTTTCCCTGTGTGCTGTATATATCTTCGATACGGTGCCTCTTGAAAAACCAATCACTACGGCTACCTTAGTTACGCAAGCACCCACCACACGCGCAACGATTATTTGCCCACACACTTCTCGCCGTAACTGACACTTGGGACGTTATGAAGACATTGGATAGGCGCTGTTCGTGGTCAAACGCAACACCCCAGCCAGCATGATTGGCTAGGATCTGCATTTATGTTCAAGCACGCGTTTCTCACGGTGTTTACACGTATTTGTTCAACTCTTGTAATACACGCTATGAAACAAAGATAAACTTATTTCCGTACTCACGACCCAACCCATTTCTTGGATTTTCCGAACTAGCGAGCAGCTAATTCAACACACGTGAAGCTTGTGCCCACGGTCGTTGGTGACTTTAACGGCCCTTAGAACAAACGGAATTACCATAAACACACGACAAGCCGTTGTACTGAAACCACCATCATTTTCCTCTCCCGCATCTCAAACATATGGACAGACAACGAAGCCACACTAACTGTTTTAAACAGATCTGTGCCGGGTGGAACCTCACACAAAGTAAACCGAGCAGACTAGTTGTGTGACTCCACCCAACAATAACCGTAAATCGAAGTTGTTTTCAAATGAAAAATAATAACAGTATCGGTAGTCGTATTCTGAATGTTACCCTCCTAGAAACTAGATTGAGAAAGTATACTTAATTACATATAAAACTGTAATATGCTACAAAACTTTTTTTTTCTCCGTTCAGACCAGGTGCCCAGGGACGCTTTATGGCCCAAACGAGAAGAGCGGCCGCCTGGGTCGCCAAGCTGAGTGGCGTGCAAGAGACGCCAAAATGCAAAATTCTTCACAAGGGTCGAAGGAAAGGCAACTTGACTGAGGGAGAGGGGTTGCAAATGGGAAGTCGCTTGTGTGGAAAAAAATTCTTGTGTCCCCTGCGCAGGTGCAATACTGAAAAATGCTCGCCACGAAGAAAGAGCAACATAATTTATAAAATGTATTCGCAGTTGAGAATATGGACGATCATCAGCTGTATAGCTGAATGACGACAATGAAAACTTTGCGCCGGCCGAGCGGTTCTAGCCGCTACAGTGTGGAACCGCGCGACCGCTACGGTCGCAGGTTCGGGCATGGATGTGTGTGATGTCCTTAGATTTGATAGGTTTAAGTAGTTCTAAGTTCTAGAAGACTGATGACCTCAGATGTTAAGTCCCATAGTGCTCAAAGCCATTTGAACCATCTGAACAATGAAAATTTGTGCCGGACCGCGACTCGAAACCGGATTTCCCACTTAGCGCGAACCATCGCCTTACCATTTTTTTAACGGCTCCTCTGATTTATAATCTTTTTTTTCATTTTTTTCGGTACTGTTCGTTGCGTTTGGCGTGGGCGGCCGTTCAAGTTGATCGTTGCTTCCTGTACCTTTTTTTTTTTTTTTTTTTTTTTTTTTTTTTTTTTTGCACAGAGCAAGCAGCTCTCTGACCGAACACACTTTTTTTTAAATCTCATTTTGTTCGTTGTTTTTCATTCTAGTTGTCCGGGGCGGCCGCCCCATGATGCTTCTTCATGTTCATCGTTAACCCATTAACTCAGTTTTTTTTTATTACAGAGGGCAGCTAATCCTCTGACCGAACACTCTCAGCTACCGTGCCGGCATACCATTAGGCTATCACGAATCACGGCCAGACCCAACTTTCCATATGTCGTCAACCATGTGTCTACAACCTGTACTCCTACATCCGTAATGTACAAGCGAGACATTTTACTTAAAAGAAGCTTGCCCGGTGTCGGCGGATAAATACGATATTGCAGTGCCTGTGTTACTGCGAATTACGATGCAGTATTTCTCTGGACACAGGGCAAGCGACGATCACATAATATTTATACTTTGAAAATTATAACATGTCAGTTATTAAGCCTGAAGTTCTCACCAAGCATACATCATAATATTAATACGTAAACAGGAAAACTGAGGCATGTATATTTAATGTTAATTGCACAAGGAGGCCAATATAATTCGAAAAATACTTTGCACAGATGAGCACAAAGAAAAAAAAAATATGTTGCTGTTAAGAGTGGTAAAAGGAAGAAGCTTTCACACTCATAACTATAATGTTTCATTATCTGTCGCTTATTAAATCTCTAATATATGAACATCGAAAACTGAATATCTACCAACCTCTGCCTTGCCCACCGACCAGCTGCTATGGTAGAAACGGCTCACGAAAGTGACAACATATCGTGATTCGCATTCTAGGGGCTTTCATGTTTGCGTGGTTCATTTGCAGTAAAACATGCATACCGGGTAGCTACAGTGCGACAACTGCTAGTCGATGATGTCAGCAGTGAAAATCAACATATCGTAGTAACGAAGTGTGTAAATAATGCTGTACATTGGCTTCGTTATTTCGCTTACTTTTCTGTAAGAGTAACTGTGATCATTTTCTGCTACTGTCAGAAAATTTGAAATAACTTCCTAATTTTTAATTTCTTCATTTCTTTTTATTGACTGATGTGGATAGATTTGACAGTGTCTAGCAAGAAAATCAGGATTGTGTCAGTATATTCGCACTGTGAAGGGACAGATCAAGATAAGATGGATAGTTTTTATGAGGCACTCAGTGATGTAGTTGTTAGAGTAAAGGACAAGGACAGTGTTCTGCTCATGGGTGATTTTAATGCCAGGATTGGAAATCGAACAGAAAGGTATGAAAAGGTTATGGGTAAATTTGGATAGGATATGGAGGCCAACAGGAACGGGAAACAACTCTTGGATTTCTGTGCCAGTGTGGACTTAGTAATCACAAACTCCTTTTTTAAGCGTAAGAACATTAACCGGTATACTTGGGAAGGCAGGGGAACCAGGTCTGTCATTGACTATATAATAACAGATCAGGAATCCAGGAAGGCTGTGAGGGACACACGTGTATTCAGGGGATTCTTTGATGACACTGATCATTATTTAATCTGTAGTGAAATTGGGATTGTGAGACCGAAAGTGCAGGAGGTCAGGTCCATATGTAGGAGGATAAGAGTGGAGAAACTTCAGGATAAGGAAATCAGGCACAAGTACATAACAGCGATCTCAGAAAGGTACCAATTAGTTGAATATAGTCAATTACAGTCATTGGAAAAGGAATGGACAAGGTACAGGGACACAGTACTAGAAGTGGCTAAAGAATCTCTTGGAACAGTAGTATGTAAAAGTAGGACGAAGCAAACAGCTTGGTGGAATGACACAGTCAAGGCAGCCTGTAAAAGAAAAAAGAAGGCGTATCAAAAATGGCTACATACTAGAACTCAGGTAGACAAAGTTATGTTGATGAAAGAAACAAAGCCTAACAGGTAATTGCAGCATCCAAGAAGAAATCTTGGCTAAACTTTGGAAAAAGGTTGGAGACTATGGGTCAAGGTGCTAGAAAACCATTCTGGGGTGTAATTAGCAGTCTTCTAAAGGGAGGTAAGAAGGAAATGACAAGTATTTTGGACAGGTCAGGAAAACTGCTGGTGAATCCTGTGGATGCCTTGGGCAGCTGGAGGGAGTATTTTGAAGAGTTGCTCAATGTAGGTGAAAATACGATCAGTAATGTTTCAGATTTCGAGGTAGAATGGGATAGGAATGATGATGGAAATAGGATCACATTTGAGGAAGTGGAGAAAATGGTCAATAGATTGCAATGCAATAAAGCAGCTGGGGTGGATGAAATTAAGTCAGAACTCATCAAATACAGTGGAATGGCAGGTCTTAAATGGCTACACAGGATAACTGAAATGGCCTGGGAGTCGGGACAGGTTCCAGCAGACTGGACAAAAGCAGTAATCACATCAATCTTTAAACATGGAAACAGAAAAGATAGTAAAACTACAGAGGTATCTCTTTAATTAGCGTTGTGGGTAAAATCTTCTCAGGTATTGTTGAAAGGAAAGTGTGAATATTAGTTGAGGACCAATTGGATGAAAATCAGTGTGGGTTTAGGCCTCTTAGAGGTTGTCAGGGCCAGATCTTTAGCTTACGGCAAATAATGGAGAAGTGTTATGAGTGGAACAGGGAATTGTATCCATGCTTTATAGATCTAGAAAAGGCATATGACCGGGTTCTTAGGAGGAAGTTATTGTCCGTTCCAGGAGATTACGGAATAGGAGGCAAACTTTTGTAAGCAAGTAAAGGTCTTTACATGGATAGTCAGGCAGCTGTTACAGTTGACGGTAAATTGAGTTCATGGTTCAGAGTAGTTTCAGTGGTAAGACAAGTCTGCAACCTGTCTCCACTGTTGTTCATATTATTTATGGATCATATGTTGAAAACAATAGACTGGCTAGGTGAGATTAAGATATGTGAACAAAAAATAAACAGTCTTGCATATGCGGATGACTTAGTTGTGATGGCAGATTCGATTGAAAGTTTGCAAAGTAATATTTCAGAGCTAGATCAGAAATGTAAGGACTATGGTATGAAGATTAGCATCTCCAAAACGAAAGTAATGTCAGTTGGAAGGAAATATAAACGGATTGAGTGCTAAATAGAAGGAACTTGGTTAGAACAGGTGGACGGTTTCAAGTACTTAGGATGCATATTCTCACAGGATGGCAACATAGTGAAGGAACTGGAAGCGAGGTGTAGCAAAGCTAATGCAGTGAGTGCTCAGCTACGATCTGCTCTCTTCTGCAAGAAGGAAGTCAGCACCAAGACTAAGTTATCTGTGCACCTTTCAATCTTTCGACCAACTTTGTTGTATGGGAGCGAAAGCTGGGTGGATTCAGGATACCTTATCAATAAAGTTGAGGTTACTGATATGAAAGTAGCTAGGATGATTGCAGGTACTAGTAGATGGGAACAATGGCAGGAGGGTGTCCACAATGAGGAAATCAAAGAAAAACTGGGAATGAACTCTGTAGATGTAGCAGTCAGGGCGAACAGGCTTAGATGGTGGGGTCATGTTACATGCATGGGAGAAGCAAGATTACCCAGGAGACTCATGGGTTCAGCAGTAGAGGGTAGGAGGAGTCGGGGCAGACCAAGGAGAAGGTACCTGGATTCGGTTAAGAATGATTTTGAAGTGAAAGGTTTAACATCAGAAGAGGCACCAATGTTAACACTGAATAGGGGATCATGGAGGAATTTTATAAGGGGTCTATGCTCCAGACTGAACGCTGAAAGGCATTATCAGTCTTAAATGATGATGATGATGATGATGATGATTTATTTTCAACAACTACACTTCCGGCTTCCTTTATTATGCGGAAACTATATTTGTTTTAGCGTCTGCCTAGAAGGAGAATGGTAGCGGGTCAGAATGAAAGACGTAGAGCTAGACAGACACAATTTTTGCGTAGAGAAAGTAACAGCAATGTGGTCATTCATAATGATAATGCATCTATTTTATCTAACCATCGTAATATTAATAACGGACTACCGATTTTTAAATTTAATTATACAACGAGGCCAATGAAACGTATATAATTCCAAAGGTATTTTTCCGCAGATGTGCACAAAAGGAAAAAATCGCGTTTATACACGGCCATTATGAAAGTTAAAAGGAAGTAAACACACAAGTGAAAAGTTTTCCTTCGTCTCTGACATTGCTACCAACTTCTTCCAAGCGTAATGATTAGGTGAAATGGCAGAAACGACATACGAAAGTAACAAAGTTTTGTGAATTGCATTCTTGGGACGTTTATGTTTAAATGTTCAGGATAGTTCATTTGCAGTAACATACGCATACCGGACAGCTACAATGCCGCAACCGGCTGATAAACTTATTTTCTTCGCTAAATTGAACGCAAGGATTCATACAATTTTTAATGAAGCCAAGAAAAAGTGCTTCCTGAGTTTTGTTGGCTGCTACGGGAAAAATCAGAAACGCCATTGTCGCTAACATCGATTAACTGAGTCGATACTTTTGCTCTTGGTGTTATTTAAAAACTGACACACGAAGTTCCCTCATCGTAATCTACATATTGTACGGCGAATTTTCAACAGACTGGCATTTATTTTGAAAAAAATTTCGTAATATGATGCAATTGTCCCATCTTTGTCGCCATTTCCGGAACACATTATGAAGGCCGTTCTCATTTCTAAATCGCCCTAAAGGTGCCACTCACGGGGTTTTAGTATAAAAAAGACGTCCCTGAATTTCCTCTGGCAGTAAGGTAGAGAAAAAGTTGCACGGTGCCGCAGATGGATTGTAAGGCGGTCGGGGCACTATAGGGATGGGGAAAACCGACCACTTAAAACCGAAAACGATATTTTAATTTGGAATAACCGGTATTTTTTGGTATGTGTTGGGTCTCAGTTGTGACCGGTATTTTTACTGTCTAAGTAGGCTGTTTAGGTTTTTTTTATTGATAACGCCGCCGCCAGGTAGCGCTCTGTATGAAAATCACTGGCTGTGCCGTGTGCAGTCTGTGGCTGGATTGCATTGTTGTCTGCCATTGTAGTATTGGGCAGCGGCAGCTGGATGCTAACAGCGCGTAGCGTTGCGCAGTTTGAGGTGAGCTGCCAGCAGTGGTGGATGTGGGGAGAGAGATGGCGGAGTTTTGAAATTTGTAAGACTGGATGTCATGAACTGCTATATATATTATAACTATTAAGGTAAATACATTGTTTGTTCTCTATGAAAATCTTTCATTTGCTAACTATTCCTATCAGTAGTTAGTGACTTCCGTAGTTTGAATCTTTTAGTTAGCTGGCAGTAGCGGCGCTCGCTGTATTGCAGTAGTTCGAGTAACGAAGATTGTTGGTGAGGTAAGTGATTTGTGAAAGGTATAGGTTAATGTTAGTCAGGGCCATTCTTTTTTAGGGATTATTGAAAGTCAGATTGCGTTGCGCTAAAAAAATATTGTGTGTCAGATTAGCACAGCCGTGTATAATTTTTCAAAGGGGACGTTTCAACTGATAACTGGGTAAAAAAACAATACATCCGTCATTGCAGCGGGCTAACACTTTTGGATTTTAAATCAGGCTCTTTATAAAACGAGTAATGTTGATTCGTAAAATTTTCCATTGCTTTGAAATGTAGAGTATTATTCATTTTTTTTTTAAACCATCAGCGCTGTCTTAATAGCAACGCCGACAGTTAAACACGAGTTACACACACACACACACACACACACACACACACACACACACACACACACACATGACATACGAATCGATACTGCATTTCTAAGACAGTCCTACACCTGTTGCCATTTATTACCCAGAAGCAGTGACCCATTTGTTTTTTGGGAGCAGAGTAAATGATGTGTGCCGAGGTGGTAATTTGTAGCTCAACAATATTTATCGTTCCCAGAATGAAATTTTCACTCTGCAGCGGACTGTGCACTGATTTGAAACTTCCTGGTAGATTAAAACTGTGTGCCGGACCGAGACTAGAACTCGGGATCTTTGCCTTTTGCGGCAAGTGGGCAAGTGCTCTACCAACTGAGTCGTGCTTGGGTAGCTCAGTTTATCGTTTTTTGGAAGGTTGGAAACGTCTTTGCATGATATTTTTTTCTGATCAAAGGAGTTGACTTGCGTTATGAAGACTTATAAGACGTACACTGCTTGATTTGAAAAAAAAAAGAAAGAAAGAAAAAGGTTCTTCTAATACTTCCTGGGAAGGGGGTGTGTTGAAATTTACTCTGCACCTTTTAAAAGTGTGAATACAACATTTGTACTGGTGGTAAAAAAAAGTTCTAACTTAGCACATCTAAATACGCGGTTCTGATTTTGTTTCGTCAGAAGTAATGGTACAGAGTACTGTAGCGTACAGACAACAAATCAAGCCTTGAGGACGAGTATTTACGAACAGACTGAACAATAAATGTTGGACATTGGATTAATTCATTGCTGAAATATTATCATGTTATTATTCGTGGTAAATGTTCTATTTCACCTCCTAGCTAAATTGTTCATTTGGTTTCATGAATGAGCGTTTTTAGTTTTGTAAGCGAAAAATTTAGTAAAAGGAAACTCCTGTTAAAAAGTAAGTAAATATATTTGACTACAAAAAGGGTTATTCATTCGAAATAATTAAAAAAAGGAACGCTACAAATTTTACACAACAGTTTTATATCTGTCTGCAGTTTCTATCAAACAATAAAAGGTGAAGGAGTTAAGGTAACGGCAATAAATTAAGAAGTTAATAACTAACTCATAGTTTATAATGAAAATAAGAAGTAACTGGTGTGGTGCCTGTGTCTATGTAATTTGCCTTTATCTCCTTGCAGCCCTTAGAATCAAGAAAAAATGAAAAAAAAAGAGTTCTCCAAACTCAGTTTTCATCTTGTAGCACTGACTATAAGTAATACCGAAATAGGGGTATGATCCTTGATTACAACTTGATTTTGAGCAGAGTTTCAGAAAAGCTGGAATCAATAGAAGAATACTGCTGTTTTTTTTTTCTAGTATTCAATCTATCGTTACTTTTCGAGAAAAGCTTCGAACGATAAATGGACCCAGTTTTCTTTTATTTACGTATTTTGTTAGATATTTTGATTCTATATGTTATCTTGAAAAGTATAATACAAAAGTCTGGGGGAATCTAAGAGTTTTTCATTATTTATTCGATAAGTACGTTTCCTAGCGAAAACAAAAGCAAGGAAAAAACAGAAAATCGGTTATTTCAGAAACTGGTTAATGAGCGGTTTTAACGGCCAGTTTAAGCTGGAGATAAAAAAAAAAATCAGTGTAACCGGAAAGCTGTTGTTTCAGTGATCACCGTCAGCCATAGGGTACTATAGGGCAGTCATAATCTTAAATTATTTCATTGAAAAAATAAATCAAGTTCCGACCCTGAAACTTGGTGATGTTTTATTCCATGTCTACATATTCATCCTTCAATGTGAGACATTTTCCCAATGATGCATGACTTCGACGAGACCTTGGTTGTGGACGCCTCCATTTTGGGTGTTCAGGAAACGTTTCGACTAAAAACTAAAAACCTGTCTCGTCATTCTGGTATGCCTGCCGCGCACTGTTTCTTCATCCCAGGAAATAGGAAGACGTCAACTGTGTGCCGTGTCAGGAGAATACGGTGGGAGGGATAGGAGGGGAGGGCTCCGAGGACCTTTGGATGTTCGCCGTTTTCGGCGGCGGTGAGTCAACAGGCTTCCACTGCTTTCTTTGCTGCTTTCTCTTAGTGTGATATTTATACACCCAGCAGTCGTCCATCGTGATTAGGTACCGGAAAGAAGTCATCTGTACTGGACTGAGTTAGCTGCAACATATCCGCTGTTGCCACTGTTCGGTTAGGAATGGCGGTTATCACTGAAACAACCGGTTTTCGCTTATAACGCTTTTCCCCACCTCCAGTGCCACCTGGCTGTTACAACCGCTCAAAACAACCGGTTTCTCAAATTACTAATTTCGGTTTTAAAGTGATATTCTTTCCAGCAGTAAACGCACACATCAAACAAAGACTGAAAAGTTTTAAGACTCCCTCAGACTTTTACATTGTACGTTTCAAGAGACGCAGAATCGAAATATGAAATGAAATAGGCAAATAAAAGAAAACTGAGTCCTTCCACTGTACGTTGATTTCTCGAAAAGTAAGTACTACGAAAGTTTCACTAGCAATTTCCTACTGATTCAGATTTTTTAAATCTCTGTTCAAAAATCATGTTGTAATCGAGGATTATACCACTGTTTGCCTATTGCGAATTGTCAGTGTTGAAAGCTGAAAACTGAGCTTGGAAAACTCTGTTTTTCGTGGTATAATGTCAGTTTCCAAGGGCTACAAGCAGATAAAGACGTACTATGCAGACACTGACAGCGGATAGCTACTTCCTGTTATTAAAAACTGTGTATGAACTGTTAAGTTTTTAATTTATTACTGTTGCCATAACTTCCGTTCTCTTTTATTATTTCACAGAAAAGGCAGGCAAATAATAAGCTTGTGTGTTACATTTGTAGCTTTCTTTTTCTTAATATTTACAGCGAAAAATAGTGTCAATATAGTGAACGTGAAAATATAGTCAAATATATATCTTTACTTTTCAAAGGAAATTTGGAAAGAATTGATTTTTTTGCTGAATAACTAATACTACTCTTTTAAAAAATGCAAATGATCAATTTACGGGCATAGTAGGCAAAATGTAACATTTACCAGGAACGACTGAATGACAATAGTTAAAATTCCAACACTGAATTAATCCATTGGCCAGTATTAATTATCGAATCTTTTCATAAATACTCGCTATACAATGTGTTGATCGGTAAGTTGACTCCTCTCATCAGAAACAATTTCATTCAAAGACGATACCAATCTTTCAGAAGCCATAGAATTTTATACCAAACTCGTTTTTTTAAAAATTATTTCAAAACGAAAAATTTCATCACGACTGCTGTGACAAACTGATATATCATTATTATACCCTGTTATCAGTAAAAAGTAAAAATACCTGTTATAACCGAGACCAAACAAATATCGGAAAATACCAGTTATTCAGAACTTAAAAACCGATATAGGTTTTAACCCGTCCGTTTTTCCCATCCGCGTTCGGTGGGCGTTTTAAATGGGCACGAGCGATAGCCAAACCCAGCAGGAGGCGAGAATATTGTCGTGTTCAACACGTCGCGCAAGATGTTGATAACTGGTCCTCCGCTGATTTTCAGTTTACTTTTTCCAGAATCTCCTTGACTGTGATACGCCTGTCTTTGAGCACCAGCGCTCCTCTTGCGATTCGCTCTTCTTCACAGGGAAACACTGTACTGTCCGCAGCTCGTGTTCTAGTGGCTAGCATTGCTGCCTCTGGATTATGGGGTCCCGGGTTCGATTTCCGGCCGGGTTGGAGGTTTTATCTGCCTTGGTTCTGGGTGTTTGTGTTGTTCTCATCATCATCAACATCATAATCATTCGTGGACTGTGGAAAAAATTGGAACTTTGTACGGCCGCTGATGACCGCGCAGTTGAGTGCCCCACAAACCAAACATCATCTTCATCATCACTTAAACACTGTACCATATGATGGGACATTGTTACTGTACGCATCCATCAACTCGGTATGTACTGTTGCGGCGCTGTTCCGTTTCAAATGCAGGATACGAATTACAGCACAACAGTACATTTTATCAATGGGCTGTGTCATTTTGTTTTGGCTCTTCTGTTGCTACAGAAGAATGCTGGAGATTAAATGTCGTGTGACTAGGGCCTCCCGTCTAGTAGACCGTTCGCCGGTGCAAGTCTTTCGATTTGACGCCTCTTCGGCGACTTGCGCGTCGATGCTGGAGATTACGAACACATGGGTAAATCGCTTAACTAATGAAAAGGTTATGGTTCTGCAACGTTAAGGATTTCTTGTATAGCCATTATATGTACAGTAAGCAAAAACGCTGCTATATTAAAAGGCTTTTTATCAAAATGTTATTTTCCGGTGCTATATGCTTACTTCGGCTCAAAGCCAATTGCCAAGCAATTTCCACACCACATCATTAACGCTGTCGCTGCCTAATACCATATATTGCTGCGTATCGTAGGTGTGGCCCAAACGAATTTGTTACTGTGTAAATATGAACTGTAGCGGAATTTGTTGCTGAGCAAGTCAATGATGTTATTTATTTATTAATTTTGTCTCTTTACGGCCATTTGGCCAGCTAAACGTTAACTAGGAGACATGTAGTATAGCTCATAAACTGATGACATACCAATGATGCAGCATGAGAAAATTAAGGTTAACATTGTTGTAGTGGTACAAATATCAATTAAGATATACGTTTACGTTTAACAAAGGTTTTGAACATGCTCTGTATCAGTTTTACACGGCACCACAAGTTAGTACATAAAAATAAAAAGTAGAGGCACTAGAAATACAAATATTCACAGCCTCAATTAAAATACCTATGCGTATAAAAAACATATAAAATAAGAGTAAACATAGTTCCCAGTACTGAGTTGTTATTACAAAGATATTTTGGCAGCTTGTAAAATCTGGAAAGCTCATTGGTATATGCAGCATATTCAAATAAAGTAGAATCGTTGCACCCGTAGGAAAGTCTACTAACAGGCGACGTAACTGTTGCAGGAAGATTGTTTGTGCCTCTCCCATTTTGATCATGCAAAGAGGTTTGACTGATGTCACCTTCTGTAGTGTCACAGAGCCGGTTTGGAACAATGCCAGTGCGGCGAAGGTGCATCGAAAAGCTTCCTTGGTTGAATCTCATATGGCAGACAGTAGGTGTCAACCATCTGGATAGACGAACATCACGAACCAGCGTGTACTATGTTATAAATAACATCGTTCACGTAAGTGACAAAGTTACGGAACATATTAAACAAGTCTCAGTGGATGTGGCTCAGCAATAAATTCCACTGAATCAGAGAGAGAGAGAGAGAGAGAGAGAGAGAGAGAGAGAGAATAACATTTAAGTCTGCGCTACACCTACGATACGCAGCAATGCAAGGCATTAGACAGCGACAATGTTAACGATTTGTTACCGAAGTAGCTTGACAATGGCTATGGAACCGAGATAACCTTATAGCACCAAAAAATAAAATCATAACAAAAAGTCTTTGAATATAGTATCGTTTTTGCTTACTATAAGGCGTACAAATTTGCTTCCGCCGTTTTTTCCCCATCATTTGAAGCTTTAATCAAACAAATTGGTTACACATGTATTATTCCACCGCTGGCCACTACTTTCGGGCAGTGTACGAATCCCGTGTCGAAAAAATTGTTCATCTTTTGAAACGATCCACGAATCGATCCAATTTATGACTTCCTCATGAGATCGGAAGTGGTGTTCAGACAGGCCATGATGCTCCATTGATCTAAACAGGTGATAGTCAGAGGGAGCAATGTCTGGAGAATACGGCGGGTGGGGTGGGACGTCCCATTTTAACGTTTCCAACTACGTTTTGACCTCTTTTACAACGTGGGGTCGAGGGTTGTCGGGCTACAAACTCACTTTGTCTTTCCTCTCGCTGTATTGCGACCGTTTGCCTTTTAATGCTCTGCTCAAACGCAGTAACTATGTTCGACAACGAGCACCTTTGATTGTTTCACTTGGCTTTAACATCCCATAGTACACGACGCCGAGCTGATTCCACCAAATGCAGAGCATGATCTTGGAGACGTGAATATTCGGTTTGGCCGTCGACGTGGAAGCATGGCCGGGACGTCCCTATGATTTTCTGCGTTTAGGGTTATCGTAATGAACCCATTTTTCGTCCCCGGTCACAATGCGATGCAGAAATCACTTTCGTTTTTGCCTCTGAAGCACCTGTTCACAAACACACAAACGCCGTTCAACGTCTCTTGGTTGCAGCTCGTACGGGACCAAAGTTCTTTATTTCTGAATCATGCCCATAGCCTTGAGAAATTTTGAAATGGTTTGCTGTGTCACTCCCACAAATCGTACCAAGTCTTACTGAGTTCGACGCGAGTCTTCATTCAGCAATGTCTCCAATTTTGCATCTTCGAAAACATTCTCTCTTTCACCACTACGCCGGTCTACGACGTTAAAATCACGGTTCTAGAAGCGTTGAAACCACTCATGACACGTTCTTTCACTAATAGCGGCCTTATTGTAATAAGTATTTGAGAGCATTCGATGATACTCAGCTGCTGTTTTCTTCATATTGAAACAAAACAGTAACACCTCCCGCAAATGCCGAGAATTAGGCTCTTAAACTGACACTTTCAATCAAGAGTAACTTTATGATGCAGACACAAATCGACTAATGTTTCAGTGAGGTTATGTTGACCGAGGTCCATGCTAACTGCTTGAGATTGGTTTCTTTCGACCGCTACTTCCCGTTGTCACTATCTATCGGCAAACGGCCGAAGCAAAGTGGTACACATTGTATACATATAATGAAGAGGTACTAAACAGAACTGGGGAGAAAAGAATTTTGTGGCACTACTTAGCTAGAAGAAGGGATCGGTTGTGGGACACATTCTGGTAACACATTCAAGGGAGCACCAGTTTAGGAATGGTGGGAAGTGTCAGGGGGGAGGGGGGGGGGGGTAAAAATCGTAGACGGAGGCCAAGAGATGAATACAGTAAATAGATTCGTAAGGATGTAGGTTGCAGCAGTTATTCGAAGAGGAAGAGCCTTGCGGAGGTTAGAGTAGCATGGAGAGGTGCAACAAACCACTCTGACTGAAGACCGCAACAGCGTCATTGGCGTGTTAAGTTAAGTCTGAGCGATCACAGCGAAGCTAATATCCCGAATGCTGTTGCGTCCGGCAGCATTCTCTTCGGCCGAGGTCTCGCATTTTTGCATTACACTATCCCTCCGCTTTTATGAAAAAGATCGCAGCCGCCTTTTTTAACCCATGCCACAGTGTTGTGCTGCCTCCCCGTCGCTGTGAACGTTGCAACACTGCGGCATGAATCTGAAAAATAAACCTGAGCGGTGTTCCACAAAAACGCCGAGGGATCGTGTAACGCAAAAATACGCGATCTCGACCTAACGGAACGCTGGCGAGAGCAACTGCGTTGGCCAAACCAGTTTCGCGAATAAAAGTGAAGCTTTATTGAATTAAAAATTGAAAAAGGAAAAAATTTGGAATGGTCGTATCAAATGGACAGTAACGTTACATCAAGAAACGTGGAAGGACTAGCTGAAACTTCGGAAGAGAATTCCAGAGTAAGGCTGCGGTAACTGTTGTACCGACAGCAGATAATTCCGCCGACGACTGACATCGGGCGAAGGCGTCCAATCTTTTCAAAACAGTATGTCAATAAGCGTGCAGTCCCGCTGCTACCGAACCAAACAACGATCATACAGATTTTGGACGATCGACGGAATTTAAATCAGTTTTCTTCGGTAGGGCGAAGTTCCCTCAAGCAAAGCATGGATTTTTTATTTTATTCTTGGCTGTAATATTCAGCAGCTGTAGTACTTATTTCAGAATAAAATTCAATCCTCAGTTGCACATATATTTTTATTACGCTTTACCGGCTACGGCAATAAAATTTGTCATCTACAGCAGCCTACAAAATTAGGGATATTATAAATCTTAAGATACAGGCTATACATTCGTGTAAAGTACAAGAAGTAAAGGGGCGTTCGAAAAGAATCGAACCGGAGGTATAATTACGGAAAGCAGTACCTGTATGTTAGAAGCATTGACCCTGGCTGTTGAGATACTTGTGCCACTGTGACACAAGGCGGTGAATGGCCGTCTCATAAAATCCCTGGGGCTGCGATGTTAACCAGGCCCGCACGTGCAGCTGGACGTCGTCGTCCGAGGTGAATCTTTACCCCTTCTTGACGTTCTTCTTTGACGAAGATGGCCCCCTTCTGATTCACTTCCTGCAGCACGGGACAACAGTGAATGCCCAGAGTTACTCGCAAACTTTGACTACTCTTCGCCAAGCGATCAAATCAAAACGAACAGGCAGTCTCACCCTTGCGGTCATTCTATTCCACGACAAAGCTCATACGGCCAACACAGTCGCGGCACTCCTGCAGAAATTCAAATGGGAGGTCCTCGGCCACTCTCCATACAGCCGGGCAAACGATTCACCTCGGACGACGACGTCCAGCTGGTTTACATCGCAGCCCCGAGAATTTTATGAGATGGCCATTCACCGCCTTGTGTCACAGTGGGACAAGTGCGTCAACAACTACGGTCAATACTTCTAACATACAGGTACTGGTTTCTGTAATTATGCCTCCGGCTCGTTTCTTTTTGAACGCCTCTTATATATTACCGATACATCTACATCTACATCTACATCCGTATTCCGCAAGCCACCTGACGGTGTGTAGCGGAGGGTACCCTGAGTACCTCTATCGGTTCTCCCTTCTATTCCAGTCTCGTATTGTACGTGGAAAGAAGGATTGTCGGTATGCTTCTGTGTGGGCTCTAATCTCTCTGATTTTATCCTCATGGTCTCTTCGCGAGATATACGTAGGAGGGAGCAATATACTGCTTGACTCTTCGGTGAAGGTATGTTCTCGAAACTTCAACAAAAGCCCGTACCGAGCTACTGAGCGTCTCTCCTGCAGAGTCTTCCACTGGAGTTTATCTATCATCTCCGTAACGCTTTCGCAATTACTAAATGATCCTGTAACGAAGCGCGCTGCTCTCCGTTGGATCTTCTCTATCTCTTCTATCAACCCTACCTGGTGCGGATCCCACACTGCTGAGCAGTATTCAAGCATTGGGCGAACAAGCGTACTGTAACCTACTTCCTTTGTTGTCGGATTGCATTTCCTTAGGATTCTTCCAATGAATCTCAGTCTGGCATCTGCTTTACCGACGGTCAACTTTATATGATCATTCCATTTTAAATCACTCCTAATGCGTACTCCCAGATAATTTATGGAATTAACTGCTTCCAGTTGCTGACCTGCTATTTTGTAGCTAAATGATAAGGGACCTATCTTTCTATGTATTCGCATCACATTACACTTCGCTACATTGAGATTCAATTGCCATTCCGTGCACCATGCGTCAATTCGCTGCAGATCCTCCTGCATTTCAGTACAATTTTCCATTGTTGCAACCTCTCGATACACCACAGCATCATCTGCAAAAAGCCTCAGTGAACTTCCGATGTCATCCACCAGGTCATTTATGTATATTGTGAATAGCAACGGTCCTATGACACTCCCCTGCGGCACACCTGAAATCACTCTTACTTCGGAAGACTTCTCTCCATTGAGAATGACGTGCTGCGTTCTGTTATCTAGGAACTCCTCAATCCAATCACACAATTGATCTGATAGTCCGTATGCTCTTACTTTGTTCATTAAACGACTGTGGGGAACTGTGTCAAACGCCTTGCGGAAGTCAAGAAACACGGCATCTACCTGTGAACCCGTGTCTAAGGCCCTCTGAGTCTCGTGGACGAATAGCGCGAGCTGGGTTTCACACGATCGTCTTTTTCGAAACCCATGCTGATTCCTACAGAGTAGATTTCTGGTCTCCAGAAAAGACATTATACTCGAACATAATACGTGTTCCAAAATTCTACAACTGATCGACGTTAGAGATATAGGTCTATAGTTCTGCACATCTGTTCGACGTCCCTTCTTGAGGACGGGGATGACCTGTGCCCTTTTCCAATCCTTTGGAACGCTTCGCTCTTCTAGAGACCTACGGTACACCGCTGCAAGAAGGGGGGCAAGTTCCTTCGCGTACTCTGTGTAAAATCGAACTGGTATCCCATCAGGACCAGCGGCCTTTCCTCTTTTGAGCGATTTTAATTGTTTCTCTATCCCTCTGTCGTCTACTTCGATATCTACCATTTTGTCAACTGTGCGACAATCTAGAGAAGGAAGCACAGTGCAGTCTTCCTCTGTGAAACAGCTTTGGAAGAAGACATTTAGTATTTCGGCCTTTAGTCTGTCATCCTCTGTTTCAGTACCATTTTGGTCACAGAGTGTCTGGACATTTTGTTTTGATCCACCTACCGCTTTGACATAAGACCAAAATTTCTTAGGATTTTCTGCCAAGTATATGTTTGACAGATGTCAATATCTTCTTCACAGAGCATAATGCCATAACATATCAAAAAATGTACATATGTTATGTGATAAACGAAGACTGACAATTTACAGCACGTTTTATATTTTACATAAACGTATAACCATGGTGTCATATCAACACTCCGTCTTTCATAGTTGAAACTTGGTGACCTATCACACAATCCAGTCTTTCTCCGTTTTTTTTTCTGGTCTTCTGCATTTCGGTGTAGCTGGCCTCATGCTTGGTGTGTCTTCACCTTTATCTGCTCTATGCATCGAAGCCAAAGTCTAAAGATTTTTAATAGCCATAATTTTGAAGACTTCTGCAGATGGCAAATTAATTTGTAGAAAGCAGTAATGCGAAATAGAAATTTATTTGTAGCTGACCGTTGAATTTTATTCCAAAACATGGAATGGGAAAATTTTTTAAGTGTAGTACAAGAGAGGAGTTTGTGGCATGCTGAGTCTCAGGTAGCACCTGAAGAAGGCAACGAGTTACGTGGCCGAAATATTGTGCCAGAGCGACACAAACATCCTGCAGTAGACCCGATAATTACACATGAGAAATATAGTTAAAAGGATGTGTCTCGGAATCTACCATCTGATATCACTGCTGTTTTGGAAATCACAGTATTCGATCAATTAAAAAATTTAATAATAGTTGACTGAACGTTAACTTGTATGATACCTTGTATCGGCAACGCCTATATAACAACAGGTGTCTGGCGCAATTGCTAGATCGATTACTGTTGCTACAATTATCAAGATTTAAGTAAGTTTGAACGTGGTGTTATAGACGGCGCACGAGCGATGGGACACAGCATCTCCGAGATAGCGATGAAGTGGGGATTTTCCCGTACGACCATTTCACAAGTGCTCAAATTAAATGGTTCTAAACACTATGGGACGTAACATCTGAGGCATCAGTCCCCTAGACTTAGAACTACTTAAACCTAACTAACCTAACGACATCACACACATTCATGCCCCAAGCAGGGTTCGAACCTGCCACCGTAGCAGCAACACGGTTCCGGACTGAAGCGCCTAGAACCGCTCGACTACAGCGGCTGGCATTTCACAAATGTACCGTGATGATCATGAATCCGGTTCTAAACATTCATGGTGTTGTCTGTTTGTTCTATATCGTGTCTCCCTACCACTTTCGCGCAACGACGCTCTGAGCGTGTTTTTTAGGGAATTAACTAGTTTGAACCTGGGACCTGATGCCTCAGACCACACATGACATGTAGAATTCAGAAGAGTTCAGTGAGACTAGCGATGATATAACCAAATACTTAACGATCTCAGCGTCAGCTCCACTGCACTCCCTGTAAAAGAATCTTAATACTAACTAAATTTAGTGGAAGGGGTCCAAGGCTTTCCTATTTTTAGTTAGCTGGTAAAAGAACGTCGAAAAAGCAGGTAAGTTTTCCATTGGAAATTTTATTCTACTCACAAAACATTGTTTATAAATTGCACTATTGATAAAAGGAAGTGTTTTAATAGAGGATGGTAAAAACCAACTGCGTTCAACAAAAATGTGAACGAATATTCCCTGAATGTGTTTCCAAGTTCTACAAAGGATCGAAGGATGACCTATGCCATATCACGTCTATAATCTAGGTTTAAATTAAGTTTCACAAAAGATAAAACTATCAAAATGGTCTACAGTGGCCCTCAATTATCTTTAATTACTTATCTAACTTGTCGTAAATTACAGTGGCTGATGTGGCTTCTCAATAACTATATAACAGAAAAATCATCGCGTTTCAGATCTTTACTTCAAGTGGCAAATGTGAACACCATAAGTTTTAATTAACGATCGACACTAGTATTAAGCAAAAAGGGGGTGTAACAGATTAGACTTCTACAGTTCTGAGTGAAGCCTTATGCGCTCAAAAATGCGGCATCGCGTGCGTTCATTACCTTGTCGGTGTTTAGGCAGCGTCAGGGCAGCGGCGTGCAGCACAGCTCCGCTCACCTCGCCATCTCGGAAGCAACTCCTCTCTAACTTCTCCTTACTACATTTACCGAAGTTCGTCTAAAAAAACCCTATCTGGCTGTGTTTTCATCTGACCAATCAGGATCTCAATGTTAACCTTAAGCTCTGCCTACAAAAATTCTGTCTATTCAATGAGAAACGTTATACTTTTCGTGGTGGGGCAATGTTTTTAAAGTTTGTAATGTAACAGAGACGGTAAAAAGTCTCACGCTAAAACCTGCAGTTGGTGTGGTCCTTTTAGCGTTATTGTAAGATCTATACTGTTCTTCTGGAGGGCTCTATCTTTTAACGTGGGATGGGGGGTGGTCCTTGACGTAACAGAGACGCGAAAAAGTCTCACGCTAAAACGTGCGGGTGGTAGTCTTAGAGGTAGGCTGGCGACGTGGGTGTCCAGTCCGTCCCTTATCGTAGGGCCTTCTAGCTTAACACGGTTCTGCTCTCGGCTTCTGTTCTCGTTTCTCCCCTAGGAACTGCGTCGGTCTCACGGTGGGAAGGTATGACATGCATTTAGGCATTCTTGTGTTAGTCTCTGGTATTCCATTTGCTCACTCGTTACTCGTATTACTTTGGTTAATTTAATGTCACTATTTATTCAGAGCTATGTGACATACTACTGGATTGCTTATCATGTCAGGGTTTTCATGGAAGGTGTTAGATTTGCCTGACACCTTACACGGTAAAACATCAAATCTCCGACATCACTGCGGCCGGAAAAAGATACTGCAAGAACAGAACCAACGACGACTGAAGACAATCATTCAACGTGACAGAAGTGCAACCCTTCCGCAAATTACTGCAGGTTTCAATGGTGGACCATCAACAAGTGTCAGCGTGCGAATCATTCAACGAAACATCATCAATTTGGTCTTTCGGAATCGAAGGCCCACTTGGGTACCCTTGATGACTGCACGACACAAAGCTTTATGCCTCGCCTGGGCCTGTCGACAGCGTTATTGGACTATTGGTGACTAGAAACATGTTTCTTGCTCGGACGAGTCTCGTTTCAAATTGTATCGAGCGGATGGACGTGTACGGGTGTGGAGACAACCTCTTGTATCCATGGGCTCTGCATGTCGGCAGGGGACTGTTCAAGCTGGTGAAGGCTCTGTAATGGTGTGGGGCGTGTGCTGTTTGAGTCATATGGGACCCCTGATACGCCTGGATATGAGTCTGACGGGTGACACGTACGTAAGCGTCCTGTCTGATCACCTGCATTCATACATGTCCATTGTGCATTCCGACGGACGGACAGCTCGACAGCTCGACAGCCAGCCGGTGTAGTCGAGCGGTTCTAGGCGCCTCAGTGTGGAACCTCGCGACCGCGACAGTCGCAGGTTCGAATCCTGCCTCGGGCATGGATGTGTGTGATGTCCTTAGGTTAGTTAGATTTAAGTAGTTCTAAGTTATTGGGGACTGATGACCTCATATATTAAGTCCCGTAGCGCTCAGAGCCATTCGAACCACAGTTCGACACCTCACACGTCCAGAATTGCTGCAGAATGTCTCCAGAAACACTCTTCTGAGTATAAACACTTTCACTGGCCACGAAAGTCCCCAGACTTGAACATTATTGAGTATACCTGGGATGCCTGGCAACATGCTATTCAGAAGTGATCTCCAACCCTTCGCACTCTTACGGATTTATGGACAGTCCTGCAGGATTCACGGAGTCAACTCCCTCCAGCACTACCTCGGACATTAGTCGAGTCCGTGCCACGTCTTGTTGCGGCACTTCTGCATGCTCGCGGTGGCCCTACTCGATATTAGACTGGTGTACCAGTTTCTTGTGGCTCTTCAGTGTATGATACATTCGACGTATTGAAAGAACTGAATCTGTGTCCCGAAAACTTCTGTCTCAAGTGTTAGTAAATGGCAGGAGAGAAAGTGAAGGACATCATTCAGAGAAAAACAATGAAACTGAAATGTTTTGATCACAGTTCCCATTTTAGACATGATTTTCATTTGAACTCAAGCATTGCCGATTTTGTGAGGCGATGTTCACAATATTACGACACTTTTCCACAATCTGATTATCCGTAAGTATTTCCTTGCTGTGGACTAGAACTTCCTCGTTACACGGCAAAGTTTCCTACTGCGTGATAGAGATTTCTCTCTTATAGACAGGAAAAAATATCCTTTCAGCCAGAAATCTGGATTCCAGTCATTACCAATGCCAAGGATACCCTGAGATCCTAAAACAACGGTATCTAATTTTTTCGTGAAAAGTAGAACTTTTATTGAGAAACCATCTGCAGCAAGAAAGTCCT
The DNA here is from genome assembly GCF_023897955.1 of Schistocerca gregaria. NCBI lineage: Eukaryota > Metazoa > Arthropoda > Insecta > Orthoptera > Acrididae > Schistocerca > Schistocerca gregaria. Next base: position 291,456,034 of record NC_064921.1, on the reverse strand, counting down.
AATAAGTAAGCATAAAATAGGAAATAGGTAAGCATAGAACATGCAGAACAGAGAATACTTTAGTTATATCAATAACGAAATCCCATGTCTCATTCATTGCTCGCTGGAACACACGTCATTTGTTCGACAATATGTGAATGAAGACAGTTGTTGAATGTTTCGTGAATGAAACTGCCAGTTTCACCAACTGTGACATGATCGCGTATACAAACAGTGATCCAATACTGTCAAATGTTTTTTATTCCAGTGTTTGATCACAATATCAATTCTTTTGACGATGACCGGTTTCGGTCCGTAATGACCATCCTCAGATCTTATCGCTTTAGGACATAGTGTAAAAAAGATTTGAGGATGGCCATTATGGACTGAAAACGGTCATCGTCTAAAGTATTGATACACTCCTGGAAATTGAAAAAAGAACACATTGACACCGGTGTGTCAGACCCACCATACTTGCTCCGGACACTGCGACAGGGCTGTACAAGCAATGATCACACGCACGGCACAGCGGACACACCAGGAACCGCGGTGTTGGCCGTCGAATGGCGCTAGCTGCGCAGCATTGGTGCACCGGCGCCGTCAGTGTCAGCCAGTTTGCCGTGGCATACGGAGCTCCATCGCAGTCTTTAACACTGGTAGCATGCCGCGACAGCGTGGACGTGAACCGTATGTGCAGTTGACGGACTTTGAGCAACGGCGTATAGTGGGCATGCGGGAGGCGTGAATGGAGGGACGAATGGAGACGTGTCGTCTTCAGCGATGAGAGTCGCTTCTGCCTTGGTGCCAATGATAGTCGTATGCGTGTTTGGTGCCGTGCAGGTGAGCGCCACAATCAGGACTGCATACGACTGAGGCACACAGGGCCAACACCCGGCATCATGGTGTGGGGAGCGATCTCCTACACTGGCCGTACACCTCTGGTGATCGTCGAGGGGACACTGAATAGTGCACGGTACATCCAAACCGTCATCGAACCCATCGTTCTACCATTCCTAGACCGGCAATGGAGCTTGCTGTTCCAACAGGACAATGCACGTCCGCATGTATGCCGTGCCACCCAACGTGCTGTAGAAGGTGTAAGTCAACTACCCTGGCCAGCAAGATCTCCGGATCTGTCCCCCATTGAGCATGTTTGGGACTGGATGAAGTGTCGTCTCACGCGGTCTGCACGTCCAGCACGAATGCTGGTCCAACTGAGGCGCCAGGTGGAAATGGCATGGCAAGCCGTTCCACAGGACTACATCCAGCATCTCTACGATCGTCTCCATGGGAGAATAGCAGCCTGCATTGCTGCGAAAGGTGGATATACACTGTACTAGTGCCGACATTGTGCATGCTCTGTTGCCTGTGTCTATGTGCCTGTGGTTCTGTCAGTGTGATCATGTGATGTATCTGACCCCAGGAATGTGTCAATAAAGTTTCCCCTTCCTGGGACAATGAATTCACGGTGTTCTTATTTCAACTTCCAGGAGTGTATTTTGATCAAAGACTGGAATAAAAAACACTTGAAACTGTCAGTGTAGGAATGAAAAATTAATGTATATAGTATAAAGCTAACTCTGCCGCTGCATCTGCGGTTGTCTATCTCTACTTTCAAAACGAAAATCTCTCTTAATGAATTCACGGTGTTCTTATTTCAACTTCCAGGAGTGTATTTTGATCAAAGACTGGAATAAAAAACACTTGAAACTGTCAGTGTAGGAATGAAAAATTAATGTATATAGTATAAAGCTAACTCTGCCGCTGGATCTGCGGTTGTCTATCTCTACTTTCAAAACGAAAATCTCTCTTAATGCAATATTAACTTCAAATGTGATTGTAACTGACTTCATAAACCACATACGAAAGAGAAACGCCGGCCGCGGTAGTCTCGCGGTTCTAGGCGCGCAGTCCGGAGCCGTGCGACTGCTACGGTCGCAGGTTCGAATCCTGCCTCGGGCATGGATGTGTGTGATGTCCTTAGGTTAGTTAGGTTTAAGTAGTTCTAAGTTCTAGAGGACTGATGACCACAGCAATTGAGTCCCATAGTGCTCAGAGCCATTTTTTTGAAAGAGAAACACGAGCCAAAAATCGCACAGTGCGTGGCTTGAACATCGACAGTTGTGCAAGGTAGCTCGTCGAAGCCAGACATCAAAATATATCTCTTATTTACTCTGGTCTGGTAAGAGATATCGCTCTCCTACCACCGTTAAAAACAGTTTCGGTTTTTTAGGTGTATTTCGTGTGCAGAAACCTATGTCCTAAGGGTCGCCCAACATGAAGTGGCCATGCGTCCCTTCTGTGCGCAACTTCTGGCGTCAAACGAACGTGGCGCGGACCACGAAGCGATGCGTCCACGCCACGCCATTTCTGTACGAATTGGGCCTTATAGTGCCTCTTGGTGGCACACTACATGCCACTGAGACGCCACGAAACTCTGCGAGCGGCCACACGAGCGCTGTGGGCGGCCGGCGTAGGAAGTGCGCGCGTGTCGCAACGCTGCCGGGCTGCCGCGTGGGCGTCTGGTGCGGCAGGTCGGATCCCGGCGGCCCTGCGATCAGCTGAGGCCTGGCGCCTGCGCTCTGCGGTCCTTGAACTCCGCGCCTGCGCACAGCCGCCGCGCCGCGCACTAACGGTCAAGGCGGGGGCGGTGCGGGGGCGGCGCATCCAGCACGTGCGTCGACAGCTGCCGCCCGCCGCCGAGACTGCCTGTCTGACTCCAGGGTCGTGCAGCGTAAGCCGCGTTTGTAGTGGCTCCACGAAGTATTGGCACACCTACCATTATACAGGATCAACATAAAAAAACCCTGCAAGGACGGATTTCTGACTTGAAATGGAGGAAAAACCGTCCTATGAACATTTCTCCAGAAATGCATCGTTGCCACGGTAGATTGCGCTGACACATGAACGTTCCGTGTGATTGACGCAGTAAGTAGCAGAATGGTCCAGTATTCATGTTGGAAACAAGCCGGGAAGCAGAAAATAACGATCGAGAGGCAGCACGGCTATATAAAAGCAAGAATCCTTACAGATACCAATCACATCACACAACATTTCAAACAGTTTTGGGCGTTTGTGTGATCATGGGTCCTTTCAGACAGGCGAACGTGCAGGGAGGTGGCAGCGGACTGTGCGTGCATTAGATCTGGAGGACTGGATTCAACAGGATATTGAGACGAACCTTAGTACAAGCACCAAGCAAGTGGCCTACCAACATGGTGTAGTCCGGGATCCAAAAAGGGCTTGAGATGTTGTGTGATGTAGTTGGTGTCTGTGAGGGTACTTGTTTTAGTGTAGCCACCAGGCTGTGGCTAGGCGCTTCAATTCGGAATCGCGCTGCTGCTACGGTCGCAGGTTCGAATCCTGCTCCGGGCATGGATGTCTATGATGTCCCTAGGTTAGTTAGGTTCTAGTAGTTCTAAGTCTAGGTGACTGACGATCTCAGATGTCAAGTCCCATAGTGCTGAGACCCATTTGAACCATTTTTGAACCAGGACATCAACTAGACACAACCGAGGACGCCAAGCGAAATAGCGTTAGTCACGTAAACAATGACAACTTTGAAGATAACCTGCGGCTCAACAGACTAGAAAACAAGAATATACATATTTCAAACTACTCCTCGCCATGTAATACGAATTAAGCATGAAAAAAGGGATAAAATCTGGTTCCCAACTACAGCACAAACTGAGAGGGTTGAAAATTTCCCAACGAACCCCAAAGAACTATGTAATCTTTCGGAGAGCAAGTGCGCGAAGGGGAGAGGGCCTAAAACTAAGGAAAGTATAGAAGGACTTCGTGAGGCACACGGGCGTGTTTTTTGCATTTTAAAGAAATCACACACATGTTTCTCCTTCACTAGATACACCTTCTGAAGGTAATACAACTAAATTGCCAATGCAGTTCCTAGTAGGCATGGAACTGGGTAGATTTTTAGTTTAAGCTAAAGCACACATCGCCTGTGTTTAGAAACTGCTTGTGCCTCTGAAATGAGTCCACCTAGCGTTATTCGCATTTTGCCCGCAAACAGCTCCAGTCCGTTTCATCTGGCACTTTACCAGCTGATTAACCAGCGGGATTACGGAAGAACCATGGAATTCTGGCGCTGGATTCTTCCGCGACATCAGGGCAATAGGTTCTTTCTTCAAAGATCTCTCTTTGCCTATGAAGCTACCTTTAAAAATCGTGTAAAAGCTAATGTAAGAAATATCCATTATTGGGCCGCTGAGAAGCTCTGGCTCAGGCAGGTTGAACATCAGTCAATTGAGTACGAACATTTGGTGCGGGTTTAATGGAGACTGCGTGATTGGCCGTTACTTCATTGATGAAACCTTAACTGGGTAGCAAATGCCTCAACTTTTTACTAATGTGCTAACATCTCTCCTAGGAGAAGTACCAATTGAAATACATAGATTTATGTGGTACCAGCACGATCTATGATAGTCTCACTACTCGCGTCTGGCTACGGAAGCGTTTACCCAGCTCTTCCCAGGTCAGTGGATAGGACATAGAGAGGCTATCAGCTCGCCTGCACATTCCCCTGACTGGACGTCACTGGACCATTTGCTCCGACGTAAACTAAAAGATGAAGTCTATGTACAAGTTCCGATGATCCAAAAGGGTTTCAAACACCACTTTTTTGCAGCATGTGCATTAATATCGAAAGAACTCACTCTGCGTAAAAGTTCTTGCACCAGCATCTGCAAACGTATGTGACAGTAGACGGTGGGCATTTCGAACTTTTAAGGAAGTATTGTGACCACATTCCTTTCTGATTTCTTTTTTGTTGCTGTCGCTGATGTAATTTTGGAACGTGAGTGTTATCTTGACCTTAAAATGGTAAAGGAAAGTTATATTTTAACAATGTTTATACCTCAGTTTCCTCCTTTACAAATCCATTCAATAACTTCCGTGCGCTTTTGTTTCAAGGTTGTGTTGGAAACAAGAGCAGAACCGTTACCGTAATTACCTACGGGATCAGCCTCCATTCTCACGTCCTTTACCTTCCTGTTGGTGTACCAGTCCAACCACATATAGCCAAGAATGATTAACATCAGTTTCAAATTAAACTTTTCATCATTATTCTTCTTTTACTGGCACCCTCTTAGCTGCGGCAAGTCGGAGCGCCCCATCACCTTGAGACGACAGTGCTGTATAACAACGCGAATTTCCACATAAGGCAGCAACGGTTTCATATTCAAAACAGATAAATCATAAGTTCTAAATATTGAAATTACTCCGAATTTAGTAATCGGATTTTGAACACTGGAAAGCCGTTGAATTCATCTTTTTAGAACTACGCCACTAGTACCAGAAATTACTATGATTCCATATGGAAAAGCAAAGCTGATACCGATATCTCTGTCATTAATATAGCTGCGAAGAGAGACCATATGTCACTTAGTGAAGACCTATCCATTGTTCATTTAGGTGAAAACAGAATTATGATATGTCAAACGGTTCAGGAAATATCTAGGCGAACAGGTTAGCTGAATCACCTTGCGTAAGGGACCTACTGGAAGCTCAGCGAGGCTGTTCCAGGATGACACTGTTCTACACAAGGAAGTCGCAACGTTTGAAAATTGTAGAGAAATGCAGGAAGGCTTGCAGAGAATGTAGGAGTGTGCGGCTAAGCCTCAAAGTAGTAAAAAAAAAAAGTACTACGCATAAACAGACGATTGCCTAACATCATGTAACGGCGACCAGATCCGTTAAATATCATGGAGAACGGGTACGGGGAGCGATTTAAAGGAGAACGACCTTATAAAAGAAATCGTAGGGAAGGCGTATGCCAGACTGAGATTCATTGGCAGGATCCTCACGTAAGTAGTCCACCCGTAACGAGATTACAAAAAACTCAGCCTAACGATACTTGATATCTCCCGTCAGTGTGGGCCCTTTACAAAAAAGGACTGAAAGTTGAAACAGAGAAAATCGGAATAGGAACAGTGCAGTTCGTCACAGGTTTATTTAGTAAACGCGAATGTGTCATGGAGCCGCTGATCCAACTCCAGTGGTAAACTCTTCATGAAAGATGTTGTGCATCATGGTGTGGTTTACTGTTAAAATGCCGACGGAGCATTTTCCTTGAAGAGTCAACTAATATGTTGCTTCCTACCTCGCGAAAGGATCTTGATGGTAAAAGCAGTGAGATTAGACCTCACACGGAGGCTAATCAGCAGCAGAACAGGAAAGGCGACACGTCCGCGACCTATACTCCGCCACACGTTGTAATGTGGTTTGCGGAGTACTGATGTAAAATAAGAGAGGCAACCGTCGCGGATAATATCAGACCTGTCAGACTGATGGAACAGAACGTAATTCGAATTGTACTGTGAAATTTAGAAGGTGAACCATCTATTGCCCTCATGACAAGGCCTCGCATAAGGGCGTTGACTCTACAACTCATCGAAAGCGTTGCGAAGCCATTTTGGTTCATGATCACTCAACAGCAGCCCACAACTGACAGAGGTTAATGTTGGCGAGAGCGGAGTTCATGTACAAGTGAGGCGACGGTGCGACTCCCGCTCAAACTTAATCATTAATCCATTTTTTTTCATCATTGATCATATTATTTAATTTATATGACATTTGAGAGGTAATATAATTTTAAAAACCACGTGTATTTGTATTATGTTTTAGTGTATTTCATGTTATTTGACTGCTTACTATTTTTAATTAAATTTAATTATTAAAACAAACAACAGTCGACAAGTAAACGAAGAAACGAATTTTCCTGAGAATGTATGCCTGTCGTGATTTGCGAAATCCCTTGTACATGCAATATCGTAAGGTAGCCGGAGCTACTTTGCACCTCGACGCTTCCAACTGTAGACAGACGTTGCCCCCATTTGGAATTTAACCTCCGTAGGAGTGAGATGTTGCTAATGTATCAAGAGCGAATAGTGTAAGTGAAAATGTTTTGAATATCACAAAATTAACACTTGTGCTACAAAAATAAGTTAAATAGTGTGACTAGTGATGTAAAAAATAGATAAAGTGTTAGCAGAATTCGAACCGTCTCCTTGTCCACGACCCTCTTGGAATGCGCGAACGCTAACTTCACCACAACGAATTCTTAAGGCCGGCATCTTCGCACAGATACATCAGTTACATAATAAACGCTTAAAATTTCTCTGCAATTCTCTCGGGATTGCCAGAATAGTGCACCTTACTACTAGCACGTAATGTTGTTTTAATGGCCAACGAAAGGCGTTGATTGATTGGTTGATTTTTGTTTGATCCCATTTTATTACATTTTGTACAAAGTGTGTACTTGCAATGTAGGACAAGTCAACTTAAACCCATTTTCTTGCAATATTTAGCCTACAATATAATACATCCAATTGGCAATACTTATAATGTTGCATACATATTTCACCCATTTTTAGGCCCTTAAAAATATTTACATACTACAGTATACTCATATTTACATTTTCGTCTCAGTATTCATGTTCTCAAGTTATTTACATATCATAACATGTTTGATTAGTTACAGTACCTCTATAACAGAAACAGTAGCATTTTTCATTCATTGATACATACACTCTTCTACACTATAAAATTCTTTTTCCATTAAATAACCTTTTAAAGCTTTTGGAATGTCTTTTTGCTCACATTGTCCTGTAAACTCTTTGGAAGCCACTTGTTGCATACTTTTCAGTTGGCCTTTACTTCTTTTTTCGTATGTTTGGACGTCTACATTTCTTTCTAGTATTGCATTACCTTTTATTATTGCTATTAATGTTTTGTAAATTTGTAAATGTATAGAGATGGAAATGTCAATATTTTTGGACTATGTAAAATAGTTCTGCATGGGTCTCTTTGTTTCTTGTTCGAGATGGTCCTAACAGCTTTTATTTGTATTTTTGCCGCTGGAATTTCGCCAAACAGTAATTCCATACAATAGGTATGGCTCAAACACTGCATGATACACTGTACATAGGAGCTTCTTGTTGGCATAAAGTACAAGCTGTTTCATAAGAAACATTGTAGTGCTTAATTTACAGTAACTATTATCTATATGTTGACTCCACTGGAGCTTATTGTCAACCGTAATCCCCAAAAATTTAATAGTGGTAACTTCTTACAGTCTTGTTTCATTTATGAATGTATCTATGTGTTCTTTTTCTCTATTTGTGAATACCATGAACATTGTGTTTTTTAGATTTAAAATTTTTATAAGCCTCTGTACTGTGTTCTTTATTGACATAGACGCACATTTTCCCAGTGTTTCCAGATTTTTTCTACATTCATTAGTGTCATGTAATCTGCATATAGTAGTTTTTTACCTTTATCACTGACATCAATGTTGAACAGAAGAGGGCCAAGTACAGATCCTTGAGGCATTCCGTACTTAATATTTCTGATTTCAGATCTGCATCCAGTTTCTGTTTCCACATACTACTTTCAGTTGCATGTATGGTTTTATCCACTTGTTTGCATCTCCACGAATACCATATCTTTCAAGTTTTTCAATAAGTGTAGTGTGGGTGACTATGTACAAGTAAATCCGTAATCCCAACATTGTGGACTCCCCATGCCAGGTTACACACCGCGGGTAAAACATAGCGCTTTGTCATTGAGCTTCCAGTTCTGATTTTTCATTGGTCGCTTCTTACAGCTGGAACGACGTGGTGGGGATAGTGCAAAACACTGTGTCGTTTCCGTTCTCGCGGCGTTGACAGAGGTCGGAGGTGCTGCGGGGGGCGCTGTGACGTCACGACCGGCGCGGTAGTCATTTCACGGTCTGCTGACAGCCCGACAGAGATACGGTGCTAACGGGTCGCAACCCAGACCCGTCCCTGCCGATGCCGTGGATAAGTCGCCGGGCACCACGCCTGAAGGTTCGCTTCACGTTATCATATGCTCGCGATCCGAAACGTTAGTAACCTGGATTTTCTACGGACTTTGCGATATTACTGATGTTACATTAGATTAGATTCAGTTTTCGTTCCACAGGCTCAAAAACAAGGATTATTGTCGTGGGCGTGGAACGTGTCAGAAAGTATAACATGAAAAACACAGGACAGTTGAATATAATACTCATTTTCCTGATGGTCTGTCAGGAAATTGTCGAGATATATGACTACATCTCAGTAAAATGGAAATGCTAATATTTACAGAATTAATACACAGTCGGGATGAAACATAGTTACGCACTTTTAATCAACATATTATAGACCTAATCTTGACTGTTGTGACCAAGTGCTGTCAGAACTGAAGTCTAGCAGACATTTTTACTTAAGCTGGTCTAACAGTCCCTGTTGAGATATTCATCTATAGATTAGGAGTTGGCTACCAAAAAATCTTTCAACCTTTGTATAAACTGTGCTTTATAAGGAACCAAGTTTTTAATATTTGTTGTCAGCTTATTGAGAACGTGTGTACCTGAACATTAGGGCCATTTTTGGACCAAGGTAAGTGATTTTATGTCTGTAAGTAGATTGTTCTTTTTCCTAGTGTTGATATTATGTATTGAGCTATTGGTTGGAAACAGAGGTATATTATTTGCAACAGATTTCATTAAGGACTATATATACTTAGAAGCAGTGGTTAGAATACCCTCTTCAACAGGTTTCTACATGATGATCTTGAATTTACACCAAAAATGAGTCTTACTATACGCTTTCGGACTTTAAAAACGTTTGGTCGGTCTGACGAGTTAGCCAAGAATAAGATTCCATATAACATATTAGACTGAAAGTAAGCAAAGTATGCACGGTTTTTAATACTTATATATCCTACGTTTGACATCATTCGCATTGTAAATACAGACTTGTTTAGGCGATGCACCAGTTATGTGGTCTGTCCTTCCCAACTGAATTTCTTTTCAACTTGTAATCCCAGATATTTAACTCTGTCAACCTCTTCCACCTGCATGTCTTCATATGTTATACATATGCTGCAAGGAAATCTCTTGCAGGTTCTGAATTCCCTGTAGTGCATATTTTCAACATTTAATGAGAGTGAACCAGCTTTAAACCATTTATTAATGTTAGTGAAAAACTTAGCATCTGGCAATGTAATAGAACACAGGTCATTAATGTACGCAAGAAAAAGCAACAGACCCAAGATGGAACCTTGAGGAACACCACATGTTACTAACTCCCAATCAGATGACTGTTTGCCTACTCCACAGGTATTTCGCAATGACACCCTTTACTTCCTGTTTTGCAAGCACGAAGTTTCTCGAGCTGTAAAAATGACGCAGACAGGTAAATCAAAGAAATTCTGAAGCAGCTGAATACACTGAACGGTAGCCATAAATAGTTCAGTTCATGTGTAAAATTGACAATTCCTAAACGTATTTTCACACAGAAGCTGTTCAGTATCGTAAATACGAAGGTACCTTTTGAAAGTACCCCGGATGGTAAAATCATAAAAAATATTAATTAGCGTATTAATCATTTTTCAATCTCTACTTTCGAAATTATTTTAAATTTCATACAATCATGAACGCTTATGACGCGGCCGACTGATTAACATTACACAGCGTTTTTCTTTATAGCGATGCCATCCATTCCTGGAAGATTCCGAGCGCGTCCCCGAGAAGTCCGTGCAGTTCTGGTAGCTCCATGCTGCACCTACTCTGAAGTAAGAGCTTACGAACTCCAACCAACTCATGCCGCCCAGAAAGTACCTCAGACAAATAATACAGTACAAAACAAATATTTGTACTAATACAGAATATCCTGTGTATGAAAATGACAGTCTAAATTGTTATTTAAACCTCAATAATAATGTCTGCAGTGTTACTGTATTTTCTTCTTCTTCTGAATGCACATTATTTTGTTCCAGTATTTGTTGTACTTGTTGTTTGATGTTTTCTAATTCTGACTGGGGTATCCTGTTATTTTTTATTATTACACGGATCTGATCAGCTAGTCGTTGTTCTGTTAAAAATTTTAATTCTGGGTATATGTTAATAAATGTTGTGTATACTTGAGATCTGTATCCAGGTGTGTTGGTTCCTAAGTTTATTGCTTGGTAATAACAGAACATGAAGTGTCGGTTAACTTCATCTGACCGTCTCATCCTCTGTCTTTGTTTTCCTTCTAGGTTGGATGCAGGCAGCATATCCTGCAAAACACCTCTATTTGGATTTAAATAGTTTTCCGTGTGGCTAGCAGAGATCAGAACCAACCAAGACACAGAAGAAACCCACAAAACCAGCATGGCAACACAGGCTACAGATCAGAACAGAAAAACTGAGAAAAGACATCTGACAGCTAACACAATTTATAAGAAATGAACTATCACACAAAAAACGAGAAAGACGAAAAGAAGCAGAAATTACAAGCATTGCCCAAAGTTCTTAAAAGATACAAAAAAAGCGAAAATAGAAGGAAACAAAACCAAACATTCAACACAAACCAAAACAAATTTTACCACACAATAAATCACACATACAGTAAAGTAGACAATCCACCAAACATAACAGACATGGAACACTTCTGGAGCAACATATGGTCAAACCTGGTACAACATAACAGACATGCACGGTGGATACAAGCAGAAACAGACACATTCAATATGATACCACAAATACCTGAAATGATAATTTTGCAACATGAAGTCACCCGAGCAATTAATTCTATGCACAATTGGAGATCCCCTGGAAAAGAAAAAATAGCAAATTTCTGGATAAAGAAGTTCACCTCAACACATTCACATCTAACTAAATTATTTAACAGTTACATTGCAGACCCACACACATGAATAACTTATCTGAAACCTAAAGATCAAGCAGACACAGCAAACCCAGCTAAATATCGCCCCATAACATGCCTACATAAAAGACATTATTCAGGTAGTGAAGGGAGACGAAAATTTAATAGTCATGGGTGACTGGAATTCGGCAGTAGGAAAAGGGAGACAAGGAAACATAGTAGGTGAATATGGATTGGGGGGAAGAAATGAAAGAGGAAGCCGTCTGGTAGAATTTTGCACAGAGCATAACTTAATCACAGCTAACACTTGGTTCAAGAATCATAAAAGAAGGTTGTACACGTGGAAGAATCCTGGAGATACTAAAAGATATAAGACAGATTATGTAATGGTAAGACAGAGATTTAGGAAACAGGTGTTAAATTGTTAAGACATTTCGGGGGGCAGATGTGGACTCTGACCACAATCTATTGGTTATGAACTGTATATTAAAACTGAAGAAACTACAAAAAGGTGCTAATTTAAGGAGATGGGACCTGGATAAACTGACTAAACCAGAGGTTGTAGAGAGTTTCAGGGAGAGCATAAGGGAACAATTGACAGGAATGGAGGAAAGAATTACAGTAGAAGAAGAATGGGTAGCTCTGAGGGATGAATCAGTGAAGGCAGCAGACGACCAAGTAGGTAAAAAGACGAGGGCTAATAGAAATCCTTGGGTAACAGAAGAAATATTGAATTTAACTGATGAAAGAAGAAAATATAAAAATGCAGTAAATGAAGCAGACAAAAAGGAATACAAACGTCTCAAAAATGATATCGACAGGAAGTGCAAAATGGCTAAGCAGGGGTGACTAGAGGACAAATGTAAGGATATAGAGGCTTATCTCAGTAGGCATCAGATAGATACTGCCTACAGGAAAATTAAAGAGACCTTTGGAGAGAAGAGAACCACTTGTATGAATATCAAGAGCTCAGATGGAAACCCAGTTCTAAGCAAAGAAGGGAAGGCAGAAAGGTGGAAGGAGTATATAGAGGGTTTATACAAGGGCGATGTACTTGAGGATAATATTATGGAAATGGAAGAGGATTTAGATGAAGACGAAATGGGAGATAAGATATTGCGTGAAGCGTTTGACAGAGCACTGAAAGACCTGAGTCGAAACAAGGTCCTGGGAGTAGACAACATTCCATTAGAACTACTGACGGCCTTAGGAGAGCGAGTCCTGACAAAACTCTACCATCTGGTGAACACGATGTATGAGACAGGCGAAGTACCCTCAGACTTCAAGAAGAATATAATAATTCCAATCCCAAAGAAAGCAAGTGTTGACAGATGTGAAAATTACCGAACTATCAGTTTAATAAGTCACGGCTGCAAAATACTAACGCGACTTCTTTACAGACGAATGGAAAAACTAGTAGAAGCCGACCTCGGGGAAGATCAGTTTGAATTCCGTAGAAATGTTGGAACACGTGAGGCAATACTAGCCTTACGACTTATCTTAGAAGAAAGATTAAGAAAAGGCAAACCTACGTATCTAGCATTTGTACACATAGAGAAAGCTTTTGACAATGTTAACTGGAATACTCTCTTTCAAATTCTGAAGGTGGCAGGGGTAAAATACGGGGAGCGAAAGGCTATTTACAATTTGTACAGAAACCAGATGGCAGTTATAAGAGTCGAGGGGCATGAAAGGGAAATAGGGGTTGGGAAAGGAGTGAGACAGGGTTGTAGCCTTTCCCCGATGTTAATCAATCTGTATATTGAGCAAGCCGTATAGGAAAGAAAAGAAAAATTCGGAGTAGGTATTAAAATTCATGGAGAAGAAATAAAAACTTTGAGGTTCGCCGATGACATTGTAATTGTGTCAGAGACAGCAAAGGACTTGGAAGAGCAGTTGAACGGAATGGACAGTGTCTTGAAAGGAGGATATAAGATGAACATCAACAAAAGCAAAACGAGGATAATGGAATGTAGTCGAATTAAATCGGGTGATGCTGAGGGAATTAGATTAGGAAATGAGACACTTAATGTAGTAAAGGAGTTTTGCTATTTAGGGAGTAAAATAACTGATGATGTTCGAAGTAGAGAAGATATAAAATGTAGACTGGCAATGGCAAGGAAAGCGTTTCTGAAGAAGAGAAATTTGTTAACATCAATTATAGATTTAAGTGTCAGGAAGTCGTTTGTGAAAGTATTTGTATGGAGTGTAGCCATGTATGGATGTGAAACATGGACAATAAATAATTTGGACAAGAAGAGAATAGAAGCTTTCGAAATGTGGTGTTACAGAAGAATGCTGAAGATTAGGTAGGTAGATCACATAACTAATGTGGACGTATTAAACAGAAGAGGAGTTTGTGGCACAACTTGACAAAAAGAAGGGACCGGTTTGTAGGACATGTTTTGAGGCATCAAGGGATCACAAATTTAGCATTGGAGGGCAGTGTGGAAGGTAAAAATCGTAAAGGGAGGCCAAAAGATGAATACACTAAGCAGATTCAGAAGGATGTAGGTTGCAGTAAGTACTGGGAGATGAAGAAGCTTGCACAGGATAGAGCAGCATGGACAGTTGCATAAAACCAGTGTCAGGACTGAAGACCACAACAGCAACAACATGCCTACCAACAATATACAAAATATTAACTTCAATCATTGCACAGAAATTAATGACAAATACAACACAGAACAAAATTATAAATGAACAACAAAAAGGCCATTGCAAAGGAGCACGAGGATGTAAAGAGCAACTGATAATAGATGCAGAGGTGACACATCAAGCTAAAACTAAACAAAGGTCGCTACACTACACATACATTAATTACCAAAAAGCTTTTGATAGTGTACCCCACTCATGGTTACTACAAATATTGGAAATATACAAAGTAGATCCTAAATTGATACAATTCCTAAACATAGCAATGAAAAATTGGAAAACCACACTTAGTATCCAAACAAATTCAAATAATATCACATCACAGCCAATACAGATTAAGCGTGGAATATACCAAGGAGACTCATTAAATCCTATCTGGCCCTGCCATGCTCTGAACCCATTATCCAACATGCTAAATAATACAAATTATGGGTACAATATTACTGGAACATACCAACACAAAATCACATATTTGCTATACATGGATGATCTGAAACTACTGGCAGCAACAAATCAACAACTCAACCAATTACTAAATATAACAGAAGTATTCAGCAATGATACAATATGGCTTTTGGAACAGACAAATGTAAGAAAAATAGCATAGTCAAGGGAAAACACACTAAACAAGAAGATTACATATTGGATAACCACAGCGACTGCATAGAAGCGATGGAAGAAACCGATGCCTATAAATATCTAGGATACAGACAAAAAATAGGAATAGATAATACAAATATTAAAGAAGAACTGAAAGAAAAATATAGACAAAGACTAACAAAAATACTGACAACAGAGTTGACAGCAAGAAACAAGACAAAAGCTACAAATACTTATGCTATACTAATATTGACCTACTCATTTGGAGTAGTGAAATAGAGTAACACAGACCTAGAAGCACTCAATACACTTACACGATCACAATGCCACAAGTATAGAATACATCACATACATTCAGCAACAGAAAGATTCACATTAAGCAGAAAGGAAGGGGGAAGGGGTTTTAGCGACATAAAAAACCCACATTATGGACAGGTAGACAATTTAAGAAAATTCTTTACAGAATGAGCAGAAACTAGCAACATACACAAAGCAATCATTCATATAAATACATCGGCTACACCACTGCAATTTCATAACCATTTCTACAACCCTTTAGATCACATAACATCAACAGATACGAAGAAAGTAAATTGGATAAGAAAACACTACATGGCAAGCACCCATATCATCTAACACAGCCACACATCGATCAAGACGCATCCAACAAATGGCTAAGAAAAGGCAATATATACAGTGAGACGGAAAGATTCATGATTTCAATACAGAATCAAACAATAAAACCAGATATTACAGCAATGATATTATTAAAGATCCCAATACCACAACAGATAAATGCAGACTTAGCAAACAACAAATAGAAACGGTAGATCACATCACAAGCGGATGTACAATACTAGCAAATACAGAATACTCTAGAAGACATGAAATGTAGCAAAAATAATACATCAAAAATTTGCCATACAACATAAACTAATAAAACAACACGTTCGCACATACAAGTATGCACCACAAAATGTACTGGTGAATGATGAATACAAATTATACTGGAACAGAACCATTATAACAGATAAAACACCACATAACAAACCTGACATCATACTCACCAATAAAAAGAGGGAATTAACACAACTAATAGAAATATCCATACCTAACACAACAAATATACAGACGAAAACAGGAGAAAAAATTGAAAAATACATCCAATTGGCTGAGGAAGTCAATGACATGTGGCATCAGCATAAAGTTGACATTATACCAATTATACTATCAACTACAGGAGTGGATACAATATTCACCAGTACATCAACGCAATACAGCTACATCCAAACATATATATACAACTACAGAAAACTGTAATTATTGATACATATTCAATTACCCGAAAGTTCCTAAATGCAACGTAACATATACCGTACAGTTAAAAGGTAGTCACGCTTGATCAAGGTCCGCGTCACTTTTCATTTTTAACCAGACATAACGTCTGAGAAAGGAAAGAAATAATAATAATGTTACTCACAGAGACGCTAGCTCACTTATACAGGGCGATTCCGTGATGATGTTACAAACTTTCAGGGAAGATGGAGAGGTGTGAACGTACCAATTTGAGGCAAGGGACACTGGTCCGAAAACAACCGACTCGAAAGTTATTAGCGATATTCGTTCTGATACCGCTAACAGTGGAATATATGTACCATACTATTACTGCTAAGACTGTAGGTAAACATGGACTCTAAAATTCCTATCCTAAGAGTCATGAGCACTTGTTCATCTTCGCTAGTATTGAAAACTTGTTCTACTGAACAAATGCCGAGAGCTGTTAAGGTATGCTCATTTTACTGGCCGCGCGGTGTAGCCGAGGGGTCTAGAGCGTCTTGCCACAGTCCGCAAGGCTTCCCCCGTTGGAGGTTCGAATCCTCCCTCTGGCGTGGGTGTGTGTGTCGTTCTTGGCGTAAGTTAGTTTAAGTTAGATTAAGCAGTGTGTACGCTTAGGGACCGATGACCTCAGCAGTTTGGTCCCATAAGACCTTACCACAAATTTCCAATTTCATTTTATTGGATTTTTTCCCTTGGTTTGGATTTTTTCCCTTGGTTTGGTACATACTACGTTTCACAGTGTTGAAGATGAAGAAGATTTCATAGCTCTTAAGATCTGCGTTTTAGAGCCCATGTTTACTAGACATTTTTCTTGTCTTTGTCCATGCTACCACCTCTGAAAGTTACCTTCCCTTCAGTCATAGCAACAACAAAATGGTTCAAATGGCTCTTAGCACTATGGTACTTAACACCTGAGAGGTTCTAGGCGCTTCAGTCCGCAACCGCGTGACTGCAACGGTCGCAGGTTCGAATCCTGCATGGATGTTGCGATGTCCTTAGATTAGTTAGGTTTAAGTAGTTCTAAGTTCTAGGTGACTGGTGACCCCAGATATTGAGTCCCATAGTGCTCAGAGCCATTTGAAGCATTTGAACTTAACATCTGAGGTCATCAGTCCCTTAGACTTAGAACTACTTAAACCTAACTAACCTAAGGATACCACACACATCCATCCCCGAGACAGAATTCAAACCTGCGACCGTAGCAGTCACGCGGTTCCGGACTGAAGTGCCTAGAACCGCTCGGCCACAGCGGCTGGCAGCAGCAACAACAGCACCGGTACACATATTCCATTGTCAGAGATACCAGAACGATTTTCGCTTATAACTTTGATCCCAATTATTTGCGGACCGAGGTCCCTTACCTCCAACTGGTACATTTACCCTTTTCTATCATCCCAGAAAGATTGTAACGTCATCACAGAATTGCTCTGTGGACAACTACGAGGGTACAGAAAACTTGTGTGTGTGTGTGTGTGTGTGTGTGTGTGTGTGTGTGTGTGTGTGTGTGTGTATGTGTGTGTGTGTGTGCGTGTTGGGGCTTATGGGCGCTCAACATCGAGGTCATCAGCGCCCTGACACACATTAAAAGGAACGAATGTGGACAGACCTAATAAAACTGAAGCACACACTCAAAGAAAGCAGGAAAAGAAGGGAAATGCTATATAAGAAAGTAAAACCTAAGGAAAGGGAAAACATAGCAACAAGAATGCCACAGGAAATTGTCATTGGCTGGCCACTTACATAAAATGTGGGCGAGCTTGTCACACAGTGAGCAAATTAAGATCCTCTCCCTAAAATCTTTGTAAAAACATTTGAAATGGCACAGAACTTTAAAACTTTAGCCACATTCGTCTGAGTGTTACCTAAAAGAGGTGGCAGGTCTGCTGGCAAGTCAATCGCGGCCCGCTGGTCAGAAATTAAAACGCAATCCAATAAAACGTGACGCACAGTTACCTTGACGCCACCAGCACCACACATTGGAGGGTCTTCCCGCCGGAGCAGGAAGCCACGCGTCATAGGGCTGTGGCCTATTCGAAGCCGAATGAGGAGGACCTCGTCCCGTCGATGGGGCTGAAATTTCGCATCCCTAAAACTTATAGGATTAACACCGAATTTAATTACGTAAAATGTTTGTGCCCTCACACTTTAATAGCCAGGAAGAAGATGAACATAATGATACATTCATGTGGTGGTTAAGCAAACGTTTGTAGTGGCACGTTACACGAACTTACGTCGAATACTGAAATGAAGCGAAATAACTCACCTTCATTTAGTTTTACATGTAAATGCGCAAGATAATACTCTACTAGCGCAAAGCGTATGTGACATTTTCAGACAACTAGTTGGTTCCAGAATATGGACAGACAACGAAATTTTGAAAGGTCAGTTACACAGGATGCTTTCAGCTTGAATTGGAACAGTTATAGACAGTAACAACGGTAAGTTAGTGCAGGCCACTAGCTCGCACGGCTAAATAATACGGACATCATAAGTATTATCTTTCTTCCAAACAAATGTAGTAACAAAAATATGGTTATATCTCTTATGTTGTGGAGATGTAGCGAGACATAATTTTCCGGTTCCTCCTCATTCTCCAGATTCTGTCCCGAGGGATTTCAGCTCCTCCAGATTCAGATGTCTACAACAAAATCTGCCACTTACACAAATAATTGATCCTTTCTCTCGTGTTCTCTGCTATCCGCCTGCAGCCTTACCGTCCCCTCCATCCACCTCATAGCCTACACAGTACACCACGTAAACCACAAATTTCCAGGCAATATCGTGCAGCAGCGCTCTACCGCCATTCGTCGTACATGTACAGTACTCTGCGGTAGACTGTTTCAAACTTTATCTAATCGGAAGTATCCGGACACCTCTTAGTGGACATTAATATAGGGGATGTGTCAACCATTTGCTTTAATGATGGCTTGAACTCTACTGGGTACGCATTCAATGAGGTGTGTGAATGTCTGTGGAAGAATGGCAGCGAATTCTTCCATAAGAGTCGAAACCATAGAAGGTAGTGATGTTGGACGCTGGGTCCGGAGCGAAGTCGACATTCTCTAATTCATCCCAAGATGTTCCAATGGGCAGAGGTCGGAATTCTCGGCAGGCCAGTCCATTTCAGGAATGTTACTGTCAGCCTTACAGACGCCACTTTATGACAGTTTACATAGTGAACACAATGATACATTCATTAACAATCGGCCGCTTCGGCCGAGCGGTTCTAGATGCTTCAGTCCGGAGCCGCGATGCTGCTATGGTCGCAAGTTCGAATCCTGCCTCGGGCATGGATGTGTGTGGTGTCGTTAGGTTAGTTAGGTTTAAGTAGTTCTGAGTCTAGGGGACTGATGACCTCAGATGCTAAGTCCCATAGTGCTTAGAGCCATTTGAACAACTTGAACCGCTCATTAACTCCACAGAGTACCTCTACCGTACGCAGAACACAATGCAGTAAAATGTCTTCATATCCAACCACAATTTAGCGTTTTCGTAAGCGCTATAAGATGACCACACTCTAACCACGATACAAATACCAGTAACACCACCTCTTCACTACTTCTTTGTTGGCACTACGTATGATGGCAGATGACGTTCTCCAGGCATTTGTCAGACTGGAACCCTCCCACCAGTTTGCCAAAGGGTATGGCGTGACCCATCACTCCGAATCAGTCGTCTCCATTCGTGCAGCGCCTACTGGTATCACTCTTCACAGAATCTCAAGCGTCGCTTAGCACTGAATACAAAAATGTTATGAGAAACTGTTCGATCATCGTACCCGATTCTTTTTAACTCCCGACGCGCAGTCATTGCGCTAGCTGAACTGCTGGTAGCGTTTTGGAACTCACGATCGAATCCTTCTGCTGATTTCATGCGATTTTTAACAACGACCTCCTCAGTGCTCGATGGTCCCAGTTCGTCAGCATATGAGATCTGCCTGGTCGTGGTTTATCTATGGTTGTACCTTAGTGCTTACACTTCATAATCACGCCGCCAACATTATACGTGAACTGCTTCAGAAGAGCTGCAATGTATCTGCTGGATTGGTTAATCAGGAGAAGTCCAATGATTGCTCGCCATTCGATGTCACCGAGCTCTCCTGACTGCTTCACGGTGCTGTTTACCTGTTCTTTACTGTCAACGCAATATTCTGCACCTCCTCATACTGTACCGAGTTCGCCTCTCCTGACATTTAATGGTCAATTGCCCGTTACAAACGGGTGGCCGTATACTTCAGATAGTACGCTCTAAGAATAAAAACACCGAGGCATCACGAAGGAAGTATCCGAATTGGGCAGAAATCGGTAAATATGATGTACATGTATAGACAAACAAACTGCTGCAAACAATGGGTGATGTATTTAAGAGAAAGAACTTCACTAATTGAGCAAGTAAATAACGTATTGGTCTGCCTCTGGCCCTTATGCAAACAGTTAGGTTTGGCATTGATTGATATAGTTGCTGGGCGTCCTCTTGGAGATATCGTGCCAAATTTTACCCAAATGGCGCGTAAGATCGTCACAATCCCGAACTGGTTGGAGGGCGCTGCCCATAAGGCTCCAAATGTTCTCAATTGGGAAGAGAGATCGCCGGCCAATGTACGGTTTGCAAAGCAAGGAGACAAGCAATAGAACCTGTGACTAAGGAAGTCGGGATGAGGGGTACACTTAGCATGGAAAGTCAAAGCCACTACAATGTCACTCCTTAAACGCAACAACTACCAAATCAATAACAATTTATTCAAAGACAATATGTATCTCTTATTGTTGCCAGCATCATATTTAAAGTACCAGGGAAGCAGGTTGCTAGCCTTACTTGCCCCGGTCTCATTGAGTTTTACCCCTAACGGTTGAGGGACTAACCGGTGGGTTTGGTAGTCTTTGCAGTCTGAACACAAAGGTGACCACAACTGAGAATATGTCTGAGATGCCCAGCCTTATTCCAAAGTAACTGGTATCCCGACTGTCAGGACCACTTACTTGGCCACTCATACGTTGCCCGTGGTTCATGTGAACACAAAATAAGCAGTCTTGCATATGCGGATGACTTAGTTGTGATGGCAGATTCGATTGAAAGTTTGCAAAGTAATATTTCAGAGCTAGATCAGAAATGTAAGGACTATGGTATGAAGATTAGCATCTCCAAAACGAAAGTAATGTCAGTGGGAAAAAGATATGAACGGATTGAGTGCCAAATAGAAGGAACAAAGTTAGGACAGGTGGACAGTTTCAAGTACTTAGGATGCATATTCTCACAGAACATAATGAAAGAACTGGAAGCGAAGTGTAGCAAAGCTAATGTAGTGAGCGCTCAGCTACGATCTACTCTCTTTTACAAGAAGGAAGTAAGTACCAAGACTAAGTTATCTGAGCACCGTTCAATCTTTCGACCAACTTTGTTGTATGGGAGCGAAAGCTGGGTGGATTCAGGATACCTTATCAATAAAGTTGAGGTTACGGATATGAAAGTAGCTAGGATGATTGCAGGTACTAGTAGATGGGAACAATGGCAGGAGGGTATCCACAATGAGGAAATCAAAGAAAAACTGGGAATGAACTCTATAAATGGAGCAGTCAGGGCGAACAGGCTTAGATGGTGGGGTCATGTTACACGCATGGGAGAAGCAAGGTTACCCAAGAGACACATGGGTTCAGCAGTAGAGAGTAGCTGGAGTCAGGGTAGACCACGGAGAAGGTACCTGGATTCGGTTAAGAATGATTTTGAAGTAATAGACTTAACATCAGAAGAGGCACCAATGTTAGCACTAAATAGGGGATCATGGAGGAATTTTCTAAGGAGGACTATGCTCCAGACTGAACGCTGAAAGTCACAATCAGTCTTAAATGATGATGATGATGATGATGATGACAATATGTATAAAACAGCTAAGAGACAATCAACGATCAACACGTGGCCATCTTTAAGACAGTGCCAAAATATCACAGATAGCTTGCTTCTCGAGCAAGGCAGCAATCTACAATTACCAAAACTGACTTAAGAGATGAGCCACAGAGATTTCAATACTTAAAGGAACAATAAGTTACAATCAGAAAGTGATTTAAAGAAATGTGGCGCAGATAATTTATTTAAAGGAGCAATAATTTGCAGTATGAAGGTGATTTATGAAATGCGCACGAGTTCGTTAAGAACCCAAGTAACACAAGCAGCACAACATGTTACAATTTAATACAATTCGTTCCCAAGCAAATAATATATATATATATATATATATATATATATATATATATATATATATATATATATATATATATGAAACACGTTAAATGTTTACCAAGTGGGCAGTGACGCCAGGCTGCCCTGGGCAAAAGATGACTTAAGTTAAAATGCCAGATACAGCAGACCAGCCGTCCAAAACAACACCTAAGCCCCGGGACCCAACCGGGTGTCACTTCCCATTAGACGGCACGTCACAGCTTCTGTGCACCGAAGCGGGACATGGCGCCGCTCCCAAACACTCCAACTCGCAGAAAACTGGAACACAAGCAGACCGTAGAAGACAAGGCAAACACCAACCAAACATCAATGAATATAAGTTAAGAGATCGATAAACAACAAATAAATGAAGAACTAATTGCTCTTTTACTAATACTGAGTGAGTGCATTCAAAAAATGCACACGTATAAAATTCTGCGTATAAATGATTGGCTTTTACAGAATACGAGCCTTTACTAATAACTGAGTGAGTGCTTTCAAATAAATGCACGTTTATAAGGAACTACATGCAAATGACTAGCTTTACAGAATATGAGTCTTTACTAATAACTGAGTAAGTGTTTTCAATAGAAGTGACTCAAATTTTACAGCAATATACAAGGGGCGTCAATTTGATGGCAATCAAAATACACTGAAAATCTCATACAGACAATACGTAAACTTCTGGATACTGTCTATATAAAAAAAAACTTTGAGCTAATCAGCTTCCTAATAATAATCCAACCTACGGATTTTTAAAAGGAAATAGTAACTGCTGGTCTCCACGCAGTTACACACTCTGCCGGCTGCTCTTACTTCAACAACATGTACATTAGGGCAACGAAGCAACAAGTACACTCACTGCAACGCAAATCTTCTACAAAACGAAGGCACCTTCGATAGAGATCGTTGTTCGAGATGGTCTACAGGGACGGGTCTCTCCGAGAAAACAGGCAACAAGGCAATGTGACGAACAGCGCCCGGAGTTGACATCAGGCAGGTCCACCACAAACTCGCGACCGCCTTACGAGGTAGACCCGCCATGCCACTGCTGGCCGAGTATGGTTGTTTTCCTCTTTCGTCCACGCAAGCACGTCCTTGCCCCTCGTAGCAAGTCCAACACCAACTGCCCCGAGCGCCAAACACCCCCGAGACCACAACAGGGGCAGAGATCCTAGTACTGCCAGGTAATCGACAGCGTCTCGCCAAAGAGCTGGTGTGCCAGAAAAGGCGAACCACAGCTCAGAAACTCTCACCATTTCCGGGCGGCCATTTTCTTGCCGAAATGTAAGTCTAGGATGGTTTGCCACGAAAGGCAACAAAACGGGGCGTAGAATATCGTCGACGTATCGATGTGCTGTTAGGGTGCCACGCATGGGAATCAAAGGGGTGCTGCTGTGAAGTGAATGGCGTCCGGGACTACAGCTCATGGATGTCAGGCCACACGACAGGCAACAGTCAGGTTAGTATCACACCGCTGTCTGGGGCGCCTCCACACCCGTCTTTGCTGGTCATCGCGGCTCAATTCGAAGCCAGTCAACTGTATGTCATTCAACGATATTTCAGGCCAGAGACGTGTCAGGAGACGCCTCAGACGGTGGTGAGATTCCAACTGACGGTAGCTCGCCACACAGCCCGACAGCCAGGAGTGGTGGTCTGGGGTGGCATTTCTTATCTTGGTTGGCATCCGCTGTGTTCTTGCACGATACGTCGACGATATTCTACGCCCCGCTTTGTTGCCCCTCATCGCAAACCATCCTGAGACTACATTTCAGCAAGATAATGCTCGCCTTTACACGGCGAGAGTTTCTACTGCTTGTCCTCGTGTTTTCCAAATCCTACCTTAGCCAGCAAGGTCGCCATATCTCTCCCCAATTGTGAATGTCAGGAGCGTTGTGGGCAGGGCCCTTTAACAAGCTCCTGATTTTGATGATCTATCGTGCCAGTTGTACAGACTTTCGCACAATATCCCTCAGGAGGGTATCCAACAACTCTGTAAATCAGTGCCAAGCCGAATAACTTTTTGCATAAGTGCCAGAGGTGGACTAACGCGTTAATGACTTTGCTAAATTTGTGAAGCTCTTTCTCTTCAACAAATCATCCAATTCTCCTGAAATTGTAATCATTTGTTTGCACATATACATCACATCTACCAATGTACATCATATCTATCAATTTCAGTCCCGTTCGGATAATTCCTTCGTGGTGCGTGTTTTTTTATTTATTTTAGAATGTACATATTCCCTCATTTAAATATACAATTAATCGCACTGACACAAAACTGGTCATTTCCAGGAAATATACTGCTAATAACGTCTAGCACCGCCTCTTGTCCTGATAATGGCCTGAAGACAGTCTACAAGTTTCTTCAGGTCCGCCGTCTCCAGCTGAAGCCACTCTCATTTTACCGAGTTGCCAGGATGTTGACTGCTACGGCTCAACCGCTGTTCCACATAGTTCTGATCAAGCTAAGAGGCGCAGTGGTTAGCACACTGGGCTCTCATTCGGAAGGACGACGTTCAAATCCGCATCTGGCCATCCAGATTTAGGTTTCTCATGATTTCCGTAAATCGCCGAGATGGTTTCTTTTGAAACGGCGCAGCTGGCTTCCTTCCTCATCCTTGGGGCCCATATGTCCGTTCGCCTGTCTACATCTCCCTCCCATCTCAGATTCATTTCCATCATACCGCTGGACAAAAATATGGAAACTGCGCGAGAAATGCATACTTCAACATAAATTTAGATGTTAGCAAAGCCTGCACATTGCGCTGTTGTATTTGGCCACGAACTTCACCTGTGCGGTGTCCTCAACAGATTGAAAATATCAGTCGTGATCAGAAAAGAGTTCTGTGTAAATTGTAACTGCACTACGTCGACGCTTAGTGCACCATGTTGGTGCTCATATGGTGGTTGCTTCCGTAACCAAGGTAGCTGAAGTGCTTGGTGTTTCAAGAGGCACATACAGGGAAACCGGAAAGCATATGCTAAGTCACAACGAAAGTGTCTATTGAGTGATAGTGTCAGACGGTCATTGAAGATAATTGTGACGAAGAATAAGAGGGCGACCGTTGCAAAATTCGCTGCAGAACTGAATGTCACATTTGTGAACTCATGTCAACACCAAAACAACACGAAGGCATCTCCAGGAGCAATGAATTGCAGGGCGAGCTGCAAATTCCCAAACCAATTCATCAGTGGTGCAAATGCCAAATATAGGAAAACGTGGTATCAGAGCTGTCAGATCTGGACTATGGAGCAATAGGAGAAAGCCATTTCGTCGCATTAGTCTTGTTTCACACTGTTCTCAACTTCTGGTGAAGTTTACGTCCCAAGACTGAAATGTGACTGCGCTTGTGTGACGATTTGGGCAGTTATATAGTGGTGTTATATGGGCCTCGTGATTATTCTCCAAGCTTGCATTACTGTCATGGATTATGTAGCCATTTTGGCTGATCAGGTCCATCTCTTGATAGAACGTATGTTCCCCAGTTGCAAGTCGACAGGACCCATCTTCACACAACTGGCATCCTCAGGATGGTTTCGTGAGCACGAGGCCAGCACAGTGACTAGATCTCAATACTACTCAGTGTTTGTAGTCTTCTTTGGAGTGAAGGGTGCGTGGTCGCTGTCCAAGTCCATCGCCGTTCTCTGCACTGCAGGAAGAATGGTATAAGATTGCCTTGAAAAGAGACGACTTGTAGCTTTTTTCAGTCCAGATGGTTTTCCTACACCGTATTAGGCATGGTAATGTGTTTGCGATGGTTCCATATTTTCGTCCTCACCGATGATTCCATATTTTCGTCCTCACCCTGCACATCTCCTTCTCCTGCTTCTTTGTTTTCCTATCTCTCCGAGTACACCGCCCATTTTCATCAATATGACCACCTGTCAAAAGCCTGAATAATCACCGCTGCGAGACGTGCAGGAAGAGAGTCAGTGCGGTTCTGGAAGGTACCGGCAGCGATGTGGAGCCATGCCGACTCCAGAGCCGTGGCCAACTGAGCTACATTTCTCATTTAGGATCCAAGGCGCGAACACCCCAACCGAGGTGGTCCCGCAGACTCGACTGGGCTCTAATCCGGGGAGTCTGGTGGCCAGGGGAGTAAGGTATACTCTTCCCTGTGCTCTTCGCACAATTCACGTGCACTGCGACCTGTTTGACATGTCACATTGTCCTGCTGAGGAAAAAGGACTGCATTTAGGCGTGGACGTAATCCCCAGAGATAGATACATACATTTGTTGATTCATTGTGCATTCCATCATCACGGATCACCCAGGGAATGACCTTCGATGTGGAGCGTCTTACGATTGTTGCTGCCTTCAGACGTTTCACACAGTACATGCCAACGGCTACCTGTCCGATGGAACATAAACGTGATTCAACTGAAAAGGCCACCTGTCGCCACTCAATGGGCCTCCAGTTGCGGTATTGGTGTCCACATTCCATCCTTCACGACCGATGAACAGTAATCAGCATTAGTGCAAGAACCAGGCGCCTGTGGCAGAGGCCCATATGCAGCAACGTTTGCTATCGGTCGCTGAGGAGACAGTGGTGGTAGCCCCTTGGTGCATCTGGCGGTCAATTGCTCAACAGTTACACGTCTGCTCCTCTTGTACACATCCCCGTAGCCATCGTTCATATCTTTCTATGTGGCCTGTGGTGCTCCTCAGTCGTCTTGGCGTTGGTTTTAGATTGCGCCATTTTGCTGTGCACGATATACTTTAACCACGGCGGCACGCGAACAGTTTACAGACTTGTTCATTTCGGAAATGTTTCCACCCCTGGCCCTTTTGGACTTCAGACAAATTGCTCCGTTTCCGCATTTCGTCAACGACTACATTGTTTCCCGCGTCCACCCGACGCTACTTATATGCCCTTCACTGTTAATGCTGCCACATGCCGTCTGTAAGCTGTTATTACACGTCGACATCGAACACAGGCGTTGGTTCACATTAGTGAGACTGGACCATGTAGTTCCCAACACGCATCTCTCCATTGATCGCTGAATAAGCCGAAGTACTTAACAATATTTTTCCAGTAAAAGCCCATGTTTCACTGCCACAAGTCACAAGTGGTTTTATTTATTTAATCGTATGGCTAGGGCCTCCCCGTCGGGCAGACCGTTCGCCGGGTGCCGGTCTTTCACTTTGACGCCACTTCGGCGACCTGCATTCGATGAGGATGATAGGATGACGATGAGGACAGCGCAACACCCAGTCCCTGGGCGGAGAAAATTCCCCAACCCAGCCGGGCCCAGAGGATTGACAATCTGTCATGCTGACCATGCAGCTACCGGGAGCGGACAGTCACAAGTGGTACTATACATTCATGGTAAGCTCAGCATTTCACACACACTGGAATCGTCGTTTTGAATACTATAACACAAGCCCCGGACACTTTTAGTTTTCTATTCGTCCTTTGACATTCTCTTACACAAAACTCACAAAATGGTTATATTACTTCATTTTCAATTTGTACAATTCTCGCTGTGTTTTCTACACGTTATTGCAGTTGATTTTCAGGCTCAGTTTCAAGCTTGATCTTTTAAGTTCTTCTTTATCTGCACTAGAGATAAACGGTACAGTGTCATCTGCAAAACGAAGGTAGTTCACTCTAGTTGTAAATCATTAAGTCTGTAGTTAAAGGCTACCACGTTTGCACACTGTGTGGTGTGCATAACTGCATTTCTGCGCGTTAAGAGAAGCCAGCCTTTGTACCAGGTTAACACTTTTTCGAATAGTCTGCTATATCATCTCCTTGATCTTGTTAGGATATTAAGTTTATCATGAGAGAGCTTACTTGAATCACGCAGTAAACAGCACATGGCCGTTATGTTACGCCAAGGTCGTAAAATAAGAACCGCTGGCCACCATTAGCATTCGTTCTAACAACCTGCATTCCTTTCTCGGTGATGTCTTTCCTGACAGAGCGTGTATTTTCCTATTGGACAGTTACCAGCGACATAAGGTATCGGGTACAGTTGCTTGTAGTACATGATCATTTGATATCCAAGTCACTTCATTTGCGTGTTATCGAAACTATCAACTACTTTTCACTTCACAGTGCTTTCCAGTGTACAAATGTAGATGAAGACTCGGGATGCAGTGCAGCACCTGCTCTGCTCAGAGATCATGAACAGCGTCCTCATAACCTACAAGAATTGCGTGTCCTGCAGCAGAGGAGAGACCATAACGAATTGCAGCTTTGTGGTGACCCAAAAGTCGGCGCGAACCGTGAGCAGCGATGTACGTTCTTCTTCTTCTTGGCGCGTTTCCCACGTTTTCGGGGTTCCACACGTGTCAGGCATTCGTGCAGCTTGGATTTGGCAGTTACGCCCGTAGACATACTACCTTCGAGCTGTGTTGCATGCGTCCTCAAGTTATCGCTGATTTTCGGAGTTTTTTCGGAAAAGGAAATGTGAAATCAAATGGAGACACGTAGAAAGGTCTGTGACTCTCCTCCTGCGTGAAGCACCAACTCCGTTGCACGTCGGCGTCGATATTATGCCATGCAAACAACCAGTGCGCTAGTTCCGCAATACGGTCATGTCTGGAAGAGAATGAATGCTGAATGCTGTACCAGTACTTCTCAGCTGGTACTATAGAAGGATCATTTGGCTTAGCAAAGAAGGAAGAATAGAGTTTAACGTTCAGTCACATAAAGGTCATGAGCGACAGAGAACAAGCTGAAAGTGTGTTTGAAGGGTGGGAAAGGAAACTATCCGTGCCATTCAAAAGAACCATCCCGGCATTAGCCTAGAGCGATGTAGGGCAATCATGGAAAACCAAAGTGTGGATTGCTGAAATTGAATCGTCGTCTTCTCTAATGAGAGTCCAGTGTGCTAATCACTGCGCCACCTCGCTCGGTATTTGGTGGCGGTCTGTTATCACAATGCTGTACAATATAACATGTTCATACTCCTTATTAATCTTAAAAAGGGTTGTGTGAAATGAGGAAATGAGCTTAGATTTACTTCGGAAAATGATGGTGGACTAATTTCTAAAGTATATGTTATATTTTTAATGTGTAGAGGTCTATACCTACAGTCACTTAAACAACTGGAATTAAAATAGCTCTAGGTAATACACTGGTCATTAACCATTTATATCAGACGGCCATATTCATCCATAGAAAATAATTTTGCACTCTGACAGACAACAGGGAACACTATATATTATTTCTTATTTTTCATTGGTCGTTATCACGAAGTCGGTCTGTTAATGTGGATTTGCCATGTTAGATGTGTAAGGTGGCCAGATGCCCTTCTTGTGAACCTCCTCACTCCCCCCCCCCATTCTTCGGCCCCCCGAAACCTAAACTGTGTAGCTCATCTGTTTGCGTGTACAATGGGCCCTGTGGAACTCGGACAATATGTTCTTACAGTTTGTGAATGGTGTAACTGAGGCGGGACGTGTGTAACAGTCTGATATTCACATGGTCGTAAGTGAGGAAACACCTAAAAACAGGCTGCTCGGCACGCTGACCCTCTGTGTTTATCCAGTTTGTGGATTCGATCCGGGGCCGGCGCGCTTACTTGAATCCCGAAAACGGCGCGTTAACGCGCGCGGCTATTTCAGTGATCAATGTATGTCTTGAAAAATCAGTTTCCTCAAATATAGTCGAACCCAAGCATCTTAAAGTTAGCTTCTTGGGTTGAGTTTGTAAGCGACCCGGCGGGGATAAGCCATTCACGCTTCCCGGCCACGCCACCACTCTAAACGCACCCGTTTGTGTTTCTGGTGTTAACGGCAGCCTATGTGTGTGAGGGTAATTCCATAGTCCAGTTGCTGCTAGTATCTAATCAACACAGAGTGTAGGAAGGAGCCTCTTATTTGTTCTTGGAATGCAGACACAGGTGTGAAGGGGTCAACTGGAACGCTGATAACGTTAGTCTACAGTACAACACCGAGCAACTGTCACTTCCCAATTTCCTACATATCTAGATATTGCATAATTCGACCAGCCGCTCAAATAGAGACCCACTAAATTACAGGCCCATATCGTTAACGTCGACATGCAGCAGGATTTTGGAACATATATTGCGTTCGAACATTATGAATTACCTCGAAGAAAACGGTCTATTGAGACACAGTCAATATGGGTTTAGAGAACATCGTTCCTGTGAAACGCAACTAGCTCGTTATTCACATGAAGTGTTGAGTGCTATTGACAAGGGCTTTCAGATGGATTCCCTATTTTTGGATTTCGGGAAGGCTTTTGACACTGTACCGCACAAGGGGCTTGTAGTGAAATTGCGTGCTTATGGAATATCGTCTCAGTTATGTGACTGGATTTGTGATTTCCTGTCAGAGAGGTGACAGTTCGTAGCAATTGACGTAAAGTCATCAAGTAAAACAGAAGTGATTTCTGGCGTTCCCCAAGGTAGTGTTATAGGCCCTTTGCTGTTTCTTATCGTTGTTGATCCAGTGTGTGGATTCGATCCGGGGCCGGCGCGCTTACCTGAATCCCGAAAACGGCGCGTTAACGCGCTTGGCTATTTCAGTGACCAATGTACTTCTTGAAAAATCAGTTTCCTCAAATATAGTCGAACGCAAGCATCTTAAACTTAGCTCCTTGGGTTGAGTTTATAAGCGAACCGGCAGGCATAAGCCATTCACGCTTCCCGCATTTGGGAGACAATCTGAGCAGCAGTCTTCGGTTGTTTGCAGATGACGCTGCGTTTATCTACAAATAAAGTCATCAGAAGATCAAAACAAACTGCAAAACGATTTAGAAAAGATATCTGAATGGTGCGAAAAGTGGCAGTTGACCCTAAATAACGAAAAGTGTGAGGTCATCCACATGAGTCCTATAAGCGACTCGTTAAACTTGGGTTACACGATAAATCAGTCTAATCTAAAAGCCGTAAATTCAACTAAATACCTAGATATTACAACTACGAAAACTTAAATTAGAAGGAACACATAGAAAATGTTGTGGGGAAGGCTAACAAAAGACTGCGTTTTATTGGCAGGACACTTAGAAAATGTAACAGACCTACTAAGGAGACTGCCTACACTACGCTTGCTCGTCCTCTTTTAGAATACTGCTGCGCGGTGTGGGATCCTTACCAGATAGGACTGACGGAGTACGTCGAAAAAGTTCAAAGAAAGGCAGCACGTTTTGTATTATCGCGAAATATGGGGGAGAGTGTCACAGAAATGATACAGGATTTGGGCTGGACATCATTAAAAGAAAGGCGTTTCTTTTTGCGACGGAATCTTCTCACATAATTCCAATCACCAGCTTTGCCCTCCGACTGCGAAAATATTTTGTTGACACCGACATACATAGGGAGGAACGATCACTACGATAAAATAATGGAAATCAGAGCTCGTACGGAAAGATATAGGTGTTCATTCTTTCCGCGCGCTATGCGAGATAGGAATAGCAGAGAATTGTGGAGGTGGTTCGATGAATCCTGTGCCAGGCACTTAAATGTGATTTGCAGAGTATCCATGTAGATGTAGATAATGAGGCCACCATAAAACAGTCAGGTGCTGATGGCGCTGTCTCACACGAGAACGTGTTATCCGCGGGTCCTTTACAGTGATCACTCAACATCTGACGCTGTTCAGGCGTTTCATGTACCGTACCAGGCCTGGGAACAACACCAAACGCGAACAGCGGTAATGCTCTACAGTGTTCGTTGTACCTGTCACAGAGCATTGCACATCTAATCATTTACGTACCCACCGATGGCGTGTATGTGTCTGAAGCTACACTGATATTCGACCATGCCTTCTGGGTGCTTCACTTTTTTTATTATGCAGTATAGTATGGTGATACATATTTATTTTATCACTACATTGCAGCGAAGGGAGGTTGCCCCGTTTGCCTTAAAATCGAATTTCTTCCTCTGCATGAATGAATTGAGGGTGATTGTGTTGATGGAACCTGTATAGTATTCGGCTGAAGTGATTTACGATTACTGTGATTCAGAACGGCTGGACTCGGAATCGAACTTCACCATGTGTACTACATGGGCGCCATCTCAGATACTACAATTACAGTGGAAGATACCTTGTGTTTTTCTGTGCCGCAAGGGGGGGGGGGGGGGTGGAGTGAGGGGGTGAAAGGGGGGAGGAGGGGGAGAGCTGAGTAGGCCCAGCCAGGAGTCATACTACGCCTCGCACATTTTTCACATAATTTACTCCAGGAGGGCAGTCTGTTAACAAAGACAGGCATCATCGACTGGCAATTAACAGCCGTTGGGTCCTAACGGTTTTCCGGGCGGTGGTTAGCTGAGAGTACATGTCGAACAATTACAAACAAAGTTTACAAGAGAAAAATAGACTGATACTTCCAAACATGCGTGTCGGAGACTGACGAGAATCGCCGATGTCAGCAGCAGCATCAGCGTCAACTTGTCGTGGCGCTGGATCTGCCTTCCGCGCCATCCCCCATAGCCAACTGGCCGACAGAGCCTCCGGAGCGCCGGTGTGCACGGGAACCCTCAGAGGCCTCCCTGGCTGCAGAGACGTTTCCTGCCGGCAGCACCATCGCCGCTCCTCTCGAGCGCCCCACTGGCGATCGCTGCCTTCCCCACCAGCTGAGCACAGCAGATGCCTCGAAGAGCACAGCAAAACATTGGCATCACACAACAACCGAGAGCGCACCACACCGCAGTGGCCCACCTTCGGCGCCGCGGGACGCGGAAGATAGCGCGGCAGAGGCAGTGATCGTCTGGCGGGAGCTTATTGGCCCGTCTTTGGAACGAAGACATCGGCTATTCTGGGTGGTGTTGATTCCAAAAGTCCTCAGTAAGTTTCGGAAGGTGTGCGGCACTAGATGTCAACGTACACGTCACGTAGCTCCCGTAAATTATGAGCCGTTGGTTTCTGGGCGCATAACTGTAGCTCGATGGCGACACGGATCTGTTCTTCCTGTCGGCTTTGGTGGGCGGTGAGTTCATTATCAAGCTTCCCAAACCACTGTTTGTGCAACTGACAGTTATCCTCATGGAACATGATATAGCCGTTGGGGAAGGCACTAAGCATGAAGGGATTCGAATGTTTCGTAATAATGTTGACGTAGTCCATAGCTTCTATTACTGCCACAGGAGTAATGAATAAAGGTAGTTTCTAGGGCATGAGGCAGTTCAAGGTCACCCTCCCCCCTCTAGGTCACCTCCTCTCCCTAACGGTCATCCCGTTCCCATCTTCCATCATAACTGCGTTTCATATCTGGGGAAAAAAAAAAAAAAAAAAAAAAAAAAAAAAAAAAAAAAAAAATTGGCAACTCTAGTCAACTTGTGCTACTTAAACAATTCAAGGCAGTGACATTGAAACGCGAGCTGTCTGCGCGGTTGCACCATCTTGTTGAAAATAACCGTTTAGTATTTTACTTACAGGACTTCTCCTACGAATGGATACTGCACAAGTTGACTAGAGCTGCTAACTTTTCCCTTTTTTTTTTTTTTTTTTTTTGCTGCCGCAGATATGAAATGCAGTTATGATGGAAGATGGGAAGGGGGTGACCTTTAGGGAGAGGGGGTGACCTAGAGGGGGGAGGGTAACTTGAACTGCCCTATGCCACAGAAACTACCTTTATAGATTACTCCTGTGGTATTAATAGAAGCTGTGGACCACGTCAAAATTATTGCGAATCACTGCAGTATCGTTGTGCGTTTATTGTTTCGTTGAAAAATATGGGACCCACAATCCGACGTCTAGAAACGGGATCCAAGCACCTATTTTCACAGAATGAAGTGGTTCCTCATGAATACACAATGGATTTGCAGTTCTCCACATACGAGAATTTTGCGAGTTCATGTGCCCGGATTAATGAAACCACACATCATTAGTGAAAAACGTTTCATTAAGAATATCCCTTCCATTTTGTTGAACGAAATTTTTGAACCATTGACAATAATGCAGTCTCTTGCCATGATCAGTATTCTTCAGTTCTTGCACGACTCTCACTTTGTATGGGAATAGTTCTAATTATTTCCTTGCAGCTGTGTGGGCCGTCCCGACACTAACATCCATTTCCTGGGCGAGTTTTCTTACTGACTTGTTCGGACACATGGACATTTTATCGGAAATATGGAGTAGTTTATCCTCAGACAAAACGCTAGGACGACCACTTCTCGGTGCATCTACCACTGAACCCGTACTTTGAAATTTGTTAATCAAATCTTGCACAGTATCGCGATGTGGGAGTGCTGTCTCCGGGAAAACTGAATGTTTGACGAACTGAAACTGTGTATTTACGCCAGCTTAGAACACTTGTTCGACTAAAAACACACGTTCTTCAATGGTTAGCATTTTAACGGTGACAAAAACGAAGCAAACGAACAAAGGAACTAAATTTAAACGTTCACGTCAACACGGAACGACACACACCGACCATACTACTGAAGCTGGCTGAGATAAACGAAACAGTGGAATGTTGGGAGAGTCCCCTTAAAAGGTAGTAACACAGGCAGGCGAACAGTTATACGGTACGCGCGGCTAACAATCATACGGCACTGCGGAGAGACTTTTTGAACACCTCGTATTTTCTTCTCTGTTGCAGAGAGCTATGTTTTGTCATTGGTAGTTATTCTTGGCATACATATTCCGGTCAGCTGGACGTATTTCCCATTTGTTCGAGTATTGATGATGACAGCTATGAAATTTCCTGACACCTTGGTTACTGTGGTCCATGGAGGAATTGCGCCTGTGGCAGCTTCACCTCCATAATGGTTGGCTAGATTATTTTTCTGAAGCCGGGAGTTAGGCGAGTGGCCGGTATATCTGCACATGCACATTGATGGGGATTGGCTACTCCCACTTGGTGAGTGACCTCGTCCAGAATACAGCAATGGGCTCCATCCCACAAGATTGCAGCCTTTCTGGCGTGAATAGAGCTGCAGTGCAGTGCAATGCGTGCAGTGTGTCCACAGAGGAAACATACTGGGGTATTGTTCTCCTTCATCCAAAAGTCACTTCTTCTTGGGGCGTTCTACTCTGCGTACAAGTTAGTAGTACCTGTTGGGTTGTCATTTGGTGGCTATGGCACTGTCCGAGTTGGACAGTTCCATTCTTCCCAGTGTATTCAGTTGGTGGTGGAAAACGGTGCTAAAGACGAAGACTAAGCAGCCTTTGGTAAACCGCGTCAACTCAAGCAGCCTACGGTGAAACACCATATCAACACTGCTGATCATCCACCAGTTAGCCAGTGCTCATAAAAACTCTCGCCAGCTGATCGATGGATAATCCAACAGGAGGTGGAGAATATGCTGTAAGGTGGTAACACTGAACCGTCAGGGAGTCCTTGGTCCTCTCATGAGGTCCTTGTGAGAAGGACACCACATGCCCTTTCTGCGTCAGCTACAGATTGCTTAAAAAAATCTCAAAAAATGTCTATCCATTTCCATTCATTGATGATACACGAAACTACTTGAAAAGGAGCAAAGTATTTCTCAACTATGGACATACAGACAAACTATTGGTAAATCAGGGCTGACGCTGGCCAGAAAAATACTGCCTTGATAACTCCTGATGGCCTCTAAAAGTTTAAAGTTATACCGTTTGGATGCTCCAGCCAGCACTGAATGTATGATGAATAGCCTGTCCCGACACCTTAAGTGGACTACATGGTTTTGATACCTGGATGACATTGTCGTTTTTTTGAATACATTTGAAGAACATTTAAGTTGTCTGGTATTGTGTTGAAGTGTGTTCAAACTGTAGGCCTCTGCCTGAATCCGAGAAAGTGCCTCTTCATCACCAAAGAAACAAAAATCTTGGGAGTCTAGTGAATGGCGATAGAGTCCATCCCAATCCAGAGAAAATAAGAACAGTTACAGATTTTCCAACCCCCTCAACACACTGGTGATCTGAGAAGATTTCTCAGAACGTGCTCGTATTGTTAGCGATTCATAAATGTCTTCAGTGCCGAGGTACATCCCTTGCAAGAACTATTGCAGTGGGATGTGGAAGTTTGCTAGAACGAGATGCAAGAAGCATATTCTCTTGTCCCTACGGCAACTATCCCATCTTCTCCGGTCCTAGTACTGTATGACAAGAAAGGTTATACAAAACCTCTCACTGACGCTAGTGCTTCTTGGAAAGGTGCAGTTCCAGCGCAAATTCAGGAAGGTACTGAGAAGATGACATATTTGGCTTCCAGAGTACTCTTCAAGCCAGAGATGAAGTATTCTACAACTGAGAAACAGTTGCAGTTGCTTGGGACATCAACTGGTTGTGCCCATATTTATTTGGTAAACCATTTTCTTTTGTGACAGACTACCATTTTCTGTGCTGGCTGAACAACCTGAAGGATCTGTTGTTTCATTTGGTGAGATCGGCACTGAGGCTTCAAGAGCACAATGTCCTAGAGGTATACAAAAAAAGACTACAAACGCAAGGCTGCTGATTGCCTTTCAAGGAATCACTTTGGTGGGGCACATCAGCGTGGATGAAATCTCAACCTTTATGCAATAAATGGCATTCCTGCTGAACAAATCGAAGTCCTAGCACTGCTGGAAACAATGGGATCCTGAAGGCGGAGAAACCGAGCAAAGAATAATTCTAATTAATAAATGGAGCATTGTATAAGAGGCACTACGATTCAATGGGGCAGAAATTGTTACTCGTCATTTCAGCTCGTATATATCCTGAAGTATTTCCATGATGCTCCAAAATTTGGTCACCTGGAATTCTCTAGACATTATCAGACGCAAATACCACTAGCCATGGCTCTACCGATTCTTTGAATACTATGTTTAGCCACTGTAAGCAATAGCAAATTATGGAAGCATGTGCCACTATTACCTGCAGGACATCTGGTACCAATTCCTAGCACAGCAGTGCCATTCCACTGAACTGGCATGGACCTCTTGGGGATGTCTCCGAAGTCGACAAACGGGAATCGTTGGATAACAGTCTGCACTGGCTGTCTCACTCTCTATGCTGTCACCAAAGCTGTGCTGACTGCCACAGTTCAGGAAATTGCAAAGTTCCTTGTAAAAGACATCAGTCTGTAGCTCGAAGTACCCTGTTTGATGATCTCTGATTGTGGAAAAAATTTCCAGTCGAGACTAGTATCAGCGGTAATTTCGCATTGCGACATCCCTCACAGGATGAGAATTGCCAATCATCCATAGAAGAACGGCCGGTCAGAACACTTTAATAAGACAATGGCAGTCTCGATGTATGATCATGTTAAACAGAGAAATTGGGATACAGTACTGCCCATTGTGAAATTCGTATACAGCACAGTGAAGAAAGAAGCTACAGGTTTCACACCATTTTTTATGCCCCGAGGTCGTGAGGCCGAAACCACACTGTTCCCGTTTCAACTCAGGATGATTACGTGAAACGTTTCATCACCAGGTCCGAAGAAGCGAGGCAGCTGGCTCGTATAGAAGAGCTGGATGTCGAGGAGAAAGAGCGAGAGTGCTGTAACGCCAAGCATCCGCCAGCAAGGTACAGCCTGGGAGACTTGGTACGGAATTTTACGCCTGCGTGGAAATTGGGACCATCGGAAAAGCTACTAAAGCGCTGCTTCGGGCCCTATTGTGTCCTTCGTCGATTGTTGGACGTCACACATGAATTCGTAGAGTATGACCCTTCAACAGGAGCGCGTAAATACAGACATGTAGCCTGTGTCCTATTTATGAAGCCCTACTGCAATCCATACGCACAGATCGACGATGGAAGGCTCATGGAAACTGAAGAGCCTCTCTACGATCATGAAGCTTCGACAGGAGGGGCTACGGTCGTTGCTCATCGTAGCGTATAGGATGGAACAGCACGATCAGAAGGGGAGGATCCGCTAGCGCCGCCATACTGGGGACTATTGACGAAGTCTAGATCCAGGGTGTTGTAGCCGGCTCCAGTGAGACTTACGAAATAGAGGGTAGCTATTTCTCCAGGAGAGGGAGCAATGCAGCGAACTGTGGTGCATGCAATGTGGCATTGTGGTTATTGTCGCTGGCTGAAGTGCTGCGAGAGACCAGTACAAACCTTTGCTTGTTATTTACGGTTTATCGTTTCTGGAAGGTTCTTGAAATGTCTGATTTTGTAAGGTTTCTATATTCTGGACTATTCAATGTTTTTATAAATGACAGCAATCTGGAATGTTCGATGTTTGTATAAACAGCTGCACTCTCTGTTCAGGAAGTCAGTTCTGTTCTAGCTGTACGTTTGTATTAGTAATAAATGTGCGTTCAGTACTAAGTGTTAAACTGCATTGACGCCCCTGCCTTCGGATTTGGGCCTGATTATGGTGTAGGCGTCACATTGTTAATGACTTCACAAAAATATTTACAGTAATCTCAGACTTTTCACACATGGTGCAATTACCTATAATGATGTAGTCTCCGAAGAAAGCTGCGCAAATTATGAGTCGCACCTTGATAAGATTTCAAAGTGCTGCGAAGGTTAGCAACGTGCTTTATACTGTATGTTCAGAATGTAAAATCATGGACTTCACAATACAAAAGAACATAATGTTCTAAAACTACAGTGAGTCAGAATTGGAATCGGTGAACTCTTGCAAATATCTGGGTGTAACAATTTTTATGGATATAAAATGGGACTATCATATAGCCTCAGTCCTAGATAACACAAGTGGCAGACTGCAGTTCATTGGGAATTAATACGAAATGCATTGTTTACAAAGATGAATGCATACAAAACACTTGAACACTGCTTGAATGTTTGGGTCACGTACTACATACGACTAACAGGAGATACTGAAAGCATAAAACGAAGGGCAGTGCCAGTAATGGGGCAGGGCACGTTTCAGTGCAGTCTGCATTGTTGCCAAATCTCCCCAAAAGTGAAAGATCAAGGTCAACCCTATACCATGAGCTCCGGTGACTTACAATGACGGGACATTAAAGAAATGAGTGTTTCTATTTGTTGGGGAAGTGAACACAGCCAGCATGGTTGCCAGATTTGTTCTACAATCCAGTGCAGGGGTTCCATTGCTCTCCTTACTTGCCCTCTCTTGTCCCCTTGTGAGAGTGTTGTCCCTTGCATTCTGTTCACCGTAGCGGAAGGCTCAACATCATGAAGAGTAAGCAGCAGAGATCAGCACTAGGCAGAATAAGAGTGGAAAAAACTGACATGTGAGTATAACCTACTTCCTCTCTCATCATTCATTGTTCATGTATGTAATTTCTCAAATACTTACGATTTTTCGTTTTTCCACAGCGCAATAACCACATGATGCAGCACTGGCTGATATGTTGGATCAGGATACAGAACTGTTCGACCATCTATTGCCTGCGCCATTGTCGCTCATCTACCTGCAGCTCACAGATGTGTTACCTGATATTTCAGAGCGAGACACACGAATTTTCACTGCACCACCATTCCCTGATCCGGAGGCACACGGTCCCAGTGCACTACTGTACATTGCTGTTCGGGTAGCAGAGTACTTGTAGCATGCACACGGTTTTTATAGGCTATCTGGTAGATTGATGAACAATTTCCAGATGACGCACAGACACTTCGAGTGACAAAACTTAATCAGTACACTTCTGAGGTATTCGTAACAAAGTTCCCGAATTTACTGCCCTCCAGGAAATTTCTCATGCTCAAATTATTCTCGGGACCGAGAGCTGGCTGAAGCCCGAAGCAGAAAGCTCTGAGATATTTAGCAGATCATGAAACGTATATAAAAAATACAGATTAGACGCCATAGGAGACGTGTTTTCATTGCAGTGGACAAAAATATTGTATCCGTTGAGATCGAATTTGAGTATGACAGTGAAATTACAGGTTGACAATTATTGAACTATATGAAATAAAATCGTCCTAACTTCTGAACGGTTAGCGTTAGGACGTTCAAACTGTGTGGTTTTCCGCAGGGCATGGTGAGAATTAGTATGCGTTTTATGGTTCGGTTTGACGACGAAGCCCACTTTCATTTGGATGGGTTTGTCAACAAGCAAATCTGGCGCATTTGGGGGAGTGAGAGTCCACATTTCGCGATGGAGAAATCTCTTCACCCTCAGCGGGTGACTGTGCGGTGTGTAATGTCCAGTCACGGAATAATCAGTGCGATATTCCTTGGCGGCACTGTCACTACCGAATGGTACGCAAAGGTCTTGGAAGATGATTTCATCCCCATTATGCAAAGTGACCCTGATTTCGACAAGATGTTGTCCACGAAAGACAGAGCTCCACCGAAGCAGTAGAGTGTTTGATGTCGTGGAGGACCAGCTTATGAACTGCCTTCTGGCTCTGGGGTAGCCAGAGGCCACTGGCATGGGCCTCGATTAGCCGCCGTATTCTCCGTATCTAAACGCATACGACTCCTTTTTGTGGGGCTATATTAAAGACAAGGTGTACAGCAACAACCCAAAAACAACTGCTAAGCTGAGAACACTCATTCAGGAGGTCATCGACAGCATCGATGTTTCGACACTTCAGCAGGTTACGCACAATTTCACTATTCCTCGGAGCCACATCATCACCAATGAAGGCAGGCACATGGAACACATCATTACCTCAATCCGAATATCTGTAGGGACGTTAAAGTGTTGAATAAAGTGTGTGCATGCCGTGGTTTGAAACTAATTTACATTTTTTCATATAATTCAATAACTGTCACCCTGTGTCTGGTCGCGTATAGCGTGTCTAGGAGAAATCAACTTAATTGTTGGGTGTTTTTACCAGCCACCCGATTCCGCTGCGACAGTTTTAGTCATTCAAAGGTCTACAGTCAGTAACATGGAAATACCCAAATCATGCGATATTAGTTGCAGGCGACCTTCACGTACTGAGGATATACTGATGATCTAGGGATTCATTGCCGCGGGTACAGGGAGACTGCCTTGCGAAGTACTTTTGAATACGTTTTCTGAAAACTGCCTTGAGTAGCAAGATGACGGCTTAAATGCAGCGGAAATATTTTAGACCGCATAGCTACGAACAGGCCTGCCCTTGTCGATGGTATCAGCATAGAGACAGGGGTTAGTGACCATGGTGTCACCACAGTGACTGCGATTACTGAAGTTAATAAATCAATCAAGAAAGCTAGGAGAGTACAGGGTGTTACAAAAAGGTACGGCCAAACTTTCAGGAAACATTCCTCACACACAAAGAAAGAAAATGTGGACATGTGTCACGCTTACTTTCCATGTTAGAGCTCACTTTATTACTTCTCTTCAAATCACATTAATCATGGAATGGAAACACATAGCAACAGAACGTACCAGCGTGACTTCAAACACTTTGTTGCAGGAAATGTTCAAAATGTCCTCCGTTAGCGAGGATACATGCATCCACCCTCCTTCGCATGGAATCCCTGATGCGCTGATGCAGCCCTGGAGAATGGCGTATTGCATCACAGCCGTCCACAATACGAG
Source organism: Schistocerca gregaria (assembly GCF_023897955.1). Taxonomy (NCBI): domain Eukaryota; kingdom Metazoa; phylum Arthropoda; class Insecta; order Orthoptera; family Acrididae; genus Schistocerca; species Schistocerca gregaria. The sequence continues at coordinate 291,414,263 of NC_064921.1, read as the reverse complement.
CACGAAGAGTCTCTACATTTGGTACCGGGGTTGCGTAGACAAGAGCTTTCAAATGCCCCCATAAATGAGATCAGGAGAGCGCGGAGGCCATGGAATTGGTCCGCCTCTACCAAACCATCGGTCACCGAATCTGTTGTTGAGAAGCGTAGGAACATTTCGACTGAAATGTGCAGAAACTCCATCGTGCATGAACCACATGTTGTGTCGTACTTGTAAAGGCACATGTTCCAGCAGCACAGGTAGCGTATCCCGTATGAAATCATGGCGGTGAATCGAGGAAGTACAGTAGATACTGACGAAACTAAAATGAGCTCTAACATGGAAATTAAGCGTTTCCGGACACATGTCCACATAACATATTTTCTTTATTTGTGTGTGAAGAATGTTTCCTGAAAGTTTGGCCGTACCTTTCTGTAACACCCTGTATTCCCGCTAGAAAGAGCAGATAAGCAGTTGTTAGCATCCCACTCGGACAGGATACTGACATCATTTATTTCCAGTGTGATGTACGTAGCGGAATTACAGGTGAATTTTAAACGGATTGTAAATCGTGCAGTTTTTTTTTTCCTTGGCACGATGGTACCTACCAACAGGACAATGCAGCATGTCACACAGCTCGCAAAGTGCATTTGTGGTTTGAAGAACACCAGGGTCAGTTTACCATATTACCCTGGTCAAAAGACCCCTGCATTAAAACAAAATCTATTATCTGTGGGAACATCTTAATCGGACTGTTCTTTCCATGGATCATCAGCCAAGAAACCTGTCCGTGGCACTGGGGTTTGCACAGCTCCACACCCCTGTCAGTACCTTTCAGAACCTCACTGATTTCTGTTCCTGCACGTCTCGCAGTGGTCTATGCTGTAAAAGGTGGTGTACAATCACATTAAAATGGTGGATCCATGCAAGCAGAAATTTAATGTAGGCGATTTAGTATGTCTTCCAAAGTTATGTGGCATATGAGAAATCTTACCTACCGAACTGGTCAACAGAGATATTTATGGTTTCCAAAGTGCAGAGAACAACTCTCTTCAGGTGAAGAAATTTGTGAGAGTTCTTACACTGAAGAATTACATAGAAGATCGGAAGTGGATGTGTTTCTGTAGAACATGTCGTAAGACGTCACAGGAACAGGGCTTCAGTTAAATGGCTTAGCTTCTGATCATTGGCTCATGATTTAGAATATAACAGGGTGGCTTAAACCGTTCAGTAGCGTAAAATGAGTAGTAGGGACAGCGTCAGAGGTGGTGGCGGTATTCTCAATAAACTGCAAGTGGAATTACACATTCCTAGACATAACTACCGTCGACTGAGAACAAAGCTTCAAAACCGACTAGGACTTTATGAAAAAGAAGATTAACCTATTGGAAACGGCATGCAAAAAACGCAGTATTGCAAACACTACAAATAAAGATCTCCCAGGATGCCAAGATACAAGCAGAATTTTAGCTGCCGTAGCTACAGAAATACGCAGAAGAAGAAACATTGGTGTAGGGCAGCATTTGCAATTAGCAAAACAATGCTCCCCAAACTTAAATTGAGTTTTGGACCAGTTACAAACGCCGCTCATCATGCACTAAAGACAAACAAAGATCTGTCGGATGTTTAAAAATTTTGCATTTAATCAGCGCTCGTAGTGGCTAAAAGTGTCCTGAAACAGAAATGGACAAGAGGAAGAAGAGGATTGAGAAAACGGCTACAGTTCTGCTAATACCTAAGACATCTGATGGAATTATTCCATTTCTAATTCCTGCACTACAAAGTATTTCAGTGATTGGCTCTTTAGCTGGAGGGACGGTACCAATTGCCTGGATATTGAAGGATGCGTAAAGTGACAGGAACAGCTTGACAAGACGAAAAGACACAAGAGAACGAAGGAATCAGAGGCTATCTGGAAAAGATTATATTTGAAACAGCATAACAAAGTGTATGGACTTTCATTTTAACAAATTCCTAGCCACACTACCCAAGAGACCATTTACAAATAACTATCTGCTTAAACTCGTTAAAAGTAAACATTCCGAGGGGATTTTGTGCATTGTTCATGTAGAGTACGATGCCGAAGACTACATACCAATCTAAAGAATGCAGGACTGTAAATTTAAAAGTTGCCAGAGGAATTGAAACTCACCGTGTTTGCGTATATTAAAAATCTAGAATGACATCTACTGTATTGACTTGTTTGGTGACTTACAGTTACCAGAAGAATTGCGCCAAAACTTTGCCAATAGACATATGTTATAAAATTTTCGATGTTATCAAAACTTCGGTACATATTTGCTTTGTCATTTCAGCCCCATGTTTCTTCTGACGAGTGCATAAAAACAAGTACCATGCACATCACCCTATCAGTTGAGGTTTAGAAGTGATGCCATACACTCTGAATTTCTATGTACAACTTACTTTCTACCAATCTGTTGAAGCACAGCCGATTGGAGTACTGCATTGACTGGGGACGTATAACAGCATATCACTGAGGCAAATAATAATTAACATTTAGGATCTGATGGTAAAAAAGTGGAAATACCACCTGGCATACAAGATACTGAGGATTTAATAGCATTTTGAAAATAGAACTTAAAAGGGATTGTACTGTATTCAAACGACAGTGCACTTAAATCGGAAATAAGGACAACGGAGGCGACAATAGGCTTTACACAGGAAGGTTCAATACCACTGCCACCAGATTTCGCAAAAATTCAAGTTTTGGCAAGGAGTCCCAGTAAATTTTACGTCAGCTTAGCCAGTAGATATACGATCAGTCAGTACAAATATTGTCAAGTGCAGTATCATAAGAAACGTGTATCACAATAAAAAACTGATTCATGCAATATCTGGATTATCTGTTGCATTCGGTCCACGGTATAAGATTGTTGAGATTCCCACCAACCCCACATACCTTCCTGTGACTGTCCAGCCATTAGTCCACCTCAAGTTGCCTATTGAGGACCAAGACAGGTGCTTAGTCGACTTTTGTGGTGAAGAGATCGTGATATGCTTCCATCCAAAGCAGACCGGGCGTAAGTCATAAAACCAGTGTATACAACCATCAGTACGCCACTTTGCAGCGGGGACACAACGTTTAACGCAGAACAACAACCAATTCCTTAAATCGCTGGCCTTGAAACCCTGTAATGACATCACTCGATATAACTGCCCCAGTAGAATATAACACTCAAATTGTATGTCAGGAATACTTCTCATATAAATACACTCCTGGAAATGGAAAAAAGAACACATTGACACCGGTGTATCAGACCCACCATACTTGCTCCGGACACTGCGAGAGGGCTGTACAAGCAATGATCACGCGCACGGCACAGCGGACACACCAAGAACCGCGGTGTCGGCCGTCGAATGGCGCTAGCTGCGCAGCATTTGTGCACCGCCGCCGTCAGTGTCAGCCAGTTTGCCGTGGCATACGGAGCTCCATCGCAGTCTTTAACACTGGTAGCATGCCGCGACAGCGTGGACGTGAACCGTATGTGCAGTTGACGGACTTTGAGCGAGGGCGTATAGTGGGCATGCGGGAGGCCGGGTGGACGTACCGCCGAATTGCTCAACACGTGGGGCGTGAGGTCTCCACAGTACATCCATGTTGTCGCCAGTGGTCGGCGGAAGGTGCACGTGCCCGTCGACCTGGGACCGGACCGCAGCGCCACACGGATGCACGCCAAGACCGTAGGATCCTACGCAGTGCCGTAGGGGACCGCACCGCCACTTCCCAGCAAATTAGGGACACTGTTGCTCCTGGGGTATCGCCGAGGACCATTCGCAACCGTCTCCATGAAGCTGGGCTACGGTCCCGCACACCGTTAGGCCGTCTTCCGCTCACGCCGCAACATCGTGCAGCCCGCCTCCAGTGGTGTCGCGACAGGCGTGAATGGAGGGACGAATGGAGACGTGTCGTCTTCAGCGATGAGAGTCGCTTCTGCCTTGGTGCCAATGATGGTCGTATGCGTGTTTGGCGCCGTGCAGGTGAGCGCCACAATCAGGACTGCATACGACCGAGGCACACAGGGCCAACACCCGGCATCATGGTGTGGGGAGCGATCTCCTACACTGGCCGTACACCTCTGGTGATCGTCGAGGGGACACTGAATAGTGCACGGTACATCCAAACCGTCATCGAACCCATCGTTCTACCATTCCTAGACCGGCAAGGGAACTTGCTGTTCCAACAGGACAATGCACGTCCGCATGTATCCCGTGCCACCCAACGTGCTCTAGAAGGCGTAAGTCAACTACCCTGGCCAGCAAGATCTCCGGATCTGTCCCCCATTGAGCATGTTTGGGACTGGATGAAGCGTCGTCTCACGCGGTCTGCACGTCCAGCACGAACGCTGGTCCAACTGAGGCGCCAGGTGGAAATGGCATGGCAAGCCGTTCCACAGGACTACATCCAGCATCTCTACGATCGTCTCCATGGGAGAATAGCAGCCTGCATTGCTGCGAAAGGTGGATATACACTGTACTAGTGCCGACATTGTGCATGCTCTGTTGCCTGTGTCTATGTGCCTGTGGTTCTGTCAGTGTGATCATGTGATGTATCTGACCTCAGGAATGTGTCAGTAAAGTTTCCTCTTCCTGGGAAGTGTATTCCTTCAGGAGTGTATTATACTCTAGCATTATTTAACTAAAATGATGTACTCTGGACTGTTACGCAGCATCTTCCATTTCAAACAAGAGTTTCCTGAAAAAAGGATGGTAGCACTACAGTGGCATCAAAGCTTACATATAAGGCTTTAGCACTGCTATTTCAAGAAATAAGGTACGAAGTAAACAGGGTTGTGATTGATTGTACATGTAATGAAGATATAATATCAACCGTTAAAACTACGTTGCTGCATCGACCTCAGACTTGACTGGTTTAGAAAACGTAGGATATTTTATAAATGAACCGATGAGCAGCACAAAGGCTGAGTACAGACATTTTAGTGCATGCATACCTCTTAAGCACCTGATGGGTTATTTTGAAGATATGAAATGCGTTATTATGCACACTAAGCAAGATTCTTTTATAGCAAGAAGTGCAACTAGTAACAACTCATACATTCTAGGAAGTGCTGAAGAGAACGAGATTACCATTGACAAAATTATATGGAAAATACCTCAGATCATAGTATCAGACAAGGCACGCTTGAGACTTTTCAGAGTTCTAAATGCTAATATTTATCTGCCGTTAACTTTTTGTTCATGGAAGCTCTTTGAATACCGCACGCTACCAACTGCATTCAAGAAAACCTGGGCTGTTAAAACATTCATTCAAATAGGAACACCATGGTTCATCACACTTTCTTTTCACACCGACATTAAGAAAAACCTAAGAAAGGATTTTATCATACTCGACAATTCTAACTGAACTAATGCTCTAGTCTATATTAACTCAGAGTTTTATCCATATGAGGACTTACTAGTAGAATGGGATCAAAACATAAGAAAAAAGTATAATGTATGATATGTACACAACGTTTTGCCATTATTACTAAGAGAGCGTTAAAGAAGAGGAAAGATGTCTGCTCGCTCCAAGAAATTTAGTGATCTAGCTCCCGTTATTGTTATAGATTGCTCAAAACAGACGAAATAACTGAACTGGGACTGAAAGATGTCTAATAGAATTTGAATCTTCTACCAAATTTCCTATCTGCCACTGCATCTTCTGCCTTAGTGCTGCATGGACATGTCATTAATAACTCATCGATCTTAATAACTGTGCTATGAGTTGCATAAATAAGCAAGTGTTACGCCACATCTAAAGCATTTCACGATGGCACCTCCAGGTGTGAGCTTTACTATGGACTTTCAAGGCTTGAATGACGAATCCGGCAGGTTTGTACTTAAGGATATTGCTTTTACTGCGCTCAGAAACAGTGGAGGCGTATAAACGAAATTTTCCGTAAATATCGATCCATCAAAGCCTTTCAAGAATGTGAAATGCGCCAAAGCATGACAAACTGAGTTATGGTTAACATCTTTTCACCATTCAGTATGGTAATATGACCCTAACATACCTTACGAAGATATCGTGACATCGCTTCGAATATTCGACTACACAGACACAATTATTTATGTCAAAGGTCGCGAGAAGATGTCATGAGTGAGCGGTATGTACAAGAAAGACGCTATCTGGAACTTCAAATCATACAAGTGCGCACTCCTCTGACAGCACAAGAAGAAGTATGGTGAAGAAAATCGTGTTATGTACACATCAGGCAAGGTAAAATTACTTAAAAGTTCGATGACAAATAAATTATTTTTAATAAAAATACGATGTATTGTTTATTCAGTTTCTCCTCCTCCACATGGCTGAATAAACTTCTGTACATGTACAGGTAAGGATTTATCCATAATTTGTAGACAGCTTCGTCAAGTACAGGTGACAGAATTTTACTCAGTTTGCTGATGCATCTTTGGAATAGGTAGTGGTCACATGCAGCCTTCTTCCAAGGTCAAACACGGAAGCCCACACAATTATCATGTAAACTGAGTCGTCTTAAGTAGATGGAAACCACAAATTCTTTTCTGCACTTAGGTTCACGATTGTTGCAAAAACAGAATAGTTCCTGCAACAACTGCAGAGGTGTTGGGACCCTGGCACCAGCAGGAAGTGGCAGGCTGTGACATGTAGAGCGAGGCAGTCTTATCTGATAGGTGAAGCGATGGCGGCTGGCTGACTCCAGTAACAGTGATGACCGGCTGCTTTCTTTGCCAGCGGCAGCAACTGGTTGCGACCTCAGGAGGTAACGCCAGCTAGTCCTAACCTGTTGTCACCATCCTGTACAACAAAACACTTGTATCGTTTCAGGTGGCCTATAACCTCTTGCCACACAGAGACATGAGACTGTAGCTTCATTCAGACAACTACACATAACGGTTCAAACCCGCGTCCAGCCATCCTCATTCAGGTTTGCCGTGATTTCACTAAATCGCTTTAGGCAAATACCGGGATGGTTCCTTTGAAAGGCACAGCCGATTTCCTTCCCCAACCTTCCCTCATCTGATGGGACTGATGAACTCGCTATTCGGTCGCCTCCCCACATATCAACCAACGTACAACAACTACACATAAATTCTGCATAAACCGGTGCTGTACCATAATGAGACTCATGTCATGCACCATATTGCGGCTGGGAGACATGCATAACAGCCATAAGTTTTTGCCACTATCATTACAAATTTATTACCCAATTATCACTATGGTACGGTCGTGATCGACTCCACAAACATTCCATGAAATGAGGCTCGTGTCATACATCAGATAACAGCTGGAAGACATACATATCTAACAGATAGAAGCTACGCAGCAGTATTCTTTTCCCAAGACCTTCTCGGACATTTTACCGCAATTAAGAACAAAAACAGGCTATAGATATTGCGCTGTGATTTGTTTCTGGCTATAATTTACTCATGCGTACATGGACCATTGCATTCATTCACACGAAAACATCGTAAATTATTTCACTCTATTAACCTGCACATGTATTTCTAGGAGGCGTTATTATTTTAGCAGGCTCTCTTATGTGACTGACCAGGAAAATGGTCAGAAATCTGTTCCATTGGCAAGGATTTGAACCTGATGATGATGATGATGATGAGTCCCATACTCCGTTTACCGAGCGTAGGGGAGCGACGCGGGAGACCCGCGCCGCCATACTAGGCAAGGTCCTAGTGGAGGTGGTTTGCCATTGCCTTCCTCCGACCGTAATGGGGATGATTGATGATGATGATGAAGACGACACAAACACCCAGTCATCACGAGGCAGGTGAAAAATCCCTGACCCCGCCGGGAATCGAACCCGGGACCCCGTGCTCGGGAAGCGAGAACGCTACCGCGAGACCACGAGCTGATTTGAACCTGTGAACACATAAAGGCAGGTGCATGCAAGCACCTACCTTTCCCCACCGTCAATTTCAGAGCGGGTGAATATTTAAGGTACCTCTCTGCTGATTGGTTCAAATGGCTCTGAGCACTATATGGCTTAACATCTGAGGTCATCAGTCCCCTAGAACTTAGAACTGCTTAACCCTAACCAAGCTAAGGACATCACACATATCCCATGCCCGAGGCAGGATTCGAACCTGTGACCGTAGCGGTCGCGCGGTTCCAGACTAAAGTGCCTAGAACTGCTCGGGCACAACGGCCGGCTCTGCTGACTGAACTCACTTTTTTGTGTTAGACTGTTCACTAACACTGTCAGTTATGAAACACTCATTTGATAAACGTGGTGGGAGTGCTGACAATGCAAACAGACGCCCTTGTTTGGTTGACTACATTGGAGGTTCGCATCTTAAAATGCTGTGTGCATGTGAATTTTCTGTTGTTACTGATGACAGTCTACTATCACAGCTGTTTGGTGATGATGTGATGAACGTAATGCTGATAGAGATTATTGGTGGAGGTGGCTGGTTAGGGGTTGATTAACCAACACCATTAACCGATAATGATTATGTCCATTAGAATATGTCTTAATGTGGATAATTTTACAGTGGCTATGACATTTTATTGTTTTTATTCAGGATTATTGAGTGAGGGTATTATCACAGAGCCCAGTCCACAGGTTGTACACACACACAGCCCAAATGAGCCAGCTGCAGAAGGTCATTTTGGTATGTAACACGCACCTCTCTCTATGTGTGTATATATTTTACATTTAACAGAGACATTATTTAACGTTGCATTAACGGTGACCCTAAGGGTTATTTAAAGCTCGCTGATCTAAGAAGTATAGAGTCTGCTTTCAATCATTTACCTAGTTTCACCAGCTCTGTTCATCAAACTATTTGAAAGGGTTGTTTCATGGACATGAACTGTTCATGTATACTACCATTGTATGTTTTATAAGATTTTTTGTTGTTGTAAAAATAAATATTGTTACGAATTGCTCAGGATACCAATGTATGCTTACCTGTGATGTCTTTTTTGTGTTGTGATAATAAAATGCTACAAAGCTTATAGTTCGGTGCCTTCCACTCAAGGATCCTTGCAACCAAGCAAATCCACTCAGAAGATAAAAGTAGCCAAATCCAGAGCCACTACCCTTTCGATGATGTTGTTGTTTGATGATGATGATTATGATGATGATGATGCAATGTATGTTAATGCTGAAATTAAGGCTGTGTTTAGCTGAATACCAAAATTGCAACCACTTGGTAATGGTATGAAATCTATGTGGAACAATACCGATATCAATGAATTCCTACATAAATACAAGAAATTTTTTGCGCCTGCTTATATCTATTGTGTTTTTTGGGATCATCACACATTGTTGTGCGCTGATTCGATGACGTATTCTCTGTGCCCAAGTACATTGATGAAGCATTCATCATGTTGTGGACCAATGACCACGCCTCAGCTGCCGATGTTGCAATCACTGGCTAGTAATACTCACCCGTCAACTAGGAGCAGCTCTCTTCCCTGTCCTATCTTTTTAGGACAGTAGCACCAGGTTAGTCATATGCCACCTTGAAGTTATGCTGTGACTGCAGGTGCATTTAAGGGAAGGATCTCATACCTGCATAGACAACTCTGCTGCAAGTTACCAAGACCCTACTCGTTTCCTGAACACGTGTATACCTGTTAAAAAAATTGCCTACAATCCACAGTGATCCACCATTAAGTGCTATACGACTGTAAGCTGTGGACTAACACACCTGCCCCCCAAACAAGATGATAATAGTATGGGAGAGAAAACCATTGTCTGTATTAGGCGAGAAAATGCTGTGGTATTGTGGGGTGCCTCAATTACTGAATAGTTCCGAGACTTTACTTTCAGTGTCATACTGGGTCAGTTTTCTGAAATGGAAGTAAGAGGTTCCAGAAAGGCACTCAGCTGTAAAATCCACCTTGATAAACACGCGTTTATTTATGATATATTAAATGGGGGCTAGCCACAACCCACTTTTGCAGGATATAGCTAAAGAATGTGGCTGTGTTAATGGCCAAAATCAAGAGTACAAATTTTGCTTTGCTAGGTCAATTTTGGCATCCGAGATAATTACACAAATGATGCTCAGTGTTTTAGCAAACACTATGTATGTAATAATATTCGTGTGTATTATAACTTCGATGGTATCAATTTCCCGGTTAAACCTCAGAATACACCTAACTTTGAGAGGTAGAATCTGGATATACCAGGCCGCACTTAAAGCCTGAAGCAAGAAGAAAGCAAACGTCAAGAAGACCACAATGTACAGTGTGAGATTCCTGGCTGTGGCCTCCAGTATTTTATCTTGCTAGAAGTTCGCAGCTTGACACGTGAAGTAGCATATGCTACAAAAGTGGAGTGAGGAACAATCAGCACATGGTACAGTATGTGCCATTCCCGTGGAAGAGTCCGTCAATTGCACTGAACTTGCTTCTGATTGGTCGGCACATTCGGGTGTTAGGCGCCGAAACGCCTAACTTCTCTTATTAATTATTTATATACTTTTCATTGTGTTTAACCCAGGTTTCAGTATGACAATCTCTCATGGTTGCCCTATGAGTCTGCCGTTTTTGTTTGTGAAATTTCTCTAGTTTTGAGAAACAGAAGAGTAATGATATTACAACCGAAGTACCTCCGAGATCTTCGGGTGGCTTTGGCGCGCCTGAGAGACGAAGTACTACGGCTGCGCTAGTCGCTCTGTTTCGAGTGTTCTTCAGAGCCGGAGGTGTGTCTCTGTTTCGGACGGACATGTCGTTCTCTACATCGAAAGTCGTCAGAAAAGTTACTGCACTATTAAGAAAGCGTTGTCGAGTATTGTAGAAGACAGAGTAAAAAGTGGAATTTTAAAATACTAACAAACAGGATACATTAAAGAAAAAAAAGGTTCAAATGGCTCTGAGCACTATGGGACTTAACATCTAAGGTCATCAGTCCCCTAGAACCTAGAACTACTTAAATCTAACTAACGTAAGGACATCACACACATCCATGTCCGAGGCAGGATTCGAACCTGCGACCGTAGCGGTCGCGCGGTTCCCGACTGAAGCGCCTAGAACCGCTCCGCCACACCGGCTGGCTACATTAATTCGAGGTGTCGCCTACCATCATTTCCTGCACTACAGATCTTGCCCTCTGTTGACACAGAGACTAACCTGGGCAAGTGGCATCCCACAAAAAAAGCACAAACACAGGTTCAAGTTCGAGATGACAGCATAGCAGCCTCCGACGTAGAAGATCCCACGACCAATGAGCTGTCTTCTGCGCTGGGGACACAACTTTAGAAGATGACAGATTGTGGAAAGAACGGTTATAGACTCTTATTCAATCTCTACACATGTCTTCAGCCTCCAGATCTGACTTTCAACAGAACAAGGTTTTAGCATAAAGGTGTAGGACGTCTCCACTTTTGCAAAGTAGCTGCTCAGTGTAAGCAACATTTAAATTCGTTGCTTTTATTCTGGGAGAAAGTCGACATCAAATCTGGATCAAAACACATTCCACCATCTTCCCTCCTAATTCAGAAAAAAACTAAACACATCATTGTTGGTCTAGATGTCTCAACCCATTTACTATGAGAGAGAAATGAGCAACACATGTGATGGATTGCTCTGCACAGGAATAGGAAAAAGTGGAATGCATTCTCAGGCAGACAAGTCTTAAATTTTAAGGGTACCTACCATCAGGAGTATTGCCTGTTTGTAGTATACATTGATTTCAGGTGCCTCCTAGCTCCTGTGGCACGTTTTGAGGATGATCCCACTGCCACCTGTAGTGTCTTCACAGAGCGACACATGCCGTACGTGGTGGCACACCGAACTGTGTGAACATGTGACTCTAGTCTTAACAATTTCAATTCATATGTCAGGAAAAATTCTGTGAGGTGTCTGCTCTTTCAGCTTGAACAACTTGCAAGGAATGTTGACTGGATTTATCTCAGCAACATTCCCATGACCAAAATGCAGTAAAATTTGTACAAGAAAGCAGTTCACTGTCATATTTGTGGGCTGCCGCCCGACAGAAAAGTAGCAACTCCACGTAGAGACCACTCTCATTTAATGAGAAAGTCACACAGTGCACTACTCACTACACGCAACTTGAAGTACCAACTACCACAACACATACCCATCTTTTTTTCATAATTTGAATGAGTGTGATGTTCGCTTCTTTGTTGAGCACTTGGCTGATTTCCGCTTCAGAAGTGATAAGGTTCATGTCCTGCCTAAGAAACTTTAAAAACACATCTCATTCTCGAAGAACATTGCACTTCGCCTTCTAGACTCCCTACGTCTTACGCTCACACTGTTTCAGAAACTTATTGAAACACTGTGTTAGGAGAACATGCACATACCTCAGGAGGCACATTCTGATGATGCAGAGTTGCAGCTCATGATGAAGAATGAATCTTCCCATACGAATATTTAGTTTGGATGGAGAGACCCAATGAAACCACACTGTCTTACATAACTGCGTTCACCACGTATCTTACAGGCAATGCCGTAATGAAAGTGATGTTTGTCATCCCTAATTTAGGGGAATATGTAAAGCTTCTATGTACACACACTCGATCTAGCCTTTTGTTACACTGTACCAAGGCTTTCGTGGGACGCCATGTTGAAAATGACATTACGTCGACAAGCTTCACTTTTTCGAACCTGGGATTCATGGGAGATTTTGTCAATCTGTCCAGTAGATATGTCAAGGCAAATAACCCTCAAATGAGTGAGGAGTTCAGCGCATCTGGCAATTTGAGTTACAACCTATACTTGAACCGAAGAACTTTGCATCCGCTTAATTAAATGCTGGACAAGGTTTAAATGCTGGACAAGGTAAGCAAGAGCTCGGGAGTGGTAAGGTCTGGCAGCCCAGAAAACAACTTTAAAATTCTTATAAGACATTTATTTTAACCAAGAGACGTCTTGCAAGGAAATTTGACTTGGTGCAACGACCAAATGAGGCCACAGATAAAAATATATCCCTTTTGCAAAATTAAAGAAAAAGGATGATAATAAATTAACTTTTATAACACCAAATTTGATCTGACAGCACAAGAAACCTTAAAGGAAAAATGTTTGAACTTCTTGTAAGATAACTTCAATGTTAACTGAATCAAAACTTATACTCACTGAACTAAAATGCAAGAAATAATTTTACTGAATCGAAAGAGTCATGTAAAGTGAAGACTAATAAGTAATAAACTAACATATGACAACATAAGATAGGTGTTTTACAACATGAAAATTCTGCGGATGATACACTTTTTCAAATGAAAATAATTGTACGCATATCAGTCTCGACAGAACGAATACAAATAGATTTTTGCACCATCATACGAACCAGCGAAACAGCAGAGTGACACTTATAAACAATGATGAGAATCCTTCTTGACACTAGAACACACCAGTACTATAATAAATAATGCAGTCAAGTTCCCAGTGACATAGCAACTGAGAACAATTAGCTATAAATTTAGCTGAATCACTGCAATTAGTACAATCCGTGAAGTGTAGAGCGAAATTTTAAAATAGCGTTTCAAGAGACATCAGATCATGACCAGAAACATAACTGAGCCAACATAAGCTTTGCTTGAGTTTGTTTCACATTATACAATAGTACCAACACCTCACAGAGAAGGCGCAGATCAATTAGGTGAAACCGCAACCAGCGTGTGGCTTTAACAGGAGCACAACGAGAAGCCAACTAGATATCAGGGAACACAGTGTTCAATGTTTTCAAATTCAAATCCTCACCATCAACAACGACCAGCGTGCAGTCGCTCTGATGCAGATGCAGACTGACGTTTAACATGGTCCTTATATCAACAACGGCTCAACTCCAAAACGATCAGGAGCATGTATAGCAGAAAATAAAATTACTTCTCAAGGCTGCACATCCACGTAGAGCTCCACCACCAACAGTCACTGGCTGCCCTAATTTGCTGTGTCTAGTAAACTGACTGTGAGAGCCACCCTCTTCGTGGACGAAACTCGCACTCCTCCTGTAGGCTCGACCGCACTGCCATCTTGAGGTCAGATACAAAGCTCATGAGGCACGCTACCCAAACATCTTTTGTACGAGATCAACTACTTTGATACAACAGGGTTGATTCGAGCCGACCATCACTCAAACCCTTAAGGGTGTGCATGGAACAATCTCTCCCAATTGGAGGATTTTGATGGCTCACCAATGAAGAAATCGTTGGATCAGTTAAATTGGAGGATGTGGCTGCAGATAATGCTGTAGGACATATGGAGGAGGAACTGGCATATCCTGATACACTCCTGGAAATGGAAAAAAGAACACATTGACACCGGTGTATCAGACCCACCATACTTGCTCCGGACACTGCGAGAGGGCTGTACAAGCAATGATCACATGCACGGCACAGCGGACACACCAGGAACCGCGGTGTTGGCCGTCGAATGGCGCTAGCTGCGCAGCATTTGTGCACCGCCGCCGTCAGTGTCAGCCAGTTTGCCGTGGCATATGGAGCTCCATCGCAGTCTTTAACACTGGTAGCATGTCGCGACAGCGTGGACGTGAACCGTATGTGGAGTTGACGGACTTTGAGCGAGGGCGTATAGTGGGCATGCGGGAGGCCGGGTGGACGTACCGCCGAATTGCTCAACACGTGGGGCGTGAGGTCTCCACAGTACATCGATGTTGTCGCCAGTGGTCGGCGGAAGGTGCACGTGCCCGTCGACCTGGGACCGGACCACAGCGACACACAGATGCACGCCAAGACCGTAGGATCCTATGCAGTGCCGTAGGGGACCGCACCGCCACTTCCCAGCAAATTAGGGACACTGTTGCTCCTGGGGTATCGGCGAGGACCATTCGCAACCGTCTCCATGAAGCTGGGCTACGGTCCCGCACACCGTTAGGCCGTCTTCCGCTCACGCCCCAATATCGTGCAGCCCGAATCCAGTGGTGTCGCGACAGGCGTGAATGGAGGGACGAATGGAGACGTGTCGTCTTCAGCGATGAGAGTCGCTTCTGCCTTGGTGCCAATGATGGTCGTATGCGTGTTTGGCGCCGTGCAGGTGAGCGCCACAATCAGGACTGCATACGACCGAGGCACACAGGGCCAACAGCCGGCATCATGGTGTGGGGAGCGATCTCCTATACTGGCCGTACACCTCTGGTGATCGTCGAGGGGACACTGAATAGTGCACGGTACATCCAAACCGTCATCGAACCCATCGTTCTACCATTCCTAGACCGGCAAGGGAACTTGCTGTTCCAACAGGACAATGCACGTCCGCATGTATCCCGTGCCACCCAACGTGCTGTAGAAGGTGTAAGCCAACTACCCTGGCCAGCAAGATCTCCGGATCTGTCCGCCATTGAGCATGTTTGGGACTGGATGAAGCGTCGTCTCACGCGGTCTGCACGTTAAGCACGAACGCTGGTCCAACTGAGGCGCCAGGTGGAAATGGCATGGCAAGCCGTTCCACAGGACTACATCCAGCATCTCTACGATCGTCTCCATGGGAGAATAGCAGCCTGCATTGCTGCGAAAGGTGGATATACACTGTACTAGTGCCGACATTGTGCATGCTCTGTTGCCTGTGTCTATGTGCTTGTGGTTCTGTCAGTGTGATCATGTGATGTATCTGACCCCAGGAATGTGTCAATAAAGTTTCCCCTTCCTGGGACAATGAATTCACGGTGTTCTTATTTCAATTTCCAGGAGTGTAGTTTGCATGATATGCACAGCAATTTCTCGAGTGACTATTTCTGTGCAATGGTTCCCTCCCCAAACTGATGGCGATGCTGGAGGATAAACAGACATACGAAATGCATCACAGAAACCTTCAGTAACATCTCAGTTTGTGATTGGAACTTATTAGACTCACCAGTGCTATCTCCTTTAACAGTCATATTGGTTGAAAGCGTATACTGACGTATACATGAGGACTTCCATGATGTGCGACTTCGAGGAAGATTTTTTTTTAATGAACAATTCTATTTTTGGCAAAAGAATGGAACTACTGCAAAATTCACAAAGTTTACTGCATGAAAGGGAGTTATGGCCACAATATTCAATGAATAATTTGTTGCTCTGGAATGGCAAAGCTTTTGGTAAAAAAGCTAAACCTTTTTATGTTGAAACGTGTGTATCAGACCTAGCCAAAGTCTGCATACACCACTTTGACTATCAGTTTCAAATATCCAAAGGTACTTTATATGGATACAAACAGCTTCATCTACTGATCCGTATGACATAATAAAGTATCACCCTGTCAGATACGACACATCTGGATATGTAGCCGATAATCCTTATGGCATACTGCCTGAAAATAACAGTGTTATCAGTCTAATGAAAGACTAGGAGAATGGGTCACAGATTGTGGAGTTTGTGGGCCCTTTAGAAAAAACGCACTTCTACTGTGCAGACACAGTTATCACCCAAAGGTGGGCAATGGGTGTTTGTTGTGCTGCCTCAGTGACTTGTATGACTGATGATTATGAGGAGTGCATGTTGGTGGAGATGCAATTTGTCCTCTTCCTCCTCCACCACCTCCTTCTTCGTATCCACAAATGGTGCACCAAGTAAGCACTCACTTGTGAGAGCATGTGGTGCATACTGTGCCATAACTGAAAATTGGTCTGGCGCCATAATGACAAACAGCTCATTTGTGAGAGCAGGTTTGAGACACCTTTGTACTCACTTTATTCAGTTGGGTGATAGCGAAAAAATTGGTATTTTTATTTGTATAGTTTTTTCACCTGCTGTCTACATCCCATTGTTCTTCGTTTCCAATGTAAAGAAAAACCCTCTCTTAAAACAGTGGCACTTCAGCCCAGAACTGCGCTGCTGCTATGGTTTCAGGTTTGAATCCTGCCTTGGGCATGGATGTGTGTGATGTCCTTAGGTTAGTTAGGTTTAAGTAGTTCTAAGTCTAGCGAACTGATGACCTCAGATGTGAGGTCCCATAGTGCTTAGAGCCATTTCAATTTAAAACAGTGATATCAAAGAAGGATGTTCTGACAAAGACCACGCTCTCATTCCTAAAACCTAATCACATAGTTATAAAAAGCTCTTCTACCATACAAAAAATGCATAAAAGGTTTATGCATGTGGCAGGATTGCAAATACGAAGAGAGGCAGAATATGACTTAGTAACACCAGTGGAAGGTGGGTGTAACTTTTTTGTGATTGGTGGTGGTGATGGTGGAAGAATCCTTACTTTGGGGTAATAAATCATTATCATTAAGTAACAAATAGTGGTGACATATAATCAGTTATAGCAGTAATATGACAGATGGCAGATCATAAATAAATGTGACAGATCATTGTTTTTAATTGCCATAGAATGGAGGGGCAGGGGGAAGGTAAGGAGAACAGTGGACCCTTTGTCCTGGATTGGAGGAGAAATCTGGCAAGTATGCAGGCTGCATTCATTCCCCAAGCTTAAGGAAACACTCATTTTAGAATTCCTGCCATTTTTAAGCCACCTAAATAGCTGAGGAGGAGGGGGGGGGGTGACATTGACCCTTGATGTTCAAGGAGATCTGACAACCATGCAGATTGCACTGAAAAGTACCCTGTGCCACTACCAACTCAAATTTGTTTGACCTATTGGAGAGAATCACGACGATGCTAAAAGAACTGAACTGGCAGCTGGCAGACACTTGAAGATTGACTCAAACCATCCCATGAAATCCTACTTATAAAGTTTCTAGAATTAACTTTTAACTGATGAATCTAGGAATATATTACAGTCCCCTACATATCGTACCAGTAGATATCGTAAAGACGAGATTAGAGTAATTACATCACACACACAGAGGCGTTTCAGTAAGCATTCTTTCATGTGCCATTTGTGAATTGAATGAATAAAAGCCGTAATAACTGGTACAATGGGAAATAACATCTGGCATGCATTTTGCGGTCGTCTGCAGAGTGTAGTCATAGATATTGCTGATCTCAAGCGCTTGATAAAATTAAACAAGTGATTTCCAATTTACAGTTTGAGCATATGCACACCCAAAAAATTTTGAGGCTCAGTTTCACATATATCCCTTCCCTTGTGCTCTGTTGCTACTGTAGATGTTTGTATCCAGTCTTGTGCAGAGCTGAATGACTGTTTCTTCTTTTTTTAATGATAGACCGTTTGCATGGACATATTCAATATACACTCCTGGAAATTGAAATAAGAACACTGTGAATTCATTGTCCCAGGAAGGGGAAACTTTATTGACACATTCCTGGGGTCAGATACATCACATGATCACACTGACAGAACCACAGGCACATAGACACAGGCAACAGAGCATGCACAATGTCGGCACTAGTACAGTGTACATCCACCTTTCGCAGCAATGCAGGCCGCTATTCTCCCATGGAGACGATCGTAGAGATGCTGGATGTAGTCCTGTGGAACGGCTTGCCATGCCATTTCCACCTGGCGCCTCAGTTGGACCAGCGTTCGTGCTGGACGTGCAGACCGCGTGAGACGACGCTTCATCCAGTCCCAAATATGCTCAATGGCGGACAGATCCGGAGATCTTGCTGGCCAGGGTAGTTGACTTACATGGAACAGCAAGTTCCCTTGCCGGTCTAGGAATGGTAGAACGATGGGTTCGATGACGGTTTGGATGTACCGTGCACTATTCAGTGTCCCCTCGACGATCACCAGAGGTGTACGGCCAGTGTAGGAGATCACTCCCCACACCATGATGCCGGGTGTTGGCCCTGTGTGCCTCGGTCGTATGCAGTCCTGATTGTGGCGCTCGCCTGCACGGCGCCAAACACGCATACGACCATCATTGGCACCAAGGCAGAAGCGACTCTCATCGCTGAAGACGACACGTCTCCATTCGTCCCTCCATTCACGCCTGTCGCGACACCACTGGAGGCGGGCTGCACGATGTTGGGGCGTGAGCGGAAGACGGCCTAACGGTGTGCGGGACCGTAGCCCAGCTTCATGGAGACGGTTGCGAATGGTCCTCGCCGATACCCCAGGAGCAACAGTGTCCCTAATTTGCTGGGAAGTGGCGGTGCGGTCCCCTACGGCACTGCGTAGGATCCTACGGTCTTGGCGTGCATGCGTGTGTCGCTGCGGTCCGGTCCCAGGTCGACGGGCACGTGCACCTTCCGCCGACCACTGGCGACAACATCGATGTACTGTGGAGACCTCACGCCCCACGTGTTGAGCAATTCGGCGGTACGTCCACCCGGCCTCCCGCATGCCCACTATACGCCCTCGCTCAAAGTCCGTCAACTCCACATACGGTTCACGTCCACGCTGTCGCGGCATGCTACCAGTGTTAAAGACTGCGATGGAGCTCCGTATGCCACGGCAAACTGGCTGACACTGACGGCGGCGGTGCACAAATGCTGCGCAGCTAGCGCCATTCGACGGCCGACACCGCGGTTCCTGGTGTGTCCGCTGTGCCGTGCGTGTGATCATTGCTTGTACAGCCCTCTCGCAGTGTCCGGAGCAAGTATGGTGGGTCTGACACACCGGTGTCAATGTGTTCTTTTTTCCATTTCCAGGAGTGTATATTTTTTCTAAATATTATGTTCCCTGCTGTTATTATATCTCTGTTGTATGTTGGGTATGGTTAAGATGACTGCATCATCAGGAAAGAGCATTACTTGCGCTTTGTCAGTGTGTGGCGGAAGGTCATTTATATACAGCAAGAATCAGAGTGGTAACAATACTAGACCCTGTGGAATACCAGTAGTAACCTCTCCTGCCCAGAATAAGAAGCATCAGTAAAACTGAATGAGCTATCTAAGATGATCCTTTGCTTGCTGTCAGTCAAATATGAAGTGACCCACCATCTCATTGTATTGTAATAAACTCGCATAGTATACTAGAAAAATACATTGTGAATTGTTTGGAACTCTTAATACAGAGAGAGTGAGGTTAATTTACTCAGATAGTTTAATATATGTTATTGTTGTTGTGGTTTTCCGTCCTGAGACTGGTATGATGCAGCTCTCCATGCCACTCTATCCTGTGCAAGCCTCTTCATCTCCCAGTACCTACTGCAACCTACATCCTTCTGAATCTGTTTAGTGTATTCATCTCTTGGTCTCCCTCTACGATTTTTACCCACCCCGTTGCCCTCCCATACTAAATTGGTGATCCCTTGATGCCTCAGAACATGTCCTATCAACTGATCCCTTCTTCTGGTCAAGTTGTGCCACAAACTTCTCTTCTCCCCAATCCTATTCAGTACTTCCTCATTAGTTATGTGATCTACCCATCTAATCTTCAGCATTCTTCTGTAGCACCACATTTCGAAAGCTTCTATTCTCTTCTTGTCCAAACTATTTATTGTCCATGTTTCACTTCTATACATGGCTACACTCCAAACAAATACTTTCAGAAACGACTTCCTGATACATAAATCTATACTCGATGTTAACAAATTTCTCTTCTTCAGAAACGCTTTCCTTGCCATTGCCTGTCTACATTTTATATCGTCTCTACCTCGACCATCATCAGTTATTTTGCTCCCCAAATAGCAAAACTTCTTTACTACTTTAAGTGTCTCATTTCCTAATCTAATTCCCTCAGTATTACCTGACTTAATTCGACTACATTCCATTATCCTCGTTTTGCTTTTCTTCATGTTCATCTTATATCGTCCTTTCAAGATGCTATCCATTCCATTCAACTGCTCTTCCAAGTCCTTTGCTGTCTCTGACAGAATTACAATGTCATCGGCGAACCTCAAAGTTTTTATTTCTTCTCCATGGATTTTAATACATACTCCGAATTTTTCTTTTGTTTCCTTTACTGCTTGCTCAATATACAAATTGAATAGCATTGGGGAGAGGCTACAACCCTGTCTCACTCCCTTCCCAACCTTCATGTCCCTTGACTTTTATAACTGCCATCTGCTTTCTGTACAAATTGTAAATACCCTTTCACTCCGTGTATTTTACCCCTGCCACCTTCAGAATTTGAAAGAGGGTATTCCAGTCAACATTGTCAAAAGATTGCTCTAAGTCTACAAATGCTAGAAACGTAGGTTTGCCTTTCCTTAATCTTTCTTCTAAGATAAGTCGTAAGGTCAGTATTGCCTCACGTGTTCCAGTATTTCTACAGAATCCAAACTGGTCTTCCCCTAGGTCGGCTTCTACTAGTTTTTCCGTTCGTCTGTAAAGAATTCGTGTTAGTATTTTGCCGCTGTGGCTTATTAAACTGATTGTTCGGTAATTTTCACATCTGTCAACACCTGCTTTCTTTGGGGTTGGAATTATTATATTCTTCTTGAAGTCTGAGGGTATTTCGCCTGTTTCATACAGCTTGCTCACCAGATGGTAGAGTTTTGTCAGGACTGGCTCTTCCAAGGCCGTCAGTAGTTCAAATGGAATGTTGTCTACTCCGGGGGCCTTGTTTCGACTGAGGTCTTTCAATGCTCTGTCAAACTCTTCACGCAGTATCATATCTCCCATCTCATCCTCATCCACATCCTCCTCCATTTCCATAATATTGTCCTCAAGTACATTGCCTTGTATAAACCCTCTATATACTCCTTCCACCTTTCTGCTTTCCCTTCTGGGTTTTAATATATAGGGTGTTTATAAATTAGTTATACAAAAGTAACTGTTGTTTGTGGAAAGGGTAAATAACTTACAGAAATGTTTGGTACAGCACTTATTGCAGTATATCTTCAAGTTTTATTTCCACCTAAACTGTTAGTTCCCGATTTTCCTGCTGGGTGGCAGGTGCAAATAAGTTATTCCAATAGTCATCATGGAGTGGTATAATGGTGCAGAGCATGTGCAAGTTTGTTTATTGTTTCCTGAATCCAAATCCACTACAGTGGACCAAATACTGCAAGCCACTACCTCAAAGACAAACTGTTATTAATTGGTACACTTATTCCACCTAAGCTGGTTGTATTACATAGGACACCAGGTCAATTCGCCCAGCAGAAACTGATGCAACAATTGAACAAGTTCAGCAATCTTACCTTCTACACTGTAACACTAGGCATGTTCAGTTCTAAGCTGTTGGTTGCTTGGGATATTTAGTCCTGAACTGTCTCTTAACTGTAGCAATGGATCTAGATTCATGAAATCATAAACAACACTGCACACCATTAGATGACTCCATGAATACTGTTGAAGTTACTCATTCACACATGCTACCTGAAGTCTGGTTAAAATTATTTGATAGTTGACACTTAATGTGGTGGAGCTGGTTCCACTGAATTAGAGTGCTAGAGTGCTCAACGTCATGACCGAACCATTCACTGTTTCCAAACTGCCACATAATTGGTCAGTTCTCTTACAATTCCTTTCTCAGTATTCTTTCTTTACGCACTTGGAGAAACGCATGGTACACACTGTGCTGTCTTACTACATAGAGGTTGTTTGAAAAAAAACCTCCCTAGTTTCAAGTATAAATTTAATGGGGAAATTAATGTAAAATTACATCAATTAGTATATATCATGAAAGAGAATTCCTTAAAGTTTTGGTTAATGTTAGTAGACGACAAAGTGGGATCCATTTGTTGCTGCACACATCGAGACGATAATCCACTTCTCCCCACGTATTCACCATTTCAGGTGTAACTGTCCCAACTGCCGCAACGATTCTTCTCCATAAATGATTGATGTGTCTGATCTTTTCACTGTACACAACATTTTTGCGTGGTCCCAAAAGAAAAAGTCCAGTGGAGTTAAGTCTGGGCTTCATGGTGGCAAGGAATTGGGCCAGCTATGACTATCCACCTTCCTGGAAAGCGAGTGTCAAGAGCTGCACACACATGGTTACTGTAATGAGGTGGGGCGCCATCTTGTTGAAAAAACACAAACCCCTTTTCCGCCTCAATATCGTCCATTCAGGCAAAGACGTACTCTGTCAACATGTCACAGTTCTCGGTCTACCTGGTGATTTTGCTTTTAAAACACTACTGGTTTCCTTGAAAGACTTTAGCCAGTGACAGATACTTTTTGCTGTAGGTGGTTCACCACCATACTGACGTCTAAAATTAAGTTGCACTATTATAGCTGACTCAGTTTTCACAAGCCTAATAACACACTGCACTTTCTGTTGCGGAGTACACATTGTTGCTCAGTTGCTCTGCACAGCACTGCGTGTACGCCTCGACTGAACTGAGGGAACAGAGGAAAAAAATCAAGCGCTGGTGCCGTCTCAAGGTGAAGCAGACCTGCCAACTGCAGGGCTGCTAAACTTGGAGAGTTGATGAATCAAACACCACAAACTAGAATAGTGTATGTCACTTTGTACAGATTCTAGGACACATTAAAATTAGGGAGTTCTTTTTCAAACACGCTGTATTTATTCACAACCAGTTTCGATGATTGATCATCTTCACAGTGGAAAAAGATTAAGACATCTTCACATATCATACATGCTATTTAACCAGAAAAGACGCCATAGCTGACTTGCAAACGTGAGATAAAAGATACCGTCTTAAGCAACCGGAAAGCATTGAAAATATGTAACAGCACTTAGTGTTGTTACACGGTTTTTTTTCTGCTTGCTTAAGTCGGTACTACGACGTCAAGTATTTATTTCTGACATCTGCAAGTCAGCTATGGCGTCTTTTCTGGTTATATAGCCTGTATAATCTGTGAAGTTGTCACAGTATTTTTCCACTGCGAAGATGATCAATGATAGAAACTGGTTGTGAATAAATATGTTGTAAGACAGCACAGAGTGTACCATGCATTTCTCCAAGTATATCGATGCTGTTGACAGTCGCCTGAAATTTTTTTTCATTCTTTCTTGATAGGTTTGGATCCCGAATCATGGGTCTGGCACTTTTGTTTCGTATTTCATCATATGTGATAGCCACACCACAAACACCACACACACACACACATTAAGATGCTAATGCCATAAATACGTTTTATACACAGCTCTAACTTTACACTACTTGTTGCTTCCGCAGAAGACGCCATACAGCGTCACGTATGCAGTTATCATAATCACGGAGATTGGCTTGCATCAGATAAGCTTCGCACGACATTGCCTAAAACCGAATTTTATGAAGGCTTCAGTTCATCATTGCAACTGGGTGACCTCAGTCAAAAGTGTAATGATTTCGTTCAGTGTTGTATTTTATGGCACTGGTTAGCATATTAACCTACCACACTGAAGCTCATCAAGAGCTGGGGAGTCTTAATTTCTAAATGTAATCGAAAGAGTCTATCATTTTTATTCAATTAAGTGGTTTAAATATAATTTTTATTTAAAATTTTTTGCCATGCCATTTTCATCATTGTACTGGCTTTTTGATAGCTCTTACTTTTGTACCTATCATCCTTTTTTCGTCTGGACTCTGCCTGTGTCATCCATAATCTGCAACTATGTGCCAACGAGGACTGCTCATTGGTACGTAACGCTGTAGTTCGTGCAGCCAGTGAAAGGATAGCTTCAGGTGACCAATGTAGCAAGAAACTACAATTTCCTTTAATTTCTGAAACTGAACTTTTTCCGTCTTGAGTTTGCTCGTGGAGGATAGCTTTAATAGCCACGAACAAAGCGATCGTGATTTTACTTCTGCCGCAGACGGTTGACCACCGCTTTCTCGGATACATCGGATACCACGTGGTTGTGGTTAGCTTATGATACGAGTTTTAAATTCAGAGCTACAAAACGCTGCCGCATTTCAGTCGTTGGTCAATTAAAATCAGCTGTCGACAGATCTCTCATGCAGTAGTCGGAGACCGATGTGGCAACACTGTAGCAGCAAGTGACAGACGTGAGCTATCAAGTAACTTTAAACGGACTGTAGCAGGAACTTCGGAAACTAACAATTTAAGGCGGGAACTAAACTTTGAGACTTATTGCATTCAGTGCTGTGTCAAACATTTTTTTAAGTCATTTACCCTTTTCCCTATTAAAGGTTATTTTTGTATAACTAATTTATAAACACCGTGTACAGTCCATCACCGCTGTTGGGCGGCATTCACAGTACGACACATTAAAGGGCGTCGTATCTTTCAGCGGGTTCCGGGCATATACTTGGTATGGTGCTAATTACTGAGTACACGAATGCCTACAGCATTTTGTGAGTTGCTGTGTAGCCAGAGGAGCCACAGCCTCCTGAGAAAGACTGTCTCTGGCAGGGAGTTGAGCCCGGTAACACGGACAAAATGCGCTGGCGTCGCGTCATCGAATTTTGGCTGAACGAGACCGGCGCCCACCCCACGACACTTGATCGGCCTGCGGCGGTGCAAGCCGCTGCCGCACTGCCTGTG
Organism: Schistocerca gregaria; assembly: GCF_023897955.1. Taxonomy (NCBI): domain Eukaryota; kingdom Metazoa; phylum Arthropoda; class Insecta; order Orthoptera; family Acrididae; genus Schistocerca; species Schistocerca gregaria. Next base: position 291,389,135 of record NC_064921.1, on the reverse strand, counting down.
TTTACAGGCAGACGCACCTGAAGCGCGCATGCGCGCAGCGCGGTGCGCCCAGTGTGTCACGACACACATCTGCCGGGCTGCGCGTAACGGGACGGCGCCCCCCACCCCCTCGGCCCGTCTGCGCTGACCCACTTGACGGCGCGGCTTTTTTTCTGGCTTACGGTAACGCGGCTGGCTGCGAGCGCCTGCAGTGCCCGACGCGACGGCGGCCCGAGAGGTTCGGAAGGACGAGCGATCAGGAAGAGCGCTCGGCCCAGCGACGAGGAGTGGTGAGGCGCGATGCGGAGCTGCCAGCAGCGACCCCGACCCAGACCCAGGTAGCGGCCAGCGAGCGCAGCGCCACAGCACCGCCAGACGTCGCGTCGCCACAGGGATGGCCGCACACGGCCTGCTCCTGGTGAGTCGCCGGCGACGCCCACCGCGTCGCCACTGTCCGCAGTAGCTCCTGTGTTGTGCGTGGCTGGTGTGCTCGGCGGCTGTTTGCAGCTACAGTAAGGGGGGGAAGAAAACACTGCATCGTGCTTTCGCCGACTCGGTTTATTTAGGCAGAATATGTGAAGAGTCAAAGTCCATTTTCAAACAGCATACGTTTCTAGTGCAGATTAAAATTAGTATGCAGGCTGCATTCGAGGGCAGTGTTTATATCCTTGGTGACGTGATTTTGTAAAGAGTTACGTAGTGTTACAGTCCGCAACGCCCCCCCTATCAAGCATTTTCCGTACTTTATATACCATATATGTAAAGAATATGCACGTAAACACTCGTCGGAATCTTTATGGTGAAATAAGGTTTTTTCCGAATTACCTTGCGATCTATTTGTGGCTGTGTGTAAACAATTGAAGTGCATGACAAGGGACACTCTCTACTGTACCACATATTAAGGAAACCCTTTCCATGCCTGGTGTGTGCTGTGATCAGTAAAAAATTTTCTTTTGGCGTTCTATGCGAGCGATATGTAAGTCTTCAGTACTGTGTTGTTGTGGTCTTCTTTACGAAGAGTGGTTTGATGCAGCTCTCCATGTTACTCTATCCTGTGCAAATCTCTTCATGTCCGAATAACTACTGTTTACCGTATTTATCTCTTAGTCTACCTCTACGATTTTTTACCCCCCACACTTCACTCCAATATTAAATTGACGATCACTTGATGTCTCAGTGTCCTATGAACTGATCCCTTCTTTTGATAGTTGTGCCGCAAATTTCTTATCTCTCCAATTCTATTCAGTACCACCACGTTAGTTACGTTATTTACTCGTCTACTCTTAAGTATTCTTCTGCAGCACCATATTTCAAAAGCTATTTTCTTCTTGTCTAAACTGTTTATAGTTCATGTTTTGCTGCTGTACACGGCTACAGTCCATCCAAATACCCTCAGACAAGACTCCCTACACTCAAATCTATATTCAACGTTAACAAATTTCAGAGACGCTTTTCTTGCCATAGTCAGTCTACATTTTATACCCTGTACTTTGACCATTATTTTACTGCCTAATAGCAAAACTCCTCTACTAATTTGTCTCGTTTCCTAATCTAATTCCGTCAGCACACTGATAGTTCGGTAATTTTCACATCGGCCAGCATCTCTCGCTTTACAATTTCTGAAACTGTAAACTAGTTCTTGCGGGATGGTCGGCGTCTGTTAAAAGTTTATCAGCACCCAATTAACCCCCTTCCAGCGGTAAAAAAAAAAAAATAATCTGACGATTTGTGCTACGTTCTTTTTATACGTTCATAATGCCCTGTTTGTCCTGTGTGGTATGGGTCACAGAAGTGTCTTGCAAGCAAACTTCTCTGGAAGAATGGTTGCGTTTTCCTAGAACCCTACTAATGAATCTAAGCCTACCACCTACTTTACCTGCTGTTGAGACTGTGTGTTCTTTCCATCTCGCATTCCTATGAACTGTGGCACCAAGATAGCTGCATGAATTTGACTTGTTCCAAGTGCGACTCGTTCATGTTAGTTATTTGATGTCATATTTTTGCAGTTTTCTAAATTATTGTTTGGTCTACGCTACAGGCCTGTCTGTGTTTTCTATTAGGCTTTGTCAACTCGTGACCAAATTGACACCTTCCAACCTAATCTAGACGGTCAAATCTGTCGCTTCAAACGGTTCCAGAACGCTGTAACACTCGAACACTTGGCTTTTCGCCATTGTTATAGCCGTATATGCATTTAATGACCAATGCTACCCCATCGACGGTGACACATCGAACTTCAAATCCAGCAAAGATTCTCCTGAATACTCCTGAAACTGACTCTCTACAGTTTTGCGAAACTGAACAATTGTAGAAATACTATTCTAGCTTTATTAGTTCGTTGCCATTATTAATATATGTACTACACTGAATAAAATACCATACAAGGTGGTCTTACAAAAAGTACACTTTCCGTTATGGCGTTGTTAACGTCATTCACACATTTCCACGAACTTATTTTAATAAGTAGCACTTCAACAGGAGTTAGTAAGTCAAAATAGGTGTCCTGTTTTTTCACGGTGGCTGATAAGTATTGGCTGCAAAAGAAAAATGGAAAGCGCCTGGACACATACTGTAGAAGTCGTAGAATTTGTGTTCATGTTGGGAGAGCTGACGAGAAATCACAGCTGAACAGTGTTCGATATTTATAGCGTTGTTCCGATCCGCCCAGTATTTCGTTCCCTTTTTCAATTTCTAGAGCTTTAAATAATAAGCTCCAATGACGTCCTCTTCAGAAGTGTTCATGATTGCAACTGAGAAATGTGATTGGTGCTGTCTTGTTGCTTGTCGTATGGCGAGTCCGATCGCATCGCATATTTTATCGCTCCAGTGGGATGAAGTGTCGCGTCGCGCGACCTTCATTACAACGTGCAGTATCGCATATCGTTTCTTCTCAGTGAGAGGTGCACTTTCATCTTTTGACTACTGGGTTTTGGTGATGGGGCTGATGGTTCCGACCCCGTCTCTGGTATGAGATTTTGTGTTCAAAGAACACTGTTGGCTTAGTCGTGATAATAAGCAATGCAGGACGGCGCGTGGGGTTCAAAGTCGGCCATCCAGTTGTAGGTCTTCCGTGATTCCTCTAAACAGTTTGAGGTATATTCCAAGATTCTTCCTTCGAAAGGGTACGGTAGATTCCCTCCCTCGTCCATCACCACCAATTCAAGCCTGTCTTAGGTTACTAGTGACTCAGTCGTCGAGGGATGTTAACTCCTAAACTTCCTTCTAGATGGCAGTGGTACGATACGCAATAAGTATTATAAAGAAGATATAATATTTATATATCCCTATAAGGTAGGGCTTTTCGGCTTCATTGACTGCCTATGGGGTTGGGCGGAGGCACCCGTCTCTGCTCCCCCCTCTCCCCGCCCGGATCTCTTGCAGGGCATAGCTGGGTGGCGCAGCCGGACTTCTGCCCTTTCTACCTTTTTATTCTCTTTCGTTTCTTGGTTTTAATGCTTTTTCTTAACTGATCTTTTAACGACTTGTCGGTACTCTTTCTTCTGGGCTTTGTCTTTTCTTTATTTTGTTAGTTACACTTAGGCTTTCAAATATCCGCCTTTCGTCTCCTTCCTTTGACGAGCACTCCTGGTTTGCCACTTAACGGATGAAAGGACTGATAACCCTGCAGTTTCGTCCATTTCACTCCAAACCAACCAACCAGTTTATATATCTAATGTTACCCGTGGTTTAGCAACACATACAAAATACGCATTTGCTGCTGTTAACATATTTGGGAGAATCGCTCTCTATGGACAGTCTTGAGGCAAAGACTAGCGTGGCATTGTGGGAAGTATTCTTTTGGCAGTTAATTAGCAGTGAAATTGGTTCTGTAAGATTGCGAATTACGTAATTGCTACTTTCCGCTCGTCAGTCGTATAATGCAACAAATAACTCCACAACTCAACTACACTCCTCAAATATCAAGTTCGTTACTTTCCCAAAGATAAATACAATGATTATGGAGAGTTGCATAACCATAGATGACGCTATGCAACGATTGACAGCTAAGTGGCTTTACATTACCTTCATGAAAGACATCTACACCAAACTCCGCAAACCACTTAAAGATATGTAGCGGAGGGTACTTCTTGTATCACTATCTGATCCCCCTACTTGCTCCAGTCGCGAAGGCCTTGTGGGAAGAATGATTATCGGTAAGCCTCTGTATTGGCTCTAATTTCGCGAATTTTACTGTCGTGGTCATTACGCGAAATGTATATAGGAGGAAGTAATATTTGTCCACCTCATTCCGGAAAGTAATTTCTCAAAATTTCAATAGTAAACATCTCCATTATGCACCACTCCTCTCTTATGTCTGCCAATGGAGTCTGTTGAGCATCTCTGTAAAGCTTTCGCGCCGACGAGACGATCCCCTGACGAAACTCTCCGCTCTTCATTGGATCTTCTCTCTTCTATCAGTCCTACCTGATAAGGATCCCATATTGATGAACAATACTTGAGCAACAGTCGAACATGCGCATTATAAGCCACTTTATTAGTAGACGAATTTCCTTAAGATTCTTCCTATGAATCTGTCTAGCAACTGCTGTTTCTCCTGTTTGTTTTATGTGGTTATTTCACTTAAGGCTAGTCTGAATAGTTACTCCTGTATATTTTACGGTACATAATGTTTCCAGAAGTTTCTCGTCGGTAGCGTAGTGACACAGTAGTGGATTTCTTTTCCTATGTATGCGCAATGTGTTACGCTGCGTGGACCATTCATCACTCCTCTGCTCAACTCTTTGCTCCTTTGTTATAAACAACTACATCATCTGCAAACAGTCTTAGAGCTTCCGACGCATTTAGATATATTATAAACAATAACGGTCCTATTACTTTCTTGGGATACTCCTGAAATTAACTTTACATTTGTCGATTTTGTTTCTTTGAGAGATGCTTTGAGTCCTTTCTACAAGTAACTCTTGAATTTAGTCGCAAGTCTGGTCCGTTACTCGATAAGCGCACATTTTTTCACTAAAAGGCAGTGCGGGAAGGTGTCAAAACGTCTTTCAGAAGTCGAGGAACACGGGATCAAGCCGAGCGCCGTCTACAGTGCTATAGATCTCGTGGAGGAACAAAGTCGGTTTGCGGAATCAGTGTTGATTTTTATAGAGGTTTGTTTTCCAAATAAGTCATAATCGTTCAGCATAAGATATGTTCTATAATTCTATAACAGATTGACGTCAACGATATAGGTCTACATCTGCCCTACAGCTCTTATGGAAAATGGACATGACTTGCGCTTTTTTCCAGTCGCTAGGTACCCTTTGTTGCTCCAGCGATCTACGGTAAATTGCTGCTACAAGGGTAGTAGGCTCTTTCGCATAATCTTCGTAGGATCTTGTCTGGTGCTTTACGGCTGCTAAGCGACTGTAATTGCTAGAAAATAGCAAACCTCTTGTAAAACATTTGTATTCGTTGTTATTCTGGCTATGTTCTTCCCCTTGGTATGTTTCTTGCCTGTAGCGGAATCTGATAAATCATGAGTTGGCGATTATTTTCGCTAGAATTTCGTGGATGCCCTTCCCGCCGCCCCAGCTGTTAGCCTTAGACACGCGAGTTTCTAACGTGTTTCGTATTTTTACTGTTAATAAGAAACGAACTTATCTGTTTTTATCGTCTCATACTGACCATTTTCGGGCAATGTAGTCTATTTCTTAGTCACACAGTAACCTGGCATAACGGAACCCGTTTAGCTGTCATACACGTGGGTATATGTCAGTGAAACTGACAAGTCTTTTGAGCAGTTACTCTGTAACTACGAGAAATGATCTGAAGATGGCAGACAGATGGCAAATGAGTTTATTTTCTGCAAATAAGGATTGCAGACTGCTCCCTGCCTACAAGTATATCCAGTTTTGGTTAACTGTTTTTGTGTCGTGTTTTTTTTTCTGAGATGGAGACACGTACAGCGCGGTATTTATTTAAATGAACGTGGTAAACCATGTAAAACCTTACATACGTTGGCCAGTGGTCCAGGTCAAGTGTAGTTAATCTGGCGCGCGGAACATTGTTTCGTAACACTTCCTAGAAAGAGCTACTTCAGCATTGCTTACACCAGATTTATTTTTATTTTTGATACTTTGTTGCTTCTTTCTCGCTGTATAATCATACGGTTGTTTTGTAGTAATCCTGAAACGTCAATGTAAATGTCTTCCTTGTTAAAATATCTTGATCTGTACGTGCTTCTAAACCACCACAATCTCCTCTGATTCCTCATGTCATTTCTATAAGTAATCATGTACGTTCACCATAAACGTCATTCAGATATCTAAAAATCGACCGAGCGAGGTTGCGCTGTGGTTCGCACGCTGGGCTCTCATTCGGGAGGACGACTTCCAAATCTGTGTCTGGACATCGAGATTAAGGTTTTTCTGTGGTTTCCCTGAATCAGCCCAGGCAAATGCCAGAATGGTTTCTTTGAAAGGGCAAGGCCGATTACCTTTCCCATCTCCTAAACAATTCGACCATGTGCTCCGCCTCTGGCCACCGCGATATCGACGGGAAATTAGAACCTAAGCATTCTTCCTTCATTTGAAAAATCTAAACTTCCGCTTCGAAAGGCACAACGAGTAGCAAAATACTTCTGATGTGCAGGCCTGCCAACACGGATATTAACATCCTACACTGCAGGATACAAGGGAAAGTAAATGCATATGTCAGCGCCGTCTAGGCACTGCTAAACAGTCGTACAGCGTGATGAGAATGTTCGTAAGATTGGTGATGGTAATGCGGAAACAACGGTGTCTGGTGATGTGGTTTTTCAGAAATTAAATAAAACATTGATCTTTCCGAAAGTCGACTTCTGAAGTGTTGTTTCACCGTGTGGTATTGACTCTATTATGTTAAAAACCAACCCTGTGGTCAGGCCCTAAAGACCGGCCGCTGTTTGATTCTCTGCCACTGGCGTCACTATGTGATACAGAAGGAAATGTGGTCAGCACACCTCTCTCCCAACTGTTGTCCACCGTCAGAACCTAGAAACCGCTATTTTTCATTCAAGTAGTTCCCAGATTGACATCAAGAGACTAACTGCAGCCCGTCCAAATCACACAAAGAAAAAATCCCTGGCAGCATTGGGAACCGAACCAGAGTTCGCCGCTTGGCATCCAAACGCCCTGACCACTTAACAAAGAAAGTGGACTGTTTTATTGTAGTAATTATTTGTCTTATGCCTATTTATCATTTACGGGTTACTTTGTTTCACAGTGGCGGATTTCTAGATCTAACAGAGCACATCAACTAATTTGCTACACAGTAATCCACCACCGATTTAAACTGTCCACATAAGACTGACGTTACTCAGTCCTCTGCAATTGTCAACGGAATTAATACCCAAAGTGCCAGATCACATCGTCAGTGTAACAGATTTCTAGCGCCACTTGGATATCGGTTGACGTTCCTGCTATTCGTGGCTGGTTACTGAGCGACGTGGGACATGCTATAGCCAACATACACGCTTATTAGTTTAGTTTAATGTCTACACACCTACAGTCCAATCTGCGTAAGGTTTAAGACACTTAGTAGCGATGTAGTCAACTGCAAAGCCTCAACGGCTGCAGGCGACAACAGTATCCGACAATAAAACTGTGACAACACTGAGGTGTTGGCAGAGATATTCACAGAACCGCATTAGTTATTGGCTGAGATAGGCGAGCGAAGCTGCCCTGCCCAGCCCATTCCAACTGTCGGGGATCAACTTACGCCGGCTTGACTGTAGCGTTGTTAGAGATTTCACTGATTGGTTATGCTGCTTGGCTACAAGTGTCGTCCATTCCCGACGTGTCTGTTTAACTTACCGGGCAATACCAGTCTGTGTACATGTCATCTGGGAAACATACAGAGCACTAAATTACTGCGTCACTTCATTGTGACAAGTTCATGTAGATCTTTTTCCTATTTTGAACAACTGCACCTTCAGAAATACTGGATGGAAAAATCGTAATACTGATCTCCCGTACATTCAGAAAACTTCAAAAGTTGTGCCATCTGTGCGAGAAATTCTCCATTGTCACGCCTTACGAAGAATAATAGCCACTTTTGTTCCAAAATAAATAAATAAATAAATAAAAACATAAACACATTAGTAAACGACCAGTCAGACAAGAGGCATATAGATGGTTCGCTGATGCACTTTTATTAAGCGAATTGATCAATCGTCTAGAAGTAAAGCTACTATTTGATATTAAGTAAAAGAAACATATGCGTAATCAGCGGTAGTGGTAGCAAACTGATAAATTCTATAAAATTATAAAATCTTGAAAATAAAACAGTATTACTCTTTCCTTGCCTATTCTTGAGTGTTTTAGTGTATTGGATTGCCACTAAATCGGATCGGACATCGAAGGAATTGAGTTTGCCGTTATGAGCTCTAACCGATCGTTCAGTCAGTTGCGTTGGTGAAAGTTACGTTCAGGTAAAAAGTGTGCACCAGACGGGGATTTGAATCCAGGCCCTTGCCTCTAGAATATCCCAACGCGTAATGGCTTCACTCTCTCAGTACATGAGCGAGTTTTTAATCTCTGGTGATATTGGATCCGCGTTCGGAGTTAAGCGGTTCAAACCGTCTCCGGTCAATCAATTTAACGTTTCTTTTTTGTGGCTGAGCTAAACCGCGTAGGCCAAATGGCGCAATGAATCATTCGAATATGGGCAATGAATCATTCGAATATGGCACGCCGATTTGTTTCCCCATTCGAGGCTTATTCTCCGTCTCGAATAACGTTGTGGGTAGGACGTTAAATCTTCCGTTTTCCTTTCAATGCTCCATTGGATTTCGCTGCGTACTTTTCCGTCGCACCTTTACTCACAGCGATGCTAGTCCAGTAATAGGTAACATCATACTACCTCTCAAAAGTCTCAAAAAATAGCACATTTCGCTGCAGGCAGTAACACTCATTGTTACGAGCTTAAGAAGCTTTTCGGAAATATATGCAAGGAACCGCCCTTCGTTGTGTGAAAGGCTGACTGGCAAGAGCGGGAACACACATCTGGGACAGATTTCAGACACATATCATAGAACAAGATCAAGACGAGAGATATTAGTGCGCGTGCAAATATGCACAGACTGGCATTTACCATCGCGTCATTCGCGTGAGGGTAAGGAAAGAGTGAATAATAACGGTGTGAAGTATAGTCCGTTACGAGCTGTGCAGTATACAGGCGGACGCCAAAGCTATTTCACCTTAAGGTGGCTAAACACGTAACTGCATAGCTGTCAACCACGCATAAGCAATCGTGCCTGCTCAAGCATGCGCAGATTCCTCGCGCAAGCATGCGCAAATTTGTCACGCCTCCATATGGCTCAAGTTTCTTGTACAAGCATCACTTTACCAGAAAAATGAAGAGCTCGAATGACGATGCGCTGTCTTCAGCGACTTTTCAGCTTGTGTCGTGAAGGAAAAATAAAAAAGCGGAAATGTGGTTTTGTGGAGTAAAGAAACGAAAACATTCCTGGATCAACTATTCGTGGTACACACACTACCAAAACTGCTGTTTTTCTTGTCTTTTCCTCCATGTAATAGTTTATTCTTTGACTTGTTTCACATATGGTACAATCTTTGTGCAGAATGTAATTTAAAAGGACCAAATAAAAATTAAATCAAATCACTTTCGAATGCCTCTGACTTCTTCACGCTCAGGCGTGAATACGCTAGAACGCTTCTACGAGCATCGATAATAGAACTTCGATCAAGCATCAAGCTGCCTTTACACTCCTGACGCTTGCGCAAATTTATCAGTATAGCATATGTACTTGTCAAGCATGCTGTACCATTACATATGTAGGCCACCTGACCGATTTTGATGTTACTATTCGTTTGATGCAGGAGTTCGTAAAGTTTTTCCGTAAGTACCCAATAGAAACAGATAAGAGACTTTAGTCATTAGTAATATATTCCCCTTCACAAGTCTGCAAACGCTGGGGTAACTTTTCGATTCCGCGACTGTAGAAATCACACGGTTTTTAGGCGAAGAACTCGTCGAGCCATGTTCGGAGCGCATTTTCATCCGGATAGGAAGATCCTTGAAGGCTGTTCGATCGGGAGCAGAGAAGATGAAAATCCGAGGGCACAAGGTCAGGTGAATAAGGTGGGTGCGGAATGACTTCCAAACCTAACTCGTGTGTAATGGTTTTACAGCCTAGCAGAATGCGGGCAGGCGTTATCGTTGATCACTTCAAGCAGTCTTCCTGCTCGTTGTTCTTGGATTGCGCTTCCATATTTCTCGGTTGTTGCCCTCGCGGAAGCAATTCATAGTACACCATACAGATGTTATTCCACCAGATGCATAACATTATCTTTTGTGGATGCGCGCAGATCTTTGTATGGGTAGTTGCTGTTATGTTTGGGTTCAACTATTCCTTTATTTTCCTTACGTTAGCATAAATGTACCATTTCTCGTCATCAGTAACGATACAGAACAGGAATTATTGTTGTTCACGATCCAATTGATGAAGAGGTGATTTTTGATTTTCGTTTAGAGGATGCTGTACCCATACACTGTTTTTTGAACGTTTCCTATTGCATACAAATGATCAGTTCATCGTATTTGCCAGTTCTCGAATACTCGGCGTGGATCATTGTGGATTGATGTTTAGACTATTCTCTTCAAACCCCGAATGTCTTCCTGAACGTCGATAATCACTAATGTCAAACGATCCTCCTTAAAACTACTACAACCTACTTCATAAGTTCACATTTTCTGCTGGTCTAAACTGTTTATTTTTAACGTTTCACTTCCGCACAAGGCTGTACTCCAGACAGAACTTACTAGCACTGCAATTTTTATTCAATGTTAACATTTTTCTCTTTCTAGTCTGCCTGCACTTTAATCCTTTCTACTTCGGCCATTGTCAGTTATTTTGCTGCTCAAATACAAAAATTCTTCTTCTACTCTTTAGTGTCTCGTCTCCTAATGCAATTATTTCGAGATCTAGTGACTGAATTCAACTATATTACACTTGTTTTACTTTTGTTATTCATCTTGAACTGCTCTCAAGTCCTTTGCCGTCTCTGACAGAATTACAATGTCAACTGTAAATTTGTAAAATGTGACCTTCAGCTGAGGGAAACACAGCGATCTGTAATATTCGTTGTTAATTGGAGTCGTCTTTTTCGCGTTACAATATAAACAACAATTAGATAATAATCTGTACTGATGTGGGCCCGCTGCGTCGTATGTCATTTAAGGACATTATGATGTCATGAGCCACAGGCACTGCTGTACTTGATTATATTATTTATTAAAATAGACCTATCTCGGCGTGACGGCATACAATATAGCTAATAAGAACAAAGATACGACATAGACTCCCAAAGAAGGAAACTGCCAGTAACCGTGTAACATCACTGAGTCCACTGCCAATATAGCTGCCAGGAAACGCCATTACGAAATAAACTTTCGTAGTTCAACCATATAAATAACAGTTCGAACAAAATATAAAATCTACTATAGATCAAACAGCATCAAAGGAGCAAACTTAGTGTGACAGCAAATGATACTTCGGTGTCACATAAGTACCAAGACCATGTGGCGTACGTCGCAAACAGTCATTCTACAATAGGTTAAATTATCTACTTAAAAATTCGATATTTTGAACCAAACTATGTGTTTTTCACAGATAATTCGAAGATGGAAATCACGCCAAAGCAGGAATATTGTAAAAACAAAAAACAGTACACACAAACACAGCAGTGTCTTTGGTCTCAAAACATGATTGATAATTTCCTTCATTAGCAACCATCCTCAGATCATGTAATTGGTGCCTAAATATAGTGTTAACAACCACCACCACCACCACCACCACCGCCACAAAAACATTGGTACCATGTGTAACTTGCCAATATCTAAAGGCTGGTCAGAGCACGACATTTGGCGTATACGACCAATAACAATTCGCGTAAATAACGGAATGTGTTCGCATTATGAAATCCTTCTATCTGTTTAGTCAAAAACTATGTTTCTGATATAAATTAAAAAATTGAATACAATCCCACTGCATGGTGCCATAATGCACAGCTGATTGCAGTTTTGAAGTAATTTTTTTAAAAGAACACTAGTACCAACCCCGTTGTTTTCCGGCCGTTTTCTGCAAAGGTTGCACCTTGGTAAAACACGAACACAAACTATACATTCAAATTGACAAGTGTAGCTTTATATAGAACCTAAACAATTATGCAAGAAAGAGGACGTAATTATTATTGCGTCAGTGAGGTTGGTGTTGTCAGTTGTCCGATGAATGCTGCACCATTTATTCCGTAGGATACGTGGGAAAATCCCTGCACGTAGTACGGAGCCGGTTCGAGAACATTTTATCTCGCGCTCTTTTTCCCCCTCGGAAATTTCCACCCGTGCCAATTTCCGCCTACTAGCTTCGGTACGCACTGTGTACTACTCTTCCGCTTGGTACCCCTCTCAGCTTGGTGACCAAAGTGGCCGCTACTGCTTGTGATACGACCTGTACATATATATTAGGCGCCTCTGCCGCTCCCCTCCGCTTGGCGCCCCCAAGCGATAGCTTGTGCAGCTTGGGCCTTAAACCGGCCTTGGTATACTACGTGAGGCAGCAGAAAATAGCAGTGCGCGCTCTGCACTTGAGCTGTGGTTCCGTTTCTCCTTGTTTTCAGCGAGAGAAATCACCGCAAGGAGGCGTTTGTACTACGCGGTGAACTTCTAGCCTTAGGAAAGTAGATTGCGCGTTTTATACACACGGGTTACCTAACACGATTCCCTGTCTCTTAGCTTATGTTCGGAAGTGTTTCCATTCTTCATTGATACACTTCTGGAGTTTGTTTGAAACACTCCCAAGATTCGAACACACAGATCACTCGCTTCTGAAGTAAGTTGTCCACAGTGTACACATCAACTATTTAACCTTTGATGACTAACTGAAACCTTCAGCTGCCGACAGGTGTTGTTAATATACCTCGATGTGGACAGCGAGTAATGAGTGAATGGGCAAAGGTACATATCTAGAATTATGGACAGTTGGGAATGTCTCTCACGGGAAGCGTGGAAGGGATAAGTCCCTGCAGTCCCTGCAGTCACGCTATTCATCTGTGTCCTCGGTGGCTCAGATGCATAGAGCGTCTGCCATGCAAGCAGGAGATCCCTGGTTAGAGTCCCGGTCGGGGCACACATTTTCAGCTGTCCACATCGAGGTATATCAACAACAGCTGTCGGCAGCTGAGGGTTTCAGTTAGTCATCATTTATTCCAGGGAAAAGCTGCACGGCCATCATCAGTATTCTGTTCTTTCGAGAACAGTTACTTTCTTCATATATATATATTTAACCTTTCGTAATATCATATCAAGCACTGCATTCTGAAGTACACCATCTGATCAAAACTACCGGGGACTATGTAAACGCGGAACTGATGTCTAGATGTCATGAGGCGGACCCGCCAGTGTAAAAGGAGGCGGGACATATTGTATTGCCAGTATGCATTAACAGCAGAACGGGCGTGGCAGGAGAGCTCACGACTTCGGACGTGGACTAGTCATTGGCTGTCATCTGAGTAACATATCCATCAGATATTTCGAACCTTCAAAAGCAGTCCAACTCGACAGTGCGTGACGTGATTGCGAAGCGGAAATACAAAGGGAAAACTACAGCTAAATCACGACCTTACAGACACGCACCACCGAGCTTTGCCTAAGGTGATGGCAAAAAGATAACATGAAATCAGCGGAAGGATTCATTGCTTCCAAAGTGCTACCTGCGGCCCAGCCAGCACAGTGAGTGCGCATATGCAATTAAAAGGAATGGGATACAATAGTCTAGCAGCAACTCCTCTTAATTAACACATTTACGTGGTCAGTGCTAAGCGACCCTCGAGGTGCGTTAAAGAGCGATGCCACTGGGTAGTGGATAACTGCAAACTAGTGTTTGGATTGATTGCATCCAGCTACAGAATATTATGCTGCAGTCCGACAGGAGGACTTGAGTTTGGAGATCGTTACCTGCTATCATGGGCAGTGCCATCAGTAAAGAACGGAGGAGGCGATATTACGGTACGGGGATGTTTTCGTGATTAGGGTGTAAGCACTTTATTGCACTTGAGAACATGCTAAATGCGGGACAGTAACTCATCTGACAGCACTGCGTTCTGCGCATAGTAGAGGAATAATGAGACGATGATTGTATCACCCTGATAAAGCACCCTGTCGCAAAGCAGCATGTACGAACCAATAATCTGTGGACTATAAAACATACAGACTTCTTAGTCCCGACCCGAACACAATGGAACACCTTTGTGATCGCTCCAGTCCCGGCGGAGAAGGTCACTACATTTTAAGTGTCCCCAGTAGATTTTAACCCATCCTAGAGGCGAAATGTGTACACACCCCATGTTAATGTCCATTAATAAGTGTTCGAATACTTTCGATAAGATAGTTTACATACAGCAAGGAGCAGTAGGATTTTTAACAAGATCATTAAAGCAAGCGTATGAACGGACTGGAGACTGAGGGTGAAGAAAACCTGTTGTAACAATTTGAAGGAATAATTTTGGCATTAGCCTAAAGTGTTTCATGCCCATCACGGGTAACTTAAATATACGTTGTCGGTCGGGTTTTTATATCCGACCCCCAGCAAAGTGCGAGCACTGTCACATAAATTGAAGTGATATTAGACTGACGTAGTGACATTTCAGGTGAAATATCAACAAAGAACGACAAGTGAGAGTGATTTAGAAATATTTACACCTGATTGTTGCAGCATTAGTTCCAAACCAGCAAGCCAATTCTCAGAATACTTTTAAGTGCTGTATAGAGTAGAATACCGTTACATAAATTTCGATCGAGTTAACTCACGAAATTGCAGTCTCCTGTCTAAGACAAATATCAAAAAACCATAAAATAGAGGTAAAACACACTTCGAAGTGATGTTCACATTGAACTAGCCGAAATGAAATTTCGCGATATTCTGTATCTAATTGTCATTTGGGTTTCCTTGAACTCATATGACAACCAGCAGTCTGGGTTTCCGTGTATGTGTTCTCTTCGATCGCTCCACAAGGCTGTTCGTAAATCTTGATGCTTCAACTGTTTTCAGCAAATTGTGGTTAGGCCTATGTGGCAGTTGACGTCGAACAGCACCTAAACTAGTTTTATAACTCTCAGGACAAATTCTTTGGGTTAGAAGTGCAATGTTCTCTTGTTTGATTGTCGCCAATACTACTTACAAACTCCCAGTGTACAATTTTTATCGCTAACATAACCCAATCATCAGTAACGAAATTGTTTTATTTCCTAATTTTATAAACCTCTGACGTGTGTGTGTACGTCGAATATGCATTCACTGATACCTTGCATCAACCTAGAATCGAAAAAGAAATTTGGAAGTTTTTGAAGTCCAATACTACGTTACAGTAAAAAATGGACTAGGAAACAACAGAAACATTGTTGATGGCGTAAGAAACCTCGTATCACATTTGTACGAGATGTAACAGAAAAGAGGCCGTACGGTCATTAAAAATATTAGGTTGGTTGATAAGTTCGTAGAGTTTTTCCGTAAGTTTAATAAACACACATAAGAGACTTTAGTCATCAATAATATATTCTCCTTCACTATTTACAACAGTCTGCCAGCGCTGAGAACTTTTCGATGGCGCGACTGCAGAAATCACGTGGATTTGAGACGAAGAATTCGTCGAGCCACGTTCGGAGCGCGTTTTCATCCGGGGAGGAGGTCCTTGAAGGTTTATCGACAGAGAGGAAAACGCTAAAATCTGAGGGCGCAATGATTTCCTAACTTAACTCCTGTACAGTGTTTCTTGTCAGTCTAGCAGAATGCGGGCGGGCGTTATTGTGAAGCAGCATCACTTCTCGCAGTCTTCCTGGTCGTTGCTCTTTGCGTCTACAAGACGCCTCAGTTGTTGACAGTGAATTCCAACAGTGATGGTTACACCTTGGATAACCAATTCGTAGTACACTAAACCGTCGTTGTTGTACCAGGTGCATAATATTATATTTTAGGGATGCGAGCAGGTTTTGTACAGCTTTGTTTGGGTTCAACCTTTCCTAAATTCAGCATAAAGGCACCACTTCTCGTCACCACTAACTTTATAGGATAGGAATGCTCGGTATTGTTCAGGAGCCAATTCATGACGAGCAAGGAGGGATGTACATATGGCCACCTGGAGTTTATTGTGATTTTGGCTTCGAGAATATTAGGTACCCGTAAACCCGATCTTTGAACTATCCCCATAGCAGCAAATGTCGCAAGATGGTGGAATGATCACAGTTCGTCACATTTACTATTTCTCTAGTACACGGACGTAGATCATTGTGGATTAATGCGTTTAAACGATCATCAAACTCCGAAGGTTTTCCGAATTTGGAGAGCCACTGATGTCAAAACGATCCTCCTTAAAACGAGAAAACAATTTTGTTCTCGCACTCTGTCCAATGGCATTATCCCAATACGCGGCGGAAATGTTTCTGGCTGACACCACTGCGGTCACCCCTCCACTGAACTCAAACAGAAAAAGTCTGAAATGTTGAATTTTTCCACTTCGCACCCTATTTTCTATCGTAAGCAGCCCCACTTGCTTTCTCCAAATGACAAAATGACATCATGTAAACTCAAACAGCAACAGTGAAGTAGAAATGAAGACAGTCTATAATCAGACCCACAGTAACCGAAATATCAACACACAAAACACAAACGCTGCGAACTTATGCACCAATCTAATACAAATCAGTGAGAGACCTGTATTGGCGGTTTTTAGTTTCCTACAGGCCTACGTTACTTTTCTACTTACTCGTGTTCCACTTCTAACATATTTCGTAACGTTACAGTATTTTCTTCAGCCCTTGTGCTTAGTTCTTCGCCCGGATTCTGAACCAGTTTACTTCGCGGTCTTGAGTTTATTATTTTCAGTTTTCCCCCAAATCCTTGAGTCTGGAGCAGGGAAAGATAAGAAGAGCCAGGAACGAAGTCGTGAACTTCAGTGTGGTAAGGGCAACTGTTTTGTCGTGGAGGACGACGATCCTGCACCACAGTTTCTCGGCCACTTCAGTTTAGGGAGCGACAAGAGTACATGTCGGCTGTAACTGGTGGCGCACGTTCCATTAAATCAATCAGAAGAACGCCCTTTTCGTCCCAGGAAACGGTAGCAGTTATTTTTCCACTCGAGTAAGGAGACTTTCAATATCATGGGGTTTGGCTACTACATTTGTTTTCTTTCTTGGTGTAGGGTATCCACTTGTCTTTGCCAGCAACACTGTGGGAAAGCAAATCATCTCTCCATCTTGTCCATAGCATTGCACAACCGATCGTCCGCTTGACGTTCTTTGCTCTCCGCGTTCGCTGTTAATAATTTTCGATGGCCAACTTGAACATAGTTTGCGATGTCTGAGTTTTTCCATGACAATAATGTATATAAGTGGTGCGTCCAACATGAGCCAGAGCACCAGTCATCGAATAAATCGCAGTTATTGATATACATGTTGCGCTATTTGATTGTATTGGATAAGATAGTGGAAATGCCGCTCCTCTTCATGCATCGTACTTCTGAACAACACAGGTACTGCAGTATCGTATTTATCCGCCGTTACCGGGCACGCCACTTTCAATTTATTAAAATGTCTCCTGTGTACGAGTGTCTATATAAGGGATGTAAGAGTGCGAGTTGTAGATACATGAGTGCCGATATACGGAATTTGGGTCTGTTCGTGAAGCGTACTCGGATAGCCTATTGTAAGGTGACTGCTCGCGATAAGAGGGAAATCCGGTTTCGAGTCCCGGTTTGGCAAAGATTTTCGTCGTTGTCATTTCATTACACAGCTGATGGTTCTTTATATTCGCAATTGCAAATAGATTTCATGTACTTTCTGAGGTCTCTACACCACTGTCTAAACTTTCCTCACTCTTGTTTGTAAGCCAGTTAAGTAAGCACGACTGATGAATTGGAGCAGCTGTAGATACTTTTAACTAAAAAGTAGAATCAGAACACAATCTCTGCAATTGGTGGAGCAAAGATTTTCGAAGCTTCCCCTCAGACAATTGAATGAAAACAATATATTACGGGGTTTCGTAGCCGGCCGGAGTGGCCGAGCGGTTCTAGGCGCTTCAGTCTGGAACCGCGCGACAGCTACGGTCGCAGGTTCGAATCCTGTCTCAGGCATGGATGTGTGTGATGTCCTTAGGTTAGCTAGGTTTAAGTAGTTATAAGTTCTAGGGGACTGATGTCCTCAGATGTTAAAGTCCCATAGTGCTCAGCCATTTGCCATTTGAGCGGTTTCGTAAATAATCAATAAATAGCGCTACATCCTTGTAACTCTGTTCTGAGATTCAAATGTGCGGAGGAGGAATGTTAAAGATTGAGTGGACAGACGAAGCAAACATGAAGTATGGCAAAGAAGAGATGAAGAACGTTTCTAAGAAGACTAGTACACTAAGAAGTGATAGATTGGTGGGTCATCTTTTCGGCATCTAGGAGAATTTACAGTAAATTGGCACTGGAAGCAGTAGGAAAAGGGGCAATAGAAGGAGAGAAATATGCGAAACAGAGGATGTTGGGTGCAGTATTTATACAAGGAAGATACTTGTAAAACTGTTTGATTGCAGCTCTAGTTAAGGGCCGTCGATGAGGTTCTTAAGTTATTTCTGTCGAGTTAAACGATTTTTCCGCCGAGAAAAAGTCGCTTAGGGTATACGTATACCTCCACTCAGCTTCATGCGAAGCTCTATAGTCGTTAGACTAAAAGTTGCATGTCTGACCTTTTCCCTAATTTATGCAAATGAGCACAGTGTGAATGTGAAGTGTACCAAAGGTGGAAAGAGATCTTTATGTGCAACGGCTGTTTATTCCACGATATCTGATACCAAATAATTTGGTAATGATGTATTGAAGAGATGGTGTAAAAGGACTAATTTATGTTTTCATTTGTAATGTAGCTGATATGGATAAATGGACGTAATAAGTTTTTGCTTCTCGTTAGCCTTTTGCACTACATTTAAATAACGAACACCCTGCCAATCTTTTATCAAAACACTGAGAGTCCAAGGTGGTTGGTAGGTTTGATATTCAGCCTGCCTAGGTTCTTGTAACATTTAAAGTTCGTTATCTTTAGACTCTCCTTTTTGCGTTGCTTTCATTGGTGGTGGTGGTGGTGGTGTTGTTGGTGGTGGTGGTCGTAAACATTAAAATGCTTAAGTTGCTAAGCCCAAAATACAGTGGAATCAACAGATTGAATAAATTCAAGTACTTAGGAAAAATAATACCGGTAAAGGGCTAGATAAAGAAACAACAAAACAGAGCACAGGAAAAGAAAACTGCTTATCAATTAACGAAGGACATTTACAATAAAAAATCACTATGTAGAGACAAAAATCCAACACTACAACAATGTCAAACCCGGAGTGCCTTTATGCGGCAGAATGTTTAGTCCTCAGTAAAAAGGGAGAAACTGAAGATGTGGGTAAAAATGACAGGAAAGTACTATGGAAAACACACGCTCCAAGAAAGTTGGGAGTATGTCGAAGAAAGGTAATGAAGAAATCTACACCCAGACTGAAAAACCATCTGATGCTCTCAAAGATTTTCGTTTATGGTGACTTGGCTTGAATGAACTTGGAAAGACTGTCTGAAAAGATATTCAACCATTCTAACAAAAATCCCGAAACGGGATGGTTCAGAGAAGTGAAGAAAGGCTCAGCAGAAATCAACGCTACGAAAACAGTCTAGACAGGTCATCTTTCCAAAACAAGATTAGTAACAGGTCCCGAGTTAGTCTGTTTGGCTCACAATTTTAGTCTGTTTGGAAGTTTATTCAGCGTAGACTCCGCTGTAGAGTGACAAATTTCTTTCAAGATTAAGAAGTTTGTTTTCGGGAAAATGTTCGAAGGCGCATCACTGTATGGACAGGTGGAAGAAGAAATGAAAACAGTGAAAGTGTGAAGAAATACTGGAAACCGGGAAAGAATACATTATGAAGTTACTCCATGTGGTTAGTGGATAAAAAATCTAATAAATAACTTGTTATTATTATTATTATTATTATTATTATTTGCAATGGAGGATAGTTTTTCAGTTACAGTCAAATCCCGTTGTCAGTAAATTTGAACTGAAGGGTGAAGTGTTCCCTAGCTGAAAACACCCCTATTGTTCGTCTTGAAAGCAACGATTTGCACTCTGACGCGGAACGGTTACATCAGCTATGACCATTGCCTAGAAATACTGCGTTTCGTTGGCTTTGAGTCTTTGTTAATTTTTATCTATTGACATAACAGAAAATACTTGAACAGCCTATACCAGCCTGGTATAATGGTGGTGCTTAAATCATTGAAACGATGCCAGTATGGATCAATAATTAATGAGCGTAAACATTTTACATCAGCAATATAGTATTCGAAAAGAGACGAAAAACAACAGTACGCCCCTTAACTTGATGACTCAAGTTATAGATTAACAAGTGAAGCAACTGTTAGAAATGACATGTCACAAAACTGCTCTAAAATGAAGCTAAATTTACCTCCCTAGGATCCAGGAAACACTGCTAATCGGGAGCGTCAGCAACGACTGTGTGCGCTTAGTTAATGCCAGCGCTCTTAGTAAGGCATTACATTGTTTGTGTCGTTTTTATATAACTGTTTTTTGGAAGTTAACGTTTCCACCACTGTGAAATTTTCCATTTTAAAAAAAAGGTAATGTAAAATAGGAATTAGCTTAATTGTAGCTTGACAGCTTCCCAAACTAATAAAGATTTACACTATAAATTTTGCTCCAACATTGCTTTTAAATTCAGAAATATTTGCTATCAAAAGCTCGCTGAAAGATGCCCACAAAACAACCATTAACATACTATTGGAAGGAGATTTCCAAGAAAAGTTCACCCAATGAAATCCAGTCAATGCAAGCAATAACAAAGCCTACCTATTAGTAAGACAGTGGCAAAGCAAGAACTTGAAACGCAGATAAATGGTAATATCTCAACGAAAATGTTGGAAGGAAGATTAGAGTTTGACATTTCGGGGACGACGAAGTAATTACAGCACAAACTCTGATTTGGAAAGGTAACTGACCGCCGTGCTTCAAAAACACTACCCAGCTTTCGCCTTAAACAATCCATGGAAACCGCAAATTGATGGCCAGACGTTGTATTTGAACCACTGTCATCCCGAATAAGAGTCCAATGTCTTATTACTGCGCCACCAGACTCGCACGTATCCCAGTGATGCGTAGAAATTGGCACTACAGTACTGAGCGGGCAATATGAAATGTGATCTCCACTCAGCTGTTTCACAATGACTGTTAATACATATGACTACACACTCCGCATATGTGTGATCTTCCCACATATTCTTTTCTGACGCAATGGAAGGCAGGAAATACAGCATAGTATTAGAGGCTCGAAAATTAACTACACCAGAAGCAAAAAGAAAAGTCTAAATCCAAAAGTACGCTGCTCGACAAAAAAAGTAAAGCAACCAAAAAGGGATGAGGAAACGGAAAAAGCTGTTTGGTTCAGGGAGAGTATATGGTGATATTTCAGTAATTACATCAAGTCAAATTTACAAAGATCTTGGCAGTTTGGGGCCACTTAGCAGTATGGCGTTTCAACCCATCTAGTTTGGATCCATGCGCTGATTCAGCTGGGAAGTGTCATGAGGCTGTTGTAGCCTCTTGTGAAACTAGCTGGATCACAACTGTTGTAACTGGTAATTGATATCCTGGTTACTGGCACAGGTGGACGGAGACGACATTCGACCTGGTTCCATACATCATCTATCGGTGGCAGATCTAGGGATCTGACTGGCCGCGAGAGTACCTTGGTATGAAGTAGACACTTCATAGACACATGTGCCATGTGTGAACGAGTATTACCCTGTTGAAAAATGGCACCACGATACTGCAGCAAGGGGGGTAATACACGAGGGGCTCAGGATGTCTACGACGTTCTTTTATGTCGTCAGAGTTCACTCAATCGCTACAATCCGTGATCTGATGTCGTACCTGATGGCTACCCATATCATGACGACATGGTAACGCCACTGTGCCTCTCCAAGAACTTGGGAAGAATGGAATCTCTCCCCAGGTCGCCGTCATATTGCAGACGATCATCCGTGTGCAGAATGGCGATTCATCGCTGAACACAATGAGACACCATTCACCAACAGACCACGCTTCTGTCATGGCACCACTACAAAAGCAGCCGCTCCTGTTGTGATGTTAACGGCAGCCTACGTGTGGGACGGTAATTCCCTAGTCTGGCTGGTGCTAGGCTCAAAGACACAGAATGTTGGTAGGAGTCTCATTACTCATTTTCGGATGACACGCGCAGTTGTGAAGCGGTCACGATGTGCTCGGTGCACAACAGTGATTCTCCGCTTTGGTGGTCAGTCGTGGCCGATCGGAACCTTGATGAGGAATACGCCTGCCCTCACACTCACTGCCACTGTCACATCCGAATGCCTTAATAATCTGAATATTGCACGATTCGTCTAGCTGGCCAAAAGGAGACATACAATAAGGCCCCTTCAAACTCGTCAGGTGCTGAAAATACTGTCTCACAGAAGTACGAGGCATCTGAGTCCTGCAGTGATTTCTCAACATCTGACGCTGTTCACGCTTCTTGTATACTCTACTAGGCATGGTAACAACACTAAACATGAACAACACTAATGCACTCTGGTGGCAGTTGTACCTATCACTGCGAATTACAACTCTAGTCATTTACATACCCTGCCGATGGTGTGTTCATGTACAAACTTACTTTTACATCCGACCACGTCGTGGGGTTGCATCACCTTTTTTAAATTTTTTCAAGCAGTGTGTTGAAGACGAGGGTGGTTTGAAAAGTTCTCAGAACAGAAAAAAGTACTTACATCATTGAACTTTTTTGTTTTTCAATTTAGCCTCCTTGTATATTAATGCACTTGGTCCAACGATGTCCAGTGCCTTGATCCCATCTCGAAAATGAGTTGTTAACTCCAGTAATCAGTTCTTCGTTTGAAGTGAATCTTCGTCCACCAAGAAAAAATTTCAGTTTTGGGAAGAGATGGAACTCTGGTGAAGCCGTATCAGGTGAATAAGGCGGGTGTGGCAACAATTCATATCTTAGTTCGTGTAACGTTGCCGTGGCAACGGCACATGTGTGCAGGTGCGCATTGTCTTGATGGAAGATGACTGTCTTCCTTGCTAACCCTGGCTTTTTTTTCGCGTATCTTTTGTTGTAATTTGTCCAGGAGGTTAGCATAGTATTCTCCAGCAATTGTTTGTCCATTGGGGAGATAATCTACAATCAGAATCCCCTTTGCATCCCAGAACACTGATGCCATGACCTTTCCCGCTGCAGGAATTGCCTTTGCTTTCTTTGGTGGCAGAGAATCAGCATGTTTCCTCTGCTTTGACTGTTGTTTTGTCTCTGGGGTATAGTAGCGCTCCCAAGTTTCATCTGTGCTCACGATCAGGCGCAAAAAATCTTGTTTGTTTCTCCTAAAACGGGCCAAACATTGTTCCAATATGTCCATTCTCATGCCTTTTTGATCCAGCGTCGAGAGTCGCTGCACTCGTCTTGCAGATATTTTTTTTCATTTCTATTCTTCAGTTAAAATGTGATATTACCCTTTCTGATGATATCTGGCAAGCCTGAGCAATTTCACGCACTTTCAATCGGCGATCCTCCATGACCACTTTGCATACTTTTGCGATGATTTCTGGAGTAGTGACCCATGTTGGCCGACCACTGCGCGGATCATCTAAGCTCTCCCGACCAAATTTTAATTCGTTTGTTCACTTGGCAACAGTTAAATATGAAGCAGCATAGTCACCCAATGTATTCTGGAAATTGGCATATGAATGTCCGTTGCTTTCATACCTATCTTTACGAGGTACTTAATCACTGCTCGAATCTCGATTTTTTTTCAATCTCCGCAAATCACTAAGTAGGAACAACAAACCGACGTCATCGCCACAGCTCTCTTCAAAAAGCACTGACGTGGCAAGTGTTTACAGGCAACAGTACAATGAATATCACGTGAACAACTCGTTGCGCTAGCGCTGACCTCTCGTGATGATTCCGAGAAGTTTTCAAACCACCCTCGTCGAAAAACTTCCCTGGTGTTTTGCAAAATACGTTTGCACATCACCAGGAAAGTGTTTCCTGTTTAATATCGTTGTCGTGTTCTGTCAAGCGCCGACTGAAAATGCGGTTAAATCGAAAAGTATTATCAATGACAACGGAAAGAGGGCTAAAATTAGATTAATAATCTAGAAACGCCTTCCTCTGCATTGTGCACATCATACCCACACGAACGAACGAGAGTAAATGCTATCTTGAGGTGAAATTATTAATCTGCTCTATGATGATCAACTACTACTGTCGAAAACAACGAAGAATATCGTCGCAAGTTAGAGATTTTACTCATATTTGACATGGCAAGAAAACATGTTTTGTACAAGGATGCCATCGCTAGAAACTTCATCCTCTCCTACTCTTCTTCGACGTTTTAAATAACTATTAATCCGAGAAGTTTGGGTCAGTGATCGCCAATGTTGGGAAGGTAACGTGCGTTCGTGTTGCGTCTCTCGACATGAACCGATCCAGTCTGAATGTTGTTACCGGTATCGATAGAAATTTTTATTGTCCTACTTTTGCAAGAAGAAAAAGTTTAATGAACAGACTGAGACTCGATGTCCTGAAAGAGATGAGACGCTGTTGAAGGTGGTCAGTTTACAGGTGGGAACACCCCTCTCCCCCCCCCCCCCCCCCCAGTTCTCTCTCTCTCTCTCTCTCTCTCTCTCTCTCTCTCTCTCTCTCTCTCTCTCTTTTTGCGAAGTAAAGATGCTTATGAGCGAACGAAGAGAACTTTCCAATTAGGCCGCTAAGGATATCTAATGAGATGTCCTAGCCGTGAAGGTCACTAAAATTACCGGTGCTCTTTAATTGATAGTTACCGCGTTAATGTAGCAGACCTGTACCTTTAAATACTGTTCCATCTCGAACAGCCAGATGACAATTGTAGTGCTTGCCCCCCTATTTGGCTGAAGAGCCAAGACTGTTAGCACTCATTTACGGTACGTGAGTGACACTCACTAATTACTCACTAATTTACGTCAAATCGTTGGGGTATTATTCCATTTCTGAATCCTTACGTACTGTAAAGGCTGTGTTCGGTGATGTACGATTAGAAAAGTAAGTTTCTTTCAGAGTAGCAACCTTTGTGACCTATTGCATGGTGTTGCCATTTGCCAACGCCAACAAAGCGTACATTTACGTACAACCTTGGTCTTGTTCAGACAATGCAAGTTTCAAACGATCCAACAACGAAGCATAACAGGTTCCAGTCGTGGCTCTGTTTTTTTTTTTCAGGTAATCTATGAGGATTATTCCTTGAGAATCCCCAAAAAACAGTGGCTATCACGTTACCAGCCTTTGTCCATTGTTTTTACTACAGTTCTGACTGATGGGTAACAATGGATCCATCTTTCATGAGCAGTCATAAATTGGCGCAAATAGTCTTTCGGATTGCGATTAAAGATCGCCAGACATTTTGCTGAAATGCTGTGCCGGATGGGCTTTCGGTTGACTGTGAGCAATCACGTCACCCACCTCGCACGCTACTTCTTCACATCCAACTCTCCGTGTAGGATGTTATGCACTCGCTCAGTTGAGATGCCTATGTCAGAGCGCGGTTTGTATTCAGCGCTTTTCCGACCAAGTTGTCAACAGCCCTGGTATATACGATGGGTAGTTATAAAGTTTTGACTATCACCTCGAAAAAATAAAGGAACATAATCTTCTGTTTGTTTGGCCGTACATTTGTGTAGTTCTGTTTGAAATTGAAATCGTCGCGACACGCCACTGTAGCAAACCGCTAGAGGAGCCAAAAAAAAAAAGATTCATAAAAACTAGAGTATCGTGCATTAGCTTGATTTGAGCAGATGCATAAATGTTGCAGCTGTGTCAGGACTATTCAGGTGACTTCTTCAGCAGTCTCGAATGTACTTCATCATTTGATTTGGCTAAAACGAAACCAAACACAAAGAAAATAGTAATAAATACAGAGCCAAGTGTCTCATTGATTCTGTATTTCGTAATACGCCTGCGTTATTTGAACCGTTGTTAAATACTGACATTTTAAAGATTGGATTTTGTAATTTCTTGTGTCAGCCCAAGGTTTTGTTAATAGTTAGGTTTTTTTACATCTTTCATTCTCTACTCGAGAGATTTGAAGGGTTGTTGCAGGACAGACTTTGTACTATCAGCCAGTGATGTCCGAATTGGGAATATTTGGGAGGGAAATTCTGTCAAGACATTCGCCTCGTGATCGAGGAAATCCGCCCGAAAATCTTGAGCGGTAACGGGAGGACTAGACTCTTGAAAGTTGGAAACCGCTTCTGTATTTCTATATACTTATGATCAACAATGGTCAGAAACAATAGAGCTCTTTAGTTGACAACTTAGACGGCTGGCGGCAATTGGCAAACTGTAGAGGTGATTAATTCGACGGATACACGACAGTTACGGTTGACCGAAGGCGAAGCTCTGCGCCTCTTGGGTAAAGAATGCGTATGACAGAATGGAGATCGAATCTTTTAAGATTACTGCATTTGTATGCATGAACATACACCGGGAACGGCCATAAATCATTTTAACTATCACTGCTACCTTTTACGTAAAACAGAACAGTAGGAAATCATATCTAACATTTCGTCGTCAAAGATTTTAGTTTTTATGTTATCACAGATGAAAAAGGCAGTTTTAATCTCGGTGATGGTCAGATACATGCTTTTACCCATAAATGACCTTGATGGGTGATAGAATACACACATTTCCATAGTGTAAAATTATTTTTCTTCGGTTTTAGTTGGGCTTACTTCCCTTAGTCCTTTCAGAAACACCACTCAAAAATGGCATATAGAAATGGCATTTTAGTTTAGAGGAGGATTCAAAAGGTACCCTACAGGTGAGCTTAAAAACTGATGTTTGTTTTACACTTATGACGTATGAAATGACTCTCGTATTGGTCGGTGGATAAATTGTATTTCGATTAGTAAAGCCGCGTACACTATGATCGCACCAAGGCTTTTGGCAAAAACTGGGGGGCCGAGGTTTGCAACATGTTTTGAAACACAGAAACAGCTATCCTCGCTAGTGTCGGAGCAGGTCAAAGAAAACAGTTTCCGGCCAACCACCTGACATCACTAGCTTGTGATAATTAGTACACAGTACTAAATTTGACTGGGCCAGGCAAAAAACTGTAGAAATGGCATCTTTGAAATAGTCAAAGGAGTGCCTTAGAAGTACGAGTGACACTATACAGGGCATAAATTAAGTGAGGTGGTGCATGAAGCGAAACTGAACTTAAAAAGGTTTCTTCAATCTGGGTTGAAGGGGCAGATGCATCGACAAGCGCAGATTTCAGATTTCATTCATTACAAGCAACATAAACAGTGAAACAATGGACAAAAGTGATACTAATCGATGTATTTCAGTGATTTTATTTCATTCATTTGCCTATACAATCCTATATGCTTCAAAATTTTGTCCCGCGAACTTCATATACTACCTGGGACATTGATTGCTTCTGAACTAAATTTTCCAACGAGTAAGTCTATAGCACAATGGAACTATTTTTCGGAAATTTGTATTTATAAGAAACAAATTGTTAGCATATTCGCTAGAATTTAAACATCAGCCTATAATATCATAGTGAAGCTACGGAAACCAGCGTCGTCCCCCATATTCAGCTCCCTTTGTAGGATATGCCCATCAGTTAGTCTGTACTAGGTTTAGTCCACCAGCGACTTCTGAGCCTTTCTTTTCCTTACCTTCGGGAAGTAATAGTGTAGCACCATACATCAATGTATTATCCACGTCAGTAGATATAAAGTAGCCTCTCTTGCCAGCAGGCAGATCAGATTCTTATGCTTTTATCTCTCACGCAGTTATTTCGTAACTCTGGCCTCAGTGCCTCGATTTACGACTTCTTCGTACTACCACAATTCGATCGGATTTCTGGCCGATGACAGTAACTCCAGATGAGCTAACCAGTGAACGAGGGACGGGTGCCGGCAGCTGTGACCGAGCGGTTCTAGGCGTTTGTCCCAAACCGTGCTGCTGCTATGGTCGCAGGTTCGAATCCTGCCTCGGCAAGGATGTGTGTGATGTCCTTAGGTTAGTTAGCTTTAAGTAGTGGTAAATCTAGGGGATTGATGACCTCAGATGTTAAGTCACATAGTCCTTAGAGCCATTTTTTGAGGGACAGGTAACCGCTCTGTTTAGTCCCCAATCAACAAACATAGCGCAGCAAACGATGCGGGAACACTACGGAACGAGAAATGTACTCTGAAGCATACACAGTGACCTATAATAAGAAACACTATTACTGTATAAACAAGGTGCTAACGACAGTGTGTACGCAGCTCAGTCATAATGGCCTATTAATGTTTGTATCTTACCATATCCTTCGGTTTTATATATGTACGTACACTGAATGACGTCGATTGAATTTATATGTGTAAAGATTCTGTGGAAAATCACAACTTTACTTCTATACTTCCTTGCTGACCCTCATTTAAGTCTTCGAGCAATAAACATCTGACTGAACATATTCCCATGACTGCTGGTTTTGATGACTGCCGTCTGCAGCAGGTAAAAAGGCTTGCGCCAATCGCCGTCGCGCGGCTACCTGGGAAGAAGCGCTCGCGTCTGCCTTTCTACCGGTCTCTAATGAAGCCGCCCGTCGAGACTGCCTTCCACGCGAGGTCTTCGCCGATATATAACACAAACCTACTTTCCACACTAACCGCGTTTCTCCCTTCACTCTTGTGTCAACATTTCTCCCAGATGTCTGTGTCTCGTATATCCAATGATATGTTGTTGGCCGTATGATGTGAATATGAAACACTCTCTCGTGATAAAATAGTGACACCTTAGACTGTGGTGACACAGTGTTTGCATTATTTTCTAAACAGATGGCCTTGTAGAAAATTTTACTTATAAAATACCGACAAACAATACTTTCCGCGTAAACTAAGTTGTCACTCGGCACGGTGGCTGTTGGGAGCGACCATAAGTGGGAAATGCCTTTACAGCCGCTCGCCTAGTTTGCGCAGAGAGATATACCTACGTTTTACACTGAAATAATGGCATTTACACTTTACTACGCAATTATGCACGAGTGGAAGTTATGTGACAGTGCTGATACTGTATGGACTTGAGTATGTAAAGTCATAATGTTTCTGTTATCAGTGTGCATTTTACAACTATGCCTCATTCTGAAGTCATCAGTCTTCTGATTGGTTTTATGAAGGACACAACATGTTCATTTCTTGTGCCAACTCCTTCATCCCAGAATGGCACTTAGAGCCACTCAAAATGTTCAACAAACTGCCAATTCATGTTCAGTCTAGGGATGCAATTTTTAAAAAAAATTAAGTACTACAGCTGGCTGTCAGATCATCCATTCTATGACATTAAAGAATTCTTTGAGATGCCCGAGCAGGATATTAGCATTTAAAAGTTGTCTGTAATTAAACATATTATAATGTGCTGTGGTTAATCATGTGTAATTACATAGTATATACAATAAACAATAGAATAGTATATTATATTAGATTATAGTATAGCTTATTGCATTAACTTTTAGAATCTATCCTTGTACACTGCCATGCTTGAAATGTATTCTATAACATACTGACACTTGTTTATTTTTATTGTTTTCTATGTACTGGTACATACTGCATGACAAAGCCAATATCATTGTAAAATTATCTATGGTGAATAAAATTCTTGATTTACATAAGGGCCAGGTTGGGCTGCATTCCCACCCTATCTCCAGGGAAAGAAAAAGAATAGTGTAGTCATGTGTTTTTCTTTCAAGTAAATGTCTTAAAAATCAGCATTATGGAGGTTTTTAATAGGGTCTGAATTGGAACTTTTCATCTGTCTTCCAAAATATTAAAAACATTTCATACTTCTAGATCTAGGTCCCCCACCTCCTCCTCTCTCCCCTACAAACTCTCATATGGGTGCCTTTGATTGGGTGTGTGCCAGTCTCTGACTTCCCTTAAAATTTTTATCCTATAAACTCTCTTTACTGCCATGGAAGTTATTCCCTAATGTCTTAATATCTTGCTGTCAGCCTGCCCTTCCTGCTTTATATGTTCCTTTCTTCACAGACTCTGCAGGGAACCACCTCATTTCTTATATTGTCAATGTGTTAAATTTTCAACATCCTTCAAACATTTACTAGTAGATTCTCTTCTTTTCCTGTTTTCCCCATCCATGATTCACTACCATACAGTACTGTCCTCTGAATGTATGTTATCAATTATTTTCCTCAAATTAAGACTGGTTATATTACAGATGTCTATTTTCTATCAATAAATATCAGTTAGCCTATCTGCTGAAATGGAGATTAGAGCTGCTCCTTTTTGGCGGTGACATTCTTTTAGTTCAAAGTTTATTTGCATACGTTTCTGATGCGTGGAGGGACAGCTGGTTCCAGACCAGATTAATTAAACCTAAATTAATTTTAGTTGTTAGTGCAAATACATGCATCTAAATGCTAAAAGATTCTTAATTATTTCCTTGCCCCTACTATGTCAATTTACTGGCCTTGAGTTTAAGCATTAGTATATATTTTAATTTTAAATGTAGACAGATATGCAATAGGTTGTGAATTAAAGGCCACATTAACGTAGAGGCATATAACAAGAAAACAAAAGAATTTGGAATTGTGTGCTAAGTATCACTGCACTACACTCCATAAAATTTAAAATGAGTCTTACTGCCATTCATTCAACTAAAATTTTACGGGTATCAAGCCTGCAATTTATGTTGTTAAAACCTCTTCAAACTGTTTCATTAGCATCACCAGTAATAATAGGTGTATCATTCCTGTTCTTTAGGGATAGTTAATGATAGACTTTCTTCATGGATAATTAATGATAGCTTTTTTTTTCTAAGAACCTTAGATTTAGCTACAATATGGTTTATTACTGTGATTTTGTCAACAAATAATGTCCTAATATGTGATGAATAGAGCAAGAGTTTAAGATATTGGTTACGTAGATAGCAGTGTAACTAGAAAAGTTCTGTTATCCTTCATACATTTGTGTTCTTATGCTGAAACATACACAGATGTAACACATCCCTCTCTTATGCTTTGTTTGCACTTTTGCTTGACCTCCTTCAAGGATTGCTACTTCCCCATTTCTCCTTTCCAGATGAGTTTACTCGAGGTATTTCTGAGAGGTATGTGAAAACTCTTATTTGAGAAGATGGTGGTTCTGATCCTGGCCCAGCTATTTTTAAGTTTTCAGCAGTTTCCCTAAATCACTTTGGGTGAATGACCGAATGCTTCCTTCAAGGAGGTAATAGAATATTATTTCCTGACTCATCCTTTTTCAAACCCAAGCTTGTGCTCTCTAACGACCTCAATGTTTAAGATACAACAAACTCTAAATTGCATTAGCTTTCAAAGTTCGGCAGTTTGCAATGGCTATATGAAGGCATCTCTTAAGATAAGTCACCTTGTCATGTTATTAATTGTTAATATACAGATGATTCATGTTTCAATGAGCTCACTGATCCCAAAAGCAAATCATCATACTGGGAAAATATCACTCCCCAACCCTAACAGTAGAAAATTTTATATTTATGATCAACACTATTTTTTTGTTTTGATCTTATCCAGCATGAAGAGAGAAAGTAAGTTAGTGTTTGATATTCCATGAATACAGGGATTATTAGACACAATACTCGATACGTTCTATTGTCTGGGTTATTAAAAATTTCATAAGAAGGCACATTAAAAAGGCTCTAATCTGTATCTCTACCTTAAGGTTGGTTGATACTTTAAAAATGAGAATATATACTAGCTTTTCCATGTATTGGGCACTTCCTTATTAGAAAAAATGTTAGCATCTTACAAACAGTAAGCAACAGATAGAAAAATAGGTGAAAATCTTAGAAACTAATCACTGTAACACTGCTTCAAGCATGTCACAATAGTGCCAATTTTCTTACTCATAGTTTTGTGTATACACACCCACATTTTTTATAACAATGTAATTGTCTTTTACAGATTATTCTAAGTTGCATTCACATTTTACATGCATATGATGGCTATTCGTCATGTGCGAAACCATACAGGACGTCTAAATCTCATGAACCACCATGTGACTTTCAGAAGCAATCATGGTGCACAGTCCCTGGAAGTGCCTACCCCTGGTGAGTGCACTTGTAAGTAGTCAAGCCAAAGAGATGTTAAACCATGATAATAATTCAGAAAATAAATTATTTTAATTTAGTACATTTTAAGTACACATAAGAGTTCTCAAGGCCATGCTCTTAAATTCCCTGAAAACTTTCGATAATATAACCATAATTTATGAGATGCACATTGACAGCTCATGGTGTAGAGGTTGGTGTTACTGTATCTAGAGCACAGAGTCTGATTTGGATTCCCAACTGGTTCAAAGGTTCTCTTTGGTTGGGAATTGGTTGCTTCTATAATGTTAATCATTTCATCTCATCTCACCTTCATCACAAAGATGTTCATGTCACAAACAATGTGTCAAATGGAAATACTTGCACCAGGTGGCTGAACAACCCCAGATGGGGTCTCCCAGCCAAAAACGCCATATAATCATTTAATTTCATGAGAGGCATGGTGTCAATACGTATCATGCATTATGTACTTTTTGTCTTGATGTTGATGCTGAAATCCACAAGGAAAAAGACCTAGGGCGTCATGTTAGCCCTAAACAACTCAGCAGTTAGACCAAAATTTTTGAGATTGTTTGATGCCAGTTTCTAAGAGTGTACTTCTATCTGAACACCACACCAGATTCAGTCAATAGAACTGAGCTCAAGTAACCTCATGTTTACAGTGTGTCAATCTAACTACTCTGAAACAATTTGGGAACAGTGTAATAGCATGTTGTTACTAAAGTGGGGAAGGAAACGGTTCACAGTCTGCCAACGGCTTCAAGTATCAGATATACGAGGTATCATAGCATGTGTCCAGCCCCCAATTCCCATGCATCTGATAAGACTCTAATTCTGCAATCAGTTTTTTGTGGGAAATTGTCTGATCATCATGTTTGCATTTGTTACACTTGCAGCCACTAATAGGTCTGACAACATGATTTTTATGTGAGATATGAGAAACCATTCAATGTTGCAAGCCAATAAGGATAGTGTCAGCTGTTCCTAATTTAACTGCTCATTGGTGTACAGTGGCATAAATTAAATTGCTTTTATTAGAACAACTTAAATGCGTATAAATATCCAGGGGCTTAAAAAGAAATTTTAATGTTATATGATACACAAATATCTATCACACATGCATTACCATACAGTTCATCATAGAATAAGTCTTTGTTGCATCAAAGACAAATTACTCTAAATATTAAAATGCTGTAATGTTAATGTTCTTCACTTAGACAGTTCAAATATTGCATGTTTTTTCTTGTTTTAATGAAGTTTGCTTTTAAGTATAGTAATCCTGTTTGTAATCTTCTAGGCATGCAGTTCGTCGATTTGTCCAGGAGAACCATGGCCTGATGCGAAGAATGTATGGTGAAGAAAGACACATTTCTGTCCTCAGAGCTGAAATTGTGTCCAATGATGTGAATTACATGCACGACAATGAATGGAAGCTTGGAGAATCGCGAAGAACATCATTCAGAAATAAGGCTCCTGTGACAAGTGCCACTACAAAGGAACAGAAGCAAGAAGCTCCCTCTTCATCTACCTCAACTGCATCTCCTCAAGGAACAACTACAAACACTAAGAGCACTACACAGAACACGACACAGAATCTGAAGCCATCTCCACTAACCACTACCAATTTTTCCTCAAAGTATAATACCACCCAGCATACAACTGTAACACCTGCCAGCACACTGCTGACAACTACTGCTCAAGATAACAGTACAAGTTTCATTGAAGACTCTACAGAAGACAGCTTTATGGGATCAAGCCTTGTGCCAGATCTTATTACTGATCAGATTGAAATAACTACTGACACAGTTATTGTTACAAATACTCACATAACAACTACTGAAGGGACAACCAGTACAACAGCACAGCTACCGAAGGAGGACGTTTCAGAAACTATGCTTTTTCAAGATGCACAAGCGAAGCATAAGGAACAGCCACTGCCAGCACACAGACTTCGAGGAGTGTAAGTCATTTGTCTGAAAATCACAGTACTGAGATATAAAAACTCTACTCTATAATCAAGTTTTAATTTTATTACTGTCATGAAATTAAGTAAATGTTACTTCACTATTGAAGTAGGGCTACTGCTTCTAATTTAATTCTGAATCTGTTTTTGGAAAGGAAGTATATCAATAGAATTGCTGATATTCACTTCCAGAGTTTTTGCTGTGGAATTTATGCATGAAGGAGCAAGTATTTTGCTCCTTAAAGCAGTAGAATTTTTACATACTGTAAAATATTGTACATACTTGTGGTATACACACTTACTGCAAGTTTCACAACTCCTGATATCCGACATGAACCTTAATCTGTTAATTTTCAGTTGTGTTTCCTCA
The DNA here is from genome assembly GCF_023897955.1 of Schistocerca gregaria. Lineage (NCBI taxonomy): Eukaryota > Metazoa > Arthropoda > Insecta > Orthoptera > Acrididae > Schistocerca > Schistocerca gregaria. The sequence continues at coordinate 291,354,633 of NC_064921.1, read as the reverse complement.
CAATCTTTTTTTCACTTGTAGCAAGAGGTATTTTCTACTTAATGACTATCTCTGTTATGAAACCCAAGGATACCATATTTTTCATTTCATTTGATTGAGTTTATTTTTATTCCTACTGTGTGGTGTGTCGTCATTCCATTCCTTGCTGTTGAGTCGAGTGATGGAAACACTGTCATTGAGAGTTACATGCAAAACACTTGATGCAATTTGATATATATTTTAAGTAAATATAGGAAGTTCAAAGACTTCTCAACTGTTTCATATCCTTAGAAAAAACAAGATTTGCCCTACAGTGCAAAAAAAAGTCTGCTAGCCTTCAACATTATCATTTTCTTCATGTATATGAGCAAATTTATTTGCTGGGAACCAAATCCAGTGAATATGGTAGATGGACAAGTGTGTTGAAGTGAAAGTTGTGCAGTTTCTCTACAATCCAGAACTTAGAAAAGTTTATTGTGATGGAAAACAACTTTCTTCTTCATAACATGAACTGCATGTTTCAGTGTGTTGAGTAATGAAATGTAATACTCCCCAATTACAGTTACATCCTTACATAGGACATACTTCAGGAATCCACATAATTGCAGCTGTGATACTTTCTGCTGATGAAACTGTTTCTTTTACTTTTTTTTGGCGCACTGTTATCGCTCTCTGCTTCGACTATTTTTGTCTCTGGCTTTTAACTATAAATCCACAGCGTATGTATCTTCAGCTGACAGAGGACATCATTATATTGTTGGCTGTTTAGGTTTTTGAAGGCTCTGAGATCTCTTCATCTTTGGTGGCTGCATAGTTACACTTAACTCAGCACCTCAGTTTCCAAATAACTGAAAACTCTGAAAATACTTTATTATAGGCCTTATCCCAGCAAAATGTGTGATTGTTTATATTTTTACCACAAACAAGCAACTGACCGTGCGTGTCTGGAACATCACAGTGCACATATAAACATTCAGATGTTTCTAATGTATCGTTTTTTCTACATAGATACCATAAGTGAAAGCTTCTGGTATGATACTTGTATAACTATTTCAGTCGTTGTGGGGCTTTCACCACCAGAGGTTTATGGGGATGTATAAATCCCTCGAGTGTAGTTTTTCAACATAATACATCAGTTTTTTTATTTCTTTTTAACTTACGCTTTTTGCGCCTTATCCTGAAAAATGAAACTCTGTGCCTGGAAATTTGCCCCTACACCAAACTGAGAAACTGGTATGCAGAGGTTTTTGTATTCTGTTATAGGCTATTCTCTAATGGCAGGTTGGAAGGGGGAATGATGGAGTAAGGTGGCGGGCAAGGAAAGATTAAGAGTAGTCAGACAGCTGAGTAAACTCTTGTTGTTGGTGGTTGTACCCTGCAAAGTGCTATACTTTAGTGGTATAACATTTATGGAATTTTCAGAAAGAATTATCTGTGTTTGGAATAGGTGTTTATCGTTCAAAACTACTGACACACATGGTAATTTCATGTGTGTCACTAAACTGCTTATGTATATTCACTGGAAAAAGTTAAAAAAATGAGTGCATTTTACATCATACCGTCACAATCACAAATATTTTAAGACTTAGCTGAGGCTTTTTACTGTTTCAAATATTTTATCTTTGTACAAAATTTAAAATAGTATGGGGTAGTAGACTCGGCAGGTTCATGGTATTTACCTTATCTACATGATAAAGAAGTAAACATTACATTGGTTTTAGTTCTAGGAAATCCTGCAGTGACTGAAACTGACTCCCTTCATGTATATTCATAGGAATTATGTTATTTCATGGCTTTCCTTGATACACTGTTATGATCATATCATCGAGTCTTGTAGAGATCCTCAGGAGTGTTATTCATGCACTCTGGAATGTCCATTATAATTTTGTTAATTGTACCAAGCAAGCTGGTTTGTTGGTTTCCAATTGTTTTGCTGGAAAAAGTTAAGTGAAAAAGGTGGCACACACATTATTTCCTTTAGTTGAGTATGGACTCTAAATTTTAGTGAAATTGTAGTGAAGAAAATTTTGAGTCTTTATTGACAATTATCGTGTAGTTCTGCTCACACTTGTCAGGTTTTGAAGCTGTGAAGTGACATGTGCACTGGGAGAGGAGCAACTGCTCACTGACACACACATGTAGGCTAGAAATGTATGTGCTTTGAAAGTTTGCTGTGAATCCCTCCCTTGCATCTGCAATGAGAGCAAACTTGTCACCTTTTAGTCACTCCAACCTCACTGAACTTGAATTAAACCTGAGGTACCTCATGATTACTGTAAAGCGATTATGTGATATTGCAGATTAATAAAATTGTATTCCCCATTTCTGTTCCTTTGAATTCAGTGGCATTCATAATGTATAGAGTTGTATGAAATGCATCACTCTTATAACTGTAATGAACATTCTTCACCTCCCAGTACGCTACATGCCTCTGTTTTAAGTGAAATTTTAAATGTCCTATGAGGTTTCAGGATTGCAGCTGGATCATGTTGACTTCTTTCTGCAGTATTATGACTGGTAACCGTTCAACCATCTTCAGGTGAGTATCCACCACTGCAGACTGCCAGTTCATGGCATTGGCTTTGTAGCAAAAACTGGCCCAGAAACTCATGTGCATTGGTGGCTGTCACTGGAGTGCCCTCTGTCGAAATCCACGCCCTCTGCAAAGACTGTTCCATCTGTGGCACACAAGCACATGCATAAAGGTGAAACCGCAAATCTGCCTTCTGTTGGAATGTGCACTTGTCGCTGAAAACAAATGTGAGATGTCTCTGTAGAATAAAATGCTTTCTCTCAGAAGAAATTAAAGAGATAACCAGGTCCCAAGCCTTGTCCAGTTTAAAGCTGCCATAATAATTTATAAGGTTTTGAGGTAGACATATTTCTGCACATTCTTCGATTACTGAATCCCAAAAGGATCTTGTTGGGGCCAAGATTTTTGTGGCAGGGTGGTCCACAGAATGTCCAATGGTAATACAATGATCAGCTATGGCTGACGTACTGGGCTGTGGAAGTAGAGTGTGGCACTCGTGTCCAATGCACCTTTCATGTACTGTGTGTATTGTCTGACCTAAAGATGCTTTGACACACTGGCCAGAAATTTTGTAAATCTTGGTCTTTGCAGACCCAGATCGCTCTTTACTGAACCGATAAAGGCACTAATCTTTGCTGGTGCCTGTAAGATTACTTTAACTTGATGTTTCCTTAGGATTCTGCTTAGTTTATACAAGAGGTTGCTGATGTATGGAAAAATGCCCTGGACTTGAACAGCTCCTTATCTCCTTATCATCTTGATGTTGTGGGTGGTCATGTTTCTTCCTCCTTAGTGCTGCACTAATTTGATGTGGAGAGTAACCATTGCCTTGAACACCAACTGTAGATGGACTAGCTCCTTTGAAAGTGTATCTCCATCAGAAACATAAGCACAGTGCACCAATGTTCTAAGGATGCCAGTAGTTCATGAAGGGTGATGGCAGCTTGACATTTGAAGCCATCACCCTTCACAAACTTCTGGCATACTTAGACCTTTGGTGCACCTGGCTCATGTTGTTTCTGATGGGGACAGCCTTACAAACTAGCTAGAACCATTACAGTTGATGTTCAAAGATAATGGTTACTCTCCACATCAAATTAGTGCAATGTTAAGGAGGAAGAAACATGATCACACACATCATCAAGAAAACGTGGAGCTGTTCAGGTCCAGGGTGTTCCTTCCATACGTTGGCAACTTTTTGTCTAAACTAGACAGGAAACATAAAGTTCGTTATCTGCCAGCCACAGGCAACGATTAGTGCCCTTCTCGGTTCAGTAAAGAATGATTTGGGTAATCGGAAGACCACGATTTACAAAATGCCTTGTCAGTGTGGTAAGGCATACATAGGTCAGATAAGCAAAGTACATGAAAGGTGTGTTGAACTTGAGCACCACACTTGCCTTTCGTAGCCCAGTAAGTGGCAGTAGCTGAGCATTGTATTACCTCTGGACACACTATGGCTTATTCTGCCACAAATGTCTTGGCCCTGGTGAGATCCTTTTGGGATTTAGTAATTTAAGAATGTGTGGAAATATGTCCATCACAAATCTTATAAATTGTGATGGTGGCTTTCAACTGGACAAGGCTTGGGACCTGGTTCTCTCTTTATTTTGAGAGAAATCATTTTATTCATAAAGACAAATCTGGTGACATCTGACAGTTATTTTTAGTGATGCAAGCGTGCATTCTGTCACAGGGCAGACATGCACTCTTAACTTTACGCCTGTGCCTGCAGACCACAGATGAAACAGTTACTTGTGAGGGTGTGGATTTCGATACAGGGCGCTCTGGTGATGGCTGCCAATGCTCATGCATTTCTCCGCCAATTTTTGCTGTTAAGCCAATGCTGTGAACTAACAGTCTCCTTCAACAATCAAAGAAGCTTACAATGCAGAGTATCATAGCTAATCAAGCCTTTAAACTAATATGAACTTACTTCTTGATGAAGGCAAGATTACAAAAGCTAACCAGTACTTCAAACACAGAGGAATCCCACCCTCATGGAAGGTAAAAAGGATTCTCTCAATATTATGCAGTAGCAGTCCCTAGCGGCAGTCACTCAACTGAAGAAGGCTGGACAGTTGCCAGAAGAAATATTGTATCCAGAAGTCAACATGATACAGCTGCAATCATGAAACCTCATAGAACATTAAGTATATAAGGAAACTTCAAGAATCACAATTTTAAATGTATTTGAGAATAAGTTCATCAATAAACAAATAGCAAGCACTTGAGGAAAGAATCATGATAAAACCAGAATTCTCCCAAAGAACATGTTGCTGTCAGTGCCTTCCAGGACTTCTAATTTTGGTAGGAACTACACTCCACTTTTGCAGTGCCTGCGTTATTCTGAGTTATGATGCATTGTTCCTTTGGATGTGTGTGCACGTGCGAAGGAAAAGTTATCATGGTGACTACAGCTGTTATGAAATACATTAAATGTATTCACAATTGTGAATGTGGACAACAATCGGCTATGTAATGGAATGACAATGAAAATTTTTGCTGGAGCAGACACAAACCCAGATTTCCCACTTGTTGTGAGCGGTCATCTTACCATTTGGCTATAAGAGCACAACTCGTGGCCAGACCCAGACCCAAACTTCCAAATGTCATCAATCATATGTCTTCAACCTGTACTCGTATGTCCATTATGTATATTCCTGTGCAGGGGAGAAATTTTACTTGAAAGTTGCTCGCCCAGTGTTGGCGGATAAATAAGATAGTGCAGTGCCTATGGCATTCGGAATTGTGATACCATGTTCCTTTGGACATGGTTGATGACATTTGGAAGTTTGGATCTGGCTGTGAGTCATGCTGGATAGCCAAATGGTAAGGTGATTGCTTGCAATAAGTGGGAAATCCAAGTTCAAGTCCCGATCTGATAAAAATTTTTGTTGCCCTCATTCCATTACACAGCTGATAGTTGTCCATATTTACAACAGAGAATACATTTAAAGTACGTCCCACTTTGTTCCGTCAGGAGATTCTACCTCTATACTGACAGTCATATTACTGAGGAATCTGTCAAAGATGTTGCATGTAGTTTCACACCTGTATTTCAGCAGCAGATGCAAGGAAGGCTACAAACAGTGTGTAATAATCGCAGTGTTTAGTTTATTCAGCGGAACAAAAAATTGTATCAGCGGGTTTATAATTTTTTCTCAAAAACTACATATTTGATAGTGTAGACTTCTATTCCAAAATGAACTAGGATAAGAAATATTAAGTTACAAACCATCGTCCACCTAGTATAACAATAAGATGAGGGAAAGGGGCTGAAATTTTAATATGGGAAAAATTTCCTGTAGGCAGTTTCAGTCTCAAATTCATGAAACGTATTTAAAATACATACTGTTTGAACTCCCAAAGGCAGTTCATTGTGTAATAAATCATAACATGCTCTCTTTTGCATTACAGGAATGCTTGTCCTGTGAAAGAAGAAGTTGTAGCACCTTTTTGGGCTAACAACACCCGAGGGGAAGTTCTTGCTTTATTGAATTTGTATCCATTTGAGCAATATGTTCACTGGGAAAAATGCACGTGAGTATCTCTGAGAAAATGAAAGGGTTTTTGATTACATTTTATCCATTAATTCTGAATGTTTATCAACTTTCTTCTTTTATAATTACTCTTTCTGTATGTTTCCATAATGACACAATAGTGATCGTTTTTGTCCATAATGAAAAGCTTCTCCAGTTGCTTTTTTAGAACTTCATTAAGTTCACAAAAGTTGTTTCGTCATTTATATTATGCATTATTAAGTGTATCTGAAACTGCCAAATGTTAATACATATCATGACAGGCATACATATATTTTTTTAATAATAGGAGATAAGACACAATGCTTCCATATGTACAGAGCAAGTGCAAGAAAAATAGGTAGATTATTTTATGCTGTAGAGAAGCAACATCAAATGATGATGATGATGATGATGATGATAATAATAATAATAATAATAATAATAATAATAATAATAATAATAATAGTAGTAGTAGTAGTAGTAGTAGTAGTAGTAGTAGTAGAAGTCAAATGGATTAAAAAAATTGTGTCAATGATATCATGAGAAAAATGACATGCTGTAATTATAAAAGAGATACTGTTCAATAACTTCAAAACTGTTAACATGGTTTATCATCATCCAACATGGACAAACTGATAATAAATTACATAAAAGAAGTTATATATAAATGGATTGCTGAATTAAGAGGAACATATGATTTACTGGTTCCAACTCATTTTGTTTTTGTTGCTGTTATCCATTTATTTGAGTTTCATAAGAGTAATTTCAGCTCAATCTGAACTTTTGCATATGATAAAGTATATAATTATACTTAATGTTATCCGACAACCATTTTTTTATTCAGTGTACCATGACGTATATGAAATCTTAAAGGACTTAATGAATCAGTTCTATGAAACTCTGTATACAATCCTGGAGTTTGTAGCAGTGATTGTAATCTTAGAACGCTCTGTCCTGGAAATTTTTGCGCGACTATTAGAATTTTGCATTTCCCAGAAAACTAATAGGAGCTGACATGTGCAGAAGCTGAGGAAGGGTTAATCAGTAGTCTGGAAGTATGGGAAAATTGGTTACATTGGCAGTTTTGATGATGATGATGATGATGATGATGATGATGATGATGATGATGATGATGATGATACAGTATTGACATATTTAAATACATTACATTTCGTGCTTTCTGTGCTAACTGAAAGGTCAAATGATTTGCAAAAAGATTTGTCTAAAAGTAATAAATAACACAGATTAGAGAAACATTTGATGCACCTCTAAATGATGCTCAAAATAATGTGCAGAAAATGAGGTCCTATTGGGCAATGGCCTTGCCACACTGGGTACACCAGTTCACCTCAGATCACCAAAGTCAAGCACTGTCGGACATGGCCGGCACTTGGATGGGTGACCATCCTGGCTGCCACGTGCTGTTGCCATTTTTCGCGGTGCACTCAGCCTTGTGATGCCAATTGAGGAGCTACTTGACTGAATAGTAGCGGCTCCAGTCAAAGAAAACCATCATAACGACCGGGAGAGCGGTGTGCTGACCACTCGCCCCTGCTATCCGCATCCTCAGCTGAGGATGACACAGTGGTCTGATGGTCCTGATGGGCCACTTGTGGCGTGAAGACAGAGTGAAATGAGGTCCTATTGAGAATTTAAAGTCCAATGTTTAGCTTAGAATCTTTGAATGTGAGTGTGTACTAGAGGATATTTGTCTGTCGGATTATGTAAAATGTGCAGTCTAATTTGCTGTATGTGATTTTGACCGCCATTCAAAGGTGCAACTAATGTTTCTATATCTTCTTTTATTTCTTATTTTTAGACAAATCATTTCACAAAATATTTCATCATTTTGATTTCAAATATTTTTATTGTATTGTACGGTACTGAACTGCAGGCAAAGGAAGTATGACAAAGGTGTTAAATCCTGCACCGATGAGCCAAAATATTGTCCACTGACCACGGGGAGACTGTATGCTGTGTGGTGGCATTGTGGGAAGATGACATAGTAAGGAAAGTATAAACGTGGATCATAGATGCATGGGAAATGATTCTAGTTAAAATACAGGCTGCAAAAAGGGGAAATCCACTGACGTATGCAACATAGTGCAGACTGTTATCGGCTGATGCCTGTGAACAAGCATCTTGGTAACTGAGAAGCTGGTTGGCTGTTCAGTGCTACTGGTAGTGAGCACTATGCAAAACAGTGACAAATAGTGAAGCCACAGGTAAGCAATGAGGTGGTGGATATCTGTGCTTCATCGGAGAATGTAGAGGCTGTAGCCTAGCAAGTAGGGTAGGAGGAAATATGAAGACAGAGCAATGCTGATGCAGGCACAGGTGTATCTGATTACACTGTTCAGTGCATGTTGTTGAACATGAGGCTCCCTGGCAGATGACCCCTATGTGTTCCTATGTTTACACAAAAATTTTGTCAAAATTGCAGCTGGCATGGGACAATAGACTTTGGACTGTGGATCAGTGGAAACATGTCATCTGGCCAGATGAATCAAGTTCTTAATGTTGACTGTCATGTCCAAATATGCCGCAATCCAGGAAAACTGCTGTATGAAACGTGCATCATGCCAAGGTTGTAGGCCAGTGAGAAGGGGGGCAGTATTATGGTGCGGGTTAACGTTCGCCTGGGCTTCCATGGGATGTGGGGAAGTAACTGAAGACACCATGACAGTTATGGACTGCGTAAACACTGTGCAGACCACATTTATCCCCCTTTTTCCTGATGTCTTCTCCAAGAGTGGTGGCATTTTCTTGTAGGATAACTGTCTGTCACTTGGCTAGAGCCATGCTACACTGGATTGAAGAACATGATAATGAACTCGTGCTGGTGTCTTACCCGCCAAATCTGCCTGATCTGAACCTGTTGAAACGCATCTGGGGTACTACAGGTTGCCAGCATCACACCCACAAATGACTGTCCTGCAATTTCTGGAAATTAAATGACCTCCGGATTATTAAGGAGTTTTTGAATCACTGCTGCATTGCATTCTAAAAAGAGGTGGTCAAAATGTTTCAATTAATCAATATATATGGCTTCAGAGACCTAGTTCATGGATGAGACACACTCCAGAAATAAAGATAAACTGCTGTTGTGGAATTTGTGGGGAAGTTCAGTGAATAAAAGCTTTACTTTAACTCCTTGTCTTGTGGAACAATGCATCTGAAGAATATAGTCAGTCAGCAAAAGTGAGCAATAAGAATACTGCATAAAAAGCACCTGTAGATCTTGGATTCCTGTCTCAGTACAGTGACTCCTTACTTTTTACAACTAACAGTAAAATCAGTTTCCAGTCATATATGATATAAGCAATCTGTGCTATTATATATAGACAAGTAATTGTTTAATGTTTCACCAAAAGGTTTGTGACTGAGTTACTTCAGATTTTGGCATATATTCTATTAGACTTATGGATGGAAATAGGCTGTGTATACATTGTCACATTCCATCTTGGATTTTCCATTGTTGGATCCTTTATATTTTTCTAATATATATGGTATGTAAAAGACAATTCAGTTGTCAATGTTGTTACCAAAAACTAGTTTTTTAGCAGTCTCCTTCAAATTTTTTCATGATACTCTAATGTTCGGATAGTTGTAGAATACATCTACATGTGGTATAATAAGTATGTACAATAGGTGCAACATTGCAAGACAAAAATCTTAAAAAGTTCTCGAATGATTTACTTCAAATCTTTACGCAACACTCCAGTACCATTAGGAAGGACAAGGGCTATATATTTTTAAGCAGCAACACCCAGGTTTTCTCTTAAAGTCAGCTGCAAGGAAGAAAAGGCTGTGGTTTCAGTTTTTCCGCATGGTTAGTTTTAGCTACAATATGGGGGCATGTAAGCTTACACAAATTGCTTCTCCCATATTACTCTCTTCATTTAAATATTCAAACAAAAATTGTACACAAAACAAAATGCTGATTTGTTTTCTTCCTTACCATCAGTTTTATAATAAACAGGACAGGACAGGACTTATTGGCTTAGGATTAGAATACATCTATGGAATTTGAATCATCTGACACTTGGTAATTCTACCCATTCAAAGAGTAAAACTATGTGAAATAGTCATTGGAGCTACTATACTCACAGATACAGCAGCTGGAGAAATCTCTCTCATGCACTTGATCCCAGCTGATTTATCCATTCATTTTAAGACTTCAATTTCCAGTAAAGGTTTTGTTTGTAATTACAATAAACAAGGCTCAATGTCAGACAGTAAGGAATAAGGGAGAGAGAGTGGAGAAGGAAAAGTAGCTGGACAAAGAGAGGGGCGAACAATGAGTTTGTCTATGCAATTCCCATACATATTTAGCAACTGTGAAGCATTGCTGGGTTCGCTGGTCGTTGTATAAGACATAAACACAAGTATCCTAGATGCTTGACTCCTATACAGTTCAACACAAAAGGGGAAAGAGGGGGCCGAGAATTTAAGGTTTTCTGTATTCTGTTGCAAACAAGTTCACGCTAGACAAGGCAAGAAACTCTCAGTTCCTTTAAATTCAAAAGAAAATTAAAATATTACTTTTGACTCCTTATGCTACAAATTATCTGATTATCTAAAGTCAAAGACTGATGGTCCCTGTTACATGCAAGTAATAATAATCATTGGAAACAAGCTTATAAAAATAATGAAATGTATTGACATCTTTTCTTTGACAAATGCCCAATTTTATGTAAACATTAAACTACTTGGGGTATTGTATTGCAACACCTGTGGTGTTCCAGATTTAAGTAACTGTTTTCTTTTAAACAATATTAATGTATTCATGTACACTGATCAGCCAAAACATTATGACCACCTGCTTAATAGTTCATTCTTTGGAACAAAATACTTCACTGATTCTACAAATCAGAGATCTGATAGTTTGTTGTTAGGTTTGTGGCATTAGATGTCTATGCACAGGTCATGAAATTCATGTAAATAACGCGGTCGTGGTGCCCGATACTGACTCAGATGGGTCCTATTGTATCTACATCAAGAAGCTGTGGTTCACCCAAAGAGCCGACACATTTCCATTGATTAACAGTCAAATCCCGATGGTTCCATGCACACTGAAATCATAATTGACAATGTCATTGGGTCAAGATGTGAACACACAGGGGTTGTTTGCTGGGGAGCTCCATGTTCAACAATGTATGATGAATGGTGTGCTGTGAAACACTATTGTGTGCACCAGCACTGTGCTCTTTCAGCAGAGATGCAACAGATCACCATTTGTCCTATTTTACAGAGCAGAAAAGCCACTGGACCCCACATTCTACGAACAGTCATGGACATCAAACCATTTAGCACCTGGTGGTAGTTTCACTGTCCTTCTTCTCCTTGCTGTAGATGCTCATGACAGTACCATGTGAACATTTGACCAGTTTCACTGTTTTCGAGATAAAAGTTGACCAGCTCTGCATAATGATAAGCTAGCCTTTGTCAAAGTCTCTTATCTCAAGGTGTTTACCCACTTGCAGCCCGTATCTTTGCTAGAGTGATCCCCTGCCCATGACTGCTCCGCTTACATACTTTCGCTACCACATCATATGCAAGCAATGCTACCCAGCAGCATCCGACATCGTGATGGGAAATGGTCATGATGTTTTGACGTATCAGTGTATGTGTTTGAGAGAAAAAAGCAGGTATAAAGGTGGAAACAGAAGATTTATTCAAAGTAACCACTTCCACAATGAAAAAGACACTTTCTTCTTTCAGCACTGAATTAAATTCCAGTACACAAAGACAAAATAATAAAAATAATGCATAATTCCAAGATCACTTTGAGTATTACAATGTTTTGTTATACATTGTTCTAGTGAGGATTGTTGCTATTGTGTTCCACTATCTTGTGGACCAGTTCATCTAGAGCGTTATAAGGGGAGACCCGTAATTTAATGTACACCTCAAATCACTCAATACTGGCAGAACTTTTCCATTTGTCACTTTATATTTACCCTCTGACACCAAGCCATGTAATGATGTACTATAAACTAAAAATAATAGTTTTATGTCATTCATATTATCTTATTAAAGCTTCTTTTTTAAATTTTGCTGTCAGGTATGAGCTGAAACAAATGTACTGTCGCGAAGGGTGTCGCTGTGAACAACAGTATCGTCTTCACAGACTGTTGGCGTATGACCCCAACAATGAATGTCGTGGAATATTCTCCGATTGGTTTAAATTTCCATCATGTTGTGTTTGTCGCTGCTATGACCTGCCACCTGAATTCCAAATGACATCTCGAAGTCCAAGAACCCAGCCATCAGTCTCAAACAGCTTAGGACAGCCACCAACTCATTGGTATAAGAAAGAAAGTGACTAATTTTCATGTACTATATTTGCAAAGACTTCTGCAGGGAACAACTAGTATTTAATTGTATTGAAGTTAATTTTGAAACAATTTAATATTAACACCCCAATACTGCTGCATACCATGCGAGATGAGATATAATTATATTACACTGGATTACTGAAGGAGGGAGGGAGAGAGAGAGAGAGAGAGAGAGAGAGAGAGAGAGAGAGAGAGAGAGAGAGAGAGAACGATCTAGTACAGAATGCTTAACAAAAACTATCGGAGGATAGCAGAAATACAAAGCTGCACACAGTAATTTAGCCATGTTCCCAAAATAGTGAAGACACATTCTGTTGACATTTTAGCACTTGGAAACATATTTTGATATCTTCTGCATTGTGCTCATAAGCTGTGACATACAGGATAGGTACTTACTGTTCCCAGTTTATACAGAATGAGATTAAACCAATCCTTCCTTTTAAGAGAAAAGCCTTTCAGATGTTAACTGTAAGATATGTTAAACAAATTGCATGTTTTTTGTTGGTAAAACATTTACAATTTATCATTTGCAAGGAAGGAAGGAAGGTAGGAACAAACAGTGGCTTTTACAATGTTTTGTATGTCACTCTAGTTATTTTTTGTGGATGTAAATATCTGGCTAACTGCCCAACATAATGTGTGTGAGTACATTTAAAAGACTGAAACATTTGTGCAATTTTATTGTCATATAAGTAATGTGTGTTAACTATGTAACTAACACCAGAATAGTTATGAAATCAAAATTATTTTGACTTATAAATTTGAGAATAATTTGTATATATAGTTTTCCAAAATGTGCCTGTGAATCATTGAACTGAAATTTTCTAGTTTCTGAGGAATATTGAAAACTACTGTAAAGATGTATATTTCCAATGTATTCATAGATTTTTAAAAGTTATGTTTTTATTGTACATAAGATGTATTTATTTGTACACTTGACATAAAATCTGTGCATAAAAGTGTCTGTTTCTTTCCTGCCCTTCTTCATGTCGCACCCCCCCCCCCCTCCCCCCCCTCTCCAGTTGATTTTCATGCTTTGGATACAATATGGCAAAATGTTGCAAGTAACAGTACATTGTTCACAATACACAAGTATTTAATGTCTAAATTTAGAAATTATTGGATATCGAAATTGTCTAAACTGTTCCTGTTAAATTCATGCGGGAAATGAAACTTGATCTCAATGTCGGTGCCAGTTACTAAATACTGTACTGTACAGTACCAGAATTGGGTTGCAATTATTACACACATGTTGTTTGAAACTGATAAACAATATTTTATTCAAAATCTCCATTGCTATTTATACATTTCTCCCATTTCCCTGGCAGGCTAGAAGGGCATGCAAAAGAAAGAAAAAAAAGTTTTCTTTTGAAGTGAACCAGTCTGTGAGCCATTTTCGTACATATTCCCATGAACTTAAGCATTGTTCATTGAGTGTGTGTCCCAATGATGCAAACAGATAACTAGATGAAGCCATTGGGGTGGGGGAGTGGGGGGGAGTGGGGGGGGGGGGGGGGGGGAGAAAAAGAGGTTACACAGTATCAGACAAGATTTTCCAAGACCACCTACATAGAACTCAACATGTTGCTTGTCAGGGACATTTACACTGGAATACATGTATCGCAACTTGTATGAGCACCATGTCAGTCTGATGTCGCAATTTGTCCTCTCATACAAAAGTTCACCCAACATGTATGCAGAACTGCCCACTTATAAATGTCGTATGTACATGATGTCTATAGATTTTTCGTGAAATACTTAACATGTCACAGAAGTTGCAAATGTGCAGTACCATCCTTGGCATCGTGCCCCCATATTTGTTTAAAAATGCCTATTTAATCTTGTGTTCTGTGGAGTTCATTGTTGTATTCATGCTGTTTTGTGGATTTTCCTTTCTTCATCAAAAAGGGCAAGTGCATCAGCACATAAAAATATAGTTTTGGGAAGCCATCACAGTCTGAAAGCTTTGCACCACCAGATGCCTTGATACTTGCAAGCAGTGTGCTACCCCAATGAGGTGTGATAGGACGGTTGCTGTTTACAGTGTATGTAAAGGATCTAGTAGAAATCTTCGAAAGCTCATTAAGACTGGTTGCAGGTGATGTGGTTTTCTATAAGAAAGCAGCAACACCAAAAGACAGTATCAATTTGCTGGACGATCTACAGAGAATTGATGGATGGTGCATGCTCTGCAAGTTGATCCTGAACGTGAATAAATGTAGCATAATGTACATCATAGGAAAATAAACTTGCTACTGTGTGAGTATACAATTTATGACAAATTGCTTGAAACGATATCTACCACAAGATATCCAAGGGTAACTACCCAGAACGACCTTAAATTGAATGGCCATGTAAAACAAACAGTAAGAAATACAGATGCCAGACATTCATAGGAAGAACCTTAAGAGAAATGTAAATTATCCATGTAGGAAGAGGCTTATAAGGCACTTGTTCTACCAGTTCTTGAACATTATTCACCAATCTGGAAACCTCACCACGTAGAACTGATAGAAGAGAGGGAGAAGAACCAGGTAAGAGTGGCACATACTGTCGGGGGGATTGTTTTCACAGTTCCAGATGCCTACACTTTGTTTTCAGGCAGTACTGACAACTGGAAGCTGGTAACAGCTCTGTCTACTATCTAGAAATTTCTTCTGCTGTCCAGATTATAGCAAAAGTAAATAGGATACAGTGCTTGAATTGTTACATTCATCCCACAAGGATAGAAGTAATGTTACAAGAAGACAAGACATACACAATTGTTTATATATTTGGGTATGATAAGATTCTTAAGGTCTGGAATGAGTTAGGAATGCTATGCGATGCACGAGTAATTTTAGAATGTGATAGAGAAACTGCAGCCCAAATAAAAGAAACTTCCACATGGGAAAAATATATTAAAAGGAAAGAGGGAAGGAGAGGGAAAGACGGAAGGATGTGGGTTTTAAGGGAGAGGGTAAGGAGTCATTCCAATCCTGGGAGTGGAAAGACTTTACCCTTTCCACCTTCTAATACCATGTCAACCGCACAATGACCCCATTAAATTTTATTTACATTCCCTCCGCAAACATGCCTTCACCCTAGCCAGATTACACTCCCATATTTTATTTACTCAGGCTTGTCTGACATTTGGAATTACCCCCAAAGGCCTCACACTTAAAGTTCCCATCTCTGGCTGCAATCCTTCTTTCCATCAGTCCTTATACCAGTTACAAACTGCACAATCCATAGCTCTCACCCGCCTAATCCTTCACCTATACATCGACTCGGCCAATGAACACGCCCGTCACCTCCTATCCCAAATCAAAGTCCTCAAGCTTTCCTCTCCCACATCCACACCGGCTGTTCATAGCATCCTCCTACAGGCCAACTGCAAATTAGAACAGCATGCCACCCTCCACCTTAAAAAACTATCCAATCTCCTGGTTTCCCACCTCCGGAAAGGCAACTCACTCACCCCCCACAACCTTTCCAACAAACCTCAACCACCTCCTCATTGCACACAGACCCAGTCTCTCCCATCTTAATCTCCCACTTCCAGCTCCACTCCCCCCAACACCTCAAAATTCTAGTCAACACAATCTGGAACCACAACACCCCAATTCAGTAGTTAACCTTTCCTCCAAACCTCTCTCCCAATCCGAAACCTCTGTCCTATCCAAAGGCCCCACCTTCAGCCCCCCCTCCCAGATTCAACCAAACTGCCCTTGTCAAAGATTTACTGTGCTACACTCGTAGTCTCTGCTGGAAATATCACTTTGCCATGAAGAAAAATAACCCTGATCCCACTCCTAATGATCCAACTCCCCAAGACACTACCCAAATTGAACCCTACCTGGAACAGTTCCGTCCTCCATCACAGCGGGACCCACCTCCTCTTCCTCAAAATGACCCTCTCCAAACCTTCCAGGAATTTCTCACTTCCAGCCTTGCCTCTCAATCTTTCTTGAAAAACCTTAATCCTACTCCCAACATCACTACAGCCGAAGCCCAGGCTATCCGTGATCTGAAAGCTGACCGATCCATCATCATTCTTCTGGCTGACAAGGGTTCCACGACCTTGGTGTACTTGATCGTCGGGAGTATGTGGCTGAGGGACTGCTTCAGCTTTCAGACAACTCTACATACAAAGTTTGCCAAGGTAATCCCATTCCTGATGTCCAGGCGGAGCTTCAAGGAATCCTCAGAACCTTAGGCCCCCTACAAAACCTTTCACCTGACTCAGACTCCTGACCCCACTGACACCTCGCACTCCTACCTTCTACCTACTTCCTAAAATTCACAAACCCAAACATCCCGGCAGCCCCATTGTAGCTGGTTACCAAGCCCCCACAGAATGTATCTCTGCCTACGTAGATCAACACCTTCAACCCATTACATGCAGTCTCCCATCCTTCATCAGAGACACCAACCACTTTCTCCAACACCTGGAATCCTTACCCAGGCTGTTAGCCCCGGAAACCATCCTTGTAACCATTGATGCCACTTCCCTATACACAAATATCCCGCACGTCCAGGGCCTCACTGCAATGGAGCACTTCCTTTCACGCCGATCACCTGCCACCCTACCTAAAACCTCTTTCCTCATCACCTTAGCCAGCTTCATCCTGACCCACAACTTCTTCACTTTTGAGGGCCAGACATACCAACAATTAAAGGGAACAGCCATGGGTACCAGGATGGCCCCCTCGTATGCCAACCTATTTATGGGTCGCTTAGAGGAAGCCTTCTTGGTTACCCAAGCCTGCCAACCCAAAGTTTGGTACAGATTTATTGATGACATCTTCATGATCTGGACTCACAGTGAAGAACAACTCCAGAATTTCCTCTCCAACCTCAACTCCTTTGGTTCCATCAGATTCACCTGGTCCTACTCCAAATCGCATGCCACTTTCCTAGACGTTGACCTCCATCTGTCCAATGGCCAGCTTCACACATCCGTCCACATCAAACCCACCAACAAGCAACAGTACCTCCATTACGACAGCTGCCACCCATTCCATATCAAACGGTCCCTTCCCTCCAGCCTAGGCCTTCGTGGCAAACGAATCTGCTCCAGTCCTGAATCCCTAAGCCATTACACCAACAACCTGAAAACAGCTTTCGCATCCCGCAACTACCCTCCCGACCTGGTACAGAAGCAAATAACCAGAGCCACTTCCTCATCCCCTCAAACCCAGAACCTCTCACAGGACCACCCCAAAAGTGCCCCACTTGTGACAGGATACTTCCCGGGACTGGGTCAGACTCTTAATGTGGCTCTCCAGTAGGGATACGACTTCCTAAAATCCTGCCCCGAAATGAGATCCATCCTTCATGAAATCCTTCCCACTCCACCAAGAGTGTCTTTCCGCCGTCCACCTAACCTTCGTAACCTCTTGGTTCATTCCTATGAAATCCCCAAAGCACCTTCCCTACCCTCTGGCTCCTACCCTTGTAGCCACCCCCCGGTGTAAAACCTGTCCTATGCACCCTCCCACCACCACCTACTCCAGTCCTGTAACCCGGAAGGTGTACACGATCAAGGGCAGAGCCATGTGTGAAAGCACCCACATGGTTTACCAACTGACCTGCCTACACTGTGTCGCTTTCTATGTGGGAATGACCATCAACAAACTGTCCATTCGCATGAATGGACACAGGAAGACAGTGTTTGTTGGTAATGAGGATCACGCTGTGGCTAAACATGCCTTGGTCCACGGGCAGCACGTCTTGGAACAGTGTTACACCGTCCGGGTTATCTGGATACTTGCCACCAACACCAACCTCTCCGAACTCCGGAGATGGGAACTTGCCCTTCTATATATCCTCTCTTCTCGTTATCCACCAGGCCTCAATCTCCGCTAATTTCAAGTTGCCGCCACTCATACCTCACCTGTCTTTCAACAACATCTTTGCCTCCACACTTCCGCCTCGACTTACATCTCTGCCCTTACTCTTTGCCTTTAAATATGTCTGTGTGTGCGTGTGCGTGTGTGTGTGTGCGCGCGCGCTCAAGTATATACCTATCCTTTTTTCCCCCTAAGGTAAGTCTTTCTGCTCCCAGGATTGGAATGACTCCTTACCCTCTCCCTTAAAACCCACATCCTTTAATCTTTCCTTTTCCTTCCCTCTTTCCTGACGAAGCAGCCGCCGGTTGCGAAAGCTCGTGTTTTATTCATTGTGCCTATCTACCGGCGCTTTCCCGCTTGGTAAGTCTTGGAATCTTTGCTTTTAATATATTTTTCCCATGTGGAAGTTTCTTTCTTCCTGAGCAAATAGAAGAGACCTCTTTCATAGAGAACTGTCATCACATACACACACTGCCATGAGGCTGGTGGCAGCCACAGCAGAGCTTTACACCTAATGTCTTTGTGCCCACTGGTGCCAACAACAGGGCATCATGTTTGATGCCATGGCCTGACCTAGTAGTGAAACATTTGTCAGTATGGGGGTAGCATTCAACATGTTAACATAAATTTAGGCAAAGGTAATAGTAGGTGGAGGCTGTATCTGTTTCTACAAGACAACACACCAACTTTAATTCATGTGAAGAGCTCCAGACTTTAATACATAAACCTGGAATGGAGGATATTCAGCTCAATCTCGAACAGGAAATTGTATAAATTTAGAATGGATGCCACACCACACTAGGAACATACAACATACAGATAATATGGTAAACAGAATATATTAAACCAAAAATTAAAGAATGCATTATACAGTTTTCCAGAACTCCAAAGCATTGGTCAGAAATACCAGTAGAGTACTATTTTAATCTCTTTCCGAGAACTTAGTCCAGAAACATATGACAGGACTCTGGATATGTGCACAGAATGAAAATGACATTGTGCTTGAAAAAATAGCTGTATTTCATATAATCTGGTATTCAGGGAGGGACGTCTTATGAAACTGAAGGATGAACAGTAGATGTAAGATACTAATGAAATTGAAATCAAAGAGGTTATGGGCAAATGTCACACAGATCTTTATATAGAGGGGCACACTCGGACATCACAAGTCAATGAAATCTTGTCGCAAATGCTAAGAACCTATTTAGTGTAAATTATAAATTTTGGACTTGATTTGTAAACCACAGAATGGAACCACTTCTAAAAAATGTAATAGGATCATATCGGTCAATTGTGATATAAGGTATTTCAATTTTATGTGAATGCAGGGATATTGTCAGCTTAGCCTGGATATGTAAATGCAGTCTTTTTGTGGTTCTCTGATGTTTTAATTCCCAACAGTCTTCCACCTGGCCCAAAACATCAATTTCTGGGGAACCAGTATGTGGCAGCATTGCCTCCAACAAGAAAGTCCATGGTAAGCTGCCTGAAGGGATTTTGGAGTTTTGGAGATGTGAATAGTGCTAAACCTTGGCAAAACTAGACCCACAGTGGACTCATCCTAGGCCTGAGTACTTCTACATCTCTCAGCTTGGGTTCAACAAAATGAGCTAACACACTGATCATTTGCAAGCAGGAACCTCAAGTCTGTAAACATTGTCAGCTGAAGGGTTTGATGGGGGAAAGTAACAACCCTTAGTTTAGTAAGGATTAGTCTGATCCTGACCCCCCCCCCCCCCCCCCCCCCACCCGAATGCATCACATGCTGATAACAAGAAGTTCTTTATCTACCACTAGAAAGAACTACCTACTACACAAATTGCTTTGTCTTATTGTGTGTTGGCACTGTCTTCTGGTGACCTCTTCATTTAGCAGTCAGTTGATCTTTGGATGACCTGTAATACATTTAGTCTGGGGAGTTGCAGAGCTTAACACATCAAGCCATTTGCAATAAAGTATGAACTAAGGATGCTGTAGGCCATTGGTCTGTAGCTTTGTGTCACACTTAGCGAAAGATGCATGTCTCGTGTAGTACTGATAAGAACAGAAGTCTGTTAGAATGGAAAGGTGATAACTTGCTTAAGTTTTGTGCAAAAGTCAAGGTATTTAATGAGTTATAGTAGACTGATTAGATCTAACTATGGTGCTACAGGGAAACATCTGGACCGAATATTAATAAAACTAAAATGTAGTTGCAAAAAGAGAAATAAAGGGGATTTATAAAAAAGGCAGACCAAGCAGACAGTATAAAATGTATTACGTAAGGCAAAAATGGAACAAAAGGTGAATTATTTGGTAAATGGGTTTCTGTGTTCCTCCTTCTACTACAGCTTTTTACTACAATGGAGGCATTACATTTACCTCTTCAGGCATATAATGATTCATGTGTCATAAAATTCAGCAGGACTTAAAAGCTTGACAATTTAGGTTACCCATGAAGCAACAAAAGTGGAATGAAAAGTCAAAGGACATATCAAGAGTAGTGTAATATTTACAATTTCATTGATAAATGCAGTTTATTCTCTGTTAGAAAGATTACATATTTACTGTTTACAATTAAGAACTGAACTTTTCATTGACAGCTTGATCTAACCATGATAGTCAAAACAACATCTTTGTACATGAGAAAAAATATGGCTCTGCAGAAATGATCTTTTTTTGGGGAAAAATTGTTATACCACGAAATTGGCATGAAAAACTGTAGTTAGCTGACTGAATATTTTAAAAAGGCTTATTGCATTTTCACACTGATCTCACACAGGAAATTATGATAAGATATTTGTTGTGCAATGATTACCACATTATCATGTATACGATCAAATGTTATACTGAAGTTGTGGTAAAGACTTTCATTATTTTTCACAATAAAAACTTTTCGTCTGACATTGTATTTCCACACACTTTTAGGACTGTCTGTATTTTAAAACTGTGCACTATAAAATGAGAAATAGTAGTAAAATCCTATTTGAACAAATAAAACTTTGTAAAATATCACTGAAGGACTTCATCAGAATTGTTACTGTGCAAAGCATTAATGACTATCGTTTTTCTGACTGTTAAGATAATTCATCACTTTTTCTACTAGGTCCCCTTTCTTGTCTTTTACTTTGCAGGGTACATTTTTCTGTCGAAGCCAGCTGACTAATGTCACAGTGTTGACTTTCACTAAGTCATTGTTGCGTGCCAATATCTCAACATCCACATCATTCTGCACTTGGGGGCGTGGACGAGGCTTCTTACTTGTTGGAACCTGTTTGGGCATAAGATAATTCATATGTCAGAAAACTGAGCAGTACTTGAAAGTTTAATTGCTGGAAACAGTTAGGTCACACATAAAGTAACAACAGAGGAATGGAAATTCAAAAAGTTAAAATTAAATGCAATAAAACAGTAAAAGGGGAAAGTAGAGGGAGTATTTTACAATGACCAATGAATATGTGCACATCAAAAACTTCTTGAATATGGTCCAAAGCTGTCCTGGGGAACCTATATGGTTTTCAGTTTCCAGTCTGGTGAAGCTGCAACATTACACAATATTTCAGTAACGTACTATGCTGCCATTAACAAATGAATTCACATAATGAAGGATACAGCATGTGTGAAGGGCAAGGATGTCTTTATATACTTTATGTATACTTGGTGGCATCAAGTCACAGCAAATACAGGATAAGGATATGATAGCCAAATTTTCAGTACTATGCTTTGCAATAGTTACTACTTCCACTAGCTTTATGACACACAGTCGCCTGCTTTGAGTAGACCTAATGCGAATATCTACACACTGTTCAACTTGAATCTGCCATTTTGATTTATTAATTTGTCTTTAATGCCATGTTCGTATGTTACTGCCTGGATAAGCAAATTTTTATAAACTATGAAAGCTATGTATGATACTGATGTTTCTGGTACTAGAGTTTGATTATGAAAGTTGCTTGATTGATGTATATGACAACACACATTCAAGGACTGTGGTAAATGTCTGATCTATAAGGGAAGATCATCTTTAAATAGGTGAAACAAGACACAGGTCTTGGTTGGAGGTTGGAACACACATTGCCTTGTATGCCAAAATATTGTCAGCATAGTAAAAATAAGCACTTGGTTTTGGCTTCTCATTTTTACTCACATTCATCCCACATGCAACCAATTTCTATGGAAAGCAGATTTTACATAAAAATCTACAGAAAACTGTCATATGACAGCAACACTTGTTATCTATTCTTTCCCTGTGGGGAAGAGCATGAGCCCTGTAAACAAATATTTTCAGTAAGACATTACATAATGCTGTCATACAGGGTGTCAATTGGCACATGCAAATAAAGATAATGATGTGTCACTTTATAGTACACACACTGTAACTAGGATACTCATCTGCTTTCATCAAGGGCATTCAGGAATGCCAGTACTGTGTGTGATTAATATAATTTCATAGGTCTGGATGTCCAGATACCACTCGTGTAGTTAAACCAATACAAGAAAATGGTTAACCTGATCAACTGTTAGGTGAATGCAGCATTAGTAAAAACATGCCATGAGTATGCCACTCCAAAAGTGATCTTGTAGATAACAAGATGTGTGATGAATACTCACTGATCCATTTAAAGCTCTTACCATAATTCAGCCATGAAGTCAGTGGCGGTTAGTTTGTGCGAGTAGGCAGTGCCTGTGTTGTAAGCTCAGGACATAGATTTATGTTGACACTGTCTGAATGAGGCAAGAGCTAAACAGACTGAATCATTCATCTGCATTAAGACACTAACCTTTCTAAATTTGTCATTGACCCAAAATTTCTCCAACATTTTACGTTTGTCATACTTCAAATCTGTACAGCCTCTACAGTTGGAAAATATTTTCGAGGATGGAAAATTATTTTGTTTAATTGCAAACATCTTGTTGTGCTAAGTGATGGAAACACAACATCACAATACCTCATGACAGCAAAATAAATGTCTCATAGAACAATCTATTAGCTTTACTGATTGGCATACTAACAAAACTCAAGGGAAAAAACTCCTAAATTATTCTGTGAATAACATATTCACAATATAGAAATAAATATAAAGCAGTATAAACAATGGTTTAAGAAACTTAACATCTCTCTAAAAATCTTTGCCCATAATATTCAACTGCTCTGCTTACTTTCAAAGCTGTATTTCACTTAGCAATACTGTATTTAATTTGGATTAAGTTTAGCTGCATATGATTCTCTAGTACGTTACTGAAATACTTCTTGTATGAAAATTAAAATAATTTGAAACTGTTCTTGACTGTTCCAACTAGTGACTGGCAACAAAATGTGCCTTCCTGACACAAAGGACAAGTTTTAGACCTAAATGACACAAGCCACGGCTCAGAGAACCAAATTGAGATTTCTGTGTGGGGCATGTCACAATTAATAGTGGCTGCTTGATGCACCAACCTGAGAAGTATGCCAGGGGTGCCCACATGTAAGACTTAAATACAGTGCATATAAAAATTAATAGCAAGAACTGACATTGATAAAGTGTACAATGTAAAGGGGGATGGAGGTGGGGGGATGGGAAGGGAGGCGGTGCCAAATGATAAGTTGCTTGTTTGGAGAAATGTTTTTGAACCATCCATGCTGACATGTATCTTCACTTCTATCATCTTAGCCAACCACATTGCGACCCACAATTATACCTCCCTTGAAGCTAAATTTAGAAACAAGGTCATAGCACTGCCATGGGTAAGTGGATTGCAATTGCCAATGCTAATATGTTTATGGGCCAACTTCAGGATTTCCCCCAAAGTTTTATTCAGTCATTCATGCAATATCAAATCAGGGTATTATGCCACTCCTGTTCCCAATCCTTCCCCCATTAATCATTCCCTGGCACATGTCCCACATCAGATGCAAAATCTGATGTAACAACCATAAATCACATGCTGTTTGAGTTTTGAGCATACATTTGATATTCAACCAGAGGAAGAGTCATGTCTTCTACCAGTTGTGCTGCTACTGAGCAGCTTTCTATCAAACTATGATGTCTGAACAATTGTCTCCCAACACAAAAAGCCATTATTTAAATGTGACCAACAGCAAAAATCAACCAACTGCTACACCTGCTGTCCTCAACACATATTACAAACCTTTACAGTAACTATATTATTTTTATGCTCTCTGAATTGGACTGATGGGAGCTGTCCCTCCAGTACAGTTTCTGTTCCCTTAAGCCCCCTCACCTAATCCTCTACTGCTAGTCATTATCCTGCTGTTTCTACTTTCTTACTCTGTGCATTCTCCCTTGTTCTTGTCCTTTCTTCTCTTGTCATTTTCTACTCTCATCCTCTCAATCCTGCATCAGGATACTCCATCTTCCTCTTGTTTCTCTAGCATCCACTCTGCCTCAAAGGTTTTGTGATTATTACCAATACTAATCCACATTTTCTCAGTAACACTGCGTGCCATCTGTCAATCTCTTTTTCTCCTGTGGTTGTAAGTGGGTGTATAAACAAAAACAGAAGATGAGAGTAGGTTTGTATGATCTTTGTGTGCCTAATATTTATATGCAAGTGAGTGATTATCTATTCTCTATCTGAGGTAAATTTAAAGACCTGTGGCTTCATCAGAAAATATGACTGTGATAACTACTCCTGCAAAACCTAACTTCAGCAGTCCTTCAGTGCAGTAATGTATTGTGAGTTAAGTAAGCCATACAAACCGTTTTAGTTTTGGTATGTTTGCAGTAATCTTTTTGATTATTGTATAAATGAAAAATTGTAAACAGTAGAAAAAGAAAATCTCTGAAAGTCATAAAAATGTATTGAAAAGTACAGAAGAGATTGACATGAGGGAACAAAAGCTGTCCAATTGCACTGATAATTATTGCTAAGTGCATATCATATATTTAACTTCAAAAATCATAAGAAATTCATGTGTCTAAGATTTGTCAATAAAGACACTTTAAACAAATGAACACAAAGTACAGCAAGTGAAAAACATGTAACATCAGCAAATGCAGATGAAGACCAGTGTCATTCACAATCAAAATCACTTTACATGGATTTTTCATTCAGGCAGGGAATATTTCTCCATTTCTCACATTTCAAAAATGACTGGTGGAGCAGTGTAACTAAATTCTTAAATGACTAAGCTATTGAACATCAATCAAATTAAATGAAACAAAAGCATAGAAGTGATAAAAATGAATAACAGTGAAGAATAGTTACTTAGAAAGTAAGCAACCTATCATATGAGGGAAGTTAGATTTTTCTACAAATTTTGTTGCTGTCAATGATGAATTTCTTTTATGCAGCCAGGGAGCACTTAATGGACTCACGTTGTGGAACTTATTTTAGCTCATTACAATCGTGAAATGAGAATGTTGTCCAATGCAAAGGAAGTGTGAACAGGAGTGCCTCTCTCATTTTACATAAATGATATTCAGAACAAATATAAGGTAGTCAAATGCACCCTGTTTGCAAATGACCAATGGTCACTCTGCAGAACAATAGAACTATTACACAGTTGATAACTGCCATAGATTTCTAAGATATTTTGGAATTGGAGCAGGATAACAGTTCCTTTGTCTGGATGAACATTATCTTTCAAAGAAAAATATACATCTGTAGTTAAGTAGTCAGGGTTTGAAAGTATAATGTAATTGCATAGATAAAAAAATCTGCTCATTGAACAGTGACAGGTGAACACACATATAAAGATACAGAAATTTTCTAGCTTTCAGAGTCAATAGCTTCTTCTTCTGGCACAAGGGTTGAAGGGGAAGGAAGAGGGTGAAGGAAAAGAACTGGTGAGGAGTAAGAAATGGTAAGAGTTTGGAAAAGTCACCCATAAGCCTGAGTCAGGGGAGACTTACTGGGCAGGATGAGAAGGAAAGTGTGTCTGACTGCTGTGTAGAGGACCTTGGTTCAAATTCTAGTACCACCAGGGATTTTTTTCTTTGTGGGAATGAAGTACTCAGCCTCGTGATGCCAATTGTGGAGCTCCTTGAGTGAGAAATAGTGGTTTCAACGCCTGGGTAATTGACAATGGCTGGGATAGCAATGTGCTGACCCTATGTCCCTCCACACTGTATCAAAATGAATCCATTGGCAGGGGATGACATGATGGCCAGTTCAAAGTTATTTTAATTGGAGTATAGTACTTACAGTTTTAAGAATTTGGAGTCCAGATCAAGTAGCTGACATAAAACATGTTCAGCTGCATGTCGCTAGGATCATTAAAAGTTGGACAGCCCCTACAAAAGTGAAACAGTGACACTCATGGAAATGAAGGAAATGTTTAGAAAAATGGCAAGATTTTTCTTGTGGTGCCTTGGTGGGTAAATTTAGAGCTCCAAGCCAGTATTTAAGGAACTGTGTGTGACAAATCTATTACCTTGATGGTCTCTCTCATATAGCTTTTTTCCCTTCACTCAATATATACATGAAATAGTACAGAATCACTAATACTGACAAAGTGCTCTCTTTAAGCACTGTTCACGTAAGTGAGAAAAGTCATGGGATACCTCCAAATTTCATGTCGGACCTCCTTTTGCTGACATAGTGTCACTATGGGATATGACATGAACTCCACAAGTTGTTGGAAGTTCCCTGCAGAAATATTGAGTCATGCCACCTAAATATCTGTCCATGATTGTGAAAGTGTTGGCAGTGCAGGATGTTGTCCACAAATGGACCTCTCAATCATGTCCCATAAATGTTCGATGCAATTCATGTCATGTGATGTGGGTGACCAATTCATTTGCCTGAATTGTCCACAATGTTCTCCAGACCAATCGTGAACAGTAGTGGCCCAGTGACATGGCACATTGTGATCCATAAAAGTGTCATCATTGTTTGGAAACATGAAGTCCATAAATGGCTGCAAATAGTCTACAAGTAGTGAATGTAACCATTTCCAGTCAGTGATCAGTTCAATTATACTAGAGGATTGAGACAATTCCATGTAAACAAAGCCCACACAGTCATGGAGCTCGCGCAGTGTCTTGTTGACAACTTGTGTCCATGGCTTCGTCGCATCTGTGCCACGCTCAAACCCTACCGTCAGCTCTTACCAATTGAAATCAGGACTCATCTGATGAGGCCATGGTTTTTCAGTTGTCTATGGTGTAAAGGATATGGTCACGGGCTTAGGAGAGGCATTGCAGGTGATGATGTGCTGTTAGCAAAGGCACTCGTGTCGGTTGTCTGCTGCCATAGCCCATTAACCTCAAATTTTGCTGCACTATCCTAATGGATATGTTTGTCATGCATCCAGATTGAATTTCTGGAGTTATTTCATGCAGTGTTGCTTGTCTGGCAGCACTGACAACTCTACACAAATGTCACTCCTCTTGGGAGTTAAGCAGAGGCCATCAGCCACCACGTTGTACATGGTGAGAGGTAATGACTGAAGTCTGGTATTCTTGTCACACTGTTGACACTGTGGGTCTTGGAATACTGAATTCCCTAACAATTTCCAAAATGGAGTGTCGCATGTGTATAGATCCAACTACAATTCTGTGTTCAAAGTCTGTTAATTTCCGCCATGTAGCCATAATCGTGTTGGAAGCTTTTTCACATGAATCACCTCAGTACAAAAGACAGCTCTGCCAATGCACTGCCCTTTGATAGCTTGTGTATACAATACTGTCAACATCTGTATATGTGCATGTCACTAACCCATGACTTTCGTCACCTCAGTCTATAGTGGCTTGCAAGGTGTATACGTAAATTTCAAAAAATAATGAAGGTCAGGTACGTACTGTGTTCCTCACATTTTTATCTTTAAAATTTAATTTATGGCTGTTGTTCTACAAGTAAGTGATACACTTTCAGCTACACATGTAACTGGACAGAAAATTTCATGTCTGGCAGCAGTCACCCTCAGAAGTGCTATTCGTAACACATTTGAAATGATGATGTCAGTAACTATTTAAATTTCTTCGAATATGAAAGTAACATTTATGGAGAAATAGTATCTAATGAAAATACTAGAGAAATTGAGAAATACGTACAGATTGTGTACTGCTTGTAATAGTAACCAACAGCAAAATCTAAACATACGCAAATGGGGTGTAAAGGGCAAAAAAGAAAAAAAAAGTATTATTTCATTCTTCAAAGTTATATCTGACTGAATGGATAATGATTTGCAGTCAGAAGAGCAAACACTAGATGCATGTAATATGAGGATTATGTGAAGGTACCCAGTGTACAGTCAACCTAGCATCTCTTCCATGTTAAAAGCTTTGTAAAAGACACTTTTGCTTCCTCCAGAAGACATCTCTGTTTTGGCTGTAAATTTTTCAGTAAGCAAACTCCCAATGACTCTAATGGATTCACACTTCACAAAAATCCCATAACATTGTCCTGACCAGATTTATTCTACTGGATTACTTAAAAGAAAAGCCTCATTTAATTACTATAATTCACATCATTATCCATTCCAACAATGGAAAAATGACTTGAGGAGGAAAAATGACATGTGGTAAGCATCAGTAAGAGTTGGAATTTTTCTTGATTTTCCTATCATTCCTGCCATTTGCAATATGTATGAGGGATGAAGTAAGGTGTTGTCTGACTCTTTCAGGAATGCATGCTTTTGGAATTTTTATCTGTAAACCCCCATACGATGTTTGGCACTAATGTTAAATGAATATGATGCTCTTGTACTTACAAAATTAAGACTTGATGACAAACACTCTTTTTCTTTGGATTTTCTGAATTTCTTATGTTTATCCTTCCTGCTAAGTTCTCAGACCGATGAACAATACTAAAGAACTAGTTGAACAAAGATTTTTTAAAGCTTCCTCATGGAGGGATGAATTATATTTCTTTAGGATTCTTCTCCTGAATCTCAGCCTGACATCTGGTTTTCCTACAGTTAGATTTATGTGACTGTTCCAGTTCGAGTTGTTTTGGACAGATACTCCCAGATATTTTATGGTTCTTACCCAGCCTGGCATCTGCTTTTCCTACAATTAGTTTTATATGATTGTACTGGTTCAGGTTATTATAGACAAATACTCCCAGACATTTTATTGTTCTTACAATAATGTGTCTTTCTACCTATGTATGTGCAGTAAATTATATGTTTATGTTGAGGGTCAACTGTCAGTTCCTATACCAAGTATCAATCCTCTGCAGACTGTCTTATTTATATGCAACAGCATTATCTGCAAACAGACTTCCAATGTCATGCACAAGATCAGTCATATACATATCGTGAATATTAATGGCACTATCAGAATCTCCTGGGTCACTTTCAAAATATTTTTTCATCAGTCAATTTTGCCCTGTTGAGAAACATTGTGTTGAGTTCTCTCTTTTCAAAAGTCTGCAGTTTAGTCAAAATGTGGGGCTTTATCAGATGCCTTCTGGAAATCAAATAGTATACCATCAACTTGGGTGCTATTATCTACTGTTCTGGAGATGTTGTAGGGGACAAGGCCATGTGAGTATCACAAGATATCTGTTAGCTTCACCAACAGACACTAGCAAAATATATCTATACTAATGTTTGTGAAAATGGCAACATCCTGAAGGAATGTTCAAAATAACTCAAAAATCAGAAGATGTGGGACAATGGACCTATAATAAGTTATTAAGTTTGGAAAGAGATGGAGTACACACTTTCCCAGCAGTACCCTCTATTGTGTGACCACACAGGTCATGATGATCAGTCACTGCAGAGCCATAAAACAAAGTAGAAATGGTCAAGCAACTGCCAGTATGGCTCACCAGCATTAAATGGTGCAATATCATCTTGTGAGTCAGTTCAAATGGGCAGAATGATTGATCTCTGGGAAATGGGTTTCTTGTACCTGACACAGTGACTCATACAGGGAATGCTGCAATGAGAGTTGCGTGGAACCAGCGGATAGAAGAGTCAGTATTACACAATGCTTAGTTGTTGCAGACCTGTTAAACAGTAGAAACATGCAAGCAAGTGCTGGTAGGCCTCGCCAAAGTTAATGGCACTATATCAGCAAGTCATTCAGTTCAAATGGGCAGAATAATTGGTTTCTGGGAAACAGGCCTGTGGTACTGTGATATTGTGGCTTGTACGGCTATGCTGCAATGACTGTGATGCATGTGTGGAACCAATGGATAGAAGAGGGTTATACACAGAGATGAGTGGGTGCTCTACCACAAAATGTGACCCCAGCACTGAATGACTATCATCTTGTCCACATATATGTAAACAACAAAACACCTTCATTCACACTGTAGCCTTGATGTTGGAGCACTGCAGTGGGTGTTTACGAGCCTGCACTGATGCTTCAACACTATCTGCTAAGGGTGGCACAATGCCATTGTGTTGGCTTCCACCGACCAGAAACCACCAACACCTTACATACTAAGGGAGTAGAACATGCACAAACACATTAACTCAAACGCAACTCACACACATGACTGCAGTCACAGGCAACTGGGTGTGGCTTCAGTTGCCTGAGACTGCAGTTGTGTGTGTGAGTTGCATTTGCATGAGTGTGTGTGTGTGTGTGTGCATATGTGTGTCTATTGTTGACAAAGGCCATTGGCCAAAAGTTTTGAGTGTGAGCAACTTTTTGTTGTGCCTATCTGTGACTCAGCATCTCCACTATATGATGAGTAGCAACTTCCCTTCTCATAATATTGTTACATTCCATCTGATTTCCCATTGTTTGATTATTGAGCAACATAGCAGACAAGCACAAAAGTGATGGTTTGGCATGCCATTAGCTATGACTTGCAATCAAGTCTCCTAAACACTAGGGCAATCTGAACAGCAACCACTACATCAAAGAGGTTTTAGAGCCAGTGCACTACCCCTTCTTCAGCAGCACCACATCCCATGTTTCAGCAGGACAATGCCCAGCCACATGTGATGAGAAATGTGCAAGCTTTCTTCCATGAGCAAAGGGTACTAATGCTTCCCTGGCCTGCATGATCACCTCACATATTGCCCATTGAGTATGTATGAGATATGGTCGGTCGGCAACTTGTTTATTCTGGTTCTCATACAACCACGGCAGATGCTTTGTGGATGCACTCACAAACCATGTGGCAGTGTGTTCCCCAGCAACAGATCCATGCCCTCTTTGATTCCATGCCATGGTATGTAGAGGCTCTGACTGCAGCATATGGTGGCCTCACACTGTACTGAATTCTCACAGTCAAACTCAATGTACAGTTCAGTAATTCTAATCACTGGCATATTGTCACTTCCCTAATATGTGGAATAAATTTCTTTGTAATTGTATAAGGACATTGCATTCACAGTGACCAACAGGCTGCTTCCATATATGGCCCTTCCTTTTATTTAGTAGGAAATGCCTGTCACTAGACTTTAGTATGAGGTAGTGGGTGGGTGTATGGGGCAAGTCTTGCACATGGACAACCACAAGCGAATGACTAATGGGATGCAGGACTGGGAATAGGATAATAATAAGGATGGAAAAAGAGATTTTGTAGGTTGGATGGGCAGCAGAATACTTTCTTGGTGGATGTGGGTAGGATTTTGGTAGGATATCCTTCATCTCGGGGCATGGCGAGAGGCAATGGGAGCCCTGGTGAATGACACAGTTGAGCTTTTCAAGGCCAGGGTGATACTGGGTGATCAGAGGAGTGCTGCTCTGTGGCTGATTAACAGGTTTACTCAGGTCAGAGAAGGAGGCGGCATGGGAGATCTGTTTATGGATGAGCTGGATAGGATACTGTCTGCCAATGAATGCTCTCATAAGATTATTGGTATATTTTGAAAACTCATGCTATACACTTCAGATATGGTGATTCCGTAAGGAAGAGACATTTTCACATGGAATGAGTGACAGCTGTGGACCTGATGGGATACCAATTCGATTCTACACAGAGTATGCGAAAGAACTTGCCCCCCTTCTAACAGCCATGTACCGCAAGTCTCTAGAGGAACGGAAGGTTCCAAATGATTGGAAAAGAGCACAGGTAGTCCCAGTTTTCAAGAAGGGTCATCGAGCAGATGTGCAAAACTATAGGCCTATATCTCTGACTTCGATCTGTTGTGGAATTTTAGAACATGTTTTTTGCTTGTGTATGATGTAATTTTTGGAAGCCCAGAATCTACTCTGTAGGAATCAATATTGATTCTGGAAGCAGCAATTGTGTGAGACCCAACTCGCTTTATTCGTTCATGAGACCCAGAAAATATTAGATACAGGCTCCCAGGTAGATGCCATTTTCCTTGACTTCCGGAAGGCATTCGATACAGTTCCGCACTGTCATCTGATAAACGAAGTAAGAGCCTACAGAATTTCAGACCAGCTGTGTGGCTGGATTGAAGAGTTTTTAGCAAACAGAACACAGCATGTTGTTCTCAATGGAGAGACGTCTACAGATGTTAAAGTAACCTCTGGCATGCCGCAGAGGAGTGTTATAGGACCATTGCTTTTCACAATATATATAAATGACCTAGTAGATGGTGTTGGAAGTTCCATGCGGCTTTTCGCGGATGATGCTGTATTATACAGAGAAGTTGCAGCATTAGAAAATTGTAAAGAAATGCAGGAAGATCTGCAGCGGATAGGCACTTGGTGCAAGGAGTGGCAACTGACCCTTAACATAGACAAATATAATGTATTGCGAATACATAGAATGAAGGATCCTTTATTGTACACTTATATGATAGTGGAACAAACACTGGTAGCAGTTACTTCTGCAAAATATCTGGGAGTATGCGTGTGGAACGATTTGAAGTGGAATGATCATATAAAATTAATTGTTGGTAAGGCGGGTGCCAGGTTGAGACTCGTTGGGAGAGTCCTTAGAAAACTTAGTCCATCAATAAAAGAGGTGGCTTACAAAACACTCGTTCGACCTATACTTGAGTATTGCTAATCAATGTGGGATCCGTACCAGGTCGGGTTGACAGGGGAGATAGAGAAGATCCAAAGAAGAGCGGCACATTTCGTCACAGAGTTATTTAGTAGGTGTGATAGTGTTACAGAGATGTTTAGCAACCTCAAGTGGCAGATTCTGCAAGAGGGTTCGTTTCTGGATGAGATATCGAATATATTGCTTCACCCTACTTATACCTCCTGAGGAGATCATGATTGTAAAATTAGAGAGATTCGATCATGCATGGAGGCTTTCTGGCAGTCATTCTTCCCATGAACCATATGCAAGTGGAACAGGAAAGGGAGGTAATGACAGTGGCACGTAAAGTGCCCTTCGCCACACACTGTTGGGTGGCTTGCGGAGTATAAATGTAGATGTAGATGTACTGTTGGTAGTTGACAAGGACACCTGTGCCTAGGCATTGAGGTTATGGAAGAAAGAGCAAAGGATGTCCTTGCCATGAACCTAGATCATGATAATGACGTAAAGGAAACTGAACCGGACAAGAGGTTTTAGGCATTGACTGAGAAGGAGGATTCCTCCAGATAGTCCATAAATAAGGTGGCGCAGGACAGTGCTATGTGAGTATTAATGGCAGTACCACAGACTTGTTTGTAGATTTGTCCTTTGAAAGAGATATTGTTGTGGGTCAGGACTTGGTTGCTAGGAGGATTAGGAAAGAGGTGGTGGGTTTGGTGCCTGGAGGATGTTGGTACAGATAGTGTGCCATGGCCACAAGGACATGGGCATGGGGGATGTTGGTGTACCAGGATGTTGCATCCACAGAGGTGGTGAAGGAAGTGAGCAATGTCTTGAACGCAGGATAGGAGCTTACGGACAATAGTTTGGAGGGGAAGCATTGCACCCAGCCACAGTGTGCCGACCAAGAGAAAAATATGTGGGGTTGGGATTGTGGAGTTTTGGGAATGGGTGTAAGGTAAGAGTGCAAGGTTTGTTGGTGTGAGGATGGAAAAGGATTTTGGTGTCAGGTCTTGGCATGGACCTAAGGTCTTCAGAAGCTATTTGAGGTCATGTTGAACTTCCAGGATGTGATCATGGTTGTAACATTTGTATGCAGAGGTGTCAGAAAGTTGATGGAGGCCTTCAGCTACATATTCACTATGATTGATGAGCGCTGTGGCGGAGGCCCCCCCCCCCCCCCCCCATCTCTCTCTCCCCATTTTTCAACCTGTCTCACTTCTCTCTCCTCTCCTTTTTGCCCACATCTTCACCCTTTTCTCCCCCTCAGTTTTTCCCACCATCACCCTCCTCCTACATCTGTTTTGCAGTAGGCTCTGTACTCCCTTTATCTTGTGCGGCCACAGAGTCAGCTGTCCAAAGACCTGCCTCTTTCTTGCTATGCCCTCCCTGCATTCTTCTGTAACCCTCCCCACCTCCGTCATCCCAGGCAACTGCTTTCAATAATCAAGTATCAATAATTAGTATTGTCATGGCCACAATAGTGTACATTTGGGTGTCTGTAAGATTGTGTGTTTGAGAATGTGCTTACTTTTGCTAGAAAAAGAGATAGTGTTCTAAAGCTAGTTGAATGCTGTTTTCTATTCATGTTTCTGTGCTCCCGCATATCATCTGGTGTAGGTTTCCCTTATTTCACGTGTCTCTGTGCAACATAAATGCCCAACATATTTTAATATTTTGCTACTATTCACTTCTGGTTTCAATCAGCTTTGTGTCTACACACAACAAGCACAGTCCCAGCCCACTGTCAACTATCCAGAAATGACTCTGTATAGTTACATGAAATAATGTACCAAATCAAGCAGTCTGAGACTAATTAAAAGTTAATGAAATTTTATTATTTCACCAGGAATCAAAACATCATTTGTAGCACTTGACAAGTTAAATTTAAACCTGGATATGAATAGTGTCTTGGATTTGACCCTTGTGGTTCTTCCTTTTGCCCTACTCCAATTTTCTATTTACTTTCGCACAAAAGTGTATTTAGTTTTGAACACTTCATATGTTGACGTGAAAACTTTTATGTGGCTGTTGGCTGGATCTCAGTCAATAGTATCTAACCAGTCTTTTCAATACATGTTCTATACCTTGTTAAATATTTCAGAGCTTTCCACTTCAGGTTCCACCAAGCTCTCAGTTTCAGGCCACCCAAAAAAAGTGCAAGAGCTCCCATATACATATGAGGGCTATGCCGAAAGATATTAGCAGAATGTGTGAAAAAAGAATTATTTACAAAAAATGTTTACAACTTTTCAAATTACTCTCCATTAGCATGTATACATTTCTCTGAAACCACTTCGAAAATGTGTCAGTCCAAGCTTCTTTTGGGATGTCACTTAGTGCACTCTCGTATGCTGCAATTGCCTCTTCATCTGATGAAAACTGCTGCCCTCGAATTTTTTCCTTGGTCTTAGGGAACAGAAAGAAGTCACAGGGGGCCAGGTCAGGTGAATAGGGGGGATGGGGTAACACTCGCACTTTTTCCTTCTCCAGAAAGTCCAATGTTCTGGCAGCATTGTGCGCAGATGCATTGTCGTGATGCAGCAGAAGGTGCCCACTCTTGGACTTTGGATGCTGTGACTTGCATGTGGCGATGACTTTTGGAAGACAATCATTCACGTACCATTCAGCGTTGCCTGTACGACGTGTGTCCGAGGTCACAGAGGTGACATGCCCGATCTTTGTGAAAAAAGTTGCCACCTTCTTTTTTCCAGAGTTCCGACTTCGTCGAACTTTTGTGGGTGGTTCCTTGCATGGAAAGCACCACACAGAAGACTGTCTCTTCGTTTCAGGGTCATAATGGTAGACCCACGTTTCATCACCTGTGATGATATTGTAGGTGTCTCGGGACTTCCCTCCATTGAATTTTTCAAGCATGAAATGACACCAGTCCACTCTCACCTCCTTTTGACTTTCTGTCAGGGAATGTGGCACCCAACGGGCACATCTCTTAGTAAGGCCTAAGTGACTATGAACGATGGTCTGTGCTGCTGTTGATCCAATATTTAGGGTCTCTTCAATGTCGTAAAATGTAAGATGTGGATCTTCTTTGATCGATTTCCTCACAGCATCAATGTTTTCAGGAGTCACAGCTGTTGCTGGCCGACCGGGACGAGGTTCATCTTCAATTGACTGCCAACCCGTCGAAAACTTGCGAAACCAATTTTCAACTGTGGCCCTAGAAGGGGAAGCTTCACCAAAAACGCGCAGCAAAAAAGAATGGCATTCTTCAGCACTTAAACCCTTTTTATAATCATAAAAAACCATGGTGTGAAAGTCGCGGTGCGACAGCTCCATACTGCAACGTCTCTGACTCAGCACTGACTGTGCTTTCTTACCATGTTGTGGGGGTCACCGCTAGCCAAGAACTGCGCGCATGTCCCAAGGTTGAAAAACATCACTCTTTCACATGAAAACAACCCCATTGTCCTCCGCCTTATGGTTTATGGGCTGCTAAAAACTTTCGGCATAGCCCTCGTACTGGTGGGTGCTACAGTGCTTGTAGAACCTTGGCCTCCTTTGTAACCTTCCTCCAGTATTTTTTGTCCACCACTTTCTTTCTCCAATTCCTGACTCCCAGTGTTTTGAGATCCTCCTCTTAATGTTCAAACCACATTTTCCTGGGACTTCCTCTTCTCCCTTTGGGCTTTTCTATAAACACTTTTTTAACACTTTGAATTTGTGTCATTCTCTGTACATGCCCAGCCCATGTTATTCTTTCTTGTCAATTTTCACAACAATCTTCATCTATCCAAAAAGTGTCTGTAGTTCTGCATTTGTCTTTATTTTCCAGCTCCCTTCCTTACTCACCATCCCAAATATCTTTCTCAAAATCTTCCTTTCCCATTTCAATAACCAAACTTCATCCTTTGTGGTTATCACTCACCCTTGCCATCCATACACTACTAGAGGTCTTAATATGGTCAAATGTATTTGGATTTTGGTACTTTTCCTAACATTCCTGGACTTGAATATATTCTGCAAATAATAATAATAATACTGGTTTCAACTTGCCATCATATCTTGCATTTCTGCTGCTGTCCCTTTCTCTTCTGTTATTACCAAGCCCAGATATTTTAAACTTTTACAATCTATGGTACTCTTTCCCATTTATTTCTATTGAAGTCTCTCCTCTATCACCACCAGTATCTCCCATCATTGTATACTTTGTTTTACCTGTATTAACTTCTAGTCCTAACTTCCACACTGCTTCCTCCAATGCAGTATAATTATCCTTCAAGGCTCTGATATTCTTTGCAATTAATGTTGTGTCATCAATGTATGCCACCATGTGGACCTGCCAGTTTCCCTGGGGTTTGCTGAATTACCTTCTATAGCGCTAAGTTTAAGAGTTGTGCGGAGATCACATCTCCCTGCTGCAGCCTACTCCCGACATGGAAATCTCCTGACAACTCTTAAAAATTGTTGCTTTCATGGTCATTTTGGTCAGCCTCTCTAATTTTAGTAGCTCCCATTTATAAGAAGGATAAAAGAAGTGATCTACAAAATTACAGACCAATGTCCTTAATGTTGGTTTGCTACATAATTCTTGAGCAGATCCTAATTTCAAATATAATATAGCTTCTATCCACAAATCAACAAAGATTTATAAATCATTGCTCATACAAAATTAAACTTGCTCTTTTATTCCTTGATTTATTGTGTACCATGGATGATAGGCAACAGCATATTCCTACATTTGGAACTGTGCTACACTGTAAACTGTCAATAAAAGTTCAAGCAGATGGAATAGCTTCTCAGATAAGTGAGTGGCTTGAATACTTATTGTTCTGGATGCTGAGTGTTCATCGGAGAAAAAGGTATCAGCAGGAGTGTCCCAGGGAAGTGGGGCCTCTCATTCTCTACATCTTTAAATGATCTGATGTATTGGGTGAGCAGCAATTTGCGACTGTTTAATGATGAAGCTGTAGTTTTTGGGAAAGTGTTATTTTTGAGTTACTGTAAGAGGAGACAGGATGACTTGTGTAGAGTTTCTATTTGGTATGAAGAATGGCAGTTTGCCCTAAACTTTAAGTTAATGCAGGGTGAGTAGAAAAAACAATCCTACACTCTTCAAATTCAGGGTTAGTGGTGTGCCACTCTACACAGTCAGGTCGATTAAATATCCAGGAGCAGCAGTGCAAAGTGACTTGAAATGAAACAAGCATATAAGGTAGGTTGTACGGAATGCAAATGGGTGACTTTAGTTTATTGGGAGAATTCTGGGAAACTGAAGCTCCTTTATAGGAGATTGCATACAGAAAACATGTGCAACCCGTTCTTGAGAACTGCTACAATTTTTCGGATCCCCAATAAGTTGGATTAAAGAAAATCATTTAAGCAATTCAGACATATACTGCTAGATAAACACATGAGTATTGCAGAAAAGCTCCACAATCTAATGGGAATCCATGGAGTGAAAAAGATGTTCTCTTTGTAAAACACTAATGAGTAAGCTTATAGCACCAGCATTTTCTACAGATGACAGAAGAGTCCTACTGGCACCAATATACTTCCTTATAAGGATCATGAAGACAAGGTAAGAGATATTAGACCAGAGTCATTTTTCCCTTGGTTTATTTGTGGAGTAAAAAGATGTGATGCAAGTTACTCTCCACCCTGCACCATATGCTGGCTTGCAGAGTATGTATGTAGATGCAGATGGTTACAATAATTGTGACTACTTTTAACATAATTTGTAGATAAAATAGTATATCATCAATGCAACATGCACACTACAACACTTTTCACTTAATTAATACTAAGAGGTTACCGCTGATGAAGGTGATGACGTTTGAACACTTCTCTTTAAACTTGGGACGCTATTTAGCAGTGGATTCTGTAAGGTATGTGCAATGAATTTTACTTGGAGTTGACCACTCGGAACCTAAAACAGAAAGATTGTAGAGAACACATGTGTTTCAATATATATCTGTAAATTTCTGACTCAGAAAACATTACTTACAGGAACTTGAAGTGTAGCAGGAGACGAAGACTCATGGGTTTGCATCAGTAACTGTGACAGAGAAGTAGAATGTTTCTCTGTAGTGCTTTGTCCTGTTAGCTGATCACATTTTTCTGCATATTTACTAGAGCTGTTATTAATATCATTCTTTGCTGATTCATGTTGTCCTTCCAGAGTTCTTCTGTAGGGTACACAAACACGCTTCTTGAATATAGGAACATACTTAATCTGATTGGTTTTGCCAATTTCAGCACACTTCTCATTAACTGCAGCTTGTATTTGAAAATCAGGTGCACTGTCAGCAACTGTTGGGTTGCTTAGGTCACACTGTAAAACAGGACACACACCAGCAGGTGTCGGTGCATGTTCTGAGGAACTCATAAGGCTTACACATCTACTTCCACTTGGTGAGCCTTTCGCTTGGGGCAACTGTATTTTTCCTTTACTCTCTGATGAGTTCATTTTGGTACATTCTGGCTCTAAACTGCATACTGGTGTCATTTTAAGGAAAGCAGGGCTAATGGGTTGGAGATCTTTGTGCTGGACCCGTGAAGAGGAAGACAGATTTGGTAAAACCAAATTCTGAAAATAGGAAAATATTCAAGACATCTAATTATCACTCAAATACTTCATTTGCAAGTGTACAGTAAATCAACCACTTTTGCACAGTTTTTTTAAGAGAGGAGATTTTGTCGTGCGATGAAATTAAATTCTGGAAGAAAAACGACCTGTGCCAGACATGAAATTATTACATAAATAATGCACCTTACTGTGTACTATATATTCTGCATTCACAGATTGTTATGCATTTATGTTAATTGCAGTATTTAAAATACTCACACTAAATAATGCATAAGGATACCTATTATAACTATATGGACCTGGAGTAATTACTTTACCTATTTCTTAGTCAGTACAGCACAAATAAATTACTTTCTCTGTCTTGCTCAGTGTACAAAATTCGAACTTCTAAGTCGATGTAATGGGAAGATATGGCCATTTATGTCACATATTTTAATACTCGCAAACTCAATTATCAATACTTACAGGGTACTTCCTATTTACCTAGAATCATGAATTTGGTAAAAAGGAAGGTTTCACAGTACAACCAAAGATAAAAACTCAAAAAACTGTAAATTGGTAATTATATTACAGGAAAATTTTTTTTGTCTTTTTTATCTGACTGTCTGTTAAGACCCCTTTTTCTTACTAATGGGTGGAAGCATCAAGCTGAAATTTATGTCACATACTAAGTTGTATGATCCCTTAGTAGTAAAAAAATTGAAGCTTCTAAGTCAATGCAGTCAAAAGATATGGCCATTTATGTCACATATTTTCATATTTACAAACTCACTCATCAAAACCTATAGAGTACTTTCCCTTGGCCTAGAACCATGAAATTTGGCAAAAAGGAAGGTTTCACAAGACTAACAAAGGACAAATCCAAACAGTGTAAATTTGTAATTATCAATGTAGAAATTTTTTTGTCATTTCTCACCTGACTCCATGTCTGTTAAGACTCCTTTTTCTCATGAACAGGTAGATGTACCAACTTAAAATATATCTCATATACTAAAGTCTATGGTCCCTTGGCAGTATAATAAACATTAGCTACTAAGTCAATGTAATCACAAGACATGCCCATTTATGTCACATATTTTGACTGTCACAAACTCACACATCAAAACCTGCAAAGTACTTCCTGTTGGCCTAGGATCATGAAATTTGGCAAAAAGGAAAGTTTTACAATGCAACAAAAGGAAAGAATCTGAAAGCTGTAAATCTGTATATATATAAAAATGGGCATGTCTCATCTGATTTCCTGTCTGTTAACACCCCTTTTTCTCAGGAACCGGTAGGCATATCAAGCTTAAATTTATGTCACATACTAATCTATGATCACTTAGTGGTATAGTACACATTAACTTCTAAGTCAATGCAATCAAAAGTTATGGCCATTTATGT
Organism: Schistocerca gregaria; assembly: GCF_023897955.1. Classification (NCBI taxonomy): domain Eukaryota; kingdom Metazoa; phylum Arthropoda; class Insecta; order Orthoptera; family Acrididae; genus Schistocerca; species Schistocerca gregaria. The sequence continues at coordinate 291,313,696 of NC_064921.1, read as the reverse complement.
CACATTTTTGATACTCAAAAACTCACTCATCGAAAGCTATAGGGTACTTCCCAACAATCTAAAATGATAAAATTTCGCAAGAAGTCCAAAAATTGTTAATTTCTAATTATATTACATGGATAATATTTTGTTTGTTATCCAATGTCAAACTTGAAATTGAAACATTCAGTAATTCTGCATTCAAGCTCCCTGGACCACAATGGTAAAAGTCAAACATCAGGCAAGGAAGATATTATTGCTCATATGATGAGTTCTGGAATTTACCCATCATCAGACAGCCAGGAGCAATTGCTTCATATAGATATGGCACTTCAAGTTGTATGTGAAACAAATATTCACAGACTAATCTGCAAATGTTTGTTTCACATGCAACTTAAAAAGCCTCATGTCTCTGCGCAGTAATTGCTCCTGGCTATCTGATGATGGATAAATTCTGAAACGTGTCATATGAGCAATAAAGTCATTTCCCATCTGATGTTTGACTTCTACCATTGCGAGCTGGTCAGCCTGAATGGAGAACTACTGATTATTATAAAAATGGTTGCCTGCCTCCTGAATGACTTTACACCACATTTACATTATTGAAATTAAAACATTATCAAAACTCTTGGAATCCGTGGGACTGATATCTAGCCAGTTAATAACAGGCAAAAATGGCTGAGACTCTAGATTTCCGGAATGGATGACATGTCAATATACATAATAAGTTTGTATGGAACCCTCAGAGCATATCCTACTCGTATCTGGCGAAACTTTTTAAAAATATTTCTAATACTTACTATACAACATTAAAAGAAAGAACATAAAAATGTCAATATCAGAAGAACTTTAATACTAGCCAATGGTTGACAAATTTGGTTTTCAGGGTTGAAATTTCTAAACAACTTAAATCCAAAAATTTCACAACTGTAACTATTAATCTGAGCACCTCTAAGAAGATAGGAAATTATGTTTCCAGAATGAAATTTTCACTCTGCAGTGGAGTGTGCACTGATATGAAACTTCCTGGCAGATTAAAACTGTGTGCCGGACTGAGACTTGAATTCAGGACCTTCGCCTTTCATGGGTAAGTGCTCTACCAGATGGAAGCACACAGTTTTAATCTTCCAGGAAGTTTCATATATCAGCGCACACTCCGCTGCAGAGTGAAAATCTCATTCTGGAAACATCCCCCACATTGTGGCTAAGCCATGTCTCCGCAATAGTTAGTTCTGCAAGGTTCACATGAGAGGTTCTGTGAAGTCTGAAAGGTAGGAGACAAGGTACTGGCAGAATTGAAGCTGTGAGGATGGGTTGTGAGTCGTGCTTGGGTAGTTCAGTTGGTGGAGCACTTGTCCGCGAAAGGCAAAACTCCTGAGTCCAAGTCTTGGTCCGGCACACAGTTTTAATCAGCCAGGAAGTTTAAGGAAATTCTGTTATTTTTCACCTGTAGAATATCCTCTATCAGTCTGAGTAAATAAAAAATTATGAACTTTTGAGCTATAACAAGATCTAACAGCTCCACTTACTACAACTCTACTCCTTAACTGCTCTGGATGTGTTAACACATGCACCTTTGTATCTGTCCCTGTATGCTCTGGACGTCTAGATACGTTCAGAGTACCAGGTAGAAGGACTGGTGGCACACATAAACACATCCAGAGCAGTTAAAGGGTTAAATAAATATTTTTGTTGTTTTCTATTACACACATAACATATATACCATAAATTCTTAAAATAGCCATATCCTTATTCATGCATTATTTCATGGAACTTTATTAGTCACAGGATAGTTTTCAGGATACTGAGGATATTAGTTTATTTAGTTTGTAGAATATCCTCTATCAGTCTGAGTAAATAAAAAATTATGAACTTTTGAGCTATAACAAGATCTAACAGCTCCACTTACTACAACTCTACTCCTTAACTGCTCTGGATGTGTTAACACATGCACCTTTGTATCTGTCCCTGTATGCTCTGGACGTCTAGATACGTTCAGAGTACCAGGTAGAAGGACTGGTGGCACACATAAACACATCCAGAGCAGTTAAAGGGTTAAATAAATATTTTTGTTGTTTTCTATTACACACATAACATATATACCATAAATTCTTAAAATAGCCATATCCTTATTCATGCATTATTTCACGGAACTTTATTAGTCACAGGATAGTTTTCAGGATACTGAGGATATTAGTTTATTTAGTTTGTATGGTAACATTTTATTTAAGGGAATATTTACAATTTTAGAGCAATATAAGCTACATGCACTTCAAAATTGTTGAGTTAGCTTATCTGAAGGTCCTCATTATCCTCTTTCAAGCAAATATTTTCCTTTCTCTGATACTTTGATATTTCAAAAGTTGTCCTGGTGTGAGGTATCTGAAATCCAACCCTGTCCTCCACACCACACCACAGGGGGCAAGACATGGTTGCAGTGGTCCACACTTAATCACAGCATCAAGGCGACCAGCCTCACTCCCAGCAGCAGTCACACCAACAAAGAAAACAGGCCACTAATCAGCAACTTATGCATTCCATGCTCCCATTATGCCCTTAATGTTTCATTAACCATACATGCCCAGACTGCCCAAAAAGATGTGCTGCCTATCATAATGGCATGCTAAAACTCAGCACAAAGATCACGGTATTGGCTATTTTTGCTATGCCAAACAAGCTTTTCATTGATGTTAGGATTTTTCATAAGTTCTGCACATTCAAGTGGATACAGGAGTTGGGGTAACCTTGTTAAACTCACAAAATTATGTGATGTGCTTTTCTCTCCTTCTCTGCATCACAAAAGTCAGTAAATTAAATAAACAGAGTATTCCTATTCTCAGTCAATTCTCTGCTCCAGTGACCTATAAGTCAGTAGTCCAGTCACTTACATTTCTTGTTGTAGATAACACCTGTACAGAGAATGTTTTTGGATTAGATGCTTTTACGTTGTTTGGTTTTACCATTTGATGAAATGAATTTAGTGTATGAAAAATTGCTTTAAACACAGTTACATACATTATGTTCTGAAATGTCCTATTTGTTCTCACCTGAATTGGAGTATGCAAACAATTTTCAAGTGCGTGTTACCACAAAACCTTCTGGATAAAATCTTCTCGGTTTTCAAGCCACATCAATTCCAATAAAATTCTTGAACTTTTGATGGATAGCTCAAGAATTTTATTGGAATTAAAGTGACTGAAAACTGAGAAGATTTTATCCACTCATGCTGCTGTGAAAGACTCCTAGGACACATAAAACCATCTGCTTGCCGTGCTTTTTCCGGAGCTGTCCAGTTCCAGTGGCTGTCAGTGAACAAGTCAAAGATGAGTTACATCATGTCATGGAATCTGGCATTGTTTAGCCTATTGCATCAAGAGAATGGTTACCCCCTTAGTTACAGTAAAGAAACTGTTGGGCTGGTTATGCATCTGCGGTGATTTTAAAGTTTCTGTGAATGCGCATCTATAGTGGATACATACCCAATACTACACCCATACAAACTCTTTGCAAAGTTGTCAATGGTCAATATTTCTCAAAAGTTGACTTATTGTATACCTATCTACAACAAATTGTTACATTCCAGCCTGGATTTCCCATTGTTTGAGATCTACAACTCCCTTTAGATACAGAGCCACAAAATATGTTAGTTGTTAATACAAATGTTGGATATACCAGTACTTGTGGCTACCTTTTGGAATCACCAGCACTCCTGCTATTTTACGAAGTTTTTTGGAACAAGGTATGGAATTTTTGCCTGGTTGTGCAAACTATTTGGATGACATTGTAGTTTCCAGTGCCTCCACTGAGAAACATTTACAAAATCTCTCTAATCTTTTTTTCTGTCCTCCAAGTGGCCGGGTTGAAGTGTAATTTAGAATAATGTCAATTTTTTCCAACTTTCTATTGTTTATCTTGGGTTTGAAGTTTCTCACAAGGGTGTTTCTGCTATTGTGTCACTTCCCAGTCCTACGTCAATCAAAGAACTTCTGGTTTTTCTAGGCAAAGTCAGCTACTACCATAAATTTTTGCCTGGGGCAGTAACAACTGCACAGCTGTCACATGCATTGCTGCACAAAGGGACTTTGCATCACTGGTTGCCAGCTTGTGAAACCATGCTTTCCTCACTGAAGAACATGTTGCAGTCTGCGCCCTCCTTAGTGATGTACTAACCAGGCCTCCACTTGGTCCTTCCAATAGACGCTTCACAGTACAGGTTTCGGGTGGTGCTGGCTCCTATGAGCCTATCCCGATGGCTCTGAGTGGTCTATTGCTTATGCCTCAAAAACTCTGAGTCCTGCTGAAACTAAGTACTCTCAGATAGAAAAGGAAGCTTTTAACATTGTAAGTGCTGTGAAGAAATTCCACTTTTTTCTATGGTACCAAATTCCACCTGGTCACTGATCACAGACCATTGGTTTCCTTATTCAGACGTTGTGTGTCATTACCAGATAAAGTGGCACATTGTATTCAATGTTGGGCTCTTTTCCTTTCATGTTACAACTACAAAATTCATTTCCGCACTAGAAATCAACACGCAAATGCTGATGCTTTGTCCCACCTGCTGGCTGTTCCGGAGCCAGAATTTCATCAGGAGGAATTGCTTTGTTTCCACATTGATGTCACTGCACAGCAGATGGTAGTCTTTCCTGTAACTAAGACATGGATCTTGAAGGCTATTGCTTCAGATCCCATTTCGTGGAAGGTCATAACATTTGTACAACATGGTTGGTCAGATTCACCACCCTGTCCATAATTATTACATCTTTCAAAATCGATTCTCTGTTGTGGATGGTGTCCTGCTCTTGAAAATAGATGATGTGATCCCTTGGGTAGTGATCCCCTCAGTGCTTTGTTTGGAGGTTCTCTGTTTATCACATAGATCATTGGGATGTATCACACACAAAAGCGTTGGCCTGTCGGCAAGTGTTTTGGCATGGCTTGGGAGGTGATGTTACCTGCCTGGTTGCCACTTTTCACAGTTTGTGATGCACCAAGTGGCTCCCTGCTTGTTACTGTCTTCTCGGCTGATGCTGTCGCATGCATGGCCCATACATATGTGGATTTTCTTGTAACTGGAATCCGACATGTCCAGGAGATGCAGACAGACCAAGCGGCCAAGTGTGTCAATGGTGAGTTGTCAAAACCACAGAAAGACAACAGCTATGAACAACGATGAAAGAAGATGACAACAGCAGCTACGGACAACAATGAAGATCACAACAACAGCTATGGATGGATATGACAGAACAGTAAGTCAGAAGTGTGAACTAAATTGCGAGCCTGGGTGTAGCAAGATCAGGAACTGAACAAAAATGGGTATGACATATAATACAGTCAGAACACAACAGACTTCTGAGCCCCAGTGCTGCCTGCTTTATAGGGCCCCTTTGAGTACCGTTAGGATGGTGCGGCGGACAAGGCCTGCGTACAGCACTGTGGCAGTGACAGCAGCACTCACAGGTTATAGGGGCACGGCCTAGCAGCTGTAATTTATTTATTGTTCCGTGGGACCAAATTAAGGAGAAGTCTCTATGGTCATGGAACGAGTCAATACATGAAATGATAACACGATAGTAGAAACAGATAAAATGAAATATAAGTAACATATTCAGGTGACAAGTTGTAAGTTTAAATAAAGAAAATCAACAATGTAACACTGGAATTTGTTTAATTTTTTAGCTGTTCCAGGAGCCCCTCGACAGAATAGAAAGAGTGAGCCATGAGGAAACTCTACAGTTTAGACTTAAAAGAGTTTGGGCCTCTGCTAAGATTTTTGAGTTCTTGTGGTAGCTTATTGAAAATGGATGCAGCAGAATACTGCACTCCTTTCTGCACAAGAGTCAAGGAAGTGCATTCCACATGCAGATTGGATTTCTGCCTAGTATTGACTGAGTGAAAGGTGCTAACTCTTGGGAATAGGCTAACATTGCTAACAACAAATGACATTAAAGAAAATATATACTGTGAGGGCAATGTCAGAATACCCAGACTATTGAATAGGGGTCGACAAGAGGTTCTTGAACTTACACCACATATAGCTCGAGCAGCCCGTTTTTGAGCCAAAAATACCCTTTTTGAATCAGAAGAATTACCTCAAAACATAATACCATACAACATAAGCGTCTGAAAATATGAGAAGTAGACTACTTTTCATGTTGAATTGGTTCTTGTTGAATTGTGAGTTAGAAACTGTAAAAACTGAGTCTTACTGTGATTTAGCATCAAATTATTATCCACAAGCCATGAACTTATTTCATGAACTACATTATTTGATACTGTTTCAATATTACACACAAGATGCTTCACTACCAAGCTGGTGTCATCAGCAAACAGAAATATTTTTGAATCACCTGTAATACTAAATAAGAAACAGCAGTGGCCCCAGCACCGACGCTTGGGGAACACCCCACATAACAGTGCCCCATTGGGACTGATCATCACTTCCACTCTCAATATTAAGGAGAATTATCTTCTGCTTTGTGCTCTTAAAGTAAGAGGCAAACCAATTGTAAGCTACTCCCCTTACTCCATAATGGTCCAACTTCTGCAGTAATATTTTGTGGTAAACACAGTCAAAAGCCTTCGTTAAATCAATGAAAACACCTAGCGTTCGCAACCTTTTATTTAATCCATCCAAAACCTCACAGAGAAAAGAGAATATAGCATTTTCAGTTGTTAAACCATTTCTAAAACCAAACTGAACATTTGACAGCAAATTATGTGAATTTAAATGCTCCAGTAACCTTGTATATACAACCTTCTCGATAACTTTAGCAAACACCGATGGCATAGAAATAGGTCTAAAATTGTCAACATTATCAATGTCTCCCTTTTTATAAAGTGGCTTCACTACCGAGCACTTTAATCGGTCAGGAAACCGACCACTCCTAAAGGAAAAGTTACAGATGTTGCCAAGTACTGGGCTAACATACATAGAACAATACTTCAGTATTCTGATAGATACCCCGTCATATCCATGAGAGTTCTTGGTCTTTAGTGATTACATTATTAACTCAATCTCCCTCTTGTCAGTATAATGGAGGAACATTTCAGGTAAAAGTCTCGGAACACTTTTTTCTAAGAGCGCTATATGATTCCCTGTTGGGACTAGGTTTCTATTTAGTTCATCTGCCATATTCAGAAAGTGATTATTAAATACTGTACATATATGTGACTTATCAGTAACACGGACATTCCCACTACACACTGATTCTATTTCCCCGACCTGTCTCTGCAGACCATGGTTTTAATTTTATCCTGAGACTTAGCTATTCTATCTGCATACCACATACTTTTTGCCTTCCTAATAACATTTTTAAGCACCTTACAATACTGTTTGTAATGGGCTGCTGCATTCAGATTTTGACTGTTTCTAATGTTTTGATATAATTGCCACTTTGTTCTACAAGATATTCTTATCCCTCTAGTCAGCCACCCAGGCTGCCTGTTTGTGCTAGTACCCTGTGTTCAACGTTCTAACGGAAAGCAACTTTCAAAGAGCATGAGAAAAGTCTTGAGAAAAGCATTATATTTGTCGTCTACTGTATCAGCGCTGTAAACATCTTGCCACTCTTGTTCCTTGATAATGTTTACAAAGGTCTTTACAGCAACTGGATCAGCTTTCCTAAACAGCTGATGACTATATTTAACATGTGTTGCAGCACAAAAATCATTTAGAGTTAAAATTTGTGCATCATGATCTGAAAGGCCATTCACCTTTTTGCTAACAGAATGTCCTTCTAGTAATGAGGAATGAACAAAAATGTCTATGGTTGTTCTACTGTTCCCTTGCACTCTCGTTGGAAAGAATACAGTTTGCATAAGATTATATGAATTAAGGAGGTCTACCAGCATCCTCTTCCTAGTACAATCACTTATACAATTAATATTGAAGTCACCACATATAACAAACTTTTTGTATTTCCTATAAAGTGAACCAAGAACCTCCTTTAGCTATAGAAAAAATGTTGTGAAATCGGAGTCTGGGGATCTATAAATAACAACAGTTAGAAGTTTAGCTCCATTAAATTTAACCACACCTGCACAACATTCAAACACCTTTTCAGTGCAATACTTTGAAACATCAATTGACTCAAATGGGATGCTGTTTTTCACATACATGGCTACTCCCCAACACCGCAAAGAGCTCCTTGAAAAGCTGCCAGCCAACAAGTATCCTGGTAAAGGAAGCCTCTGAATTATCTCCTTATATAAGAAGTGTTCAGATATACCAATAATTTCAGAGTCAACATCTATAAGCAGTTCACTAGCTTTATCTCTAATACATTGTATATTTTGATGAAATATACTAATTCCCTCATTACTTGGATACCTAAGCTTTGTCAAAAGTGGTTCCTTTGTTAAAGAGACTTCCCCCTTAAGCAGGAATACCTACCAGCTGACTTCAATCTAAAAAAAGGTGCAGCTCTAACACCCACTACTGCAGGAATTTACCCATGAGTGATCTCACCAACCCCACCTATGCTGTCACCTATAAGCTTTGCCAACCTCCTCTTCCCATACCTGTTGAGGTTCAGGCCATGTCTAGTGAAACCCGTCCTGCTGATAGACTCCACCGACACCACTGAAATGTGACCCATGCTTTCTGTCATCAGCGTCTCATGTTATTACACCTGATGGCTGTATTAAGATGAGGCCGATCATGACGCTGAAACAGTTCCACGAAATGCACATTCGTGTTGCCAGTCTGAGTGGCTATCTTTTCCAGGTCACCATCTATGTCATATTTCCCATCCTTATCAATACTATTGCCAGCCCCACCCACAATCACTACCTGATCCTCTTTAGTAAAATCCCTACATAACTCCCCTATGTTAATGGTCACCTGAGCCAATCCTGCATTAGGCTTCACAATGCTGGTGACCTGGTACTCACTCCCCAGCACTTCCTGCAACTGCTGGCCTACACCTCTGTCATGAGAACTACCTAACAGCAGAACCTTCTTCTTCCTCTTCGACTTTGCAACTGTTCTAGCCACCGTAACTACTGAGGTCTGCTGCATATTTTCTACATCTACAGCTACTAGAGATTCCTCTCCACTAGACTCTGACAGTTGGTCATATCTTTTGTAAACACCGATAGTAAAACTATCTGAAAATCTTATTCTCCTAGCAGATCTCTTGAAAACAGCCAGCTCCCATTCCCCAACCCCCTTCTCCCTCCTCATCCTATCTAGCTGCTCCTGTGCATTTTTCAACTGCACCTGAAAGTCACAGATCTTACGCTCCTGCTCCTCTATCAACTTATTCTTGCTACATAACCTGCAGTTCCAGGAGAGAATCTCACCAGAATGCCGACTGGCTTCCCCACTGCATTCCCCCCAGTAAAAATACTTTGAACAAGTCTCACACCGCAATCCACTACTCACGAACCAACGGCAAAGCCCAAACTTCTCACTCATGGTAGGGAAGTAACTACTATTATTAACAGTATTAATAAACAACAAATGTGAATATAACAAAAGACTAATACAGAAAGAGAATCAAACATCTAATGACACAGTAACGAAGCTGAAAACAGTTCCCAAAAGGTTCTTCTGAAATTATTTCACCAGAAAACACAAAAAACAACGGTTGAAGACTACTAAAGTTCCTAAATAAACCACTATACACAAACAATTAATTAGTACTTAGCTTTCGATGTGCCGCTACAGCTGCAACTGGTCAGCGCAGAATGTAAACACAGGTAATAGGTTACTCGATACGTAACACTCACAAATATCGGGTCACAACACAAGAAAGGCAGAGGTGAATGAAGAAACCACTAGTAAGTCACTTATATAGTAAATATTATCACAAAAACCGTTAAAATATGTATCTTAAACCTAAAAATATATAAAAACTTAGAGAGCGATCTCACACACAGTCACTCACTTATCTGCCTTACATCCATGCTTTCTGGTGGGCTGTCCAAATTGTTGGACTGGGATACCAGAACTCTTCTCCCCAAAATGAGTGCATAGGGCATGAGGCATCCTGGCTGATGTTTTGGGAAATGAACAGTTGGTGTACCGTCAGTGGAGGCCGTCAGCTGGGAGAAAGAACATGGAGCTTAGGGCACTGTGCTGGGGAACTGCTGTGTGGCAGATGACCATGGAGCAGATGGAGGCTGTGGAGATGTCTCGACCTCCACACCCGTGCCTATGGGAGCTGTCAATGGTGTCCTGGAGCACAAAAGGTACCTGTAAGGCAGAGGGACAGTGCGATCCATTGCTGGATGGGTAGGCTGGAGAGAGGGATGGATTTGGTTCATGTGCCAATGCTCCAAGCCTTTCCAGGTATCAACCGTTGTAAGGTGCTGCACATGAGTGGCCACTACCATAGCTGGCATCCATGAGGGTTCTGCCCCATAGGAATGTGCTGAAACAACCAAACCAGAATGGTTTCATCCAGCATGTTGGGTCTAGGGTTCCTTGGGTGGGGATGCAGAAGACAGAGGAGGGTATGTGGCTGTCAGCCATGGAGGAGTTCTGCTGGGTTGTGTTTGCGGAGAGGGGTGGACCCGTGGGTGCTCAGGAACATTGTGAGTGCTGCTGTCATTGTAGATGTACCCACAGCCTTCAACATTTGTTGCTTAAATGTGTACACCACCTGCTCTGCTTCACCATTGGAGGAGGGGTGAAATGGAGAGCAACACAGGTGTTTGATAACGTTAGCAGTGCAGAATTGTTTGAAGGCCATAGTTGTGAACTGGGACCCATTGTCAATTCTGACAGTGCAGAGAAGCCCTTCAACATTGAAAATCTGCAGAAACGCACTGACTGTGGCAGCTGTGGTGGTGGGTGCCATGCTGACCATGTAGGGGTAGTCCATAACAATAAGCCACACAGAGCTGAGGAAGGAACCAGCAAAATCTAGATAAATGTGATCACAAGGGCGATGGGGAGTAGGCCAGGAAGTGAAAGACTGAGGTGGAGCAATCTGTTGGTGAGTGCAGGCAGGACAACAGGGCACCATAGCCTCCACGTCCTTGTTCAGTCCTGGCCAATAGACATGTCGCCTGACTAGGGCTTTCATCTGTGACATACCCCAGTGCCTGTGAGGTAATCACACTGGACTTGCATCAGGAGGATGATGGTTCAAACCCTGGTCCAGCCATCCTGTAATCCCAAGGGCGACAGGGAGTAGGCTAGGGGGCGAAAGACTAAGGTGTCTCTGTGGGCAGGCCATAAGAGGTTATTGTGCTGCCTGCATGATTTCCAAAGAGTGTGAGGTTTTCAGTATGTTGTCCAAGGAAGATTGTCAACCTAGAGAGCTGTAGTGCAAACTTCTGAATTGGGAGGCAATTGGACTGCTACATCACGGATCAGCATAAGAGGTTTTGCAAGATGGGTTGACACAGGTAAAATCACAACAATGAGCTCAGACCTTGCAAATCCATCGCCCACAAAGAATGAGACTGTTGTGAATAATAGGTTGAGATTTATGAATATATTTCCTCAAAAGTGAGTGCAACCAGGTTTGGTAGGGGAGCCAACAACAATGGTTATGACATATAATACAAAAGTGCTGTCAGAACACGACTGTCTTCTGAGCCCTGCGCTGCCAGCTTTATAGGGCCCCTGTAAGCACTGATAGGGTGGTGCGATGGGTGTGGCGCACGCACAGTGCTGTGGAGGTAACAGCAGCGCTCACAGGTTATGGGGGTGCTGCCTAGCAACTGTTGTCTATGTCCACACCTTCTCACAGGCTGTCCAAATTGCCAGACCTTCATTCACCCTGCTCTCAGTGATTTTTGGCTGTTATTCACTGATGCATATTCTCATTTTCTGTTTCATTCATTAGGTTTCCAATCCACAATTGCTGCATGGTCGGCATGAAAAGAGCCCCAGCATCGCTGGTGTTGCCATATGGTTTGACATGGGAAGGTAGGCGCAGAATGTGTCCGTGCCTGAAGCATTTCAGACTATGTGATGTGCTCTTGTTGCAGCACACCACCTTAGCCAGAGCCCTGCAGACAAGGAGGACAGCATGAATGTCTCAAGAATTCGTGATCTCCTTAAGGGAGGAAGAGTACAGTGATGCATATGCATACTTTCCAAAGGCCGGGCAGCGGAAGTGCTATGTCGTCTGAAGAGGGTGCCTAAGACTTGTGTGTGTGTGTGTGTGTGTGTGTGTGTGTGTGTGTGTGTGTGTGTGTGTGAGTGTGTGTGTGTGGGCCCCAATCTATTTAAGGCTAGCTGAACTATGCTCAGCCTCAGTTCTCTAAGTGTATTGCTACAGGTGTTTGTGCATGTAATTGGCTCCTGCTCATTGTTACTCAAATACTGTGTTCAAGTTGTTAATGCTTCTGCAGAATAACTGCTGTTAGAGTTGTACTTATACCTAATTACAACAATAATAATGAATTGATTCCTAAAACAGACCACTCAGATGAGATAAATAATGTAAAAGTAGGTGAAGGAGGTGTAAACAAGTAATCTGCAAAGTTGATGACATGGCAGAATACCAGGTTGAAGAGGAATGTAAAACTTTTGGAAGTGTTAGTAGGATAAATGAAGTGCAGCTAGTTGAAACCAATGTAAATTAAAACAGATACAGAGTGTATGCCTGTATGGGATGAAAAGGCAGAAAAATGAATGCTACTGTTACAAAATCCACAATAATAAATATATCCAAAATTTTAAAAGTGCATAAACAATTAACCATTGTGCAGAAGGTAACTTTCAATGTGTATGCAGTGGTCAATAGAATTGTATTTGTGAAGTGTAAAATATTCAACAATTTTGAAGTTTGTGATTTTGTATTTTACTACTAATGACATGAAAATCATTAGTAAATGCAGTTTTCTATCTAAATCTTTGTGCCTTGGCAGGGAAGTAGGGGTCATATAGATTTTTCACTGCTCTTTGGCGATGTCACACTGCAAAATGAAGTACTTGGTATTGCTGGGAGAAATTGATTCGTCACTTTTGGCTAGTGGGAAGGCTGGTGTAAGCAGGTCAGACCAGAGCTGACTGAATATTATTCCAACATGGGATACTTGCTGATACAATAAGAACTGCGCTATGACACCAGGTGGCTACTACATCACACGGTGCAGTGGGAGAGGAAATATCACCAACACAGCAGTAAGGCTGAGCCATTGCTGCATTGATGGCGCAGTTGCTTCATACCCAAGCTATGGAATTGTTGTGGTCTACAGACCCAGAATGCATGCAGTAAGAAAACAAGTACCACCCAATCAACGTAAATAACTCCCCTTTTTAGTCAAAAGTACCGCAGTCTGCAAGCCACCAGTTTGGAAGACAGATACAAGTCAAGCTATGAGTCTATATGGCTTGACCAGCCACCCTCTTTGGACTTTGATACTGATAGCCATGGCACTGCTGGTGGTATCTCAAGTCCAAATGCTGCAGACTTAGCACTCAGCTTCTGACATGCCAGCTGGATGATCTCTTGCAGCTGTTGCCAACTTCCACCCTGGAGGTCTCTGATTCCCCTTTGTGAGTGTGCAGTCCTTGTCCACCATCATCTATGTGGACAAACTTCTTGCTGACCACCCCTGCTCTGGCCAGACTCTGATGTTGTGAGTTGCTTCTTCTGTGCATGATCACCATCATGTCCATGCACACCATGGCCATCCTCAACTGGGGCAGTACCGGTTTCTGGTTGGTGCGGTTGGCACAGTGTCCTATTCTGCTGGCTCAGTAGTCCTGTGGTGCCACCGCCACTGACACCACTTTTCCCTCACTGCTGAATGTCAAGGCTACACGTGACGTGCTGACTACAAGACTTTCTTAGACTGAGTGTGCACAGTTTACATTGTGCAGGTACCAGCATCATGGGCAGCAACATGATGAATGTACTTTTAGTAATAAACAAATGGTTTTCCAATGATGTTTCTCTGACATCTCATCATGCATCTAACACTTACCACTACAATGCAACCCATGCCTTAGGTGGTGGTACTCTCCGGCATCCTGATCTTGGTTTACCAAATTTTGCCATTCATGACAGTGGCTCATCAAATGACTTGGTATAAGTGGTGTCAGAGGGGTCTGTAACCTATACATTTCAGTGACAAAGGAACCTCAGCAGCTGGCATCACACGAGAAGATGACTCAACTATTACAGGGTTGCAGTTTCGTTAACATCTTGTACAGCATGCGCAGTTTTTCTTTTAACTGTAAGTGTCATGAACAACCAGTGGGTTTTTGGCAAGTGTTTATTTGTAATTGTATGCATAGTATTAGGGAAGAAAATGTAGGTTTTGTTCTGAGATTCTATGTGTTAGGTTGTACCATTTGGATCAAGCAATGTATTTTACTTTGAGCAAGGGTGTGGTGAATTGTGTTTACGTATGTGGTGATAACAGTTGTCAGTAGCCATTCAAGTGGAATGTTATACAAGTGTTATCCTAGTCGTACATTTAGATGTCTATATTGTCATTTTATTTTGTTCTCTTGTTGTTTGCTGGGTTTTATGTGATTAGTGGTGGATCAACCACATGGGGGCTAGCCTGGAGGAAACACTGATTTTTATCAGCCAGAGCTTACTTGCAAGCAAGCACTGCAAATATGTCTAAGCAAATACAGGCTATGAAAGAAGACTAGGCAGCTCTAATAGAGAAAGAAGTATTTGAGAAGGAAAGGGAATAGGGTTGGGGCAAGGCTGATCCAGAGGAAATTGAGCAAATGCAACAGGAATTTGATGCTTGGTGGGAGAAAAATATCAATTATGTTTCTCCAGCAGTAAAAAAATGTGATTTTGAGGAAGCATAAGGTGTTAAAAAACAAGAGTTCTGTGTTGGAGCAGACAGTGGAAATGCATGTCAATTAAGAGCAATGGAAAAAAAAACAGGTTTGTCTCTAGTTTAACCAGTCTTGTGATATGTCAAACTACCATTGATCTAGATAAACCTGTCAATGCTGAGGAATGAGAAAAAATGGGACGAGTGGTGGGACAATTTCATGACTTGTTGGAATGTGAATATTTGGAGGTTTAGAGGGAGTATTACTTAGCACAAACAGAGAGTAAGGGGAAAGAAATTGATAGTGTGAGGTTACATTATGTGCAAATTACTTATGTTGTAGAAGCTGGGGAGAGTAATGTGGAATTATCAGTGACAGTCTCATGTGAAAATGTGGAGTCCCAAGTAGCTGTAAAGCTAGACACGGTATTTGTGGGCTGCAGTAAAGCAAATGAGTGTGTGAGTACCAACATAGGTGATATTGATTTAGATACAATTGTACCTACACCACAGGGTGATTGTTGTTTAGGGGCTGTGGATGTTTAGAGGCTGAGGATTCTGGGCCAGGTATACAGGGAAGTATATGAGTCACTGATTTTCGTATCGTCCAGAGTGGCACTGCAGATGGTAATTTTGTTGCAGATTTTACGAGTGATGTGCAGGAAGCTATTGATGATGTTAGTTATGTTGCAAATGTTGAGGATAATGAAGTAGTGCAGATGCATTTATTTCTGGACACAGATTTGCTGCCACTGGTGTTGGTACCGCCTCCCCAGAAGGAGGGATGCAAGAAAAAGTAAGGGGGAAAAAGCTGGTGGATCTAAGGATCGAGCCGACGATCAGCTTAAGTTGATGATACTTGCAATATTAGAAGTATTAATAATAAAGAAAAACATCATGTAACTGTTATCGATCGCACAGTAGAACTTGGGGACACATTGTGTCAGCCAAAGTAGACAGCTGCAAATGCTAGATTGTTGCAGGGGTTTATTATAATGAAAGTAGAAGTATATACACTCTGTACATCATTAAGATGCAATTCACATGATAAATGGAAATTGGTTTAGATGAGGAACAGTATAAGAACGAATGGCATAGCAAAACATAATCAGTTTGTATTTAGCTTTAAAGTAATAGATATAACTGGAACTAATGATCAGTATGTCGCAAATGGTAATACCACACGTAGTTTTTGTGCAGGCATAGTTTTATGGATATATGAGGCCTGTCTAAAAAGTGTCCGACCTTTTGCCAGAAAAAAGTATTTCGAATACCTGAGGGGGTTGGGACCTTAATCCCCTTCAAAGTAGGCCCATTGTGCTTGCACACACTTAGCCCACAGATCCTTCCACAGCTGGAAACACCGTTGGAAGTCTTCTTTTGGAATGGTGTTCAGCTCTGTTGTCGTGTTCCAGATTATCTCTTCTCTACTCTCAAAGTGGGATCCTTTCAGAGGTGTCTTTAGTTTTGGAAACAACCAGAAGTCGCAAGGAACCATGTCTGAAGTGTAGGGATGTCGGTGAACGGTTGTAATTCCATGTTTGGCCAAGAAATTTTGGATCAAGTGGAATGAATGTGTGGGGGCACTGTCGTGATGCAGTTGCCAGTTTCTTGCCATCCACATGTCTGGTCTTTTACGCCGAACTGCATTATGGAGTTGCCGGAGAACAACTTGATAATACTCCTTTGTTACTGTTTTTCCTTCCAGTGTGTATTTGTGATGCACGATTCCATGGACATCAAAGAAGACAGGCAGTAGCATCTCGATTTTGCTTCGCACCTGTGCACTTTCTTCGGCCTTGGAGACTCGAGGCACTTCCATTGCGATGACTGTATTTTTGTTTCTAGGTCATACCAGTACACCCATGACTCATCTCCAGTTATCATGGCGTTCAGAAACCCAGGATCAGTGTTGTTGGTGTCCAGAAGGTCCTGTGCAACGTCAAAACAGAGGTCTTTTTGTTCTGGTGACAACAACCTGGGCATGAATTCTGCAGCCACTCGGTACATGTTCAAATAATCACGCAAAATAGCATGTGCAGAATCTTTATTCACTCCAACCTCTTGGGCAATCTCCCACATGGTCAAACGATGATCTGCCAACACCAAATTTTGCACTCTCTGAACAACAGCTGTACTCCGAGCAGTTTGGGGCCTGCCAGAATGCTGGTCACTCTCCACCAATGAGCAGCCATTTTTGAATCGGCCGAACCACTCCTTAATTTGTGTTGCACCCATTGCATCTTCTCCAAATACCTGCTGAATCTTACGAATTGTTTCGCTTTGAGAATCACCAAGCTTTTGACAACATGTGATGCAATATATTTGCTCAACCTGTTCAGTTATCTTGAGAGAATCAGTAATCTGATGAACACATTGTGTAGCACCTCTTTCAGAGACTAACAGGCAAAGACTGGTGTGCTGGAAGGTGGAGACAAAATTCATGCAGGCGCATAAAAGTCTCTTCCTTTATTGTGTACAGTGGTGCTATGCTATCATCTCTATTTTGGGCGGGAAAATCAAAAGTCAAATACTTTTTAGACAGATGTGGTATTTTCTGAGGAAACAGAAATTGCACTTTTGTTTTAAGACTTAATTTCTGGATGATGTACCAAAACAGCCGGCTAAGTAAACACCAGACAAATGAATGAATGTTGAGCATCAGACATAATGAAGTGGTTAAGTTGTACCATTTGCTGAGGAAGGATTTGTCAGAGGAATTTGCTGAGAAAGAAGAACTTGCAATCTTACTTTACTAATTGAAAGTAGCAGCCCAGTGGAGTCACACCTACTTTGTAAATGAGATGAAGTGCAGAACATAGTAAAGAGTTGAGTAAGATCGTTAGTATGTTTGCTGAAGAGAGCTGTCAAGATGGGTGAATTTGGTTGCATGGGATTATAAGTGGTGATATGGCAAAAACATGGTCCTGTAGGGAAACAAGACAGTCTAGTGGACTGCACCTAGTTAATGATGTCTGTTTGTAAGAATACAGACAATGAATCTTGTGGTTTAATGTGAACTGGTATAAGAGAAAAACTAATTGCATTGTATACAATTATCATCACGTAAATGAAAGTGAAGCTTTTCCCAAAAGAAACAGAAGCATATGTCCCAAACAGATTTTCTAAAGGACGGAGGTGTGTGATGCTGCATAATGATGTACTGGACATGGCTGGGAAAAATTACGGTTTCTCTTTGGCTAACACAAGGGGCCACATGAGCGGGTCAGACCAGAATTCACCAAACGTTATTTCATGTTTTACCTGTTGAGATTAACAATGCAGCAGGACGGCAGAGCCACTGAACTGTTGATGATCCCGTTGCTTCACATTCAAGTTACCCACTTGTTATGGATTACATGCACAAAATTGATGCAGTAGCAAAACAAGTATGCACCAAGCCAGTATAAATAGTCCTAATTTTTAATTAGAAGTATAGCAGCCTGCTGGCCACTTGTCTCAAGGAGGGACCCATGTCGGTCTGAGCATATGACTCTGCATGGCCCAACCAGTCACTCCCTTTGGACTCTGATGCTGCTACTCATGGCACTACCGCTGGTACCATGTTTCATGCTGTGTGCTCAGCACTCTCAATTCAGCAGGCCCATGGAGGTGTTGCCACCTTTCATCATCAGGGTCTCTGCTTCTCATCTGGGGAGGTGCAGCCATGGTCATTGCCCAGGGCTGTACTAGCTCCAGTTATGCAGCTGATAAAGTTTTCCATCCTGCTGGATCAGCAGCCTTGCAGTTTCACCTTGCTGAAAGCACTGTTCCCTCACTCCCCCTACCATAGCCATGAGCTGTGTGATGACTACAGTGCTGCCTTCGACTAGGGCATATGCTGTTTACGTCCTGTAGGAGCTGGCACATTGGCAATGACTTGATGGATGTGCTTTGGGTAATAAATGAATGATTTTCTAATGTTGTTTCTCTGAAGTCTAACAGGCACCCTCTCAATACTCCACTGCAATCCACACCTTGGGTGTTGGTATCCTGGCACCCTGACATCTATCTACCAAGTACCACAACGCACTGTAACAGCCCATCAACCCAATTTTTGTTAGTGCTTCCCAGCTGGGTGAATTCATTCTTCATTTCTTGGTTCATTTGATGCTTCTACTATACTTTCTGTAGACTGTAAGAGAATAAGCAATGTTACTTGTCAATAGCAAGTAACAGTAAACTAAGAGAATAGAAAATAATGGTGGTATTTGAGATAAGTTAACCAATAAATGTTTAATTTAGTTTACATGTAAATATAGTTAATGTTTCATTTTGGAAAAAATACTAACTTTATTTCAGATATAAATAATAACTAGCGTATGAAAAAGAATATGAAATTTATTAGATACACATTTGGAAAGTTAAAGAGAATTGTAAGTACGTAATCAACCTAAATGCAACACAGCAGTAATAAGAAAATGTTCAAAAAATTAAAATTCAAGTGCAAAAAATGTGAGAGGGAAGAAAGTTAAGTTGCCCATAACAATGTTTATTATGAGAAAATTGTGTCTCAATACAGCTCTTCAGGCCACACCAAACAAAATTATGTTGTGCCAAGTGACAAAAATTGATTGATTAAATTGTATCTTATGCTTTGTCCAGAGAGAAGTAATGATTTTTCAGTATTATCTATTTTTATTTGTTATTATTATGTACTATTCTTTACAGTATTTTTTCTGATCAAAGCAGAACAGGGATTTAAAGCTAAATGATGTATATGTTTTAAAGAGGTAGTAAGGAAATTAGTAATGTAGAATATGAGAAGTTAATAAAGAAGTTAGTAAAGTACAATATTAAAAGTATTAAGTTGTGATAATGCTGTGACAGTTAGGGCACATGCTAGGGACCTTGTCTTTATATTAGTTAGTTTTTGTGAATATAAATCATCAATTAGTACAGTAGAGCATCAATTATCCGAACGTCGGTGAACCGAACAACCACTTAACTGAACTGTGTACTCGCTCGCACCTGTTACTCTCCCGCCCTACCATCCATCATCCTCCTCACACCCAAACCAAGTTTCCCACAGTAGTCGCTGCACTGGGCCACTGCTGACAGAACATTGCTTCTAATGGGGCCTTCACAAGGCACTGCTGACTGGCCAAGCCGCCAGTTGCTGTGTTTCAACAATCAGCACACTTCTGTCGGCTTGGCTCTGGCAGTAGAAGTAAGTGGCAGTATCAAAGCTGTTCACAGCAACAGCTGCACCATCTTAGAGTTGAGGCGTGCCACTCTGCAAAGTTTGAAGGATTGCACGCCCCCAAGAAGAGCTTCTCACGGTGCAAACAGTCACCTTCTGTTCTCTGTTATGACCACTTGTGTGCTGCTGCGTGAAGAAATGAACTTGACGTTACAAAATGCTTAAACGTAAACGTGTTGTCCTTTCTATGAGGGACAAGTATGAGATTATTAAAACGTTAGAAGAAGGTGAATCTACAACTACTTTATCCAATGAATACAAGGTGGGGAAGTCGACAATTACAGATATAAAGAACAAAAGACGAGCATAGCAAATTTTATAGCTATGCTTGATTCTACTGATGGATCAACAAGCCGTAAAACTATGAAGCTCGTCACTAACACAGATCTAGATGATGCTGTTTACAAGTGGTTTACACAAAAGAGCTCGGAAAGAGAACCTATCTCAGGTCCCATTCTGTGTGAAAAGGCAATGCAGTTCAACGAAAAACTTGGAGGGCCTTCGAACTTTAAAGTGAGCATGGGCATTCGTGAGTTTACAATACAGGGAGAAAAACTGTCGGCTGATTCTTCAGCAGCTGATTCTTTCAAAGTCAAACTAAGGGACATATTAAGGGAAGAGGATTATGCTCTTGAAAACATTTACAATGCTGATGAAACTGGACTTAACAGGAAGGCTTTACTGAGAAAAACTCTTGTTTCATGTCATGAATTAGCAGCACCTGGTCCTAAAACAAGCAAGGACCATATTACAGCTTTGACTTGTACTAATGCTACCGGAAGTCACCGACTGCCTATGTTTCTCACTGGTAAAAGTAAAAAACCGCGTTGTTTCAAGCACGTTAATATGTCAGCCTTGCCTGTTGTTTGCACCTCACAAAAGAGTGCCTGGATGGATAGTATGATTTTTTATGAAGTGGTTTCTGGACGTTTTCGTACCCTCTGT
The DNA here is from genome assembly GCF_023897955.1 of Schistocerca gregaria. NCBI lineage: Eukaryota > Metazoa > Arthropoda > Insecta > Orthoptera > Acrididae > Schistocerca > Schistocerca gregaria. The sequence goes on along the minus strand of NC_064921.1, from coordinate 291,292,857 downwards.
AAAAGCTCATCAGCTAAAGAATGGGAAGAGGGAGAAAACACTACTTCTCCTTGACAATGCACCAACTCATCCGTCATGTGATATTTTAAACGAAAAAGACGAGTTCATAAAGGTAATATTTCTTCCACCTAACATAACCTCCTTATTACAGCCCATGGATCAAGGTGTTATGGAGACTTTCAAACGATATTACAGGAAAGAATTGTTGCTTAAGTTATTGTTAGAAAGAGAAGAGGATGGAGAAGAAAGTCTCTTAAGAAATCATAAGAATATTGATTTGAAAGACGCGTCCTACATGATCAGTGCAGCATGGAATAGTGTAAAGGAAGAGAATTTGAAGAAAGCCTGGAATAAAATTTTAGACACAGAAGAAAATCCACAAGGTATGATTGAAAATGACGAACAGAATGATATGTCCGAAATTCTTGGTATGCTAAAAGAAATAGATTGCCACAAATGTGATGAAGAAGACATTTATGTATGGATGAATATTGATGATGCAGATCCAGGACACCAATTCATGCAGGACAGCGAAATTGTAAACGTCGTCACTGATAAAGATGACGCCGCCAGCATCTTATCAATCAGTGCTCCAGAAAGTGAAGATGAAAGTATACTAACAGCTTCTGAAGGGTTCACTTGTGTAGATACTGCCTTGTGATGGTTTGAAGCCCAAGATGAAAGTGTCCAGTTTCAGATATCTGTAATGAAAAAAGTACGTGACTTAGCTGCTCGTAAGCATGTAGGCTTGCTTAGACAGACCAAAATAAAGGATTTTTTTAAATGTTAATTTTGTATACAGTGTGTATTGTTCATGCAAAATATGTATGTAATATATTTTTTTTTGTTTAATAAACTGTGCCACATACTATGTAGTCCTACTGAAGTTGCCTTTGTATGTTACTTTGTAATACTAAAAGAGATGCCTGTTTTTATGAATAAATTTACTGTACAGTACTTCTTTTTGGGAAATAAACATATACAGTTCGATTATCTGAACTAACCAATTTCCCGAACACCCATGTTCCCCAATTACTTCGGATAATCGACGCTCTACTGTAGAGTGTAAATAAAGAATGAAGTAGAGGTAAATTGCAAAACAGATATTATTAATAAATGTCAGGAAACTATGAGTAAAGAATATTATTTGCTGTACAAGAACATCTGTGTGATTTGTGGCAGTGTGGGAATCAGGTTCCTCACTGAATATGACAGGCAGATACTGTGGGTTTGCTAAGCATGGAGGGTAAAACAGGCAGGCAAAGCATGGGAACAAGCTAACAAAGGGATGTCTGAATACAAATCAGTTCTTTATTTAACAAGCAAAGTTAATTACAGAAAATATTTAAACAGGTAAGTTGCCATAAAAATGTCTATGAACCAAAACTCTCAGTCGAGTCGGTCCAGTAGCCTCCACCACTCATGTAGGTGTTATGAATGCACACAAGAGGTACCCGTCATCTGTGTGTGGAGGTATTAGTTTACACAGTTTTTTAAAAAACATGAGAAATATCTACAGTAATCTTGAGCTATTGTCAATGGAGCTAATCAAACACACTGCCAAAGGAAATACGCAAATGCATATTATGAACTTGGGGGTACTGTAAGTGTATCTAATCTAACGTTATGATCTAAGGAAGATACAAATAAATAAACTTGAAGTACCGTAAGTGAAACTAATCTAACACAGTTGGAGATTTCCATCTCTAAGAATTGCACACATGGAGCTGCAGCAGTTTGAATATAGTTCACAAAAATAAGGTTGTGTTTTGCTGCACTCGTTATAATTTAACAGGCTCCATTAAGCAGATACTCCATGTCTGGCTGATTACCAGTTCTCTACAATGTGGGAGCCTGCAAAGCTGTTCACTTTACAGACACATAAAACTGACTCACCGCTGATGTCTTCGTGGGTCTTGCGCTTATCTTGTAGAACTATGGCAAATCATTAAGTTCTTATACTGAAATAACTTGAACATAAGTTTAACATTAAAATAACATTAAATTGCTGCACTTGTAATGTGGACAGCTCGGCTTTGGTGCAGGAAGTGCCAGGAGATGAGTGTGCTTCCTGCAAACTGCTTTAGGAAAAACCACAAGCAGTGCGGCAAAGAGGTGCTTGGCAGAGAAAACTATTGTCCTTGGATGCATACAGTTTAAAATGCAGTATTTTGCCAAGTGATGCGTTGTTTGGTACAGTGCGAGATCATCTGCTACAGAAGATAGATGGCAAGCACGAACACATAGTACTGTTTCGCCACAGCAAAATTTTGTGTATTCATGTGAAATTGATGGCACTCTACTTAAAATGGTCTAGTATTTTCACACTTACAATGGTGGTACTGAATACTTCAAGAAAACTGTCTGAAAATGCAAAATGAAATAATGAATATTTAACAGTAAAAAGGTTCATACTGCTGTGAATTTGTTTACGGAATACTAATATGCTTACCTCCTGTGTCATATGCAATGTACATTTACATATACATGGTTACTCTGCAATTCACACTTAAGTGCCTGGCAGAGGGTTCATCGAACCATTTTCATACTACTTCTCTACCATTGCACTCTCAAATGGCGCATGGGAAAAAGGTACACCTAAATCTTGAGCTCTGATTTCTCTTATTTTATTATGATGATCACGTAGTTGGGTGTCAATAAAATATTTTTGCATTTGGAAGAGAAAGTTGGTGATTGAAATTTCGTAAATAGATCTCAAGTGGGTTTGTCGCATCTACTAAGAATTCTGCCAACAAAGCACAGTCTTTGTTTCCCCTTCCCCACAATATTATCTATGTTTTCTTTCCAATTTAAGTTGCTCATAATTGTAATTCCTAGATATTTAATCGAATTGACAGCCCTTAGATTTGTGCGATTTATCGTATAGCCAAAATTTATCGGATTTCTTTTAGTACCCATGTGGATGACCTTGCACTTTCCTTTGTTCAGTGCCAATTGCCACTTTTCGCACCATACAGAAATTCTCTCTAGATCATTTTGTAATTGGAATTGATTGTCTGATGATTTTACTAGATGGTAAATTACAGTGTCATCTGCAAACAATCTAAGGGGGCTGCTCAGATTATCACCTGGATCATTTATGCAAATCAGGAACAGCAGAGGGCCTATCACACTACCTTGCGGAATGCCAGATATCACTTCTGTTCTACTTGATGATTTACCATCTATCACTACGAACTGTGACCTCTCTGAGAGGAAATCACGAATCCAGTCACACTACTGAGACGATACTGCATATGCACACAATTTGATTAATAGTTGCTTGTGAGGAATGGTATCAAAAGCCTTCCGGAAATCTAGGAATATGGAATTGATCTGAGATCCCTTGTTGACAGCACTCATTACTTCATGGGAATAAAGTGCTAGCTGTGTTGCACAAGAATGATATTTTCAGAATTCGTGTTGGTTATGTATCAATAAGTCATTTTCTTCAAGGTGATTCATAATGTTCGAGTACAGTATATGCTCCAAAATACTACTGCAAATTGACATCATTGATATGGGTCTGTAATTCAATGGGTTACTCCTATTTCCTTTCTTAAATACTGGTGCAACCTGTGCTACATTCCAGTCTTTAGGAACAGACCTTTTGTCAAGTGAGCAATTCTATATGATTGCTAAGAAAGGCACTATTGTGTCTGCATACTCTGAAAAGAACCTGATTGGCATACCATCTGGACTGGAAGACTTGCCTTTCTTAAGTGATTTTAGTTGTTTTGCAACACGTAAGATATCTACTTTTAGATCATTCATGCTAACAGCTGTTCTGGTTTCGAATTCTGAAATATTTACCTTGTTTTATTTCATGAAGGAATTACGGAAAACTGTATTTAGTAACTCTGCTTTAGTGGCACCATCATTGGTAACATTTCCATCGCTATCGCGCAGCGACGGTATTGACCGTTTTTTGCCGCTGGTGTACTTTATACATGACCAGAATCTCTTCGGGTTCTCTACCATATTTTGAGACAATGTTTCATTGTGGAAACTATTAAAAGCATCTCGCAGTGATGTCTGCACTATATTTCGAGCTTCCGTGAAACTTAGCCAGTCTTGGGGATTTTGCGTTCTTCTGAATTTGGCATGCTTTTTTTGTTGCTTCTGCAACAGTGTTCTGACATGTTTTGTGTACCATGGTAGATCAGTTCTTTCTCCTATTAACTTATGCAGTAGGAATCTATCTATTGCTGTTGATACTGTATCTTTGAATTTGAGCCATCTCTGTTCTAAATTTGCATTATTAGCTTGGAAGGAATGGAGACTCTCTCTTCGAAAGGCATCAAGTGAATTTATATCTACTGTTTTAAATAGATATATTTTGCATTTACTTTTAGTGGTTTTGGTTGATATGGTTTTGAACCTCGCTACAATGACCTTGTGTTCACTAATCCCTGTATCTGTCATGACACTCTCTGTTAGATCAGGATTATTTGTAGCTAAGAGGTCAAGTGTGTTTTCACAAGGATTTACAATATGTGGGCTCATGATCTAATAGTTCAAAGTATTTCTCAGAGAAAGCATTTACTACAATTTCAGAACATGTTTTCCGTCTACCACCGGCTTTGAACATGTATTTTTGCCAACAAATTGAGGGTAGATTGAAGTCTCCACCAATGATAACTGTATGAGTGGGGTTATTTGTAATGAGATTCAAGTATTCTTTGAACTGTTCAGCTATTATGTCGACTGAGTCAGAGGGGTCGGTAGAAGGAGCCATTTATTATTTCGGTATGGCTGTTGAGTATAACCTCTACCCTTGGTAATTCGCAGGAACTATTTCAACTTCACTACAAGATAAACTACTACCAACAGACACAAACACACCACCATCTACGTTATTTAATCTATCCTTTCTCTGTAAAAATTTTGGCAGTGTTTATCTCTGGCTTTAGCCAGCTTTCTGTTCCTGTAACAATTTCAGCTTCAGAGCTTTCTATCAGCACTTGAAGCTCTGGTACTTTTCCAACACAGCTATGACAATTTACAATTACAATACCAACTGCTGCTTGGTCGTTTCTTGTTGTTTCTTTGCCCTGTATCCTTTGAGAATGGAGCCCTTTTTGATCTCTCCCGAGACTGTCTAACCTAAAAAACCGCCCAGTCCACGCCATACAGCCCCTGCTACCCATGTAGCCACCTCCTGTGTGTAGTGGACACCTGACCCATTTAGCGGAACCCAAAACCCCACCACCCTATGGTGCGAGTCGAGGAATCTGCAGCCTACACGGTTGCAGAACCAACTGAGCATTTGATTCATACCCTCCACTCGGCTCTGTACCAAAGATCCGCAATCAGTCCTGTTGACGATGCTGCAGATGGTGAGCTCTGGCTTCATCTCACTAGCAAGTCTGGCAGTCTCCACCAACTCAGATAGCGACGCACATCATTAGTGCCGACATGAGCCACCACCTGCAGTTGGCTGCACCCTGTACCCTTCATGGCATCAGGATGGACCCTTTCCACATCTGGATGACTCCCCGCTGTACACACATGGAGTGCACATTGGTTTTCTTCCAGTCCTTAGCTGCCATATCCCTAAAAGGCTCCATCACCCGCCTAACATTTGAGCTCCCAATGACAAACAATCCCACCCACTGCGCTTGTACGGACCTCTCAGGAAGACTGGTCACTGCCGCAACTGGCTCAGAAGTACTTTGAGCAGTGGGCAGTATCTCAAATCTGTTACGGAGGCATAAGGGTACAGCCTTGCGGCCAGCACCAACTTTAGCTTCCCGCCCAGGGATTCGCGACCCCGCCGTGGTTCACCTATCACTGTCAGGCAAGTGTCGACTGGCAGGGACGTCCGAATCAGAGGGTGCAGTGGCATCAGAGATCCCAGGCGATGCTACAGGTTTCAGAGGCGCCAAAGTGCTCGCCTCAGGTGTCTCAATGTCACCGCGGCCGAGGGCAACAGCCTGGAGCCTGTCGATCACGGCCAACACAACTTCCAGCTGTTTATGGACAGTGGCCAATTCCCCCAGAATCCGTACACAACAGGTGCAGTCCCTACCCATCCCTAACAATTTTTTTTTCTTTTTACATGGAAATGACTAAATAACAATGAAAAGTCACAATCAGAAAGCCAGTGATAATTTCCTACTAGAGCCAACAAAAGATAACTTCTAAGTTTCCCACAAGAGTCTGTGTTAACACACATACATTTAATTCCAGGTCCTATTCTGATGGCGAAGATGTAGTCTTCCATGAAGATGTCCTTTAGGTTGGTATTCAGTGTGAACTGACGCCCGGTGCTGGTTCTAGCCTTTAAATAGTATTGGCCAGCCAATCAGATGTTGGTGTAGTAATACTTCCTGCAGGCCATCTCGAACTCCCTCTGCAGGAAGTAGTACACAGAGTGTCTGTTTCCTAAACAGCCGATGTTTACCATTGCTTACGCCTTGGGCATAGACAACCTCGGTCCTGTGTGGTGTTTGATGTGTTGCTGGCCGCAGGGGCTACCTTGGCGACGGCATAACAACAGGTACTAAAATACGATGCTACAACTCTCAAATACTATAATACACCCGAAATTTGTGAATTAAACTATGCAAGTATCAAAAAAACATGCAAAGAAATTAAGAACTAAACTATAAAACAAATAAGTGAGCTAAGAGTGCGACTTGCTGCTCGCTGCTGCTTATCCAATGGCGGCAGGGAGCTCACTGGCTGGCAGCAACTGACACTGGCCGTTCAAAACAAAAACAGATGACTGACAACTACACGAATTTATGCTAACAGAAAAATGAAATAAAAATGGCAGAAATTAACAACCACATTCTGTAATGTTAAAAGATCTTTGGAATTTTGAAAATGAACTTGATATGATTCTGACACTAATTGTGTTTCCAATATAGCTTCCATTTGCTTACTAATTCAGACTTAATGGAATTGAAATGTAATATATAAACTCCTTCTCTCTCTATCTAAACCATAATTATTTTGTAAATTTATACACTAATTGTTTGCTAATGTATGATTTTGTTTCTTTTTTCATATAGTATTGAGAAATAGACACTAAATTGTGGCAGAACATCCTGGAAGGATTCACTCTATAGACATGTAGATGTTGTGGGTCAAGTGCCTTCAGAGATAAACAAACTGAAACCAAATAATAAGTGAAATGATATTCCCAGATTTCCAGAAAGTGTTCGACACAGTGCCCAACTACAGACTACTAACGGAAGTACAAACACATAGAATAGGTTCCCAGATATGTGAGTGGCTCGTAGACTTCTTAAGCAATAGAACCCAATATGTTGTCCTTGTGGTGACTGTTCATCAGGACAAGGGTATCAGCAGGAGTGCTGAAGGGCTCATATTTTCTATATACATAAATCTGATGAATATGGTGAGCAGCGATCTGCAGCTGTTTGCTGATGATACTGTGATGTATGGGAAGGTGTCATTGTTAACTGACTGTAAAAGGTTAGAAGATGACTTAGACAGAATTTCTGTTTGGTGTAATGTATGGCAGCTTGCTCTAAATATAGAAAAATGTAATTTAATGCAGATGAGTACGAAAAAAATCCTGTAATGTTTGAATACAGAATATGCTACCTGTTCCCTGATTCAGTACACAGAGGAACAGTATGGGAACTCATGGCAGAATATGGAATCCCTAACAAATTCATCAGCCTGGTCAAAACGTATATGGAGAAGGTGGTAAGCAGAATGACATACTGCTTGTTATTGAACTGATGCAAGGTGATACATTATCTCCACTTTTTTCAACTTTGTCATGGAAAATGTAGTCAGAGAAACCAAATAAGCAACAAAAGGAAACACCACAGACAAATCTATTGGTCTATACAGATGGGATACTTTTAATAGGAAATAACAGTGATGAAATGGTAGTGCTGTTCAAGTAACTACATGAAACCACCTAAAATAGTTTAAAAACTAATGAAGGTAAGAAAGAATAAACGATATTACAGAGGGAAAACATGACTACACAACAACGTGATGACATGCATACAGAAAACTACACTTTCAAGAACACTCACAAATTCAAATAGCTGTGTGTAAATATAAATGACTTTAACAGAAGAGAAGTTGAATACCAAATTAGACTATGGAATGCAAACCAAGTTTAGTTTTCCCTCCAAAAACTTCTAACCTCCAAACATCTGATAAGGAAAACTTGAAACTCTACAGAGCAGAAATATAGTGTGAGATCAAAGGAGAAGAGTACGAACTCTCAGTCTTTGAAAATAAAAGTGTACAGAGAAATCATTAGAACGTTTCACAAAGCAACAAAAAGATGAATTTGGAGATTGAATGAAGAGCTAGTTAATCTAGCGAATCAATGAACATTGTCAAGCAAGATGTTAGCAGTAGGCTGATCATGTTGTCAGAATATACCCTGGTAGAATAGTGAGTAAGATGTATGAATGGAAGATGAGGACTCAAGACTCCCTGTATGGCCAAGAAGTAAAAATGGCAAGAAGAGGTGCCCCAGACTGCAGAGTGATGGATATCACTGGATGGAAAGAGGCAGGAAGAACTGGGGGCAGATGGTGCGAGTAGGGCAATATTGTGTCCTAAGGAATCCAACAGTGTGAGGGAGCAATAACGTAATTATTACTGGTTACTCTTCGATACTGCAGTATTAGTAAAAATGTATGATGAAAAGGATAACAAGAATTTAATTTCCAAATGAAATAACTCTGTAACGTGTATATTTGATGTAACTGTCATAGGTTTAATTCTGTATTCTTGATAACTTGTCATTTAGTGTGTTCCGACCACTCAGTTTAATTTGGATGATGCCGCTAGCTATTGGCAATATCTGTCTGTATAATCCAATGATGTAGCAAGGTGGAATAGCTCCCACTTGCTACATTTGTACTCCTTGAACAGTTTTTTGTTTTCCATGATGCACAGTGTACATACTACAAATATTTAAAACTGCTAAATTCTTATTCATGCAACAGGAGAGAACATGGTACCTTGGAACAGTTTTAAAGCTTTTGCCTCCAGCCAGTCCAGTAATAAAAGTTTAACATATTTTGTCCATCCATTTTGAAATGATAGCATTTACTTTATGTGTACTGCACTCTTTTTTAATGCAAAATATGGTTTTTTATGAATGTGAAAAACTGTTCCATGGTACAGCATGTCATGTACATAGGCACAAGTACTCTACTCAAACTTAAAAGTGTTGTAGTTGTCTTTGTGTTACACTATTACTCTACAATATATGAATAATCAATAAATGAAATTATATTGATAATAAGTATAACTGTAAACCAGTTGCAAGTTGCAAACATTTTGAAATAGAAGCTATTGGTAACAACGGCAAATTTTCATTGCAAAAGAGGGGAAATCTTTAAGACATTAAAGAAACTCAGTTCATTTGCAAATATAACTTGTCTCATGGTAGAGGACCTCCCATTTCAACATAGAAGATGGGGCATCAGTAACAAAGTACAGCTCATCTGCCCACACATGATGAAGCTAATGTTAAAAACATACCATTTATCTCTGTATCTGAAGAATTAAGAGTATCAGACACATTGCTGAACTCTATCATACAGCACCTAAATATGTAGAACTTATAATATTTGCAACTGCTGCACAAAAAACAGCCTCAAGTTTCACAGCAACAAATACAGCAGAAAACACTGGAAACTGCTTATGGTAGCTTCTAGTGCACCTTCCTTGATGTGATTGTAAAATATGTCACCACACTGAAACACTGACCAGAAAACATCATGTGTTCCTTGGAACACTATCCTCCAGATACAACACTCTCCCCTGTTTTACAAAACTTTATTATTCATAGGAATGTTTTCAGGCTACTGATGCTAAAAGAATATTTAGTTTATATGGAGACATTTTATCTGAGGAAATACTTTTTATTCTAGATTTATGTAAACCACTTGCATTTAAAAATTTTACTCCCTAATAACTGATTGTTTCAAGACTGACATGGCTTATTTGAAAGTCCTCATTTTCCTCTCTCAAACAAGCATTTTACTTCTATGATAACCTGATATTTTAAAAGGTACTCATATTCAAAATTTTCTTATTCCAGAATGTTCGACATTTACTATGCAACTCTGTCAAAATTCTACTGTTATAGATTTGTAGTAATAAGTTTCCTGATTTCAAAAATGAATAACTTTCCTAAAGTTACCAGTTAGTTGATTAATTATACAAATTATAAAATGAAACTTTCCAGAAAATTCTAGGCGGTCTTTGAAAATCGCGGTGTACAGAAAACTTCCACATCGTAAAGTAGTACCTGTAATTTTGCTAATTTCTGAGTATACATTTTATAGTTAATTCAGATAACTTCACAACCAATTCTATTTTCATGTATTTCTTTTCCTGTTTTTTTCTTTTTTTTTGCAGTCTAAAACAAAATAGCTTAGTATTATAATATTCCATCATTTACATTCTGTGTGTGTTTTTACATAGGTGTAATGCAGAAAGCATCAGTCATTTATGGGTGAGCACTCAATCAATACAAATACCATCTTAGTCAGCAATGGTTAGTCAATCAGTGTTCTGTTCATTATGCTTCTCATTTTCTTCATTCATTAGGTTCATTATGTGAGAGTTAGACATTAAGTTAGTATACTCACTATGTTCTTACCAAGTTGCACAATTACTAGTCTTTATCACTTGTGAAATATTTTTATAGCTTGTAAAACTTACCAATTAGTGTTGTGAATCCTATAACAGGATATTCCAAGCAAGCTAACAGTATGTGTATATGTATGTCAAGGATATCTTCCCAAACCCCTGGATCAATTCCAGTCAAATTGGCATAAAACAGCAAACTTGGCAATTGTCAGCAATATGGTGTTTATAAACTCCTATTAACTGTGATACAGGATAACATGTTTTTCATTCCCTCCTCTGTAGGATGGCCAGCACAGCAGAAATGGTTTCCCAGCCCCTGATGCGTACGGTGCCTAGTATGACAGTGTTGTACAGTAATACAAGCTTGCTTTATTGTCCTGTTATCCGGGGCCATATGTGTAGATGGACGTGGCTGTGGGAGTATAAGTGGACAGAGGGGGGGCAGACATAGAGAGTGGGGGCAGGAGAGAATGAATAGGTGAGGAGGCGATGGGCAGAGGGGGGGGGGGGGGGGGGGGGAATGGAGAAGAGATGAGGAGAGAGACAGACAGAAGGCAGGAGATGGACAGGGAAAGGAAGGGAAGGGAAGAGGAGGATGAGGATGTGCAGGGAGAGGGGGGCAGGAGGAGATGGATAGAGACAGGGGAAGGAGGAAATGGTCAGAAAGGGTGAGAGAAGCTGGAGATGGACAAAGAGAGATACTCAGGAGCAGGAAATGAACAGAGTAAGAGGGGGGGGAGGAGGACAAGCTGGGGAGAGAGAGAGAGAGAGAGAGAGAGAGAGAGAGAGAGAGAGAGAGAGAGAGAGAGAGAGAGAGAGAGAAAGGGGAGGAGGAGATAGACAGATGGAGATGACAGAGGAGTAGAACAACTAGGGGAAAGGAGATGGACAGAGAGAGGGTGTATAGGAGGACATCAACAGAGAGAGGGGGCTGGAAAGTTTGGATAGAGGGAGTAAGCAGGAGGAGATGGGCAGAAGTGAGGGAGAAAGAGATGGGCAAAGAGGTGGGTTGGAACAGTTAGGCGGAGGGAGTGGGGAGGAGAATGGGGGCAGAGAGGGGGCAAGTAGGTCATGGGCGGACAGGGGAGCAATGAAAGGATGGACCATGTGAAGAGTACTGACAGAGAGAGATGGAGGAGGGAGGCGATGGTCAGAGAAAGGAGGAGAAGGAGATGGTCAAAGTAGGGGTGGAGGAGATTGAAAAATATTGCGGAGAGGAAAGGGTGTGTGCAATATGTGCATGCGAAGCTGTGGGGAAAAGGCTAGTATAAAGTGATCAGCCAGAAAATTATGACCACCTACCTAATAGCTGATATGTCCACCTTTGGCACATATACAAGTGGCGATGTGTCATGGCTTTAAAGCAAAGAGGCCTTGGTAGGTCGCTTGAGGGAGTTAGCATCCCTTCTGCATCCACAGATCACCTAATTCCCATAAATTTCAGGGAAGGAGGCAATGAGCGGTGATCCTACTACATCTGACATCTGTAATGAGGAGAGGCCGCCCAATCACAAAATGTCTGGACATGGTTTCACTTTGGTTTTGCCATGTTTGGTGACACTCACCACAGGATTCCTCGAACACCTAACAAGTCGTGCTGTTTCAGAAATGCTCATGCCGAGCCAACCATCACAATCTGCCCTTGGTCACATTCAAATAGAGTGTGTGTCTCTCCAGTTCTAAATGCAGACAATGTCCTCACTGATGCTACATGCACTGTGTGTGTGTGTCTGACTAGCAGTCATTGCTCGCCAGATGCTGATGTGTTTATATTGATAGTGGTCAGAGGTCATAATTTTTCTGGCTGATCAATGTATGTACAAAGCAGGCTGCATGAATGTATGTTTGTATGTCTGGGATCTCCTGCCAAACCCCTGGCTCAATTTCAACTAGATTTGGCACACAAACAGCAAACTTTACGAAAATCAGCACTCTGGGGTTTACAAGCTCCTAGCTTCAACAGGAGTGGAGATAGGGGCAAAAATGAGTTTTTTCAGCCCTTGACATACAGAGTGCCTGTAAGATGTGTGTTGTGCAGGAATAGCAACACCCTGTCTTTTTGACCTGCACTGCTGGGAAGCCAACCCATTAGGGACAAGAAACTGTTTAGAAGCCACTGACGTGTACAGCCTGCATGACAGGCATATTATAGTGGTGGCGGTGGTGGTGGTGGTGGTAGTAGTAGTAGTAGTAGTAGTAGTAGTAGTAGTAGTTGCAGCCTGCTTTATCAACCTGTTTTGCAGAGGCTACACATTTGGTTGGGCATGGCTGGGGGGATCTTAGCAGTACCAACATTCATAATGTAGTCAGTCTCCCCAGTCTTGTAAATAGCTGGATGCCAGCGAAACACATGAAGCATGGATAGGAGGCATCTTGATGAATGACCAATACAGCTAGTGCAACTAGTTATGTAGCAAAGCACAGGCTGGACGACACAATACACTAGTAACAGATTTTGTGCTGCGGCTAAAATTATTCTAAGCTGAGTTATCATGTGTGGGCAGTGAGGTAGATCTAACACAATCTGTTGACCATGCAGATTGGCTTATCAGCAGCCAGGGTCAACAGACCAGGGATGGACAGGGAGAAGTGGCAGCAGAGGATGAGCAGGGAGAGAGGAGGAGATCGGCAAAGAGACAGAGGTAAGGAGGAGATGGACAGAAAAAGAGGGAGAGGAGGGCATGGGCAGAGAGAGGGGAGGAAGATATGGACAGAGGGAGGGGGAGGAAGGTAGGGTCAGCAGGCATTATCTTGCTGCAGTGTGAGTCCAGGATGGCTTGCTACGAAGGGCAAGAAAAATGTGGCTTAGAGTATCATTGTGCTGTAAGTGTGCCATGGATAACAACCAAAGGGGTCCTGCAATGAGTCGAAATGGCACTGCAGACTATCATTCATACTTGTTGGGCCTTATGGCAGTTGGGTGACAGTCAGGTTGGTACCCCACCTGCTTCACTGGTCAGTGGAGCTCAGTTTGAAGCAGAAGTCATGACTAAAGTCAATTCTACTTCAGTCAATGTTATCCCAGGCTGAAAACGTATCTAGAGATGCCCCAGATAGTGGGCAAATATGAACCTGATTGTCACCCATCATACAGCCTGGCAACCAATAGTGATGGCCTACTCTTAGCAGGACCTCTTTGGTTGCCGTGCACAGCACCCTTACCGCACAGCGATATGTCAAAAATATTTTATGTTCCATTTTGATGCTCTTCATGGCAAGCCATCCTGGGCTTACATTTCAGCAAGATAATACCTACCTGCATATGGTGATAGTTTTTACAGCTTATCTTTGAGCTTGGTGAGAAAGGATGCTGAATCTCTCTCCAATTAAGAAATTTGGAGCATTATGAGTGAGGTCCTCCAAACAGCTCAGGATTTTGATGATCTAACACACTAGTTTGACAAAATTTGGCATGACATTCCTCAGGACATCCAACTTTTTTTCTTTTATCTTAGAGTGTATTATTCAAGGACTAGTTTAACACAAAATGCAAATCCCTAAGGAATATTTTACTAATATCTAGAGCAAGGAGGAAGAGAAAAGTGCTTTATTGTGTAAAGTTGATAATTTCAAGAACATCTCTGCAGATCATTCTCACATGTGTGGCAGGAGACGTACCAATTGGGATTGTTTCTTTACATTCTATTCATGGATGAGCAGTGAGAGGTAAGGATATAATTTTTATGCTGATAGTGAAAGACTGTTTTGTAGGTAAAACATCCTGTCGGGGGATTCTGCTCTAGCAGCCATGAAGTTTTATGCAGGCTTTTATTTACTTATATTAAAAACAAAGATTCCAAGACTTACCAAGCGGGAAAGTGCCGGTAGACAGGCACAATAAAATAACACACAAACACACACACACAAAATTACGGGCTTTTGCAACCGGCGATTGCTTCGTCAGGAAAGAGGGAAGGAGAAGGAAAGATGAAAGGATGTGGGTTTTAAGGGAGAGGGTAAGGAGCCATTCCAATCCCGGGAGCAGAAAGACTTACCTTAGGGGGAAAAAAGGATAGGTATATACTCGCCATACATTTTATCATAAAAGTCATTCATCTTCTGTTCATGGCAATGTAAAATATAAACTCTTGAAGTGGTGGTATCATTATAGCTATCAGAAGTCTGCAGTATGTTTGTAAACATGGCTGCAATGTTTAGTTGGCGTGTTCCTTTGACTCTTTTGAATAACCTTGCTTCAACTAGGGTGGGAGGTGAGCAAGGGGTACAGTGCATGCTATTAATCGTTTGGGCCAAACTCTTTGCCTTTACAAATGTCTGCTTGTGTCTGTGTATGTGCGGATGGATATGTGTGTGTGTGTGTGTGCGCGAGTCTATACCTGTCCTTTTTTCCCCCTAAGGGGAGTCTTTCTGCTCCTGGGATTGGAATGACTCCTTACTCTCTCCCTTAAAACCCACATCCTTTCGTCTTTCCATCTCCTTCCCTCTTTCCTGATGAAGCAACCGTTGGTTGCGAAAGCTTTAATTTTGTGTGTATGCTTGTGTTTGTTTGTGTGTCTATCGACCTGCCAGCACTTTTGTTTGGTAAGTCACATTATCTTTGATTTTAGATATATTTTTCCCATGCGGAATGTTTCCCTCTATTATATTCATAATCTAAATAGTGTTTTACACTTTGTGATATACACTTGGCTGAGAAAATATAGTATAAAAATTTAATTTATACATTAAAAACAGATCAGTTCCAGTTAAAATAAAAGTGTATTAGTGGATTTTTGTGCCAATGTCACCACTGAATGATCAGTTTTTCACTAATCTCATCATACCCTTTGCCACTCTGGTCAGAATATCCAGCTTCCTCCTCTTGAAGATTTTTGTAAAATGTGTGATATTGTCGCTGTTCGTTGATGACACCCAGTGTGACAAATGTCCAAGAGGGCTTTTGTTTTCTCTTCCAGAAGTTTTGGTGCTGAAAGGTATTTCAGTTCCAACTGTAAAACTGTATTAGAATTTTTAGATTCTTTGGAAACTGGCAAACTTTTGAATTGTTGATCATGGAAATGTTTGAAAAAGAAATGATTAACATCACTTTAGCGATATTGAAATTACGACACTGTAAGTCATTGTACTTGATTTCCTTCACTGTCACTTTTGCATAGTTTCCAACTGTTCCTCCTGCATAGCACCAAAATCCAGGAAGTCCTTCTGGTCCATTTCAACAACTTCATAAAGCCTTTGTTTTGAAGCAGTCTGAAAACAGTATACCACACTGAAGGGTGATAGAAGTTAAACATTTTTTGCAGCCCTCTCTCTTCTGTCATGAACTAAATCACACTCTATTAAAGAATGGCCAAGATAAAAGAAGTATTGCTATATCATAGGAATGTTCAGAGTTTGTACAGTATGAATAAACATGGTGCTTAAAATGACATTTTGATTTTGTCCTCCACAGGCGTGTCGGAGAACAAAACAACTGGATGGCCATGTGCAATCTTTGGAGTTCTTTAAATATACATGATGCTAATTTGATTGATTTGCATTTAGCTATACCTTTGTGCCACATTTAATTTCTAGCTTTCCTAGTATCAGGATTGTGTACTGTGACACTGTATGCAGCTACAAAATGGTCTTCGCTTACAGCTTATAGGTAAAATTCCAGTAAATGGCATTCTCCTGCATGGTCCTGCTCTTTCATTTAATGTTTTAGATTTATAGCTATCTCTTTTCTCTTTAGCTGTTCTGAGTTCTGATCTTGCTCTCTCTCTTGATTTTCTTCGGACAGATTTTTAAAGTGATAACAGTAGTCACATACGTCTTTTCTAGGTACATGTAAGCCTAGGTTAAACTGTGTATTGAGTACTTCTCTGTAGATCCAATATTCTTCAGCAGTAACCTGTTCATCTTCACAAAGTTTCTTATATAGTTCGTGCATTATTTATAAATTCAAATCTCCTGGTAAGAACAGTCACACAGTGCACTGTTGACAGTAATGCGATGGAACAGTAGGAAATGATTTTATATGGTTCCTTATTTTCTCTCTTGCCTCGTCGGATCTCTTTATGTCAAGATGATGATGACAACAACTTCCCTTGTCGGCAGTTAAAATCTTTCATCATCCAGAATGCATCCACCTTGCTGAAGATCTTGCTACACTTTTTCAGACATTTGGAACAGTTCTTCTACTTAAATATTCAGACTGGCACTTCTTTCTTAGCATTTGCTGTGTATGCCTTTCCTGAGTGTCTATTCATTTTTCTTAAATACCATCTGGACTTATCTACATTAAGAGAAAGAAAGTTGCCACTCATCATATAGCAGAGCTGCTGAGTCGCAGGTAGATAATACAAAACGATTTTCACACTTAAAGCTTTTGGTCAATGGCCTTTGACAACAATAGACACACACACACACACACACACACACACACACACACACACTCATGCAAATGCAACTGTGTGTATGTGTGTGTGTGTGTGTGTCTATTGTTGACAAAGGCCATTGGCAAAAAGCTTTAAATGTGAAAATTTTTTTGATCTGCGACTCAACATCTCCGCTATATAGTGAGTGGAAACTTTCCTTCTTGTAATATTGTTACATTCCATCCTGGATTTTCCATTGTTTGATTCTGGACTTATCTGTGTTCTTACTTCATTTTATATCTAAAAGGAAGTACACACTAACATTAACCTGTTCACACTGGATCCTTTAAGTAACTGAACAAAATGTGACACGAGAATGAAACCAGTGCTGACAGTGCTTACAAAGAATAATCACTGTTTTGTCTAGCATTTCTCCACTTCCTGACAGTCCTAGGGGGAATGCAATAGCTTGAAACATCATACATAAACTGTTCTGAGACCTGATGAACAGACAAATGATTCAGCACTGAGGCGTGATGCAACATTTTGAACTGATGTCACAAGAATTTTTATTAGCTACTAGACAACATGTACTTCTCTTCTATACTAAAGCCTGACAACCAGGAGTGATAGTGTGGGGTGCCATTTCTATTAGGTTTGTCATGTGCACCACCCTTACTGCACAGTGATGTGTTAACAACATTCTATGCCCCATTTTGTTGCCTTCATGGCAAGACATCCTGGGCTTACATTTCAGTAAGAAAAAGCCTGCCTACACATTGCAAGAGTTTTTACAGCTTGTCTTCATGCTTGCCAAACCCTATCTCGGTCAGCAAGGTCGCTGTATTTGTCCCCAACTGAGAATGCCTGAGCAGTATGGGCAGGGCTCTCCGACTATCTCTGGATTTTGACGATCTAATTCACCAATTGGATAGAATGCTGCACAATATCCCACAGGAAAACATCCAACAGCTCTATCAATCAATGTCAAGCTGAATAAATGCTTACATAAAGGCCAGAGATGGACCAACACGCTATTGACTTGCTCAATTTGTGAAGCTCTTTCTCTTCAAAAATTTATCCAATTTTTCTGAAATTGTAATCATTTATATGTCTGTACATATACACTACATATACTGATCTCCATTACATCAGATAATTCTTCATGGTGTGTTATTTTTTTTGGTCTTAGTGTTTGTATCTCTTTCACTTCATCTAATACCAACAAAACTACTCTTATCCACGTGAAATTTCAGACTTTTTAGCATCATGCTACATTTCAAGAGTGTTCAAAAATTTTATTGTTAACAGATAAAAATGTTTCATGAAAGAAAAGAAAAGAACTATAGAAGTAAAAAATGATTATGCAAAGGACATTAACCGCTCTTTGATAAATAAAAAAAGTAAAAGTTGCATAAATTTTCTGCGACTTCATAAAGATGTACCACTTTCTACTGCTTGAAACTGTAAAGTAAAGGGACCAGGGAAAATGGTTTGGGGTGTATCAGGTCATATCTGACATACAGAAAACTAAGGGGTTGTTGTAGCTTCAGATTATGGAAACTGTTTCTTACTATGGAAAACAGATTTACATGGCATCCCAAAAGATTCAGTTCTAGGCCCAATTCTTTTGCTCTTTTATGTAAATGACTTACCCTTATATTTAAATTCTCAAGCAGTACTATTCATAGAAGATAACATTGTGCTGATTGAAACAATTAGCTTGGAAGAAATCAAATATCATAATATCTCTAAAAATTTATACAAATGATAGCATCTAAATGGCTTTGAGAAGACCCCAACTATGCTCTTCAAGACTAAGCAATCAAGAAAATATTGGCTCCAAATTATTCATTAAATCCAGGAACAGCAGGAAGTGTGTGAGAACAAATTCCGTGGGATACACCTGGAAAAAACTATGTCCATATGTCAAGATAAAAAGAAAGAAACTAGAGACTCATGTCACTCATTATAGAGAAATAAGAAACATAAAAACAAACTTCTTTCATGAATATTAAACTAAGTTTTTACAATTATTCAATTACGATCTGTGCAGAAATCTGCCTGGTGGCTTCCCCTTTCATTTCTTTCCCCCAATCATCTGTTTCTTTTCGACTATTGAATTACAGTCTCCCATCACAATAATATTTTCATCTTCCTTAGTTACTTCAATAGTTTTCTTGTCTCACCATACATCATTTCAATACCTTCATCATCTGTGGAACTTTTGTTGTTGTGGTCTTCAGTCCTGAGATTGTTTTGATGCAGCTCTCCAGGCTACTCTATGCTGAGCAAGCCTCTTCATCTCCCAGAACCTACTGCAGTCTACATCCTTCTCAATCTGCTTAGTGTATTCATCTCTTGGTCTCCCTCTACGATTTTTACTCTCCACACTGCCCTCCCATACTAAATTGGTAATCCCTTGATGCCTTAGAACATGTCCTACCAACTGATCCCTTCTTCTAGTCACGTTGTGACAGAAACTCCTCTTCTCCCCAATTCTATTCAATACCTCCTCATTAGTCGTGTGATCTACCCATCTAATCTTCAGCATTCTTCTGTAGCACCACATTTCGAAAGCTTCTATTCTTTTCTTGTCTAAACTATTTATCGTCCATGTTTTACTTCCATACGTGGCTACACTCCATACAAATACTTTCAGAAATGACTTCATGACACTTAAATCTAAACTCGATGCTAACAACTTTCTCTTCTTCAGAAACGCTTTCCTTGCCATTGCCAGTATACATTTTATATCCTCTCTACCTTGACCATCATCAGTTATTTTGCTCCCCAAATAGCAAAACTCCTTTACTACTTTAAGTGTCTCATTTCCTAATCTAATTCCCTCAGCATCACCTGACTTAATTGAACTACATTCCATTATCTTCGTTTTGCTTTTGTTGATGTTCATCTTATATCCTCCTTTCAAGACACTGTCCATTCCGTTCAAATGCTCTCCCAAGTCCTTTGCTGTCTCTGACAGAATTACTATGTCATCGGCAACCTCAAAGTATTTATTTTTCTCCATGGATTTTAACTCTTTTCTTTTGTTTCCTTTGCTGCTTGCTCAATATACAGATTGAATAGCATCGGTGAGAGGCTACAACCCTGTCTCACTCCCTTCCCAACCTTCATTTCCCTTGACTCTTATAACTGCCATCTGGTTTCTGTACAAATTGTAAATATCCTTTCACTCCCTGTGTTTTACCCCTGCCACCATCAGAATTTGAAAGAGGGTATTCCAGTCAACATTGTCAAAAGATTTCTCTAAGTCGTAGGGTCAGTATTGCCTCATGTGTTCCAACATTTCTACAGAGTGCCAACTGATCTTCCCCAAGGTCGGCTTTCACCAGTTTTTCCATTCGTCTGTAAAGAATTCGTGTTAGTATTTTGCATCCATGATTTATTAAACTGATAGTTTGGTAATTTTCACATCTGTCAACATCTGCTTTCTTTGGGATTGGAATTATTATATTCTTCTTGAAGTCTGAGGGTATTTTGCTTGTTTCATACACCTTGCTCACCAGATGGTAGAATTTCGTCAGGACTGGCTCTCCCAAGGCTGTCAGTAGTTCTAATGGAATGTTGTCTACCCTGGGGCCTTGTTTTGACTTAGGTCTTTCAGTGTCAAACTCCTCACGTAGTATCATATCTCCCATTTCATCTTCATCTACCTCCTCTTCCAGTTCCATAATATTGTCCTAAAGAACATCACCCCTGTATGGACCCTGTATATACTCATTCCACCTTTCTGCTTTCCCTTCTTTGCTTAGAACTGGGTTTCCATCTGAGCTCTTGATATTCATGCAAATGAGTCTCTTTTCTCCAAAGGTCTCTTTAATTTTCATGTACGCAGTATCTATCTTACCCCTCATGAGATAAGTCTCTACATCCTTACTTTTGTCCTCTAGCCATCCCTGCTTAGCCATTTTTCACTTCCTGTCAATCTCATTTTTGAGATGTTTGTATTCCTTTTTGTCTGCTTCACTTACTGCATTTTTGTATTTTCTCCTTTCATCAATTAACTTCAGTATCTCTTCTGTTACCCAAGAATTTCTACTAGCCTTCATCTTTTTACTTACTTGATCCTCTGCTGCCTTCACTATTTCATTCCTCTAAGCTACCCATTCTTCTTCTACTGTATTTCTTTCCTCCATTCCTGTCAATTGTTCCCTTATGCTCTCCCTGAAACTCTGTACAACCTCTGGTTCTTTCAGTTTATCCAGGTCCCATCTCCTTAAATTCCTACCTTTTTGCAGTTTCTTCAGTTTTAATCTACAGTTCATAACCAATAGATTGTGGTCAGAGTCCACATCTGCCCCTGGAAATGCCTTACAATTTAAAACCTGGTTCCTAAATCTCTGTCTTACCATTATATAATATATCTGAAACCTTCTTGTATCTCCAGGGTTCTTCCATGTATACAAGCTTCTTTCATGATTCTTGAACCAAGTGTTAGCTATGATTAAGTTATGCTCTGTGCAAAATTCTACCAGGCAGCTTCCTCTTTCATTTCTTAGCCCCAACCCATATTCTTCCTTTTCCTACTGTCGAATTCCAGTCACCCCTGACTATTATATTTTCGTCTCCCTTCACTACCTGAATAATTTCTTTTATCTCATCATACATTTCATCAATTTCTTCATCATCTGCAGAGCTAGTTGGCATATAAAGCTGTACTGCTGTAGTAGGCGTGGGCTTCGTGTCTATCTTGGCCACAGTAATGCGTTCACTATGCTGTTGTAGTAGCTTACCGCATTCCTATTTTCCCATTCATTATTAAACCTACTCCTGTATTACCCCTATTTGATTTTGTATTTATAACCCTGTATTCACCTGACCAAAGGTCTTGTTCCTCCTGCCACCGAACTTCACTAATTCCCATTATATCTAACTTTACCCTATCCATTTCCCTTTTTAAATTTTCTAACGTACCTGCCCGATTAAGGGATCTGGCATTCCACGCTCCGATCCGTAAAACACCAGTTTTCTTTCTCCTGATAACGACATCCCCTTGAGTAGTCCCCGCCCGGAGATCCGAATGGGGGACTATTTTACCTCCAGAATATTTTACCCAAGAAGACGCCATCATCATTTAATCATACAGTAAAGCTGCATGCCCTCGGGAAAAGCAAGGCTGTTTTGGTTAGTGTTACAAGGCCAGATCAGTCAATCATCCAGACTGTTGCCCCTGCAACTACTGAAAAGGCTGCTGCCCCTCTTTAGGAACCACATGTTTGTCTGGCCGCTCAACAGATACCCCTCTGTTGTGGTTGCACCTACCCGGCTATCTGTATCATTGAGGCACTCAAGCCTCCCCACCAACGGCAAGGTCCATGGTTCAGGGGGTGGGGCTGGGGGTCTGTGGAACTAGTAAACATAAAAATTTGCACTACTGTGGTGGGTATTGGCTCAGGAGAAATAAGAGCTGTAGCTACCCTTGCTTTCAGCAATTCTCAGTAACATCATAACAAGGCCATGTTGACTAATGTTACAAGGCCAGATCAGTGTTGTCCCTGCATCTACTGAAAAGGCTGCTGCCCTCTTTGGTAATCACTGATCTCTCCACAAATACCCTTCCATTGTGGTTGTACCTGTGATATGGCTGTCTGAAGTGTTGAGGCACACAAGTCACCCAACTTTTGCTAGGTCCATGGTTCATGGAGGTTACAAATTGAAATATTCTTTGCTTTTTAGTAATTAATGTTCATCATGTTTGAGACAGAGATGTAACATGCTTCTTCAAATAGAAGAGATGGTTGCATTTGATGGCTGAGTGTGCCTTATTATGTGGCAACTACACCATTCCATAGTGTCAGCATAACTTGCCATTACAAGGTGTTGGCTGTCAGTTAGCTAAATTCTCAGTTAATACAAATAGGCAAAAACAATCAAAGATGACCTGTGGTTTGTAGGTTCCTGCAAGAAGCAGATGGAAAATGTCAGGCTATAAGACATGTAAGAAAGGATTTTTAATAGGATTGAGCTATATAGAACAAGTCCTGAATAAAAAAAGTTATTTAAAGTGTAACTGGTTTTTAAAATTATTTTGTCTTTTGTGATTTTAATATCTTGTCATGGTATTCTTGCAATTGGTCTTCCTTTAATATAAAGGGTGAACTCAAAGACCACTGACAAAATTTCAGAGGTTATTCAGGAATATCTTTTGAGTATTTGGAAGACAGGAATTTTATTTCTTTATTTAGTCCAAGAATAATTTTTGGTACATTATTTATACACATGATATAGGACAGGGGTAAACATAATTAATTTATGATTACAGCAGCCATTGTGACTACATGGTCAACACAACTGGAGTGCATAATAATATAAATTGACATACTACGTTGATTCACCACATGACAGCTGTGGTTTTTAGGAGGGACACATGATAAGTACAAGGTAACTTACAGTGTAGAGTGACAAAATACATAATTAACAATATTTGGTAAAAGAGGATTACTTATTATGATGTTCCAGAAATTCAGAGACAAAGCAGAAGCAGTGATCAAGCAAGACCTGTTTCAACTTTACCTTCAATGTTTTTAAAGTCGGCAGGTATTTTAAGTACCACGACATATGGTTATTAACATAACTCCAGCATGATACACTCCTCTTTAGCATAAGTTTGTACTTACTGTGTTTATGTATAGGTTCAGTTTCTGCCCAGTTTTATATGCATGCACATAACACTCACATCAAAAAAAGTTTTGCATCACCCCTGTTCCCAGAACTCCTGTAGATAAACGTTGACTGTGGTTATTGTATCACAGACACAGTCCCTTTGACTGTTCAAAGATGTCACTAAACCCACACGAAGATGTAAACAACCATGCATGAGCAGTGCCTTTTAGATGGAGCGGGTCTGACAGCTGATCAGTTACAGTCATTCCTCCAGGAAGGAGATACACGTCTCGTGTTGTCTGTAGTTCAACCATGCCTAGACGGCCAATACCGTGGTTCGATCATGTCTGTATTGTTACTTTGTGCCAGGAAGGGCTCTCAACAACAGAAGTGTCCAGGCATATCGGAGTGAATCAAAGCGATGTTGTTCAGACATAGAGGAGATACAGAGAGACAGGAACTGTCAATGACATGCCTTGCTCAAGCCACCCAAGGGCTAATACTGCAGTGGATGACCGCTACCTATGGATTATGGCTCGGAGGAAGAACTGTCAATGACATGCCTTGCTCAAGCCACCCAAAGGCTAATACTGCAGTGGATGACCACTACCTATGGATTATGGCTCGGAGGAAACCTAACAGCAATGCCACAAGTTGAATAATGCTTTTTGTGCAGCCACATGATGTGTTACAACTCAAATTGTGTGCAATAGGCTGCAGAATGCACAACTTCATGGTCTATGTTTGCAACTACAACACCATGCAGCATGGTATAGATGGGCCCAACAACATGCCGAATGGACTGCTCAGGATTGGCATCACGTTCTCTTGTGTCGCATATGCTTTCAACCAGACAATCGTTGGAGACGTGCTTGGAGGCAACCCGGTCAGGCTGAACGCTTTAGACACACTGTCCAGCGAGTGCAGCAAGGTGGGGGTTCCCTGCTGTTTTGGGGTGGCATTATGTGGAGCCGACGTACGCCACTGGCGTTCATGGAATGGACTGTAATGGCTGTGAATGCCATCCTCCGACCGACAGTGCAACCATATCAGTAGCATACTGGAAAGGCATCTGCCTTCATGGACGACAATTCACGCCCCCTTACTGCACATCTTGTGAATGACTTCCTTCAGGATAATGACATCGCTTGACTACAGTGGCCAGCATGTTCTTCAGACATGAACCCTATCAAAACTGCCTGGAATAGATTGAAAATGGCTGTTTATGGATGACGTAACCCTCTGATGGATCTATGCCGAATTGCTGTTGAGGAGTGGAACAATCTGGACCAACAGTGACTTGATGAACTTGTGGACAGTAGACCACGATGAATACAGGCATGCATCAATGCTAGAGGATGTGCTACTGGGTACTAGAGGTACCAGTGTGTACAGCAATCTGGAACACCACTTCTGAGGGTCTTGCTGTATGGTGGTACAACATGCAATGTGTGGTTTTCATGAGCAATAAAAAGGGTGAAAATTATGTTTATGTTGGTCTCTATTCCCATTTTTTTGTACAGGTCCCAGAACTCTTGGAACTGAGGTGATGCAGAACTTTTTTTGATGTGTGTGGTTAAGATTGTTTCGGTTTTCTTTTTTTAAGATGTTCCCGGGTTTTGTAAAAATTAGTAGTCTCCTCTGGTTCATCACAGAATAATTGCATTTTTTTTTGATTTCTCACCACCTCTAGCTTTGTAACTGTGTTGACTGCAAAATATTTGTGCAATAGTTCAAAGGACAATGGTATGCATTATGGGAGTTGTTTGGAAAAATACTTATGTTCACTTATGGTACTTGGTGTAGACAACAATAACACCCACTTTATCCCCCCACCCACCATCACAAAGTTTGCATTCAGTACTGCACAGTTTTGTCTCAGCTTTGTTTTTATATTGATTCTTCTGCACAACAGTATGGGTTCATTAAATGCAAAGCAAAAGCGACAATGACACTGTACTGAGCTGTTCTGCAGTGATAGCAACAATATTACAGTTCTTTTGCATCTGTACATAGGTACCTATGAGAAACTGTATCTTCCCATGGTAAAATGATAGCATATTATAGACTCTTTTCCTGCTATGAAGTTATTTTGAATTCTTTTGAGGTTCAGGTTTACCCTGCATTTGTCTTAGTATGCTGTTATATATATATATATATATATATATATATATATATATATATATATATATATATATATATATATATATATATATATATATAAAAAAGTGCTAATCCTATGTACCTAATACTTATACTTGCCTGATTTAATGCCATAGGTTTTGGTATAGCATATCCCAGACGGCAACTAAGAATGAATGACTGACCACATACGGAAGGCATTTTCTTGTTCACATCTCTGAGAAATTCTTTTAATACAGCCTCAAAATTTACTTGTTTCAACACCATAGCATTCATATGGCAGATGCAGATATTTGGATATGAGTACTGATTTGGTGCCAAAGGCAAAAAGAAGACGTTGTAATAAATCAAATTTTCATCACTTTCTGGCAACCGGTAACCATACTGCAAAATAATACAAGATCCACCATGCTTTCAACAAGTTTTATATCAGTTAGAGAATTTAATGGTGTGAAGCAAAAAATAATTACCAAATTTTTCCAATGTCTTCTCAACTCTTTGTAAGTTTTGAATGGAGAACTTTCAGGTAAGTGGTGTGATACAGAGACAACTTTTCCTTTCTTCATACTGTTTGAATAGCAGCATTTTTAGTGAACTGTTCTAACACAAGACAGAGAAAATTGGACTTTGTTTACCCAACATACCTTGGCAAAACATGAACCCACTGCGGTATTATAGACATTTCAGATATTACTGAAATTTTATGGGAAAAAAAGTCCTGACAGATTGATGGTATTATTTCCATTTCCTCTAGTTTCAAATGAGGTAACTTCATCCTTAATGGCCAAATTACAAGGAGAACCTCTTCATCTGGAAACAAACATTAAGAACATGTGTAGTCTAAAAGAGGGGTTGTGTTAGAAATTATATAATTATTAAAATGTTTTACATCCTAGGTGTCACAAGAACACAATAACAATGAGAAAATTTACTGCTTATTTCTTTGCTCTGTAAGGAAACTGAGATGAAAAAGAATGTTACAATTTCAGCAATGTTATGATACTAACAGTATGAAATCTCAGCCACAACATTAAATATGTAATCATTCCTCTATGTTACAGTATTACCTTACCCTTAAGAAATTAATGTCTAATTTACATAACAAACAATGCATTTCTACAGAAAGGGATGAAACTTCACTGAATCACACATAATCTGTGAAGAGCTATACAGCATTGTTCAGCCAAAAAGTTTAACTAAGAACTGTTTTTCATATACGTAGCTATGTTTACGCATGACAGCTCTGGAGTTGTTTACTTGACAAATATCAGCCAGGTATGCAAATAACACATTGATACTAAATAAATGGTACTGTTCACATGTATTATGAAGAAACTACACTCCTGGAAATGGAAAAAAGAACACATTGACACCGGTGTGTCAGACCCACCATACTTGCTCCGGACACTGCGAGAGGGCTGTACAAGCAATGATCACACGCACGGCACAGCGGACACACCAGGAACCGCGGTGTTGGCCGTCGAATGGCGCCAGCTGCGCAGCATTTGTGCACCGCCGCCGTCAGTGTCAGCCAGTTTGCCGTGGCATACGGAGCTCCATCGCAGTCTTTAACACTGGTAGCATGCCGTGACAGCGTGGACGTGAACCGTATGTGCAGTTGACGGACTTTGAGCGAGGGCGTATAGTGGGCATGCGGGAGGCCGGGTGGACATACCGCCAAATTGCTCAACATGTGGGGCGTGAGGACTCCACAGTACATCCATGTTGTCGCCAGTGGTCGGCGGAAGGTGCACGTGCCCGTCGACCTGGGACCGGACCGCAGCGACGCACGCATGCACGCCAAGACCGTAGGATCCTACGCAGTGCCGTAGGGGACCGCACCGCCACTTCCCAGCAAATTAGGGACACTGTTGCTCCTGGGGTATCGGCGAGGACCATTCGCAACAGTCTCCATGAAGCTGGGCTACGGTCCCGCACACCGTTAGGCTGTCTTCCGCTCACGCCCCAACATCGTGCAGCCCGCCTCCAGTGGTGTCGTGACAGGCGTGAATGGAGGGACGAATAGAGACGTGTCGTCTTCAGCGATGAGAGTCGCTTCTGCCTTGGTGCCAATGATGGTCGTATGCGTGTTTGGCGCTGTGCAGGTGAGCGCCACAATCAGGACTGCATACGACCGAGGCACACAGGGCCAGCACCCGGCCTCATGGTGTGGGGAGCGATCTCCTACACTGGCCGTACACTTCTGGTGATCGTCGAGGGGACACTGAATAGTGCACGGTACATCCAAACCGTCATCGAACCCATCGTTCTACCATTCCTAGACCGGCAAGGGAACTTGCTGTTCCAACAGGACAATGCACGTTCGCATGTATCCTGTGCCACCCAACGTGCTCTAGAAGGTGTAAGTCAACTACCCTGGCCAGCAAGATCTCCGGATCTATCCCCCATTGAGCATGTTTGGGACTGGATGAAGCGTCGTCTCACGCGGTCTGCACGTCCAGCACGAACGCTGGTCCAACTGAGGCGCCAGGTGGAAATGGCATGGCAAGCCGTTCCACAGGACTACATCCAGCATCTCTACAATCGTCTCCATGGGAGAATAGCAGCCTGCATTGCTGCGAAAGGTGGATATACACTGTACTAGTGCCGACATTGTGCATGCTCTGTTGCCTGTGTCTATGTGCCTATGGTTCTGTCAGTGTGATCATGTGATGTATCTAACCCCAGGAATGGGTCAATAAAGTTTCCCCTTCCTGGGACAATGAATTCACGGTGTTCTTATTTCAATTTCCAGGAGTGTATTTGCCATTGTATATTAGTGAGTGACTGTTTTATGAATGTGAACTGCGTCCTTATGCTGTAACAATTGACCAATTCAGTTGCAATTTACTACAGACTTGCCCTGTAATCTCATGGAAAACATGGCATTTACGTGTCTAGAAAGCAATAACATTCTTGTACAGATGTAGACTCTCTCAGTTTAAAATGAAAAATACAGTATCAGGGATGAACTGGACAAAACAGAAGCAGCTTCTGAGCACACAAATATGGATTCTGTGAAGGCTCTGTGGCGCCATAATCAGTCCTAGATTAGCTGTGCTGTTACGTGAGTAAACATGGAGCTGAAGGGCTCCTTCAGATGGATGCAAAATCTCATGTTGGTGCTGTTCCAGTAATTGCTATAGGAAGCTCATCTACAGCTGAATAGGAGGAGGATGGAGAAGTTAGCACATCTATAAGCAGAAAACATACAAAAAACCACAAAGGAAATCTCTGTGGTTATCGTGGTCAATTGAGACAATGACACTAGGCCAAATTCAGAATTCAAATAGAAAAAATTAAAACAAACTAAACAGATAGAGACTCTCATTCATATTATAATCACAGAGCAAAAGGTGAAATCAATTTGCTTCATCAGAATATTAGTGTGGTAATGAAGAAAGTAACAGAGTTGTTAATTTGTTTGAAAGATTTCAATAGTTGGAAAGAAATTGATCTCATGTAAACAATCAGATTGAAAATCTTAATATAAGTGATTATAAATTAGAGGCATATTCATGTGGCTCCAGCATGAATAAAGGAGGATTTATCGTAGAAAAGGAATATAAATTAAAAAAGTGAGTAACAGTTAAAGATGGTATAGATAAATAAGTGCAGAGGTAAGTAAATTCTGTGTAGATCATGGTCTAGAATAATGTGTTTGTGAGTTAATATGAGGAAATGTAATACTTGTGATGTTACAGTATACATATCTCCACTGTGTAACTGGGATATTTTAATGAAAAGTTTTGATACACTACTACATTGTCCGTCAAGCAAAATGGAGGAATTATTAATTTGTGGGAATTTTAATGCAAATTCCTTGAAGGAATCTGTCAGGAAAGTGATACAGAGCTGTTATGTTAGCCACTTATAGTATGTTATAAATATACCTACCAGAGTTGCTCAAGGGTGTATCACCATTATAGATAATGTACTTACATAACAAATTCAAGTTAAAGAGACAAATAACTATCCTATGGTGAATGGACTGGCTGGTCATGTTGCACAGTTAATAACATTATGTAACTTAGCTCATTTCAGAGACACTAAGAAAACAGTGAGGTCAATTAATGACATAACTATTGGAGATATTAAAGAAAGCTTAAAAACTTTTGAGTGAAGTGAAGTTTACAAAGAACCTAATTCCCGCTGTAAATTCAACAAAATTTTTAAAGAATTTGTGTCCATTTTTGAAAGAAGTCTTCCAACAAAGATAATTAAATGAACTGTTAGGAAGTTGTTAAAGAAAACTTGGATCACTGCGGGTCTCTTCACAATGAAAAAAGTACTTGTACAAAATAGCTATAATAATTAATGATCCAGGAATACTTACATATTATGATCAGTACTCTAACAAGTAAAGAAAATTTAAAAAAAATCGAAAAGTATATAAATTGTCTCAAATTGACAGATGAGACAACAAAATCAAGTCCATCTAGAAAATTAAAAGAGAGACAGAGAAAGAAGCCATAGAAGATGACAGTTTAAAAATTTCAGCGTATGGATGTCCTCCAGAATGAGATTTTCACTCTGCAGTGGAGTGTGCGCTGATATGAAACTTCCTGGCAGATTAAAACTGTGTGCCTGACCGAGACTTGAACTCGGGACCTTTGCCTTTCGCGGGCAAGTGCTATATCAACTGAGCTACCCAAGCACGACTCACGCCCCATCCTCACAGCTTTACTTCTGCCCCTAGGCTGTGGCTTAGTCATGTCTCCGCAATATCCTTCATTTCAAGAAGGCTAATTCTGCAAGTTTCGCAGGAGAGCTTCTTTTAAGTTTGGAAGTTAGGAGACGAGTTACTGGCAGAAGTAAAGCTGTGAGGACGGGGCGTGAGTCGTGCTTGGATAGCTCAGTTGGTAGAGCACATGCCTGCGAAAGGCAAAGGTTCTGAGTTCGAGTCTCAGTCTGGCACACAGTTTTAATCTGCAAGGAAGTTTCTTATGGTTGTCTTGTCTGAAATTATCAGATCAGACAAAAAAACCAAATCAGTATGGAACAGACAGAGAAAGGAGCCATAGAAGATGACATTATATCTGTTGACAAGAACAGAAGCGTACTGAAAGACAGTTCAAATGTATCAGATATTTTTAATAATTACTTGTTAAAAATAGATGAGAAAATTGATGCAGTTAGTTCGAAAGAGAAAACAAAACAGTGCACTAGAGAAGCAATACAGAGAACACTTAGTGAAATAAAAACTAATCTCAAATCCTCATCTGAAATAAGCAAGTTCATCATGACTCTAAATACTAAAAGTTTGTATGGGGTGGATAATAAATCCTCCAACAAGTCAGTAGAGTTGTAGCCCTGTATACAATGTCCTTAGTCACCTATGTAATGCATAATTAATCAGGGTGTTTTCCCAGACACATTAAAATATACCATTTTTAGGTTGCTCTATAAGAAGGGTGAGTCCACAGATGTCAGTAACTGCCTACATCATTTTCTAAATTTTTTGAGAAGATAATGTACTCTAAAGTTGCCAGCCAGTAAAGGGACACTTACCCAGTCACATCTTGGATTTCAAAAGGACTACTCTGCTGAGTCACTTGTTTATGTATTTACTGAGCTTGATTTGGGTAGCAACATCTCTTTGCTTGATTATCAGTGGTATAGCAAGCATCTTCAGATTTGTATACTTCCTCCTTTACAAAAGAAAATCTAGCAATGTTTCATTTCTACATAGCTACTTTGTAAATCACATGTAAGTGCCTGGCAGAAGTGTCATCAAACCACCTCCACAGTAATTCTCTGTTATTCCCTTCTTGAACAGTGTCTGGAAAAAATGAACACCTATATGTGCTGTTTGAGGCTTTCCCGGCGCTGCATCTGCTTGATAGGTTCACGGGAATTACGCCGGATAATATTGTAGAAACCGCATAATATTTCAGCGAGACAACTGCCCGCCATCTTCAGGTGCTACTGTCGCGTCGCTGAGAAGCTCGCCAATTTATATGCTGGCTTTCTACAACAGCGCAGGTGCCAGCTGAAATATTGTGCGGTTTCTACAATATTATCCGGCGTAATTCCCGTGAACCTATCAAGCGAACACCTATATATTTCTATGCGAGCTCTGATTTCCCTTATTTTATTTTGATGATCGTTTCTCTCTATGTAGGTCAGTGCCAACAAAATATTTTAGCCTTTGGAGGAGAAAGTAGGTGATTGAATTTTTGTGAGAAGATCCCACCACAACAAGAAGCACCTTTGTTTTTATGGCATCCACCAAATCTTGTATCATGTCTGTGACACTCTCTCCCCTATTTCTTGATAATACAAAATGTTGTACCCTTCTTCAAATTTTCTCAATGTACTTTGATACTCCTATCTGGTAAGGACCACATACTACATAACAGTACTCCAAAAGTGGGCAGATGAGTGTAGAGTAGACACTCTCTTTAGTAGATCTGTTGCATCTTCTAAGTGCTCTGCTAATAAAATGCAGTCTTTGGTTTGCCTTTTGTCACAACAGTTTATGCGAGTTCTTCTTAATTTATTTGTAATTGTAATTCGTAGGTATTTAGTTGAGTTTACAGCCTTTCAAAGTGATTGATTTGTTGTGTAATTAAAAGATTTTTTTAACACTCGTGGATGACCACAAACTTTTCATTATTTAGGGTAAATTGCTAATTTTTGCACCATAATCGTTTTGCAATTGGTTTTGATCTTCTGATGACATTATCAGACAAACAGCAGCATCATCTGCAAACAACCCCAGATGTCTGCTCAGATTGTCTCCTAAATAGTTTATATAGATAAACAACAACAGAGGGCCAGTAACACTACCTTTGGGAACACCGGAAATCACTTCTGCTTTACTCGATGTCTTTCCATCAGTTACTAAGAACTGTGACATCTCTGACAAGAAATCACAAATTCAGTTGCATAACTGAGACAATGTTCCATAAGCAAGCAAAGTGATTACATGCCCCTTGCGAGGTACAGTGTCAAAAGCCTTATGGAAATCTAGAATCAATTTAAATTCCTTTGTTGATAGCATTCAAAACTTCATATGAGTAAAGAGCCAGCTGTATTTCACAAGAACAGTGTTTCCTAAATCCCTGTTGACCATGTGTCAATAGTCCATTCTCTTCAAGGTAATTCACAATGTTCGAACACTGTATGTGTTCCAAAATCCACCTCCATGTTGAAGTTAATGATATGGCCCTGCAATTTAGTGGACTACTCCTGTTGCCTTTCTTGTTTATTGGTGTGACCTGTGCAGCTTTCTAGTAGTTGAGTATGGAACTTTCTTTGAGTGAGCAGTTGTATGTAACTGTTAAGTAACGATCTACTGCATCAGCATACTCTGGAAGGAACCTAACTAGTACACAATCTGTACTAGAAGAATAATTAATTAAATAATTAAAGTTGCTTCACCACTCTGAGGATATCTACTTCTATGTTACTCATGTTGGCAGCTATCCTTGATTCAAATTCCACTTCGTCTTCTTTGGTGAAGTAATTTCTGAAACTGTGTTTAGCAATGCTGCTTTAGCAGCAATGTCACCTACAGTATTTCCATTGCTGTGGTGCAGAGAAGTCAGTGATTGTGTCTTGCCACTAGCATACTTTACGCATGACCAGAATCTCTTTAGATTTTCTGCCAGGTTTTGAGACAAAATTTCGTTGTGTTAACTATTATAAGCATCTCACACTGAAGTCTGCACTAACTTTTGAGCTTCTTTAAAAGATTGTCACTCTTGTGCTCATTTAAATTTGGCATGAACTTTTCATTGTTTCTGCAGCAGTGCTCTGACCTGCCTTCTATACCATGGGTCATCATCTTCGTCATTTGTTAATTTACTTGGAGGAAATCTCTCAATGCTATACGGTCAATGGCAAGTAGCTGACTGTATTGGGCAAAATCTGTGTTAACTTAGGGATTTGTGGGCCGATGTGGCTGATAAAATTTACTATTTAAAGAGTCTATTGACTGATGTACTGTGTGGTTATGATTTTTTAAAGAAGACAGGATGCATTCTAGATTATGCAAGAAGAGAGTTCCTTTTTTTTTAGGTATTTGCTGTATAACCATAATTATATTCAAGGGGTGTGTAGTGTCAAAGGGAAAGTTCTCCATTTTAATGTTACTCATCTCAGTGCAATTTAGGCTCAGCAATTGATAGGAGTACTTGAAGAATTTCCCAATGTACTAACTGATAAATTAGGGGTCATGGCTAAAACTGAGTACAAAATTCAGCTCACTGATCAAATCCCTATCTGCCAATCCCCTTATCAATTGTCTAATCCTAAAATAAAATAGTTATATAAAATTTCCACTTGACTTTGACAGGTAGTTTTATTAGGCCACCAGTATCTCTGTGTGCATTGCCAGATTTTATGGTTCCTAAGCACAGTGTAAGGATTATTGACCAGTGGTTGATGATCACCCCTATCAAAAGTAGTATTGGAATTAGTATGTTACTGTCTAATCTGGTTTTTGGGAACTTCGTATTTTATCACACTAGATCTTAGGTCTATCATCAGGTGCCACTGGCCAAAGAGTCAAAGCCCCTAATCGCATTTTGTACTAATTGGATTCTGTCTGAATACTGCTTCACTTTCGGGTTAGCAACTGCTGGGATCAGTGTGAAGGGAGCTCAAATACAAATGAGTTTACTGTTACTAAGATGATATTGTAATATACATGATGACTTTCATTGAACACCACAATCATTTACGCCAGGTCTTGTGCCTTTTACATGAAGCCAGGCTGACTGTACAACATTACAAAGTAAATCGGCCCCAATGAGAGATTTCCTTTTTGTGACACATTCCATTAACTGATGGAATGAAGAGCAATCAGGATCATACTAAGCCTACCTACCAATTCCCCCTACATAAATACAAGAAAGGCGTGGATAGATTTATAGAAGGCGATTTTTTTTTTTTTAAGGAGAGAGGGAGAAAGAAGAAGAAGAAGAAGAAGAAGAAGAAGAAAGTATCACTTATTCTGCCCAATTGTCCACACCTCTGAATCAGTTGCTCCCAGCAATCTGTGTTTGAGGCCTTGAAAATGGTCTTGGCTATCACACCTGTCTTACATGTTTCTGATTTTGACCATGAATTTATTTTGCAAACTGATGCCTCTCATTCAGTGGCCATATTACTTCAAGAATGAGGGGGTACTAGGACCCTGTTGCCCACCTATGTCAAGTTCTCTGTATGTGATCTGGAGGCCTTGGCTCTCTTGTTTGAACTTGAGAAATTTAAGTTCCACCGTGAAAGCAAATTATTCAGGCTCCAAACAGATAATCAGGTTTTCACCCAGTTATGGGCAAGGCTCCACAAAATAGGAAGGATTGGTGGGTGGGCAGTTGGAATTTCTGTCTCCCACTTTCAAGTGAAGCATATCAAAGGTGCAAACAACCAAGTGGCTGAAGCTCTCTGTCACATGTTCAAATGCATCTCAGAAGTTATTAAGACCGCACAAATTATCCAGGAATCCGTATGTGTTTCTGCTGTTCTTGGAGGGATTCCTGCACTGTTCAGCAACTTAAAAGAGGAACCAGATGAGGATGCACAATGAAAGGACATAAAGCAGCAGATTAGAGATGGTCAACACACTCTCGGTTATTCTATCAATAAAGGCCTTTGAAAGACCTGCTATTATGGGAGGATCAGAGTTTGTCCTCCAAAGAATTGACTTAAGTGGTTTTTAAATACTTCCACCACTCTTTCGGTACTGAATACGGTTTGATGTTCTTGATGTAAACTGATATGGCTTATACTGCTGACTGTTGGTTTGGCCAAAACCCTCAACATGTATCAGAATCCCAGTAATAAGGACATCACTGAGTTAAACATTTATTTGAAGAGCTTCTGTTTTACCTTGTTAAGTTGGTGAGCAATTGGCGTAAAAGGAATTTCTTTTAACAATGCTTTGCTTGCTTTTACCTGCACCACTAGTGCAGGTGTTTTTTAATATTAGGTATCTTACATTTTTTATTGTCTGTTAAGCTTCGACTAGAAAGACACACTTTTATCTGTTCTAATGGTACACGTATTGCCTAAGTTTAGGTACCTTTAAAATTTTTCATAGTCAGTTAATTTTGATCCAGAAAGATTTTTCTGTATGTGCACAACGGGTGTGTGTCGTCTCTGGGTTTAGGTATCTTTAATATTTTTCATTGTCAGTTAAGACTGAAAAGGCCATGCTTGTGTTGCAATTTATTTAGTTGGTACTTGCAGGTCAAAAGGGCTCACTTGTCTGCCGTCATTTCCTCTGTCATGGTTGGAGGCCCTCTCACTATGTACCATTTATATGTTATGTGAATTTAATGTATTTTCTATGTGTGTGTTTTACAATCTGTACTAAATGGAGTAACAGTTTGGGGCATTGGCTGAGCTCACGATTGTTATTTTGCTTCGGTTAATCCATCCATTTCAGTCCCTTTATTTGCTCTGGATTTGTCCTTAGTTGCTCTTGTAAATAATTGTTTATGCTTGTTGTTTTGCTAATGATGACTTTATTATTTTAATGCCTGTGTAGATGCTGCATATTCTATTACCTTGAAAGTTTTTTTTAATGATTGGAGCAAATGCATATTGTAGTCTTTGTAATATTGTTTTCCAAGTCACCAAAACTACTGTCAGACCCAGTAAATACCTCTGGGGCAATTTTCTAAAGTTTATGAGGTGCAAAGAGTTTATTTTATTTTGTTAAAAAAAAAAAGGGAATTCTCTGTACAGAAACTGTAATTTTAAAGTTTTTTGTTTGGGGTGTTTCCGGGAGCTTAATGGCTCATATACATTTACATTAAAATTGGCCTCATGTTTGCTGGAGTACAATTCCTATAAAGGCTCTTCTTTCATCTTACAAAACTGCTTACCATGCAGAAAAGAACAGGAAACCTCACATCACTGAGGAAGACTTTATTTTACCAACTGCCCTGGACATGGTATCTATTATAAAAGGTGAGTCAGCTGCCACGCAATTGCCAAGTTTCCCTTTGGCAGAAAACACTATTAGTCATTCAATATGAATGATGACATTAATGATAAGTTGGTTGAAAAGATCAAAGGTAATGATGATTTTGCTATTCAGTTTGAGAAAGCTACAGACAACCATAATGTGGTACATCTAATTTGTTACATGTGGTTTACACATGGCAACAGATTTCATGGGGTTGGGTTGGGTTCTTTGGAGAAGGAGACCAGACATCGAGGTCATTGGTCTCATCGGATTAGGGAAGAACAGGGAATGAAGTCAGCTGTGCCCTTTCAAAGGAACCATCCCAGCATTTGCCTGGAGCGATTTAGGGAAATCATGGAAAACCTAAATCAGGATGGCCGGATGCGGGATTGAACGTCGTCCTCCCAAATGCGAGTCCAGTGTCTAACCATTGCGCCACCTCACTCGGTTCTGATTTCATGACTGTCTGCAGGAAAATAGTTCCTGGAACAAAAGTAACAGTCCTCTATCAAGTACTACAATTGTATCTGAAAGAAAACAGCATTAATTGGTAAAACTGCATAGATATGTGTACAGAGGGGAAATGATATATTTACCAAAATACATTTATGTTCACCGAAATTGCTAGAAGTGACGACTTCCCACTTCCATGCGTCCCCGGAGCCTGCATTTGGCAGGCACATGTTGTGGAAAACTGCTGATATGTTCTGCAGGTCAAACCCATTTTGAATATGCTCCCTCAAGACATCACTCTGGGTATGTGAATTGAAGGTATCCAGATTTTACATGTCCCTTGGATTCAAATGTGATGATTGAGAAAGCCATTCAATAGGCTCCTTCTACCAATCTACCTGTTAGGAAATTGGTTACAGAAATATTAGTGAACTATCTGTGTAAAGTGAGGTGGGGCGCCATTGGGAATAAACCACATACACTGAGTTATGTCTAGAGATACATCAAGTAAATGAAGCAATGTCCGAGAAACTGCTGATACTTTTGTCCAGTAAAATGTGGGAAATGCAGGGGCCCAAGAGATAATCATGAATGACTCCATCCCACATGTTGAGGTCATACCTCCTTTGATATCTTTCTTGTTGCACTTTGTCAGGGTTTCACAAGCTCAGTCATGGTTGTTATGGCAACTGAAGATCACATCATGTGAAAACTAGCCATGTCAATGAATAAGGTACATGCTAGGAACTGCAGAAATACAGCACACTGCACCAACAAGCATTAGCACGAAATTATTCTTTGCTCCCACACTTTCATGTGATTAATGCTACCCATCCTCCCTGGGTTCAATGCTGGTACTGGGATATTTTCTTGATGGGAGGACTGAAACAGGGTACTCTCAGCCTTGTGATGCCAACTGAAGAGCTACTGGACTGAGAACTAGTAGCTCCAAGGTCAAGAAAACTAACAACAACTGAGAGGGTGGTGCACTGACCTCATGTTCCTCCCTACTGCATCCAATGATGCTATTGGCAGAGGATGATATGGCAATTGGCCAGTCCTGATTGGTCTACCAGGGCCAGAATGTGAAGCTTTGCTTGCTTTTTTGCCTTCAAGCAACTGTCCTTGTACTAGCTGATGGAATTTCATTTACAGTATGATAAACTCATTCTTCAAGCTCAGATGCTCTCCAACCCCTCTGGAACTATCTTCTCAAATGAGCCTGTCTCTTTCAAGCACTGGCTGAGTTGCATAAACAGTCTTGCACAAGGTAAGTACCTCCCAGGATAACTGACATACTGTGCTCACGTTACCATCTCCTAGCCATACATATGAGGTCTGTTCAAGAAGTTCCGGAACATTCATAATTTTGTGCCTGTGTGAAATGCAGTTGACACCCCTGCACATGCCTGTGTTCAATGCATAACTTTGGGAAGTTTCATTGTTGTATGGCTGTTAGTTATTGTTCAGTGCTGTATTTAGTATAATGTTGTGTCACACAGTTTGCAAATTTTGAGATGACAGAGTTAAGAGGAGCAAAGCATCTGATTTAAATTTTGCTTGGAACTTAAGAAAATATTTACAGAGAAAACCATATTATACAACGAGCCAGCAGTGATGAATGCTTAAGCTGTACTTGGTGTTATGAATGGTTCACACGGTTTAAAAATGGGCGAACAGAAGTTAAAGGTGACCCTCGTTCAGGGTGCCCTTCAACGTCCACTGAAGACTCTCATGTCACGAACGACAACAAAATTTTTTGTGCCAATCGAAGACTGACTGCCCAAGAGATTGCAAAAAATTTAACATTTCAGTTGGATCATGTCATGAAAATGTGAGAAGGAAATTGCTTGAAATGTAGTGACAGAATTCATCACTGTGCTGCCTCAATCTCCTTACTTTCCGGACCTGGCCCTGTGGCCCTGCAGACTTCTTCCTCTTCTTTTTCTTCTTTTTTTACAAACTTGGAAACCCCATTGAAAGGATGAATATTTGCAATGAGAGAAGAGATAAAAGAAAATTTGCAGACAGCACTTTGCATGATCCAGCAAGAAGTGTACCAAGACTGCATCCAGAAGTGAAAACAGCATCGGAAGCAGTGTATGAATTGTGGAGGAAGTATTTTGAAGGAAACCATGCACAACAGGCCTCTTATAGTGCATATCCTTTATTTCAGATACTGAATACTTTGTTGTGATGGAAGATACTCTAAAACAGAACAAACAACAATCCAACAAAACAAAACAAATGCCATGACCAACCATAAATAAGAAAGTGGTTTAAAAATGCTCTGGGAGTGACTAATGGTTACCCCTTTCATATCCCAATGAAGGATTTTTGGCTCCATGTTCATAGGTACTTTTTGTACACAGTTTTGATGTCAAGAATAAATTCCTGTGTGTGTGTGTGTGTGTGTGTGTGTGTGTGTGTGTGTGTTCATTCTATGTCTGCTCTGTTGACCTGTTCTGCAACACATCATTTATTGTGAAAACAGTCTATGGAACAAGTAACTAACTGACTAAATATGGAGACACTAAGTTACTTCTAGATAAAGGAAATAATATTCTGTCTTTATAATCTACTGAGCAATGAACAAATATGAACAGCTACACAGAGGATAAAAAGTTGGGAACAATTTTTGTTAGATGTTCAGTCATAAACTATCTCCCAAACAACCTGCATGAAGAATAATATCAAACAACAGAGCAAGAAGCTCAACAAAGAATTTGTGGTAATTGTAATAGTTAAACAAAACGAACAGAGCCACTTCCTCATCCCCTCAAACCCAGAACCTCTCACAGAAGAACCCCAAAAGTGCCCCACTTGTGACAGAATACTTCCCGGGACTGGATCAGACCTTGAATGTGGCTCTCCAGCAGGGATACGACTTCCTAAAATCCTGCCCCGAAATGAGATCCATCCTTCATGAAATCCTCCCCACTCCACCAAGAGTGTCTTTCCGCCGTCCACCTAACCTTCGTAACCTCTTGGTTTATCCCTATGAAATCCCCAAACCACCTACCCTCTGGCACCTACCCTTGCGACCGCCCCCGGTGTAAAACCTGTCCTATGCACCCTCCCACCACCACCTACTCCAGTCCTGTAACCCGGAAGGTGTACACGATCAAAGGGAGAGCCACGTTTGAAAGCACCCACGTGATTTACCAACTGACCTGCCTGCACTGTGACGCTTTCTATGTGGGAATGACCAGCAACAAACTGTCCATTCGCATGAATGGACACAGGCAGACAGTGTTTGTTGGTAATGAGGATCACCCTGTGGCTAAACATGCCTTGATGCACGGCCAGCACATCTTGGCACAGTGTTACACCGTCCGAGTTATCTGGATACTTCCCACCAACACCAACCTATCCGAACTCCGGAGATGGGAACTCGCCCTTCAGTATATCCTCTCTTCTCGATATCCGCCAGGCCTCAACCTCCGCTAATTTCAAGTTGCCGCTGCTCATACCTCACCTGTCTTTCAACAACTTCTTTGCCTCTGTACTTCCACCTCGACTGACATCTCTGCCCTTACTCTTTGCCTTTAAATATGTCTGCTTGTGTCTGTGTATGTGCGGATGGATATGTGTGTGTGTGTGTGTGTGTGTGTGTGCGCGAGTGTACACCTGTCCTTTTTTTCCCCTAAGGGAAGTCTTTCCGCTCCCAGGATTGGAATGACTCCTTACCCTCTCCCTTAAAACCCACATCCTTTCGTCTTTCCCTCTCCTTCCTGAAGAAGCAACCATCGGTTGCGAAAGCTAGTAATTCTGTGTGTGTATTTGTGTGTTTTGTTCATGTGCCTGTCTGCCGGCGCTTTCCTGCTTGGTAAGTCTTGGAATCTTTGTTTTCAATATATTTTTCCCATGTGGAAGTTTCTTTCTATTATTTATATATATATATATATATTAAAAACAAAGATTCCAAGACTTACCAAGCGGGAAAGCGCCGGCAGACAGGCACAATGAACAAAACACACAAATACACACACACAATTACTAGCTTTCGCAACCGATGGTTGCTTCTTCAGGAAGGAGAGGGAAAGACGATAGGATGTGGGTTTTAAGGGAGAGGGTAAGGAGTCATTCCAATCCCGGGAGCGGAAAGACTTCCCTTAGGGGGAAAAAAAGGACAGGTGTACACTCGCACACACACACACACACACACGCACACATATCCATTCGCACATACACAGCTGTGTATGTGCGGATGGATATGTGTGCGTGTGTGTGTGTGCGAGTGTTTTCCATTAAAGCTCCCTCTTAGTCTAGACCGCACACTCATGGGCTTCCTTTAACTTACAAATTTAAGACAAAAATACAAAACTTAAGTTAATTTTTCCACTTAATTTTTTTTAAATTTGAGAAATCACAGAACACTATATTTTGTGTCATATTATCAGATCCTACTGATGTAATTATAAGCAGTATCTTCTCTGCTCCATCTGTCTGTATTATGTGAATATTTATTACTAAAAATGTAAAAAATTGCATTTTTATGAATTATTTACTCGAAAACCCCTATCCAAAACCTTCTGAGAATTACACAAAATATTGTTTCCTTAATATGTTAGTAATCAGTGTGAACAGAGTTGACAACATTTTTCTGTGTAAAGTGTTAACATGTTTTCAACATTCTCCATATTTGGCATCACTGAACTTCTAGTGTAAAATATCCAAGATGGCAACACTGTTTTCAGCACTCTTCTATTTATAACAAATGAGTGAGAATTTGCACATAAACCATTCTGCATAGAGTTTTGTGTTTGGTTTGAACCTTTTGTTAGAAACAATGCCAGTGAGGAAATACTGTAGTGAAAGGCGTGATGGGTAGTGTACGAAGAAAGACAGAAGAAGGTGATGTTAAAGAAAAGTGAATAACACTTCACAGTTGTTCAAAAACTGTCAGAGGTTTTGCAGAAAAATCTTTGTCCTCAAGTAATGGTATTAGCATCAAATCCACTGTGCAGGAATTGTTATACTCATTACAAGAATAAATTAACTAACAACCCATCTCAACGATTATCATCAACCGAATGTGAAACTGAAGAAGACAATTGAGATGTTCATATTCCTAGATGTGAAGTTGTTGATGCGTTGAATGTTAGCATTTCTGCTGTAACCCATATTATATCACCCCTTAAACATCCTGGAAAGGTAAGAAGCACAAGAAGAAAACAGTATGTAAAAAGAAAAGTGGAAGAAATTGAAACAAGTTTTATACAAGCAAAATCTGCAAAACTTTGTGAAGAGTATAATGAAGATTCACTTGGTGCAGAACCTGAGGATAGTGATATGTGCACGAAATGTGATGTTTGGCTTCAGAACCTAAATACTATCTCAGCAGCTACCTATACTGAGAAGGTACAGTTACTGATACTCTGAGCAGCAAATACACTTCTCAAATTATATGATTACATAAGCATGAACCATGGACCTTGCCATTGGTGGGGAGGTTTGCGTGCCTCAGCGATACAGATAGCCGTATCGTAGGTGCAACCACAATGGAGGGGTATCTGTTGAGAGGCCACACAAACA
The DNA here is from genome assembly GCF_023897955.1 of Schistocerca gregaria. Lineage (NCBI taxonomy): Eukaryota > Metazoa > Arthropoda > Insecta > Orthoptera > Acrididae > Schistocerca > Schistocerca gregaria. The sequence goes on along the minus strand of NC_064921.1, from coordinate 291,250,245 downwards.
TGTGGTTCCTGAAGAGGTGCAGCAGACTTTTCAGTAGTTGCAAGGGCAAGTCTGGATGATTGATTGATCTGGCCTTGTAACACTAACCAAAACGGCCTTGCTATGCAGGTACTGTGAACGGCTGAAAGCAAGGGGAAACTACGGCCGTAATTTTTCCCGAGGGCATGCAGTTTTACTGTGTGGTTAAATGATGATGGCGTCCTATTGGGTAAAATATTCCGGAGGTAAAATAGTCCCCCATTCAGATCTCCGGGAGGGGACTACTCAGGAGGACGTCGTTATCAGGAGAAAGAAAGCTGGCGTTCTATGGATCGGAGCGTGGAATGTCAGATCCCTTAATCACTAACAAAGAGATAGAGGGGCTGGCCAGTACTTACCTCAGTTCAGTACAGCCGATAGAAACACAAAAAACAACTGAAAATTTAAGTTCCTAGCTTTCGGAATAAATGTTCCTTCATCAGGGAGGAGAGAGGGGAAAGAAAGGGAAAGGGAAAGTGGATTTAGTTACTCAAAACCCAGGTTATGAAGCAACAGGGAAAGGAAAACAGGGAGGGTAGCAAGGATGGAGGCATGGTTGTCAGAGGGAAGCCAAAGATATTCTACAGTAGGTACTGTGCCAGCTTCAAACCAAAGAGGATGCATACAGAAGTAAAGAGGTATATAGTATAAAGATGTAGGATGAAAAGATGCATGAATGGCTAAAGAGAAAAGGGAAAGAGGAGAAAACTGAAGAGTAAATGGGAGTGAGGTTGTTTAACGTAGGTTCAGAGGGACTGGTGTTGGGTGGGAGAAGCCAAATGGCACATACGGTGTAGCAGTTTCCTAGGTCCCTAGAATTATGCTGGAGGGCATGCTCCGCTACTGGGTATTGGACATCTCCTAGGCGGTCAGTTCGTCTGTGTCCGTTCATGCGCTCAGCCAGTTTAGTTGTTGTCATACCAATGTAAAAGGCTGTGCAGTGCAGGCATGTCAACTGATATATGACATGTAGTTTTACACGTGGCCCTGCCTTGAATTGTGTATGTTTTACCAGTAGCGGGGCTGGAGTAGGTGGTTGTAGGGGGATGCATGGGGCAGGTTTTGCAGCGGGGTCGGTTACAGGGGTAGGAACCGCTGGGTAGAGAAGGTAGTCTGGGAATATTGTAGGGTTTAACAAGGATGTTATGGAGGTTAGGGGGGCGATGAAAGGCAACTCTGGGTGGTGTGGGGAGAATTTTGTCAAGGGATGATCTCATTTCAGGGGTTGACTTGAGAAAGTCATATCCCTGGCAGAGTAATTTATTGATGTATTCGAGGCCAGGATAATATTGGGTGACAAGGGGGATGCTTCTGTGTGGTCTGAGGGTAGGAACATTGTTGTTGGAGGGGGAGGTATGTATTGCTCGGGAGATCTGTTTGTGGACAAGGTCTGCAGGATAGTTGCGGGAGAGGAAAGCACTGGCCAGGTTATTGGTGTAATTGTTGAGGGATTCGTCACTAGAGCAGATACGTTTTCCACGAATACCTAGGCTGTAGGGAATGGAGTGTTTGATGTGGAATGCGGGTAAGCTACTACAAACAGCATAGTGAATGCATTATTCTGGCCAAGATAGATACGAAGCCCACACTTACTACAGTAGTACAAGTTTATATGCCAACTAGCTCTGCAGCTGACGAAGAAATTGAAGACATGTATGATGAAATAAAAGAAATTATTCAGATTGTGAAGGGAGACAAAACTTTAATAGTCATGGATGACTGGAATTCAGCACCAGGAAAAGGGAGAGAAGCAAACGTAGTAGGTGAATATGGATTGGGGGTAAGAAACGAAAGAGGAAACCGCCTGGTAGAATTTTGCACAGAGCATAACTTAATCATAGCTAACACTTGGTTCAAGAATCATAAAAGAAGGTTGTATACATGGAGGAATGCTGGAGATACTAAAAGGTATCAGATAGATTATATAATGGTAAGACAGAGATTCAGGAACCAGGTTTTAAATTGTAAGACATTTCCAGGGGCAGATGTGGACTCTGACTACAATCTATTGGTTATGAACTGTAGATTAAAACTGAAGAAATTGCAAAAAGGTGGGAATTTAAGGAGATGGGACCTGGATAAAATGAAAGAACCAGAGGTTGTACAGAGTTTCAAGGAGAGCATAAGGGAACAATTGACAGGAATGGGGGAAAGAAATACAGTAGAAGAAGAGTGGGTAGCTTTGAGGGATGTAGTAGTGAAGGCAGCAGAGGATCAAGTAGCTAAATAGACAAAGGCTAGTAGAAATCTTTGGGTGCCAGAAGAAATACTGAATTTAATTGATGAAAGGAGAAAATACAAAAATGCAGTAAATGAAGCAGGCAAAAAGGAATACAAACGTCTCAAAAATGAGATTCACAGGAAGTGCAAAATGGCTAAGCAGGCATGGCTAGAGGATAAATGTAAGGATGTAGAGGCTCACTCATGAGGGGTAAGATAGATACTGCCTACAGGAAAATTAAAGAGTCCTTTGGAGAAAAGAGAGCTATTTGTATGAATATCAAGAGCTCAGATGGAAACCCAGTTCTAAGCAAAGAAGGGAAAGCAGAAAGGTGCAGGGAGTATATAGAGGGTCTATACAAGGGCGATGTACTTCAGGACAATATTATGGAAATGGAAGAGAATGCAGATTAAGATGAAATAGGAGATATAATACAGCGTGAAGAGTTTGACAAAGCACTGTAAGACCTGAGTCAAAACAAGGCCCCGGGAGTAGACAACATTCCATTAGAACTACCGACAGCCTTAGGAGAGCCAGCACGTCCTGATGAAACTCTACCATCTGGTGAGCAAGGTGTATGCAACAAGCAAAATACCCTCAGACCTCAAGAAGAATATAATAATTCCAATCTCAAAGAAATCAGGTGTTGACAAATGTGAAAATTACTGAACCATCAGTTTAATAAGTCACGGTTGCAAAATATTAACACGGATTCTTTTCAAACGAATGGAAGAACTAATCAAAGCCGACCTCGGGGAAGATCAGTTTGGATTCCGTAGAAATGTTGGAACATGTGAGGCAATACTGCCCCTACGACTTATCTTAGAAGAAAGATTAAGGAAAGGCAAACTACGTTTCTAGCATTTGTAGACTTAGAGAAAGCTTTTGACAATGTTGACTGGAATACGCTCTTTCAAATTCTGAAGGTGGCAGGGGTAGAATACAGGGAGCGAAAGGCTATTTACAATTTGTACTGAAACCAGATGGCAGTTATAAGAGTCGAGGGACATGAAAGGAAAGCAGTGGTTGGGAAGGGAGTGAGACAGGGTTTTAGCCTATCCCCGATGCTATTCAATCTGTATATTGAGCAAGCAGTGTAGTAAACAGAAGAAAAATTCGGAATAGGTATTAAAATCCATGGAGAAGAAATAAAAACTTTGAGGTTCGCCGATGACATTGTAATTCTGTGAGAGACAGCAAAGGACTTGGAAGAGCAGTTGAATGGAATGGATGGTGTCTTGAAAGGAGGGTATAAGATGAACATCAACAAAAGCGAAATGAGGATAATAGAATGTAGTCGAATTAAGTCGGGTGATGCTGAGGGAATTAGATTAGGAAATGAAACACTTAAAGTAGTAAACGAGTTATGCTATGTGGGGTGCAAAATAACTGATGATGGTCAAGGTAGAGAGGATATAAAGTGTATACTGGCAATGGCAAGGGAAGTGTTTCTGAAGAAGAGAAATTTATTAGCATCGAGTATAGATTTAAGTGTCATGAAGTCATTTCTGAAAGTATTTGTATGGAGTGTAACCATGTATGGAAGTGAAACATGGACGATAAATAGTTTAGACAAGAAGAGAATAGAAGCTTTCGAAATGTGGTGCTATACAATAATGCTGAAGATTAGATGGGTAGATCACATAACAAATGAGGAAGTATTGAATAGGATTGGGGAGAAGAGTAGTTTGTGGCACAACTTGACTAGAAGAAGGGATCGAGTAGCATGGAGAGCTGCATCAAACCAGTCTCAGGACTGAAGACCACAACAACAACAAGCTCATTAAATAAAGTATGAGAAAGGTAATTGGGTGTGGCCAGATTTTTACTGTGGGCATCTGTTGCAAGCTGATATGCTTAGTGTTACTCTGGAATATTACCTAAGCGATGACAAAGATTGCAGCAGGCAAAGTCCTAACCAGGCTGATGTTATCTCTGTTAGTGAAAATGGTGGAAAAAAATAAAAGCTAAAAGATATATATGACAAGATCAATAAGAGAAGCATATCTCTTAATGAAATAAGAGAACCCGAATTTAAAAACTGGTCTCTCAAAATTCTACTCCTTACAACCAAAATAGGTAAAATGCCAGCCAGTGAAGGAAGTATACACATGTATTTACTGCACTAATTTAAAACTTGCTTGTTTCACCATAAGCAGTGTCACAGAAAAGAAGTACACAGAGATGGACTTGACACTTTTGTGTATGTTAAGAGCCACAAGATATATGTTGGTTGCAGTAGTGTGCAACATGTCCTGGTGCTGAAGTGATGACTGTTACATCTTCAGGATACTGACAATGACATAACCTATGGTTTGTGGGAGGGAGAAGAGTTAATGAGGAAGGCAGAGCCAGAGAAGTTTGTTACAGAGGTTAGGTGTTAGGTCATGAAAGGAATAGCTGACCATCATATCCTGAGGATTCAGAGACAGGCCATAGCAGAAGTAAAATCAGTCACATCCCAGAATATTGACACATTAGCACTTCATTTCGACTTTGCTGAGAACTGGTCTGTTGCTTTGCAGAACGAAATTCAAAGTTACCACTCGCACACGTCACAGGTATCAATATTCGCATGCATGCTGAGCTGTCAGCATGATAATTAATGACATAGCATTTACAGGCCATGCATTTCCTAAACATGTATATGTGACTGATGGTGGAGCACCGTGTTTTAAAAACCAGTTTTAGCTTTATGAGTTTGGTCAATATTGTAGTACAGGAATTAAGACCAAAAAGTGAATGTTTTCAGCAACAGGTCATGGAAAAAGTGCATGTGATGGGTAGGAGGTCTCTGTAAAAATCTTGGAACAAGAATTAATCTGCAGCATGAGCTGCTGCTGGTATAAGAGATGCTGCTGGATTTGTACACACCATATCAACATCAGTAACAAAGAAGACACTCTTAATTCTAATGAAAATACATTAAAGGAATTCCATTAAAAAAAGAGAGAAGAGTGGTCTGCTATGAAGCCTGTGGTAGGAATTCAATCAAGTCACTACTGGGTTGCATCCCAGAGTGACACTGCAAGAGTGGTTCTTTACGAAATACAGCCAGTTACTGTGTGTGAAATGAAGAGACCACAGTATACCTTAGAAGACTTTATAGTGAGCCATTTAATTTCTTGTGTGTATGACAATCAGTGGTGGGCGAGACAGACAATATGTGTCTCTCATGAGCTGCAAGATGTAACTGTCTCCTTTATGGCACCTCATGGTCCTGCTAATGATTTTAAATGGCCATCACCAAAAGATCAGGCTGCAATTACCATTTCTCATGTACTGCTCTTGTTGGCTCACTCTTGTCCATGTGCAAATTCAGCCAGGCTATACAAGTTCAATGAGAAACAGAAGGAAAAAAAAAGAATGAGGGTTAAATTGTAGGCAATTTTAATTCATAGAAAGTCATGAAGGAGTAAAATCATGTCAGAAGAAAGTATTAATTTGTGATTAATTTCATACAAAGAATAATTGCTATGAATATTCTATATATCTCATTTTTGTTATAAAAAGTTTTTGAACAAAATTATAAATTGTTTTCCCACTCACTTAGAAGGTTGTAAAGTACTTACACTGAACTGCCAAAGAAACTGGTATAGGCATGCATTTTCAAATACAGAGATATGTAAACAGGCAGAAAATGGCACTGCAGTCAGCAATGCCTATATAAGACATCAAATGTCTAGTGCAGTTGTTAGATCAGTTACTGCTGCTACAACACTAGGTTATACGAATTAAGTGAGTTTGAATGTGGTGTTATAGATGGCACACGAGAAATGGGACACAGCATCTCTGAGGTATGAAGTGGGGATTTTCCTCCATGACCATTCCACAGGTGAACCATGAATATCAGGAATCTGGTAAAACATCAAATGTCCGATATCATTGTGGCTGGAAAAATATCCTGCAAGAACAGGACTAATGACAACAGAAGAGAATCGTTCAACGTGACAGAAGTGCAACCCTTCCGCAAATTGCTGCAGATTTCAGTGCTAGGCCATCAACAAGTGACAGCGTGCAAATCATTCAATGAAACATCGTCGATATGGGCTTTTGGAGCTGAAGGCCTACTTGTGTACACTTGATGACTGCATGACACAAAAATTCACACCTCGCCTGTGCCCATCGACATTGACATTGGACTTTTGATGACTGAAAACATGTTGCCTGGTCGGACAAGGCTCATTTTAAATTGTACTGAGCAGGTAGGTATGAAGACAACCTCATGAATCCACAGACCTTACATTTCAGCAGGAGACTGTTCAAACTGTTGGAGGCTCTGTAATGGTGTGGGGTGTGTGCAGTTGGAGTGATATGGAACCCCTAATACATCTAGATATGATTCTGACAGGTGACATGAAAGTAAGAATCCTGCCTGATCACCTGCATTCATTCAAGTCCACTGTGTATTCCGATGGACTTGGGCAAATCCAGCAGGACAATGTGACACACCACACATCCAGAATTGCTACAGAGTGGCTCCAGGAACACTCTTCTGAGTTTAAATACTTCTGCTGGCCACCAAACTCCCCAGACATGAACATTATTGAGCATATCTGTGATGCGTTGCAACAAGCTGTTCAGAAGATATCTCCACCCCCTCATACTCTTATGGATTTATGGACAGCCCTGCAGGATTCATGGTGTCAATTCCCTCCAGCACTACTTCAGATGTTAGTTGCGTCCATGCCATGTCATGTTGCAGCACTTCTGCGTGCTCGCAGGGCCCCTACATGATATTAGGCAGCTGTACTAGTTTATTTGGTTTTTCAGTGTATTTTAATTCAGAAATACCAGTTTGGCATGACATTTACTTAATATCATCAGTCGATATAAATATTTAAGTGTCCATGATTTTTTGAACTTGAGAGTAGAACTAGGTCTACCCAAAAAATTTCTCACATTTTGTGCAGACTAGTATTGCCCACTGTGGTTGTACATTCCCTAAGTACAATGACCAACTAAAGTACCATGAAATTTTTAGGACATTTAGGATGGGGGTTTTGGAGAAAATAATTTCTAAATAAGCAAAAAATTTCAGATTCTTTCGTCTTTATCTACAAATATTTTGACAGTTTACGAATTTCACACATTAATGTCATACTGACAGTTAACAGTCCTTCCACTTTATCATTTCTCAAGACAGCTAGTTTCTTTATTACAATTTCTCAATTTTTTCTTTCATTACGACGTTTTCGCAAATACACTGTAGTGTTTTAACAAATCATCAGGAAATCAAAATATTTTTTTTTGGAGAAGTATCATGTGGAACTTCAACGTAATATTCGAACTTCAACACATATTTTTTAAGCAAACTTTGAAATAGTGATGTGACACACTCAGTCTTGAACTACAGCTGTATTTTTTCCCGAGGACATGCAGCTTTACTGTATGGTTAAATGGTGATGATGTCCTCTTGGGTAAAATATTCCGGAGGTAAAATAGTCCCCCATTCGGATCTCCAGGCGAGGAATACTCAGGAGGACGTTGTTATCAAGAGAAACAAAATTGGCGTTCTACAGATCATAGAGTGGAATGTCAGATCCCTTAATCGTGTAGGTAGGTTAGAAAATTTAAAAAGGAAAATGGATAAGTTAATGTTAGATATAGCGGGAATTAGTAAAACTGAGTGGCAGGAGGAGCAATGCTTCTGGTCAGGTGAATTCAGCGTTGTTGTTGTTGTTGTTGTCTTCAGTCCTGAGACTGGTTTGATGCAGCTCTCCATGCTACTCTATCCTGTGCAAGCTTCTTCATCTCCCAGTACCTACTGCAACCTACATCCTTCTGAATCTGCTTAGTGTATTCATCTCTTGGTCTCCCTCTACGATTTTTACCCTCCACACTGCCCTCCAATGCTAAATTTGTGATCCCTTGATGCCTCAGAACATGTCCTACTAACCGATCCCTTCTTCTAGTCAAGTTGTGCCACAAACTTCTCTTCTCCCCAATCCTGTTCAATACCTCCTCATTAGTTACGTGATCTATGCACCTTATCTTCAGCATTCTTCTGTAGCACCACATTTCGAAAGCTTCTATTCTCTTCTTGTCCAAACTAGTTATCATCCATGTTTCACTTCCATACATGGCTACACTCCAAACAAATACTTTCAGAAACAACTTCCTGATACATAAATCTATATTCGATGTTAACAAATTTCTCTTCTTCAGAAACGCTTTCCTGACCATTGCCAGTCTACATTTTATAACCTCTCTACTTCGACCATCATCAGTTATTTTACTTCCTAAATAGCAAAACTCCTTTACTACTTTAAGTGTCTCATTTCCTAATCTAATTCCCTCAGCATCACCCGATTTAATTGTACTACATTCCATTATCCTCGTTTTGCTTTTGTTGATGTTCATCTTATAACCTCCTTTCAAGACACTGTCCATTCCGTTCAACTGCTCTTCCAAGTCCTTAGCCGTCTCTGACAGAATTACAATGTCATCGGAGAACCTCAAAGTTTTTACTTCTTCTCCATGAATTTTAATACCTACTCCAAATTTTTCTTTTGTTTCCTTTACTGCTTGCTCAATATACAGATTGAATAACATCGGGGAGAGGCTACAACCCTGTCTCACTCCTTTCCCAACCACTGCTTCCCTTCCATGCCCCTCGACTCTAATAACTGCCATCTGGTTTCTGTACAAATTGTAAATAGCCTTTCGCTCCCTGTATTTTACCCCTGCCACTTTCAGAATTTGAAAGAGAGTATTCCAGTCAACATGGTCAAAAGCTTTCTCTAAGTCTACAAATGCTAGAAACATAGGTTTGCCTTTTCTTAATCTTTCTTCTAAGATAAGTCGTAAGGTCAGTATTGCCTCATGTGTTCCAACATTTCTACGGAATCCAAACTGATCCTCCCCGAGGTTCGCATCTACCAGTTTTTCCATTCGTCTGTAAAGAATTCGCGTTAGTATGTTGCAGCTGTGACTTATTAAACTGATAGTTCGGTAATTTTCACATCTGTCAGCACCTGCTTTCTTTGGGATTGGAATTACTATATTCTTCTTGAAGTCTGAGGGTATTTCGCCTGTCTCATACATCTTGCTTACCAGCTGGTAGAGTTTTGTCATGACTGACTCTCCCAAGGCCATTCAGTAATTCTAATGCAATGTTGTCTACTCTGGGCACCTTGTTTCGACTCAGGTCTTTCAGTGCTCTGTCAAACTCTTCACGCAGTATCTTATCTCCCATTTCGTCTTCATCTACATCCTCTTCCATTTCCATAATATTGTCCTCAAGTACATCACCCTTGTATAAACCTTCTATATACTCCTTCCACCTTTCTGTCTTCCGTTCTTTGCTTAGAAATGGGTTACCATCTGAGCTCTTGATATTCATACACGTGGTTCTGTTCTCTCCAAAGGTCTCTTTAATTTTCCTGTAGGCAGTATCTATCTTACCCCTAGTGAGATAAGCTTCTACATCCTTACATTTGTCCTCTAGCCATCTCTGCTTAGTCATTTTACACTTCCTGTCGATCTCATTTTCAAGACGTTTGTATTCCTTTTTGCCTGCTTCATTTACTGCATTTTTATATTTTCTCCTTTCATCAATTAAATTCAATATTTCTTCTGTTACCCAAGGATTTCTAGCAGCCCTCGTCTTTTTACCTACTTTATCCTCTGCTGCCTTCACTACTTCATCCCTCAGAGCTACCCATTCTTCTTCTACTGTGTTTCTTTCTCCCATTCCTGTCAATTGTTCCCTTATTCTCTCCTTGAAACTCTGTACAACCTCTGGTTATTTCAGCTTATCCAGATCCCATGTCCTTAAATTCCCACCTTTTTGCAGTTTCTTCAGTTTTAGCCTATAGGTCATAACCAATAGATTGTGGTCAGAGTCCACATCTGCCCTGGAAATGTCCTACACTTTAAAACCTGATTCCTAAATCTCTGTCTTACCATTATATAATCTATCTGATACCTTTTACTATCTCCAGGATTCTTCCATGTATACAACCTTCTTCTATGATTCTTGAACCAAGTGTTAGCTATGATTAAGTTACGCTCTGTGCAAAATTCTATCAGACGGCTTTCTCTTTCATTTCTTAGCCCCAATCCATAATCACCTACTATGTTTCCTTCTCTCCCTTTTCCTACTGACGAATTCCAGTCACCCATCACTATTAAATTTTCGTCTCCCTTCACTACCTGAATAATTTCTTTTATCTCATCATACATTTCATCAATTTCTTCATCATCTGCAGAACTAGTTGGCATATAAACTTGTACTACTGTAGTAGATATGGGCTTTGTGTCTATCTTGGCCACAGTAATGCGTTCACTATGCTGTTTGTAGTAGCTTACCCGCACTCCTATTTTTTTATTCATTATTAAACCTACTCCTGCATTACCCCTATTTGATTTTGTATTTATAACCCAGTATTCACCTGAACAAAAGTCTTGTTCCTCCTGCCACCGAACTTCACTTATTCCCACTATATCTAACTTTAACCTATCCATTTCCCTTTTTAAATTTTCTAACCTACCTGCCCGATTAAGGGATCTGACATTCCACGCTCCATTCCGTAGAACGCCAGTTTTCTTTCTCCTGACAACGACATCCTCCTGAGTAGTCCCTGCCCGGAGATCCGAATGGGGGTCTATTTCACCTCCGTTCAGCGTTATAAATACAAAATCAAATAGGGGTAATGCAGGAGTAGGTTTAATAATGAATAAAAGAAATAGCAGCGCAGGTAAGCTACTATAACAGTATAGTGAATGCATTATTGTAGCCAAGATAGACACGAAACCCACACCTAGCACAGTAGTACAAGTTTATATTAAATAAAAAGCACTAGTTTGCTTTTGTTCTACGGTATTACTTTTATTGTGTTAACTGGTTTTCGGCTTACGAGGCCATCTTCAGACATTCACTGAGTATTGTCACCAAATAAGTTACAATGTTTGTACATTGATAGAGAAGTTACACATCTAGATTGAAGCAGGAATGTACATTAAGCAACATCTTTGACAGTGTGGTGGCAATGCAATGAAGGGGTAAAAAAAAGGGGGGGAGGGTAGACAGAAAAAACTTTAACACAAAATAGGAACAGTATGTCTATATGTCTAAGTAACAGTTTCTATTAATAAACAAAACAAATAAAATAAAATTAGTATTTGACAAGGTTGCTTCCGGAGGTATAAAAAATGGAGAGTGACACATAAACCAATTAAAAGAAGAGAGATTTATCAATGTAATTGCGGAATACATAAGGAACGTAAACAATATCAATAAGATAAAAAAATGAAGTAATACAAGAATAAAAGTACCAGTTAAAAGAAAGCCTTCACAATTGAAACTGCAGTCTGTATGGATTACATAGACAACTTCAATAAAATAAAAGAACTTAATGAATATAGGAAAATGGCAATATGTAGGAACAGGCAGTGTGGGAAGTAATGAGAAACAGAGATGATTATATGAAGTTTAGGAGAGGGGAAGTGTTGAGCTGTGTCTGGCCATTTAGGATTAGGTGTTTGTTAATTTCCAGGGCTTCCAGCAGGTTGAGTTTATGGCCTTTGTTTGCTAAGTGAAGGACATAGGACATTTGCTGGTTTGTGACCCTCACTCAGTACATGCTCAGCAAATGCAGGGTCAGAATTCTGCAACCTCCAGCTGTGTTCATGCTCAGCCATCCTAGTTGCTACATCTCTGCCTGACTGATCAATGTAAACTTGTTACACTCACAAGGGGAGGGCACAACGTTTGGAATGCAGATTTACTGCGAACTTCCTATACTCGCAGTACTCCATGAGGACAACAAAATGTTTAAGCAGTAGCACGTACTTCTCAAGTGTTATTGAGAAAATTGCAAGATAATTTCGGTCATCAAATATCTACCTGTACATGGCCATTTTTACCATGAAGCGGCGGCAGCTGAGTGGTTAGCGTTCAAACCCCGTAATCGCTGGATTGAGTCCCGTTCGTCAGTTTATTTTTTATTTTTTTTATTTTCAGCACAGTCATTTTTTTACTATTTATATTACAGTTGATATAATTTAATAAAAGTTCATCTGATTACACATATTTTCCCCATTACATCAATGTAATATAAATAGTAAAGAAAATAACTGAGTTGAAAATTAAAAAACTGATGAATGGGACTTGATCCAGCGATTATGGGGCTTGAACACTATTCACTCGGCTGCCGCCACTTCATGGTAAAAATGGCCACGCACAGGTATATATCTGATGACTGGAATTATCTTGCGATATTCTCAATAACTCTTGAGAAGTACACGCTACTGCTTACACATTTTTTTGTCCTCATGGAGTACTACGAGTGTACGAAGTTTACAGTAAACCCGCATTCCAAACATTGTGGCCTCCCCTTGTCAGAAAAGGTAGTTCTGTATACTCCACTGTTGGCTAATAACTGGATTTTGTCTGTCATGTTCTTAACATAGTAGGAAAACCTACACTTGCAGGCTTTCCGTGCTTTGGCTGCAATCTGTGATACCTTTCCTCGATATTGTAACGTACACCATTTCTTGGAGACAGTGGCTTGGGAAGCAGGTGGGCATAGAGGAGGGTTACATTTTCCATTTTTGTTTCCTATGCAATATGAGCTCAATGACTGGACTGTACCATTGGCTGTGGCAATAAATTTTCTTGTATCTAACTGGGCTTTAAAATGATTTCTGGACGCGGGGACAGATATTTTTTCCTGTATTCATTAAGTTCTTTCATTTTATTGAAGTTGCCTGTGTAATCCATAAAGACTTTAATTTCAATTGTTAATGGTTTCTTTTAACCGGTACTTGTATTACTTTTCATATTCAATACCTCTTGTAGTTGTCTCACTAAATATTGTATTTATCTTACTTGGTTCATTTATTTTAAGCAAACTGTTACACAGTCACAGTTTTAAGTATAATGTTAACGTTTTCCCTGTTTGCTCCTTTTGTATTTGTGTACAGTTCAGCCTCTTTTATGTTTTAAAATGCAATAGCACAACACTCACAAAGATTGCATTTACTGTATGCTCCCTCGGACTCCTCCAATTTCCTGAATTTATTCACTTCTGTTTGTCTTATAGATATTGCTTAAGTTCCTCATGTATTCTGTATTTAAATTGATAATTCTTTCTTCTTTTACTTGGTTTATATATCACTCTCCATATTTTATACATTCTGAAGTAGCCTTGTCAAGTACTAATTTTATTTTATTACTTTTGTTCACTAATAGAAACTGTTATGTAGGCAAGCTCTTCCTATTTTGTGCTAAAGTTTTCCTGTCTACTCTGTTTTTATTTGTTTACTGTTCAATTTTTTACCTTTTCATTGCTTTGCCACCACACTGTCAAAGATGTTGCTTACTGTATTTTTCTGCTTCAACCCAGATGTGTAACTTCTCTTCCAATGTTGTTTACAAACATTATAACTTCTTTGATGACAATATTCAGTAAATGTCTGAAGATAGCCTTGTAAGCCGAAAACCAGTTAAAGCAATAAAACTAATACTGTAGAACAAAATCAAACTAGTGCTTTTCATTTATTACAATGTTGTTCAACCAATTAATGGAAGGTTCAGTTAACAACTTTATATGCCAATTAGCTCTGCAGATGACGAAGAGATTGAAGAAATGTATGATGAGATAAAAGAAATTCAGACAGTGAAGGGAGGCGAAAATTTAATAGTTGTGAGAGACTGAAATTCGATAATAGGAAAAGGAAGAGAAGGAAAAGTAGTAGGTGAATGCGGAATGGGGGTTGTTGTTGTTGTTTTCAGTCCTGAGACTGGTTTGATGCAGCTCTCCATGCTACTCTATCCTGTGCAAGCTTCATCTCCCAGTACCTACTGCAACCTACATCCTTCTGAATCTGCTTAGTGTACTCATCTCTTGGTCTCCCTCTATGATTTTTACCCTCCACGCTGCCCTCCAATGCTAAATTTGTGATCCCTTGATGCCTCAAAACATGTCTTACCAACCGATCCCTTCTTCTAGTCAAGTTGTGCCACAAACTTCTCTTCTCTCCAATCCTATTCAATACCTCCTCATTAGTTACGTGATCTATGCACCTTATCTTCAGCATTCTTCTGTAGCACCACATTTCAAAAGCTTCTATTCTCTTCTTGTCCAAACTATTTATCGTCCATGTTTCACTTCCATACATGGCTACACTCCAAACAAATACTTTCAGAAACAACTTCCTGATACATAAATCTATATTCGATGTTAACAAATTTCTCTTCTTCAGAAACGCTTTCCTTGCCATTGCCAGTCTACATTTTATAGCCTCTCTACTTCGACCATCATCAGTTATTTTACTTCCTAAATAGCAAAACTCCTTTACTACTTTAAGTGTCTCATTTCCTAATCTAATTCCCTCAGCATCACCCGATTTAATTTGACTACATTCCATTATCCTAGTTTTGCTTTTGTTGATGTTCATCTTATATCCTCTTTTCAAGACACTGTCCATTCCGTTCAACTGCTCTTCCAAATCCTTTGCCGTCTCTGACAGAATTACAATGTCATCGGCGAACCTCAAAGTTTTTACTTCTTCTCCATGAATTTTAATACCTCCTCCAAATTTTTCTTTTGTTTCCTTTACTGCTTGCTCAATATACAGATTGAATAACATCGGGGAGAGGCTACAACCCTGTCTCACTCCTTTCCCAACCACTGCTTCCCTTCCATGCCCCTCGACTTTAATAACTGCCATCTGGTTTCTGTACAAAGAAAAAGAAAGTCACCTGGTAGAATTTTCCACATAGCATAACTTAATCATAGCTAATACTTGGTTTAAAAATCAGGAAAGAAGGTTGTATATGTGGAAGTGGCAGGCAGACACTAGAAGGTTTCCGATAGATTATATAATGATAAGAAAGAGATTTAGGAACCTGGTTTTAAATTGTAAGAGATATCCCAGGGCAGGTGTGGACTCTGACCACAATCTATTGGTTATGAACTGCAGATTAAAACTGAAGAAACTGCAGAAAGGTGGGAATTTAATGAGATGGACCTGGATAAACTGAAAGAAGCAGAGGTTGTAGAAAGTTTCAGAGAGAGCATTAGGGAACAATTGACAAGAACGGGGAAAGAAATACAGTAGAAGAAGAATGGGTAACTTTAAGAGATAAAATACTGAAGGCACGAGAGGATCAAGTAGGTAAAAAGATGAGGGCTAGTAGAAGTCCTTGGGTAACAGAAGAGATACCGAATTTAACTGATCAAAGAAGAAAATATAATAATGCAATAAATGAAGCAGGCAAAAAGAAATACAAACGTCTCAAAAATGAGATCGACAGGATGTGAAAAATGGTTAAGCAGGGATGGCTGAAGGACAAATGTAAGGATGTAAAGGCATATATCACTTGGGGGAAGATAGATACTGCCTACAGGAAAATTAAAGAGACCTTTGGAGAAAAGAGAACTATTTGTATGAATATCAAGAGCTCAAATGGAAAACCAGTTCTAAGCAAATAAGGGAAAGCAGAAAGGTGGAAGGAGTATATAGAGGGTCCATACAAGGGTGATGTACTTGAGGGCAATATTATGGAAATGTACGAGTATATAAATAAAGTTGAAATGGAAGATATGATACTGCGTGAAGAGTTTGACAGAGCACTGAAAGACCTAAGTCCAAACAAGGCCCTGGGAGTAGACAACATTCCATTAGAACTACTGATAGCCTTTGGAGATCCAGCCCTGACAAAACTCTACCATCTTGTGAGCAAGATGTATGAGACAGGCAAAATACCCTCAGACTTCAAGAAGAATATAATAATTCCAATGTCAAAGAAAGCAGGCTTGAGAGGTGTGATAATTACTGAACTATCAGTTTAAAAAGTCACGGCTGCAAAATATTAACACAAATTATTTACTGATGAATGTAGAAGCTGACCTTGGGGAAGATCAGTTTGGATTTCGTAGATATGTTGGAACCAGTGAGGCAATATTGACCTAACAACTTGTCTTAGAAGATTAGATTAAGGAATGGCAAATCTACGTTTCTAGCATTTGTAGACTTAGAGAAAGCTTTTGACAATGTTGATTGGAATACTTTCTTTCAAATTCTAAAAGTGGCAGGGGTCAAATACAGGGAGTGAAAGGCTATTTACAATTTGTACAGAAAGCAGATGGCAGTTATAAGAGTCGAGGGACATGAAATGGAAACAGTGGTTGGGAATGGCATGAGACAGGGTTGTAGCTTATCCCCAATGTTATTCAATCTGTATAATGAGCCAGCAGAAAAGGAAACAAAAGAAAAAATTGGAGTAGGATTTAAAATCAATGGAGAGGAAATAAAAACTTTGAGGTTTGCCAGTGACATTGCAGCTCTGTCAGAGACAGCAAAGAACCTGGTAGAGCAGTGAAAGGAATGGACATGCCTTGCAAGGAGGATATAAGATGAACATCAACAGTAGCAAAACAAGGATAATGGGATACAGTCAAATTAAATCAGGTGATGCTGAGGGAGTCAGATTAGGAAATGAGACACTTAAAGTACTAGAGTTTTTAGGGATCAAAATAACTGATGGTGGATGAAGTAGAGAGGATAAACAATGTAGAATGGCAATGGCTAGGAAAGTGTTTCTGAAGAGAAATTTGCTAACATCAGCTCTAGGCATCTGCAGCTGTGGTAAAACTGCTTGCAAAAAGAACATAGTGTGCAGCTACGTGACAATCTTTACTGGAACACGACTGGTTTTGTGGCCCACAGCCAAAGCCTCATGTGTACCCCTAAGAAGTAAAATCTGAATGATATCCATTTGGTCCAGTGGAGCCACGTCATGTCATAAGATCACAATCACAAAACCTAAATAATGACACTCACTATGCATACAATCCTTTAAGTGACTGTACCTAGATAACACTGCAACCAATGTCGCCATTTTATCATTCGTGTTTGTTCTACAACTGGCACACAAGAACAGCTTAAGTGTGTGGTGCAGTAAAGTGAACACTTCTATTAAATTCAGCAAGAGTGTTGCTTTTAATTTAACAAAAAAGTTTTCAAGCCACACAGCATTCGATAATATTTAGTTATAGGAAACTTGGCTTTGTGTGCAAAAAATATTGTGAATAATAACGCAAGTATTAAAGGATATGGGCTTCAGGTTGGAGTGAATGCTGAAGTGTAACAGACAATGTATGAGTGAGATGCACTGGCTTTACAAACAAAGGAACCAGTAAGTGCTACTGGGTGGTCTGTGGAAATACTTGACAGTCTATGACAGAGATGCACTGGCCTTAAAAGCAAACGGATCCAAAAAGTGCTTGTCGGTGGTGTGTGGAAATACTTCCTCAAAATGCAGGCAATGGACAATTCCAGTATGTTGAGAAAGCACTCTGGAAGCATAACAGGGGGAAGACTTGGATCAAAACTAGTGAGCTGTAGTATGAAGATACTACATTTCAGCAGAGTGATGAAATTCAGTAATCGCCGTACCATTATTTGGCATGCTCATTAATAGTTGTGGGTTGCTGACTTACAGTCATCCAATGCACTGCACTTTCAGTTATGTGGAACTTGCGACCCGAGAAGAGGAAGCTGCCGACCCCTTGAGGAGTGGGCAGTAGTGCGCTGGAAAAGGAACAATCATTATCTGACAGGAGAAAAATCAACTTGGTGGTGGATGGCTCTCTTAATCTGTGTGGAGGAAGCAGCAACAGACAACTTGGGTGTACTGTGGATCTGCATGGGGACAAACGTACAGAGTACATGTGAACAGTTCCTAGGCCAGACAATGTATTCAGTCAATTGTTTATGAAATGTTATGGTGGCTGTGCAGAGTAACAGGAGGTATCCATCATTTGTATAGTGCTGCTGTAACTGATTTTCAGAGTAACAGGTGATAGCCATCATTTGTATAGCGCTGCTGTAACTGATTTTGACCTTTTTCTTTGACACCTAGTTCATGGTGTCCTTTTAAGATTCTTTCGGGTGTCAGTTATTTTATTGCCACCCCAAGAATTGCTAATTTGAAAACATGGCAGACTTTATTGACACCCATCTATAACAAGATAATCAAATGTGTATTTATTCATTTCTATGAAATCAGTTTTACATTATCTACATTTTATTTTAAATTGTTACATTTCTAAGTGGTTAGTTTTGTTTTCAAACATTATCTGTTAAATAAAGTTCACAAATGATTCACCAAATGTGACTGGTCACAACTGACCCCAGCCTTTCACTACCTGTCCACATCAACTGTCCTACTAAATAATGGCAAAAATTTGAGGTAACCCTATTGGCCTGCTACAGTTTTATTCAGTGGACATTTTAGGTGAAGACACTGACTAATGAATGAGGCTCCATAATAATTCTTTTGAGAGACTTTGAGCTGTGACTGCTTCTCAAGCCTTTGTGGGTAGGACTTCGTCTACACTTGGATTTGGCACTGATCTGATTCCTTCATAACTTCAGCCTACTCCTTGTTCTTCTAATTTCCATTCCCTTATTTTCTGGATTTCACTCCAGTTTGATGCTTATTCTCATGAGCATTCAACATTGTTTTCTTTTCTCTCAACTGATGCTGATTGTGGAGTCAGACTTCAATAGTGATCCAAGTTTTCACTCTGCTGTCAACGAGTTATTCTCATGATCACTATCATCCTGTACATACCTCATTTGTTGGGCGCTGCCTTTGTGATTTGGCTGCATACAAAACTTCATTCTTGAGATAGCACCAATCCCTTGTAGGGCAACTACCTGAATGACAAATGTGCTGGCCATATAGCCATTGACATTGACCATAGTGATAATCCTCTTGGCCTTAACAAAGGAAATAGGACATTCAACTCCTGACAGCTGTCAAACATCTGCCATGCATTGCCCACTCACAGAGATGCAGGACAAGACAACAGTCCAGAATGAATGATGCAACAGATCGATGTGCACCAACAGCTAACTCTGCATTGCCAATTGTCAATTCAAGCCTTTGGTGGGATCTAACTGACAATTCAGCTCCTCAGAGAAGTCATTTTGTTTTGATTTTACCATCTGTGTTCACCTCTTAATCATTCTGATGTTTTGGCAGAACTGGTGAAGAAGTGACCTTCAGTTTAATTAATGTAAATGTCGTGTGACTAGGGCCTCCCATGCAATAGATCGTTCGCCAGGTGCAAGTCTTCCAATTTGACGCCACTTCAGCAACTTGCGTGTCGATGGGGATGAAATGATGATGATTAGGACAAGACAACAACCAGTCCCTGAGCGGCAAAAATCTCCGACCCAGCCAGGAACTGAACCCGGGCCCTTAGGATTGACACTCTGTCGCACTGACCACTCAGCCACCAGGGGCGGACGGTTTAATTTATGCGATGTTGAAGCCTGGTATCTAGCAAACAATGAATTACTGAATTTTTCACTGTGTGTCCACTAAAAATTCCCGTTTATCACATTTTAGCTCAATAAATTATTTGTGTTACCACAAGGTATTTTCAAAATGAACAATGAGAAGAAACTGTCAGTAGAGAGAAGTGATTCTGTGAATGCAAGAATTGTGTTTTTTTTAAACAATTCTGGAGATTTTGGATACATGAGAATCTTTCATTTATGAACATAAGGCAACGAAGTGAGAATCTTTCACAAAGTCATTGTGATGGAAACTGAGCAATGGGACTGTTGCTACGAAAGTTTCAGCGGGTAAAGCCTCTATTACCACTCAGACAGGCTCATCAGGCATCTTTTCCATTTCTCATGGTTAGATCATATTCAAGGCATCAAAGTAAAAGATTTCTGAGGGACACCATTGTGAAATGTCACACAGTGTTTTTAAATAATGGGTTTCAAACAAGTTATTGCCATATCTTCTCTAAAGTTTGAGGAAAAAAGAAATATTAAGGCTTCACTCGTGTTGACAATGAAGTCGTTAGACATGGAGCACGAACTTGAACTGGAGAAGGAAATAGACAGTATATCCTGGCAAAGGAACAATCACAGTATTTGCCTTAAGCAATTCAGAGAAACCACAGAAACTCTAAATCTGGTCAGCCAAATGGAGATCTGAATCACTGTTTTCCTGAATGTGAGTTTAATGTCTTACTATTGTGCCACCTCGCTTGGTTCCAAGTATGGTTACAGCAATGGACAAGATCACAAAACAGCAAGAGCACTATAATTTTTATGTGGGCGTACTGATTGCAACATGCAGAAAAATTGCATGGTGAGGATTACAGTGAGGAATGTTATGGAGCCTTTCATTATAAATTAAATTATTTATTTAATTGTTTAATTCCACATTTTTAGTTACATGCTTGTGTTGATTGGTACAGGAACACTTTGTTAGAATTTGTCCTCAGGAATATTTATTATGCCATACATTATTCTCAATTTTAAAACAGAAAAGAAGAAGGTTAATAAGTTCTTCACGGTACTTATGACTTTTTGTCTAATTACCTTTAACTGCAACTTCTAATTTTACAGCATTCAAAGGACAAGTGCTCAGCAGAAAATCTCTTCCTTGTACTAAATAAGTGTCAACTTGATTCCAGAGAGGAGCTATGTGAGCAACAAGAGTATACCGAAGACATGCTTCGTATATAGAATTTGAAAGATGGATGGGTCCTTGTTCCTGAAACAATTGACACACTTTAAAAAAAAATCTACATATAAACATAAAGAACATAAGCTAAGAGCTACAGTGCATATAAGTGATTAACTAAACACACTTATCAGGGCATGTGGCAATGAAAAATTTAAAACTATAATTTTGGTATAGTCTTTGCAAACTAAGTAGTACTATCCCATCAATTTAACTGGTACAGTCACAGGCTCATTCAGTTAACTTAGTCTAAGCTCAATGCCAAGATTATAACATGATCACTAACCACTTTTAAACAAATATCATACACTAACAAAAAAAAATTTAAGCACAAAAAAAAAAAATTATGTAGAGTAATGAAATATAGGGAATATCTTCATCTAGGTAACATCTGTAAGTGATTAACATTGGAAGATTACAGGTTAATGTTAGAGTGAGATAAGCCATTGCAAATGAGACCTGCTGGTACATTAATAACTGGTGTAACCACCAGTGTGTTGAATGCAAGAATGCAAAAATGCATGCTCTGTGTTGTACAGGTGCTGGATGTCAGTTTGTAGGATGGAGTTCCATGCCTGTTGTATTTGTTAGGTCAGTACAGGGATGATTAAAGCTGTCTGGGGATGACACTGGAGCTGTTGTCCGATGATGTCCTGTATGTGATTGACTGGAGTCAGATCTGATGATTGGGCAGGCCAACGCAACATGTCAGAATTGTGCACAGCATATTGGATATCCCTGAAGTAACCAATTTGTAACAGTTTATTGTGTCACTGTGATACCAACTGCTGTTGCAGATGCAGTACGATGGGACAAAGCCATAAACTGAACACAATTGTCTTCCCTCTCAATAGTGCATGGGTTGTCTGGAGCCCCATCTCCTTGTGACCATATGTTCTCATGACCACTGCTGCCAGCAATCATGTACCGTGGCTATATTCCTGCCAAGTTCCTCTGCAATACTGCAGAATAGACATAATCTTTCAGATGTAGAAGCACACCTACAAACTTTTGTCTATGTCTCCCAACTTCTTCTTGGTGCTGCAATTTTTTTCTCCATCAGTGAATGTGGATCTGGAGTACACAGTGTACAATTATTCCCGCATAATAATTTGTGTGCACCACTAGATATTCATGTTGGTACTGCATTTCCTGATTTATGCATCAAAAATATAAGGAAAAAAATAAACATGAAAAATGCGTAGAACACAGGTAACAAAATACATTCATGAATTAGCAATGCCTACCTAGTAGCATCTGAAACCCTCTTAAGCCCTGATGAGGGCAGTTAGATATCATGGTATAGACTTCATGAGACACCAAAAGCATTGAAAAACAGCAAATGCATTAGAGCTCAACTGCTGCCTATGAGCCAAAGAGGCTGGGTGCAAGTACCTACATCTTGCCCATTGTGTCACATGTGTTCACAATATGATTAAAGTCAGATGGTTGGGTGGACCGCAAGAGGATGCTCACAGTTACTGAAGGAAGGAAGGAGGATTAGGGTGAAAGAAAGATTAGGGTTCAGTGCCCCTTGGACATTGAGGTCTTTAAATAGGAAGCACAAGCTCGGATTGTTTCAGGGATGGGGAAGCAAATCAGCCATTCCATTTCAAATAAACCATCCAGGCATTTTCCACGAGTGATTTAGAGAAATAAGACAAAACCTAAACCTGGATGGATGTAAACCATCATGCTCCCAAATGCGAGTTTAGTGTGCTACACAATGACAGTTTTTTCCCCAAACCACTTTGCAAGATGTTTCAGGGGTGCAAACAGATGTGTGTTGGGTAGCTCTGTTTCTACATAAACTGTACCCAAACAAAATCCAAATAATGCTTTTCTCACATGACCTTCTGAGAGCCATGGATCAAGGCAATTAGGTGAATGCAGTATTTCTTTGCTTCCAAAAAGCATTTGACTCAGCACCACACCAACACTCATCAATGAGAATACTGTCATATGGAGGTATCAAATGAAGTTTGTTACTGAACTGAGAACTTATTGGCAGAGATTTATCTTTGATGGAGAGACACTAACAGAGGTAGAAGCAACTTCAAACATATCCAAGGAAAGTGTGTTCGAGATCCTGGCTTTTCTTTTTTCATAGTAATGACGTAACAAATAATTCGTATTAACATAACTTCAGACTTTTCACAGATGGTATGGTGATAATATATAATACAGTAGATGAAAAAGATCAGTCAAATCTTAATAATATTTCAGTGTGGTGCATAGACTCAAAACATTTTTAACTGCTCTAAAATGTAAGACTGTGCATTCTACAGAAAGAAAAAAATGCAGTGTCATGTGACTACAATATCAATGAGGCACAACTATAATCAGTCGAGTCATTCAAATATGAGTGTGAATACTTCACGGTGATATGAAATGTAATGATCACATAGGCTCAACCATAGGCAAAGCAGATGGCCGATTCAAGTTCCGTGGTAGGATACTGGGAAAATTCTACAAGTCTATGTAGGAGACTGCTTACAAAATAATTGTGTGATTCATGCTAGAATGTTACTTAAATGAGTGGGAGCCATGCCAATGTAGCCAACAAGGGATGCTGAAAGCATACAATGGACAGCGGGAATGGTCACAGGCTTGTCTGACTCACAAGAGAGCAGTATAGAAATGCTGAAACGCCTGAACTAGCAGATGCTTGGGGATGGACAATGAAAACCCCCTGACAGCCTTCTTACAAACTTTCAAAAACTTGTATTCAGTGAGAAATCCAGGAGTATTCTATTCTTGCACCCGCACTAATCTTACACCTAAATCTCCAGATCAGTACCAACCATTGTGTGTTGATAGAGTATCAACCAAAATATCGATTTAATTCATACTGTGTGCTGTAGTCCTGTAGAACATGTGTAAACGGTAACTAAAAGTAACACCAGAGCTATGGAATAGAGGAGAAGGATATTTGTGAGCAATTAACCTGCAGGTTTGAGGTAGGCGAGTTGGTAGAGTGTCAGATAGGTGTACCAAAGGTCCTGAGTTCGGAATCCATAGATAGTAGTTTCTTCCCCCCCCCCCTTTCCCATGGGAACCAGTGTATCCACTGCAGCGAGGCTGTAGCCCGAACCCACTCATAATGGAAATGTATTGGATCTAATGGCAACAAATAGACCTGACCTCTTTGAGGATGTCTTCATCAAACTGGTAACAGTGATCACAAGGCGGTTGCAGCAAATATGATTAACATAGTAGAAAGGACAACCAAAATCAGTAGAAGGATATATATGTTCAGTAAAATAGAGAAAAAATCAGTAGTGTCATATCTCAGTGACGAACTTGAAACTTTCAGCATAGGACAGGAGCATGTAAAAGAACTCTGGCTCAAGTTTAAAAGAATAATTGACTAGGCACTGGAGAAGTATGTACCCAATAGAGTAGTTCATAATGGTAGGAAACCTTGGTATACAGTCACTGCAAATAAACTTCTAATGAATCAGAGATTATTGCATGATTGATGCAAAACAAAGCATAGGACTATAGATAGATGCTGAATGAAACGGCTGTTAAGAAAGCAATGCATGATGCCTTCAGTGACTATTGTAGCAGAATATTGTCAAATGATACTTCACAAAACACAAATAAATTCTGGTTGTATGTAAAGGCTGTTAATGGTGCAAAAGTTAGTGTCCAAACCCTAGCAAATGAGACAGGAACTGAAACTGAGGGTAGCAAAGCAAAAACTAAAATGCTTAACTCCATTTTGAAATGTTCCTTTACAAAGGAAAACCCAGGAGCATCATCCCTGTTTAATTTAGCATATGAAATGGAATGATCACATAGGATCATTGTGGGTACAGCAGGTGGTAGACTTCAGTTTATTAATAGAGCACTGGGGAAGTGCAATCAATCTACAAAGGAGGTTACTTGGAAATCACTAATGTGACCAGTTTGAGAATATTGCTATAATGTGTGGGGCCTGTAACAGATAGTACTAACAGGGAATGTCAAACACAAACAGAGAAGGCAGCACGAATGGCCACAGGTTCGTTTGATCCATGGGAGAGTTTCACAGAGATGCTGATGGAGCTGAACTGGAAGACTCTCAGAGTTAGGCATAAACTATCACTAGAAAGTTTCCAGAACCAGCTTTAAAGGATGACTCCACGAATATACTATAACACCCTATGTACTGCTCACATAGGGATCGTGAGGATAAGGTTAGAATAACTAATGCTCACACAAAGGTATTCAAACAATCATTCTTCCCATGCTCCATATGTGAATGGAATGGGAAGAAACCCTAATACCTGATACAGTGGGATGTGGCAGGCCATGGAGAAAACAAAAGAACAAGTTCATACTGTGCACTGAACTGAACAACAGAGCACACAAATATATACCGAATTTAGAATGACACTCCAAAAGCACTTATAGGGCATTGAGGTGTGCATCGTCAAAGTTACACAAAAATGATTACAAAAACTTAATGTTCGCTACAATGATCATGTGGACAATTTAAATAATGAAATGTCTTCCTGCATATTTTATGGAGGAAAACTTGCACTCACAGAGACAATTTGCAACTTTTTCACTATGACATTGTGGCACACACTCTGCTGTTTTCATAAAAATCAGTTAGAGGTGTCATACCTAACAACTGGAATGACATTCAAAAAAATCAAATTTGTGACAAGCTTCATGGTGGAGATTCCACCTTATGAACAATTGAAGTATTGGAGAAATATTTAAAGTATAATGACTGAGAATGCATTTATGACTACATGTTGGTCAATGTGCCATCAAGAATAATTAAGGAAAGCAAGCAAGGCACTCTGCACACTTAGTCTGAGAGGTATTCTGTTTCTCATCTTAAATCAAGAGTTTTATGAACACAATGGTGGTCAACCCTCACATCGGCATGCTATTTTTCATGGTATGAGTGGGCACACAGTCCACTTTGTACATATGTAAGGAATATGTGTCTTTCTGTTACCAAGGTTAATGTGTATGAACAAACTTAGTTTAATTAAACAATAATAAAATAAACCTTTCATGGTATCACTCTATTGGTGCACACAAGTGTTACCCCACAGTAAGAACCATCTCATAGCAATAAAGATGCAGTTGCCAATCGCTTATTTGATTGTTAATGATCTCGTAGATAACTGCCTCATTGTGGGATTGTGTTGCTAGCTTGGAATCTGGGTCATTTTCTTACACTGACTAAATTATTTCCCATCTAACTTGCTGTTTATTTTATGTTACTGCTGATCACTTGAACATATGACAATAGATTACAATTGAAGTATTGTACTTTTCAATACATTACGGGAGTGACAGTGATCAATGTGTTACAAATATTTACTATCAAAAACAGTCTTGATCACAATTTATTTATTTTGGTGATCGGATTCGACCACTACTGTGTAAGAACTTCCTTCTGCTAGAGAATCACTACCATAATAAATAAATTATGATCAAGACTGTTTTTGATAGTAAATATATGACAATAGAACTTATTACTGTGTTAGCTGGAAGCAATAATGAAGGAATAGGGATAGGCTCGCAATTGGAAAACAACAATGGAACAGTACAATGCAATGTTATTTGTGAGTGGCGCACTTTATACACAGGTGTGTCCATTCGTGGGTTAAAAGAACTGAATTGGACATCAGAAAGTTGTTTAAAATTCAGCTGAAAGATCTTTCAGTGTGCTTTCACACATCAATGTTGTCATTAGACTCCTGTTCAATAAACGTATACTATACAACTGTTTTTCACTTTGAGAGACCTGTTGGAAGAGCTCTTTGTGATGCTCTTACATTTCCCTTGTACATCTTTGGTTCTAAAATGATGTTCTCCTTAGAAACTTTTCTGTAGTTTGAGTTGCTGCTATTTTGTCATTCTTGAAAGTTATTATGTCTGTAATTTGTTTTATTGGACAGTTAGCAAGTGTGAAATAGTAGAGTTGCTAGGAATATATTCTGGGTTAAACATTGTTGGCAGTCAATTCCATGAGAGTGGCTGATGCTAAAAAATGGGTCCTTGAGATAACTGAATACGCCAGAATAACAAGGAGAAACAAGAAAAGAAATAGAGAAGATGAGGAACATGTAAACTAAGATTAAGCAACTGGAATGTATTAAGAGCAACAGAGATGAGTCATTGATCAAATATAACACTAAATTGAATTTCCTGAGAATTAAATTTTCTGGCATTTATTTTATGTATGAAAATTCTATTTGAGCTAGAGGTCTGAAATTTTTTGGAATGTTTCAGGGCACTATTTTGAGGAAAGTACACTATAAACACTAACCTAATACCAATAGCAGGAAAATACACACTCATTTATAATAAAAAAGTAACTTTAATTTTAATTACCAGATGTAAACATTTCTACAATAAAAGCTTGTGGCTAAAATGATATGACTGTAGTTTACTTTTTGGATAGACATATTTTTTAAGTGTACTTAAAATTCAAACATCTAAATAAGATAGTTAGTCATTGCATGGATTCCACGTATGGACTGGCATACAAAACTGTAATTTGCTGATCTTCACAAAAAATTGTAATAAAGTCAACATAAGAACTAATGTGGTTAATTGTATATTAGCATGTTCAACTAGAAACACTCCTATGTCCTACAATTTTCACTCTACTAAGAGTTCATATTTTTTAGATAAAGCTTTGTTTTTCAGTTACAGCTGTGTTAACTTTATCAAAATCCTTAGTATTTTTCCAGGTATTTGCAAGCAAGTTACCTTAAACAAGACAGAATATTAGAATCAGGAAATGCCACCCACTGATGTTTTAAAAATTGTGAATGGCAAACAACCCTTCAATATGAGGGAAAGGTGCTGACTCTTACTGATGATGATGGTTAATTTCTGCTTGTAATCGATATGATTGACTGGCTGGAAGAAGATTGGCGCAATACCGAAAACAATAGTCACACAGCACACACAATAATGATCGCAAGTGCAGGAACAGACGTGATAATTCGTGAGATCCCCAATTCCCACTGTCACAAGGAAACTTACATGGTGAGTGGTGTGAAAGCATTGATAACGAACAGAACTCTAGAAGACAAAACAACAGGAGGTGGTGGAACAATAAACAAAATGAGCATTAACATTGCAGTTATAATAATACTAGGAACTGCCATCAGAACCAAGGACTGAGTGAGTCCTCTGATCGCCAAGTGTTGGAGAACTAACTGTGATAAGGCAGATTAGCCCCGGCATTTGGCTGAGGGGAAGGTAGGGGCACAGATATTGATGTTGACATGTTACATTACAACAATGGAGCTGAGATGTGAGACGACTTGTAACCCATCCATGAAACTTATCCTCAGGTCAAGCATAAAGGAAAGTGATAGATACTGTGCTTAAAGTATAGGGAATTAATACTGTGGCTGTTATTGATTCAGGTGCAAAAAGACACTGATATCAACAAGATTGTCCAGACAAATATCTGAGCTTTTTCAGAAATCTCCAATTTATACATTTAGCTGCTATTTTATTAACACATAGTTTAGTGAAATATTACTGTGGCATTTGAAGTATTAGATACAATCATATTAGAATGTACTGAGTGAATGTTGAAAGTTAATATCTGCAGCACTAAAAAATAATTAAAGATCAAGGTACAAAATTCTCTCTTACATCATTTAACAATAATTACTAATCCTATGCAAATATATGTTCTCAGAGCTAAATGACAAACAATCATGCAAGATCAAAGATAAAATAATTGTTTTCTTATTTCGTACACAGAATTCTGAAAGACAAAACGTTAATTATTACTAATATACAAATTTTGGACAGCATAATTTCTTTTAATCAAGATCCAAGATGACCTATACAAGGTGCATTAGCAAAATCTGGACGAATTTAAATTTTCCATACATTATTCTTCCACCAGAGATTGTTGTTGCCACACTGCACTGCCAAATGTTCCTAGTAAACGCTCATAACATCAAAATGATCACGATGTTGAAATGAAGTGCAAAGTATGATAGAAGGCCCTTGCACTAAGTGCTGACCTGCACATATTTCACTTCTTTACAGTCCACAGTTTATGATATTGTGCCAAAGTGTCCAGCTTCAGAACTATGAAATGGTAAGGAAGCATCACTCAAAAGAAGGAAGTTGTCAAAAAGGTCTGATTTCTGAGAATTCAAAACAATTATTGAGATCATTGGCAAAGCTACAATTTGCAGAAATGCCAAGAATGATCTTCAATACAAATCCTACACAATGAAGGTAAAATAAATACTCTCTCAGACTGCTAAGGCAGGATCAATCAGTTGCTGTAATTTGCTTCCGAGTTCATTGAAAAATGGTGCCACAGGATGAAGGAGTCTTTTTTGATGTGTGGAAAGTGCAAAAACCAACTGAAGAAATGACCAATGGGTCACTTACAATTGAGAGGACATCCCCATTTGTGCCAGAACAAAATTTCCCCCCAATCTACATGTGTTGTGTATTGTGTCCAGAATGTGTCATGTCATGTTCCTACATTTTTTTAGTCACAATCAAAATTTTTTTAACATTCTTCTGAGTGTTGTGAAATGATTCAAGGAAATAGTAGCATCTGTGATTCCATGCTCATTTCACCAATATGGTATGCATGTCCACATGAGCCATTAAAAACAAAACAAAATCCAAGAAAATTTTGATATGTATTAGCCTAAGAAATTTTGGCCTTTCAAAAGTCCTGATTTAAATCCCTGGACTATTATAATGGAGTGTGGTTTAAAGGGTTTCAACAAATATTGACATCCCAATGTTACATAATTATGGATAGCCATTGAGGCAGTATTTGCCAACACGGAGTCAGATATATAATGTTGTGTGTGCACACTCTTCAGACTAAGATGGAGGCCATCATTCAAGCATAAGGGGGATACATTTAATGATTACGCTCTATGAAGATTCCAAAAAACTATCAAATTTGTCCAGACTTTGGTGATACAACCTATATTTGAAGACGGGGCACAGAGAAAAAGCAGGAAGCGATTCAAGAATAAATTTGTGTTCTTTTCTCTATGGTCTGCAAGGTACAGGAAAAGCTCTGAACCCCCAGGAACAGATACCATTGAGATTACAAGGGTGTAACAGTGGCAGATAAATCCACATGAGTGTCTAAAGTAATAAGTGCTTGTTGCCAGTTCTCCATGAAGTTGTTGCAGCTGTCATAATCCAACATTTATCTGAAATATCTCACCAAACACTTTTCATCAGTCGATATGATACATGGCACAATAACTAACAACAGAGTGAAAAACACATTAGTAATATAATATTTTTATATGTTAAGATATGAATCAGAAAAACAGAGAGTTAATAATGAAAAGAGTGATATGGTGGAAGTAATATCAGACTAGGTGCATAAAGCTATTTAATGTATGAAGATCATGCATTGTTAGAAATAAGCGAGTTATACCAAAATTAGGTAGGTAAGAAATCTAGTCACCAAGTGGCAGCAGGAGAAACCAAGTATAAAAGTCAAGTAAATGTGCAAGCTTTCAGGGCCAGTGGCTCCTTCTTATGGCAGAAGGGTTGATGGGGAAGGAAGAGAGAGAAAGGAGAAAGAATAGAATTGAAGTTTATTGTCTCATAACATACAATCTCAAGCCATTGACTTAAGTACAGGAGACTCAGCAAAACATGAAAAATGGTTTACAATTTTCGTTATAATACCAGTAATGTAATATATGGTAATGAATAATTAGCTAATTAAGAAATTAATAATGTATTAAAAAGTAACAAACTTTTAAAAATTAAGTCCTAAGTACATGCTCTCTCCTGCTCAAATTTTCAGGTTGTTGTTGATGAATTCTTCAACTGAATAGTATCATTTCTGCACTAGTTTCTCACATAAGTTTTTTCACTGTTTCTAAAGTTATGCTTTTACTTTATTACAGATTTTTATGCTCATATAATGTTGAGTTTGAGCATAAAGTTTTAAACCATGGATGGGCAGCATAAAATTATTTTGATTTCTCATGTTGTAATCATGTTGAAAATGATTTGCTACAAATAAATCATGGTTAGTGTGTACAAAGATAATCAACCCATATATGTATAGTGAGGGAACACTTAATATACTAAGATATTTTAGGAGTGAGTGACATGATTTTCCATGCCATACATTGTGCATATTTCTAATGATGGTTTTCTGAAGTTTTAGTATTCAACCTACATGGTTTGAGTTACTCCAAAATACAATTCTATACCTATTACTGACTCAAAGTGGCTGTGATATACTACTTTTCTTATGCCCACACTAGTAACATTGAACAATATCCTCACTGCAAATGCTAGGCTATTTAATTTATTTGCAAGGTACTGTTTATGTGATCCCCATGACAGATTTTTATCTAGTTGCATCCCTAGGAATTTCACACAGCTAGCTTCCCACAAATCCTGGTTTCTGTAACTGACCTGAAAATCATTTAATTTTGCTTCTTTTGTTTAAACTGCATTAACCGAGTATTTCCCATGTTTAATTTTAACCTTTTTAAATCAATCCAGGTATCCAATTTTTCTAAAATATATAATACAGTTTGTGGAATTTGGTCAGTACTGTTACTTTCAATGATTATGCATGTGTCATCTGCAAAAACTGAGTGACACTCAATATTAAGTGGCAGATCATTCATGTAAAACAGAAACAGAATGGGACCTAAGACAGAAACTCGGGGTACTCCATGTGGAATGGTTTTCCACTTTGAAGTATACCTTCCTCTCTCTGATGATACACCCACTCTTTGTCTTCTGTTGGTTAGATAGTACTTAAACCACTCTAGTTCCATACTTTTCCAGTTTACAGAGTAGCAAGGAGTGATTCACACTATCAAAGGCCTTTGACAGGTCACAAAAAAATTCCTGTGGCACGTAGTGAGTTATCTAGAGATGATATAATTTTATCAACAAAATGATTTATAGCAGATACTGTGGTTTTGCCTTTTTTAATTCCATACTGCTTTTTTTAGACAAGTGACGTTTAGGAAATTGGTGGAGTCTTAAAGAAGTCACCCAGAGCCTCAGGTCAGAGGAGATTTACTGGATGGGATGGGAAGGAAAGGTGATTGTTGGGAACTGTTGTTTCCAAATTTTGTTTGATGCAGTCCCAACAATCAGTCTTTCCTTCTTTTATGTGTGTTTTCTCCGTCACCACTTGGTGATATTTTTTTAGCCCTCTGATTATATTATACTTTTAAAAAATTGATTATTTTCATTGGTAAATCAGTCAGTTAGTTCATTAGTTACATGTTCCATAGATCACTGAAAGATTCTTTTATGGAAATGAAAAAAATCTGGGGGAAAAGTACAGAGTGTCTGAAAAGAACAGGAAATTATGGAATGGAGATTAATGGAGGAGCACAACCACTTTACACATATTTATTTACATCAATGTATACTACAGAGTATGCCTTTATTGAATGTCAAAAGCATTTTTATTTCTTGGATATCACAACCAACAAATGAGCTCCCCATCAGCACACACATTCATGGAACCCGATAAAAACATTATGGCTCGACCTAACATTTCAATAGGAACAGACAACTTAGACAAAAGTGCTATCAGGTTAAAGAATTATGTATGCATACTATAGCGGGAATGAGTATCTGCACTCAAAAAGTTGATGGCATCGCTGACAGACAGAGGTTTGTTCACAGGCAGAATGATGTCAGTTCTGGTAGTGTTTTTGTGATAGACAATGCACCGTACCATTCTGTACAATTAACTAAGGCACCAATGGCTGCTGCAAGGAAAGACAAAATTGTCAGCTGGTTGAAAATAATAAAATAAGCTTCAAGCAGAATAATCAAAAAGTAGAACTTCTGGGATTAGTGAAATGATACAAGCCTCAGAAGACGCAGTATGTAATTGATATGCTAGCAAAGAATCATGGCCACATCATTCACCGTACCAATGCCATCAAACTTGTCTGGGATCAAATAAAAGCAAATGTCATGCACCCAAATAAAACGTTTATGTTGTGAGACAGGGAGAGGGTGGTAAATGAGGCTGTCACACGAATAATGCGAGAAAATTGGAGGAACATCATGAACCATATATGGAAAGAGATTACAAGGATGGATACAGACAGCAGCAACAAAGATATCGAAGCCTGTGTGACTGGGACAAAAGATGATCAATCTGATGACAGTGATGTTGTGCTGTCCATTCTCCTGCACGAGAAATAAAGGTAACATCTTTATTTGATATTTTACAAGTAACATTTGTGAATTTTACTGCACCTTGTTAATGTTTAAATTCTATTTGAAGCCCCCATGGAGAAAATGGGCAGAGTCCATTTAATTAGGAAATGAGTTTATGGTATATTCTGATGGCCAGCTGTCAGTACTACAAGGCAGCTGAAATGGCCTTAAATAACATGGAAAGTCACTGAGATATGAAGGCATCATACTTGCACGATATTTCGGTAGTGTAACTCGTTACCTTCATCAGGTGCAACCTGAGACTACTTCTCAAGTGGACCTGGTCCAGTATTTATGCCTGTGGCCTTCCCCCTTCACCAGGTGCTCCCTCTGCAGTCTGCACTGGCTCGCTGCAATCTCTGGAGCATTGCTGTTCCCTATTCCAAAATGGCAATGCTCCAGCAGGTCACAGTGAGTGGGAGAGGACCACAGGGAAACGCCTGGTACCACTGACGGGATTCCAAACAAACCAGACCGAAGATGGAACACCCAGGAGCGTGTCTGGTGGGTGCGGACTGCAAAGAGAACACCCAGGACTGCAGAGGGTGGAAAAGGAAACAGTGGACTGCAGAGGGAGTGCCTGGTGAAGGAGGAAGGCCACAGGCATAAATACTGGACCAGGTTCACTCGAGGAGTAGTCTCAGGTCGCACCTGATGAAGGTAACGAGTTATGCTACCAAAATATCGTACAAGTATGATGCTGATATCCGGCAGAACACCCAACAACCCAAGATGTCACATTATAAGTTGCTCTTCTCACAGAAAGAATGGGACAAGTCCAAAGTTTGCTTCCACTATTTGCATTATACCTGTCAGGTCACTTGGGTTGTGACTTACTTGGTTTCTTACTCTATGTTGTTTCCTTACAGTAATAGTGTTTAGTGTGAAATGTGATAGTAGGGTGGTTCTCTCTCGATCTTTAAAATGTGTGGATCATCTCATGATAAATGTGAAAAGTCATCTGTTAATCAATCTTCGTACGGACCGTAGGGCCATGTTTCATGAGTTAGGTAGTGAGTGTAAATGGCCACTCTTTGAGTATTTCAAACAAATAAACCACCATGAAGGAGAACAGCTTAACAAGAATTTTAATTTTTTAGGTAACTGGAATGATCACATCTCCCTATTTAACCAGCTTCATTTCTGTGACATTAGTTGCCTTAAATTCCAATGCCAATGATTGCTCTTTCCAATACATTGTAAGAATCAAACAAAATGATACCATGAGTTAAATTCCTGTTCGCCAAAAGGTATTAATTGCTTTGTATGGATTTACTGTTTTGCACTTTCAACATTCATGAAATGTCCAATATTTTATCTTTAGACTGAAGATGTACACAGTAAAGGAGCAAATGAAGTTATAAGTTTTTTGCACACTTATGTGAGTGAAATCCTTGATCCAAAAGCACGTGTTCTTGTAATATTTTCTGATTCTTGCTGAGGACACAATAAGAACTATGCAATGATTTCACCTTCACTGTCTCATTCATACCATAAAGAGATTAGATAGAGTCAGAATAGTATTTCCTATATCAGGACACTCTTACATGGAATGTGGTAAAAGCTTTAGATTTATACAAGAGAAAGTTATTGGAGAGTTACCAAAAGACTGGTTTAATGCCTGACAGACCACAAGAGTGAATCCAAGGTCTTAAAATGTAGGATATTGGATGACCTTCTTAAAAGCACGTTGTGGTCTTCAGTCCAGAGACTGGTTTGATGCAGCTCTCCATGCTACTCTATCCTGTACAAGCTTCTTCATCTTCCAGTACCTACTGCAACTTACATCCTTCTGACTCTGCTTAGTGTATTCATCTCTTGGTCTCCCTCTACGATTTTTACCCTCCACACTGCCCTCCAATGCACAATTGGTGATCCCTTGATGCTTCAGAATATGTCCTACCAAGCGATCCCTTCTACTAGTGAAGTTGTGCCACAAATTTAACTTCTCCCCAATTCTATTCAATACCTCCTCATCAGTTATGTGATCTACCCATCTAAGCTTCAGCATTCTTCTGTAGCACCACATTTCGAAAGCTTCTATTTTCCTCTTGTCCAAACTATTTATCGTCCACCTTTCACTTCGATACATGGCCACACTCCATACAAATACTTTCAGAAACGACTTCCTGACGCTGAAATCTATACTCAATATTAACAAATTTCTCTTCTTCAGAAACACTTTCCTTGCCATTGCCAGTCTATAGTTTATATCGTCTCTACTTCGACCATCATCAGTTATTTTGCTCCTCAAATAACAAAACTCATTTACTACTTTAAGTGTCTCTTTTCCTAATCTAATAGCCTCAGCGTCACCCAATTGAATTCAACTACATTCCATTAACCTCATTTTTGCTTTTGTTGATGTTCATCTTATATCCTCCTTTCAAGACACTGTCCATTCCGTTCAGCTGCTCTTCCAGGCCCTTTGCTGTCTCTGACAGAATTACAATGTCATCGGTGAACCTCAAAGATTTTATTT
The DNA here is from genome assembly GCF_023897955.1 of Schistocerca gregaria. Taxonomy (NCBI): domain Eukaryota; kingdom Metazoa; phylum Arthropoda; class Insecta; order Orthoptera; family Acrididae; genus Schistocerca; species Schistocerca gregaria. The sequence continues at coordinate 291,214,815 of NC_064921.1, read as the reverse complement.
CTTCTCCATGGATTTTAACTCCTGCTCTGAGTTTTTCTTTTGTTTCCTTTACTGCTTGCTCAATATACAGGTTGAATAACATCTGGGATAGGCTACAACCCTGTCTCACTTCCTTCCCAACCACTGCTTCCCTTTTGTGCCCCTTGACTCTTATAACTGCCATCTGGTGTCTGTACAAATTGTAAATAGCTTTTCACTCCCTGTATTTTACCCCTGCCACCTTCAGAATTTGAAAGAGAGTATTCCAGTCAACATTGTCATTAGCTTTCTCTAAGTCTACAAATGCTAGAAACATAGGTTTGCCTTTCCTTAATCTATTTTCTAAGATAAGTTGTAGTGTCAGTATTGCCCCACATGTTCCAACATTTCTACGAAATCCAAACTGATCTTCCCCGAGGTCAGCTTCTATGAGTTTTTCCATTCGTCTGTAAAGAATTTGTGGCTCCCCCCCCCCCCCCCCCCCCCCCCCACCCAGTGGCTTTGGGATTGGAATTATTATATTCTTCTTGAAGTCTGAGGGTATTTCACCTGTCTCATACATCTTGTTCACCAGATGGTAGAGTTTTGTCAGGGCTGGCTCTCTCAAGAATATCAGTAGTTCTAATGGAATGTTGTCTACTCCCGGGGCCTTGTTTCGGCTTAGGTCTTTCAGCATGTTACAAACCGATATGTTATTTCAAGACACGACCAGTCCGAGATGCTATGGTTATAAAGGAAGGTAAGCTGTTCAGGTACATGATTACTCATAATGGAGCCCAGCCACCAGTAGATTTGAAACATTCTGGTGATCTACAACCTGAATATCAGTCACAGGAACCTGACAAGTTCTAATGGCCTTCTGGAGCATGTAATGGTGTTTCGAAACTATGAAATTTTTGTAATGTTTTGCAAAAAACTAATCTAGAAGATTATTTTTGAGCTCTTGCCAATACCAGACGAAAAATATGTAGACATTCAAGAACTTATACAGTTGTTTAATCCAAAACCAACAAAAAGAAACTTCCACTGTTAAAGAATGCCAAAAAAAGGGACAAAAGCCTTCCAGAAAGTGATAGACTTGTATAACTGTGGCAAAGATGTACTTGCTTCTCATGATTTGTCTTTTAATCTCAGTTGTTATTTCTTCTAATGTACATCCTCCACAGTCACTAAATTTGGCATCATAATTACATTGGTGGCACTCAGTTGGAGCATTTTATACATTTTTGTGATCTTGATAGATTAAATTGACTCTTCTGAGAAATGTGCAAAATGTGATTTACCCCATTTTTCTGTGTGCTCTTCATTTGTGTGGTTTGTGTAATGAGGCTAGCACTGCTAGTGCATGAGAAAAAAATGTGATCAAGGAATATATAACTCAGTATAATGGTGCCAACAAGAATGCTGTAATGAATCATGTGCCACTGTTAGGCTCTGTAGTCCTGGCTGTCACGGGAAGGGAAGATCTGTCACACTGCTCCCTGTCCCACCTGTCACTGACCCACTGCACTTCCACGTTGAATTGAGTAACAATGCCACCAGATGTCAGAGACCCTCGCTTGTAGTATGGAGTATAGTGAGGAGGAACCATCAGGTAATTCTTGACAATCCATTCACAACAAACCCAATGTTTTCAAATTTGAAGCAAAGGAAAATTCATGTTCTGGGAAGCATAAAGTCGAACAGACTGTAGGGCACACAGAGTATATAAGCTCACAGTAAAGATCTACTAAAATCAGGCCAAAGTTTACTGTCTATTGCTACTTCTAATGACAATACAACAGGCGCATGATGGGTGTCTATCTTTGTTGGTGGGGCACCAACTGATTCTGTCAAAGGATGGAAAGTGAAGAGCCACGCTTGCATAGTAATAGACAGGCTCTATGCTGTTACATACAATAAATTTATGGGTGGAGTAACCATGACTTGCCGGAGTCACATAATTGAGATGATATTCCATAAGCACGAAATTCGACTAAAAGGTGCTTGTGAGGTACAGCGTCATATGCCTTCTGGAAATTTAGGAATGTGGAATCAATTTGAAATCCCTTGTCAATAGCATTTGATACTTCGTGTATGTAAAGAGCTAGCTGTGTTTCACATGAATGATGTTCTCTAAATCCATGTTGACTGTGTGTCAATAGACTGTTGTCTTTGAGGTAATTCATATTGATCAAACACAATATAAGTTCTGAAATCCTGCTGCATGTCGACATTACTGATATAGGATTGTAATTTAGGGGATTACTCCTACTACCCTTCTTGAATATTGGTGTGATCTGAGCAACTTTAGAGTCTTTGGGCATGGATCTTTTGTTGAGTGAGCAGCTGTATATGTTTGTTAAGTATGGAGATATTACATCAGCATACTCTGAAAGGAGCCCAATTGGTATATAGTCTGGACTATAAGACTTGCTTTTATTGTGATTCACTACTCCGAGGATATCTACTTCTAAGTAACTCATGTTGACAGCTGTTCTTGATTTGAATTCTGGAATATTTACTTTGTCTTCTTTGGTGAAGAAATTTTGGAAGGCTGTGTACAGTAACTTTGCTTTAACAATGTCATCAATATTACTTCCATTGCTATCACACAGAGAAGGCACTGATTGTGTCTTGCCGATAGCATGTTTTACATACGGCCAGAATCTCTTTGGATTTTCTGCAACATTTTGAGACAATGTTTTGTTGTGGAAGCCATTATAAGCATCTTGCATTGAAGTCTGCGCTAAACCGTGAGCTTTGTAAAAGACCACCAATCTTGGAGATTTTGCATGCACTTAACTTTGGCATGCCTTTTTTGTTGGTTCTGCAGCAGTGTTCTGACCCATTTTGTGTACTAAGGAGGATCAGCTCCTTCATTTGTTTATTTATTTGGTATAAATCTCTCAATTGCTGTTGATACTATTTCTTTGAATACAAGCCATATCTGGTCCACACATACCAGCACATTGTTAATTAGGAAGAAGTGGAGATTGCCTTTCAGGAAGGCATCAAGTGAAGTTTTATCTGCTTTATTGAAAAGTTATATTTTTGTTGATGTTTGGAGGATTTGGGAGTTACAATATTCAGTCCAGCTATGACAACTCTGTATCCATTTTTATCTTGTTATTAGCTCAGAATTACTTGCTGCTATGAGATCAAATGTGTTTTCACAACTGTTTGCTATGAGTGGGCTCAAGAGCTAACTGTTTGAAATAATTTTCAGAGAATGCATTTAGCACAGTTTCGGATGAAGTTTTATGTATACTTCGGGATTTAAACATGTATTGTTGCCACATATTGAGAGTAAATTTGATGTCACCACCAACTATAACTGTATAAATCGAATACATGTTTGAAATCAGACTCAAGTTTCCTTTGAACCTTTCAGAAATTCTATCACCTAAATTGAGAGGTTGGTAAAAGGATTCAATCATTATTTTATTCTGGTTGTTAAGAATGACCTCTACCCACACTAAATCACAGGGACTATCTACTTCAATTTTACTACAAATTAAACTACTTCTAGCAGCAACAAACACACCACTGCCAGCTGTGTTTAGCCTATCCTTTCTGAACACCATAAGGTCCTTTGCAACAATTTCGGCTAAACTTATCTCTGACTTTAGTCAGCTTTCAGTGCCAATAATAATTTAAGTATCAGCTTTCTATTAGCGTTTGGAGCTCCGGTACCTTCTCAACACACCTACGACAATTTATAACTTTTATATCGATGGTTCGTGGATCTATGTTTTTCTATGTTTGACCTGCACCCTTTGAGACTGAATTCTTTTTGTGTTTCTCTGAGACTCTCTAACTTAAAAGGATGGCCAGTCCATGCCCCACAGGCCCTGGTACCCATGTAGCCCCCTCATGTGTGTAGTGGATGCAACCTATTTAGTGGAACTCGAAACCCAGCCACCCTATGGTGCAAATTGAGGAATCTGCAGCTAACATTGTCACAGAACCGTATGAGTCTCTAATTCAGACCCTCCACTCGGCTCTGTATCAGAGGTCTGCAACTGGTCCTGTCAACTATGCTGCAAATTGTGTGCTCTGATTTCATTTTGCAAGCAAGACTGGCAGCCCTACCACTTCTGATAGCCACTCGAAACCAGAGAATCTCTTCTGATCCAAAGCAACACACACCATTGGTACTCACCTAGTGTTGGCTACACCCTGTGCTTTTCATGGCATCCAGTAGGACCCATTCCATGTCTGGAATGACTTCACCTGGTATGCACAAAGAGTGCATACTGTCTTCTTTCCCTTCCTTTAAAGCCATGTCCCGAAGGGCTCCATAATGTGCCTATCATTGGAGCTGCCAACTACCAATAATTCCACTCTCTGTGACTGCTTGGATCTTGCAGGCTGAGAGGCTTTCTCTGAAACAGGACAAGCAACTGCATCTGGCTGAGAGACAGTGTCAGCCACAGACAGCACCTGGAGCTATTTGTCAGACTAACTGGAGAGGCCTTAAGTTCAGCCCCTTGGAAAGCATTTTGCCGGCTACCAGGGCCCGAGGTGACCTCCCACTTGGCCATGGGTGACGGGCAAACTCAGTGTGAGCAGTAACTGGGTTGACCACAGGTGCAGACCCATCGGCAGACTCAGACTAGTGCGCAATGAATAATAACACCATGAGTGATAACAATAATAATGAATTCTGGAACAAGAAATCCAATAGATAGCACTAATGTCCACCAGGGAAACACGTCAAGGAAGTGATGGAGAAATAAATAGAATCCCAATAATAGAAACCAAGCCAAAAGAACAGTTAATAGCCAGAATATTTGTGAAGGGAAGTGGAAAACTTATAGGCTTCCAGGGTGAGGCTCAGCCCCAGAGGCAAATGATAACAACCCACAAAATTTGTGTTTTTCTTTATTAAGACACAATTATGACGCTACTAAAGGAGACGTATTAATGGAGGAAAAAGAACAATCTATCAAGACATACATCCAGCCTAAACTACAAGGATCGATAATAGGGAAAATACCAATATTTTTGATTCAGGAAGTGAATTATGTGTTGTTCATCGGAAATTTTTCGAACAGCATAATATGATGCATACATTTTTCATTTTACCAGAGACCAGAATAAAAGTAATGGGTATTACAGAATCAGTATATAAATCAATCCATTCAGAATTATGAATAATATTTAAGCTAAATGAATACACTCCTGGAAATTGAAATAAGAACACCGTGAATTCATTGTCCCAGGAAGGGGAAACTTTATTAACACATTCCTGGGGTCAGATACATCACATGATCACACTGACAGAACCACAGGCACATAGACACAGGCAACAGTGCATGCACAATGTCGGCACTAGTACAGTGTATATCCACCTTTTGCAGCAATGCAGGCTGCTATTCTCCCATGGAGACGATCCTAGAGATGCTGGATGTAGTCCTGTGGAATGGCTTGCCATGCCATTTCCACCTGGCACCTCAGTTGGACCAGCGTTTGTGCTGGATGTGCAGACCGCGTGAGACGACGCTTCATCCAGTCCCAAACATGCTCAATGGGAGACAGATCCAGAGATCTTGCTGACCAGGGTAGTTGACTTACACCTTCTAGAGCACGTTGGGTGGCACGGGATACATGCGGACGTGCATTGTCCTGTTGGAACAGCAAGTTCCCCTGCCGGTCTAGGAATGGTAGAACGATGGGTTCGATGACGGTTTGGATGTACCGTGCACTATTCAGTGTCCCCTCGACGATCACCAGAGGTGTACGGCCAGTGTAGGAGATCGCTCCCCACACCATGATGCCGGGTGTTGGCCCTGTGTGCCTCGGTCGTATGCAGTCCTGATTGTGGCGCTCACCTGCACGGCGCCAAACACGCATACGACCATCATTGGCACCAAGGCAGAAGCGACTCTCATCGCTGAAGACGACACGTCTCCATTTGTCCCTCCATTCACACCTGTCGTGACACCACTGGAGGCGGGCTGCACGATGTTGGGGCGTGAGTGAAAGACGGCCTAACGGTGTGCCCAGCTTCATGGAGACGGTTGCGAATGGTCCTCGCCGATACCCCAGGAGCAACATGTCGCTAATTTGCTGGGAAGTGGCGGTGCGGTCCCCTACGGCACTGCGTAGGATCCTACGGTCTTGGCGGGCATCCGTGCGTCACTGCGGTCCGGTCCTAGGTCGACGGGCACGTGCACCTTCCGCCGACCACTGGCGACAACATCGATGTACTGTGGAGACCTCACGCAACACGTGTTGAGCAATTCGGTGGTACGTCCACCCGGCCTCCCGCATGCCCACTATACGCCCTCGCTCAAAGTCCGTCAACTGCACATACGGTTCACATCCACGCTGTCGCGGCATGCTACCAGTGTTAAAGACTGCGATGGAGCTCCATATGCCACGGCAAACTGGCTGACACTGACGGCGGCGGTGTACAAATGCTGCGCAGCTAGCGCCATTCGACGGCCAACACCACGGTTCCTGGTGTGTCCGCTGTGCCGTGCGTGTGATCATTGCTTGTACAGCCCTCTCGCAGTGTCTGGAGCAAGTATGGTGGGTCTGACACACCAGTGTCAATGTGTTCTTTTTTCCATTTCCAGGAGTGTATATATATTTCATTATCACATGTACAGATTCAGATTCAGATTCTTTATTCACCATTGACCACCTGAGGTGGAATAGGCAATTTACATGGATATAATATAACACTTTCCTTGAATAATATCTTAAAGCTAAATGAACATTGCAAATAGTACCCATAGATGCTAACATACACCATAACATAAGATAAATACATTCAGTGACATCACATAATGAAATACTTAAAAATTAATGTCAATTGATTTTTTATTCATAAATTCTGTTATATTGTAAAAAGGATTGATTAGTAACCATTTTAGTAGCTTGCTCCTGAAGCTACTTATGTGAGCCGACCGAGAAGAAAATGGAAGTTTATTAAATATTTTTATACTATTGATTAGATGGGCATTTCCTGTTCTTGTCAGCCTGTGCCTAGGTATGTCTAATTTTGTTTTGCCTCTGGTGTTATGGTTGTGTATGTTTTCTCTCATTTCGAAATCTGCTATATTGTTTTTTGCATACAATGCTGAGGTGTATATATAAAGATTAATAACTGTTAATATTTTCAGCTGAATGAACAGTGGCCGGCAGTGCTCTAATCTACCAGAATTGCTCATTGCCCTTATCACTTTCTTCTGAATTTTTAGAACTTCAGTGATGTGAAGAGTGTGTCCCCATATCAGCAGTCCATTTTCTATATGTGTCTGAAAGAGTCCAAAATAAATAACTCTTAAATATTCTTTCGTCACTAGGCTTCTCAGTTTCCACATTAAATACATAACTCGAGACAATTTTGTGCAGATATGGTTGATGTGTGTTTCCCACGGTAACTTAGAATCTACATGAATTCCTAGAATTTTAACTGCTTTCACCTCTATCTCTTTTGACAATCCTAGTATAATCTGCTGGTTTTTATCAGGATTGCAAAACAGTGTATTTGATGAGAACCAATTTAGTGCCGCTTCCAGGCCATCTCGCATCATATCTTCCAGAACTGACATGTTCTCATGCTGAGCAAGCAAAGTTGTGTCATCAACATAACAGATAACAGTATTGGGGATACAATGGGGTAAATCATTGACTGCAATTATAAAAAAGAAGGGCCCAAGGACAGAACCTTGTGGAACTCCTGTCTTAACATCTAGCAATTGCGAGTCTTTGTTTCCGACAGAGGCAAACTGCTTCCTATTGTTTAGGTATGAGTCAATTACTGCCAATGCAGAGTCTTGTACACCATAGAATTTGAGTTTTGCAAGTAAGATTCATGAGAAATGCAGTCAAATGCCTTACTTAGATCGCATAAAAGAAGTGATGCTTTATTTTTATTCTCAAAGGCTGTTATTACTTCATTCACAATTGAAAGAACAGCATTGGTGGTATTTCTTCCCTTGCGGAAGCCAAATTGACTATTAGAGAGTAAGTTATGTGACTCAAAGTAGTAGTTTAGTTGGTTATAAATAAGAGATTCAAATATTTTCGAGAAAATGGGAACTATTGAAACTGGTCGGTAATTTTTGAGATCTTGTTTGTCCCCTTTTTTATACACTGGGATAACTTTCGATATTTTTAGAGTTGTAGGATAAACTCCAAACTCTAGACACCTATTAAACAGAAAGGCCAATGGTTCACTAATTATATGGACTGTTTTTTTAATTATGTTATTGGACAACCAAGAGTAGTCCATAATCTTGGAGCTTGAGAATTTTGCCACTACCTTTGTGATCTCAGTGGGTGTGATTGTCCTCCATTTAAAGGTATAGTTCCCAGCTTCTGTTTGCTTAAGTAGATCACTTGCATTAGTGTTTGTTGTTTCAATTTTGTTCCTAATATCAGTTACAGAGTCCATGAAAAAACGATGGACTACATCTGGGTCAAGAGCTACGCTATGTTCATGTTGTGATAGTGCCACGACATTTAACAGTGCCGCCACGACAGTACGCACAAACGGCGATAGAGGCGCTCCGCAAATCGGATGAGCGCGGGAGCGCCACCTAGCTACGAACGGCACCGGCCGCAAGTCACGGCACAGCAGTCGAATACGAGAGACAGAGTTGTAATCATGTGGTCAGCTATTGTTTCTAAGAGAGTGTGTGAAAATCCACGCAATTATTGTGATTAAAGGTTATAACACTTTTTGGCGACGAGGATGGGATATTTTCACCGCGTTGTGGATTTGCGTGTTCGTGACGGGGCAGACATGGAACAGCTTATGCAAGCGCTCATTGAACAACAAACACAGCTGACGGCAGCGATTCAGGCGTTGTCGACGTCGCTTACTCATCGTCTGTCTTCCTCTTCTCCGCCTCCATTCCCTCCTTACGACGAGGCCGTTGAAGACTGGGAGAATTATGAGAAGCGTTTGCGGCAACACTTCTTGGCTTTCGGCGTTGTCGACGCTCCTATGTGTAAGTCGTTATTTCTATCTTGGATTTCCCCTCGAGTCTATCAGCTGCTATCTCAGTTAGCCCCTCTGCGGGAACCAGCCTCCCTGTCCTTCCAAGAAATGTGTGACTTATTGTCTGCCTATTATCGAAAAAACACCCACGTCGTTGCCGCCCGCGTGGCGTTCTACCAGTGTCGTAAACAGCCCCATCAATCTTACCGGGCTTGGGCGGCGGAACTACACGGCCTGAGTAGGAAATGTCAGTTTGTCACGGACAATCATCACGAGTCTTATGCTGATTCAATGGTTAGGGATGCTATTCTACGGCTTGCTCCTGATAAAGAAGTTCGGCAACGTGCCCTACAACTGCCAAACCCGTCGTTGTCGGAAGTTCTAAGCATCGCTCAATCCTTTGAAGTGTCTCACGCTGCTGGCGCGCAAATAGACGCGTGGTGTGATGTAGGCGCTGTACAGTCAACTCTCGACAAGGACAATTTGCCTGTTGCACAGGAGAACGAAGATGTGGCGGCGGTTCACTCGCGTAAACAACGTCGCGTTGGGCCGCAATGCTCGCATCGAAACCAGCAACCACAGAAGCCGGTTCGTTCCGCGCTTCCTTCTTGCCCCCGTTGTTTCGTACAGCACGACAGGGCAGCGTGTCCAAAACGTTGGGCCACGTGTAATTCATGTAGGAAAAAAGGCCACATTGCTTCTGTGTGTCAGTCCCATAAAGTTCCTGTCGACGAGGACGAGGCGTCGGACATGGATGTTCACTGTGTGCTTTCTCAAACAAATAAGTTGTTTGTTACTGTTCGTGTTCTGAATAAAGACATCCGCATGCAAGTGGACACTGGCTCTGCAGTAACTCTCATTAATTCTCGCACGTATTTGGCGTTGTGCTCCCCTACTTTGTCTCCAGTTACGCGCAATCTGAGGACTTATAATCAGCAGAAAATTCCTATCATGGGCCAGTTTGATGCTTCCACTGCCTACAAGTCTGTTGTTCGGCCCCTCACGTTTTATGTGGTGGATCATGCGGGCACTGAAAACCTGTTCGGTTATGATGCTTTCCAGTTGTTCGGGTTCTCCATTGATGATGTGCACCTCATATCTGAGGACATTCCGTATCAACAGCTGGATGGATTGTGTTGTGAATTTTCGTCCGTGTTCTCTGCTGGTCTGGGTTGTGCCAAGGATTTTGCAGCCCACATTACTCTTAAACCTACGGCTCGCCCTAAGTTTTTCCGGGCACGGCCTATTCCGGTGGCCTTGCGTGCACCTGTCAAGGCTGAGCTAGACAGGTTAACAGCTTCAGGGATTCTCCTTCCGGTTACCTCCAGCGAATGGGCATCGCCGATCGTGGTGGTTTCTAAACCAAACGGGAGTCTGCGATTGTGTCGTGACTTTAAAGCCACTGTCAACGCTCAGAGCCTCATTGACACTTATCCTCTTCCTCGTCCTGAGGAGTTGTTTACCAAGCTCGCTGGGGGCCAGTTCTTTTCCAAACTTGACTTATCGGAGGCGTACCATCAGTTGCCGTTGGACGCTCCTTCCAAGGAATTTCTCGTTATCAACACTCCTTGTGGGTTGTATCAGTACCAGCGATTACCATTTGGCGTCGCTAGCGCACCGGCCATTTTTCAGCGGTTTTTGGAACAGCTCACGGCTTCCGTTCCCGGCTGCATAAACTATCTGGATGACATTGTTGTCACGGGAGCCTCCACTGCGGAGCACCTTCGTAATTTACGTTCACTGTTTCGGGTTCTGCATTCGGCAGGGTTGAGGTGCAATCTGGACAAGTCACAGTTCTTCCAACCCTCCATTGAGTATCTTGGTTTCCACTTGTCCCGTGAGGGCATACGCCCTCTCCGTAAGCACGTTGCGGCCATTAATGCTCTATCCCGGCCGTCGACGGTCAAAGAACTTCAGGCGTTTCTAGGCAAGATTGCTTATTATCACAAATTCATTCCATCCGCAGCAGCGGTAGCTTATCCTCTGCATCAGCTGTTACGCAAAAACGTCCCCTTCTGTTGGTCCGACAGGTGTGAGCAGGCTTTTGTCCGCCTGAAGGCTCATTTGCAGTCGTCGCCTTGTCTTGCCACGTTCCGTCCGGGTCAGCACTTGGTTCTGGCGACTGACGCGTCACAGTATGGCCTAGGGGCTGTTCTCGCCCATCGGTATGAAGATGGGTCGGAACGACCCATTGGTTATGCTTCCAAGACCCTCAACGAGGCGCAACGGCGTTACTCTCAAATCGAAAAGGAGGCGCTCGCTATCATTTATGCTCTAAAAAAGTTCAGCGTTTTTTTGTATGGTTCTAAGTTTCACCTCATCACCGACCACAAACCGCTGGTCTCTCTGTTCAGCCCCTCGGCGTCACTTCCGGATAAGGCAGCTCACCGCCTGCAACGTTGGGCCTTATACTTGTCTCGTTTTCATTATGAGATTCACTATCGCCCCACGGCCCAGCACGCCAACGCTGATGCATTGTCGCGATTGCCGATGGGCCCCGACCCTGTTTTCGATCGTGATGAACTCCTCTGTTTCCACATTGATGAGGAAGAACGTCGTGCGGTCGAGGGCTTTCCACTTACAGGTTCGCAGGTCGCATCAGCTACTGCGCGGGACCCGGTCCTGCGTCGGGTGATCGGTTTTGTTCAACGAGGTTGGCCGGACAGGACCACGGGCCGGGCATCGGATCCCCTTTGCAACTACCATGCCTTGCGCCTTCGTCTGTCTGTTCGTGATGGTGTTGTTCTTCTGGCCACGGATGGCGCATCTCCACGGGTCGTGGTGCCAGCCTCTCTTCGCAAAGATGTTCTCCAACTGTTGCACGGAGGCCATTGGGGTATTTCTCGGACTAAGTCCCTGGCCCGCAGGCACGTTTATTGGCCTGGCATTGATTCGGACATCGCCCATATGGTTGCTGCATGTGGCCAGTGTGCTCAACAACTGGCGGCACCTCGTACAATGCCCTCTCCGTGGCCTGATCCGGCTCAGCCATGGGAACGTGTGCACGCCGACTTTGTTGGCCCCTTCCTCGGTACTTATTGGCTACTGTTGATTGACGCCTTCTCGAAGTTTCCATTTGTTGTTAGATGTCCGTCGCCCACCACTGCGCTAGAAGGTCTTCCATCCACGATCGTCACGGACAATGGCCCTCAGTTCTCTTCGCAGGCCTTCCGTGATTTTTGTACTGGACAAGGGATTCATCATGTTACCGCACCTCCCTTCCATCCGCAATCGAATGGGGAAGTCGAGCGCCTTGTCCGCACTTTCAAATGCCAGATGAAAAAATTCCTTAGTGATTTTTCCACAGATGACGCCCTGCTGCAATTTCTGAGTTCTTATCGCTTCACGCCTCTGGGTGATCGCAGCCCTCTACTGCACCTGCTTCACCCTGTCAGGCCTTGTACTGTGTCCCCTATTGCGGGAAAATACTCGATGGGCGCCGACGTGTGGGCACGAGGGTATGGATCTCGCCCTAAATGGATTCCAGGGGTGGTCAAGGCTCTTCGCGGCCGCCGGCTTTGTGAAATCCGTACGGGCGACGGCACGGTTGTTCGCCATTACGACCAGATGCGCCCACGAGCGGTGGCCACGCCTGTGCCACCGCCCCATCCTTCGCCTCCACCAGCTCGAGACGCCAGTCCTGTCGCTGCTGCCGATCTACCGTCCGTGTTGATGCAGCCGCCGTCGCTGCCGCTTCCAAGTACTCCGGAACCGGCCCCAGTCGCGACGCCGCCTTCTCTGGGACCCATCTCGCTGGAGCACACTCCCAGGTCAATGACACCTATGGATGCTGCTCCGGAGTTTTCACCCATCATCTCATCCAGGAGGCACGTTCCACGCACGAGCTTCCGTCCTGGACATTTTCAACCATACTCCCGTGTCTCTGCACGGGATCTCCTCGGGGCCTCACAAGAGGCCATGGATGTCTCTGCGCTGTCCATGTCTCCAAAGAAGTGAGTGTTTATTTTTTTCAAGGGGGGAAAAGTGTTGTGATAGTGCCACGACATTTAACAGTGCCGCCACGACAGTGCGCACAAACGGCGATAGAGGTGCTCCGCAAATCGGATGAGCGCGGGAGCGCCACCTAGCTACGAATGGCACCGGCCGCAAGACACGGCACAGCAGTCGAATACGAGAGACAGAGTTGTAATCATGTGGTCAGCTATTGTTTCTAAGAGTGTGTGAAAATCCACGCAATTATTGTGATTAAAGGTTATAACAGTTCATCATTCCTGCAATGCTCTTGTGCAACAACATTCCATGCAGCTTTGCACTTATTAGTAGCCCCTTCAATGTATCTTTCGTATGCTGTTCTTTTTGCCATTCTAAGCTTAGTTCTGTAGGTTCTCTTACATTCAAGATACGCTTTGTACAATTCATCTTTCTGCTCCGTTCCATATTTAAGAGAATTTTTATACATGTGGTACAATGATAACATATTTTCCCTCACATTGGTAAGTTCATCTGTGTACCACTTAATGTTTTTCTTTTTAGGTCGACTTTTATGATTGATTTTTATAAGAGGAGAACAAGAATACCACAAATCTAAATAGATTTTAATGAAGTTCTCAAAAGCAGCTTCAGTCTTATTTATTCCCACTTGACAGTTATATACACAGTCCCAGTTAATATCTCTGAGTTTCTGAATGAACTGGTATACCAATTCTTCCTTCTGCCCTCTAACCCAAGTCACCTTTTCCTTAGCATTGGCACTAGTGTTGGAGGGGAGTCCTTCAGTTTTGTTCAGGTTGAGTGTGAGAAGTATTGGATCGTGGTCTGCAAATCCCCCACCTACAATACTGACAGTGTACAAATCCCTATCAAAGTTAACAATGATGTTATCTATACATGCTCCATCACGGGTGGCATTTCTATTGCTACAATATAGATTGAACATTCTGAGGAGGTTGAAAAAATACTTTGTGGCTTGCTCACAATCATTTCCCATTTCTATGTTGAAGTCCCCGCAGACAGCAATTTTTGATTTAGATTTTAACAACTTTTCCATTATTAATTCAAATTTCTCAAAGAAAACACATGTCACCCCTTGGTGATCTGTAGAGACTTACAATAATTAGGTTATGATCCACAAGATTTACACAGGTGAATTCCCATCCATTTCAGAACAGTATGGGCTAATATCAATTTTTCTGAATAGTGTACCCTCTTTGACAAAAATGCCTGCCCCCCCCCATTTTTTCCCCCTTCCCGACACTTCACATCTGCAGCAACATATCCCTGAGGAATAAAGCAATCTACCTCATTACTCCTCAGCCAGTGCTCTGATACACAAATAACATCTACTTTCTTATCAACGCAGAAATGCTCCAATTCCAACAATTTATTCCTAATGCTACATAAATTCACTTGCATCACAGTTAGTGTTTTGTTAATATGAGAAAGTTTTTTAGTCATATTCTGTGTCGTGTCCTGTTCTGTGTCCTGCTGAGGCTCCAAAAATCCTTGAGAAGCTTCTACATTTCGATTACTTTCACTATTATTATTTAGAGAAGGTTGTTTTGATTTTTCACCCCCTACAGACAGTATCAGTTTCCCTTATTTTTGATTATTTTACAGATATCAACGAGCATTTTACTAAAAGTCATTGAACCCAGTCTATTTAAATGAACACCGTCCCTACCCAGACATTTGTCACCCAGGAATTTGTTTGGGTCAACGAAAATCGCACCAAGTTCATCGCACTGTTCCCTAATGCCACTGTTTAAATTGTTTATGTATTACTCACCGATCTTCTTTGTAAAATTCCACTGATTACCAGTCTTGAGCCTGTATAAACAGTTTTGGCACAGTGAATTACGTTTCGTGTTTCATTTATTATTTCTTCCTGGCTGTTGCTTCGTAACGAATTTGTCCCTGCGTGTATTATAACAGCTTTGAAATTTGTCTTAGGACCACTATTATTTCTGGAGTTAGAATCATGCTTTTTGATATTCTTAAAATGTTTTGCGAGTTGTTGAGGTTGAATGCCAGGGCGAACATAAATATCACAGTTCGGAACTACCACATTTTTTAGTATGGAATTGCCAATAACGAGAAATTCCTTTTCATCAACCTGTTTTGATGAGACACCGGAATTTTCGAGTTTGTTCTTTTTCTTGTACGTAACTGTTTTCCAAATGTATTTGTTTACAGATTTTCCACTCCGTATGCCCTCTACGTCTTTTTTCACTGAAATTTGCGCAAGAGAATCATCCTTGTTTTGTATTGTACTTGACAAAGAATTTCCACATACACAAGACACTGTTTCACTTGTCAACTTTGCGTTTGCGTCTTTCAGAGATTTAATCTCCTTTTTCAGAGATCCAATATCACTTTGTAGTAATTTTATTATTTCATCTTTCAACTTTATCGTAGTTACAAGTTCGTCTGTTTCACACTGCAAACAGTCAGAGCAAGTCCATGCGAGATCGTCACTTATGAATTTTAGGTTCACTCTAGCGCACTTTTCATGATGCCAGTAGTTGCACTTTACAAAATAAGACTCCTTTCATAACACGTTTTTTACAATGTTTACACAATGAACTTTTGTTTTTACTCTTTCTGTACGCATGCAATGTGTCATTACACTGTTCACTCGGCGCCATCTTGTTAACATGGTAATAGTACTGAATATATTGGTAATATTAGACACTGATTGGTTGACAGGCCATAAAGTAACCTTACACTTCAATGTAGCAGTGTAACATTTCAGTAAGGTACAGGGGAAGATACTATGAAATTGTATTTCTATACAGTTACCATATTAATTCCGATATAACACTTATTGCGGGAGACTCAGCTAATTGAAGGTTTGACAATGTGGAACGGAACTGTATTGTAGAAGAAAATATAGAGAACATTAAGACTAATACAAGTAAATCTTTTGGATTTATATCACAGGAAAGAAAGATTTGCTTTGTTAAGCAAGCATTTAAGTATTTTTTTGCTGTGGCCAGGAATAATTAATGATGTATGTGTGTTAAAGATATTAGTGCAGATACCATTTTTTATAAAACCACACCCAATGCTAGTGGCAGCTAAAAGGTCATGATATTATCAGAATGTTAACATGGAATGTTATTGAAACACCTGATAGTTCTTACAATAGTCCTTTAGTTGTAGTTAAGAAATCAGACAGATCAGTATAACTGGTACTTGACACAATAACAGTGATCAGAGTAATTGAACACAAACAAGACACACTCCATATCATTGAGGAATTTCTAATTAGATTAACAGAACTGAAATACAAAAGTACTATGGACTTAATGGACTTGGTTATAGAAAAAAACTGCTACATGTGGAGGCATGAAAATATACTGCATTTCTTTTTGAAGGGAAATCTTATCACTTCAACATTTTTGAATAATGTTTCAGACTCAGTTTTTATTACCGCAGTGCATATGTGACTTGAGGGTCAAGATCATAATCAATGTAGATAATATGGTAGTATTATCTAAACTTGGTCAGAACATATCCAGGTCCTACCAGCTATTTTCAAAATTACATTCTCAGGGAATAACAGTCAAGCTCTCAAAGTCACAGTTTGGCAGAAGTGAGATAAAATTTCTTGAGGATGATAAAAAAACCCTAGGGATTGAACCAGCTCCTTGCACATTAGATGCAATTAGACACTACCCAGAACCATCAAACAAGAGACAACTTAAATTATATTTCTGTTTTGTTGGATTATATAGAAAATATATACAAGGCACCATATTAAATGCACCTCATTTGATGGCATTATTCAAACATAATTCATGTTGGAAATGGTCACAGGATTATAAACTAACGTTCAGTTTAATAAAGGAGAGTTTAGTATAAGCACCACTTCTAGTCCACCCATATTTCAATTTACCATTCCACTTAGCAATGGAAGTGTCAGATTATGGACGAGGATGCTATATTTATCAAGAGAAATATACAGAGTTAGTATTCAGCACTGCCACATAGCTTTTGCAAGCAGAATTTTGATCAACCATGAGATTATAGTATCACTGAAAAGGAAGCATTAACTGTGGTGTGCTCTTTGTATAAATTTTGTACCTTTTAATTGGACAAAAATGAATAGTGCATAGGGGCCATAGTACACTAAGTTAAACTTTTACAGCATTGTTCCTTCAAGACAGACAATGATGAACACTTTACTGTATCCCGTTATTCCTGTGGCTGTAGGGTGTATGGGATGCCATGGACTTTTCTGCTCCCCTGCCTAGAGGTTTGGCATACATCTTTGTCGCTTAGAATGTTGGTCTAAGGTAGTGACACTGTATTCTCTGAAATGAGCAACTATGAATGGTATAATTTCCAGACTGAGAGACAGTTACTTTACGAATTTAGGTAAGCCCTTAAGCTTATTATCATAAATGGCACTCAGTTCAGTGCTAAACAGTTCCAGGAATTTATGGCTTAGAAAAGTGGGAAACATATATAGATTTCAAAATACACCCGCAAACCATCCTGGATGAAAGAATTATGCGAGAAATGGTTACATTATATTGAACTTATTGTGCTGAGTTTGTTTCCCAAAATGATGTTCTTCATTTCAATGACTGCTTTACAGCCTGTTTCATGTGGATTCTTCCCATCAACACCAGCTTTTCTGAATTGCACAGATGGGAAATCTCCCTACAATATATCCTATGTTCCTGTAAGTCCTCTGACCTCAACCTTCATCAATCATCTTTCTACTGCTTTCCTTTTCAGCACACCACTCCCCCACCCCCTTCCCCCCTCTCTCCTTCCCTGCCTACCGTCTAACCTCCCAACTGCACCTAGCTGCCCCACCTTTTCTCCATCTAGTCCCTGCAAACTCCCACTAGCAGCACTTTACTATCCCCCACCCCTAACCTGCTATTCCTCCCCTGCCCTGCCCCAGCCTCCTCCTTATGCCCACCCAGTTGCCTCTCCCACATTGTGTTGCTGCTTGTAATCTGGTTTCAGCTGCTAAAGACTGTGGTCATGTGTGTGTGAGTTGTGTTTCGATGACATGTGTCTGTTTATTTTTGACAAGGGCCTTGTTGACAGAAATCTCATTTTGTGACAGTCTTTTTGTTGTGCCTATCTGCAACTCAGCACCTCTGCTGTATGATGAGTGGCAACTATCCTTTTCACAATAGTTACATTCCATCCTGGATCTTCTATTGTTTGTTTTGTCTTATGGCTTTTCTTCCATCCTTAACCCAGTGCTGTTTCCCTTTGTTACTATTTTCTAATGCATTACTATACTTACCCCCACTCCTTCTCTCTATTCCAGCTTGCACCTACAGTTTCACCTAAATACTTACCCACCCACAGACCTGCAACCCATATATATATATACTTCCACATGGGAAAAATATATTAAAAACAGATTCCAAGACTTACCAAGTGGGAAAAGCGCCGGTAGACAGGCACAATAAATAAAACACACAAACACACACACAAAATTTCTAGCTTTCGCAACCGACAGTTGCTTCTTCAGGAAAGAGGGAAGGAGAGGGAAAGACGAAAGGATGTGGTTTTTAAGGGAGAGGGTAAGGAGTCATTCCAATCCCGGGAGCGGAAAGACTTACCTTGGGGGAAAAAAGGACAGGTGTACACTCGCACTCGCACACACACACACACACACACACACACACACACACACACACACACACACACACACACACACACCCATCCGCACATACAGACACAAGCAGACATTTGCTTGTGTCTGTGTATGTGCGGATGGATATGTGTGTGTGCGAGTGTACACCTGTCTGCTTGTGTCTGTGTATGTGCGGATGGATATGTGTGTGTATGTGTGCGAGTGTACACCTGTCTTTTTTCCCCCAAGGTAAGTCTTTCCGCTCCCGGGATTGGAATGAATCCTTACCCTCTCCCTTAAAACCCACATCCTTTCGTCTTTCCCTCTCCTTCCCTCTTTCCTGAAGAAGCAACCGTTGGTTGCGAAAGCTAGAAATTCTGTGTGTGTGTTTTATTTATTGTGCCTGTCTACCGGCACTTTCCTGCTTGGTAAGTCTTGGAGTCTTTGTTTTTTATATATTTCTTTGATCTCATTCTGCACCTAGCTGCCCCACCTTCTCTCCATCTTGTCCCTGCAAGCTCCCACTAGCAGCACTTTACTGCTGCTCTGTTTCATCCTTTTTGTGATTTTGCCATGTATTTGGTTGTATGTTTGCAATCTTTTTCAGATGTAATACTACATTATTTACATATTTTTTCACGTTTTTCCACCACCATGGATCCTTGCTCCTTCATTCTATGTCAATACAGAATAGTTTCCTTATCCCTAGTCAGAACCCCCCCCAGGGGGCTCGCGGTCCTTTCGTGAGTACGTGCGTGGCGAGCACGGGGCCCCGAGCTATTGCAGCCTTCCTTCTTTTTCCGGGCTGCATTTCCTTTCCCTTCCCCTCCTTTCCTGTCCTTCATCCTTCCCTCCGACCTCTCCTCTCCCTCTCTTGGTGTCCCTACTTATGGTGTCCCTCCTTATGTTGGCCCTGCTATTCTCCTGGTTCTGCTGACCTTGCAATTCGGCCTTGTTCTGTAATTCCTTCATCCTTTTGGTATTCTCTGGTCCCCTCTGGGGTTTGACCTCCATCACTAAATTTTCTTCCGTAGTGTGAGCCATTTGGGGAAGAGCACCTTACCTAGTGTCTCCGGCGTGTGCCATCATCATTGATTCCATCGTTTCCTTTACGTCGTTGTTTGACGCTAGGGTCCATAGCCAGCACGGTAGCCAGCCCGTGTGGTGGGGTCGCTATGTACCCTTTTGGTTGAGCCCCCTGAAAACACAGGGATCACACGTCTGATACCTGAGCTGTGACCTCCTCATGTAAGCCTAGGAGTGGTTGCTTGTCGTCCTGGAGCATCGGAACTCCCAGCAATGGCCGCCGTGCCAGACGGCCCTTGCTGTGGCTGGGTGGCGCCCATGAGGAGAGCCCCTGATCGGAGTGGGTGGTATCAGGGCGGACACTATGCTCATGAAATGCATAAGAGTCCACAACTCTGGCCGTTCTCTGGCCGTCTCTTTGACTGGAAAAGATTCTTCACGTGCTGCTTCCTCTGCCCCTTCCGCCTTCCCTTCCGTGGCTGGGAGGAGGGCCAGGCTCGTCGGCTGGGGGCGAAACCTTTCCCTCGCTATCTGGTTTGCGCCAGAACTGATGGGGATACTTTTACTCATACGAAACCTATGTTTTTTGTTGAACACATCGAAGACAAGTTTGGCGAGGTGGACTCTATCAGCAAGATGCGGTCTGGGTCGCTGTTGATTAAAACCGCTTCAGCTACCCAGTCTGCAGCTCTCCGTGCCTGTACCCATCTTGGTACGATTCCTGTGTCAATTACCCCACACCAGTCCTTGAACATGGGGCAAGGTGTAATTTTCCATAGAGACCTCCTCCTTCAATCTGATGAGGAACTTCGGGACAATCTAAGCCGGCGGGGGGTTCACTTTGTTCGGCGGGTTCAGAGGGGTCCGAAGGACAACCGCGTTGACACTGGTGCCTTTATCTTGGCCTTTGAAGGGGACACCCTCCCTGAGGTCAAGATTATGGTCTATCGGTGTGACGTGAAGCCATACATCCCACCACCTATGCGATGTTTCAAGTGTTTGCGTTTTGGCCACATGTCTTCGCGCTGTTCGCAGGCCCCCCTCTGTGGTGACTGTGGACATCCATTCCATCGCTCTTGTGCAACGCAGCTAGCTCTTTATTCGCACGAAGTAATGGCCGCTATCGACAGGGGATCTCAAGTTGATTCCGTATTTCTAGATTTCCGGAAAGCTTTTGACACCGTTCCTCACAAGCGACTTCTAATCAAGCTGCGGAGCTATGGGGTATCGTCTCAGTTGTGCGACTGGATTCGTGATTTCCTGTCAGGAAGGTCGCAGTTCGTAGTAATAGACGGCAAATCATCGAGTAAAACTGAAGTGATATCAGGTGTTCCCCAGGGAAGCGTCCTGGGACCTCTACTGTTCCTGATCTATATAAATGACCTGGGTGACAATCTGAGCAGTTCTCTTAGGTTGTTCGCAGATGATGCTGTAATTTACCGTCTAGTAAGGTCATCCGAAGACCAGTATCAGCTGCAAAGCGATTTAGAAAAGATTGCTGTATGGTGTGTCAGGTGGCAGTTGACGCTAAATAACGAAAAGTGTGAGATGATCCACATGAGTTCCAAAAGAAATCCGTTGGAATTCGATTACTCGATAAATAGTACAATTCTCAAGGCTGTCAATTCAACTAAGTACCTGGGTGTTAAAATTACAAACAACTTCAGTTGGAAGGACCACATAGATAATATTGTCGGGAAGGCGAGCCAAAGGTTGCGTTTCATTGGCAGGACACTTAGAAGATGCAACAAGTCCACTAAAGAGACAGCTTACACTACACTCGTTCGTCCTCTGTTAGAATATTGCTGCGCGGTGTGGGATCCTTACCAGGTGGGATTGACGGAGGACATCGAGAGGGTGCAAAGAAGGGCAGCTCGTTTTGTATTATCGCATTATAGGGGAGAGAGTGTGGCAGATATGATACACGAGTTGGGATGGAAGTCATTACAGCATAGACGTTTTTCGTCGCGGCGAGACCTTTTTACGAAATTTCAGTCACCAACTTTCTCTTCCGAATGCGAAAATATTTTGTTGAGCCCAACCTACATAGGTAGGAATGATCATCAAAATAAAATAAGAGAAATCAGAGCTCGAACAGAAAGGTTTAGGTGTTCGTTTTTCCCGCTCGCTGTTCGGGAGTGGAATAGTAGAGAGATAGTATGATTGTGGTTCGATGAACCCTCTGCCAAGCACTTAAATGTGAATTGCAGAGTAGTCATGTAGATGTAGATGAAGTTCCTGTGTTCCCCCTCCTGTGTGCGTAAATTGTCGTGGGAATCATTCTTCACGGTCACTGGATTGCCCAGTGTATCAGAAAGAGAAAAAGATACAGGAGTATAAGACTCTTGATCGTCTCACCTATACCGAGGCCCGTAAAAAGTATACACGCCTTCATCCAGTGACCCTGACAACTAGTTATGCTTCAGTAGTATCTTCACCCCCTCCTCCTCATTCCTTACCCCAGTCCCGAACCCCTTTCCTCCCCCCTCCCCCTGCGGTTCCCACACCATCCCCTCAGGGCACAGCTTCCTCTCCCCGGCTGGAGAAGTGTCCTGCTTCTTCGGTGTCTGCCGGTCATGGGCGCCCCTCGCGGGATCCCCCTTCCCGGCACCTTCCAGGCCAAAGGTCTGCTGGCACGCGGCCACCACGAGAACCACGGTCTGCGGGCCCCCAGATCGCCCGCTCTCTTTCTGTTCCCGATCTTGCTGTGGCTGGCTCCATTTTGTTGCACAGCCCTCCACGATCCCAAACAGAAAGAAAGAAGCAGCACAAGTCCCGGGACAAGGAGTCTCTGGTGTCGCCAGAGGTCTCGTCCCCATCTTCACAACCTGACTCTGACCTGTTATTCATGGATGTCGCCCCCTCCTTGTCGGTGACGGGTGGTGACCCACCGGCATGACTGACATTAGCCTGTTCACCCCCCAATTGACTCATCGTTCTTTGGCTATCCAATGGAACTGTAATGGCTATTACCGTCACCTACCGGAGTTGCAATCCCTTCTTTCGTTTTACTCTGCGGCTTGTGTGGTTCTACAAGAAACTCATTTTACTGGTGGTCACTCACCAACCCTCTGTGGCTTCCGTGCTTTCTGTCGAAATCGTGTCGGCCCCCTACGGGCGTCTGGCGGAGTTTGCACGTTGGTCCGAACGGACATTGCCAGCACGTGGATTCCTCTCCAAACTACATTGGAAGCAGTTGCTGTTAGGATCCACCTGGACTCTGGGGTCACAATTTGCAATCTGTATCTCCCTCCTGACAGAACTCCTACACCTGCCTCCTTAAGTGCCCTCCTTCAGCAACTTCCTCCTCCCTTCCTTATACTTGGCGATTTTAATGCACATCATCCCTTGTGGGGCAGTGCATTTCCATCTAGTCGGGGTCATCTCATTGACCAGTTTATTACCGACCACGACTTGTGCCTTCTTAACGATGGCTCCCCTACCCATTTCAGTGCCGGTCATGGTAGCTTTTCTGCCATTGATCTTTCTCTCTCTTCTCCCTCCCTCCTCCCTTCCCTACAATGGTCACTGCACGACGACCTTTGCGATAGTGACCACTTCCCGTTGATTCTCTCGCTCCCTTCCTGCTCCCCTATGGACAGATCACCTCGTTGGTCCTTCAAACGTGCCAATTGGCCTCTGTATACTGCACAGGTCGTTTTTTCTCCCTCATTGTCGGATGGTATTGATGATGTCATACGTGACATGTCTGACGCGATTGTTCACGCTGCTAGCCTTGCTATCCCGCGCTCATCTGGACCATTTCGCCGCCGGCAGGTCCCTTGGTGGAGTTCGGACATTGCCGTTGCCATCCGTGATCGCCGTCGAGCTTTGCAACACCTTAAGAGGCATCCATCCGTTGCCAATCTTATTACCTTTAAACACCTTCGCGCAAAAGCCCGTTACTTAATCAAACGGAGCAAACGGATGTGTTGGGAATGCTTTGTTTCTTCCCTCGGTTCTGCTGTCCCTCTGTCGCGGGTATGGGCTACACTTCGCTCTCTCCAAGGTTGCCATCGGCAGTCTACCCTCCCGGGTCTTCACCTCCCGGATGGCCTTTGCACGGACCCGTTGATTCTCGCGGAACACCTTGCGACCCATTTTGCAACAGCATCGGCATCAGCCTCCTATCCGGCTGCTTTCCTTCCCCAGAAACAGCGGGCCGAAGCTTCCGCCTTATGTTTTACCCCCAGCCAGTCAGAATCATACAACGACGCTTTTACTGAATGGGAACTTCTTTCCGCACTCTCCTCTTCTCATGATACGGCCCCTGGCCCAGACTCCATTCATAACCAACTGCTTCAACATCTCAGTGCTCCACAACAGCGACATCTTCTCTGGGTATTTAACCGTATTTGGCTCCAGGGTGACTTCCCTTCTCAATGGAGGGATAGCATCGTGGTTCCCGTCATTAAGCCCGGTAAGAACCCCCTGTTCGTCGACAGCTATCGGCCAATTAGTCTGACGAACGTTGTTTGTAAGTTACTTGAACGGATGGTAGCCCGTCGGCTCACTTGGGTCCTCGAATCTCGGCGTCTGTTGTCCCCTTACCAGTGTGGCTTCCGAGAGGGACGGTCTCCGATCGATCATTTACTTCGCTTGGAATCCGCAGTTCGGCAGGCCTTTTCCCAGCGCCGCCATTTGGTTGCTGTATTTTTCGACCTTCGCAAGGCCTATGATACGGCTTGGCGCCATCATATCTTACTTACTTCATGAGTGGGGTCTTCGGGGCCCACTCCCGATTTTTATCCGCCAGTTCTTGTTTCATCGTTCGTTTAGGGTTAGGGTTGGTACAGTTTTAAGTTCTCCGCGAACCCAGGAGAATGGCATCCCTCAGGGTTCCGTATTGAGTGTACTTCTGTTCCTCATTGCTATAGATGGACTTGTGGCCTCCGCCGGTCCTTTGGTCACTCCTGCTCTGTATGTGGATGATTTCTGCATTTGGGTTAGTTCCTCTTCGATGGCCGCTGCAGAGCGGCAGCTCCAGGGTGCTATACAGCGTGCCTCTGCATGGACCATCTCACACGGATTTCAGTTTTCTCCTTTAAAATCGCGAGTGGTCCACTTTTGTCGCCGTGTGACAGTCCACCCCGATCCAGAGCTCTATCTCAATGCACAACGATTACCTGTGGTCCCACAGTTTCGTTTCCTTGGCCTTCTTTTCGACAACAAGCTCACTTGGCTGCCTCATATCAGACGCCTGAAGATAGGATGTTTCCGTAAACTAAACGTCCTTCGCTTCCTTGCCCACACCTGTTTGGGGTGCTGACCGTTCCACTCTCCTCCACCTTTATTGGGCCTTAGTGTTGTCTCGCTTGGACTATGGTTGTCAAGTTTACGGTTCAGCTGCCCCTTCTACATTGCGCCTCTTGGATCCGGTCCACCATCGTGGTATCCGTTTGGCCATCGGTGCCTTCCCGACTCAACCTGTTGATAGTCTCCTGGTTGAGGCTGGGATCCCCCCCCTTTCCGTTCGGCGCTCCCAGCTTCTGGTTTCGTATGCAATCGCTGTCCGTTCCTCTCTCACTCATCCTTCCTATTCTATCCTGTTCCCTGCCCAAGGAAGTCGCCCACCTGACTCCCGCCCTCGGGCGGGTTTACCGGTTGGGCTCCGCCTAGCGTCTCTTCGCCGTGATTTTCAGCTTCCTTCCTTTTCCTGTATCCCACGTTCCCTCCCCAACACACCTCCTTGGTTAGTTCCTCGGCCCCGAGTTCGGATGGATCTCTGCCGAGGTCCGAAAGATTCCGTTCCCCCGATGGTGTTCCGTTGTTTTTTCTGCCGAATTTTATCTGAGTTTCGGGATGCTGTTGTTTTTTACACTGATGGCTCTAAATCTGCTGATCGTGTGGGCTATGCCTTCACCTCCTCTGTAGGCATGGAAAATCATCTCCTGCCAAATGCATGTGGGGTGTTCACTGCGGAATTGATGGCGGTCTCCCGGGCCCTGGCCTTTATTAAACAGTCCAAGCTCAATCGCGTTTTGTTATGTACAGACTCAATGAGTGGCCTTCAGGCACTTGACCAGTGTTTCTCCCGTCATCCCTTGGTCTCCTCCATCCATGACCATCTCGCTGATCTCCACCATGCTGCTTGTTCTGTTAGCTTCCTTTGGGTCCCTGGCCATGTGGGCATCCAAGGAAATGAGCTTGCTGATCGTTTGGCTGGGGGAGCAGTCACTTACCCCCCATTCCCTGTCACCCCTCCTGTGGCGGATTTACGGCTTCATCTCAAATCCCACTTTGCGCAATCATGGGCCACATCCTGGGAGGCTACCTCCTTGTCTAATAAACTTCGTGCGATTAAGGTGACACCTGTCCCATGGCGTTCTTCCTTACGCCTCTCGCGAAAGGACTCAACCACCCTCTGTCGTCTTCGCATCGGCCATACCAGGCTGACCCATGGTTTTCTTTTGCGTGGTGAGCCACCCACACTTTGTGGTTGTGGAGCTTTCCAGTCAGTGGCCCACATTTTGGTGGAATGCCCCCTTCTTTTAGCTCTGCGTACTAAGTACAGACTTCCCTGCACTTTACCCTTAATATTAGCAGACGATTCCCGGATGGTTGAACTGGTTCTCAGTTTCCTCCGTGAAAGTGGTTTTGATTCTCAGTTTTAAGGATTTTCATCTCCCTCTGGAGTAGGGGCAGGGCGGTGAGGGTTGGGATGTCTCCCACTGTAGGCTGTGCTTGGAGATTCCTGACTCCCCTCCCTGGCCATGTTCCTTCTTTTTTCCCTTTTACTGTTTTTATCGCCTTTTAGGTTTGTTTAATCCCTTTTACAATCCGTCCTTTTACACTCTGGCGGTTGAACGCTTTTAAATAGCATGTGGTCTTGCTTGTACTGCATCACAGGTGGGATATTTCCTTTCTTGAGGTTGCCCATTTACTGACTTCCGTTTTTATCATTGACGACACAACTGCACTTTTTTAGCCTTTAGCCTTTTACCTTTTACCTTTTATCGTTTTTGACTCTTCTGAGCTGTCCCCGTCGGAACTGACTGCCTTTGTAACAAGGGACTGATGACCTTGCTGTTTGGTCCCTTCAACCCCAATCAACCAACCAACCAACCTAGTCAGAACCCAGCCCACAAACTGCTCCTGCGTTGTTGCTTGGGTCATGGAATCCTTACCATCAAATTACCCATATCCGGCTGCCACCCTTCCTTCCAAAATGAGCTCCATTTGTCCAGATTCCGCCAATCCTAAGCCCTCACCAACATAGTCCTGCAAAACCATATCAATCAAGTCCAAAGCTCCTTGCAGTGCCTTCCCTCCATTGGTAAAATTCTCCTGCTATGCAATCCCAAATTCTTGAATCACATAACACACACTGAAACTCTTGCCCTCCAGGAAATAGAGCAATATGCACAATGTTGCCTCAGAAAACTTTCCACTCTGTTCACTTCCTATTCCCGCATTGGACTGCCGCTGTCCACCACCTCTACAACAACCTCCAAACCTCCCCCATCTCCCCTCATAGCTGACAAACCCTGTCAAGCAGACATACTACATTTTCCCCACCCTCCAAAATTCCCTCCCACCACTATACAGAATCCAGAACCTAAAAGACCCATAACACAGTTATGAACCTTTCCTCCAGCAGCCTTAGCCCCACAGAAATATCACTCCTTTCCAAATGCCTCACCTTCCGCTCCACTACTAAATTTAGTCATGCATGACTTGTTAAAGACCTTCTCTCCTTCTCCCAGTCCTTACAGTGGAAACACTTTTTTGCCACCAACCCTACAAATAAGAATCAACCTAAGACCAATGTTGAACCCTACTTTACTCAATTCACTCCTCCATCCAACTGTAGTACACCCCCACTGCCCCCCAAATCACCTCCTGTTAACCTTCTAGAATTTCTTGACACAAACCTTGCCTCACCGTATTTCCCCAAATCCCTTAACATGCAAACTAATCTTACATCTACAGAAAGAACTGCAATTACCACCTAAAAAATGATCCTGTCCTTATAATCCTACCTGCTGACAAAGACTCCACCACTGTTGTTCTGAACCACAAGGATTACCTGACAAATGGACTCCGCCAGCTGTCAGTTTCATCCACATACAAACCCTGCCACAGTGACCCTGTTCCAGAGATCCAGCAGGATCTCTAGTCCCTCCTCAAATTCTTAGGTCCATTCCAGAACCTCTCCTCAGAGTTCATCACTCTCCTCACCCTTACCACCCCCTGCACTCCTACCGTCTACAGGTTTGCAAAAATCCATAAACCCAACCACCCAGTTTGCCCCATTGTGGCTGGTTACTGGGCTTCTACTGAGAGAATCTCTGTTCTCATAGACCAACACCTTCAGCCTATTACCCGCAATCTGTCCCCCTACATAAAAGGTACTAACCATTTCCTTCACCGACTCTCCAGAGTTCCTGTCCCTTGACCACATGATGCCCTGCTTGTCACTATTGATACCAACTTTCTTTACACTAATATCCCAAATGCCCATGGCCTGACTGCTACTGAACACTACCTTTAACAGCGCGCAATGAATTCCACACCAACAACCGCATTTCTAGTCGCCAGGGTGAACTATATCATCAAGCATAATTACTTCTCCACTGAAGGCATTAACTACAAACAAATCCAGAATATGACTATGAACACTCACATGGCACCATCCTATGCCAACCTATTCACGGTCATCTAGAGGAATCCTTCCTAAACGCCCAGAATCTGTAATACCACAACCCTTTTTGGGATCCTGCAATCTTTTCCAGTCTCATCCCCACTCTCCCAAAGAGGGTACAAGTGTTATATAAATAATTTGCACCAATTTAAACTGCTGCTTACATTTTGTCTTTTCTGGTTATCTGGATTTGAATACAATGAAGATTTTTTTGCAGCAAATTAGCAATTTCACTAATTTAAGCTACTGTTTTGTCGTTTACATAGGACCTCACCAATATGCAGAATGAAGGAAACATGTTGGATTTAAAGTTGATGTGCCATCACAATTTGGACATCATACAAACTTCAGGCACATATTGCTATCATAATTATGGAGTAATTAATTATTTAAGTTCTGATATTTCTAGTCATCAAAAGACAGATATTTTTATGTATTCAAGCTAAAAACAAATTGTATCCCTAATAGAAATATGGCATGATTATTTTTCAGTCAGAATTAGGCATACTCATGTTTTAATTGGTGTTATTTAATGAAATTGGAATTACAACTATATAGAAATGTAAAATTTTACTCATACAAAATTTAATTGATTGAATCTAGGCCTTTTATTCAATAAAACTAAGCCCTCTGGTCATATGAAAATGATATGGTGATTATCCTTTACGTAAGTAAAATGATTTATGTAAATTAACAACATATATTGTGGCAATGATAAAAAATTTAATTTATTTTCTTAATAGAAACAGATTCTTTCCTGTATTTGTACGAAATTATTCACTTTTAATTCACGTAAATATCTATGCAATTTGGGAAGATGTATGTAAAAGTTTTAATTGTTAAATATGCAAATTTAAAATGTAACAATGTCAGCTATTGTTTAAAATCATATAAATAGACAATTTGTATACCGCCATAATTTAGTGCAGTTTGAGGTAAGTCTTAGGTCAGTCATGAGACAGTTTTAAGTCAATTTTACTCACGTCGTTCGCCACCAAACATCTTGAATGCGAAATAAAACTGTTTATGAGTACAAATTCCTGGAGCTTATTTCTACTATTGCACTATTCCTGAGTGGCAATGCAATAACATCAAGATGAACCTGTGGCATCATTAAGAAGCAGCATCCCGGACTGCTCAAGACACGTATTATTTATTTGGTGGAGGATATCCATAATATGATGTGGTATTCTGATTTTCTTGTGTTAAGCAACGATACACATCCCAAACTTCACCACACAAAATCATTTTCTATTAGAACATGATGAAAGGAGCTGGGATGTGTATAAAATGCGTCATATGCTAATGGTTATTAAGTTTCAGGCAGAATAATTGTTCACAAAATACTGTGCCATATACCAGTATTTTGCTGTACAAAGAAACAAGGACCTGTATGGAAAAAGTGGACATGTATGTCAATGGACCAACACCAACAGCCAGCAGCATGGAGTACCAAAATATTATTTTTGTAACAGAGTAGTGAAACAGTGGACTGTTAGGAAGAGAAATTGCATGTTAAAGTCAGGCAAAAATAATTGCATGTGACATACTTTGAAAATATAATAGGACAGATAGTTTTCGGAAGTGGTTTTTTTTTTATTTATTTATTTATTTATTTATTTTTTTTTTTTTTTACATCTTGTCAAGTTGTGCAAAATTAGTTAAAATGAGTAGAAACAATACATTTTCAGTACGTGACCAAGATGGAATGATAACAAGATTGGGTTGGCAGCTGCATCTATTAACACCAAATCTGAACACTCAAAGCCATGAGAATTCATTAAGTAGTTTAGTTTCACCTTTCCATGGATTTCAACAATCAGAAGAAATACTAGAAAAAATTTCAAAGATACACCACTCATGCCCATAAATTAAGGATAATGCTGATACACAGTGAAACAACGCTCTGGTGGGCAGTTTGCGGGTTCAAATCACCTTGGGGTATGACCATGTGGCGCATCTGACCTGCGGTCATCGATTGGTGGCGCTGGCAGCAGCCCACATACGCAGAGGTGTTTTGGTGCATGTCAGAGTACAGTGCAGCGAGTAAGTGTGCAGACATTTTCAGATGTGCTAATGGTGACTGTGTGTTGAAATTGGCTCAAAGAACACATACTGATGACGTTTTGAGGGTTAGAATACTAGGGCGATTGGAGACTGGACAAACACAGCATGTCGTAGCAAGGGCCCTCCGTGTGCCACAAAGTGTGATCTCAAGATTATGGCAACGATTCCAGCAGACAGGAAACGTGTCCAGGCACTACAGTACAGGACAACCACAGTGTACAACACCACAAGAAGACCAATATCTCACCATGAGTGCCACGGAGTACTGCAGGTAGCCTTGCTCGGGACCTTACCGCAGCCACTGGGATGGTTGTCTCCAGACACACAGTCTACAGACAACTGAACAGACATGGGTTATTCACCCGGAGACCTGCAAGGTACATTCCACTGACCCCTGGTCACAAGAGCCCGTAAAGCCTGGTGTCAAGAACACAGTGCATGGTCACTGGAACAGTTGTACCAGGTTATGTTCATGGATGAGTCCAGGTATAGTCTGAACAGTGATTCTCACCGGGTTTTCATCTGAAGTGAACCAGGAACCAGATACCAACCCCTTAATGTCCTTGAAAGGGACATGTATGGAGGTCGCGGTTTGATGGTGTGGGGTGGGATTATGATTGGTGCACATACACCCCTGCATGTCTTTGACAGAGGAACTGTAATAGATGAGGTGTATCAGGACACCATTTTGCACCAGTATGTCTGCCTTTCCACTTTCCAGGGGTGCAGTGGGTCCCACCTTCCTCCTGATGGATGATAACACACGGCCCCACTGAGCTGCCATCGTGGAGGAATGCCTTGAAACATCTACATCTACATCCATACTCCGCAAGCCACCTGACGGTGTGTGGCGGAGGGTATCCTGAGTACCTCTATCGGTTCTCCCTTCTATTCCAGTCTCGTATTGTACGTGGAAAGAAGGATTGTCGGTATGCTTCTGTGTGGGCTCTAATCTCTCTGATTTTATCCTCATGGTCTCTTCGCGAGATATACGTAGGAGGGAGCAATATACTGCTTGACTCTTTGGTGAAGGTATGTTCTCGAAACTTTAACAAAAGCCCGTACCGAGCTACTGAGAGTCTCTCCTGCAGAGACTTCCACTGGAGTTTATATATTATCTCCGTAACGCTTTCGCGATTACTAAATGATCCTGTAACGAAGCGCGCTGCTCTCCGTTGGATCTTCTCTCTCTCTTCTATCAACCCTATCTGGTGCGGATCCCACACTGCTGAGCAGTATTCAAGCAGTGGGCGAACAAGCGTACTGTAACCTACTTCCTTTGTTGTCGGATTGCATTTCCTTAGTATTCTTCCAATTAATCTCAGTCTGGCATCTGCTTTACCGACGATCAACTTTATATGATCATTCCATTTTAAACCACTCCTAATGTGTACTCCCAGATAATTTATGGAATTAACTGCTTCCAGTTGCTGTCCTGCTATTTTGTAGCTAAATGATAAGGGACCTATCTTTCTATGTATTCGCACCACATTACACTTGTCTACATTGAGATTCAATTGCCATTCCGTGCACCATGCGTCAATTCGCTGCAGATCCTCCTGCGTTTCAGTACAATCTTCCATTGTTTGCAACCTCTCGATACACCACAGCATCATCTGCAAAAAGCCTCAGTGAACTTCCGATGTCATCCACCAGGTCATTTATGTATATTGTGAATAGCAACGGTCCTATGACACTCCCCTGCGGCACACCTGAAATCACTCTTACTTCGGAAGACTTCTCTTCATTGAGAATGACATGCTGCGTTCTGTTATCTAGGAACTCCTCAATCCAATCACACAATTGATCTGATAGTCCGTATGCTCTTACTTTGTTCATTAAACGACTGTAGGGAATTGAGTCAAACGTTTTGCGGAAGTCAAGAAACACGGCATCCACCTGTGAACCCGTGTCTAAGGCCCTCTGAGTCTCATGGACGAATAGCGCGAGCTGGGTTTCACACGACCGTCTTTTTCGAAACCCATGCTGATTCCTACAGAGTAGATTTCTAGTCTCCAGAAAAGACATTATACTCGAACATAATACGTGTTCCAAAATTCTACAACTGATCGACGTTAGAGATATAGGTCTATAGTTGTGCACATCTGTTCGACGTCCCTTCTTGAAAAAGGGGATGACCTGTGCCCTTTTCCAATCCTTTGGAACGCTACGCTCTTCTAGAGACCTACGGTACACTGCTGCAAGAAGGGGGGCAAGTTCCTTCGCGTACTCTTTGTAAAATCGAACTGGTATCCCATCAGGACCAGCGGCCTTTCCTCTTTTGAGCGATTTTAATTGTTTCTCTATCCCTCTGTCGTCTATTTCGATATCTACCATTTTGTCAACTGTGCGACAATCTAGAGAAGGAAGCACAGTGCAGTCTTCCTCTGTGAAACAGCTTTGGAAGAAGACATTTAGTATTTCGGCCTTTAGTCTGTCATCCTCTGTTTCAGTACCATTTTGGTCACAGAGTGTCTGGACATTTTGTTTTGATTCACCTACCGCTTTGACATAGGACCAAAATTTCTTAGGATTTTCTGCCAAGTCAGTTTATAGAACTTTACTTTCGAATTCATTGAAAGCCTCTCGCGTAATTTTTGTTTGTCTGCAAGGCTTTGGCTATGTTTATGTTTGCTGTGAAGTTCCCTTTGCTTCCGCAGCAGTTTTCTAACTCGGTTGTTAGATATCAGGCAAATGGATAGACCTGCCTGTTCTCCAGACCTAAACCCCATCGAGCACATCTGGGGTGCTCTCAGTCAACGTATCACTGCACGTCTTCAAACCCCTATGACACTTCAGGAGCTCCGACAGGCACTGATGCAAGAATGGAAGGCTATACCCTAACAGCTGATCGACCACCTGATCCAGAGTATGCCAATCCATTGTGCAGCCTGTGTATATGTGCATGGTGATCAT
Organism: Schistocerca gregaria; assembly: GCF_023897955.1. Lineage (NCBI taxonomy): Eukaryota > Metazoa > Arthropoda > Insecta > Orthoptera > Acrididae > Schistocerca > Schistocerca gregaria. Next base: position 291,181,674 of record NC_064921.1, on the reverse strand, counting down.
ATCCCATACTGATGTTTGGGTACATGCGCAGGGAACAATGGCATTTTGTAGTACATGTGTTTTGGGACGGTTTTCTCAACTTATGACGAATACCGTGGACTTACAGATCTGTGTCGTGTGTGCCTATGCTATTAGCACCAGTTTTGTGTAGTGCCACGGTGTGTGGCACCACATTCTGCAATTATCCTTAATTTATGAGCATGAGTGTAGATAGTAAACTGTGGAGCAAAATAAAAAAATAGAGGACACCAAAAATAATTGTAGAAAAATAGACAATATTCTCGTAAAAATGGACCAGAAACTAGAAGCAATTAGGGAAGATGTTAATAAGGCAAATAGACAAATAAGCAGTGTAAATGAAAGAGTAGACAATGTAGAATATGAAGTGGATTGTTCGAAGAAATTTGCTGTTACTGAATTACAACTAGTTAGACAGATGTGTTGACATAATTGACGAATGAGTAAAAAGAACAGAAAACATTGTCACTGACAAACTTTACAGACAAAAATCAGAGTTGCATAACATACAAACTTATATTGAAACTGAAAATAATTTCTTTGACAAGAAACTAAAATTAAATTATATACTTGTTTCAGAACAAATTTATTCAGTAAATTTCAGCAAAGCGAATGAAGTATCAAATAATCTTCAAAGAGTCAACTCTAAAGTTGGAAATCTAGAGACTAATATGTTTAATAGTATATACTGTGGTAATAACATGTTTCAAAACAATTGCAATAATGTTAATATGAAAATTTTTCTGGGTGATTTTAAACTACACTCTGATTATTTGTACCAGTGCAAGGACAGCTTTGGACCGGTCATGCCAGAACATATGAAAGTGTAATTTGCTAAATGATATTTAGATGGCAAAGCATTATCCTGGGCTAACCAACATGTTAACCCAGAAATGACATTTGCAGAGTTAGAAAAATTACTTTTTTTAAACAAATTTTGGTCAGAAACTAAGCAGACACAAATAAAATCAAAATTTTTGAATTGAAATAGATTTTGCAAGGGGGAAATGAGAATTCAAGAATTTTGTGAAAAGCAGGTTAGGACATTAGCATACTTAGATAAGCCACTTGACGAATTAATCCAAACTGACGCACTGAAGCCGCATTTACCTGCCATGTTCAATGGAGTCTTGTGTACAGACCAGACGACACTATTGAGGAATTTTTGAAATATGTAGACAAATTAGATTGTGCTTGGGAGAACAATTTTCAGAATTGGGGGGGGGGGGGGGGGGGCAGGGGGTGTCACCAAAACACCACCAGAATACCAACAGGAACAATAATAACAGATATGATGGTAACAGAAGTAGTAATAATTTTGGTAACAACTATCACAACCAGAGTAATAATAATAATAGGAATGATCAGGGCAGAGGTAATCAAAGGAGAAATGGTAACAGATCTTATGAAAATACAAGGGCTATCCACAAAGTACATTATGTTTTGGAATCAAAAATAAATAAAGTATTGGAATTTTTTTATTGTATACAGATGAAAGCCACACTTAAAAACTACTTTTCTACATAGTTGTCATTTAAATTAAGGCACTTATCGTAGCAATGGACGAGCTTGGAAATTCCTTCTTCGTAAAATTCGGCCGCCTGCGTCTTCAACCACGTGGTTACCTCTTCTTGAAGCTGTGCATCGCCATCAAAATGCTGCATAGCCAACCACTTCTTCATTGCTGGGAATATGTGGAAGTCGCTCGGTGGCAGGTCAGGACTGTACGGCGGATGAGGAAACAACTCCCACTTAAAAGATTCGAGAACTTCACGAGTGGCATTTGCCGTGTGGGCCCGGGCGTTGTCGTGAATCAGCAAGATCTTTGAGCCCAACTTTCCCCTGCACTTGTTTTGTATTGCTCTTCTGAGGTTGTGCAGAGTTTGGCAATACCTTTGAGAGTTTATTGTAGTGCCTCTTTCCAGGAAATCCACAAAAATCACACCTTTTCTGTCCCAAAAGACAGTCGCCACGTGGTTGAAGGTGCAGGTGGCCGAATTTTATGATGAAGGAATTTCCAAGCTCGTCCATCACTACGATAAGTGCCTTAATTTAAATGGCAACTATGTAGAAAAGTAGTATTTAAGTGTGGCTTTCATCTGTATATAATAAAAAAATTCCAATACTTTATTTTTAATTCCAAAACATAATGTACTTTGTGGATAGCCCTCGTAATAATCAGGAAAATAGGTAAGCACCTCACTGTGAGCCTGTCAGTTCGAAGTGAAGAACAGTTACAGAAATCAGGCTAGAGGTAGCAGAGGAAGGCAAAGCTCAGGTCAGACACCAAATAGACACAAGAATTACTAGATAAACTGAGTTGATTATGATAAAGAATTCTGGGACTTCATGTTGACGGAAATGGGTGAAGATACTAGTAAAGTAGAAAATAAATTAGTACAGATGATTTGACTAACTTATTTGGTGAGTGTTGTATGTTTAGTAATAGTAACATTTATGATGATGCTGATGAGTATGGTTTAGTCAGCTTATTTTGTGATGATGAATTTTCAGTGTTGTCTGAAAAAGATGTGGAAGAAAGCAAGGATCATACACATAAGTTGAATTATGTTTATGTTCCCGCTGACACAAGATCTGGTACTTTTGATGACTGTGATGTGGGAACGTGTGTAGTTAAAGCTGAGGTTCATGTAGGTGCAGATGATGTTGCAAATCAGTATTTTGAGACTATTGATGCAGACACTGATGTTGTATTTTATGATGAATTATATGGTATGGTTTATGTGGAAGCACTAGACAATGATACAAGTAATGGATTGATACAATATGATGATTTGGAGTCATAAAAACAGGCACATAAAAATCAGTTGATACCCAATGAGGTCAGTGAGATATTACATGTTGTTGCAATAGGGAGGATCAAGATAAGATAATTAGTAATAAGATACTGAAAGTACTGGAAGAGAATGAGGAGTCTGTAGGAAAAGGTGATTACTGTGATAGTATTAAGCACACACACTCTAGTTGTAAGCTACCTTTAAGTACTTTACAATCTAAGTTAGGAAATAAGGTTTAAGTAAATGCTTATTTAAATTGTATGGATATTGAAAATGATTTATTGGCAGAAGAGGATGGAAGTAATAAGCATGAAATACTTGGTAGTCCCTATATTGAAATATATGTAGGCAACTGGAAGGGAATTTGTCAATTGGACAATGGTAGCCCCACAAGTGGTGTGTCTGGTAACTTAAGAGATAGATTAAAGAACACTGAACAGTATATTGAATTTCCAATCACTGGTGTTAAAATAAAAGGAGCCACTGGTTGTCGTTGAGGTTGTGGTTCTCAGTCCAGAGACTGGTTTGATGCAGCTCTCCATGCTACTCTATCTTGTGCAACATTCTTCATCTCCCAGTACCTAGTGCAACCTACATCCTTCTGAATCTGTTTAGTGTATTCATCTCTTGGTCTTCCTCTAAAATTTTTACCCTCCACACTGCCCTCCAATGCTAAATTGGTGATCCCTTAATGCCTCAGAATATGCCCTACCAACCGATCCCCTCTTCTAGTCAAGTTGTGCCACAAATTTCTCTTCTCTCCAATTCTATTCAATACCTCCTCATTAGTTAACTGATCCACCCATCTAATCTTCAGCATTCTTCTGTAGCACCGCATTTCGAAAGCTTCTATTCACCTCTTGTCTAAACTATTTATTGTCCACGTTTCACTTCCATACATGGCTACACTCCAAACAAATGCTTTCATAAAAAAACTTTCTGACACTTAAATATATACTTGATGTTAGCAAATTTCTCTTCTTCAGAAACGCTTTCCTAGCCATTGCCATTCTACATTGTTTATCCTCTCTACTTCGTCCATCATCAGTTATTTTGATCCGTAAAAACTCATCTACTACTTTAAGTGTCTCATTTCCTAATCTGACTCCCTCAGCATCACCTGATTTAATGTGACTGTATCCCATTATCCTTGTTTTGCTATTGTTGACGTTCATCTTATATCCTCCTTGCAAGGCATGTCCATTCCGTTCACTGCTCTACCAGGTTCTTTGCTGTCTCTGACAGAGCTACAATGTCACTGGCAAACCTCAAAGTTTTTATTTCCTCTCCATTGATTTTAAATCCTACTCCAAATTTTTCTTTTGTTTCCTTTTCTGCTTGCTCATGATACAGATTGAATAACATCGGGGATAAGCTACAACCCTGTCTCACACTATTCCCAACCACTGTTTCACTTTCGTGCCCCTCGACTCGTGTAACTGCCATCTGGTTTCTGTATACATTGCAAATAGCCTTTTACTCCCTGTATTTTACCCCTGCCACTTTTAGAATTTGAAAGAGAGTATTCCAGTCAACATTGTCAAAAGCTTTCTCTAAGTCTACAAATGCTAGAAATGTAGGTTTGCCTTTCCTTAATCTACTTTCTAAGATAAATTGTAGGGTCAGTATTGCCTCATGTGTTCCAAAATTTCTACAAAATCCAAACTGATCTTCCCTGAGGTCGGCTTCCATCAGTTTTTCCATTCGTTTGTAAAGAATTCGTGTTAGTATTTTGCAGCAGTGGCTTATTAAACTAATAGTTTGGTAATTTTCACATCTGTCAACACCTGCTTGCTTTGGGATTGGAATTATTATATTCTTTTTGAAGTCCAAGGGTATTTCGCTTGTCTCATACATCTTGCTCACCAGATGGTAGAGTTTTGTTAGGCCTGGCTCTCCCAAGGCTGTCAGTAGTTCTAATGGAATGTTGTCTACTCCCAGGGCCTTGTTTCAACTTATGTCTTTCAGTGCTCTGTCAAACTCTTCACATAGTATCATATCTCGTATTTCGTCTTCATCTACGTTCTATTACATTTCTATAATATTGTCCTATACTGCATTTTTGTATAATGGGAAAATTTTTTAATACTGTGTAGTTCCTTTTGTATTAAACTTATCTGTTGCTGAGTTTATCAGGGCTTTGGATTTTGTTTTGGGAAGTGAGTTACTTTCAAAATTAATCATTTATGTGGATGACATTTTGGTAGTCAGTAAAACTTGGGATGAACATATGGAAATTCTGAAAGCAATTGCAATAAAATTTAGGCAGTGGGGTATGACATTAAAATTGGAAAAAAATGTAAATTTGGAGTAAAAGAGGTGAAATTTATTCGGCACACTATCAATAAGGGAGGAATTTTGCCTGATAAAGACCAACTGTTGGCCATTGAAGATTTCCCCAAGCCGAGATCAAGAAGGAACTTAGGTCATTTTATGGTTTACGTAATTTATATAGGAAATATGTAAGGACACAAGCTTTAAATGCCCCATGTCTTCTTGAGCTTCTGAAAAAGAACAATATTTGGGAATGGACTGACAAATGTCAAGCAGCTTTTGATGAAATTAAAAGACAACTTGTCACTAGCGAAATCTTAAATACACTAGACTTAACTGTATCATTTTGTATGATGACAGACGAGTCTGAGTATGGTTTAGGAGTTTGTTTATTTCAACAGAAGGAAGTTGAGTGAGAGATCATGCACTGTGCTATTAGTTTTTCCAGTAGAAGTTTACAAAAGCATGAAAAAAATTACACAGTCACCAAGAAGGAACTTTTAGCCCTTGTTTAGGGGTTTCAAAAATTTCAAAATATTTAGTTGGACACAAAGTCATTCCATGTACAGACCACAAAGCTTTGTGCTACATTCAGAATTGCAAACTATATCACATAAGGATTACCAGGTGCGAAGTTTTCTTACACCAATTTGACTATTCAGTCCAGTACATTAGAGGTGATCAGAATGTAGTTGCTGATGCTCTGTCTAGATTACGAGTAGGAAGTAACCTGTATAGTGAGAATATTGAAGACAATAGGAATTTTAGGATCATGTACATTCAAGGGATTAAAGAAGAGAAAGAAATTGCGAGAATCTATAGACAACTGAGACGTAATCAAAATCAGGATGAGACATGGAAACTAGTCATGAATCTACTTAGATAAGAAAGGATGCAATAAGGTAAAACAGTATTACCAAGTATTTAAAGGAATTTTATTTAGAACAAGTAGCACTGATGTGGATAAGTGGAATGTTTGTTGGCCTAGACAATATATTGACAGTTCGATTAACTATATACATAAGAGTTATGGCCATTGTGGATCCATAAAGTGTATCTGAAAGATACAGGAAAATGTGTACTTTGATAATATCTCCAGGAGGGTCAGGAAGTGTTTGAGTTCTTGTGATCGATGTCAGAGAGTAAAGGTTACCAAGCAGAAGCATAAAGGTTTCATGCAGAGCATAGTTCCACCAGGTAAGTCAGGGAATTGACTTATTTGGTCAACTTCCATGTACTAAAGAAGGCTACACATCTATGTTTGTTACTGTTGACTTGTTTTCAAAATTGGTAAAGATGTACCCTTTCAAAAAACCTACAAGTAAGAAAATTATGCAGTGTTTTACTAATGACTATTTTAGCAATGTTGGCAAACCACATGCTTTACTGTCAGATAATGGAAGTCAGTTCACATTTAATACATCGAAGGAATTTATTAACAATGGGAACTTTAAGCATATTTTACATGTGTCTGGCAAGCATAAGGGCCCCAGCTAGTGTAGTAACTGCTTCAACATCTTTATATTTCGGTACTTCATTCCTTATTTGCACCATTAACACTTACTTTCTTGTCACATGTTTAAATCAATAATGGGAATATGAAGTGCTTTTGCTGATTTGAAAATAGCATCTTGTCTCATCTATACTGACAGGAACTGTCAACAATATGAATTTTGAAGAGACGTATAGCTAACTGGATAATACACATACTTTTGTCTTCTTAACACTCTATTTGCTCAGTAGGAACTATTGTATAATCTTGGTCACTTTTATAACATTTGGTATTATTCCACATCTTTATGATTTTACAATTATTCAATGACATGCAAATCTGAAATACCTTGTACATATATGATTGAATGTTCAGAAAGATTATTATGGAGACTTTCAATGACAATTGACATAAATTACATTGCATACACTTGGCCTGCTATTTTAAGTTTATACATGACATAGATTCTATAGATTTCAGTGATTTACTTATATTTACTTTATTTTGACTGTAATGACTCCCACTGCTCTGCCGTAGATCTGGTGTGGACTTTGAAAGCTTTTGATTAACATGATTCAAACTGTGTTTCAGTATGTCAAGTGCATTACTCTGATCTGCATTATGCTTTTACTTATATTTGATCTGTATATGTTTTGGTGTCATGTTTTCTATATTGGTTGCGAGCATTCATCATATATGTTCTTTGGTGCTTTGATGCACAACATTATCATGTGGTATATTGATGCTCTTCTTAATCATTTATATTTTTTGCACGTGACCATCTGACCAACATGTTTCTGTTACATAGAATTTTTTAAGTATAAACTTATATATATATATATATATATATATATATATATATATATATATATATATATATATATATATATATATATATATATATATATATATATGATGTAAGTAAAATAGAAAGAAAAACTTCCACATGTCTGAAAGGTAAGTCTTTCCGCTTCCGGGATTGGAATGACTCCTTACCCTCACCCTTAAAACCCACATCCTTTCGTCTTTCCCTCTGCTTCCCTCTTTCCTGAAGAAGCAACCATCGGTTGCGAAAGCTAGAAATTTTGTGTGTGTGTTTTATTCATTGTGCCTATCTACCGGCGCTTTCCCGCTTGGTACGTCTTGGAATCTTTGTTATATATAGACACACACACAGAGTTACTAACTTTCGCAACCGATGGTTGCTTCTTCAGGAAGGAGAGGGAAAGACGAAAGGATGTGGGTTTTAAGGGAGAGGGTAAGGAGTCATTCCAATCCCGGGAGCAGAAAGACTTCCCTTAGGGGAAAAAAAGGACAGGTGTACACTCGCACACACACATATCCATCCGCACATATATATAAATAAAATAGGAAGAAACTTCCCCATGGGAAAAATATATTAAAAACAAAGATTCCAAGACTTACAAAGCGGGAAAGCGCTGGCAGACAGGCACGTGAACAAAACACACAAACACACACACAGAATTACGAGCTTTCGCAACTGGCAGTTGCTTCGTCAGGAAAGAGGGAAGGAGAGGGAAAAATGAAAGGATGTGGGTTTTAAGGGAGAGGGTAAGGAGTCATTCCAATTCTGGGAGCGGAAAGACTTCCCTTAGGGGAAAAAAGGACAGGTGTACACTCGCACACACACACATATCCATCCGCACATATATATAAATAAAATAGGAAGACATATTAATATGTCTGCTTGTGTCTGTGTACGTGCGGATGGATATATGTGTGTGTGTGCGAGTGTACACCTGTCCTTTTTTTTCCCCTAAGGGAAGTCTTTCCGCTCCCGGGATTGGAATGACTCCTTACCCTCTCCCTTAAAACCCACATCCTTTCATTTTTCCCTCTCCTTCCCTCTTTCCTGACGAAGCAACTGCCAGTTGCGAAAGCTCGTAATTCTGTGTGTGTGTTATATATATATATATATATATATATATATTCAGTTTTCTCTCTTAATTTAACATCCATGTTGGAGTCTGCCACAGAACCTTTGACATCACCCTTGTTGAACCATTTCATATCAATGTCAAGATATCAGTGATATATATATGGATATTGCCATTGTGTTTCTTCAACTGCTTGTTCTGGATGCTATTGAATACTTACATTGTTTTTCTTATTGAGTCATTTAAGTGCCAACATATGTATTTATCTGCAAACAACCATTCATATTAAATTGTGGTATGAAATAATTAGTGACTGAACATAATCTAAAAAATCATTTTCGCCCTGTTTTATTACAGTATGAACAAGAATAATTTTGTTTATCTAGAAGATTTTCCCACATTTGGCATGAGTTGTAATCCTTGTCTATTGTCTGCTAGACATTTATTGTGAGCAAAACCTCATCGTGCAGTCCAGTTTATGCCAAGTGAACCCCATTTAATAATCTTCTGTATCTATACCCTGCATAAACCACTTTAGTCTTTATTTCCTGGAATGGAAAGTCATAACATTCAGGTTGGTCCGTGCATCGCAAACATAGGCCTTGAACATTTTGTCTGGAACTTGAAGTTCCACGTCATATTGATTCATATATCTGCATACTTATTCCTTATTGGATTTTCAGATTTGAACTAATTGATTATGAACTTTCGTACTGGTTAGTACCCGACGGTTTGGATTTTTCAGATCGGTCTGATCTTCACAAACGTAGGCCTTGAACATTTTCAATTTGGTTTGAGATGTTTCATGCCAAATTCTAGCTTCATGTAATTTTGCTTACTATACCATCTGATCTGTTTTTCAGTTGTGATGCTTGGTTGGTTTGTGGGGGTTAAAGGGACCAGACTGCTACGGTCATCGGTCCCTTTTTCCAAATACTAAAAACACCCACAGAGAATAAAAACGATCAACAGACGATAAGACAGATGACACAGAACAAGAAAAACATAGACAAAGACCAGAAAAGACGAACTAAAATCACACAGAGTGTGACGGTGGTTGGCCAACCATACAAACAAAAAGGGAAAAGCCAACCACCGAGAAACACATGGAAAAAAAAAAATCAGACAAATCGTAGGCCATAGGCCAGAATCAACACAAAAACTCACACACTTACATTAAGCGATAAAATTCCCCTGCCCGAATAAAACGCAGCACTATGTCCGCTATGGAAGAGTCGTCAGATAAAAGCGCAGAGAGCGTATCAGGCAGCGCAAAAGTCTGCCTGAGCACAGTTAAAAGAGCGCACTCCAACAGCATATGGACCACCGTCAAGGACGCCCCACAACGACAAAGAGGCAGGATCCTTACGACACAGTAAATAACTGTGCGTGAGTCGGGTGTGGCCAATGCGGAGTCGACAAAGGACGACTGAGTCCCTGCGGTTGGCTCGCATGGATGACCGCCACACAGTAGTCGTCTCCTTGATACGACGGAGTTTGTTTGGCACGGGCACGTTGCGCCAATCAGTGTCCCATAAATCGAAAACTTTGCGGCGTAATAGTGCCCGCAAGACAGTCGCTGGGAGGCCAATCTCCAGAGATTGTGCACTAGTGGCCTCTTTCACCAGGCGGTCAACAGTTTCATTTCCGAGTATCCCAAAATGGCCCGGGGTCAAACAAAGACCACAGATCTGCCGCAACGGGCAAGAGTATGCAGGGACTCCTGGATAGCCATCACCAGACGAGAACGAGGGAAACACTGGTCGAGAGCTCGTAAACCGCTCAGGGAATTGCTACAGATAACGAAGGACTCACCTGAGCAGCAGCAGATATACTCTAGGGCACGAAAGATGGCGACTAGCTCAGCAGTGTAAACACTGCAGGAAGCCGGCAACGAACGTTGTTCAGAATGGTCCCCTAGAGTTAGTGCATAATCGACATGACCAGCAACCATGACCATTTTTGACATGTCTCCTGTACGCAAACCAAATGGATTGCAAATGTACGTCATGAGATGAATAAAACACAATTCACAACACAACAATTCACAAATTCACCGTCGGTACAGACAACGCTAGAGCCCTGATACGTGGCCAGGATGGAATAAAAGCGGCGTCGGAAGGCCTCCGGAGGGACTGAATCCTTCAGGCCTGTGCCAAGTCGAGCCAAAGGCAAGGGCGAGGCACACACCATGGGGGTGTACGCAGAGGGGCCCGGAAAGGAGGTGGTACAGGGAAATACCCAAGCCCATAGAGAAGCTGTTTGACACGTACGGCGATCAGACAACCTGACCGGGGCCGACGTTCTGGCAGACGGACGACTGACTGCGGGAACAGGACACGATAATTTGGATGCCCGGGCAAGCTAAAAACATGGGCAGAATAAGAAGCCAGTAATTGTTGGCGTCGTAACCGCAGTGGAGGGACACCTGCCTCCACAAGTATGCTGTCCACAGGGCTGGTCCAGAAGGCACCAGTGGCAAGGCGTATCCCACTGTGGAGGATTGGGTCCAGCAGCCGCAACGCAGATGGGGATGCTGAGCCATAAGCCAGACTCCCATAGTCCAGACGGGACTGGATTAATGCCTGGTAAAGCCGTAGGAGAGTAGATCGGTCGGCGCCCCACCTGGTGTGACTCAGGCATCGCAGAGCATTTAGATGCTGCCAACACGCCTGTTTAAGCTGCCGAATATGAGGCAGCCAAGTCAACCAGGCATCAAAAACCACCCCCCAGAAACCTATGTAACTCCACCACTGTAAGAAGCTCGCCGTCAAGATAAAGCCGTGGCTCCGGGTGAACAGTGCGTCGCCGGCAGAAATGCATAACGCAGGTCTTGGCTGTCGAAAACTGAAAACCATGCGCTACAGCCCAAGACTGCGCCTTGCGGATTGCGCCCTGTAGCTGACGTTCAGCAGCTGCAATGCCAATAGAGCTTTAGTAAAGGCAGAAGTCGTCAGCATACAGGGAAGCGGAGACAGAATTTCCCACGGCCGCAGCGAGCTCGTTAATGGCTATTAAAAACAGACAGACACCTAGAACAGAACCCTGTGGCACACCGTTCTCCTGGACTTGGGAGGAACTATATGAGGCCGCGACGTGCACGCGGAAGGTACGATACGACAGAAAATTGCGGATGCAGATCGGCAGAGGGCCCAGAAGGCCCCATCCATGAAGCGTAGAAAGGATGTGATGACGCCATGTCGTATCATACGCCTTCCGCATGTCGGAAAAGACAGCGACCAGATGCTGACGGCGGGCAAAGGCAGTACGGATGGCTGACTCCAGGCTCACCAGATTGTCGGTGGCGGAGCGGCCTTTACGGAACCCACCCTGAGATGGAGGCAGAAGGCCCTGAGACTCCAGTACCCAATTCAAGCGCTGGCTCACCATCCGTTCAAGCAACTTGCAAAGAACGTTGGTGAGGCTAATGGGACGGTAGCTGTCCACCTCCAAAAGGTTCTTCCCCGGTTTCAGAATGGGGACAACAAGACTTTCCCGCCATTGCGACAGAAACTCACCCTCGACCCAAATGCGGTTGTGAAGGTCGAGGAAGCGTCGCTGGCAGTCCACTGAAAGGTGTTTCAGCATCTGAGAGTGGATGCTATCTGGGCCAGGAGTGGTATCAGGACAAGCGGCGAGGGCACTGCGGAATTCCCACTCACTGAATGGAACATTGTACAATTCAGGATGGTGGGTGCAAAAAGAAAGACTGCCACTTTCTATCCGCTCTTTAATGGAGCGGAAGCCCAAGGGGTAGTTGGCAGAAGCGGAATTCAGAGCAAAGTGCTCTGCCAAGCGGTTTGCAATGACGTCGGAGTCAGTACAAACTGCTCCATTCAGTGAGAGTGCAGGGACGCTGACAGGGGTCCGATAGCCATAGAGGCGGCGAATCTTGGCCCAGACCTGCGATGGAGTGACATGGAGGCCAATGGTGGACACATACCGCTCCCAGCATTCCTGCTTGCGTTGGCGGATATGCGGCAGGCTCGCGCACGCAGCCGTTTGAAGGCGATAAGGTGTTCGATTGAGAGATGTCGCTTGTAATGCTGGAGCGCCCGCCGGCGAGCTTTAATCACTTCAGCGATCTCAGGCGACCACCAAGGCACAGTCCGCCGCCGAGGGGACCCAGAAGAACGGGGAATGGCAGATTCGGCGGCAGTAACGATGCCGCGATGCCGGTGGTGACCAATTGAACAACTGCGTCAATGTCATCGTTAGAGAGAGGCTCAATAGCGGCAGTGGACAAGAACAAGTCCCAGTCAGCCTTATTCAGAGCCCATCTGCTAGGGCGCCCAGAAGACCGACGCTGTGGCAGTGACAGAAAGATCGGAAATGGTCACTACCACAAAGGTAGTCATGCACTCTCCATTGGACAGACGGTAAGAGGCTAGGGCTACAGATCAAAAGGTCAATGGCAGAGTATGTGCCATGCACCACACTGAAGTGTGTGACGGCACCATCATTTAATATCGAGAGATCGAGCTGCGCCAATAAATGCTCAACGATGGCGCCTCGACCTGTTGCCACTGACCCACCCCACAGATGGTTATGGGCGTTAAAGTCGCCCAGTAACAAGAAAGGTGGCGGCAATTGGGCTATCAGAGCAGCCAGGACATGCAGCGCGACATCACCATCTGGTGGAAGGTAAGGACTGCAGATGGTAACAGCCTGTGGCGTCCATACGCGAACAGCGACAGCCTCTAAAGGTGTTTGGAGAGGTACAGACTCGCTGTGAAGAGAGTTCAGGACACATATGCAGACGCCACCAGACACCCTTTCATAAGCTGCCCGGTTCTTATAATAACCCCAGTAGCCACGGAGGGCGGGGGTTCGCATTGCCGGAAACCAAGTCTCCTGCAGAGCAATGCAGAGGAAAGGGTGAAGGCTGATAAGTTGGCGGAGCTCAGCTAGATGGTGGAAGAAACCGCTGCATTTCCACTGGAGGATGGTGTTGTCCATGGCTGAGAAAGGCGTGACGGAACTGGGAAGGGAGATTACGCCGCTGGGTCACCTGCTGCCTCCGATTTAGCACCTGTGATAGTGCTTTCCATGGCGTCTGATGGACCGGCAAGATCGAGGTCCTCAGCGGACGCCAGAATCTCCACCACATCCTCAGACGCAGAGCTGGAAGGTTGCGGTGGGATGGCTGCCATCGCGAGTTCCTTGGGCTGAGAGCTCTTCTTGGGTTTCTCACGCTGTTCCTTGGGTCGCACCGGCTGGGAGGGCTTCACCGATTCAGTCTCCGGGACGGAGTAGGATCGTGAAGCTCTATGACCAGCTGATTGCTCGGTCGTCAGCCTTCTCGCTGGTGGAAACATGGGAAGGGAGGGACCCAAGGGACCCCTTTCGAGAGTGAGAAGCCGAAGAAGTTGGACACTTCTCCGGCTTAGAAGTGGGGATGGATGTCCCTGATGAGTGGGATGGTGTTGCTCCTGAGGTAGGTGGCGCAGGAGCAACCCGGTGGGTAGAGCCCCCCACTGGCGAGGGGGCAGGAGAAATTGTACTACTCGTCGATCCGGCCACAATTGGAGAAACAGACGGGGCTAGCACAGGTGTTGTAGCAGCAGCGTAGGAAGATGTCATTCTCACAGGATGGAGTCGGTCGTATTTCCTTTTGGCCTCAGTATAGGTTAGTCAGTCCAGGGTCTTGTATTCCATGATTTTACCCTCTTTCTGGAAAATTCGGCAGTCTGGCGAGCAAGGTGAATGGTGCTCCCCGCACTTGACACAGATGGGAGGCGGGACACATGGAGTATTAGGATGTGATGGGCATCCGCAATCTCGATATGTGAGGCTGGAAGTGCAGTGAGAAGACATATGGCCAAACTTCCAGCACTTAAAGCACCGCATCGGGGGAGGGATATAGGGCTTAATGTCACATCGGTAGACCATCACCTTGACCTTTTCCAGTAATGTATCCCCTTCGAAGGCCAAGATGAAGGCACCGGTAGCAATCTGATTTTCCTTCGGACCCCGATGAACGCGCCAGACGAAATGTACACCTCGGCGCTCTAAATTGGCATGCAGCTCTTCATCAGACTGCAAAAGAAGATCCCTATGGTAAATAACTCCCTGGACCATATTTAAACTCTTATGGGGTGTGATCGTAACGGCAACATCCCCCAACTTGTCACAAGCGAGTAACTGTCGTGACTGGGCAGAGGATGCCGTTTGTATCAGGACTGACCCAGAGCGCATTTTTGACAAGCCCTCCACCTCCCCAAACTTGTCCTCTAAATGCTCAACGAAGAACTGAGGCTTTGTGGAGAGAAAAGACTCCCCATCAGCCCTCGTACAAACTAAGCAGCGGGGCGAATAACTGCTACTGCCATCCTGAGACTTACGTTCCTCCCATGGTGTGGCCAGGGAGGGGAACGTTTTCGGATCGTACTTCTGAGTGTTAAACTGAGCCCGAGAACACTTAGAGACTGCTGGCAGCTGGCCAACAGTGAGAGACGATGTACCACACTTCATTGCGGGTCATCAGCCCTGATGCCACCTACTTTGACCAAGGGCCCTCCCCACGGGCACCACCCAGCCACGGCAAGAGCCAGCTGGCAGGATGGCCGTTGCCGGGAGTCCCGATACCCCAGGAGGATAGGCATCTACTCCTTGGCATACGTGGGGAGTTAATGGCACAGGCATCAGTAGAGCAATCCCTGTGTAGTCAGGGGGCTACAACCAACAGGGTACATGGCGGCCCCACCACAACAGACTGGCTACCGTGCTGGATGTTAGGTAACATGTGGTCCATGGTCGCCGTCGGTGCACAAAGAGGCACTGCACAATGCAAGGTGTAATCTGCACGCAGAAACAGAGTCATGCCCAAGAGATGGAGAGTGGACAGGACTGCAATTCAACGGTGTATAAGCTGGCGAAAGGTCTGATCGCAAGATGGACACAATGCACCAAGTAAGGCGCCCTTCCCCAATCAGGTCGCTCTTCGGAAAATTTTGAGAGATGGAGGTCAAACCCAACAGGGGACCATCTTATAAGGCTGAAAAGTTTGAGACTCCTTTTAGTCACCTCTTACGACAGGCAGGAATACCGCGGGCCTATTCTAACCCCTGAACCCGCATGGGTTTTCAGTTGTGATGTCATGATTTTGGACTTCCTGTATAGTTTTAGGTATCATTATAAGTGCATTGTAGGTTAACTCTTGTATTTGATTGTATGTTAGGATGTAAATGGTTTTCTTCAAATAGAACTTGTTTCGTGGCCTTACAGTCACTTGCTGCAATCACATCTCCTATGAACTCTGTACAGTTCTATACACTACCTAGGACTCACTTAACAGCGTGGTATTTACTTTAAATTACTGTTCTCCTATGATTTGATGTAGTATAACTCTTAAATCTGATTTGTCATTCATGGAAACAAATATAAAATTTGTCTGGTATATTAGGTTAGGTTTTATGTTATCAACTTGGATTTTCCAGAATGAGATTTTCACTCTGCAGCGGAGTGTGCGCTGATATGAAACTTCCTGGCAGATTAAAACTGTGTGCCCGAACGAGACTCGAACTCGGAACCTTTGCCTTTCGCGGGCAAGTGCTCTACCAACTGAGCTACCGAAGCACGACTCACGTCCGGTACCCACAGCTTTACTTCTGCCAGTATCCGTCTCCTACCTTCCAAACTTTACAGAAGCTCTTCTGCGAACCTTGCAGAAGGTAGGAGACGGATACTGGCAGAAGTAAAGCTGTGGGTACCGGACGTGAGTCGTGCTTCGGTAGCTCAGTTGGTAGAGCACTTGCCCGCGAAAGGCAAAGGTTCCGAGTTCGAGTCTCGGTCGGGCACACAGTTTTAATCTGCCAGGAAGTTTCATAACTTGGATTTTGCTTTGTCATCTGTATGTTACACACAGAATAACTTTTTACATTGTAGAGTTCACCATACTTCTGAATGGGAAGTTACACTATGATTAGAGTAATTAACAATTGTGGGATGTATGTATATATGAGTAAATCAATGGTGATCTTGTGCTGATACAAATTTTAAATGAACTGAGGAAGTGATGTGTAGTGGAGTGTGGCAAAATGCAGCACTTAATACTGATATACAGTTTACTGCAGTTAATAAACTCATAAAGATGAGAGACACAGCAGTTGTGATGACAAAGGGATTATTCTGAGAAATAATATATAAACAACTGAACATAGTAATAAGAAATCTCATAGAACATTCAATGGAGCGCATCAAAAGGGCGCCAAGAGAATAAAACTGAAATTTTATTCAATTTTATTTTTCTTGTGTTTCACCTTGTATAGTTGACTGACTAAACTTTACATATAACATGTATTTTCACACACACTAACTGTCAAATAGTTTATCTGTTTCACTAGTCATTCCCTTCATTTTAGTCAGAGATTTAGAAGAGCTTTGTCTCTCTGCGATAGCCAAATCTCTTTGGAGGGTTTGTAATACCACAACCCTTTTTGGGATCCTGTATCCTTTTCCAGTCTCATCCCCACTCTCCCAAAAACGGTATATGTGTAAAATCAGTAATTTACACTGATTTAAATGGCTGCTAACATTTTGTCTTTTCTGGATATTTGAATTCGAAAACACTGAAGATTTTCTTTTGCAGCAAATTAGCAATTTGCACTAATTTAAGCTGCTGTTTTGACATTGTTTAAATTGGGTCTCACCAATATGGAGAATGAAGGAAAGACATTGGATTAAAAGTTGATGTACCATCACAATTTGTACATTATACAAACTTCAGGAACATGGTAACAATAATATTGCTATTGTAATTATGGAGTAAATAACAATAAAATTTCTGATATTCGTAGTCATTGAAAGACAGCTATTTTTATGTGTTCAAACAAATTGTATCCCTAATAGAAATATGGCATGATAATTTTGCAGTTATAATTAAGCATACTCATGTTTAAAATTTGTGTTAATGAATGGAACTGGAATTACCCACCATGGTAGTGGAGAGCACTAACACACTGTTTCCTGGACTTGGGTAGGCACACTGTCCCCGGTTCGAATCTGCCTGGTGTACTAACGTCAAGGGCCGGAGTATCAGTGAGCCTGGATGTGATTTTTAGGCAGTTTTCCACACCCTGCTAGGTGAATACTGTGTGGTCCCCACGTTCCACCTCAGTTACAAGACTTGAAGACATTTGAAACACATTCACACTATTCCATGGATTACACTAGATGCAGACAGTTGGGGTACACACATTTTGCGTCGGTCGGGGGGGAAGTTGTTGTTACGGGGTGGCGACAGGAAGGGCATCTGGCCACCCCTAAAAATTAACACGTCAGTTCTGGTTAACCATAACAGCAGACCCCGCCAGTCAGGATTAGTGCTTGGAAAGAGAGAGTTAAATGTAACTGGAATTATGACTACAAGTAAATGTAAAATTTTACTCACACAACATTTAACTGGTTGAATCTAGGCCTTTCATTCAATAAAACTAATCCCTCTGATCATCTGAAAATGATAGGGTGATTATCTTTTATATAAGTAAAATGATATATCCAAATTAACAAAATGTATTGTGGCGCTGATAAAACATGTAATTTATAGTGTTAATAGAAACAGATTCTTTCCAGTCTTTAATTCACGTAAATTTCTATGCAATTTGGGAAGATGTATGTAAAAGTTTTAATTGTTAAATATGCAAATTTAATATGTAACAGTGTCAGTAATAGTTTAAAATCATATAAATAGAGGCGATTTGTATGCCACCATAATTCAGTGCAGTTTGAGATCAGTCTTAGGTCAGTCTAAGTTAGTCATGAGACAGTGTTAAGTCAATTTTACGCATGTAGTTCACTGACGAACATCTAGCGTGCGAAATAAAACTCTTTGTGAACACGAATTCCTGGAGCTTATTTCTACCATTGCATGATTCCTGAGTGGCAATGCAGTAACATCAAGATGAACCTACGCCAGCATTAAGAAGCAGCACCCTGGATTACACAAAATACGTATTGTTTATTTGGTGGAGGATATCCATAATATGATGTGGTATTCTGCTTTTCTTGTGTTAAGTAATGATACACATCCCAAACTTCACCATACAAAATAATTTTTGCCACTTTATATTACAAATCCCGAGCCTCTCACCTGTTCAGATTCATCGATGACATCTCTGAACTGGATTGAGGGTTAGGACACTCTATTCATGTTGCTCCAGAGCCTTAACACCTTCTCCCCCTTTCACTTTACCTGGTACCTGGTCCTACTCAACCAACAAGCCACCTTCCTCGATGTTGACCTCCATCTCAAAGATGGCTACATTAGTACTTCTGTCCATGTCAAACCTACTACCAGCTATACCTCCACTTCAACGGCAGCCACTCATTCCATACCAAGAAATCCCTTCCACACAGCCTAGCCACCCATGGACATCACATTTGCAGTGATGAGCACTCCATCTTGAAATATACCGAGGGTCTCACTGAGGCCTTTACAGACCATAACTACCCTTCCAATCTTGTACAAAAACAGATCTCCCTGGACTTACCTTTCCTGTCACCCACCACCTCAAGAAGTCTCACTGTCCAGCCATAGAGGAGCATTTCCCCTTGTGACTCGGTACCACACAGGACTGGAGCAACTGAATTACTTTCTCCACCAGGGTTTCAACTACCTCTTGTCGTGCCCTGAAATAAGAAATGTCCTACCTACATCCTTTCCACAGTGGTATTCCATCACCCACCGAAAATACACAATATTCTTGTCCATCCCTATACAACTCCTGCTCCCATCCCCTTGCCTCATGGCTCATATCCCTTTAATAAACCTCTATGCAAGACCTGTCCCATACACCCTTCCACCACCACCTACTCCATTCCAGTCACAAACATCACATTTTCTATCAAAGGCAGGCTACCTGTGAAAGCAGTCATGTGATCTACAAGTTAAGGTGCAACATCTGTGCTGCATTCTACAAGGACATGACAACCAACAAGGTGTCTGTCTACAAGAATACAAGAATGGCCACCAACAAACTGTGGCAAGAAACTACTGGATCACCCTGTTGCTGAGCATGTCGTCAAACACAACGTTTTTCATTTCAATGACTGCTTCACAGCCTGTGCCATGTGGATCCTTCCCACCAATACCAACTTTTCTGAACTGCGCAGGTGGGAACATTCCCTGCAATATATCCTATGTTCCTGTAAACCTACTGACCTCAACCTTCGTTATTCATTGTCCTGACCCATCCAGCCCCTTCCCTGTTCCCATTACAGCACTACACAGCTCTTATTCCGCTGACACAAACAGTCTTTGTACTTCTCTCCTTTTCTTCTAACCCCCCCCCCCCCCCCCAACCGCATATAGCTGCCCTATCCTCTCTCCACCTTGTCCTGTGTGCTCCCCAGCAGCACTTCACTGTCCCCCACCTCTACCCTACTATCCCTCCCAATGCCCGCCCCAGCCTCCTCCTTACCCTTGACCGGTTGCCTCTCCCATCATGCGCTAATAATCGTAAACTGGCTTCAGCTACCTGAGACGGTGGTCATGAGTGTGTGTGAGTGTGTGATGTCCATTTCTGACAAAGGCCTCACTGGCCGAAAGCTCATTTTGTGATAGTCTTTGTGTTGTGCCCATCTGCGACTCAGCATCTCTACTATATGGTGAGTAGCAACTATCCTTTTCGTAATATAACTATTGTGTGAATAAACATTACAAGATGGCAGATCTGTAAGAGACTTTGAGAAAGTTGTCACGTAACTAAATCTACCTGTTGTGACAGAAGCCTTCAGAAGCTGAACATCTTGCTGGTTCACAACCTAAAAATGATGATGTAGACTCTATCCTTAAAATGAATAGTGAGAAGTGTCTTTTTAAATTCAAAATTGGATGTTCATCAATCTTTAATCACATCCTTAACATCCTACTTACAGACTCTACAAATGTTTACACACAGTCAGTTAGTAAAAATCAGTTAGTTAGGACAGACATAAGTGGAGCTTAATAGTTCTCATCTTGTAAAAAATTAGAATTGCGCACAGTACAGATGAAGTGATCACACTTTGTTTCACATGCAATTAAGTAGAAAAGTCACAGAGCTGTTACTACAGCCACAAATATTACTTAATTGAATGGTAACATGCACATGATATCTACTGTTCATAACTATAAAACATGGTCTCTCCGCCTGAATGAATGGAGAGGCAACACAAATGGTTCCCCAAGCTGGGCTAAAATGTGGAGCAGCTAGCTGAAGTTATGCTAGAGAAAGACTAATAGCAGAATGACCAAAATGATGTGAGACTGAGAGCAGGATGAGGCCAGACTGACTGTAGAACAAAAGCATACTGACTGAAGTGATGCAAGCTATGACCTTCTAAAGACTCGCTCCAGGGTATTACTGAACTTTGTTAATTTATAAGTTTACAAATTCTAAAGGTTGGAAAGTTCATCTTTTATCGACTATTGATTTTGTCATTATGTTTTGTTTGTATATTATTTCTCATGAGAAGCTTTTATTAAAATACACAGTACTAATTTATGTTGGAAATCCTGGGATCTATCTTGTATGTTAAAGTTTAGTTACAGAAAATTTACGAATTTTAATTAGAGACTATTGCTCACTAATATTGGTGCCAACTGTGAGTCAGAAAAATCTGGCAAACAAAAGCATTGCAACAGATACCATAATTTACATCGGGATGGCTTTAATTAGCACTGTATGTTTGGACCAGGTGAAATCTTTAATTAATAATGTCTTTTAAACTCATCAAGGTAGCATTAATGAAAATATTGTTACTGAAAAGTGGAGAAATGGCTCTTTAATTTTGAAGTTATACTTCCTGCTAAATTTATCTATTACCACATAGCCCTATGGCTAAATGTACAAACTTTGTATAATTGCAATAACTTTTCATGGCCATCATTTCTGATGAAACTAAAATTAACTCACTGTAAAAAGGACAACTAAGTGAGTGACTTGAATATTTCAAGTTTTGCGGGGGGGCATTTGGTTCCACAATTTTGGTAATTTGCACAAGATGAGCAATGCAGGAACCTTAACACCAGAATTTTTGAAAAGAAGATTAGTGATGCACCTGCCTGAAATTGGCCTTTTTTACGCAACAGTTTTTTTCTTTCGGAGGACGAGTTATTGTACCAGTATTTGGGAGGAAATACACAAAATTCAGATGAAAGTTTGAACGCATGTGTTTGGAAGTTAGCCCCCAAGCATTTGCAATCTGGTGCAAAGACTGTGGAGATTGCGAGTTTCCTGGCAGTGAGCAGCTTCAACAAAGGGTATTCAGCAATTCTGAAGACCATAACAATGATGGACATCATCCTGGGACTCTATTTGACTCAGTTCGCCAAGCATTTGGACGACCACCGGATTCAAGCGACCGAAAACCGCTTGTCACTGGCCATACAAGTGGCTCTGGAGCAGTGCAGGATGGCCCAGATTGAGCAAAACACCCTCTATGAGGAAGAGGAAGGACTAGTTTACGGACCCGGAATAGGAGATTGAACGTAAGTTGCATAATATTGCATTTATATGTAGTCAAAACTTCAAATGCGTTTTTCTCGAAATGGCTTTAACACACGGTATGGTAACTTCAAATTGACTGAACTGATTGGCAAGATTCTTTGTTTCTGGTGAAGCTAACTAAATTTTCTAGGAGTTGTACCACTTTTATTAAATGGTGAAAAAACCCTATTTTTTTCAAATGGCCGCCATTTTGTTTCCTATGGTCCAAATAACTTAAACGAGGTAAAACTCCTAAAGAATCTTATATACTTCGCTAATGTCAACTAAATTTTGATTTCAGACGAGCCGGCTGACCTGTGACATACTGTGTGTGGAGGTCTACATCAAAATTTTGTTTCGTTCCAACAGCACTTCCGGATTTGCTCTTCATCATTTCTGGTCAAAAAAAATTCAATTTTGTAGAGGAAATAGCAATAAACATTTTGAGCAAATTTGACATTGATATCTGTAACACATCCCGAGAAAAAAATCTCAAAGAACATGCTTCTTTCCGGTCAAAGATGTAAACCTCCCCTTAATAGGGGAACTAGATGATAATGTTCAGGGTATTAGTCGAAGAAATATATCATGTTAGGTGAACTGTGGGAGTGCCAACTCAGTATGGCCTGTACAGCAAGTTCAGGGATGAGTATGACTGTTAATCAAGTGAGGAGGGCAAAGCACTCCCCTCACAGTAAATGTCTTCTCTTCCCGTTATGAATGGAAGGCAAGAAGGGTATTTTTGGGGGCAATCCTGGATCTTGTGGTTCAGACAGACTGTAAGATTAATAGTGTCACTCCAGCCATCCTCTACGAGAGCCAGGTTTGCTATTAGGTTACCAAGTTCCTGAGTGTAGTCCTAACTTCTGAAGTGAAACAATGTGGCAAATAATGGAAATCTAAAGCACTACAATTATTATAAGTTTATGATTATGGGGCAAAGTATTTCTGCTCCTTTCAAGAAGTTAAAAATGTCCATAATGAGTTTTCAGAGCCTTCTAGAGGAAAGTAACTGTAAATAAAATAAATATCTTAAGATTTGGACGTGAAACTGCCCAGAAAGTGGGAATTCATGTTATCACAGACATATTAAATGGATTAATTAGGGTTACTTTGTTTAAAACAATTACAGGAATTCTGATAATGTGTGCAGCACTTGGTAACTTGTGAAGTGACTAGACCTAGAGTACTATTATTCGATAATGGTGACCCACTAGATGTTCCGTATCTACATTTATTTAAACTAATGCGACAATATGTTGTATTTGCATGTATAGCAAACTGTACTAGACAGAGTAAGTAACAGTTTTAGAGTAAAAGGTAGTAACAACCAAGTAGCTTCCGTACTCAGAGCAGCTCTGTAGGGAAGTTTTTAGTTGTAATAGTGGGTAATATGTCAGTTAGAAGCTACGTTTTGCCCTTCAAAAGTACAAGGGACCATATAATTATAAGGATATCACAACTCATGTTAAGTAGATGCAACTTAAGAGAACAAGAAGGTTAACAGCACTCATCATTACTAAATGATGATGGAAAGAATCTGATAACTGGATTGATGAAAAGCACGTGACACACACACACACACACACACACACACACACACACACACACACACAATGAGACTTGCTGACTATGTAAAATAGAGAATTTAGTTTAGGAATGATTTGTAAACTGTGCATGTAGCATTTCCAAAATGTATAATGGATTATTATGAATCAGTGTACAGTAAGAAATAACAGATGGTTCTGTTGTAATAAGTAGTTTAAGAAACTGGAAGTATTATGAACACTGACATGATTACTCAGTTATTGGAGTGGCAGATGTATGGATACAGAATAATTTCATGGTTTTGGGATGGATAGGTAGAATGCCTGTTCCCTAAACATTTTAAATAATTGAGCAATTATGCTCAGTGATATGTAGGATTTGTTAGAATGAATTACTTATGCCTTTAACACTTTTCTCCATTTGGTTTGTGAATTCTTTTACGATCAACATGCTCCAGCGAGATCTTGTGGCAACTGCCATTCAACCAGTTTACATCACTGCAAGTACATATCTTGGAGTCTGGTGCCCCATGCACTGTGCCACGGTGTCCCTCCTGCAGTAAGTTCCATGGTACTGTGCTTCCCAAGAATGAAGAGCTTCTCTGAGATGATGTGAGACACACAAGAAGTGAGAGTTATTAATAAAAGACTTCAAATAGTAAGCACGTAATTGGACAACTGTAAAAGGCTATGTTAAATCTGGATAGCCAATTAACAAATTTGTTGCTTGTGATACACGTATTCCTCTGTACTTACTCCAATAGTGACTGATTAGTTAGTACCAGGGAAGAATGATTTCAGAATGAGGTTCCAATAAAAGAATTTAAATCTCACGGTCAAAAATGTCGACAGGAACTGTGGCAATCTGTTGTTACAATTAAAGAGCTTGGAAGTCTGCAAAGGAAGTGTGGCAGTCCATCAAGCACCCCAACCATGCTCAAAAGAAGAAAAACCAATGCCCTGAATGTTCTGCAGATATAAGGCTGGATGTAATAGCCCAATACCCTGCAAAAAAGGTATATTACAATCATCCTAGGTGGAGGGATACAAACTATTGAAATTGGTAGCATGTTGAAAAATGATTATTTAAATATGTATCATTTTGAACTTAGTAATAAGTCCAATATCATCCTGTACATTGTACTACATATGATCAAAGGACTCAATAAATAAATAAACTATGAAACAAGAAACAGTTTGCCAAGAATGTATGGAGTTTTTCCACAGTAACTAACGTGAATAATTTCTTGTTGGCTGAATTTAACCTTTATTTATAACCTTTCTTGGTTTCTTTATGTCTTGTACCAAGGTTACGTTCATTTTACCTGATTGGCACTACGTACACGAATGTGGCCATTTCTTATTTTCACAGTTGAAGATTAAAATTGCTACATTGATACCAAAAGTATATTTTTACTGACTTCCTAATATATGAGATACGTATAAAATAATTGTGTGAACTGAAATTATCAAAAATTCATCGCTGAAGAGTTAAAAAACTCAGAACCTTTGGTGGATTTTCTTAACTGGGAAATCTGACTTTTAGATTCCATGTAACACATGAGTAGGGTGTAATAACAAAATGCATATGTACTTGTAAATTAAGTAGTGGTTCAGCTCTTCTATAATGCCAAAAATTCTGATGTACTGATCAGATTTAACAAATACTTTTAAATACATATATAACAATGAAGATTGGAGGTCATACATATTGCAGCAATAAAATCCATGTCCAATTGAGGGAACATAAGATCAAAGTAGAACACTAAAACAGGGGCAGCTGACAAAAGCTGCCAATAATACAGTGCCCATTTAAATAAATAACAGACTACACAATGTAAGTTAGACAATTTTGTCAGTGCTATGGTGTCAAGTATGAGCAACATGAATGATTAATAGAAAAGAGCTTTAGCTTACAATTAATCCAAACTTCTGTAGGTGAATATCAAGTCTGCCTGCTGCTTTATTTCCTTTGGTTGTAATAACATAAATCCAGCCTTGTGAACCAAGTACAGGAGAGGCAATTATTTCAGGTACTGAAAATATAAGTTGCCTGAAAGAATATATAAATTACATAAAGTAACTAATAAAGTCATATGGTATTGGCAATTATGTATGAATCATATAATGTCAACAGTGAATAATTCAAAACAACATACTGCATAACAAAGAACAGGATAAATACTTTCCCAGAGTTACTCACATTATTGTGTTGCAAACATTCTTCATTTAGGGATCTCTGTTAATAGAAAGCTGTGTGTCTCCACGAGAGGGGACTCTTACTTTCATGTACAACAGGATTTAACTGATAAAATTTCATGAATATGATCACGTTTTCTGTTTACAACCTCCAACACAATATGTCAAAAGGCACACTTTTCCTTACTTATGAGCTTTGTGCATGCTATTCTGTAGAAAGATGGTGTGGTGAGTACATCAAACTTTGTCTTCAGTAAAACATGAAGCAGGATTATTGTGCAGTAATTTTAAAAGCAGGAAGTACACAGACATACACCTTCACACATGATCTGACAGATGTCTGTGAAAAGGAACAATCCTATATGAAGCTCCCAAATGCAAAAAATATTTTTTTCTGTTGACAGATGTATAATAAATTGAGGATCCTTTGTACTAGGCAGAATAAAGGGAACCACACTGCATGGCCAGATTCAAATTTGAATGTCATTCACTATGTTTACGTGTGATACATCTTCTGAAAGATGAAAACTGCATCGCGGAAACTGTTCTACCTGTTGTGTTAAGGTCTGCTAGCCCGGTTACGTATGTCACCTGGAAAACAGCTATTACAGTTCATGATTTAGTCAGCACAATCCTTTCAATAAGACGAAATGTAGACAGCTTCAGTCTAGTATTTCTGCTTATCCTTCACTATACAAAAAGCCAATCCATCCATATTAGCCAAAAATCTTTAAAAACAAGATGAGACCTGACAGCCCAGGCACGTTTCAAAACCATTAACATCTACGTGAGAGCAAAAATTGATTGTGCGACTGGAAAACCAGCAATCAGAAGTGAATTTCCAGAATCGATTTTGAAGTGACCGTCCAGAAGCAGTATTGGGAAATTGGTCTATAAGTCTGGTTTTGGGAGCCCCATGTAAACAGGATGACTATCCCTGACTGTAAGCCTAGTGTCTTTAATTTGTACCATCTTGTTGAGTACATAACTTGGATGGCTATGAAGCTCAGGACTAATTACAGAAAACAATGAGGATGTTAAATAGAAAACACCAAATGACTCTAGTAAAAGTTTGAAAAATATTAGCAGGAGTGAAGTTTACTGTTCTGATCACAAGAACATACAAATACTAAGAGTGAAGTTCACTGTTCTGATCACAAGAACATACAAATACTAACACACATGTAACATTTTTACATCTAGAATACATGTACAAGAAGACACTTGCCACGGAGTGGCTGCACTACTGGTCTGATAAACATAGGCCAGATGTCAACATATGACAGACAGTGACGTTGGCTGGGTCCAACTCTATAAGCCATTGGCGGGCTGGCAGAGTGCACTATGGGGAGGCTGCACGCGCATCCAAGAGTGATGCCCTCTACCAGTGCTAGTGCCTTCTGCCTTTTGCGGTGCACCATACAACTGCGCACTCGGATCACGGGTGTGGAATCTACACGGATCACTAAGCCCCTCTACTGTTTGGGGTGGAGCATTGCTGTTTCCCCGGGTATGGTGCGATGGCTGCGATGTGGAGATAGCATCACCCATGTCCATGGACTCCCTGGAGGTGAGAGAAACTCCTAGTTGCTGAAGACCTTAGAAAATGTGCAAAAGTGGCCTGTGCGTGGAGTGTCCTGATGCACCGCTGCCTGAGGATGAGACGACAGTATTGGCGATGGACAGTCCAAGTTGGGACCCTGGTGACAGCTGGTAGTGGTGTGGAAAGTGGAGGCAACATTGGCATATGCCAAGCCCATGCAGGAGGCATAAAACCAGCAAGCGGCATGTCCACTGGCTGAAGGGGCACTGGAGCTGTTTCTTGAGGCTGTGAAATCACCGGCTCATCAGGCACAGGCAGGATGAAGATGAGGTTGGAACACCAGCAGATAGGTGGCACCTAGCGATTGGGGCACTGGTGAAGGTTGTTGTGTGGCCAGCACATTGGGGGGGGGGGGGGGGGGGGGAAGAGGAATCGCAGCTGATTTCAATGATACTGGATCTACAATCTCCAGTCCAGAGGGGGTAGAATGGTGGCTGTTCTGATGCACGATGACTGCCAGTAACCAGTGGGTCACTGACCAAAACCATGCAACTAGACTGCCATCGCTGGCAGGTAATTTCGTACAGTGGGACACGATGGTGGGTGAGGTCCCAGATGGAGTAAGTGGAAAAGTGTCCGCGGCTTGTGCCTGTGAAGGAGCTTGTCAGGGCTACAAGAACCAATAGGAGTCACCCAGTAGGCTGTGAGAAGAAAACTGTAATGCCTCCTCTGCATGGAAGTCTTGCAGATATTTTTTCATCTGAGTGTTAAACGCGTGAACTCTATACTCAGGCTCCCCCTTAGATTGGCGGAGAAAGAGAGCGGAACAAACACGGCGAACGCCTAATCACACACCGAAACCATGAAATGCCTGAGACAGGAACTGATGTCTGTTGTCAGAAACTAGGGTAACCAGGAGAAATTTCAAAGAAAAAATTTCCAAGAGAGCCTCAATAGCGACTTTGGTAGTGGCTGAGGAGCACTGGACTACATATGGAAAACGAGAAAACATGTCAATGACAAACAGCTAAAACACATCCAGAAATGGACCTACAAAATCCATATGGATGTGTTCCCAGGGCTGGGTTGCTGGAGGCCGTGGAGAGGATGAAGCCTTGATTAGCACACTAGCGACCTGCAGCAGCCAAATGCTCCAGCTCTCTGTCAATGCCAGGCCAGTAAACATGTCTGCAAGCCTGTAGCAGGTCCATAATCGTCCTGGGAAGACTTGCCAGGGGTTGGATGCCCTGCCATGATGTGGTGTGCATCTGTTACTCAAGAGAGGGTTGCAAAAAATTGGTCTTCTGCAGACTAAAATGCAGACCCAAGGCCTGGAGTTTTTGGAAAAGGGCCCAGAGATTGTGCAAGTGCTGCTTGTAGTATGTTCAGTAATGACAATGTCATTCAGGTAGTTGAAAAGCAAATGTGACCTGTTCCAAATAGTGATGAAAAATTGTGGGGCACTCGCCACACCAGAAAACTGTTGGTATTGATACAGGCCAGAAGGCTTATTAAGTACCATGATATGCTTGTACTCCTCATCTAAGGGTAACTGGCAATATGCTTTGGAAAGATCAAGTTTGGAGAAGAACTGACACCCTGCTAAGGACATGAACAACTCGTCTGGGCCTGACTTTGGATGTGTGTAGACTACAGACTATGAATTCAAGGTGGCCTTAAAATTGCTGCAAAATCACAGTTTACCAGAGGTTTTCCTCACCACGAAAAGGGGTGTGACCCATTCATTAGAGAAAATGGGAACTAAAGCCATGAGAGATTTAGTCAGTCCAGCTCCGCTTTGGCTTGGGAGAGCACAGCTATAGGAATGTGCCAAGCAAGAAAAAAATCTAGGATGAGCCGACTGCTTCAAGATTATGTGAGGAGAAAGTCTGCAGCACACCCTATGCATTCTACAAAGATATCCTAGATATCCTGAAATTTTAAGCACATTCCAATAACTGACAGAGGACTTGGTCAGATACCAACTTTATGGAGTCCGTGAGTGAAAAGCTAACGAGTTGAAAGGCATCAAACCCAGAAAGGTTTGCTGAACTAGCATTGTGGATGACAATATAGGTAACAGGCTGAATCACTAACAAATAAGTAACAATAGCCATAAAGTGCCAACCAAGGGAATTTGCTGCATACCATATCCCTGTAAGTGCCTGTTTACTGGCAACATTGGTAGAGAGCCAAGTTCTGAATACGTTTGGGCATTAAGCAGGGAAACTGCCATCCGGTGTCTACCTGCTGGTGCAGCAGTTGTGAGAGAACCATAATGCTCATAAACAGCTTGTTGGAATCCTGACCAGGAACTGGTCCTCTATATGACACTTGCTGGATATATGTATCCATGTTCTCTGATGCTGCGTTCTATGCATTTGAGGTGCACACTACTGCAATGTGGTTTTTCTTTCGACGCTTATGACATGTGGTCCAGCTCTGGGGACACTCTGATCTATGAAGTTGAGAGTAACAAGATGTACACAATGGTAACAGGAAGCAGTGGCTGTAACGCTCTTTATGAGTTGTGCAGAAGCCACCAGATCAGCCGGTTAACACCGTCATGACGTCATCCTCCCCGGATGCAGCCGGGTCACCCAGTACCTCATTGCACCATGCTTCCAGCTGCTGAACAACAGCTTGTGAAACCTCATATGTGTGGGCAATGGGGAAATCCTCTTTGAGGGAGGGGTTTTCTCATTGGAAGGCTTCCTTATTTGAGGCACAGTGATTGATAACATCGCGAACCATGATGTCTGCATACAACTCTTTTCACTTGGCCGCAACAAAATGGGACTTGTGACTGAGGTCGTGGAGGGTTGCAGCCCAGGCACAATAAGACTGATGGGGCTGCTTCTTGCAATGGTAGACTTCAACACTAGCAGCCATGACGTGCACATGGTAGTGATAACAGGAACACAATAACTAGCATAAATTGTCAAACAACAATGAGGAATGTTCCTGTAACAGGGCCAACTAGTGCAGCACCTGATACAAGGCATGAGAAACCAATGACAAAAACAGTGCACAACATACCTCCACATCTGTAATGTGGAAGACAAGAAAATGGTGGTGTTTGAATGATTCCCAAACTCCTGCCACCTTGTCAAATGGCACGAACATAGCAAGATACACAGCCGAAGACAAACGAGGAGAGAGAAACACTTGCTTGGCCTGTTGCATGACCATAAGAAGTTCCATCTCTCATTGCACCAATGTTTTAAGCAGAGACTCCATTTCACAAGAAGATGCGAAAAGCAGATCAAATGTCAACATACGAGTGACAGTGAGGCTGGCCAGGCACAGGAACAATTCTATAAGTCGTGAGCTGGCCGGTAGAGTGCACGGCGGAGAGGCTGCACGCACATACAAGAGGGCACTCTCTGCTGGTGCTAGGTGGTGGTGGTTAGTGTTTAACGTTCCGTCGACAATGAGGTCATTAGAGACGGAGCGCAAGCTCGGGTTAGGGAAGGATTGGGAAGGAAATCGGCCGTGCCCTTTCAAAGGAACCATCCCGGCATTTGCCTGAAACGATTTAGGGAAATCACGGAAAACCTAAATTAGGATGGCCGGGGACGGGATTGAACCGTCGTCCTCCCGAATGCGAGTCCAGTGTGCTAACCACTGCGCCACCTCGCTCGTGCTGGTGCTAGCATCTTCTGACTTCTCTAGTGCGCCATACAACTGTGCATCCAGATAGTGAGTGTGGAATCCACAAGTGTCACTGCATTTACAACAAACATAACAAAGGAACTAGTTTCAATATATTTCCTAGCACCACTAAACATATTTTTTATTTTTTTAAAAATATTACAAGTAGTACCAACAATTTGTAAAAAGATCAAGGAAAGCACTGTTCAGTACAGGTATCAGACAATCTCCAGAAAAAAAAATGGAACATCTAGAAAACGGCCAAATGAGCAATGATAATTTTCATAGCATAAATAGAATCAGTACAAGAGCATATTCAGAAAAAAACATCTCTTGTGAAAAAGACAGTTCAGATGATAAAGTAAAATCAGTTCAGAAATTTGAAGACAGAAGGACAGACAAAGAAGTCACAAAAATTACATTATTCTTTATGAAAACCACACAACACTGGTGTAATATTCTACAATATTTATTGTTTATTTCACAAACTGGTTTTTGGCTGTTAATGGTGTAATAGCCAACAACCGGTTTGTGAAATAAATAATAAATATTGTAGAATATTATACAAGTGTTGTGTGTGATATTTTTCATAATGTATAAAAACTCTACCAAGAACAGACAGAACAGTCAAACAATGTGATGTCTTTCCTAACTTCTGCATACCAAGTGGGGTACTGTGGGACCACAACATGACTAGTTCATTCTTTATAGCTGCTTGAATTAGTTTATATTTTTCAGACTAAGTGATGTTGTTAAAATATCCCCATTAAAAAACTACCATTGTTGTACTTTTAAAGTAAATTTATCTATACAAAAAATAATAAGGAAATGTTTATTTGAGTCCTTTGGAACCTTGCATGGGATTCTGTGCGACAAGAATACACACATGTATAAACGACCATTGTAGAAAGTTATACTGGCGCAAGTGTGAAATGAATGTTTTAAATTTTATTGCAATGTTGGTGTAATAAGTTTCAGTCAAATACTTTTCTCTGTTATTTGTTTTCTTCAGTTCTGACACTATAGCATATTTTGTTGCGAAATGTACATGTTGAAAATGCTAAAGTTACAGAATAAATATGATTTACACAGTTAATGAGATATAGAAGAAGTAATGCAAATAACAGAAGTAGAATTAGAACCAGGACATAGTGTTCAGAAACAGAAGACAATGTGGAAGAGGTTGAAAATGTTATAGAAAAAAGAAACTGATGAGATTCAGATCTTGGAGGGACCTACAAATACAAGAAAAATGGAATGATATGACAATCAATGTATAAAAAACCAAGTAGGTATCAGAAACAGGTTATGTATTTTTTGTTAATCTAGCAGTCTCATAATTACTACCAGGAGCCTGTCTTCAGTTGTGGACTCCTTCATGTTGTTCATCACACCTAAAATAGCGGACACAAACAAAACAGCTGAAACAGTTTATAATTTACTGAACGTAACTCACTCTACTAACAAATGTAAGTGGATCCTTACAAGTACAACAGAAATGTCAGGTTTCACAGGGCTCCTTGTAAGTGTGGGGGCACAAAAAGCTAAAACACAGCCACTTTCTATGTTATGATCCATGGACCCCTTGTACCAAAGGAAAATATTCCCAGCTATATTTTCGAGAAATATGACAGAAGTGGAGCAAGATTAATCAGCTTTCATTAGGAAGTGTACTTAGTTCAGAGTCTTACCCAAGAATGGGGGAGGGTCGGGTGGGCAGGGAAAGAGGAGTGGGGACAATGGATTTCCCTTAATCCCCTATTAGGTTAATTTCAGATTGATCCTACTAATAACAACGGAAGAGTGACCCTTAGTGTCAACAAAATAAAAACACATAAAACATTGACACAGTCAAATTTCAGCTTAATGACATCACTGTAAAGCTGGAAAGAAACAAAGGATTAACATAGAAATTACTCAAACAAAACATGAGCAGTTTCCATGGAAATCTCTGTAAGATATTCCCTTATAAAGGTCTTTATTAAGCTGTCAACAGACATATTAGACAATGAAACTGGTAATTTAATCCTTGTAGAATGAACAGAAAATTAAAACTGTATTTTATTAGTTACTCCTACTAATAATTATTTGATCAGTTTGAGTCAATAGTAATTACTAACAATGTTCACTGCAAACATGTTCTTAGACTTCAAATGTAATAATATAACAAGTCGTAATGGATAAACTGCGACTACTTAATATCTTTAAGGCTTGTTTCACAGCAACTTTCCCCTGGTATTTAGATTGTCTCTTGACGCCTCTACATGGACTATCAATAAATAGCACTATATTGATTGTGAATACAGGGTCCTGAATTAAGTTACCACTGTGGCCTTCATTTCTTATTCTTGTGTAGGCCTATCCTGAGTTGACGCAGATCCTGGTAAATAGGACTTTATCGACTGTTAATACAGGGTGCAGAATTTCACCACGATTTCAATTTATTAATATGTAGGCGGGTCCTAACTTGCTCCTGAAGCAACCCCCCCCCCCCCCCCCCCCCCCACCGCCCACGCAAGACGTAACAGTTTAAGCACGTTGCTAATTTGTCTAAGCCGTAAGACATGACCCATCATATTCATTCAGCGGATAGCGGTACATCGACGGCTTCCTTTCAACCAACACTCCATTATGGGCTGCTACTGTTGAGCAGTTGTTAGCCTCGCATGTCTGTCACCTACACCGCAACTGACAAACGACAGTGGCAAAGTAGTAGAATGCTTAAAGCCTTTTAATTAAGTGAGTAATTCGATGCTAAATAAAATTTTAATGACACACGCGATCTAGCCTATCGATTGAACTAATAAACTAATTTCGTGTTTACTGACATCCGTCTTCTGTCGGAAATGTCTACAGGCATCAGCTACAAGACACAATCTGCGCTTAAGGATATCTCTACACAAATTGTTCAATAATGTGTTATGATTTAAAGTGTACTTCGTAGCCGTCCTGTGAACACATCTGGTGATATTCGTTCTACGTTGCTGTCTTTCGATATCCAATTTTCCGACTGTAGGATTATCGAGAAATCTGTTTATACAGTTTTAACAAAGCTACCGACAACCGTACCACTTACCAATGTTTGTACATGCTCACCTGCACTTCAGGATCTGCCACTGATAGTCTGATTTCGCGGAACTATCGCGCTTTTCCGAAACGTTGACCTTCGCAACTATGCAACAAAGGTCGCTAGGTTTCGGCACTGATGCAAAAACCACTACTCTGCTTCCATTTTCTTCTTCGGGCTTCATTGAAAGTGATTTTACAGGCATTTGAGAATATTTGTAGCAATGACGATCAAACGGTCCAAATGTTATTTGTCGAATGTTTCGTACTTCGCGGGTTACTTCTATTGGACATAAAAAGAAGAATGAGCAAAGAGACTATGCGAAAGATACAAATATTTATGAACGAATGCACCTCTCGAAGGTGCGATTGTAGACACGTAATAACTGTTAGCCTAAAAAGTTAGCTATGTATACACATGCAGAACAGTGCAACTGTTCTTTTATTATGTAAGACTACGAAGTGGAAGATATAGCAAATATGAGCTCTTGGGGGGTCTCTCAATGAATACGTATATGAAGAAACGTAAAGGTAACATCACTTAATTGTCTTCTTTCACAACAATATCAGAGATTCCATTTTCTATCGGTACCAACTGTAGTTTTTGTTTGTCAGTACGACAGCCCAGGGAAATTAGCTCAAAGAAGGTCGCTCTGGCCAATAAGTATGGAAATGCTGGAAATAATTTTAATCGATACTAGGCATCTCGAATAAGAGTTAAATCGGTTTGCAATGGCTTCAGCTTGTGTTACACTTTTAAGGGCCGAAAAACTACGAAGTCTTTGGTTTTTGTACAGTTTGTCGCTTGCAACTCGGAAACGATTCAACCTACAAAAAATTATTAAGTCACCAAAAACGAAAGAGCATAAAATTTCATGTCGAATAATCTACTTCGAATCGGTTCAGCCGTTTAGCCACAATCAATCTCAAACAATCAGCAATTTTAACCAACTTGGCCGATAATAAGTCTTGCTCCTGTTCCAATGCCTTGTAACTCAATGCCAACTTCATACAAAAATTACATCATATTCTGCGTAAAAAGAGCTCCTAAATTTTAAAATTCACTCACTCCTTTGCACAGATGCAAATAAACACGTGAAATTATTCCATAGCACTAAATTCCCGCTAAGACTTTTGAACGACAAATCATATGCGTTCGTCCAAATATTCAAATTTAAGGGCATTTTAGTTAGATACCTATCTACTTAGGTAGTTAGCATGCTCGGCTAGCTGCATGGTCTAACGTGCTGCTTCCCGAGTGGGAAGGCGCTCCGGTCCCCAGCACGAAACCACCTGGAGGATTTGTGTCGAGGTCTGGTGTGCCTGCGAGCCTGTGGATGGTTTTTAAGGTGCTTTTCCATCTGCCTCGGCGAATGCGGGCTGGTTCCCCTTATTCTGCGTCAGTTACACTACGCCGGCGATTGCTGCATTAACAAGTTCTCCACGTATGCATACACCATCATTACTCTACCAAGCAAACATTTAAGCTTACACTCTTGTGGTATGTGACGTTTCCAGGGCTCAGGGTGGACTGCTGTGTCCTGTTGTGGGATTGTGGACCACTGAGGGCTACAGCTGGACAAACCCTCCATCGTTTCTAGGTCCGTGGTTCAATACACAATATCTAGGTAGTTAGCTCTAATTATTAATTTAATTTTTAAATTAGGTAATTTACTGTGTTTTATATTAATTACTTGTGTTTGTGGTAAACATAAAAGGAGTATCCAATGTTACCTATTAATTTGTCTCCCTTTGTTGCTTTCAGAGAACCGGTTATGGAGAAAGAGAGCTGAATTACTGGCTATCTGGTGTATTGAACAATGACATGTATGTGATTCATAGCCAAGTTGTCTTGATCTGGTGGACACTACTTGTTTCATATGTGGTGATGCAGTTGACAATCGTTAAGATAAGGGTATGATAAAGGAAAAGGCACTGAATACCTTTGTTGATACCAGCAGAAGAAGAAGGGTGGCCATCATACCTGGCTATAGCGTCAGACATCTGTAATCATCCAGAAAAAGTGTTGACAACGTTTCTACAGAATGGAGTCAAATATCTCAAGGCCAAAAGAGAAGTAAAAAATCTAGAAAATGTCACAACAGATGAAATGAACAAGTTCGGCTTCAAGAAACTATTATTGTTTTTAGAGAAGCACCCCTGAAGAGACAGACAGTGTGCAGAAGAAAATGAACTTGGAGACAAAAAAAAAAAAAAAAAAGAAAGCATAAGAACAGTTGCTGCAGGCAGAGAAGATGAATGAGGTGAGCGTATTTTACAGAGGCTCAGCACTGGAACAGATGTAGTAGCAGCAGAAGGAAGGAACCACAGTTTCTCTCAAATGCATTTCTTCCTCCATTCCTTCAACAACTTTAAATTTTTGTGGCCAGCCTGAAGTTTAAATTAGTGAGTGTATTGACCTCATAATGAAGTGGATGGAAGAAAATGACTTGTGTCAGTTTACAGTAGAAGACGTTCTCCAAGTAAATGAAGGAGTTGTTTCCAGAAAGAGATATATACTTTTAAAGTTGTCTAGAATATTGAAAGATAATTGTGGCACCTAGAACCAAGCAATTCAAAAACAGTAAAAAATGTGCTTCCAAAACAAGGGCTACAGCATCCAGACAAACAATTGGTATCAGTCAAGTAAACTCTCATCAATGATAAACATATGCTGGTGGTGAAAGCAGCTGCAGAGATTATACATGAGGACATGGAGTGACAAATATATTCTCTAGGTAAGTATCCCTTTTGCGATATGTTTTAAGTAGTGTGAATGGAAAAATCCCAGATTGTTTGACATTTACGTTGGACATTACAACCATTCCTGCTATTAAAAGAAAGGAAGATGGAGATAGGAAGGACAGTACTCAGAAAAAAACTCCGGGCCATTGCACATTCACTGATATCAGTGATCTGACCAAGATCATTCATATCTCTAATCCTACTAGGGGTTGGAACTTTGTTATACAGGAAGTATGAATGAGGCTCTGAGTGTATGTGCCGTCAGCCATGGGTTTCAAAGGTTCATATTGTGATGTGAGGAAATTTGAAGTTTTAACTCTTCAGCAGCCTCTTGAAATCATAATCAAAAACCCATTTATACAATTCATTTTTGGCAACCCAGACATAAACATGGATACAATTGACAAGAATGACACTTTTCATGCCATGGGGGCTATTCACTGTTTTACTACCAATCGTCACTAGAATACAGCAGTATTCCCCTGGCATATTTCGATAAACCTAGTGAAGGAGGTTTTGCTAGTGGAGTGGTGAAAGTACTACAGCATAGATCTGCAGATGTGATGTGTTACGACAGGGATGGAAGGATGCGATTAACTAATCTGGGTGGAATGAGTTTATGGAGAGAACAACATTTAGCCGGCCTTTCCAGGCCTCTTGCATATTGTGCCTTCCATTTATAAGCACATCCACCTTGGATGTTGATACAATCTATACAGCTCTCAAAACAGCCATTAAAATATAAATGTAAGTAGGCTGTTTACTTTTTCTTATTGGTAACGCCACGTAGCGCTCTGTATGAAAAATCACTGGCTGTGCCGTGTGCAGTCTGTGGCTGGTTTGCATTGTAGTCTGCCATTGTAGTGTTGGGCAGCGGCAGCTGGATGCTAACAGCGCGTAGCGTTGCGCAGTTGGAGGTGAGCCGCCAGCAGTGGTGGACGTGGGTAGAGAGATGGCGGAGTTTTGAAATTTGTAAGAATTGGTGTCACGAACTGATTTATATATTATGACTATTAAGGTAAATACATTGTCTGTTCTGTATTAAAATCTTTCATTTGCTAACAATGCCTGTCAGTAGTTAGTGCCTTCAGTAGTTTGAATATTTTATTTAGCTGGCAGTAGTGGTGCTCACTGTATTGCAGTAGCTCGAGTAACGAAGATTTTTGTGAGGTAAGTGATTTGTGAAACGTATAGGTTAATGTTAGTAAGGGCCATTCTTTCGTAGGGATTTTTGAAAGTCAGATTGCGTTGCACTAAAAAATATTGTGTGTCAGTTTATGCACAGTCGTGTAATAATTTTCCTAAGGGGACGTTTCATATGTCGACCCTTAGCCGAGGACACCTCACTGGAATCTTCTGATTTCTTTTCTTGTAGTTTGTGTAATTAATGTAGATTTAGTTTATTGCTAGCGCGTAATTGTAGAGAGAATCTCCTTTGTAGTTGTAGTCTTTCATTGTTGTACAGTACAACAGTTGTGGCATGCATGTAGAGTTGCACCAAGTATTTCGCAGCTGCACTTGCAATTAACTAGATATTATTTTCAGTGCTACGTTAATGTGTTCTCTTATTTTTTCTCTTCAAATTGTGCTTTTATGTGTTATCGTGTGAAATATTGTGACAATGATGGCGTGTGAAAAACGTAATACTAGGCTCCAAAGTAAACTGAGAAATGACAGTGAAGACGAAAGCATTGTGTTAGCGCCACCGAGTAATGAATTAACTAATGTTTAAAGTAGTAATTTGGTAATTGTACATAGGGAAATGGAGCGGGCTGCAAACAATGGTGTAGACAGTGAAACAATTAGTGAACAGGGAAAGATCATCTCTCCGCGGTAATGACTATCACAGAGACAATCAGAGAAACAGACAATATGGGAACCAAAATAATTATTATCAAGGGAGACAGAATAACTTCAGACGCAACGGTCCAGTTCGCAGTTACAATTCAGGGAGAAATTCTCCACCACATGACCGACAAACAAGGAACTATGTAAACTACCGACAAAACGACAAACCTGAATTCCATCAGAACTGGCGAGCTTCAAACCGGGCAGGGCCTTCTCGTCAAGGTGAAATTGTAGAAGTTAGGACTCCTAATTCCAATAACGGCGCACGCCAACAAAGAGACAATGACTCGCACCGCAGGCAGCCACGTGCGCCGGCTGGCTCAGAGAAAAATAACATAAGACGCTAGCCTTGAGAAACATTTTAGCTTTCCTTACCGACGTATACAACATGATAATTGCTTTTCAGTTGACAGTCTGCGTACTAGGAAGAGTAAAGGTTTACACCACATTTTACATGTAAAACCGTTTATTAAGAGATAATCTGCTTTTTAAGTTTGTCTTTGCCATAAAACATTTCACTTCACATTTGTAGTATGTTTTGTCACACTGAGAAACTGTTAACATGCAACAATGTTTTGAAGTTAACTATACAGTCTAGAACCTAGGGAACATTTTTAAACAGAAATTACGAATGCATTGTTATAGTGAACAGACGACACAGTGTTGTTATTTGTACATTCTGGCTTGTTAGTTGCACGATTACGTAACGACTATAAGGCTTACATACTTAGAACATGTACTGTTAATGAGGTTTTAATGCAACATTTTGGTTCAGTTGAAAAGACATTCTTTATTTGAAGTACTTTCTGTGAGATTAAAGATGACTTAGCGTTTGGTTTCTTTGACAGCTACACGATTATATCACGACGCTACTAATGTGTGACACAATTTACATTGTGCTTTTGCGGTGTATCTGTTTTATATCTGCACAGTTTTTCTGAATTTTTCTGGAAAGTAAAACATGTTTTAGTAGTAACTTTGTGGTATAGCTACAATGAGACAGCCTTTTCTGTAGCACAACAATACGTACAGTACAGTACTTACTTCATCACGGCAATAAGCGTAATAACTATGATATCTATACGCAAAGCATTTCACTTTTGTTTATCATGAGGTGAGTACATTGACTTCTGCAGAACGTAGCTTTCGGAGGGCGATAACTACTACACTCCCACAGAGATTATCTCACAACACGACGCACAGCTTAGCACTACAGTACATGCAGTTGAGTGATTAATTTTGTACTGAAAACATTTATTTTTAAAGATATTTGAAGTACAATGATACAAAGGTTTTCCGTGATACATTTCATTCGATTGCTGTAATCTGTAACACCTGAGGATATAATTACATTATTCCTCAGGGAGGTACACGCTTACTTTGTGTACCATGTGTTTGGCAAGCACAAGGAGCCCTAGCTAATATGGTATTTGTTTATACAACTTTACACATCGGTACTATATTTCTCTAACACATAAATTACACAGCTATCTGATCATTTAACTGAGAGAGACAAACATTTACTTTGCTACATCAGTGACAGATGTTTACGTAATTACACCATTGGATAACTTCACACTTACGAGCTTGTATTTTGTCTGTACTTTGTAAACTGTTCATATTTTTTCAGAACCATTGTGATACTATGAGAGGTTTGAATGATGTATTTGGTATGGGATCATGATTTTTAAAGTACGTTTGAGGCAGATGACACTTTGATATGAGCAGAGAATTTTTTTAAGTTTTGAAATTATTGGAGGAAGCTACGACGATTTTGAGAATTTGACTGAGGTGTTATGATGTTATTATTACGATGACTATGTGTATTACGCTGTTGCGGTATGTTTATGATCAATAAGCTGATGCTATATGAGTTATTTGATTATGCTGCTTATCTGTTATGATGGAATATTGAAGAAGTGTTGACGAATAAGGTAAGAAATAATGAGTAGAGGTTAGGGACTCTGGTTTGTGCAAAAGGTTGTTGGAAACCAAGAATGGCACTTTAAGAGTTATGAAATGTATGTAAATGCGTGAATCTATTACAATGCCGACGAAAATTTTTGGACACTGTTATATCAATAGGATTTTGTTTCTACTGATGTGTAACGCAAATTCTTGAACTGTGAATTTTTTTTTATATGAGACTGCCACTGTAGCGGAAACTGGTGTCGTAAATATTTTGATAAGACAGTTAAGTGATCACCTGCACGTAATGCGTCGTGGGCACCCAGCTGCGCGACAACCACCTGACAAAAAGAAAGCCATTAGTGTGTGCCTTTCAGAGACACAGGTAAAAAAAAAAAGAGGCCATTATCCTCGCTATTGACATTCATTCCTTTGTAGAAAGCATCGCAAATACGACACGCTCAAACTTGAAAACATATGATTGTACTGTGGAGCTATTAATTTATGATATTTACTGAAATGAAATGACTTATGGCTAGCGAATGACGTTTCACGCCTTGCTTTGCCTGTTTTGTTTAATATCTAGTTTCTAGCTGCACTTCTGCATTGGTTACAATAAACTTTAATGGATGTACTAATATAGATATTTTATGCCTACAGATCCAGTAAATAATAACTTTATGATGTACTTAAAAAACGAAGGAGCACAAAAAGACATTTCCCTTCACAGAAATTGCATACAGAATTTTCTTTTCAAGTACATGGTAATATTTTTTTACAATAAATTTTAGTTTTGCAGCACTTTAATTATATAGACATTAAGATGTGAATATACATTTCCCTTATCTGCATTGTTGTCTTTAGTATACTATTTTTTGTGCTTGTGGGTTTCTGATGTTTAGATATAAGTTATTACATTTACTGCGGCTTGCTTTGCAAATCTGCATTTTTTGGGTCATTGCTGTTTGTGTTAATTTGTTTTGTGCTGCTGCATTGCGTCGCCCCTTAGTTTAGCATCTGAGCTCAGTAGGTTTAAGTTAGCTCAAGAGGGGGTAGCCTACATAAAAGAATGAGTTGCGATGAATTGGAAGAAATGCACTGAGAGGTTATACAAAAAATGTACAGAAAGCAGGTATAGGTAGGATTTTCTTGGAAATAAATGATGAGGTAAGAAATATGTGAACATATAAATACAAAAAGCATGCTTTTATATGATTTTTTTGGTGGAAACAAATGTTGAAATAAGACGAAAGATCTATGGAATGAAGTTTTGGGTTGGACTGCAGTACCAAATGTTACACTGAAAACAAACCCTGTCCTTTCCTCCTGTGTTATTCTTCTATGTGTTTATGTACCCTTGTGTATTTGTATTTTTCCTGTCTTTGTGTTTTTAGCTAATAAGATTTATGTTTTAGAATTTTTCAAATACTATGTTATTTTCTTTGTAAATATGCTTAGACATTATTTATTATGTTTTGTTCTAATGCTCATGTGTGAAATTGATGTTTCTAAAGTTATTCTGATCTTTTAAGTATTTACTTATATCATAATTCCTGTAATACTGATGTATTTGTTATTTCAATTCTTTTGTAAAGCCTGTATTACTGCAAATGTTATCTGTACTATTATGTTCTTTAAAGATGTATTTTGTACCTTTGTTATTGTATTCTTATGTTATAAAATTGTAATTGACACCAGTTCATCAAAGTAAGTAACTTGTAAATTACATTTCACTGCACACGTTTCTGTTGGTCATAGTATATGGACAATATGTGAGAAGTAGGGACTGATAGTGTTCGCACGTGTGTTAATAATTCAGTAAGGGACTGGATAACAGCATTGCTGGTTGTAAGGACATTTCAAAAACAATTTTTGTGTGTGCACAAGTGGTGGTTATGGACTTCCTATATTATCCGCAAGACTGGTGATTGTGCGCCAGCACAGTCAAACAGATGGCTGCTGGCCATCTCTACAAGGACTACAGTGGGTCTACACCTTTGATGACCCACCAATACCATTATTTCTACAAGGAGTGCAGTGGGTCTGCACTTCTGGTGGCCTACCAATACCGTAATCTCTACCAGGACTACAATGGGTCTACTCTGTGACGACCTACCTAACAATATTCTTTAAAACTTCGACTGACTCTGCTGTGGGTTTGCTCTGTTGTGGCCCATTACCTGTCTGCATGTCAAGAGTCAGCACTGTCTTTACGTCGGAAGGACAACGCTACTTCTTCAAAACTGCATGGAAATCCACTACTTCCGTGTGCATTTTCTTTTACTACTCAGACTTTGAGAAAAACACTGCAATTTTACTTTGATGAATGATCATGATTGTCTTTATGGACTGTGAGAAAATTTTAGCTTTTGACCAACATTGTATCGATAAGTGTGTGCATTTCATTTCTTTGTTATTGTAATTATGAAAAAAATTTTCAAATCTGTATTGGCCACTGCCCAAAACAACTTGAAAATTTTTTTTGTGGGGAGCATGGGGGCTATGTAAGTAGGCTGTTTACATTTTCTTATTGGTAACGCCACGTAGCGCTCTGTATGAAAAATCACTGGCTGTGCTGTGTGCAGTCTGTGGCTGGTTGGCATTGTTGTCTGCCATTGTAGTGTTGGGCAGCGGCAGCTGGATGCTAACAGCGCGTAGCGTTGCGCAGTTGGAGGTGAGCCGCCAGCAGTGGTGGACGTGGGTAGAGAGATGGCGGAGTTTTGAAATTTGTAAGAATTGGTGTCACAAACTGATTTATATATTATGACTATTAAAGTAAATACATTGTCTGTTCTGTATTAAAATCTTGCATTTGCTAACTATGCCTGTCAGTAGTTAGTGCCTTCAGTAGTTTGAATATTTTATTTAGCTGGCAGTAGTGGTGCTCGCTGTATTGCAGTAGCTTGAGTAACGAAGATTTTTGTGAGGTAAGTGATTTGTGAAACGTATAGGTTAATGTTAGTCAGGGCCATTCTTTTGTAGGGATTTTTGAAAGTCAGATTGCGTTGCACTAAAAAATATTGTGTGTCAGTTTAAGCACAGTCTTGTATAATTTTTCAAAGGGGACGTTTCATATAAGGAGCAATGTCAAATCAATGGACCATTTCCTCTACATAAATGCAAGAACAATGGTTCTTTTCCATTGACCAGGTAGTGAGTTGAGCTGTGTTATTGTGTGGCTTTGGATCTTCCATGTATTGACATCATTCATAATTGTCATTGTATTCATAATGGATGGCAGTGTTTAATGGTCATACCCCCAAAGTCAAATTAATTTATAATTATTGAAACAGTTTAATTTTAACAGTAACGTTTCTTCATCTGTACTATCAGACATATAAATGGATATCAGTATGTGATGGGAAATGGCACTGTAAAACAGAAGTGTCATCGTTGGTTATTGTATAAACTAAAAGACAATAATAATAATCATTTGCTAGTTGAAAGAATTTCGTGTCTCACCTCGTCGTCTAATATATTTAGGGGAGTGATTCTTCAAGAGGCTCAGGTTTTTAAAATGTTTTACTGGAGACATAATAAAGGATTGTGGTTTATTTTCAAGTTCAATGTATCGAACAAAACATATCTTTTTATAATCACTGATTTCGTAATTGGTGTTACTGCATTTCTTTTCTTCATTACAGAGCTATAAAAATTGACATCACTCCATCTTACACGGAAATTAGTACAACACCTCTTATTAAGACTGTCAACTCTCCATAACTCTTCAAGACAAAGGTAGCACAACTCAACGGTGCAAAGCCTCAAAGATGCATTCTTACAATAGTAATTTCAGTTTTTTCTCTCATTTATGGAAAATTTTAACAGTTTTCATTTTTTAGGGATAGTGAAATGTTAAGATGGATTTTTCACAATGAAATATTTATAGGATAACTAGCCTTTTCCCTGTGGCTTCGCCAAAGTATTTGTTTGATACAATACTGGCCATACCTCCTTCCCATCTATCTGTCTACCTCTTTCTCTGTCACTCTTTCTACTTCATCGTCACATACCTGTCTATATCCTCCTCCTT
Organism: Schistocerca gregaria; assembly: GCF_023897955.1. NCBI lineage: Eukaryota > Metazoa > Arthropoda > Insecta > Orthoptera > Acrididae > Schistocerca > Schistocerca gregaria. The sequence goes on along the minus strand of NC_064921.1, from coordinate 291,137,182 downwards.
ACTCTGTCTATCTCTTCATCTCCTCCTCTTTCCTATCTCTACCTCCTCCTCCCTCTTCTCGTTCTATTCTCTCATCAGTCCTCTCCCTATCTCCTTCTCTCCATATCTTTGACCATCTCCTCCTCTTTCTCTCTCTGTCTATCTCCTTCACCACCTCGCTGTGGTGTCTACCTTCTCCTCCTCTGCATTCTTTGTCTGTCTGCTCCTCCTCCACTCTCTGTCCTCCTACTTCCATCCCTGTCCCTACTTACCTTCCCCCTTTTTCTATCCATCCCCTCCTGCCTCCCTCTCTCCCCAGGCTGATACTATTCCAACACAACACACCTGTTATTCATGGCAGCCTACAAGTCAGAGGCTGGAAAACTGTTCCTTGCTCCTTACGTATAGGTTGCCCTGCAAAGTGGGTTGGTAAGGCATGTCTGTCATGCAGGGTGGCCTACATGTTGGGTTCTGGAAAACTGTATATTGCCCACCACCTAGCCTGTATGTCAGGGTCTGGAGAAAACAGGTTTTTCGCATATCTCTGCTCCAAATAGAGCTAGGAGGGTATAAATGCCATAGTGCTGATCTTCATGAGGCCTGCTGTTACTATGTTAAATTTGCTTGAAGTTGATGCAGGAGTTTTGGAGGAAAATTCGGATATACACACATACATTCTGCTTTACATATTATAGAGATTAACGTTTTTAAAAGTCAAAGATAAAATGAATTTTCAAAATATTACAGAAAACATGAACATGAAAGAAATTTTAGGTAAATGTGTTTTATACAATATATAATTCCCAAAGGTTTTGTTGTTGAATATGAGATTTGCAATTTTCGAAAAAACGTAATTGAACAATAGACTGACTCATAAATTTCGTCAATCAGAGTATGTGTCGTAGTTAAATGTTGAACTGAGGTCCCTGTGATACAGATCCATTACAAGTGGTTTACAAGATCTGTTCAATGTTTCTTTCATGCTAGCGTCGACAAACACTATGATGTCTGGGCGCTGCTATTCAAGAGGTGTAAGAGCTTATATTTTGGCTCAGCTTGGTAAAGTTATTCTGTGAACAATGGAGGAATCACAAAAGGAACATGAAGCACTATTGTCTCTTCTTGACAACCTTGGAATTGATGAATTTGAGACAAATGACCCCAACGTGAAAGAAATGATGAGAAAATTCAAAACATTGTTACAAAACTTGGAGGTAAAAAGCTCGGTTGCTAACCTATGGACGGAAAATTTTCGTGTGGCTTCAGTACGAAAACAGTTTACTGAATCTAAGGGAAGTGGGAATTGGCAGTTGAAACTATCAAGCATAAATAATATGATGCCTTATTTTCATGCAAGCAGCCACCTTAACTATGACAAAGCTAGCCAACTATACTTGCAGGATATGCAGGAACTAAGTCTCACGTTTACCAAATGCAAGCTATCTGTAACCAAAGGATTTTTTTAGCATGAAGCTAATCTGAAAACACTGCTCAGGCATATGGTCAGACATGACCATTGAACAAGTCCTCATGAGGGCTATATCCTTATGTGGGGGCTAGTCAAAGGGGTAGGGGATTACACATGGAACTCTAGGTAAATGGATTATTGAAATGCCAACAACAGTAGACACTACACAATCAAAATACGGAATTGTGTAGCATATCACTTACTTCATCAGATCAACACATTTATACAACATTTCCTCAGATGAAGTGGGCAACACTGATGTGGTGAAACTCAGTAAATGGTTTGATTCTCATGATCCATGCCCTCAAGGAACATCCATTACATGCTGAAGTAGTGGAGTATGGGGAGTGGGGCTGATGACATTAACTCCCAAGTGATTTATGAAAAAGTTAATTTGTTAGTTAGTTTCATGTTCCATGGATCATTTTGCATGGTAAATCGTAATAATGTGGAACGAGTCGTTTTACATTCACATAGCAAATTAATTTGTAAATATGGTCACATACTAAACATTTATAAGCTTTATCTTTCAAAAATAAGAAAAATATATACAGATGTGAGTTAGTAATTCCTGCCCACTACCTTTTAAACATTGCAGCAATAAAAATTCGTCTACAGAATGGAAGGAGTTTTCGAGGTTACACTTTTTCAGTTTGTTTTCAAATTTGGCGCTAAAGATAACTTTAATGCAGAGTAATGAAAATAAATATTACTTCTGTTATTGTAATTATATACAACATTGTTCCTTTTGTACAGCTGTAGATTATTTACAACAAATGTGATGAGGGAATAAGCAATAGTCACAATGCTCAACTGCTTAAACAAATGTATACGAGATGATCCTGCTTGAGCATCACATATTATTCTTACAACACATTTATTAGCTATGAAGACTTTCTTCCTTAAAGCTGAGTTATCCCAAAACATCATTCCAAATGACATTATTGAATGAAAATATGGGAAACATGTCAACTTACTGATTTGTCTCTCCCCAAGATTTCCCAGATTCTAACTGCAAAAATGACTGAATTCAGTTGTTTTAGGAGTTTCAACATATGTCTTTTACAGTGTAAATTGTCATCAATGTGGACACTCAATGATTCTGAAGTTGTTTGCTATTTCCTTGCCATGTGCTACATTTAACATTGGTGTATTACCCATAGATGTGCAGAACTGAATATGTTATCCCTTTGTAAAATTGAGGATGAGGCTACTTGCAGAACACCAGTTAATGATACTTTTAAGACCATTGTTTACCATTTCGTCTGGTACTGTATGCATGCTTGGACCGACATAGTCTAGAGTCTACTGGAAAAAGAAATAATACTGCATGGACTATATTAAACAGAAGATCGTTTACATATATGAAGAACAATAGTGGATGTAAAATTGACCCTCGGGGAGTCCATTATGTGATTTCTTACTAGGCAGGATAACGCCCTTGGACCATATTGGTTGAATTACGAAGTACAATTTTGTTTATAAAGTTAGTTACATATTTCATCGATCATTTAGCTTGATACCTCAGAATGATGTGGAAAGAGTCATTTTTCATTTATATCATAAATTTGTACACACAGGGTGACAATTATTAAACTATACGAAAGAAACGTAAATTAGTTAGAAACTACGACATTCACACTTTATTCAGCATGTAAGCATCAACACAGATATTTGGATTTAGGTTACGACATGTTCAATATGCCTGCCATCATTGGCGACGATGTGGCGCAGGGGAATAGCGAAATTCTCCATGACCTGCTGAGGTGTTGGAACATCGATGCTATCAATGACCTACTGAATAACTGTTTTCATTTCAGCAATGGTTTTGGGGTTATTTCTGTACATCTTGTCTTTAATACAGACATACAAAAAGGATTCTCATGTGTTCAGATCCAGAGAATATGGCGGCCAATCGAGGTCCATGTAGCGGCCTCTGGGTACCCCGGAGTCAAAATGCAGTCCCGAAAGTGCTCCTCCAGGACAAAGACACTCTCCTGCTTCGATGCGGTCGAGCTCCATCTTGCATGAAGCACATCTTGTCGCAATCAGGGTCATTTTGGATAATGGGAATGAAATTGTCTTCCAAATCCTTCATGCATAGTTTGTTAGATACCATACCACCAAGGAATACTGCACCGATTATTCTGTGACTGGACATTGCATACCGCATAGTCACCCATTGAGTGTGAAGAGACTTCTCGATTGCGAAATGCAGATTCTCATTCCCACAAACGCGCTAATTTTGCTCATTGGTGAACCCATCCAAATGAAAGAGTGCTTCATCGTTAAGCCAATCGGCAGTGCACATACTAATTCTTATCATGCGCTGTCGCCAACCATGCACTTTGAACGTGCTAACGCAAACCTTTCAGAAGTTATGAGGATTTCATTTCGTACAGTTCAATAATTGTCACCCTATAAGATTACTAGGCTCCGGATTTTAATTATCTAAAAATAGTGAAATAAGCAAGCATTTGTAACCTAAAAGTTACATAAATATGACCTTAAAAATAAAATATGACTTAATAGAAGTTTTTTAAAGCATTCTTGTTTGTTTATTTAATATTTTATTCACCGCAAATTAATACGAAATTCACTACTCAAAATATTGTAAGTATAGGTCTTTCTTTCTGTAGGGTCTGTGGGTAATTTGCACCTAATACCTATTTTTTGAATGTCTGAATGTTTTATTTTCTAAACACAAAGTACAGAGAAAAGATCATCTATCGAAAGAGTAAAACAATATTTTTATTTCTACATAGTATGTAAAGCGTTTCCCATTATTTACTACCATATGTCAATCTTCAGTGTCTGCAAAGTTGCACTGGATCACAAGGTGCATTTTCAGGTTTTCCATTGTCAAAGATCTACAGCTGTCGCTGAGGATAGCTTTGTACCTAGAAAAGCTCCTCTCCACTTCATAAGACGTCACTGGAACGTATTTGAAGGCAGTCAGGTCACTGGAGTTCAGCTTTGTTTCAGTATCTTCAAATGTTGCGGCATTCCCTGAAAGACTGTCAATAATTTTGCACAGTGCAGAATATCCAGGATTACGTTGGAGAACACTTTGCAATTTGGTTTTCACTTTGTCAGCCAAATGACCACGAACTCCAGCCAACTCACTCTGCACATGTTGCACAATACTCAAGGCCTCACATAGCTGGGTGCCAACAGCTTCCAGTCATTTGATGGCTTTTGATATCACTGAAAAATTGGCGTTGATGTATGCAAAGTTTCGAGAAAATGTATCTGTAAAAACATCTTTCACAATTTTGGTAGCACTTGATTAATCGCTATCAAGCTCACAGAAGATTGTCTTTATTTGGGTGTAGTTGCTGCTGTAATACTCATCAGCATTAAGCCAAGAACCCCATTGTGTAAGTACAGCTTTACGTGGGAGTGGCGTTGAAGGTGCTTGTTTCTTGAATTTCTGCACCCGTAGCAGAGCCTTCACATAGATTTTCTTTCCGCAGGAAATTAATTTGTCCACGTCAGGGTAATTTGATTGCACCTCTTCGGCAACTCCGTGCAACACATGTGCAAGGCAAAATAGCGTACACCATACTGGGGTAGAGAATATGAAGCCCTTTGGCTGCTTTAGCCATATGTGAAGCACCATCTGTTCCAAGCAGCAAAACGTTGTCTCTTTTCACGCCATCCGGCCACTGTAGCTTCACAGAGTTGTCAAACAAAATAGCAATCGTCGAATTGTTTACTCTATCGAGAGCTTCATGCGTTAGTAGGAACATATCTCCAGGGCCATCAACTTTTAGAAAACCAACAGCAACATTTGCAATATATCGCCTAATAATATCCCTAGTTCCATCTATCGACAGCCAGATCTTTTGCTCAGCAATAATAATTCGTATTTTGTTGAGCACATCATTGTACCATATGGATAAATCGTTTTTCTCAGTGTAGGTTCATCTGGAACTGGATGTGTTGTGTACTTCTCCAAGAACCGTCTGAAGCATGGATTCTTCATCTTTTCCAGTGGGATGTTGCAGGACACCTTCATCTCATGCAAATCCTTGCAGAATGATTGCGATTGACCTGTCTATTCAAATAATGGCGTCTGCCTGCTGTTACCTTCAGCACTTCGTTTCACACAGCTGCTGTGTTTAGCAATACTACAGTGTTGTTACATATTAAAGCGCTTTTCTGCACTAACTTTAACTTCACACAATTTACAAAATGATATTTTCCGACCAGTACTAAAGAACTTCTCTCCAAATTCTCGAACATATCCTCGCAACTTCACGCTGTCGGAGCACTTTGTTTTAGGCATGTTGAACAAGGCAAAGGTTGTATTCAAATTGGTTACTGGGAACACATGTGCGACTGCGATGATTATTACGGCAGAAGCCGCCTTTGTTGGCTCTGAGAGAGTATTGTCGACTCTGCGCAACAATGTTTTATGTTCACGAAACGACTGTTGTGGTACATCGATTTTCTGCTTCAGTCCTGAGAAATAAAGCTGAGTACTAATTTATCTGTTTATCCTTCATAATAGCTCGTTAAATATTGTCTTATGAGCAACATATTCATTTTCAAGTTCATGTGTCCCAGAAGATACGAGAACAACGGTATATGCAGTTTTGGCAAAAGTTGACGTAAATATGACCTATTATATTAAAAGGTAGCTGCAATATGACTCATTACTAAAACTTGTTGAAATATGACTTTATATGCACAATCAAAATACACTTTTCGACAATGAAATACCTAGATTTGTGTGTAAATTGTTCTTAAATTCACCCTATAGTTCAGAAAATATATGACTTGTCATTAAAATTCGGGCTCTAGTGATAACAGAGTCTCTTCAGATAATTTGAAATTTTATTCTGCACTTATTATATGTGTAGTTTAGAGAATGTTTGTTGCACATTGCGAAGGAAGGAATTGATACAATAATTTCGAAGTCCTGCATAAACATACATGGGTCACAGTTGCTATTTGTGCATACACCACAACTTTGACAACCAAAACTGAATGCCAGAAAGTAATTATTGCTGACAAGTTTAGCTGTCAATACCTGAACCGGTTTTGCTAGCCCAGTCAGATACGAATTCTACATTGTTAGCTGTTTTACTCAAATGGTCCCTGGAGATCAGTTGTTCTGGTTTCTATCTCAGTCAATATGATGGCCGTTTCTCTTCAGTTAAGTATAGGGAGTGGATAGTTTCATGGTGAGTCCAATATTTCTTTTTCTTTATGTTACAAAATGTCACACACTCCATATTGACCAATATCTTCAAAAGTAAGTTAGAAATTTACAACCCAAGCAAGCTTGAAAGCAGAAAAGTAACAGTCAGCTACAAAAGTAGAACATTTACATGTGTACAAATGTCACTCAGGAAAGAGTTGAAGAGGAAATCGGACAGTGGAAACTGCATTTCCAGAATCACTATCTAAGTGTTGTTATGACCTACCACAAGCTACAGTGTGAAATCAGTTTTCAAATACTGCATTCAAGTCCTCCATGTAAAAGTAGTTAATGGAATTAGTCAGCATAATACAATGAAACCACACAGCTCAGAATAAACATATACACAGTATACATAAGTGTGCTTTCATTGGATAGGACAGATGATTATCAATAGTCTTCATGAAGAAATCATCCTGGTATTTGGCGAAAACGACTTAGGAAAACGTAAATCAGGATGGCCAGACAGAGAAAACTGTATCCACCGGAATATGACTACATTTTCTAACGATTGCACTGCCTCGTTGATCTCTGTCGTATAGTCTTCTCTGATTTAAACATAATTTGCTCCAGATAACTTATAATACACAACACATAACTGCACACATGAAGGACACTCACTGGCGACTCGTGGATGACGAACATCTGCTATGTCTTTTTTCTTTGCATTCTGTGGGACCATATGGACCAAAGCTACACGGACATGGAGTGGATCACTGTACACACTTTTCAGACTACTTACTGAAAACTCGCGTAAATTAAAGTTTTCCATTAGTGTAACATATCTGTACATATGCCTCACAATACAGAGGAAGTCCCCAGAAGGGACTCATATTCTGTTTTTAATGCAATGTAATGATTATTTTATGTTTATGAAGATCAAATTGCCTCATGTAATTTCCCTGAACTTGTACTCGAGATGGACAGACATGTTGTCAGGTAAGAAAGTTAAACAAAAGAGGGGTATGAGGGAGAAAAACACTTTAGCCCTTTATCTGTGCAGGGCCAGAAATGACTTCCAGTTTAATAGTAGTGTACACAAATTAGACTTTTGCTGGCCAATAAATATGCACAAGCTGGAAATGATTTTAATCGACTTAAGGCATCAAAAGTAAGAATTAAATAACTTTTTGCTAGTTTCTGGCTTCTGTCAAACTTTTGAGGATCGAAAAAATGCAATTTTTTAAACTTTTTTCTGTTTTTGATTATAATTCATAAACTATACAGCCTACAGAAAATTCCTAAGACACCGAAATAATAGAGCCTAAAATTTTGCGTAGGATGACCCACTTAGAAGTCACAACTGCTTTAGCCGGTTAGCCACAGTCGATCATCAAAGATTGGTAGTTTTTACCAACTTGATCGAAATGTGAGTCTTGCTCGTGTTCCAAGGCCTGTAAGTCGAAAACGGCTAATCTAAATGAAAAGCGTCATGGATGAAACATGTAAAGCATCACATTCTGCATAAATAGAGCTTACAAATTTTAAAATTCACTCAATCGGTTGTAAAAATACCAGTAAAAGTGTGAAAGTATTTGTAGTTTTAAATTACTGCCAGTACTTTTTTGTGAAATCAATTTACCCTTGTAAGGCAAGTCGTCAACGTTCTTCCAAATATTCAGATTTTAAGGCAGCTTAGTTAGACACCTACCTGCCTAAGTAATTATGTATAAGTATTAACATTAATTAATTCCCTGCCAGTCCAAGATGATAATAAACATATTTAAAAGTGAGAAAAAACATATCAAATGAAAGGTTTTATTAATGGAAATATATTTCAATTAAAATATAAAATTGATGAGAGATATTTTTACAAACATTCTTTAAGCAGTTAATGTTCTGTATATAAATTAATTTAAGGTTTTTTTGTGTTTTTCTGCGCTTGAGGGAATATGATCCTGGGGTGGAAATGTCTTCGTCCAGTTCTTCATCTTCATCTGGCGTGGTATCTAAATCGATTTCCTCCTTGATAATGTCAGTTTCATCGTCGATTTGCGTTGAATCAAGGAAGATGTCCTCTTCTGTTAGAGTGCTAAGGCTCGTAAGCCGTGTGCAGTGGTTGAATATAGTCAAGCGCTTTACAGAGGCTTTTCTGTAGGAACAAGCTGCTTGGTATCCCAACTTACAAGTGCAGAACATTCTGTTGAGAAATTTCTGGGGTGCTATTGGTTGGGTGGTTGGAATGTGGCACAGACCGTTTTTTTGTGGTCTTCTATCCCCCATTCCAATGGTATCAACTGATTGTTCTTCCACATCTAAACCTTCAAGTAGACCCTGATGGAGCGCTGGCCAGCAGCGGCTTCGCTGGGAGGCAAGCATGCTAAACTGAAGTTATTATTTATCGTTAAAGCTCTCTGGAATAGCTGCAAATTAATTTCCTTCACAGGTTTGGAGTAGCGACCCATGTATGAACACACAACGAACTGCACTCCCGCCTCAGCGAACTTATCAGGAGTTGCGTTTGGAACCGTGAAGTTTGAGGCAAAGGACTGGACGATCTGGCTCCTTTGAAATGTGTTTATAAATTTCGTTTTGCACTGTCGAAAAAATGTAGAGGTGATGTCACTGAAGGCGTAAAGAAATTACATGTTATTTGACTTCTCCAGAGAGCTTAGAAGTGTTAAGGGTGTAAGTAAACGTGTCTTCATTGCCTTTACAAGGTTTCATAAGGAACATATTGATGACGAGTTCTTCCTGCTCACTACTAGTAGCTATGTGGTCAGTCATCAAGACCAACAAATCAGTATCTTCCTCGAAAATGAAAACACCGCATCTTGACTTTTCTGTAGCTATGCCAACAATCAAGGGATCTGCGTTCTCAGTGGCCTGCTTGACCTTCATCATGTAATTTTTCTGTCAACATTGAGACAAGACGGTGAAAAGCTTTCGTTAAGAAAGTAAGATATCTTGGCAGGGGATTCCAAATGAAAAGCTTCTACTTATGTTTCTAATCTAGACTGTAACAATAAAATTGCAAGGAACTGTTAATCAGAACTTAGGGAGAAGTTGTGATCTAAATGACACTAGATTTATTCATTCTTAACAGTAAAAGACAGCAAAAATGACGAAAGAAACATTACACAAACCTTTTTTATTCAACAAAGCTTTCACTAACCTGGGGTCTATGGTGTACAAACTGATCACCTGGGGATCGACACACGGCACTAACCAGAACAATAATCGCTTTATCTGACTTCATACACGTGAATATTATGGCACAAAACTACGCCACCACGAAGCATCTATACTCTACTATTCAATAAAAGAAAAGTATGTTTCGATAGAACAGGGTGCTGAGAAACATTTTAGAGCCCTACGCCGCAGTAGCGATTACTTTACCCTCCTGCTGGTCAAGGCGGCTCACAACGATGCGATCGGCGACTGAAGTCGTGGACGGCAGCAATCTGTTATTAATGGCGCGTTGCCGAAAAATGTAAGTGTGCGGTCTCGTGTTCGGTCACTTCGGAACGCAGGTACTTTCCTATGAGCCTCTGAAACCCCAGTTGATTCGAGTGTGCGGGTGGACCGCTTTGCTGGTCTGCCAAACCAATCTGATCCGTGCCACGACTGAGCGTGTCGGAATATGCCAAATGTTTAGACGACCGACTGAAGATAAATGAGTACACCCACGCTTCACTGGTTGTGAGCGTGATGATATAAGCAGTACCTCTGACGGTTCAGAAGGTGACTGGCACAGGCTCTAAGTGGCACACTAGCAAAGGACACAATTCTCATCGTTTAGGTAGAGACCTGCAGTTCTTTACTAGCGAAGCGCCAGTACGAGAGTGTCTTCTTCCTTTTGGCTCGCTTCCTCCTCAGCTCGGTACCAAAAGCACATTTACATTCTAGACTCCCCACAGTTTTGCACAAGTCAATGACATGCTGGAGCCTGGCATTCTTAGCTGTCTTGTCTGCAAACGCCGATTTGACCAATCAAAGACTTTAAAGTTGATTGCGAGAAAAAGGAAAAAAAGATTCAGCTTCGCAGCCTCTTTCCCATGCATTTCCGTGTCTTTTGCTAACAAAATGCTCAGGATGGAAGCACAGCCCTCCATAAATAGCTTGCTATCTTCCCTGTTGCATCGATTTCAAAGTTTCCAAAGAACGGCCATAAACTCGCTAAGAGCCTCGTGCTTCGACAAATATGATTTGAAACAGAGTCTGGAAGTCTGGGCGCCAGTCACCCTGTCCCATGGAAATTCGCAGAACATTCACAGTTCTTTTGTCGGCTTCCTCTCTAACAAGGGCCCATCCTCTGCTTTATTGCCGGTGTACATTGCGCTCGCCTGTTCAGCAGAGACTTCTCGACGCTAGTCTGGGCTGGCGCCAACTAAATGTGTCTTGACAATGAGACGGCAGAACTCGGCCGTCCGGAAATGTCTCCACACATTCTGCAGAAAAAACGCGCTTTGCTGGGTCCATAATCGCCGCAGCCTTCACTGCAGTCGTTTAAACCAGCACCCTATTCCTTTGAACGCAGGTAAAGCTTACTGTCATTCCTTTCCTAGAGCAGGCAAACAAGACCATTAACTACTGCCCACGATTTCATCATAATGTATGAAGTCAAATCGCAGTAAAGATCATATTCCGTAGGAACATGAAGCGGCATAACAACGAATCAGAAGTGAGAGTGCCCTGCAATCTCTCAACGTTTCTTATTGAGTTCGGTTAGTAAGAAACGTTCTTTTTGCATAACTGGTGAAATTGTCTAATCAAATGAAATACAAGCTGACGACAAACCGTGGGTTATTCAGGCACATTCAGCAGATTTTATGCTTTTCTCATCTCCTTCCTCAGGGTACCCATCAAACACTATCGTGCAATTATTGGACCCAAGTCTTGTTAGCGTGGTTCACGTACTTTTTAAGGATAGAGGGAAACACTTCACTAATATTTAAGACAACTCAATGTAAGAGGAACCCATCTTTAAGGGCGAAGGCCGGCCGCGGTGGTCTCGCGGTTTTAGGCGCGCAGTCTGGAACCGTGAGACTGCTACAGTCGCAGGTTCGATTCCTGCCTCAGGCATGGATGTGTGTGATGCCCTTAGGTTAGTTAGGTTTAAGTAATTCTAAGTTCTAGGGGACTGATGACCACAGATGTTAAGTCCCATAGTGCTCACGGCCATTTGAACCATTTTTTTTTAAGGGCGAAGTCTGTGTTGCTCGTGATTTTAACACTGACTGAATTGAACAGTTTAATGACATCTGATTTTCTTGTCTTGCATAGTATTCCGTTATCAGACACGTTTAATGGGTGTGGGGCTAGTGCAAAGGCGAAATATAACTCAAGCTGTTGTGCTGATTTCATACGGGAAGAGATTCAACGGAAAATTATATCAGGACTGACAGGGAAGTTCACCATTCATCTTTACTGTGCACCTAACGGCTTTTAGGGACACTAATTCCTTTTTTCTCAGGAATTTCAGTTCCTTAATGTTTTCCCCTTGAATATATTCCATGTTTTTCTTTCCTTTGCTTGCCTTGCTATTTCTTTCCAACAGTTTGAGTACAGTGTGTCAATTCACTATTAAGTTTATATTTCTGGAAAGCAGCGTTTTTTGATTTAGAAACTTTCACAACAGTAGTTTGTTTATGTATTCTTGCAGATTTGCGTACATCAACGCTACACTAAAAGTTACGTTCCACTAAGATTAAACTATTTAACAGATACTGCAGCTTGCTATAAACGGAAACAAAAAGCTTCCTATGTTACACCAAATGCCGGAAACGGTAACCTGCAAGCCTAATTTTTGTCGCTCGTAATTAACGAAAATTTGTGTTATGTAGAGTCTGTTTAGTCATTTAATTCTATTTTCAAGCGATTAACCTTTGTTGCAATGCATGGTACGTATGGATGTTGCCATAGGATAGTCAAAGAGGGAGAGGTATTTGTAGACTGTGGGTTTGAATTTTACTTGGGTGTTAGTAGCGCGGAACTGAATGGGGAACTTACCGAAGCTCTCCTATGAAACTGTAGGCTCCGCTAAAGAGAGAGAGAGAGACAAAAGAGACGCTGAACAGGAGGCAAAGATCTAAGCCCTTCAGGATGAATTAGAACACATGAAATTTGAACTACCAGGTGGTTATAATTAAAGTGCAGATGCTTACAGAGGTCCAGTGTGGGCTGTAATTAACGTATGACAGCAAAACTTGGTAGATATTCTAATGTGTAACGCTGAATTATTTACGCTGGAAAAAATTAGTTTCGATACGATATTACAGTGCCTGTGTTATCCCGAAATATGATGCAAAGTTCCTTCGAACATACATGCATGTCCGAAGGAACAGGGATAGCAGCGACTACAGTCATTACGAAATTCATGGAATAAATTCTCAGTGGCTAATATGGATTCCCATCAGCTGTATAACGAAAACAATGAAAATTTGTGGGACTGGATTTCCCACTTGTCGCGTGGATGACCAGACCCAAACTTGGGTATATCGTCAACCACTTGTCTACAACCTGTACTCGTACAACCATTATTATTCCCGTACAGGGGAGACATTTTATTTGAAAGTCGTTTGCCCGGTCTCAGCGGATAAATACGATGTTGCAGTGCCTGTGTTACTCTGAATTGCGATGCAAAGTTCCTTAAGAAATAGGCGACGATCACAGCTGTTTGAAATGCATGAAAAATTAATTTAAGGTTTGACTATCAGGTGTAAATCTGGCGTTGTGAGTGCAAGAAAGACATATAGAAATGTTTCCATATACAGGGTGTTACAAAAAGGTACGGCCTAACTTTCAGGAAACATTCCTCCCACACAATTAAAGAAAAGATGTTATGTGGACATGTGTCCGGAAACGCTTAAATTCGATGTTAGAGCTCATTTTAGTTTCGGCACTATGTACTGTACTTCCTCGATTCACCGCCAGTTGGCCCAATTGAAGGAAGGTAATGTTGACTTCAGTGCTTGTGTTGACATGCGACTCACTGCTCTACAGTACTAGCATCAAGCACATCAGTACGTGATGTCTTGATTGGGCCTCATGTTCTTCCACCTACGCTCAATGGAGCACGTTATCATGATTTTAGACGAGATAATCTACCTGTGCTGCTAGAGCATATACCTTTACAAGTACGACACAACATGTGGTTCATGCACGATGGAGCTCCTGCACATTTCAGTCGAAGTGTTCGTACGCTTCTCAACAACAGATTAGGTGACCGATGGAATGGCAGAGGCGGACCAATTCCATGACCTCCTCGCTCTCCTGACCTCAACCCTCTTGACTTTCATTTATGGGGGCATTTGAAAGCTCTTGTCTACGCAACCCCGGTACCAAATGTAAAGACTCTTCGTGCTCGTATTGTGGACGGCTGTGATACAATACGCCATTCTCCAGAGCTGCATCAGCGCATCAGGGATTCCATGCGATGGGGGGTGGATGCATGTATCCTCGCTAACGGAGGACATTTTGAACATTTCCTGTAACAAAGTGTGTGAAGTAACGCTGGTATGTTCTGTTGCTGTGTGTTTCCATTCTACGATTAATGTGATTTGAAGAGAAGTAATAAAATGAGTTCTAACATGGAAAGTAAGCGTTTCAGGACACATGTCCACATAACATATTTTCTTTCTTTGTGTGTGAGGAATGCTTCCTGGCAGTTTGGCCGTACCTTTTTGTAACACCCTGTATACTGGACAAGGAACGGGACATGGGCAGATTTGTAACTATTTTTTTTCCCAGTGTAAATTGGTTCCACATTAACGCATTAGCATGTCTAACAAGTTTCGTTACTATACTATACTTACAGCCCACAGTAGCCCTCCGTGAGTAGCTGCTGCACTTTAATTATAACCACCTGATAAATATCTCTCTGTTGATTCATTGTGCACCCGGGACAGCGGCTAGTCAAATATTTGTCAAGAAAGATCCCCGAACATCTGTGTATATTTGAAAAGTTATTTTCTTTTTCTTTTACTATCAGTTTCAGCATTTCAGTATACCGTCTTCAAGGCTCATATGCAGTTCATACATAGATATTCAATGGATTAATATTCGCATACTGGAGCCATCAGTGTATGGCTATCGTCATTTCATTATTCGAGTAACGAATTCACGATATCCAGACGCTGATGGCTTTAGTATGCCAATATTGATACATCTGAAATCCTATATAAGAAATGGATATGGAGCCTAAAGATGGCATACTGAAATGCCGAAACTGGTAGTCAAAATAAAATAAAGTAACTTCTCAATTTATATATGGCTTTTTGGCGATCTTCTTTGATAAATTCAGTAGATAAGTTGAAAGAGAGAAAAGGTCGAGGGAACTGGGTGAAAGTAACATGGAAAAGACGAAAGAGGAATAGCTCTTCAACTTCATGTACAACTGAGCAAACAGTATCGAATGAATTTAACTTGTTACCTGAAGTAGTATGGGAAAAAAACCTCATCCAGCTGCCGGTCACAATAGCGTGTAGCAGACTTCTAGCAAAGAAACTAAATTGCGTCAGTACCAAAAGAGTGTGGGCAGAAAAGAGTCTTGCTGCTAGGTGGTAGCCATGGAAGGGGTGTAGGTCAGATGGTACAGCACAAATTAGGAACAGGGTGCCAGGTCACAAGTATTGTGAAGCCAAGTGCTAGTCTTAGTGAGGTGCTATCCTGAAAGGTAAACATAAAAATTAGTACACTGATTTATTTCTCAAGACTGTATCAGAAAATCGGTGTTCCACAACAGTCATTTCGCGAACATAAAACATTGTCGCGCAGAGTCGACAATACGCTCTCAGAGCCAACAAAGGCGGCTACCGTCGTAATAATCATCCCAGTGGCACACGTGTTCCCAGTAACCAGTCTGAATACAGCCTTGCCTTGTTCATCGTGCCTAAAGCAAAGTGCTCCGACAGTGTGAAGTTGCTAGGATATGTTCGAGAATTTGGAGAGAAGTTCTTTAGTACTGGTCGGAAAATATTATTTTGTAAACTGTGTGAAGTTAAAGTTAGTGCAGAAAAGCGCTTTAATGTGCAACAACACTGTAGTACCACTAAACACAGCAGCTGTGTGAAACGAAGTGCCGAAAGTAACAGCAGGAAAATGCCATTATTTGAACAGACAGGTCAATCGTCAACCGTGCAATCATTCTGCAAGGATTTGCATGAGATGAAGGTGTCCTGCAACATCCCACTGGAAAAGCTGAAGAATCCATGCTTCAGACGGTTCTTGAAAGAAGTACACAACACATCCAGTTCCAGATGAACCTACACTGAGAAAAACGATTTATCCATATGGTACAATGATGTGCTCAACAAAATACGAATTATTATTGCTGAGCAAAAGATCTGGCTGTCGATAGATGGAACTAGGGATATTATTAGGCGATATATTGCAAATGTTGCTGTTGGTGTTCTAAAAGTTGATGGCCCTGGAGATATGTTCCTACTAACGTATGAAGCTCTCGATAGAGTAAACAATTCGACGATTGCTATTTTGTTTGACAACTCTGTGAAGCTACAGTGGCCGGATGGCGTGAAAAGAGACAACGTTTTGCTGCTTGGAACAGATGGTGCTTCACATATGGCTAAAGCAGCCAAAGGGCTTCATATTCTCTACCCCAGTATGGTGTACGCTATTTTGCCTTGCACATGTGTTGCACGGAGTTGCCGAAGAGGTGCAATCAAATTACCCTGACGTGGACAAATTAATTTCCTGCGGCAAGAAAATCTATGTGAAGGCCCTGCTAGGGGTGCAGAAATTCAAGGAACAAGCACCTTCATCGCCCCTCCCACCTAAAACTGTTCTTACACGATGGGGTTCTTGGCTTAATGCTGCTGACGTTGAGTATTACTGCACGAACTACACCCAAATAAAGACAATCTTCTGTGAGCTTGAATCAAGTGCTATCAAAATTGTGAAAGAGGTTTTTACAGATACATTGTCTCGAAACTTGGTATACATCAACGCCAATTTTTCAGTGATATCAAAAGCCATCAAACGTTTGGAAGCTGTTGGCACCCAGCTATGTGAGGCCTTGACTATTGTGCAACATGTGCAGAGTGAGTTGGCTGGAGTTCGTGGTCATTTGGCTGACAAAGCGAAAACCAAATTGCAAAGTGTTCTTCGACAGAATCGTAGATATTCTACACTGTGCAAATTAGTGACAGTCTTTCAGGGAATGCCGCAACATATGAAGATTCTGAAACAAAGCTGAACTCCAGTGTCCTGGCTGCCTTCAAATACGCTCCAGTGACGTCTTTTGAAGTGGAGAGGAGCTTTTCTAGGTACAAAACTATCCTCAGCGACAACTGTAGATCTTTGACAATGGAAAACCTGAAAATGCACCTTGCGATCCAGTACAACTTTGCAGATGCTGAAGATTGACATATGGTATTAAATAATGTGAAATGCACTAAATACTATGTAGAAATAAATAATTGCTTTGCTGTTTCGATAGCTGATCTTTTCACTGCACTTTGTGTTTAGAAAATAAAACATTCAGACATTCAAAATTATGTACAAATTAGCCACAGACCATACAGAAAGAAAGAACTATATTTAAACTAATTTGAGAAAGAATTTTGTATTACTTTATGGCAAATAAAAAATTAAATAAACAAACAAGAATGCTTTAAATAAACTTCTATTAAGACATATTTTATTTTTTAAAGTAATATTTATGTAAGTTTTAGGTCATAAATGCTTGCATATTTCACTGTTTTTTAGGTAATTAAAATCCGGGCCCTAGTAATAACATATCTAATACATAAGTGGGACCTACTTCCGAGAGCAAATTAACACCAGTGCACGTGTGCTACAGCTTCTGGCCTATCATCACGTTTGTGTTTGTTTACATCACATTTATTCTTATGATGAACGGATTATAGTAGGGTTAGCTACGTTTGAGATTGGTCGTGCTGAATTGATTAAGTCGAGAATGTCTTTGACAACGACGCAGTTATCTGTGCCTCGCTGAGTTTGAACGAGGTCGTGTAATAAGGCTATGAGAAGATGGATGTTCTTTCTGTGATACTGCAGAAAGACGTGGTAGAAATGAAGTCACTGTACATGATGGTCGTCAGTGGTGGTCACGAGAATGTTTGTTCGCAAGAAGACCAGGCTCTGGATGACCACGTACCTGAGAGGAAAGACCATCATATTCGCCATATGGCTCTGGCGCTTCCTACTGCATCTGCAGCACCAGTCTGAGCAGCAGTTGGCTCCACAGTGACACAACGAATGTCACAAATCGATTACATCAAGGACAGTTCCGAGCCCAGACGCCCTGTAGCGTGCATTCCACAGACCCCAAACCACTGCAATTTGCGACTTCAGCAGTGTCAAGCGAGAGCTCATTGGAAGGCAGGGTGGAGGTCTGTTACGATTTCTGATGAAAGCCGGTTGGGCTCGAGGCCAGTCATGGTCATATGTTGGTTAGAAGAAGACGAACTGAGGGCCTCCAAACAACTTATTTGTGTGCAAGACACACCGGAACTACATCTGGAGTTATGGTGCGGTGTGCGATTTCGTATGACAGCAGATGCACTCTCGTGGTTATCCCACGCAGCCTAATTACAAGTTTGTATGTAAATCTGATGACTCGACCTGTTGTGCTGCCATATATGAATAGCATTCCAGGGAATGTTTTCCAAACTGGATAACGCTCGCCCAAACACCGCTGTTGTAAGCCGACATGGTCCACAGAGTGTCGACATCTTACCTTGGCCTGCTCGATCACCAGATCTGTCTCCAATTGAGCACACAAGGGACATCATTGCACGACAACTTCAGCGTCATCCACAACCGGCATTAACCGTCCCTGTATTGACTGACCAACTGCAATAAGTGCGGCACTCCATCCCACAAACTGACATCGGCCACCTATACAGCACAATGCATGCATGTTTGTACACTTGCTTTCAACATTCTGGCGGTTACTCCGATTATTAATGTACCAGCCTTTCACATTTGCAATGGATTGTTGCACGCTTACATTAAGCTCTCATCTCGCAATGTTAATCACTTAAATATGTTACTTAGACAAATGCAATCCCGATATTTCATTAAGCACTCCGTCTTCAAGCCACAAGTGGCCCATCGGGACCATCCGACAACCGTGTCATCCTCAATGAGGATGCGGACAGGAGAGACGTGTGGTCAGCACACTGCTCTCCCAGTCGTTTGTCTGGTTTTCTTTGACTGGAGCCGCTACTATTCGGTCGAGTAGCTCCTCAGTTGGCATCATGAGACTGAGTGCACCCCGAAAAATGGCAACAGCTCTTGGCGGACCGGATGGTCACCCAATCAAGTGCCGGCCACGCCCAACA
The DNA here is from genome assembly GCF_023897955.1 of Schistocerca gregaria. Taxonomy (NCBI): domain Eukaryota; kingdom Metazoa; phylum Arthropoda; class Insecta; order Orthoptera; family Acrididae; genus Schistocerca; species Schistocerca gregaria. Next base: position 291,118,257 of record NC_064921.1, on the reverse strand, counting down.
GTGCTTAACTGCGGTGATCTGACGGAAACCGGTGTACCCAATGCGGAAAGGCTGTTGCTCGATATTTCATTATTCTAGATTAATTATTTTTTGGTGTTGTGATATTTTCTGTCAGTGTATATTTACAAAGAATTAAAACAAATGTTGAAGTTACTGTTATTAAACTAAAATTTTAGATCAGTATTTAGAAGTTTCTACAATAAAGAATCGTTGATTGTGACCAGAATTTAAGTCCTATGATACGCACGGCTCATGGTTTCCACACTAAGGAAGGCTGCGATATTAATCGGATGGAATTAACTTAGACCTCGGGCTACGCTACAGAACTGCATGTCACTACAACCAAGATTTCAGGAGGGGGGGGGGGGGGGGGGGGGAGAGACATCACAGTTTAGCCAAACGTTTACATACTGTATCTTCTTTCCGTTTCATAATCAATTACTAAATAACATCAAAAGGTAACACCAAGATAAAATCTATAGGTAGCTTATTTATCCCCTGACGTTGCACTTCAGGCACTTTACCATAACAGACCGTATTAAAAGACGCGCTTTGGGGAGATCTTTAATGCGGAATATGTTAGCTTGGCTTCACGCTTAATGTTTCTGGTGTTCTTATTTCTAAACTTTGGACGTTTGAGTTCGCGTGCGAAACAGTGATGTTTCCGTGACGTCCGAGACTTGTGCTGTGACTGGCTGACGTGACCAACCGTCATGTTAATTTAGATGCCGCATTTGTCGTACTATTTATATTTGTGTATTACGAATTTATGCATTTTAAGTGATTTAGTGCATGAAAGGTCTCTCCCAAAAGCATACAGTTTCTTGTACTAAAGTGTCGGCAAATTTAACATTTAGGACAACTGTACTACGAATGAAGATGCATTTTGAAAAATGTGACGTTAGTAGCTAAATATGTCATTATTCTTTTTCATGCATTTAATTTCGTAAGCTAAACCGATAGTGACAACAAAGGAATTCCAGAATGAGATTTTCACTCTGCAGCGGAGTGTGCGCTGATATGAAACTTCCTGGCAGATTAAAACTGTGTGCCCGAGCGAGACTCGAACTCGGGACCTTTGCCTTTCGCGGGCAAGTGCTCTACCATCTTTTTTTTTTAATTTTAAATCTCATTTTGTTCGTTTATGTTCGTTGCATCTGCTCGGTGCAGATGTCGTACGACATCCGTTTAAGTTCGTTATTGATCGATTAACTCAGTTTTCTTATCACAGAGGGCAGCTAACCCTCTGACCGAACACGCTGAGCTACCGTGCCGGCATCATCTGAGCTACCGAAGCACGAATCACGCCCGGTACTCACTGCAGAAGTAAAGCTGTGAGTAGCGGGCATGAGTCGTGCTTCGGTAGCTCAGATTGTAGAGCACTTGCCCGCGAAAGGCAAAGGTCCCGAGTTCCAGTCTCGGTCGGGCACACAGTTTTAATCTGCCAGGAAGTTTCAACAAAGAAATTGCCCCTTATCGTCTATTAACGCAATTTTGCTCACCTTAATTTATTTGTTTACAAATGAAATCAGCTCGTATCCCCTTCTGCTCCACAAAATGTTCTATAACCATTTCATTGAAATTTTGCTGATTCAGAAGTTCTTTTTCGAGAGAACACGTTGCAAGTGCAGAAAGTGTGCCCTCATTCATAGTACTGCCCATAAATGTTTTCACACGTTTTAATGTAGAGAAGAAGCGCTCTGCCTCCACTGTTGTCACTGGAAAGGTTACTATTATTTGCAGAAGTTTAGCACTTTCAGAAAACGCTTTTGCCAAATTGTTTTCATAAAGAAAGTTCAACAGAGTCAAAGCATCTGACGCTTTCATAAAGTCATTTCGTCTGTATAGCACACTCAGTTCATGTCGTAAGTTCAAAAAATCGATCACTGCTGATCTGAGTCATGATGCGGTCACAGACGCTTCGCGCACACACCATTCTTGAATCAGTGAAACGACCTCCTTTTGCAGTTGGCCCTTCCTGAGTCTAATGAGGCCCTAAAATGCTGGAGCGAAGCTGCGAACTGAGATAAGCATTCAACAGTTTTCACTGCATCAATATTCCTTCGTTTGACTAGGCTGAAGAGAATAACACAATGTGGCATGACTTAATTAAAAAAAAAAGAAGTTCGTCTAACAGGAAACCCTTGAGTCCCACTGCCTTGTTTATTTTCTTGTGAACATTACTATCAACAATGATTTTTCCATGCACTCAACAATTTATTTCTCGTATTTATGTACATTTATTACGCAGCGTGATTTGAAATTCCATCTGATGAAATGAGGACAAGCAGGAATACGTTTGTTCACTATCTCGGTTAGTACGGTTGTGCGTTTAGGAAACTGGAAAAAAAAGGTACAAATTTCTTCCAAGTTGTCGAAGAAGATCCGCACTTGCTTATTGCCTGTCACACAAGGTTCAACAATTACATTTAGCTGATGAGATTAACAGTGAATTGAAGCGAGTATTTTTATACACCTCTTTAATCCTGATTTGAACTCAATTTTTGTTGTCACTCAGAACAGGAGCACCGTCGGAACACTGAGCTATCAGTTTTTTAAACGTTTCATTATGTTCATTTTCCGTAGCTCGCTGAGAACATCTGCAATTACATCTTCTGCAGTTTGACTTTTTGGTTGTACATAGGAAATAAATCTTTCGAAAATTTTCCCCAGCAGCTTGTAGCGGAGTATTTCGATCGGTTGTGACAAATTTGCACAGTCAGTGGTTTCGTCAACTTCGATTTTAAGGAAACGTGTCTTCAACAGTTCATTCCTGATCAGATTTAGGCATACCTTGTAAATTGATTCCAACACTTGTTTTGAAAGGTTTTGGAGATCCCGGTTTTCCGATTTTTCGGTGTGCTGCTTCAAATTGCCGTCAAGCAGTGCCGTCAGATCAACTAGTCCTCGAGAAATTCCTGGGTCCTTAGAATTTTACATTTCGTAGTGGCCCCGTAAGGCCAGTTCGAATTTGATAATGTCCACTTTTCCTGGCACTGAAAATTAAATTAAACCGTAGGATTGTATTTTTTCACCTTTGCGTGAAAATTTTTTTAAGTCTCTGGTACCATCCTTAGTCCAGGCACTATCACTGCTGTTTGTCACAAGACGGGTGAAACAGAAAAATGCCTTTTTCACCTCACAATCACTCGGCTACATTGTATATATTGTTCTGTTAAAATTTTGTGTGTACCCTTGTCTGGATTAACACTGTTTCTGTTCTTGATTTTTTTTAGGTCTGGTCTGGGCATCCCAAGTTCCTTGACTTTTATCTTGTCGACATGTTTCAAATTTTTACCTTATAAAATACACACCGAATTCATACTAGTGATACGCTGCAGTTACTCGGAAGACAGTATAGCTCACTTCACTCTGACAATACCGTTACAAAAGGAAACACAATCATAAAAATAACGGACGTTAACCGCGAAGACCGTTCGCAAGCAAGCAAATAAAGTAACGGTTCATATTTTGCGCGCTTTGTTCTACCAATAATTGTTCGTGAAACTCTCTCTAGGTGGTGATATTTATGATACCGTATCCTTGTGCATCCTGATGAGAGATTTCCAAACTTACTTTAACATTGGTTAGAGTGGCCAATGGAAGAACAGAAACAAGTATCTAAAACACTTTCGCCGGCCGGAGTAGCTGCGCGGTTCTAGGCGCTTCAGTCTGGATCCGCGCGACCGCTATGGTCGCAGGTTCGAATCCTGCCTCGGGCATGGATGCGTATGATGTCCTTAGGCTAGTTAGGTTTAAGTAGTTCTAAGTTCTAGGGGACTGATGACTTCAGAAGTTAATCCCCATAGTGCTCAGAGCCATTTTTTAACACTTTCAAAACAATAATGCTAAAGGTTGCTTAATGACGCATCGAAGCATAAGAGAGATATACTGCGACAGGGATTCGACAGCGAAGATTTAGCAACTCTGATCATTCTGTTTTGCTATAAGCAGCGGATCGTGAAAACGGTGCGGAGGTTAGAACACTCTTAGGTTGTATTACCAGAGCTTACGGGCCGGACATAAGAGCTGTACTCAAATAGAAGCCACGCTCCAAACCTCTGTTACGTACTGTAGGGCTAGGCAGCTTTTCAAGGCGCAACATGATTGTTAGCTACTACCTGTTCGAAAAACATCGCTTGATATTACTTATCAACAGTTTCAAAAAAGTTGACCGGCATTATCTAAATCCTTAAGAGAGAAATATGCGAAATGCACCCTGATGATGTAATTCTGTAACACATTGTTCAGAAATTTATTTTAATGTATATCTTGGTGTGGCTCCGCCTTAGAGCCTTTAACTAAGAACCGCTTCTATCCTGCGACATGCTCAGCTGCTATTGGAATATTATAGGAAGTTTTTGTGAAACTGAAACTTGTATAGGCGGAAGTGGGTTCTGTATTTTTGTGCAGGAAGCTTTTTATTTGGAGTAATCTTTACGCTGTTTCACACAATAAGGGTGATTTGAAGAAGGAACTAAAAATCACTATGTAGCAAGTAACCTCAAGCCTGGAAACCCATCAAAAGCAAAATTGATTAATATAAATCATTCAGATTCATTTCCCGAGGAAAGTATTACAACACTGTGATAAGAGAGGATCAGCAACCGCAATCGTTTCGGGCAATAATGTTGAAGATGAGTCACCTAACAATGTATGCCGTTACAGGCGATTGGGGGGGGGGGGGGGGGAGGAGGGAGGGGGCGGAGATTTCATGTTTCTATGTTTCTGATGACTTGAAACAGCAAATGCAGTTTGAGTAACATGAAGAAATCTGGAATGCCCAACAGATCGAAAAATACTGTGAGTGATATGAATTCGTTGATATCTGAAGCATACCTTTGCTTACGGTATTATGTGGAAAAGTCAGACATGAATATTGGAATGTTATAGTTATGCTGATCACGGTGGTAATCTTGTTACTGATCGATCAACACTTCGGCTTTTATATTTACCCTGGTGTACGTATTGGATGGTTAAATGGATGACAAACTTTATTTGGTATAGCCACAGCAGAAGCTACGATTGGAGCAAATGAAATAGCTGCAGGGATCATCTGGATTAAAAAGAAGCTAACTGAATTATAGCAGCTGACAGCACTGCCATACTTACGAGTTGACAATGAACATGCATTGCCGAAGAAAAAAAAAAGTACACCTGGAAAGATGACGTCGATTTTGATCTGATGACAGCATATGCCACCTGAGGGATTTTAGATTTACGGATAATGGTTTCGATGACGTCCCCCAACAGATAGCTTAGTGGCATAGCTACAGAGCGCCATCTGTGTCTACCGTCTAATAGGGAATGCTCATAACCAGAATGCTCAATGTTGCGCAAACGTGTGAAGCAGGCAGGCAACCATGCCATGGAGATGCACTCGTGCTTCCTACAGCTAACTGCATGAGTTTGAAAGGGCCAAGTTGTGGTCTTCTGAGTGGCAGGATGGTTCTTTCGGAGGACTACCACTCAAGCTGGACATGGTGCGTCAGCTGTGCAACGCCGCTCGTATCAGAGGTCACGTGAATATTTTCACACTCGCTGACGAGGTTCTGGATGTTCATGCACCACAAACACCTGCCGGGATAGTCGTACGGTAAGGGCGCCAGTGACATATCGTGTAGCTACCACAGCGCAGATAAGAGAATTTGTGAGTCCAGGCGTGTCAAGTCGAACTGTTGCGAACCAGTTATTAGCGGTGGGACTACTGACACGCTTTCACTCATGCCACAGCATAGACCTGCACGGTTTGAGTGGTGCCGTCAGAGTATCGCCGTCGTCGTGAACAATGAAAGCAGTGATGATCGTTTGCACGTATTACGTAGATCTGGCGAGCACTGTCTTATAGACTGCATTCGTCCAAGACATAATGGCCCTGTCTCAGTCCTTGTGGTCAGGGGTGCAATAGTTACAATTTTCATTCACCTTTGGTGTTTCTAGAGGGGACGCTAATCTGCATTCGGCATGGCATGTGCAGAATGTTATTAGACCCGTTCTTTTGGCGTTCCAGTAACAGAAAAGTTCTGTGTTATTCCAACATGATAATGCTCGCCAACATCCTGCCCGTGAAACTCAACGTACTCCCGCAAGATGTGCAACGACTTTTCTGGCCGACACGATCTCCAGACTCGTCTTCAATTGAGCACGTGTGGGATGCTATGTCGAGAGAAGTGACTCGTGCAACTCGTCAACCAACTACTCTTACAGAACTTTTGGTGAATGACCATCATCAAGTGCATGTTATTTGAATAATTCAAACTATCTTCATTGTAGAACAAAATACATTAGAATGAAACAAGCTGATGAAATTACCATAGTTCCGTTTGGAAAAATGAAGTTGGTAACAATATCCCAGTAATTGATACTGCTAGGAAAAGAGATTATTCGTTGTTTAGTGAAGAGCTCATCTCAATTCATCTAGATGAAAGCAGAATTACAGTATCTTAAACAGTTTCGGAATTATTTGAGGTGAATAACTTAGCTTAATCAAAAAAATTACCATACGTTTTAATCATAGATTACATATTATCTGGCCGTGGATTTTTCCAGGGCAAAGTGTCTCATGAGCTTTCAGAGTTTGAATTAATTGATATTGATTAGGACATTATTCTTTGGATGATACAAATTACTTATATCAAAGAATTTCTATCCTTTGTATTGACTGTAACACTTCAATGCTTTCCACAGGAAATGTCGAAAATTACGTTGAGTAGTGCTCTCGTATCAAGAAGGTCATGTAGTAGCAAAAAGTATCCATCGAGGCCCACGAGAAAGATAAGCCATGGCGTGCACGTCACAAGTGACACTGCAGGCCTTGTAAGTGCCAGAAGCCGCCTCCGGAGGGGAGCGATAATCTATTACAGACGAGTTTAATAGTTCTTGAGTGCGTGTTTAAATGCATGCAAGTTCTGGATAGTACAGGGCAAAAGTAAGACCTTTAACAAGCACCTTTTCATTAAATATTGATTTCCAGTGGGCCCTGCCCGGGACCGAGCGTTAACGAAGTCTGGAGGACAAGCCGACTAGTGTGACGTCGCAAGTTCGTCGCAGGAAGACTGTATATCTCGTTGGCCGCAGTATCCATTAAGTTACATCAGAACGAACTTTTATTGTGCGGAAACTTAGGTTATGATGATCAAAGGGTCTTCCATCAGAAACAAGAAGTCAAAGGGTTCTATCTAGGAAGCAAGGTTATATTAAAAAACAAATTGATTCCAGAAAAAAATGAGCGAAATAGCTCTACTGTATGAAATACTGACAACAGACTGAAGAAGAAGTTCCTAAAGGGCCACAAATTGACTGTGGTGAATATGGAGAAAGAAAAAAACTGAAAACTTTAAAAATGATGTGCTGTAAGGGAAAGGTGAAATTCAGTAATAACAGGTAGTTGAAATGAAGACATGCCAAAAAGAACAGAGAAGGCAGAAAACTATAGAAGACACTTACCACAAGAAGGGCAGATGCACGATTTTCTACGGCGCCCGTGAATAAACAACTTGGCGATGAAAGGAGCAGTGGTACTCAAAACTCTTAACGACAGATAAAGATGAGATTGTGAAACAAATTATGCAGAATAATGATTCTTGTAGGTCTGTAGAGAGGAATCTACATCTTATCTGAAAAGTATATGGTTTCAGTATTTGTAAGCAGGGCAGTGCACATAATGACACAGTACAAAGGCCTCGTAGACAAACCATGAAATAATCGCGTCTGGGTTTGGTTGGGTGCCTAATGCAAGTATTTCCAATGCGCTGTAGCAATGGTAGTGTTACTGGGAACAGTGTCACTAAAGCGGAGTTACTAAACACAGTTTTCCAAAATTTTTAAAGCAAAGTAGACGAAGTAAATATTCCAAAGTTAGAATGAAGAACAACTGGTTTCATAAATTGGAAGTAGATAGTCTCGGTGTAGAGAAGCTGCTTAAATCAGATAATAAAGGTAAGATCTTCCGTCCAGACTATCTACCAGATAGTTTCCTTTCAGAGTACGCTGATGCAATAGCTCCATACTTAGCAATTATATACAACCGCTCGTCCGTCGAAATATCCTTATCTAAGGACTGGAAAGGTGAACAGGCCACCTAAAAATTCAAGAAAGGAAATAGAAAAATGTTTTACGTCCCACTAGATGCTTAGACCTAACGTTTGTAATCGAGTTTTCTGCGTGGCGAACATGTAATGGTTCCATTCTTCCAGGTTCACCATGAGCGACAGAGAAGCTAGTATGAACGAATTAATAACAGAAATACAGTAATAATTGCTGGAAATTGTGAAGTCCTAGCAGAGGGCTGATAATTATCAAATGGTGCTTGTTTATTCTACAACAAATATCGCACGAAATCAGCGACGCTCGGTTTCCTTGTGTTTGATTTCAGTTAAATCAACGAACAAAGAAAAAAAAATTGGAATGAAGGACTCCAGCACGTTGGCCAGTTTCGAACCTTAACGCTACAGCTGCAAAACTACAGGAAACGAGAGGCTTGGCATACGTCAAGGGGGATGGCGCTGGGGAGAAATTGTGATTTACGCGTATAATTACTTTCTTGCAACTGAGAAATTAAAATTTTTGCCTTATTGTCACATCTTAAGTATGAATTGTTTAGTACATTTCATAGAAAAGGCAAGACTGAATAGCAATCAAATACACTCCTGGAAATGGAAAAAAGAACACATTGACACCGGTGTGTCAGACCCACCATACTTGCTCCGGACACGGCGAGAGGGCTGTACAAGCAATGATCACACGCATGGCACAGCGGACACACCAGGAACCGCGGTGTTGGCCGTCGAATGGCGCTAGCTGCGCAGCATTTGTGCACCGCCGCCGTCACTGTCAGCCAGTTTGCCGTGGCATACGGAGCTCCATCGCAGTCTTTAACACTGGTAGCATGTCGCGACAGGGTGGACGTGAACCGTATGTGCAGTTGACGGACTTTGAGCGAGGGCGTATAGTGGGCATGCGGGAGGCCGGGTGGAGGCACCGCCGAATTGCTCAACACGTGGGGCGTGAGGTCTCCACAGTACATCGATGTTGTTGCCAGTGGTCGGCGGAAGGTGCACGTGCCCGTCGACCTGGGACCGGACCGCAGCGACGCACGGATGCACGCCAAGACCGTAGGATCCTACGCAGTGCCGTAGGGGACCGCACCGCCACTTCCCAGCAAATTAGGGCACTGTTGCTCCTGGGGTATCGGCGAGGACCATTCGCAACCGTCTCCATGAAGCTGGGCTACGGTCCCGCACACCGTTAGGCCGTCTTCCGCTCACGCCCCAACATCGTGCAGCCCGCCTCCAGTGGTGTCGCGACAGGCGTGAATGGAGGGACGAATGGAGACGTGTCGTCTTCAGCGATGAGAGTCGCTTCTGCCTTGGTGCCAATGATGGTCGTATGCGTGTTTGGCGCCGTGCAGGTGAGCCCTACAATCAGGACTGCATACGACCGAGGCACACAGGGCCAACACCCGGCATCATGGTGTGGGGAGCGATCTCCTATACTGGCCGTACACCTCTGGTGATCGTCGAGGGGACACTGAATAGTGCACGGTACATCCAAACCGTCATCGAACCCATCGTTCTACCATTCCTAGACCGGCAAGGGAACTTGCTGTTCCAACAGGACAATGCACATCCGCATGTATCCCGTGCCACTCAATGTGCTCTAGAAGGTGTATGTCAACTACCCTGGCCAGCAAGATCTCCGGATCTGTCCCCCACTGAGCATGTTTGTGACTGGATGAAGCGTCGTCTCACGCGGTCTGCACGTCCAGAACGAACGCTGGTCCAACTGAGGCGCCAGGTGGAAATGGCATGGCAAGCCGTTCCACAGGACTACATCCAGCATCTCTACGATCGTCTCCATGGGAGAATAGCAGCCTGCATTGCTGCGAAAGGTGGATATACACTGTACTAGTGCCGACATTGTGCATGCTCTGTTGCCTGTGTCTATGTTCCTGTGGTTCTGTCAGTATGATCATGTGATGTATCTGACCCCAGGAATGTGTCAATAAAGTTTCCCCTTCCTGGGACAATGAATTCACGGTGTTCTTATTTCAATTTCCAGGAGTGTAGATGACACAATTTTTTCTGCCTTTGAATTAATACATGTAGTACCCTTACAAAGTATTTTTGAACCTTGCCCACTGAATGCAGAAATTCACACAAATTTTAAATGATTGTGGTCATCTAATTTGGCAGTTGACGGCTACACTGACGTGGACCGTAGGTGAAACCATAAAAACGTTGCTCACTAGCGCTCATTGTCTTCTTGAACGACGAACACTTACCCTTAAATCTACCTCACCTTCAACGAGAAAATTATTTTTCGGCAGGCGCCTCATACACGGTACAAATGTTTCGAGAAGCCTTTATGTGGGTGATGCGTCACGATCACATTAGCTGATACTGGCCGGACGGAGTCAGGGTAGTTGGTGGCCACCAGTACGCATCTGCTGCAACAATTCCCCTGATAGAGACAAACTTCGCATGTTCGCGGAAACATTTATGGAAATTTTTGCTATTACTGGCGTCTTAGAAGTGAAATAAATTATCTTTTAACTTCAGTCAGTGCGACACTTACGCAGTTAAAAACAAATTGTGAGTGGTCTCTAAGACGACTTTGCACTTGCAGCACACGACATATATCACTGGACCACCAGCAGATACCACACTAGAACACGTCGAGCAGAAGACAGCACTCCCTTCAGAAGATTGTGTTTCTTACAGTGTCGCCAGTTGATGTAGATGGTTGTTATATCATTTTATTTCAATGATTACAAAATGAAACAGAAAATAGTCATTGGGCAGATGAGGCTGCTGGTGAAAAGCGATGTGGTGAACGAGGAAATGCACATATTGAAGTTGTAGTCCACCTGCAGGGAGTCAGACGTCTCTTACAGTGTGGTACATTCCCCGTTACTACGAAATCATCAGCCAGTCATATGTGTGGTCCAGTGGTCTGTTGACATGATTCTAGCTGTATTTCCTCGTGCCATGTCGAACGGCACTGCTATGTTCTCCGGCGCCAGCAATCTTGTTCTTGGCTACAAGAGTGCAGCCACTGTGATTCGTGTGACCATCAAGGGTGCAACCAAGGTTGTGCTGGAGAGAGATGTGGACATCGGCGGGCCGTCAGCTGGACTCAACTAGAACAGACACGTCCGTCGTAAAACAAGAGCCACGTCTGTGGTCGTGGTCGGCGGCTCTCTGTCTAGAATCAGTTAGGGGTGCGGAGGGTTTGATGGTTGGAACTCGCCTGTGCTTAGAGATGGACGGTCAATGACGTGTGTTGTTGGAGAGGCAAAAATTAAAGTAGTTCTGCGGGAATCAAAGTCCAAGATCCTCACCGAACACGCGAGTGCATCGACACCAGATGGATATGGGCAGCACGGGCGCACCTGAAATGTGGACAACAACTAGGGCACTGTTTTCTCCAGCCGCACACACAGCACTGCAGGTGGGCTAGGAAAGGCTTCAGTAGATCTTAAGGAACCCAGTCAGAGTGCTTCTGAAGTTAATGTTTTTATCGTGATGCTCTGGTGTCAAGTTGAGTTACAGTGTTACATTCAAGGATTTCAATGTTTTGAACGTAGCTGCGCTACATCAAAGATCACATAACAGCAGGCGTAATAGATAGCCAAACAGTTGCAATAAATGGTGGTTTTCAAATAACCTTTTTCATGGTTTCGACAGATTTAAACCCGTCTTCCTCAGAAGAACAAACAAACTTCACATCAGCAGTTAGTCAGTAAAGCTATCTCCACAAGACATGTGTCGGCAATGTTCTATATGTCAATATTTAAAAGTTAAGGCTCCAAGAATCAAGGGCTTGTCTTATCAGTAAAACCCACCTCTTCAAATGACAGGCCATGTTAATAACTGCGTAGCTACATGAGTCACCATGTAGTTATTAACATTAGACGGTAAGGGCTTGGTCTCACGATCGTACAGGTGTCATCTGCAGTAATGATGCGTATATCCAGCAACGTCTGTCCACGGTGACTCAGGTGACTCGACATGGAGTGTTTGCTGACATTTTCCAACAGATTTACAACCGATGTCAGAAATGTGGTGTAGCTGCTGGTGAATACTTTAAAAGCTAACAAGGGTAATTTTTTTGTAACTTATCAAACACACCTTGTTTATGTAGATGGTTTACTAATCACTTAGACGTAAGCGTGAGTGTTTGAGTAATGTATTGTTCGCTGATGTCTAGCTGTAGAGAGTAGTTAGCACTAGTCAGGCAAACAGCATTTAGCAGCGATTTTCGATTACAGTTTTCTATTACAGATAAGCGAATATTCTCTGGTGTAATATACGACTATTATCAAAATAACTGAAGGACGAAGTCTGCATATTGTAAAGTGTTATGCTGTATTTGGGATTCCTGTCAGGGACCAGACTGAATTGTCTGCATTAATTATTAATTATTGGTATTATTTTAAGAAGATATTTTATGTTATTGAATCCGAGTTGCCGGCCTCTGTGGTCTCGCGGTTCTAGGCGCGCAGTCCGGAACCGTGCGACTGCTACGGTCGCAGGTTCGAATCCTGCCTCGGGCATGGATGTGTGTGATGTCCTTAGGTTAGTTAGGTTTAAGTAGTTCTAAGTTCTAGGGGACTGATGACCACAGCAGTTGAGTCCCATAGTGCTCAGTTGGTCCATCACAGAGGTGGACGACGCTGAAAGTAGAAAAAAAAAAATGGTTCAAATGGCTCTGAGCACTATGCGACTTAACGTCTGAGGTCATCAGTTGCCTAGAACTTAGAACTAATTAAACCTAACTAACCTAAGGACAACACACACATCCATGCCCGAGGCAGGATTCGAACCTGCGACCGTAGCGGGCGCTTGGTTCCAGACTGAAAGTAGAAACCCTGTCACCAGTAAGCTGTTTTACACCAGAAATTTAATTTTTTAAGTGTACCAGTCGTCATGTAACATCACAGGGCGCAGTGCCCCATCCTTAAATCTGCTGCTTAAATCGAGTTAATTCAAAAAATGGTTCAAATGTATCTGAGCACTATGGGACTTAACATCTAAGGTCGTCAGTCCCCTAGAACTTAGAACTACTTAAACCTAACCAACCTAAGGACATCACACACATCCATGCCCGAGACGGAATTCGAACCTGCGAACGGTCGCGCGGTTCCAGACTGAAGCGCCTAGAACCGCTCGGCCACTTCGGCCGGCTCGAGTTAATTGCAGAGACTAACTGTTAAAGGAATATACCAATATACATTAAAAGTGAAATGGGTTTCCTTGATATCTCTTAATAAACGTTTCCATCTTTAAACACTTTAACAAGTTAGGTTTCATGTAGTCTCTGTATTTATATTGCCTAATAAACGCTCCTTCTTTACACTATGACAAGGTTTATTCTAGCCCCTTTAACTCCCTTAGACATTTCTAGGCTTCCTGACAGCTAGTAAAACCCACAAATTACCTGACCTCCAATTGTCGACCAATAAGAATTACCTGCTCCCACCCATAAATGAAACTATAGAAAACTTATTGCGGCATTTATCTTAGACAGTCAGCGCTGCGCCTCTCCGTTGTCCTTCTGTTCAGGACAAACTGTTACCCTCTTCTTTCTGAGTGCTTCCAACTCCTCAAGACACTGTCATCACACACTTACACTATCGGCCCCACTGCCTTCACGCTTCTTTCCGCTCCTGTACCCTACTACACAAGTCTTGGCCTCTGCTCTCTTTTGATTTGCTGTCTCATTACAACCACAGCGACGAGCTCTCATTGGTCACTCAGTTTCCTTCTACTAAACTGCCTCTACTGTTCTTCCCACATGAGTTTCACAGTGTAATTATAGCCTGGGAACCACAGCTATTAAAGTCAAAGGGAAAGTAACACTTAGCAGCTGCCGACATACCTCCATTCTGGACGTGCAAAATAGCTTCGCAGTTTCCAAAGCCGCTATGGTTCTGCAACAGCTCCAGGAATCACAAGGCGTCGTGACAAACATTTCCGAGAACGGTCTAATTTGGCTTTGTACGGCGTTTGATAGCTGCCGAGAAACCTCCGTCCTATGCTTGCAAAATAGCCTCGGAGTTCTTGCTGCCGCTCTGGTTACATTACGACTTCAATGGTCGTAAGGTGCCTTGCTAAGCATTTATGAGAACATGTGGAATTCGCTGGGTCCAGCGGTTCCAATGCCCTCGTCTCAGAGAGTTTGGCCATCCAGTCTCTCCATCGTCGGAAATCGTTATCCAGCACGCAGTTCTCCCATCCTCTCCCTTCAATTAATGCGCGACCAGCGTGTACTGAGGTGTTCACGAACTGTTAACAGGAATTTCGACGAACATACTAACTTATTTATGACGTACCTCTGGGTGTTCACCTGAGTTGTTTCTATTTTACACATAAAACGGGAACGACGACTTAGATGTAGATCTAGAAGTACACTGAGATAACAGAAGTCATGGAACAGCGATACACACATACATGCTGTAGATGGCAGTAGAATAGCGTACACAAGGTATGAAAGCACAGTGCACTGTTGGGGCTGTGATTCGTGTGAACATGTTTCCGCCGTGATTATGGCCTCACGACGGGAATTAATAGACTTTGAAGGCAAAATATTGGTTGGAGCTAGACGCATGGTATATTCCATTTCGGAGATCGGTAGGGAATTCAATATTCTGAAATCCACAGTGTCAAGAGTAGGCCAAGAATACCAAATTTGAGGCATTACCTCTCACCACGGACCAAATAGTGGTCGACGCCTTTTACTTAACAACCGAGAGCAATGGCGTTAGAGCAATGGCGTTTCCATAGGACTGTCAGTGCTAACAGACAAACAACACTACGTAAGATAACCGCAGTAATCAATGTGGGACCAACGATGAACGTATCAGTTAGGACAGTGCGTAGAAATTTGGCATTAACGTGCTATGTCAGCAGACGACCGACGCGAGTGCGTTTGCTAACAGCGCGACACCAGATGTAGCGCCTCTCCTGGGCTCGTGACCATATCAGTTGGACCCTAGACAATTGGAAAACAATGGCCTAGTCAGATGAGTCCAGATTTCAGTTGGTAAGAGCTGACCTTAGGCTTCCAGTGTGGCGCAGTCCCCACGAAGCCATGGAACCAAATTGTCAACAATGCAATGTGCAAGATTGTGGTGCCTCCATAATGGTGTGGGCTGTATTTACATGGAAAAGGCTGGTCCTCCGATCCAGCTAAACTGATTATTGACTTGAAATAGTTACGTTCGCCTATCTGGAAGCCATTTCCAGACATTCATGGACTTCATGTTCCCAAAAATGGTGGAATTTTTATGGCTGACAGTGCGCCATGTCACTGGGCCACAGTTTTTCACGACTGGTTTGAAGAACAATGTGAACAATTCGAGCAAATGATTTGGCCACCCAGATCGCCCGACATGAACCCCACTGAATGTTTATGATACGTAATCGAGAGGTCAGTTCGGGCACAAAAATCCTGCACCGGCAACATTTCCGCAGTTATGGAAGTCTGTAGAGGCAGCATGAGTCGATCGATATTTCTGCAGGGGACTTCCAGCGAGTTGTTGATTCCATGCCACGTCTAACTGCTGTACTACTCCAGGCTAACGAAACTCTGACACGACATTGGGAGGTACCCCATGACTTTTGTCACCTCACTGTAGAGCTTGACTAAGTGACCAGACGAAAATCTCACTAAACGAGCCGTCACGCGTATGCGCATCTGAAGGTACAGACACTATTCTGATGATTACTGATGTGGTGAATATTACGAGGCGAGAGTTTCACCTATCACAAATAGCTTACGTCAATCCCGATCCGCAAAATGCAAATCAATTTCGTGATATTGCTACTGAACTGAGAATTAAACTCGTACATCCCCTTAGCTGGAACCGATCCCTTCTAGTAGATGCAGTTTCATCATTTCGCTGTCCCCTAAAGATTCCAAACTCCTCAAGGTCCCAAGGAAAGGTGCGTGTTTGGGTTCGAGACCTGTTCTGGCACAAACATATACAGCTTGTGATTTCAAGCTGTAGCCTGAAGACCCCCAACTACAGGTGAAAAATGATTGTGAGTATTAACACTCCCCTTGTATTGTCAACAGTAACAATTGCTTCCGATCTCACTCCCACTCATATACAGAACTTATGACGCTCCAAGCAACTGGTAAATAAGAATTAGGAAGTTAACGTCTCTTCGTGTATAGTCAACAATGATTATATGTGTATTGTATTGCATTGTATGTTAACCGGGACCTAGAAACTACGGAGAGGCTCCGTCCCCGCCGCAGCCGCAGTTGTCCACAACCCCACGACGACTACCGCAGTCCACTTCACCCCTCCACCGCGCCACACCGAACCACTCTTTCAGGGTTAGTGTGCGGTTCGGCCCCCGTTTGACCCCCCACGCCTCAGGAAACGTCTCACACCAGTCGAGGGTAACCCCTATGTTTGCGCGGTAGAGTAATGGTGGTGTACGCGTACATGGAGAACTTGTTTGTGCAGCAATAGCCGACATAGTGTAGCTGAGGCGGAATAAGGGGAACCAGCCCGCTTACGCAGAGGTAGATGGAAAACCTCCTAAAAACCATCCACAGACTGGTCGGCTCACCGGGCCTCGACACGTCCGCCGGGCGGATTCGTGCCGGGGACTAGGCGCTCCTTCCCAATCCGGAAAGCCGTGCGTTCTGCCGCACGGCTAACCGGGCGGGCATGATATGTGTAGGTTCGATTGCGAATCGGCACAGAGTTTTTCGTAATGTAATAAGTTCAAGCACACGAACATCTCGCTACTGGTGAAATAAACAGATAATTAACGTCTGTTTGTGGCTAGCAAAAAACAACGATAGGTACCTGATTCAAATCCTCGTAAAGTAAAACTTGTCATTTCAGTTTCAGTCATTTCGGTACAGGTGAAAAGTTTCTATATCCAACATATGACTGTACTTAGTTAACAGATAATTAGGTTCTAGGTACGACAAAAGTTTACGCCACTTCATTTCAAGTTTAAACATTTGCAAACTTTGTCACTTCTGAATAGAACCGTATCTGTGATCTTTCGTACTAACTGTTGCTAGATAGCAGTATGAGATCCAAGTACTGTACGAAAGTTTTCGTCGTGTAATTGGACGTTATAACTTATTTCATTTACTGTATTAATTTTACTTTTACAAGCTTTAAAAACTGCGCCGTTTCTAATCTCTTGTTTCCTGACATTTGCATTAACGACATATTAATTTGTATCGGAAATGATTATCCTACAGAGGAGTGTTGTATAATGGTCCCTTATAATAACCATTCTGTATAGTCAAACGATTGCACCGAAAAGAGATAAGAAAATCTGTAAGAAACTTACATCGTATGGTTCTCATACATCACGGGCGAAATTAAGATCGTTAGGATACTTTCGAGCATGATGGCACACTCCTAAACAAAGCGACACATGTGCAGTTACTGTAAAACAGAAGAGAAAATGTTTTTCTAGTATGGAATTTCTGACTTTCATGCGTATTACTTATCGCTCAAGCATCTGCCTGTAATTCCTGACTCATGTAGCTCCTCTGGCTGAACATTGTCTTTATTTCAATAAACTTGTCAAGTGAGATGTTTCAGTTATGTTACAGGAAATGAAAGTGACAGAGTTTAGGGCAATTTACATTGAATGTTAGATTGTTTAGTACTTGAAGTGAAAAATACCCATGATAATCGTTATGTAATCTTCTATTGCTAAAATACGGAACAATCACGGACGAGGCTCTCAACAATGAAATATCGCGCGATACGTCATGAGCAGTAGCCTAGCACCATTGCGATACTTATTCGCGACTAGAGAACTCGTTCTGAGTGGCTACTTCCGCTGTATTAAGTGTTGCGTGCTATTTAACTAACATCTTACAGAGGTACTTGCTTTCGAAGGTTATCTGAATTTTCTCGAGTTCTATCGAGAAGACAGAAAGCCAGTATGAGAAGGGATTCTGACGAGGAACAAGTAAGTACGCAGTCACCATTTTTTCTCCGGCTCTCCATATCCACACAGTGATCTTCTGATGTGGACAATCTCTACTACTGCTGAACTCTGTGGTAGCTATGTGGCTGTCGTGCTATTGTAAAACTATGTCAGTTTACGTTGCACTTATTATGCCGATTATCGCTGATTTTATAGAAATGTTAACTTTTTTATTTAGTGTTGATTGAATCAATTTCAGTGATACGTTCATAATTTGTATGTCTGGTAACTGGCTCTGTAACTGCAATTTAACATTTCATTGTACGTGCTACGTTATTATCATAAGCAGCAATTTGAACATCTTATGTAAAAGGCAGTCAATAACGTGTAAACGTCCGATTCTCTTTCAAGAATGACTCTGTCGCCCTTCAGCGACGTGTTTGCCGTAAAAGAACTCCCAGGTGAGCCTTGTACAAAACACTGATTCGAAACGAGAGCTGTGTCTTCCACTGGCGACGCTGTTACCGGTTGAGCTGTCCGGATATGTCTCCTGGCTAAAACTAATACTTCTGTTTCACCCTTCCTCGCTCCAACATTTCGTCACAGACACAAAATTTTATATTCGCTTCTATGCTTTTTCTCTAAGAAGATATTTACACTCCGTTGTCACCAAAAGGCAGAATATGGCATACACAATTTTAATATGTCTGACCATAATCAAAACTGCTGTCTGCTTTTGTAGACATGTGTCAGTTACTGAACGTGTGTATGTTTGCTTCTGCTGAATTCAGTGCTGCAAAATCACTTCACCGGAGATACTACCGGCCTTTGCTCTGTTGAAGCTTGTCACTCGACGGAGTATGCCATTTTCGCAACAACCTCACTTCCTTTACGTGTGCAGTAAAGTGGTCTCAGTATCTGTCATCCTGTTACATAGTACCGTGTGAGTTGCGAAACAGTAGAGCAGTACGTCTCTAGTGCAACTCTTGTCTATCAGATTGGGAGTACGTTTTTCAGTGAAGACGATCACGTTTATTTCTTCGAGAAGTGAGGGATAATCATTTGCTGTGTTTCCTGATTTCCTGTCTTCTTATTCTCATCTTTTCTCGATTTCAATTCACGTGCAGACGTTAGTGGTTACAGGGTGAACGTCAACAGCAGATACGAGTGTCCGTGAATTCGAGTGAATTCAGAAATCCCAATTGGTTTTACTGTTTGTGAAGGATGAAGGACTTTCAAGTGTGGATCAGGTATTATTTGATATTAGTTGCAACAAACAGACTCATTTATTAATGGTGCTCTTGTAGGTGCTCACCCGAGTTGTATCCGTTTTATGCATGTTGAACCACACCTAACTATAATATGAGCTAAACTGCGCGAAATTAATCTTACCGGCGCACAGTGTAGCTGACATCATTAATTCAGGAACGTTACTGATTTTTATTTGTCACATTCCTTGACAGGAGTGTGGAAGATACTCCTTCCAGTTTTAATTTACACCGAAGAAAAAATTTACATCTTTATTCGAATTTCTCTGCCATATCACCACTCTAAACTTTTCTCTACACTGATAGATGGTCCTTACCCAGTATTAGTAATACCAACATTCTCAACCGTCATTCCAGACCGATTAAGAACCAAACTTTCTCGATGCAGGTCTAATGTAACAGTAGAACTGCGTCAATGAAAGTAGCTTCCTAAATAAATTGAGTTTTTCTGATAGTATGAACGAACTGTATTTTTTGCCATCAGTCATTTCTGTGACCTATCAGGAAGCAGAACTGGAGGGGTAGTTTTCAAATGCATGTGACCAGAATACTAATACATAAAGAAGAATGGGAGAAAGCTCCAAAGCAATAAAAACATCTTTCCCTGTTCACGCATAATGCCAGCAACTTGTTCACCACAGATTAGTGGTAACAATATATAATAGTTTACTGAAACAAAATAACACACAATGGTAATTTTTATTATTTTGACCATTAGCTGCGGAAAGTGTGAGGCTGTACAAGTTTTTTCCATTTACTTGACATACTACGAGTGAATTGATATATAATTAGTTTTGTAGTGACACTGAAATAGTTTCGTCAGATAGTCAATGTTTTCTGGAATCTGGACAGCCGTTAAGACAGCTTCCTTGTCCAGTATGAGATCTAATTTTTAATTTGTGGTAAGGTCTTATGGGAACAAACCGCTGAGGTCATCGACCCCTAAGCTTACAAACAACTTAGTCTAACTTAACTAACTTACGCTAAGGACAACACACACACACACCCATGTCTGAGGGAGGACTCGAATAACCTCCGACGGGGTGCGAGGGGGTGGGGGTGGAGCCGCGCGAACCGTGACAGGACTCCCAGACCGCGCGGCAGCATAAGATCTCACTCACTAACTAACGATATCATCGTCTATTCGGCCACCAAACTTCCTTTCTTGCTTTAGTAGTACTTTTAGCACAGGTACTAAAAATGGGAACACAATGAACATCGTGAAAGTTTCTTTTCCTGTTACTGTCAGCATAACTTTGAGAAGCTTATCCTGACAAGAAAATAAATCATCTCGTAATGCGTTGCAGGACTACCAGATGTCGTCGCTGCGGTACCGCTGTACAATGTGGTTTGGCTTGACAGTGGTAATGGCTGCTAGTCATTGTAACTGTCCGCCCATTCTATATTATTTTTTGGAAATCGGCTGTTTGTGCATGATAATGTTGTCATGGGTATATTTAGTGACAACGTATTACTTGTCTGGTAAACGAATATGTTCAGGCGGTTTTGTTACGACAATAACTTCACTCATTTAGGCAGAGAAGGGTGCAGTTAGAGGCTAAATGCGGGCCACTTACTCTATAAGGCATTACTGCGAATCATGTGCCAAAGAAAATAATCCGTGTAATTTGGAAGCTTTTCACACTTCCAACTAGATCAATACCGAGCTGCTACCCTCATCCCCTCTCAGTTACACGATTGCAAAAATTTCGAAAACATTCTCACGCTTTCACATGAGCTAACACTAGATGCAGGCCGGGGGGGGGGGGGGGGCGGATGGGAGAATGGAGGGAGTGGCTGCGACAGGAAGGGCATCCAGCAACCCTGTAACACCTACACTGCCATATTCATGTTAATATGCCGAAGTGTGTTACAACATTTTTAGGATGGTGCGTCCCACTTCCAAGCTTCCGTGCGGGAAAGATGTTCGTGAATCTTAGTAGTAAGTGTTGGGACATCCCACTGTGGGAGATACTATTACGATATGTGCAGATGAAAGAACGTCTTAAACACAACACTTCTACAAGAGCGTCTCTCATCACATGCTATGTGGGGCCGCTTGTTCCTTGGCTTCACGTTTTGAAGGTATTTAGAAAACAAGGAGGAAAAGAGGAAGGGTCATGGCTGCAATGGACACAGTGAAAAGTGACTGTCAGATTGGCCAATGTAAGAAAGATAGTTGTTGTCTTGCTTTTGCACAAGCTGCATATGTTTAAGACCCACTTAGCATACAAGACTGGGTTATTGTAAAAGGAAGTGTGAATACAGAAGGTTTGAAGTTCAGTTATATACCTCATTCAAGTAGCTTGGAGGAAAATTAACGCTCTCTTTCAGCACACATCCATGCACAAGGAGACGAAGTTCTGTGAAGATTGCTGGAACACGGATGGGTGGAACTGACAAGCAGGTCCACGTAACTAAACATCAAGAAAAATCGAACGAAATAAAGGTTATTAAATAAAGCTACTGATATAAAATAAGAAAGGGAACAATGAAGCTACAGCAAAAACCATGGGCGTTCCATTACAATGCCGGGCAGGGTAAAGCCAAGCAGAAGAAGAAGAAGAAGAAGAAGAATTCGAAGAAGAAAAATGTGCAATTTAGAAGTTTCTAGATGGAATGAAATCTAAACAAATTTGCTTACTAGTTCAAAATATTGATACTTGCATTAAACACTTTCTACAGCTTTTCTGGAACGTTATTCGAATCGCCAACGCCCTTGACAGCGCTAATGGAAAGTGGGTTGGTCGTCACTCCCATCCCCATGATGGAACTGACAACGAAGTAACAGTAAATCGGCCATATCACTTTTGAAACCAGCTTAATTAAACTTACGTGTCCCACCCACTTCACCACGGCACTCACTGTTCTTCCTCCTTTATAACACAAGAAATACGTTACAATGTGATGTCAATAATTTAAGAATACGGGACTGGCTAACCAGGAATTAGGTACATACAGTCGCAGTACATTTCTCCGTTTCTTTTGGGGTCGTTTATGGCAAATTCACCGTAGTGCGTGGAAATTTCGAAGTTGCCGTACACTGCCAGGTCGAAGTATAATGGAAGTCAAACAATAGTGTCACATGTTTCTAGTCTCTGCAGTATCACTTAGCGTGAAGCATACCTACATTGCGAATAACTAGCAAAGGGACAGTCTTTCACGCTCCACTGTGTTTCACGTCACATACATCGTTCGTACAGCATTCCTAACGGAACAGTGAAATGAAACTGTCTTTACGTGATGTATTAACATAATAAGCTGAAAGTAATTTCTTTTACCTTTCAACCCGCCCTTGCACGCGCAGAGAAACCCTTTCAAACCTCCCAAATTGCAAAGGCCCAGGAAAAAAACTACGTTAGATATGACGAAAATAGCACCAGAATTTATTTAATAATCAGCAGTACACCTCTTTGTGTGAACCATTCGTAGCACGAAGAATTTCGAGACTGTATTTAATTTCTTGCTACGTTATTGGTGGCATGTCTTCTGTCACTGTTACAATTGCTTCAACGATACTACGTCTTAACATAGGAATATCGTTCAGTCGGGCCGCATGCTCGTGTTCCTTCACTAATCTCCACATAACGAAATCCAGCGGGATAATCGTGGAGAAACGTGGTGGCCAGGCCATGTGTTCGCGTCCGATCCAGTTACCGGGAAATTTTGTATTCAGCAACTTGCGAACAGCCGTTGACCAAAGTGGTGGAGCTCCATCTTGTTGAAAGATGATGTTGGGTAGCAATTCTTACACAGACTGCTACAACATGTCCAGATGTACTGTGTTTTTTCCAAAGAAGAATGGTCCAACAATGCTGTCGTGCATTATTCTACACGTGACGTGCAGTTTAGGAATATCACAAACACGGTGAATGATAGCGCGCCGTTGTTGCGAACCCCAAATCCGAAAATTATGCCGATTAACCGTTCCTGATACACGAAAGGTTCCCTCATCTCAGTATAAATATCTTTGCAAGAAGTTGGTATTCATGTCAATAAGCTGCAGCATATGCTTGGCAAATGGGTGTCGGCATCAGACGATGCGGAATTTGCACTTCGTAAGCACACAAATGAAGTCGCTGGTGTACTATACGATAATATCTAGCTCTGGGTACATTAAGTTGTCTGGATACCTGCCGAACTAACTCACGCTGACGAGGCTACGAGAAACTGCTTTTTCCTTCTACGATGTAGCATAAAAACATGTTAGGAATGTAGCCATTGTATACGGTTGCTGGCAACGGTGATCACGAGAACGTACGGTAACGAGAAGCCCTAGGCTACAGACGGCCACCTGGCATTACCGAAGGGGCAGACCATCGTGTTCGTCGTATGGCTCTGGCGCATCATACTGTATTTGCAACAACAATTTGAGCAGTAGATGGCACTGTAGTGACACAACGAACTGTTACAAATCGGTAATTTCAAGCTCTAAAAAGTGTCGATTTGCTGCCTTGGCCTGCTCGATCACCAGATCAGTCCCCAGTCGAGCAGATGTTGGACATCATCAGAGGACAACTCCAGCGTCATCCACAAACAGCATTAACCTTTCTGTATAGATCGACCAAGCACAACAGGTATGGAACTCCATAGAACAAACTCTCATCCGGCACCTGTATAACACAATGCTTGCATGTATGCATGCTTGCATTCAGCATTCTTTCATTACACCGGTTGTAAATGTGGCAACATTTCGCATTATTTTTGCAATGGCTTATCTTGTGCTTACATTAACCTGTGATCTTACAAGTTAATCACTTAAATATGTTACCTAGGTAAACATATTCTCGAAATTTCGTTTACGTTAATTTTTAGTGTTGGGACAGTTTCCCGTCAGCGTACGTCGGCTTCTGAGGATCACTTGTCTAATATCATCCAAAGTCTTTTCCAAAACACTACGGCGTGCGCAATAATGTTTCAGAATACTATTAGTTGCCCGATAAGTACGAAATCACTCCTTAATTAATTTTACATCAAGTGTATCCTAAGCAAATAACCTACAATTATTTCTCGGCACAGCAACAGACGATTTTATTTCAGCACACGCACTACAATGCTGTGAGTCGCCATTTTTCTTTGATATGCTCTGGCATATGGTGCAGTTTTTATTACCACATCTATTGCAGTTTTTATTCCCTCGGCCGTTGAAGTTTGGGTTTGGAAGGGATACTCTGTTCTGTTTTCCATCTTAAATTGTCTTCCGTAAAGATGTTTAATTTTGCTAATAAATGCTGTTGCTTTAGTCGGAGATAAAAACGTGGTATTTGTGAGCCAATATTTAAAGGTGCTGAAATTCCTGCAATACCAGAAATTTTGTAGCTTCCAGACCTTTCGCTAGCATGTTGACGAGACGTAGTAGTATCCGTAAAATGCAGTCCCAGTATCCACCCCAAATTTTCCAATTGCCTTGCAGTACACGCCTGAGCCGTTACATTTTGTTGGACTAACGTTTGAGTTGAGGACAACACTTGACGTAATCTTTTTATTTTCGCAGATGTTCCGCAGAGCCCTCGCGTTTTTCTGTCTCCCTTGTGAACGGGAGACAGAATTTGAGGAGTTCCGTGTCATTGCGGTCAGCGATGAGGATGCTGACCCTGTAGAATTCAGTCCACAGGTGAGCATCGCCGAGGAGTGTGAAGAGTATATAACATTCAGGACTAGGAGCAGCCAGATTTTAGATATTACACACACGAACTACCATCTCATATTGCAGATTACTGTGAGAACTTTTTTCAAAGGTGTCGCAGATACTGTCAGTTAGTTATTGACAGCTGTGGGTATTTCTTTTCTACCAGGCTAGAACAGATTTTTATTGGGTTACTGTCTTAGCATTGTGTCGGCCTGGAGTGATGAAATAGCCTCTCTATGCAGATGACCAACGTGTGCTGTCTGCCCTGAGAGCAGCTGTGACCTGTACAATTTTCTCACTCATACGGTCATTGCACAACTCTGGTATCAATATTGCTCTGCCAGCCTCGATTTTCTCCATTCCTTCAGACTATCACACTTCAGTCAGATTTCTGTCTGAAAACATTAATTACGGATGGACTTGGCTACGATGGTGGGAATAATAACCTTGCAGTTTAGGCCCTTAATCACCAACTAACAAACCATCTTTTACTTCAGGCCGACTATGTATTGTCTGTGATACTTTCGCCTCACTTCTGAAGCACTTTAAGTAGTAATTGAATTCACGGTTGCTGAAACATGGCCAGAGTTTTTCTGCTGGATAAGTGGACAAAACGTCCTAGCACACAGCTGACGGCTTTGGTCGTCCTGCTTGACTGGTGTCTTTGAGAGGGTTAGACTTTCTAACCAAATTACAATTTCTTTTAAACATTTTGCATTGAGAGCCTAATACGCAACAAGCATGTGTTTGGAACACTGAAGGAGGTGGCGAAGACGACAGACACTTTTCCGTGAGAACAGTTGTTTCCGTTTTTTCATGGACAAATAACTGCTTGGTGCTTTGCGTAATTATTCACCTCTCGCATCTTAATGACATTGACCTCTCTGTACTGAAAATCGTCAGACGGATGATTCATGTTTCCGTTTTCTTGCTAAGCAACGACATATAGTTGGAGACGATTGAACCTAACCGGAGAGTGAGAACAGTTTGAGCCCCCAATTTATATTAGCGGATCAGTGCATTCGGCATTTACAGCTTCGTGTTGGCTAGGGCTGCCTTTACTTACTTCATGAATTCGACGAGGTGGCATAATTGCCCGCACCACCATTTAAAGCTGTCAGCACAGCGTATTAACTTCATACGTAACTTATAAAGGAGCTCCCTTGGAACACTATGTTCATTACAAGTAAGTGCGTGACTTTTATGGATAAGACTGTGACAGAAGACTCACTAGTTACGTAATGATAAATCCTGAGTAGCTTTTATTTGCTTAGATTATGAGTACATTTTTGGGAAAAAATAAAACAAAAGCACTAAATGAAATCATGACGATGAAAACAAAACTCCCACAGGATTACAACGTGGGGCGAGTGCAGTTCCGTTTGGGCCCAGGCCAACAGGGAGATGTTGCTCCGAGAACACACGAGCTGCAGAAGACGCTAACGTCACCTGATGCTGTGGACGTCAGTCTTGAGGAGCGTTCTGGGCTACAGGGCACTCAGCTGGAGGAGCGCATCACTGGAAAGGGAAGACAGCACTGTGATAATCAGAGAGCGCAACAGGGATGAAGCTACTTGGATAGTTCGGGCGGACAAATTCCCGTTCTAATATTACGTACATTGTGAAGTTAACTGTTCTTGTATCTCATATTTATTGGGAGTGTGTACCACATGGAACAGGATTCGTTATTGTCAAAGAGCGCTGGTAGCGCCAGTTATCCTAAAAAGTTTAAAAAAGTATCCACGGAGTTACAGTTCAATATTAATGTCACGGCCTTCTTGCGTGCACAAAATTTGCAATATAACATAGTGATCAGACGTTTAGGGGAGTTGGATTTTACTTAGGATTGAATGCAAACATAAAAAATAGTTATGTGTCAGTTGATTATTTATTTATTTATGAGTATGAATATGCTTGAACTGAAAGGGAAGAGGGACGTAACGAATATCTAAAACAAATTCAAAACAATAGGTATCTGTTTCAAAGTAAATATTCGTATACTCTTCTAATTAGACTTCTCATTGCATTCAGGAGATCCTGTATTTCTTCTTCATTTTCACTATGGACAGCAATGGCATCAACGAATATTATCACTGATGTCCTTCACCGCGCATTTCAGTCCGATTCTCGAACCTTTCCTTAATTTGCAACAGTGGTTCCTGGATATTTAGATTGAATGACAGTAGGGGTAAAAGAGCGCGCCCAAAACTTGCGTCCTACTTTTTTCTATGTCTTGTTTCCATTCTCAAGCGCAACGCAAGAATTGCCTCTCTGATGCATTTACCTTTACTAAAGCTAAGTCATCGTCATCTAACAGCTCCTGCTATTCTCTCCGGTCTTCTGTATGTTGTCCTTTCCAGCAGCTGCGACCTGTTTCCAGGTAGCACCTGCATAAAATTTCAGGTTAAGGAACGGTGAAGCTGTAAGCATTGTAACACCGATGTTTGCTTCCCTTGGAGCCGGGTGGTGCGGCTCCTGCCTCGACGGCCGCCGTGGCGCCCCTCGCCGCCCCAGACGCCGGCTCTTCCAGTGGGGAGGAGGCGCCGCCTGCAGATCGCCGCAGACGCGGCTGCCGCCGTTGCTGGGCGGAACGGCTAGGCGGCAAAGTGGTGGTGCGGCCCTAGGGTCGCCGAGGCTACCGCCTCATCAGGAAGTAAAACGTTTCAAGAGGAAGAGGAAATTAATTCCTGCAGAAGCTACACGTATTTGGACAGTAACAGAAAATTCCGGTACATGTGTCAAGGATACAGCTCCAGAGTAGCAATGGGGTAGGGAGCTACTAAAGCTTTCCATGTGTTAGTATGGAATAATAATATTCGTCAGCACACCAAGTAAAAAAAAAAAAATGCGCACATTGCTGGAGAACATGGTTCAACATGGAGATGAGATGTGGCCTAAAAGTGAAAGGAAAGGTATACAGAAAAATATGTTAGTGGAAATGGACTATATAAAGAGACAAGAGACGATACGAAATGCGGCATGGATGCAAATGGGGATAACGCGATCCATAACAAAAATTTTTGGGAAACAGAGCGCTTCAGTGATAAGGGCACGTACAGAGAATGCCCATCCATATATGGTCAAGGTAAATTTAAACTGGGGGCCGCCCAGAAGAAGAACGAGAGGATGGCCAGCGCTAAGCTGAGAAAAGCAAATACAGGAACGAAAAGAAGACGGAAATCTAGGGCCGGATGACTCCAACGGAATCAGTCTGTGGAGGTCGTAAATCTCTAAATCCTAGGCTGAGACGCCGAAGAGGGGGAGAAGAAATTTTTCGCTGTTCAACTTTGACTTACAAAACTTTGTAAGTGTGCAGCGGGAAAGATGATTACAAACGGAACAAATGATGATATTCGTAACTATTTCTCATCAGAGTTTCTAAAGAGTGCATTGTGTTGATATTTGTGCCCAATGACGATTTTCCCAACCAGTAATGGAAGAGAGTGAAACCGAACAACCTGCCAGAGTGATGTTACCTACGCAACGTTTTGTGTAGTAGGTACCTGAACTTGCACATATCCAGCAAGCAGTTAAAGGACGCTAGCTGGTGCAGTGGAGCATCTGGCGTTATTAAAAAGAATACACGTCATTTTTGTTTTCATTCCATTGTCTGGAGAGTCATGTAAATCGCCATTACAAAACTCAATGCTTTGGACATTAATAAGCCTCCTCTCAAATTGTCAATAAAACTTCGCACATAAGTTGCAATAAAGGTATGACTTAAAAGTTTATTTTGGTTTTTGTATTGACATTCAGCTATAGAGTCTTACACTACTGCATTTGGTTCAAATGGCTCTGAGCACTGTGGGACTTAACATCTGAGGTCATCAGTCCCCTAAAACTTAGAACTACTTAAACCTAACTAACCTAAGGACATCACACACATCCATGCCCTAGGCAGGATTCGAACCTGCGACCGTAGCGGTCGCGCGGTTCCAGGCTGAAGCGCCTAGAACCGCTCGGCCACACCGGCCGGCACTATTGCATTTATGAAAATGTAATGCTATTGAATATATTTGCATTTTCATCGGCTGAGGCTTTATCTACAGACTGAACCTATAACGTTGTTACTGATATGAGGCTCTGACATTGGGAAATGTAGAAACTGGCGAACCACTATTAATTCAAGATCCGAAAAACGTGTAATTTTTTGTCAAAAATTTCACTGACTTTGAAATTTGTGACGAACTACGTGGAGGTGTAGAAAGAAGGCAGCACATGGAAACTGATTACTTCGTGTCAAAACATACGTGAAAAACCCAAAAAGAGACAATGAATACATCCAGTATAAATTTTGGAATAGAAGCGTTAATGACACCAAATAAATTTACTAACAGTAGAGATCGTTCTAGATACTATCTAGCGCCCCGGGCTAAGACTAAACGACTCAGTTTTCCAATGGAAAACATACCAACACATGCCGCCGCCACCAACCATTCAATCCCCCCCGCGCTGACACAGGTATATTCATACATAACACACATACACTTTTCATAGGAAATGTTACAGATGCAGACACATTAATTCTGTATGCGTAGCTTAAAAGAAAAAACTACCACAATAAAACCAGTTATATTCGGTAAAGGGAAACTACGTTCAACAATTACAAAGCACATACAATTTTATGAAGAACAATTAGTAAAGAATTTGAACACTCTAATTTTATGAACAGTAAGAGGGTCAACAGCTTTTTATAATTTACAAAAGCTCATGAGTTAATCTCGCTAAGATCCATTGTCTACAACCCTGGCGGCAGAGGCTCAACCCAGGTACAGCTCCGAGGAACAAGACAACTACTCAACGTTTGATAGGTATGACAGACGACGCGGCAAAGCGTTCCAGCGGCAATAACCTAAAACTAGGCCGTAGGCAGGATGCCGCTAAGGTCGCGGCCCACAAGTCACAGCTACAAACAACAAGGTAGACTTGGGTGTTTCGCAATCCACTGTGAACATAAATCACGAGCGAGGCAGGACCCTCAAACAATAACATAATTTTTTTTGGTCATCATTCTTCTGACTGGTTTGATGCGGTCCGCCACGATTTCCTCTCGTGTGCTGACCTCTTCATCTAAGATTAGTACTTGCAAAATACGTCCTCAATTATTTGCTGGATATATTCCAATCTCTGTCTTCCTCTACAGTTTTTGCCCGCTACAGCTCCCTCTAGTACCATGGAAGTTATTCCCTCATGTCTTAACAGATATCCTATCATCCTGTCCCTTCTCCTTATCAGTGTTTTCCACACATTCCTTTCCTGTCACATTCTGCACAGAACCTCCTCATTCATTACCGTGTCAGTCCACCTAATTTTCAACATTCGTCTGTAGCACCATATCTCAAATGCTTCAATTCTCTTCTGTTCCGGTTTCCCCACATTCTATGTTCCACTACATACAATGCTGTACTTCAGACGTACAGTATCAGAAATTTCTTCTTCAAATTAAGGCCGATATCTGATATTAGTAGATTTCTCTTGGCCAGGAATGCCCTTTTTGCAATTGCTAGTCTGCTTTTGATGTCCTCCTTGCTCCGTCAGTCATTATTTTACTACCTAGGTAGCAGGATTCCTTAACTTCATCTATTTCGTGCCCGTCAATTCTGATGTTAAGTTTCTCGCTGTTCTCATTTCTACTGCTTCTTATTATCTTCGTCTTTCTTCGATTTACTCTCAATCCATACTTTGTACTCATTAGAATGTTCATTCCGTTCAGCAGATCATGTAATTCTTCTTCTGATGTATTAATACTATTAAGCATCAGACTGAGGAGATGAAGCAACATAAACTTGCGTGGCTCCCTTTCCCGTTTAGAAAGAGTCGCGTACCATTGTGGAACAGTGAGGCTCTGTGCGAGCGATGTGCGGTTGGAGATGTAAAGTATGCTAAGAAATTCCCGGACGTCCCTCACACTGAAAATGTACCTAAGGGCCAATTTAAAACTGAGTTTGAAGAATATTTCAAGGGGAGAATATAAGTAGTAGGTTAACGTCGGCCCGACTGTTCTGTCCGCAGAGTGACACGTAGGACACGGTTGGCTCTGCAAAAAATAAATGATTAAGCAAATACAAATTTGGAGTAGTTGACTCTGTAATTACGAACTTGGACGTTAAGTCCATATAACATGTTAACACTTACGTCAATAACGATGACAGAGCTTGAGTGGTTTGAAAAGTTTAGAAATCACGTAGGAATGTCCATTCATTAACCACTCTGCGTTTTTCACACTTGCTAGTCCCACATGCAACCAAATGACAGTATTTGTCTGTAGGGTATAACAAATTACAAGTCTAATAATGACGCCTATGTAATGGTGCGTCGGCATTATACAGGAGATAAAAGGGGAGTGATATCGTCCGGCAGCGGACGACGCGTTGCGCGCTTGTTATTTGTAATATTCAGATGTCTTCAGAGTCTGTCTTTCATATCGATGTTTTTAAATGGGCGTTGAATTAGTCTATAGTTTCTTAGGCCCCTCAGTGGCGCTGGACTCATTTTTCCTTGTAAATCGTCAAAATACATCATTACAAGGCGTAGTTAAATATTATACATTGACAAATAAATGGCTCTTGGCCTCTTTCGTTACTCAAATCACTGTTTTATGTGACGCGATGTGGCGGTGTGAAAATACAACATCTCATTCTTCACTTTCACTTAGGATAGCAATGTCATCAGAGAATCGTATAATTGACATCCTTTCACCTTGAATTTTAATTCCACTTCTGAAACTTTCTTTTATTTCCATCACTGCATCCTCGATGTATAGATTGAAAAGTAGGGGCGAAAGACTACATCCTTGTCTTACACCCTTTTTAATAAGAGCACTTCGTTCGTGGTTGTTCACTCTTATTATTCCCTCTTGGCTGTTGTACATATTGTACGAGACCCGTCTCTCCCTATAGATAACCCCTGTTTTTTTCAGAATTTCGAACATCGTGCATCATTTTACATTGTGGAAAGCTTTTTCCAGATCGACAAAGCCTATAAACGTGTCTTGATTCTTCTTTAGTCTTGCTTCCATCATTAGCCGCAACGTCATAATTGCTTGTCTCGTGCCTTCACCTTTCCTAAAGCCATCGTCATCTAGCATATCCTTATTTTTATTTTCCTTTCTTCAGTAAATTATTCTCGTAAACAACTTGGATGCATGAGCTGTTAAGCTGAATGTGCTGTAATTCTCGCACTTGTCAGCTCTTGCCGTTTACGGAATTGTGAGGATGATGCTTATCGAAAGTCAGATGGTATGTCGCCAAACTCATACAGTGTACACACCAACGTGAATAGTCGTTTTGTTGCCACTTCCCTCAGTTATTTTATAAATTCTGATGGAATGTTATCTATCCCTTCTGCCTTATTTGATCTTAAGTCCTCCAAATCTCTTTTAAATTCTGGATCCCCTATCTCTTCTAAATCGACTCCCGTTTCTTCTTCTATCGCTTCAGACAAATCTTCCCCTCATAGAGGCTTTCAATGTATTCTTTCCACCTGTCCGTTCTCTCCTCTGCATATAACACTGGAATCCGCGTTGCATTCTTAATGTTATCACCCTTACCTCTAATGTCACTGAAGGTTGTTTTGACTTTCCTGTATGATGAGTCTGTGCTTCTGACAATTATTTCCTCTTCTATGTCTTCGCATTTTTCCTGCAGCCATTTCGTCTTTGCTTCCCTGCACTTCCTATTTATTTCATTCCTTAGCGACGTGTATTTCTCTATTCCTGAGTTTCCCGGAACATTTTTCTACTTCCTCCTTTCACCGATCGATTGAAGTATTCCTTCTGTTACCCATGGTTTCTTCGTTGTTACCTTCTTTGTACCCATGTTTTACTTCCCAACTTCTGTAATGGCCCTTTTTAGAGATGTCCATTCCTCTTCAACTGTACTGCCTACTGAGCTATTCCTTAATGCTGTATCTATAGCCTTAGAGAACTTCAAGCGTATCTCGCCATTCCTTAGTACTTCCGTATCCCCACATATTGATTCTTCCTGACTAATGTCTTAAACTGTAGCCTACTCTTCATCACTACTATATTGTGATCTGAGTCAGTGTGTGCTCCTGGGTACACCTTACAAATCACTATCTGATTCCGGAATCTCTGTCTGACTATCACGTAATCTAACAGAAATCTTCCCGGTGATACGGGACAATTTCAATTAGATTATATCATCTCCCGGCCTTTCAGTTAGATTACATCAGCATCCGTCCCTTTCCAAGTATACCTCCTCCTCTTGTGATTCCTCAACAGAGTATTCGGCATTACTAGCTGAAACTTGTTACAGAACTCAATTGTCTTTCTCCTCTCTCATTCCTTGCCACAAGCCTATATTCTCTCGTAACCTTTTTTTCTACTCCTTTCCCTACAACTGAATTCCATTCTCCCATGACTATTAGATTTTCATATTCCTTTACATACTTTGCGACACTTTCAATACCCTCATACACTTTCCCTATCTCTTCATCTTCAGGTTGTGACGTCGGCATATATACTTGAACTATCGTTGTCGGTGGTGTTGGTTTGCTGTCGATTCTGATAAGAACAGCCCTATCACTGAACAGCCCTACCTTCCTATTCATAAAGAATCCTACTCCCGGTATACCATTTTCTGTTGCTGTTGATATTACCCTATACTCATCTGATATCCTATCATCCTGTCCGTCCTCCTTATCAGTGTTTACCACACATTCCTTTCCTGTCACATTCTGCACAGAACCTCCTCATTCCTTACCGTGTCAGTCCACCTAATTTTCAACATTCGTCTGTAGCACCACATCTCAAAAATAAAAGGTGACAGAGACGTGTAATCAATGGCACCCCATACCATCACGCCTGGCGATACGCCAATATGGCGATGACGAATACACACTTAAAAATGTGCGTTCACCGCGATGTCGTCAAACACGGATGCGACCATCATGATTCTGTAAACAGAACCTTTCATCAGAAAAAATGGCGTTTTGCCATTCGTGCACCCAGGTTCGTCGTTGATTGCACTATCGCAGGCGCTCCTGTCTGTGACGCAGCGTCAAGGGAAATCGCAGCCATGGTCTCCGAGCTGATAGTCCATGCTGCTGCAAAAGTCGTCGAACTGTTCGTGCAGATAGTTGTTGTCTTGCAAACGTCCCCATCTGTTGGCTCTGGGATCGAGACTTGGCTGCGCGATCTGTTACAACCATGCGGATAAGATGCCTGTCATCTCGACTGCTAGTGATACGAGGCCGTTGGGATCCAGCATGGCGTTCCGTATTACCCTCCTGAACACACCGATCCCATATTCTGCTAACAGTGATTAGATCTCGAGCAACGCGAGCAGCAATGTCGCCACACGATAAACCGCAATCGCGATAAGCTACAATCCGACCTTTATCAAACTCAGAAACGTGATGGTACACATTTCTCTTCCTTACACGAGGCATTACAATAACGTTTCACCAGGCGACGCCGGCCAACTTCTGTTTGTGTTTGCGAAATCGGTTGGAAACTTTCCTCATTGTTGTATGTGTCGCCACCTTCGCCAGGCTTGTGTGAATGCTCTGAAAAAGTAATCATTTGCATGTCACAGCATCTTCTTCCTGTCGGTTAAATTTCGCGTCTGTAGCACGTCATCTTCGTGGTGAAGCAATTTTAATGGCCAGTATTGTATGTTACTGTATCAACATTTTCCATTCTGTTGAGTATCTCTGGTGGTCATCTCTTTGTAGTGATATTTAGAACCATGTCTTAATATTTAGTTATAAAGTTTCGCTCACAACTTTTTCATCATACATGTTTTTCATGAAACATAACAAAACGTGAAACTTCCTGGCAGACTAAAACTGTGTGCCCGACCAAGACTCGAACTCGGGACATTTGCCTTTCGCGGGCAAGTGCTCTACCAACTGAGCTACCGAAGCACGACTCACGACCGGTACTCACAGCTTTACTTCTGCCAGTATCCGTCTCCTACCTTCCACTTGCCCGCGAAAGGCAAAGGTCCCGAGTTCGAGTCTCGGTCGGGCACACAGTTTTAATCTGCCAGGAAGTTTCATATTAGCGCACACTCCGCTACAGAGTGAAAATCTCATTCTGGAAACATCCCCCAGGCTGTGGCTAAGCCATGTCTCCACAGTATCCTTTCTTTCAGGAGTGCTAGTTCTGCATGTTTCGCAGAAGAGCTTCTGTAAAGTTTGGAAGGTAGGAGACGGATACTGGCAGAAGTAAAGCTGTGAGTACCGGCCGTGAGACGTGCTTCGGTAGCTCAGTTGGTAGAGCACTTGCCCGCGAAAGGCAAAGGTCCCGAGTTCGAGTCTCGGTCGGACACACAGTTTTAATCTGCCAGGAAGTTTCATATCAGCGCACACTCCGCTGCAGAGTGAAAATCTCATTCTGGAAACATCCCACAGGCTGTGGCTAAGCCATGCCTCCACAGTATCCTTTCTTTCAGGAGTGCTAGTTCTGCATGTTTCGCAGAAGAGCTTCTGTAAAGTTTGGAAGGTAGGAGACGGATACTGGCAGAAGTGAAGGTGTGAGTACCGGGTGTGAGTCGTGCTTCGGTAGCTCAGTTGGTAGAGCACTTGCCCGCGAAAGGCAAAGGTCCCTAGTTCGAGTCTCGGTCGGGCACATAGTTTTAATCTGCCAGGAAGTTTCATATCAGCGCACACTCCGCTGCAGAGTGAAAATCTCATTCTGATAACAAAACGTGACTCGAGGAGATTGTTCTACCTCCATACTCATTGAGAAGTGCTATATTGTTGTCACTGCTGTAACATTATGTGATTGCCTTATCATTTTAAATCATTCAGTAATCGAGCAGTCGCTCGGCAACAGCTACAGTTAGCAAATAATGTTGCGAGAATGTGAAAGGTGAACGACCTGTGACATAACTTGTTTATTGTCGAAGCGCCGTCAGAGATGCAGTGAGTTACTGACTTTGAAAACCGCGGCGCGAAAAACGGACAGAAGAAGAACACTTTAACACATTTCTTTTTTTATGTACGAGGTATTCTTCATGAACAGTTACTCATTCTTCTCTTGTCTCTTGTAAATTGTGTCGGACGCTCATGTCTTGGAGCCGTATTATTATTATCGTTAAAAATAATATTATTTTAGTGTAAAGTAAAAGTGCAGTACTGCATAGCAGTAAATTTATTGTGCGACGTATATGTGAAAGCGTCAAAGGAATTATTGTCTTTACGAGAAGAGAAGTGCCAGTCAAAACGGCATCCATGTTAAAATTCTTCATTGTAGTGTAAGTTCATCTGTTAATTGCCATAAATTCAGATTTAAATGGAATTGGTGTATGGACTATTTATTTAGTGTAATATCTATGACTCACTCCTTCATGAAGTTATTTAATTTTCTTTATGTTTCTGCCAAATAGAGAGTTCACAGTCACGAATTCTTTTGTCGAAATCGGACGGAAGTTGTATGCGGCGAAATATTTTCTCCGCGCCTCATTCTACTAGTAAATGCATGATAAACTACGGTCCCTTAGGAAATTCATGTTGAGCTATCCAAAAGTAATTATATTTTGAATAGGCATTTACTCTCCTCTGCAATGCAACTTCCGACTGATCAGACGATCCAACAAGAGGCAGCCGCAAACGGTCGGCGTTCGCAAATATACACTCCTGGAAATTGAAATAAGAACACCGTGAATTCATTGTCCTAGGAAGGGGAAACTTTATTGACACATTCCTGGGGTCAGATACATCACATGATCACACTGACAGAACCACAGGCACAAAGACACAGGTAACAGAGCATGCACAATGTCGGCACTAGTACAGTGTATATCCACCTTTCGCAGCAATGCGGGCTGCTATTCTCCCATGGAGGCGATCGTAGAGATGCTGGATGTAGTCCTGTGGAACGGCTTGCCATGCCATTTCCACCTGGCGCCTCAGTTGGACCAGCGTTCGTGCTGGACGTGCAGACCGCGTGAGACGACGCTTCATCCAGTCCCAAACATGCTCAATGTGGGACAGATCCGGAGATCTTGCTGGCCAGGGTAGTTGACTTACACCTTCTAGAGCACGTTGGGTGGCACGGGATACATGCGGACGTGCATTGTCCTGTTGGAGCAGCAAGTTCCCTAGCCGGTCTAGGAATGGTAGAACGATGGGTTCGATGACGGTTTGGATGTACCGTGCACTATTCAGTGTCCCCTCGACGATCACCAGAGGTGTACAGCCAGTGTAGGAGATCGCTCCCCACACCATGATGCCGGGTGTTGGCCCTGTGTGCCTCGGTCGTATGCAGTCCTGATTGTGGCGCTCACCTGCACGGCGCCAAACACGCATACGACCATCATTGGCACCAAGGCAGAAGCGACTCTCATCGCTGAAGACGACACGTCTCCATTCGTCCTTCCATTCACGCCTGTCGCGACACCACTGGAGGCGGGCTGCACGATGTTGGGGCGTGAGCGGAAGACGGCCTAACGGTGTGCGGGACCGTAGCCCAGCTTCATGGAGACGGTTGCGAATGGTCCTCGCCGATACCCCAGGAGCAACAGTGTCCCTAATTTGCTGGGAAGTCGCGGTGCGGTCCCCTACGGCACTGCGTAGGATCCTACGGCCTTGGCGTGCATCCGTGCGTCGCTGCGGTCCGGTCCCAGGTCGACGGGCACGTGCACCTTTCGCCGACCACTGGCGACAACATCGATGTACTGTGGAGACCTCACGCCTCACGTGTTGAGCAATTCGGCGGTACGTCCACCCGGCCACCCGCATGCCCACTATACGCCCTCGCTCAAAGTCCGTCAACTGCACATACGGTTCACGTCCACGCTGTCGCGGCATGCTACCAGTGTTAAAGACTGCGATGGAGCTCCGTATGCCACGGCAAACTGGCTGACAATGACGGCGGCGGTGCACAAATGCTGCGCAGCTAGCGCCATTCGACGGCCAACACCGCGGTTCCTGGTGTGTCCGCTGTGCCGTGCGTGTGATCATTGCTTGTACAGCCCTCTCGCAGTGTCCGGAGCAAGTATGGTGGGTCTGACACACCGGTGTCAATGTGTTCTTTTTTCCATTTCCAGGAGTGTATTTCCAGCGCCGATTATAGCTATATGTTGCAGCACAAAAGAAACATATTGTTATAATTAGCGACTACGAACGGGGACGTTTATAACGTATGTTTATGTATACACATTACGTAAACATATCGTTATACTGCTCACTTCTTCATCGTCTGCCTTATGTTTAATGTGGCACTAATTTTGAATGCACACACACACACACACACACACACACAGGGTTCTAAATCTGCGCTTATCACTCACCTACGTGAAAGTGAACATACTATTTACAATCCGTCCACTAATTTAAGGATTTTAGGTAACGGTAACAAAGGCAATTTCCTTGACGTTGTGTAGGTGGAACATATTTTGAACTCCTTAAAACAGTTCCCCAATCATAGCCAGAACTCAGACATCGTAGTATCCTCTCGAGCTTCGTCTGCCTGTGACCTCTGCTCTCCCAGGTATCCCACCATAAACTGATGCATTAGGTACCGTTTTTATTTTTGAATATTGGTTCTTTCAGTTTATGGTCCCTTTGTCAGCCCACTTCTGATGTATCTGTACTTCCTATGTTTAGTATTAATTTACGGCTATGGAGTGGTTACTTGTCTATATGTTCCAGTAATAGGTTTTGTTGCAATTTTCATAAGTTTGATAGGTCACTCTGTAATCTTTGATGTCACTAATGTTTTATCACAGGACGTTTTCGCATGGTATTTTTAATTTTATCTTAGCGCCTCTTACCGCGCTTCCTGTAATTGCCCTCTACGTATCTGTTGCATTACTCACTGTCTATCTCCTCATTAAGTTATTCTGTATTGATTCCAAGCTTTTGGTTGCTAAATAACCGTGTTTCTTCCGTGTGTATGTTTGCACCCTCTAGCGGCGTACTTCTATGCCTCTTGCCGGCCTCAACTTTCAGACACACTACGCGCCGCCAGATTCTGTAACACTGCGTCATCTTGGCTGTTTGGTCGCGTCGCCTCCCAATATCAGGCATAGTCACGTCTTCACCATGTGGCTTTTGCAGTCGTCTGCCTAATTTTCATCACTAGTTAATCTCTACACTTTTTCCATCGATACGCTGATTCATTCCGTACGGTTTTCGCCTGGGGTCTTATTTCAAACTCCTTATGTCCACCACCACGACTCCCAGTGCTGATGTACACTGCCTGCGCATGCTACCCATTGAAATTTGGATGTCTGTTTCAGCAACCATCCAATTTAAGTCGGTCCGGACGAATCTGAAGATTCAGAGACCATATATGTTTCATGACTCACATTTAAATTCGTAATGTGAGTATTTGTCCCCCGTCTTTCTCGTTTAGTTACCTATTTTTTTATCATTATTATAATGCTAATAACCGTTGTGTATGATCCTGTAAAAAAGGAAGGATTAACAGCTAGTGCAGCTACCTGAAGCAAGATTTTAATAGTTATTTAAAAATTTAAAAAAAATGTTCCTATAAAAAGATCACCCCGTGAGACATGGGGAATTATTCTAAATAGAAATAATTGGCCCATCTGACAGTCGCGGAGAATTAACGTTCGTCCATAAGGATCGACGAACGGTAGGGAAACCAAGACTACGGCGGCGACAGAAATTGAAATAATGATACCTAGGACCTAAAACAGTGAAGGGGTGAAGCGCTAACTGTTTAAGGGGTATGAAAAAAAATGATAAGGAATGAGGGTTTTATTCACATCTTGCAAACGTATCCATCATTCTACAATTTAAAAAGTTTGATTTCGTCTAGTCTCTGTATAATAAGTAGCGAAGCAAACAACTAGCTGACTCCATCTAAATAGGCCTCTGAAAGCCCAATAGTGCACACCGACCGCAACTTCATCCTCGCCCGATAGGCGTCATTGGATGCGTGTATGGAGGGGCATGTAGTCAGCACACCGTTCTCAACATCGTTGCCAGTTTTCGTGACCGGAGGCGCTACTTCTCAGTCAAGTACCTCCTCAATTGGCCTAACAAATGATGAGGGATGAGTGCACTCCTCTCACCAACAGCGTTCAGCAGATTCGGTCGGTTATCCAGCTACTGAAACCTACAAATTATATGTTCTCTAGTCTTCGGACAGTTAGAATTACCTGCTCCCTGCTATAGAGATACAGAAAGTGTACTAAGGCGCTTTACCTTTTACAGTGAGCGCTCCGCCTTTCCGGTCTCCAGCGGTCTTTTCTGAACTGCTACTCTCGTCCTCCGGACTGTTTCGAACTCCTCTCGCGGATGTCATTACTTCTCACTTACGCTACCAGCCCCGACTCGGAACCAAGGCTTACTGCCGTCACTGCTTTTTCTGCTCCTGTACTCTGATACACAAGTCATGGTCTGTGACCTCTTTTGATTGACAGTCTCATAAACAACCATAGCGACGAGCACTCATTCATTGGTCACTAGTTCCCTACTGTCTCACTGCATCCGTTCTTCCTTCCAGATGAATTACCTTGTATAACCGTGGACTTGGATCAACTACTATTACAGTCAACAGGAAACCAACACTTTGCAGCTGCCGACACATCCGCATTCTGCGTTTGCAAAATACCCTCGGAATTCCACGAGCAGTGATTTTTCCGTAACAACCCCATGATTCGCAAGGCGTCGTGACAAACATTTCTCAGGACGGGTTGAATTCGCTGAGAACAGCGTTCACAATGCCCTCGTCCCAGAGAGTGCAGTGTACCATCCCCAGTAGAAATATTACAAAAACTTGAAAGTGGTTCAAATGGTTCAAATGGCTGTGAGCACTATGGGACTTAACTTCTCAGGTCATCAGTCCCCTAGAACTTAGAACTACTTAAACCTAACTAACCTAAGGACATCACACGCATCCATGCCCGAGGCAGGATTCGAACCTGCGTTCGTAGCGGTCACGCGGTTCCAGACTGTAGCGCCTAGTACCGCATGGCCACTCCGGCCGGCTTGAAAGTGGTAGATGAAAAAAAATTAATACTGGATTATATGTACACATTAACCGCTCAGGCGATATGTAAGTAATTTTCTCTCATGTGTATTGTTATTATTATTATTATTATTATTATTATTATTATCATATAAAATTCTGTACGTCATTTTCGAGTGCAAAGAATAGAAAAGGTGCACTCTGACAATAATGGACCACGTAGATGGGAAAGGAACCATTTTTTGTTATCTTTTATCCGTTGTCTCTCTCTCTCTCTCTCTTGTCTTCGATGCGAATAGTCGGGCATTTTGGAGAGTGCTGTTGAATGTAAGCATTATTGTACTTGTAATCAGATTATATATTAGTTTCGTGCTATTATTAACTTTTAATTGTAAGAGGTGAGCCCTATCTCATGTCCGCTTCCTGTGAATATCAGTAATTCAAGTTATTTTCAGCGCATCAATTACAGCCGCCGTTGCAGCCGCAGCGGCCATTACTTGGCAAATTTAATTTATGAAATTTGCATAAGAGAATTATTCGCCCGCTTCAGTTACAATACACAGTTTTTCCACAGCCGCCAGCCTTTGCAACGGAAGACATAAGCTTTAAGATTTTTATTTTCACTTTAACAGTGAGATCCAGAGCCAAAACTCAGGCTACAACCCAATGGTAAGAAATTATTTTCTCGCGCGTGTGTGGGCAAATGCAAATAATAATCAGAGATCTCGTGTTTGAGCAAAAAAGTTTAGCCGAGGCAAGAACCTAAAAAAAGTTTATTTCATTTTTCAACTTACATGTAACGTGCTACAAGATCAGTGTGGTCTTATAAATATTAAAGTTATTAATGATTTTGCTAAGGATTAACTTTCATTGAACAAAACGACTCACAAAAAGCAATTTAATTCAAATGAAAGAAAAAAATCAAAATTAAACTAATAACAAAATTAGCAATTAATTTGGAGAAAAACCCACCACATAATTACGAAATTCATATAAAAAAAGAGAAAAACATTTTATGTTATCATAAATCACGAAGGGGAGCAGCCAGATGCCCTCTCCGTCGCTGGAAACCGTTATCCAGCAAGCAAGTCTCCTCGTGGTCGAAGTAGCAGGTTTCCCACTTTCTCCCTTTAACTACAGCGAGACCAGTGTAGAATGAAGTGACAGAAGCCGTGGGATAGCGATAAGCACTTACACCTGATGGCGGCATAAAAGAGCAGTGCACAGGCGGAGCTGTCATTGGTATTCAGATGATTAATGTCATAAGGTTTGCGATGTGACAGTGACCGCGCGAGGGGGATTAACACACTTTGAACGAGGAATGGTAGTTGGAGCTAGGCGCATGGGACATTTCAGTTTCGGGAATTGTTAGGGAATTCAATATACCGAGGTCCACAGTGTCGGGAATGTACCGAGAATACGATATTTCAGGCATTGCCTCTGACCACGGAAAACGCTGTTTCCACCGGCCATCAACTTAACGACAGAGAGCAACGGTGCCTGCGTGGAGTTGTCAGTGCTAGGAGACAAGCAACACCACATGAAATAACAGTAGAAATCAATGTCAGACATGCGACAGACGTTGTGGCACTATGCCAGACAAGAAATGCCCGACATGGTATTAGGATACATCTCCTAACTTTTGTCATCTCAGTATGGAGCTTAATTACACCTGGAGATTAAATCTGAGTAAATGGCGCATCAGAAGGGCTCTTATTTTTTACTGACACAAAAGATATAAGAAGTGTAAGTCCATTGAATATAGAAGTGCATCTAGACCTGACGTATTTTGTTTAAAATTAATGTGGCCTAAATGTATTTTCAATTCGCGTGTTCATGAAGTTATTGGGCAATCAAATTGTCATATACATCCTAATGATAATTTCCAGTGGTCTTTTGACATGAAAGTAAAAGAATTTACAACATATGATCATTTTATACGATGTTTGGCTATCATACCTGAAATATGTTGTACACTACTGGCCATTAAAATTGATACACCAAGAAGAAATGCAGATGATAACTGGGTATTCACTGGACAAATATATTATACTAGAACTGACACGTGATTACATTTTCACGCAATTTGAGTGCATAGATCCTGACAAATCAGTGCCGAGAACAGCCACCCCTGGGCGTAATAACGACCTTGATACGCCTGGGCATTGAGTCAAACAGAGCTTGGATGGCGTGTACAGGTACAGCTGCCCATGCAGCTTCAACACGATACCATAGTTCATCAAGAGTAGTGACTGGCGTATTGTGACGAGCCAGTGGCTCGGCCACCATTGACCAGACGTTTTCAGTTAGTGAGAGATCTGGAGAACGTGCTGCCCAGGGCAGCAGTCGAATATTTTCTGTATTCAGAAAGGCCCGTACAACACCTGCAACATACGGTCGTGCATTATCCTGCTGAAATGTAGGGTTTCGGAGGGATCGAATGAAGGGTAGGGCCACGGGTCGTAACACATCTGAAATGTGACGTCCACTGTTCAAAGTGCCGTCAATGCGAACAAGAGGTGACCGAGACGTGTAATCAATGGCACCCTATACCATCACACCGGGTGATACGCCAGTAGGGCGATGACGAATACACACATCCAATGTGCGTTCACCGCGATAACGCCAAACACGGATGCGACCATCATGATTCTGTAAACATAACCTGGATTCATCTGAAAAAATGGCGTTTTGCCATTCGTGCACCCAGGTTCGTCGTTGATTACAATATCGCAGGCGCTCCTGTCTGTGATGCAGCGTCAAGGGTAACCGCAGCCATGGTCTCCGAGCTGTTAGTCCATGCTGTTGCAAACGTTGTCGAACTGTTCGTATAGATGGTTTTTGTCTTGCAACCGTCCCCATCTGCTGACTCAGGGATCGAGACGTGGCTGCACGACCCGTTACAGACATGCGGATAAAATGCCTGTCCTCTCGACTGCTAGTGATACGATGCCGTTGGGATCCAGCACGGCGTTCCATATTACCCACCGATTCCATATTCTGCTAACAGTCATTGGATCTCGACCAACGCGAGCAGCAATGTCGCGATACGATAAACCGCATTCGCGACAAGCTACAATCCGACCTTTATCAAAGTCGGAAACGTGATGGTACGCATTTCTCCTCCTTACACGCGGCATCACAACAACATTTCACCAGGCAACGCCGGTCAACTGCTGTTTGTGTATGAGATATCGGTTGGAAACTTTCCTTATGTCAGCACGTTTTAGGTGTCGCCACCGGCGCCAACCTTGTGTGAATGCTCTGAAAATCTAATCATTTGCATATCGCAGCATCTTCTTCCCATCGGTTAAATTTCGCGTCAGTAGCACGTCATCTTCGTGGTGTAGCAATTTTAATAGCCAGTAGTGTATAAAATGGTCACAGTCAAATGAATATGTTTCCAATTACAGAAATTATTTTGGTGAATTGTATACATCTTGTATGTAATATTGTAAAATTCCAT
The DNA here is from genome assembly GCF_023897955.1 of Schistocerca gregaria. NCBI lineage: Eukaryota > Metazoa > Arthropoda > Insecta > Orthoptera > Acrididae > Schistocerca > Schistocerca gregaria. Next base: position 291,074,063 of record NC_064921.1, on the reverse strand, counting down.
TTGTTTTGAAGTTTACACAAGAGTAATTTTATAAACCACAGTTATTATCAGAACTGTGTTCTGAATGTTACATAAATGAAATTGTCAATAAGACAGATAATAATGCATTGAAAGAATTAACTAATGTACTTGCGTATGTCGGTAACTGACCTTATATCTATTCAACTTATTCTCCAAGTCAAGATAATTATGCTTTTGAAAGAATGGAAATTAGACATAAAGATGTTAATAATATGTTTCAAACAATATTACAAATGAGTTACATTCTTTTTTGCAATGTATGTTTCAAAGTAGCATTTGGAGAAAGAATACATACAGAATTTGTTTATAAATATATTTATCACGATGACACACAAACACAGACTAAAGTGCTATTTTGAAATGTTTTAGGTTATTGAAGGAAGGAAAAGAAGACATATTATTCTCAACCAGACCAAAAAGAAATTAACCAATATTTGGATCGAAAGCCATGTTTCATCTTCAGACTACTGTGATGCTGAGGAGGTCACTGATCAAGAACCTCCTATAACCCCAGGTAGAGACCTAGAAGTTGTCGTACAAGAGGAACAAGAAAACACCAGTTCGAATTCATCGTCTAAGAAAAGGTGTAGCAAAAGAAAACGCGAAAGTACCGACTGTACTGATTCAGTACCATACTTAGTAATTATAACACACTAATTAAATTGTTAAGTTATTTGGGTCAGACAAAGAGTGTAAGATTCCTTGTTTGGCTATACAGGGTGAAGGGAAATTCGTGCACTCGAGCTTCACAGCGCAACTCCCCACATGCCAGCGATAAAAAAATGTCTGTCACAGAAAATCGTCTGGCGAGTACATCTGGCAGAAAATGGACGTTAAAGAGTGACAGTCTGGCAACACTGTAATCATATGTATGGTGAAAAGCTCTACCAGCACATATTACTCGTTTTGTACGGGTGGTGCAGAGGGTGAGTTTTGGGTTAGCATGCAGGATATCGATTCTGGGTAGAGGCATATGTATTTTATTTGGTAAATGTAGTAAAGATGGTTCAGTATCGGGCATTTTAATCGTCAACAGCGATTGCAGCGCGTCCTATAGAAAACATTTTCACTTACATACTACAATCGTAGGAATGGAAGATTGGTCAGCTTTGAAAAAAGCCCTTTCTTCGTCGTGGACGTGAATTTATTCTCACCACTTCATCTCCTAGATGCGAAACCTGTTTTCTTTGTACCCTCCTCCAGTAGGACTAGGAACGTGCTTTGCGAATAATGTCCAAACTCAGTTACTATTTGTATGTGTTATCAACATGGTCCCACTAATTATGCCTTTCTACATTGAGTCTGGTAAGCACATTATGTTTAGTATGTATCTCAATTTATTATTATTATTATTATTATTATTTCTCAATTTATTATTATTATTATTATTATGCTATCAATGGGACTGTGGAAACATCATATCTATTGCCGTTAGGGGAACAGTGTAATTCGAAACCGAATGTTTCTCAATTAGCGGTGTCTGGATGAACAGAACAATATCTGTCAGAGGGAAAATCCGCGTTGGGTGGAACAGAGCGCCGGACTGACAACGTGTTTATACTGTATGCGCCGTCCACCAGACAGGGACAAGTTGCGAGCGGAATAACGCGCCCGTGACAGACCCCAATGTACATGCGTACATGTGTCTAATTTTCTCGTTGTAAACCTCTAAACCAGTGTGGCAGACGTGTGGCACACACTAACCCTGAGTATGTGGATATGCTTCTGGTCCTTGGTGCATCTGATAACTGGGCTGGTGTTGCTGCTCGTGAATATGTTACTAGATATCCTTGTCGACGCCTTACAGATAAAATCGTGTTTCGTCATCTGGAGCTGCGCCTTCAGGAGTCAGGCTCTGTACGGTTCAAATGGCACTATTGGACTTAACATCTGAGGTCATCGGTTCCCTAGACTTAGAACTACTTAAACCTAACTAACCTAAGGGCATCACACACATCCACGCCGGAGGCAGGATTTGAACCTGCGACGGTAGCATCAGCGCGGTTCCAGACTGAAGCGCCTAGAACCGCTCGGCCACAGAGTCAGGTTCTCTCCTTCCATCATGACAGAGATCGTCCACTGACTCGCTGTACTGCAGCCACTGAGGAAGCTAATCTGGAGGTGATACACCAAGAACCTCAGTGAGGCACACGTAGTGTAGCAAGGCAGCTGCGTGTCTTGCATGGCACAGTCGTAATCGTGCTCCACGAGCGTGGGCTGCACCCATGTCATTATGCATCCACGTAACACATGCATCTTGCAGATCGCCCTCAGCGGATACAATTCTGTGAATGGTCCCAACAACAACAACAAGCCAACGATAACTTCCTGAACACCGTAATATGGTTGCATGAAGCAGTATTCACTCTTGAAGGTGTCTTCAATATGCACAATACCCACCACTGGTGTGAGGTTAACCCGCAAGTCACCGGCGTCCATTGCTACCACGTTCGCTTTTATATCAACGTCAGGGCCGGAATACTGGGCGACAGGTGCTTGGGCCGCTACATGTTGCCTGACCAGTTGACTACACGAACGTATCATGCATTCCCCTCGAACTATCTGCCTGATGCTCTGGAAGATCCCACTACCTGTTCGGAAGGGGATATGGTTCCAACATGATGGTGCATCTCGAGACTTTGGAATTAATGTGCGACAGCATTTGGACAGAACATTTCCAGGGAATACCAATAAGGTTCCTTTCAGAGTATGCAGACACAATAGCGGATTTCTTAGCAATCATATACAACCGATCACTTGACGAAAAGTATGCTCCTAAAGACTGGAAAGTATCACAGGTCACACCAATATTCTAGAAAGGAAATAGGAGTAACCCACTGAATTACAGACCCATATCACTGACCTCAATTTGCAGCAGGATTTGGGAGCATATACTGTACTCTAATATTATGAATTACCTTTGAAGAAAATGACTTATTGATACATAACCAACACGGATTCAGAAAATATCGCTCTTGTGCAACACAACTAGCTCTTTATTCCCATGAAGTAATGAGTGCTGTCGACAAGGGATCTCAGATCAGCTCCATATTCCTAGATTTCCAGAAGGCTTTTGCTACCGTTCCCCACAAGCGACTATTAATCAGATTGCGTGCATATCGTGTATCGTCTCAGTCGTGTGACTGGATTCGTGATTTCCTCTCAGAGAGGTTACAGTTCGTAGTGACACACGGTAAATCATCGAGTAGAACAGAAGTGATAGGTAGTGTCTTTGGCCTCTGCTGTTCCTGATTTGCATAAATGATCTAGGTGATAATCTGAGCAGCCCCCTTAGATTGTTTGCAGATGATGCTGTATTTTACCGTCTAGTAAAATCATTTAACGATCAATTCCAACTACAAAATGATCTAAAGAGAATTTCTGTATGATGCGAAAAGTGGCAATTGGCACTAAACAAAGAAAAGTGCGAGGTCATCCACATGGGTACTAAAAGAAGTCCGATAAATTTTGGATATACGATAAATCGCACCAATCTAAAGGCTGTCACAATCTAAAAGGGAAGATAATCCTCTTGATAGTGTCTTTATTGACTATATCGCCCGTTGCCACGCACTAAAGGGGGAACAAGTCTATCCTGGTGGTAGTTGGTGACTTCTCTCGCTTGGTGTGGTTGATGCCGACTCGTGGCGTTACGGCTGACATTACCGATCGCCAGTTACTTACAGTAATGTCATGGTTTGGACCACCTAAGTCCTTGGTAAGTGATAATGCTCCGCCCTTTTTGTCGAAGAGTTTTAAGGCCTTTTGTTTCAACCGCGGAATCAAGCTTATCACCATCGGTCCTTGTTACCCAAAGGCGTCCTTTGCGGAGAGACCGCAACTTAAAGGCGGCCTTGACGGTATATCATTCGAAGTTGCCGAGTAGATGGGATTTGAGTCTTCCCTGGCTTAATCAGGTATTTAATTCCGCCCAACATAAGGCCACTGGTGTCACACCTAATGCGTTAATGTTCGCGTATTCGGTTAATTCACCCCTCTCGAACTCGTGGAGTATTAATTATTTGTTGCCGACGTCGATCACCTCTGAAGCTTTGAGAGAAAATTGGTAGCGGGCTCGGAATAATATATACCTGCCGCATAGAAGGCAGGCTAAGAGGTACAATAAACGGTGAAAATCCTTTTTGGGAAAGATTGGCGATTCAGTCTTCATTCGCAGTTTGGTCGCTCCCATGGATCAGGAGGTAAAGGGCAAGTTTAAGCCAAGATACCGTGGGCCGTGCCGAATTTGTAAGATCCTTAGTTCCGAGAATTTCAAGGCAAAGGAGCTTAGCTCGCGTAAGGTTTACAGGGTACACTTGAGCAAGGTTAATTTGGCGTGAAAGTTGTTTTGAGGGTTGCTCCTTTGGCGGGTGATTCTCGAATAGGGGGGGCGAAGATGAGCCGTGACGACTGGCGGTAGGGTGTTCTACTTGTATCGCTGATATTAATATTCGGCTATCTTTGATTGCTCCCACGCGTCGGTTTTCCGGGTGAATGTGTGAAGAGAGAGTCTCCATCGGCGTTCAGCGAGCCAACTTGCGTTGAAAACAAGACTGCGTCCCTAACCGCGGTGCATGGGCCTCGCCGTGCTCGCCGCCCTTGTCTTTTGTTGCTCCGGATGTACGGTGGCGATCATTTATCGTCTTGACGTGCAAAATTGTGGTGGGTTTGTCGTCTCATGCTGGACAGCTTCTCAGCTCGTAATCTGCAAGCTCCATGTTGCGTATGACTTTTATTCTGTGTGTAACTAAGAAGACTGGTGAAACTGCTGAAAATGGGTAGCTGCCGGAGATGGTTCTGAACTTCGTTATACAGCGGCTATTTTAAGGAGGCTGATGTTCCTGATTTCGTTTCTCATCATCGGTGGAGTGTGTGTTTTAAGTGGTTTTCACGCAAATTGCAACTTGTTTTAGGACATATTGACCGCTTTGGACTGGTTGCGGTCGTGTACGTGCCCGGCAACCGCAGAGTTAATGGATTAATCATTTTTCACGGCAGGATTTGATGTGTTTATTTAATGTTGAAAGTGCGTTAAGCCAACTGGAAGTGATCTCTAAGTTTCCCCAGTGATTTACTGGGAGACGGATAACGTTAGATAAGAATTTGGGGGCATGCTTATTATATATTCCAGTGTGGCTGTAATCTGATCTTATTTTCATTGCAGTCTATTTGTGCTGCAGAACATTTGTAAAGACTGCTCGCTTCCTGGCCTCGGTGCGGGTATGCATTCTTGTCAGGAGCGCTCATTGTGAGGCCGGTCGGACTATATATAAATATATACCGCCTGCTAGTGAGCCTATGCACAAGCGGTGGGGAGTGAACGCTCGTATTGCCTGCCGGCCGTAGCGTTATTCCTTCCAAATACTGCTGTGGGCCTGTTCTCTAAAGCTAAGTGCAATTTGGGAATCATTCTGAGTCATTATGCCCGTTAGTTAAGTGAGGCCACTTTGTTAATTTAGCGTTTCTGTAAGTTATTTTACTGGCTGAGTTATAACTAGACATTCTTCTTTAACACTTATGTTAATAATTTGCGTATCCTTAATGAATGTGTAACTTGTTATTTTTCCTGAGTGCCAGTTTTTCGACCTTGGTTGGCCCACTTTGCATTTTTAGTATAAGCATGTTTCACTGTGGACCTTATGTGGGCAGTTCAGTTTTATTAATCTTTGTTTTTTAGTGAAGTTGTGGTATTATGTGGCTGTGTAACTTTGGGTTGGAAGTGTATAGTGTCACTAGTCTTTTGAGGTACGGTTAAATAAGAATGATTGTTTATGATTGATTATTTCACCGTGCCTACTATCCATGATTTCGGTTGTGGACGCAAAACATGATTCTTTTGTGTGTTTATGTAATTCAATTAAAGTTAGGGTTTGTATATTGCATCAGTAAGAGGGTAAATGTCCGAATTGAAGTTTATAATAAAGTCTGTTTTGAGTCAAATTAAAATTGTAAAACAATCACAAGCTTGTCCATCACTAGTGATCCCGGGCTTCCTATTTCCTTTAAATAACTGTGGTGAGACTGTAATTTTTGTTTTTCTAAAGAATTGAGTAGAACCACGGTTCAGTTTGTCTACCATTGTTTCTTTTTGTCCATTTTTGATGCTATTTATTTTATTTCTGGTAATTAGAAGTGTTTAGGGGGATCCTGTTCACCCTGTTTAACATGTATCTGATTGCTGCTTGTTTGTGGTTCTGTGGTTGGTTTGAGGTACCATTTAAGATAATGTCACTTGTTGCGGGTTTACTGCATAAGTCAATTGTGTGTTTATTATTGACTTTTCTTAAGGTTATATCTAAAAAGTTGAGTGTGTTTTCTTGTTCTTCTATTGTGAATTTTATGTTTTTGTGTACAGTATTTGCATCTTTGTGTAGTGCAGAGAGACGCCCTCTCCGTCGGTGGAAACCGTTAAACCAGCAAGCAAGTCTCCTCGTGGCCAAAGTAGCAGGTTTCCCACTTACTCTCTTTAACTATAGCGAGACCAGTATAGAATGAGGTGACAGAAGCCGTGGGATAGCGATAAGCACTTATTCCAGATGGCGGTAATATCGCGTGCACAGGATATAGAAGAGAAGTGCACAGGTGGAGCTGTCATTTGTACAAAGATGATTCAGACATGATTATGACCACACGAGGGGGATTAACAGACTCTGGACGCGGAATGATGGTTCTAGACGCGTGGGACATTACAGTTTCGGAAATTGTTAGGGACCTCAGTATTCCGAGATCGACCGTGTCAGGAGTGTGCCGAGAACACGATATTTCAGGCATTGCCTCTCACCACGGAAAACGCTGTTTCCACTAGCCTTCACTTAACGACCAAGAGCAACGACGCTTGCGTAGAGTTGTCAATAGTAGACGACATCACGCTACATGAAAGAAACACAGAAATCCATGTCAGACGGAAGTTGCGGCACTATGCCGGGCAAAAGAATGCCCGACATGATATTAGGACCTATCCCCCCGAGTTTTCTCACCTCAGTACTCACGACGCTCCTAGCAACTGGTGGAAAAATAATTCTGTAGTTAACGTCTCTTCGTGTGTAGTCAGCAACGATGATAAGCGTAGCTTCGATTCCGAAGTGTCACAGAATTTTTCGTAACGTAATAAGTTCAAACACAGGCATATTTGGCCCCTAGTTATTGTTATACAGAGGAGTGTTATCTAGTGGTCTCTTGTAGTGCCCATTTTGTATGGCAAAACGACTGTACCGAAAAGAGTTTAGAAGATCTGGAAGAAATTTGCGTTGTATGGCTCGCGTACAACTCAGGCGGAGCGGAATTTAGATCGTTGGGATAATTTCGGGAATGAAAGTACATTCCAAAACAAAGCGTACCATGTGAAGCTATTGAAAAATACGAATGACACAAGAGGTCTCGAGTCTACCGCTGTCGTACTGAAGCTTGTAAGGTCTCTTAAATACATCTATTTCCAAGCGAACATGTTTTCCCAACATGGAATTTCCAAGTCACATACTTATTGCTCAATACTTGAGGCATCTGCCTCTAATTCCTGACACACTCAGTTCCTTCTGGCTGATCGTTATCTTTATTTCAATAAACTTGTTAAGTGAGATCTTCCGGTTACATTACAGGAAAGGAAAGCGAAGGCTTAGGGCTACGTTTACATTGCTTACTAGCTTGTTCAATGCTTGAAGTGAGAAATTCCCTTGATTATCGTTTGCTAATCAATTGATAAAATAATGAGGAGTCACGATCCTGGTAAATCAGTTACGTGTTATACGATGATCGATAAAAGGCTGTAGTACAATCAAAGCGATTTTCACATCGATTCCGGACAAGGCTCTCAACAATGAAATACTGCGAGATACGTAATGAGCTGTTACCTAGCACCACTGCGAAACTTATTCGCGACGAGTGAACTCAGAGTGAGTTGCTGCTTGTGCTGTATTGAGTGTTGCGTGCTATTTAACTAACATCTGTGAGAGATACTTGCTTTCAAAGGTTGTCTATACTTTCTCGAGTTCTAACAAGAAGACAGAAAGCTAGTATCAGAAGGGATTCTGACGATAAACAAGTAAGTAAACAGTCACCATCATTTCTCAGGTTCGCAATATCCACCCAGCAGACATCTGATGTGGGCATGCTCTATACTCTACTACTAATGAACACTGTGATAACGATGTAGCCATCGTGCTGTTCTAAAGCTGTGTCAGTTAATGTTCCAGTTATTACTCTGATTATCGCTAGTTTTATAGAAAAGTTTTTTCTAAATTTTTTACTACGTGATTTAATCAATTTTAGCAATACGTGCATAATTTGGATTACTATAACTGGCTCTGTAACCGTGATTTAACTTATCATTGTATGTGTTATGTGATTATAATAAGCTGCAATTTGAATATCCCATGCAAAAGATAACCAATAGTGTGTAAACTTTAGATTTTCTTTAAAGAATGGCTCTGTCACTCTGCAGCGATGTGTTCACTGTAACAGCTGAAACCGTGTAAAAAACACTGACTCGAATCCAGAGCTGTGTCTTGTGCCGGCTCTCTCTCCTGGCTAAACTTAATACTTCGGCTTCACTCTTTCTCACTCCAACAATTCGTCGCAAAAAAACAATTTTAATGCGCTTTATGCTTTTCCTCCAAGAAGATATTACTCTCCGTTGTCACCAAAAGGAAAATCTCTGGACTCGAATATGGCAAAAGCAGTTTTAATGCTTCTTACCGTAACCGAATTTGTTAATTGTTTTTGTAGACATGCGTCAGTTACTGAATGCATGTATCTTTGTTTACCTCGCTAATTTCGGTGCTCCAAAGCCACGTCACTACCGGCCTTTTCTCTGTTGACGATTGCCACTCGAGAGAGTCTGCCATTTTCGTAGGAACTTCACTTCTTTTACGTGTGCAGCAGAAGTGGTCTCATTATGTCATCCTGCAACATAGTACCGTGTGAGCTGCTAAACACTAGACAATACGGATGTAGTGCAACGCTTTTTCACGCCCTTGTCTGTCAAACAGGGAGTATTTTTTTCAATGAAGATAGCAGCATTCATTTCTTCGAGAAATGAAGGATAATCATTTTCTGTGCTTCCTGACTTCCTATCTTCCGAGTCTCATCTTTAATCGTTTGCACTTGACGTGCAGACATCAGTGGATAGGAGGTGAATATCCGCACCAGATATGAGTGTCCGTCAATTCTAGCGACTCGAGGAAACATCACTACTTACACTGTTTGTGAATGGTTAAGGACTTTCAAGTGTGAATCACGTATTATTTAATAGAATTTGCAACAAATAGACTCATTTGTTAATGATGCTCTTTTAGGTGTTCACCCGAGTTGCTTCCTTTTTGTGCATTTTATGCATTTGCATTCCATCTGATTACGTTATGGGCTAAATGAGTTTTACCAGAACGAAGTGTAGATTAAGTTATCAAATCAGAAACATTCCTTATCAGAAGTGTAGAAAATACCCCTACCAGCTTTAATTTACAGCTAAGATAAGATTTATTTGTGTATTCGAAATTCTCTGCCCTATCACCACTCTAGACACGTACGTCTCCGTATATGTAGCATGTACAGGTGACCCTTACCCGGTGTTGGCAGTAGTACCAATTCAACAATCATTTCATACCGTCTAAGTTCCAAACTTTCTCGATGCAGGTGTAATGTAACAGTAGAAGTGTAATAGCTGAATGAAACAAAATAACACCAATGGTTAAATTTATATCATATTTCACCATCAGTTGCGGAAAGTGTGAGGCTGTACAGGTTTTTCCACGCTCTTGACGTAATTTGTGAAATTTTATGTCTAATTAGTTTTGTGAGGACACTAAAAGTGTCAGATACTCAATTTTTTCTGGAAGCTGGGCAGCCCTTAAGATAGCTTCCTTATGCAATTTGAGGTCTCACTCACTATTTAATGATTTTTTTTGTCAAATCAACCAACTAACTTCGATCCTTCCTTTAGTAGTACTTTCAGCATAGGTAGTAAAAATGAGAGCACCATAAACATTGTGAAAGTTTCATTTCGTGTTACTCTCAGCACAACTTTTAATAGCCTACCCTGCCAAAAAACAAATCAGTCCATAGTACATTGCAGGGCTACCAGGCGTCACTGCTGTGGCACTGCTGTACAGTGAGATCTGACTCAACAGTCGTAAGGGCTGTTAGTCAACGTAACTGGCCGTCCATTCTATATTATATTTCGAAATGCAATTGTTTATGCATGATAATACTGTCATAGGTATATTTACAGGTATCGTATTACTTTTCTGGTTAATGAATAGGTTCAGGCCGTTTTGTTGCGACACAACTACACTAATTTGGGGAGAGAACGGAAAAACATCATAGTCGGATATAGTTGGACGCTAAACTAGGGCCACTGTCTCTATAAGGCATTACTACGAATCCTTTGTCAAACAAAACAATCGGTGAAATTTCGAAGTGAATACCGAGCTGCTACCCTCACCCAGTCTCAGTCACACAATTGGCAGACATTTGGAAAACATACTCACGCTTCACAGAAGTTAACATTTGATGCAGGCACGTGCGGTACACTAATTCTGTTCCGGGGCGGGATGGAGGGGGGAAGAAGAGTTGGCGAGAGGAAGGGAATCTAGCCACGCTGTCCCACCTACACTGCCATATTCATAATAATATGCTGAAGTGTGTCATGACATTTTTAGGACGGCACGTCCCACTTCGAAGCTTTCGTGCGGTGAAAGATGTTCGTGACTTTTAGCAGTATGTGTTAGGTCAACCCAGTGTGGGAGATACTATTACGATAGGTGCAGATAGAAGAACGTCTTGAACTCATAGCTTCTACAACAGCGTCACCTGCGATGAAAGGCCGCTTGTGCCTTGGCTTCACACTGTGAAGCTGTTTAGAAAACAAGAACGAAAAGAGGAAGGGTCATGGTTAAGATGGACACCGTGAAAAGTGACTGTCAAATTGGACCATGTAAAAAAGATAGTTCCTGTCTTTTTTTGCCCAAGCTGCATATGTTTAAGATCCGCTTAGTATACGAGACTGTGATGTAAACGAAAGTGTGGATACAGAAAATTTGAAGTTTAGTTTTATACCTCCTTCAAGTACGTTGGAGAACAATTTACGCTCTTTTTTAGCATACATCCACGCACAGGGAGACGAAGTTCTGTGAAGATTGCTGAAGCACGGATGGGGGGAACTGACTAGCAGGTCCACGTAACCAAACGTCAAGAAAAAACGACCGAAATAAATGTTATTAAATAAAGCTACTGATATCAAATATGAGAAGGTGACAGATTGCACACAAGAAATGGAACACTGAAACTACAGCAAAAACCATGGATGTTCCCTTACAATGCTGGGCCTATAAAGATGCAGGATAAAGCCAAGCGGAAGAAGAAGAAGAAGAATGTGAAGAAGAAAAAAGTGCAATTTAGAAGTTTCTGGAGGGAATGAAATTTACATAAATTTGATTACTACTTCAAAATATTGTTACTTCCATTAAACACTTTCTACAGCTTTGATGGAACGTTATTCGAATCGTCAAAGCCCTTTACAGGGGTAATGGGAAGTACACTCCTGGAAATTGAAATAAGAACACCGTGAATTCATTGTCCCAGGAAGGGGAAACTTTATTGACACATTCCTGGGGTCAGATACATCACATGATCACACTGACAGAACCACAGGCACATAGACACAGGCAACAGAGCATGCACAATGTCGGCACTAGTACAGTGTATATCCACCTTTCGCAGCAATGCGGGCTGCTATTCTCCCATGGAGACGATCGTAGAGATGCTGGATGTAGTCCTGTGGAACGGCTTGCCGTGCCATTTCCACCTGGCGCCTCAGTTGGACCAGCGTTCGTGCTGGACGTGCAGACCGCGTGAGACGACGCTTCATCCAGTCCCAAACATGCTCAATGGGGGACAGATCCGGAGATCTTGCTGGCCAGGGTAGTTGACTTACACCTTCTAGAGCACGTTGGGTGGCACGGGATACATGCGGACGTGCATTGTCCTGTTGGAACAGCAAGTTCCTTTGCCGGTCTAGGAATGGTAGAACGATGGGTTCGATGACGGTTTGGATGTACCGTGCACTATTCAGTGTCCCCTCGACGATCACCAGAGGTGTACGGCCAGTGTAGGAGATCGCTCCCCATACCATGATGCCGGGTGTTGGCCCTGTGTGCCTCGGTCGTATGCAGTCCTGATTATGGCGCTCACCTGCACGGCGCCAAACACGCATACGACCATCATTGGCACCAAGGCAGAAGCGACTCTCATCGCTGAAGACGACACGTCTCCATTCGTCCCTCCATTCACGCCTGTCGCGACACCACTGGAGGCGGGCTGCACGATGTTGGGGCGTGAGCGGAAGACGGCCTAACGGTGTGCGGGACCGTAGCCCAGCTTCATGGAGACGGTTGCGAATGGTCCTCGCCGATACCCCAGGAGCAACAGTGTCCCTAATTTCCTGGGAAGTGGCGGTGCGGTCCCCTACGGCACTGCGTAGGATCCTACGGTCTTGGCGTGCATCCGTGCGTCGCTGCGGTCCGGTCCCAGGTCGACGGGCACGTGCACCTTCCGCCGACCACTGGCGACAACATCGATGTACTGTGGAGACCTCACGCCCCACGTGTTGAGCAATTCGGCGGTACGTCCACCCGGCCTCCCGCATGCCCACTATACGCCCTCGCTCAAAGTCCGTCAACTGCAGATACGGTTCACGTCCACGCTGTAGCGGCATGCTACCAGTGTTAAAGACTGCGATGGAGCTTCGTATGCCACGGCAAACTGGCTGACACTGACGGCGGCGGTGCACAAATGCTGCGCAGCTAGCGCCATTGGACGGCCAACACCGCGGTTCCTGGTGTGTCCGCTGTGCCGTGCGTGTGATCATTGCTTGTACAGCCCTCTCGCAGTGTCCGGAGCAAGTATGGTGGGTCTGACACACCGGTGTCAATGTGTTCTTTTTTCCATTTCCAGGAGTGTAGTTTCAATATCACTCCCATCCTCTTGATGAGACTGGACAACAAAGTGACAGTAAAGGTGTCGTATCACTTTTGTTCCCAACTTAATTAAACGTGCATGTCCCATCCACTTCACCAAGCCACCTACTGTTCTTCCTCGTTTTTAACAGAAGAAATCCGCTACAATATGGGGATTATAATTTAAGAATTCGAGGCGTAACCACTAATTTAGGTACATACAGTCGCAGTACTTATCTCTGATTTCTTTCGGGGTCGTTTACGGGCAAGTTCACGTTAGTGCATGGAAATTTCGGAGTTGCCGTACACAGAAAAGTTGACGTGTAATGCAAGTCAATCAATGGGGTCACCTGTTCGTAGTCGTAGTCGTAGTGTAGGAGATCGCTCCCCATACCATGATGCCGGGTGTTGGCCCTGTGTGCCTCGGTCGTATGCAGTCCTGATTATCCCGTGAAGTACACCTACATTACGAAAAAAAAAAAAATAGTGAAGGGATAGTCTTCTAAGGTCCACTGTGTTTCACGTTGCATGTCGTTCGTACAGCATTTGTAACCGAACAGTGGAACTGAACTCTCTTTGTGTGATGTACCGTATGAAATTGTGAGCTGAAAATCGTTTCTTTTTCTATTCTACTCGCTGTTATAAGTGTACAGGAATCCATTCTGCCCGAAGTACAGGGTATCTCTTTCAAACCTCCCACAATTCAAAGGCCCAGGGAAAAAACTACGGTAGATACGATGACAAGAGCACTTCAGGGAATCATCAGCACATCTCTGTTAGTGAACCATTTGTAGCACAAGGAATATCTAGACTGTATTCAATTGCCATGTTCTTCGTAGCATGTCCTCTGTCACTGCTCCAGTTGCTTCAGCTCTACGCTACCTCTGTGTCATTCACGAATCTCCACAAGAAGAAATCCAACGTAATGACCACTGTGGTGGAACTCCATCTCGTTGAAAGATGATGTTGGATGGTAATTCTTGTACCCGTGGTTATACAAGCTGTTCCACCATGTCCAGATATATTGACCCATTTACTGTTTTTTTTATTTTTTTATTTTTTTTTATAGCAAAGAAGAACGGTCCAACAATGCTGTCGTGCATTATTTCACTCGAGTCGTTCACTTTATGGCTACCACAAACGAGTTCAGTGACAGCGTGCGGATGCAGCGAGCGCCAAAACATGACATCATGCCGATTAACCGTTCCTGATACAAAAATGGTTGCCTAATCTCAGAATAAAGATCTTTCCAGGAAGTTTTCATTCATGTCTATAAGCTGCAGCACATGCGTAGGAAGTGGTTGTCGGAATCTGATGGTGCAGAATTTGCACCTTGTATTCATAGAAACGAAGCGCTGGTGTACTGGGCGATAATATCTTGCTGTCGGTGGATTAAGCTGTCAAGAAACCTGCCGAATCAACTTACACTGACGGAGAAACATCACAGCATCAAGAAGGAGTTGTGCGACAAGAACGAAAGTTGGAAGACGATGTATCACGCCTGAAGCGTAAGAGTAGCGCTTGTAGCGCAAATGTGAGAATGCAAATTAGGTATGCTTCAAGTACAGCTGCAGTGATCGTGAGCGTTAATTATCTTTGAGGATGTACGTGGCGTACTGATGTTAGTCAATAATGCTTTTAAGGCGACAAAGATCCCATTATCAGCGATTCACTAATTTTGAACTAGGTCTTGTAATATGGCTACGAGAAGCTTGCTTTTCCTTCTACAATACTGCAGAAAGACCTGGCAGGAATGCAGCCACTGTACATGACTGTTGGCAGCAGAGGTCACGAGAATGTGCAGTAGCAAGACCGGGAACCAGACAGCGAAGTGGTGCTAAAGAGAGGGAAGAACATCGTGTTCAGCATATGCCTCTGGCGGATCATACTGCATCTCCCACGGCAATCTGAGCAGCAGTTGGTAGTACAGTGACACAACGAACTGTGTTACAAATCGGTTGCTTCAAGGACATCACCGAGCCAGACTCCCGGTAGCGTGCATTCCACTGACCCCCTCCCTCTCGCCCTCCCCCCCCCCCCCCCCCCCCGCCCAAGACGCCACTATTTGTCACTTCAATGGTATCAAGCGAGAGCTCATTGGAGAACGGTTGGGGTTCTGTTGTGTTTTCTGATGGATGTTAGCTCTGCCTCGGTGTCAGTGATGCAGTCTTTTGGTTACGAGGAGGCCAGCTGACTGCCTGCAAGCAACCTGTCTGCATGCTGGATACACTGGACCTGCACGTGGAGTTATCGTCTGGGGTGCGATTTCGTATGACTAGCAGGAGAACTCTCGTGGTTATTCCGAGCACAATAACTAGAAGTTTTTACGTCAATCTGCTGATTCGAACTGTTGTTTCGCCACTCACGAACAGCATTCCAAGCGGCGGTTTTGAACTGTATTACACTCGTCCACATATTGCAATTATAACCCGTTATGCTATAGCGAGTGTCGACATATCGCCTTCGCCTGCTGGATAACCAGATCTGTCTCCATTTCAGCACATGTTGGACATCGTCGGACGACAATTCCAGCGTCATCAACAAACAGCATTAATGGTCCTGTACTGACCGACTAAGCGCAATAGGCATGGGAATCCAGCCCACAAACCGACATCCGGCACTTGTACAACACAATGCATGAACGTTTGCATGCTTGCATCCAACATTAAGGCAGTTATAATGGTTATTCATGTACCAGCATTTTACATTTGCAGTCGCTAATCTCATACTTATATTAAGCAGTGGTCTTGAAAAAAATAATTACTTAAGTATGTTACCTAGAGCTATGTGTTCCAGAAAATTCATTAGTATATTTTAAAATTTCTTTGATGTTGCTGTCTTTTCCGTTAGAGTCTTTTCGAAAAAGTACGACGTCCACCAGAATGTTTCAGAACACTTCTAGCTGCCAGAGACTGCCGATATCAATTCATTTTTTTTTTACATCAGCTGAATCCCAATCAAATAACGCGCAGTATTTTATCTCCTCAGGAATCGGCGACTTGGTTTCTGCAAACTTCACTGTAGCTTGTTTGGGTTGCTGTGAGTCGGCATTTTTATTTCAGGCTGTCATGCTGCACTGTGGAGACAATAGTTGGCACGCCAGGTGCGGGAATATAAATTCTTTGAAATGCTGTAGCATACGGTGCCGTTTTAATACCACATCTACTGTAGTTTTTTTCCCTCTGCCTTTGAAGTTTGGGTTTGGAAGGGATACTCAGCAATGTTTTCCATATTAAATTAATTATCTTATGTAAACATGTTTAATTTTGCTTATATACACTGTTCCTTTGGCCAGAGATCAAAACGCGGTATTTGTGAGCTAATACTTAAAGTTGAGGAAAATCCTACACTACCAGAAATTTTGTTGTTTCGATGACGACGAGACGTAGAAGTTCTCGTAAAATAGTTCCAGAACCCACCCAAAATTATCTTATTGCCTATCAATCCACGCCTCATGCGCTCCATTTTGTTACAGTCACGTATGAGTTCAGGACAACACTTGACGTTATCTTCTTATTTTCGCAGATGTTCCGCAGAGCCCTCGCGTTTTTCTGTCTCCCTTGTGCGCGGGAGACAGAATTTGAAGAGTTCCGTGTCTTTGCGGTCAGCGATGAGGATGCTGACCCTGTAGAATTCAGTCCACAGGTGAGCATCGCCGAGGAGTATGAAGAACATAACGTTCAGGATTAGGGGCAGCCAGATTGTAGATATTACACACATTAACTACCATCTCACATTTCAGATTATAGTGAGAACTGTTTCAATTTTCAAACATATCACATTTACTGTCCATTCGTTATTGACAGGTGTGAGAATTTCTTTTCAACCAGGCTAGAACGGATTTTTATTAGTTTACTGTCTTACCAGTGTCTGAAGTGGTGGCATACGTGATGTAAGTGCCTCTCTATGCAGATGACCCACATCTGCTGTCTGTCCTGCGAAAAGCTGACCTGTACAATTTTCTCACTCATACTATAATTGCTCAACTGTGGTATCAATATTGCTCTGCCAGCCTCGATTTGCTCCATTCCTTCAGACTATCTCACTTGTCAGATTTCTGTCTGAAAACATTAATTACGGATGGACTAGGCTACGATGATGGGAATAATAACCTTGCAGTTTAGGCCCTTAATCACCAACTAACAAACCATCTTTTACTTCAGGCCGACTATGTATTGTCTGTGATACTTTCGCCTCAGTTCTGAAGCACTTGAAGTAGTAATTGTATTCACAGTTGCTGAAACATGGCCAGAGTTTTCTGCTGGATAAGTGGACAAAACGTCCTAGCACACAGCTGACGACTTTGGTCGTCCTGCTTGACTGGTGTCTTTGAGCTGGTTAGACTAGCTAACCCAAATTACAATTTCTTTTAACCATTCTACGGTCGCAGGTTCGAATCCTGCCTCGGGCATGAATGTATATGGTCTCCTTAGGTTAGTTAGGCTTAAGTAGTACTAAGTTCTAGGGGACTGATGACCTCAGATGTTGAGTCCCATAGTGCTCAGAGCCGTTTGAACCATTTTTTAAGCATTTTGCATTGAGAGCAAAATACACATCAAGCATGTGTTTGGAACACTGAACGAGGTGGTGAAGACAACACACACCTTTCCACGAGAACGGTTGTTTCTGTTGTTTCATGGACAAATCACTGCTTGGTGAGTTGCGTAATTAGTGACCTCCCGCATCTTAATGACGTTAACCTCTGTCAGAGCTATACTGAAAACCGTCAGACGAATGAACCGTGTTTCCATTGTCTTGTTAAGCAACCACTTGTAGATGGAAGTGATTGATCCTAACCGGTGAGTGAGAACAGGATTGATCCCGCAATTTATATTAGCGGATCAGTGCATTCGGTATTTACATCTTCGTTTTGGCTAGGGTTGCCTTTACTTACTTCATGAATTCTATGAGGTGGCTTGCCCGCATCGTCATTTAAAACTCTCAGGACAGCGTATTAACATCATATGTAACTCATAGAGGAGCTCCCTTGAAACACGTTGCTCATTACAACTACACTACTGGCCATTAAAATTGCTACACCACGAAGATGACGTGCTACAGACGCGAAATTTTATCCGACAGGAAGAAGATGCTGTGATATGCAAATGATGAGGTTTTCAGAGCATTCACACAAGGTTGGCGGCAGTGGCGACACCCACAACGTGCTGACATGAGGAAAGTTTCCAACCGATTTCTCACACACAAATAGCAGTTGACCGGCGTTGCTGGTGAAACGTTGTTGTGATGTCGCGTGTAAGGAGGAGAAATCCGTACCATCACGTTTCCAACTTTGGTAAAGGTCGGATTGTAAGCTATCGCGATTGCGGTTTATCGTGTGGCGACATTGCTGTTCTCGTTGGTCGAGATCCAATGACTGTTAGCAGAATATGGAATCTCTGGATTCAGGAAGGTAATACGGAACGCCGTGCTGGATCCCAAATGGCCTCGTATAACTAGCAGTCCAGATGACAGGCATCTTATACGCATGGCTGTAACGGATCGTACAGCCGCATCTCGATCTCTGAGTCAACAGATGGGGACGTTTGCAAGACAACAACCATTTGCATTAACAGTTCGACGACATTTGCAGGAGCATGGACTATCAGCTCGGAGACCATGATTGCGGTTACCCTTGACGCTGCATCACAGACAGGAGCGCCTGCGATGGTGTACTCAACGACGAACCTGGGTGCACGAACGGCAAAACGTCATTTTTTCGGATGAATCCAGGTTCTGTTTACAGCAACATGGTCGCACCCGTGTTTGGCGGCGTCGCTGTGAACGCACATTAGGAGCGTATATTCGTCATCGCCATACTGGCGTATCACCTGGCGTGATGGTATGGGGTAACATTGGTTACAAGTCTCGGTTACATCTTGTTCGCATTGACGGCACTTTGAGCAGTGGACGTTACATTTCAGATGTGTTACGACCCGTGGCTCTACCCTTCATTCGATCCCAGCGAAACCTTATATTTCAGCAGGATAATGCACAACTGCATATTACAGGTCCTGTACGGGCCTTTCTGGATGCAGAAAATGTTCGATTGCTGCCCTGGCCAGCGCATTCTCCAGATCTCTCACCAATTGTAAATGTCTGGTCAATACGCCAGTCTCTGCTCTTGATGAACTGTGGTATCTTGTTGAAGCTGCATGGGCACCTGTACCTGTACACATTTCCAAGTTCTGTTTGACTCAATGCCCAGGCGTATCAAGGCCGCTATTACGGCCAGAGGTGGTTGTTCTGGGTACTAATTTTTCAGCACCTATGCACCCAAATTGCGTGAAAATGTAGTCACATCTCAGTTCTAGTATAATATATTTGTCCAATGAATACCTGTTTATCATCTGCTTTTGTTCTTGGTGTAGTAATTTTGATGGGCAGTAGTGTATTTTAACTGGAACTTAGTTCAATCCACAACATAACTTGCTGGCTGCATTTGCTTCTTGATGGACATGAAAATTCTCCAATGTGCTTCAGGAAAAACCTAGGAGTATTATGGGAAAAACTGTGATAGTTATGACTTTCTAGTTACATTTGATAAAGTAGGAGAAGTTTTTATTTGCAGAATGTGAATGTCTTAGATTATGGGTACATTTTGGGGAAAAAATTAAATAAAAGCGCTAAATGTAATCATGACTAAGTAGACAAAACTATCACAGGATTGCAGCGTGGTGCGACTGCAGTTCCGTTTGAGCGTGTGTGTCCAGGCGAACAGGGAGGTGTTGCTCCGAGAACACAGGAGCTGCAGAAGACGCTGATGTCAGCTGATGCTGTGGACGTCAGCCCTGAGGAGCGTTCTGGGCTACAGGGCCCTCAGCAGGAGCAGCGCATCACTGCAAAGGTAAACAGCATCGTGATAATCAGAGAGGGCAACAAGGACGAAACTACTTGAATATTTTAGGGAGGTGAAATTCCCAATGTAATATTGTCCACATCGTTGAGTCATGTTTTCTTGTATCTCATATGTATTGGGATTGTCTCCCTCATGGAACAGGACCCCGTTATTGGGAAGGAGCGCTTGTAGCCCCAGTTATCCTAAAAAGTTGAAAAAGAGGTTCACTGAATTACAGTTCGATATTAATGTTACAGCAGTCTTGTGAACACAAAATTTGTAATATAACATAGTGATCAGACGAATAGGGCACTTGAATATTCCTTAGGACTGAATGCAAAAAAAAGTAGTTGTGCATAAGTTATTTACTTATGAGTGGGGAGCAGGGACGTAAAGAATATCTAAAACAGACCAAAACATAGCTATCTGTTTCGAAGTAAATATTCATAAACTCTTCTCGTTAGATTTCTCAATCAGTTCAGGGGAGCCTGTAATTCTTCTTCATTTCCATTGAGAATTCCAATGGCATCAACGAATCTTATCACTGATGTCCTTTCACCTCGCATTTCAATCCCATTCTTGAACTCTTCTTCAATTTGCAGCAGTGATTCCTGGATATATAGACTGAATTATAGTCGGGGTAAAAGACTGCGTTCATTACCCACGTCCTATTTTTTCTAGGTCGACAAAGAATATGTCTTGCTACCATTGTCAAGCGCAATGCAAGAATTGCCTCTCTGGTGCTGTTACCTTTCCCAAAAACATAACTGATCGTGTTCTAAACGTTCCTCAATTTTTGTCTCCGGTCTTCTGTATGTTGTCCTTTTCAGCAGCTCCGACCTGTTCCAAGTAACACCTGCATACAATATCAGGTTAAGGAACACTGAAGCTGTAAGCATTGTAACACCGATGTTTGCTTCCCTTGCAGCTGAGTGGTGCGGCTCCTGCCTCGACGGCCGCCGTGGCGCCCCCCCGCCGCCCCAGACGCCGGCTCTTCCAGTGGGGAGGAGGCGCCGCCTGCAGATCGCCGCAGACGCGGCTGCCGCCGTTGTTGGGCGGAACGGCTGGGCGGCAAAGTGGTGGTGCGGCCCTAGGGTCGCCGGGGCTACCGCCTCATCAGGAAGTAAAACGTTTCAAGAGGAAGAGGAAATTAATTCGGGCAGAAGCTACACGTATTTGGACAGTAACAGAAAATTCCGGTACATGTGTCAAGGATAAAGTTCCAGAGTAGCAGTGGGGTAGGGAGCTACTAAAGCTTTCCATGTGTTAGTATGGAATAATAATATTCGTCAGCACACCAAGTAAAAAAAATTGCGCACATTGCTGGAGAACATGGTTCAACATGGAGATGAGATGTGGCCTAAAAGTGAAAGGAAAGGTATACAGAAAAATATGTTAGTGGAAATGGACTATATAAAGAGACAAGAGACGATACGAAATGAGGTATGGATGCAAATGGGGATAACGCGATCCATAACAAAAATTTTTGGGAAACAGAGCGCTTCAGTGATAAGGGCACATACAGAGAATGCCCATCCATATAAGGTCAATGAAGATTTAAACTGGGAGCCGCCCAGAAGAAGAAGGAGGGGAAGACCAGCGCTAAGCTGGGAAAAGTACATACAGCAACAAAAGGAAGCCAGAAGTCAAGGAGCGGATGACTGAAACGGAAGGAGCCCGTGGAGACCGAAACCTCCAACTCCTTGGGTGAAACGCCGAAGAAGGGGAGAAGAAATTTTTCACTGCTCAACTTCGACTTACATAATTTTTTAAGTGTGTAGCAGGAAAAATGATTACTGACGGAACACAGAACGATATTCTTAAATATTTCTCATTAGTGTTTCTAAAGGGTTCATTGTGTCGATGTTTGTGCCGCTTGACGACATTGTCAACCGGTAATGGAAGAAAGCGTGACCGAACAACCTTCAAGAATGATGTTACTACTCAGTGAGCCGTGTCTGGTGTAGCAGGTACCTGAATTTTAGCATATCCAGCAAGCAGTTTAAGCACGCTAGTTGGTGCAGTGGAAAATCTGGAGTTATTGAAAGGAATACACATCATTTTTGTTTTCATTGAATCGTCTGGAGAGTATTCTAAATCACCGTCACTAAAGTCAGTGTTTTGGATATTAATAAAACTCCTGCTTAGTTGTGAATATAATTTCCCACAATCGTTTCAATAAAGTTATCACTTAAAAGTTTATTCTGGTTTTTGTATTGACATTTAGCTATGGAATGTTACGCTATTACACTTGTATGAAAATCTGATCCTATTGAATAAATTATGCATTGGTGTCGGCTGAAAATTTACTTACAGACTATAACGTTGTTGCTTATATTAGGAAATGTAGAAACTGGCGAACCACTACAAATTCACTATATAATAAATGTGTAATTTTTAGTGAAAATTTTCGTTGACTTTGAATTTTATGACAAACGACTTGGAGGTATAGAAAGAAGGCACCACAAGAAAATTCTTGCTTCGTGTCAAAACATACGTGAGAAAACCCCATGAATAAACGAAAATCATTTATTTTATTTTAAATTGCGGGCAACCGCGTCCGAATTTCCACATTCTGAATGACAAGATCCGCACTAGCTGAAAATACTTTAATTTTTTCAGCCACTGCGGATCGTATTATTCAAAACGTGAAAAAATTTAGTTAATGTCTCACAGTTAGATCACAAGTGTGATATTGTTAGAGTACGGCATCGCTTATACATCACTATTTGTACGCTAGTTGATGATCAGATTCGATAAGAGACAATGAGTACGTGCAGTATAAATTTTAGAATAGGAACGCTGATCACACAAAATGGATTTACTGACAGTAGAGATGGTTCTATATATTATCTAGTGTCTCCTGATAGTTAAAAAAATGCTTGGGTCTAAAACTAGTTTTCCAGTGGAAACACATACCAACATGTGCAATCACCACCAGCCATTCAATGCCTCCCTTGCCCCGCACCGCCCCAACACAGGCATATACTATACATACACAACAAAAAGACACTATCTATAGGAAATTCTGCAGCTGCAGACACATTAATTCTGTGTTCGTGGATAAAAAGAGATAACTAATAATATGAACCTTTAATCTACTGCAAAAAAATTCATTTGTACAGGATTATGAAATGATTGCGATATTCGTAAGAAATTAGTGTATAGTTACTTATTTTTCATTTTTTAAATAACCTTTGGAGGTGAAGTAAATGAGAATTATTTATTTCGAAAAACGTAATGAGCCAAATTTATTTATTGGTGCCATTTAAGTCCAACCACACATTATAAAGTACTTTAACAAATAAAAGTAAAATAAACTAATAATATACAATAATAATAATTTTGTAATAATAATACTTGTTTGTTTGGATAAGTAATTGAGAGATTAAAATTTTCGCCGTTAATTTATCGAGCTTCCCACGTCCGAAGATGTACGGTGGTGGTGGTGGTGGTTAGAGTTTAACGTCCCGTCGACAACGAGGTCATTAGAGACGGAGCGCAAGCTCGGGTTAGGGAAGGATTGGGAAGGAAATCGGCCGTGCCCTTTCAAAGGAACCATCCCGGCATTTGCCTGAAGCGATTTAGGGAAATCACGGAAAACCTAAAGCAGGATGGCCGGAGACGGGATTGAACCGTGGTCCTCCCGAATGCGAGTCCAGTGTGCTAACCACTGCGCCTCCTCGCTCGGTCGAAGATGTACGGAACGTAGCCAGGGCTCATTATATATTTTTTGTAGACAAAGTCTGATATCTGACCTCAGCTTCAACCATGACAATGGGGTGACTAAAACTACTAAAACAGAGAAAAGCATACGATTAAATAAAACATATATTCGTTTCAACATATACATTACGATATAAATGACACTTACGTCAAATTCTAGGTAAATAATTGCATATAATTCACAAATGAGAGCGACTTATTAATTCTGCGCCTCTTTTCTGCAAATGAGTATCAATATGGCTAACTGTGGAGCCACACAAAATATTACGTCCTTCTAGGATACCGAATGACATAAGAGTGTAGATGCCCATTGGCTGCGACAAGAGATCGGTGTTAATTCCTTTATTTTGCTTTCTCTTGTCTTAAAAAATCGATACATATAATCTAAGTTAAGTGCTCGAGTTCAAATGGTTCCTTAAAGTACCAAAATTGCCAGCAACCATTTTCTAGTATGTATGAGAAGGCTTACGACCACAGGGCTAAAACGAACAATTCCAAATACAAGAATAGAGACAAAATACTCGTCTAACAAATTTAAAATGCACAATCTAAAGGTAGTCTTGTAGGTTGCCCGACGATTATATGGCACAAATAAATGGAAATCGTGTGATTTTCGATCGGTGGTTTACTCCTTTATATGAGTCACATAAGTCTATTTACATAAAGCGCAATATTTCTGTTATAATAACTGCTAAAGCTCGCTTGTAGGTTAGTATTATTTGACCAGGGCTCCAATAGCACTGGAATGGAAGGGAATCTGCAGCCCGAGTCGACACTGCGCATAAAGGCGTACGTTACGCTATAAATCGTTGTTGCTTTCTTCAATTCGCTGTCCGAACCCCTCCATCTCTTATTTTAATGAATACAGCAATTTGCCCCTTTGTTATGTATTTTTATTTAAGCTAATGTGCATTTAGGACTTTCAACCAACTTCAGTTGGCGTAACACACATTTGGGTATTCAGTTAGTACACTGTTACAACATTGACAGAAAACTGTGTTGTAGCTGCCCTGAGCAAAATAACAATTTTATTTAGCTAGTACACTTCGAGAGTTGTACTGTATGTTTAAGGTGTATTGCTGTTTAGGTGTACTTACTTTCTACTCTACTTGTTGTCATTCAGATTCTCGCTAGCATGGATGTAGCACATCTTCTTTTTTGCACAAAAAAACCAGTATACGCCATGTTACCAACAGACATCTTTGATCACTGCTGAAAACAGATCGATAATCAGAGATTACACGGTGTTTACAGGCTCTGCTATGGTCAAAGTTATAATTTGCTTACATTTTCTGCAGTACAAAAAACAACTGAAATTGCTGAACATTATTGTGCGGAGTAGTCTCTGGGGCTATTAAATAAGTGCATTAGTGACTGTTTAGGTTATATGCAATATCATAAAATATAAATTAATACAGTACATTTATATAGAAGAATTAATATTATCTTCTTTTCCTCCTTTATTTCTTTTTTTACTCACCGTTAGAACGACGTTCATAAACAGTGAAGACGGAGAAAACATTTACATTAAAATGCGTTGAAAAACAAAGTTAGGACTTCATATGATAACTTTACACCGCATTATAAAATGTTTAAATCAAATGTTGTTAGTCTAAACAGCACAATAGCCCCCCTTTCAGCTACTCTGCAGGTAGCTCGACTAAGAGACAAGAGAAGTGGAAAGAACAAGTCGGAAGTCTAAAATGTTTTCAGACAGAAACAATCAAAAAATCACAGAGAAAATAATGTCTTAATATTCACAGTATCTGAGACGTTGGGAGGTTGTGGATTTATTTTTCTCAGTTTTTCAGTTTCCTCTTATAGTATTAAAGCTTTGGTCTTGTTCTATAATTATTTTAATCAAGGTATGCTACAAATTCCTATTTTCCTCAGTTCGATTCAGTATATCCTCATTAGTTATCAGATCTACCCAACTAATTTTTAACGTTCTTCTGTAGCGCCATACTTTCAGAGCTTCTCTTGTTTTTCTGCTGACCTACTGATCGTCGACGTTGAACACCTTGGGACCAAACTTCCTAACATTTAAATTTATGTTAAACGTCAACAAATTCCTCTTTTCAGATATTATTTTCTTGCTATTGCCGGTCTACTTTTTATAACATCTCTACTTCGGCCATCGTCAGTTATTTTGATGCTCATATTACAAGACTCTTCAATTACGCTGCCCAAAAAAAGCGAAGCATCCGGAAAGAGAGGAGAAAATTAAATGAAACTTCATGGATTGAGAGAGTGGTCGAACGTATCTGAATGATAGGTATTTTTCCTCAATGTTGAAAAGAACTTATCGAAATAATTATATGCTGGCTGTATCATGTAGTAGTTACACATTAAAATTATATACGAATTATGTTATCAATAAACACCCACCCACCCATACACACACACACACACACACACACACACACACACACACACACACACACACACACACACAAATATATATATCTCAAATTAATTTCTAAAACGTCAATGTCGACTATAAAAGTAAGTGCCTCAACGCTATTTTCACGCCTAAAACTATGTGTCTAAAAAAAAAAAAAACATGCTAAACACACAGTTGATATTTCAATTTAAGTGTAAACCAGGTGATGTAACGAAACTTATCTGTATGAGATTATGACTGCATAAAACTAGTGTTGGATAAAATACTACACTACGCAGGCCAGCACACAAGCAAATGGACTGTCTGAATTACTATGAGCTTCTGTAGGACGGTGGTAATTGATAACATTATTTAGGCCTACATTTAGTGAAAGACAGTGCACCTGCAAATTACATATTTCCGTATCTAATTTGTTCTATGATGCTTGCGAAGCATTACGATGGTACTGCCACGTCTAAAACACGTATGCGATGGTCTCGTTTCAACCTGAGATTCATAGACAGCGCTCTCATGACCTGCCTTTTTTTCGGAGTTGCTTTCATGAATCTGTATACTTACATATTTTGTACTGTACTATGATATGCAAGCAGTTTAACAGCCGTTGTACTCAATTATATAGAAGTGTGTAATGGTTAAAGATGTTTCAGTCTTTATTACGAGTCAGATTACATTAGGAATCTTTTCATAAGCCTTATAATTTTCTTGTTGCTTAAGCTCAGGGCTTGCACATCACTACCTCTAAGGGTGATTGATGACTGCTCACAAACACATACTCCTTTCAACGTTATCACATTATTTACGCTTTTCTGAACACTGTTCACACCGAACGTAGCCTTCGCTAATGATCAGTTAAATAACGCTGTCATTCTGCACGTTCACAGGCATCTATAAATGCCGCAACGTCAGTTGCTGTGGATCCCTCTAGTGGGGATTGGGCTCTCAGTTCTAATTCATTAGCCGTCAGCTTTTCTTCTCTTTCGGAATAAACTGTATACCGTGTACCGTCGTGTTTCTTCATTCTCTTCTTTCCACACGCTTTAAGTTTAGGGATGTGGTTACGTGGATTGTATAGATGTTGGATGAAGCAAGTGTGCATAGTGCATTGCGTCCTTTCAACTTCGGCAATATTCGCAAGGTGATCAATCAAATTAAAGTTTCACTAGACACTTTCATATTTTAATATTTTTTTGTGGGATCTGGAATTTAAAAACCTCTCTCACACCGGCCTGATTTAGCTTCACTGATCAGGAAAGTAAAAAAAAAAAAAAAAAAAAAATGCGTATATTAAGGGAATTTTCATTCACAAAGCAGGCTTATCACATTCACACACTTCAATACTGTTCTGTCCTGATTAAATTGAGCTTAGCTTAAATTACATAAGGCAGTGTAGCAATTTCGAAGTCTCGGTGCAACGAAAATTGTAAGTCGATCTCCTGAAAACATTAGGATATCTTGAGAATACAAAACGGCAGGTTCGTCCAGTGTAAATCAGACATTCCCCACTGATCCCGTGCAAACACAGCGTAGCAGGCAGACACTGTCGATAATAATCAGTTATATAATACGCGAACACACTTACTTTAGTTAAGTTCATTTATTAAATTAGTTCGCATACAGAATCTCATCAAGATGGCGACTAGCTCAACAATACATCCATGTACATCCTCGTTCTTTCACGGCTAATCGGCAAGATCTGCATCATTCTTTTCATAAGAGAAAATATAGATACCAGAGAAGTTATTCTATGGAGTAAATGCACGCTCCAAGGAATAATAGGGTTTGAAAGTACTTTGCATTGATAATCATCGTATATTAAACTTTAGGAATCGGTAAAATAAGAAGAGATATTTCGAGATATGTACTGAGTTATATAATTTATAAAAAGTTTCTGAAAATATCGCGGAGAGACCGATGCAAGAGACATTACAATATGTTCGTAAGCAGTACGGTAGAGCGGGGCTATTCCGCTCATTTGAGCTGTAAGCTGTATATAATATGATACGAAATTTTTCAAAAAAATCTGTAAATGTGATGAAAGTATGGCATTTTAATTGTGAATATATTTTAGTGTATGAAAGGTCGAAATTACTTTACATGAACAAATTATTAAAAAAATGGGGGGGGGGATATTTAAAGGAGGCAGAAATTACAATATATAAAAATAGTGGAGGTTCCTCCACCCAGTCATGATGCTATTCCACCCAACGTATTTCAGTGTCAAAATCACGAGCATTTACCACACGTAAATGATTTTCGTACTTTTTACACTCATATGCACGGCGTGTAATATGTGGCGTATTACTGACACTTTATCCAGGAAAGTTGCCTGCAACACTTCTTACTGCTTGAGTCCTATCTTCCTCGGACCATAAAGCACTTAGCTTTTTCCTTTTGTATGTACTGACAATCTGAAAAGAACCAAGAAATCGTGTTCTCTAGAATTTCGCAGTAAAACATCAATTTAAGTAATAATTTGACTGATATGAAATAGCTCCTCGTGTGCGAGGCGAAATAGCCCCGTGTGCAGTCATTTCGAAAGATGCTGCTAATCAGGCCTTTGTGAAAAAGAGCCAGCAGTATTACTGCACAGCCGGCCGGATTGGCCGAGCGGTTCTAGGCGCTTCAGTCTGGAACCGCGCGACCGCTACGGTCGCAGATTCGAATTCTGCCTCGGGCATGGAAGTGTGTGATGCCCTTAGGTTAGTTAGGTTTAAGTAGTTCTAAGTTCTAGGGCACTGATGACCTCAGTCCCATAGTGCTCAGAGCATTTGAACCATATTACTGCTCATTCTATGTTCCTATACAAGTAACAATAAGGCTTTAAAATTTCAAATTATTGTGTATCGTACACCTTAATTTGCTAGATCGTGTTCTTTAACTACGGCAATAACTCGCCACAATTCGTTTACCTCTACAATTTGTTCTTCTGTCCTGTTGTAATATCTCTTTATATTCTACTAATTTGTCCCTCCACAATTCTATGGATGAATTGCGTTCCTACTTGACCATCTATATACTTGCAGAATCGATGCGCAAAGTAGTACAGTACTATTACTATTCAATGAGCGCATAATTACTCTTTGTAATATTCTCTCTGGTGTGTTGAGAGTACTTCTAGGATCTTCTCCGTGCCGAATAGCGGCATTGAATAATTGTAATTTTGCTGTCGAGATTACTGGAAGAAAGAGATTGAAAATATATTGTACGCTACTCAAGAAAATATATAATGAGCATTTACATCAAAAGTGTGTAAGGAATTTCATTATATATGTATTCTCTAATTGAAAATTTGCACGGAGGTGTCGTTTCGTTGGTAATCAGAAGGGAACTTCGATGAATTGGAAACGAACCTGCAATTATTAGATCCAAGAGCTCCATTATTTCATAGGATAATTAAACTCTTGTCAAAGAAAACTTTCCGCTTGCTCTGAGGTTTCCCGCTTGACTACGCAACGCAAGAAAACCAAGACATTTTATTTACACAGGATTGCAGATCGCTTCGAATCATCGAGACTGCGGAGAAGGAGAGTCATCGTCAGATTCTGATTAAACAAGTAAAGCTTAATTATAACTTTCTTGAGCGACTGTGATGACTGTGATATGGGTACTTATGAATGAGATCATTAATAAAATACTAATAACTAACTTTCCTCCTCACCAGCAACCAGTATAAACACAATATTAATTAAAATTATACTGTCAGTAATGTAACAGAAAACACCCACACTACAACCACATGCAGGTGACACGGAAGGCAAAACGACCTTGACTCTATGAGGAACTAGCGCATTGTTGCAATATTTCTTATTTTAGGCGGATTAGCCCGTGAGCGAAATGGCCCCGCTACTCTCTAGTGTGGTCAGAGCAGTTCGACAGCGTTTATAGTCGTATATAGTGATTATGGCTTCGCTTATGAGATCATGGTATCAAATTTTTACGTTTAGTGCGTTGCTACAATCCTTACGTGCTGTGATATGCACAGCGAATGGCAGTATAGGCCCTCTGCAAGGACATCCATGCAGCTAAAAGCAACTTATAAAATCAGTATCTTGTGGTTCTGAGCTACTGTTAGCTGACGTTCTAATTTGTCTCCACGTCGGCGGCGACGACTCGCTTGTTTGTAAAAAGTTCGCTTCTGCACCGCTAGAGGGATATTGCGGCGAATCCGTGCGTTACGCCCTGCTGGCAGACGACCGAGAATTTAATTTTACTAGGGATATAAGGCAAGCTCTTGGCCACTCTTATTTGCCGCACCCTACTACAACATGGTGTACCGTGGACTAATGTGAGTGAAAAAACCAACTACAGGGAACGTTTTGTAACCCGTGAATGTTGGTACAATAATTACTACCGACGACCCAAAGAGTCACTTTTTTATATAAAAAAGGAGCCGAAGAAAGACAGATGACAGAAAGAGATAAAGATCAGCTTTCATGGCTTTTCTGTGCTACCGCTCCCCACTGGCACGAGCAAATTTTTTTCTGTGACTTTAAGTGAATTCTATTCAGTGACCACAAACACCGGTTTTGGCTTTCTTGGATCATTTTTTCTGCAGTTGTGTGAATAACAAGTGAGTTTAGAACAATTAACTGCAATATGTCATAGTATTTAACTCATGAGAACATCGTAAATAAAGAAACAGTTAGAGTATTAACTCTTCACATAAATGCAGCTACCACAGGAGGTAGATTCACTGACTCGACTAAACAAACCCTCAAGAATGCTTTCTAACCAACAGAAGGAATACGAGTTCTAGAAGAGAAGTAGTAATGACTAAACAACCATCAAAATGAAACACAAATCTCTGATCAACAGCCGGCCGCTGTGGCCGAGCGGTTCTAGGCTCTTCGGTCCCGAACCGCGCTGCTGCTACGGTCGCAAATTCGAATCCTGCCTCGGGCATGGATGTGTGTGATGTCCTTAGCTTAGTTAGGTTTAAGTAGTTCGAAGTCTAGGGGACTGTCTAAACATTCATGGTGGTGTCTGTTTGTACTATATCGTGTCTCCCAACCACTTTCGCGCAACGACGCTCTGAGCGTGTTTTTTAGGGAACTAGTTTGAACCTGGGACCTGTTGCTGGTAAGGAGACGCCAGACCACACATGACATGTAGAATTCAGAAGAGTTCAGTGAGACTAGCGATGATATAACCAAATACTAAATGATCTCAGCGTCAACTCCACTGCACTCCCTGTAAAAGAATCTTAATTCTAACTAAATATAGTGGAAAGGGTTCAAGGCTTTCCTATTTTTAGTTAGCTGGTAAAATAACGTCGAAAAAACAGTTATGTTTACCATTGGAAATTTATTCTAATCACAAAACATCGTTTATAAATTGCACTATTGATAAAAGGAAATGTTTTAATACAGGATGGTAAAAACCAACAGCGTTCAACAAAAATGTGAACGAATATTCCCTAAATGGGTTTCCAAGTTCTACAATCGATCGAAGGATGACCTATGCCATATCACATCTATAATCTAGGTTTAATTTAAGTTTCACAAAAGAGAATCTATCAAAATGGTCTACAGTGACCCTCAATTACCTTTAATAACTTATCTAACTTGTTGTAAATTACAGTGGCTGATGTGGCTTCTCAATAACTATATAAAAGAAAAATCATCGCGTTTCAGATCTGTTCTTCAAGTGGCAAATGTGAACACCATGAGTTTTAATTAACGATCACCATTAGTTTTACGGAAAAAAGGGGTGTAACAGATGAGACTTCTGCAGTTCTGAGTGAAGCCTTATGCGCTCAAAAATGCGGCATCGCGCGCGTTCATTACCTTGTCGGTGTCTAAGCAGCGTCAGGGCGGCAGCGGCCGGCGCAGCAGCCATCCAGCCCGCCGTCTCGGAACTAACTCTCCTCTAACTTCTCCTTACTACAATTTACCGAAGTTAGTTTAAAAAAAAAAAAAACTATCTGGCTATGTTTTCATCTGACCAATCAGGGTCTCAATGTTAACCTTAAGCTCGCCTACAAAAATTCTGTCTATCCAATGAGAAACGTTATACTTTTCGTGGCGGGGCAATGTTTTTAAAGTTTGCAACGTAACAGAGACGCTAAAAAGTCTCACGCTAAAACCTGCAGCTAGTGTGGTCTATACTGCTCTTCTGGAGGGCTCTAGCTTTTAACATGGGCTGGGGGTTGTCCTTGACATACCTGAGACGCGAAAAAGCCTCACGCTAAAACGTGCGGGTTGTATAGTTGTACAGGTAGGCTCGCGGCGTGGGTGCCCAGCCCCTCTCTTTTCTAGCTTAACACGGTTCTGCTCTCGGCTTCTGTCCTCGTTTCTCCCCTCGGAACTGCGTCTGCCTCACGGTGGGAAGGTACGACATGCATTTAGGCATTCTTGTGTTAGTCTGTGGTATTCCATTTGCTCACTCGTTACTCGTATTACTTTGGTTAATTTAATGTCACGATTTATTCGGATCTATGTGACATACTACTGGATTTGCTTATCATGTCAGGGTTTTCATGTAAGGTGTTGGATTTGCCTGACACCTTACAACTGATGACCTCATATGTTAAGTCCCATAGTGCTTACAGCCATTTGAACCAATTTTCAGATCAACATAAACTCACAGCGAAATTTCAAAAGAAATCATACCAACATTAAACATAAAGGTAAAATCACACTATTCTTTAAGTAAGTAATGGAGAAAATTCACCAAAGACTCCATATAGCTAATATTAGTCTTGAACAGCATTTTACAATGTTAAATCATAACCACTGTCATATCTTGGGCCTTTGTAAGTAAATTATTTGAGAACTGAAACGAAGAGTAAACGAAACTTACTTACTATATTTCAGCTGGAGTGTTAAGTCATTTAAAGCTTTTTAAATGTCATTATCGCACTCAGTGACTGTGAAATTATTTATTTGTGATTTATAAGATTTTAGTATAACAAACTGAGTAATTTGATCTGGAAAATACAGATGTTCAAGTCATTACATTTATTTCAAAATAGTCACAACAGGAAACTTCAGGGCGACAGTTATTGAACTATATGATAAACGTAAACTAGTTACAAATTACACCGTGTACACACTTTATTCAACATGTAAACGTCGCTACAGATATTCCGATTTAGGTTATGACATGTTTGGTATGCCTGCCATCATTGGCGATGATGTGGCGCAGATGAATACCGAAATTCTGCGTGACGCGCTGAAGTGTTGGTACATCGATGCTGCCGATGTCCTCCTGAATGGCTGTTGTCAGCTCAGCAATGGTTTTCGGGTTATTGCTCTTCACCTTGTCTTTACTATATCCCCACAAAAAGCAGTCGTATGTGTTCATATTCAGAGAGTATGGCGCCAATCGAGGACCATGCAAGTGACATCTGGGTACCACAGAGTCAGAATGCGGTCCCAAAGTGCTCCTCCAGGACATCAAACACTCTCCTGCTTCGATGGGGTCGAACTCCGTCTTGCATGAACCGCATCGTGTCGAAATCAGGGTCACTTTGGATAATGGGGATGAAACCATCTTACAAAGCCTTCACATACCGTTCGGTAGTCACCGTGCCATCAAGGAATATCGCACCGATTATTCTGTGACTGGACATTGCACACCACACAGTCACCTGTTGAGGGTGAAGAGATTTCTAGATCGCCAAAGGCAGACTCTAAGTCCCCTAAATGGGCTAAGTTTGCTTTTTAACGAACCCATCCAAATGAAAGTAGGCTTCGTGGCTAAGCCAAACCATACTAAATCCCGCGGCCAATTGTGCAGTTTGAACGTCCTAACGCAAACCGTTCAGAAGTTATGACGATTTTATTTTATATAGTTCAACAATTGTCACACTGTACATTACTTGTATGCATGACGTGGAAAATGATTATGGGTAGTTAATACTTTAGTTTTTCATAACAGGGATTTAAAAGACTGTGCCAAAAAATCAAAGCATTTCGTTCCTAATAATATTTCAAAGTGTAATGAACCGCTAATTTGCTGCGTGTCATAACTTCAGATTCGGAGTTTTCATGGACACTTTCACTTTTTTGTTCAAGGAAGTCATTTCACAATGCCAGCTGTGCATAATTTGTTAAAACAGAGACTCGGCCATGTGATAAAGTGCTGTACAAAATCTAAAAAGTAACAATGGCTGTCGCTTCTTTTCATATACTAAAAAGCGACGTTTGATCTGTGGTACTTGTCGCAAACTTGCGGTGATT
Organism: Schistocerca gregaria; assembly: GCF_023897955.1. Lineage (NCBI taxonomy): Eukaryota > Metazoa > Arthropoda > Insecta > Orthoptera > Acrididae > Schistocerca > Schistocerca gregaria. The sequence continues at coordinate 291,039,947 of NC_064921.1, read as the reverse complement.
TCTTCATTGGTTTAAGTAGAGCTAATTTCAGATTTTATTTTTTTTAATTTTTTTGGGTCTTCAATCTCCTGTGCCAACCTTTCCATCTCAGAGTATTATTTACACCAAATGTCTTAGATTGTTTGTTGTACGCACTCCAAGCTCTGCCTTCTGCTTCAGCGGTTTACCTCTACGGCCTTATCTAGTACCATGGAAATTTCATGATGTCTCAACTCATGTATCATCCTGTCCCGTCTTCTTGTCAGAGATTTCCGTGTATTTCTTTCTTCGCCGAATCTGTGAAGGTCTTCATCATTCCTTATCAGTCCACTTAATTTTCATCGTCCTATCAAACTACATCTCAAACTCTTCGATTCCCTTGTTTTCTAGTTTTCCTACAGTCTACGATTCGCTTCCATACATGCTGCGCTCCGGACATACGTTCTCAGATATTTTTTCCTTAAATTACGCCTTATATTTCGTACTCGTAGACTTCTTTTAACTAGGAACGCCCTCTTCGCTTGTGCTAGTCCGCTTCTTTTGTCCTTCTTGCTTCGTCCGTCATGCACTATTTTGCTTCCAAGGACGCAGAATTCCTTATCTTCGACTACTACGTTGTCGCCGATTTTGATGATAGCTTTATTACTGATTTCATTTCCGTTACTCCTCATTACTTTCTACTTATTTTATTTTACTTCAGTGCACATGCCGTGCTGATTATACTGTTCGATCGACTCATCATGTCCTGCGATTATTTCTCACTTTTACTGAACATACAGTGGTTATACAAAAATATGGAAACACCGCGAGAAATAAATGCTTGAACATAAATGCAGATGCTCGCAAGCCTTCAGGTTGCGACGTCATATTTGAGCACGAACGGCACTTTTCCAACATCTTCAGTAGTACGTGTAGTTGTGCTTGCCTCATATCCAAGGGAATCGAAGTATACGGCGTTTCGAGTGGCGCCGGATTTAAGATTTATATCTCATTTAGGGAAACCGGAAACACATCATTCAGTAAGCCTCAATGCGGACACAGTTGCAAAAGTCTCTACAGAACTGAATGTCGCACTCGTGAACCCTGTCATCACCAAAATAACACGAAGGGGGCGCCATAAGTTGGAAATCGCTGGGCACACTGAAATTCCAAAAACATTCATCAGTAATGCAAATGCCTTAACAGTAACACGTAGTGCCGGCCGGTGTGGTCGAGTGGCTCTAGGCGCTTCAGTCAGGAACCGCGCGACTGCTACGGTTGCAGGTTCGAATCATACCTTGGGCATGGATGTGTGTGATGTCCTTAGGTTAGTTAGGTTTAAGTAGTTCTAAGTTCTAGGGGACTGATGACCTCAGATGTTACGTCCCATACTTCTCAGAGCCATTTGAACCATTTTTGAGTAACACGTGGTGCCGAAAAGATTAAACCTACACCACGGAGCAGTGGAAGAAAGTTGTTTGGTCTAATGAGTCTTATTTCTCTTTTTTAACAACTTCTGGCCGAGCTTACGTACCAAGAGTGAAACATGGCGAGGGTTCATGATGATTTGGGCAGCCATGCCATAGTATTCCACATGTCCTATGGTTACTTTACAAGGTTGGATTGTTTGCAACAATTATGTAACCATTTTGGCTGATCAGGTCAATCCTGTGACAATGTTTCTTCCCCAATGGTGATGTTGTGCCCTAAGACAGGGTGCTGTTCTAGCAGCTCACGTCATCGAGAGCTGACTTTGCTAGCAAGAGGATAAATTGTTGCATCTCACTTGGTCACCACAGTTACCACATCTCAATATTACTGAACGTTTGTGACCTGCTCTGGACAGAGGGATGCATGATTGCTAACCACCTCCATCGTCGTTACCAGAACTTCCCACTGCTTTGCAGGAAGAATGTACAGAATTCCCTTGAAAACCACACAGACCCTGTGTTAATCCATTCCTAGACGACTGGAAGCTGATTTGAGTGCCAACGGTTTCCCTACACCGTATTAGGCATGATAATGTGTTATGTTTTTGGTAGTTCTATATTTTTTCCATCCTTGTAGAATGTCGAGATATAATCTTATCATTGATATCCTTTCACACTGAATTTTAATTATACACCTGAACCTTTCTATCGTTTCCGTTACTGCTTCTCCGGTTGTAACTAACTTTCTCGCCTCGTCTGTGCTCTAGTCTTGTGCGCTATTGTGGTACTCACGATCAGGTTTCCGGCAGCAGGGGGCGGGGGGAAGGGATTCTTTGTTCGGACTAAAGATAATGGACCGGTCTTTCCCTAATTCTGCTGAATGGGTAGTAGTTCGAGCTGACTAGGTTGATACATGTGTGAGTAATTTTCGCATGACTGTCGATGTTTACCAAGAGCGATTGAGGAAGCTGTATACGTCGTGTAAGTAGGCTGTTTAGGTTTTTTATGTTGGTAACGCCAAAAACCTAAGCAGCCTACTTACAGTAGGAGCAGTAAGTGACCAACGAAACTGGATACAATCCTTTTCACAGCGCGAATCCAGTAGCCGGATTGTGGTGTATAAGTGAGCGAGTCAGTCTTGGCTACGGTTACTAATTCCAATGCATTACGTTTGTTTCCGTGCAATATTTAAATGTGCCCCCCCCCCCCCCCCATGAACCAGGACCTTGCCATTGGTGGGGAGGCTTGCGTGCCTCAGCGCCACAGATAGCCGTACCGTAGGTGCAACCACAATGGAGGGGTATCTGTTGAGAGGCCAGTAAACGTGTGGTTCCTGAAGAGGGGCAGCAGCCTTTTCAGTAGTTGCAGGGCCAACAGTCTGGATGATTGACTGATCTGGCCTTGTAACAAAAACCAAAACAGCCTTGCTGTGCTGGTACTGCGAACGGCTGAAAGCAAGGGGAAACTACAGCTGTAATTTTTCCCGAGGGCATGCAGCTTTACTGTATGATTAAATGATGATGGCGTCCTCTTGGGTAAAATATTCCGGAGGTAAAATAGTCCCCCATTCGGATCTCCGGGCGGGGACTACTCAAGAGGATGTCGTTATCAGGAGAAAGAAAACTGGCGTTCTACGGGTCGGAGCGTGGAATGTCAGATCCCTTAATCGGGCAGGTAGGTTAGAAAATTTAAAAAGGGAAATGGATAGGTTAAAGTTAGATATAGTGGGAATTAGTGAAGTTCGGTGGCAGGAGGAACAAGACTTCTGGTCAGGTGACTACAGGGTTATAAACACAAAATCAAATAGGGGTAATGCAGGAGTAGGTTTAATAATGAACAGGAAAATAGGAATGTGGGTAAGCTACTACAAACAGCATAGTGAACGCATTATTGTGGCCAAGATATATACGTTGCCCACACCTACTACAGTAGTACAAGTTTATATGCCAACTAGTTCTGCAGATGTCGAAGAAATTGAAGAAATGTATGATCAAATAAAAGAAATTATTCAGATAGTGAAGGGTGACGAAAATTTAATAGTCATGGGTGACTGGAATTCGGTAGTAGGAAAAGGAAGAGCAGGAAACGTAGTAGGTGAATATGGACTGGGGCAAAGAAATGAAAGAGGAAGCCGCCTGGTAGAATTTGGCACAGAGCACAACTTAATCATAGGTAACACTTGCTTCAAGAATCATAAAAGAAGGCTGTATACATGGAAGAAGCCTGGAGATACTGACAGGTTTCAGATAGATTATATAATGGTACCTCAGAGATTTAGGAACCAGGTTTTAAATTGTAAGACATTTCCAGGGGCAGATGTGGACTCTGACCACAATCTGTTGGTTATGATCTGTAGATTAAAACTGAAGAAACTGCAAAAAGGTGGGAATTTAAGGAGATGGGACCTGGATAAACTAAAAGAACCAGAGGTGTTACGGAGTTTCAAGGAGAGCATAAGGGAGCAATTGACAGGAATGGGGGAAAGAAATACAATAGAAGAAGAATGGGTAGCTTTGGGGGATGAAGTAGTGAAGGCAGCAGAGGATCAAGTAGGTAAAAAGACGAGGGCTGGTATAAATCCTTGGGTAACAGAAGAAATATTGAATTTAATTGATGAAAGGACAAAATATAAAAATGCAGTAAATGAAGCAGGCAAAAAGGAATACAAACGTCTCAAAAATGACATCGACAGGAAGTGCAAAATGGCTAAGCAGGGATGGCTAGAGGACAAATGTAGGATGTAGAGGCTTATCTCACTAGGGGTAAGGTAGATACTGCCTACAGGAAAGTTAAAGAGACCTTTGGAGAAAAGAGGACCACTTGTATGAATAATAAGAGCTCAGATGGAAACCCAGTTCTAACCAAAGAAGGGAAAGCAGAAAGGTGGAAGGAGTATATAGAGGGTCTATACAAGGACGATGTACTTGAGGACAATATTATGGAAATGGAAGAGGATGTAGATGAAGATGAAATTGGAGATACGATACTGCGTGAAGAGTTTGACAGACCACTGAAAGACCTGAGTCGAAACAAGGCCCCCGGAGTAGACAACATTCCATTGGAACTACTGACGGCCTTGGGAGAGACAGTCCTGACAAAACTCTACCATCTGGTGAGCAAGATGTATGAGACAGGTGATAAACCCTCAGACTTCAAGAAGAATATAATAATTCCAATCCCAAAGAAAGCAGGTGTTGACAGATGTGAAAATTACCGAACTATCAGTTTAATAAGTCACAGCTGCAAAATACTAACGCGAGTTCTTTACAGACGAATGGAAAAACTAGTAGAAGCCGACCTCGGAGAAGATCAGTTTGGATTCCGTAGAAATGTTGGAACACGTGAGGCAGTACTGACCCTACGACTTACCTTAGAAGCTGGATTAAGGAAGGGCAAACCTACGTTTCTAGCATTTGTAGACTTAGAGAAAGCTTTTGACAATGTTGACTGGAATTCTCTCTTTCAAATTCTGAAGGTGGCAGGGGTAAAATACAGGGAGCGAAAGGCTATTTACAATTTGTACAGAAACCAGATGGCAGTTATAAGAGTCGAGGGACATGAAAGGGAAGCAGTGGTTGGGAAGGGAGTGAGACAGGGCTGTAGTCTCTCCCCGATGTTATTCAATCTGTATATTGAGCAAGCAGTGAAGGAAACAAAAGAAAAATTCGGAGTAGGTATTAAAGTCCATGGAGAAGAAATAAAAACTTTGAGGTTCGCCGATGACATCGTAATTCTGTCAGAGACAGCAAAGGACTTGGAAGAACAGTTGAACGGAATGGATAGTGTCTTGGAAGGAGGATATAAGATGACCATCAACAAAAGCAAAACGAGGATAATGGAATGTAGTCGAATTAAGTCGGGTGATGCTGAGGGAATTAGATTAGGAAATGACACACTTAAAGTAGTAAAGGAGTTTTGCTATTTGGGGAGCAAAATAACTGATGATGGTCGAAGTAGAGAGGATATAAAATGTAGACAGGCAATGGCAAGGAAAGCGTTTCTGAAGAAGAGAAATTTGTTAACACCGGAGTATAGATTTAAGTGTCAGGAAGACATTTCTGAAAGTATTTGTATGGAGTATAGCCATGTATGGAAGTGAAACATGGACAATAAATAGTTTGAGCAAGAAGAGAATAGAAGATTTCGAAATATGGTGCTACAGAAGAATGCTTAAGATTTGATGGGTAGATCACATAACTAATGAGGAGGTATTGAATAGAATTGGGGAGAAGAGGAGTTTGTGGCACAACTTGACCAGATGAAGGGATCGGTTGGTAGGATATGTTCTGAGGCATCAAGGGATCACCAATTTAGAATTGGAGGGCAGCGTGGAGGGTAAAAATCGTAGAGGGAGACCAAGAGATGACTACACTAAGCAGATTCAGAAGGATGTAGGTTGCAGTAGGTACTGGGAGATGAAGAATCTTGCACAGGATAGAGTATCATGGAGAGCTGCATCAAACCAGTCTCAGGACTGAAGACCACAACAACAACAACATTTAAATGTGATTTTTGAGTACTCTTTCGTCTTACGTTGAACCGTGTTTCCGTTGTTAAGAACCAGTTGAAGGCGATGCAGTAGCTGTAAGGGATTTATATATTCTAGTCCATTAGTCCTCGGAAGCTTTCTTAAAGTGGTTGGACCGGAATAGGGCTTTAATTGCTGATGTTGGAGTACGGAGTAGTTTAACCCTTTCTCCCAGATCAAAACGAGGCCAATAACCCTTATTTATACTTGTTTTACAGACGTAGCAGTGCACAGGATTAGTCTGGTTCTGCAAATAAACGTTTTGCATAAAATCTGCGGAGCAGTACACGCGTAATTTGTATTACGCGTCACACATCGCCAAGAATGCTTTGGGTCCGGCCGCGGATACGATGGGAATTTTGGGTAGGACACTTACGTGAAAACTTTACGTCTGTTCTGCGCTTCTGCCAGATGACTCGATAGACATTATATTCTGTGGTTATAATCCGCTAGACATACAGCACTGTGTTGCTGTACGCAATTGAGCTGCGACTCACTGAGATGCTCAGGGGTGCCTCACATAGAAGGCATTTTAGCGTGCCCCTGAGAGCTACACCAAGAATCGCTCCTCGACTTTTGGTCAGGTCAGTATGCACCTTTTTTGGGATCAGATTTATTTATTTATGATAATACACAATCAAATCACCAAAAGTCACCAACACGGCAGCTCTGTTGGCGCCATTAGCCCCCTTCCTCCCCTGACTAAAGTATTCACGGTATACCCCTTACACACTGGCACGTGAAGCTGTAGAGTCTACATGTCGTAGGGGATGAAGTGTACCTCGTTCTGTCTATGAACACAAGTGCCAGTGCAAGCGTCTTCCCGGACTAACGATCTACCGTCACAGCGACGGCCAGTTCAAATCCTACATCCGAGTCAGCCGACTCCCCGAACAATTCCGTTTAGATTGGACACTAAAACAGTTTTCCTCCAACACAGCAGCTATCGTTAGCTCAGTTGCTCATGAGCGTATATAGCGGCCAAGTAAAGTGCGTACCTCGCAATGAAACACACGAACTGATTCAAGAACTCGAGAAAAAAATATCCTAAGAAAATCCAATGCGATGGTCTTGTTGCCTTGTCTCACTGTAGGTATAGGTGCTCTAGGCGAATACACTGGATCGTACTGTAAGGCCGGCCCGTACTGTAAGGCCGGCCGGAGTGGCCGAGCGGTTCTAGGTGCTACAGTCTGGATCCCCACGACCGCTACGGCGCAGGTTCGAATCCTGCCTCGGGCATGGATGTGTGTGATGTCCTTAGGTTAGTTAGGTTTAAGTAGTTCTATGTTCTAGGGGACTGATGACGTCAGAAGTTAAGTCCCATAGTGCTCAGAGCCATTTGAACCGTACTGTAAGTTCCCGGATCGCTCGGTGCTGTTAGATGGAACTGAAGATTTTAGGAAGTGGGCAATGAAGGAAGTGAGGATAGCCCTTCGTGTCACTCCTGCAGGGACTCCAAAGGAGAGATACAATTAGAAATGGTTCAAATGACTCTAAGCACTATGGGACTTAAGGTATGAGGTCATCAGTCCCCTTGACTTAGAACTACTTAAACCTAACTAACCTAAGGACATCACACACATCCATGCCCGAGGCAGGAATCGAACCTGCGACCGTAGGAGTAGGGCGGTCGCTAATTATAGCTCGCGAAAAGGTGTTCAAGTGATTGTTGTTCGCACGCTTTGCATGTGATTGGTATGGGAATAAACCTTATTATGGTGTCGTCCATTACGGAAGTTGGTACCGCTCGACAGCAATACAAGTGAAGAAAATCGCTGCCAGACGCATCAACGAATTGGAGACGTCGGCATAGACACGCCACCATGTGTTTCCTTACGCCGTTGTAGCAGAAGACTTATATGTGTCCGAGCAGAGTGCGGCTCAGCCCGTTCTGTATACTGATGATGTTGTTTGATTTGTAGGACGCTCAACTGCGCGGTTATCAACACCCGAACAAGTTCCCAACCTTTGCTCAGTCCAATCTTACCACATTCATGGATGATGATGAAATGATGAGAGCAACACAAACACCCAGTCATCTCGAGGCCCGGTCGCTATGTAATCAGCGAGCACTTATTATCATCGCTTAAGATGACTGTATCGTTTTAGTGCAGATCCGGCTGCACGCTAATAGAATAGATATTTGGAACTTTACACCAGGTTACAGACACTTGTACTCTGATGTGAAACTATCATTCTGTTATGAACGAAGTGCAAAATATTATCCCGTCTGCACTTGACTGCCACGCGACGTGCATTACAAGATCTGAAGCCTTCTGCCGAGAGGGAAGCGTTATGTTTTGAAGATAGCAGGCACCTTGTTTCTAATCCAGCTGTAGGGATTTTCCGGGGTAGTATCAGGTAACGACGTAAAAAATCCGGATACCTTGATTGGTGCTGGAAGACTTCAAAAACGCACCACTCACGGATTTGGCCTTTATTTTTGTTGCGACTGAGCGACTGCTGCCTACAAGGTAGAGCGAGGAGTAATCCATGTTCGTGGGACGTGTGAAACAGCATGTCACCAATTCCTCCAGTCATTATTGGCAGTAGATGAATTATGATGATGCCGCAGCTTCAGTATTCAAGCAGTTCCTTTTTTGACTTCACGAGGACTGGGCGGACACCCTACCGCAGAAAAGAAAGGAACGGTCGTTCCGCACCGAAGGCAGCCACGCTATTTTTAAAAAGGAATCTTACCTTCCTGGAGCCCAAAGGGAAGTGTGGGGGGCCAGGAACCAAGAAAAGTTTAGGAACCGTTGAGTAGAGGTACAAATAACTTAACCATTCTACTACAGAGGCTGTCAGTACACTAACAACAATAAAAATAATAGCTTAAAATGTCGAGTATTGCAAAATTTCTCCGACATCAGCCAATGTTTGAAATCCGAGGTAAACATTTTTAAATTTTATGAAATTTGGTGACCATCTCCTTACAGTGTTTTAATCACCTGTACCGGTCTCTATCATACATCCAGCAGTCTTTTAAGAGGTCTACCTAGTTCTCGCTTTCCAGCCGGCCAATAATTCGTTATCTTTCTTGGCGATAAGTTTTCTATTATTCTTGCGACATGATCCTTCCATTTCATTCTGTTCTCTTCTATCTTGTCATTAATTAAAAATATTTCTGAAGCTTATCTTATTGTCCTAGTCCATATTTTATCCATTCTATTATCTCATGAAATTCATCTCTACTGCCTGTATACGTAAGTTTTTCTTGGCTGCTGTCTGTATTTCGAAGCCATATGGAGTAGTACGTACAGCCATAATTTTATAGAATTTCATATGTTTCTTTTCTTGTTTTTCTTCCCAAAGTTCTCCTAATTGTTCCACATAAAGCTTAACACTTATTAACCTTCTTGTCAATGCCTTCGTCACAGTTTAAACTAGGATTACATACTAGGTAACTGAACTGGGATGCATGTTCTAAAATTTTGTCATCTATTATTATTTTCGATCTGACTGGATTCTTTACTTTCAAAGCCATTATCTTTGTCTTATTTGCAGTTACAGTTGAAATGTAGTATATTGCATTATGGATCATTTTATATACTGCTCTTTGTAAATTATCTTCTGTTTCCTGTATAATTATCTGGTTATAAGCATATCACAGAGTAACGGTACACTAAATCGTCTTGTAATTTATAAATGTATCCCCTCTTTCCACTTCATAGCTAGGTCATCAGTACACAAATTGAATAAACAGGGTGATAGACTGCACCCTTGTCGAGTACCTTGATTTATTAAAATTTCATCTGACATTTTCGACCCTGAACTCATAACTATTTTTGCATTTACATATAGACTATTGTGTTAATAATGTGTTTATGGGGACCTTTTATTTCTAGTATTTTCCAGAAGAGGGGTCTTTACCTTATCAAAGGCTTCCTCAGAATCAATTAATGACAAATGCGCTTCTAAGCCAAATTACTGACGTTTTTCAATAATTTATGTTATTGTAACTATATTATCATTACATGAACATCCTTTCCTGAAACCTGATTGTTCTCCTGAGATTACTGTATCAGCGGTAGTTTCTAAACTTTGATTAAGAAATTTCTCAGAAGTTTTATATCCAGCATATAGTAAACTTATTTCTCTATAATTTCCTGTATCACTTTCTATTGCCTTTCTTAAATAATGAAATTACTTTAGCTATGTTCCATTCTTCAAGTACAGAACAATTCTTCCAACACATACTTAAAAAAATAGAGGAAAAAAATCGTAATACGGTTCCTTCGTATTTGATTAATTCAGCCTTAATGCCACCTACAATATAAGCTCTTCTGTTTTTTGTTACATTGAATTTAGAGTTTAACAGGTCAGCTGAAACATGTGTTGGGCGTTTCGCTTTTTGACGAGAACGCTGACGCCGGCGTTGCGCTGGAACCTCTGCTGTAGGGAGGCAGCTCATGGCGTTGTGGCCCATTGCTCGTACAGTACAGGAGGGGTAGTCTGCGGTAGCAGTGACATCGACGTCAGGGGATTCTGTCGACAACTGAAATTGCCCAGAGACGGCCTATCTTAGCAAAATAATATACCAGTATATGCGAGTCAGAATACGATCGATTTCATAGTCCAAATGTACAGAGTTCAGACGACAACTGGTGAAACTCAAATTAGTTTGTTCTCTTCGGTTGAACTGGCTGACGTTCTCACACAAAAAATTCCGATTGTGAGACACTGACACGAGTTTCTGTATCTAGAACCTTTCAGAAATTGTTGTGGGACTTGGCTATTCGGTTCATGACGTCAAATCAAACATCTTTCTGCCATTTAATTTCCAATCTTATTTTATTTGGCGACCAGCTTCGGCGATTTCCTACGAAATCGTCAGGTCCCTATGCACAGACAACAATGGTAACATTATGAAATAGATAACCAAAAAGGGAGATGGTCTCGCAAATTTTGGAAGTTTGTGGTAAGGTCTTATGGGACAAAACTACTTAGGTCTTAGGTCCATAAGCCTACATCCTACTTAATTTCACTTAAACCAACGCTATGGACAACACTCACACGCATGCCCAAGGGAGGACTCGAACCTCTGACAGCGGGAGCCGCACGGACTGTGACAAGGTACCTCAGGCCACACAGCTACCCCGTGCGGCGTGGTGCAAATAATATATACAGTCATAATATGTAATACCGTAACAATACCAAGCAGTACAGGGAGTTACATAAAGTTACAGATAAATTACGGAATAAAATCAGAGAACAGTTGTACACTGTATTAACACAAGCTAGCAAAATTGTCGTACGTCTGACCTTTGTATCTGAATAGTGAGTGTACTAATGTGTGCAAACTTAGCTTACCACTAAGCGCGCAAATGGACAAAACATATGAACTGTTTTCTCAAGTCTAGGGTGTCAAACAGACATTCTAAATAAATACGACGCAGGCCCTGTAAGGCAGCTAATATCAGGTGTGGGTCGTAAAAAAAAAATCATTGGAAATGCTGCTGTCACGTACCTAGAATGCATGAATTAATAAAAGTGAAAATTTGGGGTCTATTCTAGAAAGACAACACAGCTATTCCCTTTTTTATTCTACGTATAATTTATCAACCACTGCTTTCAGGGGTCGAGTGATAAACAACAATCTTGTTCAATTACTTTTGGCACTAAATAACAAAATATTTAATTCTTGGGCATACTGAAATGACGATTATTAAAATCGTTATATTTACACATGAGAATTTTTTATCACATGAAAGAATAATTTTTAAAAATCCTCATCAGTTCATTTAAATCTACGTTGTTGTAGCTGCTCAATGCACTGAGTTGGTGGAGAATAAATTTACTTTTTGAACCAATGAAGCAATGTGATGGTAGGTTAGTATCCTATCTTTTGATATTCAATGGTCAAAGCGTACGCTAGTTGGAGTGAGCAAAATGTAGACCCAACATTTACTGTGGCCCAATGCGCGATGGTACTTTACCAAGCAGCTTCTGCAAAAGTGGTGTCTCCGTTCTGGATCTGAAATGCTAATTCCCTACTCTGGCCTTGACTGAATTCAATCAGTCGCAACTTTCCTGCGTTCCGTAGAACGTTAATCTTTCCTTAGTCGAAATAATGGATATTGCAGACTCGCTATGGGTTGGAGCGAAGTGCACTATTTCTTTGGCTGGAAAAATTCCCACAGGAATAATTAACTACCACATTGCTATTTGTCGCCACGATACGTGAAGTGTATCGTCCTCACTTCCCAGAAAGCAAAGTTCTCAACACCCTCGCTTATTTCCACACACTTGTGCGGTCCGTTGAGAGACGAGAGAGAGATGAAGCCTTAATTTTAGGTAGGCAGTAATAACGAGTTTGTCGTGTCCTGAGGATGAAAAATACCTTAACAGCTAGGAATCGATGGACAGTAATTGCTGCTTTAATGGAAGCCACAAGCAGGCAAAATCCTTATCAGATATTTTAGGCGTAAAGTATATCATCGAAGAATAATTCAAGTGAGAGGGGTGGTGTATGTTATGCTTAAAGTTACTGCTTTGAATATTTTTTGAGTGTTAGATAGGAGTTAGCTGTCGACACATTGTTATTGGTATCGATTAAAGGCGGTGTTTACCTGTAGGGTGGTGATTCTGTTATATTAGCCGCCTTGCAAATGTGTATGCGTTTCCACCTTTTAAGACTTCAAGTGTTGAGGCCTCAAAATTCTAAAAATTTCCGTTTACTTTTCAGACGTTTGCTGAATGACAATCATTGAAGGTTACTTTATATATATCTTTTTCTGATGTTTTGCATAAAGTTTGCAGCCTTGCTTTTCAGTGTCACCACGTATCATGTTGAATATGTAACAGAACTTTTCTCTCTTCATCTCATGTTGAAATTCTGATGGTATTAATTTTGTAACATGATATACGGAAACATTATCACGGTACAAGTGTATATGTGTGGATGGGTGTGTGGCCACTTCTCACTGGACAATTATGTATTTTTGTTTTTATAATTATATTTTTTATGATTTTGGATGGGGTGGCTCTAAATATTGTGAAGTAGCATGAGACTTTTAATTAACTTACACCGCGGTAACACTCGTACGGAATCAGCTGCCCCGAAGTACGTACGATGTAATATTTCTTAAACACAACGCTTGACTCACCGCCTTCTAATAAATAGTTTGCGTGAGTGTTGCTATTTAGAAAAGAAAATATGTGCAGTCTTACACAAACTGTAATTATTAATATGGGTCTCAGTGGCTACTGGTTATTTATGTACCAAATGTCTCAAAGATTAACTGAGATATTGCGGAGCTTTTTGAATATACTGATTTTCAATATTTCTTGTTCATTATTTGTAAGGCAAAACTAGAGAGAATCTCATCTGCCGTTAGGCGGCCAAATGAAACATACTGAACTCATTCAGTGCTGTGGATTTTAGTAAATGAAATTTATCACTACTGTCTTTAACTTTGAAATTAATGAAATGAAAAGATCAGAATTGAGAAGTCTGTCGCATTTACACTTAATATTATTATATAAAATTTTAATTAAATAATACAGTCAGCGTAATGGCCGACTAAATCCTGCTAGGGGAGATGAGCTCCTTGCACTACGGAGTTCTGTAAAAATTCTGATAATTATAATTAATGGCTGCGATTATGAGAGGTGACAACTAAGTCAATAATACACACTTTCTAATAACAATTATAAGTATATTTTACTAAATTACAACCAAACGTACATGAAATATTATCCAGCGCTACAATGGCGGCCCACCTCTAGACGAAACAAAACAGGAGAGCTCTCAATAAAGCATTAGTCCCTGGTCATGTTGATTTTCGTTACACAGATGAAAAGAATGTTCTTTTATTTTTATATCACATCTCTGTTTGTGATTTTTAGTGGCATTATTTAACTTCTTTTTAATCTCTCTTATACATCGCGCACACATACGCAGTCTTGAAATAATTTATAATTCACACGTGACACAAACAAATTTTTTTTTCCTGATACTAAATGTCCACAACATGTGTACCGTTCTGTATCTGACAATAATGGAAATCTTATTGCAAACATATAGGAACAGAAAAATCAATCACTTCTACGAATCAAAAAAATCATGACTCAACTATCTGACTGCGAGTTTTAAAATAGTTCTCTAAGTCTCCTAACAACTGTTCTGCAATGCTCCTGTATGAAACAGACAACTTGTCTATACTCGGACGCACGCTGCGTCCGACCGCTTCCGGTCACTTCCCACTTATGTCAACAACTGTTTTTGCCACGTCCTTTTCGAGACGGATATCACTCAGTTGCACACATAGATCGAAACCTTTTAAAGTAACGGTAGTGCACCTACAGAGCAATTTAGATACATCTGCTCTACTTCAATACTGCAGCTGATTATTGTACTCTGAGCAGGATGAAGAGGTTGGTACTTTCTTTCTGACGAAGCGCCAATGCTTGATGTGTTGACGGAAATGTGATGTGGAATTAGTGCAACACCAGCTGCAGGAGGTCTTCTTCCAACATACCGAAACTTCTGATAACTACTTCAAAATTATAGCTGAGTCAGGGAGTCTCGAGTGATTATTGAGCTCCTTGCAGGTCTCGATGACGATGTAGAGTGGTTGCCATGACAGGAGATACGTAAAACCCGGTGGCTGGCTACCGTGGAATAATAAATACAGTGAGAAATAACAAATTTATTGATGAGAATTCGTACAGCAGTCGAAGGTGAGCCCAGCACCCAGCAGTGTGAGCTGGCCCTTGACGTTGATGCTCACCTAGCTCGGCAAGCGGCAGAGAAGGTGACCAGTGCACAGTCGCCACACCGTTCAGACACGCCACGGTGTAGAAGCCAGCTCCTTGGCGGGCGCGGAAAGCTGCCCCAGGTAGGACAGGCGACAAGCACGCCGTGGCAAGTAAGCCGGTCACACGGTTCGGCGCAAATACGTGACCAGCTGAGAGTCTGCAGTGCGCCTGGGCAACATCGACTCAAAGGAAGGCCTCGGCGCTTGTTGGTGACGTCACGTCAGCTAGGCACGGCGAACGCCAGGTCTGTTGCAGGCAGAAACGCCTGGGCGTTCTTATCAATATAAATCTCTTATTTTTGGACAAAATGTTTGGTATTGTTTTGGATTCTGCAGTTTTATTTAGATGAAAAATTTTCTTACTATCGTAAAGCTACAAATGAATATCATAGTTCTGTATTACTGAATTGTGTCGAAACAAACGTAGATCAATATGAGAAGATGCTTTGCTCCACTGCGAGCTTCGGAGATTTTACATTCAAGTAACTATATTTACTTGATCCATTTTGTTATCGAAACTTACCCCAACCCCCTTACAATTAACTCGTTTCTTTTACTTATCTATTTATTTTCGTTTGACATCGTCACTGGAAATGTGAACTAATTTACATGTGTAAATGTTACCAGTCATTAAATTACAGTCGTCTTCAACGAAAGGAATTCTAAACAGGAAACAGAATAGCTTCATACATTGAAATTACTGCTGAGCTTAAACTTTTTTAAACATGCACATTAGAAAAGATAAATATTCCCCTCTTGCAACTGAAAGGAGAAACTTTATAAGATACAACAATTTTATTTGATAAAACAATTATCTCTCTTTTGCCTCTTTTTCTGTCCCCCACACCCTCTTCCAACGAGTACAATCGTAAGAAATTTCATTAACATTCAGTGCTCCTCACCCCATAGTCAACCAAGATACCTAAAGAAGAGCACCAATATGTTCACAGTTTCTTGTAAAAGCAACCCAGTACAAACGTAACTTCCTCAGATTTACAAATAAGGTAAAGAAGCACGAATTCTGCTGCTGCTGGACCATGAAGTTGTTTTTGTATATCAATCCTTATAACAGGTGGAAATTTATGTTCAGGAGTACACTATTTGTTAAGAAGTGTAGTGAATTGCACAATTAATTGATTGCAGAAATCTCTCAGAATAATGTTTGCTGGTCAACTACCGCCAATAGTTTCCCATTTTCCTATGTCAGGGATTGAGACACCACCATTATGAGTGTGCCTGCAACAGACCTGGCGTTCACCGTGCCTAGCTGACGTGACGTCACGAACAAGCGCTGAGGCCTTCCTTTGAGTCGGTGTTGGCCTGGGACACCCGATAATAGGCTGCAACGTCATTGACCTGCTGCGTGGTAGCGGAGTTCGTATACGCCGGACAGGTAGCAGCTCAGTGTCAAGTCACGTGCGAGTGGCACCAGAACAAGGGGTGCGAACCATGGACCCAGGGTAGGCACTCTGATTTGGATTTGAACTGAGGAGAGAGGCGTTCCAGATTGTCTATGCAGCTGTGAAAAGCCTCTTTGCCAGTGTCTCACAATTGTTACCTTGTCTACCTACTGAGCAAGAGACCCAGGTTCGAATGCTGATCTTGGTACAAATTTTCATTTCTCCCTTCAGTCTGCATATATATACACTCCTGGAAATTGAAATAAGAACACCGTGAATTCATTGTCCCAGGAAGGGGAAACTTTATTGACACATTCCTGGGCTCAGATACATCACATGATCACACTGACAGAACCACAGGCACATAGACACAGGCAACAGAGCATGCACAATGTCGGCACTAGTACAGTGTATATACACCTTTCGCAGCAATGCAGGCTGCTATTCTCCCATGGAGACGATCGTAGAGATGCTGGATGTAGTCCTGTGGAACGGCTTGCCATGCCATTTCCACCTGGCGCCTCAGATGGACCAGCGTTCGTGCTGGACGTGCAGACCGCGTGAGACGACGCTTCATCCAGTCCCCAAACATGCTCAATGGGGGACAGATCCGGAGATCTTGCTGGTCAGGGTAGTTGACTTACACCTTCTAGAGCACGTTGGGTGGCACGGGATACATGCGGACGTGCATTGTCCTGTTGGAACAGCAAGTTCCCTTGCCGGTCTAGGAATGGTAGAACGATGGGTTCGATGACGGTTTGGATGTACCGTGCACTATTCAGTGTCCCCTCGACGATCACCAGAGGTGTACGGCCAGTGTAGGAGATCGCTCCCCACGCCATGATGCCGGGTGTTGGCCCTGTGTGCCTCGGTCGTATGCAGTCCTGATTGTGGCGCTCACCTGCACGGCGCCAAACACGCATACGACCATCATTGGCACCAAGGCAGAAGCGACTCTCATCACTGAAGACGACACATCTCCATTCGTCCCTCCATTCACGCCTGTCGCGGCACCACTGGAGGCGGGCTGCACGATGTTGGGGCGTGAGCGGAAGAGGCCTAACGGTGTGCGGGACCGTAGCCCAGCTTCATGGAGATGGTTGCGAATGGTCCTCGCCGATACCCCAGGAGCAACAGTGTCCCTAATTTGCTGGTAAGTGGCGGTGCGGTCCCCTACGGCACTGCGTAGGATCCTACGGTCTTGGCGTGCATCCGTGCGTCGCTGCGGTCCGGTCCCAGGTCAACGGGCACGTGCACCTTCCGCTGACCACTGGCGACAACATCGATGTTCTGTGGAGACCTCACGCCCCACGTGTTGAGCAATTCGGCGGTACGTCCACCCGGCCTCCCGCATGCCTACTATACGCCCTCGCTCAAAGTCCGTCAACTGCACATACGGTTGACGTCCACGCTGTCGTGGCATGCTACCAGTGTTAAAGACTGCGATGGAGCTCCGTATGCCACGGCAAACTGGCTGACACTGACGACGGCGGTGCACAAATGTTGCGCAGCTAGCGCCATTCGACGGCCAACACCGCGGTTCCTGGTGTGTCCGCTGTGCCGTGCGTGTGATCATTGCTTGTACAGCCCTCTCGCAGTGTCCGGAGCAAGTATGGTGGGTCTGACACACCGGTGTCAATGTGTTCTTTTTTCCATTTCCAGGAGTGTAAATCATAGATGTTCGAGACTTGCAAAAGTTTCATGAACCGCATAGAGTTTCTTTGACTCTGAAGTCAACAAGCAGATGTTGAAGTCAGCTGGCAGATGGTCCTCATCTAGAAGGCATCAGCTGAGCTACCACCAGCATCAGGGGTCGGTGAAGCCCCTAGGCCACAGCTCATGAAGGCGGTAGTAGTTAGGCGGGATGGCCCACATCAGGTCGATGAATGGCCTGGAGTTCTTGTCAGAACTGGCCGTGGGCGGCAATAGACATGGCAACAACTTGGGAGGCCAGTATTTATGCCAGCTCTTGTGACAGGATATAATTTTTTAGCGTGTAGACCACGGAAGTGGTTAGTGCCAGGATCGGATGTGGTGTAATCCAGGTCAGCACTGCGACGGTCTACCCCTTGTGTATCGATAATTCGATTGCAGGATTCGGGGCTAGTTACGTGGCAACCAAACTCTCTTTAGCGCCTGGGAGGAGACTCGTCCTGTCATCTTGACACGTTTCAACTTCTGGTTGAGAAATGCAGTGGCCGGTTTCTGCGCACTAGACAACAGGTTACAGTCGCCAGTTGCGAAGACAGTGGCGCAATAAAGTGGTTCGTTAGAAAAAAGAGAATTTTTGGGATCAACCCTTCCATGCACAGACTGTAATAGCCAGTGGCATTCACCATGTGTATCTGGTAATTTATATCTCATAACAGAATTTCCTCCTGAAACAACCAGAAGAGAGTGTGAGTGTTGAACATGAAGAACCCTGTGCATGACATCTACCGCGAATCCGAACTAATTTATACTTGACAGAATTCTGAAAGAAGCTTGGAAGGAATGATGCACACTTCTCTCATTTTCTCACCGGAAATGTATTCTGAATGTCGCTGACGTCGACAGAGTACACAGAATGCAATCACAGAGGAACAGAATAAGAACTGAGCCCAGGAAGTCTGTGGATATGCTGCACAAGTGGGAAAATGTTAAGCTCGCCGTAGTACGATTGTGCTCCTCTTTTTTCCTTCATTAAACAACCATATACATTCATAGACACAAACACTAAATAATGAAGTGCTGGAACTCTTTCAGTTCGAATTGTATCCTACAATAGACTGAAGAACACATTTAAATATAGTGCCATTTGTAAGCTAACAAAATAGAACAAAAATAGTAAACTGACAATAGCCTCTTCAGTCCAGACAGAGACATAGAACCAAAACGCAAACATATATATAATTGACCGTCCAAACTCAAAGTCATTTGGAGCATACAAACGTATAACAAGACATGCACAGGAAACATAAATTAATGAAAACGTCATAATGAAGTGAATAACACCATTGAGAAGTTGGGAGCAGTCCTAGGAACAGGTGTATCCCCTTATTAGTTGTGTATTTTGTTCGCTACATAGTCTTGCATGTGATTTGTGTCCTTACCGGCATCGAGAATTACCCTACGCTTTGTTTTTCAAAAATTATGTCTAACATCTTCCTAAAATTTGTGTAACGTTTCGTCTTCCAACCTGCCGTTCTCATATAAGCCTCACAACTAATGAGATTATATTCACTATTGTGGATGATGATGTATGTCACAAACTGTCCTAACATCCACATCACGGTGTTGTTCTTGGTGTCGGGAAAATGTTTCGCGTCTGGCCAGAGCAGGATGTAGGTGCAGTGGCTGGCTGGGCTGCTGCTGGTAATCAGGCCCAGCCTCTGCTGCACCCATTTCCAGTTAATGAGATGACCGCTACAAGTGAAGCGATGGCGTAAGGTGTCGACCAGACCACAGCGGACGCATTTATCACTGTCACATAAGCCGATTCTATGCAACCTTTCATTAGTGGGTATAACATCGTTTACCACTTTATACCATGTGGACGCCACTTCAGCAGTGTGGACGGTTAAACTTATGTTGTCCCAAACTGCCTTCCAATGAACACTCGGGTATTTAAATTCAATGGGATTCCGGACTATTGGAGATGTCCATCTTTTTAATAACAGGTGCGTCGTCCGTAAATCTTGCGTGAAATAATGTCCATCAATATACACTCCTGGAAATGGAAAAAAGAACACATTGACACCGGTGTGTCAGACCCACCATACTTGCTCTGGACACTGCGAGCGGGCTGTACAAGCAATGATCACACGCACGGCACAGCGGACACACCAGGAACCGCGGTGTTGGCCGTCGAATGGCGCTAGCTGCGCAGCATTTGTGCACCGCCGCTTTCAGTGTCAGCCAGTTTGCCGTGACATACGGAGCTCCATCGCAGTCTTTAACACTGGTAGCATGCCGCGACAGCGTGGACGTGAACCGTATGTGCAGTTGACGGACTTTGAGCGAGGGCGTATAGTGGGCATGCAGGAGGCCGGGTGGACGTACCGCCGAATTTCTCAACACGTGGGGCGTGAGGTCTCCACAGTACACCGATGTTGTCGCCAGTGGTCAGCGCATGGTGTACGTGCCCGTCGACCTGGGAACGGACCGCAGCGACGCACGGATGCACGCAAAGACCGTAGGATCCTACGCAGTGCCGTAGGGGACCGCACCACCACTTCCCAGCAAATTAGGGACACTGTTGCTCCTGGGGTATCGGCGAGGACCATTCGCAACCGTCTCCATGAAGCTGGGCTACGGTCCCGCACACCGTTAGGCCGTCTTCCGCTCACGCCCCAACATCGTGCAGCCCGCCTCCAGTGGTGTCGCGACAGGCGTGAATGGAGGGACGAATGGAGACGTGTCGTCTTCAGCGATGAGAGTCGCTTGTGCCTTGGTGCCAATGATGGTCGTATGCGTGTTTGGCGCCGTGCAGGTGAGCGCCACAATCTGGACTGCATACGACCGAGGCACACAGGTCCAACACCCGAGATCATGGTGTGGGCAGCGATCTCCTACACTGGCAGTACACCTCTGGTGATCGTCTAGGGGACACTGAATAGTGCACGGTACATCCAAACCGTCATCGAACCCATCGTTCTACCATTCCTAGACCGGCAAGGGAACTTATTGTTCCAACAGGACAATGCACGTCCGCATGTATCCCGTGCCACCCAACGTGCTCTAGAAGGTGTAAGTCAACTACCCTGGCCAGCAAGATCTCCGGATCTGTCCCCTATTGAGCATTTTTGGGACTGGATGAAGCGTCGTCTCACGCGGTCTGCACGTCCAGCGCGAACGCTGGTCCAACTGAGGCGTCAGGTGGAAGTGGCATGGCAAGCCGTTCCACAGGACTACATCCAGCATCTCTACGATCGTCTCGATGGGAGAATAGCAGCCTGCATTGCTGCGAAAGGTGGATATACACTGTACTAGTGCCGACATTGTGCATGCTCTGTTGCCTGTGTCTATGTGCCTGTGGTTCTGTCAGTGTGATCATGTGATGTATCTGAGCCCAGGAATGTGTCAATAAAGTTTCCCCTTCCTGGGACAATGAATTCACGGTGTTCTTATTTCAATTTCCAGGAGTGTAGATTACTTCAAGAAAAAACTGCTTGAATGTCGTAGTTTGTAATGTATTTTACCTACATCAATGGGTGGGAGCATATCGGTGGGTTGTAAGGTTTCTTGTCCAACAAATGGGTGATTCGTTTAATATATAACGCAGTACACTTTCGGTTGATGTCAGGTATGTTGAGTCCGCCGGCCTATCTGGAAGACGTCAGCGTGGTGTATTTCACTTTGAACAGATGCCCTTGCCAGATAAATCTATTAGAGAGTTTCATCACGTGTTTGGCCTGCATCTTGGGGACTGGAAATAGTTGGGCCGTATAGTACGCTTTACTGAATATATAACAGCTGAGGAGTCGTATGCGTTGGAGAATGTCAACGGACCGCCAATTGTTTTCATAGATGCCACCTTGCATTTTATTGGTGACCTGCTTCCAATTTTTTGCATTCATTTTTAGCGGGCCTTTGTCTATAATCATCCCCAGAGTGGTGTGAGCTTCGACACCCTTCGCCCAAGGTATAATAACTGCGTCGAATCCTCGAATGTTGACAAAGGTGCATTTATCGGCGTTGATTTTAGCACCGGAAGCACGACAGTACTCGTCTACTGCAGTCTTGAGGGTTGATACGTCTCCGTCGTTGTGCAATAACACCCCGACATCGTCGGCGTATGCACGAACCACGAAGGACGTCCCGGCGATCGAAAGGCCTGCAAGTTTATCATGAATAGAGCGTAAGAGTGGCTCGAGCGATAAAACAAATAACAGCATGGAGAGAGGGCTCCCCTGCGGCACCCCTCTTTGGACCTCGACGGGTTGAGTAAGCTGTCCATTTACGCTGATTCTGGTTGTAATGCCCGAGACGAAATGTTGCACGACATTAATAACCCGTTGATCAAAACCACACCGCTGCATTAGCTGTAGAAGGTACTCGTGGCGGACGCGATCAAAAGCCTTGCAAAAGTCGATAAACAGCAATGCGAGATTCACGTTAGTGACTGACGCTATGGCTATTACTCCGAATAGCACATCGAATATATTGCCAAATAGTGCCTCGTAAGGGCGTGCTCTGGTGCTTCTAAGGGCTTCCTTACGACAAATTTAGCATTCATCAAATAGATTTTAGGCTTAAGTTATAGCTCACAGGTTCTTTACATATCCAACCTACTGGGTGATCAAAAAGTCAGTATAAATTTGAAAACTGAATAAAACACGGAATAATGTAGATAGAGGGGTACAAATTGACACACATGCTTGGAATGAAATGGGATTTTATTAGAACCAAAAAATATAAAAGTTCAAAAAATGTCCGACAGATGGCGCTTCATCTGATCAGAATAGCAGTAAGTAGCATAACAAAGTAAGACAAAGCAAAGACGATGTTCTTTTCAGGAAATGCTCAACATGTCCACTATATTTCCTCAGCAATAGCTGTAGTCGAGAAATAATGTTGCGAAGAGCACTGTAAAGCATGTCCGGAGTTATGGTGAGGCACTTGCGTCGGATGTCGTCTTTCAGCGTCCGTAGAGATGTGGGTCAATCACGATACTCTTGCGTTTTCAGGTAACCCCAAAGCCAATAATCACACGGACTGGGGGACCTGAGAGACCAAGCATGACGAAAGTGGCAGCTGAGCACACGATCATCACCAAACGACGCGCACAAGAGATCTTTCACGCGTCGAGCAATATGGGCTGGAGCGCCATCCTGCATAAACATCGTACGTTCCAGCAGATGTTTATCAGCCAGGCTGAGGAGGATGCAGTTCTGTAACATATCGGCGTACCTCTCATCCGTCACGGTAGCAGTTACAAAACCAGAATCACGCATTTCCTCGAAGAAAAAAGGCCCGATAACGGTTTTGGTTCTAATAAAACCCCATGTCATTCCAAGCATGTGTGTCAATTTTTACCTATCTACATTATTCCGTGGATTATTAAGTTTTCAAATTTATACTGACTTTTTGATCATCCGGTATATTTATTTTAAAATTTGTTATAATCGGCGTACGACAAACCGATATGTGACTTCGAGTGAAATGTTAAGATGTCCACAGTATGTTCGTTTTGTTGTTTTGATGTTTGGTATTAGAACGCTATAATAACAACGGAGAAATAGCAAACCAGATGAAGTAGTCGATATTTATCTGACATAAGTTACTGAATTTCTAAATGGTTGCATATTATGCATTAAACTGCGAGTGCTTTCAGGCTTTGTTTCCTGTACTTTTGCGTTGTACGATCATTTTATACATAAAAATGTTTGGTTTCAAGATATGTCGGAGTCTTGTTTTGTTTGTACTGTAAGTTTAGAAAATAAATTCAGCTTAATATTTGATTTGTTGCTGTGCGTGAATATTGGTCTATCCTGTTTTCATCAAGCGTCTTAGTACCTGATAGGATACTACTTTTCTTTTTAGTAACCAATATATTACGGAGAAATATTCATTTCTGTAATAGGAAATGAGCAAATTGTTTTCCCGTTTATCGGCGTACAATACGCCTCATTTTCACTGGAATTAACTGTTTCGAGATGTTACAAAATTTTAATCATTTCATAGACCTGTGTGAGCTAATAAATTCGCATTCTCTGCCTCAATTCCAAAATTCAGAAACATATAATGGTAAACTTACATGAGAAATGGTATGCTAAAGAAAGAGAAAATATTTACCAATGGTGTGGAAGAAGTTTAATGAATTAGGTAAACTCCTGCCCAGTGATATCACTGCAGAGGGCAAGCCGAAGAAGTGCAACCAATAGGTCTCTATCTAAAATTCAGTTATATAATTTTTTAGTCATTTAATGATGTTTGTGAAGAACAATGTATAATTTTTATTTTTAGTTAAAATATGTATACTTGCAGTCTCGTAAAATGTGTAGAACATTACACCTCGTAAAATCTGTAGTACATTACACCTGGAATTGAAATAGTGTATCTGATGTATGTCATGATCAATTAACGGGGCGCACACGGGAAAAATGCTCGCATATTCATTTCCCTAAATGATTTATTCTAATCTTATCTTAAACATACAAGAAGTGATGAAGTTTATCTGTTCCTGTAGCTTTCATGCTGTGGTCAGCCACCTATACTATGAAGTTGAAGCAGCCAGTTAGGGAACAGGAGGGCCAGTTAGGGAACAGGAGGGAGGGCGTAGTGATTATTGGACGGAGGCAATCTAGTCATGCACTATGCCTTGTGTACGTGCGTAGAGTTTGGCGATTAACTGCACCACAACAAGGTTACCACAGTGGATGTTTTGGGGATACGACTTTCGCCCTATTGAAGCAGTTTGGCACCCTATAAACAGCGAGCAGAAGACACACACAGGTACATTCAGCTGCCCCTACCCAAGGGTTTTATGCTACGTGCTACACCTTGAGAAGCCGCATGCGAGATTTTCATTTTCTCTCTGTCGCTATGCACAAATTTTCAGTCATGCAGAAGAATGAACAGAACCATTTAATAGGAAATTTAAAGTAGTTAAATTTTATACTGGGGCGCGTTGTCGATGGACGCTACAGTTTTCGAGTTATTCAAGAAAAACGCATTTTAAGGTCACTTTTGTAGGATTTTTTTATAATAATTCGAAAACTACGGCCTCTACTGAAAGCGTATCCCAGTACAAAATTTAATTACATTAAATTTCCTACAGAAAGGTAAGGTTCATTTTTTCTGTTGGACTAATAGTTTTCGTGTAGCGAGTTGGAGAATGTGAAAAACTTACATGTGGTATTTGAAGTGTAAGTAGGCTGCTTAGGTTTTTTTATTGGTAACGCCACATAGCGCTCTGAATGAAAATCAATGGCTGTGCTGTGTGCAGCCTCTGGCTGGTTTGCATTGTTGTTGGTTATTGTAGTGTTGGGCAGATGGATGTTATAAGCGCTTAGCGTTGCGCAGCTGGAGGTGAGCCGTCAGCAGTGGTGGATGTGGGGAGAGAAATGGCGGCGTTTTGAGAGCTGATTATCTGGACGTGTGTCAGTCAGAGACTGTGCATTTGTAAGACTGGATGTCATGAACATAATGACTTTTGAACACTGTTAAGGTAAATAAATTGTTTGTTCTCTATCAAAATCTTTCATTTGCTAACTATGCCTATCAGTATTTAGTGCCTTCAGTGGTTTGAATCTTTTATTTAGCTGGCAGTAGTGGCGCTCGCTGTATTGCAGTAGTTCGAGTAACGAAGATTTTTGTGAGGTAAGTGATTCATGAAAGGTATAGGTTAATGTTAGTCAGGGCCATTCTTTTGTAGGGATTACTGAGAGTCAGATTGCGTTACGCTAAAAAAAATAGTGTGTCAGTTTAGTGTTGATCAGAATAGGTAAAGAGCGAAATGTCTGAGTACGTTCAGTTTTGCTCAGCTGTTTGAAAATCAAATAATGTAAGAGATTTATCAGCACAGTAATTCAATAATTTTTCTAAGGGGGCGTTTCATATGTCGACCCTTAGCCGAGGATACCTCACTGGAATCTTCTGATTTTTTCTTGTAGTTTGTGTAATTAGTGTAGCTTTTGTTTATTGCTAGCGCGTAATTGTAAAGAGAATCTCCTTTGTAGTTGCAGTCTTTCATTGTTGTACAGTAAAACAGTTGTGGCATGCATGTAGATTTGCACCAAGTATTTCGCAGCTGCACTTGCAATTAACTAGACATTATTTTCAGCGCTATGTTAATGTGTTCTCTTATTTTTTCCCTTCAAATTGTGCTATTCTGTGTTATCGTGTGAAATATTGTGACAATAATGGCGTGTGAAAAACGTAACACTAGGCTCCAAAGTAAACTGAGAAATAATAGTGACGACAAGCTTAGTTTACCAGCACCACTGTGTAATGAATTAACAGACATTCGAAGTGATAATTTGGTAACTGTGCATTGGGAAATGGAGACGGCGGCAAATAATGGTGCAGACAGTGAATCAGGTAGTGAACAGGGACGCATTATCGATCGATCGGTCGGCAACAGTTCGCCTCAGGAATCGGGAATGACAGACCACAATACTGAAAATACTGTAGACTCAGGTTTTGGGTCCTCACCGTTTTCTCAAATGACTCAAGACACATTTTCTGCTTGTCAAAATGTGAATGTTGCCGGAGAAAATGCACTACCAAAAATCATAGAGAAACAGATTCCGGACACTAATACATTATTATTACAATTAACGCAACAAATGGAACAAAATCAGAGACAAACACAGAAAAAGCTTCAAAAGTTAGATACAATGGAATAAAATCAGAGACAAACACAGCAAAAGCATCAAAAGTTAGACACAACGGAACAAAATCTTCGGAAGTTAGACACCACACTTGAACAAACACGTGAAGATTTAACTACTGAGGTACATAACATTGAATCGAAATGTCAAAAAGTCTGTAATGACGTCAACACATAAATTTGTGAGCATTTTCAACCTATTTTTTCGCTTCATGAAAATGCATTACAGAATCACGAAGCAGCCATAAAAGAACTGCAAAATATTGTTCATGAAAATCATGAGACCTTGCAAGCTAAAATGGACTCAGTTGCATCTACCGATTCGGTTACCCAACATGAAAAAACACAGGAAAACGTAAAGGACACAGTAGATACTCTGAAAATTGGTTCAGAAAGACACATGGAGGAAATTAGTTCATTATCAGGGAAAGTAGCCGAACTTTCGGATCAGTTCACTAACTTATCTACAAAGGTAGATGATGATCTGAATGACACAAGACCTGTAGCCTTCACTGACACAAAAGAGTACGAACAAATTAGGAGATTTAAACAAAATCAGAATCAAATTAATACGCAACACCAAAGAGAAATCCAGGAAGTACAAGATCAGTTGACACAGGTAATACAAGAATTACGTATTTCAGAGGACACTCGCGCTCCAATATGGGAAGAGGGACATAGAAATACGGAACAGCCACAAAATAACAACACAGGGCACTTCGGAAATTATGAAAGAAATTGGCAAGGTACACCGAATTTTGAGATGGAACCGCCGAAACGAAGTAACTATCACCGATATGCGACTCGCCGACATGATGATTTTGACTATAAGCTCTTCATTACTACACGTAAATTCAAAACATTTAAGAATTCTGGCAACGACATCCATTCACAAGCGTGGCTCCATCAATTATATCATTGTCTTCCCACGAACTGGTCATTAGAGCACAGATTAGAATTTATGTGTGGCTACTTAGAGAATGAACCAGCTGAAAGAATGCGATTGGTCATTCACGATTGTAACAGTGAAGGAGAATTTAATCATGCCTTCCTCTCAGCATATTGGTCTCGAGCTACACAAGACCTAGTAAAACATAGCATCATAATGGTGAAACATTTCGAACAATCTGGATTTTCCAGTCTTGTGAAATATTTTAAAGACATGTTGCACAAGAATCAGTACCTGTCAAACCTATACAGCCCCTTAGAACTCATCCGCATTTGCTTAACTAAATTACCTGAACATTTACGACATATTCTTTTGGCGGGACGTTGCAAAGACGACATTGAAGCTTTTCAGGGACTTTTACAAGAATTGGAAATTGATACTGACAATCGCGGGACGCGAAAACAGGAACACAACAATTACAGGGCACATCCGTCGCAAATCCGCGATGAAAGAAATAATAAATAGACACGACAAGGCTGTTCTTACAACGTAAATTGTGACCAAAACAGACGCCACCCATATGACAACCGTTGGCAGAGTAGTAATAATTACAGGGAAAGATCACCTCTCCACGGTAATGACTATCACAATCAGAGAATCAGACAAAATGGCAACTAGAACTATTATTATCACGGGAGACAGAATAACTTCAGACGCAACGATCCACCGTGCAGTGACAATTCAGGGAGAAATTCTCCACCACTTAACCGACAAGAAAGAAACTACAGACGATATAATCATAACGACAGACCTGAATTTCATCAGAACTGGAGGGATACAAACAGGGCTGGGCCTTCTCGGCAAGGTGAATTTGTAGAAGTTAGGTCTCCTAATCCCAATAACGACACAAGTCAACAAAGAGATAGCAGACAATGACTCGCACCGCAGGCAGCCACGTGCGCCGGCTGGCACAGAGAAAAATAACATAGACGCTAACCTTGAGAAAAATTTGAGCATTCTTTACCGATGTACCATATACAGCATGATAATTGCTTTGAAGTTGAAACCCTGCGTACTAGGAAGAGTAAAGGATTGCACCACATTTCACACGTAAAACCGTTTATTGAAAGATAATCTGCTTTTTAACCTAGTCTTTGCCATATAACTTTTCTCTTTACATTACTAGTATGCTTTGTCAGACTTAGAATCTGTTAACATGCAACAATGTTTGAAGTTAAATATCCAGCCAAGAACCAAGAGAACTTATTTAAACAGAAATTACGAATGCATTGTTATAGTGAACAACCGTCACAGTGTTATTGTGTGTGTACATTCTTGTTTGTTAATTGCACGATTACGTAACGACTATAAGGCTTACATACTTAGAACATGTACTGGTACTGCTAATGAGATTTTAATGCAACATTTTGGTTTACTTGAAAATACATTCTGGATTTAAAGTACTTTCTGTGAGATACCAGATGACACAGTGGTTAGTTTATGTGACAGCTACAAGATTTTTTCACGACGCTACTAATGAGTGACAATTTACAATGTTGCTTTTGCGGTGTTTCTGTTTTATATCTGCACAGTGTTTCTGAATTCTTCTGGAAAGTAAAACATGTTTTAGTAGTAACTTTTGTGGTATAGCTACAATGATGCAGCCTTTTCCGTAGCACAACAATACGTTACAGTTCAGTACTTTCTTCATCACGGCAACAAGCGTAAAAACTAAGATATCTATACGCAAAGCATTTCACTTTCGTTTGTGATGAGGTAAGTACATTGACTTCAGCAGTACTTTTCTTACAGAGGACGATAACTACGACACTTCCACAGAATTATCTTACAGCAACACGCACATTTAGCCCTACAGGACACGCACTTGAGAGATTAATTTTGTACTTAAACCATTTATTTTTCTAGATTTTTGAATTACAAAGAAAGTTTTTCGTGATACATTTCATTCCATTGTTGTAATCTGTAACACCTAAGGGTATAATTACATTAATGTTCAGGGGGGTAAACGCTTACTTTGTGTACCATGTGTCTGGCAAGCACAAGGAGCCCTAGCTAATATGGTATTTTCTTATACAACTTTACACATCGGTACCATATTTCTGTAACACATAAATTAGACAACGATCTGACCATTTAACAGAGAAAAAATATATTTTTTTACTACAACAGTGACACATGTTTATGTAATTACACCGCTGGAAAACTTCACACTTATGAAATTGTATTTTGTGAACAGTTCATATTTTTTCGGAACCATTATGATACTATGAGAGCTTTGAATAATGTATTTGGTATAGGATCATGATTTTTAAAGTATGTTTGAGGTAGATGACACTATTGGAATGAGCAGAGAATTTTTTTAGGTTTTAAAATTATTGCAGAAAGCTACGATGTTTTTGAGATTTGGCTGAGTTTTTATGATGTTATTATTATGATGACGACGTGTATTATGCTGTTGAGGTATGTTTATGATCAATAAGCTGATGCTATACAATGAATCTGATTATGCTACGAATTTATTATGATGAAATATTGAAGTGTCAACGCAAGATTGACATGTCGACAAATATGTATATGTGTAATAAGGTAAGGAGTAACGAATAGTGGTTAGGGACTCTGGTTTGTGAAAAAGAATGTTGGAAACCAAGAATCGTATTATAAGAGTTATGAAATGTGTATATATGCGTGAATGTATCACAATGCCAACGAAAATTTTTTGGACTCTGTTATATTTATAGGATTTTGTTTCTACACATTTATAACGCAAATTCTTGTCCTGTGAAATTTTTATATGAGACTGTCACTGTAGCGGAAACTGCTGTCGTAAATATTTCAGTAAGAAAGGTAAGTGACCTTGACGTAATGTGTTTTGGGCGCCCAGCTGAGAGATAGTCGTCTGACAAAAGAAAGCCATTAGGTGGAAAAAAAGAGGTCATTATCCTCACTATTGACATTTCTTTGTAGAAAGCATCGCAAATACGAAAACTTGAAAACATATGATTACACTGTGAAGCTGTTAATTTATGACATTTACTGAAATGGCTAATGAAATGACGAGAAATATTTTATGTCTATACACCTGATTATGACTACTCTCTTTCTAGTTGAGAGATTTTTTTGCCTTTGGAGACGCCATTTGCCTAGTGAATGATGTTTCATATGTTGCTTTATATATATTTTTTCTCATTTCGTTTAATATCTAGTTTCTAGCTGCACTGCAGCATTTGTTAAAATAAAATTTAATAGATGTACTAATATCACTATTTTCTGTCTACAGACCCAGTAAAGAATACGTTTATGATTTACTTTCTTAGAAAAGAGAGCACAAATATACATTTCCCTTCACAGGAACTGCATAAATAATTTTTTTACAGTTTGGTAACTTGTCTGCTAGAGTAAGTTCTCGTGATGCATCACTCTAGTGTTAAGGTGTGACATAGGTATTAAACATGGCCATTTTTACTGTAATATTTTTTCTGTTTGAGCTTTGTCATGTTTAGATATGAGTTATTACATTTACTGCTGCTTGCTTTGGCAGTTTGCATTTTTTTGTCATTGCTGTTTGTGTTAATTGTTTTGTGTTGCTGCATTGCCTTGTCCCTTAGTTTAGCATCTAAGCTCAGTAGATTTAAGTTAGCTTAAGAGGGGTTAGGCTATATAAGAGAATGAGTGGTGATGAGTTGGAAGAAATGCATTGAGAATCTATAAGAAAATGGTTTGGCCAAAAAAAGTACTTTGAAAGAGGAGATGAACAAAAAAGTAGGGTTTAGGAACAGCAGGTTAAGGTAGAATTTTCTTGGAAATAAATGATGTAAGATAATGGAAAATAAATAATGAGCTAAGAAATATGTGAACATATAAATTCAGAAAGCATGTTTGGATTGGATTTTTTTGGTGGAAACAAATGTTGAAATAAGAGGAAAGATCTATGGAATGAAGTTTTGGGTTGGACTGCAGTACCAAATGTCACACAGAAAACAAACCCTGTCCTGTCTTTTTGTATCATTCCGCTATGTGTTTGTGTACCCTTGTGTAGTTGTGTTCTTCCTGTCTTTATGTGTTTGTCTGATAAGACTTATGTTGTAGAATTTTTCTAATACTCAGTTACATTCACTATGATGAGGAATACTGTTATCCTCAAATGTAATTTGCATTAATAATATGTCATTTTCTTTGTAAAGATGTTTACACATTATTTATTCTGTTCTGTTTTAATGCTCATGTGTGAAATTAATGTTTCGAAAACTATTCTCATTATTTCATATATTTACTTATGTCATAATTCCTGTAACACTTATGTATCTGTTCATTTCTATTCTTTTGTAAAGCCTGTACTACTACAAATGTTATCTGTATTGTTATGTTCCTTAATGATGTATTTTGTACCTTTGTTATTCTATTCTCATGTTATAAAATTGTAATTGACACCAGTTCATCAAATTAAGTAAGTTGTAAGCATTCTTTTCATTGCACATATTTCTGATGGTCGAAGTATATGCACAATATGTGAGAAGTTGGGACTGTTAGAGCTTGCACGTATGTTAATAATTCAGCAAGGGACTGGTTAACAGCATTGCTGGTTCTAAGGACAATTAAAAAAAAACTTTGTGAGTGCACAAGTGGTGGTTCATAGACTTGCTATATTCTCTGCAAGACCTTTCAATGGTGCTTGTGCACCTGCACAGTCACAGCAGATGGCTGCTAGCCATCTCTACAAAGACTACAGTGGGTCTACACCTTTGATGACCAACCAGTACCATTATTTCTACAAGGAATGCAGTGGGTCTGCACCTCTGGTAGCCCACCAGTACCATAATCTCTACCAGGACTACAGTCGGTCCGCTCTGTGATGACCTACCTACCAATATTCTTCAAAACTTCGACTGACTCTGCGGTGGGTTTGCTCTGTTGTGGCCCATTACCTGTCTGCATGTCAAGAGTCAGCAGTGTCTTTCCGTTGGAAGGACAACACTACTTCTTCAAGACTGCATGGAAATCCACTGCTTCCATGTGCATTTTCTTTTACTGCTCAGACTTTGAGAAAAACACTGCTATTTTACTGTGATGAATGATCAGGACTCTCTTTGTGGACCGTGAGAAAATTTTAGCTTTTGACCAACATTGTATCAATAAGTGTGTGCATTTGATATCTTTGTTCTTGTAATTATGAAAAAAATTTATCAAATCATTATTGGCCAATGTCCAAAACAATTTGTAAAACTTTTTGTGGGGAGCATGGGGGCTATGTAAGTAGGCTGTTTAGGTTTTTTTATTGGTAACGCCACGTAGCGCTCTGTATGAAAATCGCTGGCTGTGCTGTGTACAGTCTGTGGCTGGTTTGCATTGTTGTTGGCTATTGTAGTGTAGTGTTGGGCAGCTGGATGTTAACAGCGCGTAGCGTTGCGCAGTTGGAGATGAGCTGCCAGCAGTGGTGGATGTGGGGAGAGAGACTGTGGAGTTTTGAGAGCTGATGATCTGGACGTGGGTCCATCAGAGACAAAGTAAGACTGGATGTCATGAAACTGCTATATATATATATATATATATATATATATATATATATATATATATATATATATATATATATATATATATATGACTTTTGAACACTATTAAGGTAAATACATTGTTTGTTCTCTATCAAAATCTTTCATTTGCTAACTGTGCCTATCAGTAGTTAGTGCCTTCAGTAGTTTGAATCTTTTATTTAGCAGGCAGTAGTGGCGCTCGCTGTATTGCAGTAGTTCGAGTAACGAAGATTTTTGTGAGGTAAGTGATTCATGAAAGGTATAGGTTAATGTTAGTCAGGGCCATTCTTTTGTAGGGATTGCTGAGAGTCAGATTGCGTTGCGCTAAAAAATAGTGTGTCAGTTTAGTGTTGATCAGAATAGGTAAAGAGCGAAATATCTGAGTACGTTCAGTTTTGCTCAGCTGTTTGAAAATCAAATAATGTAAGAGGTTTTTCAGCACAGTCATTCAATAATTTTTCTAAGGGGACGTTTCAGAAGGTGTTCCGGGTTGAATCATCCCGTGTATCTTCGAGATACGCACACACAGGAAAAGAAATCTGCTACTGTGCAGCTGCACTATTGATGAAAAACAGCTGGAGACAGTGTCTGCTGTAAAATATCTTGGCGTAACTATCCAGAGTGACCTTAAGAGGAATAATCATATAAAACAGAGAGTGGGAAAAGCAGACACCAGATTCTTATTCATCGGAAGAATCTTAAGGAAATTTAACTCATCCACGAAAGAAGTGGCTTATAAGGCGCTTGTTCGCCCGATTCTTGAGTATTGTTCATCTATCTGGGATCCCTATCAGGTAGGTCTGACGGAGGAGATAGAGAAGATCTAACGCGTTTCGTCGCGAGATCGTTTGCTGGCGAGAGAGCGTTACGGAGACGCTAAACAAACTCCACTGGCAGACGTTACAAGAGAGGCGTTGTGCATCACAGAGAGATTTACTATCGAAATTTCCGGACAGTACTTTTCAGGAGTCAGACAACATAGAATTCCCCCCCCCCCCCCCCCCCCCAAACATCTCGCGTAGTGACCACGAGGAGAAAATTCGAGAAATTAGAGCCACTACAGAGGCTTACCGACGATCATTCTTCCCACGCACTATTGGCGAGTGGAACAGAGTTGGAGGTATCAGATAGTGGTACCGAAAGTACCCTCCGCCACACACTACTAAGTGGGTTGCTGAGTATGATGTAGATCTAAAAGTTATGCTAACTTCTTTTGAATGGAGATCAGCCTTATTTGTTTTTAGGTCGGGCGAAAATAATTACCAGTAAAGTTGCCAGTTAAATCCCCTATTTAATTGATCTGTTCTCAGAGAGGTAGAATAGTTCCTTATCCCCCAGAATTAGTCGTGTTGCGTGTATATGTTATCGGAAATTTAAGTGTAGAATATTCCCTGAGCTCAGAAACTTACCACTCCTTTTCTAAAAACATTTAATCTGTTGATCTTTTTACAAAGTCATTCCCATGTGCATTATTTCAGTGGTATAATATGAGTTGTACAATGAAAAACGTAATTTATCTGGATACTAGAGAAAAGTGCTTTTTTCTAATCACCTGTAACTAGCTGCTTCTCACTCCATGGGTCTGGAACTGTAAGAACACAAATTGGAAATTGATGAAATTGTAGCAACGGTGATCCATTCCTTGTAACAATACACTTTCCTCTTAAGGTACTCATAACGACAATGAGTAATGCTGGCTTTAATGTGTAGTGCGAGGCACAGGAAACGTCCCATACTGTAGGTAATAAAGTTCTGCCACGATTACGCGTTTTTGATGTGTATTTTAAGAGATTAGACAGTTAAATACTTCGAAATGAATCATTCCTTTTCTTATTCACTATATGACGGTTAATTCAATAATTTTACAAACAGACCAATACATTAAACACCTTTCCTAAGTTGTGCAGTTATTTTGATCAGAAGTGGAATAACCACTTAAACCAATGTATCGAACAACGGCGTAAACCGTGCGTTTGAGATATTCTGCTGCTTACAATTCACTAATAGGTGGCAGAAGACCAGTAGTGCTTCTACTGTTCAGAAATTGAATCGAGGCTGTTCTGTCTCTTATTGCGGTCTTGAATCCGAAGACTGGTTCACTAGTCTATTCTGTACAAGTCTCTTCATCCGTGCCTAACTACTCTTCCACTTGAAAAATTTAGCCTCCCCCTCAGAATGAGTCACAAATTTCCTTTTATCTCTGTTCGATTCAGTACCTCTTCATTAATCACTCGTCTAATCTTCTGTAACATCACATTTCAAATCTTCTGTGCTTGTCCAGTCTGAACTGTTTATCGCCCACGTTTCACATGCGGACAAGGGTACACTCCAAACAAATACATTCAGAAAAGATTTTTTAAACATTTTTATCTTATATTAACAAATGTATCTTTGTTGCTATTGTCCCTCTACATTTTATATCATGTCTACTTCGCCCATCGTCATTGTTTTGCTGGCCAGACAACAAAAATTCATTTGTTACTTTTGGTATCATTTGTCCTAATATACTCCTCTCGGCCACCAATCTAAAACAAACAAGTGAATCAATCGACTATCAGGAGCATATTTGAAACGTAAACTTGCAATGAAAAGTGCTCTAAGCAACAACAACATAGGAACACGCGGAGTCTACCAATTAACACCAGAAGAAGTAATAAAACCCTGTTAAAAATCCGCAACCCAATCCATAAATAGCGAACTACATCAAATAGTTTTTCAAAGGTAAGCCTCACGAAATTTTACCAATGTCCACAAAGTCATTTTAAATATAAAAACAGTAACAACAACCCATTCAGCAGGCAAATACAGGTTGGAACTTCAATAGTGGCAACAATTTATTCACAACCGATACAAAAGAGTTACACGTTTGCTCCTGTTACTGTCCTTCAAAGTAGTCACTAGTGGTGTGTAGAACCCGTTGCCAGCTATGTGGAAGGCGTAGTATACCGTTAGCAGAGCCTGTTCTGCTGATGGTGCGAACGGAGCGGTCTTCTGCCTGTCGAATCTCTGGAACAGTTCTGAAGCGAACGCCACGATGTGGTTTCTTCATCTTCGGAATCAAATCAAAGTCACAAGGACTTAAGTCCGTGGAGTGTGGTGGATGGTACAGTTCTTCCCAGTCCCATCGACCGAACAGAGCAGCCACAGGTTGTGCTGTACGCGCCCGGGCATTGTCGTGCAAAATGATGGATGGGTTGCGAAGAAAGCGTCGCAGCTTCTTCCACAAAGCTGGTCGCAGGTGATGCTCCAAAAACGAACAGTAATACTGTGCACCGACGGTCTGCCGTGGAGGAACGTAATGCGTTAGGATAACACCATGATAGTCATACACGAGAATCACCATAACTTTAGACCGCTTCATTCGCACCATCAACAGAACAGGTTATGCTAACGGTGTACTGCGTCTTCCACATCGCTGGCAACGGGCTCTACACAAAGCTGGCGATTTCTTTGAAGGACAGTAACAGGTGCAAACATGGAACTCTTTTGTATGGGTTGTGAATAAATAGTTTACCTATTTAAGCTGTAACCCTCGTAAAAATCAATTTCAGCTCAAGAAAGGTGCACTACATCAATAGTAAGCGTCAAAAAATGGGGCATATTTAGATATTTTATCGGAATATATAGTTTACTGGTTTATTATAAACAAAAATTCAATTCGTACGTTGCCCTGACATCACTGAATCGCGGATGACATACTGTATTAATTTAGACTTGTGGCTGATTTCAGTCGGCAGCCACAGAGCACGTGTAACGTAAAAACCAGACAATTACGAGCAGGACTCACACTTACAAGGTGAAAATTATTTAAATTAGCTACAACCTAAGGCATGCACACCCTTTTTTCAATATGTAAATGTCACTACCGATATTCGGATTTAGGTTACGACATCTTCGATATGCCTGCCATCATTGGCGATGATGTGGGGCAGGCGAATAGCGAAATTCTGGGTGACCCGCTGAAGTATCGGAACATCGATGCTGTCGATAACCTTCTGATTGGCTGTTTTCAGCTCAGCAATGGTTTTGAGATTATTGCTGCACACCTTGTGTTTAATATAGCCTGCCAGTCAATCGAGGCTTCTGAATACCCCAGAGCCAGAGTGCTGTCCCCTAAGTGCTCCGCCAGGACATCAAACACTCTCCTGCTTCGATGGGGTGCAGCTCCTTCTTGCATGAAGCGCATGTTGTAGAAATCAGGGTCACTTTGGATAATGCGGATGAAATAATCTTCCAAAACCTTTACGTACCGTTCGGTAGTCACCGTGCCATCAAGGAATATCGCCCCGATTATTCCATGATTAGACACTGCACACCATACACATTTACCGGTTGAGGATGATGAGACTTCTCGATCGCAAAATGCGGATTCTCAGACCCCCAAATGCGCTAATTTTGATTCTTGATGAATCCATCCAAATGAAAGTGTGCTTCATCACTAAACCCAACCCTGCATCACATACTAATTCCCATCCTGCTCCGTGGCGACCCGTACAGTTTGAACGTCCTAACGCAAACCGTTCAGAAGTTATGTCGATTTTATTTCATGTAGTTCAGTAATTGTCAACCTGTAATATATAAAAGGCAATATCCCAACAGACTCACTTACTCACTCAATGACTAATCATCACCCGGCCCAAACCACTATCGACAGAAACTTTAAATCTGCACAGGGTGTCGATCTGCTACTGTAGGCGTCGATTAAGAACGGATTTTTTGAAATTCCACGCCTAAGGCGGCGAAATAAGGGATGAAAAGTCATTTGAAAAATATGTCGCTGTTAAGACGATTTTGAAGCTAGACCAACTAAAATTAATATTTGATTTCTTGGTCAGAAGTAATGAAATATGTATTTCAGCCTTTTCAGAAATTTAACCACTTCGGGGTGAAATAGAGGTTAAAATGTTTTATGAAATATTTCATTATGTAAGGATTTTTAAAGCCAAGTCTATGAATATTTGTATTTGGTTTCTCGTTTGGAAGTGAAAATATAGTTGTTTCATCCTTTTGGAAATTCATTCCCTAAGGGGGTAAAATGGGGTTGAATTTTTTAAATGAAATATTTCATTATGAAAGCATTATTAAAGCCAAATATATGAAAATTTGTACGAGGCTTCTTGGTTAAAAATAAAATATAGTGTGTTTCAGCATTCTGGGAACTCGTACCACTAAGAGGGTGAAAAAGGGCCTGACTAACTGACTCACCATCGCCCAGTCCAAACCACTAAGAATAGTAACTCTCAATTCGGAGACTGCGTTGATCTCGTACTTCAGGCATCGTTTAGTATGAGATTGTTCGAAATTCCCCTTTTAAGGTTGTAAAATAGTGGATGAGAAGATTTTCAAAATATGTCACTATTAAGGCAATTTTGAAGCTAGACCTTTCAAAATTGGGACTTGGCTTCTCAGTCAGGAATAAAGAAATACATATCACAACATTTTTGGAAATTTAAGCCTACTACTAAAGTATTTTTAAGACTACATCTACGAAAGATGGTATTTGACTACTCGGTTAGAAATTAAAAAAATACATGTTTCAGTGTTTTCCGAAATTCGACCATTAAAGGAGTGAAATAGGGGATGAGAATTTTTATGAAAGTATTTAGTTGTATTAAAACATTTTTAAAGCTAAATCTACGAAAATTTGTGTCTGAATTTTAACTAAAAAGTTTTAGGGGATGAAAGTTTCTATGGAAATATCACCAAAAGACCTCAAAAGGCAAGATTAACAAAGATTTGCGACTCTAGCTTCCAGAATCGCTCTTTGGTCGGAAGCAGATTCAGAAAAGATCATCTTTCTATGGCCTAATTAGCGCGCAAAGATTAGATGCTAGCAGCCTGCTTATCCCGTTTGGAGCAAGAGTTGAAGGGAAAACGATGCACGTTCACGCTTGCTGATAACCACTTTGCTAACAATGGTAACTGAATGTAAGAGGCACAATAAAAGGTTTCCGATGGGTCCGTCATTCGGTGGGGTCACATATCAGATTTGTCCGGAACACTTCATGTTGACTTCCCTGTTTTTTGATTTCTGCAACGATCTAGCAGCTGTAGTGTCAAAAATGCGTGGTGAAGTGAAAAGTTGCAGTTTCTGTTGGTGGCGTCAGCGTTTCCCCTCACACGTCTCCACCCACCGCAAGAATCATTAGGTTTTTGTTCATCATTTTCAGCTACTGTTTTTGACGAATGCCGATGTGAAGAAATAGCACACTAGCTGCGTTAAAAATTTTTTTCTGACGCAACCGGTGTGCTATTTCTTCACATCGAAATTTAGTGCAATCGGACTTCGTTGTGTCACCTATACTTGCTTCACGCAGTCAAAGAGCAAGACTGAACATGATGAAAACTCAGAAAGTAGTAAGACTCTTTCACACAGCAAAAGTGAAATTATGTTCCACTACAATTTCAAAATTAACGGAAATTTCGAAAAATATTACAAAAAATAAAAATATAGGCACTCGATATTGCCATTTCGATATCAGTATCTCTGTATGTCGATGTCGCCCATATATATAGAATTTTTTTGGAGAAAAGTCGATGTATCGATAGTTGACCAGAAAAAAGTTTTAAAGAGATGTTTTACATGCCCATTCGATAAAGAGGTTACATATTATTCCAGTGAGATTATTTTTATCGTTATTTATTAACAGGGACTATAAAAGACGAAGAATAACGGGTACTCCAGCAGTAGTCCTTGTCAGACTTCTCTTGTGCCACCCTGACCTGTGTTGTGTGCTACCTGTGACAGTGGTGGCGGGTGGAAGATTCGTGCCGTGCTAATTAAATGTACGGAAGTGGCTCTATTTACATGAAAAAGTTACATCGTTGCCCTCTAGAACAATAATCAAAGAATTCGGTATTTACGAAATTATACGAGAATCACAATTAACTTAGTTTGTTCCATTAAAATGCACCGAACGAGGTGGCGCAGTGGTTAGCACACTTGACTCTCATTCGGGAGGACGACGGTTCAATCCCGCGTTCGGCCATCCTGATTTAGACTTTCCATGATTTCCCTAAATCGCTCCAGGCAAAGGCCGAGATAGTTCCTTCGACAAGGCACAGCGACTTCCTTCCCCGTCTCTCCTTAATCCGATGATTAAAAATGGTTTCACAAACATCGACAAGTACAAGCCTGAACAAGTGATCTGAAATGCGATTCATGACTGCGTATCAGGATAAACAGTTATATTCGCTTTAAGTTGTACCGTGATTGCGAAATGGTTAGTGATTAAAGACAGAAAGCTCTTCAGAATGATGTGAGTTTGCATCTAGGGCCGGAGTTCAAAGCATATTGACCACTCAGCTGTAGGCAAGTCTTCAGAATGAAGCTTGAAATTACTGAATCTCGATAAAAATGACTCGACTTTCGCTACAGTTCGTCCCGCTCTTGAGGCTAGAGCCTACCATATTAATGTACAGGTGGAGGCTGCAGTGAGTGCAGAATCAGTCATTGGTTTCGTGCCAATAAGTTGTATCTGCGTCTAAGTTCAAGACAGCTAGGGAAGTACGTTCATCAAGTCTCCCCGAAGAGACACCTGACAGGGGAAGCGCTCGTCCGAAGAGATCGTCCCGTGATGGATCCTGGCTGCAGAGTAATTTTTTTGTGGCGGCTGCTACCTGCGTTTTTCTTTCTTCACATAACTTTGATTGGCTGAACGATAAATATTGCTAGTGCCGAGCAGTGCAAAGTTGTCTTAAAAGGCGCTGGCCTCCTTCACTTACCCTCATTTCAGCACACTTCGTAAAATGCGGTGCTGAAATATTGTGTCGTATTCTCCTTTCTCTGTTTTTGGATAACGAGGATGGACCTCTGTAAGAACAGCCGTGTTTCTCTTTCTCACTTCTAAATTATTTATGTTATCCAATCGGAGATTTTCCCATCGCTTTAAACATTTTGTCTTGCAAGGCCTGGCTCGTTGGCAGTGTCACACACTCTTGAAAGATGACCTGACTTCCCTGTTCCCCACTTCAGGAACAGAACTACAGCAGTCTGTGTATTTTGATAAAGTCTGGCTTTCTACCATCCTGTTCACAATAACGTTCTTCAAACACGGCACGTGCACCCTCCCTCCGCGCACAGCTCGTTAAAATCAGGCTCTTGTCCTGGAATAACCTGGAGATACAATCTGTATTGTGACTTTTAGAGTCTGGCGCCCAGACCGGCTCCTCAAAGCACAGGCATTCTGACCGTCCGGGGAGCGGCCTCGCCTTTGAGCTTGTGGGCTTTCTGCGAATTCGGCTTAGGGCTGTTTCCCTTGACGTCCGCTCACTCTCTTTCAGCTCTGTGCAAGACGCTTTCATGGAGGCTACTTATTATGGTGGCTACTTATTTAGGAGAACAAGCAATTCAATATAGGAAACTGTAATCTAAGTTAGTTAAGTACTGGCAACCACAGGTACTCTGACACACATTTCATTTATCGCTAGGGATTAATTGTTCTGATTTCATTTGTGTTATTAATTCTGATTTTACGTCAGTTACGGGACAGTTTGAGAAAAACAGTCGCACAACACCAACATCAAGCAGTGGTATTTTGTCGCTGCTAGTGTTACGATTATTCTTCTTTTCCACTTTGGATTTAATTTTCTTCGTCAAGGGGAACAAACCGATGCCTTTAGTTGATACTGAGCGTCAAATGAATCGCATCGTGAGTAGTACTTGTTTCAGTCGATTTAATCTACACATTGTCAAAACGAATTTGCTAATATCTGACAATACCTTAGAGAAAATGAGGAAATGCGACTCTTAGGAGAGAAAACAGAGAATCTGCTGCTGGGTGACATGTGTAACATTCAGCACCACAACGACCACCGTAATATGTCTCAATCCTTCCTCACATGCTACCCACAAGACAGTTGGGACTTAGGTCCTCAAGCGTGACCCACTCTATGAAAGCGGTTTTCGTAAGTTCACTGTTGATGGATTGCTACGATGACTCACCGCAAGCTGTAACTGGTTCCAAGCATGATCAGTCAGATCCATATAAAAACATACGGCAGAGCGCACCATTCGTTCGATTTCTGCCGCTTGGAGCAAGGTGCCTACGAGGTGGGCGCGGCGAGCTCGTGCGTTATCTTCTTGTAACAAGAACCCCTCGTCGAGATGTTGGCACCAGGACAGCACATTGGAGGTTTCTGTCTCGATGTTGCAGAGCTCTCAGTTTACCCTAGATGGTAATGAGAGGCGTCCGAAATGTGTTCTTGTGTACATGACTGTCACATCTTTAAGATATATGCAAAACATCACTTCAACTGCTGTTAAGAAATTAATTTCCACTACTGGTACATTCACTGAACATCTTGACGTTGTAACCTCCCCCTTCCTAATCGATCTACTGGATTGCTATATAATTGTCTGTGATCGTATATGCCTAATGAAATTTTACAGTGAGTAAGGCTGTCGTTACCGAAAGAAAATAATACCTGTTTGTAGGAGGAAGGTGAACAACAAATCCTTCTGTAGGAAGATTCTATTTTGAACGTAATCTAAATATTGATAATAATTTCTGAAATGTGTGAAATATAGCGCCATCACTCACGAACCACACAGGGGTCAACAGGGTACCATGTAATATTTTTAATATAAAAATCTGAAGTACTTAATTTTAAAAACCAAATTTAAGTGAAGTTTCTGATTGAATAAATGATTCGGTGTAAATGAAAGTTTGTTAGGTAAAAAAAATGATTTTGGTAACCTCAGCGTAACGTAAAGCA
This sequence comes from Schistocerca gregaria, assembly GCF_023897955.1. Lineage (NCBI taxonomy): Eukaryota > Metazoa > Arthropoda > Insecta > Orthoptera > Acrididae > Schistocerca > Schistocerca gregaria. The sequence continues at coordinate 290,997,399 of NC_064921.1, read as the reverse complement.
AAATTTGACAAAGGGCATGCAATTTACATTTAATTATTGAAAGATTCAACTGAATATATGGAAGAGGATGTAGATGAAGATGAAATGGGAGATACGATACTGCGTGAAGAGTTTGACAGAGCACTGAAAGACCTGAGTCGAAACAAGGCCCCCGGAGTAGACAACATTCCATTGGAACTACTGACGGCCTTGGGAGAGCCAGTCCTGACAAAATTCTACCATCTGGTGAGCAAGATGTATGAGACAGGTGAAATACCCTCAGACTTCAAGAAGAATATAATAATTCCAATCCCAAAGAAAGCAGGTGTTGACAGATGTGAAAATTACCGAACTATCAGTTTAATAAGTCACAGCTGCAAAATACTAACGCGAGTTCTTTACAGACGAATGGAAAAACTAGTAGAAGCCTACCTCGGGGAAGATCAGTTTGGATTCCGTCGAAATGTTGGAACACGTGAGGCAATACTGACCCTACGACTTATCTTAGAAGCTAGATTAAGGAAGGGCAAACCTACGTTTCTAGCATTTGTAGACTTAGAGAAAGCTTTTGACAATGTCGACTGGAATACTCTCTTTCAAATTCTGAAGGTGGCAGGGGTAAAATACAGGAAGCGAAAGGCTATTTACAATTTGTACAGAAACCAGATGGCAGTTATAAGAGTCAAGGGACATGAAAGGGAAGCAGTGGTTGGGAAGGGAGTGAGACAGGGCTGTAGCCTCTCCCCGATGTTATTCAATCTGTATATTGAGCAAGCAGTGAAGGAAACAAAAGAAAAGTTCGGAGTAGGTATTTAAGTCCATGGAGAAGAAATAAAAACTTTGAGGTTCGCCGATGACATTGTAATTATGTCAGAGACAGCAAAGGACTTGGAAGAGCAGTTGAACGGAATGGATAGGATATAAGATGAACATCAACAAAAGCAAAACGAGGATAATGGAATGTAGTCGAATTAAGTCGGGTGATGCTGAGGGAATTAGATTAGGAAATGAGACACTTAAAGTAGTAAAGGAGTATTGCTATTTGGGGAGCAAAATAACTGATGATGGTCGAAGTAGAGAGGATATAAAATGTAGACTGGCGATGGCAAGTAAAGCGTTTCTGAAGAGGAGAAGTTTGTTAACATTGAGTATAGATTTAAGTGTCAGGAAGACATTTCTGAAAGTATTTGTATGGAGTGTAGCCATGTATGGAAGTGAAACATGGACAATAAATAGTTAGAACAAGAAGAGAATAGAAGCTTTCGAAATATGGCGATACAGAAGAATGCTGAAGATTAGATGGGTAGATCACATAACTAATGAGGAAGTATTGAACTGGATTGGGGAGAAGAGAAGTTTGTGGCACAACTTGACCAGAAGAAGGGATCGGTTGGTAGGACATGTTCTGAGGCATCAAGGGATCACCAATTTAGTATTGGAGGGCAGCGTGGAGGGTAAAAATCGTAGAGGCAGACCAAGAGATGCAATCTACATCCTTCTGAATCTGCGTAGTGTAGTCATCTCTTGGTCTCCCTCTACGATTTTTACCCTCCACGCTGCCCTCCAATACTAAATTGGTGATCCCTTGATGCCTCAGAACATGTCCTACCAACCGATCGCTTCTTCTGGTAAAGTTGTGCCACAAACTTCTCTTCTCCCCAATTCTATTCAATACCTCCTCATTAGTTATGTGATCTACCCATCTAATCTTCAGAATTCTTCTGTAGCACCACATTTCGAAAGCTTCTATTCTCTTCTTGTCCAAACGATTTATCGTCCATGATTCACTTCCATACATGGCTACACTCCATACAAATACTTTCAGAAATGACTTCCTGACACTTAAATCTATACTCGATGTTAACAAACTTCTCCTCTTCAGAAACGCTTTACTTGCCATTGCCAGTCTACATTTTATATCCTCTCTACTTCGACCATCATCAGTTATTTTGCTCCCCAAATAGCAAAACTTCTTTACTACTTCAAGTGTCTCACTTCCTAATCTAATTCCCTCAGCATCACCTGTCTTAATTCGACTACATTCCATTATCCTCGTTTTGCTTTTGTTGATGATCATCTCATATCCTCCTTTCAAGACACTATCCACTCCGTTCAAATGCTCTTCCAAGTCCTTTGCTGTCTCTGACAGAATTACGATGTCATCGGCGAACCTCAAAGTTTTTATTTCTTCTCCATGGACTTTAATACCTACTCCGAACTTTTCTTTTGTTTCCTTCACTGCTTGCTCAATATACAGATTGAATAACATCGGGGATAGACTACAGCCCTGTCTCACTCCCTTCCCAACCACTGCTTCCCTTTCATGTCCCTTGACTCTTATAACTGCCATCTGGTTTCTGTACAAATTGTAAATAGCCTTTCGCTCCCTGTATTTTACCCCTGCCACCTTCAGAATTTGAAAGAGAGTATTCCAGTCGACATTGTCAAAAGCTTTCTCTAAGTCTACAAATGCTAGAAACGTAGGTTTGCCCTTCCTTAATCTAGCTTCTAAGATAAGTCGTAGGGTCAGTATTGCCTCACGTGTTCCAACATTTCGACGGAATCCAAACTGATCTTCCCCGAGGTCGGCTTCTACTAGTTTTTCCATTCGTCTGTAAAAAACTCGCGTTAGTATTTTGCAGCTGTGACTAATTAAACTGATAGTTCGTTAACTTTCACATCTGTCAACACCTGCTTTCTTTGGGATTGGAATTATTATATTCTTCTTGAAGTCTGAGGGTATTTCGCCTATCTCATACATCTTGCTCACCAGATGGTAGAGTTTTGTCAGGACTGTCTCTCCCAAGGCCATCAGTAGTTCCAATGGAATCTTGTCGACTCCGGGGGCCTTGTTTCGACTCAGGACTTTCAGTGCTTTGTCAAACTCTTCACGCAGTATTGTATCTTCCATTTCATCTTCATCTCCATCCTCTTTCATTTCCATAATATTGTCCTCAAGTACATCGCCCTTGTATAGACCCTCTATATACTCCTTCCACCTTTCTGCTTTCCCTTCTTTGATTAGAACTGGATTTCCATCTGAGCTCTTAATATTCATACAAGTGGTCCTCTTTTCTCCAAAGGTCTCTTTAATTTTCCTGTAGGCAGTATCTATCTTACCCCAAGTGAGATAAGCCTCTACATCCTTACATTTGTCCTCTAGCCATCCCTGCTTAGCCATTTTGCACTTCCTTTTTGAGACGTTTGTATTCCTTTTTGCCTGCTTCATTTACTGCATTTTTATATTTTCTCCTTTCATCAATTAAATTCAATATTTCTTCTGTTACCCAAGGATTTCTACTAGCCCTCGTCTTTTTACCTACTTGATCCTCTGCTGCCTCCACTACTTCATCCCTCAAAGCTACCCTTTCTTCTTCTATTGTATTTCTTTCCCCCATTCCTGGCAATTGCTCCCTTATGCTCTCCTTGAAACTCTGTACAACTTCTGGTTCTTTTAGTTTATCCAGGTCCCATCTTCTTAAATTCCCACCTTTTTGCAGTTTCTTCAGTTTTAATCTAGATTGTGGTCAGTCCACATCTGCCCCTGGAAATGTCTTACAATTTAAAACCTGGTTCCTAAATCTCTGTCGTACCATTATATAATCTATCTGAAACCTGTCAGTATCTCCAGGCTTCTTCCATGTATACAGCCTTCTTTTATGATTCTTGAACCAAGTGATACCTATGATTAAGTTGTGCTCTGTGCCAAATTGTACCAGGCGGCTTCCTCTTTCATTTCTTTGCCCCAGTCCATATTCACCTACTACGTTTCCTTCTCTCCCTTTTCCTACTACCGAATTCCAGTCACCCATGAGTATTAAATTTTCGTCACCCTTCACTATCTGAATAATTTCTTTTATTTGATCATACATTTCTTCAATTTCTTCGTCATCTGCAGAGCTAGTTGGCATATAAACTTGTACTACTGTAGTAGGTGTGGGCTTCGTATATATCTTGGCCACAATAATGCGTTCACTATGTTGTTTGTAGTAGCTTACCCGCATTCCTATTTTCCTATTCATTATTAAACCTACTCCTGCATTACCCCTATTTGATTTTGTGTTTATAAGCCTGTAGCCACTTGACCAGAAGTCTTTTTCCTCCTGCCACCGAACTTCACTAATTCCCACTATATCTAACTTTAACCTATCCATTTCCCTTTTTAAATTTTCTAACCTACCTGCCCGATTAAGGGATCTGACATTCCACGCTCCGACCCGTAGAACGCCAGTTTTCTTTCTCCTGATAACGACATCCTCTTGAGTAGTCCCAGCCCGGAGATCCGAATGGGGGACTATTTTACCTCTGGAATATTTTACCCAAGAGGATGCCATCATCATTTAATCATACAGTAAAGCTGCATCCCCTCTGGAAAAATTACGGCTGTAGTTTCCCCTTGCTTTCAGCCGTTCGCAGTACCAGCACAGCAAGGCTGTTTTGCTTATTGTTACAAGGCCACATCAATCAATCATCCAGACTGTTGCCCCTGCAACTACTGAAAAGGCTGCTGCCCCTCTTCAGGAACCACACGTTTGTCTGGCCTCTCAACAGATACCCATCCGTTGTGGTTGCCCCTACGGTACGGCTATCTGTATGGCTGAGGCACGCAAGCCTCCCTACCAGCGGCAAGGTCCATGGTTCATGGGGAGGTATTGGAGGTTATCATTCACGAAAGTTAGTCGAAAATTGTGAAAGAAATGCCACTGGGTAATGCCTCTGCAATATTAGTTTTATTTGTCAGTTAAGAGTCTTACGATGTTGTGGCTGTGCGGGTGATGAAGAATGTACCCGACGACAATGCTGAGCTGCTACTGTTGCTGCTGCTGTTTGAGAACCACGAGTAGTCTCCGAAACCACGGATATTTATGGGACTGGCAAGACTTAGAACTGCACCTTCCCTCGGCCTCATACCGTGCTCTCAATATTCGTGGGTTAACGAAGTAGGTGCGCCTACACTGGTGCGATCATAGCTGCACACCGCATGTGCGGGAGCACGCAATAAACACTTCCGCGCTCTTTCATGACTCAAGCTGCTCTGCTTCCTCTCTGCTCGCAGCACGACAGAGGCTTTCCATACACCAAGATGAACAACGCCACAGCTACTGTCATTTCGTCATTGCTACTGATACATTTGAAAAAAGTTCACTTGACTATTACCCAGTAATTTGCAATATTCTCATTATAATTACAATCAATTATATACATTCAGAAATATATACTCTATTACATCCATTTCGCATTAAATATAATTTCTATAATAAAGCCTACAATTTCAGAATCAGAAGAACAGTACAAGTTGCCAACCGATATTAAACGGCGAAACATTTTGGAAGGTGCAGAAGTATTTTATCTGCTTATCTGTTACAAGGAGAAGAGTGTCTAGTACCTAGTCAAGTGCTTTCGTGCGCATGAAAACTGATTTAGTGGGATTTGCTTCTATGACAAGTGTCATGATGGAATAATAACAAGGACTGGCATAAAATTACCTACCACTGAATCTGTGTTCGTGTGTACCAAAAACCTCAGCAAGAGCCCAGACAAAGCTCCTTAAAATGTTCAACTGACGTTAGGAATAGTGAAAATTAACGCATTTCTTAACAGCAGCTGAGGTGAAAAGTTAACACTTGGCAACCCAATGCACAACATGCATAACATTATTTGTTTCTTATCTCAGCAATGGTACTCCTGAAGCTTTTGTACCTGGCCTGCTCTACACCCCTCTATGGCCACACCTTGAATTTTAATCCCATTTTTGAACCTTTCTTTTATTTCCGTCATAGCTTCTTCGATGGATAGACTGAGAAGAAGGGGCGGAAGACTACATCTCTATCTTGCACCGTATTTAATCTGGGCACTTCACTGTTGGTCTTGCACTTTTATTGTTCGCTCTTGACTTTTATACATGATGTATATTATTTGTGTTCTATAACTTACCACTATTTTTCTCAGAATTTCGATCATGTTGCATCATTTTACATTTTAGAATGCTTTTTTATGAGTCGACAAATCCTATTAACGTGTCTTGTTCCATTATCAACCGCAATATCAGAACTGCCTCTCTGGTACCTTTACCTTTCCTATAGCTAAACTGATCGTCATCTAAAAGACCCTCAGTTTTCTTTTCCATTCTTCTGTATGTTATTCTTATCAGCAACTTGGATTCATGACCTGTTAAGTTGATTGTGCGATAATTCTCTTTTTTGTGAGGTCTTGTAGTCTTCGGAATTATATGGATGATGTTTTTCTGAAATTCTGATGGTTTATTGCCAGTCTCATACTTTGTACACATCAACATGGAAGTCACTTTGTTGCCACGTAGCCTAATAATTTTAGAAATTCTGATGGGATGTTGTCCCTTCTGCCTTAGTTGACTTTACGTCTTTCAAAGCTTTTTCAAATTCTAATTCTAATATTGGATCCTCTGTCTTCTCCTTGTCGACTTCTGTTTCACTTGTAACGTAATCAGATAGAGGCCTTCATTGTTCCCTGTCCACCTATCCGCTCTCTCCTCCGCTTTTGACAGTGGAATTCCCACTGCACTCTTAATGTTACCGTCATTGCTCATAAATTCGCCGAAGGTTGTTTTGACTTCTCTATATACTATATACCTTCCGACAATCATTTCTTTTCAATTTATTCACATTCTCCATGCAGTCATTTCGCTTTAGCTTCCTCGCTCTTCATAATTATGTCATTCATAAGTGACCTGAATTAGTGTATTCTTGGATTTCCCTGAACTTTTTTAAACCTTCTTCTTTCGTCGACCAACTGAAGTATTTCTTTTGTTACCCATGGTTTTGTAACAGTTGTACCTATTCCAATGGCACCTAGGCGCTCAGTATAAATTACTTGGAAGGACTGGACCGGGGTTCGGGTAAACATCATTCACCTTTCGCAAAAAATTTATTATAAAAGATTATAGAGTGCAACATCCAATTTTACAATAGGAAAATTTTCTGAACATACCTAACTCTATTGCCGCCTAATAAATTTAATATAGACAATAAAAATCTTAAATAATTTAAGAACAAGCCCACAGGGTATTTAAATACAAATTGAACAAGAAATAACGGATTTGACTCTAATTTTGAGTTTTCACATTTAGGAAATAACTGTCAGTGGCAACTTATGGCGCAACTGCTCTGATAAAGAGGACCAGTGGCCTCCCATAAACTTATTCCACAATTCAGATCTACAAACGGGAGACCTACTAATATGAAACCAAGAGGATGGTGGTTAATAAGGACACTTAGTTATGAATGCATCCCACTAAAATATTGTCTCCACTTCTATAAACTCGTTTAATGAAGAAAACTTGGCCAGCGTTAGATAGTAAAAGCTTAAGAAAATAAGCAAATTAAAAAACGGCCACCAATGGCTCTTAAAAAATTTGAACTTGGCCAGCACCAGATAACAGAATTTAAGGAAATTTAACAACCTGGATAATTGCCATCCAAGGCCCTGCAGAACATTAACCCAACAGAGTGAAACATTTAAACTCACATTAACTAAAACAAGAAATGGGATAATATCTTTTTTAAAAACGAAAATAAAACAAAACAAAAATATTTCAATTGGTTCAAATGGTTCAAATGGCTCTGAGCATTATGCGACTTAACATCTGTGGTCATCAGTCGCCTAGAACTTAGAACTAATTAAACCTAACTAACCTAAGGACATCACACACATCCATACCCGAGGCAGGATTCGAACCTGCGACCGTAGCAGTCACGCGGTTCCGGACTGAGCGCCTGGAACCGCGAGACCACCACGGCCGGCTAATATTTCAATTATCGTGGCAGAAGCCCTTAACAAGGTTACGTAACTTAATTCTCTGAGCTGTGTGGTGATTTGGGCAACGGCCTTGCCGCAGTGGTTACACCGCTTCCCGTGAGATCGCCGAAGGCAAACGCTGTTGGGCGTGGTCGGCACTTGGATGGGTGGCCATGCAGGCCGCCATACGCTGTTGCCATTTTTCGGGGTGCACTCAGCATCGTGATGCTAATTGAGGGGCTACTCGACCGAATAGTAGCGGCTTCGGTCAAGAATGCCATCATAACGACCGGGAGAGAGGTGTGCTGACCCCACGCCCTTCCTATTCGCATTCTCCAAGGAGGATGACACGGCGGTCGGATGGTCCCGGTAGGCCACTCGTGGCTTTGAGGACGGAGTGTGGTGATTGATAAGGCGGCAGGCTCGGCGAAGACGTCGAAGACAGAGGCCATAAGACTGGAACAAACTAGCGTCTAAGTTGCGGCGCCACTAGCCCCTTCCCCAAACTCCCGTAATCGTTATTCAGTCAGGAAAGAATTCCTTAGAAGCGACACCCTCCACAAAAGTCAGAGTTCTCCGCACAAGGAATCATCAATCATTTACACTCCTGGAAACTGAAATAAGAACACCGTGAATTCATTGTCCCAGGAAGGGGAAACTTTATTGACACATTCCTGGGGTCAGATACATCACATGATCACACTGACAGAACCACAGGCACATAGACACAGGCAACAGAGCATGCACAATGTCGGCACTAGTACAGTGTATATCCACCTTCCGCAGCAATGCAGGCTGCTATTCTCCCATGGAGACGATCGTAGGGATGCTGGATGTAGTCCTGTGGAACGGCTTGCCATGCCATTTCCACCTGGCGCCTCAGTTGGACCAGCGTTCGTGTTGGACGTGCAGACCGCGTGAGACGACGCTTCATCCAGTCCCAAACATGCTCAACGGGGGACAGATCCGGAGATCTTGCTGGCCAGGGTAGTTGACTTACACCTTCTAGAGCACGTTGGGTGGCACGGGATACATGCGGACGTGCATTGTCCTGTTGGAACAGCAAGTTCCCTTGCCGGTCTAGGAATGGTAGAATGATGGGTTCGATGACGGTTCAGTGTCCCCTCGACGATCACCAGAGGTGTACGGCCAGTGTAGGAGATCGTTCCCCACACCATGATGCCGGGTGTTGGCCCTGTGTGCCTCGGTCGTATGCAGTCCTGATTGTGGCGCACATCTGCACGGCGCCAAACACGCATACGACCATCATTGGCACCAAGGCAGAAACGACTCTCATCGCTGAAGACGACACGTCTCCATTCGTCCCTCCATTCACGCCTGTCGCGACACCACTGGAGGCGGGCTGCACGATGTTGGGGCGTGAGCGGAAGACGGCCTAACGGTGTGCGGGACCGTAGCCCAGCTTCATGGAGACGGTTGCGAATGGTCCTCGCCGATACCAAAGGAGCAGCAGTGTCCCTAATTTGCTGGGAAGTGGCGGTGCGGTCTCCTACGGCACTGCGTAGGATCCTACGGTCTTGGCGTGCATCCGTGCGTCGCTGCGGTCCGGTCCCAGGTCGACGGGCACGTGCACCTTCCGCCGACCACTGGCGACAACATCGATGTACTGTGGAGACCTCACGCCCCACGTGTTGAGCAATTCGGCGGTACGTCCACCCGGCCTCCCGCATGCCCACTATACGCCTTCGCTCAAAGTCCGTCAACTGCACATACGGTTCACGTCCACGCTGTCGCGGCATGCTACCAGTGTTAAAGACTGCGATGGAGCTCCGTATGCCACGGCAAACTGGCTGACACTGACGGCGGCGGTGCACAAATGCTGCGCAGCTAGCGCCATTCGACGGCCAACACCGCGGTTCCTGGTGTGTCCGCTGTGCCGTGCGTGTGATCATTGCTTGTACAGCCCTCTCGCAGTGTCTGGAGCAAGTATGGTGGGTCTGACACACCGGTGTCAATGTGTTCTTTTTTCCATTACCAGGAGTGTATATAATTTGAAGTATTTTTACTCCGTCAGATTTACTACTGTTCATAAGAACCAACAATATGATTACTAAGGACGACAACTCAGGCATTCCAGCTCCTTGATTCCAACCAGCACCAGGAGGCAAGATACGTGTAGAGGAAACAAACCCATCCATCACGAATATCGCCTTCTCCTGACTTAGACCGTCTAACGTGTTCAACCAGATTCAAGCTCAATGGAACACGGACGGCACGGTAATCACGTAATCCAAAGCCCAAAGCACCAATTGAACCAGAGTCTACAAAACATCACACTCTCCGTACACACAAACTGAATCCCAAAATGAGAGGCAAATGACTTGAAACAAGAAATGAAATCAATTTTGGTGCTTAAGAAACACACAGGGTAAACGAAGCTTACAATACTGTGCACTCGAAAATAAAATCGGAGAAACGCCGTGTCAACAGGCCTCATACTAAATACTAACGGCCCTGACCAAAACCGGACCCCAACACAGCGCACCACTGCCAGGCGAGCCGGGTACGACTTTATGCCACAAACCACGCTGCCGCTGACAGCCATCTCCCGGCCGCTTAGGGCGGCACGGCCACGCCCCCTTGATGGAAGTCAGTGTCTGTGGCAGATAATCGCTAGTTTTCTGGTGCGCACGCCGGGTGAATTGAAATAAGGAAGCCGCCACGGTTCACTTACGTTATTCTTTCCATCTTCTGTGACTTGAGTGTTTAGATATGTCCATTCCTCTTGAACTCAACTGCCTAGTGAGCTATTCATTACCGCATTATCTGTAGCCTCATAGAACATAAAACGTATCTCTTCATTCCTTAGTATCCCCGTGTCTCACGTCCTTGCTCATTGATTTCCCTGACTAATCTCTTAAAGTTCAGCCTATTGTGCATCATTACTAAATTGTTGCTTTCAGTATATCTGCTCCTAGGTTGCTTTACAATCCAGTATCTGATTTAGGAATCTCTGTCTGACCATGATCGAATCTAACTGGTTTCGTCCTATATTTTCCGGCCTTTTCTATCTTCTCCTCTCCCTTCCCCTACAACCGCATTTCATTCCGCTTGACTATTGGATTTTCATTTCCCTTTATGTACTGAATTTCCCGTTCAGTATCCACATATACTTTATCATTTCGTCTTCTACTTGCGGCGTCCACGTCTACGTCCACGTCACTTCACTGATCGCCACTGCCTATAGACTGAACCTCAGCATTTCTCTTTTCAGATTTTCTAGCTTCGCTACCACGTTTAAACTCCTTACATTCCACGCCCCGAACGTTATCGTTTCGTCGATCATTCAATCTTTTTATCAGGGTCATCTCCTCCTTGGCAGCCCCTCCTGGAGATCCGAATGGGGGACTAGATTGGAATCTTTTGCCAAAGGAGAAATCATCATGAGTCTTTTTCAATTACAGGTGACATGTCTCGCTTGAACATATTATGTGCCTTTAATGCAGTGGTTTCCATTGCTTTCTACGTCCTTATTCCATTGCTCATTGCTGATTTTTCCTCCTTTTTGGGGCAGTTTCCCACCTCAAGGGAAAGTTAGTGCCCTGAACCTCAGTCTGCTCCTCCGTCCTCCTTGACAAGGCCGTTGGCGGAAAGAGTGTGAATTCTTACTCTGGAAGTCTTCGGTCATCATCGCTGATGATTTTTATTCAAAATTATAGGAGTGGTGGCGTTCGAACTCGGGACCTAGGAGCTTTTGATTATTAGTCAAAACGCTACCCCAAGACCACGAGTGTCCTACACTATCCGTGAAAAAATCCAACCCCGACGAGGTTTTGATGAAGCTGCTCCCTCGTATAACCACTGCGAGCACCACGAGGCACGGTATTATTATTTTTCTTTAATGTTCGTAACGTACGTCCAGAGGCCAAACAGACCGTGTGGAGATGGTCACGTACTCTATGGGTTGATGTAGCCCTCGCACCTGCTAACAAAACGGTATCATGTAATTGTGTTGATTTTCGTCTAAAGACATAACGCTGAAATGGCTCTTCGAGACACGTTGATACTCTGAGCGCTTTGCACAAGACGAACTGCCCTGTTCACGAACTTCAACACAACATGTTCCAGTGAAGTGCACACAGAAAGTACTTTATAGTACAAATATGGCCGCAGACTCGTATGGATAGCTGACAGTCGTAGTCTGCCTTTGGCAGGGCAGCAGTGAGGGCATGCTGTTGTGTTTCTGTGTGAAGAGGGCTAGTTCGCCTTGTTTACATTCTGATGAACGTTATTCACTTCCTGACTTAGTGTCCACGGTACATGGCGAACCGTTGCCGTAAATCTGCACTTCTGTCACGCCGATGGCAGTGTCGGGGCTGTGACCGTCGACCACGTCGGCTTAGGAACAATGTGCAACACACGTTTTCAAACTAACATTCGAACTTCCAGCAGAGGAAGTTGTCGCGACGCTCCGACCATACGAGCCCAATCCATGGCCATACTGTGGAGAAATGAACCCAATTTCGGACACATCCTGTCCCAAATCGCGCCCACTGACCACTGCTGATCTCCAAATCCATTTCACTGATCAAATATTAAATGGTCTGAATAACCGGACATCACCCATTGGTATTTTTTGTGATCTCTCAAAGGCCTTTGATTGTGTAAATCATGGAATTGTTTTAGATAAGCTAAATCATTATGGTTTGAGTGGGGCAGTGCACAAATGGTTTAATTCATACTTAACTGGAAGAATGCAGAAAGTTGAAATAAGTGGTTCGTGTAATGTTAAAACAACAGCTGATTCCTCAAACTGGGGTGCTATCAAGCACGGGGTCCCACAGGGTTCGGTCTTAGGTCCTTTACTGTTCTTGATATACATTAATGACTTACCATTCCACATTGATGAAGATGCAAAGTTAGTTCTTTTTGCTGATGATACAAGTATAGTAATAACATCCAAAAACCAAGAACTAAGTGATGTAAATGTAAATGATGTTTTTCACAAAATTATTAAGTGGTTCTCAGCAAACGGACTCTCTTTAAATTTTGATAAAACACAGTATATACAGTTCCGTACAGTAAATGGCACAACTCCAGTAATAAATATAGAATTTGAACAGAAGTCTGTAGCTAAAGTAGAATTTTCAAAATTTTTAGGTGTGTCCATTGATGAGAGGTTAAACTGGAAGCAACACATTGATGGTCTGCTGAAACGTCTGAGTTCAGCTACGTATGCTATTAGGGTTATTGCAAATTTTGGTGGTAAGAATCTCAGTAAATTAGCTTACTATGCCTACTTTCATTCACTGCTTTCGTATGGCTTCATATTCTGGGGTAATTCATCGTTGAGTAGAAAAGTTTTCATTGCACAAAGACGTGTAATCAGAATAATTTCTGGAGCCCACCCACGGTCATCCTGCAGACATCTATTTAAGGATCTAGGGATCCTCACAGTAACCTCACAGTATATATATTCCCTTATGAAATTTGTTGATAATAATCCAACCCAATTCAAAAGTAATAGCAGTGTGCATAGCTATAACACCAGGAGAAAGGATGATCTTCACTATGCAGGGTTAAATCTGACTTTGGCACAGAAAGGGGTAAATTATGCTGCCACAAAAGTCTTTGGGCACCTACCAAACAGCATCAAAAGCCTGACAGATAGCCAACTAACATTTAAAAATAAATTAAAAGAATTTCTAGATGACAACTCCTTCTACTCATTGGCTGAATTTTTAGATATAAACAAAGTAAAAAAAAAACTTAATCATTAGTGTCATGCAATATTTTGTGTAATGTAATTTCTTGTACAGACATCTTTTATTAACCTGACACGTTCCACATCATTACGAAGTGTCGTATTCATGATCTAAGGAACAAGTATTAATCTAATCTAATCTAATCTGTCCCGTCCTACCTACAGATCGGTGGATGCCGTGCAATAATCATGTAGATCGCTAGCCTCAAAATCTGTTCCGACTGTGGCAAAGAAACCTACCTTAGTTCTGAATGCCTACATTGGCTCATTATGCAACTACTAGCCGCCGAAGGGCCACACACATCGCACATACACATGTAATTGAGGAAGATCCTGTCACTTCGGAGGGCGCCTCGGTCGGCCCGCCGCGTCGTCCGACCTTCGAGCCCTCTATGACGGCGTCAACACTGTCGACCGCTGGCTCAATTCTTGGCAACAAGTTGAAGATCGACTCGATCACCGTCCCTACGACGGCCTTATTGCCAGTCGTCGGACGCAGAAGATCGCGTGAGGAAACAAATCCTCGCAAAGACCAGGCGCTGAAGCATCCCCAGCCAAGGGGATACGTTGCAGACGGAAGATGAGATTGCCGCCGACCAGAATGTCACCTACGAAAACGGCCACCGCCAAGTAGACAATGTGAGCGTGGTGGCATCTACCGGTGTGCGTGCAACCTGTCTCCTAACGCACCATGAGGACACTGGACTATTTAATGCACTTACTTCCGCTGATACCATGTCACAAACCACTATTCAAGTTTTAGAGGATAAAATGGACGACACAAAGATGCCTGGCTCCAAGGGGTGGGACGAGGAGCAGGTCGAGGAACGGCACCCGTTATGTGATCTTGCATTGTTGGCGCCGTTCCACTACTCATACTCTTCCTTGAACGCACTGGGGCCAAGTGGGATGACATTCTACCAAGATGCCTACGTCCTGCTGACGCCAACACAGATCCATCTCGAGCAGTTCACCACCAGGCCTATCGGACAGCTTAGATCAAGAGCACCAACGTCAGTTATGGGTGAAAATCCGCGCTATGTGGGAAATGTTCTGGGCTTCTCATGTTGATTGCACATTTCTCCAAAAGTTCACATAGCTAGTGTCCTGGATGTAAGCTACTACACCACTCACGTCTCTGCATTTGATCCCATGTACCATTGAGTGGCTATCTACGTCCATGACGGGACTGCTGTCACAGATCTTACCTTACTTCCATCAGATTCAGAGGCATAGCACTCACTGCCACGGGGATATGCTTCATTAATGGCAGTGCCACATCGGGCACTGCTGAACGACATGAAAGAACCAGTTTTATTCTGAAGACATTGGCCCTGCTTTGAGGGTGAAATGAACACTGCCTGCCGGGAGGTCATTTTAACTGCATTCTGCACCTGAAAACTCAGGCTCCCCACTGTACCACATGCTAGGAAATACCTGGGAAGTCCGACATAGTTCAAAATGCGACCGTAGCAGCAGCGCGTTTCCAGACTGAAGTGTCTAGAATCGCTCGTCCACAGCGGCCGGCCATGCCAAACATGCTTTACCATAAGTTATTACAGAAAATCATAACTGCCACGAAAAATCATAAATTGTTACAAAATTAAAATATGGTGGCACATTGACATGTATGACATTTGATATATCTATGGCAGTTTTCCTGCCGTTGAGGTTCAGAACAGAAACCGGTAGCAGAGTAAAAAATAACATTATTATAGACAGCACAATGTAAGGCATTTCTTAAAAGCTGCTTACATAGGATGCAGATCATTAGGGACGAAAAGTCGCATTTCACGCTATTATGAAAATATTTCCCTCTAAACTCTAACGTATTTTGCAAAAAAAAAAAAAAAAACTCAAAAGTCACCCTACTGATGCAGATGGTATAAATTAACAACTTTAATTTCTTCAGAGTGTGAATTAAAATTAATAAATTAAACATAGTACGCTGTTTTAATCACCAATTAATGCATAATTTATATAGTTATTTCATGAATAATGGCCATAATTTACAATTAATATTGATTTCGAAGTTTTACGACATGTGTTCTGTATTTCACCTCGATCTGTAAATGAGTAACACTATACTGAACTAACAGACACCATGAGCAGTTTCCCTGTTTATAGAGTAAATAGAATAGACTTACAATTA
Source organism: Schistocerca gregaria (assembly GCF_023897955.1). Classification (NCBI taxonomy): domain Eukaryota; kingdom Metazoa; phylum Arthropoda; class Insecta; order Orthoptera; family Acrididae; genus Schistocerca; species Schistocerca gregaria. Next base: position 290,981,770 of record NC_064921.1, on the reverse strand, counting down.
GAGAGCACTAAGCGCAAAGGACTGACACGTGAAGTCTGTGTGCAGTTCTTCGTAGCGAAATATTGACGGAAATGGAGCAGTTAAGAAGAATAAGGCAGTTTTAAAAACATATCCCTGTGTTAATACCATTTCTAGTGTTCTGTCAACTACAAATACCGCCAGTAAGTGGAACAATCAGGATGCCGTAAATTACTAACATATTAACGAAGAAAATATCCATTACAAAATGAAATGTTGCGTTTCATATTCCTATTCGGGATACATTCATATGCTGATAGACAGATTATGATACATACTACAGAAGAGTTTCAGAAATCATTTCTATGTTAGAAGTTATATGTCATCATCTAATTTTCACACTGAACAAAGATAACAAAATCGTTAATTTCATCTGCTTTCCAACAGTTTAGAACAACACATAACGACGATGGAAAAATGTAAATTGTAATAAAAACGTTGTAGAGGCATCTTCTCAAAGCGAGTTTCAGTGATTATTCCAGTATATAAAATGGCGTCAAACGCGTGGAACAAGGAAACCATGAACAGAGGAGTTATCCATTACGACAAGGAATGTATCAATCACGAGCAGCACTCCTTATTCAGTTGTGTCACCGAAGTTAGAGTTCGGGATATGTTCAGACGACTTATGGTCTACTGTTAGACGCATTGACAGACAATGGACGACCTATGCAGGCGATTAAACGGTACTCATGGAATATCCGTGTCAGGACGCTGTCTAGAGCTTGTGCCCTAGAATGCCTCGAAACGTAGTTGCCTGCTTAGCCCTAGCCACAGTCATGAACAGTGCCCTACCGTTTCGTATTACACAGATGATACTGCAAGGTTCATTTGTTTACTTAATATTAGTGTCACGTGTTGTGTGGGCCGGACTGACAGTTAATGATCCCACTTACATGTAGTTCTTCGTGATCGCGAATGCGTCAGGCAGAAACATGAAACACTCTGATACACGAGACTAAAAAGTCCCGTGTAAAACCAATAACAGAACACTATACTTAATAATTTTACGCGGTGATGTAAGAGGGAATAATACGAGTAGTCACGAAACGCTTCACAAAGAAAATAAATTCCAGTGGATTTGCGACACAGCGATTAATTACACTGGAGTCAAAAATTAAAGCAACACACTGCTGTTTCCCCGTGCTGTGTCTAACGATATAATCATACAAACTGTCAAACATATGTCCGTACGATCGTGTTCTGCACGGAAGATGGCAATCCGGTCAACGGACAACCACGCCAACGATGACGTCATGGCTCCTATGAAACGAGGTAGTGTTTGCTGTGTAGCCCCACATCCACAATCGCTGTGTACACAATTACAGACGGTGCAGTACCTCACAGAGAAGTTGCCTACCAGGTTCTCTGCGGTGGAGGGTCTAGTATGATAAAAAAATTAGGTTAAATATATTCCAATTCTTTCAATTTAAATCTGTGTTTCATACTAGAATGTCGTGTTCCCAGTTTGGCACAGCTTTGCCACAGGGAACACGAAATCGGTCAAAGACGCCCGTCTTCTGGTCGACTCCTGATCGTTGTCAGAAGGAGGCTAGTTTTTGATTACGCAAAGACTTCTATTATTTGGAAAAGAACAACCCATATTTCTTTACGCAATCAGAATGAAATTTATAATCACCTAAGGGACCTTTAACAATGAACAATAAAAAATTTGCATTTGCAAATGAAATCAATAAATGGGGCAGCTATGTGTTGTATAGAAGACAAGAAGCGGCCTTCTGTCTACGACCAGAATGCCGCAGTATTCTCTGCTGTAGTAAAGGCTGTTCGATATTTATAAAAATAATGTGGCATGGAGATTAAAAAAGTATAGAGGAAAAGAACAGAATAAGAAATCTGGTAAACACTAAATATATTCAAACAATTCTCACTAGCAAATTAGGGCTTATTTATAAACAATATAACTTACATAACTACTTTTCTAACTGTACGGTGCGATAAGATTTCAGCCTGCCCAGTGCTGTCTCCTTGGTTCATGTTTTTGTCACAACTTACAGTCATTACTTTTCTCCTTCGATAAAGAAATTCTTGCACTGTTCAACACCTCCATAACAATAACTTGCCGATTTACAGTTTCGAACATAAATTACTTGAATTTTATTAATTAATAATGTTGTCTACACGCTGGCAAAACCGCTCACTTTTCTACCTGAAAGACGACCTTCTTTACGCTTTCACCTTACAAGCAGAAGATACTCCTTATGAAAGATCCCTTGAACCGTAGTTATTTTCTACGTTTTTGCCGACAGATGGGTACTCTGCAAGAAAGTGATCGTAAATGGAAGAGAGTCAAACAGCTTCTACAAGACAAACCCAATCATCGTTTGTCGAAATTTTATAAATCACACAATGGTGTTTTATTTCATCGTACATCTATGTTGACGGAGCAATGGTGTGTTTGTATTCCTGAGGAGTACATTGAATACCTCATATGGTACACTTACCTATCCTGGGGACATTATGGCCCCGAGAAGTGTAAAAGAAAGATTTCTGCCTATTGCTATGTACCCAATCTGCATAAGAGAATTCATAAACTGCTAAGCACTTGTTTAATCTGTCAGAAGGCAAAGCCCTTCAATCTTTCGAATGTCATACCTTTGAATCGTATCTACTCTGAGCGTCCTAACCAAATAGTCAGTCTCGACTATGCAAGTCCACTTCCGAGAGGAAGATGAGGTGCTAAGTACCTTGCTGTTTTGCTAGACCTCTTCACTTAGCACGTGCGTTCATACGCGATGAAGTCTTCCAGTACAAAATCTTTAATAAGACGAATAGAAAAGGATTATTTTCCTCGTTTTGCTAAGCTGGAAACCATGTTGTCTGATAAAGCTTCAAACTTCGTTGGTAAGGAGTGGAGACAGTTTCTTGCCAATATTAGACAGATTCTAATCTCAAGATTTAGACAGCAATGTAACCCGACAGAACGAGTCTTCAGAGAATTTAATCGTTTCATTCGCACCTACGTACCGAACCAGCAAACACGGTGGGTCGATTTGGTTACTCCATTTGAAGAGATTGTAAATAATCTTCCACACACTTCGACCGGTTTCACACCTTCAGAACTAATCTCCAGGCAAAAGGAAAGCAATGAATGGACTGATCCTATCCCCAAGATACAAGGTTCAGAAGTCAACCTAGATAATAAGTTAAGACAAGCCCTGATCTCTCTCACAACTCATGCCAATTTAAGAAAAAAGGCATTTGACAAACATGTCAATAAAGTTCTGTCGTACCGCCTGAATGAGCGTTTTCTTCTGAGGACACACTTCAAACCACCTCTCATCTTACGTAAAAATCGTAAGTAGCAAAACCTGTACGAAGGACCGTTTGTTATAGTCAGGAAGCCACATGTTGGTTGTTACGTGTTGACAGATCCAGTTAAGTGGACGAATAAAAGGACTTTACCACCATGTAGACCTAAAGAAGTACCATGGAAAACATTTAAAAAATATCATTTATTATGTTAAGCTGCAACTTGAAACAAGAGTGTGATCTGTTTAGAAAGTATGTGGGTCAACAGCATGTACATGTATTCTGCAGGTGACGTAAACATTTGAGTGAGGTGGACACAAAGTAATGATGTAGCTTGAAAAATATAAAGTGATGAAGAAGGTCCTCTACGTATTTGAAAAAAATAAGATTTGCCTTAGTTTTAAGGTAGTTTTAAGTTTCTTGAGCAATAGAGGGCTGCAGTCGTTGAATTCGAGTAAGGGATGTGCCAAAGTGCCACCTGCTGCTTTAGTTTTAAGTTATGGCAAATCTCCCTTTTTACCAAGTACTAAAGGTTTTCTTCAAATCCCTCATTCAGAGCAGAATGTCCGTATGTGAAGTAATAACCTAAGATAAGCTTTCAAAAAATTGGTATGTTAAGTCGCTAGAACCATGTACGATGAAAAACTGATACATTATAATCTGTAGATTACACCAAGTATAAGCATCAACATATAGTTAATGTACAAAGAAATGAATAATGGTACTCGCAACTGGAGAGCAACTTTAATTTATTCATTACTATGAGTCAACCAGTCAAGAAATATGCATTTATAATGAGAATTAGGTCCTCTATTGAAGAAACGTAGAGAGACTATTCTTATGTTACGAGTATTATACAGAAACCTTCGATATTAAGATACCTAGTTGAGGACTGAGATAATCTGCTTATATTCTTCTGCTATGTCCGCATGCCTTGATTTTGACATATATTTGAAGATGCTTTGGAAGCGAATTTGTGCGACGTTTTAATACTGAAGTCAAGTTATGCCCCGTGGATGACACTAATAAAAGCGGTCGAGCCGAAGAATGAATTTGCTAAACTGATTATTTCACCTATTATCTATCTTCCTATCTTTCATTTCTTTGCATTATCGTGTTGTAGTTTTCTTCTTTAGCATTCTTACCTTTCTACCCTACCCGGTAGGGGAAGAAATTTGGAAATTGGTACAAAAGACTTGACGTGTGTATATTGTGTGTATTGACGATCGTGGCTCGTTGGTTAATGCGTATCTGCAGTTACTTATCGAAACGTGATGTAAATCTGATTTTCTGTGAGCAAAAGCATTCTAGGAAATATGAATAATTTTCCCGATTTCTGTTAGATGAAGTTTTGAACGTGAAACTGTTCGGAACGCTAAAGAGGTTATATTTTACTGATTATTGATATAACCGAGAAAATGAACAAAGAAACCAAAAAAGGCTGTTGTAGAACAATAATAAAAGGAAAAGAATAAGATGTAAAATACTTATAAAATCTAACGTGCTTCAGAAGCACCATTCAGAATAGCAAACACGTTTTTCGTTAGGTCTTGGACAGTAATAAAAAACTGTGTATGTTTTGTAAATGATCCTTTTATGATAAGCAATTTTAGCATTACCTGTGCCACTCTGTAGTATAAAGACACCTATATGGACACGTATGGATTGCTGCGTGTGACTCACTTAGTCACAAGATAATAGGCATGTATGTATTTATATTGGTGCGTGTGAAATCGTAATCTGTCACATGCATGGACACGAAAAACTAGTTGTCTCTTGCGGGAATCAAAACTGTAATACACTTATTGACACGTGTGATGTTCCACGTGTGAAGTAGCATTACAAGTAGTCTCACGTTGCAACGGCGATACAGTGACCATCAGCCAAAGGATAGACAAGCTATTGTACTCACCGCAATAGGTGACAGTAATCATTTTCATCGATGACTGTTCTTTGTCGCTGGTGCAGTCAATTTACCGTCCAGGTTGACCATGTCGCCTTCACGAGCTGCTCCAGTACCCACGATTCGACAAAATGCACAAGTTAAAAAGAAAAGGGTTGGTAGCCACTGAACTATCTGCCCCGTGCAGGACGCGGACTGCCAACGCTGTCAAACCGCCAGTTCGTTACCACGTGACTGTGAAGCACTGTGGCAACATCCAATGACTGCTCGCCGGCCCGTACTCACCAAAAGCACTCCTCTCCATAACGGGCGCGAGCGTGCTCCTGATTTGAGATGAAAATAATAAAACGTTGATAAACTACGCACGATTTTACTATATTTACATGAAAAGGACACTAATGATGACTTTTCCTTAACTATGATAATTGCTACGGCAATATTGCTAAATACATTGCTTAAGAAAGACCTGTACAAGACGAAACGTGTTTTGCTAATATTTGTTAACGAAATAATATAAAACGTAGACACAAAACACGAATAATATATAATGTATATGTACATAGTCTATGTAATAATTTTTATTGTCTTAAATTCTTACTCTATATTCCCTTAGATTAAGATGCTACTTAATGAGAAAGTCCTAATAGAGAGTTTTTTTCTGTATTTTCATGTGCTGAAACATGAATTGGAATGAGATTAAGACAGCCACCAAACTGACTCATTCGTCATTGAACCACTCATCAACTTTCCTGTTTCCCGACATGACCCGATGGATCGTCGAGTCAAGAAATATCACTTCCCCCTTCACATAGTGAAATTCCCAGTGTTCGCCTCCAGAATGTGAAAAGGTGATGCCCAGTTTTGGTGCAGTGAAAAGTGAAAGGTGATGAAAGAATTCCCCTGTGAAAATCACCCTGAGTTCATGAGAAACACTCCTAACTACAAAGTGAAGAGACGTCGCTACGAGAAAGACTGATAAATGTTTTATGTTCTGTTCAAAATTGGCGGAAATGCACCAATACTGTAATCGAATTTTTTTCTTGTCAATATTTATGTATATATGTATCTGTATGTGTATTTGATTTGTACTTGTATCTATGTTAGTATTTCAATGTTTCTATTGATTGAATGAGAGTAATTCTTGAGAACACGCAAAAAAGGGAACCTCCGTTAAATCCTTGAACACTTATGATGGCATCAAACCACTACCAAGTTTATTAATGATCAAGCAACTGTGATTAGTTTTGACGACTTAGTGTGAAACGTGTATAATTCTATGCCTTATGTTTGTTTTGTTCCGTACAAGGAGAGATCCTTAAATACTTCATTCACTAAGTACGTGAACCAATAACATTACGACTGCGCGTGAGTCGTAACGATCTTTCAGAATCGTTACTCCTCACGCGGGGAGCGATGTAATATTATTGGGATTTCCGTAGTATGAAAGCTGTGAGTACCCTTGGGAAGGCATTCACCTATCTGTATATTTAATGATTAACTTATGAGATGAGACCTATTCTTTGAAAGACATTTGTTTTATATAATTTACATAACTGTAAAGATGCGGATCTAGCGCGGACGCTAATACATCGAGTGCGCAGTCAAAGAAACATTTTAACAGAAGTTGAACTGAATTTTCCGCTTCGATCTAAATAAAAGGTGACAGTAAAAAACTTTTGCAGATATTCAGATTTTATCGTACTTCTGCTTGTAATGTGAAAGCGTAAAGAAGGTCGTCTTTAAGCCATACAAGTAAGCGGTCTTGCTAGCGTGCAGACAACAGTTATTAATTAATAAAATTCAACTAATTTATGTTCGATACTGTAAACCGGCAAGTTATTGTTATGAAGTTGTTGAACGGTGCAAGAATTGTCTCGAAGGAAGGAGAAAAGTAATGACCGTAATTTGTGACAAAAACGTGAACCAAGAAGCTAGCACAGGACAGGCTGAAATCTGATCGCACCATACAGTTAGAACATTACTTATGTAAGCTATACTGTTCATAAATAAGCCCTAATTGCTTCTAAGAATTATTTGAATATATTTAGTGTTTAGCAGATTTCTTATTCTATTCTTTTCCTTTATTTTTTTACCTGCATGCTATATTATTTTTATAAATGTCAAACAGCCTTTACTACAGCAGAAATACTGCGGCATCCTGGTCGTAGACAGAAGGCCGCTTCTTGTCTTCTACACAACTCATAGCTGCCCCATTTATTAATGATTTCATTTGCAAATGGAAATATTTTATTGTTCATTGTTAAAGGTCCCTTAGGTGATTATAAATTTCATTCTGATTACGTAAAGAAATCCGGGTTGTTCTTTTCCAAATAATGGAAGTCTTTGCGTAATGAAAAACTAGCCTCTTTCTGACAACGATCAGGAGCCGACCAGAAGACGGATGTCTTCGACCGATTTCGTGTTTCCTGTGGCAAAGCTGTGCCAAACTGGGAACACGACATTCTAGTATGAAACACAGATTTAAATTGAAAGAATTGGAATATATTTAACCTAATTTTTTATCAGACTAGAAGGGCCAGAGAACGAAAGCAAGCAGGACGGTCTAAATTGATGTGGCCCTATGGCTTAGTATCAATCGTTCTGTTGTTTCTCCGATATGGCGACAGTTTATAGGGACCGAAGCTGTATCCCGAAGACCAGGATAGAGCCGACCACGTGTGGCTTCAGGAGAACGGACGGTTTTGGCTGTTAAGGGCACGACAGTACCGCCTTAGTAGTGCACGGTAACTTGCATGTGTGCTCGCAGTATCCACTGGACGTTTTGTATCGAGGCAAAGCTGCGCAGAAGGCTTCGGCAGAGTGGTCTTAATTGTCGGAGACTTGCTGTGTGTCTACCTCTAAAGCAGATTCACAGAAGGGAACCTCTAGAGTAGAGTCATCAACATGCCACCTGAACGGTCGAACAATGGGCCAATATTGTTTTCACAGATGAGTCCTGATTTAGTCTGGAGAGTGATTCTCGTTGGATTCGCATGTGGAGAGAAGTGGACACGATTTCGGGGCCTAATCATTGTAGAAAGAGACCGAAATCGAGGATGATCACTAATGGTGTGTGTAGGGATTATATTTACCACTCGAACCCCTCTCCATGAATTGTGCGGGTGAATCAGCAAGCTTTAACTGCTTTCAGGTAGCATGATGAGATCCTGGGACCTCATTTGAAGCTGTTGTTATAGGCCCAGACTTTGTATTGATGGACGATAATGCTCGACTTCATAGAGAAGGGGTGGTTGATGTTTACTTGGAAACGGAAGATATTGCACACATATTGTGACCTGCTTTCTCTCCCGATCTAAATCCCATAGAGCATGTCTGGGATGCACTAGGGAGGCGGCTTACATCACGTCAGCATCCACAAATCACTCTCCAAAACTTGCAAGCAGCTCTGCAGAAAGAATGGGAGTCATGGCCTCAACATGAGACTGATGACATCATTCATAGCATATACTGTTGTTGCCAGGCCTGTATTGGTGCCAGAGGTGGTCACACCCCGTACTGAGCACATAAACCAGTTATCAGAAGGTGTGTGTGCAAATCCGTCAAGTTGAAAAAAAAAGGAACATTTTTATCTACCGTTATGCATGTTGTAGTTGTTTACGTTCTGTATTCGTTTTATTGATTCTTTTTTTACCATCATCTGTTCATACTGTTTTGTAGAAAAATAAATGCAACCGTGCTTTAATTTTGGACACCAGTGCATTTTCTCAACACATAAATTGCATGTATTCTAGATAGAGATCATTCGTTACAGTGATAATAATATAAGATTACGAAGAGTAGTTCGTGAGAGAAAATTACAGTTGCAAGATATGGGGATTTTTTTGCGATCAAATCATTCGGAATGGCTTGCAAGGATGCAATGCGAAGTCGAAGAAACTTACGTATTGATTGCTTGGAAGAGGGGTCTCAATATTAAATGTGATGTGTAAACGAGGTGTTGGAAGAGATATAAGCCTATACAGAAAGCGCTAGATCTAGCTGCAGATTGGCTTGCTTAGTCTACTGCAGGAGTACATATGATGTTTTGCTTACTGATTGTGATTAAATTTGTCGTATTTATGATTTCATGATGTCAAGTGCAGGCTTATGTAAGATATTAATTTGATGATTGTATCTTGAACTCTTAAGCGAGTGCCGGCCGCGGTGGCCGTGCGGTTCTAGGCACTTCAGTCCAGGACCGCGTGATTGCTACGGTCGCAGGTTCGAATCCTGCCTCGGGCATGGATGTGTGTGATGTACTTAGGTTAGTTAGGTTTAAGTAGTTCTAAGTTCTAGAGGACTGATGACCTCAGATGTTGAGTCCCACAGTGCTCGGAGCCAAGCCATTTGTCTTCAGCGAGTGTACAATGTTACGAACTTCCTGCGAGACTCAAGCTGTGTGCTGAACCCATAGCCGACCTCCGACCTATTAATGGATATTGTTCTTACGAGCTGACCATTCCAGATGCGACCCACAACCCACCTTGACAGCAGACATGCTGCGAGCAGCTCTCTCCTACATTCATCTCTTTCATATACCTTGCTGAATTAGTGCATCTGAGGACCCTCATGAAGTTTCATTCGTGTTAGAGGCTGCGCAAAAGAACACGAATTTAATACCTTCAACAAAAATCAGAGTTATCTCTCAAATACCTCGGTTTACATCACTAAGCAATTTAAACTTGTGCAGTCAATTAGCTATAAACACTGACATTTATTTTCCTTTTTCTCAGAGTGGGCTAAGATAGCGTAGAATTACGCTCTGAAGCACATTACTATAGTTAGCGTTCAAGTCCCGGTCTGACACATAGTTTTATTCTATCAGGAGATTTTATTGCTTTTGATGTTTGCACAAGTTTCGTCAATAACTGGTAACACACACACACACACACACACACACACACACACACACAAACACACACACACACACACACACAGAGAGAGAGAGAGAGAGAGAGAGGAGAGAGATATGGAGCGAGGTACGGACTGGAATGGAAGGAAATATTTTCAGTGCACGGAATGTTTCCCGAACCAGAGAGCTCTTATTGAAGTTAGTTTCCTCTCCATGGACTCATCGTATTTCATCACGAGCCGGGAAAATATCCATCCCAATGCAGAGAGAGCATCTTAGTCGTAACAGAACAACGTAAAACAGTCAGAAGTGGGATTGAACAATACGGCATTCCTCGGTGTTTCCCTCACAATGGTAGATTTTACAACCTCTTGACCGCTTGGCAATTACTGTCCAGTGCGTGTCAGCACAAACTTGTGTCGTTCTCTCCAGAGCCCGTAACGTTATCCAGAATATATTCTCTTTTACGAGTTCGACCACTCAGACGTTAAATTCCCTGCGTTTGTTTTCTGCTCCGAACGAGGTGGTCCGAACACCGTTACCTCCGCCTAGTGTCTACCATGAAAATGCTCATCGTGACAGAGAAGGGCTACAACAAGCGTCATAATTACCTTTAAAAGTGTGTTTCACGGATATTTCTAAGCAGAACTGAACTATTTAAGACTGCTCTCGTGATATTTAATAAATACAGAATACGTTCTGCTTAAGTGAGACAACTAAGCCCAGTACTATCACCCCTTTGCTACAATGCAACAGTAGTAAGAGACAACTTACTGTCGCAAATAATTAGAACGTCAGTATCCAATGAGGCCACGAATTGAGCTCTTTGAACGAGAAGTATCTCAAAGCGCAGCCCCCTTTTGTCAGAGTGAGCTTAACACAAAATGCTTCAGTGCCAAGTGAATATATATATATATTGGTGTAGAGCGAACTGTAACCGATTGTAGATATTGTACAGACAAAAATATTCACATTATGAGGACACCAGTAACCAGAGTACCAAGGATAATTATAGAAAAACTTTGGAAAATGAAGCAACAAGTAGGATGGAAAAAAAATCGGGGAGCATATGAAAGAGCTAGAATTAACCCTTGACGATATGCAAAACAAAAAAGAAAAACGGAAAATTTAAGTACACTAAAAACATAAAAGTACTATTTAGATCAAAAATAGACAAACGGCAAACAATAAAAAGGGTATTTCCAGATGAGGAAAGACAAAAAAGTTCAGAACGAATGAGAAGATACTGGGCAACTCGGAAAGAAAACCTATTAAAGAAGATGGTCAGAAAATGATTGACTGAAGTTGTCCAATGAGGCCGGATAAGATTCAACAATGTTTGGACTAACTATCACTACTGGGAAGGTCGACTCTTTGCTTTTGAAATCGTCTTTGCGGAGTAATGGTTTTGTCTGATACAATGTGAAAATAAGAGCAAGTCAATCAATCTGAATTATCAATGTAAATTGCTAGCTCCGTGTTTCATAAGATATCCAGACTGAAGCTTATAATAACCATTGACAGTTAAAATATCTGACGTGTATCAATATGGCAATCTTAACAAGAAGTGAGTTATCGTGGTATCAAACGGACACTTTTGGCACTGGATGATAAATGTATTCCTGAAGAAAATCTCAGACAGAAATTAGGTATGAAGTGACTATTTCACGCTGCAGTTTCACGACATATGTCACATTATGTACATCTTGAATGATGTTCTTGCTGAGCGAAAGTGTACAGGCGTTTTCCTCTACAACACGTCAGTGTGTTTAGTAAATAATTATTTCTGTAATGATATGGTTAATTATTTCACTAAAATTTTAGTTTATACATAAGATGTAGTGTTTACGTAGTTCCCCTTATGAGGTAAGATTGAAATTCTAATTATGGGATACGAATATACAATGTCAAACCTATTCGTTTCTTTTCTTAAGGAATGCAAAAATACACATGTCGCAGTGTAGATATCACTGGAATATTCATGTCTCACATTTCACTGTATTCGCCGATTTGGATGCTGTTTGGTGACAGTGCACTGCATATGTTTTTGACAAGCGCTGGACTATAACAAGATGGTGGTTGTTAGCTCGTCAATAGGAAAATTATTTAACAAAATGCGGAATAAATTTTTGCTTCTGCTCTGACTTTTAACATTGTGCTGGGCTGAAATATTACAAACACACTTTCACACTCTCAATAACGATGACTGCATAATTGCGTATTTAAGTGCCAAGTCGTCACTTTTATTAGTAAGTTTTGGTCCTTTGGCTTTATGAGATTGTTTCTGGTTCTATGGCATTCGTTGTGATATTGAGTTGGGCTCTTAATGTCTTATGTGGTGCTCTTGTAGTTCCTTGGTTCTTACTTTTCTTGTTTTCTTCATCTTTTGTGATATCCTCTTATGCATAGAATTTCACGATTAGTTCTCTTCTCAAAATTTCCGTAAGCTACTGCAATAATGTCAAAGCAAAAGCGCAAAAGCGCTAACAGAAAACACAGAAACTGAAATCGCTACAGGTACAGAAAGCTGGCTAAAGCCTGAAATAAGTTCTGCAGAAATTTTTACGAAGTCTCAGACGTTTTCCAGGAAAGATAGATTAGGCAGAATTGGTGGTGGAGTGTTTGTGTCTGTCAGTAGTGGTTTATCTTGTAGTGAAGTCGAAGTAGATATGTAATGTCTCTTGCAGCGGTCTCTCCGCGATATTTTCAGAAATTTTATAAATTATATAACTCAGCACATATCTCTAAATATCTCTTCTTATCTTACCAATTCCTAAACTTTAATATACGATGATTATCAATCAAAGTAGTTTCAAGCCCTATTATTCCTTGGAGCGTCCATTTACTCCATGCAATAGCTTCTCTGCTATCTATGTTATCTCTTATGAAAAGAATGAAGGAGATCTTGCCGATTAGCCGTGAAAGAAAGAAGATGTATAGGTATGTAATGTTGAGCGAGTCGCCATCTTGATGAGATTCTGTATGAGAAGGAATTTAATACATGAACTAAACTAAAGTAAGTGTGTTTGCGTGTTATTTTAGTGATTATTATTGACAGTGTCTGCTTACTACGCTGTGTTGCACGGGATCAGTGGGGAACGTCTGTTTACACTGGACGAATCTGCCGTTTTGTATGCTGAAGATATCCAGTTTATTAAATAGGCTAACACGGTCTTACCAGCAGATCTCCGGTCTTCCCCATGTGACCACCGAAAGTTAATAATTATTACAAATGTTTTCAGGAGATCGACCGACAATTTTCGTCGCACCGATACTTCGAAATTGCTTCACTGTCTTATGGAATTTAAGTTAAGCTCAGTTTAATCAGGATAGGAAAGTATTGAACTGTGTGAATGTGACAAGCCTGCTCTGTGAATGAAAATTCCCTTAATTTACACATGTTTTTACCATCCTGATCAGTGAAGCTAAATCAGGCCGGTGTGAGGGAGGTTTTCAAATTTTAGATCCCACAATAAAATATTAGATTTGGCTACACTGTGACAGGACACATTTTTGAGCATTACTTAAACATTGTGTGAATTTTATGTTGCACTTAAACAGTGTGTGAATTTTATGTTGGTTGTGCACGAGAGAAAAGAAGACGAGGCCTGTTGCAGAAGTCACAATTTCACCACAACCTACGAGAACGTCGTTCAGGCCAGACAATATACAATTAAATTTTTGTTGATAGGAATTTAGAATAACTATTTAAATGTCTATCGGTTTGAATCAGATTGATTGAGTGACTGTTGGTTTGAACTTTAGATAGGAAGTGTTTATTATAAGTGAGTATTATGCAAAGTTTAGGTCAGTGACGTTATTAACTCAGATGCGAGTGACTTTATATATTTGTTGTTCTGTGTATTATTGGCTCTTACTAGGGCGGCTTATAAAATGGCAATGCAACAGCAGAGCGAATCACAACCGCCCTCAGCTGTTTCTGAGGTTAGTCAAACATTAGACGCTAGCTTAACTGAAGTAGCTTAAGTGTTTCGATGTCATCTCAGCAGGACCAAATAAACCCATTGACGGTAATCATGCAGCAGTTAACACTGTTAGCCAAAATTGTAACAGACTTAACTAAAGCGCAAATAGAGACTAAAATGGAATTAACTAAAGCGCAAATAGAAACTAAAAGGGAAATGAATGAACAATTAGCAATCAAGTGGAAGTGGAACAATTAGCAGCCAATCAAGTGAAAGCCCAGGAGCAATTACTAGCTAATCAAAAAAAGTTGAATGTGCAATTAGAAGCTAATCAAGCGGAATTATATAATAAATTAGTAGAGAGTTTTCAGAAACTTGATGATAAATTAAATAAAACTGCGAAAGAATTGAAAATTCAGAATGAAAAGACAGAATTAAAATTAGCTGTTCAAAGAGCAATTCACTCAACGTGTAATGAAAATGAGAAGAAGTTACGCCTAGAGCTAACCGAGTATGTTGCTACTAAGCTTGATACTATTAAAGAGCAGGTCGAGTCAATCCCACAGATAGTTCAAGCACAAGAACAGATGCAATGTTCTATGGCGGTAATTCCAGTATTAGTTGAAGTTCAAGATGAATTAAAGCAACAAGTAAATGAGATGTTAGTAGATTTGCAAGATTTGAGACAATCGCAAGACAAGATTCCGAAGGACATCCAAAATTTGGATAAATCCATAAATAACATAAAGGAGAGACAAGAGGAGGTTGATCATAAGGTAAACATTCTCGCAGTTAGGTTTGGAAAGGCAAAGCATTTCTTCAGACAATATTGAACAATTGCATCCCGTTAAGACCTGTGCTCCACGGAGAACTTAAACAATGGAAAGAAAACGTTGAGATATTTAAATGCATCCCGAGAAGACTTGTGTTCCACGCAAGGAAATGAACCCATAACGAGATCTATCTTCCTGTGCTCCACGGAGAACTTAAACAATGGAAAGAAAACGTTGAGATATTTAAATCTATCCCGAGAAGACTTGTGTTCCACGCAAGGAAATGAACCCATAACGAGATCTATCTTTAAATCTACCTCGAGAAGACTTGTGTTCCACGCAAGGAAATGAACCCATAACAAGATCTATCAATGAAGCCACATTATTTAACCGATCAAGTACAGAAAGGGTCATTAATGCACACGTTCGTTTTTGCAATCAACATCAATCACAATACTATGAGGGTAGTCATAATGACTGTAATTGTAAAAGCAATACTGAGGAGAACATGCTGACACAACGTCAGTTCCAGATGTACAACCCAGACAAGAAAAATGTTCATCCCGTAGTGTGTATAAGAAGTTTTAGGAGAGTATTGCCAAAAAATTGGAGTGAGTGGCAAAAGGTTAGTTTCGTGACCGGTTATATTCAGGGGTCAGGAACTATATAGGCATCTGATATGGTATCAAATTGGGACACATATGAAGATTTTGAACGAGCATTTTTATCCAAATACTGGTCCGAAAGAGTACAAGAACGTTTAAGGCAGGAGGTATTATACGCGAAACCTTTTTCCTTTTCACGTGGGTCTTTAAAGAAATACTTTGAGAAATATATAAACAAATCGCGGTATTGGGATAAGCCTATGCCTCTACAAGACGTGATTGGCATATTAAAATCTCGTCTTCCGGCCAGCATCAGAAATAGAATGCTATATATTAATGAGCATGACCTTGACTGTTTCATGACTACGCTTGACAGTATAGATATGATCGAGGAGGATGAAAATCGACCAAGACAACCGGTTATGCAGAGAAGAGCGATTGAGACGCCAAACGCAAACCGAAAGGGAAACGGATTTAATAATTATTGTACTAGGAATAGCCAGAGATACAACGGAAACAATTGCAATGGAAATGGAAATTTCAGTAACAGTGCTGCGAGGGGCAGGTTCAGAGACAATCGAATAGGCCGCAGATACAACCCAATGTTTGGAAATGCAAGGGATTATCAGAACCAGCAGTTTTCAAACAATAATAATGCGTACAGAAATTCTGACCCTCGATTTGAAGCAAATAACACAACCAGTCATCAACAACAACCAATCATAACAGAAGTAGTAGATGATTCAAGAGGAAATAATAATCGACATTTGAAGTGAAGAGGGCCGCTTTATGCTCCGGGCAAATAACACAACCAGTCATCAACAACAACCAATCATAACAGAAGTAGTAGATGATTCAAGAGGAAATAATAATTGACATTTAAACTGAAGAGGGCCGCTTTATGCTCCGTAAATTCGGCCGGGGAATACAAAAGGGGCAAACCTGTTTTAAACGAAATTAATTCCGTGGCAATGTTGAGATATAATAAAGGCGAATTAATGACAGATGAATTGACGAGAGACTTAGAGGCCTGTGTAGTCGAAGATAAAAGGGTTCCTGTGTCTGAGATCATCACAGAAGTGGGAGGAATTTTAACCAATGTTGTATTGGACACAGCTTCATTTACAGACGTAGTATCCGGAACTTTGTTTCGCAGAATTAGTAAAATTAAAAAAAATGCCTGTCCTACCAGTACAAAATTGCCGAGTTATAGGTGCAGTGGGAGCAAAATCCCGGAACGTCAAGATACAAACGCTTATAGAGATAAAATTGGGAAATGTAGCTAAACAAGGGGCACATTCCTTGTAGTGGAAAAGTTGTTAGTAGATTGTATACTTGCCATTGGAACTTTGCAATCCTGCAATTGCAAGTTGGACTTGGTAGAAGGAAAGGTGCGTTTTAAAATCGAAGATCAATTTGTTACACTGGTCTTACTGAGAAAGGAGGCAGTATATGAGCGATATTTCCGTGGTGCTGCTGTGCAGTTGATTTGTGCTGAAAATAATATGTACCGACTACCGATCAAATCAATTGAAGTAGAGGATTTCAGACAAACAGTCGAACAGAAGATTGCTGAGTCAGATTGCCTAACGGATAGTCAGAGGGAACAATTATTCAATATATTAACAGAATATGAGTCAGTTTTTGATGAAAAGCCCGGAATTATTAGAGGATATGTTTGTACATTACAGATTAAACCCCATAAGCATTTTGCCGCACACACTATCCCATTCCCTGGCGATTAAAACAACCAGTTCAGGAGGAGATACAAAAAATGTTAAACTGGAATCTTATTCAACCGTAGAACAGCCCATACTGTTCTCCGTTGCTTGTTGTACCAAAGCCAGGAGGAAAAGTTCGATTGGTGTTAGATGCAAGGGAAATTAACGAAATTATAGTACCTGTGCGCTCACATCCGGAGAACATCGATGTGTTAATACAGAAATTTCAAGATATATCCTATTTAATGCTCTCATTAATATTACGGAGAAAGCAAGACAGCGAAAGCAAATCCATGATAGAAACATAAAACGGATTCAGGCTTTCAATATCGGACAGAAAATTCTTTTAAGAAGACACATCAAGTCATCAAGGTTGAAGAAGACCATCAGAAAATGGAATCGAATTTATACGGGTCCATATATAATAGTTGATATACCGAATCCTGGTGCGTATTTATTAGCATACCCGGATTCTGGAAGAATAAAAGGATTATTTCCCCATGAAGACCTAAAGAGGTACTTTTAAGGAAAGTGTTTCAAATTAATAGAAAAGTCTGTATGAAGTATTTGGGTGTTGAAAAAAAAATGGAAGTGCGAAGGACAGTATGACTCAGCTACTGTGATAGGTTAAATGACAGCATGCCAAGCATCAGTGATAGTTTAATGAACAGTGAACGATTGCTTCTGTGATACTATAGGAATATTCAGAAAAGTAGGTGGAACTGTAGCTATTGCTACTGTGAAGAAAAAAATGGTTCAAATGGCTCGGAGCACTATGGGACTTAACTTCTGAGGTAATCAGTCCACTAGACTTAGAACTACTTAAACCTAACTAACCTAAGGACATCACGCACTTCCATCCCCGAGGCAGGATCGAACCTGCGACCGTAGCAGTTGCGCGGTTCCGGACTGAAACGCCTAGAACCGCTCTGCCACCGCGGCCGGCTGCTGTGAAGACTTAAGGGTTATCTGTCTACACGATGATCACCAAAGAAGCTTGTGCGTGTGAAATAATATACATTCAGGGAGTGTTAATCTCCAGTGATAATAATTTTACTGAAACTATATGATCGAATGCGGCGCTTGCGTGTGAAGTTCGTGTTTGTAAACTGACGATTCACAGGAGAACAAATGAGCCGCGTTAGATTGCAACTGTCCACAGACATAAGGACTCGCTGTTTTTTTTTTTTTTGGCGCGAGCTAAATTCTATTCAAGAGAATTTAATTAACTAGCTTAGTCTGTGTTTATAAAATTAGAGTTAATAAGAAAGTTCTTCATTGAATTTATAATAATGTGTCATTTTCCAGTTGAATTTGTTTATTGTTATATTGCATTCATATATGTTCGTGAGAAAATGCGGTAATCGGAGTATAAAAGAGAAACATTTGATCGTCAATCACTACTAACAAAGATTAATGTCAGCTGGAGAGGTCATGCTGCAAGACTTAATTAAACGTTATCTTTCAGCAAAATTTAATTGTAATCATGTATGGATAAGATATAATTTTTTTGAAATTGTCTCAAATAATAAAGTTTTTAATATTCTGACATGCTATCCACATTCGTACTTGAAACCAAATTAGGAAAGATTCAGATCTACTTCCACCTGGAAAAGCCAACGAAACACAAATTAAAACAATACTAAAACACCCTCAAAAAACGACGAAATAAAGACAGTGCTCTACATCCTTCCAGACCAACATATATGCAAATTGAATTTTAAAAAATTAAAAGATATATCATTATTATTACTATTATTATTATTATATCCTCTGCAATGTAATGGAAGTTTGAATTTAGTATTAAAATTTGAATTTACTACAAAACTTTAAATTTTCCACCAAAATTTCCACCATTAGTGGAAGGGAGGGGGGCTGAGGGGAGGGAAGGGGATAAGAGGAGGCAGAGGTGGTGTGAGAGGGGGATTTCCCAATGGTGAGGGAGGGGATTTCCAAGGGGGATGGGATGGGGAATTTATTGATGAATTTAGTTAATTAGTCAATTAATCTGATATCAATATGATTTCCAAATTGCACTAGGACCTACTTTATCCTACTACTTATATAACCACTCACAAGCCTCTGTGATTGAACTGTGGCATAGAACTGGAGTACATAATAATGTACCTGTTTCTGTCTTCGAAGTAGAATTAGACTTGATGCACAACCTGGTTAAACATTTTGTAACTGGAAGTGGCAGCTGTGTGTCCCAAACTTTACACCCTGCACCTACAAATTTAATCGTGGATTTTTCCTACAGTACTGCAAATGCGCAATAAGTAAAATTTCGTATCTTTCTATTCTTGTGGCGTTATAACTGACAGCAGTAAAATCCTAACCAAAGGAGACGAGACAAACAGGAAATAAATGACATAGAAGTTTCTTGATTATGTTGCAGACTTTCAAGGATGGTGAAGAAAGGTAAATGTCTCAATCTGACGTGTGTGATCCTACTTCGGAAACGACTGAGTCAAAAGTAATAAGCGAAAACATTCTGATACCTCTGACAATGAAATACATGTGAATCGCTTTCTGCAGATAGGCAACATCTCCTCATTTCATACTTTTGCAGTAGAGAAAAAACTGAATAAGGTAATTTTAATGCAATTCATCTCGAGGCCCGAATTTCTGGCTTCTTGATATAGGTGTACCAGCTAATATATCGGATTCTTGTAATTAAAGTGGAGCTAGTCACAGAAATCCATTGTGGGTTTTAATTATCAAATGACAACGAAACGTGCTAGATATGCCAATGCATTAATGTGGAAAAATATTAATTCCAATTATCACCACCGGGTGCAAATCTGGCACTATGCAGCATCTTATCGACGTCACAAGTGCCCATACTGAACGAAATGGATAAGCAGCTGTTAATCAAAATAAAAATTATGCCTTTCTCACTTGTTTCATCTTTTCTGTCCACTCTCCGCACCTAACCCATTTCCATGTGTTTTTCTTGCGTTCACAGCGACATATTTACACCTGGTAGCCAAAAGTGGACCTAACCTTTTTCCTGTGTAAATGGGTTCTGCTTTAACGCATTAGAATGTATAGCAAGTTTTGCTACTGTACGATAATTAAAGCCCACACTGGACGTCTGTAAGTAACTGAACTTTAATTATAACCACCTTACGCATAGAAGTCAAGCATGGTAGAAGGGAAAGAGGAAGGTGAATTTGTTGGCGTTGGACATCTTCCCTTTTCGCAGTACACTTGATTTTCAAATTAATTTTAATGTTAAGGCATTTGTTTAAAAGCAGAATTTTATATATTTCATTGTAATAGCCATTGTTACATATCTGAATAATATTTGACGTTTTGTGTTGTTGCATTATTAATTTATTTTCATCTACATTACAAAATGCCTTTGTTGTCGGCCATGATGTGACTGAATTCCACTACTGACCATGAGTGTTTGCAACTGTGCCCTTGAGATAGTGATCTTTGCTCACAATTTGAACATAAGGCTAACGTTCTGGAAATAGTGGTTGGGCAGATATCTCTTTAGTAACATAAAATCATATTCCATGATACTCTACTGCCAACACATAGCTTCTCAACTGCAGTGCTTCATCGCACCCCACATAGCAGGTTTCGCGCAATTTAAAAACCAGACCATGGAAGGAAACGTTGAAAGCCGCCTCTCGCAGTTCTTCCATGTCTCTGCTATCTTCCACTGACACTGCAGATTCTCGAGGAGCACGACATTTATCTTCCTTGAGCTCCTGCTCTGCCACTCCGTCTGTCTTGGGAGATAGATGGTGTAGAAGTAAGCAAAAGTAGAATATTTTCTACTTTTAGTAAAGGTCGTCAGCCATATCTCAATGTCAAGCGTCCTTGATATAAGTCCCTGGCAGATATAGACCCAGTCAAAGCGAATCTCCAGAGTCTGTTAAAATATGTGTATCCCTGTCTGTCCCCATGAACACTCTGTTGGGTATTGACGAGGCGAATCTGTTGTACCAGCCTCTGCATTTCTCAGTACATGCAAATGTGTGGCACTTGATCCTCTTCTGACATGACACAGCTGAAGTCCCCCTTACGATGATATGATCATAGTATCCCTTGAATAAGGATACCACCTTCTCTGCATAAAACCTTGATTAGTCTCTTTTCGTGTCCGTACCAGAGGGGGGAGGGGGGGGGGCGTACACATTCACGATAGCAAGTCCTTGTGCTGATAGGAGGTAGGCCGCATCTTCGATCACGCTGCCTTTTTTCACAAGAATAGCTACACCGCTGCTGTTGTCTGTGCATGGCGCCTGGTAAACATCATGTCCATAAATAGATGGGAGCTGGTCGAGGTGCACTTCCTGTAGGAGTGCGATGTCGAGATCCATCACGCACAACATGTCATGAAATGTCTGCATCTTGATCTTGGAACCTATGATACTGAAACTAATGGTGCCAGTCTGGTAGGCTTGTCATGAGGAGGTGCTATTATTGGCGTGTGTTGAGGGGGACAGAGGTGGGAGACCCAAAGAAGGCTCCACTGTCGATAATGGGTCCTTTCCTACATCTGTCGGCGTTGAACTGTTATAACGCCAATCAGCTGCAACCATTATATCTGCTGCAAGGGACACCACGTCCCCAATATCGTTGGATCACGCAGTCAGGCTTGTGTGGTGATCATCTCTCGGAATTAATGGGGCAACTGAAGATTTCGGCATGCCCATAATGAGAACAGAGGCCAAATCCGTCTGCTGTCAACATATAGAAGCATGGCGCTGTGAGAGGTCTGCGAATCTGCTGCTCATTAAAGCTCATCAGGACGACCGACAATCGCGTCTTCCTGTTGGGAATGGTCGCCACCATCGAGATCTAGACGTTGTCCTACAGGTATAAGACAGAACCAGTTGGCTTTTCTACTGTCACTTTGGAGCGTTTTATTTTCAGACATGAGAGTCGGTATCTGACAATGACTGGGGGTCGTAGACATTGGGGACAAGACTCCATTCTTATCGCCAAACCTGCGGTGACCATCGTATCCTGTGGGGCCATACGCTCTTCATGTTGCAAAACCGGTACAAGGGGATGCTCTGACTGCACAGATTGTCCATCTGTAGTACCCCACAGCTCAGGGTCGATTGGAGACGATGCTTCTGTCGACAGTAGATGATCAGGCAGTACAGATCGAAGGGCGCCCAAGTACGCCAATGGGAGCACTGTTAGATAGGGCAACATCTTCTCCAGTAGCGCCAGTTGATGTGATTTCGTATATAGCTTGATCTGAGATGATCCTCTTTCCTGCATCATGAACAGGACTTTGGCTGATCGTCTTCAATTACGGTGGCACGGTATCTATCTACCTATGTGCAAATGGCGCATTCAGTTCAGAACTGTGTACATGGTAAAGTATGCCCATTTTTCGGCTCTATGGTTTATCACTGTGCCGTAGGATATCAACGCTGCGACCACCGTCTCTGCTGAAAACAACAGCTCAAGGACATGAACGGTCCAATGTATCCACCTAAATGTCTGAACTGAAGGTTGCTCATCTTATTGAGGACCCATCCACAAGTTGTGTCTTCCACCAGTTATATGTAGACCACGCTAACATGATAAAGAGTTAAACCCCGCTAGTTCACGGTAATCGGTGCGAACTTCATCTTCTAAAAATTATTCAATTTACAACGCTCTTGGTCTAGCATACTCGGTCGTAAAACGGAACTTCAGTGTCGGGTTTCGTTGTGAAAAAGTCACGGTGCATCTAAGGAAGCAAACAGCATGGAGATGACAGTAAACCACAACACCACCACATGCGTGCTATCACTGCGGGGACGTAAAAAAGACGACCGTGCCGCTCCTCTGTAAAGATAGATTACGGCGCTTGGGCCACCAGAACACAGTCATTGAATGATTCAAATTTCCAACTTTTCACATGCTGCAATGCAGCGTCCCCTGTATATTAACCACCTACACCCGAGTTATGGATTCCTATAGTAGTATAGACTTATACATCCAACAGAACAAAGACCACTCTGATATGAGTGACGGCTCCTTGACGTTTCAGCTGCGGATGCACTAAATTGTCCGAACACCTGTAGAAATCAATAATTTGCGAGTAGGTGGTTAATGGACGAGGGATGATACATAGCACTGTGTGATAAGTTGAAAATTTAAGGCGAAAATTTAAGGCGGTCAGGGACCTTGTCTGGACGGTCAAACTGAGGCAATCGTTCATGAGAAGCAGTAAATCTGAGTTCGAGTCATACTCCGTCATAAATTTTCAACTTTTGCCATGGCATTATCACAATGCCCCGTGAGGCTGGAAGCCACGAATTCCAACCTACTCCTTCCTTTTCTTTCCTCATTCACTAGCTCATAAATATATGGGCCGGCCACATCACCAGTTGTCTTGCGGTGATGGAACTCGCAGACATGATTTTCGTGCATGAGCAAGCAAATGGAAGCAGCAGAGAAGCTAAGAGGTTGTACAGAACCAAATATTCGCGTAAGAGATACTCGACTCACACCATGTTTCCAAGACTGTTCACAGGATTAAGTGAAACAGGGCAATTAATGGGACCACCGTACAACGGGTGAGGAGGATCACGAACTTCACGGACTCTCGACTTACCGTTAGGAGATGTGGTTGTTGCCTTCAGCACTTGATTGGTAGCACGTGAAATGAATGTTTCGCAGAGTACTGTGTAGCTACTATCCACAGAAAGTGCCTGTTTTCGCTCCTGCTGACTTCGTACCTCGTCTCCTGTTCAGCCAATAACTCTTAGAGAGTAAGATTGAAGTGGCAAGGGCCTACCGTCGGGTAGACCGTTAGCCTGGTGCAAGTCTTTCGAGTTGACACCACTACGGCGACTACC
This sequence comes from Schistocerca gregaria, assembly GCF_023897955.1. Taxonomy (NCBI): domain Eukaryota; kingdom Metazoa; phylum Arthropoda; class Insecta; order Orthoptera; family Acrididae; genus Schistocerca; species Schistocerca gregaria. Next base: position 290,957,875 of record NC_064921.1, on the reverse strand, counting down.
GTGTCGATGGGGATGAGATGATGATGATAAGGACAACACAACACCCCGTCCCCGAGCGGAGAAGATCTCCGAGCCAGCCGGGAATTGAACCCGGGCCGTTAGGCATAATGTACTTACGGCTGAAGCCGGTTTCGTGTAGCATATTAATTTTCTCTGATTCATTTGATTATTATGAAGATAAATGTCTGATCTCGATGTAATATCAATGTTATATTATCGTTCGTCTTTATATAAAACAAACAAGGTTCTTTCGAGTCCATCTGCTTTCTTAAAATTAAGACATCTGTATTTGTAATCTTAAGCTAATTGCTGATAACAACCACATTTTTGAGATACAATAAGTAAATGTTCATTATATCTTCCCATCATGCATCACTAATTGTATGTAGAAATTCATTCTGTGTTTCAGTTATTTATTTCCGTTGTGAAGCCTAAGCTCGGCGATGTGATCATTCCGCGCCATCCGCGCACTGCTACGTGCTTGATTGCATCATTTATTTGAGAATCTGTAGTCTGATTTATTTTAAATACGAAGTTTGATTACTCTTGCTATGCACCGCCACATATTTCGTCGCACTGTACAGCATTTTCACATGACCTTGTATCATGAAACTTATCGACATCGAACAGCGGTCCCTGGCCTTGACTTCATCAAAGAAATGTCAAAAACGGTAAAACACACAGAATCAACTACGGAGGGAATTTTATTCAAAACGTAACTCTGTTCACAGTTAGGGGGAGTCATTTCCACTCCCTCTGTGACTCTTGTAATGTATCAACATTCTACCAAATCTATGTTCAGATTTTTTTGCTTTATTGAAATTAGATTCCTCCCGAATATGCCGATTAACACTGGCTATATTACTTTACGCAACACAGATTATCAGTCAATATGTGGGCAGACATAATCAGCGATTATGTACTGCGCCTGTTTCTTCTTGCTCCCTGTTTAAATGCACCGGAGTACTCATTATTTACCACAGACATACGAGGGTCTTTCAATAAGTAATGTCCCAATATTTTAAAAAAAAACATTAATATACGTAGACAAACGTCCTTTGTTGGTGCTTCACATTTGAAGGTTGCTTTGTGCGCCAGTTAAGTTTCGAACCGTTCTGGCAGATGGCAGAGCCGTAGTACAGCGTCAAAATGGTGTCTACATACGACTCACGTGCAAAAACAGAAACAGTGGTGAGCATCCATAAAAGTTTGTGTGCGGATATGGCGATGCTGCAGTTGATAGGAGTATAACTGGGCGATGGGTAAAAAAAAGTTACAGCCTCGGGAAATGCAGAAACAGTGCTCCATGACCAGCCATGACGTTCTGTCACAGCCACTGACCGACATGCTGAATCGTGGGGATGCAATTATTCTTCCCGATCGGCGCATCACAACTCGACAATCGGGCCTACAGTTGTCGGTCAACATTGGAAGTGCGTCTGCAATGATCGAGACTCTCAGATATTCAAAGAGGTACTCACGATGGGTTTCACGAATGCTCAGAGCAGACCACAAGATTCAAACAAAGGCCATTTCATCTGAATTGTTGGAGCATTTTGAGATCGACGGAGAGGACTTTATGTCACTTTGAAGATGACGAGAGTGTCAGTCATGCAGTGAAAACATGGCTATGCCAACAGGACAAGAGCTTTTACCAGCAGCCGGCCGCGGTGGTCTCGCGGTTCTAGGTGCGCAGTCCGGAACCGTGCGACTGCTACGGTCGCAGGTTCGAATCCTGCCTCGGGCATGGATGTGTGTGATGTCCTTAGGTTAGTTAGGTTTAAGTAGTTCTAAGTTCTAGGGGACTAATGACCACCGCAGTTGAGTCCCATAGTCCTCAGAGCCATTTGAACCATTTTTTTTACCAGCAGGGAATAGTGCTCTTCTACAGCGTTGGGTTACGGCCATAGAACATGATGAAGACTACGTAGAAAAATAGGACATGGACATGCTGATGTATATTGCCGCCGGCCGGTGTGGCCGTGTGGTTCTAGGCGCTTCAGTCTGGAACCACGTGATCGCTACGGTCGCAGGTTAGAATCCTGCCTCGGGCGTGGATGTGTGTGATGTCCTTAGGTTAGTTAGGTTTAAGTAGTTCTAAGTTCTAGGAACTTGATTGAGGAAAGGAGGAAGTACAAACATGTTCCGGGAAAATCAGGAACACAGAAATACAAGTCGCTGAGGAATGAAATAAATAGGAAGTGCAGGGAAGCTAAGACGAAATGGCTGCAGGAAAAATGTGAAGACATCGAAAAAGATATGATTGTCGGAAGGACAGACTCAGCATACAGGAAAGTCAAAACAACCTTTGGTGACATTAAAAGCAACGGTGGTGACATTAAGACTGCAACGGGAATTCCACTGTTAAATGCAGAGGAGAGAGCAGATAGTTGGAAAGAATACATTGAAAGCCTCTATGAGGGTGAAGATTTGTCTGATGTGATAGAAGAAGAAACAGGAGTCGATTTAGAAGAGATAGGGGATCCAGTATTAGAATCGGAATTTAAAAGAGCTTTGGAGGACTTACGGTCAAATAAGGCACAAGGGATAGATAACATTCCATCAGAATTTCTAAAATCATTAGGGGAAGTGGCAACAAAACGACTATTCACGTTGGTGTGTAGAATATATGAGTCTGGCGACATACCATCTGACTTTCGGAAAAGCATCATCCACACAATTCCGAAGATGGCAAGAGCTGACAAGTGCGAGAATTATCGCACAATCAGCTTAACAGCTCATGCATCGAAGCTGCTTACAAGAATAATGTGCAGAAGAATGGAAAAGAAAGTCGAGAATGCGCTAGGTGACGATCAGTTTGGCTTTAGGAAAAGTAAAGGCACGAGAGGGGCAATTCTGACGTTGCAGGTAATAATGGAAGGAAGGCTAAAGAAAAATCAAGACACGTTCATAGGATTTGTCGACTTGGAAAAAGCGTTCGACAATATAAAATGGTGCAAGCTGTTCAAGATCCTGAAAAAAGTAGGGGTCAGCTATAGGGAGAGACGGGTCATATACAATATGTACAACAACCAAGAGGGAATAATAAGAGTGGACGATCAAGAACGAAGTGCTCGTATTAAGAAGGGAGTAAGGCAAGGCTGTAGCCTTTCGCCCCTACTCTTCAATCTGTACATCGAGGAAGCAATGATGGAAATAAAAGAAAGGGTCAGGAGTGGAATTAAAATACAAGGTGAAATGATATCAATGATACGATTCGCTGATGACATTGCTATCCTGAGTGAAAGTGAAGAAGAATTAAATGATCTGCTGAACGGAATGAACAGTCTTGAGTACACAGTATGGTCTGGGAGTAAATCGGAGAAAGACGAAGTTAATGAGAAATAGTAGAAATGAGAACAGAGTGAAACTTAACATCAGGATTGATGGTCACGAAGTCAGTGAAGTTAAGGAATTCTGATACCTAGGCAGTAAAATAACCAATGACGGACGCAGCAAGGAGGACATCAGACGCAGACTCGCTATGGCAAAAAAGGCATTTCTGGCCAAAAGAAGTCTACTAATATCAAACACCGGCCTTAATTTGAGGAAGAAATTTCTGAAGATGTACGTCTGGAGTACAGCATTGTATGGCAGTGAAACATGGACTGTGGGAAAACCGGAACAGAAGAGAATCGAAGCATTTGAGATGTGGTGCTATAGACGAATGTTGAAAATTAGGTGGTCTGACAAGGTAAGGAATGAGGAGGTTCTACGCAGAATCGGAGAGGAAAGGAATATGCGGAAAACACTGATAAGGAGAAGGGACAGGATGATAGGACATCTGCTAAGACATGAGGGAATGACTTCCATGGTACTAGAGTGAGCAGTAGAGGGCAAAAACTGTAGAGGAAGACAGAGATTGGAATACGTGAAGCAAATAATTGAGGACGTAGGTTGCAAGTGCTACTCTGAGATGAAGAGGTTAGCACAAAAAAGGAATTCGTGGCAGGCCGCATCAACGCATCAAACCAGTCAGTACACTGATGACAAAAAAAAAAGAGTTCTAGGTGACTGATGACCACAGATATAAAGTCCCATAGTGCTCAGAGCCATTTGAACCATTTTTTTATATATTGCCACCAGATGCTGAATGTTAACAATAAATATGTTTTGTCAAAAAAATGTGGGGCATTAATTATTGAACAGCTCTCCTACTATACACATTTCATACCTATCATTCGTCAACGGATGTTACTGCAACATTGTAGAGCCCCACCTCACTTTGGAGTGAGGATTCGTGAACACCTGGATCACACATTCCTGGAAAATGAATAGGGAGAGGAGGTTCCTTGTGACCAGTACGTTCATGTGATCTCATTCCACTAGATTTCATATGGGGGGGGGGGGGGGGGGACGGGAGGCACGTGAAAAGTCTTGTCGAGACGGAAGAGACTGTCTTGACAAGAGTTCTCGTTGCTTGTGACACTGTTCAAACGACACCGAGGATATTACAGCAGACACGGGATAGCTCTGGCGACGATGCTATGCCTGCACCGATGCTGGGGTACGCCACTTAAAACAATTGTTGTAAATGCAGCAACTTGTGAAACTTATGCAAGTAAGTGAAATTCGTACCACAGACTTAGGATTTTCGGTCTGTCCGACATCAGGTTACATGCGTCTCTAGTCTATCTACAGCGGAAATTATTGAAGGGATTTGGGGGTTACCAGTGGGAGTTACGTACTTCATGTCGAATAGCCGCAAGTTGGGATCTTCAGTTTGAGCTCTCCGCGAGCCTGAGTGGAAGGTTAGGTTTTCTCTTGTACATTTCGATTCAGTTGCTTCCGCAATAAGTTCTCTTACCTCCAGTTGATACATTTTCCCTTTTCCAACTTTCCCGAAAGTTTGTAACATCATTACAGAATCAGTCTGCATGTAACTTACGTGTCACTACAAAAACTATATTCCCTATTTGTATGTATTTGGTCCTTTAAATATGTTACGTTGATAAACACTGCAATTGTGATCTCCAAATTACCATCGTGCTCGCTTCACGTTGTTCGTGACGTGCATAACCTGCTAGGAATACGAGCGTAAATGCAGTTTGTCACCCATTAAAACTCACCAACGGAGACAGGCTCTAGCTGTGTTCTTCTCTGGCCCCCTTCTCAAGACGGAGGACCTCGTGAGACGACTTCGTAACGGGATTTCGTGACATAAGAGAATTCACCTTGTTGAGAATCAGCTTCGTTCTTCTTCACTGGTGGATGGGTTGGTGGGGCCCTATGTATTCTCTTTTGGCTTTTGTTGATGTTAAATTCTTTGCAGTTCAAACTGAAGCTGAGTGCCTAAGCTCAAGAAACTGAAGAGGAAAGGTTCAGGTCTATTGTCTTCCTAGCGTCTTCAGGAATCGTTTCGTCTCTGAATATAAAGCGAAAGCTATTTTTCTACCAGCATCAAAGACACCCTCTTTCGATGACTTTGGGGAGAACGACTTGGATCTAGGGCAGCCAGAGGAGTATAAGATTAACTGACAGTGTGCATTGTGATGTATGGGACGTACTTTTCATGCAGTTCAAGACGTTGCATGAAACATTGACCCAATACCAGCCTGCCACAACCTGACAAATCTGTCATGGCCCAGCATAGTATTCAGACAGCCACGGTATGGACTACGAAACAAGGAAGGAAGGGAGATTAGGGTTTAATATCCCTCCGAAAATGATGTTCTTGGAACGCAAGATCGGATTGTTGCTAGGATAGAAAAGGAAATCGAGCTTGGTATTTCAAAGGAACCACCTATCTATTTGCCTGTCGTGATTTAGGAAAATCACAGAAAACTTACACCACAACGGTCAGGTGCGATACTATGTGCGGCTCGCGTTCATGCCGTTTGTTCTTTGGCATTTTGTCACATCGAGAGGCGTCTTGTTTCTTCCTTACTTACTGGCGTAACGAAGTTGCTGGCTTGACTCCTTGAGTGGCAGCAGCAGCGCTTATCGATACTAGTACAGTCGTAATATCTTTGGTGTGGCCCGGTGGTGGTGGTGTGTTTGGTAGTCTGTCAGTTGGGATGGAGCAGCGAAGAAGTCTCTGCGGTGAGAGGCCAGGCCAGGACTGCTAGCAGAGTGCACGCGCTGTCGGATAGTGAGGCACTAGCTGTGAGAGTGACAAAGTTCTTTGCCCACTGAACCTGTATGCTGAAGTTGAGTGATCAGTTAACTTGTTATGAATCCTCAACTATTGTCATCGTTCATTTTCGAGTTGTTCCTCCCTGGACTGTTCGGGCTAGGAGCAACATATGATGTGTTGGAGTCAGCGAAATCGTACAGCCGTCGTCCTAAATTGTGATTAATTATTGAATTGATTGTACTTGCCAGCGAAGTGCACCAGTGGTATTTTATGCCCTGTGGCTGTTAACGCCCCAGTTACCCGCCCTGGATGTTAGCGTAGTTTTCCGGCAGTGTGCCTTTCCTCGTCGTGTTGATGCTGTCCGGCACGGCTTGTAGTTCAACAGCCGTTCAAGTTGTTTGGTCCATATTTTGCTTAGAGTGGTTATTGTTCCCTTGGCTGTTTTTAGACGCCAATTTCTGCAGATGTAGTACTGTTCGTATCCTCGTCCTCGGCCGATATTTTCCATCATTGTGCTGTTTGTCGGAAGGAAGGGAATTGGTTAAATTGTTGGTCAGTCTTCTGGCTGTCCCTAGTTTAGGTTGCCATCCGATCATTTAACTTCAACTCTTGGCTGCCTGTCTCACCTCGCCTTTCGTTTGAGCTACCTTCTCAGGGCGACCCTTGGAGCACTTCTGAGCACCACTTGTTCTGTTTGTTTTAGACCGTGATTTTCATTTCAGTTTGAAGTATTGTGTGAGCCCTTTGGCCGGGTATTAATTCAGTTCTTCTTAAATTTTACATAAAGGACTTCAGTCGTGTTAAATTAAAATTTTGTTGATTGATTTTATTTAAAAAAATATTTTTTCCCTTAAAATTTGTTCTACCTGAAATTGTTTGTTATCCAGGCCCTAAGCTGATAGTTGTTCGAGGTGTTATGTGTGCCCTTCAGTCGAGGATTTACGTGAACCCCTTTTAATAAGGCCTCCAGCCGTGTGTATTCTTTAAAGGGAATTTTTTTATAAGGAGGACGGGGTTTATTTTAAGTTATTTGTCTGAATTGTTGTTCAGGTCTTCAGCCGTTGTTTCAAATTTTTTCGTGGCCTTGAGCCATGCAATAAGTTAATATTTCCTTAATTGGGCGTTTGGCCGGTGTGATGTAAGTTTAAAAAGAAATTTCTTGGTTAGAAAAAAATGGTTTATTAATGTGTTTTAATTATAGTTGTCCTTCAGACGTATAGTGTAGGCCTTCAGCCGCAAATTGTTTTCAATTGCGTGTTTTTACCTTCTATTTTTAATTGCTTTTGATTTCTAAGCCAGGCCTGCAGCTGTTCTTGTTTTTCGTGTGGTTTTGGGTTTTCAGCCCAGAAAGCATCTCAACTAATTGTCTAATTGTCTAATTGTGGTCTTTGAAAGCAATGTGTAAATAAGTGGTTCTTAGAAAAATAAAGTTATGTGTTTGATTGTGCAAGTCACAGCAACTGTTTATGGCCTCATCCACAACCTTATCCTGTGCGCTCTCTGAGTACCTACCAATCAGGTTTCAGGTATTTCAAAGGAACCACCTAGCAATTTTCCTGGGGTGATTTAGGGAACTTAAAGCAGAATGTTCGGGCGCGGTACCGCACCGTCGTCCTCCCGGCTGCCAGCCGAGTGTAGTCTACTAACCACTGGGCCATACCATTCGGCACAGACTTCGAGAACGTTCAGACTGACACATCTGTTTCATTCTTCTTGGATTCGGTGTTAGGGAAAATCGGTTAAATAGTTTGACGAGCGATTTAATTAATTGCGATGACTATTTCAACCCTGATAAAATGAGGAATCCGGCTCTGGCAATAGTTTGTTCTCACTGACATCACCGCTGTTTCCCTGTCGACCAGAATTTGTGACGAAATATTCTTCACAGAGGACGTCATGGCAATATATCCTATATCTCTATTTCTTCGACTATGATGTTCCTTGTATGCATATGTAACTGGCTCGCCCTACTGGTAGACAACATATTCGGGAGGTCTTTACCATCTGTCTTTATGGCTGGCTAGGTTGAACGGTTGAGAATCGACATATTACCGGAGACCAAGTTTCTTTACAACTGTGTTTTGTGGACCAGTATTTCTGTAGTTCCTGCAAATGAAGCGCCGTGAATAAAATAATATTTTTGTTGCTGGGAATAAAGTTAGCAGAGAATGAGAATACGCAGCAATTAAGATCCAAAACCTCCAAGCTATTATCTGTTTGCTCTGCGAGAAGTCCGAAGCTTTTAGACTACCGTGATAATCAGTGCAGATGCGGCACAAGTGTTTCACCAGCCTGCCGACCCAGTTCTAGTTTAACAAGAGTTTGCGGGACGGGAAATGTTTCACGGACTGTCGAGCAAGAGCAGTGAATTATGGTGCAGCGATCGTAAATACTTCGGCGACAGCTAACGCAAGGAACTGCACCAGCATCGCGCCCTCGATTACAACTGAAATAAAAGCGCATTAACGTACTGGAATAAGTAAAAGAACCAGCAGAGTCTGTGGCATTGCAGCTTTGTAAATGCGGACTCAGAGTTCGAAACTAAAGGTAGAAACTTGGATGGACGGACGATCGTACGATTTTTCAGTGCTGTGAATAAATGTGGTGTGTTATCTCCGTTGAGATCCAAAGAACATTACAGATGTACGAGGCGTGGTAATAAAGCTTTAATTATCATACCAAAAATAAAGTCAATTAATTTCTGCCTATTGGTGGTACATGTTAAATGATTATTAATGGGTGAATGGTTACAAGCAGAAATGGGGGGAAGTTACCCAATTTGCAACTCAGCAGTCTACTGTAAATGCAGTGCGCCACAAAATTCTGCCGGGTCGCCACCCAATTTAATTGAAACTGTGGAAGTTAAAGAACTGAATCAATCACTGAATTGCTAAGCTTTAGTAACATGTTACCATTAATAAAAAGATCCAAGTGAACAGATGGAATGAGCACATGGGAACGGTTTCAGTACACGTGATAAATCAAATAATTCAGATCGAGCAAGTGCTTAAGCCTCTACGAAAATATAGCATAATTGGACAAAAATCTAGAAATATAAGGCTTACCTTTTGAGCTTAAGAAACGCCAGCTTGGATGCATTAAAATAATCCTACAAAGGGCGAGGGTTTTGTTTGAAAAACAGTCGTCAAAGCTTAACACAGTTTATTGGAATAAAACATCATGTTAAAAATCCGCAAAGTAATTTTAAACTATGATTGCTTGTTGCGTGTTATTTAACTCACTTATACTATTACTAAACTGAGTGCTGAGGTATATTGCGGTGATTAACAAAAGGGAAATCTGAGGTGCGCATGGGATAGGTACACAGAAACATACACGTTTCAAACACACTACCGAAGTGATAAAAAGAATTTCGCCTACCACAGTAGGTCAAAGGCTCAGAGGTTCATTCCTATCGTTATGATTGAGTTATTGTGAATACGACTGCTACGGAACAGTTTTCTAGAAAGAAATTTATCTGTATCATCTTCCACATGAAACTGAAGTAAGCTGGCTTGAAACACCCGCAAATTCCCTGAATATTCAAAAACAGAGCAAAATTACTAGGATTCGTGGAAACTTTACGAACACAAATGTAAACTGTATATGCACAAAGAGCAATTAAATGTCACGCGGAATTAAGAATAAAACTAAAAATTAAAAGCAGGGTCAGCGTTGGCCGTAATATTGATGTTTTATTGATAGCAGAGTCGATTTTAGATCACATGGTGATCATCTTCAGTGCTGTACAAATTTAACTCAGACAATGGTCTGAGTGGTCTGAGTTTAATTTGTACAGTACTGAAGATGATCACCATGTGATCGAAAATCGATTCTGCTACTAATAAAATATCAATATTACGGCTAACGCTGACCTTCCTTTTAATTTAACATATACGATCGTTATGCACAAAGCACTCCATGGAGTCGCCAATCAACAAAAGAATAAAACTTCTAGAAGATGATACTGAAGTGTCACAAAATGGAATTACCACCACGTGGTATCAGCAGAGTTACACAATCTTAAGGTTGGAACGAAATTAAAGACTGAAGAAATAAAACACATACACACGAGAAACGTTCACACATACATCACAATTAAAAGAAAAGTCAGACAACTGAATTTTAAACCTGTGCTGGAGTAACGGACTTCCTACACCACGTGTTACGGTTATACAAAGCAAGGACCGGAGAAACTTACTAAAACGGAACATATACTCGTGACTAAACCCTGAAAAATATAACAATTCGACTACCGAACTTGCAACTGAACTAGCAAATCAAACGCGTACAGCAAGTAGAATAATTACAGACCCTCACATAGCTGTAAATATTTTGATGCTGCTCAAAACAAATTACTGCACGAGACTGCATTTTACCGACGCGCAGTTTTATTTTCGTTCTTCTAGCGTTATACTACAGTGCTATGGCACGTCATTTTTCTGTATGTACCGCAGACCCGTACATGGAAAAAATCCACATCATTATTTTTTCTAGGCGATAACAAACTTTACCATTAGCCTCCGTACGCCCATGAATTAAAATCGTTTAGTCGCATCATTCACGCAGAAAATGCGTCGATGTAGCTATGCTTACTGAAGCAGCATCTTTAAGACGGAACGTATGTTATAAAACTGAATTTCCTTGTATGGGTCTACAGCAGAGCTAAGAAAGGAAATTTTCTCTTTAGCACTCGGTATCTCGAAGAAGATATTCAGTTGTGATAAGTTTTGCTGGAAATAATGGCGGATCTAGGCTCTACAGAGATACACTACGAAATTTTTGAACTGTTTGGTTGTTAATATCTCACTGACTGTTTTAAAACAACTCAAACTAATGATCAGGATAAGACCAATGGGTGAGGACTGTAAACATGTTCTGAAGTTTACTGAACGTACGAGAACGTAAATAAAAAATGGGCAGTGTAGGAGGAAACTTAGAAAAATTCCATCACTGATCAAATCGATAGCAAACTTGAAGCAGCTGGAGGTACAATGGTGTGCTAAATTTAAGAACAAAAGTAAATTGTCCATGAAGTGTCATTATCATATAACACAGTTAGATAAAAATTGTTTGACGGACCTCTCTTTAGCAGTGGGATGACAGAAAGACTTGGTGAAATGAGTGAAAGAATGACTGTGGCAATAAATAACACAGACTCACTGCGCCTAGAAACGCCAGGGGGGGGGGGGAGGGGGAGGAGAGAGGGAAACGGAGAGACGTAGCAAACATGTGGGTAAACGTGTAAACGTTTAACCATTCGGGTGTGCGACCAACTACATCACTTCACACAAAAGTCGATACGGTTCCTTCGAAAAGAAACGCTGTCACTTCTTTCCCAGTTATTGTACACCTAGGTATTTTCACATACTGCACAAATTGGAAAAATCAGACTTAAGTTTTATATGTTACTCATGTCCGTATAAGATACACACATCAAAAAATGTTTTGCATCACCTCGGTTCCTAGAGTTCCGGAACCCGTACAGAAAACTGAAATAGAGATCAACACAAACATCATTTCCGCCCTTTTTATTGCTTATGAAAACAACACGTTGCATGTTATACCACCATACAGCGAGACCTTCAGAGGTTGTGGTCCAAATTGCTGTAGAAACTGGCACCTCTAGACCTCTAATACCCAGTAGTACGTCCTCTTGCTTTGATGCATGCCTGTATTTGTCGTGGCATATTATTCCCAAGTTCATCAAGGAACTGTTGGTCCAGATTGTCCCACTCCTCAACGGCGATTGGGCGTAGATCCCTCAGAGTGATTGGTGGGTCATGTCGTCGATAAACAGCAATTTTCAATCCATCCCAGGCTTATTCGATAGGGTTCATGTCTGGAGAACATGCTGGCCACTCTAGTCGAGCGATGTCGTTATCCTGAAGGAACTTGCAAACAGAATGTCATCAGCATGTTATGCCCTTAGAATTCTATCATCTGTGTGTAACATGCAGTGTCTTTTAGTTACATATTATTCATATGTACACTCAATTCTTAGCTATGGCATTCTTTTTTGGGGAACAAATCCACAAAATATGAACACAATTTTCAAACTCCAGAAAAGAGCCATAAGAATAATAACGAGAAATAGTAGTCGAGCTCATTGTAAAGATCTGTTCAAAACACTGGGAATTTTAACTGCTCCATGTGAACACATTTACCAGTCAGTTGTACACATCAAAAGTAACATTGGCAATTACTGCACAAAGAGCTCTGTCCATGACCATGCAACAAGAGATAGACTCAACTTACATTTACCAAGAAAAAATAAACATAAAACTCAAAACAGCATTTTCTACCAAGGAATAAAACTGTACAATAAATTACCAAAAGAGATTAAAGAAATTTCAAAAATACACTTATTTAAGAAGGCAGCTAAAAAGTACCTGTTATGCAATACATTTTATACATTGAAGGATTACTTAGATAAAGCAGAGTAGGGGTTTGATAAAAAAATGTTATACAAACAAATAATAATAATAATAATGATGATTATAAAACATCCAATATTCCACATAACACCTTCACTTTATTATTTTTCTTCTTTTTTTCCTTTCTAGAGACACTCTCCCCTCAAGCTATGCATAGCACAATACTAACACCTCTTCCTCTTTCTGAGCTCAACATCTCACTCATTATGAAGGGATGCTGACTCAGTTTTTCAGGATAGCAAATGGGAACTTGCAGTACAGAAAATGGCCCAAGGATCACCTGTGTGTGTGTGTGTGTGTGTGTGTGTGTGTGTGTGTGTGTATGTAGTGAGTGAAGTGTTATGAAACAATGTGTGTATAGTGTGTGCAGTGACTGATAGTGAAATATGAGTGAATAGTGTGGCATTACATTATTTAATGAGTTATTTGTAAATAAATTATTGTATACCAGGAGTAAAATCTAATGATTGTCTCTAACTAGAAGTCTGTAAATATATGTGTATACGAATTAGCTTATTGTAAATTGATCTAAGCTTGTAAATACTTTGACATGTCCTATATCCTTGTAAAAAGAGATCTACGGATGAATAAAACTACTACTACTAAGTCATTCACAAGATGTGCACGATGGGGACGCGAATTGGCCCCCATGAAGACGAATGCCTCGCCAATATGCTGCCGATGTGGTTGCACTATCGGTCATTCACGTATCGTACAGCCGTTACGGCACCTCCCATGACCACCAGCGGCGTGCGTCAGCACTTCAAAACTTCATGGAACCCCAAGTTGCTGCACTCACCGAACAGTGTGTCTAATGTATTCTGCCTGACCGGGATGCTTCCAAACATGTCTCCAACAATTGTCTGGTTCAAGGCATATGCGACATTCGTCGGTGAAGAGAACCTGATGCCAATCTTGAGCGCTCCATTCGGCATGTTGTTGGGCCCATCTGTACCGCGATGCATTGTGTTGCGGTTGCAAAGATTGACCTCGTAATGGAAGTCGGGCGTGAAGTTGCGCATCATGCAGCCTATTGAGCACAGTTTGAGTCGTAACACGACGTCCTGTGGTTGCACGAAAAACATTATCCAACATGGTGGCGTTGCTGTCAGGGTTCCTCCGAGCCATAATCAGTAGGCAGCGTTCATCCACTACAGCAGTAGTCCTTGGGCGGCCTGAGCGAGGCATGTCATCGACAGTTCCTGTCTCTCTATATCTCCTCCATGTCCGAACAACATCGCTTTGGTTCACCCCGAGACGCCTAGACACTTCTCTTGTTGACGCGATCGAACCGCGGTATTGACCGTCTAGGCATGGCTGAACTACAGACAACACGAGCCGTGTACCTCGTTCCAGGTAGAATGATTGGAACTGATCGGCTGTCGGGTCACCTCCATCTAATAGGCGCTGCTCATGCGTGGTTGTTCACATCTTTGGGCGGGTTTACTGACATCTCTGAACAGTCAAAGGGACTGTGTCCGTGACACAATAACCACAGTCAACGTCAGTATTCGGGTGTTCTGTGAAACCGGGTAATGCAAAACCTTTTTGATGTGTATGTGTATCGAAACGTTCTCACCCGATTTACTTCAAACTTCGATAAACAGCAGACGGTCGTGGGCTGTGTATTTCTAAAACAACAATGTACAGGTTCTCTGATAAAATCGAGTGGAACAAAGAAAATTATGTGTATTGTTCAAAATACGCGCTTGGTTATGTTCGGTTAGACTGCACAGTGTTTTTTGTTCCAACTGAACGAAGGTAATGTTCACATGTAAATTCATTGCTCTGCAAGAGTTCAAGCAGGCAGCGTCAGCGGTTTAGTATTCATCACAAACTTGGTGCTGTGCTGTGTGAATATGCGGTTTCGTTTGCTTTCTCGCAGTCATTTTCAACTGAGATAATACAGCATATAAACCACTAGACTAATTTGTTTTCCTATATATAGTCTTTCTTTTTGTGTACAGCAATGTGCTATTTTGCTTGTTTCCTCGCAGGTCCTTTACAGAAAACAGGAAAGTTGTATTTACGGCTTATGGGCTCGTAATTAGAATAGTATTACGGAATCTGGATCGTCCAAAATTTGGTACCCTCCCATTTGCAGATTAAAACTATGTGATATGCACTGAAGCAACTACTTTTACGGATTCAGCAGCTGGCGAGGTCCCATGTGTTGTAACCGCGACCGGCACGGTTGCGGGGTTGCCGTGAATGAAAGCGCGGAGGGAGCGAACGGGAAAGGACGGACACGATCAACGACGGACGACCCAGCAAGACCTAACGAACAACAACACGCAGATACCAACGGGGTCACAAGCGAAACCTCACGAATCCACAACGTACACGGAAAAAGATGGGAGAAGACCCAGGCTCGTCAACCGCCGGTGGAAGGGACATCCGAGGTGTCCATGACAGTCGACCCAGAGGCCAGGGTGGCGGAGGGAGCCGCCGATCCACTTAGGGGTGGGGAGGGTCAGCGTCAGGCCAGTGGGGAGGCAGCAACTGGGAGCAATGGCGGTGATTTGAAGACCATGTTTGTACCCAAAGGAGGTAGCGAAGTAGGAGGCCGCAACGGGAGTCCTGTGGGGACACGCGGGCGGAGCTGGTTATGATGGCGGCGCTCCAACCCTTTTGACGTGTGCACCAGAGTCACACGCCGACCATGGGGCGCGACGACCGTGGCGGGCGTCCAACCCGCCTTGCTCCCATTCTCGTGGGCCCACACGGCCGCGCCAGGGGCATTACGCTGAGAGGGCCGGGAGCGGTGGTGGGAGGGGTATGGCATCAGCAAATGGAGTAGAGTCTACGGCTGTCGCCCTTGGAGGAACTCTACCGGACAGCAGCCGCCAATTGGCGTGGTGCAATAGGGCGAAAGCCGATGTGGTTGGAGATGTGTCAACTGCCTTCGTCAACTGTTGTTTAAATGTGTGGACAAGCTTCTCTGCCGCACTATTTGAGGAAGGGTTGGAAAGGTGGGCTATGGATATGTTGAAATGGTTGGCCTGACAGAAGTTATGGAAGGAGGGGGTCATCATCGGTGACCAGTGCGTGAAGCAGGCGTTCGATGGCGAGAACCTGAGCCAGGGCCATGAGTTTGGCCTTCGTGGTGGTGGACGCCATATGGACGACATACGGGTATTTAGATTAGGCATCAACGATAAGTAATCACATGAACCCCAAAAATGGGCCCGCAAAATCGAGATGGATGTGATACCAGGGCCATTGAGGTACAGGCCATGGTGTGAACGACTGAGGAGGGCTTGTCTTGTCGATGCAAACACTCAGGTCACCCATGGACCAGGCAGTCAATATCGCCTTCGATGCCAAGCCAATACACGTGCCGGCGAGCCAAAACTTTCATGCAGGACATACCCCAGTGCCCGTGGTGTAACAAACTGAGCATTTGATGTCGCAAATCCAGCGGGATCACCACCCGATGGACATACGACTCCATAGCCAACAGAAGGACATCATCGATCATGGTGAATCTGTGGGACAGTTGGCGCCAGGGGCTGAAATCAGTCTGCATCTGACGAGTTAATATGAAGGCCACCTGTGGAGCACATAGAGGCGAACCTGCCACAAGATAGGATCGCGTCGGGTAGCCGCAGCAATGTGAGCAGCCACAAGAGGCAGATCGTCCAGCACATCCCGTTGGCTGGAATGAACGTGAAAGCAGATGACCTCCTGTTGGTCAGACACAGGATCGCGGCCTGCTGGGAGATGTGACAAAGTGTCTGCATCAGCATGGTGGGCGGTGGCCTTATGCCAGATGGTGTAAGTGTAATTTAGTAAGAATAAGGCCCAGCGCTGCAGACGTTGAGCCGTCCACTCTGGAAGGTGAGAGTGGGGTCTGAAAAGCGTAACTCCATCAGGAGGGTGAACTTTGCCCCAAAGGGATAGGTGTGAAATTGGATGGCGAACACGATCGCCAGGATCTCCTTTTCAATCTGGGAGTAGTTCCGCTGTGCTGGGGTAACGTCTTAGATGCATAAGCGATGGGCTGTTCGGAGCCATCGGAATTCTATCGCGCGATGACGGCCCCAATGCCGTAATCCGACGCATCAGCCACTACAACCAAGGGAAGGTCTGGAGAGAATGGAATAAGGCAAAGGGCGCACTTCAGCATCGTCTTTAAATGGAGAAAAGCCTGGTCACAGGCAGGAGTCCAATCAAAAGGCACCCTTTTGCACCGCAAGTGATTCAGGGGTTGAGCAACTGGGGCAGCCTGGGGTAAGAACTTTAAGTAACAAGTAACTTTGCCCAGAAAGACCTGGAGTTCAGATACGACCATGGGGTGAGGAAGGGCCTCAATGGCCGCGAGTTTAAAACCCAAGGGGCGAATGGCATCTTTGCCTAAGTATTCCACATCTGGTTGAAAAAAGCAACACTTGTACAGCTGACAGCGTAATCCTGCAGATTGCAGAGGGTGAAATAAGGTGCTGAGGTTTTGCAAATTTTCCTGGTGGAACGCCCGGTGACCAAGATGTCATCCAGATAATTCACGCAGGCAGTGATAGGCTGTGTAAACTGTTCCAGGAACTGAAAAATGGGAAGGCGCTTGAACTTGTACAATCCGAAAGGCGTATTGATAACCAAGATGTTCTGGGAATTGGCATCCAAGAGTACTCTCCCCCGGCAAGCTTGGTGAGATGGTCTTCCTGTCGGGGAATGGGGTAATTGTCTACGAGGGACTGAGCATTGACAGGAACGCTGAAGTCCCATTGGGTTTCCTTATGATCGCCCAGGCACTGTATGTCACAGGCTCCAGAACGCTAGCAGCCTGGAGCTGATCAAGTTCCTACTTGAATGCTAGCCATAAGGCCACCGGAAGCGGTCTAGCTTGGAGAAAACGAGACTGCGCACCCTGCCGAATTGTGATGTGCGCCTGAAAATCGGAAGCATATCCGAGATCCGCTGCAAACAAGGACGCAAAAGCGGAGCTCAGATCATCCAAGTTCTGAAAAGGAACAGCCGTGGAAACGACCTAACATCATCGGAAATTGAAAAGCCAAACAGCTGAAACGCATCCAGGCCAAAAATATTCGAAGACAATGGTTGGTCGACGACAAACAGGGTAACGAGGTGGGGAACACGTTTGTGCGTCACCTGAACGACGAACTGCCCATGAAGGGGAATGGAACCGTCTCCGTAGGCAACCAAACGCCGAGGGGTCGGTGACAATTCAGGAGATCCCAGGCGCGTATACGTCGACATATTAATTAGGGAAACGGTGGCCCCAATGTCGACCTGAAAACTGACATCCTCAGTGAAAAGCCAGAGCATAAGGAAAAGCTTCCGCGATGATGGGTCATCCTGTGGGACTATCAACTGTGGAGCATCGACAGCATGTTGAGGCCCAGGAGGGGCAGGACTGGAGCGAGCCGAGGAACTACAACAAACCGATCGGATGTGGTCCTCCTTGTTACACAGTGTGCACGTTTTCCAGCAGTGGGGACAATCAGCTCGAGAATGTACGATGAAGCACTGTGGGAAAGATGGAAGATAGCCGCGCGACCTGCAACGAGGGGCGACCGGAGGCGCTGATGCCATAGAGACATTGGACAAAGAGGAGTCCCGACGGCGCTGACCACTGTCGGCAGGGCTATGTCTACGTCGTGAGGGTGGAACCCGCCGCGACGCATCGATCGCCGCCACTTGCGGCCAGTCCATAACACGCTCATTAGCCACCTGAGCAATTTCAAAGGAGTGTGCAATGTGGAGAATCTCTTCCAACGAGGGGTTATCGAGTTTCAACGCTGCAGTGCGAACCCAGGATCGGGAGCCAGCTGAAACACCACATCCCGGATCAGGGAGCCACATACTAAGCCTTACACTGCTGATTGGTGCACGTAAAATCGCATCGACGGCTGAGACCATGCAATACCGTGACCCAGGAAGGATATGATTGACCAGGCTTTTTATGGTACTGGTGGAACTCCAGCCCAGAGGCGACCACATGGTAGCGTTGGGAACAATAGTTCATCAGCAAAAGATTGGAAAGACAGAGCCACACGATCAGACAACGGTGCCAACTTTCGGAGAAGAAAGAACGTGTCTGGGGAGGCCCTAGACAAAAACAAGGAGTCATCTGTGACATGAAAAGCCGTGAAATGTGGTTTCAGCAGATGTAAGTATGTGTTCCAGTCGTCTTTAGCGTCATTAAATGGGGGGAACGACGGCGTACGTGGGAAAGCATCGGAAGCTGTTGTGGTACTGCATCCCGGGCATCGACTTTGTTCGTTAGCTACTGCAGCGACTGTTGTAAGATGTCTAAATGGCGCTGCTGTTGCTGCTGTATGAGTTGGTGCTGTTGCTCCAGAAGACAGACCTACTTCGCCTCCAAGCTAACAACTGCCACCGTTTACCTCGTCGGCAAAATGTTGTAACCGCGACCGGAACGGTCGCGGGTTTGCCGCGAACGAAAGCGCGGAGGGACCAAACGAGAGCGGCCTGAGAACAAATAAA
This sequence comes from Schistocerca gregaria, assembly GCF_023897955.1. Lineage (NCBI taxonomy): Eukaryota > Metazoa > Arthropoda > Insecta > Orthoptera > Acrididae > Schistocerca > Schistocerca gregaria. The sequence goes on along the minus strand of NC_064921.1, from coordinate 290,938,894 downwards.
ATGAACGGGGAAGGATCAACGACGGACGACCGATCAAGACCTAACGAACAAAAACACGCAAATACCAACGGGGTCACAAGTGAAACCTCACGAATCGACAACATCCACTCGTACACGGAAACAAAGTAATGTAAACACGCTGTCTGCAGGCGAGATGTCGATAGACTAACGCGAATATCAGACTGCCTGCTGAATGAAAGGCAGTCGCTTATATGCATGGTAAAGTACTTTGCTATTGGCCACTGGGACCAAGTGCTCCACCGTGGCACCCTCACACTATACGCGGGCCAGAAGCACGTGCAGCCACATCTTACGGCTGGAGAGACCTCTAGTGGTAATCTAGGTCCAGATTCGCAGATTCGAAACCCGCGGCGCTCGGTACCAGATCATGTACTCCGTATACCAACGATCTCAGTCGATTTACCCATTTACTTTAAGCTTCAATTAACAACCAAGATTTCATTGGCTACAACAATGTAAAGGGCTGATAGCAGGAAGAGGAAATGGACAAATAAGAAGGTATAGGCGTGGAGAGGGGGAAGGAGGATATGGCCAGAGAGAGGAGGGAGGAGAAAGTGGAGAAAGGTAGGACGAGGAGGAGATGGATGGAGAGAGGGGAAGGAGGTGCCGGAGAGGGAAAGGAGGAGGAGATAAACATAGGGGAGAGGAGGAGATGAACAGATAGAAGAGGAGCGAGAAGACTATCAGGACATATATCCAACTCCCATACATAATTAGCAATTGCGGGCCATTGCCAGGTTTACCAGTACCTGATATAGATATGAGTACAGATATGCTTTATTTCCTTGTTTGACCTCAGTTTTATAGCTTTTAACACTCTGCGTGGTGTCTGATTGTTCTATGTCATGTCTCCCTACCACTTTCGTGCAACGACACTCTGAGTGTGTCTTGTAGGGAATTGACTAGTTTGAACCTGAGACCTGTTGCTGGTAAGAAGACGCCAGACCACACATGACATGTAGAATTCAGAAGAGTTCAGTGAGACTAGCGACGATATAACCAAATACTTAATGATTTCAGCGTCAGCTCCACTGCACTCCCTGTAAAAGAATCTTAATACTAACTAAATTTAGTGGAAGGGGTTCAAGGCTTTCCTATTTTTAGTTAGCTGGTAAAATAATGTCGGAAAAGCAGTTAAGTTTACCATTGGAAATTTTATTCTACTCACAAAAACATCGTTTATAAATTGCACTATTGATAAAAGGAAATGTTTTAATACAGGATGGTAAAAAGAAACTGCGTTCAACAAAAATGTGAACGAATATTCCCTGAATGGGTCTCCAAGTTCTACAATGGATCGAAGGATGACCTATGCCGTATCACATCTATAATCTAGGTTTAAATTAAGTTTCACAAAAAAGAAAAACTATCAAAATGGTCTACAGTGACCCTCAATTATCTTTAATAACTTATCTAACCTGTCGTAAATTACAGTGGCTGATGTGGCTTCTCAATAACTATATAGCAGAAAAATCATACCGTTTCAGATTTTTACTTCAAGTAGCAAATGTGAACACCATGAGCTTTAATTGACGATCGATACTAGTATTTCGCAAAAAGGGGTGTAACAGATGAGACTTCTGCAGTTCTGAGTGAAGTTTTATGTGCTGTTATGCGGCATCGCGTGCGTTCATTACCTTGTCGGTGTTCGTCAGTGGGCGGCGGGCAGCACAGCTCCGCTCACCTCTCCGTCTCGCAAGTAACTGTCTCCTAACTTCTCCTTACCTCGATTTACCGAAGTTGGTTTTAAAAAATCTGACCAGACAGGGTCCCAATGTTAACCTTAAGCTCCGCCTACAAAAATTCTGTCAATCCAATGAGAAACGTTATACTTTTCGTGGTGGGGCAATGTTTTTAAAGTTTGCAACGTAACAGAGACGCGAAAAAGTCTCACGCTAAAACTTGCAGCTGGGGTGGTCCTTTTAGTGTTATCGTAAGATCTATACTGTTCTTATGGAGGGCTCTAGCTTTTAACATGGGCTGGGGGATGGACCTAGCGGTTAGCTGGGACGTGGGTTTCCGTCCCTTATCGTAGGGCCTTCAGCTTAACATGGTTCTGCTCTCGGCTTCTGTTCTCGTTTCTCCCCTCGGAACTGCGTCTGTCTCACGGTGGGAAGGTATGACATGCATTTAGGCATTCTTGTGTTAGTCTGTGGTATTCCATTTGCTCACTCGTTATTTGTATTACTTTGGTTAATTTAATGTCACGATTATTCGGAGCTATGTGACATACTACTGGATTTGCTTATCATGTCAGGGTTTTCATGGAAGGTGTTGGACTTGCCTGACACCTTACAAGCTGTCAACACATTAATGATCCGCTGTGAAACGAAGCCTGTACGCAAACAGCACTTCTGCACTAAAGTGTGGATTGACACATTGTTGAATTCGCAGAAGGGTATCTGAGCAGGAAAATCAGCTGCTGATAGCGCGAGTAAACGCTGTACATGGTAGGGATACAACAGTTTCTCACGTAACACTCTCCAGTCCCGTGATCAACATTACTTGAGCCATCTGGCTGTCTTATTTTGACTCTAGGGTTGTCGTCAACTGCACGAAGAACTCGCTCCTCAAGCTGAGGTGACCTCGTCCTATTAGGCGTCCCCCACTCGCAATTAGTAGGCTTGAACTTCCCATGCTCACTACGACGAAGGTCAAGTGCTACAAACGTCCTCTTGTCGTCCGGGAAGTCTCCCCCAGTAAAATCGTAAAGCGCCACTGCCATTATCGTCTGCTAAAACGTACAGAAAATCCGCACCTGCCAACTATGCATTTGAGTTCACTTCCATTGCATCGTACTGGAAACCAAGTCCGGGATGAAGGCCAAACAGCTGACGCTACCTGTTTGACACTTGCAGAGAAATTAAGTGAGTCACGTGAGAACATAACCTTCATTCAATTGGAACAAAAAACACTGGTGGTGAACCTAAGAATCACAAATTACTCTGCCTCCTACCTAAACGTAACCAAGGGGGTATTTTGAATAATTCATGTAAGAAAACGTTTCATGACATGATGGTACGTTTTGTTTCTGTACTGTATGTTTCACATGACTAATATCATCATGAAGAAAAGTACAAAATGAAATCTATCGTTGAAATAAAGCTTTTCCGGACCCATGTCCATATAACACATTTCATGTCCCCAAGTGCGAGGGGTATTTCCTGGAAATCGGGCCATAGCTTTGTGTTACACTCTGTAACTCTTTCTCAAAATAATCAGCTTTGCAGTGTTAGTCCTCTCAAGCTCACTGGACAAAATATTAATCAACCCCCCCCCCCCAAAAAAGCACATTAGTCACTCCGGAGAGCCCTAGATGGTGTGGAACTAGTAGCAGGCGGTGATGTAATCCTCCTCTGCTGACGTACGTCGTGGCAGTGCAGAGGTGTGTATATGCCACACGGCTCTACGAAATCAGTGCAGTAAGATGGGTCGACCTTGAGATATGGCAGAATAGCAGAAAGAACATGCTCATGACCACACGGTGAATGGAGTAGCCCCTTTGAAGATGCATCATCACGGACCGTGCAACGTATCTACAAACATTAGTGTATTATCATCACCCACGTAAGCTTCTATAAGAACATTGGTCGTAAGAGGATCCTGATTGGCATCGGAAATGAGTGTCAAACCCTGTCAATGACAATCAGTTTCAGTGCCTACAAGAATGGCTGCTGCCTGTGAATCCAGATTCATCTCAACCAGTTTCTGACCAAACTTTATGAAAGGAATTTCATCAATGAACGTTTGGTGTAGGGTACGTCGTTCACAGCGACTTATAGAAGCTGCAGTTATTCAGTGGCCCAAACAACACAGAAGTTTGACAGTTGCTGGCTGTGGATGAGTAGTGTGATCTGACGAGTCATGATTTTGTCTCTTTTCAAATGATGCAAAGCTTCGAGTGCAGCGATGAACCAATGAGAATTATAAGACGTAGTGTGTAGAGGGAGTAGTGCCGGCCGGAGGGAATTCTGTGATATTCTGGAGGTGTTTCTCGTACCAGCATTTATGCTATGCTGTGGACAGTCCCATCTTCCAAGACTGCAAAAGCTGTATTCACAGGTAAGCACGCATTTCTGGTTTGACGAAAACTCAGTCAGTCTACCGCACCCAGACTAGTCCTCTACATCAACCAGTCTCAGTCGCAAAGATGAAATGTGGAACTATTTGGAATAGCTGGTGAACGGTAGCAATGAACAGACCCGTAGTATGAAAGCTCGAGGAAATGTTATCATGAAGTTTTCCCTTCAACTGGATATGGGATACCTGAAAAAAATAGTGGATCTCTTCTTACAGAATTGAGGCAATTGTGAAGGTTAGTGGTGGTGTTACGTAGTATTATTCTGAAATCTCCTGGGCGTGGCTAATGTTTTATCTGATGTTTACCGTATTGACGCTTTGTTAACAGAATGTAAAGCCAAATAAGTACACAACACCCCAGAACTAGGTGTCTTGTATGTGTGCAAGCACACAAGAGATGACCGAAATGTTAACACCAAACAAAAATAAAAGTCCGAAGTGTGGTCCAAAAGCAAAGTCCATGTGCAAGACCAAGTACAGATGGCAGGCAGTAAATACTGAGGAACATGGTGTCTGAGGTACGGAATCGCCTCGCAGCATTCGCAAGCTACTGTCTCATCGTAGTCACTGCAAAAATGAAGGGTTCTTCCGCATATCGCTATAGGCCTATAGCCGAATCTTTGAATGTCCGTCTGCTTGAGTCTCTGTATCTATCTGGGTTACTGTGGTACCCTGCTCTGCAGTTCAGCGTGTTCGTTCAGGACAGTGGCCCCCCTCAGTATTAAATAAACAAAAATGGCATTCATATCGACAGAATGTGAAAGATTTCATTAGGCATCCACAAAGAACCACTAAAGACGTAGCGATGGAAGAAAAATAATAGTCATAAAGAGCCAGGCTACAAATTTAAAGGTCTTGGATTCGACGCCCTGTCAATCGGAGGATTTTAATGTGTCACTTATCACTGTGGTGTTCAAAACAATATTCGGATTGATGACTGCTTTACTTACTTAGACATATTTAGGTAGTATTTCGCTTTCACTAGTTTTCTTCGTTATTGTAATATCAGAATAAGAAACAGGTTGATAATCGAGAAATTCCACAATATATATATATATATATAAGAAAGGAAAGAGAAACTCTTCTTATGTACTGAGAAAAGCTACAAGTAAATGAGTGCAGCACGAGATCATTTGGAACAATGCGGACCACATTTTTATGGCTTACGATACTGTTAGAAAATACCACATGAAAGCACTGAGAAGTTCCTTACTTAATATGAAGCATGCAAAATGGTTCAAATGCCTCAGAGCACTATGGGACTTGACATCTGAGGCCACCAGTCCCCTAGAACTTAGAACTAACCTAAAGATATCACACACATCTATGCCCGAGGCAGCATTCGAACCTGCGACGGTAGCAGTCGCGCGGTACACTAACATAAATGCCGTTAAATTCAGTTACACCGGAGGTGCTCCGTTTAATTCTCAGTCTAATTTTTTGAGAGGAACCTTTATCTGTTCAGTTCGAAGCGAATTCTTACTTTGGAGAAACAAACCTTTGGGGCTGCTCAAGGTCGTAGCTACTGTGGTTGCGAACAGATTTTCCTGTAATGAAACCGTTTTGCCCGCAGTCGCTTTAAAGAGACGGCGGCCGCTTGCCTGCCACATGGTTGCATATGCACTTACCTACAGCACCCCTACGTCCGAGAGCGGGTCTCTGTAGACAGTATGAGATTCCATCACCAGCTTCTTCTTATATAGCGGCAATAGTCGCAGCCATAAAGGCCGTCAGATACTCTTTAACTCAAAATCCATCCCTTGAGCCATAGAGAACAGGGACTTCGGAAAACAAAACTGTGGACGGGCTGCCGACATAGCCCACGAAATATGTCCTCGAAGAAATTACTGTATTATTTTCTTTTGGATAGAATCTCACACAAGCATTTTGTGCAGTACAGTTAACCAACAGCTCAGCCCGCCAAGGAAATTGCTATATCAGAAGCTTACCTTGATGTCCAATTACCATTCACACATTTCTTACATCAAGTACAAATGGAAGACAAGTCGCAGTGAGAAGAAGAATGGAAATCAAAATGTCGTGTGGCTACGTCCTCCCGTCGGATAGACTGGTACCCTAGTGCAAGTCTTTTGAGTTGGCGCCACTTCGTCGACTTGCACGTCGACGGGAATGAGATGATGATGATGAAGACAACATACAACACCCAGTTGCTGAGCAGAGAAAATCTTCGCCGCAGCCGAGAATCGAACCAGGACTCCTTGGCATGACAGTCAGTCACACTGGCCACTCACCTATCGGGGCGGACAGAAGAAGAATGAGAGATTTCAATCGTAAATAAAGGGAAGTATTATGAGTGGATTGAGCCTCAAATAGTACCCGGCCAAGCGAAGTGGAAATCTCGACACGGTCTCTGCATCGTCGTGTTTGCGCCCGTGAAACAGGGAGGAGGGAAGTAATAGTGCCCTAACTCCAGTGTTGTTACAAGTGGGTCGGTGTCACACGCCGTCCGCTCGTCACCACGTTTACCGCGACACATTTTACGAAAGACGAAAATCTAATTTTGAAACCCACATGCGATGTTCACTGTCCTGTTCACATGTTAGGCCTGTTTCTATTTTGCTAACTCGATCAAATGTCTGTTTACGAGTGTCACTTGTGATGGTTTGTTTTAGTCGACTCTGGGACGTGAGCTACCAACACCTTCGTAGTTTTTTGTTTAATAGAGGGAGAGGAGGTTGTTCAAGCAGAGTCGGCCGAGGTGGCCAAGCGGTTCTAAGCGCTACAGTCTGGATCCGCGCGACCACTACGGTCGCAGGTTCGAATCCTGCCTCTTGCATGGATGTGTGTGATGTGCTTCGGTTAGTTGGGTTTAAGTAGTTCTAAGTTCTAGGGGACTGATGACCTCAAACGTTACGTCCCATAGTGCTCAGAGCCATTTGAACCATTTCTGTTCTAGCAGAGATGTTTGAAAATGTTATTCAAGAGAGACTGTTTTATTGTTAATGCCAGATCACATGCATTATGGAAAAAAATTGCGAAGTGTTCACTTGATAAGCAACAAGCTGTGAGTTCGAAACCCTTCTTGTGCTTCGACATTTTCATTTTGAAATCTGTATCAAAATGACTTTAGTCATACTTTTTACTCTATTCCTTGTATTTATTTTGTTTCTAACTCGTTGCTACATCATTTTCATCATCATATTAACGTTTACAGGTGCCCACTACAATGTAGACTCTGTTATAAAAACGATCCCGTCCCTTCCGTTGTGAATTACCTAATAATTTGTTACCGGTAAATGATTGCCGTTGAGAGTGTTTGCCATTAAGAGAAAGTAGGAATAATAATTTACAAATTAGCCTGCTACGAAGGGTAATGCTGTTTTCACCAGTTAGTTTTGTTTTGTTAATTTAGATTATATTTCAGCATTTGTATATCTTGTTTCGTCATCATAAGATGAGAGTCTCCTCAGAAAAGAAAAGAAAAAACTTAATGCTCCACTCCTGAGTGGTAGTCTGACGTTTTGGATTCGTATATGAGAAGTGAACAATTAATAATCAGACCCATGTGACTGTTCGCATGCTAACAAACGCTGACCGACACTTTCATTCGTCGATATTTATCGCCATACTGTCACTTTTCCAACATTTATTCGCGGTGTAATATGTGTAAATCCACTTTTCAAGTAAGTAAACTACTGTTCACTTTGATTCTGAGGCTTCATTCTCCCGCAAAGACCTAACATAGCAAGCTCATTTTGCAGCTATGTCCTCTCTTTCTCACGTAGCAGGTTTATTTTACAGCCTTTAGTATTAAAAACTGAATCCCATAGACAGAATAACTTTTCCGAGAAGCCAGCCGGAGTGGCCGAGCGGTTCTAGGCGCTACAGTCTGGAACCGCGCGACCGCTACGGTCGCAGGTTTGAATCCTGCCTCGGGCATGGATGTGTGTGATGTCCTTAGGTTAGTTAGGTTTAGGTAGTTCTAAGTTCTAGGGGACTGATGACCTCATCAGTTAAGTCCAATGGAGCTCAGAGCCATTTTAACCTTTTTTTTCCGAGCGTTCCCTTGCTAGACTTGAAGTTCAGTTCTGGTCGACAAAAGCTGACTAGTTTTCGCAAAATTGGTATTTCTTTATATTGTTCGTAACATCGTAGAAATTGACAAACTGCCTATTGGCTTCTGTCTCGGGTTCTTCGGCCGAAGTTCATCTAAAGATTTTACCCGAGACAGAAGGCAATAGGCAGTTTGTCAGCAAGTGGCCTAGAAAGCCTTAACAATTTTGTAACATAGAAATTGCTGCCGGATAATACATTTCTCCATATCGTCACTGGAGTACTTATCGTGAGCACCTTCTCCTTCTTCTTCGTTCACGTACAAACTTCAGTTCTATTATGCTTGGCTTCTCCTTCTATGCCTGCATTTGACATAACAACGAACACTACTTCAATCGGAGTGTGACTGTACCTAGTTACCAGAGGTTGAAAATAGCGCTACAGTTGTAAGGTTCTTTCACCATCACACGACCGGTTTCGGGCTCTTATACACCCATCTTCAGGTGTTGTGATTTGATGTTGTGACCCCCGAGCGCCGCGGTGAACGTGTACAAGGCGCGGTCTGCTACGTACCTGCGCTCGTAGGTAACACACAGGGCCTTGTACAGGTCCACCACGGCGCTCGGGGGTCACAGCACCAAATCACGACACCTGAAGATGGGCGTAGAAGAGCCCGAAACCGTTCGTGTGATAATAAAAGAATCTTACAATTGTAGCGGTATTTTCAACCTCTGGTATAATGCTCAGTTGCGGATGTTCCTCGGACTGGATTGTTTGTACCTAGTGAGATGACCAAGTTAGTTCCTGCTATTGCTGCATTACCATATCGCCTCGCTGGGTGATACCTTGTGCTCCTTGTTTTCATAACAAACCAGTACACTGCAGAGTTACAAGAGACATTTAATAAGAAATTCAACAATTTTTTTTTGAATGCAGGTTGGTTTTATTCAGGATTCAAATGCATCATGTTATGCCTCACTCTTCTGGCTACAAAATTGTATTTTCAACGCAACGTTTAATGCGACGGCCGTACGCCACTTTACTGGGAGGAACTTGTAACATTACAGGACATATTGGGACATATTGAAGTATTCGATACTGTAGACTTTTAGGGGATGTCGATACAGATATGCAAAATGTAAAGGGAAACTTTGGTGATGTTTAAATATTGTACTGTGTCAATATTAGGACATTTTGCACAGAAAGAACAAAAATAGAATTAATGTAATTATATATTAGTGTTAGTTACCTATTTTCATTCAATTTTGTAATTATATTTCATTTTGTAAAAGAAAGACTCACTGTTTGCTGTAGCTCTGATTAATTGTATAAATTATCAGTTTTGAGCTAAATTATTTCGTATAATATGGACAAGATACTTTTAAAAACTCACCAGCTAAAGAGAAAGTCTGTAAATGAACGTTTAATGCACACTTCTGGAACTTTCTATGGAGAAATTCTATATTATGATCGCAAAAATACGAAAACTTGTGAAAAGTGTTTCATAACCTAATTTCGAAAGACGATTTGTATCAAGAACTATTGCTAAAAAGATTTATTTACGTTTTGAAACACGATTTAAATCATTTTACATATAAATAGTTCTAAATCACTCAAGAAATATCCAGAATCAAATGTCAAGATATTTCTGGAAACATCGGTACAAATCTGGTGAAGCTTATCCAGAAGCTGGTAGAAAAATGTTATAAAATCTATTTGGAAATTATGCTTCTAAGAATTTATATGTACTGATCCTTTTACTTACTTTAATCTGTACCAAAATTCTCTAATGTCTAATTTAGTTTTAAGTCGTGAATTGCTATCGTATTGTAAACAAAACATTGTCAAAGACTCTCATTGTTTGGAAAGATATTAATACACCTAGGAGTTGTCAGTTGCCAGTTCGGATATGCAGTGCGGTTAGCTCTGAGAGTCAGTTGTTGAGTCTGTGAAGTCTGTCAGTTCTGTTTTGTAAAAAAACGTCTGTAATGAAGAATTACTTGGTGTCGTCGATATGAACTCAAGACCTTTTGCACGAAGCAGACACCTCCTAATGCAACGTTTTAATTTGGTTGAGGAAGCTGGGATCGCTATAAGTGCAAACAAATTGAAGTGGAACGTTTTAATTTGGTGTTGAGGAGCTGAAATGTTATAAACTGTATTCCCGCCTCCCCATCATCCAGGTACGGCCTCCGGCGTACTGCGTCCTTCATTGGGCCAAACACATGTTAGACGGCGAAGAAATCAATGGGCACACGCCTTTGAATACACGGCTTGTAGACGAGTGTTCAAATGGCTCTGAGCACTATAGGACTCAACTGCTGTGGTCATTAGTACCCTAGAACTAAGAACTACTTAAACCTAACTAACCTAAGGACATCACACACATCCATGCCCGAGACAGGATTCGAACCTGCGACCGTAGCAGTCGCACGGTCCCGGACTGCGCGCCTAGAACCGCGAGACCACCGCGCCCGGCGTAGACGAGTGTATCGACACTACCAGTTGAGCAGAGAGGTGTTTCATTGTGATCCGTTGATCCCCTCGATTGAGAATGTCCATACATTTCAGCATTTCTGTGTTGGGCCCTCCGGCATGCGGCAGATCGGACAGGTTTTCCCGATCTTGGTGAGATGATGGCAGATGTTTTGCACAACGACTCATCGTGCTTTTTTTCACTGTCAGGTCCCCCTTGACATTATGCAAGCGCTTATGAATGTCTTCTATGTGCTCGTTTTCCGTAAAAGAAAAATGGCAGCTCTTTGCTGGGAATGCACTTCCTTTAGAGATGCCATTTTGAAGGCTACGTATAAAGCCGCCACCTACAAGAACTTCGTGAAATTAAAGCGGGAATATTCCACGATGTCCCATTCCATGTGTTGCATTATTTACTGAATGCCTCTCCTATGTCTGCAATAACGCGGATGAGATTCAGTCATAGTAGCTTCCTTTCTCATCTGCATCATTTAAAACGAAGAAATTCAGACAACTGGGTGATTGCAAAGTTTCATAGGCTGAATATATTAATCATTTAATTTTCACTTGTTTGAAGTTCCAGTAACACCGAACAGTTTGCTTCAGAACCGCAAAAACGTATGTGACGTTCCCTATGTATTTTTGATTTTCTGATCAAGAACTGTTAGGCAGTTCTTAAATGTCTGATATTATTTTAGATAGGAATTTAAAAAATCTTACCGCAGACCAATACAGAAAGTGCAGCTACTATTATTAGTGGTTGAAACTTCCTGGGGGATTAAAACTGTGTGCCGGACCGAGACTCGAACTCGGTACTGGTAGAAGTAAAGCTGTGAGGACGGGTCGTGAGTCGTGCTTGGGTAGCTCAGTGCCAGCACGGTAGCTCAGCGTGTTCGGTCAGAGGGTTACGTGCCCTTTGCAATAAAAAAAAAACTGAGTTAATCGATCAACTACGAACTTCAATGGATGTCTTACGACGTCCGCACCGAGCAAATTCAACGAACAAAAACGAGCAAAATGAGATTAAAAAAAAGTCGGTAGAGCACTTGCTCGCGAAAGGCGAAGGTCCCGAGTTTTAGTCTCGGTCCGGCACACAGTTTTAATTTGCCAGAAAATTTCATATCAGCGCACACTCCGCTGCACAGTGAATTATTAGTGGTTGATTATTAAAAAAAAATATCTCAAAGAGTTGTCACGTTACAAAACTGTTTGGAAATATTTTTTGTCGAGATAAAAATTTAATTATTACTTCAGTTTTCTTAGATTAAGAACCTTTTTCTTTTGTCTAATAGTAAAGAAATATTGTATAATTAATTTAAAGCAACATGTTGATCTCTGTGGTAAAAAAAATAATTTTTTGGTAATTGTAGATGGCTAAATAGAGTACTAGTTAAAGGCTAAATAGCGTAATTATTGACGGATAAACAGTGTATTCTCGCTAACGGCAGAATAACGCTGCAGTAAGTATTTAGCTGCGGGGGATGCGCGGTTTGACACTGACTGCTATTATCGACTACACCTGGCTATGGATAAATGATAAATCATACGTGTATTGCACCGCGCCGTGATCGTGTGAGTGTCCCGCGTAATTTCATAAGCAATTATTGCGATTTGATTAAAAAGGAGATCACTTAGGCCGAAGTATTTAGGAGAACGTGTGTTATTTAATGCCCTTTTTAGTGAATGATAACTTTGAAGATCACAGAAGACAGACGGTAAACGCGTGAACAATTTCCTTCGCATACAGATGAACTTTTTTGTTACATTACATATTATTACTACTGCTTAATTCTCTTCCTGGTGAATTAAGAGTTTGTGAAGCAGTGCAGTTGCGTTACTAGCTGCAATCTATGCGAGGCTGTGGTGTAGCGTAGTTGTCGTACCATCGCACTGCACTGTCGTAAAGAGCGACAAAGGCCTATTGCACCAGCGGAGACTGATTGGCGCGTTCAGCGCCTGTCACATATTGAGAGCAAGAGTTTGATAGGGGAATGGGAAATTGCCTATGGACACTATATATTACGTACATATATGCAGCACTCAATAAATGGACGATGTGTGTTGTGCCTGTAATAGTAAGTGAAAACTCGATCTACGATGCGAATCGATGAGATGGTCTAAACTTTTTAGGACTAAATCATGAATTAAGGGAAAAAAGACCTTAATCATTTTCACTGCTACCAGAGATCTGGGTCTCGTCTACTCGAATCGACACTGGCCCTTTGTTACGTCAAGGCCACGAACCTTTTGTGCATATGTCTTCGATTTTGTGTGCGTGTTTCAATGATTTTCCATCGGACAATTTGTAGAGCGGAGCAGTGTAGTTGTAGAATATCGCTTATCTTAGAAGTCTTGTTTTATCTTGTTATTGACAAATATTCAAATAAATTCAATGGCATGGAAGTTACAGTGCGCCGCAGGCAACTATAGATGTTCAATTACTTTGTCCAGAGAGCGCAATACGCTCTACCAAAAGGATGTGCGGCCGCGGGTGTTCCTGTAGATCGTAATTTTTTTTTAAGATTTCACAATATCAGAATTCTACGACGTAGTTTTACAGTGGGTCAATAAAAGAAATTCTTTCGTGATACTAGAATTATTACAACGCTCACAGATCTATTCCCTAACATTACGAGAACACTCTTGAACCACTCTCCGTAATGTGTTGCATTTTCCCAAGATGGTAATCTGCACTGTATTTTTGTTTAGAAAAGTGTGTCAACATTTTGCATGGACCCATCTTCGTCTCCAATGTGGCACATTACCGCAGAACTCCATTTCCAGAACCATTTTCCCGCCGTCCTAGTTTTAAAACATTTCCTCTGTAATAATCACGTCAATTTTTAATGTACGAAACGCTTTTCGCTCCTGCTGTTCAAACTTTCATCGTCTTAGCTAAAATATTTCGGATGTAAAATAGTTAATCATTCGGATATCCAACAGCGGAATACTTAGAAGGGTGATGTCATCAGGAGAAACTAAACTGCCGTTAACGGATTAGGGCGTGCAATGTTAAATCCTTTAACACCGTAGATAGATTAGCGAATTCACAAATGAGTGAGCTGAAGTTAATGGATCAGGGCGTGGAATGTTAAATAGTTCAACACCGCAGGTAGGTTAGCGAATTTGTAAACGTGTGTGGTGAAGTTGGATATAGTGGGAATTAGTTAAGTACGTTGGCAGAAGGAACCAACGCCACTGATCAGGATTATAAATACAAAATCAAATAGGGGTAATGTAGAAGTAAATATAAAAGTAAACAGGAATTGGATTGCGGGTATGCTATTATGAGCCGGCCGCGGTGGTCGTGCGGTTCTAGGCGCTGCAGTCCGAAACCGCAGGACTGCTATGGTCGCAGGTTCGAATCCTGCCGCGGGCATGGATGTGTGTGATGTCCTTAGGTTAGTTAGGTTTAAGTAGTTCTAAATTATACGGGACTGATGACCTAAGATGTTAAGTCTCATAGTGCTCAGAGCCATTTTGCTACTATGAAAAGCGTAATAAATCATAATACTTTTTTATGTGCCACGTAGCTCCGCAGATGATGAAAATGTTGAAACAATGTTTGATGAGATAAGGGAAAATACTCAGATAGTTCAGGGAGACATACTATAATTGTAATGAGCGAATGAATTCAATAGTGAGAAAAGGAAGATCATGACAATAGTGATAGAGAAGCTGGACTGATTAGGGAAAGGAATGAAATTGTACCATATGTTAGAATTTATCACAGATAATAATTTAATAATAGCCAACACATGATTTATGAATCAGAAAGAACATGGTTTATTTGGAAGAGACCTGGAACGTCGACAACTTTCAGGCAGACTGTGTAATGGTAAGACAGAGATTTTCAACTAGATTCTAAACTGCAAGACATTTCGGGTATCACATGGTCACTCCGAACATAATTTATTTGTTACGTATTGCAGATTAAAACCGAAAAAACTGTAGAAACCTACGAAAATAAGAAAATAGGAACTGTATAAATTGAAGCAACTAAATGTTACTGAGAGCTTCAAAGTGAGCATCAAGCAACAATTGAAAGAACAGAAATGAATACGATAGAAGAAGAGAGAAGTAGGGCATAAAACAGACAAGGCCCAGCAAGAATCCTTTGTTAACACGCGGGATATTTACTTTAATTTGTCGAACGGGGAAAATGTAAAAATTCTGCAAATTAAACCGGCAGAAGAGAACACAGGCATCAAAGAGACTGACAGAAAATACAAAATGATTAAACAGGTATGGCAGGAGAAAAGGGCAAGACAGCAGAAGTATCTACGACTATGGGATAGATAGTTGCTCTTATGAGATAATCAAAGAGACAGAGCACTGAAAGACCTAATTCTATACGAGGTCCCTGGAGTAGGCGACACTCCTTGGGAGAGCCAGCCACTACCAAACTGTTCCAGTTGGCGTGCAAAATGTATGAGACCGGAGAAATATCTCCAGACTTAAAAACGAATGTAATTATTCCACTCCCAAAAAAAAAGATAGGAGCCGACAGGGTAAATATTCCGGAATTATTTGTTCAGCTAAGTTATGGATACAAAATACTGGCACGAACTGTTTACAAAGGAATGGAAGTAAAGGAAGATGCCGACTTGAGGTAAGACCAGCTTGGTTTCCAGACAAATGAAGGAATATGTAAGGCAATAATAACACTACGACGCATCTTACAAGCAAGGTTAAATAAAGTTTAGCCCACTTTTATAACATTTGTAGATTAAGGTAAGGCTTTTGAGAGTTTTGACTGGACCTAACTTGAAATTCTGAAGGTATCAGTCATAAAATAAACGAAGCGAAAAGTTATTCACAACTTATACAGGAACTAGATTGCAATTATGATGGACATGAAAGGTAAGCAGTAAGCCACTAGGAAGGGAGGCTGGCTTGTAACCTGTCCCAGACGTTATTCAATCTCTGCGCCGAACAACAACATCCGTGGAGAAATTTCACAAAGGATTTGAAGTTCAGAAAGATGAAATAAAAACTTTGTGGTTTTGTCTATGACTTTGTAACTGTGTGAGAGACTGCAAGGAAGAACAGTTGAAGTGAACGGTCAACTGAAATGAAATGAGGGCGGGTGGGGGGGGGGGGGGGGGGAGGAGAGGAGGGAGGGGAATTATGGCACAACTTGACAAAAAGAAGGAATCAGTTGACAGTATATCATAAGAAGAAATTTCGGCTTGGTAATAAAGAGAAGTATGGACAAGGCGGGGGGAGGGAGGGCAGCGGGGCTCAAAACTCGCTTACAGTAGGCAGGTTCAAATGGGATATATATAGATGGAGAGGCTTGGACAGGACAGCCTAGCATGCAGAACAGCTTATCCGCGGTCTACGGACTGAAGACCACAACAAGATTCAAGCTCTTTAGACTGGTTTGCATCACGCTCAGTTCATCAGCGTAATAAATAATACATTTGGTTCCTCACCATCGTTTTTAATCTCTGGTAAGGCGTCGTCTTCTATTATTTTGCATGAGCGAAAGTTTTTTGTTGAACTTTTTGTACTCAATTTCCGAACAACAGGCCAATATATTGTTCCATTTAAATCACAAAAGTATTCTTCCACTTAATTTATCAATTTTCCTGAAACGCCCAGAAATGTTAGAAACTGATTTTGCACATGGAGGCGAGAATTTTCCTTCTTATGCATCTGCGAAAAGGTGTCCAATTCAAACTCCTGTCTTTCACAAGAATTTCATTTCTTTATTTTTTTGGTGATACAAAACGCTGGGCAACGTTCTCTTAAATTGAGTAACCGTACTTTCGCTAATACTGTGACAGTCACCAGTTCTCTGTAATGGCTGTGACACGGAACTTCTCATGCGTTGTTCTTTTTCGGTCCCGTAATAAACAGAGTCCTTGACTCCCACTGACATTTCTCGGTTCCGTAAGTGATGCTTCTTCTTACATCAATAAAAAGCAACAACCTGTACATGACGGCTCTCTCACACGATTACGAAACAACGAGCGGCATCACGTTTGTTAATTATGTGACGAGAAGCCACCAACGTAAGCAGGGCGACAGTTTCTAGCAAAATACAGATCCAAGGTCCGGGAGCAAAGCACGCTAAGGCACGTGGCTTGCAACGAAGCAAAAAGTAAATAAGTGCACCATATGCATAAAAAAGGCGGAAAGTAATAGCAGAGCGTTCATTTAAACTTTTCGTCTTGTTCACATCTATCAATTGCAACGATCTACAGCCTGCATCGTTACGCCAAAAGGAATAAGAAGAAAGCAACGAAAATCCAGCAAGAAATTGAGAACTGCTGTTTCTTTAAACTGTGCATAAGCGACTGTTCTCGGAAATACAGTCTGGTATCTGTAAACCACACAAATTGATAATTCCTACAAAATTTCCTAAAAAGCACGATTTCATGTAAATGTTTCCACATTATTCCACGTTAAATCAGGTATTGTGGTATCAAATGTAAGAAGGTACTTCGACAGTGTAGGAGACGTGCGACACATTGATGTTTCCATAGTGACTGAGTTTGAAGAGGAGCTCGAAGCCAGAGGTCAACTACTATGAAACGCATAACAGTCGGAGCCACGCAGCGCTCGAGCCGCGAAGCGGAAGGACTGCACGAAGCGCCGCGAATCCTGAATAGCCTGGCACTGGCTATAGTGACGAGATGATAGCCAGATACTGGGAGTTGCTGGCTTGTTGGCTCGGGCACTACTGGCTGTGTTGGATGGTCCGGTCGCTGCGGGTGGCGTTGTTTTCGTGGACTAGCGTGCCCAGCAGGGCACTCTTTTCTAATTTCAGTGTCGTTATACTCACTGTATACAACTGTGGAACTATGAAAGCGAAATCGAGGTAATCCAGTCCCCCTGACAAAAATGCGAAAATTTGCCCCTCGCCCCTTGTAGCGACACTACTTGCCATTAAAACTGCTACACCAAGCAGAAATTAAGATGATAAACGGATATTAATTGGACAAATATATTATACTAGAACTGACATGTGATTACATTTTCACGCAATTTGGGTGCATAGATCCTGACAAATCAGTACCCAGAACAACCACCTCTGGCCGTAATAAAGGCCTTGATGCGCCTGGGCATTCAGTCATACCGAGCTTGGATGGCGTGTACAGGTACAACTGCCCATGAAGCTGCAACACCATACCACAGTTCATCAAGAGCAGTGACTGGCGTATTGTGACGTGCCAGTTGCCGGTCACCATTGACTAGACGTTTTCAGTTGGTGAGAGATCTGGAGAATGTGCTGGCCAGGACAGTAGTCGAACAGTTTCTGTATCCAGAAAGTCCCGTACAGGTACTGCAAGATGCGGTTGTGCATTATCATGCTGAAATGTAGGGTTTCGTGGGGATCGAATGAAGGGTAGCGCTACGGGTCGTAACAAGTCTGAAATGTAGCATCCATTGTTCAAAGTGTCGTCAATGGGAACAAGAGGGAACCGAGACGTGTAACCAATGGCATCCCATACCATCACGCCGGGTGATATGCCAGTATGGCGATAACGAATATACCCTTCCAATGTGCGTTCACCGCGATGTCGCCAAACACGGATGCGACTATCATGATGCTGTAGACAGAACCTGGATTCATCCGAAGAAATGACGTTTCGCCATTCGTGCACCCAGGTTCGTCGTTGAGTACACCATCGCAGGCACTCCTTTCTGTGATGCAGTGTCAAGGGTAACCCCAGCCATGGTCTCCGAGCTGATAGTCCATGCTGCTGCAAACGTCGTCGAACTGTTCGTGCAGATGGTTGTTGTCTTGCAAACATCCCCATCCGTTGACTCAGGGATCGAGACGTGGCTCCACGATCCGTTACAGCCATGAGGATAAGATGCCTGTCATCTCTACTGTCAATGATACGAGGCCGTTGGGATGCAGCACGGCGTTCCGTATTACCCTCCTGAACCCACCGATTACATTTCTGGCAACAGTCGTTGGACCTCCACCAACGCGAGCAGCAATGTCGCGATACGATAAACTGCAATCGCGATAGGCTACAACCGACCTTTATCAATGTCGGAAACGTGATGGTACGCATTTCTCCTCCTGACACGAGGCATCACAACAACGTTTTACCAGGCAACGCCACACAACTGCTGTTTGTGTATGAGGAATCGGTTGGCAACTTTCCTCATGTCAGCACGTTGTAGGTATCGCCACGGTGTCAACCTTGTGTGAATGCTTTGAAAAGCTAATCATTTGCATATCACAGCGTCTTCTTCCTGTCGGGTGTAGCAATTTTAAGGGTCAGTAGTGTATTTTTGCTACATGGATTTAGCAAATTTCATAACCTTTAATACGAAAATATGAAGCAGTGTGGAAAAATATTGTATTAGCTGATGAAAATTATGAGGTGTAACCAATTAAATGTATCATTGTACGGGGGGCATTCAACAAGTAATGGAACAGTCTTTTCTGAAAGCAAATTGGCTTTATACAGGATTCCAGTACAGCATATTATCCTCCAATCTTGTGGCTACAAAACCCTATTTTTCAACATAATCTCCGTTCAATGTGACAGCGTTAGGCCTCATTACTTGGAGGGTGTGTATGTCAGCACGACACCACTCTTTTGGTCGATGGCGGGACCAACATCTTGCTGTATCAATAACCTCCCCATCATCCACGTACTGCTATCCGGAGAGTGCATCCTGCAGGAGCGAGATCCAGACTGTAGGGTGGATAAAGAAGAACAGGCCAATAATGTTTTGTGAGCTCCTCTCGAATGCGCGGATTTGTGGGAGACCTTGCTTTGTGATGGAGGGTAAGAAGTTCGTCTGCATTTTTCTGGCGACGAAGACGCTGAACTCGTTTCTTCAATTTACCCCGGGTAGCAGAATACAGGGCTTTTATGAATGAATATCGGGTTTTTAACGCTTTGTAAAATTTATTACATTAAACTTACAGTTGTAAATGATATGACAAATGAAAGAGCAGCTCAAACAGTTTTACCAAGAACATTATAAATGTTCGATGTGAGCACCATTTGTCACATGGCACACATCAAGGCTACAGCCGAGTTCTTCGCAAACATTGATAAGTATTTCAGTTATTGTAGCAACAGATGCTTCAATCCGGTTTCTTAATTGAGGGAGGTCTGCTGGTAGCGGAGGCACGTACACACGATCCTTGATGAAGCCCCAAAGGAAAAAATCATGGCGTTAGGTCGGGTGAACGTGGAGGCCATGCAAAGCAAGCCCTGTCACTGGGCACCTTGGGGCGCTTGGGTACCGTGAAGTTCAACTAGTTGCATGGTTCGCTACGCCAGTGAGGTGGAGCACCATCTTGCTGGAAAATGAAGTTCTCTGGCTTCTTCCAAGTGAGGGAAGAGCCATTGCTCTAGTGTATGAAGGTAAGAAGTGCCATTTACAGTAGGTTCACCAAGAAAGAAAGGCTCATGAACTTTCCGCAGGGATACGGCACAAAAAACACTTGGTATGTGCCGTGTGACAAATGGTGCTCACATTGAACATTTATGAGGTTCTTTGTAAAACTGTTTGAGTTGCTCTTTCATTTGTCATATCATTTATAACTGCAAGTTTAATGTCATAAATATAATAAAGCGTTAAAAACCCCATATTAATTTATAAACACTCTGTACATTTCAGAGTAGATCATTGCACCATGGAAAGAATATCGAACAGAATAGCTCTCCACAGTCCCGGAAGATAGTGGCCATCACCTAACCGGATGAGGGTTCAGCTTTGAACGTTTTCTTCGGAGAAAAGATGGTGTGCCGCCACTCCATTGATTCCCGTTTTGCTTCAGGACGCATGTTTCGTCGCCTGTGACAGACGAGGTTCGGTAAAAATTTTTTTACGATCAGCCTCGTAAAGAGCAAGTAATTCCGCACGGATGGTCCATCCCTGCTCTTTATGGTCTTTCGTTGGCTGGTTTAGGTGGCGAGAAAGCCAGCGGCACGCAGCCCGAACTGGGGGGCGAGTGTGTCAGTAGTACCAACAGAAACGCCCAGTTCTGCAGCGATGTATTTCTCTGCGACTGCCGGTCACCTCGAATGAGAGTGTCCCCACTTCCCAAGTTTGCGGGAGTCGCAGGTGTGTGCGGCCGGCCAGCGTGCAAAAGATGGGACAGGTCTGTGCGACCTTGTTCGCTTACGTCAGACGCATCGTCCAACGACTCACGGTGCTTTTGTTCACTGCCACGTCTCCGTAGACATTCTACAAGCGCCTGCGAAAATCTGCGATTCTCCCTTTGTCCACCAAAAGAAGCTCAATGATAACTCTCTGCCCGGAACCCACCTCCGTTACAGACGCCATTTTGAAGGCCACCCGTCGGAACTTCATGAAACTATAGAGGCTGAAGCAGGAATATTCCACGAAGTCTCACAACAAAATCCACATTTTTTGCAAGCGAAATTGGCCGAAAAAAAGATGTGTCCCATTACTTATTGAATTCCCCTCGCAGTAAATAAATTATGAACAGTATAAACACTCTAAAAAGTAAAACAAAGTCTATATATTACTCTTTACGGCAGCTAATGTAGATTGGTTACAGTATGATATATGATAAAGAATACATTTTATTTGTTTCTCATAAATTAATAAAAGTGTGTAAATAACTAATTATAAATAAAAGAAAAGACTCTAATTATGAACTGAGAAAATAACAATTTTACAGGAATTGTGTTTGAATCACATTTTTGAGGAGCAGTAGAAGTACTGACTATGGGAGCAGGTGAATTACATGTCCGCTGCTTGCGTCCTCCACCATCCAGCTTTGTTCCAAACTTTAGCCGGCAAAGACCGTCGCCTGTTCGGTGGTAGTCGTTCCTTTCTTGATGCTTATCGGACAATCTCACGCTGTAACAATGACACTGTTATGGCGGCGTGCATTCACAGTCATGCTCTTAGCGAATGGCTTCTTCATGAAGGCAGACGAAGGGAGCACTGGCGCACCTCTTTCGTTTACCTCACTTATCTCTCCACATCTCGTCGAGGCACCTGATAAACACAACTGGTTGTATTCGTTTTCTTTGGAATAACTCATGGTTATTTTCAACACGCGTATTTAAATTTAATTCCCATCCAGAATTTATTTAATGTCACCATTATACGTTTTAATAAACTTATATTTGCATATAACAATAAACCTGTATCATTTAATTGCGTTAACCCTAACAATATCAATACACGCGTTTCCCATAACGCGCATTACCAGGGTGAAGGGGGCGGGGGGAGGGAGAGACAGGGTACTTCGTGATCACTCTAAAAAAAATTTCAAACTGTAGATTTCATTAATTTTACGTATTGTACGAACTCAATAATTCTCTGGTGAAAGTGACATAAAACTTAAATTTTTGGGTTAAGTTTGAGTGAATAATTTGAAATAGTCAGGGAGTCTGGTAGAAGAATTAATTAAAGACAGTAATTTTTTCAAAATTTTCAAATATAAAGTAGCTGACTATATTACAATATAGAATTTTCAAAAGGTGGGCATGAAGCATTCCATCCACCCGTCCCCACCCTGCCACATCAATCCCTTCTTGGTATTGCGAGGGTTAACTTAAATTTAGCTTACACTTTCTGCTCTTCGCAATGATTCAGTTGGAAGAGCACAAACACAATGTTTTGCTACACCTAATCAATGATCAGAATAACAGCGATCAATTCTTGATATCCAAGATATATCCTTCCCCGTCCTATGTAAGGAATTAAAATTACTTCATTTCTTATTTAATTACCTGATTTTTTAGACCTCTCCTATTAGATTAAGTTAAAGTTTTAAATCGGTCCACTTTGCACTGCTAGCGAAGTGTGAGGATCTGGGTTTTATTTCTGGTCTGACACACTTTTTGACTTACTACAAAACGTCAGTACTTTCTGTAAAGTAGAACAACTAATCTCTTTCCCTTAGATAATATGTCTCTAACATTTATTTCTGTGTTACTCTTACTTACGTGAGGATGTTATTTAACATTACTTAAACTAAAATAAATCTACTGAAACAGTTTCATCTAGAGCATTATTGGGATCTCTGAACCTTGCAAAAACTTACGTCTTTTGTTGTACAAGAAAGATGCACGTATTCTTTGTTCGTTGCTCTTGATTAATTATTACTTTTTTCCTAAATCTCAGTGTAGTTTGCCTCTCTTTCTGTTTGCATCGTGATAAAATCATTTGAATTACTGTTTCTAAATGGTCCCAATCCAATTCAGCTGCTTTAATTCCAATCGTGTTGTTCCTCTTTATCCTCGCAAATTTATCTCGATCTTCCCAGTGATTAATGAGCGTATCTCTGTCTCTGTCTGCGTCAGCTTAAAACTCCTGCCACCATCAACAAAGAAAACAATGCTATAAAAGGGGTACTAATCACTCATTCGTTACCAAGTGGACTTTGAATAAATTGTTGAAGGGATTATTTAGATCTTTGAATCGCATACAAATTAGTGTTTGTCTTTTCCTTTGGGTAAGTATACGAATACCTCCATTAGATTACAAAGGGAAAATGCAGGTAGACCATATGTTTCCAATTAGGAATAACTGATGAAGTGTAGCCCATATAATGCAGCTTCAGACTAACGTTTATTACATATTTAAGGAACGTTGACAATGAATTTCCTAATTGTATTTTTACCATGTTTCACGGTGTAGAAATATTTTACGCTAGTTTTTAACTGCAAAAATGTTATTATTATGAACTTACTAAGTGATGGGTGAAACACGGATAGTAGACATGTGATCAGAAATGCAATGCAACATTTACGATTTTTCATTTGTTACAGTGCAAGAGGTACCATGTGGTCTAGATTTATAAACTTCCTTGTTGGACTAAAGTGGACTGAAAATATGTGGAATAGTCAGAAATGCCACATCTTATTTTATTTACCGGAGTTCATGTATTCATTATTTAATTCCCCCTCCCCCTCCCCTTTCTGAAATTTGTGCAGAATTATCTGCGGGAATAAGCAATAATAATTATTTTGTGGTCAAAAGATAAAGTATAGTGTCACTGTTATGATTTCCGTCTACTTGGATTACATACAATAGATAGTATTTATTTATTTAATCATATGGCTAGGGCTCCCCGTCGGGCAGGTCGTTCGCCGGGTGCCGGTCTCTCAATTTGACGCCACTTCGGCGACCTGCAGTCGATGAGGATGATAGGATGATGATGAGGACAGCACAACACCCAGTCCCTTGGGGGAAAAAACTCCCCGACCCAGCCGGGAATCGAACCGGGGCCCAGAGGACTGAAAATCCGTCACGCTGGCCATTCAGCTACCGGGGGCGGACGAAGTAATAACGATTTTTTGTTATTGGTACAAATTGTAGATGGAGTCCAATCATGTTGTGTTGTCGATATATATGGATAGGTTAAAGGTGGCGAGATGCCCTTCGTCCTTCTTTTCGTCGCTATTACACGTACATTCTACTTCCGATGTACCACGTTTCTTATTTTGTCTGCATTAGCAGCTCTCACTTATCCAGTTACTGAAAGCTGCCACAAAGTGACATGGAGGAATTCCGGGAACATTCCATCCTATGTAACACGCTACGTGTTCTCTTGTTCTTGTTTCACCTATGATATGAATACTGAACCGTATAAAATCAATGAATCTGTCAACATTTCTCTTAAATATCTTTACAAGTAAACATTACGAGGAGTATTACTCTGAGACATATAGCTCGTTAATCCCAATGAGATTTATGGTGAATTAGTGTATACTTCATAAACGAACTACATAATAAAGTTTCGAAGGTATCCAATATGTGACGATAACTTGTAACGACTTCATTTGACTTCCGAGTATTACGGAAATGTTCTGCAGAAAAGTTCACAAAAATCGGTTTCAATATTTACTACAGAAAATTGCAACTTACGGAAAGTAACCTTTGATGTTTCTAAAAGACCAACAGAATCTTACTTCAGTACAACTGACCTGGGAACGAATCTCATTGATAATTTAAAAAGACGTTTCATAGCTAGTGGTGCAAAGATGTGGTGGAAAGCATGTAGACGAAAAGAGTCGCTAATCATACTTCACGAAAAAGTACATTTATTAACCGGAGGTATACTCACTTCAAGGTTAATAACAATTTAACAGGCGAAAATTACGGATCTTTATGGGGGCTGATTTATTAACAATGGACATTATTCATTCAGCGAAAGATCGTGCGATCAGAAAGATGGAACATAGTTGCTCCTGTGAGGGGTAGCTAGTGACCATTCTCCTCAAGATAATCTGTAGAGCACAACGGAGGAATACTAACAGATGTGGTTATTTAAAAAGAAGTAGGTCTTCCAAAACTAAGACGAAAACTGATAAAAATTACACACGCGAACACATAACTCGCTTCATAACTAACTAAAATACTGTGGACTATAGATTATTACATTATGAGACTGTATGGTTGACAGGATTCCCACCAAATGTTTTATCTCAAATGCGCTCAAGAACACATCACACCGTCAGACCGTTAGTAACTGTCCCCCAAAAATTTCTGAAACATCCTAGACGCTGTATTGTAGTCCATCTTCTCTCAGTGGATGCTAAAAATGCCAGCGTCTGTTACACAGCCTCCCATCAGTTTCACAGAGGAGAATTCGAAAAAAGTGGAAAATTCCGCAGTTGGAGCGTTAGTCTGAACGACCAATCAGAAGGAGAACTTCTAAAAACAGTGTAACAAAAAATTGTCTCTGGTCCAATCATGCCACAAAGAGTCACATAGCATGCTAACGCGAGGTAAAAAGAAATACAATCAGTGAAGTTGTTTCCCCAAGCAATCCTTCTCGCAGGCGTGTTTATATGGTAGCAAATGACAGAAAAGCAACGTACTAGACTTGGTGGTGCTACGTTAGTCATTATACCTAATGCTTTCATGTAAGGTGGCTGAGTCACACAATTTAAAAGTTAGTACTAAAACCATAACCTTACAGCTGTAAGATAATATCAAAATTAAAACATGCTTTCATGAAAGGTGACTTATACAGACAGTTTCAAAGTAAAACCATAACCTAAGAGCCTTAATATAATATCAAAATTAAAACATAAATTACATAGTTACACAGAATAAAAACGATATGCTATAACTACCAAGGAACACTGCAATGCTCGAGTGAGCCAAGTTATTAGACTAACGGAAAACCTTCTTTGCACAAACACATGGCATCCAACGTTTTGAATACACTGACTAAAAAAAAGTCTCTACACCATAAAATAATGAATGAAGAGTGATGAAATTCCGGGAATACATTTGTCTGGGTAACATATTTAAGTGAGTATCATTGCAAAGACCACAGGTTAATGTAAATGCCATATAAACCATCGAAACGTGAAACGCTAGTGTAGCCGCCACACTGTTGAGTGCAAGCTTGCAGACGTGCATGCATTGTACTGTACGGGTGCCGCATGTCAGTTTGTGGGATGCAGTCAGTACAGGGACGGTTAATGTTGTTTGTGGATGACGCTGGAGTTGTCTTCCGGTGGTGTTCCATATGTCCTCCATTGGAGGCAGATCTGGTGATCGATCAGCTCAAGACAACTCTGTACAGGATGTTGGATTACAACACCGGTATGTAGCCGAGCGCTATCCTGTAGGAAGGAAAACCTGGAATGCTGTTCATGAATGGCAGCACAACGGGTCGAATAACAAGACTGACGTACAACAGATTTGCAGTTAAGGTGCATGGGATAACCCCTAGAGCGCTCCCGCTGTCATACGAAATCATATCCTGGATCACAATTCCACAGCTAGGTACAGTGTGTCTAGCACGCAGACGGACTGGTGTCCTTCTAATCAACACACCAATGGCACCGAGTCAGAACCATCTTTCATCAGAAAACTTGTAACGTCCCCTTAGAAAAATTAATGAATTACTGTGCTGATAAACCTCTTACATTATTTGGTTTTTAAACAGCTGAGCAGAACTGAACGAACTCAGACACTTCGCTCTTTACTTATTCTGATCAATACTAAACTGACACAATATTTTTAGCGCAACGCAATCTGACTTTCAATAATCCCTACAAAAGAATGGCCCTGACTAACAGTAACCTATACCTTTCTTGAATCACTTACCTCACAAAAATCTTCGTTACTCGAACCACTGCAATACAGCGAGCGCCAATACTGCCAGCTAAATAAAAGATTCTAACTGCTGAAGTCACTAACTACTGATAGGCATAGTTAGCAAATGAAAGATTTTGATAGAGAACAAACAATGTTATAACCTTAATAATATTCAAGAGTGGTGGTATATATATCAGTTCACGACATCCAGACTTACAAATTTGCTGTCTCTGATGGACAAACGTCCAGATCATCCGCTCTCAATACTCCGCCATCTCTCTCCCCACATCCACCACTGCCGGCGGCTCACCTCCAACTGAGCAACGCTACACGCTGTTAACAGCCAACTGCCCAACACTACAATAGCAATTCCAACAATGCAAACTAGCCACACACGGCACACAGTACAGTCAGTGATTTTCACGCAGAGCGCTACGTGACGTTACCAACATAAAAACCTATACAGTCTACTTACAAACTCAACAGGCCTCCACCCTGCTCTCCAGCTCTCGCTTGACACCACTGAAGTCGCAATGGCGGTGGTTTAGGGGTCAGTGGAATGCATGGTACAGGTCGTCTCACTTGGAGCTGTCCACTGTGTTTGCAACTGCTGCTCAGATTGCTGCTGTATATGCAGTAAGATGCGCCAGAGCGATTCGCCGAATGCGATGGTCTCCCCCCTCAGTAGTGCCGAATGGCCGTTCCGAGCTGACCTTATTGCGACTGTACATTGCCCTGAGCACGGCTGCAGTAATCATGTACAGTGGATGCATTCCTGTCAAGCCTGTCTGCAACGTCGCAGAAGGAACGTCCGGCTTCTCGTAGCACTATTGCATGACCTCGTTAAAACTCAGTGAGGTGCTGACAATGGCGTCTTTGTCTGTTGAGAGGCTTTCTTGACTAACATCGACACACCACGTCCAATCTTAAAGGTAACTGGCACTCGCGACCGCTACAGAGTTTGTTTAGAACAATCCTGATTTACGTCCTCATAGTGGCACTGCTAACGCCACTCTCATGCGACTGTTGAGATACTTAAATAGACATCATCTGTCAGATGTAGAAAAACGCCTATCAACTTTCATTTACATCTCACAACTCCTTCGTGGTATTGTGATTTTCTTCCGTCAGTGAAACTTCAGGCAGTAAGCTTATGATGGGCTCTTAACACAGCTGAATATCAATCCGGAAAGGTCTCGTGATACCAAACTCAGAACTTGGCACTTTAAGAGACAATGATGTGTAAGTGTCAACACAAATGCTCCAAACGTTTTTCCACGAACAGTTGTAATGAGACTGAACAAAGCAGGAAAAGTCACTGTGCTAACGATAGTGCATCTGCAGTCGCCTGTTCGATCCTGTGCGATGAGCTGCACAGATTCAAAATAGAAATAGCACACAACGAAACAAAGTCATCGTGATGCGCCATGGAATCCATAACAAGTATCAACGCTTGTTAATTGCACACTCGAAGACCTGGAAGCGTCCTTGAGCAGTCCTGTGTAAAGGCACACAATGTTATTTGCAGTCACGTCGCCGTACTCCAGGCAGAGTCTTCCCGCGAGACAGAAAAACACTGCTCGACCCACTTCTTGTGTGTTCGGCTCCGTTCGACAGCTGCCAAGCCTCTCAGCTTCGCAGGCGTGTTTACAGACTTGGTTGCATCGCAGCTTCCGTACACGCCCCAGGGAAGATTTATCGGAACCAATCAATACGAAATGACTTATCTCGTACGCTCGGAGTCCCTGTCAGTATGTTAGCAGTCAGCAGCTGGCCATTAGAAAGCATCGGCCAGAGCGACCATCCATGTGTTATCGGTCACCAACCCGTACCAAGGCGCCGTATTCCTGTTCGGATTCGTCTGCTGCTTCACACAAGACTCCGGAACTAACCACTCGGTATGAGGCGACAATGGACAGCACGTCTTCAGTGCGTCCGATGTTGCTCACGGTGTGTTGTCAGTCAGCTGGCGACTACCGACCTGGGACTTCTATCAAATTCCTGCTGGTGTGCTTTACACACAAGACTCCTTCACGCGGTCGTGTTCGCCCACTCATCAGCTATGTTGGCGCTGTGCTCGCCTGCTTCGACGCTCCGTGCGGCATCTGCCGCGGCAGGAAGATACTAACAGGCTTGGCACCAACTGCCGAGCAGGGTGGGACTTTTAAGTGTGCCACGAAACAACAGCACAGGGCAATGCGACTGGGGATTGGTGCATGTGTAAGAGCGGAACGCTTTTCAAACAGTGACGAGTTTATCGGCTGAGTTTTGCATCTGTCGTCAGCACCTGCGTTTTTGTTGAACGTTAATGTCTTCTTGTATCCGTTGGTGATGTTATGTCAACGCCATTGGTGCTTAGTAAGGGGTAATGGCCCAAAGGGTTGACAGATTCTCTGAGAAGAGCACGTTAGGGGAGTGTGGTTTTGTAGGAAGTAGGATAGTAATGTAGGCGGATGGGATCTCAAACACAATCGAGTGAAGGAACTGCATATCATCGCGGTTATGCAGGGTACAATGATGACTTTAAAGTATGGGTAGGTATCCTTTAGGCACCACAGTTGGTGTGGGAGCAGTTTGACTTTTGGAGGGACAAATCGACTCAACGTAAACATTTGTAGCCTGTTCATTTTCTTTCCGTTATCTCTCCAGGTTGGTTTCAAGCGGCCTGCCACGCTTTATCTCAAGAGGAGGACTTTTACAGAATGTCATCGGATATTTGTTGCATCTATTCCATTTTCCGCCTTCCTCTTCACTTTTAGCTCTCCGAGCAGTAGCTCCACTAGGAAAAAAAGTCTGGAGACATTTCTTCGCAGAAATAAATCAAACTGTGACTCCAGTAAAGGATACCCTGACTTCCAAATCGACTTCTTCCTGTACTATGCCAGCAGACGGTTTTTCTCCTCGTAGGGGCCTTGAACGTACCTTTGCCACCTATTTGCTTTCTTCTCTGCGTTTTAGGGTGGAATTCTTTTTGCGCCCTCAGTGCTGACCATTTTGTTATTAACTTCACTAAAAGTTGACTTTTATAAATGCTCGGTCTGCCACTTCGACGACCATTTCCTTTTACGATGTTTATTGCAGCCATTTCACTTTAATTCCCTTGCACATTGCATTTGTGAGTGATTTACTTTGCTGTATTCCTTCCTTTCCCGAGTTGTTTTCTATAACTTTCTTTTGTATTTCTTTATTTAGGCTATCACCTGAAGTATTTATTCTGTCACCCATGGTTCTTCGTAGCTACCTTCCTTCAACCTTTATTTGTCAGCTTCTGTGATTACCCTTTCCACGTTTGTCCGTTTCTCTTCAACTGAGCTGCTACTGTTTTGTTCAGTGCTGCAATATCCACAGCCTAGGAGAACTTCAAATCGCACCTATCATTCCTCAGTACTTCAGCATTCCACGTTGAATATTCCTGGCAATTCTCTCAATCGTCAGCTTACTCTCTATCGTTATTAATTGTGATATTAATCTTTGTCTAACCCTGAATACGGCTCAGCGCTCAATATCTGATTCCGGAATCTTTCTCACGACGACACCTACTTGGTATCTTTCCGTCTCTCGGTTATTTTACAATGCTACTGTCTTTTATTCGGATTCCTGAATAATAAATTTGCTTTTATACGCTGACGGAAAAAATCACAACATCGAGAATGAATTGTGCAATCTAAAGGGAAATTTGTAGGCGTGTTTCTACATCTGAAGGATGATGTCTATTTTAATTTCTCGCCAGACGTATAAGAGTGGCGTGAGGTTTGAAGTGGTGAGCTATTAGTCAAGAATTCGTCCAAGACGAGAAAGACGCCATTGTCAGCACCTCACTAGGTTTGAACGAGGTCGTATAATGGTGCTACGAGAAGCTGGACGTTCCTTCTAGGACATTGTAGAAAGGCTTTGCAGTACAGTGCAGCAGCGGCCACAGGAGTGTCCGGTCACAACATGATCGGGCTCCGAATGGCCACGCGGCCCTTCGGAGAGGGAGCCCATCACATTGGGCGAATCGCTCTGGCGCATCTTACTGCATATACAGCAGCAATTTGAGCAGCAGTTGGCACCACGGTGACACTTCAAGGACAAGGACAGCTCCAAGTGAGACGACCTGTACCATGCATTCCACTGATCCCTAAACCACCGCCATTGCGACTTCAGTGGTGTCAAGCGAGAGCTAATTGGAGTGCAGGGCGGAGGCGTGTTTCCTTATGAGAGGTGCTTCTGACTCGGTGCCGGTGATGACCGCGTGTCGTTTAGAAGGAGGCCAGTCCATCTGCATGCTAGACACAGTGGACCTACGTCTGGATTTATGATCCAGAATGTGATTTCGCATGACAGCGGGAGCGCTCTAGGGGTTCTCCCACGCACCTTAACTGCAAATCTGTGCGTCAGTCTTGTTATTCGACCAGTTGTGCTGCCATTCATGAACAGCATTTCAGGTTTTTTCCCTACAGGATAACGCTAGGTTACACACGGTGTTGTAACTCTAACTCAATATGCTCTATAGAGTTGCCTTGAGCTGGTCGATCACCAGATCTGTCTCCAATCGAGGACATGTGAACAACATCGGATGACAACCCCAGTGTCATCCACAAACAACATTAACCGTCTCCATATTGACCAATCAAGCGCAGCAGGCATGGAACTCCACCCCACAAGTTAATATCCGACATCCAACACAATGCACGCATGTTTGCACGCTTGCATTCAACACTCTGGCGGTTACACCGGGTATTAATGTACAAGCATTTCATATTGGCAATGGTTTATCTCGCGCTTACATTAACCTATGATCTCGCCCTGTTAAACGTTTAAATATGTTAGTTAGACAAATATATTACCGAAATTTCATTACTCTACATTTATTACTTTTGGTGTTGCAATGTTTTTCCCGGCAGTGTAGTTTAAATCTGTTGGAGAACTGAAGGAATCTTTCTCCACTCTCATTTCTACTACCTGGGCTGTTTTCTCTTATCACTTCACATTGTCCTTCTCCTAAAGTAAAGTTCTAATCCTCTTGCTTTATAGACTTTCTCCTTTTACATATCAATACATACGTGTTAGCTGTGGATGCATCTTCTTATGGGATTGAGCAGTACTCTCAGCGCAGTTGTAGTCTGATTGAAGCAGAGGCTCTCGCTATTGTCTACGATGTTATCAAGTTCCATCAATATTTGTACATTTGAGACTTCTATTTGATTATGCATCACCGGCCTTTAACGGCCTTACTCAATCCTTACAAGCCTGTCGCACCACAGACAGTGGAAAAATTGCAATTCTTTTATTGTTTATTTTTCATCGCGAGTTGTACAGACTCAGTGCACAACGTTAGAACGCTGGCTTCTTGTGTCGGTTACCTGTCGGTATCTAGTATGCGATGAGGAATCATGGTATCAAATTAACGCTCAAGATTTTGAATCTCCTCAAAATTTCCCTCTTTCGGCATATCGCTGGGGCAACTGCTTCCAAACCAGCTGTTCCGGTAGCTTTGCAGTACATGCGCCATTGGCGGCTGTGTAGTTTGAAAGTAATTTCCTACCCAGTAGCATCGTAATGCGCTACCTGCACTATTACGTGTTTTGCAGCTACATACAAACAATGACGATGCACGGGTCGTGATTCCTGATTCCCTCCAGCAGGAAGTTTTGCCTCTGTTTCATCAAGGTGACTGGGGCGTATTTCGCTCAAAGCAACTCGCCTGACGGCATTGTGCTCGGACGCCCAAATTCAGCAAATGATCTCTCGTTGCTCAGCTTGTGCGGAGCGTCAGTCCGCTCTGCTGCAACACTTTTTCCAGTGGCCAAGTCCATCCGGACTACGGCAACGGTTGCACACTGATTTCGTGTGATCTTCTGGAACATGTGATGGCTGTTGGTGGTAAATGTAATATGTAAATTTCCTTTTGTAGTCCCCACGACTACTGTCAGTGCTGTGTTGGTTTGGTCTATTTTTTTGCCTCGAAAGTCTTCCCGAAGTCCTTGTCTCGGACAACGGACTCCAGTTCACATCAGCCGGTTTTCAACAGTTTTGTGCCGACAACGTTATATACCATGTGACTACTGCTCCCTATTTCTGTCTAGTGGAGAAGCTGAAGGGTTTGTTCGAACGTTCAGATGCCACATGGAGAAACACTGCTCCTCTCATACAAGGGAGGAAGACTTACGGTTCTCTCTATCCCCCTTCCTTTCCTTGCCATGCGACGGAAGTCGCTGGCAGAATTATTGCACGGTCTTCGTCAGCTTTCCCAGTTGCATCTAATTTGACCGCTGCAGAAACTGTTCGTTCCGCCATCCCAGACAAAATTTTACCTGCACGACAAAGTTTTCGTCAAAGTTTTTGTAAGCAAACAGCGCTGGGAGCACGGTGTCATCACACAAGTCTTGTGTCCTTCGTCTTACGTCGTTTAAGGTTTCTCCCAGCTGCACCGGCGTCACCAGAATTAGGTGCAGCGCTCTTATGTCAGCGATTCTTCCGCAGAACTTTTGTCCACAGACCCAGCAGAGGGGCAATGCACAACTGACCAAACAGTATTCTTGGCATAGTGTTTCACTTTTGAGAAAGTCATGACCTTCTAGGTGATGCGTCATCCAACCAACCTAAATAACAACTTTAAAACCTCAGTATTAGATGCATTTGTGGAAATTGAAATCCAAGTGCCTACAATTTTTAGAGACAAATTCATCGTTTGGAGATCCCTATGGTTACTCCACTTGATTACTACGGAGTAAGTCTTTTCATTATATACTCCTTTGAAAGAAGTTTTCGCTCATATTAACTTCATGAAAGTTATAAGCAAAGCTTCGAGTATTTTCGTGAAATATATGACGGAACTATTTCTATTTTACAGCAACGAAAATCTTGAAGCAGAAACCAGAGTCTGGTATGCTTTAAGAAGATATAAGGACTGCACGGACAAGTAACATACTTCCAGAAACTGGATTTATTCCTTCGCTTGCAAGGAATCTGCTAAATTATATGATAATTCCAACAACGATCTGGATTGCCGAAGGATGATTCACTCAGGTGAGTGAAGATATGGATAAGAATCAAAAGGGTCTTTTAAGACTGTGTTTGTTACGCTCTTACAGGGAGGAACAAAAGAGACGAGTTTCAAAGCCATAGTCTAAGTATGTGTTCTAAATGCATGCAAAATATTTCTCATTCTTTGTGGGAAGTACGAGATAGCTTCGTGTAGTTACTGTTTTGCATAACAAAAACTGATTACATCTTTAATTTTGTAGTTTAATTTTAACAACAGTTTTTGTATTTTGTTGCGATTTTTCTGTTAAAATATGTCAAACAGAATAAAAATTTAAGTTTTGATACAGACCAGTATCTATTTGGCAAAACCAGCGAAAAGGAAGGAAGATCACAGTTAGTGTCCCGTCGACGCTGATGTCATTAGGGACGTAACATTATCAAATTGCTGGCATTTTCTCCAAAAGACTACCACTCCCTGGTTGAATCTGTGTCACGTAAATCTGATGTCGTTCACAGCCGTAGACTATTAGGCATCTAGTTGATACACTAGTTTGATTTCATACTTCGTCTCTTCTTATTTTGTATTCAGCGGTTTGTCCCCCGGCATGTAATATGTTTGAAGCATCTAGCAATTGTTTCGCAATTTTCATTATTTCACTGGTCTACTATTTTAACATTTACTGGTTGTTGTGCATGCTTTCCGTAGTCTCTCTTTTCTTCAGATCTTGTATTTTCTATTTTTGCATTTTCATTCTAATATCTACCTTTACCTTTTCTGTCCACCTTTTTTTTTAAAAGGTCTGTTGCACCCAATTCCCTCTTTAGTTTCGCCAGAACCGAAACTTCGCTTGTATATAATCATACTGTCCAGACGTAGGGCACTTTTCAGTTCGATGTGAATATTTGATAGCACTGCAACACTTTCGTGGAAGAAAGCTTGTTTCGCATCCCCTGCACAATTCTCAACTATTTTGTGGTTTATGGCTCCTTATTACAGACATTATGTCATGCCTTATACCTGATTATGATGTTTATCGTATGACCAACGGCTTTCACTTCTTGTCTAGTGGGTGAATAGACTAAATAACGAACAGGAAGTCGACTTTGCATCTACAGTTAGTAGCTTATGTGCAAGGTTGAAGGCCCACAATACCATAAAATGTCGCGGATAGATCATTCTACAGACTTAATGCGATAATTTGTGTCATTTTGATGGCTATCTATACAAAACCACAGTCCTGGTAATATTTCTCGAGTGTCTTGCTGGAAATAAAATGAATCATTTCATCCACCGCTCCCTACTGTAGACAAAAGATATCTGTCTTATTAAGTGACTGTCACCTCATTTAAGGTAACTACTGAGGTGGATAACGCATGTAGTTCTGCGACTTCTGATTTTTTTTAGTACATACATCACAGGAAAAAACAGATTTACAGGAATAAATAGGTTTTCATAATGTTTTATATTTAATTTTAAAGGTTAGCTGCAGTTATTTTATCAAAGCACAATAGAGACTGAGTAAAATCATGTTCAGGAAATGACATAACGGTAACTGAGCGACATTGCATATGATTTAAAGTTCTTGATAATGGGCTCTTCGTACTTTTATTATTTAATATATTTAATAGTAATTCATTTCAACAGATTTTCGGTACATGCTCCATTTCATTTCTAGAATACGAGGTAATCAATAGAAATAATGCTTTCACAAACAGCTAGTATAAAAGAAAGTCAACTGGCATAGAAAAAAGTTTTTCTTTGCATTTATGAAAACCTACTTACTGAAAAAAAACGCGGAAAATCCCCAACATGAAAATCTGAAATAAACTACTAGCCACCAAGCAGTAAGCAAACAACAAGCAGAAAACACTGCGGCAGTGCTTTCTGCACATGCCCGAGTTAACCGTACCTATTGCGCATCCGGGGATTGACGGCAGTTTGGAACCGCACTCTATCCTGGCGAGCGTATGTGTCTGCTAATTTTCGTAGTTTCACCTGTTCTACCGCTAGATGGCTGTCGTGCTAGACCAGTACCGTTCACCGCGGATCGTCGTGTAATACCCGCTTAATACCCGCTTAAGCAGTCTCTTTAATGGACCTATTATATTTTGTAAGTGTTCTGCCACTAAATCACAGTCTTTGGTTTGCTTTCTCCACAACATTATCTATGTGATCGATCTCATTTAAGTTATTCGTAACTGTGATGCCTAATTATTTAACTGAGTTTACACTCTTAGATTTGTGTGATTTATCGTGTAACTGAAATTTAGCGGATTGTTTTAATACTCATGCGGATGACATCACACTTTTCATGATTTATTAGAGTCAATTGCCACTTTATGCGCCTTACAGATATCTTGTCTAAAGCATTTTGGAATTAGTTTTGATCTTGTGATGTCATGACATGGCGGTAAAGAACAGCATCATCTGCAAACAATCTAAGAGGACTTCTCAGATTGTGTGCTAAATCATTTATGTAGTTCAGGGACAATAGAGGACCTACAATACTTCCTTGGGGAACGGCAGATTTTACTTCAGTTTTGCTCGATGACTTTCAGTCAGATAACTGAGAGTATACTGCATGTGCACGCAATTTGATTAGAAGTCGCTTGTGAGGAAGGACGTAAAACCAAAGTGAGTAGAAACAAACTTACAAGAGAAGCATAATATAAATATAAACATAGTGTACATTAGCTAAAATACATGAGTAATTATAAAAGCAAGTGTACTATTCTGGATGAAAATGCACATTAATGTAAGTATGTGAGTACACCCAGCTGGTAGTTTGCTGTGTTCCTTCCAAGAGTCAGTAAGAACATTGAGCTGGTTGCTCGTCTGTATGCTTTAGCTATGTTAGCTGACACGTGACTTCAGTGCACATACTATTTTCTTATACTGATGTGCATTTTCAGCCATCGTGGTAGGCTTGCTTTCAAGAATACTTATATATTTTAGATTACGTATACTATGTTTTAAGTTCACATTATGTTTCTATAATCCGTTTGTTTCTAGTCATGCCGTTTTGATGTCCTTACTTTTATAGGTTTAGTGACACTTGCTCTTCTGCTGATGTGTTCTGTTTTAATGAACTGTCGCTTTCATGAGATTCCACTTGGTATACAAATGTTCATTTTATGTATTTATGAGTATGCTTCCTAATATTTAGAAGCTGTGTTTAATTCGTTTTACATAGGATAACACCAATTTCTTACTAAATTGAATGTGCTATTCTTTCTTACATACTGCGTTGAAAAATTTGTAGAATAACACTAATGTAAAAAAACCTGTCTTTTATAGTAATTTTCTATTTGGTTAGTATTTTAAATTCTGAAAGTAGTTAATTTTTCAATCAACACTAGTTATCTAATTATGTGCTATTCTTTCTTACATACTGTGTTGAAAAGTTTGTAGAATATCACTAATGTAAAAAAAACGTGTCTTTTGTAGTAATTTTCTGTTTGCTTATTGTTTTCAATTCTGAAAGTATTTTATTTTTTCAACCAACACTATTTATCTAAGTATTGTTACATAATAGCGATCTAGACAAGTAAAAGTTTTTAAATAATTAAATTTGTGATGACTCACCCCCATTCTGAGAATGTCAGGTAATACTTACAAATTTTTCCAAGTTTTAGGTCGCATACTAAATGCAAAACCTTTTATAGTACTTGTATCTTAGTGATTGTAATCATAAAATTTTATGTTTGCATTATTAGGTACTAGAGAGATTCTTATGGTCCAGATCTTGTCAGGATACATAAATAAGGACTGGATTGGTGCAGGAAATTGGCTTCTACCACTAAACATCATTAGTTCAAAAAAGTGTTCACGCGTCTGCACAAATATCCAGCCAGGACGTAAGGTACTGCAATACCAAAACCGCTCTAATTGGGTTTCGAAACAGTTTCTCACCCATTTTATTTCCCGAATTTGGCATGAAGTGACTTCTCTTCTCTAACCTCCAAATACTGAGTCTAAACGAGCAAGCCCTTTTCCAATTAACAAGTTATTTGCGTTTCGTAGGAGTATTATGTAGAGTTGAGCTTTTATTAGGAAATGAAAGGACTGAAATGTCATTGAATCACTTGAATGGAGGCCAGCTTTGATTATATTGGAAAATAAAATTCAGCTCTACACAGAATAGAAAGAGAGACCAGAAAAAGGTTGCCTGAACCGCAACAGCAGTTACTGGCCGGGCAGTGACCATAGACTCGGTTGCTACGCAACGCTCCTGCAAAAGTGCGCTCTAGTTCAGATCCAGTGCGGCACTCGATCCAAGTGCTTCAGCCGTTCACGCGTTCGTATTTATTCAGATACGTTCTAGTGGCGTTTGCCTGCAGGTTAATTTAGCCGAGTTCCTGCTCGCGCGCTTTGTCGGCGGGCGCCAAGCGCTCCCGTGCCTTGCAATTCACGCAGCGCCGGAGCCGAGTCTGCTAACGACTTCGTGCCAGAAATGTATTTAGTGTACTGAATAAGGCTCCTGCGTTTCATTGGCTGGCGTTTCTGTGCAGAGTCGTAAAATAAACGCGAAATATGCGCAATAACAGAAACGGAAGCTGCAGTTCAACAGAATGCACATGCGAACTCAAGATATAAGAGAAAATGTGTGCCGGCTTGGGCGACCGCTACGGTCGCAGGTTCGAATCCTGCCTCGGGCATGGATGTGGGTAATGTCCTTAGGTTAGTTAGGTTTAAGTAGTTCTAAGCTCTAGGGGCTGATGACCTAGCTGTTAAGTCCCATAGTGCTCAGAGCCATTTGAACCATTTTTAGAAAATGTGATTCCATTCTATCCTGTTCTTCTGCGCTCAGTACATTCCCTTCTCTCTTGTTTGATTAATTATCGTTTAATCCAAACAGAAAATATGTTAATCTTTTTCTTGGTAGCTCCATATCTATTAGAAGTTGACTGCTTGATTCCTCCACGACGGTTGTCTCCTGCGTTACTTGGTTGTTTTAAAATAACCACTACGGATCCTCCCAATACTTTCTTTTCTAGTAGTGCCTCTTCTAGAATACTTACGACCCATTACGTAAACTATTCACTCGTGCAGTTTTCGTTTCATGGTTTTCCTGAATGCTTGTGCACTATGTGATCAAAAGTATCCGGACACTTCCGAAAACATACGTTTTTCGTATTATGTGCATTGGGCTGCCACCTACTGCCAGATACTACGTGTCGGCGGCCTCTTTAGTCATTGGACCCTTTTCGCTGTTTCGTTGTTCTGTCCATTCATTATATCCTTATCACCAGTATCCGACACTATACTTCAAACGCTTCAATAGATTTAATTTCCTGGTATGTTTTCAGGAGCTGGTGCCCCAAGGATCTTACACATTTGGAAAAACCTTGAGCTTTTTTAAAAATATTTATGTATGTAACCAGGTTCATAAAAGTATTAACAACATCATGTTACCTGAGATATAAAATCGTTATAATCAGGTGATAAAACCGTGAATAATAACTTACCATATCGTAATACAAATTACCTCGTCAGTCTATAAAAACCGTGCAAGTGAGTGTATGTTCTAACAAATGGTTAAAATGGCTCTGAGCACTATGGGACTTAACATCTGAGGTCATCAGTCCCCTAGAACGTAGAACTACTTAAACCTAACTAAGGACATCACACAAATCAACGCCCGAGGCACGATTCGAACCTGAGACCGTAGAAGTCGCGCGGTTCCGGACTGAAGCTCCTAGAACCGTTCGACCGTATGTTCTAACATGAATGAATATACACCCACTATCACAGTTTTTATGGACAGATGACGTAATTTATATTACGAAATAATGATCGTGTATTATTCATGGTTTTATCACGAGACAACGATTCTATACATTTCACGCAACATGGTGCTGTGAATACTTTTATGAACCTTTGTATGGTCAGACGACTGAGACTGGTTGTACAAAGAATTTCCCCAGTAGCTCAAGGCAGTAATATGACATAATTTTGTGTATTGGTCATGTTTCACTGCCAGAAGAGTTGTTCTCCAAATACAGCTTTTAAACAATTCGTCCTCTCTTCAACATTTATATTCTTTGAACAAAGTATTTTCCCATTAAAAGACGACCACTGTTATTTCAAATTAGTACTTCATTTAGCACTACTAGATATCTTTGAGTGTGTGCACATTCTCGCGTGCACAACTGATGACCTGAAAGATTATTGCTACCTTTGGAACGCCATACAGCAGTAACTATGCGTGTCAGGAATTCAACAATTCCTTGCTGGTTTTCTGCATGTATGTGACACCACATGTTTACGGACAGGTCACTCAGTTCCCGTAAATTTCGGGCGGCTGCTTTGTAGGCTGAGATTTGGCGCCCGATAGCTTCCCAGATGTGTTGCATCGCACAGAGATCAGGTGAAATTGGAGGCGAGGACATGTCCTGAAACTAGTGTAGAACGATTATAGCCTTGTGACAGTTCACTGCTGTAAGATACAGTCGCTGTCGGGAAAGACATTAGGCGTGAAGGGTTACATTTGGGCTGCAATAATGTTCATGGACACATAGAAGGCCAGGTGAATTTTCCCCATTACACAACGCTACTCTCACAGACATGCACCCCAGAGGCGGCACATGTTTTGGGCAGCCGTTCGCCTGGATGCCGATGTATGCCAACACAGCCATCGATCTGGTTTAGCAAGATATGTGATTCATCTGACTAGATGACGTGATCCACTGTCCAATCTCGGTGATACCGTACCAACTGCACTCGTAAATGACGATATGTGTGTGAACATTTGAGAACATGTTGCTGCAAAACCCATGTTCTACAATGTGCACACAACAGTGCGCTAAGAACTGTGCCTACACCAGCACTGTATTTCGTCGTCAGATCTGCCACAGATTGGTGTCTGTTGTGTTTTACGAGGAGCTCAGGCCTTCAACCTGCCCGTTCTGTGATGAGGCGTAGACTTCCAATATCATGTCGCCTACTCGTAGTTTCATCGTCCTTCAAACACTTACCAAAGACGATCACGACATCAGCAACCGACCAGTTACGCCGTTTCCTAGGAGCTGGGCCACAACAGTCTGCCTTTTGTAAAAGTCGCTTGTATCAGTGGATTTCCTCATTTACTATCTATACCACAGTGGCCCCTGCTCCACTTTTATATGTTCCTTACTGTGTCATGTGCCCGTATCGCCACCAGGTGACCTTCAATCTCGTGGAGAGCTGTGGGCAGACTGTATTGTCTCCTCAGTATGATGTGGAATATGGACAGCTGAGAACAGCATAGTCGTCTGTGTTCTAGACTTCGGAATAGGTATCCACAAACCATTTATAAGCAGGTGACGGGGTTCCAAGCAACCTCTGGTTTCCTCCTTCCTCTCCCCCCCCCCCCCCCCCATTGCCATTCCAACTATAACCTGGCCTTGTTCTCCCCCCCCCCCCCCCCAGGGCCCCCATTTTTCCTGTTCCCTCCTTCTCCCGGAGCGGATTTTCCTCCTTCCCCTCCCCCCTGAGCTCCTGCACCCCATTCTTGCGTCTTCCCCCCCCCCCACGTCCCTCCCTACCTGGCCCTCTTTGGCGCGCCCCCCACTCTTCTCCCCCCTCTCCTCCCCTCCCCCCTTCTCCCTCATCTCCTTGCACCTGGCAGATCCTCCATTTTGATCATTGTCAGTGTGCCATGTCAGTGTTATGCTTAATGCTGTTTCTCCTGTGTGTTGTGAGATGTGATTTTAATTGTGTGCTGGCCTTGTACTTAGTGTTACTGTCAGTGTTTGTTATGTGCTACGCCACCTGTCGATACTTTTATGCTCCGGTCATACTGCGCCTTGTGTTCTTTTAATTGTCGCAGTGAGTGGTTTTTTGTGTGCACTACTTTTTTACGGTTTTTATCTCCATTTTACAGTCGCCCCTCTTTTGTTTATTGTCTTTCATGATGTTCCCCTTTTTTTTATCTATGTTCACCATGTTTTCTCCTTTGTTATTTTTAAATGTCTTCTATTATTTGTTCTATGTCATTCAGCTGAAGAGCAGCGCATATGCTGCTGCTAGCCCGCCCTGATGGGGAATTGCAATACAATAAAGAAAAAAAAGGTACCAAGCAGCTGTGTATGCGTCGTTCGTGCATACTGGTTCTGAGATCCTGTATGCTGGCTACCAGAAGTAACTGCACATGAGGTGTTATAGCTGTTTTATGCTATAGCAGCAGCGTGCAAAACTTAAGTTAGAAACTTCCGCATGATGTCTCACTGCAGAGTAGCACAGCTTGATGAAACTCGTGCCATACCTAGAAATAAGTGCTACAGTATTGGACAGAACGTCATTGAACAAAATGTGCAATGAGACGAAGAGGAATGACTCGTTTATTCAAAGTGTACAATTACACTGAAGTCACCGTGATTTATGATGCCCCACTGGAAATTACAAAAGGCGGGAAATTGTTCTTCATTGAGTGTGTGATCTGCACCGACAGCTGTGCGTGCTCTGCAACCTGCTCTCACGAGGTCAAAAGGTCGATAAGGACTTCTTGTGGAATGGCGTTCCTTGCTCTGCCTGCACAGTTAACTGTTGGATGTTCGTTGTGTATGTTGAGGTGCTGCAGTAATCTTCCCAATGCACCCAAAACGTGATCGATGGGGCTGAAGTCAATGAACAGGCAGGCCAGACCATTCTCCGAATATCGTTCCATGAGCTCATCCACCTACACTGTTCGATGATGTCGCGCATTGTCATCCATAAAAAGATGTAGATGGGGAAGGAGTGCAGAGCCAAAATAACACTGTGTGCAAAGATTTGGAGGTCAGTACGCTCATGCAATAAAGTGCCCTCTCATGCTATAGCACTTGGAGCACTAAAACGATCATGGTTGACAATGTTCCTCGTTGGATTGCGTGTTCTCTGTTTTCGCTATATGAGGATACGTTCAGAATTATTACAAACGGTATCGCCGATGCGCGGGTGTCAACGGAACGTACTGGTCGTCGAGGAAGAGACCAGCCACGCTGCAGTTGTTGTGGCACTGTGAAGCCTGAGACGGCTTGCTTTGAAGTCCTGTTAAATGTTGCTGCAATGACACCCTCTGTGTGACGTGGTACGACTGTACCGGGTACTAGGACTGAAGTTTGAATAGTTTGGTTCGAGCCCCCACGTGCTATGATACGAAAATATACTTGTTACACTCAGCTTAATTGAGTGGCCCAGAGATGTGGCTGGTCTCAATTTTGGGTTACGTTCTCGTGATACCTGTCGTAAACTCAGCTTTTTAAGTTGAAATAATATATAACAAAACAATGCAGACAGGTTTTGCGGTGAAATTTAAAATATTGAGTCACTCATGTTGGTTTTTAATTTGAACAAGTAGTTTATTTTTCTTCAAGATATTCACTAAACACTGAAAATGCAGCCTAAGCGGCTTTACGTAAGGGCGGCCGTTAATAACTGATGCTATAACCCTTCACTATAAAATTCATGTGTCGCGATCATGGTACTCGACAGTCTGTTCGCAATTCACAAAATACACTCCTGTCTGCTGTCCTTTACCACTATACTGCCCTCCACTTGACGGCTTTCGAACGTGGCTACCAACCCACTACCCACTACCCACAGGGCGCTAAAGACTACACTGTTGAGCGCCCATAACACCATATCCACCACCACCACCACTACCCACAACCCACTACCCCCACCCACGTCCGTCTCCTAGCGTTGCTCAAAACCCACTGTCCAGTCATCAAAGATAGCCGCCCTATGCACTCTCGAAACGACTGCCTAACTCAAAACAATGTTTGGCAGAAAGAATTACGAATATTCTAAAACTAAACACAAAAACATATATGATACACTGAAAAATGTGGCAAATTTCCGGGAATCACAATTTAAGGTCCAATTTCCTGTATCTGCCACCGTTTCTTCACAAATAATATTCTTGTGGCGTGATATTGCTTGTCCAGGATTTTTGATACTTAACATAAATAAACAAATAAAAATATATATTTAATTACTCATCTACCACTTTAAACTTTAGAATACTGCCGCTAGTTTCGGCACTTTAAATTCATTTATTACCAAAAACACAGCTTCTCTCTGTCGAATCCCATATTCCGACCTCTCATTAAAAATGGTACAGACTCTGCTAAATCGGCTATGATTGCTCGATGCAGCTCTATTATCCGCATTCGTAGACACTTTATTTATATTAATCGGCCAAAGCATTGCCGAGATATTAGCTTTTGAACTTTCACAAATTTACAGTTTTTAAGACGACAATAACTGCTAAACTATTATACATTTTTGTGGCTCGTCTAGATAATTTAGCATTTCATATTTTTCTGTCCATGAGTGCCAACTCGCACCTCCGTGTGACTCTCAGTTTTGTTTTTATCAACTTTTCTCCAAGCGCACAAACACGGCCATACGCGGCTCTTCCTAGCGTCCACTCAGGTTTTTCCAAGGTCGCGTAACGCTAGCCGCTCGCCACGGCCCCATAGAAACCGCCAGCCACGTGTTCTGCCGCTCTAATCTCACCCCACAGTGGGTACCCTCGTGCCTAGAGAACAAAACAGCGGTTATCGGCTGTGAACGGTACCAAACTCCTGTGCTACATTCAGCTTCTCCTTTCTTCCAGTTTCCGACGATTTTCACTGTGGGAAGCCATCCAAATGTTGTCTCCGGACCATGTTAGAACGAAGAACCACAGTGCACTGTGCACTGTAACTGCTCGCTGATATGACGCACAATGCATTTTTCCAATCCTTCAACTGTCCCCTGTTGCGGGTCAGCCCCATCTGGCGCCTGTAG
This sequence comes from Schistocerca gregaria, assembly GCF_023897955.1. Classification (NCBI taxonomy): domain Eukaryota; kingdom Metazoa; phylum Arthropoda; class Insecta; order Orthoptera; family Acrididae; genus Schistocerca; species Schistocerca gregaria. The sequence continues at coordinate 290,894,550 of NC_064921.1, read as the reverse complement.
TCACGCTGACCTCACGCCATGTCATCCAGTTTTCTGTGCACTACTGGTAGACCTATGGCAACATGCTCCCACATTTTCATTAATTTTCAGCGGATTGTTGATATTGTATCACCCCACCTGTCACTTATCTGGTTTCGGCGTGTGTTCACCTCAGCTAGTTGACTAACAGATCAACAGAGATTGCAAAACTGCCGCAATATCGGATAACGCAAAGAAAGTAATAAGGCCCTGTGATTCCTGATTGAACTGCGGTGGCAGTGTTAACATTAATTGATAAGCTTTAATTAATAAGGGGTGCACATTGATATTATTTTCAGCTATTGAACACCAGATGCAAATGTTGAACATAAAATTAATTAAGAAAGTGATCTGAGGTTTCAACTACTTGATTGAAAACAGATGCAGTCGATTAGCTCAAATATATTTTAACTCCAGACCTTCAATATCACATTACATGTCTCTCCTAACAGGCAATGGTAATAAATTGCGTTTACATGGAGTAAAGCGCGATAAATCAAAGTTAATTTCTATCGACTGACCCAGGCGTAATGCGAAGTGCGAGAAGAATTCCACAATACATGGCCCTTTGAAAACCTCGTGGAAACTTTGCCACATGATTCAACAAATTAATCAGTGGCCTAACTCAAGCTGGAGCGGGTGCAATATCACCGAAGTCAGTGTGACAGGGCGTCATTGTTGTGTGGACTTCGGCTGGCTTTGTGGTGCTGCAAGGCTGCGCTCGTCTATTCACTCCTAGCTATCTTCCTCAGTACATAGCTGAACCAAAACTTTCTATCTCCAAGCTCAATCGTTCTGTTTGCTAAGTCCTAAACTGCAGAGATGCTCACTCTCTCTCAGGCAAGCTGAGTAAAGAACGCCACGTCCGCACTCTAGGCAAGCTGGGAATGGAAGACCTCTACAGAGACTTCTGCCAGTCCACTCTTCGCCTTGGTTTCCCCCCCAGCAAAATCACTTACGCCAATTGCAGCATAAGACGTGTTAATTATGTATTGCTTCCCAGCACCAACGAATGTCTGCTCTGGGAAGTGAACAAGTTCCCCCAAAATTTCCCTTCCTCTCAACTTCTGCTATTTAGCTCCTCCCAGTCCACCCTCAAGGTTAGCCTCTGCACAAAACACCAATTTTTCCAGAATTCTGACTCCCAGGAGAGTACTTCAAATTCCTTGGTCCTACATTCCCATCGGAGGCCGGCGTATTTCATTCTGTCACTCTTCACCTGATTTACTTCAGACTCTGTGGTCCATGATTATAGTCACGAACACGCATATTATGGCCTCTGTTGACCGCTCCACCGTAGCTTTGCGTGGTTTTCTCACATGTTTCACTGAAAACTGGACGAGAACGTTTGTCAACAGGCATACAAGTTCTCCGTCCGCTTCCCGGTACACCAGCATGGGGTCAACTGCCCCCTCACTGTCACGTATCTTAAGGCAGCTGGAGGCCGCTCCCCATTACCGCTTTCTCAGAGTTTGAGCCGCCCTAAGCTGCCTTTTGTCGCTTGCCTTCGCTGCTCCCCAGCCGCACGCACCCCTGGCCAGGGTCAACTCTGAATACTTCCCTGGGATAAACTAGCCTCCAGCAAATCGACGCATTTCCACAAAGTTTTCATGTCGCGTGAATTACCTTAAAATCATCACCCAACATTAATTATTCCAATGTGTCCATACTATACCCTCTAAAATTGCATTGTGCCTTGTCAATCATTTTTGTTCAGCCCTACTGTTCGCTCAACGTGAGTTCGGTGATCTTCAATGGCTTCATGTAAGGGGCATAGTTCTTGTCATCTTACAGTATGTTATCTTACTTTATATTTCTTGTCTGTAAGTTTTCCAGGGCAGTGTACTTATAAAGATGATGTAGCCACATCTTCCAAAATGATGAAGTACAGCAATCACTCATCCTTTCTTTCAGGCTTTATTAAAGTAAATATAGATTTCGGCTAGTGCCTAGCTATTATCAATGAACTATTTCATAAATACATGTCCTAGTATGTCCGTCTCCTGTTGTTCCGGCTTCTGTCACAGTTCATTCAAGAGTTTTGAATGAACTGTGAGAGAAACCCAAACAACAGGAGACTGACATACTAGGACATGTATTGAAACTATGAAATAGTGTACTGATAATAGCTAGGCACTAGCCGAAATCTATATTTGCTTTAATAATGCCTGAAAGGAAAGAACGACTAATTGCTGTGCTCCATCACTTTGAAAGTCATATCACAGTCGCTGAGTGCATCCCACATTCTTAATGGAAGGTAACTTGATGTAGCCATATCTTTTGTGCACTTTCTAAACTAGCTGGCACTGCCAAATAATGAGCTAATTTAAAATAACAGCTAAATGAAAATGAAGTTGTTCTTTACATTATAGAGTCTGTGGTAGCCACTTTCCATATCCGTAGATGAGTGTTTAGCGTATCTGACTGTCTCCTCTCGTGAGACCAGTGATGTTCCACCAGACTGGAAACCAAGAACCGCTGGTGTTCTGACTCCCTGTCTCTCCATACCGCGACCTAAGGCAGAAGTGACGCAGCAGACGACAGCACTGGACGGCCTGCCACAGCTGAGACGAACAACCGACAAGATATCATTTCCTCTATGCCTATAGACATTGCCTTTGCTTCTCTACCAATTCTTTTTATATTTTCTCTTCTTTTTTCATATTAACTCAACAACAAAATATTTGCATGATCTTGTAACGAATTATTCTTAATAATTTAAATGTTTGTTTCTTCTGATTGCTTGAATTATCATTTGGTTCAGTATACAAAAAAAAGTGTGAAATCTTTTGGCACTTAACTGCTAAGGTCATCAGTCCCTAAGCTTACACACTACTTAACCTAAATTATCCAAAGGACAAACCCACACACTCCTGCCCGAGGGAGGACTCGAACCTCTGCCGGGACCAGCCGCACAGTCCATGAATGCAGCGCCTTAGACCGCTCGGCTAATCCCACACGGCGTGCCGTATACAGCCTATGTTTACTTATCGTTGCTTCCAACCAAAAATCAATACAAATAGTCGACTGAACGAAGCAAAATTAGGGAAAAAATCGTGAAAATTTTTGCACAATGCTAGGAGAGAGTGTCCTGAATGTAAATAATATCCTGACCGGCCGGCTGTGAGCATTGAAGTTCGGAACGGGAGATGGACTTTCAAGGTAATTTTTTGATGTTTCTCCCGAATAACACAAAAATTGCCCCTTCCAAAGAAAATGTTTCCCCGTACAAAATTAAACCACATTAAATTTCCAACTAAAGTAAGTCCTCTTAATTTTTTTGTCTAGGAATAATAGCTGCCACGTTGCAGGGGACAGAAGTATCGCACATTATTAAAAATATTGTTTTAATGGTATAAAATTAATGTTTATATTTACACGAATTGGATTGACAACAAATATTCAATGTGTGGAACCATAAGTGCAGTAGAACCATATTAAGGGATAAATTGTGTTCTAGGGTCGCAAGAGGGTGAAGGGGGAGGTGATGTGTGGAGCAGAAGTGCGAGGGAAGGTAGATCGCCGGACTGTTTTCATTCACTTCCCTCCTTCATAGGCTTGCAAACTGTCATCGGACAGGTGATACCCCACTCTATGTAACCCACTATGTCGTAAGATGCAACTACAGGGTGGTTGCACAAAGTTATACCGACCCTCCACGCGTGTCTTACGCATATCTGGCTACTCAGAGCGAAGACGTGTCCGGGGACATTAATTTCCCAGAAAACGCGTTAACACTGGATGGAATGCGGATGTATACTAATAATGCTAACGCAAGTAGCGCATATGGACGTAATCTGCTTAAATTCCTGCACATTGTTCTATACTGCCAGATGGGAAATAGATTCTTAATCATCTTGTACAGCAGCTGTAGTGTTCTTCCGTGTAGGACAACTCCCCCCTCTACGAGCGTTGCTCGATTTTCAGTATGCGGATAGACTTTCCAGCATTTCCTGTCCAGTTCTTTGACGTAAGTAGACAATATAACTTCACTGAGCTCTTGTTTCTATAGTGAAGTTATTTTCTGTTTATGTCAGTGACCTATGTGGTGTCGGTGGGAAACGGATTGGACCGGTAAACGCGAAACTTTGCTGCTGTCTATCGTTGAGAGAGTATTGTAAAGCCGTGCAATTATATTGTAGTCGCTCGCCATTAATTGGGCTACTGATAAGTTGCATGAAACTTTTCCATTCAGGAATTGGCAACACTTGTAGAGTGGAATGCACTGAGTGGAGCTACTTACTACACATTCACAGTATATCTTCAAAGATGGGTGTGAATGTGTCTGACATAATGAGACTAATTATGTTCAGTTCTAGAATAGTAAACTGATGTAATGCGCACTTAACTTATGTTGAAATATCTCAAAATGATGAAATATGTGTGAAAAATATCTCAAGTTTTATAACACTTCGTTGACCTTATCTCTGCTGTAGAGGAATGCCTCTGAGTCTCTTCAGATGTTGGGAGAGCTGAGGCTGGGGTGGTGCGTTTGATAACCCTCATACTGTGAAAAGTATTCCAGACAGTGATAGTGAATACAATCAACATCGTCGAATATATTTTGACAGCATGTTACACTTGGAGCAGGCAGTTCAGTGTGGTAAACAGTTGACAGCGCCAGATGTTCAGCTTGTTTACTTCATAGCTAGCTTAATAACTCAGTTACTATAACTACTGACTTAATAAACTGAAAATAACTCCAATATAGAAAAACGAAATCATTGAGGTTTTCTGCTTACTCATGTATGGCAACTGGACAGGAAATGCTAGTGTGGTAGAGTTCGTCTGCAAAGTGAAAATCGACCAGCACTCATGGTGGGGGAAGTTGCCTTTCCCGGTAGAACACTAACAACAACTGCTGTGCAGGATGACTAAGAATCGATTTCACCACTAATGGTGCAGAACAGCATTCAGATATTTACGTAGATTCTGTCCATTTGCATTACCTGCGTTTGTGTTATTAGTAACACGTATCTGCATTTCTTGTAGTGTTAACGCAGTTTGTGGAAAGTAAGCATCCTCCAGATACAGTCAGCGCACTGCGTCGCCAGTGTTTCATAAGACACACTGAGGGGGTCGGGATAGCTTTGTGAGACACCCTGTAGTTGCGTCTTGTAGTGGAAGGAGGGAAGTATGCGAACAGAATCCGGTACTTACCTTAAGCACTCCGTCTTCAGGCCAGAAGTGGCCCATCGGGACCATCGGACCGCCGTGTCATCCGCAGTTGAGGATGCGGATAGGAGGGGCGTGTGGTCAGCACACCGCTCTCCTGCTCTTTACGATGGTTTTCTGTGACCGGAGCCGCTACTATTCGGTCGAGTAGCTCCTCAATTGGCATCACGAGGCTGAGTGCACCCCGTAAAATGGCAACAGCGCATGGCGACCCGGATGGTCACCCATCCAAGAGCCGGTCACGCTCGACAGCGCTTAACTCGGTGATTTGACAGCAACCGGTGTACCCACTGCGGCAAGGCCATTGCCGGCATCTGCCTTAACCCCGTACATCCCTCCGCCCCCACCCCCCCTCCTTCATCTATTTCACTCCCGAAACACAATTTATTGTCTAATACAACTCAGCTGCACTCAGGCGTTGTACAAACATTTAGTATTTGTTTTTAACCCACTTCATTTAAAGATAAACATTAATTTTATACCGCCAAAAGAATATTTTTAATAACCCTACAGTTTTTCAGTCACCTGCAACCTGGAAGCTAGTACTAGTCATACAGAAAAAACTATTAACAGGAACTTTTTGTAGGAAATTTAATGTAGTTTCATTTAGTGACATGCCAGACATTCTCTAAAAGGCGCGGTTTTCTAGTTATTCGAGAAAAACATAAAAATTATGACTTTTAAATGCCCCGCCCCCTCCTGTCCTCTCCCTCAATGCTCACACTCCATCTTTTATAATTTTTAGTCTGTTGTTCAGGACACTCTTTCCTAACACTGCCCAAAAATTTGCGATCTCACTTTTTTACTCTAATTGACCTTTATTTTAGTCTCTGTTGGCTGGGATAAAAGAGAACAATGAGCTGCCACTGATTTGCATGTGTACTTCAATAACTGAAAGAGCATCACGGCTGTTTTTTTACTTGTAGCATATGCTAATGGAAGTATTGTTTTGTTTTCGATTCAATGTATGTTTTCATATTCCATTCTGGTCACGCTTCGAACCGCGGGATCTGTTGTGTATACGTCCACCGCCGCGATGATCTCTCACATTCTTTTCTTACCTTTGCACACGCGGTAAGAGTTTTTGCTTCGACATCTTTTTCCTCTATACTATACAATCGGCCTAGCTTCTGTTAAAACTTTAATTTCACTCTTTAATGAATTCATTGCTTAAAATGAACCATTTGCAAGTTAGGGAATCTCTCTTGTCTGAAGATCTATCATCAGGCTTTCTTCCGGTTGAGAAGTATGGGCCATTTGCACGTTGCGAACGAACCAATGGAGAGGGCAAATCAGAAGGAAATAGCACTTTGTCTGGAATTAATACTTCTGTGACTGATTTTTTTTACTTTGTCGTGACGAAATCTGAGTTAATAGTCATTGAGAGATGAATCTGATTCATTGTACACTAATAGACTGATGTAGTAGACTATGGAATGTTTTTGCTTACACATCTACATCTACATACATACGTCGTAAGCCACCGTACAGAGCGTGGCAGCCGGCCGCTGTGACCGAGCTGTTCTAGGCGCTTCCGTCCGGAACCACGCCGCTGGTACGGTCGCAGGTTCGAATCCTGCCTCGGGTATCGATGTGTGTGATGTCCTTAGGTTAGTTAAATTTAAGTAGTTCTATGTCTAGTGGACTGATGACCTCAGATGTTAAGTCCCATAGTGCTCAGAGCCATTTGAACCATTCTGAAGAGCGTGGTGGAGGGTACCCTGTACGACTACTAGCCATTTCCTTTCCCTTCCAATCGCAAAGAGAGCGAGGGAAAAACGACCGTGTATATGCCTCTGCACGAGCCCACATTTCTCGTATTTTATCTTCATTATCTTGATGTGAAATGTGAAGAATCGTTCTGCAATCAGCTTGACATGCCGTTTCCCTAAATTTTCTCAGTTGTGTTCCTCGAAAATAAGGTCATCATCTTCCCTCCGGGGTTTCCCGTTTGAGTTCCCGAAGCGTCTCCGTAATATTTGCGTCTTGTTTCAACGTATCGGTAACAAATCTAGCAGCCCGCCCTTTGAACTGCTTCGGTGTCTTCCTCTAATCCGACCTCGTGCGGACCCCAATCACTAGAGCAGTACTCAGGTGGTACCAGCATCCTCTATGCGGCCTCCGTTACGGATGAACCCTACTATCCTAGAATTCCCCAATAAACCGAAATGGATCTTTCGCCTTTCCTACCACTATTCTCAAGTGATCGTTCCATTTCTTATCACTTTGCAACGTTACATCCAAATATTTAAACGACGTGACTTGTCAAACAGGACACTACTAATCCTATATCCGAACATTTAGGGGTTTGTTTTTCCTATTAGTCCACATCAGATTACATTTTTCTACATTTGGAGTTTTCTGCCATTAATAAGATCAACTAGGAATTTTGTCTACGTTCACTTCTACAGTCACTCAACTTCGGCACCTTCCTGTAGAACGCAGCATTATCTACATCTACATCAACATATGGACTCCGCTAGCCACGGAACGGTGTGTGGCAGAGGGCACAATTCGCGCCAAAGTAATATCCCCCCCCCCCCCCCCCCCCCCCGCCCTCTGGTAATATATGTTCTACATCCTCGGCGAATACCGGATTTCGGAATTTAGTGAGCAGCCCCTTTCGTTTAGCGCGTCGTCTATCTGTAAATGTGTCCCACTTCAAACTTTCTATGAGATTTGTAACGCTCTCTCAATGGCTAAATGTACCAGTCACGAATCGTGCCACTCTTCTTTGGACCTTCTCAATCTCTTGAATCAGACCCAACTGCTGAGGGTCCCATACAGACGAACAATAACACTGGACGAACTAACGTACTGTAAGCAATTTCCTTAGTTGAAGGGCTGCATCACTTCAGGATTCTACCAATAAACCGCAATCTAGATTTCGTCTTGCCCGTTAATTGTGTAATCTGATTGTTCCATTTGAGATCATTTCGAATAGTCACACCACATACTTGACGGATGTTACCACTTCCAAAGACTGGTCATTTATTTTGCACTCGTACATTAATGGGGACTTTCGCCTTGTTGTACACAGTAGGTTACACTTACTAATATTGAGAGATAACTGCCAGTCGTTACACCGTGCATTTATTTTCTGCAAATCCTCATTGATTTGTTCACAACTTTCGTATGATACTACTTTTCTTTACACTACAGCATCATCAGCAAACAGTCTAATGCCGTTGTCAATACCATCAACCAGATCGTTTATGTGAATCGTAAAAAGTAGCGGACCTATTACGCTGCCCTGTGGCACACCTGAAGTTATGCTTGTTTCTGTGGAAGTCACTCCATTCAGGACTGCTCCCTGTCTGTTAGAAAACTTCCTGTGCAACCGCATATGTCATCGGATAGACCGTAAGCGCGCACTTTTGGGAGCAAGCGACAGTTTGAAACTGACTCGAACGCCTTTCGAAAGTCGAGAAATATGGCATGAACCTGGGAGGCAGTATCTAGAGCCTGTTGTATATCTTGCACAAAGAGGGCCGCTATATCCTAAAACCGTGCTGGTTTCTGCAGATGAACTTCTCAGAGTCTTGAAAGGCCGTTATGTCTGAACACAAAATATGTTCCGTGATTCTACAACAAATAAATGTCAGTGAAATTGGCTGGTAATTATGTGCATCCGATTTTCTACCCTTTTTATAAGTTGCTATGACCTGGGCCTTCTTCCAATCCAGTGGAACTTACTGCTGTTCAAATGATCTCTGGTAGATGATGGATAAGAATGGTGCTACATTTGTAGCACAGTCAACATGTAAACGTACAGGGAAACAGTCTGGGCCAGATGCCTTCCTGGCGTCTAAGGATCTTAACTGTTTTACAATCCGAGATTCACTAAATACTTTGTCAACCATCCTTGTCTTTGTTCGATAATTGATAGGGGGAAACAGCAAACAGCCGCAGATTACTGCCCACTCTGTCCACCAGACCTTTTATCTGTACAGAAAATAATAGCAGTCCCATCACATTTGTTCCGTGGGGCACTCCTGACGATTCCCTTGTCTCTGATGAACACTCGCCTCCGAGGACAACGTACTGGATTCTATTACTGAAGGAGTTTTTGAGCGACTCATATTTGGGAACCTATTCCATTAGATTTCATCAGTATAATGACAAATTCAGAACTGAGGGGAAGTCACTCGGGATTTCATATCACCAAAACTGTTCTCATCAGTTCTAAAGGAAATTTTGGGGCACTTAAGCCGGAAAATAATACACGTCAATGGAAGATACCTGAAGCAAGTTCGTTTTGACGATGTCCGTGGTCTGCTTGATTTTGGTGCAGACAGACAGAGGGAAGAACTTAATAGAATCAGTGTGAGAGTAGGACAAAAATCAATTACAGTGGAAACTCGATTAACCATCATCTTCGGGACCGTGGCCGTGACGGTTGGGCGAATAGACGGATAACAGAAACACTGTATTCATCCAAAACATAACCTCAATCAATTATTTTATGTATAGACACATATCACTCTCACAGTAATATAGTAATATTTCGGAGCGAAAACAAATTAAACACGATTGTAATAGCAAGTAAAACTATTTATTACATGATAAAAACATCCGTACAGTATCTACAAAAGTTGCAAAATACGTAATGTATAATACTGTACTGTACTATAAACGTACAGGTGAAATAGTTCATCTAGCTTGGAAATAGTCAGTCAATTTCATCTGCGTTTTTGATGTTCGAGCTTTCACCGCGGCAATATTTCGTATTTTTCGGAGCAGTAGTGCCTGCGTTGCATTAGCCTCTTCTAGACTTTCAAACCATTCTATACACTTGGACAGCATTGTTTCGGCCTCTGAATGGATAATAGTTTGTTTTTCTTCATGGTTTGAACACTCGTCTTCATCAGCCCCTTCTTCTTCTTCTTTGGTGGCACTTACGCTGGCAACAGTTTCGTGATCACTCAAAATTTAAAAACCCCACGTCCACTTTGTCACACTCTAACCACTCTGATACTTCTTCTGACGAGAAATTTGTGCTGATTTGTAAATTATTGCACAAATTGACCATCTCGTCAACTGTCACACACTGGTTCCCCCGATTCTTCACCGCTAGGTTGAGGCCAAAGTTTATTCCAGCCGTTCTTGAGATTTGACACTGACAAATCACTCCATGCACTGGCAACATTGAAAATGGCATCTTTAATACCGTAAGACCTCCAAAACTGTTTTACAGATGTTGATTCATCAGATGAGAGCAAACTTTCGATAAATATTTTTCTATAACGACGTTTCATGTTTTCGATGATTCCCTGATCCATGGGCTGTATAAGTGAAGTTGTTTTTGCTGGAAGGAAGAGACATGTTATGTTGCCATCATCACTTTTCATTTCACAAGTAGGGTGCGTTGGGGCATTGTCTAATAGCAATAGCGCTCTCTGTGGAAACTTTTTTTCAGCCAAATGTGCTCTAACTTGAGGTACAAATTGTTTGTGAAACCAGTCAGAAAAACTTGATTGATCCATCCAAGCACTCTTCTGGGTGTAGTATTGTGCAGGGAGAGCATTCAAATTCAGATTGTTGAATGCACGAGGTTTTCTTGACATCCCAATCACAAGCAGCGGTAGCCTATGATTGCCGGTCGCATTTGATCAAACCATAGCAGTGATGCGATCTGTTTGTACTTTGAAACCTGTAGCAGCTTTTTCAGTGTGTGATGCTAACGTCTTTTGTGGTAAAGCCTTCCAATGAAGCCCAGTTTCATCACAATTGTAAAACTGCTCCCTAACAAGATTCAATTCAGCCATTTTTCCTTAAATTGTTCCCGGAACTCAGCAATTACAGAGGTATCCGCGCTGAGTTTTTCTCTACTGATTTCAAGTTGGCGAATGCCATGACGAAAGTTTAACTTGTCGAGCCATCCGATACTTGCTTTAAAAGACGAGTCACCATCAAGCTTGTTGTTCATTTCAACAGCCTTGGCCATTATTATAGGCCCTGAAAGTGGAATCCCATGACTTATTACTTGTATAAACCATCGGTACATTGCAGTGTCCAATTCATCATATTTTGCAGGTTTCATTGTCTTTCTTGTTCGCACATATCCATCCATGCTCTGCATTGTTGACACATGTTGTTCTATTTTATCAGCATCACGTTTTATATCGTTAACTGTTGTTCTTCCAATACCATAAATCAGCGTTAAACTTGTCGCAGTTTCGCCCTTTCTTAAGCGTTTTATAATTTCAAGTTTTTGATTAAGTCCTAAAACAACACGTTTACATTTTTCAGACATTTTATCAAGTCACTGTATCACACACATCTGCACTAAATACGGTAGTGTAAAATATTAGTCAATATAGCTTATTCAAGTGGAAAACACGTAACACGGCACAGCCCGCTAGATACACTGCGACAGTGACAGTCTTCTCGCTACAACTGGAAACCGATCCAGTGGTGATTGTTGACTCACAAGTAAGACAAAGACAAGAAAAGAGGGAGATGTTTTAGCACGTCAACTGATGGTCATATTTTATGTACCATTCTACGGCGGGCGGGTGCATCCGCTTCCCACTAAAATAGAGTAAATAAACAAAGCGAAAGCGTCACTGCACCTTAGAGCATCCTGTTACTACAGTATTATTATGCTGTTACAGCAGTGACGGTTAACAGAAACTGACGACTTAAAGAGTGACGGTTAATCGAGTTTTTACTGTATTGTAATAGTACAATATTTGTATATTGGAAAAAAAATTGCGCAAATTAGCAGTGAAGTTTATGACATTGACAGGATGGACAGACAAAGAAAGAAACTGAAGTTTTAAAATGGCCTAGTGCTGTTGGTAAACTAAACCAGGTTTCGGAAAATAAACTTCGGGTGTCTTAAAACGGAAGTTTACAATCAATTCGTGCTTCTTATTTTACAGGTACTAATGCAAAAAACGTTAAAACTGAGGGCTGTTCATTGAATTACTTTGAGAGATAGGAAGAGAAACAAGTGGGGGAGCTACGTGGTTGTCTACACTATCTGATCACGCGCCCAGGCACCACTATGTAATGAGGAATTGATCACTAGAAGTCACGATAGCCGGACTTGCCAGTGTAAGCGGAAGCAGGGTGTGTTGTGTTGTTAGAAAAGAATCAATAACAGCGGATTGGGTGGATCAGAACGGTTAAAATGGCTCTAGCACTATGAAACTTAACATCCGAGGTCATCAGTCCACTACACTTAGAAACTACTTAAACCTAAGTAACCTAAGGACATCACACATATCCTTGCCCGAGACAGGATTGGAGCCTGCGACCGTAGCAGTGGCGCTGTTCGGGACTGAAGCGCCTAGAGCCGCTCGGCCATAAATGCCTGCTTTTGGGTTGGTCAGGACAGCTCAGTGACATTTAAAGTGGACTAGTCAGTTGATGTCACCTGAGTATGAAATCTCTCAGTGAGCCTAAGTCGGCTATTGGTGATGTGATTCTGAAGCGGGAACACGAACGACAACCAGAGCTAAACCAAGATACGGTAGACCTTATGTACCGATGGACACAAACCGTTGAAAATTGCCGAGGGTGTACGAAAAAAAATCGCTTGAAATCAGCGAAAGAAATCACTCGTGAGTTCCATGGTGCTACTAAGAGTTGAGTTATCAGTAGGTGTGTAGGGAGATAAAGAATGGGGTGTGAGCCGTGGCACTATCGATAACTTTTAGCTGGCGTCACACATGGGAACGCGGGTTACTCCCTTGTGCGGCTATCGCTGCCTCGCCTGGTCTTCAAAAGCGGCCGCTAGAGTCACTTCCAGAGAAAGTCCTCGGAAGATCGCGGCGCAGGCAGTTGACGGATGGTTTTCGCACAGTGTGGAGCTGGCGGCAGCAGCAGTGCTTGCAGCAACGGACAATCGATGCGGATAGGCACGACGTCTTTTCCGGCGCGTCGTTCACTCTTATTCGCCAGGACTGGGCAGAAGGCTAAAGACGTCGGCACACGGACCGTGGTGTAGAACACAACGTTGAGCGTGCCACGTTCAACGTGCTGCTGGACGCTCAGGGACGATGCGACTTGTGCATAGGGTATGTGGGCCCCAAAGTGGTATACGCGATCGCAACGCACTCCAGCGGCAGTTGCAGGATCTTTCGAGTTCGTAAATCACACTATTTACTCAACAGGTACGCATAAAATTCCCATGTTAGCTCTATTGAAACGCACATTCCCTCCATTGTTCATATCTTAGCCACGTTGTTCTACATGTAATGTAGGCTACACATATAAAAACTTCAATATCGATGTAAATGTTTGAAGACAAAAAAAAAAAAGTACCATGTCCAATCAATAAGGACACAGGCTTATAAAAGTTCTATTGCAAACAGTGCGACACAAATTTGCAATAGTTCTCCACATAGGATAAACACTATTTTATCTTTCCCACATTTTAGTAAAACTCTACGGTCATTCTTACTTGATCACTGTTCCTACCCAGTAGCAGATTCTTTACAACATGTAAATTATGAAACTCAAAAGAAAATGGAACAAAATATCTTAATACAAGTAGCGCAAGCTGTCCTGTAGATTAAGCCCATCGAACAAACTCACTCCACAAAAAAGGTGAACTTATATTTACATAACATCAAATATTGTAGTATATACTTACATTAAACTAATAATAAAGCATCAGAACCTATTATATATGCGAATGTTGGGAAAAAAATATTTAGACTTGGCAAAACGCAAACCATCAGCACATCACGTATCTGGTCATAAAACATCAACGCTACTCACTATGCTAAAGTGACAACATTTCAATTATAGCCAATTCTGAGGTGTTTTCACTTTCGAAATGCTTCAATCGTAGCTATGTTACTAACTGAAATTTAATTATAACAATATTGTTAAGGTCTTATTTTGAAGCTCTAATTTCATGAATTTGTTTCTTAAGGTAGGTTGATTCTTACAAAGAAGAAGACAGCAACCAGCCACTATTAATACTGCTATTATTTAAGTAAATAGCGCTGTAACCGGTTACGGCGCTATTTACATAAATAAATAGCAGTATTAATAGTGGCTGGTTGCTGTCTTCTTCTTTGTAAGAATCAACCTACAGTAATTGTACATAGCCACGGTCTCACCATGTCAGTTTTAGACAAAATAGCAGTTTGTTTCTTCTTCTTGTTATTATTAATGTTGTGATTCAATGGTTGTCTCATTCAACGATTTGAACGCTTTCATTTTTGTAATGGCAAGTCAACTTCAATTTCCCCACCTGCCTCTCAGAGAGGACCTGTTGTTACAAAAAAGTAAATGACGTTGTCCAAGGATAAATGATGTTACTTAAAGAGGCATATTTCTTCCATGTCGTTTTCCTGGTTCAGATAATTCTCGATTGCAGGGTACAACGATCGAACAGCTCCTCAGAAGCCGCACATTATTATTACTGAAGTCAGTTCTAAGCGGTGTGTGCGTAGCGTAAAGAGCGATGGCACGGGACAGTATATAACTGGAAGCGAGTGATCTGGAAAGATGAGTCATGCTACAACCTTTGATAATACGATGGAAGGGTTTGGGTTATACGAATGTCTAGAGAACATTACTTACCACCATGTGTAGTGCCAACAGTGAAGGGCAGAGTTATGCGGTGTGTTTTCGTGGTTAGGATATAGCCCCGTTTTGCGCCTAAGAAAACGCTAAATGTGTAAGGATATGAACACTTCTTATAACACTGAAGTACAGACGAAGTGGTATTACGGTAAGACGGTATTTTTGTTGGTTTGGGCGTGGTAATCTTATTGCGCTTAACAAAACGTTAAATTTGAAACAATATCCTTTTACAGAATTGTGTACTGTGTACGGTAGAGGAATAGTTCGGAGACGATGACTGTATCAGCATGACAGTGCACCCTGATATAAAGCAGCTTTCGTGGGGTAATGGTTTGTGGACAATGACGTGACTGAAATGGACTGACCTGCCGAAAGTCCTGACCTGAACCCTTTGGAACTCCTCTGGGAATGGGTTTAGCGTTGCTCAGACACCTCGTTGAAAGTGTCACACCAGAGTTCACGGCATCATAAAGGGAATTGTGGACACATCCTACATTAATATCTACTCATTGGTGTCTGGATACTTTTGATCAGGCAGTATATCTGAAGACAGCAATGCATGGAGGATTTTAAAGTACGTTTAACCAACAGCGGATGTCAAATAACTGATAATGATGATGACAATGGAAGAGTTCTGTAGAAACTGTACCATACACAAACGTCACCTACAAAAGTGCAGATAATGTGTAGGTGAAAATTCCCGTGTCATTTCTTTTGCTGACTAAAGATTCAGTCGGCAATTAACGTCGACGATTTTTGTTTATAGGACTGATATTTAGCTGGCCCAAGTTAAGGAATTCTGTTACCTAGGCAGCAAAATAACCCAAGACGGGCGGAGCAAGGAGGACATCAAAAGCAGACTAGCTCTGGCACAAAGGACATTCCTGGTAAAGAGAAGTCTACTATTATCACACATAGGCCTTAATTTGAGGTAGAAAGTTCTGAGAATGTACGTTTGGAGCACAGCATCGAATGGTAGTTAAGCAGCGAATGTGGGAAAACCGGAACAGAAGAGAATCGAAGTATTTGAGATGAGGTGCTACAGACGAATATTGAAAATTAGATGGACCGATAAGCTAAGGAACGAGGTTCAAATGGTTCTGAGCACTAAGGAACTCAGAACTATTTAAACCTAACTAACCTAAGGACATCACACACATCCATGTAGGAAGCAGGATTCGAAGAGGAAAGGAAAACAACGGAAAACATTTATAAGAAGAAGGTACAGAATGACAGGACATCTGTTAAGACATCAGGGAATAACTTACATGGCATTAGAGGGAGCTGTAGGAGGTAAACACTGCACAGGAAGGCAGATATTGGAATAGATCCAGCACATAACTGAGTGTAAGGTGTCAGGCAAATCCAACACCTTCCATGATAACCCTGACATAATAAGCAAATCTAGTAGTATGTTACATAGCTCCGAATAAATCGTGACATTAAATTATCCGAAGTAATATGAGTAACGAGTGAGCAAATGGAATACCACAGACTAACACAAGAATACCTAAATGCATGTCGTACCTTCCCACCGAGAAGTGGTGTTCACATTTGCCACTTGAAGAATAGATCTGCAACGCGTTGATTTTTCTTTTATATAGTTATTGAGAAGCCACATCAGCCACTGTAATTTACGACAAGTTAGATAAGTTATTAAAGATAATTGAGGGTCACTGTAGACCATTTTGATAGTTTTCTCTTTTGTGAAACTTAAATTAAACCTAGATTATAGATGTGATATGGCATAGGTCATCCTTCGATCGATTGTAGAACTTGGAAACCCATTCAGCGAATATTCGTTCACTTTTTTTTTGAACGCAGTTGGTTTTTATCATCCTGTATTAAAACATTTCCTTTTATCAATAGTGCAATTTATAAACAATGTTTTGTGAGTAGAATAAAATTTCCAATGGTAAACTTAACTGCTTTTTCGACGTTATTTTACCAGCTAACTAAAAATAGGAAAGCCTTGAACCCTTTCCACTACATTTAGCTAGTATTAAGATTCTTTTACAGGGAGTGCAGTGGAGCTGACGCTGAGATCATTTAGTATTTGGTTATATCATCGCTAGTCTCACTGAACTCGTCTGAATTCTACATGTCATGTGTGGTCTGGCATCTCCTTACCAACAACAGGTCCCAGGTTCAAACTAGTTAATTCCCTATAAAACACGCTCAGAGCGTCGTTGCGCGAAAGTGGTAGGGAGACACGATATAGAACAAACAGACACTACCAAGAATGTTTAGAAAATGGCGACCCTGCCAGGATGGTAAAATACCATGATTGAAGGTCGACCACATGCCTAACTAGGTCAAAAAAATTATCATGCTGAAAAATTTTCGTAGTAAAAAAAAATTTTCTGAAGTTATACATAGTCGAAAACAGTAGCTGCAGCTATAGATAGTAAGAAAGTATTCAATAAATAGTGACATTCTAGCAGAGAAAAGAGCATAATTAAGTTATGAATCTTGAAAATTGTTAGAATTAAGTTTCCTCTCCAATGCAAGCGCACAGGTGGCGGATACATCGTTGACAAGTTGGTTCTGACCCAACAAGTAAGTGAATGGATTGTCAGTCTTGGTAGTGTCAAGTCGTGTGCGCAAAACGTTTATGAAACGCGTGAGATCGTATGAGCGCATGTTGACGCGAAGTAGGGCGCGTGAATTGCTTTTAAAACAGAAAATAAGGGATTCGGAAAGATTAGCAATGGCAGATCGAGATCTTGACCGAATTGAGGTAGAGACCCAGCATGAAAATGGACAGAGAATAGAGAACAGTACAACAGACGATGCAGTATCGCGAGAAATAGGACAGATAACGCACCATAACGAGGATAATGTACGCCAAGGCACAGAAAACCTAGGTCTGCATACGACAGAGGAGCAGGTAAGTAGTGAGACAGTCGATGAGGATACTAATTTGCGTCTTGAATACTTAGAACCCATAGTACAAGTAATCAGAGCTCCCTCGCCACAGAGTACAAGGAATGCGAGCAGAAACATGTCACCGCACAGTTCAATGCAATCGGTTGCGAACCAACACTTGGGCGAAAACACAGAGCGTAGGACGTCGGAAGAAAACGCAATAGGACCCACCAATCTGGCAGAATTATTACAATTAATTACGGAAACTATGACAAGGCAAAGTAAAGAAATTGCGAACCAAATTAAAATTCAAAATGCAGAAACGACGAAACAAATTGCAGAAACCACGAGACAAATGCGTGAGATCAAAGAACAAAACAAAAAAATTCAGTTACACCTAAGTCATATTGAAGACGAAGCAAAAGAATCTCGAGAAGTGATAGGAAACTTAATAAAAGGTCATAATCAATTGAGAACAGACATTGACAAGGTACAAGCGGACGTACAAACATCGCGTAATGACATTCAGGACGAGATCAAAACATTACGTAACAACACCAAGGCAGAAGTCAAGAAACTAAAGAAACAGATAAACGAAATTACTAGACAAGCAGCAGGTACAGCGCGTGAAATTGTTGAAAACAGTGTGTTACACAAACGTATCGCAAAAGCAGCGCTGAAAAGATATGATAACCGCATAGTCAAAATAGAAGCACAAACGAAGCGACAATTTCAGAAATTGCGAACAGAGTTGTTGCAAACCATTGAAGAGCGTAGTGAACAGGATCGAACAAGCACAGAGTCTGCAACCACATCCGTATCTGTAACAGCACCGGAAAAACAAGCAATTAACGAAGATATTACGCATTTGCGATTCCAATCACAGGCGGAAAGTAACATATGTGAAATCAGACAGCCTGCACCAAGGGTAGGCGAAAGTTACAGTGGAAAATATCCAATGGATCTACCACAACAGGGAAGAACGACGGGAGAAATGATCAGAAACAAAAGTGGCGAAGAATGGCGAATTTCATATGGAACTATGACGAAGTACGACAACGATCACTTCCTCACAGTCTGAAAATTTCAACACTTTCGAGAAGGAAACTCATTACATCCACGAACTTCTCTTATTGATCAATTCCGAGTATTATTACCAGAACACTGGACGCTAGCACACAAATTAGACTTTATATGTGCACACATGTCAGGAACAGTCGCAGAAACCATGCAGAATGTTGCAGCGACATGCCGATCGTACGAAGATTTCAGAGAGAAGTTTCTCTCACGATATTGGTCCAGCGAAGCACAGAACAGAGTGAAGTACGAATTATTACAGAACCCATATTTTGAAAATTCAGGAGAGAAGAGTCCCGTGAAATTTTTCGATTTAATGGCAAACAAAAATCAATGCTTAGATGTACCATACAGTGACGGAGAGTTGATTAAATTATGCGCGATGAAGCTACCATTGAAATACCAGCAGTCATTAGTAGGTCGCGGAAGCAATGACGTCGAAGCATTTAACGGTGTTCTAAGGGAACTAGAGTTCATATTTTCGGAAGATGACGCAAGAAAAAGACGAAGTTCACGTGAAAACGAAAGCAAAAAGCAGTGGAATCCACAAGACACAGTACGAAGAAACAATAATTACGAACCACGTGATAACTTCGCACCAAGAAACGACAATAGATTTCAACAAAGAAAGGGTTATGGATTTAGAAGACAATATGGCAATAACTGTAGTTCTCCCAGGAACGGCAACAACTATTACAGAGGGAATAACGACAACGGGTACTGGAGAACCAATAGACCGACAAATTATCAACAAAGAACCCACTATCAACAAGCTGAACAAGAAAAGCGAATACAGATAGAAGACGTTGAGGTAAGACCACCAAAATCCGATAAACATTCGAATTGACAGCTAAGTGCCGATGCCAAGGAGAATGACGCACCGACCCAGGACAATTGCAGCACCTCGAAGAGAGAAGTAAAACTCTTATCACGAGAAGAGAAGAAAGAAGAAACAAATCCGCAGGGACCAGATGAAAACGAAGACAAGAAAATAACAATATCGTGTTGGAACGAAATTAATTGGGAGAATACTGACGAGGAAGATGAATTACCAGAGGCATGCACAACGAATGTAGGAGGAAAGGACGAAGTAACGAGTATTGCAGTGCTATTTGAGATGGAAACCAGGGAAAGCGAATTTAATGAGGATAATGCACAGTCAACAGAAGTTGAAAATAAGTTACAAGTGGGCACACAACCCAAAGTATATAATGAAGGAAGTTATGAAGGGATAATTAGAGCATTTAGATGGGATTATGTGGAAGTAGCGACGAAGAAGGAGAAGATAGATGAGGATGAGGAAAAAGTAAAGGATGTAGAAGAAAGCGTAAATGAAGGAAGAAATAGAGAAGAGGAAATAAAAGAGAGAGAAGTAGCAGTCGATGCTTATCCTACAGGAAGTTCGAATTCACAAGGGAAATTCCTAAAAAGACTCATGTATGATTCAGTGGAGTATTCGTTGATGCAAGAAGAAGAAGAAGAACAGAACCAACCCTTTCAAATTCAACCAATTGTGAAGGCCATGGTAAAGCATATCCCAGTCAAAATTGTAATTGATAGCGGAAGTGAACTGACTGCAATCTCAGAAAATTTATTCATGCAGTGTAATGCCAATGAGCAATTGCCAGTTCTGAAAACACGTAAGATTAAAGTAAGAGGTCCTATTAGAAACAGTGCTGCGGAAGTTACGAGACAAGCAAAAGATCGAAGCCAACTTCTTGATTATACCTAAACTAAATGTAGATTTGATTATAGGCGCAGATCTTTCAAATGAGAGACGAGCGATAATAGATATGGGGAAAGGTAGTGTAACATTTGGGAATGTCACACTTCTCTTTGAGCAAAAGCTAAAATTAGAAGAAATACCAGTTATAAACAAACAATTAAGAAGACATGAGATAAAGAGGATAAAGAATTAGAATGGTATGCACAAAAGGGGGAATTACCTTAACTCCTGTTAGAAGTCCATAAAGAAATCGATGAAAAATTGCAAGAAATTCAAGGTACTTCGGAACACAGTAAAAGAGTATCACAGGGTATTTTACGAGATAAAGCAGAGGTATTTTTACCTAAGGCTGGCAGTATTAAACACGTTTAGTACAAGTTTGAAGATTAATTTTATTACTGGTAAATAATCAGCACAATGTTGCAAGATTATGTTGCAGATAAGATCGTCAGGAGAAAGAAGAATGAAGAGAGAGGAAGGTGGGAAAAAGAAATAATAACACCAACAGTACCATAGATTAAGGTGAAGGGATAAAGCGTAGATAGTCTAACAGCATGAGATACTAAAATGTAAAATACACCACGACACTACACAGAAATAAAAAACGAATTTGAGGATTCTTGAGTAGACGTTAAGACTACAAATATCTTAGAATTGTAACATGGAAAGGGCGTCGAAATTTGTAAAGCTTTTTAAGAAGGCGTAAAACAAGTAGGTACTAGATATATGTTAAATGATTATAAGTAAAACTTATTGAAAGAACCATTCTAAAAACTCCAACATAGACCAGATGCAACGACCTACAAGTTGCAACGCGAGAAGTACCAAGAAAGAAAAGGACGTAATTAGCAAGACGCGAGAACAGCGAGACCAACAGAAGGCCCTTGTAGCGAAAGAGGGCAATAAATTTTCCTGCTGGGGGAAACTCTACTGAGACGCGACGGGACGCCTAGCCTCAGTAGGATCTGGCTGCACCGACAGACAAGCAGACACCGGATTTTCACCACTCGTAAACCCCTGGGGCGCCCCCGACTCAGTGGAGCGAGCAAAAAACGGCCCGACGAGAAGACCGCTTGGGCAAGCCACCACTGGCAAAAAATATCGTAAAAGTCACACTACTGCTATTAAACAGCACGCTGATGCAAATAACTGAAGAAAACTTCCACAAAGTAAAAATGACACGCTCAAACAATTTATCAAACTGATACTAGGAGGAGAACTTCAAAGCGACTAGTTATCAATAAATATTTCCATGTCCTGCCCAGAGAAGAACCAAGAAGCAAGTAAGAAGCAGAGAAAAAGCAGGAAGAACAGAAGTTGAAGATTCGCAAGATTGAGACCAAGAATGAAGATGGGTGAAAAATAGACGACATACCTTCCCAAATCCCTATCCTATTGTAAACTGGTCGTCTGCGAAGTATTACAACGAAAAACGACCGCTTTCAGCGACACATAATGATGACTTTCACGAATACAAAGCCAGTAAACCACTCTGCACTCACAGCTCCATTCCATTATGGGACCTCCACAACAGCACCACACACTTGCAAAGCCAACAAGGAATGACGAACGAAGCTGTACATCAAATACTTGCCCACATCCATCTCGCTCAAGTCCATCACCTTCGTGCAAAAACATTCACCAACCTCATGCTTAAACATTCACAGGATTGATTGAACGTGGGAAATCAAATTATGCGATGTAGAATTGTGCAAAAGAAACGTGTGAAAAACTAAATAAGTTAAGCACACCAGACAGCTAATAAACTAAAAAAATAACAGTTATTGACTATGGACTTAAGTAAAAAATAGACTATCGATAAAAAAGTCATTAGTTCTGAAATGGACAGTATATAAAGGAACAATATGTCACTTATTTTGTCCTCATAAAAATAAAAGAATAACTATATTTTACTTATTTTCTCTTTATAAAAACAAAGAATAAAAAATTATCTTGTTGGATGTTTTCCTTTCTTTTAATATTCGTACCATTTATTAGGATAATATCTCAATACCTCTGTATGTATATTTCTTTGTCAAAGCAATTCTTGGAAACAATTCTTATTTCTTAGTGTAACAATGTTCAAATGCGTGTCTAGAAACAAAAACATTTTACTTGTACATGATATTTAGAAAATGTGTTACGAATAGATTTTACTTAATTACAACATTTATAAAAAAATATTTCTAAGAAAATCGATGTGAAAGACTCCTCACTTTCGATAACAAACTTCATAAAAAACAAACTTCACACTTAAATAAAGAAAGAAAATAATTAAAAATTAATAATAGTATAAAAATATTCTTCTCTTGTCATTTTTAATTATAATGTGGAAGAATATAAAAATATAAATTAGTAATACAAACTAGCATAGAACAGAATAACATAGCTGAACAATACACAACAAAATTTAGATAAATAAAAAATTTTTTGACTGACTTAGACAACGATTCAATCATCGCCTAAATTCAATGCAAAAATTAAGTTCGAAGGGTGGTGATATGTAAGGTGTCAGGCAAATCCAACACCTTCCATGAAAATCCTGACATAATAAGCAAATCTAGTAGTATGTCACATAGCCCTGACTAAATCGTGACATTAAATTAACCAAAGTAATACTAGTAACGAGTGAGCAAATGAAATACCACAGACTAACACAAGAATACCTAAATGCATGTAGTACCTTCCCACCGAGAGACTGACGCAGTTCCAAGGGGAGAAACGAGAACAGAAGCCGAGAGCAGAACCGTGTTAAGCTAGAAGGCCCTACGATAAGGTACGGACTGGACACCCACGTCGCCAGCTAACCACTAGGGCTCATCACCCGCACGTTATAGCGTGAGACTTTTTTGCGTCTCAGGTACGTCAAGGGCCACCCCCCAGCCCATGTTAAAAGATAGAGTCCTCCAGAAGAACAGTACAGATATTACGATAACGCTAAAAGAACCACACCAGCTGCAGGTTTTAGCGTGAGACTTTTTAGCGTCTATGTTACGTTGCAAACTTTAAAAACATTGCCCCACCACGGAAAGTATAACGTTTCTCATTGGAGAGACAGAATCTTTGTAGGCGGAGCTTACGGTTAACATTGAGACCCTGATTGGTCAGATGAAAACACAGCCAGATAGTTTTTTTTTTTTAAACCAACTTCGGCAAAATTGCAGTAAGGAGAGAGTTGCTTCCTAGATGGCGAGGTGAGCGGAGCTGTGCTGTCCGCCGCTGCCCTGACGCTGCCTAAGCACCAACAAGGTAATGAACGCACGCGATGCCGCATTTTTGAGCGCATAAGGCTTCACTCAGAACTGCAGAAGTTTCATCTGTTACACCCCCTTTTTGCGTAATACTAGTGTCGATCGTTAATTAAAACTAATGGTGTTCACATTTGCCACTTGAAGAATAGATCTGAAACGCGTTGATTTTTCTTTTATATAGTTATTGAGAAGCCACATCAGCCACTGTAATTTACGACAAGTTAGATAAGTAATTAAAGATAATTGAGGGTCACTGTAGACCATTTTGATAGTCTTCTCTTTTGTGAAACTTAAATTAAACCTAGATTATAGATGTGATATGGCATAGGTCATCCTTCGATCGATTGTAGAACTTGGAAACCCATTCAGCGAATATTCGTTCACTTTTTTTTTGAACGCAGTTGGTTTTTATCATCCTGTATTAAAACATTTCCTTTTATCAATAGTGCAATTTATAAACAATGTTTTGTGAGTAGAATAAAATTTCCAATGGTAAACTTAACTGCTTTTTCGACGTTATTTTACCAGCTAACTAAAAATAGGAAAGCCTTGAACCCTTTCCACTACATTTAGCTAGTATTAAGATTCTTTTACAGGGAGTGCAGTGGAGCTGACGTTGAGATCATTTAGTATTTGGTTATATCATCGCTAGTCTCACTGAACTCTTCTGAATTCTACATGTCATGTGTGGTCTGGCGTCTCCTTACCAGCAACAGGTATCAGATTCAAACTAGTTAATTCCCTGAAAAACACGCTCAGAGCGTCGTTGCGCGAAAGTGCTAAGGAGACACGATATAGATCAAACAGACACCACCATGAATGTTTAGATACGTTTGGAGAACAGCATCGAATGGTAGTTAAGCAGCGACTGTGGGAAAACCGGAACAGAAGAGAATCGAAGTATTTGATATACGGTGCTACAGACGAATATTCAAAATTAGATGGACCGATAAGCAAAGGAACGAGGTTCAAGTGGTTCTGAGCACTAAGGGTCTTAACATCTGAGGTCATCAGTCCCCTAGAACTCAGAACTATTTGAACCTAACTAACCTAAGGACATAACACACATCCATGTCGGAAGCAGGATTCGAAGAGGAAAGGAATATATGGAAAACATTTATAGGAAGAAGGTATAGAATGACAGGACATCTGTTAAGAGATCAGGGAATAACTTACATGGCATTAGAGGGAGCTGTAGGAGGTAAACACTGCACAGGAAGGCAGATATTGAAATAGATCCAGCACATAACTGAGGACGTAGGGCGTCAGGTCTACTCTTACATGAAGAGGCTGACATAGGAGAGGGATTTGTAGCGGGCTGCATGGAACCAGTCACAAGACTGATAACTAAGAATAACCGGCCCTTGTGGCCGCGCGGTTATAGGCGCTACAGTCCGCAACCACGCAGTTGCTACGGTCGCATCCTGCCTCGGGCATGTATGTGTGTGATGTCCTTAGGTTAGTTGGGTTTAAGTAATTCTAAGTCTAGTGGACTGATGACCTCAGATGTTAAGTCCTATAGTGCTCAGAGCCATTTGAACCACTTGAACTAAAAATAAAGGGGGAGAGGAGAGAAACTTGAAGCTTTGCACTGACAATACTCATTGTATATGAACTGTAGAAGAAAAAGTATGTCACAGCCGTTCGACTGCGTACATCAAGTAGCCTAGCCTGCAGGGAGTGAGGTGATTCTAGAGCTACGAGTCTTCTACTGGGCTGGGACGTTTCAACATGCCCTGGTAGTTGCACACTGCAGAAAGACAACAAACAAGCTGTTAAAACACGAACACATGGAAAAAGAGTTAAACCTTGTATTACGGGGCTGCAGATGTTCCCATGTCCCCTTCCATTTTAGGAGAAATTACGATGTAGTGCAAGGCGAGTGACGATGGAGATTCCTGTGTCCTCCTAGAAACTACTGTGTGAGCTCTGCCACCACCCAACATAGCTGAATATAGAATGCACATGACCATTACACATTATGGAACAATGCAGCCTGCATAGTTTGAGAACTCCGAAATAAATTCATTCTAGAATCACTACAAGCTGCTTAGTGAATATTATCTGACACATTGCCATTATGAAATCCATGTAAGATTCTTTACATTCTAAAGATGTAAGGAAAATAGGTGTATAGATTGCATCCAAGCGTTAGAAATGTGTCACATTGCTGTTTATGCATTACGTATAATAAATGATCATTCGTAAACATCACTAATTAACAGATTGCGTTATGACCGTGTTGGCTAATCAGAATAGTGATACGCATCAGTGCATTGCTGGGCTAGTACGTCTCATGTGTCATTCTTCATTTATTTAGATTCATTACCCTGAATTCTGTTCCCATCAATTAATGAAATATTTAACATTAGTAATAAGCAACATCACTGATTGCCAGTATTAAACCATCTACTTTTACATTAATTCCTCCTCTTTACTAGTTGCTGTTTGCATGTAGTGTTTTCTGCAGTTTAGCTAGGTACATGATGAGGAAGGCTAGGAAGAGAAGACCAGGGCAGTGGCTTGGGCCAAGTGGCGTTCCCTGGCAGTTCCAGCTTGGCTTTCAGAGGAGAAGAGGGGTGGAATGAGACGAAACATCCGCTACTGACAGGTAGAGGCCGTAACCCAGTCGTTGTTCGAGACAGGTGTCTGGGCACCATATTCTCAGTTTCACTCATAGGGCACCCTGTGCAATATGTGATACAAGCTTTAAGTCAAAGAGGTCATGTAACGTAATGTGGCGGAAACTTGCATTCGTGCAGAATCTTAGTTTTTACAATCTGTGCCCTCCAGCTAAAACCCGTCTCATAGAACTATGCTTTGTGCAAGGGAAAGTCAGCAATAGATAAAGATCTCTGCGTTTTGTGGGAAGCGATGGAACTGCATCGTGGTCAGGAGTGCTTTCCTGTTTGTAAAGTGATGACCGACTATCCGGCGCCACCTCATGCAGGATGAACAACGCGTTGTCTACAAAGTTGTAAGAGGGCTCCTCGTTGGCTACTCTTGAAAAATTAGCAGAGAACGTGAAGTAATGATGCCATTCTCTGCGAAGTCCCGACGTGGAGGCAATCGTATTGACTGAAGTAGAAAAACTAGCTGAAGCGTGGGATTGTAACTCAGAACGCATTCACCTTTCTATCAGTGATGTTATTTGATTATATTAGTCTTTCGTTCTTCTGGAAGATTAAGATAATCATTGTTTGTTTTCCCATAACTTATTTGTAGATTATAACTAATTTGCAGACTACAGGTTCTCCTAAAGTATCCGGTTATGCTGGGACATTGAAGTGTTAGCTTAGTACTGGCTCATAATTAGATGGTCACCCTGTTTTTTACCTTTTAAGTGGTGCAACACCAGTGTCTTATGTTTTCCATATCCACCCCTACCCTATAAGTTACTCATCGAGTGACATCTTGTCAAGCCCATGGGGAATAATCTATCGGCCAGTCCAACCGCTGTGGATCCTTCTAACATCCACAGGGCTATGTCGAATGCTCAGCTATAACCACACAGCTATACGCGTACTAACGAATATAGCAGATGAAATGTGGATGTTATATGTCGTGTGTCACCTAAATAGTGCTTTTGTGACTGAAAGTCTAATGATAATTATACAGAGTGTTTATAAATGAATATTGAGGTTTTAACGCTTTATAATATTTATTATATTAAACTTACAGTTATAAATGATATGTCAAATTAAAGAGCAACTCAAAAAGTTTTACCAAGAACCTTAAAGTGTTCAATATAAGCACCATTTGTCACATGCGCACATTATAGTCGAGTTCTTCCCAAATGTTGATAAGTTTGTCTTCAGTGATTGTAGAAACAGCTGCTTCAATCCGCTTTCTTAATTCAGGAAGTTCTGCTGGTAGCAGAGGCACGTACACATGATCCTTGATGAAGCCCAAAGGAAAAAATCGTATGGCTTTAGGTCGGGTGAATGTGGAGGCCATGCAAATCAAGCCCTGTCATTGGGCCCCTTGCAGCCTATTTAGAGCTTGGATACAACCAATCGCGTACTTCGCTATGCCAGTGAGGTGGCTCACCACTTTGCTGGAAAATTAAGTTCTCTGGCTTATCTTCTTCCAACTGAGGGAAGAGCCATTGCTCTAGTGTATCAAGGTAAGAAGTGCCAGTTACAGTACGTTCACCAAAAAAGTAAGGCCCACAAACTTTCTGCTGGGATGTGGCACAAGGAACAGTCACTTTAGGGGAATATTGTTTCATTTGTACCACATCGTGAGGATTTTCTGAGCCCTAGATGCACTCATTGTGAGTGTTAACATGTCCACTAAGGTAAAAGGTCGACTCATCCCTGAAGTCAACATAATCCAGAAAATGTTCATCGTCATGAAACAACATTTCGTTTGCTAAATTGGTACGTAATCCATGGTCTGCCGGCTTTAGAGCCTGTAATAATTGTAAAGGGTAAGGACGTAGTTGTACGAGTTTTCTTAAAACTTTCTAAACAGTTGACACGGAACTTACAGTTCACGACTAGACTTCCTGACTGATTTCTTTGGGCTACGAGTGAACGACGCTCTCACTTGCTCAACAGCCTCTTCACTAACCCTTGGTCGTCCTGTGCTCTTCCCTTTACAAAGGCAGCCGGTATCTTCAGATTGATGTTATTACTCTTGGAGAGTCACAACCGAACTTCAGCCGGAACGCACTTTGCACTGTAACTACAGATTTGGTCTTCGCAAACTATTAAACACAAAACGCTTTTCGTCCACCAGCCGCCGTCTTCACTACTACCGCTGTCTAGCGGATTGGGCGGAAAAATTGCGCGCTGCACAAGCGCATTGGTGCCTAACACAACTGTTTGAGTTGCTCTTTCATTTGACATATCATTTACAACTGTAAGTTTAATGTAATAAATATTATAAAGCGTCAAAACCCCGATATTCATTTATAAACACCCTGTATTCAGTAGACAGTTCTATCAATATCCTATTGACTTGATTTGATATTGCTCATCACGATTTTCTCTCCTGTGATATCTCAGAGTACATTTATAATCTGCATCTTCGATTATCAGTTGCGTATATACATCTCAATCTCGGTCTTTGCATACAATTTTTTAACATTGTGGTTGTCATGAACCATGAAGGTTATTACTGATGTCTTAATACGTTTATCATCCTGTTTCTCCAACTATTTAGAGATTTCAACATATTCGTTTCGTTACCGATTGTGCATAAAACCTATTTTTCTTTTCATATCAGCCATCTCAGTTTTTAGTTTTTCTCCTTTTCCAGTCTTGTCACAGTCTGTAATTCTGTCTCGTTCAAGACATTGCTCATGCTAACCTTTAGAGAAAGTTCTCTCTCAAACTGACCAGAACGGCAACAAAAATCTAGGATTTATAGAAGTATTTAGAGATACTCACATTGATACAAGCTTCAAGAGTACTGATACATCTTCGATGGGAGATGATCGCATTTTCGGAAGAAAATCGGGATGTCAATAAATGCCTTAGTTGAGTTACTACATGCAGCTTATTGTGCGCTGAAAAGGAATTACAGTGCCGCGCAGAGAGTCAGGAGAGATGAATATTGACACTACAGAACTCTGGTCGTGTAGTCACCGGTAGAGCTGAACCCGGACGTCAACTGTAAGGGAGGTTCTGCAGCATCAATTTCTAGCTGATTTATAAAACAGCAGACAGAAACAGGTACACCTAGTCGGTTGATGAAATGTAGATACGACCTGGAACTTGCGATATTTCGAGGAATCACTGTGTACCGCGATGAGGAACACTTAAACTAAGTCTATTTGAGTGAACATGCCATTGGAACATTAACTTCCTGCTAGTTCGTGTCACCACCTTTTAAAAGTTGTTATATGTCATCCTTGTTAAAACAAGCGAAGTTATTTTAAGACTGACTTCGTCTTCCTTAGAGGAGGCATCTTCTTTTGACGTTTATCGTTGATGGTTAACAATGAGCAATTTAGGTGTAATAAATATAAAAATTCAATTAATTAAAACAACAGTTGCGCCTAGAAAATATCATTCTTGATAAATATCTAGGAATTTTAGAAACCGTAATTTAGTAGCTGAAAAAGGTGTGATTTCTGCATTTCTGTGGTTTTATTGAAGCGTGTACGTGGCTGCCAGCACATCCCAGCTCTTATTTTAATGACTTTCAGACCAGTAAATGTGGAACAATTTCGATAACGAACGGGTAAGAAGACACGACGGGCTGCAAGATATAATGATTTCTTTAAAGCCATTTTTCCTCTACTGGCATAATTTCTGCGAGCAGCCCTTTCCTAAATGACAATGAGAAGTCCAACGCAAATTGCTGCAGTGGCTACGAAATGATCATTTTAATGGGTCATGCTGTCAAATTATTCCTTAAAGTACTGCATTCAAGAATGTACCCTACATATTAGGGGAGCATTGGGAATTCTCAGTATGGGTTTAGGAGAGATTTCGGGACTTGGGAGGCGCTACATAGTCTTCAAGTGTTGGTTCAACGACGGCGTGCTTCTTTTCTTAATAGCTGTTTCATCGACGGTGAAAAGGATGACTGATACATATCTTATCTCAACTAGGGCTGGGCGGTTGTGACATTCGGTTGACTGGAAATATTTACTTGTGTGCGTGTGGATGGTCTACAGAAATTGCTTTTGAACATCTAATTTGAAAAGATTTTCCGAGATGCTCTTGATGGAAAGTAGTAAGGACTAGTGGTTAACGGAGTTATCATCAATAACATCCAATAAGCTGATGAGACTATCTTACTTGCAACCAGACTGGAATATTTGCAAGAACTACGAAACATCGTTACTGGTGAGAGCAACACAAAGGGGTTACGGATAAACGTTAAGAAGACAAAACGAATGGTTATCAGCAGCAATCGAAATGAAATTCAGAGCACCCTTGCACTTGCTAATGATAAGATCTGAATGGTTTTATCTGAAGATATTTGGTATGTCAAGTCAGGAAAATGAAGGAAGTTCTGACTAGTCTTGACATACATAATACACTTCACACTCGACTTCCGGGCTACGTTTTCAGTATCCTACCATGCGCAGTCGAGACATGGGCACTTACCGCAGTGTTAGATAAAAAATTTGAGGCATTTGAAACATGGGCATGTAGTAGGATATTGAAAGTACCAAGAACAGATGAAGTCAGGAATTTGACAGTACTGTAACATATGAACAAAAATTTAGAAATTACCATTAAAATCAGGAGAAGAAAAGTCGAATACATTGATCTTATAATGCGCAACAAAAAATGCCATCTGTTGCACGAAATACTTCAATAAAAGACGTATGGCGGACGTGCTCTAGGACTTAAAATTATCCTGGCTAAATAACATAAGCCAGTGATTTGGATTGATCATCGCTGTTCAGAAAAGCCGTTTTTCAAACAGCAGATCATTCTAATTATCGCCAATGGACTAGGAACTTAAATAAGAAGAAAAATGAGTCGTTTCAAATGTCTCATAAAACATAATACATATCCCTGGCCCATTCTCCTTCCTGCCTCCTGCACATTACAGAAATTCCATGTGGCCACAAAAAATAAAAATCAACAAACCAAGGAAGAGCGAATAATTAACAGGTTAAATAAATGTGCATAGGTTTGCATATTAAATAGAACGCCGGAAAGATGTAGTCGTAAATCTAGCGTAACAAAGATGGAAGAGTGGTGTTTGTTCAGTTTCTGAGACAGGAGGCGAATAGAGTTGAGTGGAAAACAATTCGTTTTACCATAACTAATGGAAAGATTCAAAAACAGCAGCTACTTCATGAAATGTAAACCAGTTGACTCGAAATTTAAAAATGTGGCACAAAATTGACGCATGCATACCAACTGATGCTATACACGAAATTTCAGGAATACATTCGTCTAGGCAACATTCTAAGTTATTAACATTGCAAGATGACAGGTAAATGTAAGCGCAAATGTGAAATGCTAGTTCATTAATAACCGGTGTTGAATGTCGGATGCAAGCATACAAACGAGCATACATTTTGTTGTACAGGTGCCGACTGTCAATTTGTAGGGTGGAGTTCGATGTCCTGTTTCACCTGGTCTGTTACTGCAGTGACGGTTAATGCTCGTTGTGGATGAAGCTGAAGTTGTCATCCGATGATGTCCCATATGTGCTCGATTGGAGACAGACCTGGTGATCGAGCAGGCCAAGGCAACACGTCGACACTCTGTAGAGCACGTTGGGTTACAACAGCGGTTTGTGGACGAGCGTTATCCTGTTGGAAAACACCCCCTAGAGGCTGTTCATGTATGGCACCACAACAGGTCGAATCACCAGAGTGAAATACAAATTTGGAGTCACGAAGCATGGGATAACCGCGAGAGTGCTCCTGCTGTCATACGAAATCGCATTCCAGACGATGCGTAGAGCCAGTGAGTCTAGCACGCAGACAGACTGGTTGCAGGCCCTCAATTGGCCCCCTTCTAACCAATACACGACCATCATTGGCACCGAGGCAGAACCACCTATCATCAGAAAACAGAAAGACTTCCACCCTGCCTTCAGTGAGCTCTCACTTGGCTCTACTGAAGACGCAGATGGCTGTGGTTTGGGGTCAGTTGAATGCTTCAGGGCATCTGCCTATGAGCTGTCCTTGAAGTAAGCGACTTGTAACAGTTCGTTATGTCACTGTGGTGCCAACTGCGGATTCATTTGCTGCTGGAGATGCAGTGAGACTCACCAGAGCCGTACACCGAATGCCACGGTCCTCCCTCTCAGTAATGCCCTGTCTTCTTGCGACCGTACGTCATCGTGACCACAACTAGCAGAAATCATGTGCAGTGGCTACATTCCTGTCAAATCTTTCTGCAATATCGCAGAAGAACCATCCACCTTTCGTAGCCCTATTACATGACATCATTCAAAATTTGTGAAGTGTTGATAATGGCGTCTTTATCACATGAAAGGCAGTCTTATCTAAAATCACCTCACCACATCCAGGGGAACTAACACTCACCACTGTTACAGCGTGTACTTAACCAAATCTGGTTTGCATCCTCATAATGGCACTAATGAGGAGGTATTGAGTAGAATTGCGGAGAAGAGGAGTTTGTGGCACAACTAGACAAGAAGAAGGAACCGGTTGGTGGGACATGTTCGAGGCATCAAGGGATCACAAATTTAGTATTGGAGGACAGCGTGGTGGGTAAAAATCGTAGAGGGAGACCAAGAGATGAATATACAAAGCAGATTCAGAAGGATGTAGGTTGCAGAAAGTACTGAGAGATGAAGAAACTTGCACATGATAGAGTAGCATGGAGAGCTGCATCAAACCAGTCTCAGGACTGAAGACCACAAGAACAACAACATGACAAGTTCATGAGGACTTTTACGCGACTGGCATGAAATCTGAATAGACATCATCTTACAAATGTAGAAACACGCCTACCAACTTTCTTTCACGTCGTACAACTCCTTCTTGGTGGTGTATTTTCTTTCTGTCAATGTAATTACCGAAGAATGGAAAAACCGGTAGAAGCCGGCCTCGGAAAGATTAATTTGCTTTCGAGTGAAATGTAGGAAAGTACGAGGCAGTATTGACCCTACTATTTAGGAGATATACTGAAGAAAGGCTAGCCCTCATTTACAGCATTTGTAGATTTAGAAAAAGCTTTTGACGATATTACCTGAAATACGCTTTTGAAATTCTGAAGGTTGCAGACGTAATATACAAGGAACAAACATTGATCTACAACGTGTGCAAATACCAGACTGCAGTTTTACAAGTAGAAGGACATACAACAGGAGCAGTGCTGGAGAAGAGCGTGAGACAGTACGGTAAACTCTCCTCGATGTTATTCGATCTGTGCACTGAACAAGAAGTAAGAGGAAAATTTGGAAAGAGAACTAAAATTCAGGGAGAGGAAATAAAATGGTGTTTGCTGATGCATAATAATTCTGTCAGAGATGTCAATGGCCTTGGAAGAACCATTGAAGAGAATGAACAATGTCTTGAAAAGAAGTCATAAGATGAGCTTCAGCAAAAGTGTAATGAAATGTAGTCTATTTAAATAAGGTATGTTAAAAAATGGCGAAATTCCTCCAGCTGTATTAAGGTGTTGCTTTTGTTGGCAACTAGTTTCTATGTTGTTACATCGTCATCTTCAGGCCCATACTTGTTGACAGTAACCGTGTGTAACACGGTTGCTGTCAACAAGAATAGGCCTGAAGATGACGTTGTAACAACATAGAAATTAGTTGCCAATAAAACCATCACCTTAAGACAGCTGGAGAAATTTAGTCGTTTCTTAACATGTATTATACTAGCTGACGTCACAAGTCGTCCGTTTAAATTATGGATATACGAAGATTTAACTAAGGTGATGCTAATGAAATTATATACTGAAAGTAGAAGATGAGTTCACTATTTGGGCACCAAGATACGTGATATACACTACGCAACAAAATTGAAGGATCACTTTTTCGAAATGCCGTAATTGTCTCCCGTTGCTACGTAGACGATTGAAATTTGGCACAAAGTTTCCAACAACGTTACTCTGTAATGTTGAAAAAATCATAGCAACCTATGAGGTTACCCTCGGTCTCGGCGACATTTCAAACGGCAAGGTGTCGACATATACAAAAAAAAGGGCAGAGTTCAGTAGTACAGGTGAGGTGTGAGATGGATTAATGCTGTCACATCAGCACCAGTTTTCACTACAATTCTGGCCAATGACGCCTTGGACGTGTCACACGATGGGATACTCGTCACACCTCTTGTTACCCTCGTTTAACTCTTCCTTTGACGGAGGTGTGAACAGCGATGCCCATCCCCTTGAAACCACGCAGTTTTCTTAGGAGTAGCTGAGGAAAACATTTCAGATACACCATCATTTAGAATGGACACGGAAAGGCCTTACGGGGCTAAATGAAACCACCTTTTTCCTTGGAGCATTGATTTCCATACATTTCGCGCCGAAAACGACAGTTAACTGCGTGTTAAGGATGGTTCAAATGGCTCTAAGCACTATGGGACTTAACGTCTGAGGTAATCAGTCCCCTAGACTTAGAACTACTTAAACCTAACTAACCTAAGGACATCACGCACATCCACGCCCGAGTCAGGATTCGAACCTGTGACTGTAGGATCAGCGCGGTTTCGGACTGAAGCGCCTAGAGCCGCTCGGTCACAGCGGCCGGCTCATGTTAAGGAATAAGGCGATGATCTCACAACGTTTGACTCTGCTGACATCGCTGTGTTTAACACTTTAAAAATGTACTTGTACAGCCACAAACTGTGAAGAAGTATAGGCACTTGCATGAAGGCA
This sequence comes from Schistocerca gregaria, assembly GCF_023897955.1. Lineage (NCBI taxonomy): Eukaryota > Metazoa > Arthropoda > Insecta > Orthoptera > Acrididae > Schistocerca > Schistocerca gregaria. The sequence goes on along the minus strand of NC_064921.1, from coordinate 290,859,601 downwards.
ACCTGTTGACATTCCTCTGTTTATGCTTGCATACTAGCATGCTCAAGAGCGGAAGAACAGCAGAGTAGCCTGACTGCTGGCACCCAGGACTCAGCTCACAGTTTGTCTCTGAACAGATACATTTTTAAAGTGCTCATGACAGGTGGGCGGGTGACACCGATAGTGTCGCCAGACTGAGGGGCCTTATAACGACCCTTTGTCATTTTAGCATTTTAGTCTCCCATTTATCAACGTCGTAATCACGCCACAGGGGGGCTCTAAAGAGGAGGGCTGAAGAGGCATAAGCACCCTTTGCTGCTTCGGATTGTGTTCATATTTTGTCGAGAGGCTTTGGACGGTCCTGCTGTACACCAGAATAAAAATTGTGATCGCACTGCACTCCAAAGGGGAGTGATCACGTTAAGTGTGGCTGCTGGCCCACAACGTCCTCAGGGGAGGGCACCAAAGAAAGGGGTGGCTTCACTGACGCCCTTTATGCGACATCCGAAAGCGTTTAAGTGTCAATTACGAGTGGCAGTGTCTCTGAAATGTTTTGCTCTATCATCTGTAAGAAAAACATGCGATTTCAACGCTGGGCGCTGCGGTTCTGACTTCTATCGCAGATGCTTCAAAAGAAGTTGTGAAATGTGGGTAAGAGGGAATGTGACGACCTTCCCATCGTTTGACAAGTCTGCGGTAGCTCTGGGCAGCGCTGTGACGAAGTGTGGTAGTCAATGCGACAACATCATTAAATCTTGCATGAACTTGTTAGCTTTGGCCTTTTTTTTCCACATGTGTCACACTTCGATTTTTGAAGCTAATCGAATAACTAATGAAGTGGTAGTCAATGGAATTTGGAAAAGATAATGTTATGGTACAACTTGATCAAAAGAAGTGATCGATCGACAGAATACATCGTGCACCTTCAACGGAGGGGAAGCAGGTTCAGAGGAATGTAGGGTACAGAGATGAAGAAGCTTGCATGGGGTACACTATGGTGGAGAGCTTTATCAGACCAATTGAAGCTTTCGGACTGAAGACCACAACAATAACACTCTCCAAGGAACAGGACTGTGAGCCCATCCCTATTATGTGTATCTTTGGTTGTAACTAGCAGAAGGCCGGTAATTACATAGATGTCCGTGTAGAAAGTCCTTAAGACAACTTTCCTAGACAAAGGCATCATGAGGCTACCATTTCTGTTTTATCATCAGTTGTGAGTATAGGGATATAGTACCAGGCCATTTTTATACAGTTTCCTGTTACTTTAAGATTCGTTTAATCATCATTCTTACGCTTAAATTTGATTTTCATACGCTCCGTTAGTGTCTCTATTTATAATGGGACTGCCGAGCCAGGCTTTGAATTCGAAATCTTGATTTATGACGTTCCAGTTTCGAGATTCGGTGTGACAAAAGTACTAATACGTCAAGAAGCCTCAAAACAGATTACATCCCGGTAGGCAGTGGGATATCCGTCCTGGAAGCTTATTTGGGTTTTGTTTAAGGGCATACTCTCCTTTCGAGCGCTCCTTTAAGGTCCAACGGTACCGACCGACAGCCTTGTCATCCTCAGTCCGTAGGGGTCACTGGTTGTGTTTATGGAGGGGCGTATGTTCAGCACACGGCTCTTCCGGCCAGTTTCTGGTTTCGCGACTGGAGCCGCTATTTCTCAATCCAGTAGCTCCTCAATTGGCCTCACAAGGATTCTGTGCTCCTTGCTTGCCAACAGAGATCGGCAAGCCCGGACGAGCACCCATCCAAGTGCAAGCCAAGCCCGACAGTGTTTAACTTTGATGATGTGACGAGAACAGCTGGTACCACTACAGTAAGGCCACTGACAAAAAACTCCACAAGTTGTACTTACACTTTTATTTGCCAAACCAGTGTTCGGGTGCATTACCCATCATCAGTTTACCTTTGTGTCAATGTTATGAATGTTAGTTATAATGCTTTATGATGTTCAACTTGGTGTTTATCTCATATTACATATGTTTTGGTGTATTTTTAAGTGCAGCGCATGTTAAAGAAAGTGATTTAACAAATATTTTCATCCTGCGTAGCACCAAGCATTCAATACTTTTTTTCGGGGGTAATTGTAAAATTGAGTGGCTGAATGTTTCGTACTAGCCATATAACCGTATAAAGGGCTTCTTACAATTTGTTTCCTAAATATGCATCACGAGCATTAGAAAACTTACTTAAAAACGATTCGGTTGTATGAATCGAACTTCTATCCATGTATGAAATCTTAACATCCACTTTAGAATATTTTGAAAGAAACTGTTAATGTATTCGCATGATTAGTACATTTTGGTGGACAAGGCATACTGCGTAAAGATGATTCAAGAAAAAATGTTGCTCCCATTACCCCTTCAGTATCTCTTGGATTAAGACTTGACTTTGTTGTTTCTGTTACCCGACGATCGGGAACGTTAAGCTGGGCTACTCTTCAGAAAGGGTAGGCTAGGTGTCTAAGTCATATCACCATGCATACACTATGCATTTGAAAATGGTTCAAATGGCTCTGAGCACTATGGGTCTTAACTTCTGAGGCAGGAACTTATAACTGCTTAAACCTAACTAACCTAAGGACATCCCACACATCCATTCCCGAGGCAGGATTCGAACCTGCGACCTTAGCGGTCACGCGGTTCCAAACTGAAGCGCTTAGAACCATGCATACAATCATCCGTAAGACACCATCACCAACATCATGTCAACATGCAGAAGCGCTCGTGAAAGTCACCACAAATTCAGTCCTGATACGGCACGTTGAGACACGTAAACGAACTCGAGCTTAGTATTTCAGTATGTTTCTATAGAAAGGAGTACTAACGACCAGACAATTTGATATTGAAAACGACGCAGGGTTCATTCGATTAAAAGCTTTTCGCAAATAGAAGGGCAAATCAAATTTCTTTTTGGATATGATAGAGATTTTACAAGTGGGATGTGTAACAATTCAGTACAACAAAAAAGTAATTTGAAAGGTAATGACAAAAATAAATTTTTACATAAAACATCAGCTTCCTGTGACTATTAGGTTGTAAAACTTCATTATCAAAGCTTACCGAGTGAGCTGGGGCAGTAGTTAGAATACGGGACTCTCAATCGTTAGGACGACGATTCAAATCTGCGTCTGGTCATCCATATATACGTTTTCTGTGGTTCTCTAAATCGTTACAAGAAACTTCTGGGATGGTTCGTTTGAAAGGACATGGCCGATTTCAGTCCACATCTTTACACATTTCGAGCGTGAGGTCCGTTTCTACACATTGGTATAGCTTAATGATGAAACTATCAATTGCATGAGTGATCTATAGAAAGTACAGATAGTTCTGACTGGATCAGGTAAGAAGTTGGATTCTCATGAGTAGTAATTTACTACTTTACCATTCATTTCAGTAAATTATAGTAACGATAAACTGAACTGCATTATCCAGTAGTTCTTGTAAAGAACAAACCATTTAGCTTGAAAGCAGTCGCAGATATAACAAGATATCGGAAAAAATTACGTCTAAAACTGGTAATAATCTACACTGCATTGTGTAAATTTCTTTTACATATTTGGTTTAATTAATCTCAAAATTTCGTGGAATAATGAAAATCTTATTTTGTGCCTTCACATTTGTTTTTCATTTGTTTGTAAGAACTGTAGCACGGGGGAAAATAGCCTATTGTTCTTAGATGCTCTTGAAAACTCCAAGCCTTGTGTGATGGAATTTTCTTTCTGCGATGCCGCAAGTATTTACTCTCAACAACAGCGGAGCCTTTGTTTCCAGAACACAAATTTGCTAAACGCCTTACAGCTTCAATTAATTGCACGGTATTGTGGAGTAGATTGTTGTACGTTAAATACACCGCTATAGAGGCAGAATTGGTGGCTTTTAACACGATATGTGGTATTTTATTCATTGCTGTTTACTTTTGCGGAGTAAGTGGAATGCGCTTATGAACATTGACTCCGTCCACACCTGTTAATTCTTCCGCACGTTTTTCGAGACCTGTTGAACAATACACCTCCCCGTCCACTTTCTCTCTCTGCTTCTCTCTCTCTCCCTCTCTCTCTCTCTCTCTCTCTCTCTCTCTCTCTCTCCTTCACACACACCACACACACACACACACACACACACACACACACACTCAAACACCACACACACGTGCGTGAAGTATGTGGTGCGCTAACGTATTCATGTGAAAGTGTCTCTCTCTCTCTCTCTCTCTCTCTCTCTCTCTCTCTCTCTCTGTGTGTGTGTGTGTGTGTGTGTGTGTGTGTGTATACCGAGTTAGGTGCCCAGTGGCTAAGACAGCTGACTCCCATTCGGCATGATCGTGGGTCAGATTCTGTGACGGGCAGGCAGTAGCAATAGTAAACTGCCAATCTGAGCTGTCAATACCGGCCAAGAAGCACGTATTGCGGAGAGGTGAAGCTTAGCGAATAGGCTGCTGAAGGCGGCCCTTAGTGCTTAGGACGAAATTGCCTTGGTTTTGATATTTGTGTGCCAATGTGGGCACTTCTGAAGTCGCAAAGTTCCATATGCAAATTTTGTGGGAAAACCAGGCCATTTAGGATTAATTTGTGCAATCGGAACTTGACATAATCGAACAAACTATTAGTTGACGCTTTGTAACCGGTTGTGGGTATATCATTTATATGGCCAGCATTCTACGATCTTGTAAGATGTAGGCGTGTTTGGAATGTGTAAATAATAAATAATACTATCATTCGTTGAAGCTATTGTCGTTTTGGAGAACGTTCTTACATGTTGTAGGTTGTTGTTTGTAAAATAGATCCCATGAATAGTACTCTGCGGGCTACTGAAATCTACTGATAAGAAGAGAAGAAACATGTTTGTTGTCCGACGCTAAATCGGCGACGAGCCATTGCTATTCAGTTAAGAATCACAGGTTTTAGACCAACTATATACAAAGTGAGGACTTGCAATTCCCATGTGATAATCTACACAGCCAAAAGAATTAAAGGATCACTTTTTCGATACCCCGTAACTGTCCCCATTACGACGCATGAGTTTGAAGTTCATGTGAGTTGTAAAGCGGGTTGATGATGATATATCGCCACAAAATTTCTCCACAATTCTGCCCAATGCCACCATGGACGTCTCAAACGTAGGGAGGGTCATCACAGCCCTTCTTACCCGCATTTCATTCATTCTGTCCCGATCACGGGGTCCCGGGTTCGGTTCCCGACGAGGCCAGGGATTTTCAGCTCACTCGAGGTGACTCGGTGTTGTTGTGTCGTCTTCATCATCATCATCATTCATCCCCGTAACTGTCGGAGGAAGGCAATGCCAAACCACCTCCACTAGGACCTTGCCTAGTACAGCGGTGCGGGTCTCCCGCATCGTTCCACTACGCTCTGTCAAGGAGTTTGGGACTTCATCATCATCATTCATTCTTTCGACCCCCCTGCAATGGAAGTCAGAACCGTGACGCCCAGTTTTGAAATCACGTTGTTTGTTTATGAGTTGCCGAGTAGAAAATTTCATACAGTCGCCGCTCTGAATCGACTCGAGAAGGGCGTCAATGAGCCAACTTCTTTCCTTTGGACGTTGATTCCCACATATTTTGCGGTCGGAAACGAGAGTTCGCAGTGCGCTGAGCGCAGTGCGCTGAGCGGCAGGAAGACATAGTTGACAATCTTTGATACTGCTGACAACTCTTCTTCTAGGACTTCGTGGTTTAGTAACCACGTTGAACTTTATCTCACCCGTTTGGAATGCACTGCGACTGCAATTTTTGCTCTGGCGTATGAAGTGGACTCTGCTCTGGTCTACAGGGTAGAACACTAGGGACCGTTGAGAATCATTCGACAAAATTTAAACGTGAGCCCAAACAGCGAACGGTGCTTATGCTTTTTTAGTCTCCTTTTTCACACCCTCCTGTGGCGTGATTCCAAAGGGATGCGACATTAACACGTGTGTGAATAAAACGGCAAAGGGCCCCTCTAAGGCTCCCTTGTTAGCAGCTGTCCATATTTATTGAGAATTTTAAAAGTGTGCCTTTACAGAGGAAACCTGCAAAGTAGCCCTGGTGCCTCTAGGTGGGCAACCACTTGACACACCTCTGATGCCAGTTGCCTGCCTGTAGGAGTCTAGGACTACTTTGTAGGTTTTCTCTGTAACGGCAAATTTTTAAAATTATTTTTAAAATTTTCGGTAGATGTGGGTGGGTACCACAGAGGGTATTACTGAAAGGCCTTATGTTCGTGAATAAGTCAATGTCACGCCTCTCCATGATCATGCCAGAGAAGGGCGTGAAACAGGAGGGCTGAAAAAGCACAAGGGCCCTTTCCTACTTCGGATCACTTTCAAATTTCGTCGAATGGTTTGAGAAGATCCCTAGTGGTTCCATCCCGTACACATAAGAAAAACTGTGGCCACACTGCATTGCAAAGGGATGAGATCATGGGGATTTCTGGCCCACGATGTCCTTAAAGAGGGGTTGAATCCTTTAGGAAGTGTCACCATATTAAAAATTGTCAAGAACGTCATCCTGTTGTTAGTCACTCAGCAAAATGTCGTTTTCGATTGCGAAATATGCTGGAATCAATGTCTCCAGGAAAGGGGTAGTTTCACTGTCGCTCTTTATGTCACTCCCTAAAGCCCTTTCGCGTCGCTTCTGCACAGCGGTGTGTCTGAAATGTTTTCCTCGGCCACTCATAAGAAAACTTTGTGATTCTAACACTAGACATCGCGGTTCTGACCTCCATCGCAGAGATGTCAAAAGAAGGGGTGAAATATGAGTAAGAAGGGCTGTGACGACGTTTCCATCGTTTGACGTGACCACAGTGGCATTGGGCAGAATTGTGTTGAAATTTGGAGCCAATGTGACTTCATCAACCCGTGCCACTTGAATTGAGCTCCGGCCTTTTATTTCGCATGTTGCGAGACCTTTCAGTTTCAAGCGTCGTTGAGCTCAAGAGTGATGTCGCAGGTTGCCACGCTTTTGCACCGTCACAGAGATAGATTTTAGGCACTTCTCAGTCAAATTTCAAACTTGTGGGTGTCAATGGAAACAATTACGGGATTTCGAAAAAGTGTTCCTTTACTGCTGTTGCGGAGTGTAGATTCCGAAGTCGTGCTCCGGTGCGAGACGTTAAATATTTTTACTTCTATCTCTCTCTCCCTGCCTCTCTCTCTCTCTCTCTCTCTCTCTCTCTCTCTCTCTCTGTGTGTGTGTGTGTGTGTGTGTGTGTGTGTGTGTGTGTGTGTGTGTGTGTGTGTGTGAATGTGTGTGCGTGTGTGTGAACTCTCGCTACTTGCAGCAGAGTAACTTTGGGGCCCTTGGAATAACACGATATGGCTGCTCAAATAGTCATCGAAACCCTGACATATTTCATTCTTTACCATACACTCGTCCAGAAGACTCGTCCAGAAGTTGAAAACATTGTGATCAAGACCCATCGGACCATATTTACACTGGATGAAGGTGGGACACAGCTGGTATAATTTTGATTAAAAACTAAATTCCTCCAGCTGTACTTAAGATTTTTATTTACTTCATTACTAGTTTCGACGTTGCGTCAACGCTATTTCAGGTCCGTGCACTTTCATGAAATCAGTTATGTGTGGCTCAGTCTAGAAGTTCGCGGTGAGACCAACAAGTGCTCCACACACTGGAGGGAATTTCATTTTTAATAAAAAATATAAAAAATAATAAAAATACAAATGATATTCTTCCATTGTTAAACAGTTTATGTTTTATGGCTTGGGAACCGTGTTTTCCTCTTGCGGGTATTTGCATTGCTGGTGAGTGTTTTTGTAATTCCAGACTGCCACATGATTCCCTGCTTATGGAGCTCCCTTTGTGTTGTTTTGGTGCTGACAGGATTCGCGAGTGCAACGTTCAATTCTGTAGTGAATTTTGCGGCTGCCGTGTTCTTATATTTTGTCAACATTCTCTTCTGTGACGGTCTATCACAATCATTCAACGAAAAATTTCATCCGCGTTGTGACTTAGTGGGTGCTGTTTTTCCGCTTTCCCTGCATGTCGTGTAAATCTTCCATACGGTGGCTCTCGAAACAGCTAACATTTAGGCAACATTGGTTACGCTAGCACTCACCATAGGAGCACCAACAATACTGCCCACGTTTGAATTAACTTGGCTCCGTCATGATGCACTCTCAACTACACAGAACACTGTTACGATCACAGATGACCCTTGCAACGTATTAAGGACATTGTACAGGTGCCGTTCGTAGTCAAATACAAAAGTGAAAAATGCTGGGATGGCTGGCATCAGCATTTATGTTCAAGCAAGCGTTTCCGCATCTTTGTTCTACTTCTGAATCTCTCTCTGCTTGTAATTTTTGTCTGCTTCCTGAATGTTGCTGGTGTCTTTTTTTTGGAAATGTGGAATAGTAGTTGCAGAGTATACTGAACAGAGTTCTGTGAACCCTTAGTGACCTCTCCGCACATTTTGAAAGCTTTCTATTAATGAGGAGGAGAGCTGACCGCTTCTCATTCCACAATCCGTCACCTCACAGCTCTGTGTTGAACCTTTTGCAGTCCTCGTGTACATCACGTACGTGCTCAACAATAATGTAGTCTTCCCTGACTTTTCTTATGCCTAAACGTTCCCGGTCAACAGGGGGTAGCCTTCTGTAGGATTGCTGCTCCCAGTAACACGAGGGGGTAGACTACGAGCACTATGGTTCAAATGGTTCTGAGCACTATTAGACTTAACTTCTGAGGTCACCAGTCCCCTAGAACTTAGAACTACTGAAACCTAACTAACCTAAGGACGTTACACTCATCCATGCACGAGGCAGGATTCGAACCTTCGACCGTAGCGGTCACGCGGCTCTAGACTGAAGCGCCTAGAAACGCTCGGCCACAGCGTCCGGCTCGAGGGGGTAGGTTAAAAAGTAATGCATACATGCCTATAGAACGCGAACAAAAACAGGAAGATCAGCCAAAAATTACATTAAGGTACAATTATTACGCTTCAAAATCAAATATTTATTTTGCAATATAGTCACCGTTAAGGGTGACACATGTCTGCCAACATGTAACAAGTTTTTGCATCCGTCACTGAAAAATACTTCCGACTTTTCTCGAATCTAGGGTTTGACAACTGCCTTCACACCGTCCAAGGTGTAATGATTACCCTCTAGGTGTCTCCTAAGCAGAGGAAAAAAATCACAAGGCGCAAGATCGAAGGAGTAAGGGCTGTGTGGAATCCGTTCAAACTTCGGTTTTCGCAGAGCCTCTTTAGTTGCGTGCAAGGTGTGTGCGCGAGTGTTGTCATGTTGCGAGATTATTGGCGCTAAGCTGCCTCTAACACGACCAACTTGACGTTTTAGAGTCTCTATGTGCGGAGAAGAACTTACCGTTGGCCCTCGTATCAAAAAATCGGTCACATAAACTCGGCGAGCATCCAAAATCACAGCCAAAAGAATTTTGTTGCGGATGGTTGTGTTTTTAACTCTTTGCCTCAAGAGAAGACAGATGTTGATATTCAGCGCTGTGTCTTTCCTCTTCTGGGTCGTAATAATGGAGCCATGACTCGTCTCTCGTCACAGTATTCAAAATGAAGGCGTCTCCTCCGTCACGGTAGCGCTGCCCGAGTTACTCGCAGCATTCCAATCGACGCTCGTCTGTGAAACAACATGCTACACATCCTTCATAGATTTTACGATCTCCTAATTGTTCATCAGTGAAGCCTACGCGTTCCTTGTACATTCCAGTATAATTTGCGATACGCTTCTGAGTGATTCGCTTGTCCCGTTGAATCAAATCGTTGGCGAGTTGCGATGTTTGTCGTATGTGACAATGATGGGACGTTCTCTGCGTGCTTCGTCAACAGTTATGGATTTTCCAGACTTGCAACCACATAATTTTACTACCCATCGATTTACAACAGACCTACAAACATTATCAACACCATAATCAGCCTTTAAGCGACCATGAATCTCACTAGGAGTTACTTCTTCACCAGTTAAAAATTCGATACCACCATGATGTTTAACTCGCGTTGGCATAGCACTAGACCATGCATGTCTCCATACTTACGCTACTCAAAATACACTATATGAATGCAAGGCATTCAAACTACGCTTGCATACTAAAAACGTAAATGTCGTGTGACTAGGGCTGCTCGTCGGATAGACCGTTCGCCGGGTGCAAGTTTTCGATTTGACTCCACTTCGGCGACTTGCGCGTCGATGGGGATGAAATGATGACGATTAGGACAACACAACACCCAGTGCCAGAGCGGAGAAAACCTGCGAACCAGCCGGGAATCGAACCCGGGCCTTTAGGATTGACATTCTATCGCGCTGACCACTTTTTTAAAAATCTCATTTCGTTCTATATTGTTCGTCGAATTTGTTCGGGGCGGACGTCCGATGACACCCGTTCAGGTTCTTCGTTGATCCGATCACTCAGTTTTGTTATTACAGAGGATAGCTAAACCTCTGACCGGACACGCTGAGCTACCGTGCCGGCACCACTCAGCTACCGGGGGCAGACGCATGCATACTGAGTGGTAAGTTACCTTTCACATGCCACCTAGCGCATTTCTCAAGGTCAGTTAGGTCACGTTCTACAAGCATGTTTGTATTACTTTTCAGTCTACCCTCTTATCATAGTTTCCTCTATCTTAATAAAATTACTCGGGAATATGACTGCAGTATGACAATAAATTAATCGTTATTATTCAGGTTCCTTTTCCAAAAGTTTCAACCGATGTCGTAAGACTATATCCACACCGTCCAATCGTATTAGTGTGACCACTACCTATGTTCGACGTCAACGAATAATAACCACTCACAGGCGGCGGTTGGCAGCACTAGTAGCGTAGGGGGAAGTGAAAACAATGCAGTAGTTGCTGTAATGCGAAAACTGAGCCATTTGTCTGACGTCCAAAGGGGCATGATCATTGAACTTCGGGCCAGCGATGGAAGCAGTTAAGAAACTTTTCGCGTAGCGCCATGGTTAAAGTATAGTGTGCATGGCGAAGTTGTGTTATCCAAAACAGGCGCTGAGGCAACTCAGTTGCACCACGGACCATAGATGACTTGGGTGAACGACGGATGCGGAGATGTGTACTGGCCAATAGATGTGCAACTGTTGAGCAGCTGGCCGCCCAGATGAACCAAGGACTACCAACAGTATCACCTCTACGACCTTTCAGAGAACGCTGCTGCGTATAACACTTATGCTGACTTCTGTTCACGGCTAGGATTGCACGCGAGTATCTCAAACGGACGTCCACTGAATGGCTGACTAGCGAAAGGTGACCTTTTCAAATGAATCACGTTTCGTGCTCCATCGAAGAGACGCCATTGGTTTATACAGTATGAAGCGTCTTAAACCAACAATCGTGCGACAAACGTCGGAAGGGTTCAGATCGGAGGAGGGAGCATTACGCTCTGGGGACTGTTTTCGTGGCATTCTCTGTGTGACATCGATATTCTGGAAGACACATTGGATGAACACACGTAGGCATCTATTCTTGGGTCCTGTGTCCACCCATAAGCGCAGTTTGTATTCGGTCGGCACGATGGAATATACCAGCAGGACAATGCATCGTGCCACACGGCTCGCACTGTACGTCCGTGGTTCCAAGAACAACTGGATAAGTTTACCGTACTCCAGTGGCCAGAAAACTCACCGGATTAAAATGCAATCGAGAATCTGTATGACCACGTTCTTCAAGCCTATCGCAGCTGTCACAGCACTGGAATCGGGATGGACCCACATTCCTGTAGGTACCTTCCAGAACATCACTGACTCTCTTCATATTCGTCTCGCAGCGGTCCACGCTGCGAAAGGTAGGTGTTCAGGTACTGACAGGTGGTAACATCAATGTGACTTTACAGTGCATATCTCCCACACGAATGAAGACAGAAATTAGTGAAGAATTTTAACTTATGCATCAAAACTTGAAGTTTATATTGGCGCCATTTGTAAGATACTGGTTCATTTCGTTGCCGACAGGGATGTGGTGCATCGGTCGTTCATTACTCACTGCCAGTCTAATCGAGATGTCGATAATGCACCAATACAGGGTGTTTTGAGCTGTCCTTTTCAACAGCTGTACAAGGGGCGTTTCAAAAGTCTGTGCAAAAATAAAAACTACTTACGTGTTTGAGATAAACCTTTATTATTTTTCGACATAGTCTCCTTTTAGACTTGTACACTTCGTCCAACGCTGTACTAATTTGTTGATCACTTCTGAATAATAGAAATTGACCGAGTCAGCAAAATAGCTATTAGATGCTGCAATCACCTCCTCGTCTGAATAAAATCTTTGTCCTGCCAGCCATTTCTTCATATTGGGGAACAGATAGTAGTCTGAGGGAGCCAAGTCTGCAGAATAGGGGGGAAGTGAAACGAGTTGGAATCCTATTTCCATTAGTTTTGCGACCAGAACTGCTAAGGTGTAAGGTGTGTGCTGGAGCATTGTCGTGATGGAAAATAAGTTTTTTGCGGTCCAGTCGCCGGTGTTTTTCTTGCAGCTCGGTTTTCAAATGGGCCAATAACGATGAATAATATGCACCTGTAATAGTTTTACCCTTTTCCAGGTAGTCTTATCCCTTGCGAATCCCAAAAGACTGACGCCATAACCTTTCCGGCCGAATGAATGGTCTTCGCGTTATTTGGTGCAGATTCTCCCTTGGTAACCCATTGTTTAGATTGTTGTTTGGTCTCAGGAGTATAGTAATGTAGCCATGTTTCATCCGGAGTGACGAAACAACGCTTAAAGTCCTGCAGATTCTTCCTGAACAGCTGCAAACCATCCTTGCAACACTTCATACGAGTCCGTTTTTGGTCACGAGTGAGCAATTGCGGAACCCATCTTGCGGATAGTTTTCTCATATCCAAATGTTTATGCAAAATATTATGTACCCTTTCATTCGAGAAGCCCACAGCACTAGCAATCTCACGAACCTTAACTCTTCTGTCATCCATCACCATATCAATGATTTCTGGAGTCGTAACCTCCACAGGACGTCCAGACGTTCAGAGGGATCATTAGGGAAAAATTTACGTGAACAAGGGAAAGGAATACAGTAGAAGAAGAGTTGGTAGCTTTGAAAGATGAAATAGTGAAGGCAGCAGAAGATCGAATAGGTAAAAAGACGAGAGCTAATAGAAATCCAAGGGTAACCCAAGAGATCACTGGATTTAATTGATGAAAGGTTAAAATATAAAAATGTTGTAAATGAAGCAGGTGAAACGGAATACAAATGTAAAAAAAAACACTGACAAGGAGTGTAAAATGGGTTAGGAGGAATGCCTAGAGGACAAATGTAAGGAATTAGAAGCATATGTCACGAGGGGTAGGATAGTTGACGCCGACAGGAAAATTAAAGCGACCTTTGGAGAGAAGAGAACCACCTGTATGAATATCAAGAGCTCAGATGGAAAACCAGTTCTAAGAAAAGAAGTGAAAGCAGAAAGGTGGAAGGAGTATGTAGAGTGTCTACACAAGGGGGCTGTTCTTGAGCACAAAGTCATGGAAATGGAAGAGAACGTACATGAAGATGAGATGTGAAGTACACTACTGCTTGAAGAATTTCACAGAGCACTGAAAGACGTAAGTTGAAACAAGGCCCTGGGAATAGGCAACATTTCCTTAGCTCTACTGATAGCTTTGGGAGAGCCAGCCACGCCAAACTCATCCATCTCGTGAGTAAAATATACGAGACAGGCGAAATACCCACAGATTTCAAGAATCACATAATAATTCCAAATCCAAAGTAAGCAGGTGCTGACAGGTGTGAATATTACAGAACTATCAGTTTAATAAGTCACGGTTGCAACATACTAACACGAATTGTATACAGAAGAATGGAAAGACTGCTAGAAGCCGACCTTGGGGGAGATCACTTAGGATTCTGCAGAAATGTAGGAACACGAGAGGCATTACTGATTCCAAGACTTCTCAAAGTGTATAGGTTACGGAAAGGCACACCTATGTTTATAGCATTTGTGGACTTAGAAAAAGCGTTTGACAGTATCGACTGGAATACCCCCTTTCAGATTCTAAAGATGGCAGGGGCAAAATACAGGGAGCGAAAGACTACTGTTTGTACAGAAACCAGATAGCAGTTACAAGATTCAAGGTGCATGAAAGGGAATCAGTGGATGAGAAGGGAGTGAGACAGAGTTGTAGCCTATCCCCGACGTTATTCAATCTGTATACTGAACAAGCAGTAAAGGAAACAAAAGAAAAATTTGGAGTTCACGGAGAAGAAATAAAAATACTTAAGTGCGCCGCTGACATTGTAATTCTGTCAGAGACAATAAAGGACTTGTAAAAGGAGTTGAACGGAATGGACGCTGTCTCCAAAGGAGGATATAAAAATAACAGCAACAAAAGCAAAACGAGGATAATGGAATGTAGTCGAATTAAATCAGGTGAAGCTGAGGGAATTAGATTGGAAATGAGACTCTTAAAATAGTAGATGAGTTTCGGTATTCGAGAAGCGAGGTATGGTGGTCGAAGTAAGGAAGATATAAAATGTAGACTGGCAATGGAAAAGAAAGCGTTTCTGAAGAAGAGAAATTTATTAACATCGAGTATTGATTTAAGTGTCAGGAAGTTGTTTCTGAAAGTATTTGTACGGAGTGTAACCATGCATGGAAGTTAAACATGGACGATAAACAGTTTAGGAAAGAAGAGATGTGGTGCTACAGAAGAATGCTGAAGATTAAATGGGTAGCTCACGTAACTAAGGACAGGTATTGAACTGAACTGGGGAGAAGAGAAATTTATGGTACAATCTGAGTAGAAGAAGGGATCGGTTGGTAGGAGAAATTCTGAGGCATGAATAGATTACCAATTTAGTACTGAAGGTAAGTGTGGGGGTTAAAAATCATAGAGGGAGACCAAAAGATGAATACAGCAAGCATATTCGGAAGGATGTAGGTCACAGTACTTACACGGAGATGGAGAGGCTTGCGCAGAACAGAGTAGCATGGAGAGATGGATCAAAGTAGTCTCCGGACTGGAGACCACAACAACAACAACAACAACAACAACAACAACACAACAACATATAAATCAGTTGGTTGTACTAAGTAATTCATCAATTTAATGAGAAGTATTTATAATATTAGAAGCCGAGATCAGTTGATGTGAAGTAATTTATTTCATAGCCAGTTTGGACAGAAACAGCTGTTATCTTCACATTCTCAGATCTCCCAGAAATATATAACTACACATCAGTCTCGTCGACATATGCCCCAGTTATAATAACATAGTTCCACAGCGGTTTGTCAAGTAGCCTATATGAAACTCGCTAAATAAGATATCCATGCACCAATAAGGAGCACAAGAGCAAAAACAGGTACATCAGTGCAGATGGTGCCTCGACGACAACTCAGGAACATTTGTGCTATGGATATTTTACGTAGCAAGTATAATGTATTTGAGAAACCACTGTGCAGCTGCACTATTGTAACTGCAGTATGTTCTCAGTATGTCGAAGAGACTGATGTATAATTATATATCTGGGGTATCTGTGAATGTGAGGATGACAGCTAGTTAGTGTCGAAATGGTTCATGAAATACGCTACTTCACATCAAGGTATCTAGGCTTCTAAAATTATAAACTAAAACGTTAGATCGCACCAACATGTGTAAATCATATAGGAGTTGAAGGGGTTAGCCACCAGAAACCCTTTAGACTCCTCTTAATGAGCAATGGTCACCTTTTGTACCAAAGTAAGTGACTAAACCTTCACCAGGTTTCTTCTTATGTCCAGTATTGATTCCATAAACTGATGTGTTGATATGCAAAAAGTCGTATTTTTGACGTCAAGTTTCGTTTAGAAATAAATGTATTGGGAAATACTAGTTAGTGTCCCTAGTTCCCTAAACAGACCGAAAACGTTAGCTTGGCTTGATGAGTAATCCCAAAAAATAATCACATATCTCGTTATGGAATGAAAGTAAGCCCAGTTCGTCACATTTTTATATATATTTCACGTATGCCTGACAACATTCACATTACAAATAGAGATGTGTTACGGCGCTTCAGCAACTCTGTGGTATGCTTCTCCCAGTAGAATTTGTTATCAAGCTACGAGTATATCCTGAGAATTTAACTCTGTCCCATTCTTCTATTTGCGTGTCGTCGTATTGTAGGCAAATTCTCAAGTTCGTGTAGTGTATTTTTTTTTAAATATTAGCGACAACGAATTGGCTGGGACCATTTTATTAACGTCAATGAAAAATTGATTTACAAGTCTTTCCAAGACTGTGCTTGCTTTGCTCTTTGTTGCAGTGTTTGTATCATCTACAAACAAAACAAAGTTGATATCTTGTGATGTTAAAGTTGACAGTAGAATACAATAAAAAATAAGAGATTTAAGATGGAACCTTATGAGAGTCCATATGTAGTTAATTTCCAGATGGATGAGGCCTGACAGCTCAGTACATGTCCTTTTCCTGAAACCCTTTGTTTCCTGTTTAGAGATATAAGATTTGAATAATATTGCAGCATTTCCTGTAACAACCTAATATTTTAATTTATTTAAAACGATACTGTGATTTATACAGTCAAATGAGTTTGATAGATCACAAATTTGGGAGTAGCCTGTAATTTATTGTCTAACGAATTACCTACATTCTCGCTGTATCCGCAGATAGCCTTCTCAGTATCAGAATCCTTTAGAAATCCGAACTGTGACATTGACGATATATTATTTTCTGTCACATGATTAAGAAACCGATTGTATGTTACCTTTTCTAGAATTTTCAAGAGTGGTAGCAAAAGCGAAATTGGTAGGAAATTTGAACATATTTCTTTACCTATTTTGTTAAATAAAGCCTTAGTTTCAGCATATGTCACTTATTCAGGCTATGTTTTACTGATAAACTACTGCTTACACAGATAACGTAATATATTGCTAAACTAAAAAGCAGAATCTTTAATTAATTACATTGACATATTACAGTAATCACTATAATTTTTTGATTCTGAATATTTTGTGTTGGGTTACTTCTAATGGTGTGCTGTGGGTCATATTCATATTACAGAAGTTACTCTGTAATGGCTGGTCTGAGATATTCCATGTGAGCTTCTACTGAACCGGACAACCCCATATTTTCAGTAAATACTTGTTAAAAAGTTTTGCACACCGCACACATCTATTAAAAATGTGTTATTTGCCCTTAACGCTGTCTGCTCCTCTTCATATTTGGTTCTATCAGTCTCTGTATCACACATTGTGTTTATTTTGTTATCTGATATGATTATCTTTTTCTCATAAGACATTTGAAGTTATGTCCAAATTACTATATTTGATATTTTGCAGTATGTATTGTAATGAGGTGGAGCCTCAATGTCAAAGCTGTTTCTTTTTCCGTAAGCATTGTATACATCTCTCCAGTTCATGTTTTTGAGGAGTGTCGCAAAATAATCAATTTTTGGCTTATTGGCTATACCTCTAAACTCAGTTTTAGTAGATTTTATATCCTTTTCAGTATTAATGTTTAACAGTTGTAACTGCATGCCACAACCCTGTAGTCCATTGGCTACTGTTTTTGTAATTTAATTTTTTTTTTCTCGTTAGACTTCTCTAAAAAGATATCATGTATGTAAGGCTACACTGAGAATTACGTTGAATGATAGTCTTGCTGACTATAATAAATTATTACTGGATGAATTTTTAGGGAAATCTATGTTAAAATCACAAGCAAGCGCTGTTTCTTTTTTGTTGTTAAATGGGTCAATAGGGCTTCAAGAAGATTCAAAACAGATTAAAACTACCTGCAAGCGCTCAGCTTTCACTTACCAGTATTTTTTTTTTTGTCATCAGTCTACTGACTGGTTTGATGCGGTCTGCCACGAATTCCTTTCCTGTGCTAACCTCTTCATCTAAGAGTAGCACTTGCAACCTACGTCCTCAATTATTTGCTTGACGTATTCCAATCTCTCTCTTCCTCTACAGTTTTTGCCCTCTACAGCTCCCTCTAGTACCATCGAAGTCATTCCCTCATGTCTTAGCAGATGTCCTATCATCCTGTCCCTTCTCCTTATCAGTGTTTTCTACATATTCCTTTCCTCTCCGATTCTGCGTAGAACCTCCTCATTCCTTACCTTATCAGTCCACCTAATTTTCAACATTCGTCTATAGCACCACATCTCAAATGCTTCGATTCTCTTCTGTTCCAGTTTTCCACAGTCCATGTTTCACTACCATACAATGCTGTACTCCAGACGTACATTCTCAGAAATTTCTTCCTCAAATTAAGGCCGGTATTTGATATTAGTAGACTTCTCTTGCCTTTTTTGCCATAGCGAGTCTGCTTTTGATCTCCTCCTTGCTCCGTCCGTCATTGGTTATTTTACTGCCTAGGTAGCAGAATTCCTTAACTTTACTGACTTCGTGACCATCAATCTTGATGTTAAGTTTCTCGCTGTTCTCATTTCTACTACTTCTCAATACCTTCGTCTTTCTCCGATTTACTCTCAAACCATACTGTGTACTCATTAGACTGTTCATTCCGTTCAGCAGATCATTTAATTCTTCTTCACTTTCTCTCAGGATAGCAATGTCATCAGCGAATCGTATCATTGATATCCTTTCACCTTGTATTTTAATTCCACTCCTGAACCTTTCTTTTATTTCCATCATTGTTTCCTCGATGTACAGATTGAAGAGTAGGGGCGAAAGGCTACAGCCTTGCCTTACTCCCTTCTTAATACGAGCACTTCGTTCTTGATCGTCCACTCTTATTATTCCCTCTTGATTGTTGTACATATTATATATGACACGTCTCTCCCTATAGCTTACCCCTACATTTTTGTTGTTGTTGTCTTCAGTCCTGAGACTGGTTTGATGCAGCACTCCATGCTACTCTATCCTGTGCAAGCTTCTTCATATCCCAGTATCTACAGCAACCTACATCCTTCTGAATCTGGTTAGTGTATTCATCTCTTGGTCTCTACGATTTTTACCCTCCACGCTGCCCTACAATACTAAATTGGTGATCCCTTGATGCCTCAGAACATGTCCTACCAACCGATCCCTTCTCCTGGTCAAGTTGTGCCACAAACTTCTCTTCTCCCCAATCCTGTTCAGTACCTCGTCACTAATGATGTGATCTACCAATGTACTCTTCAGCAATCTTCTGTAGCACCACATTTCGAAAGCTTCTATTCTCTTCTTGTCCAAACTATTTATCGTCCATGTTTCACATGTGTCGACAAATCCTATGAACGTGTCTTGATTTTTCTTTAGTCTTGCTTCCATTATTAGCCGTAACGTCAGAATTGCCTCTCTCGTGCCTTTACTTTTCCTAAAGCCAAACTGATCGTCACCAGCGCATTCTCAATTTTCTCAATTCTCTGATTGTGTGATAATTCTCGCACTTGTCAGCTCTTGCCGTCTTCGGAATTGTGTGGATGATGCTTTTCAGCAAGTCACATGGTATGTCGCCAGACTCATATATTCTACACACTAACGTGAATAGTCGTTTTGTTGCCACTTCCCCTAATGATTTTAGAAATTCTGATGGAATGTTATCTATCCCTTCTGCCTTATTTGACCGTAAGTCCTCCAAAGCTCTTTTAAATTCCGATTCTAATACTGGGTCTCTTCTAAATCGACTCCTGTTTCTTCTTCTATCACATTAGACAAATCGTCACGGTCATAGAGGCTTTCAATGTATTCTTTCCACTTATCTGCTCTCTCCTCTGCATTTAACAGTGGAATTCCCGTTGCACTCTTAATGTTACCACCGTTGCTTTTAATGTCACCAAAGGTTGTTTTGACTTTCCTGTATGCTGAGTCTGTCCTTCCGACAATCATATCTTTTTCGATGTCTTCACATTTTTCCTGCAGCTATTTCGTCTTAGCTTCCCTGCACTTCCTATTTATTTCATTCCTCAGCGACTTGTATTTCTGTATTCCTGATTTTCCCAGAACATGTTTGTACTTCCTACTTTCATCAATCAACTGAAGTATTTCTTCTGTTACCCATGATTTCTTCGCAGCTACCTTCTTTGTACCTATGTTTTCCTTCCCAACGTCTGTGATGGCCCTTTTTAGAGATGTTCATTCAACTGTGCTGCCTACTGCGCTATTCCTTATTGCTGTATCTATAGCGTTAAAGAACTTCAAACGTATCTCGTCATTCCTTAGAACATCCGTATCCCACTTCTTAGCGTATTGATTCTTCCTGACTAATGTCTTGAACTTCAGCCTACTCTTCATCACTACTATATTGTGATCTGAGTCTATATCTGCTCCTGGGTACGCCTTACAATCCAGTATCTGATTTCGGAATCTCTGTCTGACCATGATTTAATCTAATTGAAATCTTCCCGTATCTCCCGGCCTTTTCCAAGTATACTTCCTCCTCTTGTGATTCTTGAACAGGGTATTCGCTATTACTAGCTGAAACTTGTTACAGAACTCAATTAGTCTTTCTCCTCTTTCATTCCTTGTCCCAAGCCCATATTCTCCTGTAACCTTTTCTTCTACTCCTTCTCCTACAACTGCTTTCCAGTCGCCCATGACTATTAGATTTTCGTCCCCCTTTACATACTACATTGCCCTGTCAGTATCCTCATACACTTGCTCTATCTGTTCATCTTCAGCTTGCGACGTCGGCATGTATACCTGAACTATCGTTGTCAGTGTTGGTCTGCTGTCGATTCTGATTAGAAGAACCCTGTCACTGAACTGTTCACAGTAACAGACCCTATGCCCTACCTTCCTATTCATAACGAATCCTACACCTGTTATACCATTTTCTGGTGCTGTTGATATTACCCGATACTCATCTGACCAGAAATCCTTGTCTTCCTTCCACTTCACTTCACTGTCCCCTACTATATCTAGACTGAGCCTTTGCATTTTCCTTTTCAGATTTTCTAGTTTCCCTACCACGTTCAAGCTTCTGACATTCCACGCCCCGACTCGTAGAACATTATCCTTTCGTTGATTATTCAATCTTTTTCTCATGGTAACCTCCTCCTTGGCAGTCCCCTCCCGGAGATCCGAATGGGGGACTATTCCGGAATCTTTTGCCAATGGAGAGATCATCATAACACTTCTTTAACTACAGGCCACATGTCCCGTGGATACACGTTACGTGTCTTTAATGCAGTGGTTTCCATTGCCTTCTGCATTCTCATGTCGTCGATCATTGCTGATTCTTCCGCCTTTAGAAGCAATTTCCCACCCCTAGAACAAGAGAGTGCCCTGAACCTCTATCCGCTCTTCCGCACTCTTTGACAAGGCCGTTGGCAGAATGAGGCTGACTTCTTATGCCGTAAGTCTTCCGCCGCCAATGCTGATTATTTATCAAAATTTAGGCAGTGGCTGGGATAGAACCTGGGACCGAAGACGTTTTCATTACGAATTAAAGACGCAACCGCTAGACCACTACTTACTAGAACGAAAATTTTTTTATATATTCATACTTTTGTCACAGAAGCTTCCATGTCCTGAACAAAATCAATGACTACAAAACGACGCTCCATAAAAAAGCAAGGAAATCTCTAAGAACCGTCGGAAGCTGGATTTATAAGAAATACAGAACTGGCAATACTTCGATTTAAACAAACTTTTTGAAACCATACTTGTGAGTGGTTAGTGTTACAAATTGTTCCTCATAATATATTATGTACAATATATGATTGTATGTGCATGCATGTGAAACACACACCCTTGTAAACCTGGGTGACTCCTTCAAAAATAAAATCTTTATAGTCTGTGTAAAATGAAATTCATCTCAAGTCTCTATCATCAATCATGCAGGATAGCCGCCTTTTGAAGTTCACTGTATTCTGCCGATAGCACGCCCTACATACTCTGATAGTAGCGTTTTCTTTACTAAAACAGAAACGGTTTTTTGTGGAGGTTTGTTTCGTTACTTCTCCACATATCGGCAGCGTTTAGTTTTCCAATTTAAGCCGTGAATTTTAATAGCTTTAGTCTTTATGGTATTAGCATGATTATTATTTTTCATTACGTTTCATTATTTTTACGTCACAGTTTTATAAGAACACATAATATCATATAATTATTTGCTTCACGGAAATGCTTCCTGTAAAAACTGCCACTGTTGTTGGCCGTATCGGGTCGCTTGTGCCATTGTGAGTACAGAATTCGCTCCACATAATAACTAAAGCCTAACTATGCTTTTAGGCTGCTGTGTACTGCCTGTTTAACAAGGAATTCGCGTTATCGGCACAATAGTGAGGAACTGCAACATTCCTGGGAGCCGCTTTTGTTCTCTCGGGGAGTAGGGGTGCCGTAACATTACCAGGCTTTAACCCGTGGCGCGACGAGGCTTCAATAGCTGTGACTTTCCTCATCACATGTAATTCTTTCAGACCCTCTCTTAGACTTGGATAGATCCCACGAGATCAACGAACTTTTTTGACGTAATTATTCGCAGAAATGCTACTAAAATTTTATTTGCTCATTATTACTCAAAATCTGGACCTATGCAGTTGTGTCACAACTGTAAAATTTTTTGTTTGTTTATGGACGCAATCACATGTATATAACACAGTAATAACCGGTTTCGGCCATACAATTACCATCTTCAGATTCTAAAGGCGGAATACACTGAACACAGGTCAACGCGTGAACCTGTGTTCAGTGTATGCCGCCTTTATAATCTGAAGATGGTCATTGTATGGCCGAAACCGGTTATTACTGTGTTATAAACATGTGATTGCGTCCATAAATAATCCAAAAATTTTACGCAAGAATCAATTAAGCACTACATAAACAAAATGTCGTTTTTTTTCCAGAATGTCACAACTATATTAGATACTTAAATCATTTTAGATATCTATATTCACAACTGCGCAACTATACTCTGCTTAATATTACGCTCCAGACATTTTGTTCTTGTCTCGTTCTTCCATTCTTTTTTTGTATACTATTATCTGGAAGCTCCTCATGAATTGCTCTTATACTCTCTTGACCTGTAGCTGAAAAAGTGTCTCCAGGTCCCTGTAGGAAACCCAAAAGATCTACACATTTTTTATAGGTTTCTGGTTCTATCCACCCTTGTATTTTATACAGAAACTGCCAGAATTTTTGGTCCTTGAGGAAATCCTGTATATATCCGTCATTTGATCTCGGTTATAAAATTCCTCTATACACTGGTTGTACCTCATCAAAACTGCAAGGCCTTTGGACAATAATGCATTTCTTTACAGAGTTATTCCGATTCTAAGCTTTATCTGTGGGGTCATGCCATGTTGTCTCCGCCAGTCAGTTTCTTTTCTTTCCGTATGAGAACAAGATTCCATCGGTTTTTCATTACGGTTCCTATTTCCTGTAGCACACATGAAGAAACTGTTGCAACAATGACACAGTTGTGATTACCAGTAAAAAAAATGGTCTCCGATATTGAATTAAAGTTCGCGAAGGCTATCACGGAAAATTAAAACCAAGGGTGACATCTGGTGAAGGAACCGATTTCTCTTCATGAAATCTAATATCGAATACTAAACCTTTGTTTCTAGGACAAATTTTTTAAAAGTCCCAAAGGCTACGCTTTGCTCGGACCATACAGGGACAGTGTGCAACGTCCAGTAAATATTACTGTCTGTTGTTTAGTGGAATGAAGTAGTTGAAGGTCTCAAACAAGCGCTATGTACAAAGTTAATTGCAGGCTGTACGTTACACACGGCACGTAGTCGGTGTCACTGACATGCAGCGCTTGTTCTGAGAAAGAAAGTCTTGTTCCTAGGCATGTAATCTGCAGTTGCTGACGAACGTAGTGCTCACGAGCAGTACCTTTTCTGGAAGTTACACATTCTGTAATTATACAGGGTGTAACAAAAATGATGAAAAGAGAAAATATAAAAAATGCAATAAATGAAGCAGGCAAAAAGGAATACCAACGTCTCAAAAATGAGGTCGACAGGAAGTGCAAAATGGCTAAGCAGGAATGGCTAGAGGACAAATGTAAGGATGTAGAGGCTTATCTCACTAGGGGTGAGATAGATACTGCCTACAGGAAAATTAAAGAGACCTTTGGAGAAATGAGAGCCACTTGTATGAATATCAAGAGCTCAGATGTCAAACCCAGTTCTAACCAAAGAAGGGAAAGCAGAGAGGTGGAAGGAGTATATAGAGAGTCTATACAAGGGCATTGTACTTGAGGACAATATTATGAAAATGGAGAGATACGATACTGCGTGAAGAGTTTCACAGAGCACTGAAAGACTTGAGTCGAAACAAGGCCCTCGGAGTAGACAACATTCCATTGGAACTACTGACGGCCTTGGGAGAGCCAGTAGTAACAAAACTCTACCATCTGGTGAGCAAGATGTATGAAACAGGCGAAATACCCTCAGACTTCAAGAAGAATGTAATAATTCCAATGGCAAAGAAAGCAGGTGTTGACAGATGCAAAAATTACCGAACCATCAGTTTAATAAGTCACAGCTGCAAAATACTAACGCGAATTCTTTACAGACGAATGGAAAAACTAGTAGAGGCCGACCTCGGGGAGGATCAGTTTGGATTCCGTAGAAATGCTGGAACACGTGAGGCAATACTGACCTTACGACTTATCTTAGAAGAAAGATTAAGGAAAGGCAAACCTACGTTTCTAGCATTTGTGGACTTGGAGAAGGCTTTTGACAATATTGACTGGAATACTCTCTTTCAAATTCTAAAGGTGGCAGGGGTAAAATACAGGGAGCGAAAGGCTATTCACAATTTGCACAGAAACCAGATGGCAGTTGTAAGAGTCGAGGGACATGAAAGGGAAGCTGTGGTTGGGAAGGGAGTAAGACAGGGTTGTAGCCCCTCCCCGGTGTTATTCAATCTATATATTGAGCAAGCAGTAAAGGAAACTAAAGAAAAATTCGAATTAGGTATTAAAATCCATGGAGAAGAAATAAAAACTTTGAGGTTCGCTGGTGACATTGTAATTCTGTCAGAGACAGCAAAGGACTTCGAAGAGCAGTTGAATGGAATAGACAGTGTCTTGAGAGCAGTATATAAAATGAACATCAACAAAAGCAAAACGAGGATAATGGAATGTAGTCGAATTAAGTCGGGTGATGCTGAGGGAATTAGATTAGGAAATGAGACACTTAAAGTAGTGAAGGAGTTTTGTTATTTGGGGAGCAAAATAACTAATGATGGTCGAAGTAGAGAGGATATAAAATGTAGACTGGCAATGGCAAGGAAAGCGTTTCTGAAGAAGAGAAATTTGTTAACATCGAATATATATTTAAGTGTCAGGAAGTCGTTTCTGAAAGTATTCGTATGGAGTGTAGCCATGTATGGAAGTGAAACATGGACGATATTGCGGAGACATGGCTCAGCCACAGACCTTTGCAAAGGTCCCGAGTTCGAGTTTCGGTCGGGCACACAGTTTTAATCTGCCAGAAAGTTTCATATCAGCGCACACTCCGCTGCAGAGTGAAAATCTCATTCTGCAAACATCCCCCAGGCTGTGGCTAAGCCATGTCTCCGCAATATTCTTTTTTTCAGGAGTGCTGGTTCTGCAAGGTTCGCAGGAGAGCTTCTGTAAAGTTTGGAAGGTATGAGACGAGATACTGGCAGAAGTAAAGCTGTGAGACAGGGCGCGAGTTGTGCTTCGGTAGCTCAGATGGTAGAGCACTTGCCCGCGTGAGACACAGGTCCCGAGTTCGAGTCTCGGTCGGGCACACAGTTTTAATCTGCCAGAAAGTTTCTCTACCTATCCATCTGTCAACGAATCTCTTATTTAGAAACCGACAGACATTAACACTAAAATGAGAAGTTGCTGCATCGTATATGAAGTAAATGTTTCGTCGCACAGATTAAGGCACACCTGCTAACAGATCAAGAGAGCGGTCTCTGGGAAATTATGATAACTTTTTCCGTTGAGCCTGAGTGGAAGAAAGTGAGGCCTTCCCAGTAATAAATACAGACAGAAAATCTTTTTTGATGACTGCGTGAGGATTGAGGTCTGTCCACACATGTTGATTGAGATAATTTACAATCTGATCTCGTTCAAACGGCGCCTTATCTGTGGACACCATCGTTGCACTAAAATTGGGGTTGACATTTTCTTGAATAAGCCATTCGCAGAAGACTACCCGTGCAGGAAAATCAGCTGCTGATAGTGCCTGCACTCGGTATAAGTGGTGTGGATACAGCTGGTCAGTCATGTGGTCAACATTCAGTGTTGCAGCTACGTGTCTTGTACTGACTCTCTAGGGTCGTCGTCAACTCCACCTCCCGTTGCGGTGTCCGCGTCCTTCTAGGCCTCCCCTGGTCGCGAGTATCAGAGTTAAATTCCCCATATTCCCTAAGACGACGATCAATGGCTTCAGATGTTTTCCTGTTGAGGCACTTTCGTCCTGGAATTCTGTTTTGGTACAAAAGTTCTGGGCGCCATTACCGTCAGCTAATCCATACATCAGATGGGCATCTGCCATCTCTGCATTTGTGTACACTGCCACTGCAATAGCCAAGTCTGTGATTAACTCTACGTAGTAAAATGTGAGCTTGCAACGGTCGTACTGATCGTTGGAACAGTTCATACTACCTGTAAACAATGACGTACGTCCCATTGCAACAGGGACATGCAAAACAAAACTCTGGCGGTGCACAACGTAACCAGATGTCACCAAAAGAGCATGTTCCCCATGATTCTAACGTTCTGTTCTTGCGTATTTCCCACGACTAATCAGCTACAGAAAATGATTGTAATACGGAAACAAAGCGTTTCCAGAGCCATGCGCATGTAACATAATTCCTTCGTCTATGAGTGAGGAACGTGTCTTGCAATTTGTGCCGTATATTTTCGGTACAACCTATATTTCTTACTATTAGTTTAATTCTCGTGGGTACTATTCGCTGAAAAGCTAACTCGAGATTCATATTTTGCATCACATTCTAAAAAGACAGTTAGAGAAAGATTTTCCTTTTTCCCGCAGATGGATTTACGTTGAGCTTCAAGTGTCTGTTAAGGAGGGAGCCTTACGATTTGTTGGTTAGATGATTTATCCTAAATTTCTCTTGTACCTAGTTTTGGCAGACGTTTCCATTTGATATCTTTCTTTTCAAAGGAAGGTTCAGAGCTTTCTTCTGATCTGGATTTATTTCTTAGAGCTGCCTGTCTGGAGTCTCCCACATCAAATTAAACTAATAAGGTTAGCAACTGATCATTAGTTTTGTCATATGTGAAGTCAGTGAACGGGTCCAATCATTCCATTGAATCTCTCGCAGATCAGAAACTAAATATAGCAAACAGAAAACTTAAATATTAAGTTACCCTTTTAAAAATATATTTGTGCATTAAGCTACTACATACAGACGCTCAGATTCAAGAATGAGATGAATTAAAATTAGCTCTGCAAATGCCTTTTCGCGAGAAATGCTCTGATAGCCGGTGTTAGCTATACTGTATTCACTAAGTCGGTGTAGGGCAAGTCGAAACAAACAATTGGACACAGGACACTTGCAGTGTATCAAGCCAGGGAAAACCTCAGACTGGCCTATAAAAGCCATCTTAGCCAAAGCGCATGCCCGCCACAAGGGATTTTGGATGTCCTCTAGTCCTTAACTGTTTGAATGTCATTCATTTTTTTCGCTAAAATGTCCCTTAACACCGTAAAATTGACAATTTTACTACTCTGGTATTCTTTCTACGAGACTATCGCGGATGCTAGTATTAAGTTTAGACGAATTCTGAACGTAAGTAGCTTTTTCTTAATGTTCACGGACGTCTTTTTTCTTTTATTACCCGGACAAGGAAGTTTAAATGACAAGGGGACCTGTCGGTCTCAGAATTTCAGTTCGGGATGAGACATCGCAGGTTAGCAGTATACGTCAGGCGTACCCACTCATAGAAATCTAAAAGCGCATTATCCAGAGAATTCCGAAAAAAGGTTTCTGAAGTTTTATTCGTAGCTCATACACACGTCGTATACGGGTTATAAGTAAAAATATATAGAGTAAGTGAAGTAGTTTAGTCAGTAGTGTGCTAGACTGTCAGGTGGCTCATCGGGATTCGGTTCTACCTACCTGTAGGGTTTCACTTTGATTTTTTTAATGATTATTAATTAAGTCATGAAGAATTTTATTTTGCTTATGAAATGGTTGTACAGCTACTTGAGATGTGCATTACACGCATCAATATTTTCTTTTTGAAAAGGTTGCGTAATTTCAAATGCATTTTAATGGAGGTAAATTAATTACCGCTGTAACTAGAGTTTCAATTACATAAAATCTCTTACAATGTAGCGTTCATTTCTCAATTTTGTATTTTATATGCAAGCACCAGAATGATAATTGTCATAAAAATATTGAAAACAAAAAAATATTTTGACATCTTGCACAATTTATGGACGATTGTTTACAGGAACAACGTTTTTCAAAAGATTTGAAGAAAAACGTACTTCGTTGACATCCCTGAAAACTTCTCTGTCACCAGAAAACCTGGAAGCATACCAGACATATCGGATCATTTCCTTAAAATTTGGCGCTGAGAACTCATGATGGACTATTGATTATATTTTTATACAGCCTTCACGAGAATTTCTTTCTTCATTACTTTCAATAAGATAAGCGCAGTTTTGTATACGCTTTATCAGATTTTTTTACTTGTCTATAAAAATAGATGTCACCTGGTTGAGCAAGTGGAGTATATTTCGGAAGAATCACTTTAATTATACATATTGGTGATTTCTCGTCATCCTGAAAGATTTCGTCGTATTATTCTGGCTTTGCTTGTCCACCTAAAGGGCAAATAATTAACAGAAACCGTTCTTGACCTACATAAGACTTCAAACACCGGTTGAGAAAGTCAGTATATGTTAATGTCGTTAGCATCCCACATTTGGAAGGCATTATTAAAATGGTTCAAATGGCTCTGAGCACTATGCGAATTAACTTCTGAGGTCATCAGTCACTTAGAACTTAGAACTAATTAAACCTAACTAAACGAAGGACATGACACAAATCCATGAAGGATTCGAACCTGCCACCGTAGCGGTCGCTCGGTTCCAGACTGTAGCGCCTAGAACGGCAAGGCCACTCCGGCCGGCGAAGGCATTTTTACAATTTTTTTATAATTTTGCTCATAGTATTTTCTGGATATTCAACCCAGGGATGAAAGTTACCGGTTGCCTCCTGTAAACAAACAAACACTTGCAATAGGATGTTTCCAGACAGAGAGAGAGCATGTTGAGCGTTACATGTATGTGTCACTTTATTCAGGTCATGTCTTTGCTTCCTTTGACAACCAGTCCTGTTGTACACCGACTGCTACTGGCATTCTGAAAAGAAAAAGCAACCGAACTTGGAGTATTTTGTCGGAGAATCGTAAAACAGAGATCAGAATGAACTTTTAAATACCCTGCAATAAACACTTGTATCGCCAGTGTTGATAACAAAATCTTTTTTGAAATTCGGTATCAATTTTAGGGTCTGGATTCGAAAAGTGTCTGCAGCAGCCAAGGAGTCTTCGATCATCGCTGTTTCTTTTCTTGAAACAAATCTTGTTACTTTTCTCTGATGAATTTCGTATTTATTTTTGAATGTGTGAACCCATATTAAAAATCTATGAAGTTTTGTGCTGCCGCTAAAGCCCACTGTTGTAGATTTCCTGTAGTCACTTGCAGATAATTCTCTCAGACGTCAACAAAAGAATCATACGTCCAGGAAGTAATTGCTGCGTACTTATCAAATTGTTTGCGTGCTTTTTTTTATTTCCTCTTCCCACTGGAATAAGTATTTTTTCTTTCTTAACCGGGTGCAACTTTTCTTGTAATTTTTGTTGTTTGCACGTGGGGTGAGCCTTTGCGATGTTAACAACATTAACTCTGTAATCTAAAGAAAGGTGGTATACTTCTTTAGCCTTCTTTTCTTTTGGTTCATATTCATCCAAAGAGCTGTGCTGTTCGCACTTTTCGGAAAGTTCATCTTGACAGTTTTTACTTTCATGAGTAAGTTCATTGCCAGGCACAAGTATTTTTGCAGCTAACATGTTGATAGCACGTCTGCAGATTTCTTCACCGATGAACATTGCTTCACGAGAAATGGTCGTTACAGGTTTCGATGCAATAAAATTATTTGCAGCAAGCAAGCTTTCTTACTAAACAATGACATCTTTTAAATCATCTTCAACATTTCACTGTATAATGAATCTGCAGCTTCTGATACTTTCACGATGTCTTCTTTGAGAGACATTTTTAATTCACAATATAGTAAAAATTCCGATAATATTTCACAGCTCAGAACGTTCCAATCTCTGAGCAAGTCGGGAACGAACTGGTACTGTAGCAGGTGAGGCCCATTGCTCGATTAGTTTCGTGTGGGCCTTGATACTTGCTGACCGTCTGCCTGTTTGTGTATGCAGTAGGGCAACAACTACACTCTGCTTTTCCACGAAAACACCGGTTCCTCGAATTTACAACGAATGTTTATTACCTTTTCAATTTTGGAACAACACTGTAATGACGGTAATTAAAGCTTTAATTTACTTCCATTAAAATGCATTTTAAATTGTTCAACTTTTTAAAAAGGAAGTATTGACGAGTTCAATTCACATTTAAAGTAGCCTTTGACAGCCATTTCATAAATAAACTTAAATAATTTACTATTTAATTGATAATACTTTATGTTATTACCTTTATTTAAATGTTGTTGTAATTTTTAAAACAATTGAGAAAACAAAATAAAATCGAACCTGTAGGAAGGATCTAACCCTGCAGGCCGTATGACATTGTAACGCACTACAGACTGAGCTACTTCAGAGAAAAATCTCTGAGGTCCATCTGATGCAAATTGCTAGAACATGCTCTGAGGTCAATCAACATAGCGTTCCTGGAGGAAGAGACACTTCTGCCAAGGAATCAGTGGGAGTTGAAGAACAATACTAGTGTGGAAAACACTTGGTAAATTCAAATTCAACATCTTGCAAACTGTAGATGCAAGGATGGAAAGGTAGGTTTTATTTCTCTAGATCTCCTAAATTTTTCTTTGTGATTGGACTGTAAAATTCCAAAAATATCAGACAGAAAAGAGCATGTTTGCTTAACGGGGAGAAATCTTTAGATCTAACAGTAGCCTTGTAACATAAGGGAGTGTGTATGGGAAGATTAATTTTCGCAGTAAATATAAATGATCTAGTGGATAACGTCAGAAAGTTCAATAACGCATTTCGCTGATGATCCTGTTATACACTGAGGTCACAAAAGTCACTATATACAGCAAAACAGCATATCGGACCCCCTTTCGTAGGGCATAGGGCAGCAGCTCGACGTGGCGTGGACTCAACAAAAATGGTTCAAATGACTCTGAGCACTATAGGACTTCACAGCTGAGGTCATCAGACCCCTAGAACTTAGAACTACTTAAACCTAACTAACCTAAGGACATCAGAAAGATCTATGGCCGAGGCAGGATTCGAACCTGAAACCGTAGCGGTCGCGCGGTTCCGGACTGGAGCGCCTAGAACCGCTCAGTAACTTCGGCCGGCTGGATTCAACAAATCGTTGGAAGTATCGCGCGGAAATATTCAGCAGTGCTGTCGTTATAGCTATCCATAATTGCGAAAGTGTTACCGGTGCAGGAGTTTGAGCACGAACTGACCTGTCGATTACGTCCCTTAAATGTTCGATAGGTGGCCAAATCGTTCGCTCGAAATGTCTAGACTGCTCTTCAAACCAGTCGCAAACACTTGTGGCCCGGTGTTCATCCATAAAAATTGCATCGTTTTTTGAGAACATGAAGTCCACGAATGGCCACAAATGGTCTCCAAGTACCCGGACATAATCTTTCCAGTCAGTGATACATCTGGACCAAAGGACTCAGTCCAGTCCATGTAAAGAAAGCCCACGCCATTGTGGAGCCACCATCCGCTTGCACAGTGCCTTATTGAGAACTTGGGTTCATGGGTTCTTGGGGTCTGTGCACCATTCGAAACTTACAGTCATCTCTTAAAAACTGAAATCGAGACTCATTTGACCAGGTCACGGTTTTCCTGTCGTTCAGGATAAAACCGATAGGGTTACGAGCCAATGAGAGGCGGCTGTAGGCGATGTTGTGCTGTTAACAAAAACACTCGAGTCAGTCTTCTGCTGCCATAGCCAATTGAAGCCAAATTTCGCCGTACTGTCCACCGCATTGATTTCTGCGGTTCTTTCACGCAGTGTTGCTTGGCTATTAGCACTGTCAACTCTACACAGTACGCCGCTGCTCTTGGTCGTTAAGTGAACGCCGTCGACCACTGCGGTATCCGTGGAGAAAAGTGATGCAAGAAATTTGTTACTCTCGGAGACTCTTGAAACTGTAGATCTCGGAATACTGAATTCCCTAACGATTTCCGCAATGGGATGTCCCATTCGTCTAACTGCAACTACGATTCCGCATTAAAAGTCTATTAATTCACGTCGTGCTGTCATAATGACGCCGGAAACATTTCCACTTGAATCACCGGAGTACAAATGACAGGTCCACCAGTCCACTGTCCTTCTATACCTTGCGTATGTGATATTACCGCCATCTGTACATATGCATATCGGTATCCCCTGACTTTAGTCACGTGAGTGACCCCAGAGAAGTCGGAACGCTAGGAAACTTTAGCGATATACAGGAAGACTGCAGACGTCCTACATAAACAAATGTAACGGATTGCACATATATTATCAGAAAGAGCCTTAATTGTATGATTGCACGATTGCAGAACTATCGGTGGAAGCAGTCACATCGCAAACTATCTGTGTGAGCGTAGACAGAGAGATCTACAGAACGACCACATAAACATCATCATGCCAGACATATTCATTGGAAGAATTCGATTTGGAAACGTACCGCATCCACATAGTAAGTAATTCTCAAAATCCTCTTTGGATCGATACTTTCAGTCTGGGTCCGTACCAGATAGGTTTGATGGAGGAAATAGAGAAACCAAAGATGAGCACGCTTCGTCACGGGTTGATTTAGGGCGAAAGCGTCACGGAGATCCTAAGCGAACTCCAATGGCAGATGGGAATGGCACTACGCATCACGGTCTGCTTTTCTGAACGAATTCCAAGAGTTCTCCGATAAGCAAAAAATTGTAAATTTGTGGTAAGATCTTATGGGACCAAACTGCTTAGGTTATCCGTCCCTAAGCTTACACAGTACTAAATCTAACTTAAACTAACTTACACTATGGAAAACACACCCACCCACACCCGAGGGAGGACTCGAACCTCCGACGGGGAGTCTTCAATAAGTATACTTTTCTAGAAAATTCAATAAATATACTGCTTTTCTCCTACCTATATATCACGCGAAAAAACCATCAAGCTAAAACAAGCAAGATTAGAGCTCACGCAGAGGCTTACCAGCAATTACAGACGTATCAGGGGTCCCATATCACTCCAGCTGCACACGCCCCAGACCATTGCCGAGCCTCCAACACCTTGAACGGTCCCCTGTCGTCATGCAGGGTCCATGGATTCATGAGGTTCTCTCCATACCCGTACACATCCATCCACTCGGTACAATCTGAACCGAGACTCGTCCGACCAGGCAACATTAACAGTCCAATTTCGATGTTTGAAGGGTCCAGGCGAGGCGTGCAGCTTTGTGTTGTGCAGTCGTCAAGGGTACACGAGTGGGCCTTTAGCTCCGAAAGCCGATGTCGATGATATTTCCTTAAATGGTTCGCACGCTGACACTTCTTGATGACCCAGTATTGAAATTTGCAGCAGTCTGCGAAAGGGTTGCACTTCTGTCACGTCAAACGATTCTCTTCAGTCATCGTTGGTCCCGTTCTTACAGTATCTTTTTCCAGCTGCAGTGATGTTGGAGATTTGATGTTTGATCGGATTTATGATACTCACAGTACACTCGTGAAATGGTCGTAAGGGAAAATCCCCACTTCATCGCTACCCACCGCTCCTGCGCCGACTTTAACACCACGTTCAAACTCACTTAAATCTTGATAACCTGCCACCATAGCAGCAGTGACCTATCTAAGAACTGCGCCAGATACCGGTTGTCTTATGTAGGCGTTGTGTTCCGCTGCACCGTATTCTGCCTGTTTACTTATCTTTGTATTTGAATACGCATGCCTATACCAGTTTCTTTGGCGCTTCAGTGTATATGCCATAAAAATGCCTTTTTTGAGCTGTAGACCAGAAGTCCCTTCATTGTTCATTTTGCAACAAAAAATAAATGGACAGCATATCACAACAGTAACTGTGTGATGGCTACTACACTGATGTAGAGCCTGCGAAGTATTAGTATTATTATTATTGTTATTGACAGTGGTGACATACAAAAGTTTGGCAGTCTCAAATCTTCCAATTTGCAGCACTTCAGAAGTAAGGAGTACAGCAACAGTAAGTATAGTACACACATTTTAACTTGATTAATTTTGAGTGGGGATACAGTGTGTGGGTGAAGCAAGTGTCGCTAGGGGAAGGAGTTGGGCAGAGGAAGCAATGTTTCTGACGAGCATTAGGTAGGACTCTCAATGAATTCAGAATTTCTTTATAAGTATAATAGAATTTGCTACAAATAAGCGGGACCAATTGTCTCATTGTCTCAGTAGTTCGTGGTTTAGTAAAACACATACAAAAACTAATGACCATTAATCCTTCATCCTTTTAGAAACAAAAGTGTTCTAAAGTTTAGTTAGGCGCTAATGTTGACAATGGGGAAGGAGGACTTGTTAATAGGTGATTGCACTCAGGGGTAATGGTCTCAGAAACGTTTGGAACCACAGCTCTATTAGGTGACTTGTCGAGTATACGAGACATGTACCTGTAGGGAATGTAATGCTCAGAAAACTGACCGGAAATGTTGAGGGGGGTTTAATGTGACGCTTCGGCGTGGATCGACAAGGGCACACATGCTGGGGGGAGGAACTCGTGCCATACAACTTTAAAATTTACAGCCTGTGGGGCGCAGAGCCCGCCTGAAGTTAACCGCCTCACTTTCCGAAGCTCAGATTACCGCCTGTGAGCTCCTCCCACACGAGTTTGTTAGCGAGTTACGAGCGGGATATTTTGCGCAACCGCTGTTGATGGATGACTCACGTGGGGAAAGCGGTTAAGCGTGCCGAAGCTCTGAGCGGCAAATTTAACTCTTAAATTAATCGCGTGCGCTTGGCGGGCCGATGTTGTTGCCATATCTCACAGACGTGGGGTAAGATTGGGAAGAAGGGGGTGGGTGGCAGCTGATGCTACTGCACGTACAATAGCTTACTTACTCACCATCACACGTCATAACAAAGCTACTGATACACGAGCGCGGTTGCAGGGAAAAGTTAGTAATTAAATAATACTGTTGACTGTAGCACGCAAATATTATGACAGTTCGTATCATTAAATAGTGATCTCTAATAAATTTAGCAACTCCTGCTTTCTCCTTATCTGTAGAAGTAACATATTATGTCCTATAACCCGTAGCAAAAGCGCATTGGATACACACAAAGAAAAGAAAAAGAACGAATCATCTTCAGGAGCCCTCACGCTAATACCGTGCAATACCGTTTCCAGCCTTTATAATGGCCTCTGTTTGATGTGGGAGGGACTCCAAACGTTTCTTCGAAAACAAACAAAAAACACCGATCGAATAGGCCTTGAAGTCCTCAGGGCAACGACTTGTCGCCATGTCACCCCAAGCCCTTTGGCGTCTCAGGTCTGCATACAGAGGGCCCTGTGATCAGCATACTAATCTCCTAGCGGTTGTCAGTGTTCGTGACCTGTGTCACTAGTTATCAATCCGAAGCGCCCACGTAGTGAAAGTAGACGTCCAACTCAGTTATGAGAGTAATTAGTGGTACAGTCCGGTATACACCTTCCTGCTGGCTACCAGTGCTTTCAAACATCTGTCTACCAGACCTCCGTCGAAAGGCTGCTCTTTACAACCGCTGTCAGCAAGTTTCTGAAAACAACTCGCTCCATTTTCATGACGATTTGCTACCACTGCCCAGGTAACGCCGTAAATCTAGAACACCAGCATATGAAATGGGAGTCCAAATGCTATCCACAGGATTTGACCAGGACGCAGAGTGGAAACATGAGAGGCAAGCTACAAGAACCCGAAACCACGAACTTGTAAATCCTACAGTTCCAGTTCCAGGCTTCCACCAACCAAGGGAGGTGTGGGTGCAGTTAAACAGATATCGAACTGAAGAGGGTAGGTGCAAATACAAGATGCACAAGTGGGGCTTTACAAGTACCAGTGTGTGTGACTGTAGTGACACCTAAACAATAAGCCACATTGTGAATGACTGTCCAATCAGACGCTTCCCTGGTGGCATTGAGAAGCTCCGTCAAGCATCCCACGAGGCACTCCGCTGGATCGAGTCCATCAACATCCGAGTGTAGTCCGAGTCGTTTTAAACTTGTGTACAGTATACAATTTCACATGTTCATTTTTATATATATTTCTTTGTTTTCCTAAATGTGTATTACTGTAATTCGTGCGTACGATAATAATAATAATAAATCAAGAAGCTCCTCAATTGCCCTCACAGGGGCCGAGTGCCACCCGATCTTCAGCAGAACTCGGCAGACACGGCCAGTGACAGACCCAAGTGCTAGCCAAACCTGACAGCGCTTAACTTCGGTGATCTGAAGGGAACCGGCATTACCGCTGTGGCAAGCCCGTTGACAGTCACATGTTTCTTCAGGTATGCCATATCCAACTGAAGCCGTCCATCAGTGATTAGATCCCGCAGAGCTATCAAATGCACAGACAGTGACCTCTGCGTTTCATCTGATACTGTTGGTCCCAGTTATTTTTTATAGCATTTTGATGAAGGGGAGAAGGGCAGAATGATTAGCTTGACAAATCAGGTGTGATAGAGTGCTTAAGTGTTCGTTAAACCAGCAAAGTGTGCTTGCGGCCCTGTTAACACGTTGTCTTGTAAGATTAGAGTTTCCGGAATATACTCATCACGAAGATGCGCAACATTCCCTCACCGAGAAGAAATAAGTTTTACGTTCACAGTAACCTGAATAAGTGGGCCCAATACATGGTGTAAAAAGCACTCCAAACGTTGTAGAGCCATTTCTGGCTTGAACTACCACCATCTCACACTGCAGGTTAAACACATTATTGACCTTTGAGGCAGTAGATGCCTTGAATAACTTAAAAAGAGGTGAAATAGAGACTCGTTGGTCCCCAGTATACGCCACCAGGTTATATTGTGCTGTGGGCAATGGCATTTTACGAGGTACTCCAGATATCCAACACGAGCTGTTCCTTCCGCAGATTTCTAGCGGACACGGTTTGAAACAGACTTAATTCACTGACAGCATCAGTTCGTGTCGGGTTTAAAGCCGACTGTCATTGACAAGGCTTGACGTCCATTTTGAGTCCCTGTCAGTCAGGGTCTTTTTATGACCACCGTTCTTACTCCGAATTAACAGCGGCGAGTCACGTATCAGCTCTTGTAGACACAATGGACAGCTCATCTCGATAGATGAACTAATCAGGCAACATCACTCAGGTTGTGATCTTCAGCAATCCAAAAAAGTATAGCTCTGTCACGTTCCATGTCGAGCCATATTAGTGTCCTGATTTAATATTATGGACAGAGCGAGGTGACGCAGTGGTTAGCGTTACGAGAGCGTTACAAATCTCATAGAAGGTTTGAAGTGGGACACACTTGCAGATAGGTGGTGCGCTAAACGGAAGGGTCTGCTCACTAAATTCCGAAATCCTATGTTCACCGAGGATGTAAAGCATATATTATTACCACCAACTTTCAGATCGCGCGATGATCACCATTCAAAGATAAGGGATATTAGAGCTCGTACTGAGGCGTTCAAACAGTCGTTTTTCCCTCTCGCGATCCGCGAGTGGAACAGAGAAAGGGGGGGGGGGGGGGGGGGGTTGCTAGCGAAGTATATATGTAGATGTAGATACGATAATTGGCACATACATTCTACTTCAGTACATCGCACATGGCATTCCAGAGTTACCAATGTTCTCTTTTATTGAGGTCATTAATATTTCGTTAGGCCATCTTACGTACATCAGTGGCCTCTTGATGCTAAGATAGGAAGGTATGGCCGCGGTTCATTAATTAAAGTCATATAATTTATGCAAATTATACTGAATTCA
Organism: Schistocerca gregaria; assembly: GCF_023897955.1. Taxonomy (NCBI): domain Eukaryota; kingdom Metazoa; phylum Arthropoda; class Insecta; order Orthoptera; family Acrididae; genus Schistocerca; species Schistocerca gregaria. The sequence goes on along the minus strand of NC_064921.1, from coordinate 290,821,583 downwards.
TTCTATTTTGCATGTCTCGAATATTCTAGTACCACACCACTGTCGAGCATTGAAAACATAGAGAAATAGAGAGCATTTGTGGAATTTAGAGCGCTCATAGTGACTGGCATGTCGACAGACATTTTGGAATTCTGCGTAACAGTCTAGACGGATGGTAACAGTCATTTGATAATTGCCAAGTCATGGATATCTGATGTACGCCTTACTTCGTCTCTGTAGATGGGCCAGAACTGCGGGTCACACGTGCCACTGTATTGTGTGCTGTGGTTACTTTAGTTCCGAAAACACCTCCGACGGCGACTGTGGGCTAGATTATGACATCGCAGCCGTCGACTAGGGCGTGGTACAAAGACAGTGCACAGGGCACTGCAATGCCGGATGAAATCTAGGGAGCAGAACCGGCTTGTTGAGAAGATACTGCACAGTAGATTTACGTCGGTGCATCACGCGTCGCACGGAAGACAACCAATGGACGCTCAAACGGTGGGTAAGGATTCGTTCACTCGATCAGACACGGTACACATTGGAACACATATGAGGCGATGCTTCCCGATTACCATGAGACTGCAACTGAAAATCGTGGTTGAAGCATTCTTTTCAGTGAACTGCTTGCAAGTCATGAAATTGGTCCTTTAACTGGCGAAAGATACATGTACAAACGTGTTCAAGATTATCTAAATGACATGAATTGCGTTCCTCCTGATTTTTGTGCAATCCACATAACGTAGCTTCCTTGCAGGTTCTCTACGCTCTTTTCGTGTAGTCGTTTGACTATAGAAAATGATTACTACAAGAGGTCACTACAGAACGTTGTTATTCATGGCTGTCAGTCTAGATGAAAATTAATATCATAATAATACATATATCACCCCCTCCCCCCCCCCCCCCCCCCCACTCGCCATGAACCACGGACCTTGCCGTTGGTGGTGACACTTGCGTGTCTAAGCGATACAACGGAAGGGTATCTGTTGAGAGGCCAGAGAAAGGTGTGGTTCCTGAAGAGGGGCAGCAGCCTTTTCAGTAGTTGCAGGGCAACAGTCTGGATGATGGATTGATCTGGCTTTGTAACACTACCCAAGACAAACATGCTATGCCGCTACGGCGAACGGCTGGAAGCAAGGGGAAACTACAGCCGTAATTTTTCCCGAGGGCATGCAGCTTTACTGTATGGTTAAATGATGATGGCGTCCTCTTGGGTAAAATATTACGAAGATAAAATAGTAACCTATTCGGATCCCCGGGCGGGAACTATTCAGGAGCACGTCATTATCAAGAGAAAGAAAACTGGCATTCAGCGGATCGGAGCGTGGAATGTCAGACACCTTAATCGGGCAGGTAGGTTAAATAATTTAAAAAGGGTAATGGATAGGTTAAAGTTAGGTATAGTGGGAATTAGTGAAGTTCGGTGGCAGGAGGAACAAGGCTTCTGGTGAGGTGAATACAGGCTTATAAATACGAAATCAATTAGGAGTAATGCAGGAGTAGGTCTAATAATGAATACTAAATTAGGAGTGCGGGTAAGCTACTACAAACCGCATAGTGAAAGCATTTTTGTCCCCAAGATAGACACGAAGCCCACGCCTACCACAGTAGTACAAGTTTATATGCCAACTAGCTCCGCAGATAACGAATAGATTGATGAAATTTACGATGATGCAAAAGAAATTATTCAGATAGTAAAGGGAGACGAAAATTTAATAGTCATTGGTGACTCGATTCGATAGTAGGAAAAGGAAGAGGAGGAAACGTAGTAGATGAATATGGAATGGGGGTGAGAAATGAAAGAGGCTACCAGTTACCAACTGTTTGCCATATTGTGAGCCATATGTTTGTGACTATTACAGCACCATCTATCACAAAGCGAAAAAAGTGGTCCAACTAAAACATTTATATTTCTTTACGTACTACACGAATATCTAATAAAAATGGGGGTTACTGGGCAGATTCGCACTGGAGCAAGCGAATATCTCTATCCCATAGTCAGGCTCTTTAATGTGCATGGCTCTCCAGTTGGTCACCGTCTAAAACCCACATCCAAGCTGGCTGGCACACCAGGCTTTGCTGAAAATCCACTGGGAAGATTCGAACTGGGGCAAGTGCGTATCTCTATCTCAGAGTCAGGTTCTTTAACGCGCATGGCTCTCCAGTTGGTCACCGTCTAAAAGCCACATCCAAGCTGCCCAGCACACCAGGCTTCACCGAAAATCCACCGGGCAGATTAAAACAGGGGCAAGCGAATATCTTTATCCCATAGTCAGTCTCTTTAAAGCGCATGGCTGTGCAGTTGGTCACCATCTAAAAACCACATCCAAGCTGGCCAGCACACCAGGCTTCGTTGAAAATCTACTGGGCAGGTTCGAACCGGGGAAAGCGAATGTCTCTATCCCATAGTCAGGCCCTTAAATGCGCATGGCTCTCAAGTTGGACACCGTCTAAAAGCCACATCCAAGCTGTCTGGCACACCAGGCTTCGTCGAAAATCCAATGGGAAGATTTGAACTGGGGCAAGCACCTATCTATATCTCAGAGTCAGGTTCTTTAACGCGCATGGCTCTCCAGTTAGTCACCGTCTAAAAGCCACATCCAAGCTGGCCAGCATACCAGACATCGTCGAAAATCCACTGGGCAGATTCGAACCAGGGCAAGCGCGTATATCTCTCTCATAGTCAGGTTCTTTAACGCACATGGCTCTCCAGTTGGTCACCGTCCAAAAGCCACATCCCAGTTGACCATCACACCAGGCTTTGTCGAAAATCCACTGGGCAGATTCGAACCGGGAAAAGCGAATATTTCTATCCCATAGTCAGGCTCTTTAATGCTCATGGCTCTCCAGTAGGTCACTGTCTAAAAGCCACATCCAAGTTCGCTGGCACACCAGAGTAAGTCGAAAATCCACTGGCCAGATTCGAACCGGTGCAAGTGAATGTCTTTATCCCATACTGATGCTCTTTAATGCACATGGGTCTTCAGTTGCTCACCGTTGAAAAGCCACAACCAAGCTGGCTGGCACAGCAGGCTTCGTCGAAAATCCATTGGGCAGATTCGAACAGGGGCAAGCAAATATCTCTATCACATAGTTTAGCTCTTTAATGCGCATGGCTATCAAGTTGATCACTGTCCAAAAGCCACATCCAAGCTGGCCAGCACACCAGGATTTGTCGAAAATCCACTGGGAAGATTCGAACCGGGACAAGCGAATATCCTTATCCCATAGTCAGGCTCTGTAATGCGCATGGCTCTCCAGGTCGTCACGGTCTAAAAGCTACATTCAAGCTGCTGTCACATCAGGCTTCTTCATAAATCCAGTGGGCAGACTCAAACCGGGGCAAGTGAGTATCTCTATCCCACAGTCAGGTTCTTTAATGCGCTTGGCTCTCCAGTTGGACACTGTCTAAAAACCACATCCAAGCTGGCCAGCACACCAGGCTTCGTCGAAAATCCACTGGGCAGATTCGAACCGAGGCAAACGAATGTCTCTATCCCATAGTCAGGCTCTTTAATGCTCATGGCTCTCCAGTTTGTCACCGAGTAAAAGCCACAAGCTGTCTGGCACACCAGGCTTCGTCGAAAATCCACTGGGAAGATTTGAACCGGGGCAAGCACCTATCTGTATCTCAGAGTCAGGTTCTTTAACGCGCATGGCTCTCCAGTTGGTCACCGTCTAAAAGCCACATCCAAGCTGGCCAGCACAACAGACTTCGTCGAAAATCCACTGGGCAGATTCGAACCAGGGCAAGAGCATATCTCTATCTCAAAGTCAGGTTCTTTAACGTGCATGGCTCTCCAGTTGGTCACTGTCTAATATGTGAAGGTCTGGGATGCCATTTCTTTTCATAGCAGGAGCCCTTTAGTTGTCATCCGTGACACCCTTGCAGCAGAGCTGTTCGTCGACTATATTCTACGCCCATTGTGTTGCCTTACATGACAAGAATTCCTTGACTTACATTTCAGCACGATAATGGACGCCTGCACGGGGTGCCAAACTCTACCTTGGCCACCAAGATTGCCGAATGTCTAGCCAATTTAGGACATTTGAAGCATTATGGGCAGAGTTTTCCAACTACCTCGAGGTTTTGACGATCTAACGCCCTAATTGAACATAATTTGATACGATATTTCTCAGGAGGACATCCAACAACCATCAGTCGATGTCTAGCCGAATAACTTCTTGTATAAGGGCCAGAGGTGTACCAACGCGTTATTGGCTGGCCCAATTTCTGAAACTCTTTCTCTTGAATAAACCATCTAATATTTTTGAAATTATAATCATTTATTTGTGTGTACATGTATATCACGTCTACTGATTTCCGTCCCATTCGAATATTTGTTTCGTGCTGCGTCGTTATGTACTGGAACTAAATCCAAAAAAAGGAAAATCTGGCAAAGAATACATGTCATTTGCTAGATGGAACTTGGTGACACAAATGGCGTTCATCCAGGTTCCAGGTAAGATCACGTCACTACTCTCCCACGCTGCCTATTGGCTGCCCATAGCACGAGCGTATTAGGCATGTTGTCAGCAGGTCACATGAATAAACAACCTCTGCTGAAGTGACGATCCTACTTGGCACGTAGACCACAATGAACTATGTTTGAACATTATGAATGTTACAATATTAAATGACAAATTAAAAAAAATATATATATGGAAAAATCAAATATCAAATATACTGGATACACGACGTCTACACAAGCTTATTTTCAGTACAGATAAAAGCTGTTCACACAGATGAATAATGTTATTGGTGCGTTATGGCTACTAGCTGCTAGTAGCTTTAATAGAACTTGTCGTGTGAAGGTCGCAACACTGCATGCTTCGAAGACGTTCATATATAGTTTTTCGCCATAATATAGACCTCGTGAAAATTCGAATCGTTGGGATGAGTGACATGGGAGCATCATACATACAACTCACACGTACGTACAGTTCACTGTAGTGTAATGACTGCAGAACAAATAGTGAAGACATGTACTCTGGGTAACAGTGTAACCAGAAGGATACGCAAAGCTTAATCTGAGTTGATTACACCACGAGAAGATAACTGGATTGTGGGACTGACTCTGATGAACAGACGGACGGCAAATCTGAAATCCCGACAAAGGTACCGTGCCAAGTGTCGCCACAATCCATTGGGAACAGATTACAAATTGGGTTGATCCCTGAATTGGCATGTGCAGTTTGCCGGTGAATCTACAGCACAGACGAGACTTGCATGTTGTAGAGTCATTGTCAACTGTGGCTCCTGAATGGCATGCAATGGATTCTAGCGATGAATTTCGTTTCTCTTTGAATCTGTTGAAAAGTCAGTAGAAGCTGCTATTTTCGAGATCATACAACTCCTAGAATCATAGAGCGTTATGGGATGTAACAGCAGCCCTGATTTGATAATTGTTGAGAGACTCTGAATGCTCCTCAGTCTGTGGCAAGAATGGTAAACCCTGTGGTCATACCCTTTATGCTCTGAGAACCTAAGTGCCGTATTCCAGCAGGATAATGCAAGACTCGACACTAGAGTTAACGCCACAAGCTTCTTGAGGACCGTACAGATACTTGGCTGGCCCACCACAGTCACCCATAGGGGACTTCTGGAATGCTATGGGAAGAGATATATTTTCATACCAGCCAGCAATACTCATGAAGTAACACGTGTTTCTGGAACAGCAAGAATTATCTCAAGATGACTTTCTGAGGATTATAGAAACAACAAAAGATTGTAGTCGTGTGCGTAGGGTCACCCCCCGTACTCATGTTGATGATGGACGTGTTCCGAATGGAATAAAAATTTAATCGTTCAATGTCCGACACGTCATTAACATGTCCAATGAGCTTGATAAATATCGGGGTTCTGTTTCATGATGTAACATTTTCCACCTCCGCGTATAACAAGAAAAATCGTCGACAGCCTACTAAATTACGTCCATCTGTAAATTGCTTCTGAACGCTTTGAGGCTGACTAATGCGACTCTCTGCTTCCATTTAGAGTAATACGAGGTTACGCAGTAGCCACATATTCTTGTAATTCCAAAAGTTTTTAGTTGATGTAATGTTAATGTTTTAATTTTAAAAAGTCTGATGGTTACGCAGCCCTTAAAAATAAATCTAAACGCAGCATTTCACATCATGCACGGTACGCAGTACAGTTAGCCCTGGGTTTTGTTCGCTATGGTATTGAATATGTCCGCTGCAGATGTAACTGTAACTGCCTGAAAACTTTAGTATCCTTGCACGCGTTACAAAGCTAAGTTCCTCTGATGTGGCAGTGCGATGTTGTTAGTGCGACCGCAACTACGTTTTGCGACATTACTCGAGATTGCAAGAATGTTGCTTCGTTGCCATGACTCGCTACATAGAGGCTTATTTGTGGCCGAGTTTACCGTAGTTGTTTGGTGCTAGAGAAGAGAACGCACGAGAAACGTGTTTTCATTTAGTTCCGACAGTGTTGCGAAGCGAATATTCGTTCCTCTCGCGATATCGCTTATAGACTCGCCAGTTATGTTACTGCTGCACGTTTTTGGAACAATGATGCTATTCTGTCTGCATCCAGACATATAGTTACGTTTTGTATGTATTTCGTTCGGCAAAATAAGGATACACTGCCGATGTCAATATGTAACAAAATGTTACATACAATATTTACAAATCACGCTGTACGTAATAATGCTTTGGCAAGTCGAAGCGCAAAATCCATTGTTTATAGCCAGTTCACAATATAATTGTTGCCACTCTGTACATCTAGTTTAGTTCTTGTATATCTCCTTCTTTGCACACACTCCACAGTAACGCGATGGATTGTCCGTGGCACATGGTCACACTTAAAAAGACAGATTATTATATAACCTATGATGTGTCCTGCTTCTATTACAGGTGTACATTCCCTTCTTGGTAAAGTGAAAGCAAAGGGTGCTTTGCATGAATAATTGATTAAATCTAGGAGGGCGGGATTTAGAAAGGGCCATTCTTCATGCAAGATATGATCAGAATCAAAATTTGTTTTCGTAAGATTCTCGCCTAGCTTCCTGGGTTTCAATATCTCTGGTTTTTGGAGTGTTCCATCTTGATGTGAGGGCAGCTGAGCCTTACTGTGCCATTTCTTCCAGTCTCTTAGCGTAGCCGTCTGGATGTGAATCGGTGAGGATGTTGAACAAGATTGGCAACCATTTCAGAGATGCTGATTTGACAGCGTCTAATATTGTCCTCATTGTATCGTTCAGTTGGGTGTCAACAGTATGTCCTCTGTTAAGATACACAGGATGGCAGCAGTTTGGAAGTGATTAGGCCAACCCAAGGGCAGCTGCTCGTAGAAGCGCTGCGTTTGCTCCCCAACCTTGTCACTGACACTGTGCAGTATATCGTTCCTTCGTTTTATCTTTGCTGCAGCATTATGCAATTGTAGTTTGTACAATTGTCAATTGTGAGGCCCAGATATTTTGGGCAGGGATTGTAATGTAGTTGTTGGCAGCTGAAATCCACTTGAGGATCTTTGATTACCAAATGGAAGCAGCTTATGTCAATTTTATTAAAGTAAGCTTCGAGTCCTCATGTACAATTAAGATGAACTATCATGTGCAACTAACTGAATACACGGCGTTAGCCTGCTAAGTAGTTACTCTGCTTCCATTAGTTCATATCCTCCTTCCCTCTCTCTCTGATCATCTCCTCCACCCTCCTATGTATCCATCTCCCCTCGTGATGACTGGGTGTTGTGTGATGTCCTTAGGTTAGTTAGGTTTAAGTAGTTCTAAGTTCTAGGGGACTGATGACCATAGGTGTTAAGACCCATAGTGCTCAGAGCCATTTGAACCATTTTATCCATCTCCTTGTCTCCCCTCCCACTTTCTGCCCCACTCTATTCTGTCCGGCTGCTACCCCCCTCTCTCTGTCCAACTCTCTATCCAATTGCAATTAGTCTTTCTTTTCTCTCATTCCTACCACCAAATCCATACTCCCCCCGTAACCCTAGCCGTCATACACATTTGATAAAGACTAAAATCTGGAGCAGTAATTCTTCGCACTAGCCTCTTGTAAGGAGTTTCTTCCACACGGCTACATCTCCACTGATTTCACTTGTTTATCACATGAACCATGGACCTTGCCGTTGGTGGGGAGGCTTGCGTGCCTCAACGATACAGATAGCCGTACCGTAGGTACAACCACAACGGAGGGCTATCTGTTGAGAGGCCAGACAAACGTGTGGTTCCTGAAGAGGGGCAGCAGCCTTTTCAGTAGTTGCAGGGGCAACAGTCTGGATGATTGACCTGTCTTTGTAACACTAACCAAAATGGACTTGCTGTTCTGGTACTGCGATCGGCTGAAAGCAAGGGGAAACTACAGCCATAATTTTCCCGAGGGCATGCAGCTTTATTGTACGATTAAATGATGATGGCATCCTCTTGGGTAAAATATTCCGGAGGTAAAATAGTCCCCCATTTGGATATCCGGGCGGGGACTACTTAAGAGGACGTTGTTATCAGGAGAAAGAAAACTGGCGTTCTACGGATCGGTGCGTGGACTGTCAGATCCCTTAATCGGGCAGGTAGGTTAGAAAATTTAAAAAGGGAAATGGATAGGTTAAAGTTAGATATAGTGGGAATTATTGAAGTTCGGTGACAGGAGGAACAAGACTTCAGGTCAGGTGAATACAGGGTTATAAATACAAATCCAAGTAGGGGTAATGCAGGAGTAGGTTTAATAATGAATAAAAAAATAGGTGTACGGGTAAGCTACTACAAACAGCATAGTGAACGCATTATTGTGGCCAAGATAGACACGAAGCCCACGCCTACTACAGTAGTACAAGTTTATATGCCAACTAGCTCTGCAGATGACGAAGAAATTGATTAAATGTATGATGAGATAAAAGAAAGTAGTCAGGTAGTGAATGGAGACGAAAATTTAATAGTCATGGGTCACTGGAATTCGTCAGTATGAAATGGGAGAGAAGGAAACATAGTAGGTGAATATGGACTGGGGCTAACAAATGAAAGAGGAAGCCGCCTGGTAGAATTTTGCGCAGAGCATAACTTAATCATAGCTAACACTTGGTTTAAGAATCATGAAAGAAGGTTGTATACATGGAAGAACCCTGGAGATACTAAAAGGTATCAGATAGATTATATAATGGTTAGACAGAGATTTAGGAATCAGATTTTAAATTGTAAGACATTTCCAGGGGCAGATGTGGACTCTGACCACAATCTATTGGTTATGAACTGTAGATTAAAACTGAAGAAACTGCAAAAAGGTGGGAATTTAAGGAGATGGGACCTGGATAAACTGAAAGAACCAGAGACTGTACAGAGTTTCAGGGAGAGCATAAGGGAACAATTGACAGGAATGGGGGAAAGAAATACAGCAGAAGAAGAATGGGTAGCTTTGAGGGAAGAAATAGTGAAGGCAGCAGAGTATCAAATAGGTAAAAAGACGAGGGCTAGTAGAAACCCTTGGGTAACAGAAGAAATAATGAATTTAATTGATGAAATGAGAAAATATAAAAATGCAGTAAGTGAAGTAGGCCAAAACGAATACAAACGTCTCAAAAATTAGATCGACAGGAAGTGCAAAATAGCTAAGCAGGGATGGCTAGAGGACAAATGTAAGGATGTAAAGGCTTATCTCACTAGGGGTAAGATAGATACTGCCTACAGGAAAATTAAAGAGACCTCTGGAGAAAGGAGAACCACTTGCATGAGTATTAAGAGCTTTGATGGAAACCCAGTTCTAACCAAAGAAGGGAAAGCAGAAAGGTGGAAGGAGTGTATAGACGGCCTATACAAGGGCGATGTATTTGAGGACAATATTGTGGGAATGGAAGACGATGTAGATGAAGATGAAACGGGAGATATGATATTGCGTGAAGAGTTTGACAGAGCACTGAAAGACCTGAGTCGAAACAAGGCCCCGGGAATAGACAACATTCCGTTAGAACTACTGACAACCATGGGAGAGCCAGTGCTGACAAAACTCTACCATCTGGTGAGCAAGATGTATGAGACAGGTGAAAAACTCTCAGACTTCAAGAAGAATATCATAATCCCAATCCCTAGAAAGCAGGTGTTGACAGATGTGAAAATTACCGAATCATCAGTTTAATAAGTCACAGCTGCAAAATACTAACGCGAATTCTTTACAAACGAATGGAAAAACTGATAGAAGCTGACCTCGGGGAAGATCAGTTTGGATTCCGTAGAAATATTGGAACACGTGAGGCAATACTGACCCTACGACTTATCTTAGAAGAAAGATTAAGGAAAGGCAAACCTACGCTTCTAGCATTTGTAGACTTAGAGAAAGCTTTTAACAATGTTGACTGGAATACTCTCTTTCAAATTCTGAAGGTGGCAGGGGTAAAATACAGAGAGCGAAAGGCTATTTACAACTTGTACAGAAACCAGATGGCAGTCATACGAGTCGAGGGGTATGAAAGGGAAGCAGTGGTTGGGAAGAGAGTGAGACAGGGTTGTAGCCTATCCCCGATGTTATTTAATCTGTATATTGAGCAAGCAATAAAGGAAACAAAAGAAAAGTTCGGAGTAGGTATTAAAAGCCATGGAGAAGAAATAAAAACTTTTAGGTTCGCTGATGACATTGTAATTCTGTGAGAGACAGCAAAGGACTTGGAGAGCAGTTGAACGGAATGGTCGGTGTCTTGAAAGGAGGGTATAAGATGAACATCAACAAAAGCAAAACGAGGATAATGGAATGTAGTCGAATTAAGTCGGGTGATGCTGAGGGAATTAGATTAGGAAATGATACACTTATAGTAGTAAAGTAGTTTTGCTATTTGGGGAGAAAAATAACTGATGATGGTCGAAGTAGAGAGGACATAAAATGTAGACTGGCAATGGCAAGGAAAGCGTTTCTGAAGAAGAAAAATTTGTTAACATCGAGTATAGATTTAAATGTCAGGAAGTCATTTCTGAAAGTATTTGTATGGAGTGTAGCCATGTATGGAAGTTAAACGTGGACGATAAATAGCTTAGACAAGAAGAGAATAGAAGCGTTCGAAATGTGGTGCTATAGAAGAATGCTGAAGATTAGATGGGTTGATCACATAACTAATGAGGAGGTATTGAACAGAATTGGGGAGAAGAGGAGCTTGTGGCAGAACTGGACTAGAAGAAGGGATCGGTTGGTAGGACATGTTCTGAGACATCGAGGGATCACCAATTTAACATTGGAGGGCAGCGTGGAGGGTAAAAATCGTAGAGGGAGACCAAGAGATGAATACAGTAAGCAGATTCAGATGGATTTAGGCTGCAGTAGGTACTGGTAGATGAAGAAGCTTACACAGGATAGAGTAGCATGGAGAGCTGCATCAAACCAGTCTCAGGACTGAAGACAACAACAACAACAACAACATCTATTATGACCGCGTAGTACTACCCGCAAATATTTGAACAATGTGAAGGGCTCCAAAAGTTCGCCACAAATCTTATAATCGGATACTGTCAAGTTATTTATTTTCGTTTTGGACATTATTCTGCACTGATTCACATGTAGAGGATACTGCCAACATTCAAGTCTGTTCATCTCTTCATACCCAAGCCTACTTATAGTTATCAAGTCTTAGCCTCCATGTACAACTTTTAGCAACTACACTGCGGAATTAGCTATTGCCTGACGCATTAGTATTCGAGTCTTTATGAGAATGCAGTCTTCAGCCAAGTTGAATCAATTCTAATAATCAACATTCTTTAAATGTTTTCATTCCCCTATTGTATCTACGTACCTACTGCTTATCTTTCTTATTTCACTTTCATAGAAACTTGTACTGCAGAAAAATAATTGCAGAAAAGTTCTTCTTGAATTTCAATTTATATTCAGTGTTAACATGTATACTATTTTTTTTCCTTGCCATCGTTGGCCCGCATTTTATATCCTCTTGGCTACTTCCGTCAACAGATACTTTAAAGCCGAAATAGCGAAACTCTTACTGCCATTAGAATATCATTTGCTGACATAATTTTCTCAGTATCAACAGACTAACTACGTCTACACTCCACTGCCCCTGTTCTAGCGATTTTCGTCTTGTTGCTTTTTTTTTTTAAACTATCCATCCTCTTATGTTAGGGTTGGTGCATAAGTTGAAACGTTTTTGTTTGCATGTTGATATTCCGATTGCGATGGATTTATTTATTGATTGTAATTTTCTATTTGTATTTCACTGTGTCTGTTTGAGTTTGCGTATTGTCGTTTAGTCATTCGGAGGTAGTGAGTGGAGCTGTGGACGTTAGAAATGTGGAGAAATCGGAACATTTCTGACATATCCTTATGCTTCAGTTTCATATAGGGGTGACAACAGCGGAGGCAGTCAGAAACATTTGCGCCGCGTGTGGGGCCGAGGCCACTGGACAGAGCAACACAAGAAAATGTTTTTATCGTTTTAAGGAGTATGATTTTGACATTAGTGACACTCCATGTACAGGACGACCTTCGGGGTTTGATGAAGATCGCTTAAAGGCATTTATCTACAATGATCTTCGTCAGTGTACTCGAGAACTGGCAAAAGTGATGAACTGCGATCAATCCACCATTTTGCGATATTTGCATGCTGTGGGAAAAGCTCTAAATTTTATTCATTGGTACCGCATGCTCTAAGTCAAAATCACAAAAATCAGCAGGCATCAGCTGTTGCATGAAGAACGCCGGCCACTCCCATCCTGTGCCATTACTGGTGACGAGAAAAGGTGTCTTTGTGTTAACATAAGGAAAAGAAAGTGATGGCTGAGCCTGAACAAAACAGCAACTTCCCTTGCAAAGACCTACGTGCATACATGAAAGATAATATGCATCTGGGGGACCAGCGATAGTGTGATTTACTACAAATTGCTTCCCCTCTTTGAAAACACCACTGCTGACATTTATTGTCAACAGCTGAGACATCTTGCAGGTGCGGTGCAAGAATAAGGACTAGGGTGCCTGTGGGAAATCATGCTACTTCAAGATAACGCCCTTCAGAATTCTGCTAGACTGACAAAAAACTCTATACAGGAGTTGGGATGGTAAGTCATTTCGCACCCATCTCATTCATTTGATCTTGCGCCCTCAGATTTTCACCTTTTCCGCCCTATATCTAGCAGCCTTCAAGAAACTTTCTTTCCTGATGAAAATGCGCTCCGAACATTACTTGACGAGTTCCTCGCCTCAAAACCATGTGATTTCTGTAGTCGCGGAGTCGAAAAGTTACCCCAACGTTGGTACGGTCTTGTGAATAGTAAAGGAAAATATATTATTTATAACTAAAGTCACTGTTAGGTGTATCTCATGGAAGAAAGCTACGAACTTACGCACCAATCCAATAATTACAATCTAGTTTCTGTACAAGTTGTATTTAACGTTTCTCTCCCAGTATAATATGCAATTGAAGTCCAGAATTTCAAACAGTGCATTCCAGGGAAAATTTTCCAAAACTTATCACTCAGCCTACAAGTGCTATAAATTAAGTTTGGTGCTTCTTCATATCACGGTATAAGTGTATATTTTTATTTTTATGAATGTATATTTTATGATTTTGGTTTGGGGTGGCTTTAAATACTGTGGGCTAGCATGAGACTTTTAATTAACTTACACCACGATAACACTCGTACGGACATCGGCTGCCCCGAAGTACGTATGATGTAATATTTTTTAAACACAGCGCGCGACTCTCCGCCTTCTAATAAATAGTTTACGTGAGCGCTGCTATTTAGAAAAGATAATATGCGTATTCTTACGCAAACTGTAATTATTAATATGGGTCTCAGGGGCTACTGGTTATATATGTACCAAATTACATAAAGATTAACTGAGATGTTGTGGAATGTAATGATTTTCAATATTTTTTATTAATTATTTGCAAAGCAAAATTGGAGAGAATCTCGTCTGCCGTTAGGAGGCCAAAATGAAACATACTGAACTCCTTCAGTGCTGTGAATTTTGGTAACTGAAATTAATTTCAACTTCGAAATCAATGAGAGATCAAAACTGAGAAGTCTCTTGCAATTACATTTAATATTATGGTATGAAATTTTAATTAAATAATACAGTCAGCGTAATGGCCGACTAAAACCTGCAAGAGGAGATGAGCTCCCTGCACTACGAAGTTCTGTAAAAATTTTGTTAATTGTAATTAATGATTGGGATCATGAGAGGTGACTACTAAGTCCACAATACACACTTTCTAATAACCATCTATCTTGCATCTTTCAAAAATACAGATAAAACTAACGTTAGTTATCAGACAGCACTACAATGGCGGCCTACCGCTAGATGAAACAAAACAGGAGAGCTAGTTCAGTCAAAGTGTTGTCTCTGATCTTCATGGCTTATGTTACACACAGATTATACAAAAAAAAAACTGTTTTAATAATAATAACTTACGTTCTTTACTATTTTTTGTACATCGCGCACACGTACACAGTCTTGAAATAATTTATAATTCACACGTCTCATAACAAACACTTCCTTCCCCTTTCTCCAAATGACAATTTGTGTGACATACCGTCACATTCAGTCTTTTAATATGTATCGTAGGTTCGGTATTCACTGGCGTGTTCACACATCTCTCCGGAACAAGTGGATGTGTTATTCTGTGGGTAATGCGTGTTTATCCGTTTCGTACATCTGATAAAACATTTCTAAAACAGATTCCTTAAATTAGTGCACCGAAACGAATGCTTGTTTGCTTTTTCGAGAGCTGATGTCAGCTGCTTCAGTTATGTCTGAATATTCCAGAAGACAAACGAGGGTGGAAGGGAGTGAGAGCAAAGGCAGCACCCCAAAGGACGTGGCGACTCGGCGACAATGGCTGGCAGGTGGACGCGTGTAGTTAGTGGCGTGCTAATGAGCGTCCCCTGGGCACAGCGGTGCGCGGCTCCTTGCAGACAATTGGGGACACATGCAGCGCCAGTGTCCCTCGCCGGCCGCTATTGTGCGTCCCGCTGTCGCATGCTAAGCGGCCGGACACGGCCCGAGCCGTGCTGCGGCGCTGCCTAAACTGTTGGCGCGCTTCCACCGGGATGCTCCCTCGAGGAGTGGGCGTGCAGAGCGGTACAACAAGCAGCCTAGTCGGCCACCCAACTAACGTACATTGTATTTCTTTATTGTCCCTGTAACTGGCGCCTGAGGTAGCTGTTTTGCCCGAAAAGATTCCCATGCACGATGCAATTTATGTAAAAGCAGTCTCCCGCTCCCCGTTTTGTTTTGTAACTGCCTTTCGCCTTATACTAAGGACTTTGGATAGAGAGAGCCATCTGTTGCACAAATATCGTGATTGACATTATCTACCTGCCTTTCAGTGCCAAATCATCTAAAGTTGCACGAATATTAATCGACTATTAGCTTAGTCTCTGTCCCAAGGAGAAAAGCGCGCGTAATGGAAATTTAACTCTAGTTTTCTCTCACAGGTTCCAGGAGGTTAGAGTTTGCAGGAGTAGGAAAAGTGTGCTGGACATTGTAGTGTAGTTCAACGAACTAAGTAGCTGTGTCATGAACATTTATTTAACAGATGAAGCATTCTCCATTAACATGAAAACGTACATAATAGTACTGCAGCTATGTTTCCTACGACCAAACGATAATACTGTGGGAGTGACTATTTGTTACAAAATAATTGGTAGGGTAAAGGAAAAGCAACAAGGAAACGTATCTGCTCACACACAAACTCATGAAGTAATCGAAAGCCAAGTTTTACACTTTCAATTAATAAACGAATCCTCAGTACCTATTCGTGGCACTCAGCGAAAAGAATCATGAAAGATAATTGTGCCCATGATGCATCTAGGATTGAGTTCAATTTCATTTGACTTTACAGAAAACGATACTAACTGAAATTATCGTTCGCTAGAATTCCGCACTGCTCCTTACGATGTAGTGTAATTGTTGTAGAAACCCAAACTAAAACTGAACTAACTACCAGCCAAAAATCACTTTTCTCGTGTGTAAACATACAGCATTTACTTGCCCATTGAACAGCGACTGATGGTGCGACTCGACCGCTTCGCTCCGCAGTAAGTTCTTTCTAAAACCTAAACTGCCTAACGTCTGCGTACAAAGAACAAACAAACGTATTGGGGCGCACTGACCAATCACCAAGACAGTTTGCCAGTAACAGCAGCGTCTCCTCCAATCAGTAGACAACGCCTAGTTCTTTCGGCATATAATTTACGACCGTTCGAAGGTCCACTGATATTTCCACTGCTGGGAATTGAAACTGGAACATCAAGACGGACAATGAATAATGAAATTTCGCTGGCTGTGCTCATTCAGTGTGGGAGGAAGAATACATAACTCTTAGCTGATGTGAACATATACCGGTTGCGAAATTTTCATAAACAGTGCTTCAACCTTTTGTAGCAAACGTGACTCTGGCCCAGGTGGGGAGTGACTCAAACTGTGTTTGGATAACAGATACGGGTACGTCATTCCACACTGCTTCAGTTCCATTCTCATGACCATGATGATGCTGGTTTGTAGGGCGCTGAACATCGAGGTCATCAGCGCCTGTACAAGTTCCCAATCCGCATCCAATCTCGCCACAGTGATGAGATGATGAGGACGATACAGACACCCAGTCCCGGGCGCTCAAAATCCCCGACCCGTCCGGGAATCTAACCCGGGGCCCCGTCATCCAGAGGTAGCAAGCTGAATTCAGGAGATACCATATTGGCTGGCTACTGATGGCGTCTCTCCTTGGTCGAAGACGAGAAGTTTTCGGTGGATGAGAGATGTAGAATGTGCTGGATGGGTCAACAGTCGAAGACACTGTAGGTCTATTGAGATAGGTCAGGTCAGCAGAGTAACATGCAGTGTTACGTTACCTTGCTAAAAGGTAACTTCATAGAGACCTCGAAGATAGGACAGAGCCACCGGACTTAATGCTTCTGACATGAAAAGCCTTACGTCTGTTTTAGAGGCTGTGCGATCGAGAAGTTATTATATCGCGTATGCCAACACACCATGGATTGCATCCTTTATGATGACGATGGATGCAATCTGTCAGCGTTTGTTTTAAACTGTGGCTTGTCTGAAAAGACGTCGTGGTGCCACTACTGTGGCTAGTGTTCTCGTTTGGCCCGCCACTGTAGACGCCGTCTGACAGTCTTATACAAATATATTTCGAGTACATATAAAATTATATAGTTTAATTATTTTGCGTGTTGTAATGTTATTTTTAATTCCTTTATATTACAATCCCCAAGTACCATAGCGCAATATAATATCATTCTGTCGTCGTGCTAAGAAGAATAATAAAAGCGGAAAAAGTAGAAGATTCAGAGAGGTCTAAGAACAATGATCTGACTCGTAACAAACAATGTATATCTATGTCTTTTTGTGTAGATAAAAGGTTTAATGTCTGTTTTATCGTATCTTATAGCGTCGTTGGACATCGCCCAGACTAAACATTGGTTGTGTGTGGTGGTCTCTTAAATGAGTAATAAGCCATTTCAAGATTAAATGTGTCGGAAAACTTATTCAAAATTACCTTTCCTAAAAATTAATGAGAGGAACAATAAGGTAGTTTAAATATCTTCGTCTTTAAAACGGAATCCATTCGTATCGTTCCATTTGACTCGAGATTATTCACTAACATTTTAAAATATGAATCTGCCGAATTAAGATACGAACTCCGAATGTTAAACAAAATAAATTTTCATGTAAAGAATACCATTTAATAATCACTTGGCAGCACAATTATTAAACGCATCGATTTCATAAAGGTTATGAGCCTACCTGATATTTTTTAATTCCATAAAAGTTCCGTGTAACCCCACTGATGTACAAAGCGATTCATTTAAAGGAGAATATCCGCTACAGATACTGCACTTAGATTCGTAATGAAGGCAAAGCATAATTTGACTTTTTCCCTTTAACATCGTCTGGGAATACTATTTCAGTAGCAGTAATGTTGTTGTTGTAGTCTTCAATCCGAAGTCTGGTTTGATGCTACTCTGGCCTGTGCAAGCTTCTTCATCTGCGAATAACTACTGTGTCATCTGATTTCATTCGGCTTCAGTCCATTACCTTATTTTGCTTATGTTGATGTTCATCTTAAACCCACTTCCAAGACACTGTCCAATTAGGTCAAGTGCTCTTTCAGGTCATTTGCTGTCTCTGACAGAATTACAGTTTAATCGCAAACCTTCAAGTTTTTATTTTTTCTCTTGTAACTTTAATTCCTATTCCAAATATTTCTTTGGTTTCCATTTCCGCTTGCTCAACGTACAGATTAAATAACATCGCTGATAGGCTACAAACCTGTCTCACTCCTTTTTCAACCACAGCTACCCTTTCATGTCCGCCGACTCTCACACCATCCGCCTGGTTTCTGTACAAGTTGGAAATAGCCTTTCGCTCCCTGTACTTTACTCCTGCTACGTTTAGAATTTCTCAGGTAGTACTCCAGGCAACGTTGTCCGTAGCTTTCTATAAATCCAGAAATGCTGTACACGTAGATTTGCCTTTCCTTAACCTGTCTTCTAAGATAAGACGTAGGCTCAGTGTTGCCTCCCGTGTTCCTACAGTTCTCCGGAATCCAAACTTATCTTCCCCGAGGTTGGCTTCAACTACACTCCTGGAAATTGAAATAAGAACACCGTGAATTCATTGTCCCAGGAAGGGGAAACTTTATTGACACATTCCTGGGGTCAGATACATCACATGATCACACTGACAGAACCACAGGCACATAGACACAGGCAACAGAGCATGCACAATGTCGGCACTAGTACAGTGTATATCCACCTTTCGCAACAATGCAGGCTGCTATTCTCCCATGGAGACGATCGTAGAGATGCTGGATGTAGTCCTGTGGAACGGCTTGCCATGCCATTTCCACCTAGCGCCTCAGTTGGACCAGCGTTCGTGCTGGACGTGCAGACCGCGTGAAACGACGCTTCATCCAGTCCCAAACATGCTCAATGGGGGACAGATCCGGAGATCTTGCTGGCCAGGGTAGTTGACTTACACCTTCTAGAGCACGTTGGGTGGCACGGGATACATGCGGACGTGCATTGTCCTGTTGGAGCAGCAAGTTCCCTTGCCGGTCTAGGAATGGTAGAACGATGGGTTCGATGACGGTTTGGATGTACCGTGCACTATTCATTGTCCCCTCGACGATCACCAGATGTGTACGGCCAGTGTAGGAGATCGCTCCCCACACCATGATGCCGGGTGTTGGCCCTGTGTGCCTCGGTCGTATGCAGACCTGATTGTGGCGCTCACCTGCACGGCGCCAAACACGCATACGACCATCATTGGCACCAAGGCAGAAGCGACTCTCATCGCTGAAGACGACACGTCTCCATTCGTCCCTCCATTCACGCAAGTCGCGACACCACTGGAGGCGGGCTGCTCGATGTTGGGGCGTGAGCGGAAGATGGCCTAACAGTGTGGGGGACCGTAGCCCAGCTTCATGGAGACGGTTGCGAATGGTCCTCGCCGATACCCCAGGAGCAACAGTGTCCCTAATTTGCTGGGAAGTGGCGGTGCAGTCCCCTACGGCACTGTGTAGGATCCTACGGTCTTGGCGTGCATCCGTGCGTCGCTGCGGTCCGGTCCCAGGTCGACGGGCACGTGCACCTTCCGCCGACCACTGGCGACAACAGCGATGTACTGTGGAGACCTCACGCCCCACGTGTTGAGCAATTCGGCGGTACGTCCACCCGGCCTCCTGCATACCCACTATACGCCCTCGCTCAAAGTCCGTCAACTGCACATACGGTTCACGTCCACGCTGTCGCGGCATGCTCCGTATGCCATGGCAAACTGGCTGACACTGACAGCGGCGGTGCATAAATGCTGCGCAGCTAGCGCCATTCGACGGCCAACACCGCGGTTCCTGGTGTGTCCGCTGTGCCGTGCGTGTGATCATTGCTTCTACAGCCCTCTCGCAGTGTCCGGAGCAAGTATGGTGGGTCTGACACACCGGTGTCAATGTGTTCTTTTTTCCATTTCCAGGAGTGTATAAGCGCGCGGTCAATGATAGTTCAAGGGTCCGAATATGGGTACACGCCGCTGCTGCCACTCGCGGAGAGAGAGGGTAACAGGATAACCGCGATAACTGCGGGACACTAATCACAGAATAGCGACCAAGGTTTAATGCAAAGCATAACACGAGCCAGCCACGGCTCTCGCTGGATACGCCTGCGAGTCGGGTGTAGAATCCTATGAAGTAATCTGCAGTGCTACCCATATGAAATCACCCATGTTCAGGAATTCCTTTCTGCTGACCTACAGCAAACAAAAATTTGCTCGTGAATTCCTTGCTCGCATTGAAGTGGACAATGAACGACCATGGAACATTCTGTGGACAGACGAAGCCTATTTCCATCTCAACGAACACGTCAATGCGCAAAATTACAGAAAATGGGCAACGCTAAATCCGCACTCACGTCACTTCATTCTGCAAAGGTGCAAGGGTTGGCGCCATCGTATACATGGTGCTGTAATTTTTGGATGAGATGAGACCTGCGGTTCCTGGTACCCGCTCCATCACCAGTAAACGCTGTGAGAGTCTTTTGCACATCAACGTCATTTTAGCCCTTTAACGAGGTGAGTGCGTGTGCAGCATAATTTTTATGGAACATGACGTTCCCCCGCACATTGCGTAGCCAGTGAAGCGGGTTCGGCAGACATTTAGGAAATGCTATAATTATCAGCCGTCGTACAGATTACCTGATCTCAATCATTGTGGCTTCTGGCTGTGGGGTTATGTGAAAGATGTTGTGATCAGTGCTCCATTATGGACACAGCTTAATCTAAGGCAAGCACTGCGCAACGCACGCCAAACGTGACCCCGAGGACAATTCGATATGTTGCGGAAAATGATTTGTCTCGATTTCAACTTGTGGCAGAAAATGGTGGACAGCAAATTGAACATGTCTTGCGCCAGTTCCACGACAGTTAGAAACCGATTAAATTTTGATTTTTATGCGATTTTTCACCCCAGGACAATTAAAAACCAAGTAAGTTTTTATGTAGTTTTTGGCCTCAGGATGGTTAAAAACTGATTCTTCCTATCCGCTTTCGTACGAAATTGGGTTGGTTGATTGGCTTACCTAAACAACTGTGCTACTATTGTTGACTGCCGAACTTGCACAAGTCAAGCGTATTGTACAACACGAATGGTATTCTTAACATTCATGGTGGTATCTGATTGTACTATATCGTGTCTCCCTACCACTTTCGCGCAACGACGCTCTGAGCGTGTTTTTTAGGGAATTAACTAGTTTGAACCTGGGTCCTGTTGCTGGTAAGGAGACGCCAGACCACACATGACATGTAGAATTCAGAAGAGTTCAGTGAGACTAGCGATGATATAACCAAATACTTCATGATCTCAGCGTCAGCTCCACTGCACTCCCTGTAAAAGAATCTTAATACTAACTAAATTTAGAGGAAAGGGTTCAAGGCTTTCCTATTATTAGTTAGCTGGTAAAATAACGACGAAAAATCAGTTAAGTTTACCATTGGAAATTTTATTCTACTCACAAAACAATGATTATAAATTGCACTATTGATAAAAGGAAATGTTTTAATACAGGATGGTAAAAACCAACTGCGTTCAACAAAAATGTGAACGAATATTCCCTGAATGGGTTTACAAGTTCTACAATGGATCGAAGGATGACCTATGCCATATCACATCTATAATCTGGGTTTAATTTAAGTTTCACAAAAGAGAAAACTATCAAAATGGTCTACAGTGACCCTCAATTATCTTTAATTACTGATCTAACTTGTCGTAAATTACAGTGGCTGATGTGGCTTCTCAATAACTATATAACAGAAAAATTATAGCGTTTCAGATTTTTACTTCAAGTGGCAAATGTGAACACCATGAGTTTTAATTAACGATCGACACTAGTATTACGCAAAAAAGGGGTGTAAGAGATGAGACTTCTGCAGTTCTGAGTGAAGCCTTATGCGCTCAAAAATGCGGCATCGCGTGCTTTCATTACCTTGTCGGTGTTTAGGCAGCGTCAGGGCGGCAGCGGCCGGCGCAGCAGCGATCCAGCTCGCCCGCCGTCTCGGCACTCACCCTCCTCTAACTTCTCCTTACTACAATTTACCGAAGTAGATTTAAAAAGCTATCTGGCTGTGTTTTCATCTGACCAATCAGGGTCTCAATGTTAACCTTAAGCTCCGCCTACAAAAATTCTGTCTATCCAATGAGAAACGTTATACTTTTCGTGGTGGGGCAATGTTTTTAAAGTTTGCAACGTAACAGAGACGCTAAAAAGTCTCACGCTAAAACCTGCAGCTTGTGTGGTCCTTTTAGCGTTATCGTGAGATCTATACTGTTCTTCTGGAGGGCTCTATCTTTTAACATGGGCTGGAGGATTGTCCTAATGTAACAGACACGCGAAAAAGTCTCACGCTAAAACTTGCCGGTGGTAGTGGCCCTTTTTGTGTTATCGTAAGATCTATACTGCTTTTCTGGAGGGCTCTAGTTTTTAACATGGGCTGGGGGTGGTCCTTGACGTACCTGAGACGCGAAAAAGGCCTCACGCTAAAACGTGCGGGTTGTGTAGTCGTACAGGTAGTCTGGCGGCGTGGGTGTCCAGCCCCTCCCTTATCGTAGGGCCTTCTAGCTTAACACGGTTCTGTCTCGGCTTCTGTCCTTGTTTCTCCCCTCGGAACTGCGTCTGCCTCACGGTGGGAAGGTACGACATGCATTTAGGCATTCTTGTGTTAGTCTGTGGTATTCCATTTGCTCACTCGTTAATCGTATTACTTTGGTTAATTTAATGTCGCGATTTATTCGGAGCTATGTGACATACTAGTAGATTTGCTTATTATGTCAGGGTTTTCATGGAAGGTGTTGGATTTGCCTGACACCTTACAGTATAAAGTACAACTCAAACCATAGTTGTCGCATTGAGATTCATTTGTCGTTTATAGCCGATTGCATTTGCTTTAAAACGCTTTCAGTGCCATATTTTCGTAAAATTTTCGTTTTTTTTTTGTTTCATGCGTTTTACCCTGTGTCAATAATATGCTGTTCAAATTTGACACCATTCAGATCAGTGGTCCTCTTTCTATAGAGTTTCGAAACTCGAACTTTAAACACGGACACACTATATATTTAAAAAAAGTATCCTATGTCTTTCCCAATGTTTAATAGAGAATCGAGCAAAAATTCGAATTACATCGGTCAAGAATATTTCGAGATATTTGGTGAGAACGTTAAACAACGATTTGCCTTTATATTGTAAAATAGATATACCAAAGAATGAAATCCAGATGGATGTCTCGCTGTACGCAAGCCAAACTCAAGATATGTGATGTGGCCGTAGTATCCTGCGTGGACGAACAAACAACATATCTGTCCTCTCGGTCGTTAATGAGTCAGAACTGCTGAGATACCGCGTAACGTTGATGTGGCGTTCCTAATGAAGGTCGTGGGATCCTCATCAGTTACTATTTTTGCGATACGATAACTCTTAGTCTCAGCAGGCCACAGTTGCCGTTGTCGAATTGCGACACGTGCTGGAAGACCTTTCTCCTTCTTCCACGCGCAATAACACGTTATTATCATAAACTTACAATACTGAATTGCGATTTCTAAACAAGCAGACCGCTCCTTATGTACAGAATGTGGATGGCATTACTGCTGCCTACTATGCGCAGTTGTATTGAAATGTTGTTTAGCGTTTACATAGCATAGTATGTAGAAGACTTCATGTCAACTTGGTGTTTACTAAGGTCGTCTGTAGCAGTGGCAATATGGTGCATTGGTACCACTTCAGAACAGTTTGCTAGTATCTTCTGTCAAGCAGCGAATCAAACCCAGTACAGCCACTTTCGCCGTCTGCTGCTTCGTCTTGGAGGTGACAAATAAAACAAAACAAAACAAAAAAAACCGGTGAGCCCAGCTGTGTAAGTACCCAGAGAAGCCTATACAAAAAAAAACATCGTAATATGGCAATATAACTATGTACGAGTGTAAACAGGAAGAGTATTGTCACACTTGCGGGTATGCTGTTCATTGAAATTTGAAGTCATTTGTTATCGTATTTACGAACTAAGGCAGATGAGTTTAGGCTCTATCAGCTCACTCTATGTGAGCCAGTAAACGTTGTCTTCTGTTTGAATCATACTCCATACGATTGCATTTATTGCTAGTACTCACAGCTTCTCATTGCGCTTGGCAACGAATAGGACATAAACAAAAGAGAGACAAAATTTACACAATAAATAAATCTCATGGTTACGTATTATTCTGGAGACTGTATGTGTGTATGAAACCAACTTTATTTTGTTCTTCAAAATAGGAGCGTGGGAGGTGTCACGTCACATATGAAGGGCTTATTTCAATAGTTGTACAAGTCCATTACCTCCACTTTTCTGTCTATAATGCTTCTGAAATTAATGGCCCAAACAAACAGAAAGAAAGGTTCATGTCTAGCAAGAAGCCATATGCTTGAATATTTCTGGTATTTCAACTGCAGATTTTTCAGGTCTCATTTAGCTTTAGGACTCTGTATCTAAGAATAAACAAAAGTGGACTCGTACCACTATTGAAATAAGCCCTTCATATAAAAGTAGACAACAAATATTACAGATACGTGTTTATGGCGATCAGATAACGAAATGTAGGTTCTGACATAACAACAGAAAGCCCCGTTGATGAGTCTGTGACTTCAAAATGTATACTGGCTTAGAAGATTTGCCCTAAAGACTGTAGACGACATCAGATGTAAAAGAAAGAGATTTAAACTGCTTATTGGGGAAGGACTGTCACCAAAAATAATGACTGTACAGAAAAATTTGTGAGACCGAAATTTTTGAAACTTGACTATTTTGTCTTTTACATATGTGGATCGAGTGCTACTCGTTCAGTTAGATATACTTTTTAACTAAGTCTTCAACTTAACTGAAAAACAAGAATTACAATATTTTACAAATGTTTATACGTATGCAAAAATGTTATTTACTTCTCTTACCTTTAGAATAATAATAGTAATAAAAAACGGAAAAAAGTTACAGCAAATAACGATTTGTCTCTGTTGTATTCTCACATGTTGTCTCAAACAATCTTCATTTTAAGTCAATTTCTTTGTAACTTAAAATTATTTTCTCAAATTTCTTATTCCACCAGTGATTGTGTTACTGGCTAATGCGTACTCTCTATCGTCATTTCTCTTTCTTAACCTTTTGAGATAAGGGCAACCATATCAATGCACTTAAGTGACAAAAATTATTAATAGAATTAATATATCAATTATAGAATGACAGTTAGATTCACAACTAAAATACAAGAGTAAAACTATACCATTAGCTGCTGAAATTACCTTTTGGTTGGAAACGAACATACAATGCTACGAAATATCTATTTAGATTATAGTTTAATTTGCTGTCGTCAACGAGGCCATTAGAGGCGGAGCACAAGCCGGATTAGGAAAGGATGGGAAAGGAAATCGACCATGACCTTTCAAAAGAATTTGTTTTAAACGATTTCAGGAAGTCACTGAAAACCTAAATGTGGATGGCTGTCCAGTGTGCTAAACACTACTCCATCTCGTGCGGTGTGTGTGTGTGTGTGTGTGTGTGTGTGTGTGTGTGTGAGAGAGAGAGAGAGAGAGAGAGAGAGAGAGAGAGAGAGAGAGACAGACAGACAGACAGACAGACAGACAGACTGAGAGAGAGAGAAAAGTGGCAATAGGCGAGGGAGGGGGGGATGAAAAGAGCGGAAGACTGAAAGAGAGACAATATATCTATGTTCAAATAAAACAGTTTCTGTCTGTACAGTCTATGAAACCTATGCATTATTAATTAATTAGTGATTTAGGCACTTCACGTGACAATAGTAGATATCGACAAACGTTCTGAATAGCTCTGAGTTATTATTCCGTTACCGTGTTGCTAATCTCGTCAGCATGAGAGCCAAAGTGAGATGTTGACGGATTATCTGACAATACGCAGTATCCCTACAGGAATGTTTTCGGAATACTCGGAGTTAAAAGAGCGCTTCCCAGAAGGTGAAAAGAATCGGCCAGGTTCTCAGAACCTCTCAGCCAATCAATGAAGAGCTCGTGGAGCGGAAATAAGATTGGCCGTGGAAGCATCCTGGCGGGATATTGTGAATCAGGCGCCGGAAATAACTACTGACCTCCTAAAGCAGAGGGAGGGAGAGTCTATTTCGTGTTGCTACAAGCAGTAACGCGAAAATGTTGTACCTGGAGGTATCTCCACAGAACGAGTTGCACCTGTTATCACTCCGATGTACGTCATATGTTTCCTTACGATTGCTCGCGTTCTTTCGTTTGCATTATTTAACAGAATCAGCAAAGTGAAAAGGTTTTTGGTATATGGGAAAAATTGATTACTTCGAATGGTCTCCCATTACCTCCTATTACATTTTCCGTTGGGTGGTTAGCTGCACTGCGTAATAGCGGGAGCTCTACAACGACGCAAATGGAAACTGTTGCACATGAAGCATAAGTAACATCTGTTACAAAACTTAGCGGAGATGTTCATCACCTAACGAGTACCAACTGACTAAATTTACTTCCGTGTGGATATGTTATTCATCATCAACATCGGTATGATTTATGACCTCCACGGGCACAATACACTCTTGCAGTCTTTACAGCCATGGAAACAAAAATCTTCCGAATGTAATCTCGAGTATTTTCTTGTCCTAACAGAAACATGTTGCATCGCTTTATGAAGATTGCTGGCTAAAGGGTGGAATAAAAGTATAAGTTCTACCATCACATCGCAGACACGGTCTGTGGGTGACAAGTCAGAGGACCGTACGTTACTCGAGGCGTATGTGATGTGAATGAAAGTCTAATAGAATCTCTTCAGAACGAAAAAACTGTCCAAGCACTAGCAGGACTCGGGCGCTGCGGGTTCCTTGCAAAACTAATTACGTGCGCATACACAGTCGAACCGTCCTGGGAATGCTGTTTTCTACGTAGGTGCTGGCTATATATCGGTCCCGGGAATTCCAAGGCCGCCTCAAAATCTCGACAGTAGTGCCTCAGACTACAGCGGACACATAAAAAGGGATAAGTAGATATAGAAGTTTTAATAAAATACATTACTTGCCTTCTATGTCTGCATGAACTAATGTTAACTTATTATGCTTTTAACGGATGATAAATGCAATGTACGTTCTAACGCCAAAAAGATATTTTTGAGTGATATAATTATAATTATACATTTTCCAGACTCCATTTTACTATACTTGTACTGTGAAACCTTGCTTCTTGCCAAATTTCGTGATCCTACGTCAACCGGAAGTACTCTGTAGGCTTTGATGAGTGAGTTTTCGAGTATCAAAATTATGATATAAATGGCCGTATCTTCGAGTGAATTG
This sequence comes from Schistocerca gregaria, assembly GCF_023897955.1. NCBI lineage: Eukaryota > Metazoa > Arthropoda > Insecta > Orthoptera > Acrididae > Schistocerca > Schistocerca gregaria. The sequence goes on along the minus strand of NC_064921.1, from coordinate 290,794,276 downwards.
ACTTAGAAACAAAAAATTTGTACAGTGCCAAGGAACCATAGACCTCAATATGTGCCATAAATTTGAACTTGATGCGTCTGCCTTTTTCTGAGAAAAAGGGTCCTTTCTGACAGAGAGACTGACGAACAACAAAGTGATCCTTTAAGGGTTTCGTTCTAGAGACTGAGGCACGAAATCCTAAAAAGAGACGTGTGGAAATAGCAAGAACAAGCTTCGATCCAGAAGTACCTCCTTATTAAGAAAAGTACTGAGTACTGTACATCCAAAAAAATAAATTAATTAAAAAAATAAAAATAAAAAAAGATGAAACCTAGGGCACATCGTGTCAGAAACTGACAGGTCGATACTAAAATAAAATCAATATGAATATTGAGGTAGGGAAATAAGCCATAGACCATGCCATTATTTCTGCAATAGAGAATACGAACATTGTAAAAGAAAGGTCATGTGTAATAGGTATTTTTAATAATTGCTTTTTAAAAATAAGCGGGAAAAATTTGTGCAAATAGTTCAGAAGATAAAGCGAAACAGTGCACGAGAGAAGCACTAGGAAGCTGCTGAGAAAGCAGAGAATTTTCCACAGTCGTTTTAAATGTAGTCACTGCCCCGCTGAAAAACGGGAATTATGCGACATGAAAGCAGCTGTCAGAAAGACAATGAGAGATTCTTTTAACGAATTTGAAAGCAATATTTTATCTGCAGATTCTAAAAATAACCCAAAAAAATCTATGAAAGCTGCAAAGCTGACAGTACGGGTAATATAATTGGTGATGTTAAACAAAAGGCCGAAATTATAAACTTAGCTTTCAAGAAGAGAGGACTGCAGCACCATTCCCCCCTTTCAATTATCGAACAAACGCAAGGATGGCTGACATAGTGTTTAGTGTATCTGGGATTGTAAAACAGTTAGGATCCTTAGACGCCAGGAAAGCATCTGGCCCAGACGGCATTCCCTTAAGACTATATGTTGACTATGCTACAAATATAGCATCATTCTTATCCATCATCTATCAGAGATCATTGGAACACCGGAAAGTTCCATGGGACTGGAAGAAGGTCTAGGACATAGCAATCTATCTGACATCGATTTGTTGTAGAATCATGGAACGTATTTTGTGTTCAGACATAATGACCTTTCCAGACTCTGAGAAGCTCATCTGCAGAATCTAGCACGGTTTTAGGAAACAGCGGTCATGCGAGACACAACTGGCCCTATTGTGCATGATATACAACAGGCTCTAGATACCGGCACCCAGGTTGATGCCATATTTCTCAACTTCCGAAAGGCGTTCGACTCAGTTCCGCACTGTCGCTTACTCCAAAAAGTGCGCGCTTACGGTCTATCCGATGACATATGCGGTTGGATAGAAAGTTTTCTAACAGACAGGGGGCAGTATGACGTGCTGAGCGGGGTGACTTCAACAGAAACAAGCGTAACTGCAGGTGTGCCCCATGGCAGCATAATTGGTCCGCTGCTTTTTACGATTTACATGAACGATCTGGTTGATGGTATTGATAGCGCATTAGACTGTTTGCCGATGATGCTGTGGTCTGCGGAAAAGTAATATCACATGAAAGTTGTGAAAAAGTCAATGAGGATTTGCAGAAAATAAATGCGTGGTGTAAAGACTGGCCGTTATCTCTCAATATTAGTAAGTGTAACCTACTGCGTATAACAAGGCGAAAATCCCCATTAAGAGTTCAAAATAAATGCCCATTCTTTGAAAGCAGTAACATCCGTCAAGTAACCGGTGTGACTATTCGAAATGATCTCAAATGGAATGATCAGATTACACATATAACGGGTAAGGCGAACTCTAGATTGCGGTTTATTGCTAGAATCCTGAAGTGATGCAGTCCTTCAACAAAGGAAATTGGTTACAGTACTTTAGTTCGTCCAGTCTTAGAGTACTGTTCAGCTATATGGGACCCTTACCAGTTGGGTCTGATTTAAGAGATTGAGACGGTCCAAAGAAGTGCGGCAAGATTCGTGACTGGTACACTCAGCCATCGTGAGAGCGTTACAAATCTCACAGAGAGTTTGAAGTGGGACACACTTGCAGATAGACGACGCGCTAAACGGAAGGGGCTGCTCACTAAATTCCGAAACCCGATCTTCACCGAGGAAGCAGAGCATATATTATTACCACCAAGTTTCAAATGGCGCAATGATCACCATTGAAAGATAAGGGAAATTAGAGTTCGTACTGAGGCGTCCAGACAGTCGTTTTTCACTCGCGCGATCCGCGAGTGGAACAGAGAGGGGGGAGGGGGGGGGGGGGGGGGGGAGCGGAAATATGATCGGCGCGAATTGTGCCCTCCGCCACACATCGCTTGGTGGCTTGGCTAGCAGAGTATATATGTAGACGTAGGTGTAGGTATCTAAAGTATTAATCTGACATTCCCATCTCAGATAAGAAAAATCGTCATGATTGTGAAAAGTAATACATATGGGATGGATAATATCTCCAACAAGACACTAAAAAGTTGCCGTCCTGTGATTTTAGTGTTCTATGCGACTTACGTAATTCATTACCTTACGGTGTTTGGAAAAGAGTGGCTCCACAGATGTCTATAACTACCGCCCAGAATCACTCCTTACAACATTTTCTAAAATTTGTGGGCAGGAAGTGTGCTCCATGGTTGCCCTTAGTCAATTCACAATTTTTATTTATAAAGGTCCATTTTCTGAACACATACTGACGTCTTTGAATGATAAAATATCAAGATCTTCTGTGAATTATCCTAGGCATTTGAATGTTTCAATCATAATAGACTATTAGAGACGTTAAATTTTTAGGGAAGACGTAGTTCAGCAAATTCCTGAATTTTTTCTTATTTAAGAAACTCTTGCCCAGATAGCCGTGCTCGTTAATGTGCCGCTTCCAGGACGAGGATGTTCGCTGGTCCCGCATCGAATCCGCTCGGTGCATTACCAACGAGGGCTGATGTTAGGACGTCCTGGATGTGGTTTCGAGGCGTTTCCCTTCATCCCACTAGATGAATAATGAGCCGGTACCCAAGTCCCGCCTCAGTTACACGTTTCTCAAACATTTATAAAACTTACGCTCACTTGCACACTACTACAGACTTCATATATTCCGGCCCGGAGAGTAAAGGGGCGGGAAACAGGATCGGCCACCCTTAAATTAATCATGCTGATTTCCGCGCTGATGCGGACAAAGCCATAAGCAAATGAAGAAGTTGCTGTTTAAGAAATAGGATGCGGAAAGTTGCCTTAGGCTGTACGAGTAGTACAAAGGGGGATGACAAATTGTCTTCATGGGGAGAAATTACAATGAAAGACGCACTGGGTTCGATTATGTGGCCACCCACGGTCTTGCTATATGTTATTGATTTGCCATTTTATTTCAATCAGGAGACGGAATTAGTCCTGTTTGCGTATTATACAAGCTTATTGTGAAGCCTAGCGAAGAAGTATCAATAAATAAAGTGGTAAACCATGTTTCCGTGAAAATTACTGATTGGTTTTACACCGTTGGACTAGCTTTAAGCTCTGAAAAACTCATTTCACACCACAGTGAAATCCCCTCCTATTAATCTGGTATACCAACAAGAAATAGTATATAGGATAGAAAACTGAAAGTTATTATATTTAGGTTCGTCTGTCTTTTTCCACAAGAATAACTGGTGAATTTGGGAATACATATGTCACCAAGTTAAAATATTTTGCATGTTTTCATTCACTGATGTCACGGGTTAACATTCTAAGACCACAACTAGTTTATAAAAAATGAATTTGTTGCTCAAGAGAAAGTACATCTTGCAGATATCTCATTAAATTTGAGAGTACCAGAAATATCACAAGTAGAACTTATAAGGAACATTTTTCTGTGTTATTCTTTAATGAATCTACGTTTGGCACAGTTTGGGACGAAATGTGCAGCTACAAAACTCTTTGACAATCTACTCATGCAAATAATATGTCTGAAATATAGTATAAGTGTTTTTAAATGTAGATTAAAGAACTTCCTCCTTAATGGCTTCTTCTATACCATAAAGGGATTCTTGAGTAAAGACAGTCATTAAAACTTGAAAATGGCTACCATGGAACAATATATATTTTTATTTTTTATTTTGTTTTAAATAAGTGTTCTATGTTAGATGCATTAACATGCTCCGGATCATACGGTTTATTGCGAATCTGATCAATGGAACAAACAACTAACTAAGCAGCTAACTAACTAATTGAGATGTCTTGCCAGTCCTGCTGGGATATGCCATTTGGTACCCTAATCACGAAGAGTATGACAGCCGGGTTTGTCATTCACGACAAATACTATCGAGCATTCAACCTCCCTTCAACAATTACCAGATCAGTGCACTGGTCAAACCCAGCAGCTCCTCATGCCAGTGTTCAAGGAATCAGTGAAGTTTCCGTCTAGAGGATAGCGGTTTCCTGAGACCTTTCAGCAGACTGTCAACGAACACGCCACAAACAGAAGCGTAATCCATCGCTGCACACCAAAGAATGCCACTCAGTGTCCTAGTTACTTTGGTTCTACAACTGTCGAGTTTATGTGGTCTGTGACGTGTTTGTCATCGATGAAAGATACGTGGCAAATCGAGATCTTCATCCAGTTTCTCTTATCTATGATATATGTTTCAACGCTTCTCAGATTACAGTAAAACTTTATTTAACTGTGGGCTATACATTGCAGAATAATATAATACAATTTTAATTTCATGTTCGTACGGAGAGTGACAGATTTTATTTAATTTTTTTAGAGGAATTTCAAATTACGAGTCTTTTTTTCTGTTAGCTTCCTTAGCGAGCTGACTGCTAAGTAGCACTGGAGATTGCGAGAGACGACCAAGACAGCGAGAGAACCGACCTAGCGGTCTAGAATTTCCGAAATATGCGTTGAAAACTGAACATAGTTACGACGGCTTTGTTCAAAATGAGGATATGTGGTGACTAAATCAGCTGCTTTGTGCCCAGTTCCGAAGTTGTTTATACTGAGCGAATCCTATAGGGTACTTCCCACTGGCCTAGATTCATGAAATGTGGTAAAAAGGAAAATTTCACAGTACAACGAAAGGAAAAATCCCCAAACTGTAATCTTGTAATTATATCACAAGATTTTTTTTTGCAATTTCTTATCTGACTCTCTGTCTGTTCGTATGTCTGTTAGAACCCCTTGTTCTTAGGAACGGGCAGTCGTATCAAGTTGAAATTTTTGTCATATTCTAGGGTCTACAGGCCCTTCACGATGTAATAAATGTAAGCGAAGTCAATACAATCAAAAGCTATGGCCATTTAAGTCATATATTTTGGTAATCGCTCATTAAAACGTATAGGGTGCTTCCCGTTGATCTAGAATGATGAAATTTGGCAAGAAGTAAAAATCCACAGTACATGTAAAGGAAAAAATCCGAAAACTATAAATTTGTTATTGTATCGCTCGAAAAAAATTATTGTCGTTTGTTGTAAAGTTCATTGTCTGTCCATTCGTCTGCGAAGACTCTTTTTCACAGGAGCGTTAGACGTATTAAGTTGAAATTAATGTCACGTACTAAAGTCTATGGGCCGTTGGCTTCTAAGTTAATGAAATCAAAATGTGTTGCCGTTTATGTCTCATATTTCGATACTCGCAAACTCAATCACCAAAACCCATATGGTACTTCTCGTTGATTTACAATGATGAAATTTGGCAAGAAGTACAGGTTCACACTGGAAGTAAAGGAAAATCCTAAAATCGTTAATTTGTAATTATTTCACGCGAAAAAATATTTCTTTTGTCATTTGCTATCCGATGTCAAACTTGCAATTAAGACAGTCAGTAGTGTCGCATTCAGGCTGATTGGGTCGCAATGGTAAAAGTCAAACACCAGGAAATAAAGTCTGATGAATTATTTATGACGTATTTCACAAACCTGTATGATGTCCTTCGATGAAAACAGCATGTTATTGTTATTTCTCGATTTTGTGCAATCAATACGTTCTTTTTAAGTGACGAGTTATCCCAGAAAATTTTTCATGATTTACAATATTAGTGAGTGGAAACAAGAAAAAGGTGTCAGAAGGTTGATTCGTCTGTTTCCGAGATTATCAGCTATACACGGAGCAAAAGAAGATGAACTTAATTGTTTAGAGGGTTTAGAGGTCGTATCAGTATGTACACCCAAAGTTTTGGAGAATTCTTCCCTATTTACTAACTCCTCTTCATGTGCTACATCGGTTATTGTTTGACTCTCTTGTATGAAACTGAAGGTACTGTGTTTATGGAGAGTCCATTTTCTGAGAACCACTTTATAGTTTACTATCTCTTCTATTGCTTCTTCTATAACGGGATTTATTGTAACACTAGTACCAGCTGCAAAAAGTATCAATTCAGCTTGTTGAATGTTAATCAGAAGGTCATTCACATGTGTAAAGGATGGGAGCAGACCAAAATTTGAACCCTATGGGACTCCCTTTTGTGATTTCTCACCATTCATTAACATTTTCCACCTTGTTTGAATTATTCAGAACAATCTTCTGCATTGTTTGTTACGTATGATTCAAACCAGTTGTACATAAACCCATCAGTTCCACAAAACTTGAGTTTTTCTGTGAGCATAAAATGGTCTACACAATTAAACGCCTTGGAAAGATCACAAGAAATACAAACCGGCGGTATTTTATTATTAAAGGGTTGAATATTTGATGACTGAACTGTATAAACAGCATTCTTAGGCTAGCAACCCTCCTGGATTCTAAACTGTGATTGGCTAAGTAAATTTTTTTCACTTAAATGTGAGACCACTCTTGAGCGCATTACTTTTTCAAGTATGCTGGGAAAATATATCAGTAAGGTAACTGAATGATAATTTTTAAATGTGTCTTAAAGCCTTTCACATGAAGAGGTTTAACAACTGCATGTTTTAACCTGTCTGAGAAAAAACCTTCTACCAGTGATTCAATGCATGTATCACTAAGGACAACACTTATTAAGTCGGAATGATTTTCCAGGATACTGTTTGAAATTCCATCAACACAATATGTGCTTTTGTTTTTAGAATTTTTAGAATTCCATTAGTATCAGTGAAGGATGATGCTGCTATGTCTAGTTGCTAGTGGAATGACATTTTTACTATATTCTCTTGATTCTTCAACTGAACCATTTTATCCTAATTTTGCTACTACATTTAGAAAGTAATGCTTAAAAGTACTTGCAGCTTGTGAATTATCAGCCACAACATTGTCATTTATTTTAATTGTTGTGTTATATTGCGCACTGACTGGCTGTCCTGTCTGTCCCATGTAGTTTCAATTTTGTTTTCTGTATTATTTGTTTCTGGGAGGATGTGCATACTTCTGGACTTTTTAATGACTTTGCTTATATACTATGGTATTTATTCTAGTATGTGAGTAATGTCGGGTCTTCACTTGCTCTGGTCTTTATACAGGGTGTTTCAGAAGTGATGGTCAATAATTCACACACGGAAAGTACAGGCCAAACGTAGCTAAAAAGCGCCAGTAAACATGGTCCGCAAATCAACCGTTGCCTATGTATCGCATTAATTCGAGTTGGGAACCACCTGTAAACGTCACTGGATGCCACGGATCGACTAATTGTTTGATTACACGGGCGTAAGTACTTCCCTTTCCCCGTTAGTACACTGCCGTACCGTCCTCACAATCAGCTACGAGCGTGAAATCACCTTGGACAGAGTTTACATCAATGAAAAGTACGCTGGCATGCGCATCACGTATAGCAAAGAGAATTGTGCCCTTGAGGCTGCACAATTGCATGAAGAAGATTTTCTTCTCCGCAGGCAGCCCGACAGGTGCACATTTAGCCGGGAAAAACAGGGCCTTAGAGAAACCATTAGTTTCGCACACCATGTACGAGAATGTCGATCCAGATCCATAACACCCGATATTGAGGGAAGTGAGTTACGCATTGTACACGCAAGTCTGAGCACTTCAACAAGGAGGATTGTTACCCAAGAACGTGTCCTGAGTCATAGCATTATATGGCGGATTTTACATCGGCAAGTACTCTATCCATATCATTCCCAGCGAGCACAAGCCCTCAACAATGAAGACTTCCTTCCTAGAGAGAATTTCTACCAATGAGTGCATTAAGAGTGTACCCTGGCTCCCCTGTTTGTAAGTAGTATTCTGTTCACGGTTGAGGCTGAATTTTTAACTGCCATAACTGTCACATCTGGGGGAATGTCAATCCTAATGCAACACACGTATCACGACATGAGCAGCGTTATTCGTTGAACGTCTGGGCAGGAGACTGCATAATTGGACCACACTTCTTACCACAGTGACTAACCGGGCAGCAATAATGCGGACTGTACTTCCAGATGCACATCATGATGTTTCGCTGAATCAACGCCTGAACATGTGGTTCATACATGACAGTGCTGTAGCACATTTTCATTTAGGGTTGCGACGGCTTCTGACTCGGACGTATGGTCAACATTGGATAGAAAGAGGTGGGAGGGGGCTGTGCCACGGCCTCCAAGGTCTCTGAATTTAAATACGGTGGATTTCTGTGTATGGGGTTACGTCATAAGCCTGGTCAAATCTCTTGAGGAACTACGCTCTTCGCACTCAGACAGCATGGCGAGATAGGAGGGAGAGGGAAAGGGTGCACTCAGGTGACAGTGATCTGCACGTGTGCAAGAGCTCTGCACGCACGCAGAATGCTTCGCCATCACACTAGCACCTGTACTTCGCATTCGACAGGATTACCTATAGTCCGTCAAAATCAGTAACAAATGCAATGCACGTTGGAGACTCAGGAAGAATGAGAAGGCATCTGTACTCAGTAGGAGCCTTTCAACGTCTACAGCAGCATGATCATCCTTATAATTTATCTACCTGCAGAAGTTGCAACAGGTCCTACATCCACAGCTTTTCTGGTGACATGACGAGATCACACACAGTTCTGGGGTAACTTTTCCAACAACTACAATGTGTGGATGGTTCCCGACACTTCATAGGTAGCGAGAACTCTTGGAAGATACCCTATAGTCTCAGCACCCGTCTAATACAAATATCTTGTCTCGTGACTCCATAAGAAGGTATCAAGTATGGTCAGATCAAGAGGACGAACTGGTCTCCTCTACGTATCTACCTGTAAGGTGTTTAAAGTAAGCTGGTGCCCCAAGGAGCCACTTAACGTGCACAGACATCAGATGGGATACTTTTGAATATAGTGGGCACACACTCTCAGAAGCTGTGTACACTGATGCAGTTCTAGGTTCTCTAGCATACAGTGCTAGCAACGAAATACATAATGAAATTTAATACGACGTAGTTTTTTGTACTCCACTGGGGCACAGAACATTTGACTTCGAGTTTCCAGTTATGTTGTTACCGAATAGGAGTACCATATTTCAAGTTGATACATTTGACTGTCGTCCTTTAAAGTTTTGAACATCATCTCGCGCTTCGCATTTGAGAAATCCGAGTGTTCGAGATTTTGCTGCTCTCTGTTTTCCTTCTCATATCGCTGTAGCCCTCAGCACTAGAAGCAACAAGGCAAGAAGAATGACATTCAATCCCTTAGGCATAACAACTATTAACAGCACCACACATCGTGCCATATAGTCTGTTGTTTGCGCCGAATAATATGAATCCATACTGTAGTTACATCTTGTAGGTTTTGTTGCTGTTGTTGTTGCTGTGGTATCTCTAACGCTGTCTTAATGAGCTCTGCACGTCAGTCTAACCGCTGCAAATGTCTTCACCTCTGTATAAGTGTTCCCATCTGTATCCAGCTGAAGACATTTACTGAAATCAAGCCTTGGTCTCCCTCTAAGATTCCCATCTCCACCCCAAACACAATTACATATTTCCCACTATTACTAACCTGATTATTACTTGATGTCTCAGTTTGTGCACTATCAAGAAAATCAGTTTTTTGCTCCACTTATGTCATAAGTTTCTTTTTACTCGATTCAGTATCTTCCAATTAATCCCATTTACCCATTTAAGACTCAGCATTCTCCTACAGCAACAAATTTCAAATTATTCTGTTCTCTTCTTGTCTGAAGTGCCTATAGTCCGCGTTTCACTGCCGCACAAGGCTGCTCTCCGACCGACTGCTTGCGGAAAAGACTTCCTGGCACTTAAATTTATATTTGACATTAACGCATTTCTCTTCTGCAGAAGCACTTGTCTTGCTATTGAGAGTCTATGGTTTATACATACTATGCTTCGAACGTCATCAAGTATTATGGTCAAATAACAAAATTCATCGACTACTTTTAATGTATGATTGCCTGATTTAATTCTCTCAGTACTGCCTGACTGAATTCCACCACATTTAATTGCTCTTGTTTTACTTGTGTTGAAGTTAACCTTATAGCCTCTTTGCAAGGGACTATCAATTCCTTTCAAATTTTCTGCTAAATCATTTGCCGTCTCTAGAGGATTATGGCGTCATCTGACAAACTCAAAGTTATAATTTTGTGCTGTCCAAACTTTAATTCAATTTTCTAATTTCACCTTGGTTTTCTTACTTAACGTAGAGACTGATTAACATCTGGAACAGGCTAAAGAGCCGGATCACTCCCTTGTTAACTATTGCCTCCCTTTCATGTCCTTCAACTTTTACAGCTTCAGCATCGTTTGTCCTCAAGTTGCAGGCAACGTTTTGCTCAATGTATTTATCCCTGCTATCTTCGGAATTGCAGATTCCTTTATCCAGTCAACATTACACTTAGTTTAAGGGGAGGTTTACTGCCTTTGGCCCTAAAAAAGCATGTTCTTTGAGAATTTGTTTCTCGAGATGTGTTATAGATATCAATGTCATATTTGGTCAAAATGTTTATTGACATTTCCTCTACAAAGTGCATTTTTTTCGATCGGAAATGTCGAAGAGCAAAGGCGAAAGTGCCGTCGGAACGAAACAAAATTTCGATGTATACGTCCACGCGCGGTATGTCACAGGGCAGCCTGCTCGTATGAAATCAAAATTGAGTTGACGTTAGCGAAGTATATAAGATTATTTAGGAGTTGTATCTCGCTTGAGTTATTTGGACCATAGGAAACAAAATGACGACCATTTGAAAAACAATAGGGTTTTTTTCCTCGTTGTTTCAACTTCGTCGCCCAAGTAAAAATATTTATAGCTCTTCGATCTGAATAAAAGTGGTACAACTCCTAGACAATTTAGTCAACTTCGTCGGAAACAAAGAATCATGCCAATCGGTTCAGTAGATTTGAAGTTACCATACCGCGCGATAAAAAAGTTGTTTCGAGAAAAACGCGTTTGAAGTTCAGACTACATATAAATGCAATATTATGGAATTTACGTTCAATCTGTTATTCCGGGTCCATAAACTAGTCCATCCTCTTACTCATAGAGAGCGTTCTACTCGATGCGGTGCATCCTGTGCTGCTCCAGAGTCGCTCGTACGGCCGGTGACAAGCGGTTTTCGGCCGCTTGAATCCGGTGGTCGCCCGAATGCTTGGCGAACTGCGTCGAATAGAGTCCCAGGGTGACGGCCATCGTTGTCATGGTCTTCAGAATTGCTGAATACCCTTCGTTGAAGCTGCTCACTGCTAGGAAAATCGCCATCTCTACAGTCTTCGCACCAGAATGCAAATGCTTTGGGCACTAACTTCCAAACACACGAATTCAAACTGTCATTTGAATTTTGAGTGTTTCCTCCCAGGCACCGGTACAATAACTCGCCCTCCGAAACGGCCTCGTAGATCGGATGAATCACTTTTTGAACTTCTTTGGAGAGCGGCTAGTCGTGTTGACATTCGTCCAGATGTCCGGTAGCCTCTGCAATGCGCCACTTGTACCAACTAGTTTCCCCAGCCGGACAATTTTGGTGTTGTGGATGGTTATCCATCGAACACTTGTGGAAACATGTTGACCAAATTGCCTTCTTCATCTGTTCCACCGAATTGGAATGTCCTCGGATAGCCAAGCCGTAGTACGTCGTAAGCTTCTTGATCACTTTATCAGTTTTAGTCATGGGCAAGCTCACAGAATAATTTTTCGCGGCTACAAAGTCGAAATTCCCGAGAAAGAACTGGTGCGTGAAAAAGGACGATTTCAGTCAGGTGCATTTTTTTGTTCAACCGCGAATAACAAACATTTCCTTTCCGTATTCGGAAAAACTGTTTCAGCGGTGGATTCTAAACACTTTTATGGATCCAAAAATACAATTTAAAAAAATCGACTTTTTGAGCCAAGAACAGATAGATTAAGACCAACAAAATGATTATATACACCTTGCATGTGTTTTAGATTCGAAAAGTGAGGCTGTGTATCCATATTATATTAATGCCCTATCACACGTTGTACACTTCGGTAAATTTTACCCTATTAGGTAAATAACGTTTTGAATTTTACTTACTTTTTATGATTTATTGAAATCAGCAGACAAAAAAGAAAATACTTGTTTGGGTAATATTTTCAAATGTTTCAGATACTAGTCGCAGACTTCCCTTGGACAACGAGGGACACGTCCGCTAGCGGACAGCGTACTGTCCGTCCGTGACTAAACGAGCGCATACCACTCGAGTTTCCGTGGGAGAGGGGGGGTAGTTCCGCGGCAATTCATCACTGTCACTGCGGTCGCTGGAGGCTCCAGCAGTTATAAGACCGCACTCCGCCTCCCGCTGTTCCAGTTTCCACTGCTCCAACAGGCAACAGGTACTCACAGCGTGCCGTGAGCGCCGTATATCAGGCTACACACAAAGAGCCCGTAATCCCTTTTCATTAGCGTCTCGTCTTCCGGTATGAATCTTACACACAACTCTTTCTTCATTTTTTTCCTTCAGACATTGTCTCCAGTGGACGTCATCTCTAGAGCAACTCGACTTATATTAATGTCGAGACCTGTTCTGTAATTATTTGAGAGCGCCCACACGTTTTCACTGTTACTATCCTCGCTAAATTGTTTCTTCAAGAACGCTACGTTTGAACCTTGTGAAGGAAAGTTTTCAGAAGCATTTTTACAATATGGACAAAGAGTTACCCTCAGAGTCATCAATCTAACTATTCTAAGTGATTATTTTTAATGGAAAAAAGAATGACAGCTGTCAGTATCACTCCTGTGCAAAAGAATTGGGACCCACTGATTAGGAAAAGGTGGAAGCTGCTGACTGAGTGACAGATAAATTACATGAAACAGACTTATAAAAAATTGCACAGATCAACAAATTGCAATTGTAATTTCCCATGGAACAATTGCCTTTCATCAGCGAGTATCTCATAAGACCAAATTATTACTCTGGAACATAATTATTCAAACCAACAGTAGTTCGAGATTATTACACTGCTCTTCAAATAATTATAGGTCCAACAGCAAGTAAGTTGGCTGATTCAAAAACCAGTTGAACTAAATGAAGTTGTTCACAAGAGCACCAAGTAAATTGTTTGAATTGAAACTTTGCTACAAGCTCCGGAACATTCACAAGTTCCAATCTCTTGGTAGCGTAACTATACACCTGATAATTCTACTCGGTTGCAATTTCAAAAGTATGACTCTGTCTTAAACGTAGGAACTGCTACCAAGACATAGGTTTTAGCCATCAGTATCTCAAACCGGTTGTACTCAGAACACCAGCAAGCAATGGTCACAATCGTATATTTAGCAAATTCTGCCTACTTGATCTGGCAGCTAGATAAACAGTAGAAATTGTTATTATCATCCAAAAATATTCGAAACGATTCCTTCCGTTTTACAGTGTTCGTTCAGTTTGCACCTGCCATTACTTACATGCAAATACTGATCGGTTTACAAGTCCTTCATTGAATATACAAAATGTAGTACTCTTGAAACAATGCAGTACTAGGAAAGGTACTACATTATTTCACCATTGTATGCGCCCAGGGCAAGTTAGAAACTGCCACAGTAATCAAGGTGAGCCTAACAGTACATGCGCAAATAATAGTTAACGCAGCGTATATCAGTTTTAAGCAGATTAGCAACACACGCTGGAGGCAGCTATGACCAGAGCACAATTAGCAAAAACAATGCATCTGCAGTCGAAGTGTACTTCAAAATCTGACATGGAACACAAAATCTAACATCTGATTCATGAACAATTACAAAACTTGACAGCAAGAAGCTATAGCCTGTGACACAGTGATCATTACATAGTACCTGAAAACACTGAGTCCTTAACACCGTTAAGGTAGAAAATTTCTACTTGTCTTATTCGTTCTCAGACTTCAATGCTCGATACGCTGGTGACCGTTTTACATAACGATATTCAGTAAGGCAGTGCACGGTGCATTCCGCCCAGGGCAGGGGTTCCCGGCCAGGCGGTAATTAGCCCCCTAAGGGATAAAATGAAATTTTCTGAGGGGTAAAAAGTAAACAATTCGATTGTGTTTGTTAAAAGAATACATTGTCGATTGTATGCTGTACTGTGCTTTATTAAACTCGTGCTACTGGCTAAGTTCGGCAGAGAGCCATTATCAAGCACTTTTGCTATGTCGTGTATTACATATCGCGCTCATCACACAATGAGCACGATTTGTACTACATGACATAGCGAATGTGCTTGGTAATGGCTCAAGGGCCAAAAAGAGCTAACAGCACGATTTTAATATAGCACAATACAGCATACAACGGACAATGCATTCTTTTAGTAAAAATTTAGAGGCTGTAGATCTCCACAGAAGCAAAAAGATTCTGTTTCAGTCACGAAACTAAATTGTTTTCCAATGATAATTACTATTAACAAAATTTTTAAGACTCTAATATTGATTATATAGGTTACCAATAAATACTTTTTCTCAGTTAGTTGTATTAGTGCAGTGGAGCTGACAGGTTCCTCACATAGTCCACCCATTACACACGTATGTTGTGCTTTGTCCCGCACATCGCCGATGATAAAAGTGAGGCGTATACCTAGCAAATGCTAAAAATCTTAAGAAAATTTCTTTCCCAAATTGTAGATAGTAATTGCAGTAGTCCAGAAATTGCTTCACATTAGTTTCTTCGAGACATGTAAATGAATTAATTGATAGTAAGACACAGCGGTAATATATATACCGCTGCACACAGTATTATTATTATTATTACTATTACTACAGTGACTGTGACCAGACACAAAGCATTCCTGAAGTTTTCCGTTTTCCACCTGATCAGAAGTAACGAGTGCAGCTGAGAAGTGATTTATGAACAGTAAGTACAGTACACACATTCGAACTTGGTTGATTATAAATGGGAATGGAATGTGTTAAGTACAGTACACACATTCGAACTTGGTTGATTATAAATGGGACTGGAATGTGTGGTGTCACCGCCAGACACCACACTTGCTAGGTGGTAGCCTTTAAATCGACCGCGGTCCGTTAGTACACGTCGGACCCGCGTGTCGCCACTATCAGTGATTGCAGACCTAGCGCCGGCACACGGCAGGTCTAGTCTAGAAAGACTCCCTAGCAATCGCCCCAGTTGTACAGCCGACTTTGCTAGCGATGGCTCACTGTCTACTTACGCTCTCATTTGCAGAAACGACAGTTTAGCATAGCCTTCAGCTACGTGATTTGCTACGACCTAGCAAGGCTCCATATTCAGTTACAAGAATGTATTCTGAACAGACAATATTGTGAATCACGTACCGTCAAGAGCGACGTTCATCATTAATGGATTAAAGTTAAGTATGAAACTAATTACGTCCGCTTTCTGAATTCTAATTCCTTGTCATGTTCCAGACCTCACGTCAGTATAGTTCTTCCCTCCTCACGCCACCCTGCGTGAGCTAAAACGCGTGCATTTCGGCCTCCTCTAGTAACACGGTGTTGGCTCATCTACCAACACAACAGAATCTGCAGGTGAAGCATGTACCACAATGGAAAAAAGTAATGCAAGGGAAAGGACAAGTTACTCTCTCACCTATTTTTCATAAAGATTTTGTTACAACGTTACGCAACTTGAGCAAGACTCTAGAAAGTTAACGGCCTGAGCAGATGTTGATGGAGCCTGGTAGGATGCTAAAAGCATGAGGTATTTTTACGCTTCTTAGTTTGTAGAAACGGCATGTTGGAAGTTGAAAGCAATTGGCAGCGAGACCATCCTCCAGTAAATCTTGCAGGACAGCCCACAGCCGCACAGGGCAGACAGAGTACCCCCTAGTCGAGACAGGTCTCCAGCAGGACAATGCCGCTATACCTACATTGGCGCCAGCCAAAGGCTGGGCTGAGGGCGACAGTCTGAAGGGATGCATCTACACAGTGGAGTCGTAAACCGGGATTTGTGTGCAGCGCCACGCCTAGTATAAATTTACAAGTTTTCGTGTTTGCCGATAATGCAAATAGGCCTGTGACCCAGTGCCATCGGCTGCCTCGATAGTATAAGAAACTCTGGCATCAGAGAAACGTTTAGGGATAGATTCGTCATGAGACGTCATAGCTAGGACTAACATGCTCTAAGGCATAGGCGGTTTAGATAAAGATCTTAAAGATTGTATGTGTTTGCTTTTTGCTGTGAGAAGCGATGCGATTTCGGAGAAAAACATCTTCTCCGTCTGCGAAAACTTAAAAAGGCCAGTAATTGGCGGTTGCTTTTTTTTTTCCAGAGATGCAGATTTCTTAATCTGGTTCGACATGAGTTTGTGCTGTCATGTAGGAGGGGAGATTTAGCGCCTCTAAAGCCCTGCCATTTTCTCAAGACGTGGTGAAAGTGGTGTCATTCATGCAGTTTGAGGGAAAATGGAATTTTTTTTATCTGGGGAGGTACAAGACACTCGGGTTCTGGACTTCGGTCTGGAAGCAACTTCTGGTCGAAGCTCTGGCATGTGTGGTTGGTGCTTGGGACCGGTCCTAAGACTGACTTCCCTTGCGAGTAGTTAGACTGGGGAGCCTGTGGTGAAGAGCTTACTGTACCAACAGAAGGACTTCAAACATCTCGGAGAACTCGTTTGTGAGGGCACACTTATTCGTTTTTGGTTTACCAGTCTTGACGTTTGGAATCCTCGTGTGCTCTGTCGTATAAGATGGCTCTTTTATGAATCCTTATTTACAGGGTGTTTCAAAAATGACCGGTATATTTGAAACGGCAATACAAACTAAACGAGCAGCGATAGAAATACACCGTTTGTTGCAATATGCTTGGGACAACAGTACATTTTCAGGCAGACAAACTTTCGAAATTACAGTAGTTACAGTTGTCAACAACAGATGGCGCTGCGGTCTGGGAAACTCTATAGTACGATATTTTCCACATATCCACCATGCGTAGCAATAGTATGGCGTAGTCTCTGAATGAAATTACCCGAAACCTTTGACAACGTGTCTGGCGGAATGGCTTCACATGCAGATGAGATGTACTGCTTTAGCTGTTCAATTGTTTCTGGATTCTGGCGGTACACCTGGTCTTTCAAGTGTCCCCACATAAAGAAGTCACAGGGGTTCATGTCTGGCGAATAGGGAGGCCAATCCACGCCGCCTCCTGTATGTTTCGGATAGCCCAAAGCAATCACACGATCATCGAAATATTCATTCAGGAAATTAAAGACGTCAGCTGTGCGATGTGGCCGGGCACCATCTTGCATAAACCACGAGGTGTTCGCAGTGTCGTCTAAGGCAGTTTGTACCGCCACAAATTCACGAAGAATGTCCAGATAGCGTGATGCAGTAATCGTTTCGGATCTGAAAAATGGGCCAATGATTACTTTGGAAGAAATGGCGGCCCAGACCAGTACTTTTTGAGGATGCAGGGACGATGGGACTGCAACATGGGGCTTTTCGGTTCCCCATATGCGCCAGTTCTGTTTATTGACGAAGACGTCCAGGTAAAAATAAGCTTTGTCAGTAAACCAAATGCTGCCCACATGCATATCGCCGTCATCAATCCTGTGCACTATATCGTTACGAATGTCTCTAGTGCAGCAATGGTAGCGTCGCTGAGGGGTTGCCGCGTTTGAATTTTGTATGGATAGAGGTGTAAACTCTTGGCGCGTGAGACGATACGTGGACATTGGCGTCATTTGGACCGCAGCTGCAACACGGCGAACGGAAACCCGAGGCCACTGTTGGATCACCTGCTGCACTAGCTGCGCGTTGCCCTCTGTGGTTGCCGTATGTGGTCGCCCTACCTTTCCAGCACGTTCATCCGTCACGTTCCCAGTCCGTTGAAATTTTTCAAACAGATCCTTTATTGTATCGCTTTTCGGTCCTTTGGTTACATTAAACCTCCCTTGAAAACTTCGTCTTGTTGCAACAACACTGTGTTCTAGGCGGTGGAATTCCAACACCAAAAAAATCCTCTGTTCTAAGGAATAAACCATGTTGTCCACAGCACACGCTTACAGCAGAAAGACGACGGACAGAATGGTGCACCCACAGACTGCGTTGTCTTCTATATCTTTCACATCACTTGCAGCGCCATATGTTGTTGAAAATTGTAACTACTGTAATTTCGAAAGTTTGGCCGCCTGAAAATGTACTGTTGTCCCAAGCATATTGCAACAAACGGTGTATTTCTATCGCTGCTCGTTTAGTTTTTATTGCCGTTTCAAATATACCGGTCATTTTTGAAACACCCTGTACTAAAACGTTTTTGCTTCCATTATGTAATAGCTTTCTCCATAAACATTTTTGCCATAACTTTTCTAAGACTAGTAGTTCTCTTACTAGTTACAATATTTCAGTCATAATCCTTCTAAGTACGACATGGTATAGTAACGACATTCTGCACTACAGCCACAAATAGTGGCTAAAATTATTTCTGAATGTTGGTTGATATCGCGAGTAGTTTCTCTATTATCCATGTAGCCTACAGAATGACGATCTTTGGCTGCTACAGTAGCTTATCACATCACGTGTTCCAAACCACCAAAGTATTTAGAGACAGAATCAGTTAGTATCTCCTGCAGCTATTGAGCAACACTTTGCCTTCGTGCCCGAATTTTTTGATTCGTAATGCCATTACTGACGTGTATTACTTTTCACAGCACCGCTTCTGTTGCAACATTCTTTCTGTAGCATTGCCCGTTTTCAAGGAGCAAATCGTCGTCTTACCTCGTAAAAACCTTTAACTAAGCAAAAAGTTCAAATCGAAGTCTCTCCCTTATTTGTTTTCTTTAATTCAAACTACTACAAACGAAGGGAGATTACGATTTTCACATCACGTCGGCAATGAGACGGAGTACAGGCTCCAGTAGAACGGAGATGGGGGAGGCACACTGCGCGGCGCTGCCGTACAGAATGGAAACATCCCAGCATTTGACTCAGCCATTTGGGGAAACAAAGCAAAATCTACATCTGGTTATTTCACCGGGGGGTTGAATCCGGAGCATCCTGAGGTGGAGGGAACATCGTGACAAAGCATCGGTTTCGTGCAACAAGACAGGACTAGAGTTTCTTCGGTTTTTTATTTACTCAACAGAACACTGCTGTCGATTTCGTGAGATTACTTGAAATTACTGCTGTTCGTAGACTAAAACTCTTGGAATACCACCTCATATCGTGTCGGGGGTACAGCAACTCGAGGAGGCTCGGACGCAAGTCGTTAGTAGTCCACTGCAGAAATATTGAGCCTTGCTGCCTGTATAGCCGTCCATAATTGCCAAAGTGTTGCCGGTGCAGGATTTTGCTCACGAACTGACCTCTAGATTATGTTCCACACATCTCTGATGGGTGGCCACATCATTCGCTCGAACTGTCTAGAATATTCTTCAAGCCAATCGCGAACAATTGTGTCCGGTGACACGGCGCACTGTCAGCCATAAGAATTCCATCGTCGTTTGGGAACATGGAGTCCATGACTGGCTCCAAATGGCCTCCGCGTAGCCAGACACAACCATTCACAGACAATGATCGTTTCAGTTGGACCAGAGTACGCAGTCCGTTCCATGTAAACACAACGCACACCGTTATGGAGCAAACACCATCTTGTACAGTGACCTGATGACAACCTGAGTTCATGGCTTCGTGGGCTCTGCGCCACACTGGAACCCTACCGCCAGCTGTTAACAGCTGAAATTGGGACTCAACTGACCAGGCTACGTCTAGCGTCCAACCGACAAGCTCACGAGCCCAGGAGAGGCGCCGCAGGCTAATGTCGTGCTCTTAGCAAAGCCGCTCGCGTCGCTCGTTTACGGCCATAGCCCATAACGCCAAATTTCACCGCACTGTCAAAATCTGAAAAAAAATGTTCAAATGTGTGTGAAATCTTATGGGACTCAACTGCTAAGGTCATCAGTCCCTAAGCTTACACACTACTTAACCTAAATTGTCCTCAGGACGAACACACACACACCCAAGCCAGAGGGAGGACTCGAATCTCCGCCGGGACCGGCCGCACAAACCATGATTGCAGCGCCCAGACCGCTGGGCTAATCCCGCGCGGCTCACCGCACTGTCCTGATGATTACATTCGCCGTACGTCCCTCTTTCATTTCTGCGGCTATTTTAGACAGTGTTGCTTGTATGTTAGCAATGACAACTGTACGCCAATGCCGCTGCTCTCGGTAGTGAAGTGAAAACCGTTGGTCACTGCGTTGTCCTTGGCGAGAGGTAGTACCTGAAATTTGGTATTCACGACACATTCTCGACACTGTTGATCTCGGAGTATTGAATATCATAACTGTTTTGGAAATGGAATGTCCCATGCTTCTAGCTACAACTACCATTCCGCGTTCAAAGTCTGTTAATTCCCACCCTGCGGCCATAATCTCGTCGGCAGCCTTTCTACACGAATTACCTGAGCACGTATGACATCTGCGCCAATGCACTGCCCTTTTATACATTGTGATGTAAGTGAATAAATGAATTCTCGGACAGTATGAATTTTCTAAATGGCAGCAAGGTTCGCACCTGGATGGATTTGAAACCCCTACGACAGATGTTTTGCCGTTTTAGTGGTAGCAGTAGTAGTACCAACGGTAGTATCAGTAGCAGCAGTTTCATGGTATCACAGTTAAAAAATCGTAATTCGTATACACTGCGGTTTCAGATGTTTTGCCGTTTTAGTGGTAGCAGTAGTAGTACCAACGGTAGTATCAGTAGCAGCAGTTTCATGGTATCACAGTTAAAAAATCGTAATTCGTATACATACTGATTCACATGCCTATAACTATAGTTTGACAAGTATGGGACATGTAGCAGCCCGTGACCTTCTAGTAGGAATCATCCCAGAATTTTTCTGAAATATGGAAGCCATTGAAAGCCAATAACTAGGAGGGTCGGGTGGAAATTCGAATTCATCCTGAATATGAGAACAGTCTGTAGTCTGTTTAAAAGAGAAGGAGTTATTTAATAAAGTGAGAAGTTAGTTTTAGGAAGTTCATTCATTTCTCAAAACCGATCACCGCACACATTACGCGTACCGTACACATTTTATTTCTAATAAAAGGATACGTTTGTAGGCTGTATTGTGCTTTACTAAAATTGACTGATTTGGACTTTTGCTGTCTCATTCGTTTCATATGGTATTGCGCTCATCACAGTATGTAATACATGACATAGCAAACAATGTACTTGATAATGGTTCATGGCCGAAACTGCCAGCCGTTGTGACCGAGCGGTTCTAGGCGCTTCAGTCTGGAACCGCGTGACCACTACGGTCGCAGGTTCGAATCCTGCCTCGGGCATGGATGAGTGTGATGTCTTAGGTTAGGTAGGTTTAAGTAGTTCTAAGCTCTAGGGGACTGATGACCTCAGATGTTACGTCCCATAGTGCTCAGAGCCATTTGAACCATGGCCGAAACTAGTTAAAAGCACAATTTTAATTATCTATTAGATGACAACAGGATCTTGGCGACGATATTTGGTTTCCATTCTCTGTATCGCAACTTCACATTTGTTTGCCTCAAGGACAGAGTCAACATCTCTTCATAATGAATGACGCCTTTAATTAATCACCAGAAACGCACTACAGTAACGTAACGTAATTGTAGGCGTTAGAAAATGGCATAATAGCTGAAACATAACTAACACAAATAAAGTTTGCAGATTCATCCTATTCTGGAACCATGTTCTCATCGAATGACTAAAAGCATGTACAATTGAAAGAACAAAGGTACACTAACTGATAAAAAAATCCAAACACCAAGAAGGAGTTGTGCGAGATAAACGAGTGTTGGTAGGCGTGTTTCTACATCTGAAAGATGACATCTATTCAGATTTCGCGCCAGTCGCATGACAGTGGCAGTAGTAGCGCCACTATGAGGATGCACATCAGGTTTGCTTTAAATACGCAGTGTAACAGTCATCAGCTTTAGTTACCTCCGAGACTGGACGTAGCGCGTTGTTGTTTCTCATGAATCTCTTTCAGGCGACGAAGGCGCCATTGACAACATCTAACTGAGTTTGAACCACGTCCTGTAGAAAGAAAGGAATGTAGGCACTGTACATGATAGCTGGCAGCAGCGAGTAAGGGAAGGTACGGTTGAAACAGGACCGGTCTCCGAGCCGTCACTTGCAGCTATCGTTAGAGAAGACCGCCGTGTTCGGCCTATGGCTGCGGCGCATCGTACGGCGTCTGCAGCAGCAATTTGAGCGGCAGTTGGCATCACAGTGGAACAACAAACTGTTACAGGTCGGTTACCTCTAGGACAGCTCCGAGCCAGGTGCCCTGCAGTGTGCGTTACATTGACCCCAAACCACTGCCGTTTGCGACTTCAGTCAAGCGAGAGCTCAGTGCAGGGCGGAGTGCATTTTTGTGTGTTTCCTGACGGTATCTGGTTCTGCCTTGGTGCCCGTAATGCCATTACATTGGTTCGCAGGAGGTCAGGTGTATGCCAGCAACCAATTGTCTGTAGACACGCTGGACCTATACTTGGGCTTCTGGTCTGGTGTACCATTTCGTATGTTAGGAGCACTCTCTTGGCTATCCCACTCATCCTTAATATTAGACCTGTTCTGCTGTCATTCATTAACAGCCTTCCGTTTTTTTTTTCAGGGTGCCAACATGTTGCCTTGTCTTTCTCGATCATTGTATCTGTCTGCAGACGAGCAAATATGGGACATCATCAGCCGACAACTCCAGCGTCATGCACAGACAGCATTAACCGTCTCTGTTGTAAGTACGCTGTTTAGGTTTCTATGTCGGTAACGCCACGTAGCGCTCTGTATGAAAATCACTAATTGCGCTGTGTGCAGTCTGTGGCTAGTTCGCGTTGTTGGAATATTTGCTAGTTTTGGGCACTTTGATGTTAGCAGCGCGTAGCGTTGCGCAGTTGCAGGTGAGCCGCCATCAGGGATGGATGTGGGGAAAATATATATATATATATATATATATATATCAGTCCATGATATACAGTCTTACAAATATATACAGGATGTTACAAAAAGGTACGGCCAAACTTTCAGGAAACATTCCTCACACACAAAGAAAGAAAATATGTTATGTGGACATGTCAGAGCTCATTTTAATACTGCTCTTCAAATCACATTAATCATGGATTGGAAACACACAGCAACAGAACGTACCAGCGTGACTTCAAACACTTTGTTACAGGAAATGTTCAAAATGTCCTCAGATAGTGAGGATACATGCATCCACCCTCCGTCGCATGGAATCCCTGATGCGCTGATGCAGCCCTGGAGAATGGCGCATTGTATCACAGCCGTCCACAATACGAGCACGAAGAGTCTTTACATTTGGTTCCGGGGTTGCGTAGACAACAGCTTTCAAATGCCCCCATAAATGAAAGTCGAGAGGGTTGAGGTCAGGAGAGCGTGGAGGCCGTGGAATTCGTCCGCCTCTACCAATTCGTCGGTCACCGAATCTGTTGTCGAGAAGCGTACGAACACTTGCACTGAAATGTGCAGGAGCTCCATCGTGCACGAACCACATGTTGTGTCGTACTTGTAAAGGCACATGTTCTAACAGCACAGATAGAGTATCCCGTATGAAATCATGATAACAGGCTCCGTTGAGCATAGGTGGAAGAACAAACTAAAATGAGCTCTAACATGGAAATTAAGCGTTTCCGGACACATGTCCACATAACATCTTTTCTTTATGTGTGTGTGAGGAATGTTTCCTGAAAGTTTGGCCGTACCTTTTTCTAACACTCCTGGAAATTGAAATAAGAACACCGTGAATTCATTGTCTCAGGAAGGGGAAACTTTATTGACACATTCCTGGGGTCAGATACATCACATGATCACACTGACAGAACCACAGGCACATAGACACAGGCAACAGGGCATGCACAATGTCGGCACTAGTACAGTGTATATCCACCTTTCGCAGCAATGCAGGCTGCTATTCTCCCATGGAGACGATCGTAGATATGCTGGATGTAGTCCTGTGGAACGGCTTGCCATGCCATTTCCACCTGGCGCCTCAGTTGGACCAGCGTTCGTGCTGGACGTGCAGACCGCGTGAGACGACGCTTCATCCAGTCCCAAACATGCTCAATGGGGGACAGATCCGGAGATCTTGCTGGCCAGGGTAGTTGACTTACACCTTCTAGAGCACGTTGGGTGGCACGGGATACATGCGGACGTGCATTGTCCTGTTGGAACAACAAGTTCCCTTTCCGGTCTAGGAATGGTAGAACGATGGGTTCGATGACGGTTTGGATGTACCGTGCACTATTCAGTGTCCCCTCGACGATCACCAGAGGTGTACGGCCAGTGTAAGAGATCGCTCCCCACACCATGATGCCGGGTGTTGGCCCTGAGTGCCTCGGTCGTAAGCAGTCCTGATTGTGGCGCTCACCTGCACGGCGCCAAACACGCATACGACCATCATTGGCACCAAGGCAAAAGCGACTCTCATCGCTGAAGACGACACGTCTCCATTCGTCCCTCCATTCACGCCTGTCGCGACACCACTGGAGGCGAGCAGCACGATGTTGGGGCGTGAGCGGAAGACGGCCTAACGGTGTGCGGGACCGTAGCCCAGCTTCATGGAGACGGTTGCGAATGGTCCTCGCCGATACCCCAGGAGCAACAGTGTCCCTAATTTGCTGGGAAGTGGCGGTGCGGTCCCGTACGGCACTGCGTAGGATCCTACGGTCTTGGCGTGCATCCGTGCGTCGCTGCGGTCCGGTCCCAGGTCGACGGGCACGTGCACCTTCCGCCGACCACTGGCGACAACATCGATGTACTGTGGAGACCTCACGCCCCACGTGTTGAGCAATTCGGCGGTACGTCCACCCGCCCTCCCGCATGCCCACTATACGCCCTCGCTCAAAGTCCGTCAACTGCACATACGGTTCACGTCCACGCTGTCGCGGCATGCTACCAGTGTTAAAGACTGCGATGGAGCTCCGTATGCCACGGCAAACTGGCTGACACTGACGGGGGCGGTGCACAAATGCTGCGCAGCTAGCGCCATTCGACGGCCAACACCGCGGTTCCTGGTGTGTCCGCAGTGCCGTGCGTGTTATCATTGCTTGTACAGCCCTCTCGCAGTTTCCGGAGCAAGTATGGTGGGTCTGACACACCGGTGTCAATGTGTTCTTTTTTCCATTTCCAGAACACAATTAAGATAACTACATTGTTCTGTATTAAAAATCTTTCATTTGCTAAGTATGCCTATCAGTAGTTAGTGCCTTCAGTAGTCAGAATTTTTTATTTAGCTGGCAGTACTGGCGCTCGCTGCTTTGCAGTAGTTCGAGTAACGATGATTTTTGTGAGGTAAGAGATTCATGAAAGGTATAAGTTATTGTTAGTTATTCCTTTGTAGGGATTCTTGAAAGTCTGATGGCGTTGCGCTAAAAATATTGTGTGTCAGTTTAGAGATGATCAGAATAAGTAAAGAGAGAAATGTCTGAGTACGTTGAGTTTTGCTCATCTGTTTGAAAATCAAATAACGTAAGAGGTTTCTCAGCACAGTCATTTATAATTTTTCTAAGGGGGCGTTTCACTGCATTGAACGAACAAGTGCAACAGGTATGCAACTGAATCCGACATACTGATATCCTGTATCTGTAAGGCAGAACGCGTGCACATTTGCGTGCTTGAATTCAGCATTCTGACCGGTTGTTAATGTACCAGAATTTCACATTTACAAAGGTTTTTCATGCGCTTACATTAACTTGTGAACTTGCAACATTAATCACTTAGATACGTTACTCTAATAATTTTTTGGTGTCAGGACTTTTATCCGTCAGTGTATCAATGAACACTGCGTTAAATGCATATCTTCTGAGGAGAAAATCCAGTGGAACACACCTAAGGCTTCCTTTCATTTATTTACGCGTCTCGGTAATGTCCGTTTGCGCTGGGTGCATTAAGGCGGCCAGCGGGAAATAGGCGAAAGAGGACGCTGTTAGCCGCTGCGGTAAGCAAGCAGCGAACAGCTCTCAGGCCGAGTTGTAGCCGAGTGTGCAGGGCGGCGCGACGAAGTCTGGCACAAGTCCTCACAAAGCGGCAACTTCCGGCCAAACTTAGCACCACGGCAGTTTAGTATTCAGGCGGTGGCGCCCGCTTAGTGGTCACGGAAACAATTACTGCAACTCACTCACACCCTCCCCAAACAGGTAAGTCGACAAACTTGGACACCACCGTTCAGGATTTCCCGTCTCCTTCCCAAGCTATGCACATGGGTCAAGACCAGTAAGGAAACTTGAATCCTTCCAACGCTACGAGAATTCTGATTTCATGTCTGTCATGTAACTGTATCAATGCTCGTGTTTATTGTAATCTGTGATAACTAAAACTTCAGAACTGTTCTGAACGTTTATTTGACAGACAATACCTACCTATAAACGTACGTAAGTCTCAAAGATGTTCGTGTACGGGAAATTTGGTAAAGCAAATTATTGACTCCGACTGATCAGTAAAATATTAGGAAACTTCACTTTATCTACAAAATAGACTGCATACAAAACGCTTGGTGGTGTGAAACGTCTTCTTTCACCCGGCAAACATTCTAAGTACGACGCAATAATTCACGTGAAAATTTGATTAAAAGACTAAGCAAACGTTTTTTACAGCAAAAAATACAAGTATTCTTCAGCCCCCTACATCAGTATCCCGAAGACATCGCGGAGACAAAATAACCAACATACAGCAGTCACAGAGTAGAAGTAGTCATTCTTCCCAAGCTAGATCAATGAATCGAAAGAGATCACCTAATATATCATATAATAAAAATTACCCTCTGCTAAAGAAACTTCACAGTTTTAATATATCGTATGATAAATAATAATATATCGTATAACTTCACAGTTGTAAGACTTCTCCCGTATTATTTATTGATGTGTAATTGATAATTACACTACTGGCCATTAAAATTGCTAAACCAAGAAGAAATGCAGATGATAAACGGGTATTCATCGGACAGATATTTTATACTAGAACTGACATGTGATAACAGTTTCACGCAGTTTGGGTGCACAGATCTTGAGAAATCAGTACCCAGAACAACCACCTCTGGCCGTAATAACGGTATGGATACGCCTGGGCATTGAGTCAAACAGAGCTTGGATGGCGTGTACAGGTACAGCTGCCCATGCTGCTGCAATACGATACCACAGTTCATCAAATGCAGTGACTGGCGTATTGTGACGAGCCTTACGCAAACCGAGACCATCTTTTACGGACGCCAACTGGGCCTTAATCTTAGAAGGTGGTCGAAAAACACATTTCACATCATATTTCCGCAAAATACGGCCAATCCTGTTGGAAATGCTTCCTGCGTAAGGCAAAAAGGCCGTAGACTTAGGTGCCAGTTCGTTGTTTTCGTCACTCACCCGTTGCACAGAAGGCTGATGGCGCAACGCACGTTTGATGTGCCTCTCACTATAACCATTCTGACGAAAGGTGACTTCGATATGTGCTAGCTGGCTGGAGTCTATCGTATTCCTTGCAGTTGTGGCATGCCATATATTGGTCAGACAATCAGGACTGTGGAAGATCGGTGTATTGAACACAAGCGTCACACACGCTTACAACAGCCGAGCAAACCCGCTATTGCAGAGCATTGCCTTGACACCGGTCATCCTATGGAATACAACAACACGGAGATTCTGGCTTGCACGTCAAGTTATTGGGATAGTGTTATTAAGGAAGCTGTTGGAATCAGACTATCAAGCAACCTTATTAACAGAGATGGTGAATTTTGTTTAAATGCTGCTTGTAATCTGGCTCTGTCTCTCATCAAAAAACAGGGGGACAGAATTAGTGCTACCTCACCTGTTGATTAATACTAACCATCGATATTTCTGATATTGGTTATCTTTGGTTGTGTTGACACTTGTTCTGTGTGTGGTGTCTTCCTTGTTTCTCCTCTATGAACCGAGGTATTAAATTTGCTAGCACATTTTCTCTTCCTTGCATTTGTGCATTGAGAATGGCAGGGTGTGCTCCTGTTGAAATATCGGCGGTGTTCGACGACGTCACCCGGCAGCAAACCCGTAAGTTATTTGAAGAACCTGGATTCATCCGAAAAAATGACGCTTCTGTCTGTGATGCAGGGTCAAGGGTAACCGCAGCCATGGTCTCCGAGCTGATAGTCCATGCTGCTGCAAACGTCGTCGAACTGTTCCTGCAGATAGTTGTTGTCTTTCAAACGTCGCCATCTGTTGACTCAGGGATCGAGACGTGGCTGCATGATCCGTTACAGCCATGTGAATAAGATGCCTGTCATCTCGACTGCTAGTGATACGAGGCCGTTAGGATCCAGCACGGCGTTCCGTATTACGCTCCTGACCCCACCGATTCCATATTCTGCTAACAGTCATTGGATCTCGACCAACACGAGAAGCAATGTCGCGATACGATAACCGCGATCGCGATAGGCTACAATGCGACCTTTATCAAAGTCGGAAACGTGATGGTACGCATTTCTTCTCCTTACACGATGGATCGCAACAATGTTTCACCAGGCAACGCCGGTCAACTGTTGTTTGTGTATGAGAAATCGGTTGTAAACTTTCCTCATGTCAGCACGTTGTAGTTGTCGCCACCGGCGTCAACATTGTGTCAATGTTCTGAAAAGCTAATCACTTGCATATCACAGCATCTTTTTGCTCTCGGTTAAATTTCGCGTCTGTAGCACGTCATCTTCTTGGTGTAGTAATTTTAATGGCCAGTAGTGTATTTGCTACTGTCTGGCTAGTTGGAAGATTAGTCAACGGACAGTCATAAGTGACCAATTTCTTGAAGGGCGAACTTACTGCCAACGTAGATGAGCCCATAGCTTACGTTCTGACCGTGAGCCTACAGCGCATGCCCCATCTATTCTCTCAAACTGCTCTATTCCATTTCAGAATGTTCTAAAAATGACGAATGTAAGCACTTTTCTACGACATTCTTTTTGCTCATCTGTCATGAGCTTATATATGAACTTACCATTGCCATTTCATTATATAATGTCTTCCCAGGTATGAAATTAATTCTGAGCTTCAAAATTTTGAGTTTGCTCATACACATACACTTCCTACTCTAATAATGGCTCTTGTGCGAATCTCTATATACTTTCCACAACACACACTACTTTTATAGGCGATGGCGGTAAGCGCTGGCACTCGAGTTCTGTCCTGCAGGCTCTACTGACTCACCCTTTCGCGTCAGACGAAGCGACTTATCTCACTTCTAGAGCTATGGGACGTAACAGCCAGTGATACCGTTGGGTTGAAGCAAAGACGCGTAAGGGAAGATGAGATCATTCAAGTTTAGGCTCGATATCTGTACTCTGACACAGAGATTCACAGAATATAGATGTAGATGTAAGTACACCAAAAAAATTGTAATCCCAGGATACCTCACTCTAATAACGTGTAACAGCATTTAGCCTCTAAAATGGCTTCGGCGAGCAAGAGAGTCAACAAGTTTTTTCAGATACGTCATATCTCTTTGAAGTGACTCATGTACCATTAGATCCGACAAAGGTATCAAATTGTGGTGGCGTTGTTACCTATGATTTACGCATTGTCTCAAATATTGCCACACATTAAGATCGAGTCCGACAGGGTTCCTGTGTGTTAAGCAAATCAGGAAGTTACGCGTGCAGCGCTGTGAACACGATACATATGTATGATTAATATCTGAGAAAGATATTGGAAAACATTTATCTAATTTCGTCCTAGCAAAAGCGTTTATCTGCGATTCTTATTTGCTATTCACTAAGAAAAAAAAAGAAAGGCCACACATCGAAGGAACTATCCGAATCGAACGGAAATCGATAACTGCAATGACAGAGAAAAAATGGTTACAGTTTCAGAAAAATTGGATGATTTATTCAAGAGAAAGAGCTTCACAAATTGAGCAAGTGAAAAACACGTTGGTCCATCTCTGGCCCTTGTGTAAGCAGTTATTCGGCTTGGCATTGGTTGACACAATTGTTGGACGTTCTCTTGAGGGGTGCTGTGCCAAATTCAGTCCAGTTGGCGCGTTAGATCGTCAGAATACTGAGCTACATTGTATGTTGGCGGATCCTGCCCGTAATTCTCCAGTCCGCAGCTCGTGGTCTAGTGGTTCGCGTTGCTGCCTCTGGATCACGGGGTCCCGGGTTCGATTTCCAACCGGGTTGGGGATTTTCCCTGCCCGGGAGCTGGGTGTTTATGTCGTCCTCATCGTTTCATCATCATAATACGAGATACCGGTTAGACGGGACTGTGTAAAAATTGGGACTTTTTACGGGTGCTGGTGACCACGCAGTTGAGCGCCCCACAAACCAAACATCATCATCGTAATTCTCCCAACGTTCACACTTGGGGAGAGAACCGGCGACCTTGCTGGAAAATGTAGGGTTTGGCAAGCATGAACATAAGCAGTAGAAATACTCGCCATAAGCGGGTGGGCATTATTTTGAACTGAAATCTTATTGAGTGGAATAGAATGACCTTTAGTAATGAGTACCGTTTCGAACTGAGCCTCAGTGCCCAGCGAAGGCGTGTCTGAAGACACCCCAGACAGCGATGGTATATCAATTCGTCTGACACTCGATACTGTCCGACAACCAGAAGTCATTGTTTGGTGTGCCAATTCTTTTCTTGACTGGACCATTTTTGTTGTCGTTTACGGTAGCCTTACACCACAGTCGTACCTCGACGATATTCTACTCCCTGTCTTGTTACCCTTCATTACAAACCATCCTGGGCGTACATTACAGCAAGATAACGTCCACTGGCATAAGGTGAGAGTTTGTACCGCTCATCTTGGTGCCTGACAAACCTTACTTAGCCAGCAATGTCGCTGGATCTCTCTCGCATAGCTAATCTTTGGTGCATTATGGGCAAGGCCCTCCAACTATCTCAGGATTCTGAAGATCTAACTCACCAATTGCACAAAATCAGACATTATATCTCTCATCCAACAACACTATCAACCAATGTCAAACGGAATAACTGCTTACATAAGAGGCAGAGGTAAACCAAAGTGTTATTGAGTTCTGAAGCTCTTTCTTTTGAATAAATCAATTTTTCTGACAACGTAATCATTCGTCTATCTGTATACAGGGTGTTACAAAAAGGTACGGCCGGACTTTCAGGACACATTCCTCACACACAAATAAAGAAAATATGTTATGTGGACATGTGAAGGGAAACGCTTAATTTCCATGTTAGAGCTCATTTTAGTTTAGTCAGTATGTACTGTACTTCCTCGATTAACCCCAGTTGGCCCACTTGAAGGAAGGTAATGTTGACTTCGGTGCTTGTGTTGACATGCGACTCACTGCTCTACAGTACTAGCATCAAGCACATCAGGACGTAGCATCAACAGGTTAGTGTTCATCACGAACGTGGTTTTGCAGTCAGTGCAATGTTTACAAATGCGGAGTTGGCAGATGCCCATTTGATGTATGGATTAGCACGGGGCAATAGCCGTGGCGCGGTAGGTTTGTATCGAGACAGATTTCCAGAACGAAGGTGTCCCGACAGCAAGACGTTCGAACCAATTGATCGGCGTCTTAGGGAGCACGGAACATTCCAGCCTATGACTCGCGACTGGGGAAGACCTAGAACGACGAGGACACCTGCAATGGACAAGTGCAGTTGACGATAACCCTAATGTCAGCGTCAGAGAAGTTGCTGCTGTACAAGGTAACGTTGACCACGTCACTGTATGGAGAATGCTATGGGAGAACCAATTGTTTCCGTACCATGTACAGCGTGTGCAGGCAGTATCAGTAGCTGATTGGCCTCCACGGGTACGCTTCTGCGAATGGTTCATCCAACAATGTGTCAGTCCTCATTTCAGTGCAAATGTTCTCTTTCCGGATGAGGCTTCATTCCAACGTGATCAAATTGTAAATTTTCACAATCAACATGTGTGGTCTGACGAGAATCCGCACGCAATTGTGCAATCACGTCATCAAGACAGATTTTCTGTGAACGTTTGGGCAGGCATTGTTGGTGATGTCTTGATTGGGCCCCACGTTCTTCCACCTGCGCTCAATGGAGCACGTTATCATGATTTTATACGGGATACTCTACCTGTGCTGCTAGAACATGTGCATTTAAAAGTACGACACAACATGTGGTTCATGCACGATGGAGCTCCTGCACATTTCAGTCGAAGTGTTCGTACGCTTCTCAACAACAGATTCGGTGACCGATGGATTGGTAGAGGTGGACCAATTCCATGGCCTCCACGCTCTCCTGACCTCAACCCTCTTGACTTTCATTTATGGGGGCATTTGAAAGCTGTTGTCTACGCAACCCCGGTACCAAATGTAGAGACTCTTCGTGCTCGTATTGTGGACGGCTGTGATACAATACGCCATTCTCCAGCGCGTCAGGGATTCCATGCGACGGAGGGTGGATGCATGTATCCTCGCTAACGGAGGACATTTTGAACATTTCCTGTAACAAAGTGTTTGAAGTCACGCTGGTACGTTCTGTTGCTGTGTGTTTCCATTCCATTCCATTGGTAGAGGAGTAATAAAATGAGCTTTAACATGGAAAGTAAGCGTTTCCGGACACATGTCCACATAACATATTTTCTTTCTTCGTGTGTGAGGAATGTTTCCTGAAAGTTTGGCCGTACCTTTTTGTAACATCCTGTATTACATCACATCCACCGATTTCCGTCTCATTCGGATAATTTCTTCGCGCAGCGTCTTTTCTTTTGTGTTAGAGTTAATTTTCAGTAAAAAAAAGTCCATGTTCTAATGACAGTAGAAGAAGCCTTATTGAGATGTTTCCCCTTCTTGAGGCATCTTCAGTATTTACTTAATTCTGTTAGGCTAAGATAAGGCCACGCTTCTAATTCTGAAACATGAATATTGGAATACAAATTTTACTGGGCGTAAATACAGTACATGACCTTCGCCGAAGGCGCATACAAAAATTTTGGCTATTTGCGACCAAAGCGTTACCTGCAGTTCCTAAACAGAAGAAGCCCCAAAAAGAGGAAACGCATCAATAAAGCTCCTCCTGTCGTTGAACCTATACTGTTTTCCTCACTGAAATCGTGACATTTCCAATTGAAACCACACACTAAAGATTAGATCTGGAAAGCTTCGATATTGTGGGGGCTGTTCATAACTATGTCTTAGACGCTGTTTTAAATATTCTCAGGCATTAAGGTCGGGTAATTTAAATGACTAGTTGCGGTGCATAGGGAGCCTGTATTTAGACGCTGTTTTAAATATTCTCAGGCATTAAGGTCGGCTAGTTTAACGGACTAGTTGCGGTGCATAGGGAGCCTGTGTGTTCAATAACCGCATTAATTTTGAAAAAAATCATCAGCAATGGCGACTGAAGGCTTCCGGCATAAGATGTCACCCTCATTCTGCCAACGGCCTTGTCAAAGAGAGCGGAGGAGCGGATAGAAGTTCAGGGCACTCTCTTGCCCATGGGTGGGAAACTGCCCCTAAAAGGCAAAACGCAATGACCAACGACAGTTCGATGCCGAAGGGAGTGGAAACTGCTGAATTAAAGACACATAATGTATACCCAAAGAACATGTGGCCTGTAACTGAAAAAGTGTCATGGTGATTTATCCATTGGCAAAAGATTCAAGACTATTCTCCTATTCCGATTTCCGGGAGGGGACTGCCGAGGGGGAGATGACCATGAGAGAAAGGTTGAAAAACCAACGAAAGGATAACGTTCTACGAATGGGGGCGCGGGATAGCAGAGGCTCTAACATGGTAAGGAAGCTAGAAAATTCAAAAAGGGGAATTCAGAGGCTCATTCTAAGTGTAGTGGGGGTCAGGGAAGAGAAATGGAAAGAATACAAGGAATAGCATAGTATCGACAATTGCAAAAAATGGTATAACGGGAATAGGATTGTTATGAATAGGAAGAAGGGGCAAAGTGTGAGTTACTGTGAACAATTCAATGACAGTGTTGTCTCATCAGAATCGACAGCAGGCCAATACCGACAACGATAGTTCAGGTATACGTGCCTACATACCAAGCAGAAGATGAAGAGACAGAGGAAGTGTATGAGGATACTGAACGGGAAATTCAGTACGTAAAAGGAGATGAAAATCTTGTTGTCATGGGAGATTGAAATGCGGTTGTATGGGAAGGAGTAGAAGAAAGGGATACCGGAGGATACGGGCATTTTAGTACGAATGAGAGAGGGGAAAGACTGAGTTCTACAAAAAATTACAGGTGGTAATACCGGAAACTCTGTTGAAGAACCACAAGAGGAAGAGGTACATTTGCAATAGGCTTGAAGATATGAGAATATTTCATTTAGTTTACATCAAGGTCAGGCAGAGATGTGGAAAACAGATACTGAATTGTAAGGCGTGCCCTGGAATAGTTACAGACTCAGATCACAATTTATTAGTGATGAATAGTAGGAGACTTCTGTTGGCCAGAAGTATCGTTTTTGTGTTGTCTTCTTTCTGTCCATCTTTTTCTTTCCAGCTTCTGTGATTGCTCTTTTGAAAGATGTCCATTTCTATTCGACTGAACTTTGTACTGTGCTGCTCATTACCGCAGCATCTCTTCATTCCTGAGTACTTTCGTATTCACTTCTATGCGCGTTGATTCTTTATGACTAATCTCTACCTCGGCAGGAAAAGAAACTATGGCGGACGGATCACGGAGGATATAAAAAGCAGACGGGCACAGGCAAAATGGCACTTCTGCCCAGCAGAAGTTTCCTAGTATCAAACATAGACCTTAATTTGAGGAAGAAATTTCTGCAAATGTACGTTTGGTGCACAGGATTGTGTGGTAGTGAAATAAGGACTGTGGGAAAACCGGAAAAGAAGAGACTGGAAGAATTTTAAAAATTAGGTAAAGAGAGATATTCAACGAAAGAAGATGTTCCTAGCGTGGAAATATCTCTACATCAAAGTGCAATAAAGCAATTCCTTGATACTAGGCAGCGTTTCAGAAAATGTTACTGGCAATGCAAATGTGCCACAAATACGAGAGTGCGCTTTTCACAAAACAAATTGCTATCTAATTTTAAGTTCCAGCAATCTTTAGACTGAGTACATGAGCACAATTTTATTACATGTTTTGCAAATTCATTTCCTTAATTGTATAATATTTTAAGCTTTTTCATTCTTTGTATTATAGTCTTATAATTAATTAACGATCGTCTCTGTCAACTAGTTTGTTGACTTATCGTATTAAGTCGATTCTTCAAATACCGCAAAATAAATCAGTAATGTTACATTAATTTAAGAACTTCATGTTAATTGAAGTGTACAGAATCGTTGCCGCTGTTCCAACAAAGACCTTATTTTCACTTTAACAAATACCTGGGAGGTTATGTCCAGGTTATCTAAGTAATTTGCAGATTACCTAGGTAATTTGAGAAATGAAACAATTTTCGAACCTTAACGGATCACTACAGTTAATCTGCACGTTATCTAGATAAT
The DNA here is from genome assembly GCF_023897955.1 of Schistocerca gregaria. Taxonomy (NCBI): domain Eukaryota; kingdom Metazoa; phylum Arthropoda; class Insecta; order Orthoptera; family Acrididae; genus Schistocerca; species Schistocerca gregaria. The sequence goes on along the minus strand of NC_064921.1, from coordinate 290,758,627 downwards.
CTGCAAAATGATTTCTGCACTCCAGCGGTAACATTATATATACGACTGACTGCATCGCAAAAGATAATGCTGAAACTATGATGCAAATAATCTGGCTGTATGGCATAGCTGCCAAATATCAGTGTATGCACTCCATTCCAATTAAATGCTGGAAGCGAAAATTACTTTAAAATACACATCAATCTAAGTGAGCGGGGAGCAAATTGTAATTACACCTTCAGTTAAATATTAGCTCTTTATTAAAACAGCGTTGCTAATTTTGAATTATCTACGAAAATAGTTTAATAAATATATGTAACTGATTGCCTAATTTCTTTTACAATGTGATACTGAAACGGATTTGAATTGTACTAGCTAATCAGCTACTTGTTCTATCATAATTGCCACATTCGTCTCCCTGATAGTAATTTGTTACGAATATATGTACTCAATAAAATACACAGACGTAAAATTTTATAAACGAGGGGACAGTTCGCTATAACATTAATAAGTAACATTTTTATGACAGACCGAAATCACCTCAGTGAAGAGCAAGTTGGTTCAAATGGCTCTGAGCACTATGGGACTTAACATCTATGGTCGTGTCATCAGTCCCCTAGAACTTAGAACTACTTAACCCTAACTAACCTAAGGACGTCACACAACACCCTGTCATCACGAGGCAGAGAAAATCCCTGACCCCGCCGGGAATCGAACCCGGGAACCCGGGCGCGGGAAGCGAGAACGCTACCGCACGACCACGATCTGCGGACTGAAGAGCAAGTCCGATGATCATTTCATTAATATCACTTAAGATTTTGAACAGCAGTAATGTGATCAATTTAAAATTTCAAATGTATGTATTGTTTTCTTTCTTCGTCGAAAAACTAAAATAATTGTCAATCTGAAGACCACTTGTTAGATGCTCAAATACAGATAACAAAATAGTGGTGCACGTTCTATCGAACTTGATCAGTTCGTTAAACAATGTACGTGGTAGTTCCATGAGGGATCGCATCCATTACAAAATTGACACTGAACAAACTCTGGGGTTTTGTAGTACATACGCCTTGCAGTGACACACTTCGAGTCCTCCTCCACAGTGCCGCTCAAAGGTAATAAAGAAATGGACAACTAACGACAGCAGTGGAGCTTGTTAGGCGAATATTGTCTCTCAAGAAGTCCTTTCTCATTTGTGGTTGCCAAGGGCTGCGTTCAGTGTGATGCTGGTTTATAAAATTATAAACTGTTCACTGTCGGGACCTGACAATTGTTCTGATCGTCGGTGCAAATTGGCTGCATTCATCTATGCGGGGCAGTCAAATGAAAACGAGACGGATGTAAAAAAAAGAAAAAAAAACAATATTACACTGAAGAGCCAAAGAAAATGGTACACCTGTCTAATATCGTTTAGGGCTCCCGCGGGCACGCAGAAGCACCTCTGAACGACGTGGCATCGACTCGCCTAATGTCTGAAGTAGTGTTGGAAGGAACTGACACCATTAATCCTGCAGGGCCGTCCATAAATCCGTAAGAGTACGAGGAGGTGGAGAGCTCTTCTGAACAGCACGTTGCGAGGCATCCTACATCTACATCTACATCTACATACGTACTCCGCAAGCCACCTGACGGTGTGTGGCGGAGGGTACCCTGAGTACCTCTATCGGTTCTCCCTTCTATTCCAATCTTGTATTGTACGTGGAAAGAAGGATTGTCGGTATGCTTCTGTGTGGGCTCTAATCTCTCTGATTTTATCCTCATGGTCTCTTCGCGAGATATACGTAGGAGGGAGCAATATACTGCTTGACTCTTCTGTGAAGGTATGTTCTCGAAACTTTAACAAAAGCCCGTACCGAAATACTGAGCGTCTCTCCTGCAGAGTCTTCCACTGGAGTTTATCTATCATCTCCGTAACGTTTTCGCAATTACTAAATGATCCTGTAACGAAGCGCGCTGCTCTCCGTTGGATCTTCTCTATCTCTTCTATCAACCCTATCTGGTGCGGATCCCACACTGCTGAGCAGTATTCAAGCAGTGGGCGAACAAGCGTACTGTAACCTACTTGCTTTGTTGTCGGATTGCATTTCCTTAGGATTCTTCCAATGACTCTCAGTCTGGCATCTGCTTTACCAACGATCAACTTTGTATGATCATTACATTCCATTCCGTCCTAGATATGATCAATAGTGTTCGTGTCAGAAGAGTATTCCTGGAGCCACTTTGTAGCAGTTCTGGACGTCGCATTGTCCTGCTGCAATTGTCAGAGTCCGATGGTATGCGCAATGGATATGAATGGATGCAGGTGATCAGACAGGACGCTTACGTACGTTTCACCTGTCAGAGTCGTGTCTAGATGTACAAGGCGTCCCATATAACTCCAACTGAACACGCCCAACACCATTAGAGACCGCGCGGGGTAGCCGCTCGTTCTGCGGCGTCTTGTCACGGTCCGCGCGGCCCCTCCGTCGGAGGTTCGAGTCCTCCCTCCAGGCATGGGTGGTGTGTCGTGCTTAGAATAAGTTAGTTTAAATTAGATTAAGTAGTGTCTAAGCTTAGGGAGCGATGACCTTAGCAGTTTGGTCCCATAAGGCCTTACCACAAATACCCAAAAAACACCATTAGAGAACCTCCACCAGCTTGAACAGCCCCTGTTTCCATACGGGTACGTGGGTTGATGAAGTAATCCCCACACCCGTACGCGTCCATCTGCTCGATACGTTTTGAACCGAGTCTCGTCCGACCAGGCAACATTCTTCCAGTCATCGGTTGTCCAGTGTCCGCGCTGACTGGCCCAGGCGAGGCGTAAAGCTTCATGTTGTGCAGTCATCAAGGGTAGACAAGTGGGCCAACGGCTCCGAAAGCCCACATCGAGGAAGTTTCGTAGAGTGGTTTGCCCGCCGCCACTTGTTGATGGCCCGGAATTATAATCTGCAACAATTTGTGGAAGGTTGCACTTCTGTCACGTTGAACGATTCTCTTCAGTCGTCGTTGGTCCTGTTCTTGCAGGATCTTTTTCCGGCCGCAGCGATGTGGGAGATTTAATGTTTCACCGGATTCCTGATATTCACGGTACATTCATGAAATGTTCGTACGGGGAAATCCCCACTTCTCGCTATTTTGGAGATGGTGTACCCCATGGCTAGTGCGCCGACTATAACACCACGTTCAGACTCACTTAAATCTTGCCGTTGCAGTAGCAGTAACCGATCTAACAACTGCGCCAGACACTTGTTTTCCCTTAGGAAATTACCGTATTCTGCCTGTTTACATATCTATCTATTTGAATAAGTATGCCCATACAAGTTTCTTTGGCGCTTCAGTGTATTTCAAAAGTAATCATCATAATTGTTAATACATTTATCACTCTACGAGACGGGACGGTTAATGCTTTCACGGAAAAATGTTTGTCGTTGGCTACGTAACAATGATTCTACCGCAGTATTGTAGGATCTCACCGTTCGATGCAGGTTGACTGCCATGGATGGCTTTCTTCAGGGTTCAAAAAATATGGGAATCGCATGGTAAGAGATCGAGACTGTATGTGGGATATGTAAGGACATTCCAGTGAAACTCCTGCACGTCTAATCGAAACAAACTTGACAACATGAAACCGGGAAATTATTTCAGACAAGAAGTACAGCTGATACCAATTTACGAGAGGACTTCGAACATTGGTTGGTTGATTTAGGGAGGGAAGCCATACAGCGAGGTCATCAGTCCCATCGAATTAGGGAAGGATTAGGGAAGGATCTGGAAGAAAGTCGGCCGTGCGCTGTCAAAGGAACCATGCCGGCATTTGCCTGAAGCGATTTAGGGAAACCACGAAAATCTCAATCAGTACGGCCGGACGGGGTTTGAATCAGAATGCGAGTCCAGTTGCTATCCACTGCGCCACTTCGCTCGGTGAGAAGACTTCAAAAAGTAAGTTAGAGATTATAATGGTGTGCCAAGTTACTTTTATTGAGTGCCGCATTACACTTCAAACTGACACCGATACATAGCACTATTTTCCAAAATATTCACCAAGCTTCTGTAAACAACGGTCGTAGCGTCATACTAGTCGCTCACTTCCTCTACGTCAGACATCGACTCCTTGATCTCGGAATAATTCGAGAACCGCTGTGTGCCAAGGTCTGCATTTCCCGATCAGCATCATTCCATGCCTTTGCGGCCTTGGCCGAACTGATGGTACCTTCTCACTACGGCATTGTTCTACTGGAATCGTACTGTCCTGTGTACTTCAACTTCGCAGTGCATTTCCAGGTGTCACGCAATTTCACGCTGTGATGCACCTGTCATCCGCACTGCCAGAGATCTTGTCTATGGGAAAAATAGAACGTGTGCTCCCTTCTGACAATGCGCATCTCTTGTTGTGCACTGGTCATAGCGTGGGACGATGGTGTAATTTAGTTTCCAAGTCCATGTGTATTTCGACTTTGTGGAAGCAAGGAAAATTAAATTACAGAACAGCTTGTAAATATCGACGTCTGTCAAGCATAAACTTGAGAGCTACTACGTTCTACTTAGACTCTTTACTCGAAATGCAAAGAATACCGTGGCGTGTAGACGCGTAGTCGGCATGGCAGGCTTGCTGAAAGCGGCAATGGTAGGGGTTACGGGCAGCAGCTGCAGGGAAAGTGCCGAGTGGAGGGGACGTTGTTATCAGGAGAAAGAAAACTGGCGTTCTACGGATCGGAGCGTGTAATGTCAGATCCCTTAATCGGGCCGGTAGGTTAGAAAATTCAAAAATGGAAATGTATAAGTTAAAGCTAGATATAGCAGGAATTAGTGAAATTCAGTGACAGGACGAACAAGAGTTTTGGTCAGGTGAATACAGGGTTATAAATACAAAATCAAATATGGATAATGCAGGAGTAGGTTTAATAAATGAATAAAAAATAGGAGGGCAGGTAACCTACTACGAACACCATAATGAACGCATCATTGTGGCAAAGATACACGAAGCCCACGCTTACCACAGCAGTACAAGTTTATACGCCAACTAGCTTCGCAGATGACGAAGAGATTGAAGAAATGTTTGATGAGATAAAAGAAATTATCCAAATAGTGAAGGGAGACGAAAATTTAATATTCATGGGGGACAGGAATTCGATAGTAGGAAAAGGAAGGGAAGGAAACGTAGTAGGTGAATATGGAATGGGGGTAAGGAATGAAAGAGAAAGCCGCCTGCTAGAATTTTGCACAGAGCATAAATTACTCATAGCTAACACTTGGTTTAAGAATCATGAAAGAAGGTTGTGTACGTGGAAGAGGCCTGGAGACATTGGAAAGTTCCAGATAGATTATATAATGATAAGACAGAGATTTAGGAACCATATTTTAAATTGTAAGACATTTACAGGGGCACATGCGAACTCTGACCATAATCTATTGGTTATGAACTGCATTAGCGAACGATTGAAAAGAACAGGGGAAAAAATACAGTATAAGAAGAATGGGTAGCTTTGAGAAATGAAAACAGATGAAATAGTGAAGGGAGCAGAAGATCAAGTAGTTAAAAAGACAAGGGATCGTAGAAATCCTTGGGTAACTGAAGAGATATGCACTAAACGAAGCAGGCAAAAACGAATACAAACGTCTCAAAAATGAGATCGACAGGAAGTGCAAAATGGCTAAGCAGGGAAGGCTACAGGATAAATGTAAGGATGTAGAGGTGATATATCAATCAGGGTAAGATAGATACAGCGTAAAGGAAAATTAAAGAGACCTTTGGAGAAAAGGGAACCACTTGTATGAATATCAAGAGCTCATATGGAAAACCAGTTCTAAGCAGAGAAGGGAGAGCAGAAAGGTGGAAGGAGTATATAGAGGATCTACACAAGAGCAGTATACTTGAGGGCAATACTATGGAAACTGAAGAGGATGTAGATGAAGATGAAAGGGAGCTATGATACTATGTGAAGAGTTTGACAGCGTGCTGAAAGATCTACTGATAACCTTTGGAGAGCCAGCCCTGACAAAACTCTACCATCTGATGAACAAGATGTATGAGACAGACAAAATATCCCCAGACTTCAAGAAGAATATAATAATTCCAATTACAAAGAAAGTAAGTGCTGACAAGTGTGACAATTACCGAACTATCACATTAATTAGTCATGGCTGCGAAATACTAACACGAATTCTTTACAGACGAATGGAAACACTGGTAGAAGCCGACCTCGTGGAAGATCAGTTTGTATTCCATAGAAACGTTTGTACAAAAATCAGGTGGCAGTTGTAAGAGTCGAGGTGCCACGAAAGACAAGCAGTGGTTGAGAAGGGAGTGAGACAGGATTGCAGTTTATCCTCAATGTTATTAAATCTGTATATTGTGAAAGCAATAAAGCAAACAAAAGAAAAATTTGGAGTAGGAATTAAAACCCATTAATAAAAACTTTGACGATTGTTGATAACATTGAAATTCTGTAAGAGACAACAAAGGACCTGGAAGAGCAGTTGAACGGAATGGACGGTGTCTTGAAAGGAGGATATAAGATGAAAATCAACAAAAGAAAAATGAGGATAACGGAATGTAGTCGAATTAAATCTGGTGATGCCGAGGAATTGGATTAGGAAATGAGACAATTAAAGTAGTAGATTAGTTTTGCTATTTGAGGAGCGAAATAACTGATGATGGTCGAAGTAGAGAGGTTATAAAATGTAGATTGGCAATGGCAAGGAAAGTGTTTCTGAAGACGAGTATAGATTTAAGTATCAGGAAATCTTTGCTGAAAGTATTTTGTATGGGGTGTAGCCATGTATGGAAGTGAAAGATAGACGATAAATCGTTCAGACAAGAAGACAATAGAAGTTTTCGAAATGTGCTCGTACACAAGGATGCCGAAGATTAGATGGGTAGATCACATAACTAACGAGGAGATAATAGAATTGTGGAGATGAGAAATTTGTGGCACAACTTGGCTAGAAGAAGGGACCGGCTGGTAGGTTACGCTCTGAGGCATCAAGTGATCACCAAGTTAGTATTGGAGGGAAGCGTGGAGGGTAAAAATCGTAGAGGGAGACCAAGAGGTGAACACACTAAGCAGATGATGAAGAGGCTTGCGCAGGATAGAATAATATGGAGAGCTGCGTCAAACCAGTCTTTGGACTGAAGGCCACAACAAACTCTGTTCTTGTCTTAACTCTCATTTATCCTTAGTGACTATAGAACAATGCAATCGCTGTTCCTGAATAAACTGGAAAGTTCAGTTGCAAATGTGTTTTTCTTATACTTCACCGGTTTCAACAAATTAACTTGCCGTCCTCAGAAGCCGACAAAATTGAGGATGTTATAATACCTTAGATCTTTGTTTATCAGATGTCAATATCTTGTTTATAAAGTGTAATGCAATCATATGTTTCCTAATATGCTTCTGATGGTTCATATAAATGTAGAACTAAAGTCTAATGATTTATAATATCCCTAATTTTGTAGGCTTCTGACAAATGACAAATCAAACCGATAAAGCATAATAAAAATATATTTGCAACTGGAAATTGAATTGTATCCCGAAAAAGTATATATTACAGTTGCTGAAAATTACAATCATGAATAAAATAACAACACATTAACACTTTCCTTATCCATTCACTCATTAATGTCATTTGCGCACATCTCATTGTGAATCGTGTGTTTGATTGTCTCAGTGTTCTTTGTGTATTAAACAAGTATATTACTCACATGGACAGCAAGCAGCTTTTCGTTGACTGTAACTAGGAGCACTACCCATATGAATGCCATCATCATTTGGCATAGACAAACAGGACTGCTGGAGCACGCGTGTCTGGTGGTTGTCGCGCGTCGGACGTCCTGGTGAGCACTCTCCGAAGGCGAGGTAGCGACGGTTTCCCAGAAATTCCATTGGGACCGCAGCTTCACTAAAGGGCTCCGTCAGCAGTGAGCAGGTAGGAAACGTAGCCAGCACTGTGCTGGAGGCAGATCGTCTGGGTGAGAGGATAGCGACCGCTGCCACGGCACCTGCCACTGTTGAGGAACTCGCTGTACTGGTTTCTCGTGCTACAGGGAGCGCTTCAGAGCTTCAGACAAACACTAATGCACACTAGTGCATTGTTTCTTGTTCTATTTGTAGCTCTCGTGTGCCTTCCTCCAACGTGTAGCTGCTGCAGCATCAAACACTTTAACAATACATACATTAATATTACAACCTGAGAAAGAAAATGCAAACACATTTATGCTCCTCTCACTCTTTATTTATCGCCATTGAAAATACACGTTCTCAATTTCTTTTCAATTTAGGAACATAACTAATCAAAATCTCCGTTAATATCATAATGTGAGAAAAAAATAAAAACATATTTGTCCTCCTATGTCTATTCCTTTAACAACAGTGCATACAAATATTCTCATTTCCTTTACAGCTTAGCAACATCACAAACGAACATCCTCCGTTCTTTTACAAACTTATTGAAACTTGTTACTGCACACAACATTTTAACTGTACTGGTCCTTCTTCTTTCAGTATCACTTCCACTTGATTATATATTAGGTTATTTAATTCTTAAATGAACTTCCGTTGTTTACATTTGACTTACATCATAACAGTTAAGTCTTACAATTCTTATACCAAAATTTTCATTTCCATAACGACATTTGATGGTGTTGATCACAAAATATTGCTCCAGCAGTTGGACCAATATGGAACAGGGGAAGTGGCTCACAATTAGTTCACCTCTTACTTTAGCAACAGGCAGCAAAAGGTCATTATTCACAATGTTGATAACGGCTGTGATGTGGGATCTGGGTGGGTTATTGTCAAGTGGTGGGTGCCCCAGGGGTCAGTGTTGGGGCCGCTTCTGTTCCTTATTTATATAAATGATATGCCCCCTAGTGTTATGGGTAACTCTAAAACATTTCTGTTTGATGATGACTTGGTAGTAAAGAATGTTGTGTGCAACATTGACTCTGTTTCAAATAGTGCAGCACATGACCTCAGTCAATGGCTTATAGAAAATAATCTAACGTTAAATCACAGTAAGACTCAGTTTTTGCAGTTTCTAACACACAATTCAACAAAACCTGACGTTTTAATATCACAGAACAGGCATATGATTAGTCAAACTGAACAGTTTAAATTTATATGTGTTCAGATAGATAGTAAACTGTCCTGGAAAGCCCACGTTCAGGATCTTGTTGAAAGACTTAATACTGCATTTTTACTATTCTAATGGTATCAAAAGTGAGTGACACTTCGACACGAAAATTAGTCTACTTTGCTTATTTTCATTCATTTATGTCGTATGATATTATATTTTGGGGTAACTCTTCCCATTCTAGAAGGATATTTTTCGCTCAGAAACGGGCGGTTCGGGCAATAAGTGGTGTGAGTTCACGAACCTCTTGTCGACCTCTGTTCACGAGTCTGGGTATTTTGACATTGGCCTCTCAATTGTATATTCCTTATTGTCGGTTCTTGTTACTAATATTGGTTTATTCCCAAGAATAAGCAGGTTTCACTCCGTTAATACTCGGCAGAAATCAAACCTGCATTTGGATCGGACTTCCTTAACTATTGTGCAAAAAGGTGTACAGTATACTGCTGCATCCATTTTCAATAAACTGCCACTCGAATTCAAAAACCTTAGCAGTAATCCACTCGCTTTCAGATGGAAACTGAAGAGTTTCCTCATGGGTCACTCCTTCTATTCTGCGGAGGAGTTCCTTGAAAAATTACGCTGATTCTTATTGTATTGCTGATAGCGCTTACTTAAACTTATGGACTGACTTTTTTACAGCTTCATGAACCTTTATTTTTATCTGTTATTACTTTTATGTTGTAATTTCATGTACTGACACGTTCCATGACCTTGGAGATTTGCTCCTCAATTTGGTCCTACGGAATTTGACATGTAAATTAAAAAAAATAAGAAATAAAAAAATTTAATTAATCGTTCCCTCATGCCTATATTTTAATTCGGAATTCAGGTGAGATTTATGTTATTGTTTAGAGTTTTTCATGCGGTTGTTTCCATCACGGGCAATACTGGTTATCCCAGAGAGGTCTACCAATATCTAGCAGACGACTTACAATTACCTGCAATACAAATATACTCTGACCACCTTACATATACTACCATCTTACCCATCTTCTTTCGTCTTCATTTACCACCTTTTGTCCGATTAGTTAGCTTCTCCGTTCATGCATCACCTTTCATCTCATGACCTCATTTGATCTCTTGTCCTGTGGGTGCTCTAAATTAGAGCGATGACTAATCTGAAACATAAAGACAAGCATAATATGGTTCTTGACTCATACCTAAAAATTACATCGCAAGATTCTCTTAATTTACAAGTCATTGGTTTCGGTGGTGTCTTATCTTTTTCTTTACTTTTACCTTGGTTAATAATGGTTCATCGTCTGTCCATTCACAATGGTTCGTCATCTGTCCGTTCACAATCATCTGTCTATCTTTGATTGTAAATCCATGATTACCTTATTCCTCCTTTCTTCTTGGACTGTGTCTATTTTTCTCTCATCTCTTATTCCTTTTCTTTCATCGTGGTCTTTCTCCAAACGTTCAGCTATGTGTTTTGACAACAGTATATCGAATACACAGAAAGAAATTATCCCATCAGACTCTCACCAAAGTAGTAAATACTCGTGTAAGTCAGTGTACTGTTTGTACTCATCAACTTTAACTTCACACTGCAACATTCATTCACATCTGCCCTATCCTCATACCACAGCATTCCTTCATGTCTGCTATTCTCATCAAACTCCACGGCATCTTGCTTGATGCCCCATCGCATCTGGCAAACACGTAAAAAATAAAATTCAGCCAATACACACATCTTCATCAATGGGCGGCTATAGTGGACTATCCGTTCTTCTTCTCTTCTCGGCATCTCTTACACCAATTCGTGATTTCGCTTGATGACAAATGGACTTGTTCCATGTGAAAACTCTCACCATCTCATGACACTATGACTTGTATCAGAGGTGACTTCCTGTTATCAATACATATTCTCCCGACATACGACAGACTGAAAGTCATGTTTCTCATTTCTACAAAACTTCTCATTCCCTGAATATCTTGAGACGTGAAATGTGTTTTTTTTTTTCCGAAGTGATTTGTGGCTTCTTAGAGTTCCTAATACTATCACGTTAAGATGAAGAATTTTTCGCACGCAGTGAGATTCACAAAGTACATAGGAAACTTGCTGTTTAAGTAACCGCTCTTCCCAGATCGCTTCTGTGTTACATGTTTTGTCTCCAACAGCCTTAATGCCACGAAACACTATCTACTATGTCTGCTGAAATGCAGATGTACTAGGCTAATTGTAACTTTTTGTAAAAAATATCTGCCAGGTGCAAAACAGTTGCACAGCTATTCAAAAAGTCGCTTCAGCTGTTAAGTCCTGTATAATAAAAGTAGAAGTCATGCATTTGGCATCTAAAGTCTACCCTCACTTGTTCTTTAACATCAGCATTTTTGCCATTTATGACACCTAGAAACTTAACATTTGGTGTTTTAAACACTGGCCACCTCTATTTTCTGACACAAACATCATACATACTGGCTAGCTATATCGAACACATATTGAACTATTCTTCCGTTTAAATCATCATCAATGACTAGATGTTCACAATGATCAGCCTCATCTTCCTCTCCTAACAATGTGCTCCTGAGCACTGCAAAATCCATATTCAATTCTCCTGCTGCCCTAGCGCCTTGAACAGTCCTCAAGGTAGTGGATGTGACTAGTCACTTCCAGGAATCATTCCTTTGCTCCCAGTTCGTTTGGTTACGTCTTGGGCCAGGTGCACGAACTTCCACTATTTCTACTCTTCCTTCACGCTGATCATTACCATTTGAATTGTTTCTCGTGTCATCTGGAATGTTTTACCCTCTGCCTGTGATCATTTCACCTACCCCATCCATTTCCAATTCTTTGCACCTAGTGGCTCTGCAGTTTTGGTTATTCATTTATCAGTTTGTAAATGGAACGTGCATCTGGATAAGGCGCACAGATTCAATTGTTCTGCACTTCGATTGTAATCTAACTTTGTAATAAATGTTGAAAGTCATGTATGGCCCTTCAAGCGATTATAATCTCTCTCTGTATCTAGTGTGGTAGTTTCGTCAAACAAATTCGGATCAGTTTTGCTGTCTCATAAGTTATATTTAAGAATTCATTTCTGTCTATCATCTCTTCAAATACTGTATTGGGTTCTGCCACGTCGATTCTACATAATTTTCCACTATCAGTATCCTGACAACATTAGTAATCTGCATCCTAAAGAAGCTGAAAAATCAGTCATTGGCTCTGAACCGTTGATCTCTATTATGTGCGACAGCGCGGGCAGGTGATAACATCTCGTCGCAGATGAGAATCGAGATTTCATCTAGAAGTGAAGTGTGTCAATGTATCCGAATTGCTCCCCCTCTCTTCCTAGTTTCATGCACTAGTCACTATGGGAAGAGCTATTCCTTACTACTATTTCTAAATTATTTACGTGAAGCAATGGTAGGCGTTTTTACATTTATTCAACTATTTTGTTTTGTGGAACGTGAGTGAGGTGTCGGCGTCCCACGAGCTTCAAATGGGCCTAAGCATCAAGTTCCCATTTAATGTTCTAAGATGTTGTCTTAATAGCGTGTGTTATTGGCGAATTTTGAATGCGCGCTCTGGTAGTCTGCCACTAAGTGGTACGCAGCCCGTAACCACACAGCTTGCTAAACCAGTCTCTGTTGTCCCAGCCCATGATGGAGATGTATTTTGCAGTGTGTGACTTTGAACGGTCAGCAGAAGCGCTGTCTCGTTTCAAAACAGAGCCCGGAACGCTTTGTATCTGCCTGGCGAGTCTCTTCACAGAATGGGGAGGGAGGGGGAGGGGGCGAGCGGCTGTTCTGTGACTCCCTGTAGTTTATGAGCCTACAGAACATTTCCTGTGGAATCCAACTTACTTCCATTGTTGCTTATCATTTAGCTGCGCATGTGATGCAGTATAGGAATTTGTAACCTAAGTAGTTTCAATATTGATAATCACTGGTACTGATTTACATTTGATTAGCTAGAGGTGATTAATTCATTCTGATTAGATTTTACTCTACAAAAGTTAAATGACAGTTTGAAAAAAAAATCAGTCTTGTAACACTACGAGAAGTCCTTGTTATAGTGTCCCACCACCGAGTTATAAAAAGTATGGGCGGCGTTTAATGGGATTAATTTTAACTTACGCATCTAATCTAGAAGAGTACCTTGGCGCCAGATGTAAGTTGCCCGTTCATGTGGATGCTCGCTCGCTCTCTCGTTTATTATCCAATGTGCGGTGAGCCAAAATGGCCATACAACAAGAAAAGGCGTTCCATGTATTATGCAGTTACAACTGTGTGGCGTGATTTTTGTCGAGCGTACAACACTGCATCTGCCTCAACAGGTGTATGGATCTTGCGTTACACCATTGGCCTCGGGCTTCTTGATGACATCTGACTTTTGTTTTATTGGGAATTTGTTCTTCCCGTTTCAAGAACTTTGGGTGAACTGCGATCTCACATACCACCAGAGGTGATTCAGCATCTCCAAATATGCTAAAAAAAGTATGGTACAAGCTTTACTATAGGTTGTAGTGTTTCTCGTGCTTGAGGTGGAGAGACAGCGCAGATGTGTGAGAAATCATTAGTCTAAAGGTAATTAGAAAAATATACGAAAATTGTTTATGTTTACGTGTAAAATTGGATCGTTCATTCGTAAATAAAATTTTGTAGTCGTACTCGTAAGTTAAAATTTACCATAAGTTTCTCTCTTCATTCATTTAGAATACATAGTCGTGTGGAATCGGATGCATGGAGCAACCTGTATGTTCATATCATATCGCAATTTTATTGAAACTGGAGAATACAGTAAGTGTAGAAATTAACATCTACACTCCTGGAAATGGAAAAAAGAACACATTGACACCGGTGTGTCAGACCCACCATACTTGCTCCGGACACTGCGAGAGGGCTGTACAAGCAATGATCACACGCACGGCACAGCGGACACACCAGGAACCGCGGTGTTGGCCGTCGAATGGCGCTAGCTGCTCAGCATTTGTGCACCGCCGCCGTCAGTGTCAGCCAGTTTGCCGTGGCATACGGTGCTCCATCGCAGTCTTTAACACTGGTAGCATGCCGCGACAGCGTGGACGTGAACAGTATGTGCAGTTGACGGACTTTGAGCGAGGGCGTATAGTGGGCATGCGGGAAGCCGGGTGGACGTACCGCCGAATTGCTCAATACGTGGGGCGTGAGGTCTCCACAGTACATCGATGTTGTCGCCAGTGGTCGGCGGAAGGTGCACGTGCCCGTCGACCTGGGACCGGACCGCAGCGACGCACGGATGCACGCCAAGACCGTAGGATCCTACGCAGTGCCGTAGGGGACCGCACTGCCACTTCCCAGCAAATTAGGGACACTGTTGCTCCTGGGGTATCGGCGAGACCATTCGCAACCGTCTCCATGAAGCTGGGCTACGGCCCCGCACATCGTTAGGCCGTCTTCCGCTCACGCCCCAACATCGTACAGCCCGTCTCCAGTGGTGTCGCGACAGGCGTGAATGGAGGGACGAATGGAGACGTGTCGTCTTCAGCGATGAGAGTCGCTTCTGCCTTGGTGCCAATGATGGTCGTATGCGTGTTTTGCGCTGTGAAGGTGAGCGCCACAATCAGGACTGCATACGACCGATGCACACAGGGCCAACACCCGGCATCATGGCATGGGGCGCGATCTCCTACACTGGCCATACACCTCTGGTGATCGTCGAGGGGACACTGAATAGTGCACGGTACATCCAAACCGTCATCGAACCCATCGTTCTACCTTTCCTAGACCGGCAAGGGAACTTGCTGTTCCAACAGGACAATGCACGTCCGCATGTATCCCGTGCCACCCAACGTGCTCTAGAAGGTGTAAGTCAACTACCCTGGCCAGCAAGATCTCCGGATCTGTCCCCCATTGAGCATGTTTGGGACTGGATGAAGCGTCGTCTCACGCGGTCTGCACGTCCAGCACGAACGCTGATCCAACTGAGGCGCCAGGTGGAAATGGCATTGCATGCCGTTCCACAGGACTACATCCAGCATCTCTACGATCGTCTCCATGGGAGAATAGCAGCCTGCATTGCTGCGAAAGGTGGATATACACTGTACTAGTGCGGACATTGTGCATGCTCTGTTGCCTGTGTCTATGTGCTGGTTCTGTCAGTGTGATCATGTGATGTATCTGACCCCAGGAATGTGTCAATAAAGTTTCCCCTTCCTGTGACAATGAATTCACGGTGTTCTTATTTCAATTTCCAGGAGTGTATATTTACGTTTAGGTCGTTGGAGAGTGGAAGGCAGCGGCTATGTGTAAATAGGCCAAGGCAGGTTCCTTTCTCAGCTCGATAGCGCATCGGCTTGGTATCCGTTCGGGTAACGGTGTGTGTTACAGTGCCGCTTCCGAGCCGGAAGGTGCGCCGGCCCTGCGTCGAATCCCCCTGGCGGAGTAACGAGGATTGTCGATGTGCCAGCCAGTCTGGATGTGGTTTTTTGGCGGCTTCCGTATCTCCACTAGATGGGGGAGTGATACTCCAGTCCCGTCTGAGTTCCACGATTCGAAAATATTTAGAAAATTTTCGCAGACTTTCGAGTGAATAACACTGAACGCAGATGGCGACACATATTCTGTCCCAGGGGATACAGGGATGGCAACACAAAGGGCATCTACCCACCACTTAAATTAACCATGTCACGTCCTGTCCTAACCTCGCCAAACGTGCACTGCATGGGACAAAGGCATTAAAAGAAGATATCCCATCGGCTTGCTGTTTTAAGAGGCCTTGCAGGGCTATCGTGACCTAGGTTCAGAAGACATCGTCTGGTGGAGTTAACGTCTGCTCATAGCATTCAACCTCTTAACTGATTAACAGGCGTTGTTGTATTTTAGCGATCATACACGATTTTTATAAAGTGTTACTGCAGGAGGCAGTATTGATCCACAAAAGTTCATGTAACGATGTGTCCAGTCACCTGTTTGACGAAATAGACATTATAAGCTGTGATGCACGTAGTTACCGTGCATCCTGACACATCCTTCAGACTTACTTCACATTGAATAACTCACTCTTTCAAATACAACTGGCTCCGATTGGATTGTGTCATATGTATTGGTCACACGATCCTGTAACGTCTGCACATTCTCGATGGGTCTGGCAAACACCAATACCTTTAAATAGCCTCCATGTCCAGAAATGTACCGGATTGAGACCTGAACGAGGAGGCTGTGTTACCGAATCTCCTCGACAACTCACTGACCACGAAACACTCCGGTGAAGAACTATCACATGATCCCCAATGTGATGGTGCCTTCTCGTGCATACACCAGAATCACTGCTTTTCGGCAAGAGTAACTTTCTCCAACAGCACCTGTTATTCAACTCGTACAAGTCGGTAATACACAGCACCTGGTAAGCTGTATGTCCTAAGAATGTCACCGATAGTTCCTGGCCATATATTGATACCTAAACGATCCTGATGCACCTACGATTGCCCAAGGATCTCCATCTGCCTACAAATGCGATCTGCGGGTAATTTATTATACCATCTCCTGTGAATTCTACCTCATCTGTAAATAAAATGCATGCTGTGAACTGTGATTCTTGAGCAATCTATTGTAGAAGCCTTTGCAGAGTTGCAATTGGGCACAGAGGTATGCTGGCGGAAGAGCTTGTAGAAGCCTTTGCAGAATTGTAATTGGGAGCAGATGTCTGCTGGCGGAAGAGCTTGCACGCGTTGTGTGTGATAGGTATAAAACAAGAGCTGGTTAAGAAGTGACCATGCAACGATATGGTTGATACCTACAGCAACTCCAGTTCTTCGCACAGTTTTTTCACGTTCATCTTCTACCAGTCTCAATACCTGCTCCTCCATCTCCAACATGCGAACTGTGAAAGGCCTACCGCGCTCAACCGTCCTTGTTTGCGAATGATCCAGTGTCTGTAAATCGCTAGAACAGCCTGCTGGACATTCTTACAGACGGAATGGCGTGTTATGGATGTCGCTGGTAACACAGTTCACATGCCTGGCAATTACTGCCCTCTGATAACCCATAACAGAAAACCATTCTGCCACTTCTCTCGTGGAATAATAGGACTTTACATCTATTGAGCTGTTCGGAGTACTGTTTGTTCACACTACACAAAATATTCACACTACACAAAATAAGTAATCTTAACCTGCTAACATAGTGCATTGGCAGCCCAACCTTAACTGATAGATGTAGCAGATCGTTGCACTTAGATACTGTTATCAGCGCCACCGTCAGTCTCCCGCAAATTACGAAGATTGAGAGATGCACAAGAAATGCTAAGGTAAGCACACCACCGAATACAGCACACTACTCGTCAGAAGTAATACGGCCTACATGATCACCGTTTATGATGCAGCAACAATAACAGCCCGCTTGCAGATCTGTGCATTGGGTGCTAACTAATTTCATCAGCAATATGGAGCAGATAATTTGTCTACAGACTGGCCCGTATCTCAACGGTATTGGTTTCTGGACATAACAGGACCTTTCGGTCTCGTTTTGACCAATATTACCTTGTGTGGGAATATGACACACTTTTTATTGTAAACAGGGCCATAAGTAAGCAAGGGTGACCAAGGTACAAGACTCAAAATAATTTTGAAACAAGGTTTCATTACAATATTACCAGTTTGGAAACACAAAGATTGAGCAGCGTTGCGACGTGCACATAAGGAAAATTTCTACTTGATTAAAGACAATCACAAATTTTGTTAGATCACCAGAAACAAACAAATAATGCACACGCAGACAAAACCAAGGAAAAAAGTCTTACGACAAGTTTGTGAGTCACTCCATCAAGTGGATGTAAAGGAGTATAATATTCATCTTCTTTAAGGTGTGGCCGGATGGACTTGCTTTCATCACTCCGTGACGGAACACGTATACCCTAATTGTCTGTGTGTAGCGTTAGTGCCGGCCAGGGTGGCCGAGCGGTTCTAGGCGCTACAGTCTGGAACCGCGCGACCGTAGGGCCGCAGGTTCGAATCCTGCCTCGGAAATGGATGTGTGGGACGTTCTTAGGTTAGTTAGGTTTAAGTAACTCTAAGTTCTAGGGGACTGATGACCTCAGAAGTTAAGTCCCACAGTGCTCAGAGCCATTTGAACCATGTTTTTTTTTTTTTTTTTTTTTTTTTTGTAGCGTTAGTCAGATGAAAGACATCGAAGGTTTTCTATTTGTGAATCGTGTAACTGGGGTGCGAAGTGGGTACCAGCCAAGTATTCACCTAGTTGGACGTGGGAAACCACCCAAAAACCACACCCAAGATAGCCAGACACCGACCGTCGCCGTTAATATGCTGGGTGGATTCGATCCGGTAAGCCGGCACATGTCTCCATCGTAGTAGCTGCAGTTTAACACGCGTAGCTATCCGAGTGGGTAAAGGAGCATGTTATTGTAAACTCTAATTTACATACTTGCAATGAAAACTGGTAAGGAAGAGTAGTTGTTACAGAAAGTATTACACTATCACTGCCACTGAGAAGAACTACCTGGCCATGTTTGGTGCGATGCCGACCGCCCTACGCTGTACGTAGTTTTCATTTCCCAATATATAATTAATTGTACGAATGCCACAAGACTTTTCAAGGAAAGTTTCAACAAAAGAATTAAGTATATTTTGATTATGAGCCAACTCAGCGAATTGGGATTTCTAAAGGCGGCAAAATCGCTGTTACCAAAGGTAAGAAACCAACTGTAACTGCAACCAGTACAAACTGAATGCGCCGGGGTGCTGGTAGCATATGATGACCGTCACTTTAGCCTGAAGTAAGCAACACCTGGGAAATTGCTAGTATTTTGCGTGACCAAAGTGCACTGTGTCTCTTCAAGGCCTTACAAACCTCCTTCTAGACGAGTGTGGTAATCTTCCAGTACCCAAGGGCGGGATTGATAAAAACAATGAAACTTCCTGACAGATTAAAACTGTGAGCCGTACCGAGACTCGAAATCGGGACCTTTACCTTTTGGGGCAAGTGCCCTACCGAATGAGCTACCCAAGCACGACTCACGAGCCGTCCTCACAGCTTCAGTTCTGCCAGTACCTCGGCTAGTACCTTAAAAACTTCACAGAAGTCCTCCTGCGAACCTTGCAGACCTAGCGCTCCTGGAAGAAAGGATATTGCGGGGACATGGCTTAGCCACATCATGGGGCTGTGGATAACAACGACTCATGAAATGGTGACAGCGGGCGTTGTCTGCCCCCAGCGTCGGAAGCCTGATCCGTACAGTCATCTGATGATGAAGTTGATCGACAACCATTCTAAATGGTTCACATTAAAAATGGAATTGTTCGTCCAAAATTGGCACTGGAAGAATTTTACACCACACCAGATGGACATTCTGCTGGTAATTGAATTCATCTCCATTTGCCTCAGATGTTTAAACCAAAAAAACATGTCAGGAATTATTTCTTTCCACGCTGCTTATCTGAGCCCCAAGAGGCCTTTCGATCAGAACGACTTACAGCTTGCTTTCGACCGACTCGCCAAAGTATTTCTAGGTAGCGACTTGAATGCCAGACGCTTCCACTGCCATTCTCCGCGTACTAGTCCATGTGGGATATAACAGGAGAAGCGGCTGGAGGCTACAACCTTCTGACCAGAAGACCCAACCTACATTACAGAAAATCCACCCCTTATCCCAGAGGTGCTGGATATAGTAATGCTAAAGAACCTTCAACTAGCTCTTCACTTCCGTATGGCCAACGACCTTACATCTGATCGCCATCCCCTATACTTCTGGCGTCAGGGAGATACTCGACGTCTTTGGCAAGTACATCTCCACGGAGAAGGATCACCACCCCACTGCCAGTGGCAGACGCATGTGATACTTAAGTCATGTATCCGAATGGTCCTATGAAATCTTTTACATCCACCTCCTGAAGGAGGTCACTGTCAATAACCGCTGCATTGAGCGTGTCTTGGAGTACGGTTCGTTTATGGTGTACACGTATATTATTGATAGTAATGGAAGTTAGGTGGTAAGTCTGATTGGCCACCCCCCCCCCCCCCCCAAAAAAAAAGTTGTTCAGAACAACGTTGGCGGCCGTCGTGGTGGACACAGCCTACTGATCTCAGGAAATGCTGTAGGGGTCTTGATCTGATTTCGGCTAATAGGTATACGGATTCTTGAGGAAGGTTTTTGATGTGTAATTTATAAATATTTCGTACAAATTTTGTGAATTATGATTATGAGTAAGAGGCCATCGCCACCCAGTGAACACTCGCTGTAACTCGGGAGAGCAGCAGTGCTTGGAAAACACATGAAGTGGGACAAAATTCGTATTTCCTGTAGTGGTCTTGTGGTTGAGCGTTTTTGGCTGGAAATCGAAATATTGTGGGACTGAATTTCGAGTGGAACACTTTTTTTTCACTCTGCCTTTAAACCTAGCATTCACCTCTCAAGGATGTACAGATACGCATTTCGAAATATAACGAAACTTTCAGACTGCCTATTTCTTCTTCCCTCAGCAAAGCAATCGCAATTCGTAGTCTCAAGTCATGCAAATTCTTTGAACAACGGTCAGTGAATTACTAAGAAGTATCGTAATAAATGTGACCAATAACGAAAAGATAACCACTGATCCGTAACACCCTTGTCTGTTCCTGTCTCGTCTTTGGTTTATCTGCCCCCAGAACTGAGGTTTGGTGAGGAGCGCTCGGGTTGGTTGGGCGTGGCATGAAGAGAGGGTGTGACGAGCCGCAGGTTGGGGGGGGGGGGGGGTGTTGAGTTGGTACGGAGTGTTGCTGCACTGAGTTGTTGGCACAGCGGATAGCAGCGGCGGCACTACTGTATTGGATGGCGCCTGGCAGGATCTTCCTTCGATAGGAGCTGGAGTTCGGCAGTCGTCACGAAGGAGATGCAGTCACTGTTCGTAGGCGTTTTGTGCCGGCCTGCGCCCGTCGTAGCTTCTGTTGTGGATGGTGCGGTGCTTGCTACCTCCCTGTGCCTCTGCGCTTGCCGACCGGAGAGTTTGCTAAATGGTGAAGTGTCTTGCTACTGTAGATCTGACTTTCAAGCGGGTTCGTGCTTCGCGCTGTTTATGAGGTCGAAATCATTTTGCTCTTTATTAGATCTGTTGCCGGCTTAGCACCTCTTCTAGTCTCTTTGTATTACACTGGCAGTGCCCTGGATGTCATTTGAACGTTGTGCTTGTACGATTTAAAATTTTTAGCTTTGTTACGAACTGTAGGAACATCGAAGGTTTGGTGCAAATCTGTGTGAATTAAAGGCTTACAATAATGTGCTAAGCATGATCTCCTTAGGTTGTGAGATCTTCATGAAGTTAGATGAATCGATTCCTTACAAGTAGTTAATAACATAAGTAGGAGAGTTTAATATTTTAAAGGAAAAGAGTTTCGCTATTCAATTTTCAGAGTTATTTCTGAATATTAATGATACTAGTGGTTATCTGAGGTGAGGTACAAAGCACTGTCGTGAGAATACAAAATACACTCCTGGAAATTGAAATAAGAACACCGTGAATTCATTGTCCCAGGAAGGGGAAACTTTATTGACACATTCCTGGGGTCAGATACATCACATGATCACACTGACAGAACCACAGGCAACAGAGCATGCACAATGTTGGCACTAGTACAGTGTATATCCACCTTTCGCAGCAATGCAGGCTGCTATTCTCCCATGGAGACGATCGTAGAGATGCTGGATGTAGTCCTGTGGAACGGCATGCCATGCCATTTCCACCTGGCGCCTCAGTTGGACCAGCGTTCGTGCTGGACGTGAAGACCGCGTGAAACGACGCTTCATCCAGTCCCAAACATGCTCAATGGGGGACAGATCCGGAGATCTTGCTGGCCAGGGTAGTTGACTTACACCTTCTAGAGCACGTTGGGTGGCACGGGATACATGCGGACGTGCATTGTCCTGTTGAAACAGCAAGTTCCCTTGCGGGCTAGGAATGGTATAACGATGGGTTCGATGACGGTTTGGATGTACCGTGCACTATTCAGTGTCCCCTCGACGATCACCAGAGGTGTACGGCCAGTGTAGGAGATCGCTCCCCACACCATGATGGCGGGTGTTGGCCCTGTGTGCCTCGGTCGTATGCAGTCCTGATTGTGGCGCTCACCTGCACGGCGCCAAACACGCATACGACCATCATTGGCACCAAGGCAGAAGCGACTCTCATCGCTGAAGACGACACGTCTCCATTCGTCCCTCGATTCACGCCTGTCGCGACACCACTGGAGGCGGGCTGCACGATGTTGGGGCGTGAGCAGAAGACGGCCTAACGGTGTGCGGGACAGTAGCCCAGCTTCATGGAGACGGTTGCGAATGGTCCTCGCCGATACCCCGGGAGCAACTGTGTCCCTAATTTGCTGGGAAGTGGCGGTGCGGTCCCCTACGGCACTGCGTAGGATCCTACGGTCTTGGCGTGCATCCGTGCGTCACTGCGGTCCGATCCCAGGTCGACGGGCACGTGCACCTTCCGCCGACCACTGGCGACAACATCGATGTACTGTGGAGACCTCACGCCCCACGTATTGAGCAATTCGGCGGTACGTCCACCCGGCCTCCCGCATGCCCACTATACGCCCTCGCTCAAAGTCCGTCAACTGCACATACGGTTCATGTCCACGCTGTCGCGGCATACTACCAGTGTTAAAGACTGCGATGGAGCTCCGTATGCCACGGCAAACTGGCTGACACTGACGGCGGCGGTGCACAAATGCTGCGCAGCTAGCGCCATTCGACGGCCAACACCGCGGTTCCTGGTGTGTCCGCTGTGCCGTGCATGTGATCATTGCTTGTACAGCCCTCTCGCAGTGTCCGGAGCAAGTATGGTGGGTCTGACACACCGGTGTCAATGTGTTCTTTTTTCCATTTCCAGGAGTGTATATTACCTTTGTAATTTATGTATGTTCAGTAACTAGAATTTTGAAATCAAGTCTAAAGTTAAGGTTCTCTGTTTACTTAAGGGGAAGTCTCATATATTGCTAATTACGTTTGTGTGGATAAGTTAACCGATGGAACGTGTTTATGGACACTCTGTTCATGACAGTGTGTCCAACAGTCAATTACTTCTCTTATACGGAAAGGGATGGGGTCATTGGGGTAGCCGAGCGGTCTGAGGCGCCTTGTCACGTCCTTGAGGCTCCCCCTGTCGGAGGTTTGAGTCCTCCCTCTGGCATGGGTGTATGTGTTGTCCTTAGTGTAAGTTAGTTTGAGTTAGATTAAGTAGTGTGTAAGCCTAGGGACCTATGTATGACCTCAGCAGTTTGGTCCCGTAACACCTTACCACAAATTTCCTGCACACACACACACACACACACACACACACACACACACACCTATCAGTCGCACACTATAGTTACATTGATTGTAAACATGTTAGTTACATCACGATATGCTCCCATCATTGCCAGGTGACGGCACTCCCAACGCCAATTCAGTATGGAACATATAACATCGATGCCTCCAGTCAACTTCCACACTATGCGCTGATTACATAGCGTAAATCACATGCAACTGATGATATTCAGTTACTTAACGTTGTACTGTGAAACTGGCCCGCAGACAAAGTACGCTATGTTACACAGCTTCTCTAGTCGTAGACTTTTTATGCTACCCGGCGAAGCCGCGCCATTTCGCGAATTTTTAGAGATAAATCAGCAAAAACACAACTTGGGGTTTAATCAGCGCAAGAACATTACGCATCACTGTTTCCAAGCGACTATCCTGGAACCTGAAAATATTGCAAACCTAGCGGCTTTCACGGGTAACAAAAATTTGATTTTCAATATTTCGCGTAATTATTGATCGAATTTCAAAATTTAACATGCTGTCTGAATCTACTCATTAAGAGGTATAATCTTACATTAATAGTTTAACACAATAAGACACGTATTAATGGCCTGAAACTGAATATTTGTGTTGAGATAGAATGACGGCGCGCAAATATTCAAATTTTTTTAATCCAGTTTTGAAAATGACTGTAATTATCGGCTTCCGACAAACTTTACACGGCATCAGACCTTTACGAAAAACCTTCTCGTTGACCTTCAGAAGATACGGCGTCAGAAACATTCTGAGGCGTCATATACCTGCTGTTGTTCGAAATGGAGCGCGGATTAGCCATTTTTTATTCCTCCAGTATTTCATAATGAGAGAACTTGGAGACTTCAACCAACTACAAGCATAATTTCAAATATTTTCTAAACCTTTCCTCGCTTACATGCTTAATACAAAACATTTAACACATTAACTAAGTATGAATTAGCTGCTCAATTTATCCACAGATGTTCAGAGTAGCCAGGTGCACACTGCAATAATTAACTTCCTTTCTAAACTGATCTGGGCTGCTAATGAGTTTCTACATTAAAATGTTGCAGAGATTATCTCACTGAACCATTAAGCGGTCTAAAATGTTAGAAGTATAGCCATTAGCAATGAACCTGTAAGTTTTACTTGTCATGAGTTCATCACCGTTTACAAATTTACTACAAAAAAGTGGAATACAAATTATATGTATTTTTACACAACACATTTGTCAGTTTCTCAATACAAATACTGTGAAGCAAGTTTAAATAACCCGGTGTAGAAAAACACAGGAATGACGGGTGACGCAGAGTGTCATCATCATTGTCTCAATTTGAGCCATATTTCTATGTGCTCTGCTGAAAACACTGTTTCAATTTGTCACTTACTGAAAATGGATTTCTGTAGGCCATTTAAATGTTAATTATTGTTTTAAATGATAAGGGACCATATTCTCATTTCACAAAGTTCCATGATTCGTTGATTTTATTTATCAGAGTGTATGCCCCCGCTAAAAAAAATGGGCATCCATACAAAGGCGTCGGGCAAACCAGGTAGTTGACAGTACACCTCAATGCAGGTCCAATCCCAAACTCATCGGCTGGTCGTTTAAGCGAAACGAGGAACTTACCAGCCTTTCTCGGGAGGTCTCTAGGACAATCCTAATGGAGTGGGACCTGTCATTTGGCGCCAAAGAAGATTTACATGAGGGGACTACCTCTGACAGTAGTACGGTAGTACATTTTCCCCGCGTCTCTGTTCTGAGTAACGAGCTTGAAACCCCCAACCACTCACTAAAATATACCTTTCCCGAGATTCCGATACATCATTTTCTGGGAATCGAGGGATACTTCCTTAAACACAAAGCCTATTGCAGCTACAGCTATCCGATATATCGTTAGTATACAAGGGGTACACGAATTACTCAAATGGTTCAAATAGCTCTGAGCACTATGGGACTTAACATCTGTGGTCATCAGTCCCCTAGAACTTAGAACTACTTAAACCTAACTAACCTAAGGACATACCACACATCCATGCCCGAGGCAGGATTCGAACCTGCGACCGTAGCAGTCGCGCGGTTCCGGACTGAGCGCCTAGAACGAATTACTCACCGATTTCTATTTTTTCGTAGAATATCTTTTTCAAATGAAGAGAAATTCCACAATGTTAGTAAGGGAAACATTTCGAAAACTTTCCCTTACACTTTGTACCTCATGTACTACTAGAAAACGGTGGAAGCGTCTGACAGTAAGAGAAGCCAATATGAGTTACCAGGAATCAACCTTTCTTGTTAAGTTTCAACGTCAAAGTGGGACAGAACAGTCGTTTAAGCGTTTGATCAAATAATTAAGAAAATGGCCTGTGTTGCTTCAAAAGAGAGCAGATAGACACACTGTGACTGATAGGCTGTGGAAAGCGATATATAACATATTTGCCCCTAGGTCAGTGGTGTATATTCGGTACAGGAGATGGAAAAATCAATTAGAATGTCAATATTGTACAGGTATGAATTATCAGTTGGACTTACTCGAATGTAGAGTTCTGCATTCGCAAAGAATCAAAACCGGAAATAAGCGAAAACATATTCTAGTTGCGAGTAACATTCTATATACACTCCAGGAAATTGAAATAAGAACACCGTGAATTCATTGTCCCAGGAAGGGGAAACTTTATTGACACATTCCTGGGGTCAGATACATCACATGATCACACTGACAGAACCACAGGCACATAGACACAGGCAACAGAGCATGCAAAATGTCGGCACTAGTACAGTGTATATCCACCTTTAGCAGCAATGCAGGCTGCTATTCTCCCATGGAGACGATCGTAGAGATGCTGGATGTAGTCCTGTGGAACGGCTTGCCATGCCATTTCCACCTGGCGCCTCAGTTGGACCAGCGTTCGTGCTGGACGTGCAGACCGCGTGAGACGACGCTTCATCCAGTCCCAAACATGCTCAATGGGGGACAGATCCGGAGATCTTGCTGGCCAGGGTAGACGACATACACCTTCCAGAGCACGTTGGGTGGCACGGGATACATGCGGACGTGCATTGTCCTGTTGGAACAGCAAGTTCCCTTGCCGGTCTAGGATTGGTAGAACGATGGGTTCGATGACGGTTTGCATGTACCGTGCACTATTCAGTGTCCCCTCGACGATCACCAGAGGTGTACGGTCAGTGTAGGAGATCGCTCCCCACACCATGATGGCGGGTGTTGGCCCTGTGTGCCTCGGTCGTATGCAGTCCTGATTGTGGCGCTCACCTGCACGGCGCCAAACACGCATACGACCATCATTGGCACCAAGGCAGAAGCGACTCTCATCGCTGAAGACGACACGTCTCCATTCGTCCCTCCATTCACGCCAGTCGCAACACCACTGGAGGCGGGCTGCACGATGTTGGGGCGTGAGCAGAAGACGGCCTAACGGTGTGCGGGACCGTAGCCCAGCTTCATGGAGACGGTTGCGAATGTTCCTCGCCGATATCCCAGGAGCAACAGTGTCCCTAAGTTGCTGGGAAGTGGCGGTACGGTCCCCTACGACACTGCGTAGGATCCTACGGTCTTGGCGTGCATCCGTGCGTCGCTGCGGTTCGGTCCCAGGTCGACGGGCACGTGCACCTTCCGCCGACCACTGGCGACAACATGGATGTACTGTGGAGACCTCACGCCCCACGTGTTGAGCAATCCGGCGGTACGTCCACCCGGCCTCCCGCATGCCCACTATACGCCCTCGCTCAAAGTCCGTCTACTGCACATACGGTTCACGTCCACGCTGTCGCGGCATGGTACCAGTGTTAAAGACTGCGATGGAGCTCCGTATGCCACGGCAAACTGGCTGACACTGACGGCGGCGGTGCACAAATGCCGCGCAGCTAGCGCCATTCGACGGCCAACACCGCGGTTCCTGGTGTGTCCGCTGTGCCGTGCGTGTGATCATTGCTTGTACAGCCCTCTCGCAGTGTCCGGAGCAAGTATGGTGGGTCTGACACACCGGTGTCAATGTGTTCTTTTTTCCATTTCCAGGAGTGTAATATATGTGACAACGACAGTTTCTTCAGAGTCTTCTTTTAAGTAATGACTGGGAGACATTAGTAACAGACACGATATTCACCCGAATATGAGATTTCGAGAATCCTCATATTTATCAACAAAGCAAAGGATTAGGCATAAGCAAAATATTTGGTACGCTCATTCCTGTTATCATTTGACTAAGCTCTTCTATGTGTTTCATTAAACGTGTACTCGCAGCATTTAACCCACTTCTCAGGTCAGTTTATGGATGATAAATTTCAGAATGACCAGATGTTTGCTGCCCGGCCTTCAATATGTATTAACACAACAAGGACACGATAGCATATGATTAGTGTCAAGTGAATTAGATTCGCGAAATGAAATGAATGAATGAAAGAAATGCAACCAGTGAAGATGTACCGACACAAAATGAGATCAGCGTAAACCAGTAGAAGCTAAGGTTTTCAATCTGAAGACATTTGTTCTACTTTTGTGGAGATCATTTCATGTTTAAATTTCCTTGTAGTAACAGTTTGCAAGGTCTACCCGCCTACAGTAGATGGTTATTGAGTGTAAAAAGTAAAGTTTTCTTGAATAAAGTTCTTTGCTCGCCTTAAAATGAAAAAAATTTCTGTGAAACATTGTTCACAGAATACTGACTAATACTGTATTTATTTTATTTCAACAGTCAAAAGGATTCCAATAGGCGGCACTCAATAACAGCATGTGTTTTTAAGAACCTAGAGATGTACTAGTTCATAAAAAGGTTCATCACTTGAAAAGTTAGCCTCGCAAGGAGTAAAGGCCAAGCTGGATCAAATCCCCAATAATAATGAACGAACCGTTTGGTTTGCTTTGTTGACCAGCCTGTCCGTTTCAGAATGAATCACAGCACGTAACAATTAAACAATGAAAACACAGGGAACTTAATTTCAATGCTTCGCAGACTAGTTTACATCTCATCTTAGAGAGATAACACCCGAGCACATGAATAAATTAATTCCCTAATTCAAGGTAGGTATGTGGTCATCACGTGCGGGGCCAGCGAACTGGAATAATGTCATGACAGAGAGAGAGAGAGAGAGAGAGAGAGAGAGAGAGAGAGAGAGAGAGAGAGAGAGAGTGAGAGAGGGGGGGGGGGGGGGGGAGGTGAGGGGCGGAAAGGGGGAGATGATCAAGTCATGTACTACGGTAGATGAAAGCATGAGATTAAAGTTAAAATGATTGGCACTGTGGGCAGGAAGAAATGAGAAAAGTAATCAAATCAGTGGAAGAACTTGACTGAATTATCATTCACATGAGGTGTACAAAGAGGAATTTCGTGACTAATATATAGGAGTATGGAGGAACATACCTTACGCCACAACTTGGGAGAAAGACAGGTGGCTATTATCACAAATTTACGTTGTTGTTCGCTCGTACAAAATGTGAGAAACGTAACATCCGGATTGGACTTTGAAAGAACGATAGTGAATGCAGAGGTTTATGGAGTTCAAACGTTGCTAAAAAATCTATTGAAGTCCTTGGTGTTGATAATGAAAAATGGTTGGATCACTCCGACGATGACTGTGCGACTGTGTTCACAACTTCACTGCTAACGTCAGATAATCCCTCACACGAGTGCCGTATAAAGGCAAGGAAGGGGGGTCTCCTTAGGGAGTTAAGGAGGAAACTTGCCGGGATTCCATCCTTGGCGGCTCATAGTGGCTGGTATGCGAGAACCAGCGGGCTATCGGTGGCGTGAAGGAATTCCATTACCACACACTCCCACGCGCACCAACCCATTTCCAGAAGAAATCTTCTCTTCTCTCTTTTCCGCATTCTATCCTCTCAAGAAAGAGCACTTCTTCTGCTAATGAATGCCATGCCACATCCTATTCGCTCCGTAGTTTTGGAAGACTTAAAGACAAGAACAATCACACAGAGACCACTTATAGGTACGCTTCTCTATGGAGAAACAGCAAATTTTCTTCCGTTATATTATTTGTTATGAGTTGTATTCAAGAGTTTGCTGTGTGAAGTGGCATCTTGGTAGAACCGCTAGTATCAATACCGACAAGAGAATTTGTAGGTAATAACGTTGTTAAGCATTTGTAACATTTAACGGTGTTGTATGTTTGATTTGTACGCTTCCTATATTAAGTACTACATTATAACTATAAAGGTACCTAATGTATGTGAAAATATAAGAAATGTAAATTTAAATGACTGTTAGTCCAAAAGAGAAACATTTCGCGGTTCTCTTATCATATACACGTAATGAAAAAGACCCTAATAATTCAAACCTGCGGACGGACAAAGCCAGTTAACGGACATGTAACAACACAGCACTCACTATCGTACAAAATGTCTACTCAAATGAAGCACTACTACCGATGAGAAACGTTGTCTGTTTACTTAATCATAATCATAATAATCATCATTTTCATCATCACTCATTCGATATTCACTGCTGGATAAAAACGTATTTGCATTCTCCACAATCATCAACTATACGTTCCCATGTTTTGCAGCATGTTATTGTTGCTATCTGCTCATCTTCCATTGATTCACCGGACAAAATACATCACTTGACAATAAAGTCAAGTAGTCCAAAATGGGAGGAGGAAATGAAATGAAACTTCATGCGTTGAGAGGGTGTGTTATGTTACATCGGCTGTTACAAAATCGAGTCAAATTTACAAAGGAGATGGCAGTATGAATCCACTTGTCAGTTGCACCCTCCTCTGGAGGGCCCACAAATTTTGTAAATTTGGAGTTCTTACTAGCCACAGGAATACCTGGATACCACACAGGTAGTTCAGAGAGCCACGTGACATGTGAGAACAAACATTGTCGTTGTGAAAAATGGCATTACGATACTGTCACATGAGAGGTAACACATGATGACATATGATGTCAATGGGGTACTGTTGTATCGCCAGAGTTCCCTCACTCACTACCGACTGTAGTTCAAGTTATACCCTATGGTTCTTCCCAAGATGGCGCTACGACTAACACCGCTGTGCCTCTGCAAAACTTTGGAAGAGTGGGACGTCTCCCCATACACGCCGACGGTAGCCCTCTGGGGTACTGCACAAACGCGGTTCATCGCTAAACACAATGCGCGCCATTCACCTTCCGTCCATGCTTCCCTTCCAGAGCACCACCCCAAATATAGCCACCTATGTTTTGATGTTAACTGCAGCATAAGCAAGGGACAGCAGTTCCCCATAAAATGTGAAACTAAAAGCAACTTTATTTGTCTATATCCTGAATGTAATTTATTTATGCGACCAATTTCGGCCTTCCACTACGCCGTATTCAAGTTCCTTGTCCAACGTGCAGGAGGAACCCAACCTCACGTGCAGTCGAAACAGGAACCAGCATTTAGCAACTGGTATCCGTAGACCTCTGGTTTCAATAATGCCGTCTCTCTGTTCCTCAACTGAAGACTGCTAAACAATGTGTCAATGTGTAGTCTAAATAGCGGCCACCATTAAGTTAGTGGTACCTGTAAACCTTTGCTTCCAGCAGCGACTCCACTTTGTTCATCAAATGCTAAACAATGTTTGTTAGAAGTCTTCAGTTGATGAACGACAGGATCGTGATGTTGAAACCAGAAGTCTACGTATACCAGTTACTTAATGCTGGCCCCTGTCGATTACACATAAGGCTGGATTCCTCCTATACGTTGGTCAGGGGCCCTAACGCCAAAACTGGTCGCATGAACACCGAGGGTTGCAGGTGCTTTTATTTTACATTTTATATTGAACAGTTAAAGTCTCTGAACCATCTTGTACAAGGGTGGAGTTACAGAGGTAATTACCCGGTCCGCCTGCTAAAAGACTCCGACAGATTGTGTGTGATCACACAGAACGTTGCACGACGTATGTTACTTGCTCTCGGATTACAGACACGAAGGAGTTTTGATGTGATTGGTGCACACTGTGGCGATCCTTCCTTGTGGAAGTCACAGTCGACTGAAATCTTGATGACAAGTATACCTGCCCATACATCTCGAGAGGTCGAACATCGGGCCGCTGTCACATCTGCATACCTGACGGACCTGGCTGCTGCACGATTCGACCAGCCGGGCACATGGAGACCCAAAATGAGACCCTCTTCAAACTCGTCAAGTGCTGATAACACCGTCTCACACGAGTTCGTACCATCTTTGTATCCTTCAAGGTTATCACTCAGCATCTGACGCTATTCACTCTCCTCGGGATATACCCTACCACCCCTGATAACAACACTAAATATGAACAACACTAATGGATCCTGACAGCCGTACTACTGGTCACAGAGATTTGAAGCTCAAATTACTCGTATTTACATATCCACCGACGATATGTACGTGTATGAAGTTACATTGATATCCAACCATGTCTTCTCGGCGCATTGTCAGACAGTTTATTAGTCACGTCCTCGCCAGTCAGTTGTATGGCATCAACGCAGAAAGATTGTTGGACTTTGAGCTTCGACAGACTGACAGAAGCAGCTGTCGCTCTTAGACGTGCCCATGACCACGCCCGATTTGTTCGCTATCAACGCCGACTGTCCGAAGGGTCTCGCAAGAATTGTTATCACTTGCAGACACGTAACACTGCGTTTGAACAGTGTCCACGTAAAGAGCCTAACCTGGAGGCTGTTGTCACGCTCTGATAATGACAGTCGGCCTGAAAAATTCGACAAGAATTGCTGCTGTAAGTGTAACTGCTGCGAGCCACCTATGTCTTCAATTAATTGCAGCGTGTTTGCAATCTTTGTCTTCCTCTAAAGTTTTTACCCTCTACAGTTCCCACTAGTATTACTCCCTTATGTTTTAACAGATGTTCTATCGTCATATTTTCCATACGTTCCTTCCCTCTCCGATTAAGCTCAAACCTCCTCATTCCTTATTTTATTACTCCACCTAATTTTCAGCATTCGTCTGTAGCACCACCCTCCCAAATGCTTCGATTCTCTTCTGTTCCGCTTTTCCCAAAGTCTATGCTACACTACCATACAATGCAGTGCTCCGGAAGTACATTCTCAGAAATTTCTTCCTCAAATTAAGCCCTGCGGTTGATACTAATAGATTTCTCTTGGCCAGGAATGCTCTTTTTGCAGTGCTACTCTACTTTTAACTTCCTCTGTGCTCCGTCCGCCACTGGATATTTTGCTGCCTAGCTAATAGAATTTCTGAACTTCATCTACTTCGGGATCATCAGTACCAATGTTAAGTTTCTCGCTGGTCTCATTACGGCTACTTCTCCTTACTTTTAGCCTTTCTTCGATTTACTCTCAGTCCATATTCTGTACTCATTAGACTGTTGAATTCAGAAGATCCTGTAAGCCTTTCTTCACTGTCACTGAGAATAGCAATGTCACCAGCGAATCTTGTCACTGGTGTCCTTTCACCTTGAATTTTAATTCTACTTCTGAACCTGTCTTTTGTTTTGTTTCATTGCTTGTTCGTCGTACAGATTTAACAACAGAAGCGAAAGACTACATCTGTGTGTGCTATACCCTCAGAGCACTTCGTTTATGGCCTTCCACTCTTAATACTCCCTCTTGGCTCATATCCTTTTGTATATTACCCCCATTTGTCTCAGAATGTCGAACATGTTGCACCAGTATAAACAGTCGAGCGCTTTTTCCACGTCGAGAAATCCTATGATCGTGTCTTTAATTTTTATAGTCTTGCTTCCATGCTAAAACGCACCGTTAGAACTCCCTCTCTGGTGCCTTCACCTTTCATAAAGCCAAAGAGATCGTCATCTAACACATCTTCAATTTTCTTTTGCATTCTGCTGAATATTATTCTTGACGGAACTTGGATACAGGAGCTGCAAGCTGATTACACGATAATTCTCACACTTGTCGGCTGGTGCAGTCGTCCGATGTATGTGGATGATGTGTTTCTGAAAGTCTGATGGTATGTAGCCCGCATCTCGTGGTCGTGCGGTAACGTTCTCGGCTTCCTACGCCCGGGTTCCTGGGTTCACGGCGGGGTTAGGGATTTTCACTGCCTCGTGATGGCTGGGTGTTGTGTGATCTCCTTAGGTTAGTTAGGTTTAAGTAGTTCTAAGATCTAGGGGACTGATGACCATAGATGTTAAGTCCCATAGTGCTCAGAGCCATTTTTTTTATGGTATGTAGCCAGATTCATAAATTCTTCCTACTAACGTGAATAGTCGGTTAGTTGTCGCTTTTCCCAATGATTTTTAGAAATTCAGATGGAATTTTATCTATCCCTTCTGCCCTTTTGATCTTAAGCCTCCCAAAGCTCTTTGAAATTCTGATGCTAATACTGGATCCTCTACCTCTTCTATCTCGATTCCTGTTTCTTCTTCTATCATATCAGACATCTCACATGTAGACTGGCAGTGGCAAGGAAAGCGTTTCTGAAGAAGAGAAATTTGTTAACATCGAGTATAGATTTAAGTGTCACGAAATCGTTTCTGAAAGTATTTGTATGGAGTGTAGCCATGTATGGAAGTGAATCATGGACAATAAATAGTTTGGACAAGAAGAGAATAGAAGCTTTTGAAATGTGGTGCTACAGAAGAATGTTGAAGATTAGGTGTATAGATGACGTAACTAATGAGGAGGTATTGAATAGGATTGGGGAGAAGAGAAGTTTGTGGCACAACTTGACTAGAAGAAGGGATCGGTTGGTAGGACATGTTCTCAGGCATCAAGGGATGACCAATTTAGTATTGGAGGGCAGCATGGAGGGTAAAAATCGTAGAGGGAGACCAAGAGATGAATACACCAAGCAGATTCAGAAGGATGTAGGTTGCAGCAGTTACTGGCAGAGGGCTTCAATGTATTCTTTTTGCCCAAATTCTCTCTCATCTGCATTCAAAACTCGAATTGCCATTGCACTCTTAATCTTACCACCCTTGCTTCCGATGTCACCGGAGGGTGTTTTGACTTTTCTATATGCTGAGTCAGTCCTTCCGTCAAACATTTCTTTTTCGATTTCATCACGTTCTTCATGCAACCATTTCTTCTTAGCTTCTGTGCACTTCCTATTTATTTCGTTCTTAAGTGATTTGTATTTCTGTATTCCCGAATTTCCTTAAATATTTTTGTACTTCCTTCTTCCATCGATCAGCTGAAGTATTACTTCAGTTACCCGTTGTTTCTTCGCAGTTACCTTCTTTGTATCTGTGTTTTTCTTTGCTACTTCTGTGGCTGTCCTGTTTTAGACATCTATTACTCTTCAGCTGATTTGCCTACTGAGCAATTTCGTATTGCAGTATCGATAGCCCTGAAAAAGAGAGCGTCTCTTCATTCCTTAGTATCTCCCTATCTCACTTCTTTGCGTATTGATTCCTCAGACTAATCTCTTAAACTTCAGCCTACTCTTCATCGCCCCCCATGAACCATGGACCTTGCCGTTGGTGGGGAGGCTTGCGTGCCTCAGCGATACAGATGGCCGTACCGTAGGTGCAACCACAACGGAGGGGTATCTGTTGAGAGGCCAGACAAACATGTGGTTCCTGAAGAGGGGCAGCAGCCTTTTCAGTAGTTACAGGGGCAACAGTCTGGATGATTGACTGATCTGGCCTTGCAACATTAACCAAAACGTCCTTGCTGTGCTGGTACTGCGAACGGCTGAAAGCAAGGGGAAACTACAGCCGTAATTTATCCCGAGGACATGCAGCTTTACTGTATGATTAAATGATGATGACGTCCTCTTGGGTAAAATATTCCGGAGGTAAAATAGTCCCCCATTCGGATCTCCGGGCGGGGACTACTCAGGAGGACGTCGTTATCAGAAGAAAGAAAACTGGCATTCTACGGATCGGAGCGTGGAATGTCAGATCGCTTAATCGGGCAGGTAGGTTAGAAAATTTAAAAAGGAAAATGGATAGGTTAAAGTTAGATATAGTGGGAATTAGTGAAGTTCGGTGGCAGGAGGAACAAGACTTTTGGTCAGGTGAATACAGGGTTATAAATACAAAATCAAATAGGGGTAATGCAGGAGTAGGTTTAATAATGAATAGGAAAATAGGAATGCGGGTAAGCTACTACAAACAGTATAGTGAACGCATTATTGTGGCCAAGATAGACACAAAGCCCATGCCTACTACAGTAGTACAAGTTTATATGCCAACTAGCTCTGCAGATGATGAACAAATTGATGAAATGTATGATGAGATAAATTATTCAGGTAGTGAAGGGAGACGAAAATTAACTAGTCATGGGTGACTGGAATTCGTCAGTTGGTCAAGGGAGAAAAGGAAACATAGTAGGTGATTATGGATTGGGGCTAAGAAATGAAAGAGGAAGCCGTTTGGTAGAATTTTGCACAGAGCATAACTTAATCATAGCTAACACTTGGTTCAAGAAACATAAAAGAAGGTTGTATACATGGAAGAATCCTGGAGATACTAAAAGGTATCAGATAGATTATATAATGGTAAAACAGAGATTTAGGAATCAGGTTTTAAATTGTAGGACATTTCCAGGGGCAGATGTGGACTCTGACCACAATCTATTGGTTATGACCTGTAGGTTAAAACTGAAGAAACTGCAAAAAGGTGGGAATTTAAGAACATGGGATCTGGATAAGCTGAAAGAACCAGAGGTTGTACAGAGTTTCGAGGAGAGCATAAGGGAACAATTGGCAGCAATGGGGGAAAGAAACACAGTTGAAGAAGAATGGGTAGCTCTGAGGGATGAAGTAGTGAAGGCAGCAGAGGATAAAGTAGGTAAAAAGACGAGGGCTGCTAGAAATCCTTGGGTAACAGAAGAAATATTGAATTTAATTGATGAAAGGAGAAAATATAAAAATGCAGTAAATTAAGCAGGCAAGAAGGGAATACAAACGTCTCAAAAATGAGATCGACAGGGAGTGCAAAATGGCTAAGCAGGGATGGCTAGAGGACAAATGTAACGATGTAGAAGCTTATCTCACTAGGGGTATG
This sequence comes from Schistocerca gregaria, assembly GCF_023897955.1. NCBI lineage: Eukaryota > Metazoa > Arthropoda > Insecta > Orthoptera > Acrididae > Schistocerca > Schistocerca gregaria. Next base: position 290,722,370 of record NC_064921.1, on the reverse strand, counting down.
ATAGATACTGCCTACAGGAAAATTAAAGAGACCTTTGGAGAGAAGAGAACCACGTGTATGAATATCAAGAGCTCAGATGGCAACCCAGTTCTAAGCAAAGAAGGGAAGGCAGAAAGGTGGAAGGAGTATAAAGAAGCTTTATACAAGGGCGATGTACTTGAGGACAATATTATGGAAATGGAAGAGGATGTAGATGAAGACGAAATGGGAGGTAAGATACTGCGTGAAGAGTTTGACAGAGCACTGAAAGACCTGAGTCGAAACAAGGCCCCCGGAGTAGACAACATTCCATTAGAACTACTGACGGCCTTGGGAGAGCCAGTCATGACAAAACTCTACCAGCTGGTGAGCAAGACGTATGAGACAGGTGAAATACCCTCAGACTTCAAGAAGAATATAATAATTCCAATCCCAAAGAAAGCAGGTGCTGACAGATGTGAAAATTACCGAACTATCAGTTTAATAAGTCACAGCTGCAAAATACTAACGCGAATTCTTTACAGACGAATGGAAAAACTGGTAGATGCGGACCTCGGGGAGGATCAGTTTGGATTCCGTAGGAATGTTGGAACACGTGAGGCAATACTGACCTTACGACTTATCTTAGAAGAAAGATTAAGAAAAGGCAAACCTACGTTTCTAGCATTTGTAGACTTAGAGAAAGCTTTTGACAATGTTGACTGGAATACTCTCTTTCAAATTCTGAAGGTGGCAGGGGTAAAATACAGGGAGCGAAAGGCTATTTACAATTTGTACAGAAACCAGATGGCAGTCATAAGAGTCGAGGGGCATGAAAGGGAAGCAGTGGTTGGGAAAGGAGTGAGACAGGGTTGTAGCCTCTCCCCAATGTTATTCAATCTGTATATTGAGCAAGCAGTAAAGGAAACAAAAGAAAAATTTGGAGTAGGTATTAAAATTCATGGAGAAGAAATAAAAACTTTGAGGTTCGCCGATGACATTGTAATTCTGTCAGAGACAGCAAAGGACTTGGAAGAGCAGTTGAACGGAATGGACAGTGTCTTGAAAAGTGGATATAAGATGAACATCAACAAAAGCGAAACGAGGATAATGGAATGTAGTCAAATTAAATCGGGTGATGCTGAGGGAATTAGATTAGGAAATGAGACACTTAAAGTAGTAAAGGAGTTTTGCTATTTAGGAAGTAAAATAACTGATGATGGTCGAAGTAGAGAAGATATAAAATGTAGACTGGCAATGGCAAGGAAAGCGTTTCTGAAGAAGAAAAATTTGTTAACATCGAGTACAGATTTAAATGTCAGGAAATCACTTCTGAAAGTATTTGTATGGAGTGTAGCCATGTATGGAAGTGAAACGTGGACGATAAATAGCTTAGACAAGAAGAGAATAGAAGCGTTCGAAATGTGGAGCTACAGAAGAATGCTGAAGATTAGATGGGTAGATCACGTAACTAATGAGGAGGTATTGAATAGGATTGGGGAGAAGAGGATTTGTGGCACAACTTGACTAGAAGAAGGGATCGGATGGTAGGACATGTTTTGAGGCATCAAGGGATCACAAATTTAGCATTAGAGGGCAGCGTGAAGGGTAAAAATCGTAGAGGGAGACCAAGAGATGAATACACTAAGCAGATTCAGAAGGATGTAGGTTGCAGTAGGTACTGGGAGATGAAGCAGCTTGCACAGGATAGAGTAGTATGGAGAGCTGCATCAAACCAGTCTCAGGACTGAAGACAACAACAACAACAACAACAACAACAACAACTCTTCATCGCAACTACATTGTCATCTGAGTCTACGTCTGCTCCTGGGTACGCCTTACAATTTCTGAATCTCTTCCTGGCCATCATGTAATCTAACTGAAATCTTCACGAATCTTCGGGCCTTTTCAGAGTATACCTCCGCCTCTTGTGATTTTTGAAAGAAATGTTAGCTATCACTAGCTGAAATTAATTTCCGAACTCGATCAGTCTTTCACCTCTCTCATTCCTAGTTATTTTTCTTGTGGTCTTCAGTCCTGAGACTGGTTTGATGCACCTCTCCATGCTACTCTATCCTGTGCAAGCTCCTTCATCTCCCAGTAACTGCTGCAACCTACATCCTTCTGAATCTGCTTGGTGTATTCATCTCTTGGTCTCCCTCTACGATTTTTACCCTCCACGCTGCCCTCCAATACTAAATTGGTCATCCCTTGATGCCTGAGAACATGTCCTACCAACCGATCCCTTCTTCTAGTCAAGTTGTGCAACAAGTTTCTCTTCTCCCCAATTCTATTCCTCTTCATTAGTTATGTGATCTACCCATCTAATCTCCAGCAATATTCTGTAGCACCACGTTTCGAAAGCTTCTATTATCTTCTTTTCCAAACTATCTATCGTTCATGTTTCACTTCCATACATGGCGACACTCCATACGAATACTTTCAGAAACGATTTGGTAACACTTAAATCTATACTCGATGTTAACAAATTTCTCTTCTTCAGAAACGCTTTCCTTGCCACTGCCAGTCTACATTTTATATCCTCTCTACTTCGACCATCATCAGTTAATTTGCTCCTCAAACAGCAAAACTCGTTTACTACTTTAAACAACTCATTTCCTAATCTAATTCCAGCACCATCACCAGATTTAATTCGACTACATTCCATTATCCTCGTTTTGCTTTTGTTGATGTTCATCTTACATCTTCCTTTCAAGAACTGTCCATTACGTTCAGCTACTATTCGAGGTCCTTTGCTGTCTCTTACAGAATTACGATGTTATCAGCAAACCTCAAAGTTTTTAATTTATTCTCCATGGATTTTAATTCCTACTCCGAATTTTTCTTTTGTTTCCATTACTGCTTGCTCAATATGCAGATTGAATAACATCGGGGATAGGCTACAACCCTGTCTCACTCCCTTCCCAACCACTGCTTCCCTTTCACGCCCCTCGACTCTTGTAACTGCCATCTGGTTTCTGCACAATTTGTAAATAGCCTTTCGCTCCCTGTATTTTATCCGTGAACCTCAGAATTAGAAAGAGAGTATTCCAGTCAACATTGTCAAAAGCTTTCTCTAAGTCTACAAATGCTAGAAACGTAGGTTTGCCTTTCCTTAACCCGTCTTTTAAGATAAATCTTACGGTCGGTATTGCTTCACGTTTTCCAACGTTTCTAAGAAATCCAAACTGATCTTCCCCGAGATCGGCTTCTACCAGTTTTCCCATTCGACTGTAAAATATTCGCTTTAGTATTTTGCAGCCGTGAGTTATTAAACTGATAGTTCGGTAATTGTCACGCCTGTCAACAATTTCTTTGTTTGGGATTGCAATTATTATATGCTTCTTGCAATTATTAAATGATTTCGCCTGTCTCATACATCTTGCTCGTCAGATGGTAGAGTTTTATCAGGCCTGGCTCTCCCAAGGCTATCAGTAGTTTTAGTGGAGTGTTTCGTCTTAGCTCTTTCAGTGCTCTGTCAAACTCTTCACGGAGTATCATAAATCCCATTTCATCTTCAGCTACGTCCTCTGCCATTTCCACAATATTGTCCTTGGTCCACGTTTCTCCAAAGGTCTCTTTAATTTTTCTTTAGGTAGTATCTGTCTTACCCCTAGTGAGATAAGCGTCTACATCCCTACATTTGTCCCCTAGCCATCCCTGCTTACCCAATTTGCACTTTCTATCGATCTCATTTTTGAACGTTTGTATTTGTTTTTGCCTGCTTCATTTACCGCACTTTTATATTTTCTCATTTCATCAATTATATTCAATATCTCTTCTGTTACCTACTTTATCCTCTGCTACCTTCACTATTTCATCCCTCAAAGCTACCCATTCCTCTTCTACGGTACTCCTAACCTCCATTCCTGTCAATCGTTCTCTAATGCTCTCCCTGAAGCTCTCTACAACCTCTGGTTCTCTCAATTTATCCAGGTCACATATTCTTAAATTCCCACCTCTTTGCTGTTTCTTGAGTTTTAATCTACAGTTCATAACCAATAGAAAGTGGTCGAGTCCACATCTGCCCCTCGATATCTCTTACATTTTAAAACCTGCTTCCTAAATCTCTGTCTTACCATTATATAATCTACCTGAAACCTTTCAGTATATCCAGGCCCCTTCCATGTACACAGCCTTCTTTCTAGATTCTTGAACCAAGTGTTAGCTATGATTAAGTTACGCTTTGTGCAAAATTCTTCCAGGTGGCTTCCTCTTTCATTTCTTACCTCCATTCCATATTCACCTACTACGTTTCCTTTTATTCCTTTTCCTACTGTCTAATTCCTGTCACCCATGGCTATTAAATTTTCGTCTCCCTTCACTACCTGAATACTTTCTTTTATCTCATCATACATTTCATCAATTTCTTCGTCATCTGCAGAGCTAGTTGGCATATAAACTTGCACTGCTGTGTTAGGGGTGGGCTTCGTGTCTATCGTGGCCACAATAATGCGTTCACTATGCTGTTCGTAGTTGCTTACCAGCACTCCTATTTTTTAATCATTGTTAAACCTACTCCTGCATTGCCCCTATTTGATTTTGTATTCGTAACCCTGTATTCACCTGACCAGAAGTCGTGTTCCTCCTGCTACCGAACTTCACTAATTCCCACTATATCTAACTTTAACCTATCCATTTCCCTTTTTAAATTTACTCACCTACCTGCCCGATTAAGTGGTCTGATATTCCACACTCCGATCCGTAGAACGCCAGTTTTCTTTCTCCTGATAACGACGTCCTCTTGAGTAGTCCCCGCCCGGAGATCCGAATGGAGGACTATCCTACCTCCGGAATATTTTACACAAGAGGACGTCATCATAATTTAACCATACAGTAAAGCTGCATGCCCTCGGGAAAAATTACGGCTGTAGTTTCCCCTTGCTTTCAGCCGTTCGCAGTACCAGCACAACAAGTCCGTTTTGTTTAGTGTCACAAGGCTAGATCAGTCAATCATCCAGACTGTTGCCCCTGCAACTACTGAAAAGGCTGCTGCCCCTCTTCAGGAAGCAGACGTTTGTCTGTTGAGAAACAGATACCTCTCCGTTGTTTTTGCACCTAGGGTACGGCTATCTGTATCGCTGAGGCACCTAAGCCTCCCCACCAACGGCGAGGTCCATAGTTCATAGAGAGGATAGAGAGACATTTCTAGTACGAAGCTCACATTCTTCCGTAACCCTTTCTTCTACTGTTTCTCCTAGAACCGCATTCCACTCCCGCATGACAATTAGCTTTTCACGTCCCTTCACATACTGAATTATCGGTTTAGTATGCACATTTACTACATCTCTCCATCTTAAGCTTGCGACGTTGTCGTGTATAACTGAACTGTAATTGTCGGTGTTGATTTGCTGTCGATTCTGATGAGAACACCCATATCACTGTTCACAGTAACTCACGCTCGGCTCTAACTTCCTAACCATAACCAATGTTGCTCCAGTTATACCATTTACTGATACAGTTGATGTTATCCTATACTCATCCTACCAGAAATCCTTGTCTTCTTTCCATTTCACTTCATTGCCCCCCACTGTATGTAGATTATGCTGGTGTTCTTGGTACAGTGATTTTAATTACCATCAATGGTCGACATTAATTATACATGGTGTTCGGAATTGCCGTTACAATCTTCTATGACTTGTAGAGGTTAGTGAATACATAATATTTTGAATAGGAACCCATGTCTGAAAATGTACTGTTGATGTTCTACGACGGCTTCAGTTCAGATGTTTAACTCATTCACTTCCGCATCAGAAATTGAATTAGGCGTGACGCGTTAATTTATTAGATAACTATTGGAGAGGAAACATAACGAAACATCCATGTATCTCTTAAGTATATTTGTTTGTATAAATATTATGTGTTTACATTGTTGGAAAACAAAAAAGAACTCAGCGTAGTGTAGGCACAGAACAGTGCTGACGCATTACAACAGATACTCGATGTGGCAGCCACCAACGTTGATACAGAAGTAGTACTTACGAAACATGTTCTGGCGCGCACTCTCCATCCCACATGGTGTCTCTTCAATTTCTAATGCTGCGCCCAGAACTTGTGCCAGCAGATCCTCCTCCGCTTCCACAGGAGTCTTGTACATACGCCGTTAAGTGAACTCAGGCGAGCGTCTGACGTTGTACGCGTCATCTTGTGTACTCTATTGCATAACAGGACAAGCAGTTCTGAGAGGTCTCTTTTTCCCTCAGCAGGCATGGACGTGTTACGCGTCTGAACTGAAATCGTACTAGAACGGAAACGGTACGTTTCCGGACATGGGTTCCTGCTCAAAATATTATGTACTCACTTCCCTCTACAAGTCCTAGAAGTTTGTAACAGGAATTTCCGAACACCTTGTCTCTTTACTGGTTCTAAATGGAACCTGAAATCTAACCGATTTAAGAACGTAACGGATAAAGGAAACTGCACCTCGAACCAACACATTCAGTACATAGGGCGGTAACCGTCTGATTTTTCATGACCATAGTTAGGCTACTATTGACACCTTTTCAATTAAAGCATTAATCATTCTTCCTGGTGATTTGGTTTTCGATATCAAAATCTAGTGCTTTATAATTATCTGTATTTATTGTTCTAAAACATTGCTTTCAATAATAGGTTATATATAACACTGGTTTCTGGTATGGTGATTACGTTGCAGTTAATGACAACAGTTACGAAGTTTACCTTGTTTGGTCTCCTATGCACAAAAAATACTTCAGTCATATTATATTGTAGGGAATGTATTAATTTCATAGTCGTTCAAAGCAGCAGTATGCAACATAATATTCAATATTCACACATGAACACGTAAAAACTACTTGTAAGAGGGGGAAGGCGGGGGGGGGGGGGGGGGGAGGTTGCGCGTGGTTGGTGTTCCGACTAATTGCGCCTTCTTGCACTGTTCGGTAAAACGAAGCAAAACGGAGAGTGCTGAGGGGTTTTGTGTAACCGCACGCTGATGAATACACAAAATTATATTTCACACTATCGGAATAGCCACCGCAGCTGATATAGTTTAAGCAAAACAAACTGATGGACTGGCACAACAAATGAGATCAACCGCGAAGTTTTAAATTTGATACAAATTAGTGAATTTAGGTTAGATGGCTTTTATTCCACACCAGTGGACTGAAACAAATGGACATGTCTAGCGAACGCACAACTGCGGGAGCACATCGGTTCCGTTATTATTCGCAAAGGCAACTCACTGAAAATGACCAAATTATTAGAGAAGACATGGCCAAGGACCATCGAAATCATTACATTAGACAATACCTGAATCGCTCACGGTTCAGGTACCAAGTGAACTACTGCTACACACATGGCCACACTTTACAAAGAAACAAGTTAAACGCGAACGAAAATTCTCACAAAAAGGATTTCACATTTCTTAGAATCACCTTTAGAAAACACTAACACACTTAAAACAAACTCCGACACCTTACGTGGACTCCAAAAGAACTAATTTTACAAAACATTATTCACCAAACAGAGTGCAGAAGTCAAGAATGAGATTTTTACTCTGCAGTGGAGTGTGCTCTGATATGAAACTTCCTGGCAGATTGAAACTGTGTCGTGGACCGAGACTCGACCTCGGGACCTCTGCCTTTCGCGGGAAAGTGCTCTACCAACTAAGCTACCCAAGCACTACTCACGCCCCGTCCTCACAACTTTAATTACGCCAGTACCTCGTCTCCTACCTTCCAAACTTCACATAAGCTCTCCTGCATACCTTGCAGAACTAGCACCCCTGGAAGAAAGGATACTGCGGAGATATGGCTTAGCCACTGCCTGGGGGATGTTTTTAGAATGAGATTTTCACGCTGCAGCGGAGTGTGCGCTGATATGAAACTTCCTGGCAGATTAAAACTGTGTGCCGGACCGAGACTCGCAGGCGAAAGGCAAATGGTTCAAATGGCTCTGAGCACTATGGGACTTAACATCTATGGTCATCAGTACCCTAGAACTTAGAACTACTTAAACCTAACTAACCTAAGGACATCACACAACACCCAGTCACCACGAGGCAGAGAAAATCCCTGACCCCGCCGGGAATCGAACCCGGGAACCCGGGCGTGGGAAACGAGAACCCTACCGCACGACCACGAGCTGCGAACACGCGAAAGGCAAAGGTCCCAAATTCGACTATCGGTCCGGCACACAGCTTTAATCTGTCAAGAAGTTTCAGAGTGCACAAGTGATGGCCAACACTCATATTCAACGGTTACTACCATAATTTACAAATTACTTTAAACCCTGAAAGTTATAATTATTAAACCGTCTAACACTTCTCTGTCTACGCTGACTCTAAGAGACACATTGCGAACATTATTCACGGTGGCATACCACATTTTTATAACTTTTTTTCACTATATCAGCACGAGCTACACAACAGTGTCCGCATCTCAGCCTAGCGCGTCTAACAGCGCCCAAGCATGGCAGACTTCCGGAGACAACGCCTCCTTGTTCGAACTGCTTGGAGGGCAGCCACCTGTAGCCACCTGACAACGCTCTCCACCGTCGATCTTTCCCGAAGCCTGTAGGAAATCTCTTTGCTTAGTTTCCCACAAATTGTACTTTGGTAAAGCCCACTACGCTCTTTCTTTACGATACTGCAGTGCCTGTGCTGTTCATAAGTACGATTCACTGCGACGACTACAGTCGTTATGAAGTAGATGGAATTCATTCGCAGTTGCCAATGTGAAGAACAATCAGCTTCATAATGGTATGATGACGATGAAAATTGGCGCCAGACTGAGACTCGAACACGGATTTCCCGCTTATCGCGAGCGGCGTCCTTACAATTAAGCTATCTGAGAACGGTTTACGGTGAGATCCAAACTTCCATAGGTCGTCAAACATGTGTCGTACTTATTAACAATAGCCACACTGCATTATTGTCGACATTGGGCAAACGAATGTGAATTATAATGTCTCCCCTGTACGGGAACATGTGTAAGGGATGTACGAGTGCGGGCTGCTTGATGACATCTGGAAGTTTGGGTGTGGCCGTGGGGCGTGCTCGGATAGCCTAATGGCAAGGAGACCGCTCGCGATAAGCGTTAAATCCGGTTTCGAGTCTAAATCCGACTCAAATTTTCAATGTTTTTCCAGTATACAGTTGATGGTTGCTCTTATTCGCTACTGCGAACAGATTTGATGTACTAACCATCTGTGGCTAGTCCCTCACCTTCCTGTATCCCACAGATTCAAACTTCATGTAGTCACACACTCACGGAAAGGAACGGAGAGGAAATTGGAAGCGTGACACATTAAACACACACACACACACACACACACACACACACACACACACATGGGTCCATTCTCATATCCAAAGGTATTATAATAAAAAAATGCTAGTTATGTCACAGAGTAGTACGACTATCAATCTAGTGACTCGCTAATATCATTCCATGAAAATGGTTTACATTTATTTATATATTTAATCGTATGGCTAGGGCCCTCCGTCAGGCAGACCGTTCTCCAGGTGCCGGTCTCTCAATTTGACGCAACTTCGGCGACCTGCAGTCGATGAGGATGATAGGATGATGATGAGGACAGCACAACAACCAGTTCCTGGGCGGAGAAAATTCTCCGACCCAGCCCGGAATCGAACCCAGGTCCAGAGGATTAACAATCCGTCACGCTGACCATTTAGCTTCGGGGCCGGACAATGGCTTACATGGAGCGTACTAACAGTACCGATCCACTAAGAATGAATATACGGGGTCTGGTATGTCTGTGAAAGGCAATTGTTCACAGTGGAGCATAACGCTGCAACTCATTAGGGTCAAAAAACATAATAAGTAGGCCGGCCGTGGTGGTCTAGCGGTTCTAGGCGCTCAGTCCGGAGCCGCGCGACTGCTACAGTCGCAGGTTCGAATCCTGCCTCGGGCATGGATGTGCGTGATGTCCTTAGGTTAGTTAGGTTTGAGTAGTTCTAAGCTCTAGGGGACTGATGACCATAGATGTTAAGTCCCATAGTGCTCAGAGCCATTTGAACCATGAGAAGTAGACACTGGTTGCCTGAGAGTGTGTAGTGCGGTCCGATGTGTTATCTTTTTAAATGATTTAAGGCGTCGAGTGAACCGATGCAGAATTTAACCCGAAGCGAGTGGAGGGAGGATGTAACTGATGCCGGAGGTGATTCTGTGACGTTTTGGAGGCAATATTCTTGCCATGACTTGGACCTACTGTAAGTAGGCTGTTTAGGTTTTTATGTTGGTAACGCCACGTAGCACTCTGTATGAAAACCACTGACTGTGCTGTGTGCAGTCTGTGGCTGGTTGGACTCATTGTTGGAATATCCGCTTGTGTAATGTTGGGCAGTTGGATGTGAACAGCCCATAGCGTTGGGCAGTTGGAGGGGAGCCGGCAGCAGCGGTGGATGTGAGGAGAGAGATGCCAGAGGTATGAGAGGTTGCTGTGCCGTGGCGGCGGTGTTCCCGAGCGATGCTCGATCGTTGGGCCTTCGAGTGGTGTTTCTTTCTCCGTTGCGGGGCGCCTCCTGGCGGCGGGTGGCGCGCTCTCTGCCTGGTGGCGTGGGCGGGGGCAGTCAAGTTTGGGCGCGAGCCGCGCGAGCATTGCCTTTTGCGTCGGACGGTGGGTCCCTCCGCGCTGTGGCTGCCCGGGTCTGGTGTGACTTGCTGCTCCCCGGGTCGGTGGTTGGAGTCGTCGCCTGATTACCAGCTTTCCTGCCCTGTCTGACTGCTCCTTGCTGAGGCCTGTGTGGCGATTATCGTGCTGGATCACCTTCTCGCGGCGATTTCCCTAGACCGCGCCTTGGCAGCAGCTTGTGGCTGTGCTGCTCCCGGATATAATTTACTGAGGAGTACTTTTCCGTCCTCGGAAGTTTGGTGCCGTTTGTGTGTTTCAGCATGCTATGGCTAAGAAGATCATCTTCGTTGTTATGATTGTGTCGGAAACGTGGGCAAACCCCAGTGTTCGTGTTTCTCGGCATTCTGTGGGGTGATTTACCTTACTTAGTGTGTTTTTCTTGGCGTTCTATTGTGCCGTTGCAGAACTTTATTTAACCTTTTCCCCCCTTACTCTTCTGCAGCGGTCCTTTGGATCCTGTGACCTGTAATTTCACTTGTGCCAAGTTCCGGGGTTTTTGAGGATACTAGATTAAATTTATGGAAATATGTGCGTTTGTCTGGGGTTTTTGCTGGCCTGTGCCCGTACAATTTCCCGTTTCGTCCCGGGCGTCGTAGGTAAACGTTTATGGTTGTAAGTAGACTGTTTAGACTTTTTTATTGGTAACGCCGCCGCCACGTAGCGCTCTGTATGAAAATCACTGGCTGTGCCGTGTGCAGTCTGTGGCTGGTTTGGATTGTCTGCCAGTGTAGTGTTGGGCAGCGGCAGCTGGATGCTAACAGCGCGTAGTGTTGCGCAGTTGGAGGTGAGCCGCCAGCGGTGGTGGACGTGGGGAGAGAGATGGCGGAGTTTTGAAATTTGTAAGACTGGATGTCATGAACTGCTATATATATTATGACTATTAAGGTAAATACATTGTTTGTTCTGTATTAAAACTTTCATTTGCTAACTACGCCTATCAGTAGTTAGTGCCTTCAGTAGTTTGAATCTTTTATTTAGCTGGCAGTAGTGGCGCTCGCTGTATTGCAGTAGCTGCAGTAACGAAGATTTTTGTGAGGTAAGTGATTTGTGAAACGTATAGGTTAACGTTAGTCAGGGCCATTCTTTCGTAGGGATTTTTGAAAGTCAGATTGCGTTGCGCTAAAAAATATTGTGTGTCAGTTTAAGCACAGTCTTGTATAATTTGTCTAAGGGGACGTTTCAAGGTGAGTGAATTTTGGTAGTTCCCGTCCAGTGGTTCGACAGGCCCCGTGGCGTTTTTTTTTTTTTTTTTTCACCCTGCCTGTCCTATCTCCCTGGCTTAAGGTTGGCTCCTCTGTGCCTGTGCGCGAGTGTGTATGTGGGCGACGGTGATCGTTTCCTGACTTGTTTACTGTTTCTTGCCGACTTCTCTGCATAGACTCCCGAATCTGTAATTTGGTCTATGCCATGTTATAATTGCTTGAAGTTGGTTCAAATGGTTCAAATGGTTCTGAGCACTATGGGACTTAACATCTGAGGCCATCAGTCCCCTAGAACTTAGAACTACTTAAACCGAACTAACCTAAGAACATCACACACATCCATGCCTGAGGCAGGATTCGAACCTGCAACCGTAGCATTCGCTGGGTTTCGGACTGAAGTGCCTAGAACCGCTTCAAGTTGGTTCACACGCTCCTCTTGGTAATGACATCTGTGCACCTATGCAATTGAATGCTTTGAACTATTGTAACCTGGCGGTTGTCGCCATGTGTGTTAATTTTTAACTTGTTTTTGAGTTTTGGTGTAATTGTATTTTGTTAACTGAGCTAATTTTATCTTGCCTACTGTTGCGATGTCAGAAATGTTAAAATCTAGCCTTGAGCTCCTAGTGAATTTTTATGTTGATAACTGATGCACTATTTTAGTGTAATGTATCTTTTACGTTTTGGAGAAATTTTATCTTGGCAAATCCTTGGGGGTTAAATTGTGAACTTGTGTCTATGATCTATGGAAATGTTGGGGTGGGTTGCACTTTCTCGTTAGGCCTGTCACTTATTGTTTTACTAAAGGCATTAAGGGATTTAAAAAAAATTAACAATCATAAATTTCATCTTACCTGTGAAGCCATATTTGTGGAGTTGTTATTTAAATTTCATTGTCTTCCCAGCTTGCCCTTTGCTACTGTATTAAAAGTCTTGTTCTTTTGATTAATCGCAGCTGCTTGCCTTGAAGAACTAATGCTGATAATTTTGAAATATATATATATATATATATATATATATATATATATATATATATATATATATATATATATGACTTTTGAACATTGTTAAGGTAAATACATTGTTTGCTTTCTATCAAAATCTTTCATTTGCTAACTATGCCTATCAGTAGCTAGTGCCTTCAGTAGTTAGAATCTTTTATTTAGCTGGCAGTATTCGCTCTCGCTGTATTGCAGTAGTTCGAGTAACGAAGGATTTTTTGTGAGGTAAGTGATTCATGAAACGTATAGGTTATTGTTATTCAGGGCTATTCTTTTGTAGGGAATATTGAAAGTCAGAGTGCGCTGCGCTAAAAATATTGTGTGTCAGATTAGTGATGACCAGAATAAGTGAAGAGAGAAATGTCAGAGTACGTTCAGTTTTGCTCAACTGTTTGAAAATCGAATAACGTAAGAGGTTTTCCATCACTGTCATTTTTAAATTCTTCTAAGGGGACGTTTCACCACTTATTCAAGTTACCATGAACAAGAAGAGGTAATTTATTTCAACATTCTCGGTGATCAAATGTTACTTAAACGTTTTTCTACGTGTTCACGTTGAGTATACTGTGGATACAGTTTCCTTCAAAAATAACGCCATCCCTGCCCATAGGGCTACACGCATACGTTTATGGGTGGACGAACAGCCATATACTCTTATCGCATCGCGACTGGCGCAATAAAACACACAGTTTTGATTTTATAGAGAATGTCTGTAAGAACGCTGCTGGAAAAAAGAAATACAACATCCTCAAGGACTCTTCAGTGGAACCAGGATATAATGTGGGCGCACTGATGGGTTGTAGTCGTAGTGATTCATTTGTCACGGTCATCAGCGATCATATGGTGCTCAGCATGTCTTTGCACCCTCTGTTTTGAGCCTGCAGGCCACACCTAGGAGTACGCACTCCTGTTCAACAGTGTCAGGCAATTTAACAGGCTCGCATTAATGGCGTGCGGGAAGCTGGATGGAAGTACCGAAGACTGCTGCAACGTTGTGCACAACATATGGTTGGTATGTGTCTGCTTTCGACAGTGGGCTGTGGAACATTCCCTCTCCTGTAGACCATGTTGTGGGCGTACGTTCAGTGCAGATGTACGTCAAGATTGATGCATTGTGCGTGTAGCGGTGACAGACCGAATATCATCCAGGGACGAAATCCAGTCACGTGCTGCACCTTCTGTGTCACCAGGGGTCGTCTTCTTGCAGCAGAATTAAATAAGTATTGCCTCCTACATTCAACAGGCTGTGCTACTGCCACTTGTTCGACAGAGATATGATGCGCAGTTTCAACAGGACGTCCACATACGGCTGCTACGACGCACGGAACTTTTCGTGGTGTACCACTACTGCCCTGGCCAGCAAGATCACCAAATAACTCGCCAGTTCAAATAGGTGTGGGATATAATGAAGCGGGTACTTACTTGTTCTCCAGGGTCTGCAAGATCCGTAGCCAAAGGCCTAAGATGCTTAGGACAGTCTATCACAGGATGCCATTCGGCTCCTATATGATCGTTTGCATGAGATAATATACGCCTGCGCTGCGTTTGGGAACCCTTTACTGTGACATGCTTGTCTGAATCTGCTATCATACACTCCTACCTTCACAAGCCACAACATGGTCGCTAATGGGAATGTAGAATAAATTTATTTATTTCACCTGTATGATCACAAATATTGTAGATCCTCAGTCTCCGGGTTCGGTCAGCAATGACCATCTTCAGATCTGTCTTATAAACACATAATATACTGGAGCCACAGAGGTATCGTCAAATGCTAAACACGCCTGACAGATCTGAAGATGGTCATTCTGATCGAAACCGGTAGTCTGAAGACCTATCAAATTTGTAATCATAGCCGTGAAATGAAGACATTTATGTTACTCCTACAACGATAAGTATCTGTCAGCTCACTTGTCAGTAACATGACTGTCTTTGAGGGTGTTGAATTTTTTCCGGCAGTGTATGTGGACCAGCGGATGAAACTTGGCAATCATCATCACCTCAGTTTGGTAGCTGTACGGTATCAAATTATTAATTATTTGCTTCGGCACGTTTTATAGTGGTATCTAGCCATCCTTTATTGGGTCTCGGTAAGCTCACGGGACGAAATAGTAGTCCATGTGTTACTTGGTCGTGTAGAATCAGCGCAGCAAGACAGGTCGACGTGGAGACGTAACAGAATGGGAGAAAGCTGTTATCGTGCTTTGACGTGTCCATGAACACACCATGAAAGTGGCGTACTGAAGAAATTTGTGCACTGCTGCTGTGTCCCTCCCTTCCTCTCATACTGATATTGTCTCCTTTGCTCTTTCTACCGATCACCACTGTCTACTATCTTTCAGTATTTTTTACTTTTTCGTCTCTTTCCCACTGCCACTGTCTCCTCTCTCAGCACAAAAAGTGCGAACAGGTTCGTACGTCAGAAGTTTTGGGAACATTTTTTAAAGGTGATTAGGAAGATAGAATGAGGCAGCAGTTACACAACTTTTGAGTCAGAATCCTTTAAACAAGAGCATATTCGACTTTTCTATGCAACGACAGGAGTATTTTTTCGCTGGTAATAACATTCTTCAACCCCCACTCCAGGAGAACAGGGGGGTGCAGCTTCATTCTGGTGTCAATTATTGCTCACAGAACATAGGCACTTACCCAGAATTTTGATTTTTGACTATGTTCGGGCCAGTCCTAAGAAGCTGCTGAATAATACTCAACCAGTTGTTTTTTATTTTTTAATCTCATTCTCTGTAGCGTGACAGATCAAGTATTCTTGCTAGACCGAGACCCGATGCTAGAACCCTGTATTTCGCGGACAGTTCTTTTCCTGAATTATTAATTAGGCACTGCGATGAATAATCTATGGAAAGAAATGAGCTATAACTTCATAAACATTTGGACCAATTTGAATGAAATCCTTTTGGTTGTTATACAGAAAATTATTAAACACGGAAGCAACGATATAACCGAAATTTCGCTCGTGCTTGCAGCGGTCCTGATCGTGGGAAGTGAGTGTATATAGTGAACACGTGATTTGTGCAAATGGTGACAATCTATTACGGTGTTGTTATATTTTGACGTAAAATAATTTCAAAATCTGTCAAATATAGCACAATACTGCTGAATACTACGTACAGGGAGGCATTCAAGTATTTAACGTAACACACAGGGAAATATTGCGGGGAGTGTCACTCGGATGATAGAGGACGATTCAAGGAAGTGTTAAGCTGCATAGCCCGAAGAAAATAATAGTTTTCACATATTGATTTACCACAGAGGCTAAATTTAACATCAACGGAGAGGAGCAATATTTATTCATCACAGAGCGCAAGTTTAACATAAACGATTAACATAAACAGAGACACTATTACATGAAGCTCACAAGAACATCCAGAATAAAAATTTAAATTACAGTTTAGATAACAGTACAGAGAATTTCGCTCTTTGTAATCCAAAGAAACATACCCTTTAAACTCTACAACCCTTAGGAAATAGTCTCAGAGGCACTTACGAAATCTGTGCATACATGTGCATACACTTTAAAAATTTAAAAACTTCAAACAGAACAGAATGTGCAACTTGTATATAGGCTTTAAAATAAGAAAGTGAGCCATATAAAATTGTCAAACATAAGTAATTATTCAAAAGAGCAGCCAGGGACAAATCCGAGGCGAACAGAGGGGCGGAAACACTTTGATTAACTAATGCACGGTAGCCGACTTGAGCTCGTCCCACGCTCTAGACGGTTGCTGGTCTCAATAGAGACATACAAAAACTACATGAAGTTAACGTTACATGTAAATGACAAAGAGCACACAAGCTCTGAACCATGGCGGGCAGATAGCTGTGTGCGTCTGAGCTGCAAGTAATTGGAATTAATGGAGCAGAATTTACGTAACTAAATGGATTACACCACGTTCATGGGTCTTTTAACCTTCACTGACGATTAAAAATTTTAAAGATAGCTAATACCACAAAAAACACGCGCCAGTAGCCCAGGTACAGACAAGTATTTCTAGATGGATGAAAATTTTTAAAGATATTTAAACCTAGAAAACACAAGTGCAAGTGTTTCTGGAGAAGGTGCTCAGAGACAGAACAAGGTAAAAATAAAGGCCTTCTTACGATAGAATAAATTTTGGACGGGAGGTTGTTACCGTGATGCTGACCATTATTAAGGGCTTCGGCCAAAACAACGGCCAGCAGTATAAGCCGTATCAGCTTACGGCAAACACATCGAACGAATTTCAGCAGCACGAGCTGTGACGGACACTTTGCCACTCACAAAAAACTGTGCTCACCGTCAATCCTGCATCAGGCCAGGGAGAATTAAACTGAGGTGACAAAAGTCATGTGATATCTCATAATATCGCCTCAGGACACCTTTTTGCCCGGCGTAGTGCAGCAATTCGACGGAGCATGGACTCAACAATTCTTCGGAAGTCCTCTGCAGAAACACTGAGTATTGCTGCCTTTACAGCAGTTTATAAGTGCGAAAGCGTTGCCATTACAGGATTTTGTGCACATACTGACCTCTCGATTATATCCCATAATGTTCCATGGGCTTCCATATCATTTACTCGAATTGTATAGAACGTTCTTCAAACCAGTTGCGAACAATTGTGGCCCAGTGACATGGCTTATTGTTATTCACAAAAATCCCATTGTTATTTGGGAACATGAAGTCCATCAATGGCTGCTGATGGTCTCCAAGAAGCAGAACATAGCAATTTGCAGCAATGATTGTTTCAGTTGGACCAGAGGACCTAATCTATTCCACGTAAATATAGCCCACACCATTATGGAACCACCACCAGCTTGCACAGCGTATTGTTGATAACTTGGATCCATGGCTTCGTAGGCTGGTTCAAATGGCTCTGAGCACTATGGGACTTAACTTCTGAGGTCATCAGTCCGCCAGAACTTAGAACTACTTAAACCTAACTAACCCAAGGAGATCACACACATCCACGCCCGAGGCAGGATTGGAACCTGCGACTGTAGCGGTCGCGCGGTTCTAGACTGTAGCGCCTAGAACCGCTCGGCCACTCCGGCCGGCGGCTTCGTAGGGTCTGCGCCACACTCGAAACCTACTATTAGCTCTTACCAACTGAAATCAGGACTCCTCAGACCATGCCACAGTCTTCCAGCCGTGTAGGGTCCAGCCGATATGACCAGGAACACACGGAAGGCTGTTAGCAAAGGCACTCGCTTCGGTCGCCTGCTGCCATATCCCATTAACGCCATATTTCGTCACAATATGCTAACGGATACGATCGTCATACGTCCCCACTCATTTCTGATGTTATTTCAGGCAGAGTTGCTTGACTGTTAGCACTGACAACTCTACGCAAACGCCGCTGCTCTCGGTCCTTAGGTCAATGCCGTCGGCCAATGCCATGTCCATGATGAGAGGTAATGCCTGAAATATGGCACACGCTTGACACTGTGGATCTCTGAGTACTGAATCCTGTAACGATTTTCGAAATGAAATGTCCCATCTGTCTAGTTCCAACCACCACTCCGAGTTCAAAGTCTGTTAATTGCCATCGTGCATCCATAACCACGGCGGAAAATTTTTCACATGGTTCACCTGAGTACGAATGACAACTACGCCAGTGCATTACCATTTTATACCTTGTGTACGCGATAGTACCGCCATCTGTATATGTGCATATCGCTATCGCATTACGTTTGTCTCTTCAGTGTAAGGACGGAATAAATGACCACGTTCATCAACCAAGCCAGCAAAGAACAGGTCTAATCGTCCTCTAGAATGTGGCCTGCTACCACGCAGTCAGAGGAAAACGGCGACTCTCCAGCAAACGTAGGCACACTCGTCGAAGAAAACATCTTCCATCCAGACGAGTCGAGCTGACCCCACAGCTTGCAAGCTCAAGCCGCAATCGAGAGACACCTTTCTGGGAAGTCAATCCCCAGCAGAGAGCCTTAAGTCCTGCTGGAGGTGCCGCAAAGGTTCCCTCCACCAAGACGTCAGAGATGCCATAGTTGGGTAATGAAACCCTACGATATTCCGTAGGCAAAGGTTTAGATATAAGTGCGCGCATGCCTCACTGTCATTAGTGGAAATGACCGATGGCCCTAGCAGTCTGGTCCCTTCAATCCCACAAACTAATCATTAGTGATAAGTAAATTAAAACACTCTTTTTTATGTGTTGTTGCAACATGTGTGAGCCGTGTGCTGCTCGCGTTCTTGCTGTTCCTAACTTGGCGTCTTGTAATAGTGGTAGTGGCGTCTCGTTTCCTTATTGTGTTACTGGTGCCACTGAGTTTGCTAGTATGGTTTGTCCATGACTGGCAGCAGCATCGGTTATCGATAGCCAGTACTGTGGTACTATCTTTGGTGTGGCAGCTTGTACTTCCGGGTCGTCGTGTGTGTTAGGCAGGGGAGCTTCGAATGGAGCAGAGAGGAGGTCCACATCGTGAGGGGAGGCCAGGACTGCTGGCGGCGTGCAGGCCCTGTCGGATCGAAGGGTCTTAGCCGACAACCGAACTCAGGACGTTTGAAGTTGAGTGAACCTTATCCAGTAGTGAAACCTCCACTGTTTGAGGTGTCACTGTTGTTTGCGTGTTGCTGCTCGCTGGGTCGGTGTTATCAACCGCAACAGGTTGACAGAGGCTATTAGCCGCCTTGTACTGTCTGATTTTGGCGTTATTGTTGGTGAAATGCAACCAGTGGTATCTTGCTGCACAGTGGCCGCTAACGCCCCAGTTACCTGCCCTGAAGGTTAGCGTAATTTGTGACAGTGGACTTTTCCTCGTCTTCCTGATGCTGTCCGGCATGACGTGTAATTTGACAGCTTCTTTGATTGGGGTATGGATGACTGTTTTCCTTGTCTACCTTGGTTTTAGTGGTTCCTTCTGACTCTGGAGACGCAGTGCTGTCTGTCACTTCGCCCTCGCCTGAATTATAGTTGTACGGGATATCTGGCGTTACGCTGATTTGGTAAGAAGGTTGATCCGCGTTTAAGCCGTCTCTAGTTTGAGTTGCCCTCCTTAGGTGAACATTACTCTTGGCTGCCAGTCTCACCGCTTACACAGCTGTAGTGACCTTCCTCAAGGAGCACTGTCTGTGGATCACCCCGTGTTACTTGGTCAAGTTGTCATAATTGTTTAAAATTTACCTTAATATTTTAACGTGTAATTGCTTTCCTCACTTGTAATTCAGGTCTTCAGCCGTTAATTGTTTGTAACATTGCTTGTGGCCTTCAGCTGACAAATAATTTTGAATTCTGTCTTATTAAGGCCTTCAGCCGTTACTATAGCCTGTTACAGTTTGTTAAGATTCTTTAAAGAGGGTTTTAGTTTTTTTAACGTGTAATTGTCTTACTTACTTGTAATTCAGGCCTTCAGCGGTTGAGCACTCTGAAGTTGCTTGTGGCCTTCAGGCGACAAATAATTTGGAATTCTTCCTTAGTAAGGCCTTCAGTTGTTGGTGTAGTAAATTCCTTTAAAATGATTGTTGAAAATTATTTCCTCAAATAAAGTGTATGTGTTTACTGTAGCCAACGGTAGCTGATAACGACCCCATCCACAATCGTTGCCTTATCCCACCTCTCCCTGACTACCAGGTCACAACGTGCTATAAACCATCTAAAACGCGTGGGCGGCCGTGTAAGGGAAATAACAAGGGATGAGTCGAGAAAAATTAATGAAAATGAAATCAGCTGACAGGTTCTAGACCTTTTGATAGGAACAAACCGGTGCTCTATCCATAATTTGCATATCAGTTTTATTTTGAAGTATTTAAAGATTCAGCCGTCAATTAAACCATCTAAATAATCACAGAAACGAAAGAAAACTTGTAATAATAATTTCTTACGTACAGAGGCACCGAGGAAATACAGTGTTCAAAATGGTGGCGGCAGTTAAAACGATTCAAATTTAAACGGAGCGTAGTCTTCTTTTTCTTGAGGCGCGCACGGAAAGAGAACATCCTGGCGTCCCAAAAGCCGAGATTGCGCCAGGTTAGGGACCCTCTGAGGCGAAAAGGAAGCTGTCGGGTCTATAGCCCAGCAGGCGACCGCCTATTGTCATTATGTGTTCTGCACCATGCGACGGTAAAGCTTAAAGGTTATTGACTTTCGGCACAGTCTAATGACGATCTTCGGATTCGATCGCCTTTTTCGCGATACGACAAGAAAGCAGCAGTTCCGGCCAAGCTGTAAGATTTGCCAAATTCTGCCACCTGCACCCCCCATCTTTTGTTGCCGAGACCTATTTCTCATGATTTGGTACTCTCTCTGAGGTGTTCTCAGTCAAATTTGTGTAGCCATAGATGAATGCTACTCCTATATGTCATTTTGTGAATGTGTCTATGTCAGTGGAGGCTGTCCTCCATTAAGAGTACGTTGTCCGTACTAATTTCAGAACATATACCATTGTGCTAATTTCTGAACATTTTATTTCCGTTGCAAGTTCTACCAGCTTCTCCCAGTATCCAATAAAATCAGTAACTCTTTGCATGTAGGGTCATAGTCCATACCTTCCCATGGTCTGATACTGAGTAGAAAAATAGCATGAGACCCCGACGGCCTGTCAGTTTTTATCTCACCCGCTAGCTGGGGCAAGCTCTTTTCATTCAGGCTGCTTGGGCTACGAAAATTGTGGAAGTCAGTTAAGGTGCGAAAGCGCAAAGCGATCTCTTGTACTTTTAGATTTACCACTAAATAATGCAACGATTTATTTTAGATGTTGAGAAGGCTTGGTAAATTTTTGTACTGTTCCGGACCATGCAGTGATTTAAAATATTACCAAATAAACCAGGTTGAAGGTGGTGGGCGACACATGAGAATGAGACCTTTTGCGTCAGAAATGAAGGTTGGCTTAAGTTGAAATTCGCCACTGTGTGTGTTTGTGAGATCGGAATTCCAGTTGCAGCCAGCGGGAGGTTATTGGCGCGGTTTGACGATGAAGGGACATATTTCCCGGTCCCACCTCACGCTGTACTCACAAACTATACATTCAGCAGCCGTTGTTGGGACTTCGCTGAGAATTACAGGCTAATTGAACTTCTAACACTTAAGCTGCAACGATTAGTGGGTACAAGTCCCAGAAGTGAAGATGGCTTCCTCATAGAGGAAGGACTGCCACCATCTTGTAATGTGACCAATGTACATTCAAGGACTTGTTGGAAGAACATTTTTATTAACTGATCTTAACGCTGTAGCAATTGTTTTAGAATTTCATTGGTGTAAGTTACCACGTTTTCTAAGAATACATCTTTGATTAAAGAGATATGTGGACCTCATAGTTATTATCTCGCTCATCATAAATTACTGACCATTTCCTCCATCATAAACTCTCTTCTCAGCGCTAGGAATGCCTCAGTAAGAAAGTTGACTTTCCGACTACGTACAGGTAGAATTCTGACTAGCATAATTTCAAAGAATAGACTTTTAACTCAATTACTTTTTGTTTAACTCTGTTCCTATTGTAACTTGTTGTTGGAACATAGATAATAGCTTCATTTTTTTAAAAAATATCGCAGTAGTAAAATTACCAACAAATTTTTATTTTTCATGTTCGTGTATCTGTTCAGCTCGACCACTTTCACGAAGTTGAAAGCCAGCCGCGTTTCACCGTTGTTCACCAAACAATTGTGCTGAGAGGTCACGTTAATGTGGAACAGTTTCTTGTATCGGCGTTTGCGACCTCTGGTGTAGTTCGAACACAGAAAGCGGGTGATAAGAAGCTTGGGGCATCAGGCAGTGTGCTTGCTGTAGCTACTCTAATATTGTTTAGCAATTTGCAAGTAGTTTGGGATGGTTTGCATCTGTCTTCATGCGTCTGTATGTTGAGTTTCCTGAGCATCTCGGTGACATTCTCTAATCTATCAAACAGAAGCGTGACTATTCGCGTTACTCTTCTTTTTATGCACTCAGTATCGTTTATTAGTCTTATTTGGTGCAGCTTCCACACATTTGAACAATATTCTAGAGTGGTCACAGGAGCCCGCATCTCATGGTCGTGCGGCAGCGTTCTCGCTTCCCTCGCCCGGGTTCCCGGGTTCGATTCCCGGCAGGGTCAGGGATTTTCTCTGCCTCGTGATGGCTGGGTGTTGTGTGATGTCCTTAGGTTAGTTAGGTTTAAGTAGTTCTAAGTTCTGGGGGACTGATGACCATAGAAGTTAAGTCCCATAGTGCTCAGAACCATTTGAACAATTTTTTTGGTCACAGGAATCTTTTGTAGACAATCTTCTTGGTAGACTAACTCGGGTTCCCTAGTATTCTACTAATGAACTGAAGTCTGCGACCTGCTTTACCTACAAATGAGCCTATGCGATCGTTTCCATTTTACATCCCTACAAAAGTGTTGCACCTAGTTATACAGGATAAAGAAAAATTCGCTCTTTCGCACTTCGCACCGCGATTCCTCAAATGGCTCTGAGCACTATGGGACTTAACTTCTGCGGGCATCAGTTCCCCAGAAGTTAGAACTTCTTAAACCTAACTAACCTAAGGACATCACACACATCCATGCCCGAGGCAGGATTCGAACCTGCGACCGTAGTGGTAGCGCGGCGGTTCCTCACATACTAACAATACAAAAATGTCTCTTACAAAATTTCATACTGCGCGTATATCGGGCAGTAAATGAACGTTAAACATTGGCAATCTGGCAACACTGTAATCACGTCTATCAGTACTTATAAGTAGTACTGTACAGTTTGTGCAAGGTGTGGTGTTTTGGGTTAGTATTCAGAAAGGCTAGAGTTTCATCCTGGGTCGGGGCTTATTTGTTGTTATTTGCTTAAAGTAGTCGGCGTGGTACGGTATGTGGCGTCTTAATCCTCATACAGCGATGACAGTGGGTCTTCTACAAAATATAATCCGTTACGTAGTACGAATACGGAAATGGAAATATAATCGTTTTAACTGGTCAGCTTTTAAAGAAACCTTATGCATGTCGTGGACGCGAATTGTATCGCACCACTGCTCTAAATTTCAAACTTGTTTTGTGTGTGCCCTCCGCCCAAAGGACCCATCGATTAATACCAACTATTATTCTCGCACTTTCTGGTCCACTGCTTTGCAAATCATTTTGATGGGACCATTGCGGGAGGGTACACAGAAAACAGGTTTAGAATCTAGTAGATGCAGCGGCACAAAACAATTCGCGTCCACGACGTTGCAAAAGACTTCTTTAAAAGCTGATCAATGAAAATGATTGTACTCTCATTTCTGTGTTGCTAGTAAGTAACTGCAAATGATTCGTAAAGACCCGCTGTAACCTCTGTAGGACGACTAAGAAGCCAGTACCGTATCTCGCAGACTATCTTTAGCAAATAAAAACAAATAAGCCTCGACACATAATCGATCCCTCGATCTTCTGCCTGCTAACCCAAAACGCTATCCACATCACCAACTGCACAGCACTAGATTTGCTGTC
This sequence comes from Schistocerca gregaria, assembly GCF_023897955.1. Lineage (NCBI taxonomy): Eukaryota > Metazoa > Arthropoda > Insecta > Orthoptera > Acrididae > Schistocerca > Schistocerca gregaria. The sequence continues at coordinate 290,698,186 of NC_064921.1, read as the reverse complement.
AGAGGTAGTTATCGTACATAGATTACAGTGTTGCCCGATTGCCAATCTTTGACGTAGATTTACTGCCAGAAATATGTGCAGGACGAAGTTTTGTGAGAGACAGTTTTGTATTGCCATTATTATGTGAGGAATCGCGCTGCGACGCCCGAGTACGCGAATTTGTTTTTCGCCCTGTAAGTGACTCATTGGTGTTCTAGTCTTGGGAAACTAGGAGTTTCCGTTTTGTGAACTGCAGAACTTTACATTACAGAAAATTTAACGTAAATTGGTAGTTTTTGCACGACTTCCATCTCTTATCGATATTCGACTGAATATCTGTGCAGCTTTTCCAGGTAGTACTTCATTATAAACAAGCACATCATTTCCAGGAAGTCTGAGGTTGCTATTTCCGTTGTTTCGAACGTCAGTAAATGTAAAACATTAAAAGCGAGGATCCTAACACACTTCCCTGAGGCTTGCTCGTACTAGTGCGTCTGTCGATGGCTCTCGAGCTGAAATAACAGGTGTCACACTGGAAACTGAAAACATTTAACGAATGGAATGGCCTTCATACTCCACGGATTTAAACACTGTAGTGCACGCCTAGGATGCTCTTCGCAGACTTGTTTCTCAGACGGCGGACACGCCCTCCCCGAACCGTGCGAGAACTGATAACCGCCTTGAAAGAAGAGACACATAACCCACCCCCCCCCCCCCCACCCCCCCTCCCTCCTTCGCCCAAAAAATCCGCACAGTTTGGTAGCGAGCATGAATAAGAGCTACAAAATGCATACAGATGTGTACTAGTGCCCGAGGAGGGCACATCATTAGTGAGAGACCAATATGTACCTTAATGCTGGGAGTCTAAACTGTGTCAAACATGTACCGGGAGATCAAAAAGTCAGTATAAATTTGAAAACTGAATAAATCACGGAATAACGTAGATAGAGAGATATTGACACAAATTCTTGGAATGACATAGGGTTTTAGTAGAACCAAAAAAAATTCAAAAGTTCAAACAATGCCCCACAGATGGAGCTTCATCTGATCAGAATAGCAATAAGTAGCATAACAAAGTAAGACAAAGCAAATATGATGTTCTTTACAGGAAATGCTCAATATGTCCACCATCCTTCCTCAACAATAGCTGTAGTCAAGGAATAATGTTGTGAACAGCACTGTAAAGCATGTCCGGAGTTATGGTGAGGCATTGGCGTCGGATGATGTCTTTCAGCATCCCTAGAGATGTCGGTAGATCACGATACACTTGCGACTTCAGGAAACCCCAAAGCCAATAATCACACGGACTGAGGTCTGGGGACCTGGGAGGCCAAGCGTGACGAAAGTGGAGGCTGAGCACACGATCATCACCAAACGACGCGTGCAAGACCAATATGGGGTGGAGCGCCATCGTGCATAAACATCGTACTTTCCAGCAGGTGTTCATCAGCCAGGCTGGGGATGATGTGATTCTGTAACATATCGCCGTACCTCTCATCCGTCACGGTAGCAGTTACAAAACCAGAATCACTCATTTCCTCGAAGATAAAACGCCCGATAACGGTAGATGTGGTAAATCCAACCCATACCGTGTCTTTCTCGTCGTGCAATGGAGTTCCCACGACAGTTCTAGGATTTTCGGTAGCCCAAATTCTGCAGTTGTGGGCGTTGACAGACAGTCGGAGCGTTAAATGAGCTTCGTCGGTCCACAAGACGTTACTCAACCAATCGTCATCTTCCGTCATCTTTTGAAACGCCCACACTGCAGATGACCTCCGCTTCACTAAATCACCAGATAACAGTTCATCATGTCGTTGGATTTTGTACGCATAGCATCGGGGTGTACGCCTAAGTGCCAACCAAACAGTAGTGTATGGGATGCCGGTGCGACGTGCGACTGCACGTGCGCTGACTTCCCCGTGCATAGACGAACTCGCTACAGTCTCCATTTCTTCCTGAACTGTCTCAGCAGCATTACGCCTTGTGCTCTGTCGGCCACTATGGGGTCTATCGTCTAAACAACCCATGGCTTCGAACTTAGAAATCATTCTCGCCACAGCTGCATTTGTCAAGCGACCTTTACCCGTTCGAATTCTCTTCCTACGGTGATAGAACCGTAACACTGAACTAGCACATTCCCCATTCTGAAGATACAGCTTAACTAAAGGCGCCTTTTCAGGTAACGTCAACATGCTGCGACTGAGGGCGCATCTGATTGTCTCTCTCTCTTTTTTTCTTTTTTTCTTTATTGTTATTTTTAAACCCGTACAAACAGGCAGGCTGTCAGCAGCATGTTACTCCGCTCTTCAGCCATAGAATAGATAAATAAACAACAGAAAGAATACACATAAGTGATATAACGGTGGGTAATAAAACAGTAGACACATAAAGACAAACACGGAGCCGTTCACACTCGACGATAATCCACACTACATACTGTTGACAGGACGCACAGACACTGAAGATGGTGATGGCGAATGTCCATGTGCCGTGTGCGAGTCCGGGGACCTGCCAAGAGGGGAAGAAAGGTGAGGGGGGGGGGGGGAGAGGGGAGAACAAATATGCCAATGGCTGAGGAGATGGGGGGAGGATTAGAGGGACAGGAGAGGGGAAGCCCAGAGGAGGAGTGGGGGGAAATGGAGGAGGGAGGGAAGAGAAGGGATGGAGGGTGCCCAAACACAGGAAGAGGGATGGAGGATCAAAGTTGGTAGGAGGGGTAGATGGAGGGGAGGAGGGCATCATCAGGGAGAGGGAGCTGGTGGAAGCCACCTTGGGAGATGGTAAGGAGGGTGGAGAGATGGAGACCGGGTGGGACGTGGGAATACAGGCGCGGCAGCGGGTGGGGGTGGGAGAGGATGGGGGAGACAAGCAGGTGAGGAAGATCGAGTTTTCGATTCTCTCTTTCATTACAGCTCCTTTTATACACTATTGTCATGTGCGGTCACTGAGATTTTGCTGTCCAGCGCCATGTGTCGGACATTTTGTTCTAACAAAACCCCATGTCATTCCAAGCATGTGTGTCAACTTTTACCTATCAAAATTATTCCATGGTTTATTAAGCTTTCAAATTTATACTGACTTTTTGATCACGGTACGTTATTTACATCTGTTATCCTGTTTCCCCATGTAGTGAAATCTGTTCCATTTTTCGTCAGAAATATACCTCTGCCCCTTTGTAATGTACATAATGCGCTTCTCGTCGCCCGCCATTGCTTGTAATTATCGCTGTTCCTAAGCAACTGTCAAGCAGTCTATTTAGGTAAGACACCATAAGGATTCGGCGAAACGAGATCGGACTTCTTTTACGCTGACTGGGTAGCGGCGAGAACAGGCCGGGTGATTCCATATCTAGCGGCAGGAGGGCACGACAGCTGCCGTGACACGGCAGTAGCTGCCACCTGCGCTGGCAAGTCTATCTCCGGAGCGACGGCTGGGTAGGATGGGTGGCGTGAGGGGGGAGTCGCACTGCATCTCGCGAATTAGCTCGCGCCGCCACTCCGGGCCCTCGTGTCCGCCTCACACCTCCACCCACCCCCGCCGCCGCCGCTGCCGCCCGCTCCCGGGGCTTCTTGCCACTGGATGGCGAGGGCGAAGGGAGAAGGGCGAATATCCCGGCAGTTTGTGCCGCCGTCAGGGGCAGGCGCGCCGGCGCCAGACAAAAGGGTCGCGCGGCGGCAGCAGCGGCAGGGCTGACAGTGGCTGGGTGGGCCTCCGCGGCCTCTCCCATCAGCCGGGCGGGCGCTGCCTCCTCACTCAAAGATTCGCCCCTCACCTCGGGTGTGAGCAGTGCTCTCCGCAAGGTCTACAGCAGAAAGGAGAATGGCTTAAAAAAAAATGTCCAAGTGGGAGTAGGACACGCACACACAGGGTTCCATAAAAACTTAATCATTTGTATGTAAACGTACAGTTTATACGTCCTGGGAATCTAGATTTTTGCCTTTTATCGATATCTATATTGCCAAGAAGAATTGACGCATGAGGTGAATTAGCTCAAGGTACGATGTTTTTTCTGTGTGTGGTTGTCAGATTTCCCCTGTTCCTTATAACGAGCCACTCTCTCACTATTTTTCCTATTCAAGGCTACTTGAAACCAGTTTGGAAGGTACTCAGTGAGCGCACAGGATAAGGTTATGATTGTGGATGGTTCAAATGACTCTGAGCACTATGGGACTTAACATCTGTCGTCATCAGTCCCCTAGAACTTAGAACTACTTAAACCTAACGCCTGAGGCAGGATTCGAACCTGCGACCGTAGCGGTCACGCGGTTCCAGACTGAAGCGCCTAGAGCCGCACGGCCAAACCGGTCGGCGATTGTGGATGGGGCCATAAACAGTTACTGTGAGTTGCACAATCAAACACACATTTTTTTTTTTTTCGTAAGAACCTCTCATTTACACATTGCTTTAAAAGACCACAACTAAACAATGCGGCTGAAGGCCTAGTTAAAGAACTTGGGATTCTTTCTGGGCTGAAGGCCCACAACCAAACCAAAAGCAAGAACAGTTGAAGGCCTGGTTCAGAAATCAAAAGCAATTAAAAACAGAAGGTATTTTTTTTAAAAAAGAACATGCAGTTGAAAACAATTAGCGGCTGAAGGCCTACACTACACGTCTGAAGGACAACTATAATTAAAACACATTAATAAACAATTGTTGCCAACCAAGAAATTTCTTTTTAAACTTACAACAGAATGGCCGAAAGCCTAATTCAAGAAATATTAACTTATTGCACGGATGAAGGCCACAAAAATTTTAAACAACGGTTCATGGCCTGAACAACAAAATATGCTGCCTAAAGTAGCTGCAGGGAAAAACAAGTCAGGAGCACAACGGTCTACTCCTTTCTGGACTTTAATTTGCGAGTCAAGGGTTGGCTGCTTCTCCAGAAAAATATCTGTACTAGTTCCTCAGACTAGCCTGGACATGCAAAAAGAAGTAAGAAGAGGACTACAGTTTATTTATGTAGACAGAGAAGATTTAATCAAACATGTTTTATTTACTTACTAAAACATGACTACAATTTCCATTTTATGTTTGCATACTCTAATTTCTTCCATTATAATGAACGTTTTTAGCATTTGTAGACTTATAGAAAGCTTTTGACAATGTTGACTAGAATACTCTCTTTCAAATTCTAAAGGTGGCAGCGGTAAAATACAGAGAGTGAAAGGCTATTTACAATTTGTACAGAAACCAGATGGCAGTTATAAGAGTCGAGGGACATGAAAGGGAAGCAGTGGTTGGGAAGGGAGTGGCACAGGGTTGTAGACTCTCCCCGATGTTATTCAATCTGTATATAGAGCAAGCAGTAAAGGAAACAAAAGAAAAATTTGGAGTCGGTATTAAAATCCAGGGAGAAGAAATAAAAACTTTGAGGTTCGCCAATGACATTGCAATTCTGTCAGAGACAGCAAAGGACTTGGAAGAGCAGTTGAATGGAATGGACAGTGTCTTGAAAGGAAGATATAAGATGATGATCAACCAAAGCAAAACAAGGATAATGGAATGTAGTCGAAATAAGTGGGGTGATGCTGAGGGAATTAGATTAGGAAATGAGACACTTAAAGTAGTAAAGGAGTTTTGCTATTTGCGGAGCAAAATAACTGATGATGGTCGAAGTAGAAAGGATATAAAATGTAGACTGGCAATGACAAGGAAAGCGTTTCTGAAGACGAGGAATTTGTTAACATCGAGTATAGATTTAAGTGTCAGAAAATAGTTTCTGAAAGTATTTGTATGGAGTGTAGCCATGTATGGAAATGAATCATGGGCAATAAATAGTTTGGACAAGAAGAGAATAGAAGCTTTCGAAATGTGGTGCTACAGAAGAATCCTGAAGATTAGGTGTGTAGATGACGTAACTAATGAGGAGGTATTGAATAGGGTTGGGGAGAAGAGAAGTTTGTGGCACAACTAGACAAGAAGAAGGAACCGGTTGGTGGGACATGTTCGAGGCATCAAGGGATCACAAATTTAGTATTGGAGGACAGCGTGGTGGGTAAAAATGGTAGAGGGAGACCAAGAGATGAATACACTAAGCAGATTCAGAAGGATGTAGGTTGCAGTAGGTACTGGGAGATGAAGAAGCTTGCACAAGATAGATTAGTATGGAGAACTGCATCAAACCAGTCTCAGGACTGAAGACCACAACAACAACAACTCTAATTTTCATCTATTATGATGAACGCAATGTATGTTCGAAGGGCAAAGGGTATTTTTCATGTGATACATCTACACTGTAAAAAGTTTCAGACTTTACTTCACATGTACTCCGAAACCTAGCTTCTAGCCTAATTTCATAATTCTATGTCATCGGTAAGTCTCCTGTAGATTTTGATGAATGAGTTTGCAAGTATCAAAACATATGACAAATGACCGACTCTTTTGATCACATTGACTTAGAATTACATTTCTTAGACCGCCAACAGTTTCTTACATTTTCGTATGTGACCTGAATTTAACCTCGATACGCCAAACAGTTCCAGAAAGAAAGGGGTTTCAAAAGACGGATGTAAAATGTCGAAAATATTTTTTCTTTTGACGTAATTACAAGTTAGCAATTTTCGGATATTGTCCATTACTTGCACTATAAAACCTTACTTACTGCCAAATTTTATGATTCTAGGACAACGAGAAGCACCCTATACGTTTTTTTTGACTGATTTTCGAGTATAAAAAATGTGACATAAATGGCTATTCTTTGATTGAAATCAGTTAGAAGCTAACAATTTTTACGTTACCAAGGGACCAAAGACCTTAATATGTGAGAAATGTCCAGTGGCAATGGATCTTAACAGACGGACAAGCAGAGAGACAGATAAAAAATGATAACAAAATATTCTTTGTGTTATATGAATACAAATTAAGAATTTTCGGATTTTTTTTCCTGTACTTCGCACTGTGAAACCTTACTTCTTGCCCCATTTCGTGATAAAGGGTTAACGGAAAGCACTCAACAGGTTTCGATGAGTGAGTTTCCGAGTATCAAAATATGTGACACAAATGACCGTATCTTTTTATTGAAGAGACTTAGAAGCTTATAATGTTTACACCGTCAAGGGGCTACAGATCTTAATATGCGATATAAATTTAAAATTGGTGCGTCCACCCATTCGTGGAAAAGAGGATTCTTAATAGTAGGATACACAGGCAGACTGAACCCGCCAGGGTAGCCGAGAGCGCTAACGCGCTGCTTCCTGGACTCGGGTAGGCGCGCCGGTCCCGGATCGAATCCGCCCCGAGGATTAACGACGACGACCGGTGTGCCGGACAGCCTTGATGTGGTTCTTAGGCGGTTTTCCACATCCTACTAGATGAATACCGGGCTGGTACCCATGTCCCGCCTTGCAGACATTTGAAACACATTCACACTATTTCACAGACAGCTGGGGTACACTAATTCAGTCCTGGGGGAGGGGGGGGGGGGGGAAGGGAATCCGGCCACCCCTTAAAATTGATCATGCCAAATCCGTACGCACCCTGCGCACGATGCGGGAAAACGGCAGTAGCAAAAGAAGAAGAAGACAGGCAGACAGAAAACAAAGTGATCCTATAAGGAATCTGTTTTCAGAGACTGAGGCACAGAACGCTAAAAAGTGATAAGGAAGCTACATAAACCTAAGTTAATGAAGATTTTGTCGAATGTGGGAAAGTAGTACTAAAACGACGACGAGCGTGCATCTGAGAAAGAGTTTGTGAGGAGTGCCCGAAAGAACTGTTACACCTTTCTTATTTTCTATATACATTTATGATATGGCGGACGGGGTGGAGGGGGGAGGGGGCAGCAATCTGCAGGCTTTAAATGTAAAAAAAAATGTAACTTAATGAGAAAGAATACGGAAAAAACACGTAATATTCGGATGCAGCGTTTGTAGACTCCTGCTTGACACACCCACGGCGTTTAAATGTTCAAGTGTATGTGAAATCTTATGGGACTTAACTGCTAAAGTCATCAGTCCCTAAGCTTACACACTACGTAACCTAAATTATCCTAAGGACAAACAAACACACACCCATGCCCGAGGGAGGACTCGAACCTCCGCCGGGACCAGCCGCACAGTCCATGACTGCAGCGCCTAAGACCGCTCGGCTAATCCCGCGCCACGGCGTTTAAAGACCGAACGTAGCGTTGTAGAGCGACATGAAATGGAAGGAGCATGTGAGGACAGTGGTTGGGATGGCGAATGGTCGAGTTGGGTTTATTGGGAGAATTTTTGTGAAAAGTTTGTTTCATATGTAAAGGAGAACAAGTATATTACGATCCTGCGATATTTTATTGAGTACTGCTCGAGTGTTTGGGTTCAGAATGGTTGGAATGGCTCTAATCATTATGGGACTTAACATCTGAGGTCACCAGTCCCCTAGACATAGAACTACTTAAAACCTAACTAACCTAACACCACACACATCTATACCCGAGGCAAGATTCGAACCTGCGATTGTAGAAGCATAGCGGTTCGGTCACAGCAGCCGGCTGAGTGTTTGGGGCCAGCACAAGAACGGTTTATAGGAAATACATCGAAACAGTTCTGAGGCGGGCTGCTACATTTGTTACCAGCAGTTTCGAACAACATGCATATATTACGGAGATGATTGGGGAACTCAAATGGGAATTCCTGGAAGGAAGACGATATTCTTTTCGAGGGAAGCTACTGAGAAAATCTAGAGAACCGGCATTTGAAGCTGACTGTAGAAAGAATGTACTACCGCCAAGGTACATTTCGCATAAGGACTACGAAGGTAAGATAAAGAAATTAGGGTTCATACAGAGACGTACGGTATAGACAGTTACTTTTTCTTCTCTCTGTTTGCGAGCGGAACAGGAAAGGAAATGACTAGTAGCGCTACAGGGTACCCATCCCTCAGACACCGTACTGTGACTTGAGGCGTATGTGTGTAAAAGTAGGTGTAGATTTAATTGTCCCTGACGGATGAGTTACTGAAGTGATATCTAGCGTCTCGTTCACGTTCGAAGTCACTGAGTTGTCCTCTCCGTCCCATTGTCTGGTTATGTTCCTCTACTGACAACACAATACTCTCCGCCTTCTTTTTTACCGGCGAGTGTACCTCTTGTGTCATATAATAATCAATTCCGCATTACATATGGGCGTCAGAATATTTTTAATCAGACAGTGTAGACTGAAGAAGACTACGGAAATAAGTGTTTAAAAAGACCAAACAGCAGAGTTCATTAGTCTCGAAGAAGGGAAACCTATGTTCGTGGAATTTGCAGATTTACATAAAGCCCTTGACAATATAAACTTGAATACCCTCTTCAAAATTCTGAAGATAGAGGGGGTAAAAATACAGTGAGCGAAAAGTTATTTGAAACTTGTACAGAAACCAGGTTACAGTTAGAAGAATTGAAGCATATGAAAAGGAAGCAGCAGTGAAGAAGGGGTGAGATAGGGTTGCAGGGTCTCCCCGATATTTAGTCTGCACGCTGTGCAAGCAGTGAAGGAAATAAGGAGAAATTTGAGAAGTGGGAAAATAGAGTTGGTGGTTTGCGTGATTCTGTCGGATTAGCCAAGGACGTGCAACGAGGCTACAAGCAGAATGCCAACAAAACTAATGGGATGCAGCGGAATTAAATCTCATGATGCTTACAGGTTGCAAAATGAGATAGTCTGTGTAGTTGGCAAGGTTAGCTGTTTGGAAAGCAAAATAACTAAAGATGGTCGAAGTACAAAAGATATAAAATGGAGTCTCGTTGCAGCAAGAAAAGTATTTCTGAAAAAGAGAAATTTGTTAACACGGAATATAAATTTATGTGTTACGAAGTCTTCTCTGAAGATGTTTGTCTGGAGTGTAGTCTTCTGCGGAAGTTAAACGTGAAGGATAAACTGTCCAGGCAAGAAAAGACTGGAAGTGTTTGAAATGTGGTGCTACGGCAGAATGCTGAAGATGAAATGAAGAGAGATCGTATTAATGAAGATGTAGTGAATCGAATTGGGGAGAAACGAAATTTGTGAAGCAACTTGACTAAAAGAAGAGATCGATCGTCAGTATATATCCTGAGACATCGAGGTTTCATCACTTTGGTATTTGGAAGAAAGCGTGGGGTGGTAAAAAGTGTAGAAGTGTTCAAGGCTTTACCACTGTAAGCAGGTTCAGCTGGATTTATGTTGCAGTGGTTATGTAGAAATGTAGACGTTTGTACAGGTCACGCAAGGAAATCTGCATCAAAGTAATACTCTCACAACCACAATAACAACACAGCAACAACCATATAAAACAGATAGTGGCAAATTCTGGATTACATTTCGAAATATGTAATAGTTAATCATAACACAGCAAATTCGTGGTTTTTATCTTATTTGAACGACAGGAGGCAGAGTATCTTAGTTCGATGTCCATCGCATAGCATAACACCCAGCGTCTACAATTATTTGTCGTGTACATTCCCATCAGTGTCTTCCTCTACAGTTTTTACCCTCTTACACTTCGTCTGGCCCCACTAATACCAAGTATGTACTAACGCATGTCCTATCACCCGGTAGCTGCTCCTCCTTCATGTTTTCCACAAGGACCTTTCTCATCGATTCTGAGGAGAACCTGTTCATTCCTTACCATATCTTGTCCGCGGCTCGTGCTCGTGCGGTAGCGTTCTCGTTTCGCACGCCCGGGTTCCCGGGTTCGATTCTCGACAGGGTCAGGGATTTTCTCTGCCTCGTGATAACTGGGTGTTGTGTGATGTCCTTAGGTTAGTTAGGTTTAAGTAGTTCTAAGTTCTGGGGGACTGATGACCATAGATGTTAAGTCCCATAGTGCTCACAGCCATTTGAACCTTACCGTATAAGCCCACCTAAACATTCTTCCACAGCACCATGTTTCAAACGCTTCGATTCTCTTCATTTCCGGTATTATCAGAGTCCTCGATTCACCATCATACAATGCCCGATGCTTGATATTAGAACACTTCTTTTGCCCAGATATGCTATTTTCTGTGCTGCTTTTCTATATACTCCTTGCATCGTCCGTGATTTTTATTTTTTGCTTCCAAGGCGATAGAGCTTTTCCGCTTCATCCACTTCGTGATCCTCATTTCTAATATCAATTTATCTTTCGTCTCATCTCTGCTACTGCACTCGGACTTAGTGCATTACGGGGCTCTGTTTGGTGTGCTCTGTCGTTACTGATAGACACTGGTGGAAGTAAGTGGCACGGCGTAAAGCACCAGTTGGATACATATCAAACGTTGTGGAGAAATTCAATACGCAGGAGATAGTAAATGACTTAACTTCATTCCATCAGAAAATTTGGCACGGTGGGTCATTGATATGCCGCCACGGCAGCTCAGCGTGTTTGGTCAGGGAACTGGTACCCTCTGTAAAAAAGAAAAAAAAGAAGAACTAATAAAAAAACGAGTGAAGTTTTCAATGAAGACCTCCAAGTGGCGGCATGGAGCATTCGCATGTACCTCACTGACAAAAAATAACGAAAAACCAGATAGGCAGAACGGGGAAAAATAATAAAGTGCCACATTATAAAACAAAAGGTCTCGGATTCGATCCCAGATCAATCCTAGGATTTTTATATACCCCTTATCACGTCTTTCACCTCTGGCCGTGTTTGTTGATGCGAAAAATTCCGAGTTATACCGTGGTTCAGAATCCGTCTTAAACGGTAGGTCTCCTGTGACTGGCTGGGTAAGTCAGTTCAGAGAACAGTTGAAGGCAGCCCCATGCCACCTCCAACAGGACCGTGCTACTAGGCACTGAGGTGTTCAGAACAATCTTCAGATTGGTGGCTATTTCAGTTTCTTTCATCAACGTAAATATTGGTAGTGACCCCCCCCCCCCCCCAAAGGTACGAATATTCTTCTATTTGTTGTGACATGGCTGGAAACAGCTCCCGTATGTTATCTTGAGAAACTTATTGCCTTGCCAGTGATGATTTCTGGTTGAACTCTGGTAAGACACACTCAGTGCCTGACGGACCAGAGACCGCGCAAGCTATTCAAGGATTTGCTTGGCGGACCTGGAGCGTGAGATCCTTCACTGTCCTGCTGGAATATGCCTTTGGATACTCTAGTTACGAAGGCTATGATTACGATGTTACCATCCTTGCCATATAGTGGCGAGCATTCAGGCCCACTTCAGTAACCACCAATGTAGTCCGACTGAATGTCCAATAGCTTCCCACGCAACAATTGCAGAAGCTGGAGACATGTGGGTCTCGAGACCTCCGTTCCCTGTGAGCTTACGCCATGATGTCTATGGACACGTTGAGGTCGATTTCATGGCCTCAGACAGAAGCTAGACCCATCCCGAACGCCACACAGTGCCACTGAATGTCAGTTGGCACTGGCTCTGCACCATTTAAGTCTCTGTTGTGCGTTTATGGTATTATCGGTAAGCGATACATCAACTTGAGATCCCAAAGCAACTTCAGATAATCTGTTACTGGCAGTTCGTGGAGACTACTGTAACTTCTGTCCGGATTTAAGCTGTAGTTGTCCTCGTTTTTGTCAGAGACAACTGAACAGACCTATTATCTTCTCGCATTGTGTTCCTGGAAGGACCCATGCCTGCTCTTTCTGCAACAATATTTTCCTGAAACTACCTCCTTACCACTCCTTTTGTAGACATTGCACTGTAGCCAACTGTCTGCGTGATTTGTCGGTATAACAGTGATTCGCGCTTTCACAAAGTACTAAAGAAGGCGATAAGCTGTACGAGAATATTCTCTGAGCATTATGATTTACACCAGAAAAGTTTCATTAATACACCCAGTAGGCACACTTTTGATACCATTCTTCATCTGTAGGAATGTCTTTTTCTATGGTCACGTAAGTACGAAACTAAAGTCAACATATCCCTCAGGTATCGAAATACCGGAGTATCGGTTTGTTAGTATTCGATCAAAGCGGTCGTTGCGTAACACTTTCCGTGTCATTAAAATAAAAAAATAAAAAAAAAACTGAATGAAGTACATTAAAAACTTTATAGTTTCTGATTCTTTGCTTTTATTGTACGTCATAAGGTATGCAGCAATCAAATTTCAGATTCCAGCCAAAGCTGAGAAAGTCCGATAAAGTGCTTCCTATTTTAAAAGAAAGAGAAATAATTGTAGTTATCCAGTTTGATAAAAACAATTACAGACGTTTGTTGAAACACAGCTGTTTACCAGTTAATAGTGGTGTTAGACAAGATTACAGTATTTACTCCCCCTCCCCCCTACTATTAATATAGTCATGGAAGGGGTGATAAAGAAGGTATTTGTTGGTAGTAGTTACATAAAGAGGGATGAAGATGCGTTTCTGCTACCAAATAGTGACGATAACCTGCAGAAACTTCCACATATGCACTCTAAGCAAAAGAAAAAAAAGTACCCGCATGAGAAAAATCGGTAGAAGTGATGTACGAACAAGAAAAAGATTAAATTTCAGAAAAAATTGATTTATTCAAGAGACAAAGAGCTTAAAGTGTTTTCTGTAGCCTTAGTAGTCCAGGCTTGAAAATTAACAAATTAGGATAACCGACAACGCGGTGGTCCACCTCTGGCCCTTATACAAGCAATTCCCGGATGTCGTGCCAAATTCAGTCCAAATCCCGAGATGGTTGGAAAGCCCTGCCCATAATGCTCCAAACGTTCTCAGCTGGAGAGAGATTCAGCGACCTTACTAACCACGTAGGGTTCGGCAAGCACGAAGACAACCAATAGAAACTCTCGCCGTGTATGGTAGAGTATTACCTCTCTGAAATATAATCCAGGATGGTTTGCCATGAAGGGCAACAAAACGGGCGTAGAATATCGGTGGCGTACTGCAGTAGTATAAAAGTGCCTCGGATGACAACCAAAGGGGTCCTGCTATGAAAAGAAGTGCCGCCCCCAGACGATCACTCCTGGTTGTCGATTCGAATGGCGTCAAGGAGTCATGTTTGTATCCCATCACTGCCCGGGGCGTCTCCAGATACGTTTCCAGTCTGGAATCTCATTGACTGAAGTAGAACTGCCTTCAGTGATGAGTTCCGCTTCGATGACCAGCGAAGACGTGGCTCGAGATGCTCTGGATACTGGTGGGATAGCAATGTCACTGCCCCACCATACGCAGTGAGTCTGGGGTACCATTTCTTTTCATAGCAGGACCCCTTTCGTCGTCCTCCGAGGCACCCTTACAGCACTGTCGACGATATTCTACGCCCATTTTTGTTGCCATTCGTGGAAAGCCGTCCTCGGCTAGAGTTTCTACTGCTTGTCTTCGTGCATAACGAAGCCTATCTTCGCCAACAAGGTCGCCGGATCTCTCTCCAATTTACAACGTTTGGAGCTTAAGGGCACGGCCTTCCAACCAACTCGGGATTTTCACGATCTGACGCACCAATTGGAGTGCGGCACGATATCATTCAGGAGGACATCCAACAAATCTATCAATCAATACCAATCCGAATAATTGCTTGCATAAGAATCAAAGGTGGACTAATGGGGTATTCACTTGCTCACTCTGTGTGAGTCTTGAATGAATCATTAAATTTTCTGAAATTGTAATCCTTGGTTTGTCTGTACATCTAAATCACACCTACCGATTTCCGTGCCATCTGGATAATTTCTTGGTGCTGTGTTGTTTTTTTCTCTCTTTTAGAGTGAATTTAACGTGGCATCCAAGACATAATATGATTATATCCATTCAAAATACCAAATGTAGGGTCACACGTGTGAACAGACTAATTATAGACTAGAAGTACAGTAGATGGAAATACTTTCTACCGAGCTGTGACATTTTAATAAATTGATACTGAATTGTCCAGCAATGGAAATTTCCTAAAGGGGGTTAGAGAACAAGTACCAGAAGGAAATAAAGTATCTTGGTATTTATGTGACACAATTTGGAAAACAAACTTGAAGAAAAAAGATGCAATGCCAAGACTGTACAAAACAATAGTGAGACCAAAAACTGAGACATCAGAAACAGTAAGACTTTTGGAAATGAAAATTCTACAGAGTATTGGTGAGATACAGAGGAATGAAACCCCAGAAGAGAGTGTAAAATGGGCTCCATTACCGAGTGAAAACATAAGAAAAAAATGAACGGAACGAACACACACAGGGTGCATGATTGAAAGATTGTGAAAATCGTAAGAAAATAATCACCAAGTGATAAGAGAAATATAGCCTTTACCCTAGCAAGAAAGGAAGAACAAGAAGATGTTGATGATAATCAGCTGTTCAGAGTTTAATATCTACATAAGAGTGGAATTAATAAATTCCACGTTTGAAAACATACGTCTCTTTAGACTGTTTCCATTTCGTTTGTATCTAAATAGCAAGGGTACAAATAAATAATCACTATGCTGAGGATATGCAGTACCTGACACGCATGTGGCCATAAAAGAGATGAAGGTTGTCTAGGTGTGCTTATCATCTGGAATCTTTTGTGACAACGGCGTTCTCAAAGTAAGTTATTGAGGAAAACTGAGGAAAAACTTGCTACGATGCTACTGACGTTATAACGATGTTCCTTTTACCTCTACTCTATCCTCACAAGCTCGTAAAGCCTAGAGGTTACTGCAGACGATGCTCCGTGAGCTGAGAATAATGTTTCTCCGATATTGCTAGAGAATTTTTTTAGCTTTTACTTTGCGTGAACTCTAGGCAAGTACGGAACATGGATAAGGTCAGAGTTAGAAGCTGTAAAAAAACTGCTACGCCCTTAGACTATGGTTATACAGCGGAACGGTTTGCGTCTCTGGAGAAACATATTTTCCAATACATTGCAATTTATTGATTTACCTCGACGTCCGTAGTCTGTACGCTTAGCCAAACAGTATACGGAGATAGCAGGTCATGAAGCAAAGACCTTCAGCAAATGTTGCAGCTTGCGCGATGTGTACGAATAGTCTAAACAACACGTACAAAGGCGAAGTGAAAAAGTAAGCAACTGACAAGAGACGTGCTGAAGAAAAATGTAGAGAAGGCACAGTCGAATTCACATTTCTGTCCGTGCACTTTCTTTCGTCATTTATGTTATGAAGTACGAAGGAATCGCGTAGGTCATCGATATGTTCTCCAGGTTAACTTAATTACATATGACCCCTTTACAAACTACTGTCACTATCTCAGAAATGTATATAGCGTAATGTGATTTCCTGTTGTGTTGTGATGGATTTATTGTGCCACACGTCTAGAGCAGATAACTTACATCAATTTGCAAATGCTTCAAAAATGTACTCCTCATGACTTTTGTAGACCTAGAGCATTCGAAACTGTGAGTTGGAATTAAATTTTAAATTGTTTTAGAATAATATGGGTGAAGAGAGTGACAAATAATATGATGTAGCAAACACTTGAGTGGGTGTAATAGAGGAGAAAAAAAAAGAAGATCCAGTGATTGATAGTTGCAACTTCTGCTTCATTCTTAATTCTAAGAGGCGCAAGAGGAGGTAAAGAAATGTTCAGACCATATACAAAAATGCCAGAGAGACGGATAACAATGTTAAGACTGGCAAACAGTTGCCTTTCTAGTAGGAAGTGAGGAAGGTAAAGAACTACAAGCACAATAAAAATCGTAAATAAAGCACCAGTAAGACTAACCTGGTAACCATCAGAACTGGGAAAGGCAAGGGTGGAGAAATAAAATAACTATGGAACTTATCAAAACGCAGGACCTGTGAAAAAATAAGCTGCAAGCAGAAGGAAGAAATCATTTGAATTCTGCGCAGGGGAAGAAGTACGTAAGCGAAATAAAATTTCAAAATACGTGTAAAACTTGCGTATAAAAACAGTAGCAACAGTTTAAAAATCATAGTTTCAATGAAAGTAGAACAAAAGCTCAAACTCTGTATAAAAGTAGACGAAGATGGAGCTAATGTAGAGTAAAAGGATAGACATATGTAAATAATCTGTTTATATACCGGGTATCTCTGCTAATAGTTGTCTGGAGCATTTTTAATACTGTTTTTCGAGACACCAGAAATTCGCTTTCACAGTGTGTATCAGGAGTCAGCCCGAACAAATACTGCGTCGACGGTTTGTTTCCCGTTACAAACAAAGTGATTTTTAAAGCGAAATCTTACGAGCTTATTCTACAAGGTGGTCTCAGATTACTGTACTGCGATATTTGTTTTAGTCGATAGGTATTAAAAGGGGCAGTAAGACACTGAGAATAACCAGTACTGCACGAGCGACAGAACCATGCTGGCTCGCACTGACTGCTGGCACTATGCATCAGCGCTGCTCAGTTAATGCTCGACTCATGGTTTTCACTGTCGCTGATAATACATATCGACAAAAAAACATCGCAATTGACTAATTCTGGGACCGCGCTATCAGATGAGCGTATTAAGTTCCACCTTGAAAATCATGTTTCTTGAAACAGGAAACGAATCTCCGCTTTCTGCCGACACTGGAATTCGCACGAATAACATGATGAGCCATATTTGTTTGGCCCGACTCCAGCCACACATTGCACACATTACAAACACAGTTCCAGATACCTGACGAAACACCGGAGAAAGTGCACCTGACAACTTTTAGGAGAGACTTTCCATATACAGGGTGAGTTGCTAACTATTGCCACCAAGAATAACTCCGAAAGTATGATAGGAGCTGAAAAGTTTCTGGGACAAAAGTAGCATGGGACAACGGGGCCCATAATATGACGTGTCTCCAAAGACACTTGTTGTGACGGACTCCCTCGATTTTTTTCTTTTCTTCCAATAAAACGAGCCACTGTCTTAATGTTATTAGGAGTGGGACACGAAAGAATCGCCTCTCTGCTGCTCTGATCTGTTCTAATCCTCTTACTAGAAACAATATGGCCTCAAAAGGAAAACTGAGGCTGAGCAAATTTTATCTTCGAAAGTGTAACGGTAAAATCCATCTTTTTGAACCGCTGAAACAAGTTCTTAACGTGGCCGTCATGGTTTTGGAAATTCTTACTAAAAACTGCTAAATAACAATGGTACCCACTCAAATTTAAGATAAGAAAACACACTAGATAAGAGAACACACTATACAGGACGCCGGACAGCACTGGTGCTGTTATAGACAGTCTAAAAGGAACTCTGTGCCCAATCAGTAGCAAAGGCCGTGGTGTATTTGGACTCCTCAGCCATTGGTATTTGGTAATGAGCTTGATTTAGATCGAGTATCATAAAAATCTTTGCTCTTTGGAACCATGAAAAGCTCGAACGCAAATCTGGAAGGGGTATAGATTGTTAGGTGCAATAATCAACAACGGGACGCCACTTCCCCTGTGGCTTGGGCACCACAAATATTGAAGAGGAGTATGGGATTTGGATGACCTAATAACTCCCTCCCATAGCATTTCATCGATTGTGAGCCGGAGCGCTTTCATTCAAGGTGGTGACAACTTGTATGGGGGGGGGGGGGGGGGTTACAGGGCCATTATTCGTTAATTCTATTTTATACTCAGCCTCCTCAACCTTGCCTAAGCTATCAGTGAGTACATCACTAAATTATCGACAAAACTAGACAATCTGCAGCCTTTGTTCTAACAGAAAATGTGTGAGATCATAGATTGTGACATCAGTATCAAATGAATTAATTACAAATTTTCAGTGGTCTACACTGCCATTCATTACATGCTTTCAACACTTGAAACTCTTTTGGAAGGAAAACTTAAGCTTCCATTACTCCACTGGGGAACTAACCCACAGTAAAGATAAAATCTACCCCCATTATAGCCGACACAGTTAGAATATGAGCCACTTTGATTGGGAATTTCCATGTAAAATCACCAGTGCGAATCATAATCTTAATTGACGACAATATCTGCTTCTGTTCAGAATTGGCTAGCTGACAGGACTGAATTTCACCTGACAGACTGGGCATCTTTCAGTGCTCTGGGTGAATCAAGACCAACTCCTTAATTAGGGGGACAGAGCTACCGATATCGAGAAGTGCACAAAGAGGCTCCTCCTTTGTAGACGTACTCACAAAAGGGACACGAGCCATGGGAATCACCACAATTCTTCTACAAAATGCCCTTCTTTAAGGCTTGGCTGCCCTGTACAGTACTTCTCATATGCCCGCTTCTCGTACACTTAAAGCTCCTTACTACAGATGACACCAGCTGCTGGCTGGGATCACTATTTGCTGTCCCTTGCATCCTAAGGGTAAACCCCTTTTCCTGCCCCTGGTCACCTTATTTTAAGCTTGCTAACAGCTTATCAACTCTGCTAATTGGCGAAAATTCTGTGGCCGCTTGCAAAACAACGGTCTAGAAGCGGTCACTGGACCGCTTTCTTGGAAAATGTCTTCAGCTATTTCCCCTTCGCAATAATTCAAACACAACGTTCTAAAATATCTTTTATCCTTTTGACGAAGCACTCTATGGTTCATCAAAATGCTACATCGCAGAGTAGCATTTGCCGACAATCTCACGTCAGGTGTGTGCGGCCAACTAAAATCAACTCATTAAATGCAGTGAACGACAGTCTATGACGCAACGCGTCTATCAAAGCCCTACACCAATCACCCTTCACTACACGACCCATTGACTGCTAATAGTGTTCCGCATTTAGTTCAGAAATGTCTCATCTACATTGCGGTTCCAACGAGAACTTAAATACCTGAGTATCTCATCGGCTGAGTTTAATGACAACACCCTGACTCCCCGCAAGAGTCCCTCTAACAGATAGGGTAAATTAACAAACAAGTCAGGCATCATTATGGAAGGGGATCCATAAGGCGTTGGCTCTCCCATTGGTGGACAAACCCCTAGCGCAACCTCTCCGACATGGGATAACATCCCTGGGTTGGAACGAGCAATTCATTTCGTCGTTCACGAAATGCCTTGCCCACTGAGTCGGAGTCTGGTGCTACATAGATCCTTAGTTCTCCCAACATAACGCATAACCGGGGACTAATTAAGTTCACTTGGGAGTCAGACGGCTCACTAACTTCAAAAAAGGAAGGTGTTGATTGTAATTCCGCTAACACAAGTTAAATGCTGGAAACAACGTCCAATCTCGTTAAAAGCAAGTGAGGAGAAAGCACGACTGCTCGAACAGAAATTGATCGAGAAGACAGACGAGCTCGAACAATATCAGAGACGCAATCCAGAGAGCAGCAGAGAGAGCACAGATGAACTTGTGATAAACCTTGTCCAAGAAAAGCTAGGCGTGCAGGTGACTCTGAGTGACATTGACAGAAGTCATAGAGTGGGCCGTAAGTCGCCAGGATCTACAAAACCAAGACCTATAATAGTGAAGTTTATGTCGTATAGGAAAAGATCTGAAATCTGCAGAGCAAAGAAGAATCTCGCGAAGTCGGGTCTGACAGTACGCGAGGATCTGACCTCTGAAAGACCAAAGATTTTGAAGAGCGCGATTTCGAAATTTGGGCTACAGAACGTATGGACAAATGACGGCAGGATAATGGTTAAGACCGAAAACGGAAAGAAAACAATTTGCAGTGTTAATGAAATTGAAAGCCTGTGCGTTAGAAGCTAAATCATGTCTAATCTTGCTCCCACTAACCTGTATGTTTTTACTGTTTACACTGTCAACTATATCGTAACTAATGTATTTTCAAATTATTCGTTTCTCCACATAACTATTTTTCTTTTATCCCTAATTATTTTTTCTCGTGTAATTTTTGTTATTATTTGTATTATCAACTTTTCGTTTCTCCACATAACTATTTTCATCTTACTTGTTTTTCTCATGTAATTTTGTTAATTATTACATAAGGTAGTCTCATTTCCATGCTTAATTAGCAACCCACCATCATACTTTAGTTGTAATCCTCATAAGTGAAATTAATATCACACTCTGTCGTAACGTGCAGATTACTCCCGTTGTGTTTAGCGAAATTCCTTCCCCTGCCAGCCCACGGCTGCTTCCAGAACCGTTGAAGACCTTGCTAACCTTGGCCGCAGATCCCGTTGCCTCCCCGGGGACCTACCCCTCCCCTTCCCGACCGCTTTCACTGCACAGAACTGCGAGGACACTCCCTCACCCCCGTCCTTCACACGCCTTCCGCATTCCTCATGCCAGACCCTCTAGTCACCGCCAACCACGACCCGCAAACATCGGTCGGCAGCCTCCTCGGGCAATCAACACCCGAAAGCACCAAGTTGCATATTGCACATGCAAATGTCCAGTCTCTTCCAGCTCACTTCGACGAGTTCAAATATATATTTCAAACTGCTGATATACACGTAATACTTTTGTCAGAGACTTGGCTCAAACCAAGTATTCCTACAACTTCCGTAAACCTAGATGGCTATATCTTTCTCAGGCACGACAGATGCAACAGACGAGGGGGCGGAGTAGGGCGTACATACGCTCTGATTTGTCACCTACAGTACTACACACATCCGTCAACAATGTAGATAAACAAGTGGAATATATGTTCATAGAGATCAAGTCACTTAACAAAAAATGCTTAATATGTGTCCTTTACAAACCTCCTAAAGTAGGTGGGTTCGCCTGCTCCGAAACTGCCCTCTCTAGTCTCGAATCGTCATATGAACATGTAATTATAGCAGGTGACACTAACATTAATTTTCTGTGTAATAGTCCTTCCACTGAGAAATTTAAGAGGATGCTTTCTTCCTCAAATATGACGCTACTTTGGCTGGCACCTACTCATCACACGACTACCAGTCACACTTTCATTGATATATTCGCAACGAAATCTCCGAACAGAATAATCCGCACCTCTCAAATATCTGCGCCTGGCATGTCTGCCCATGACATCATTCCCATGACGTATTCACTAGAATGTCCTAGAAACAAACAAAAACTGTCTACATACCGAGACCTCAAACGCATAAATTTGTCTGAACTCGAAACTGAGGCACAAGAAATAGTTTGGGGGATGACCTCTACTTCCCTCATGGACATAAACGACAAACTCCAGGATTTCACTAACAAAATTACTCGACTGTATGACAAATATGCTCTAATAAAGACCAGAACAGTAAAAAGGCAACCTGCACCCTGGCTGACTGATGAACTAAAACAGCTCATGAATCTCAGAGATGCTGCACATCTAGCATATAAGATACACCCTACACCTGAAAATCATGCTGTATACAAGCAGAAACGAAACAAAGTCAGTCAAGCGGTGAGAAACGCTAAGCTCAGACATGCCCGTACATTAGCTGACAATAGATGTAGTCCAACTATCCTATGGAAAAATCTTCGTAGTCTCGGTTTAGGCAAAATAAAAGTTGCAGAAAATCATATGGTCCCAGCTGAAGAACTAAACCGTTTCTTCACGTTACCTGCAACCAAAATTGTACCGCAAAAAAAAAAAAAAAAAAAAAAAAAAAAAAAACAGAGACATTGATTACTTCATGGGGTTGAACGACTGTAGCAAAGAAAAATTCTATCTACAGCACGTCACTTGCAGTACTGTCAAGAAAGCCATAATGCGGATTAGATCAGCATCTACTGGACATGATGGTATCACTATCCAGATGGTAAAACTTATTATTGACCAACTACTGCCCTCTATAACAGACATTTTCAACGATTCATTTATCACAAGTGTTTTCCTTGAGGCCTGGAAACTGGGACAAATTAAGCCACTGCCTAAAAAGGACATAGCCACATCACCCTCTGACTACCGCCCCATCTGCCTTCTTCCTGCACTATCAAAGGCCTTAGAATATATAGTTCATGACCAGCTCACCATCTACCTCACTACTAACAACCTACTAGACGAATACCAATCAGGTTTCCGTAAACATCGAAGCACAACATCTGCTCTGATAAAGGTGACAGATGACCTGAAACTTGCCATGGACAGACAAGAAGCGACTATCATTTGCTTTTTAGATTTCAGCAAAGCATTTGATACTGTCGACTTCGACATCTTACTGGCCAAACTTAGCGGTCTAAATTTCTCACCAAGTGCAGTGCAATGGTTTCGCTCATACATGACGTCTCGTCAGCAACGCGTCCTATCTGGGAATATAAAATCACAATGGCGGCAGGTAGTGTCAGGCGTTCCCCAAGGCTCAGTATTAGGTCCTATACTCTTCTCTCTGTATGTCAACGATGTGTCATCGGTTCTGACGTATTGCAAATACCATATGTGTGCTGATGACCTTCAGTTGTATCTAAGTGCGAAACCAAGCAATCTCAAGAAAGCTATTGAAAATTTCAATACTGACCTCGATGCACTGTCAAAATGGGCACAGGACATAGGTCTAAAACTAAACCCATCTAAAACCCAAGCGGTACTTGTTGGTCACTCTAAGCTCATTAGCCCAAAACATCGGGAATCCTTACCACCTCTTATCCTAAATGGAACAAATATTAACTTCTCTCCCTCAGCAAAGAGTTTGGGAGTAGTAATAGATAAAAATCTAAATTGGACAGAGCACGTAACTGCAGTGTGCAAAAAAGCATCAGCATCCCTTCACGTCCTACAAAAATATAAAAAACTCTTCCCTTTCGATCTGAAAAAGAAATTAGTACAAACGCTTATACTCCCAATCATTGACTACAGCGATATTATCCTACAAGGCCTCTCTCAGGAAAATTCCCGACGTCTAGAACTGGTCATGAATGCCTGCGTCCGATATATCTGTGACGTTCGACTTTTTGATCACATTTCACCAGCATATGCAAAATTGTCCTGGCTGCGTGCAGACAAACGCAGAGATTTCCATACGCTCTGTCTCATCTACTGCCTTATAAATGTAAACTGTCCCTCATATCTCTCCTCGTCCCTAACGCTCATGTCGGGACAACATGACAGAAACACACGTTCCCATTACAATAAAATCCTCTCCGTTCCACTGCATCAATCAGTCACCTTCTCCAAGTCCTTTACAGTAGCGGGAACCCGACTCTGGAATAACCTCCCTCGTTATGTTAGAGAACTTAAAAATATGTCCAGCTTCAAAAAACAGTTAATGCCGTATCTACTTAAGCAACAGTAATGCCTTCCTCTTTACATGAATGCACTTCACCTCATTATTTCCCTCTTTCCCCCTCCTTAAATCTCCATTCCCCAAAATACGCTAAACTAGTAAACATCTACTTTACACACCAAGATATTATGTACATCTGCACAAACCTTCATTACTATTGCCAATCCTTCTCATGTTTGTCATTATTATTTGATTTTTTTTACTGTTATTATTATTGCTTTTATCATAATCTGTATGTATAGCACCTCCTGTAAAAATACTGCCAGCATTTAATTTATTAAGTCTTAGTCATGTTTATCATTACATTTTTTTACTGTTATCATTATTGCTTTTATCATAATCTGTATGTATAGCACCTGTTGTAAAAATACTGCCGCATTTACTTTATTAGGTCTTAGTCACTACTTTTTATTCATATTGTCACTAGAGTAAACTAATTTTCTCATTTAAACTATGGTCATGATGTAACTCTGATGTGTGAAATGCTGCATGTGTGGAACACTGGTCCGATGTAAGAGAGGGCCTGATGGCCCTAATCTGATCAGGTTAAATAAATAAATAAATCTCCTGCAAATCCGGTGGGGGCCCTGAAAGGACGATAACCTCCCGCAGGCAGCGCCACAGTGCCCGCTGTATTAGTTTCGTGAGTGTTTCAGTCATAAAATAATTCTCTTTTTCGCAATTCTGCAACCCCGAACACCTCTCTGGGAGCCATGATGAAACAGAACCACAACAAGTAATATTTGCTAAACTGAATAAACACATCTCCATGTCAAAAATACTAATAATTTCACAGTTATATTAATTCACCCAAACCTTACTGAATGGAACGGATCCCCTGTGGTACACAAAAAAGGTCCGAACGCTGTTGCAGAAGCAACGGAAAAAGCATGCGAAGTTCAGAAGAACGCGAAATCCCGAAGATGGGCTAAAATTTACAGACGCGCGAAATTTGGCACGGACTTCGATGTGAGACGCCTTCAATAGGTTCCACAGCGAAACATTGTCTCGAAACTTGGTAGAAAATCCGAAGAAATTCTGGTCGTATGTAAAGTACACAAGCGGCAAGACGCAGTCAATACCTTCGCTGCGCAGTGCCGATGGTACTGTTACCGACGACTGTGCCGCTAAAGCGGAGTTATTGAACGCAGTTTTCCGAAATTCCTTCACCAGGGAAGACGAATGGAATATTCCAGAATTTGAAACACGAACATCTGCTAGCATGAGTTTCTTAAAAGTAGATACCTTAGGGGTTGCGAAGCAACTCAAATCGCTTGATACGGGCAAGTCTTCAGGTCCAGATTGTATACCGATTATGTTCCTTTCAGATTACGCTGATACTATAGCTCCCTACTTAGCACTCATATACAACCGCTCGCTCACCGATAGATCTGTACCTACAGATTGGAAAATTGCGCAGGTCGCACCAGTGTTTAAGAAGCTTAGTAGGAGTAATCCATTTAACTACAGACCTATATCATTGACGTCAGTTTGCAGTAGGGTTTTGGAGCATATACTGTATTCAAACATTATGAATCACCTCGATGGGAACGATCTATTGACACGTAATCAGCATGGCTTCAGAAAACATCGCTCTTGTGCAACGCAGCTAGCTCTTTATTCGCACGAAGTAATGGCCCCTATCGACAGGGGATCTCAAGTTGATTCCGTATTTCTGGATTTCCGGAAAGCTTTTGACACCGTTCCTCACAAGCGACTTCTAATCAAGCTGCGGACCTATGAGGTATCGTCTCAGTTGTGCGACTGGATTCGTGATTTCCTGTCAAGAAGATCGCAGTTCGTAGTAATAGACGGCAAATCATCGAGTAAAACTGAAGTGATATCAGGTGTTCCCCAGGGAAGCGTCCTGGGACCTCTGCTGTTCCTGATCTATATAAATGATCTGGGTGACAATCTGAGCAGTTCTCTTAGATTGTTCGCAGATGCCGCTGTAATTTACCGTATAGTAAGGTCATCCGAAGACCAGTATCAGTTGCAAAGCGATTTAGAAAAGATTGCTGTATGGTGTGTCAGGTGGCAGTTGACGCTAAATAACGAAAAGTGTGAGATGATCCACATGAGTTCCAAAAGAAATCCGTTGGAATTCGATTACTCGATAAATAGTACAATTCTCAAGGCTGTCAATTCAACTAAGTACCTGGGTGTTAAAATTACGAATAACTTCAGTTGGAAGGACCACATAGATAATATTTTGGGGAAGGCAAGTCAAAGGTTCCGTTTCATTGGCAGGACACTTAGAAGATGCAACAAGTCCACTAAAGAGACAGCTTACACTACACTCGTTCGTCCTCTGTTAGAATATTGCTGCGCGGTGTGGGATCCTTACCAGATGGGATTGACGGAGGACATCGAAAGGGTGCAAAAAAGGGCAGCTCGTTTTGTATTATCACGTAATAGGGGAGAGAGTGTGGCAGATATGATACACGAGTTGGGATGGAAGTCATTACAGCAAAGACGTTTTTCGTCGCGGCGTGACCTTTTTACGAAATTTCAGTCACCAACTTTCTCTTCCGAATGCGAAAATATTTTGTTGAGCCCAACCTACATAGGTAGGAATGATCATCAAAATAAAATAAGAGAAATCAGAGCTCGAACAGAAAGGTTTAGGTTTTCGTTTTTCCCGCGCGCTATTCGGGAGTGGAATAGTAGAGAGATAGTATGATTGTGGTTCGATGAACCCTCTGCCAAGCACTTAAATGTGAATTGCAGAGTAGTCATGTAGATGTAGATGTAGGTGTAGTATGTTATTAATGTATTATAGTTTCAGTGACTGGAACGGCTAGGTTGAACTGTGTGTGACATTCATTTAAGATGGGTTGGGTTATTTGAGGAAAGAGACCAAACTGCGAGGTCATCGGTCTCATCGGATTAGGAAAGAATAGGGAAGGAATTCGGCCGTGCCCTTTCGAAGGAACCATGCCGGCATTTGCCTGTAACGATTTAGGGAAATCACGAAAAACCTAAATCAGGATGGCCGGGCGCGAGATTGAACCGTCGTCCTTTCGAATGCGAGTCCAGTGTGCTAACCACTACGCCATCTCGCTCTGTCATTTAAGAGAACATACAATTATTACAATATTAAACATGAAACTTCCTGGCAGATTAATAATGTGTGCTGGACCGAGACTCGAACTCGGGAATATTAAACATTTCGTTGAAGTAATTTTTAAAAAATCCCACTAACAATTTCTGTATAAGAATTTTAAAATCTCAGCCTTCCTAGCAAGTTCACTGTAACGATCCCTCAAGCAATGAGAGTAATAATGATGATGATAATAATAGTAATAATAATGAATTTGAAAGTACTTCAGATGATTTCTTACACAATAATATCGACAATAAGGCAGAAGCTCTGAAAGCTTGATTACAAATAGTTTCTCACACAATTATAGCAATGCAGAATTTCAAAAACTTACGTCCAACCAAAAGAAGCCCTGATAAATTTAAATTTTGCAAGCCAAAACATACAACATAAATGATTTTGAGAAGGCACTCCTTCCGCCACAGAAATGCTTTAACTGAACAGTGCACTGCCATTTACTCCATTTTTGAAGAATGTGCCTGCATAACTATTCTGCAAGGCACACTGGTAACGCTACCTGTCTAATTTACAAATGAGAAAACATTACAGTTCAACACCATGCACACTTATCAAAACGTGTTCTTAAAAAGTAAGTTCTAGTATCTACAATCCAGTCAACATTACTTGCTTCATGATACTATCGGCCTCTCTTTACGTGCTATAACCAGCACAACGGCTGTACAAATATATCAGCTATATTGTTCAGCGGCGCCAAACAAGGAAAGATGCAGAATGGACGCCCCAGTATTGGCGTCGGCTATTGGTTATGGACCAAGGTCGGATTTGTTTGTACTGTGATAACCGTAGACAACATGTCTGGAGACAACCCTGTACTTTCGAATACCTGCAACAGCGTGTCCCAAACGCGAAAAAAAGTAGTGGAACAATGATGTTTTTGGGTGGCATTACATGGAGCCACCGGATACCTTTCGTGTTTGTTGAGGGTAGTTTCACTGGTCCACGGTAGAGGGTAGAGTCTAATCAACAGAGTGACTGTATAGTCAAAAATTTGGGGGCAATTTCATCTTGACAGATAATAAAACGTTCCAACAGTACGCTAGGTTCACCAGAATGGAATGGACTGCCTGTTCTCCGGACATGAAATGAATGGATGTGTGAGATCGAATGAAACGAGCCGTTTTCGGACGTCGACAACAGCTACGTACTCTTCGCGACTTACGGAGTATCGCCATTGAAGGGTGGGAGAATTTGGATCTGCGCTGGCTTGATGATCTAATCGATGGTATGCCACGACGGATTCAAGCCTAAATCCGGCCATGGAAACGTTCCACGAGGTATCAACGTTGGTCAGGTGTGCAGTGAAGAACCTTGTTGGAAACAGCCGATGGCCGGCCGATGTGGCCGAGCGGTTCTAGGTGCTTCCGTCCGGAACCGCGCTGCTGTAACGGTCCCAGGTTCGAATCCTGCCGCGGGCATGAATGTGTTTGATGTCCTTAGGTTTAAGTAGTTCTAAGTCTATGGGACTGATGACCTCAGATGTTAAGTCCCATAATGCTCAGAGCCACTTGAACCAAACAGACGATGTTGTCGTTACACAGTTCGTTTTTCATTTTCTTCTTGTTTTTGTGATCTGAACACATTGTAAGTGAATGTATACGCATTCTTCGGAGCCATTTTTGTTTTCTGTGTCATGAATTTCAAAATAAAGAGGTGATGGAAAACTTTTATTGGGGTTTGTGCATATCGCTTGATATAACGTTTCTGTCAAGTGGAACTAATGCACCAACGGGAAGACATGGAAGTATCATTGGAAAGAATGAACACTGAAATAGAAGTTAGGGTGTGTTACAATGAAATGAAGGTGGAAGAATAAAGAAATGAATTGTGAGTAAGGTAAGCTGAGACAATGTTGACAAAGCGACAGAGATATTCGTTTTATGTTGAGAAGGAAGAAGACTGGAGGCCGCTTAGGTAAGTGAAATATATCGTCCAGTACATCAACAGCTACATCTGCATCCATACTCCGCAAGCCACCTGATGGTGTGTGGCGGAGGGTACCTTGAGTACCTATATCGGTTCTCCCTTCTATTCCAGTCTCGTACTGTTCGTGAAAAGAATGATTGTAGATATGCGTCTGTGTGTGCTCTAATCTCTCTGATTTTAGCCTCATGGTCTCTTTGCGAGATATATGTAGGAAGGTATGTTCTCGAAACTTCAACAAAAGCCCGTACCGAGCTACTGAGCGTCTCTCCTGCAGAGTCTTCCACTGGAGTTTATCTATAATCTCAGTAACGCTTTCGCGATTACTAAATGATCCTGTAACGAAGAGCTCTGCTCTCCGTTGGATCTTCTCTATCTCTTCTACCAATCCTATCTGGTATGGATCCCACACTGCTGAGCAGTATTCAAGCAGTGGGCGAACAAGCGTACTGTAACCTACTTCCTTTGTTTTCGGATTGCATATCCTTAGGATTCTTCCAATGAATCCCAGTCCGGCATCTGCTATAGCGACGATCAATTTTATATGATCATTCCATTTTAAATCACTCCTAATGCGTACTCCCAGATAATTTATGGAATTGACTGCTTCCAGTAGCTCACCTGCTATAATGTAGCTAAATGATAAGGGATATTTCTTTCTATGTATTCGCAGCAAATTACACTTGTCTACATTGAAATTCAATTGCCATTCGCTGCACCATGCGTCAATTCGCTGCAGATCCTCGTGCATTTCAGTACAATTTTCCATTGTTACAACCTCGCGATAGACCACAGCATCATCGGCAAAAAGCCTCAGTGAACTTCCAATGTCATCCACAAGGTCATTTATGTATATTGTGAATAGCAACGGTCCTACGACATTCCCCTGGGGAACACCTGAAATCACTCTTACTTCGGAAGACTTCTCTCCATTGAGAATAACATGCTGCGTTCTGTTATCTAGGAACTCTTCAATCCAATCACACAATTGGTCTGATAGTCCATATGCTCTTACTTTGTTCATTAAACGACTGTAGGGAACTGTATCGAACGCCTTGCGGAAGTCAAGAAACACGGTATCTACCTGTGAACCCGTGGCTATGGCCCTCTGAGTCTCGTGGACGAATAGTGCGAGCTGGGTTTCACACGACCATGCTGATTCCTACAGAGGAGATTTCTAGTCTCCAGAAAAGTCATTATACTCGAACATAATACGTGTTCCAAAATTCTACAACTGATCGACGTTAGAGCTATAGGTATTTTTATAGCTCTGCACATCTGTTCGACGTCCCTTCTTGAAAACGGGGATGACCTGTGCCCTTTTCCAATCCTCGGGAACGCTACGCTCTTCTAGAGATCTACGAGATACCGCTGCAAGAAGGCGGGCAAGTTCCTTCGCGTACTCTGTGTAAAATCGAACTGGTGTCCCATCGGGTCCAGTGGCCTTTCCTTTTTTGAGCGATTTTAATTGTTTCTCTATCCCTGTGTAGTCTGTTTCGATATCTACCATTTTGTCATCTGCACGACAATCTAGAGAAGGAACTACAGTGCAGTCTTCCTCTGTGAAACAGCTTTGGAAAAAGACATTTAGTATTTCGGCCTTTAGTCTGTCATCCTCTGTTTCAGTACCATTTTGGTCACAGAGTGTGTGGGCATCCTGCCAAAGGAACGCTGCACGACGTATCGACGTTGGTCAGGTGTGCAGTGAATAACCTTGTTGGATACAGACGATGTTGTCGTTACACAGTTCTTTTTTCATTTTCTTTTTCTTTTTATTACCTGGACACTTTGTAAGTGAAAATATACGCATTCCTCGGAGCCATTTTTGGTTTTTGTGTCATGAATTTTAAAATAAAGGTGATGGAAAACTATTATTGAAGTTTGTTCGTATCGTTTAATATAACGTTTCTGTCAAGTTGAACTAATGCATCAACGGAAAGACATGGAAGTATTATGGAAAGAATCAAAACTGAAATAGAAGATAAGATGAAATGGAGGTGGAAGAATAAATAAATGAATAAGGAGTACGCTGGGACAGTGTTGACAGAGCGAAAGAGATATTGGTTTTATGTTGCGAAGGAAGAAGACTGGAGGCCGCTTTGATAAGTGAAATATAATCGTCCAGTACACACTCAGATAAGTATGGAACTCTATTACACATTGCGTAGGCTTATGTTATGGATTTCACTCAATCATCTTGCTTCTCATACACTCACAAGACTCGAGTGAAAGTGACATCTTCCATCCAGTGGCTGCAGACGTGCGGTCCGAGCTCAGCCGCACTGTTGCTGGAACCTGCACAGGTGCGCAAAAACTGCAAAGTAGCTGACGTCAGGTGTCGCAGCGGCCAGAGGTGCAGCGAAGCGCGCGGCGAGTTTGCTCACATCTCGCGTGTCGGCCGCCCCTCGTCGATGGCTGCCTCCTCACGGCAACAAAAGCTCCCCCGCCGGCTGCGTCTCATTTCGCGTAGCGGAGCGCGCCCTGCGACGCAGCCTGGAACGCCGTCTCCGGTGACGGGGCCGCTACGTCGCGGGTAATCGCTCTCGCCGTGTCGGCCGAGGCAGCCAGCCGGCGAGCAGGAAAGCCGTTTACGCTCGGCGTCAGACGAGAACGACGACGCCGGCATTCTCGCCGCTGCCGAGAGATGCGTCTCCCCTGTTGCTTGTCATCCTACGCGGAGAAATCTCTTTTGTGTCACCAGACAGATGACTCCTATCAAGAGCGCCCTCGTCCCCTTAGCTCCTTAATACATTGCAAGGAATTTGCGAAGGCAAGAACTGTTGCGTTGTTGTGGTGCGGTGATGCATTAATTGTTCGTGTGCAGAACTTTTACTGTCACACAAGCTGGGTACAAAAATTGTTCATACTGACAGTGAAATTTTCCTTTAAAAATAATTTTCATTTGATTTTGAACTCGTACTAGCTTGGTTTGTTGATTGTAACTTTGCTGTTGTTTAGCTTTTGGTTACTTTGTTCATTTCCAACTCCGAGAGAAAGCTTATACATCCGTCTGCCAAAATCCTAAGAGAATTTAATCTAAAAATAAATAAGAAGAAAACAAAAACTGTGGTAGTAGGGAAGACAAAAGAAAATGGTAATGTTAATATCAAACTAGAAGATGATGCTCTAGAGCAGGTTGAGAACTTCTGTTATTTGGGGAGTACAATCACTGACGACAATAAATGTATCACAGATATAAAGAAAAGAATAGCCTTGGCAAAGTAAACTTTCCAAAATAAAAGGAATTTACTGAAAATGTCCAAATGTGTGTGAAATCTTATGGGACTTCTAAGGTCATCAGTCCCTAAGCTTACACACTACTTAACCTAAATTATCCTAAGGACAAACATACACACCCATGCCCAAGGGAGGACTCGAACCTCCGCCGGGACCAGCCGCACAGTCCACGACTGCAGCGCCTAAGACCTCTCGGCTAATCCTGCACGGCAGGAATTTACTAACAGACAAGCATACAAGCCTAGAAAG
The DNA here is from genome assembly GCF_023897955.1 of Schistocerca gregaria. Classification (NCBI taxonomy): domain Eukaryota; kingdom Metazoa; phylum Arthropoda; class Insecta; order Orthoptera; family Acrididae; genus Schistocerca; species Schistocerca gregaria. The sequence continues at coordinate 290,665,820 of NC_064921.1, read as the reverse complement.
TAGGGAAAAGTTTGCCAAAACTTTTGTCTGGAGTGTCTTAACATACGGATGTGAAGCGTGGACCCTGGGAAAGGCAGAGAAAAAGAGACTGGAAGCAATGGAAATGTGGATATGGAGAAGAATGACGAAAACAAGGTGGACAGATAGAAAAAGTAATGAACAGGTCTTAAGAGAAGTGAATGAGAAGAGAACGCTGCTAAATTATATGGGAAGAAGAAAATCAAAAATGATATGGCACATAATGAGACACAACCAGTTCCTAAAGAATGCATTTGAAGGAAAAGTTTTAGGGAAAATACCAAGAGGCAGGCCAACAGCAACGTATTTTAGTAACATCAAAGAAGATACGGGGATAAAATCATATGAAGAATTGAAGAGGATGACAATGGAGAGAGGGACATGACTAAATCAACAAGGCATACCCTTTAGTTTATTATGATGATGCCAGAATACAACATGAATTTTGCCCTATTTTCCAATCTTTCTGAACAAAGGTACGAACTTGGAATCCTGAACTTTATTATAATCTCTTTGATTGAAAAAAGCGGTCCCTGTGCGTTAATGATCTGCCTAATAATTCTGTTCATGAAATGGTCTATGTGATCTGATATTTTCCGCAGCAAACTGATTCAGAAATGAAAACTCTTAGGTCGTAATGTAATTCCTTGGAAGCGTGGTGCTTGCTGCTCTCTGAGTGCTATCTGCAGATTTCCAACTATAGTTTCTGAGAGTTTAGTGGAATGTTCCAGACAACAAATAGACTATTTTATACGTACCATTGACACAGACACTCTTTTAAATAACAGTCACTCGGGGATCGAGGACGCGAATAATGCTCTTAGGTGAAATATTCCTTTAACAAATTGTTTTTAGATTGTCTGATGTATTGTTACTTGTATGCAATTCATTAACACTAACAAAGGGCAACATTGATATCGGACTCTTACTCTTACAAGTGCTACACATATAATTTATAAACTTAAACAATATCTTACAGTGAAAATTACGCAATCTTTAATGAAATATCCAAAGGATCCTAATATGGGTATCTAATTCAACAATAATTACAAACTACGCCCGACTGTTGTGCCACTAAATAAAAAATATTGCCTTCATTCCTCTTCATACTCTGTTCTAATCTCATCACATCTGATTTCATTCCAATTCGCTAATCCAATCTTTCTTCTATGTTTCACAATATTCAAACACAAATCACGCCACTTACACACAGATGCATTTAATTTTACGTCTAAATTTCCACGAGTCCTCTGCTCGACATCTCTCTGACTATAACTATAGAACTCCCACGCTCTCGCTGCCAAACAGCGATGACAAAAACAAGCACATCTTCCAGTGGCTCAGCTGCTCTGGCCAAAGACTGTGAGCGAATAATAAACGATTCATTATTGTCGCTTAGCATTTGGGACATCCAAAGTATGTACAAATTCGAGAAATACAAATAACAAACTCCCAACAGACCTGTTTCAAACAATCGTAGATGAGATCAAATGAGCTGCAGCTCTGTTATAGCACACAGCTTGCACTCAGAAGCAGCTCAGAAGGAGCACCACAAGTACAACGGACCTGTAGTCTATAACAAACCCAGAATGCTACGAATAGGAAGGGTGAGATACGTGTCTGTCAACTTTGCGTGTCCACGCAAGCCCGAAACCGAAAGGAGAAGTCGTCGCGTGTACAGCAAAACCAGTCTAAGGAACGTTGAAAGGTGGCTATTTCTGAACCAGCGCCTCTCATGCCTCGCAGAATAACACCGCGCACCGTGTATGTCACAGGTCCAAAGGTTTCGATGACGTTAGCCGCATTTGGACACTGAAATGTATCGACGGTAACAGGTGAAAATTTGAGCTTATCGGGACTCGGCCCAGGACCTCCCACTTTAATCAAATGGTCGCCTTAATCGCAAAGGCCCTCCTTGCACGCTTCTCTTCCCATCCAATTCCCAGTTTGCTACATACTACTGATGTAGCGTCACCTACCCATGGATCCCATACTCGCAGTTCCTTGATTCCAGTAACAGATGGGGCGTGTTTTGCATCTGCATTGAAGCAAAGGATAGACGATAATCGTCACCTTATCGATAAAATGGGGAATATGTTCTTTCTTTAAGGCGACGGCTCAAGTTAAGTGGGGATGCCGTGTTCGAGCCTCAGTCCGATACAAATTTTCGCCTGTTACCATTGATTCATTTCAGTGCTCAAATGTGGCTAACGTTAATGAAACATTTTAACAGTTATAGTCATATGACTGCTGGATCTGGTAAGGTATTTGTTCTTTCACGTATGTCCGAAAGAATAGTAAGACACTTGGTGAGTCAGTGACAAACATCCTCTGACTGTGAGAACGGCTCTCTTTTGTTAGTAACAAGATAGGCAAGTATATCTTACTGCAAGGCTAAAAACTTTTGTGTTGGCCAACAGGAACACTGCGCAACAGAAAAAGTTTGGATTAGAGCTTGCTTTGAAGGGGAAGGCACTCTCGTCTCGTCTGTCATCCAGCGCAGCACGCTGTAGGAAGCAAAAATGTTTCCGACACTCGTCTTCTGTTTGAAATCGAAATATTCGACGAGCAATTTTCGACGTAGTGACGAGACCGCAGCAAGTCGCGTAAACTGCAGTATCCTTCATATGATTGGGAACCATGACAATATTCAAGTTAGATAAAGTCGTGACTTTTTTTGCGTAGTTTTTCGTTTGTATGCAAAATACGTCGTTCATTTGTTCAATTGATTCAGCACACGTAATGATCTGAATCCTTCTCCATGTTAGACACCTCTAAATTCCAGTCACTTACAAGCAGCGACGATGTTTTCAAATGGTCTGTAATGTTTTGTGATTCTGAGACATTATTCAGAAGGGATGTTAGATACTCCGACTCGATGTTTATTCATCGCCACAGTGCCCAAACTGTATGCATAATATACCTCCAAATTATACAGAACTTCTCTTTCTTTTCTACTTCGAGAATTCATTAACTTTCACCTGGAATTAGCAGTTCCCGACAAGTGTATCTATCACTCTATCGGACATCTCTCGTATTTTCATGGCGCGTCATCTTACATATGTACTGTAATGGAATGGGGTTGCACAATACATGCTTTCGCTAATGAATTTCGGTTTTCTAAAAGTTTTTCAACAAACAAGCCAAGTCTGACACTGTTGTTGTTGTGGTCTTCAGTCCTGAGACTGGTTTGATGCAGCTCTCCATGCTACTCTATCCTGTGCAAGCTTCTTCATCTCCCAGTACCTACTGCAACCTACATCCTTCTGAATCTGCTTAGTGTACTCATCTCTCGGTCTCCCTCTACGATTTTTACCCTCCACACTGCCCTCCAATGCTAAATTTGTGATCCCTTGATGCCTCAAAACATGTCCTACCAACCGATCCCTTCTTCTAGTCAAGTTGTGCCACAAACTTCTCTTCTCCCCAATCCTATTCAATACCTCCTCATTAGTTACGTGATCTATCCACCTTATCTTCAGTATTCTTCTGTAGCACCACATTTCGAAAGCTTCTATTCTCTTCTTGTCCAAACTAGTTATCGTCCATGTTTCACTTCCATACATGGCTACACTCCAAACAAATATTTTCAGAAATGACTTCCTGACACTTAAATCTATATTCGATGTTAACAAATTTCTCTTCTTCAGAAACGCTTTCCTTGCCATTGCCAGTCTACATTTTATATCCTCTCTACTTCGACCATCATCAGTTATTTTACTTCCTAAATAGCAAAACTCCTTTACTACTTTAAGTCTCTCATTTCCTAATCTAATTCCCTCAGCATCACCCGATTTAATTGGACTACATTCCATTATCCTCGTTTTGCTTTTGTTGATGTTCATCTTATATCCTCCTTTCAAGACACTGTCCATTCCGTTCAACTGCTCTTCCAAGTCCTTTGCCGTCTCTGACAGAATTACAACGTCATCGGCGAACCTCAAAGTTTTTACTTCGTCTCCATGAATTTTAATACCTACTCCAAATTTTTCTTTTGTTTCCTTTACTGCTTGCTCAATATACAGATTGAATAACATCGGGGAGAGGCTACAACCCTGTCTCACTCCTTTCCCAACCACTGCTTCCCTTTCATGCCCCTCGACTCTTATGACTGCCATCTGGTTTCTGTACAAATTGTAAATAGCCTTTCGCTCCCTGTATTTTACCCCTGCCACCTTTAGAATTTGAAAAAGAGTATTCCAGTCAACATTGTCAAAAGCTTTCTCTAAGTCTACAAATGCTAGAAACGTAGGTTTGCCTTTTCTTAATCTTTCTTCTAAGATAAGTCGTAAGGTCAGTATTGCCTCACGTGTTCCAACATTTCGACGGAATCCAAACTGATCCTCCCCGAGGTCCGCATCTACCAGTATTTCCATTCGTCTGTAAAGAATTCGCGTTAGTATTTTGCAGCTGTGACTTATTAAACTGATAGTTCGGTAATTTTCACATCTGTCAGCACCTGCTTTCTTTGGGATTGGAATTATTATATTCTTCTTGAAGTCTGAGGGTATTTGGCCTGTCTCATACATCTTGCTCACCAGCTGGTAGAGTTCTGTCATGACTGGCTCTCCCAAGGCCGTCAGTAGTTCTAATTGAATGTTGTCTACTCCGGGGGCCCTGTTCCGACTCAGGTCTTTCAGTGCTCTGTCAAACTCTTCACGCAATATCGTATCACCCATTTCGTCTTCATCTACATCCTCTTCCATTTCCATAATATTGTCCTCAAGTACATCACCCTTGTATAAACCTTCTATATACTCCTTCCACCTTTCTGCCTTCCCTTCTTTGCTTAGAACTGGGTTGCCATCTGAGCTCTTGATATTCATACACGTGGTTCTCTTCTCTCCAAAGGTCTCTTTAATTTTCCTGTAGGCAGTATCTATCTTACCCCTAGTGAGATAAGCCTCTACATCCTTACATTTATCCTCTAGCCATCCCTGTTTAGCCGTTTTGCACTTCCTCTCGATCTCATTTTTGAGACGTTTGTATTCCTTTTTGCCTGCTTCATTTACTGCATTTTTATATTTTCTCCTTTCATCAATTAAATTCAATATTTCTTCTGTTACCCAAGGATTTCTAGCAGCCCTCGTCTTTTTACCTACTTTATCCTCTGCTGCCTTCACTACTTCATCCCTCAGAGCTACCCATTCTTCTTCTACTGTATTTCTTTCCCCTATTCCTGTCAATTGTTCCCTTATGCTCTCCCTGAAACTCTGTACAACCTCTGGTTCTTTCAGTTTATCCAGGTCCCATCTCCTTAATTTCCCACATTTTTGCAGTTTCTTCAGTTTTAATCTACAGGTCATAACCAATAGATTGTGGTCAGAGTCCACATCTGCCCCTGGAAATGTCTTACAACTTAAAACCTGGTTCCTAAATCTCTGTCTTACCATTATATAATCTATCTGATACCTTTTAGTATCTCCAGGGTTCTTCCACGTATACAACCTTCTTTCATGATTCTTAAACCAAGTGTTAGCTACGATTAAGTTGTGCTCTGTGAAAAATTCTACTAGGCGGCTTCCTCTTTCATTTCTTAGCCCCAATCCATATTCACCTACTATGTTTCCTTCTCTCCCTTTTCCTACACTCGAATTCCAGTCACCCATTACTATTAAATTTTCGTCTCCCTTCACTATCTGAATAATTTCTTTTATTTCATCGTACATTTCTTCAATTTCTTCGTCATCTGCAGAGCTAGTTGGCATATAAACTTGTACTACTGTAGTAGGTGTGGGCTTCGTATCTATCTTGGCCACAATAATGCGTTCACTATGCTGTTTGTAGTAGCTTATCCGCATTCCTCTTTTCCTATTCATTATTAAACCTACTCCTGCATTACCCCTATTTGATTTTGTGTTTATAACCCTGTAATCACCTGACCAGAAGTCTTGTTCCTCCTGCCACCGAACTTCACTAATTCCCACTATATCTAACTTTAACCTATCCATTTCCCTTTTTAAATTTTCTAACCTACCTGCCCGATTAAGGGATCTGACATTCCACGCTCCGATCCGTAGAACGCCAGTTTTCTTTCTCCTGATAACGACATCCTCCTGAGTAGTCCCCGCCCGGAGATCCGAATGGGGGACTATTTTACCTCCGGAATATTTTACCCAAGAGGATGCCATCATCATTTAATCATACAGTAAAGCTGCATGTCCTCGGGAAAAATTACGGCTGTAGTTTCCCCTTGCTTTCAGCCGTTCGCAGTACCAGCACAGCAACGCCGTTTTGGTTAATGTTGCAAGGCCAGATCAGTCAATCATTTAGACTGTTGCCCCTGCAACTACTGAAAAGGCTGCTGCCCCTCTTCAGGAACCACACGTTTGTCTGGCCTCTCAACAGATACCCCTCCGTTGTGGTTGCACCTACGGTACGGCCATCTGTATCGCTGAGGCACGCAAGCCTCCCCACCAACGGCAAGGTCCATGGTTCATGGGGGGGAGTCTGACACTAAGTAACAATAATCATTATATTTAACACAAATGCTAAATGTTCACAGGTTACTGTGTGGCCTATCGGTTCTACGCGCTTCAGTTCGGAACCATGCGGCTACTTCGGTCGCAGGTTCGAGTCCTGTCTCGGGCATGACTGTGTGTGATGTCCTTAGGCTAGTTAGGTTTAAGTAGTTGTAAGTCTAGGGGACTGACTGATGACCTCAGATGTTAAGTCCCTTAGTGCTTAGAGCCACTTTTTGTTCACAGGTTATTATGCTGTGTAGATGAAGGACAATAAAAACATTTTTTCTTGCTCAAATCGGACGTATAAGGTACGATTTAGTAACCCTGACGTTTGTAGTATGTGGTTGGTAGTTCATGTAGGTATTTAATGTTCACTTGTGCTACTTACGAATAACAATCCTCCACCCACTTTCGTTGCGCTGTCCATAAGTCAGACATTCTCTTATTACTAATAATTAATCAGATCCAGTTACCATTGGGTCACATTTATTGTCTGCGAAGATATACTAGTGTTAAAGTTATAAACATGGCTGCGTAGTTAGCGACCGTTTAAAAATTAAAGTTAAAGTAATTACAGCCCTCGGTAGCAAAATTTAAGTCTTTTGGTCTCCTATGAGTGCCTTCATGAGAATTTAAATATTCAAATTGGCCTATAACGTAAGTACAAAATTATGGGATAATTTTTATATAAAAGTGTAAGTACTGACTAACAGTACAAGAAAGAAACAGTTCTTACATGTCACGTATAAGATAAATAGCAAGCGATAAAGCTTTAGTCACAAAAATTTAAAAAAAGAATAGATCGGAGGTGACCCAGTATGGGCTGCTCAGACATATCAAGCCACGGTAGTAACATATACAACATGTACATTCCCTGGTTAGGAATTGTTGCCACCAAATAATAGCAGCCTAATTCATGAACCATTTGACCATCTCTGAATGTGAGGCGCTTCCACATCCGGCTGGTCACTGATTAAAATCATACGCTAACTGAAGCCTCGATGTAGCTAGGAATTTTTTTGCCGGCTGCCACGCTACTCATGATCACGCAGCTGTCTGATACGCGCAGATGACACAAGTGGAGTGCAGAACTGCTGGTTTCTCATAACTTAGTTTTGTGCAACACAACTGTGGCAGTAGCATATTCAAGTTCTTATCAATAAATTATTTATGCTTTTTGTGTTAACACTGTTTTGTGGTTTTTCTTGGTCACTGAATAGAAGCTGAACTAAACTTATAGATGTCAAGAAAAATTACATAATTAATTCGAAACTTTACTTTCTATGTGGGATTCAAAATTAAAATTAATTGCCCGTGTAAATGAGGGGTAACAAGAACTAATACACTACTGGCCATTAAAATTGCTGCACAAAAAAAAATGCAGATGATAAACGTGTATTCATTGGACAAATATATTATACTAGAACTGACATGTGATTACATTTTCACACAATTTGGGTGCATAGATCCTGAGAACTCAGTACCCAGAACAACCATCTCTGGCTGTAATAACGGCCTTGATACGCCTGGGCATTGAGTCAAACAGAGCTTGGATGGGGTGTACAGTTACAGCTGCCCATGCAGCTTCAACACGATACCACAGTTCATCAAGAGTAGTGACTGGCGTATTGTGATGAGCCAGTTGCTCGGCCACCATTGACCAGACGTTTTCAATTGGTGAGAGATCTGGAAAATGTGCTGGCCAGGGCAGCAGTGGAACATTTCCTGTATCCAGAAAGGCCCGTACAGGACCTGCAACATGCTGTCGTGCATTATCCTGCTAAAATGTAAGGTTTCGCAGGGATCGAATGAAGGGTAGAGCCACGGGTCGTAACACATCTGAAATGTAACGTCCACTGTTGAAGGTGCCGTCAATGCGAACGAGAGGTGACCGAGACATGTAACCAATGGCACACCTATCAGCGCGCCGGGTGATATGCCAGTATGGCGATGACGGATACACGCTTCCAATCTGTGTTCACCGCGATGTCGCCAAACACGGATGCGACCATCATGATGCTGTAAACAGAACCTGGATTCATCAGAAAAAATGATGTTTTGGCAATCGTGCACCCATGTTCGTCATTGAGTACACTATCGCAGGCGCTGTTGTCTGTGATGCAGCGACAAGGGTAACCGCAGCCATAGTCTCCGAGCTGATAGTCCATGATGCTAGAAACGTCGTCGAACTGTCCATGCAGATGGCTGTTGTTTTGCAAACGTCCCCCTTTGTTGACTCAGGGTTCGAGACGTGGCTGTACGATCCGTTACAGTCACGCGGATACGATGCCTGTCATCTCGACTGCTAGTGATACGAGGCCGTTGGGATACAGCACGGCATTCCGTATTACCCTCCTGCACCCACCGATTCCATATTCTGTTAACAGTCATAGGATCTCGACCAACGTTAGCAGCAATATCGCGATACGATAAACCGTAATCGCTATAGCCTACAATCCGACCTTTATCGAAGTCGGAAACGTGATGGTACTAATTTCTCCTCGTTACACGAGGCGTCACAACAACGTTTCACCAGGCAAAGCCGGTGTACTGCTGTTTGTGTATGAGAAATCGGTTGGAAACTTTCCTCATGTCAGCACGTTGTCAGTGTCGTCACCGGCGCCAATCTTGTGTGAATGCTCTGAAAAGCTAATCATTTGCATATCACAGCATCTTCTACCTGTCGGTTAAATTTCATGTCTGTAGCACGTCATCTTCGTGGTGTAGCAATTTTAATGGCCAGTAGTGTAATTCGAAACAGTACTTTCTATGAGGGATTCAAAATTAAAATTAACTACCCGTGTAAATGAAAGAACTTGCAAGAACTAATATGTATAAAAAGTCTGTTAAATATCACCTCTTAAATAATACTGCTTATTTAGATAAGAAAAAATCAAGGATTGATAAAAATTGGTAAGAACTGAAAAGATATCATTTATGTCATTCCACTGTATAATTTACGAGAACAATGAATGTTAGGGGAATCTTGTGTGCCCAGGAGCGACGATGGAAAATGATCGCCTCCTTTCATCTTCCTGAACTCAGTAATTCTTACGTTATTAACGGACACTAACACAGTTTTTCAGACAGACTCATAGGAACGCACAAAGGACGTAATGGGGGGGGGGGGGGGGAGGGGGAAGGTGTGGTAGCATAGAGCTGATGCCAGCCTAAAGCTGTGTATGTAGTGTACGCTGTGAGTCCAATATTTGCAGTGACTCGTGGTGAGATGTCAATAAATGGTTTAACATTTGTTCCACAATTAATTAGAACTGTACTTTATTATAGGCTCATGCTGAATAAGATCGCTTCAGCTGCATGATAAATCTGTATTTGAGATCCAACTAGTTTTGCGGCCTTAGAGTCACATCTTCAAGGACACAGATTTATTTCGTAATTTATTTCAAACTACAGTCAGAAGATGACCCAACTTCCTTCGTTCAACTCTGATAAAACTGTTTAACCGTTAAGAGGTCGGTAGTCCAATTCACAATAGAGCAGAACGCGGGGATCATCGCCCTGATAACAGGAAAACTAAGGCTTAACTAAGTCGTGATAACATCGAAACTGACAGTGATTTGGAAAGACCGAGCCCTAGCCTCACTTACTGAGCTGAGAATTCTGAGCTCTCTGGTGTTCCTAGCTTTCCGTTATGGGGTTGAAACTCGGACAATAACTGAAGAGGATCTAAAAATAATTAATTGTTTTGATATGTGGATGATGCTAAGAATGTCAAGGATGGACAAAAGATCCAACAAACCCCTCAAGATCTCAAGACGGAGAAGAGGTTGTCCAGCATTTGTTTTCAGCCATTCCGGCAGTTCTTTGAGACACAGTCAAATAGGAGAATAATTTGAAAAGGATAGCCACCCTAAGCAAAACTGAAAGGAGAAAAGAATGCAGGGAAGACTACAGAGGCAATGGACGAACCAGACAAAGGAGAAGACATATCAAACATTTGTCCAACTACTGTGAGATGCAGAAGAGCGGGAAATACGAGGACAGACCGTTAAGAGAATGATGCGATGGGCCACCAACTTTTAACTGCGAAAGACTTATTAAAATGACACATCTAACGTCGTTGGTGCCGAAGTGGGCGTAAGTAAGCAATTAACTAATTAATTTATAGAGACATCAATTCTAGAAAGGTATCTTATGGACAGGTATTACCATTCAACATTTACTTCTTGAATGTTTGATGATTATAGCATCCCTGTGTGTGTGTGTGTGTGTGTGTGTGTGTGTGTGTGTATATGTGTGTGTGTGTGTGTGTGTGTGTGTGTGTGTGTAGGATAAATATCCCTTTCACATCCGCTCGCTAACGTACGCGAGGAATGTTCGTGATACGAGAAAACAAGTGCTCTTCAGCCGTTTGATAACTGACACGTCCACTTCAGCAGCTTTGATACGTTGGTTCACTCTTTCACCAGCCAGCGCTCATCACCAGAAAGTCGAGTGGTATTTTCGCAGCTTCATGTCAGCACTATTAGTTATTGCTTTAAATTCATGTGATATTTCCATAACAAAAAAATTATTTTACAACACGTAATAGACGAACATTAGCATCATCATAATCATCATTATTATTATCGTCATCACCATCATCATAATTGTCAATTACTTACACACACTGTTCGATAAAGGCATTCTCTAGAATTTTCCACGTATAACAGTGCTCAGTTACCGTATACCCTTTGCTGAATGCCATTTGCTCTCCTTCCTTTTTTGTCTTCGTACCGGTTCTTTATCGCAAAATACTTCTTTGGACCATCTACATTCTACCTGGTCGCGGGACTCAGGCCCATTAATATTTTAATTTACGTCTTTCAGCCCAATCTGTTATTTTCCCATTTATTGTTTTTCCTGATTGTTTCAGTAATTCCCAAGTTGCGTATCTCCATTCCTCGCTCACCATCCCTCATTTTCTCTATGTTTTTTGAGTGAAAAGTACATCTCTCTTGTCGTAATTGAAACCAGTAACATGCGTAGATTGCAAATTTTTCTTGTGAGACACATTGGAAACATGGTACTCTGAAATCACTTCAGACCAGGTTTCTGCCTTTCTGTTCAGTCCGGAACCGCGGCACTGCTACGGTCGCAGGTTCGAATCCTGCCTCGGGCATGGATGTGTGTGATGTCCTTAAGTTAGTTAGGTTTAAGTAGTTCTAAGTTCTAGGGAACCGATGACCACAGCAGTTAAGTCCCATAGTGCTCAGAGCCATTTGAACCATTTGAACTTTCTGTTCATTCTCAGTCTCGACTATCCAGTCAAATGGCTCTAAGCACTATGGGACTTAACATCTGAGGTCATCAGTCCCCTAGTCTTAAAACTACTTAAACATAAAAAACCTAAGCACATCACACACATCCATGTCCGAGGCAGGACTCGAATCTGCGACCATAGCAGAAGCACGGTTCCGGACTGAAGCGCCTAGAACCGCTCGGCCACAGCGGCTCGCAGTCGCCTTAAATGAGACAGGAACTAGTTCTGTAGCTTCATTATCAGTATGTTCAACTTTCTTTAGATGTATACATTATTTCAATCTTATTAAAATTGATTTTCAGGCCGACAGTCATCCTTGGTCTATTATGTTATTCTGTGCATTGTTGAAGTGTATCTGCACTAGAAGAAAACAGCACAAGATCGTCAATACTTAGGTGGTTCAGATATGTTCTATTACCACTGATTCCTATCTCTTTTTGTCATTTTAACGATGTGGAAACTTTTCTGATAAGTCTAATTTTTGTGATACTGAATCACCTTACCTGAATTTTTTTTCAATTATGATTTTGCCACTATCCTACTGCAACCTAATGGACGTTGCAGCATATACTTTCACTAGTATTTGTCATAAACTGAAAGAATTCCTTGTTTCTCAAAGAATTTTACTACAAATTCTGTTGAAACACTATTTAACTTACAGTTTGTGTGGTGTCACCGCCAGACACCACACTTGCTAGGTGGTAGCCTTTAAATCGGCCGCGGTCCGGTAGTATATGTCGGACCTGCGTATCGCCACTATCAATTGATTGCAGACCGAGCGCCGCCACACGGCAGGTCTAGAGAGACTTCCTAGCACTCGCCCCAGTGGTACAGCCGACTTTGATAGCGATGGTTCACTGACTTCTACGCTCTCATTTGCCGAGACGATAGTTAGCATAGCCTTCAGCTACGTTATTTGCTACGACCTAGAAAGGCGCCAGTATCCGTACTATTGATATTGTGAATCATGTACCATAAAGAGCGACGTTCTCCATTAATGGCTTAAAGTTAAGTATTCCACCAGCTATGTCCTTTTTTCTCAATTCTAATTCCCTTGTCATGTTCCAGACCTCACGCCAGCCTGCGTGAGCTAAAACGCGTGCATATCAGTCTCGTTTAGGAATACGGTTGGCTCTCCTGCCAACCACAACATTGGCGACGAGGCAAAACCGCGTTCGTATCGATATTGCCGTGATTTACTTGTGTAATGGCTTCTCCACAATCTCCAGATGTACTGTCAGAATTTTATCGCTTACAGAATCAGCAGATACAGGCCTTACTGGATGCCCTGGGACAGCTCGTCCAGGGTAAACGTGCGATGAAAAACGATGCGGCAGCAGCCGCTTCACCGCTAACGCAGCCACAACACGCTGTTGCACCACCTTTTCGACCTTTTGATACTGCACTGGAAAGCTGGACGGAGTGGTCACGCCAATTTGGATTCCATCTCGCCGCCTACAGAATTCAAGGTAACGAGCGGCAGCCTTATTTATTGTCTTTGTCGGCGTGACCACGTACCGTGTGATAGTCAAATTATTTCCCCGTCGTGACGTAGCAACTGTGTCCTACGAAGAAATATTGTCTGCATTAGATGCATATTTCAAAGAAACAGTCAATGTAGTTGCCAAATGGTATACCTTCTTTCGTACAAAACGTACGGCAGGTCAGACTAATCGGGAGTGGGTTGCAACCCTGCAAGGCCTTATTAGGTATTGTGCTTTTGAGTGTCAATGTGGACTCCCTTATTCTGATACTATGGTAGGTGACGCAATTGCACAGAACGTTTCTGATGTTCGTATAAGGGAACACATTTTGAAACTAGTAAATCCCTCCCTTCAACAAGTGATGGACATATTGGATCGGCAGGACACTCTTGACTTTGCTCAGGAATCATTTGAAACTTCGCCAGCAGTGTGTCAGGTTAACCGGCCCGCCTGGCGAGCTGCACGGACCAGTAAACAGTCCTCGCGCCCGGCCGCGCCGCTGCCGCCAGGCTCTCAGCCACGTGTACCGCGACGGCAAGCTAATGCAGTGATCAAATCATGCCCGCGGTGTGCTACTAAACATTCGCGTGAGAATTGCCCGTCACGCCAAGCTATTTGCTTTTATTGTAATAAAAAAGGACATGTTCAGAGTGTTTGCCAGAAAAAGCCCAGATCGGAAGCTCAAAACCGTTCCAGGCCCTTTGCTTCGCGCCTGAATCGGAATCGAACCAAGGATACTCAGGCTCACGAAACTTCGTCCATGGAAATTCATGTAGTTCATTCCACTCCGCCCAGTGCAACTTTCTCTAACAGTGACTGTGTTCGTCCCAAAAATAATGTGCGTCGACATTGCCGGAACTCCCGTCAAGTCGCAAGTGATGATGTACCAGTGTCAGTTCACGTTGCACTAGACAGTCGCTCTTGTCGTCAGCAGGACAATAAACTTTTTGTAGACTTGGACATTAACGGCAAAGTGATACCATTCCTGCTCGATACAGGAGCTGCAGTTTCACTGATCAATCACGACACTTACAAACTGCTGGGCACACCTCCGCCCTTGCATGCCGCAAATGTTAAGCTACGTAGCTATTCCGGTTAAAACATCTTTGTGTTAGGACAGTGCAGCCTTCTTGCAACATACAAAGGACAAACAAAACTTGTGTCATTTTAGGTCCTTCGTTCTTCTTCTGCAGTGAACTTGTTTGGTTTCTATTTATTTCAGTTGTTTAACTTGTCTATAGTAAATCAGGTCCTATGAGTGAACCAGACTGTGCCTTCAGACAGTGTTTCTCGTCTATGTGAAGAATTTGCGGACATTTTTGCACCGGGCCTCGGTTGCGCTAAGAACTATAAAGCACATTTGGAACTGAAAGTAAACGCGCAACCGAAATTTTTCAGAGCTCGCAATGTTCCCCACGCAGTGCGTGATGAGGTCGCAAAAACATTACACGATTTGGAATCACAAGGTGTAATTGAACGTGTGCAGGCTTCTCTCTGGGCATCACCCTTAGTAATTTTGCCAAAACCTTCTGGAAAATTGAGACTTTGTGTGGACTTCAAGGCTACGGTGAATCCACAACTAGTGATTGCAACTTTTCCTTTACCCCTCCCGGAAGATCATTTTCATAAACTGTGTCCGGGTAAATATTTTTCAAAGTTGGACCTCGCAGATGCGTACTTGCAAATACCGGTGGACGACGAATTCCAGCGCGTTTTGGTGGTTAACACGCATCTTGGTTTGTATCAATTCAAACGGCTGCCATTCGGGTGTGCATCCGCCCCTGCATTGTTTCAGCAATATCTACAAACTGTTTGTGCGTCGGTCCCTACTGCAGCAAATTATCTGGACGATATTGTGATGTCCGGAAAGACGGAAGAAGAACATTTGGCCAATCTCGAACATTATTTCAGGTCTTGAGACAAAATGCTCTTCGCTTGCGGAAGGACAAATGTGTGCTTTTTGCTCGGGACTTACCATACCTAGGACATGTAATCAATGCCCAAGGCATACATCCCAGTCCCACGCACCTTCGTGCCATACAAGACCTGCCTTTGCCGCAGAATTTGAAGCAGCTACAGAGTGTGTTGGGAAAAGTCAACTATTATAATAAATATATTCCGCATGCCTCTTCCATTTCAGCTCCGCTTCATCACTTACGCCGTAAAGGTGTTCCGTTCGTCTGGACGACGGAATGCGAACGCGCCTTTCGCCAGTTGAAATCGGCGTTGCTTTCCAATACTTGCCTTACGCCATTCGATACCCAAAAGCCCATTTTGCTGATGGTGGATGTATCGGATTTCGGGATCGGTGCTGTGCTTGCGCACAAAGATGGATCGCACGATCGCCCTATTGCCTTTGCGTCCAAATTGCTCTCGTCTGCGCAAAGAAATTATTCACAGATCGAGAAAGAAGCGTTGGCTCTCGTATTTGGTGTTACAAAGTTTCATGATTTCTTGTATGGTCGTCACTTTACCATAATCACAGACCACAAACCTTTGACATCGCTTTTTCATCCGACCAAGCCTGTACCTCCACGTACAGCGCAGAAATTCATTCGCTGGTCTATTTTCCTCTCGCAGTACCTCTATGATATCTTGTATCGGTCCACTGCTAAGCACGGAAACGCCGATGCGTTATCCCGCTTGCCTGTTGCTGAGGATAGGGCATTCGATTCCTCCGAACTTGCTTGCATGTTCATTGACTCGGAAACCGATGGCGTGGTCGAATCGTTTCCGATTGATTTTCGTCGTGTAGCTACAGCCACAGCTGCCGACCCTGTCCTTGCTCCCATTCTGCGTTTTGTTGCTATGCAATGGCCCTTGTCAAAGTCACGGATCGGGGACCCGTTGGTTCGCCAATTTTTTGCTCACAAGGAGAGACTTTTTGTACGACGTGGTGTTTTGCTGTTGCGTTCAGATAATGATCAGTCCAGGGTCGTGGTACCACGTTCGTTACAGTCCTCTGTCTTACAGCTTCTCCACCAAGGACATAGGGGTATAGTGAGAACGAAACAACTTGCTCGTCAGCACTGTACTTGGTTCGGAATCGATGCCGCGATTACGAATATGTGCTCTTCTTGCATGGTCTGTGCCGAACAATAATCAGCGCCACCGCGGAAGTTCTTTGCATGTCCAAAAGCCACATCCCCTTGGCAACACTTACACATCGATTTTGCTGGTCCTTTCTGGAATGCTCGATGGTTGGTTGTGGTAGATTCATTCAGTAATTTTCCTTTTGTTGTCCGGATGTCTTCCAAGACGTCATCTGCCACCATCCAAGCGTTATCCGCTATCTTTTCCATTGAAGGTCTTCCACAGACAATTGTTTCCGACAATGGCCCACAATTCATGTCCGCAGAATTTCAGTCATTCTGCAAGGCCAATGGTATTCAACATCTGACGTCCGTGCCGTTTTCGCCAGTCCAACGGTGCCGCTGAACGATTGGTCAGGACTTTCAAGTCACAGATGTTGAAGTTAAAAGAGTCGCATTCTCAGGAGGACGCGTTATTGCTCTTTTTGTCCTCGTATCGCTCTCAGCCTCGAGATGGTCGCTCGCCAGCTGAGTTGCTCCACGGTCGTCGTCATCGAACCTTGACGTCTTTGCTACATCCGCCGCATCAGGTTACTGTGCCGCGGCAGACACCTGCTTTTCCTCCAGGCGACGTCGTCTACTATCGCCACTATCGAGGTTCACGGCCTGGCTCGAAGGGCGGATTCTTCGCTGCCTCGGACGCGCTATGTATCTGGTTTTGGGGGCCTCTGGTGAGGTGCGTCGGCATCTCAATCAGCTGCGCCTCTGTCGTCGCATGGGATCTGCCGCTCGCCGTCTGCTTTCAGCGACGGTGCCGTCCGGTCAGCGCCCTGGGGACCCATCTACTGGCTCGCCTCAGCCCCAGGTGTTATCGACGCTGCCTTCCATTTTGCCACAAGGCGACGCGCCGCCGTCATCGCCGCCGCCACCGCCGCCGCTGCCTGTTCTCGCGCCGCCGACGCCCGCAGAGGACGCGTCACTGCAACCGCCGGGCGCCTCCCTGGGTCACGCGCCGCCGATCGCTTCCCGTGACCAGCTGTCCTCCGACATGGAACTCTTGCCCGCTCCGGACCATATGTCGTCTTCCCCCTTCGGGTGCCCCGGCCCGATGGAGGTCGACCCTTCGGCCCCTCCCGTCTCTGTAAGGGTGCATACACCGCATGTTGGCGTGCACCCTGGAGCAGGTTTTCAGGCGTTTCCTAGCTCCCCGCGGTCCGAATGGCAGGGTGCGGGTGGCATAGCCTCGCCTGTTGTTAGGCTCCCCACCTCGTCGCATACGTCAACATGCGGTCCTCCCCACGGCTGGCGGAAGCCTTATTCCACAACCGTACACCGATTTGCGGGGGAGGAATGTGGTATCACCGCCAGACACCACACTTGCTAGGTGGTAGCCTTTAAATCGGCCGCGGTCCGGTAGTATATGTCGGACCCGCGTGTCGCCACTATCAATTGATTGCAGACCGAGCGCCGCCACACGGCAGGTCTAGAGAGACTTCCTAGCACTCGCCCCAGTGGTACAGCCTACTTTGCTAGCGATGGTTCACTGACTTCTACGCTCTCATTTGCCGAGACGATAGTTAGCATAGCCTTCAGCTACGTTATTTGCTACGACCTAGCAAGGCGCCAGTATCCGTAGTATTGATATTGTCAGTCATGTATCATAAAGAGCGACATTCGTCATTAATGGATTAAAGTTAAGTATTCCACCAGCTACGTCCGTTTTTCTCAATTCTAATTCCCTTGTCATGTTCCAGACCTCACGCCAGCCTGCGTGAGCTAAAACGCGTGCATATCGGCCTCCTTTAATCATATGTTTGGCTCTCCTGCCAACCACAACAGTTTGTAAATGATCCAGTGAGCTACATTCTCTTCTAGAGGCAACTAGTTGCCTTGTCTGGTTAAACCTGATTTTTTTTCTTCTACGCAGTTGATTCTAATTTTACTGAACACCATAATACAGAAGTTTTGTGTATCTTGTAAATTTTCTTTCATGTGAAGTCATTTAATTGTAGTGTTGTTCCAGAACTTGGAGAACTGTCTTATTCTGCAGACAAAATCAATACATCAAATGGGCACTTGCCATCTGTACATTTGTGCATACTGCTATTGCACGAGCCAAGTCTGAGATTAACTCTACGCAGCAGCTGACGGCAATGACGTTCGCGCTCTGGGTTTGAACCGGGGGAGATTTCCAGGACAAAGGTGCCCCGACAGGAAAACATTTGAAGTCATTGACCGTCGACGTAAGGTACTAGGCTCATTTGACGAGGGCGCCGCAACGGGAGGCGGCAATTCTTCATGCAGTTCACGGCGACCATAGTGTCCGTACAAATCATGTAGCTGGAACACTGAATATTGACCACATAGTTGTCTGTTGAGTGTGACACAAAGACCAGCTGTATCCATAGCATTTACAGCGAGTGCAGGCACTATCAGCAGCTGATTTTCCTGCATGGATACTCTTCTGTGAAATCTTTATTCAACAAAGTGTCAAACCTAATTTTACTGCAACGGTGCTGTTCACAAGTGAAGCGTCTTTCCAACGAGTTCAGATAGTAAATTTTCACAATCGGCGTGTGTGAGAAGAAGTTAATCCTCACACAACTGTTTAAGCAAGTCATCAAAAATGATTTTGTGTCAGTGTTTGGGCCAGGATTGTTGATGATTGTTTGGTAGTTCTTCACATTCTTCCACCAGGGACAATGTTATCATAATTTTGTAGAGAATGTTCTACTTGAACTGTTAGCAGATATGTCTTCAGTTGTGAGACGTACTTCACGCATTATGGAGCGCCTCCTCATTTTAGTGTTAATGTCCACTAGCTTCTAAATAACAGATTCGGTGACAGATGGAGAGGTAGAGATAGACCAGCTGCGTGGCCTCCACGCACTCTGGAGCATGGGGCATTTGAAAACTCGTCTGTATGGAACCCCAGTACAATATGTTTAGTGTCTCTGTGCCCATGTTATGGAATGCTGTGAAACCATATGCAGAACTCAAGGGATGCATCAGCGCATCCGAGATTCACTACTACGTTAGGTTGACGCATGTATCAATGCCAACAGAGGGCATACTGAACATATCCTGAGAGAAAGAGTTGCATGTCACGTGCTGGTGCTTTCTGATCGTGTGTCTTTCCAATGACTAATGAGTTCGAGAAAATGGGTTGTAACATGGAAACAAAGCGTTTCCAAATCCATGTCAATATAATATAATTTCATCCTGTATATGAGAGGAATGTGTCCTGAAATTTGTGCCATGTATTTGTTACAACATGTATATACTTTATATCATAAATGTTTAAAAAGTGTACTGGCGGAGGTTCGGGCATGGGTGTGTGTGTTTGTCCTTAGGACAACTCAGGTTAAGATGTGTGTAAGCTTAGGGACTGATGACTTTAGCAGTTAAGCCCCATAAGATTTCACACACATTTGAACATTTTTTTAAAAAGAGTAGGTCCATCTGAATGTTTATTTGAGTGTCGTGCAAAATTTTGAAGTAAATCAGTCAAGTACTTTTCGAGACTTTTGGTAAGAATGTTAAAAAACGAATTGTCCTTATGAAATAGTATAGATTCCCCACGGCTTAGAAAACATATCTGTTTGACACAACTACTGAACACGCCTCCTCCTCCTCCCCCTTTATCTGTCCACTTCCTTCCTCCACTCTCTATCTATCTTCTTGGATCCAGTCTCTCTGCCTCTTCAGCTCCTCCTCGCCAACTCATTCTCTATTTCCTCCACCCCCTCTCTCTCTTTCCATCTCAGCCTGTGCATATTCCTTTCCCATCTGCCTCATGTATATCCCCTTCCTCCCCACTCTCTGTGCAATTCCTCCTCCCCCTCACTATATCCATCCCCCACTCTATCCATCTCAACCTCTACCCAGCCATGCTTATTGACACGTGTAGCTCCTGCAATGCAGTTCATTCAATAAGGTGTGCTGATACTTCTCCCACAACATGCCTGTCTTGCAGGACAGACTACACAAGAGGGGGTTGAAATAGTTATTTTCAATTTTTGTGGGCCCTGCTGTAAATCTCTCAAGAACTTTTCGATATTTTTGCTACTCTCTCCCCTACATTAAAAAGTATGTAGCCTATGATTGTCCAAACATTTATTAGAGTATCATTAAATTTTTGAAATTAGTTGATCAAGAACTTTTCAAGATTTTTGGTAACAACGTTCAGCATCAACGACTTTTTATATCGAAGTATGGAGTTTGAATGCATATTTATATAGTACATATATTTAAAATTTATCCATCCCATGTCCATCTGAGGGTTTGTTAGAGTATCATGTAAGAATGTGACGTGAATCGGTAAAAACTATTCTGAGATATTTGGTAACGGTTGTGCCCCATCATGCTGGGTGACCACCAATAAAACCAACAAGCTGCAGGGACGGATTCCTGCCTGGAAATAGAAGAAAAGAGGTCCTATGAACATGTGTACGGAAGTGCTTTTTTTGCCACGGTAGATGGCGCTGACGACTAAAAGTGCCTCCGACCACATGTCATGTGTTCTTTGTGTGTTGCAGCTTGTGTACACCAGATTAGAAGGACCGTGCTGACTCTCAACCGTCTCCAACTGCTTGGCTGCACGCAGATACCACCTAGGCTTGTTCCTGACGTGAATACCAGACCATTCTGCTGCCTACAGTGCACTGCGTCAATCACATAATCTGTGACACACAAGGAACACATGGCACATGGTCAAAAGAACTTACATTCATCAGCACCATCTACTGTGGCAACGATGCATTTCCGGACACATGTCCATAAAACCTTTTCCCCTCCATTTCCAGTCAGGATCCGTCCCTGCAGATTGTCAGTTTTTTAATGTTCACCTCATACTGTCAGGGGCAACATTTTCAGCATTCCTCTCTTTCTGCTGTCATATTAAAGAAAGCCGTAATAAAGGTCGCCATGTGACAGTATGTGGTACTCCATACATTACTGCGTTATTCATGTGGACATCTGCCTTACTGTAAACAAGCCTGTTTACCTGGCACTAGGCATGTGTCATGGATGTATGATCCTAAACGTCCATGCAAACAATAGTCACATGGGGTTGCTCACATCATGCATGACGTTATAGCCCTCCTGAACTCCATATTTGCATGACAATGTTGGGATCCAGACCAATCCAAGCTGCAATGTCACTGAATGGTAAACCACTGTCTCGATAGGCCATGTTTCTAATGTCATCGAAAGATTATCTGTACTGTGGTTTACTATTATGTGATATTGTTGCTTGCATTGATCTGGATCCCAAAACCCATGAAAATTTGAAAGCAATGTGTTCAGGTAGTGCATACTCAATACCATGCACGAACTTAGTGGCCCTGGCATTAGCACCTGATATGACAGACATATTTATTGTTCAAAGGTCTAGTGATACGGATATGTCATGTACCTTGAGTTGGGAAATGAGCTTGTTCACAGTAAGACAAATGTCGACATGGAGGACCATGAACTGTCAGCATGGCTTCCCTTTACAGGACAACACAGAGTGGCACACTGACACTGGTGCGCCCAACGACAACACTGGACACAGGAGTGGAAACGAATCGCAGTATCAGACGAGTCTCTGTTTTGTGTACTGCATAACAGTGGATGCATCCGTGTGTGAAAGCTCCGGAAATTATTTCTGTCCCATTGCATTTATCATCGTCATGTAGGTCCACCACCAGGCCTGATGCTAGGAGACGTCATTGGGTAAAAAACACCATCACTTCATTTCCGAACTGCCGGTAATATGGACTGAAGCTGACAAATTTCCGTCATGTTAACGCGGTAGATGTCCCCTTCCTTCGATTTCTCAATTACACTATCACTCAGCAAGATAACGCAAGACCACATCGTGACTGTACGGTTCTGAAATACGTCTATACAGAAGATGTTCAACTGTTGGACTGGCCAGCAACTTCTGAACTGACTGGTCATGTTGCTGACAGACTCTCACACCACCACTTGCCAAACGCGGGTAATATTCAGCCAAAAACTTGCTATAACACAAAAAATATATATTAAATAAAAAAAATACGAGGTATCGTGGCTCTTGGACAGGGCATACATGGCACAAATCGGTTCTCCCCATAACAAAGAAATTGCCATCGGCAGTTAGTTTCAGTGTGCGTCGATATCTGACAGCGTGGCTGTTGGGCTATACGAGAGATGATTAACAGCTGTCAGTGGTTGACTGGCCTTTTCTCTTTGTGCTGGCTCAGAATATTAGTGCAGCGACCCACCTACAAGAGCTACACGGAGTCACTTTCACCGTTGAGCTAGCGGCACTACGAGAGGCCGGTTCCCTATCTGAAGCTTCACAGGCTGCCGAAACACAAAGGCAGCACTCAAGAAATCGGACTTGAACCAGATAATAGCGATCATGAGACCGGCCCTGATAGCTGTGCGTGTTGAAGTGTCTATACCGGGACGGGGAAATACATCAGCTTCGAATCGAATCTGCACAATGAATTAATGACGAGATTTGAAGTGCTGACCGGCCTGGATGTAGTTTTTTTGGCAGTTTCCTACATCCCACTAGGCGATTAAGGGGCTGGTACCCAAGCTCCACCTCTGCTACAGGATTCGCAAACATTCTGAAAACTTCAGCCTACTTTCACGAGAAATAGCACTATACGCTGAAATTTGAGGCACACGATACCTCAACCTGAGGAGGGGGGGAGGGGGGGGGGGGACGGAGGGTAATGGAGTAGTGATACGGGGGGCAACTGGCTACCTTTTGAAAAAAAGAAGACGACTAAGGAAAAGAATGGTGGTCATGACACTGACTTGTTGATAGCATAGGCAAAACTTGGATCAGTAGGGGAATCATAGTGCAAAAGCACCACCAGGAGAGAAACGAAAGACTGATTTCAGAAAAGAAACCGAAGTAAAATGTTCATGAGAATAAACCTTGGACTGGAACAAAATTCGGCAAAGACTGGAACAGGAAACAGAACAACGTGGGGTAAACTGAAGTCATCACAGCATCGGATCAGCACCAATGGTAGGCACGAACTAAGTCCTTACTGACAAATCTTCAGCGAATGTCTCCAGCTAAAAAGTTCCGTTAATAATCATTGAGTCTCATCACTTCACCGAAAGGGTTCAACCCATACCACCTTAACATTGGCTGATGATCTTCATCTCCCGGTTTCTTGTTCGAGGATGCTAACTTGTCATTGGCTGATGGTCTTCATCTCCCGGTTTCCCGTTCCAGGATGCAAACTGTCACTAAACTGCATAAAATATTTCACTTGTCCTCTTGTTGTGAACAGACTTCCACGTAACGGTACATGCGTCCCGCAATCGTTCTCGTGCCTTGCCCGGCAGGATGACGTCTCGCATCGTGTCGCAAACTGGCTTATCCACGTCATGACCTCACGCGCCTGCAGGAAGGTGAGCTCCTTCACTAATGTTTCTCAGTAAGTCTCAGGTTTAGCGAAGTAACTTGTTTTCCTAGTGCAGAAAGCCGGCTGGGTACGAGTCCTCTCAATCAATTACACTGAAGAGCCAAAGAAACTGGTAGACCTACCTATTATCGTGAAGGGCCCCCACAATACGATGTGGCATGGACTCGACTAATGTCTGAAGTAGTGCTGGAGGGAACTGATCCCATGAATCCTGCAGAGCAGTGCATAAATCCATAAGAGTACGAGGGGTGGAGATCTCTTCTGAACGGCACGTTGCACGGCATCCCAGATATGCTCAGTAATGTTCATGTATGGGGAGTTTGGTGCCCAGTGGAAGTGTTTAAACTCAGAAGAGTATTCCTGCAGACACTCTGTAGCAATTTTGAACATGTGGGAATTGCCCAGGTCTGTCGGAGTGCACAATGGACTTGAATGGATGCAGGTGATCAGAGAGGATTCTTACGTACGTGTCACCTGTCAGAGTAGTATCTAGACGTATCAGGGATCACATATCACTCCAACTGCACAAGCCCCACACCATTACAGGGCCTCTACCAGCTTGAACAGTCCCCTGCTGACATGCAGGGTCCATGGGTTCATGAAATTGTCTCCATACCTGCACATGTCCATTCGCAAGATACAATTTTAAACGAGACTCGTCCGACCATGTTTCCAGTCATCAACCATCCAATGTCGGTGTTGACGGGTCCAGGCGAGGCGTAAAGCTTCGTGTCTTGCAGTCATCAAGGCTATACGAGTGGGCCTTCGAAAGCTCATATCGACGATGTATCGTTGAATGGTTCGCACGCTGACGTTGGATGCTGGCCCAGCATTGAAATGTGTAGCAATTTGTGGAAGGGTTGCTCTTCTATAAAGATGAACGCTTCTCTTTAGTCGTCGTTGATCCCGCATCTTGCAGGATCTTTTTCCGGCCGCAGCGATGTCGGAGATTCAATGTTTTACTGGATTCCTGATATTCACGGTACACTCGTGAAATGGTCGTAGGAAAATCCCCACTTCATTGCTACCTCGGCTGTGCTGTGTCCCATCGCTAGTGCGCCGACTATAACACAACGTTCAAACTCACTTAAATCTTGATAACCTGCCATTGTGGCAGCAGTGACCAATCCAAAAAATGCGCAACACACTTGTCATACCTATAGGCGTTGCCCACAGCAGCGTCGTGTTCTGCCGGTTTACATGTATCTGCATTGGAATACGCATGCCTTTCGCGCTTCAGTGTATAAGCCTTTCATAGTAAAGTCTCTCCAGTGGGAAACTGTTCTCTTCTGGACATGTCCGTTTTGCAGGCGTTTGGAGGAAAGATTTCCAGAGGCCACAAAAATTACGTAGCGGTTCTTTTTGTGCGCAACGCCGGTTCATATCAGTCACACGCTGACTATTATACTTTGGAATTCAGTACAGCATAGAGGCCTTCTAGATAATAGGTTGGAGTTATGAAGGATAAATAAAAATAAAATAAACGCCATAGAACTGAAGTAGCGTACAACACCGCACCCGCATCTGTTATCTAAGCTTAGTTCGACTCGATGTTCGGATCGTTTAGAACCACTGTTGCTGCCAGAGACGGCAGCTCTTTTTAGTAAGTTTCGTTCCCAGCCCATTATGTATTCTTCGTGCCAAACTGCAAACTTTTAGTTATTCTCTTTTGTTCTAAGTGTTGCGATTTTGATGGGCAGCAATGCATGTGAACTGAACAGCAGCTACACCATACTATTACTGCTAGTTGTTGATTTTGTCAGGGTGGTAACTGAAGGCTATATGTAATGTCTGCGTCCTTAGGTGAATGGTGAGCTCGGCTGACAGCCATGCAGGTGGACTCGGCTTCGATTCACGGTACTGCCAGGGATTTTTGCTTGGCAAGAGGGATGGTACGAGGTACACTCAGCATAGCAAACCAAATTGAGGGGATAATCGCTCGATTCGAAGAGGTTCCAGGGTTAAGAAAGAGATGTGCTGACCACGTGCCCTCCGTACCGAATCCGGTGGCGCCATTTGCAGAGAATGTTACGGCCGTCGGTCGGGATCGATTGGCCCATTTAGGGCCAGAACGCGGAACTGTGTAATAGGCTGACTTTGTAGTCCAGTGGTTAAAACAGTTCGCTACCAATGTGGCAGAGGCGTCTTCGGTTTCCAGTACCGAGCGGATTGGTTTCGCATTCTGGAGAACGACGGTTCAAATCGCCATTCGGCTGTCCTAATTTAGGTTCTGCGTGGTTTATACATATCAATCCGGGCAAACGCCAAGATGACTCCTATGAAACGGGCACGGTAGATTTCCATCCCCACCTTTCGTAACCCGAGCTTGTCCTCCGTCTCAAATGACCGCACTGTCGACGAAACACTGAACTCTAATTCTGCCCTCTTCCTCCATTTCCAGTGACCACGTCTACTTTCGCAGTAGGGGAAAGGTCTGTAAATGCATTCACTCGTCCTTGTATGAAGAACCGAAAGGAAGCTTTCGCTTACTTTTAGATTTAAGGGCTTCTCCATTCTTCAGCAATTGCCTGTATTCTCTTTCGCCAGCTTTCTAGATCATGGCAGTCTTACTCTTTCAGATCTCTCTTCCTCATCATTCCAATTACTCCCGCTCTCCGTGTTAATCTCTGCCGTCCACATTTCCTTCTTCCTGGCGGCGAGCTTTCCAGGACTGGTTTTGGCCATTGTCCTTGCTCCATTCACCACACATGGGCATAACATTGAAGAGTTCTATTCTCATTTTTTCGCACGACTGATTGTTCTATATCCATTATCTCCCTGATTTCCTCATTTTTTCTCCGTTCTGTTCTGCAACTCCTGGCTGCTCTCCTTATTCCATCCATCTCTACTGCCTGCACTCTGCTTCTTCACCGCTCCCTTAAGCTCCAACCTTCTGCGCCGTACTTTAGTGTACTTTCTACTACTGTTCGCATAATCCTCTTCTATGTTTCTTTTCATATTACCCGGCTAAACAGTACTCCATTTACCATTTTCATTACTCCTTTTTCCTGCTGGATCCTGGATTCCACATCTGCTTCACAGCTTCCGGAGGAATGGATAATCGATCCTAAGTATTTAAACTGCTTTACAGCTTTAATAGTTCCTTGCTGCAGTACTATATCCCTTCCACCTCTTCCACTATAAGATAGTTTTGTTCATATTTATTCCAAGCTCACCTTGTTGAAATGCTTCAATTAACGTCTTTATCATAAATCTGACATCCTCCCTACTTTGTGTTATAAGTACCCGATCATCAGCAAATACAATAATGAGTAAATAGCACTATGATGGAAAGGAAATACTATACCTCAGCTTGACTGATTCTACCGTTCCCATATATACTGCATGTACATTTTAAACATAGTCGGCAACATACTGCAGCCTTGTCTAAGTCCTTTAGACGTTTGGAATCTCTGACTCAACTTTCTCCCTCCTTTAACTGCTGTGTACGACTGATGGTATGTTCACTGAATTAGGGATATCTGTTGTGCTTCTACACCTATATACTCCGCCGCTTCCCGTAGTCCGTTGATGGGTACAGAATCAAATATTAGGTGTACTTCCTACTTGTTAGAATACATATATATGGAGATGGTATCTGTTTTCTCGGACATGTCCGAAAGAACAGATACCTTCGGTGATCATGCAGCTCTCTTAGAATGAAATGATAATTAAATCAAGACCTTAAGCTGTTGACAGGCGTTGATATACATCAACGGGGACATTTGAAAATGTGTGCCCCGATCGGAACTCGAACCCAGGATCTCCTCCTTAAATGGCAGACGCTCTATGCATATGAGGCACCGAGGGCACAGAGGATAGTGCGACTGCAGGGATTTATCCGTTGCACGCTCCCCGTGAGACCCACATTCCCAACTTAATGTCTACACACTACATTCGTAGTGCCCCTGCCCATTACAATCATTACTCGCGGCAGACAATGTTGGGAATGTGGGTCTCACGGAGAGCGTGCACGGGATAAACCCCTGGAGTCGCACTATCCTCTGTGCCCTCGTTGGCTCAGGTGGATAGAGAGTCTGCTATGTGAGCAGGAGATTCCAGGTTCGAGTCCCAGTCAGGACACACACATTTTCAAATGTCCCCGTTGATGTTTATCAAGGCCTGTCGACTGCTTAGGGCGTTGATTTAATTATCGTTCGTATACATCTTCTCACGAATTTGTCTAAGGCTAAAAATATGATCCATACAAGATCGTCCAAGTGTAAAATCTTCCTATTCTTCCCTCCATCTCATTCTCCAATCTATTTTTCAGTACAGCGGTAAAAAGTCAGCTGACAGAGGCCATAACAGTAATTGCCCTATAATAATTTCGGTGCTTCTTGTGTCCTTTTTGATAGACAGCAGATATGTATGACAGACAACTACAATATTTGTATTTCGTCTTCCTCCAAAATTTGATTAGATGTAAGTCACACCATTTGAGGGTGTCCATGTTACCACAATTCCAACACAGCACCTCCTGGTCAATTTACTTTCCGTTTCTTGCCTTTTTTTTTAGCATCTCCTCCACCTGAAACTTCCTGGCAGATTAAAACTGTGTGCCGGACCGAGACTCGAACTCGGTACCTTTGCCTTTCGCGGGCAAGTGCTCTACCGACTGAGCTACCCAAGCACGACTCACGCCCCGTCCTCGCAGCTTTAATTCCGAAAGTTCTGCAAGGTTCGCAGGAGAGCTTCTGTGAAGTTTGGAAGGTAGGAGACGAGGTACTGGCGGAATTAAAGCTGCAAGGACAGGGCGTGAGTCGTGCTTGGTTAGCTCAGTAGGTAGAGCACTTGCCCGCGAAAGGCAAAGGTCCCGAGTTCGAGTCTCGGTCCGGCACACAGTTTTAATCTGTCAGGAAGTTTCATATCAGCGCACACTCCGCTGTAGAGTGAAAATTTCATTCTATCTCCTTTACCTCTTCCGACAGTATAGGTTCTGGGTTCAAAATGGTTCTGAGCACTATGGGACTTAACATCTGAGGTTCAAAATGGTTAAAATGGCTCTGAGCATTATGCGACTTACCTTCTGAGATCATCAGTCGCCTAGAACTTAGAACTAATTAAACCTAAGGAAATCGCACACATCCATACCCGAGGCAGGATTGGAACCTGCGACCATAGCATTCGCGCGGTTCCAGACTGAAGCGCCTAGAACCACTCGGACACAACGGCCGGCAGTGTAGGTTCTGTATCAGCTAATGTACAAGATACACTCCTGGAAATGGAAAAAAGAAGACATTGACATCGGTGTGTCAGACCCTCCATACTTGCTCCGGACACTGCTAGAGGGCTGTACAAGCAACGATCACACGCACAGCACAGCGGACACACCAGGAACCGCGGTGTTGGCCGTCGAATGGGAACCGCGGTGTTGGCCGTCGAATGGCGCTAGCTGCGCAGCATTCGTGCACCGCCGCCGACATCCATGTCAGTCAGTTTGCCGTGGCATACGGAGCTCCATCGCAGACTTTAACACTGGTAGCATGACGCGACAGCGTGGACGTGAACCGTATGTGCAGTTGACGGATTTTGAGCGAGGGCGTATAGTGGGCATGAGGGAGGCCGGGTGGACATACCGTCGAATTGCTCAACACGTGGGGCGTGAGGTCTCCACAGTACATCGCTGTTGTCGCCAGTGGTCGGCGGAAGGTGCACGTGCCCGTCGACCTGGGACTGGACCGCAGCGACGCACGGATGCACGCCAAGACCGTAGGATCCTACGCAGTGCCGTAGGGGACCGCACCGCCACTTCCCAGCAAATTAGGGACACTGTTGCTCCTGGGGTATCGGCGAGGACCATTCGCAACCGTCTCCATGAAGCTGGGCTACGGTCCCGCACACCGTTAGGCCGTCTTCCGCTCACGCCCCAACATCGTGCAGCCCACCTCCAGTGGTGTCGCGACAGTCGTGAATGGAGGGACGAATGGAGACGTGTCGTCTTCAGCAATGAGAGTCGCTTCTGCCTAGGTGCCAATGATGGTCGTATGCGTGTTTGGCGCCGTGCAGGTGAGCGCCACAATCAGGACTGCATACGACCGAGGCACACAGGGCCAACACCCGGCATCATGGTGTGGGGAGCGATCTCCTAATCTCCTACACTGGCCGTACACCTATGATGATCATCGAGGGGACACTGAATAGTGCACGGTACATCCAAACCGCCATCGAACCCATCGTTCTACCATTCCTAGACCGGCAAGGGAACTTGCTGTTGCAACAGGACCATGCACGTCCGCATGTATCCCGTGCCACCCAACGTGCTCTGGAAGGTGTATGTCGTCTACCCTGGCCAGCAAGATCTCCGGATCTGTCCCCCATTGAGCATGTTTGGGACTGGATGAAGCGTCGTCTCACGCGGTCTGCACGTCCAGCACGAACGCTGGTCCAACTGAGGCGCCAGGTGGAAATGGCATGGCAAGCCGTTCCACAGGACTACATCCAGCATCTCTACGATCGTCTCCATGGGAGAATAGCAGCCTGCATTGCTGCTAAAGGTGGATATACACTGTACTAGTGCCGACATTGTGCATGCTCTGCTGCCTGTGTCTATGTGCCTGTGGTTCTGTCAGTGTGATCATGTGATGTATCTGACCCCAGGAATGTGTCAATAAAGTTTCCCTTTCTTGGGACAATGAATTCACGGTGTTCTTATTTCAATTTCCAGGAGTGTAGAATAAGTAGCGAAACTGGTAAGCAGTGGCTCGGATAAGCGTCAGACAGAAATGCTTATCCGAGGCTTGGGGCACAGGACGTATAACGTAAACGTGTAGCGTTAAATAAGAAAAAGAATTGGCAGCAAAATTCGTTTCGTTACAACGCGACGCCGTCGTACTTCCTCCGGACTGCAGCAGCGCAGAGGAGCACGCTGTGACAAGGGTGGGGCGTCAACTGGATTTGCGCCGTGGCCGGCCGGGCCGGAATGAAATACGCTGGGCGCGTCTTATCGCAGGAGGCGCCGCGGTGCGGAACAGCGCTCCCGGCTTGCTGCGGGGGGCGCGCAGCGGCTGCCCCGCCGTGGTCGGCTCTGGCCTGGCCTCGTCTGGTCAGCGCCGCGCTGCCTGCTGCAGCGACCGCGTGTCAGTCGCAGCGGCAGCGGCAACAGCAGCAGCACAGGCAGCGGCAGCTCTAATTAAATCCACCGCCAGCTGCGCCGCGGCCACCGTTCCGGCTGCCGCGGACGTCTGTCGCCCGACGCTCCGGCCGCATAGCAGCATGTGGTGGCCACCGACGTGCGGCCCCGCTGGTCGTTTTTAATAAACGCCACCGGCGGGCGTAAAGAATTTGCTGATAGTGTCCGAGTGTTCCACGACGGACCTACCACCACGTGACCGAGCCACGGAAAAGTAAAAACTCGGAGCGTCTGACTGTCTGAATGCGACACGGTGTAAAATAAAGCCCACTGTGTCGGTCATTTTTTCAGGTCGCACTTGTTGTGTGCACCTGCTGATTACAGCTTGGGAAATGAAAGTCGTTAGCAAGCAAAAAGCAGGGAGCAGTAAGGTACCTGACCACGAAAAACATAACTCTTCATTAAAAATTCTTTTAAAAAGCTCTTTCCGAACTCTTATTATGAATTTATTTTAAAAAGTGAAATTTGACGCACACAAGTACGTAGATTCATAATAACTCAACCTGCTGACAAGATGACTCTTGAATATGCCGTTGTTTATGTGCATTTGACGATGTTGGCGTTGATTTTGTGTTTAACAAGTGACGATGTCAATATGGCTGCAGTTGAGTAGGAAATGTTTTTTTATAAAACAGATCTGAAGATGGTCGTTATAGTCTGATGACAAAAGCTTTGCCATCATAGGCGCAAAGTAAAGGATATTGATTCATAATAAGTCGTTACTTTTTAAAAATTAAGTAATTTTCAGTTACTATCTGTCTCGGATCCACACATATAAAAAAGAGGTACGTGTTTATGTATGTATGCTATGTATGTTCCACATCGCGTCCTAAACCCGCTGGACCGATTTCAACCAAACTTGATACACATGTTACGAGTACTTACTATCTGCAAAGAAATACTCTGTTAGTAAGAACCAGCAACTTACTATTGGGATAGGGGTGATAACGTGAATAGCAATCGGGAGGGAGGAAGAGATGTGCAGGGGAAAGAGGAGATGTGTAGGGAGAGTGGAGGAGGGAAATGGCCGAAGAAAGGGAAGAGGGGATGGTCATAGAGAGGAGGACGAGGTGGTAGTGGTAGGTTCCTACGGGACCAAACTGCTGAGCTCATCGGTCCCTTGGCTTACACACTACTTAGTCTAACTTAAACTAACCTCCGATGGGGTGAGCTGCGCACACCGTGGCAAGTCGCCAGAGACTGCGCGGCAACCCCGCGCGGTAAGGACGAGGTGAACAAGAAAGTAAAGAGAAGCAGATGGACAGAGACAGGAGGGTAGAGAGAGAGGGGAGGAGGAGATGGATAGAGATATTAAATTCAGTATACCTGTCATTGAATTCAAGTATTACTAAAACAGAAAAACGAACTGAAACTTAGGGTTCCAGATATGTATAAAATCTTAGATATTTGACACTTGATTTTGATATTTCGCTTGTATATACTGACGCAAAAAATGAAGAATTGTACCAAGGCCAAGATTCAAACATGTCTCTCCCATTCACTAGGAAGAAGCGCTTACCACGACGACACCCTGACACAGCGGCTATGCACAACTGCATGGACCACCCAAGCATGCCTCCTTCGCAATGACGCCTCAGCGCACTTGGTACTCCCGATAAAATCAAACGGCATTGCAGAAGCTCTTCAACATAACTGGAATAGAAGCAGTGGACTCTGTATGAAATTCAGGCTTAGATGCTTGGGGGGGGGGGGGGGGGGGGAGGGCTTTGCAATGCTGTTCGTGGTGGTGGTGGTTAGTGTTTAACATCCCGTCGACAACGAGGTCATTAGAGACGGAGCGCAAGCTCGGGTTAGGGAAAGATTGGGTAGGAAATCGGAACCATCCCGGCATTTGCCTGAAACGATTTAGGGAAATCACGGAAAACCGAAATCAGGATGGCTGGAGACGGGATTGAACCGTCGTCCTCCAGAATGCGAGTCTAGTGTGGTAACCACTGCGCCACAATGCTCTTCGTGTTTAGGTGGTATACAAAGCAGGCTGAGGCGTGAATGGAAATTTTGCTTAAGGAATCCAGTGCGTACTACAAATTTTTATTCGTCCCTTCAGTCTGTATGTATACATCACATCTATTGTCATCTTTTTAAGATGACGATTTTAACCACTTCCACATGAAAATGTAGAAGAAGGAGCAACACTTGGTGACCGAGAATGTTGGAATATACATCCTGATACATTTTCACGGTAACGAAGCTGAGTGGACAGAAGACAAGACAACAAATCATCTGACGACCACAAGAAGCCTGAGTCACACAGTCCACACACCACAGAATAAACGCTTCACTGAGTCATATCGGGGAAGAATTTTTGACTAGTAATCAAAACATTCTGGGTCCGAAGTTCGATTCCAGTTACTGCTTAAACTCCGAATTAAAAATTACCGGCAATGGCTGTCGAAGACTGCCTATAGAAGGAATTATCTTCGGTCTGCCAACGACCTTGGCTGAAAGGGTGAATGTGCGGACAGAGGTTCAGGACACCCTCTTCTCTCTGTGGTAAGAAACTACCGCTAAAAGACGGAAGAATCAGCAATGATCAATGGCATATGCGTGCAGAAGACAATGGAAACCACTGCATTAAAGATTTTTAATTTGTATCCACAATACATGTGAGAAGTCATTGTAAAAGTGTTATGATGATCTGTGTACTCGCAAAAGATTTCGGGTTAGTCCCCATTACGATCTCCGCGAAGGAATAAAGAAGGGAAGATAAGCTTAACGTCCCCTCGAAAGCGAAGTCATTACATACGGAGCACAATCTCGGTTTACGAAAGGTTAGGGGAGAAAATCAGTCGTACCCTTCCAAAGAAACTATCTTGGTATTTGCTGGAAATCACTAGAAACTTAAATCTGGATGGCAGTATGGGGATTTGAACTGTCGTCTTGGCGAATGTCCATTGTGCTAACACACACACACACACACACACACACACACACACACACACACACACACACACAAACTGAATATTCAACGGAAAGATAACATATTACCAGTCGGAGCGTGGAATGTCAGACGCTTCTGATCAGAAGCGACAGTAAACCAACTCCAGCAGCAATAGTCCTAATGTACATGTTTACGTCACAGGCAGAACATAAAGACGTGAAGGCACTGTACGGTTAACTAAGCAGTCCATGGAGGACTGGAACGCTGTAGTTGGGAAAGAAATCGAAAACTATTTTAAGGAGCAATATAGGCTCGGTAGTAGGAATGAGAGAAGAGAACAACGAAAAGAGTTCTGCAATAAATGCGAACACATTGTCGAAAAATCACAAGAGGAGGAGATATACTTGGAAAATGTCTAAAGACATGGGAAGATACCAGATGAATTACAACATCGTGAGACAAAGAAACATTCCGAAATTTGATATTGGATTGTATGCCGTACCTGGTGGTAAACGTAATCTCAGGTCACAATTTAGTGATGATGATGGGTCGTGTGCTGCGTTTGAAGTTCTTTGAGGCTGTAGATAATGCGATAATGAATACCAGGGTAGGAAGTTCAGTTAAAGCAGAATGGACATCTCTGATCTCAGAAGTGGGGCAGACATAGGCAGAAGTAAATTAACTGCGAAGATGGTAACAGAAGAAATAGTTCAACTGATCGATGAGAAAATAAAATGCAGAGATGCTTAGGAAAAGACGGGAATACGGAAACATGTCACTTATAAACTGAAAAACGAAGTGCACTGAAGCTAAGGCGAAATGGATGCAAGATAAATGTGAAGAAACAAAAAGAATAGATTCAGCATACAGAAAAATCAAAACAACCTTCGTTGGAACTGTAAGCCCAGACTTCAAGAAGAATTTCACTGTAAATGGGAGCGAGTGAGAGGATAGAGGGAAGAACACACTGTAGGTGTCTATGAGGATGAGAAACCGTAATAGAAGACGAAATGAAAGTCGATTTGGAAGACGTAGCTTTTCCAGTATTACAATTAGAGTTTGACAGAGCTGTCAAAGACTTGCACTAAAGTAAGGGATATTTCATAGAGAAGGGTCCGTCAGAATTACTAAATTCGTAGGGGGAAATGGAAAACAAGATGGTGTGCAGAATCTATGAGACTGGCGATATGGCGTCAGACTTTCGGGAAAGAACCAACCACACAATTCCAAAGATATCGTAAGATCATGCGCCCGAGTTTCTGAAAAGTGTAGTATAAGAATAATAGGAAGAATAGAACAGAAAGTTGGGGATATGTTAGGTAATGATGATTTTGGCTATAGGAAAGGTACAGGTTTCAGAGAGGAAGTTCTGACGTTGCGGTTGATGATGGAAGCAAGACTGAAGAAAAATCAAAACACATTCATAGAATCTGTCGACCTGGAAAAAGCATTCGACAGTGTCAGATGGTGCAAGATGTTCGAAATTAATTAAGTTTTAAATTTATTACTGTTACTATAATTTCATTCCTCTTTTATTATTTCATAGCAATGACAGCAAAATCTTTAATTTCTTAAAGCAAATAAAATGTCGTACTTCGTTGCTTCGTAAAAATATTTTCAGTCTGGGGTTGGTGCCATTCTGCCATATAACGGATGTACGGCGACCACAGCGAGATGAGATAGGAGCAACTCTTGCACACTGCACGAACACGCGTATCTTAAGCAGCGACGTTACTGTCTGAGCAACGCTGTGCCAGCATTTACAATATGTGGCCGTTGCTCGTTTCTGTAAGCGTTGTTATTAACATAGCACTGGTCGTTCTTCTATAACAACGCTTCAAATCAATGCAAATTTTACAAAGCAAAATTATTCTTTTTGTTTAAAAAAAATTCATTTAAAAATGAAAAATTTTACTACAGTTGCTATGGCTAATAGATATTTTGTGTCTTTTTACTCTGTTATTAGTACAAAATAATAAACATCTGTTATAACCGAGACCAAACAAAATCGAATGATATGGGTGATATATAACTAAAATACCGGTATGGGTTTTCACCGGTCGGTTCGTCCCACTCCTATCAGGGAGCATTTTCCATAGGACTAGAGGGAGCAATAGATGACGAAAGCTGTAGGGAAAGACAGAGATTGGAATATATCAAACAAATCACTGAAGTCATTATGATTAAGTTCTGTTCTCAGATGTAGAGATACTCTTAAATGTGCAGGAGAGGAAGTCGTGATGTGAGGGGGGGGGGGGGGAGGCACATCAGTAGGTCATAATTTTACTCTGCACTTTCTTCATTTGAAAAGAGGAAACATGTTGACTCGCAGGATTACTCGACACCCGACGCCGCAGCAACCGTTTTGTTTGGACCACTGAAGTGTAGCCTTACGAACTGCTGTGAGCAATGATCTCTTGCGAAGCACCCGAATCCAGATGTAAACTGCATGCCGTTTCCTTTGTAATGTTCTGCATTCACAGACTGTTACAATTTCGTCTGGGTTTTAGGTCGATTGTCATTGACAAAAGTGATGCTCATCGCCGGTCCTTTAAGTTACGGCCTTTTTACGGCCACTGTTCCTGGTTTCGAGGATACGCCATTCGGTGTAAGCTGATTGGACAGCCAGCGTTGATACAGCGACAAATCGGCATGCAGTGATCATGGGCACTCTGAAGCGCGACAGCTGTTTCTGCCATTTTGCTGCGTCTCCACATCTACCTCTGTTATTGCACCGGTTCTATTCAACCAACTGCCACTTACTCGGGGTCAGGGATTTTCTCTGCCTCGTGATGACTGGGTGTTGTGTGATGTCCTTAGGTTAGTTAGGTTTAAGTAGTTCTAAGTTCTAGGGGACTGAGGACCATAGACGTTAAGTCCCATAGTGCTCAGATCCATTTGAACCATTTTGAACCAGTTACTAATTACTTCACTGCCGTGACTTGCGGCCACATGGCCGTATCGCGCCATCTCTAAAACTTGTACCAGAACCAAGAGGAAACAATAATAATGGAGGACAAGGAACGAAGTGCTCGGATTAAAAGGGGTGTAAAGGAAAGAGACAATAATTCTCACCTAGTGTTGTTTATAGACATCAGAGAAGCAGTGTCGAAAATAAAAAAGTGTCGGAAGTGCAAATAAAATCAAGGTGAATGGTTATCAATAAAAAGATTCACTGATTCTACTGCTATCCTCAGTGAAAGTGAAGATGTAGTATAGTTAGTGGAGAATGTGGAGTGAGGAAAGAAATGAGAAGTAGCAGAAATGAGACTAGCGTCGGCCTTAACATCAAAACTGGTGATCACGAAGTAGACAAAGTTAAACAATTCTGCTACTTTGGCAGCAACCTAACTGGTGACATGTGATGCGAGAATGATATCTATGATATCAGTAGTTATCATACACTCCTGGAAATTGAAATAAGAACACCGTGAATTCATTGTCCCAGGAAGGGGAAACTTTATTGTCACATTCCTGGGGTCAGATACATCATATGATCACACTGACAGAACCACAGGCAACAGAGCATGCACAATGTTGGCAATAGTACAGTGTATATCCACCTTTCGCAAGCAATGCAGGCTGCTTTCTCCCATGGAGACGATCGTAGAGATGCTCGATGTAGTCCTGTGGAACGGCTTGCCATGCCATTTCCACCTGGCGCCTCAGTTGGACCAGCGTTCGTGCTGGACGTGCAGACCGCGTGAGACGACGCTTCATCCAGTCCCAAACATGCTCAATGGGGGACAGATCTGGAGATCTTGCTGGCCAGGGTAGTTGATTTACACCTTCTATAGCACGTTGGTTGGCACGGGATACATGCGGACGTGCATTGTCCTATTGGAACAGCAAGTTCCCTTGCCGGTCTAGGAATGGTTGAACGATGGGTTCGATGACGGTTTGGATGTGCCGTGCACTATTCAGTGTCCCCTCGACGATCACCAGAGGTGTACGGCCAGTGTAGCAGATCGCTCCCCACACCATGATGCCGGGTGTTGGCCCTGTGTGCCTCGGTCGTATGCAGTCCTGATTGTGGCGCTCACCTGCACGGCGCCAAACACGCATACGACCATCATTGGCACCAAGGCAGAAGCGACTCTCATCGCTGAAGACGACACGTCTCCATTCGTCGCTCCATTCACGCCTGTCGCGACACCACTGGAGGCGGGCTGCACGATGTTGGGGCGTGAGCGGAAGACGGCCTAACGGTGCGCGGCACCGTAGCCCAGCTTCATGGAGACGGTTGCGAATGGTCCTCGCCGATACCCCAGGAGCAACAGTGTCTGTAATTTGCTGGGAAGTGGCGGTGCGGTCCCCTACGGCACTGCGTAGGATCCTACGGTCTTGGCGTGCATCCGTGGGTAGCTGCGGTCCGGTCCCAGGACGACGGGCACATGTACCTTCCGCCGACCACTGGCGACAACATCGATGTACTGTGGAGACCTCACGCCCCACGTGTTGAGCAATTCGGCGGTACGTCCACCCGGCCTCCCGCATACCCACTTTACGCCCTCGCTCAAAGTCCGTCAACTGCACATACGGTTCACGTCCACGCTGTCGCGGCATGCTACCAGTGTTAAAGACTGCGATGGAGCTCCGTATGCCACGGCAAACTGGCTGACACTGACGGCGGCGGTGCACAAATGCTGCGCAGCTAGCGCCATTCGACGGCTAACACCGCGGTTCCTGGTGTGTCCGCTGTGCCGTGCGTGTGATCATTGCTTGTACAGCCCTCTCGCAGTGTCCGGAGCAAGTATGGTGGGTCTGACACACCGGTGTCAATGTGTTCTTTTTTCCATTTCCAGGAGTGTAGATGCATAGGACATTGCTCGCAAGAAGAAATTAGCTAGTATCACTTACTTCTTTTTCCATTATCCTATACTTACACGGAGTCGGCATTTCTGTTGTCGAATTTCGCGTTGTTAATGCTTGAGACTGGCTCGTATGGCACCACACCTTTACCCCAGGGTCGAAATTAGTGCACCCCAATCGTCTGTGTGTAGTGTTACCCACGTGAAAGTGTGCGAACTTTTTTCAAATGTTTGTGAATCGTGCAACTGACACGGGACTTCTGTACCAACCCAACAGTCATCTAATCGGATGTGGGAGACCGTCAGCTGTAGCTGAAGCTGTGTTAAAAAATCATCTCTAAAAAATTTCTTGATATACTCCATTTATAAAATTTCAGCAGTGAAAGCTCAGAAGGAATGACAAAGTATTTCATTAAAAATTACGATTACGTAAGATCAACGCCGTAGAAGTACAAAAAAAGTAGGCCAACATTAATATTTCTTCTAAAGCGAAAGCCCTCATACCATTGATTAAATTCTTTTCGTCTTTTCAGATCCACTAACGTTCACTGCGAGACAACTTTATACAAACAACAAGCAATTCCCGACGTGTTCTTTTGTTACATTAAACCTCAATCTTGTCAAAATAATATCTACCTTAATAAATGTATCTCATTCAGGGTATAACGATGTCGCTCATTTTGTGATAATAATATCTTGCATCATATGAGTAAAGCAGTTCCCAAGAGTAATATATTCTGCGTCCTTTCTGTACAAACTTACGTCTACGATTCCCCTCTAAAACTCCCTATCTCCTCTCCTTGCAATCAACACTTAACGCCCGCTCTGAGTCAAGATAGCCTCACTAGTTTCCGGGTGTATGTAAATCGTAGGCATGAAAACACTGAGACCTATATCGAGAGTAACAGTGTAAGAGTAATACACAGTGAGGGAATGCTAGTCAATGTGTGTGTGTGTGTGTGTGTGTGTGTGTATGTGTGTGTGTGTGTGTGTGTGTGTGTGTGTGTATGTGTGTGTGTGTGTGTGCGCGCGGTAGTATGACGGGATGCGCGTTGTCGATTTGAGATTGCGGATACAGTGAATCGTGGAACTTTCGACTGACGGTTGGGATTGCCGTCGCAGTGCATAATGGAAGTTAAAGTGATAATTATGAACATAAACACCGTGCAGTTTAAGTGTTGCGAAATGTACTGTGTTTGAACCGGTATTGAAATTGCTTAAGCGAGTAGTTATTGCGATCATGTAAATGAAACTGTTTTTACATTTAATCACACCACAACAGCCAAGTCTTCGTTAAATTGTGCAACTGTCGCGGTAAACTAAATTACAGTTGTGAATCAGGTGTAAGAACTGTTTTAGTGAATTGCGGTAGTCTTTCCGAGGGAACCTGGCAAGGAATGAACTAGGCTAGTGTCTCCTGACTTAGAACCGACTCTACTTACAGCCTCCCAATAGCCACTTATTCCAAAATTAGTGTCAGGAAGTGTTCGTGCTTCTGATGTTTGCAGCATCTATATCAAAAGGTTGTACGAAGCGTTTCGCACGGAGCCACATAGCAGTTACAAGAATTGTGGTGTGAGTCACTGAAAACTTTGTTTCTCACACAAGTATGTTTTGGTAGTGATAATGTCCAGAATAAGACACAGTGAGTTCAGAGTTACTTTTTTCAAAGCCTAGTATCTGAATGTAAGGGAAGTATAGTAAAGTAAACTTTGTTCCGGTAGACTGTAAAGTTTGTAATTTATCTAGGCACTGAGCGCTTTGTGATAACTTTATTCCTGCAACATATTCTACTTGCACTATGGTCATGCAAAAGAGACCTTCGGTAAGTGTTGCTTGGTATCGATGAGACGAAATAATAAGTAAATTTTGATATCCGTCGTACTGCATATTGTGTGTGGTGTACAGGACTTACTGTGATAGAAAAGGAAACAAACGCGAGCAGCTACTACAAATGACATGGTATCAGCTCTGAGAGAACAGGTTAAATTATTACAAGAACAGAAAGAGCAAATGACATCGCAGTTACATAGTCAAATGGGAGATTCTTCACAATCAGGTCCTAGTGAGGTTAAATTAATATTGGCAGTACCTTCCCCATCTGGGGATCCTGTTGCTGCTAGTTTTATTCCGCTGTTTTCTGGCAAAGCAAGGATGTCACTATTTTTATTCAGGACGTGATATCTGGGGCCACCTATGTAACTGGTGTGGACAAGACTCATCGCAGATGGCAAAATTGCGCTTGTCGGGTGAAGCTAAGACGCATATCACGTATCATTTATGTGAAAACAACGGTGCAATAAACAAAATAGTACTAGTTTCTGTAGAGAAAATTTAAGTAAATGAAGACAATTTCCAAATGAGACTGTCGAAGTGTCTTTGCACAGGATACACAAATTGAACAACCAGGCTTATGATCTGACTAACGAACCGGACGCTGATGCAGTTTTGTTGAGAGAGAGCATTGGGTGTCTTCCAAAAGGGGGATTTTGCGACAATGGAAAAGCCACAAGATGTAGTAGCAGCAGCGATGCAGGTAGTCAATTATCTCCAAGAGATAGTTAGCGCTACTAAGTCTTGGAATGATCAGAAAATGTTTGTGTCGAACAAAGGATGTCATCACTGCAGAAGAAAGGATCATTTTAAAGCACAGTGACCCCATCCACAATGTTATAATTGTCAACGGATTTGTTATAAGGCACAGGAGTGTAGGTTAAAGAAACAGGGCAACTGTAACTAGAAAAAGAAATTTTCAAACGACAACGAGAATCTTCCTTCCATCGCGAAGCATTCACATAAAATATAACTGAATTCAGTCGGCTTGCAGAGATGGATTGTTCGTTGGTGGCTTGTTGGGAAGGGAAAGAATATGAATTTTGGTAGATACAGGTAACAGTTGTCAGTCTGGACCTCGTGGGTAAGAGTAGACTACAAGAGCCAATGTATAGGATACACGAAATAAGCGGCAATGCATTTGGTTCAGTTGGGACAACACGACTCTGGGTTAAAATAATATAAAGTTTCCTGAGCAAATGGAAGCGTTACCAACTGTGGAACAAGGTGCCACTGCGATACTTGGGTTAGATTTTCAGATTAAGCGTTGTGTTAGAATCAACATTTGACAACGGACGATTGAAATCGGTTGTAAGTTATTTCTGTTGGTTACAACAGTTTCAAATGTTTGCATATCACAAGATGCGCCCATTGAAAAGGTGGGAGCGAATAAACCTGTGTTGTTGTTGCCTTCAGTCCTGAGACTGGTTTGATGCAGCCCTCCATGCTACTCTATCGTGTGCAAGCTTCTTCATATCCCAATACTTACTGCAACCTACATCCTTCTGCATCTGCTTAGTGTATTCATCTCTTGGTCTCCCTCTACGATTTTTACCCTCCACGCTGCCCTCCAACGCTAAATTTGTGATCCGTTAATGCCTCAGAACATGTCCTACCAACCGGTCTCTTCTTCTGGTCAAGTTGTGCCACAAACTCCTCTTCTCCCCAATTCTATTCAATACCTCCTCATTAGTTATGTGAACTACCCATCTAATCTTCAGCATTCTTCTGTAGCACCACATTTCGAAAGCTTCTATTCTCTTCTTGTCCTAACTAGTTGTCGTCCATGTTTCACTTCCATACATGGCTACACTCCATACAAATACTTTCAGAAACGACTTCCTGACACTTAAATCTATACTCGATGTTAACAAATTTCTCTTCTTCAGAAACGCTTTCCTTGCCATAGTCAGTCTACATTTTATATCCTCTCTACTTCGACCATCATCAGTTATTTTGCTCCTCAAATAGCAAAACTCCTTTATTACTTTAAGTGTCTCATTTCCTAATCTAATTTCCTCAGCATCACCCGACTTAATTCGACTATATTCCATTATCCTCGTTTTGCTTTTGTTGATGTTCATCTTATATCCTCCTACGTGTGTATAAGTGCATTAAAAATTGTTTTTCATGGCAGAGTAGGAGTAGGTACACGAGGACTAATCTAGGTGCCAGTAGATATTAACATTCCACAGGGTGTAGTGTGTTTGGTAGAACCACTAACAAGTAATGACATGTTGGATGTTGTTGCTGTTTTTTGGGGAAGGAGACCAGACAGCGTGGTCATCGGTCTCATCGGAGTGGGGAAGGATGGGGAAGGAAGTCGGCCGTGTCCTTTCAGAGGAACCATCCCGGCATCTGCCTGGAGTAATTTAGGGAAATCATGTTGGATGAGCCACATTGTTCTGTAGGTGTATAACACAAAGGATATTAATAATTTTGGGGGAGTCTTCCAAAGAGATTACTGATAGCCACATTAGAGGTTCTCAAAGAGGAAGATATTGAGGATTCCAGTGTAGAAGGTAGAACAGAGCGAGCTGTCGACATACCTGTATTGCGAGATGAAGTTAAACATCTTCAGGGTGACTATAGGTCAAAAATAGACTCAGTGCTAATATGGTATAAGGATTTGTTCAATCCACTAGGAGTGTTACCTGCTGCACCAGTCACACGATATAGAATAGCAACAGGCAATCATCCACCAGTATGTAGAAAACAGTATCAGCCCCCTAGCCATTTGAGGCCTTTAGCAGAGGAAATAGTGAATCAGTGATTATCAGATGGGGTTATAGAATATATTGATAGTCCATAGTCAAGGAATATCA
Source organism: Schistocerca gregaria (assembly GCF_023897955.1). NCBI lineage: Eukaryota > Metazoa > Arthropoda > Insecta > Orthoptera > Acrididae > Schistocerca > Schistocerca gregaria. The sequence goes on along the minus strand of NC_064921.1, from coordinate 290,622,635 downwards.
TGATTGTAGATAAGAAATTACCAGATGGAAAAAAGAAATATTGGTTTTGCTGCGGCTACAGATTCTTAAATGAGAAAACAGTAACAGAGGCATATGTGATCCCTAATAACACTGACACATTAGATAACGTGGGTCGGTGCAAGTTCTTTTCAACCCTAGATTGAGGTAGGCCCTGATGATAGACCTAAAGCAGCATTTAGCAAGACTTTCAGTCACTACCACTACTGTTGGATGCCTTTTGGCCTGAAAAACGCACCAGATACATTTCAGCGTTTATTAGATGAAGTCCTCAGAGGTTTAAAACCAAACAAACGCATGGTGTATCTTGACGATATAATAATGTTCGCAAAAGACCTTGAAGGGCATGTTCAGCGTTTGGAGATGGTATCTGACAGGTTGAGAAAGTCTCGGCTTACACTTAACATTAATACGTGTCGCTTTGTAGAATCACAACTAAACTATCTGGGGTACATAATTAGGCAAGATGGAGTAAGGAGAGATCTGAGACTAACATCAGCAGTGCATTGACTTTCTGGCCCCTTAGACAGTTAAACAATTACTATCTTCCCTTGAATTAGCAAGCTACTACAGAAAATTCCTACCCTCCATGAACCATGGACCTTGCCATTGGTGGGCAGGCTTGCGTGCCTCAGCGATACAGATAGCCATACCGTAGGTGCAACCACAACGGAGGTTCCTGAAGAGGGGCAGCAGCCTTTTCAGTAGTTGCAAGGGCAACAGTCTGGATGATTGACTAACCTGGCCTTGTAACACTAACCAAAACGGCCTTGCTGTGCTGGTACTGCGAACGGCTGAAAGCAAGGGGAAACTACGGCCGTAATTTTTCCCGAGGGCATGCAGCTTTACTGTATGATTAAATGATGATGGCGTCCTCCTGGGTAAAATATTCCGGAGGTAAAATAGTCCCCCATTCGGATCTCCGGGCGGGGACTACTCAGGAGGATGTCGTTATCAGGAGAAAGAAAACTGGCGTTCTACGGATCGGAGCGTGGAATGTCAGATCCCTTAATCGGGCAGGTACGTTAGAAAATTTAAAAAGGGAAATGGATAGGTTAATGTTAGATATAATGAGAACAACACTTCTGGTCGGGTGACTACAGGGCTATAAACACACTATCAAATAGGGGTAATGCAGGAGTAGGTTTAATAATGAATAGGAAAATAGGAATGCGGGTAAGCTACTACAAACAGCAAAGTGAACGCATTATTGTGACCAAGTTAGATACGAAGCCCACACCTACTACAGTAGTACAAGTTTATATGCCAACTAGCTCTGCAGATGACGAAAAAAATTGAAGAAATGTATGATGAAATAAAAGAAATTATTCAGATAGTGAAGGGTGATGAAAATTTAATAGTCATGGGTGACTGGAATTCGGTAGTAGGAAAAGGGAGAGAAGCAAATGTAGTAGGTGAATATGGATTGGGGGAGAGAAATGAAAGAGGAAGCCGCCTGGTACAATTTTGCACAGAGAACTTAATCATAGCTAACACTTAGTTTAAGAACCATGAAAGAAGGTTGTATACATGGAAGAACCCTGGAGATACTAAAAGGTATCAGATAGATTATATAATGGTAAGACAGAGATTTAGGAACCAGGTTTTAAATTGTAAGACATTTTCAGGGGCAGATGTAGACTCTGACCACAATCTGTTGGTTATGACCTGTAGATTGAAACTGAAGAAACTGCAAAAAGGTGGGAATTTAAAGACATGGGACCTAGATAAACTGAAAGAACAAGAGGTTGTACAGAGTGTCAGGGAGAGCATAAAGGAACAATCGACAGTAATGGGGGAAAGAAATAGAGTAGAAGAAGAATGGTTAGCTTTGAGGGATGAAGTAGTGAAGGCAGCAGAGGATCAAGTAGGTAAAAAGACGAGGGCTAGTAGAAACCCTTGGGTAACAGAAGAAATATTGAATTTATTTGATGAAAGGAGAAAATATAAAAATGCAGTAAATGAAGCAGGCAAAAAGGAATACAAACGTCTCAAAAATTAGATCGACAGGAAGTGCAAAATGGCTAAGCTAGAGGACAAATGTAAGGATGTAGAGGCTTATCTCACTAAGAGCTCAGATGGCAACCCAGTTGTAAGCAAAGAAGGGAAAGCAGAAAGGTGGAAGGAGTATATAGAGGGTCATACAAGGGAGATGTTCTTGAGGACAATATTATGAAAATGGAAGAGGATGTAGATGAAGATGAAATGGGAGATACGATACTGCGTGAAGAGTTTGACAGAGCACTGAAAGACCTGAGTCGAAACAAGGCCCCCAGAGTAGACAACATTCCATTAGAACTACTGACGGCCTTGGGAGAGCCAGTCCCGACAAAACTCTACCATCTGGTGAGCAAGATGTATGAAACAGGCGAAATACCTTCAGACTTCAAGAAGAATATAATAATTACAATCCCAAAGAAAGCAGCTGTTGACAGATGTGAAAATTACCGAACAATCAGTTTAATAAGCCACAGCTGCAAAATACTAACACGAATTCTTTACAGACGAATGGAAAAACTAGTAGAAGCCGACCTCGGGGAAGATCAGTTTGGATTCCGTAGAAATACTGGAACACGTGAGGCAATACTGACCTTACGACTTATCTTAGAAGAAAGATTAAGGAAGGGCAAATCTACGTTTCTAGCATTTGTAGACTTAGATAAAGCTTTTGACAATGTTGACTGGAATATTCTCTTTCAAATTCTTAAAGTGGCAGGGGTAAAACACTGGGAGCGAAAGGCTATTTACAATTTGCACAGAAACCAGATATCAGTTGTAAGAGTCGAGGGACATGAAAGGGAAGCAGTTGTTGGGAAGGGAGTAAGACAGGGTTGTAGCCTTTCCCCGATGTTATTCAATCTCTATATTGAGCAAGCATTGAAGGAAACAAAAGAAAAATTCGTAGTAGGTATTAAAATCCACGGAGAAGAAATAAAAAACTTTGAGGTTCGCTGATGACATTGTAATTCTGTCAGAGACAGCAAAGGACTTGGAAGAGCAGTTGAATGGAATGGATAGCGTCTTGAAAGGAGGATATAAGATGAAAATCAACAAAAGCAAAACGAGGATAATGGAATGTAGTCGAATTAAGTCGGGTGATGCTGAGGGAATTAGAGTAGGAAATGAGCCACTTGAAGTAGTAAAGGAGTTTTGCTTTTTGGGGAGCAAAATAACTGATGATGGTCGAAGTAGAGAGGATATAAAATGTAGACTGGCAATGGCAAGGAAAGTGTTTCTGAAGAAGAGAAATTTGTTAACATCGAATATAGATTTAAGTGTCAGGAAGTCATTTCTGAAAGTATTCGTATGGAGTGTAGCCATGTATGGATGTGAAACATGGACGATAAATAGTTTGGACAAGAAGAGAATAGAAGCTTTCGAAATGTGGTGCTACAGAAGAATGCTGAAGATTAGATGGGTAGATCACATAACTAATGAGGAGGTACTGAATAGGATTGGGGAGAAGAGAAGTTTATGGCACAACTTGACGAGAAGAAGGGATCGGTTGGTAGGACATGTTCTGAGGCATCAGGGGATCACCAATTTATTATTGGAGGGGAGTGTGGAGGGTAAAAATCGTAGAGGGAGACCAAGAGATGAATACACTAAGCAGATTCAAAAGGATGTAAGTTGCAGTAGGTACTGGGAGATGAAGAGACTTGCACAGGATAGAGTGACATGGAGGGCTGCATCAAACCAGTCTCAGGACTGAAGACCGCAACAACAACATATAGAAAATTCGTGAAGGGGCTTGATGAAGTCTGACAACCACAAACAAAATTATTGGAGAGATGGATTACATTTAGCTGGACACCTAAGTGTCAGGTTGCATTTCAAAATTTAAAAGATATGTTAGCTTCATATCCAGATCTGATTTTTACTGTTTTTTCAAAAGCATATTGTCATGTGATGCAGGTGGTACAACTTTGGGAGCGGTTTTAGGACAATGATTGCTGGGAAAGAACACCCAATTACATAAGCATCTCGTCAACTTAATAAGGCTGAACAAAATTATTATACCCCAGAAATGGAGATGTTTGCACTAATATGCAGTATTTATTATTTTAGATATTACCTACATGGACATATGGTCACACTGGTTACTGATTATGCAGCTTTAAAATTGGCACTAGGACTAAAAGATCGTTCAAGTATTCTAACAAAGTTGGCTTTGAAGGTAAGTGGATTTCAGTACAGTGAGATTCACATCTGGGTGATAAATATACAATTACAGAAACACTAAGTAGGAAGACTGGAGCATTGAAAGTTTCTGGATTTGATTCAAAGGACCTGAAGATAGCACAAGCAAATGATAAAGAGTGTCAAGTGTATTGCAAAGAGCCACAGTTTGTCATACAAAAGGGTGTTTTATGTAGATCAACCAAGTGTGGACCGAGTGTTGTAGTTGCAGCAGGTTTGCAGATAGAAGTACTATGGCGAGCACATGGTCATACTTATCAGGCCATGATAATAAGAGAACAACAGATAGAAGAGTAGCAGAAAGGTTTTGATGGAAAACAAGATACGCTGATGTTCAACAGTACATGTGCATGACGTGCTGATTTGTGCCAGCAAAAGATACAATTACAAAGACTGACAGAGTTTGAGTATCCATTCCAAATGATATGAGCTGATATTTTGAGCCCATTTCACAGGCGTCAATGAGGAAAGAAGTATGTGTTACCGATTAATTGTAGCAATACCAGAGCAAAAAGCAAGCACAGGAGCTCACGCTAGGGTAAATCATTGGATACTTAAATTTGGGGTGCCACAAACTACTATTATGGAGCAGGGGAAAATTTCATGTCCAATCTCATTAAGCAGTTGTGTCACTTCCTGAAAGTTAAGAAATCATGTACAAGTCCATTCTGCACACAAGTCTTACAGAAACAGTTTATAGGACTATATCTAAGATGCATAGCCATTACATAAATTCTCAATACTAGACTGGGATGCATATTTAGGTTTTGTAATTTGTCTCTACAATTCAAACACTCATATAGGAAAAGCGTTATCACCTTACGATGTGGTATATGGACGCACAATGCCTCCTACATTTGATGTGATTCAACCAATGTCAGGAAAAGAAGGGGGAGAAGGTATTCGTAAAAACTCTAAACGAATTCTGGCAAAAGGTAAAACAGGCTTAGAGCGCTAGAATGTCAAAAGTATGTGGGGTTTAGTAAGAGAAATTTACCACAGTATTGGGTACTTCAATGGGTATTACTTGCAAACCCATACACTCCCAAGGACAACACAAAAAGGTTTTGACGAAGTTTCAAGGTCCTTACCAGGTGGTTGAGGTAAAGTCACCTGTAAATGTAAAGTTACTATTACTAGGACACACTTCAATAGTCCATATCAGTAGAATTAAACCGCTTCAAGGAACCATAGATTCCTTTCCTCAGATACCAGTGGAGATGCCACACATTAGAATTAAGAAGCAAAAGATTAAATAAATACCACAGAATAGGCAGTATGGGTTGATACCAAGGAGTACTTAGTTGTGAATGCAGAGATACATGGGTAATATTAGGATTTTTTAATTTGTTTTCATTGATTCATGTAACGAGGAATATAGATATTTTTGTTGTATTCACACTTTTTACTAAGGAGGAAGGGAGTACATATAAATTATTTTCGCTATGTGATGGTGAGGTAATCATTGTAGGTCGACGCACTCGCTCCTTCCAGATCCTTGATTTCTCCCTTACCATCTGCGCCCGTCCTGTCCACCTCTCCTCCACTCTCACCTACCTTGGCCTCACCATTGACCGTCACCTCACCTGGATCCCTCATCTCCGCTCTATCCAATCCAAAGCCCACAACCACCTCCGACTTCTCAAACTCCCCTCTGGCCGGACATGGGGGTTGAACCCCTCTACCATCCTCCACACCTACAAATCCTTAATCCGTCCCATCCTCTGTTATGTCAGTCCTGCTTGGATAGGCCTCCCGTCCTCCATGCGGATCCTCTACGACGCGATTCCTTTCCCCCATCTGCTCCTTTTCCTCGAACATATCTGCGTCGTCTACACATCCCGCCGCCCTGATCCCCCTCATCCCCTGGTCGCTCTCCCCCCTCTGGGGGGGGGGGGGGAGAGGATCGAAATGCAATAAAGGAAAAAAAAGATGAGGAGCTGTCAAGTTTTCTTGAGAAGGACATGATTGATATTCAGTCTTCATATCCGCAAACGAAAATATAGCATACAGGGATACAATTTCAAGCGTTTTTAGACCTTGCTGCTGTGCGACCGATTATCTACTAAGTTGTATTCTTTCGCGTCGTTATTGTTACTGACTGAGGGATATCTGAGCTTCTTCTTGGCAGACTATTTGCGCCAACAATAAATAAATAAATAAATAAAACATAAAATAACATTATCTCAAAACAGAGCCTCGTTTTTCTGCACGGGCAGCGCTGTGTGATGCGTTATGGCGAAGAACGCCCTTGTCATATCTACAGATTGTTTCCACAACGTAGATAGTCGAAGAGATGTTGTAAGACGTGTATCTTTCTATTGTTTATTGCCAAATCACAGTTTATGAAAGATGTTTATATTTTATTAATAGGATTAAGTAGAAATAATTAATATTTGTCATGTTGGAAATAATTGTGGTAGCAGGGAATGTCTGCACCAAAGTATTGTTGACAAGAGAGACCGCAAATTGATATAATTTTTAAAAGGGCGGGAGAGACCGCGTATGGATATATTTGAAGAAAAGAGCGGGAAAGACAGCGCTTTGATACATTTTGTAATGGTATCAGGGATTGTCTCCAACTAGAAAGCATTGTTGGCAGGAGAAACGGCACTTGGGTTCGTAGGAAGTCAGTAGTAAGCGAGAAGTGAAGCGTGTCGGTAGCAGGTCTGAAGCGAGAGGTTGAGAAGAGCGGTGTGCCTGCCAGCCACTAGCTATGATTTACCAGAGATTATAAACGGATTTACAGAAACATCAGTCAGCTATTATAATAAGAGAAACTAATATTATTGAATTAATTTGCTTGAGAAACTCAACACTACTGAAGGTATGTTGCTAGTTGTAAGATTATTGTAAAAAGTAAGTCCCATTTGAAGGTTTGTAAAATCATTTCATTCAGAATATAATTAACTTTTGCCAGCAATATTGCATTTCTAATTGTAATCCATCCCGAAAACCATCAACGTAAAACGTTGCAAAAGTTTTATTGTTGTCAAGAAAAAGTGTAACTATGAATTACGTAATTTCAGTCAAATTAATTAAAGAATAACGTCAGCTCTGGTAATAAATACAGCCACTTATTATGAACGCCCACCAGCAGCTAATATATAGTAAAACAGAGTAACTATATTCATGCTGCAGTTTGATGTAGTAGTCAGATGGCGATCCAGTAACAGTAAAAAAGGTTAGGAACAGTTTTGGGTTATTGCAGATAACGACTGAGGGCCATGACGACGACACATTCTATGTTTCGTCGAAATAATCAGAAAATCACTTTTAATAAGCAGCAATTAAAATTGTATGCGAAGGTAGAGAAAGAGTATAAATTTCAAAGGAAAGATTTCATTTGTTATTATTAAGCAAGAGATAGAAATCCTAAGGCAAGGTTTCATAGTTTATTGTAAAAGGGAATGTTATCAGTAACAAAATATATATAGAGGAGACGACGGGAAGGTTTCAATGTGCTTGAAGAAGGAAAGAAATCGCTAGGCCATTGATAGCTCAATTGATAATATCGCTACCAATAGTAAGGGACGAAGTTCTATGCATAGCGAATTTCATAAATCTTTACTGTATAACACAGGAAATTCAAAATATAAATAAGACTTTAAAATAGTATGGATGTGTTGTGCAGTTACACACAATTTAAAAAGTGGATATGGCAGTGAGGTAAAAGAAAGCTCTATACCTGATGGGGTAAACTGAAGAGATTGTTGCTAATAGAACAGACCAATGCGGACTACAGTAACATATGGATTCACATAAGAAAACTTGTAGGGTAATAAAACGAAGGATAATAGTTGGAAAACTTATAAAATATGCCGTAAACCAAAAACTAAGGTCTGAGTCTTTTGGTGAGATTTTAAGTAATGCCTTTCATTTAAGGAAATCTTCGTTGTTCAGTTTCTTCGTTTTAGAGTCTCAGTAGGATCCTCCCATCCTTAGTCCACACAGTATGAAAACGAGATTTAACAATTTTAGACGGCCGCGCGTGAGATATATCCTGGTAGTATGTGAGTATGTGATGTTCTGGCTGAATACTTCCACTCTTACCCCGTAAATATTTAACTATTATGGTCGTGGGTTTCGTGGTACGTGCTGGCCTGTGTCCTATACGATGACTTATGTCAATATCTGTCTTTTATACCTGCGATCCAAGCTTCTCAGCTCCATAGAAACACAAGACACGATCGAAAACTAATTACAGCTATTAAAGCATTTTTATTATTACTGTCTCCCAATTAAAAAAAAGAAGACGGAAGCAATACGAAGTGACATAGAAAAAAAAAGAGGAATAAAATTTCCAATGAACAACATATTTTCGCAAAATAGCCCTTCTGCTTGAAAGTAACAACGATTATTAGCACAGTATTAGGTTCAGAAGCCGACCGGAGCAGCCGAGCGGTTTTAGGCGCTACAGTCTGGAACCACGCGACCGCTACGGTCGCAGTTTCGAATCCTGCCACGTGTATGGATCTGTGTGATGTCCTTAGGTTAGTTAGTTTTAAGTAGTTCTAAGTTCTAGGGGACTGATGACCTCAGAAGTTAAGTTCCATAGTGCTCAAAGCCATTTGAACCATTTTTTTAGGTTCAGAAAAACAGAGAAAACAGTGAGAGACTAGGCATCCGTACAGAGCTGTATCATACATTTTCTTGATCTCTTAATCTCTAAAATGTCATAGACATTGCACATTGTCTTATGATCTACTAATGCCAAGAGATTTAAAATTTTTATAGGAAACACTGAAAAAAATCTTTCAAGTCTAGCGAAACTTTTTTTCATATTCGGGCTTAAGCCATTACGTATTAGAAGTTGTCTTCACCTTCTCATGGTAAAGGACTGGTTCCATCTGTAATTGTGTTAGCCACCAAGCGTATAGCACTTAACAGGCTGAAGCACAAAGTATGATTCGTTTACATATTTACTGCGTTTTGGCGGTTCGGATTTGAAGTACTACGGAATATTAATGAGTAGTTTGCGGTCGAATGTAATTGCACATGTTTCCACCGTACTGCATTTAGTTACACAATTTCAAAATTTATCTAATTCATGTCTGCTGATTATTGCTATGGATGTGGTACGAAGCGCTTTACCAGCTGCAGCATTAAAATTATTCATAACCCTAAATCAGGGAATTAGCGCAGTAGGTTAAAATGAAGTGCAGTACAAGTTTTCAGCACGTAGTAATTAAGTAGTTTTATCACTGATGCCGGGTTCGTTCAGTTATGTTAGTGCTATGGCACAGCAACGTTTATAAATATAGTAGTAGAAGGAAAAATGAATATCCAACATTCAGATGTTGTGTGGCAGAGAAAGAAGTGAGGTATTTAGACAGAAATACCTTTGACTTTTTACCCTGTGATTTAAAGATTCAAATAAATAGTAAAATTAACTTCAAACAAGCAGTGAAATCATATCTGTTTCACGTCTTTTTCTACGACATAGACGTATTTATTAATGTATAATGACATAATATGTGTCTAAATGTGTTCTGTGTGAAATTGAACAAGGTTAAGTATAAATCACTGCACGTTTAGAGCAATTTTGTAACTGACTAATGGTTTGACGTATTTTTAACTGATAACGTGTATTAAAATAGGAATCTGTCCCAATACACCTCGAAGTAATACATGCATGGAAAGTGCATGTAAGTATCTGGTGAAAAAAGTAACTATCTGAAGCAAATGACACATATACTCGGGGTACAGGAAGTTATCACGGTTATCGGGTAATGTAGCAAATGTAACGATTATTCGACACCCAGAAAATTAAATTTTCTTTTCGATGTATTGAGTATCGAATCATAGCGCAATCTCATGATCTTAGTGATATTGTACCTTCTTCCTGGCGTCCGTACAAGAGCGCCTGGTGATTAGCGGATATAGTGTGAAGGCTTTTTTGTTTATTTGAAATAGAATTACAGGTATATTAAGGTACCAGTACAAAAAGAATTGCAAGTAAATGGAGAAACCGTCAATAATTATCTGTAACTGATTGTGTTATTGAATATCATGAATCTTCAAAAATGTATGGTGAATGGGGTCCCTGAGAACCAATAAGGTAAGTCGAACGGCACAGCCTATAACGTACCGTCCTCGAAGAGTGAAGCGTCTTGCCCTTGGAGCCCGTGGCATAAAGCAGGTGCGTGTTGGCAGTACACGTAATGGCGTGAGGGGCTGTGCGGTTCTTTCCACTGTCGGAATCAAGGTCAGAATTTGGCAAACTGGTAAAGTTATTCATGAGTGTATGGCATCGTTCAGAAAGAATGAGTAGACTCACAGAGTAAAGACACTTGAAACGAAACGGTGTTGTCTATGATGACGTTGCATTTGCGTACGTAGTCAGCATTGTAACAATGCCGGAGCATCCAATGTCTGGCTTACGGGCACCATTTATCGAGGCAATAACATTGCAGAGGCTGCAAGCTGGTGCTGAATTTAAAAATCGATCGGGAGGTACACAGGAAGGACTGTTGTGACACGTTTATCATTGAAGCGGTGGAATAAACATTGGCCGTAATGTTGTTTCCGTATTGTGTGGACAAAACTGTTGAAACAAAGGGCTGAAAACTGTTAAACCACCGCCAGTTAACGACGTTTTCAGGATCCATGGCAAACTTTTTAAATTAGACAATATATTTCTTTAAATTCTGAGCGTATTTGAATTTTTACTACTAGACGAAAGTCAGGGAGTCGTTTGCCCGCAATTAATTTTTTTCCAAAAAAACGTCTTCAAGAATGACTTCCATCACGGGAAAGGTAGGGAGCTCGTCGCTGTTGAAAACTCCGAGACGGAGAATCTGGGTCGTTTACGTTGCAAATGTAAGCAGAGTAAGAGGATCTCGGAAAAGTGCCCAGTGAGTTAATGATTTGTGGTTTTAAGTTATGTAAAATTCAACATTAAACAAAAATACCTTTATTGCAAACTTAGTGCAAGTACTGTGCGGAATATTTTCGCTCAGTTATCCTTTATGATAAAATATTAGTGTCTGCTTGGATATAAATTAACTACACACTGACATCAACAAAATGAAAGGTTTAGACAAAGTTAACTGCTACAGTAGGGCCAGTACGTCGTAAAGACTAATACGAACTATAATAACTTTATGTGTGTGTAAAAATACAATATGCCAAATTTTCTCAAGTTTACAACGCTGTGTTAGATCGTATTCTCTCTGCGTACTTGCGATACATCGTCCAAGTCGTTTGATGATTTGAAGGTAACTTTTGTGTAGTTTTTTAAGTAAGCAGTCTTCTGACCGGTTTATGCCACCCAGAATAAATTCCTCTGTTGCGCTAACCTCTTCATCTCAATTATTTGTTGGATGTACTTCAATCTCTGCCTTCCACTGCAGTTTACACTCTCTACAAGTCCTTGTCGTACCATGAAGGCTATTCCCGGATGTTTTAACATGGGACCATCATACTGTCCTTTCTTCCTGTTAGTGTTTCCCGTATGTTCCCTTCTTTACCAATTCTGCGGAGAACCTCCCCATTCCTTATCAGTCCACCCAATTTTCAACATTCTTCTGTAGAACCACATCTCAAACTCTTCGACTCTCTTTCGTCAGTGAGTCAGTACCACACAATGCGTGCTACAAATGTACGTTATCAGACATCTCATCTGAAAATCAAAGCCTGTGTTTGATAGAAGTAGATTTTTTATGGCCAGGAATGCCCTCTTTGCTTGTGCTAGTCTGTTCTTTTGTATCCTCCTCTCTTCATCCGTCATGGGTTAATTCGCTTCCAAGGTAGAAGAATTCCTTGACTTCGTCCAGTTCGTGATCACTAATTCTGATCTCAAGTTTCTCGACATTCTCATTTATTCTGCTTATCATTTACTTTTGTCTTCTTCCGATTTACTATCAGTACATATTAGTGAATCTTATCATTGGTGTCATTTCATCCTGAGTGTTAATACCACTCTTGAATCTTCCTTTTATATCTCTCAATACTTCTTCGAAGAATAGATTGAACAGTTGGGATGAAAGACTGCATCCCTCGCTTAAACCCTTTTTAATTCAAGCACTTCGTACTTGATATTCGAATGTTGTTATTTCCTCTTGGTTCTTGTATATTACCTGTCTCCCCACCACCACACACACACACACACACACACACACACACACACACACACAACGTTTCTACGAATTTGGAGCATCTAGCACCATTCTGCGTTGTCTAAAGCTTTTCCAAATAGATAAATCCTATGAACTACTGTAGATATTTCTTCGTTCATGCTTCCATTACAGAGCACAACATCACAAATGTCTAGTGCCAAACTGATAGTCACTTTTCTTCTCCATTCTTCTCTATATTATTCTTATCTGCAGCTTGGATGTACAAGCTGTCCAGCTGACAGTGCGATAGTGCTTGCACTTATCTGTGCTTACTTTCCGATGGAAACTCCACCCTTGAGAGACCTGAGTTCAACTACCTGGGTTCGATAGTCACGTTCCCATGAAATCAAAGACTAATATCAGCCAACGCATAGCTCTATTTGTTTGATTTCACACTAAGTGCAGATAGAGTAGATGACTTTCGAACCCAGAGACTTGAACTGCTCAGCTCTCTCAAGTGTAGGGCTTCCCTCGGAAAGTAAGGGCAGAGAAGTGCGACTACTATCGCACAGTCAGCTTAAGAGCTCATGCACCCAAGCTACTCTAACAAGACTATTATAATCAAGGCTCCTGACTTGCACCACAGAATTACTCGTCAACAAAACACTTACAAGACGTGTGCTCACATTTGCCTCCTAAACAGCAAAAGACACCGAATTGCTGGGCGCGTTTGAAAGAAAGATTCTTCGAACAATCATCGGCACAATTTGTGAAAGGGGAATAAGGGGGGAAAAGAGCAATAACGAGTTGTACAACGTTTGTAAAAAGATCCACTTGTCAGATGAATAGTGAAATCATCCAGACTGAGATCGGCTGAGCATGTAGCACGGGGACGCTGATAACCTCGGCGTTGATAACCTCCAAACACACACACACACACACACACACACACACACACACACACACACACACACACACACATGTAGCACGGATGAATGATGTGGAACTACCCACGAAAGGTGTTTCAGGGAAATCCAGGAGGACAGAGAGAGCGTGGTCTGCTAGAGTCTGGTGAGGATATTCTAGAAAATCTTCTATCACGTCATTAGACAAGTTCTCCCTCTAATACAAGCTTTCAACGTACTAATTCCACCTATTCGCTCTTTCCTCTGCGTCTAACAGCAAAATCTCCATTTATTACTTCCCGTATCTTTAATTTAATCGGTCGTTGTTTTGGCCTTTCTGTGTGTTATGTCAGTCTGCCTGACGATCATTTATGTTTCGACTTCTCCACATTTTTCCTGCAGCTATTTCTTCCTGTCTGCCCTGCACTTTCTACTTGTTTCATCTATGACAGATTTATGTTGCTATATTCCTGCGTTTCCCTGAGATATTTGTAAACTGCACTGCCTTCTATGATAATACTCATTTCAGTATCCATTTCCTTAGAGAACATGAAACACGTCTCATCATTCTTCAGTATTTCAGTGTCACACTTCCTTCCACACTTAATCTCCAGTCAACTCCTCATCATTACTGAATTGTAATCTGAGTCTATATCTGCTCCTGAGTATGCTTTACAATCCAATATATGATTTCGGAATCTCTGTGTGTCCATGATGTAGTCCAGCTGGATTCTTCCATGTCAGAGGGTCCTATATCTCCCCCTCTTGTAACTCCTGAAAAGAGTATTCGCCATTCTCATCTGAAAATTTGTTGTAGAACTAAGTCGGTCTCCTCTCTCACTTCTAATGCCACGCTCATATTCCGTAACCCTTTAATCTATTTTTTTCCTATAACTACATTCCATCCTTTCATGATTACTAGATTTTGATCTCCCTTTACAATATAAATTATCAGTAGAAATCCACATATACTTTTCCTATTTCTTCATCTTCTGCTTGCGACGGTGGTGTCTTTATCTGCCTGTAATGCGGTGATGGCGCCCGATAACGACCCAGATGAGTTCCATAGGCTTTATATCATGCAAATTTCGTCGCGTAGACATCAACGTGAGTTCACTAGAATGCTTCTCAGACCACTGTAGCATAGTTCTGACTCTGAGACACGGACAATTGTACTGCTGAAAGAAGACATCGGCTTCGGGGAGACAAGAAGCAAGAAATGATGGAGCTGTTTCGCAACTGTCAGCGTGTCTTCTGTTACTATCACAAGTCCCATGCAAGCGGAGGAGAATGTCTCCCACAACATAAAACTGCTCCCACCAGCCTGCGTCCGTGACGCGCTACACGTTTCGAGCCGCCGTTTACATTGATGACGTCGTTTTTGGAGACGACCATCGACCTAGTGTAGCAAAAATGTGATTCAGTCTGAGAGCCGACACGTTTCCTTTAACCGACAGTCGAATCCCAATGGTCCCGTGCACACTAATTCGTGAGGTCAACATGTGTTCACTTACGGCTGCTCTGCTGTGGAGCTCCATTTTCAACAGTGTAGGGAAAATGGTGTGCCCAGAAACACTGCTCTTTCGGCAGAGCTGCGACAGATCACCATCTATCCTACTTTACAGAGCAGACAAGTCTCCGAACCTTATGTTCTGTGAAGAGTTGTGGACGTCCAGTCATTTAGCGCCAGGTGGTAGTTTCACTATCCTTCTACCTCTTTACGTAGATGTTCACGAAAGTAGCACGTGAACATTCGACCAGCTTCGGTGTTTTCGAGATACACAGTCACAGCCTCTGCATAATAATAATAATCTGCCCTTTGTCAAAGTCGTTAATCTCAATGGATTACCCCATTTGCAACCCACATATTCTACAGGGTGATCCCCCGTACGTGTCTCCTCCGCACACATACTTTTGTTAGTGCGTCATGTGTCCACAACGCCTTAGGCGGCATCCAGTGTTATGTATAAGATTGAGTTGACCCTGTCACCCCTCTCAGCTTGGAGCCCAGAACGGCTGCTACTGAGCGGTACGTTTCTTACAGAAATCTTACAGTTGCGGAGCCTCTGGTGGCCTTTTCAGCATGACGCTCCCTGCGGCGGCCATGTGCTGAGACTGGCCCTGTGTGAAATCAGGTATTACCAGGATCAGGGAAATGACATGGAAGGACTAGACCCCATTAACTAACAACATTTATCCCTGAACAACAACAGCATTTATTTTTATATATTTCCTTTGATAACATGTCCCCTTTGAAAAACAGGTAGAAAAATTGAAATTAATTTGCCGTTACGGGCAAGGTAACTGTCATTTAACCTCAAACGAAGTCAAGAAATAACATCTTAATATCTGGCTTTGCAGAATTTTTAAATTAAACAATTTTAAGTAAACCAGTCAATTAAAATAATTAAAACGGTCCTAGTGAATTTAAATCCAAGCAATTAGGCGGACCCGCAAAAGTTACATGTTAAGAAGATAACTATAGCCGTAGTACTACCCAATTCCTTAGAAAATCAAAATTACAGTCTCACAACAATTATTTAAAGCATATAGGAAGCCCGGGATCAATGGTGATGCACAAGCTTGTGATTGTTTTACAATTGTAATTTGACTCAAAACAAATTTTATTATAAACTTCCATTCGGAAGTGTGTCCCATGAAAGGCAATTAAGGTTGGGGCGAATCTAATAAACACATTTTGGTCACGGAATAAAGAGAGTGAGGAATTTAAATGGGATGAGTACCATTTCTAAAATATTAATGGCAATGTTCCATATAACCTCCTTTTTTCCTTTTTCCTTTTTCTTGTGTGCTGTATACAACAAGCCAAAACTTAGTTTAATTTAAGAAAGAACTTATCCACCATCAAGAATTTGTCTAGAAATAAGGAGTGGGATAGTGAAAGCATTTGGCTGGAAAGTGGCCCTATACGGGTGTGAAACTCGGACAATAGGAAAAATAAATTTAACGTGTTACACGATAAAATTGAATTCACTGTGGAAGAAGAGAAAAATGGTGAACTGCAATTTCTCGACCTAAGTATTAAGAAACAAAATGTCAGGCATGTTTTTAAAATATTCAGGCAACCAACCACAACGGATGTGTTGATACAAAATAAATCCTGCCATCCTAATAGCCAGAAACTTTCTGCGTTTAGATCTTTGATAGATAGAGCCTTTAGAGTCCCTATGAATAAAGAAGACAGAATGACTGAGCTGAACATCGTGAAACAAATAGCCAGAGCTAACGGATATCACCAAAACGTTGTCAGTAAATTAATACGACAGAAACAGCGCGCGAGGTGCGAGGAAGAACACCGCAAATAATATTACGAGAGTCACAATACTGTACTTCGGTGATATTTCGCAAAAAGTGGCTAACATTTTCAAACCTTTTAAAGTTGATACCGCTTTTCAGACCAGACACTGCGGTTTAAACTCAGAAATAATTTGCAGCGATAAATATGAGAGAGCTGGGGTCTATAAAATTCAGTGTAACACGTGCAAGGCAAGCTATGTAGACCAAACTGGAAGGTCCTTCAAAGTACGTTACAAAGAACATAGCGATACTTTCCGGCTTAATAATTTCGAAAAGTCAGCTGTAGCCACGCATATTGGGGAAATGGGACACCCCATATTGGGAATAGATCAGGATCTCGTTATTTTACATAGACAGGACAAAGGCAAAAAGCTGGATCTACTAGAACAGCTGGAATACACGATACATAGCGTGGATAATCAGAACAAACTGAATGAACAGCTAACTGGTGATGCAAATAACTTTCTCAAACATTTCACTGGTTTCTTTTAGTAAGTACATTTCTAGCAATTGGCAGGATACCATCATTTCATGAGATCCTTGGAACATGTATACGTTACGTGTTTGTATAGACATTTCTGTGACTTCCTTGTTTACATGCGCATGAGCTCACTCGCGTTTTAGTCTCGTGTTTGGCTACGTGGTGTGTGGTATCAACGAAGACGCACGGGCGGTTTACGACGATAGAGGAGAGAGCCATGTGGTTAGATGTTGAACACCATAGGCGACACCATTTTAGAGTTTTTAATATTTTGACGACTATATGGAGCAACACCTTGGAAGACACGGCTGCAACAAGGGAAGTAGCCACGATGTTTTAATTTTATTATCAATTTGTTGTGCCTGGTGCATATTCCATTTTAGCGAGTTTGAACAGGTTCTTTTACTTTTTATTATTCTGATGATGGAAGCTTGACTTCCGAAATGGTGGTTGAGCCGATATATTTTTTAACATTACGATTCTGGTAGTTGGAGTCCAAGGTATTTGTTAATCATGCCTTTTACTTTCTAGTGGTGATATTTCCATAGAAACTTTAATCCCATAATTCATATTTCTTTATACCTAGCTGAGAAGTAAAATATCAATATTTACATATATAGTTGTAAAAAAAATTTTTAGTGAACATTTTTTTTTAATTTTCACTCTCTATTTCACCCTCTAAAGGGCTGAATTGCAAAAAACAGTCATACACTTATTTTTTTAGTTTCTAACATGGAAGCAAAATATAAATTTTCATAAATTTAGCTTTGAAAATGTTTTCATAGTGAAAAAATTTGCCGCGCGGGATTAGCCGAGCGGTCTCGGCTGCAGCAGTCATGGACTGCGCGGCTGGTCCTGGCGGAGGTTAGAGTCCTCCCTCGGGCATGGGTGTGTCTGTTTGTCCTTAGGATAATTTAGTTTAAGTAGTATGTAATCTTAGTGACTGACGACCTTAGCAGTTAAGCCCCATAAGATTTCACACACATTTGAACATTTTTTCTAATAATTTCATAAAACTTTTCATCCTCTACTTCACTTCCTTAAGGCCGCTGAATTAAAAAAATTGTAACACATATTTTTCTAAATTTCAAACTAAGGAGTCAGATACTAATTATCAGAGAGGTAGCTTTAAAAAGTTTTAGTAATTCTTTAATAATAATTTATTCCCAAAAAACTTTCACCCACTATTTTACGCCATTAATGGTTGAATTGTCAAAAATGCTGAAACACGTATTTTCTTATTTCTGACTGAGAAACCAAATAACAGTTTTCGTGGTTCTATTTCCAAAATTGCCTTACTAGCGACATATTTTCGAACAACTTCTCATCTCTTACTTTAGCCCATAAGGAGGAGAATTTCGAAGAACGCATTCTTAAACAATACCTACAGTATAAGGTCCACACCCTCTCCAAGTTTCAAGTTCTATCCTCAGTAGTTTAGGCTGGGCAGTGAAGAATCAGTGAATCAGTGTGATCTGTATCACCTCTTTATGGGCTGAATTTCCAAAAGCAGTGAAACACGCATTTCTTTCGATTTCAGCGGAAAAGCCAATATCAGTTTTCGTACATTTACCTTTGTATTATAATAAAATATTTCACTCCCTACTTCACCAATTTAGGGGTTGAATTCCCAAAAACAGTGACGTTTGTTTTTATTTCTAACAAAGAAGCCAAATATAATTTTTTTTTGGTTTTAGCGTCAAAAGTGATTGCATAATGAATCCATAATGCATCCCCTTATACTTTCATCTCCCATATGGTTTGATTTCTAAAAACAGTGACACACACATTTTTTTATTTCTAACCAAGATGCCAAATGCAAATTTTCGTCGATTTACTTCTGATAATGAGTTCATGATGAAACATTTCATGAAACACACATTCCCTGATTTCACCCCCCTTAGGGGCTGAATTTTCAGAAACAATGAAACAATTTTTTTTGTATGTAATGGAGAAGGCGAATACCAATTTTCATAGATGCAGCCTTAAAATATTTTAGTTGTTCTTTAATAATGATTTATTTAAAAAACCTCTAATTGACTATTTCACCCCCATTGAGGCTAAATTTACAAAAACGTTGGAACACATACTTCCTTATTTCTCACTGAGAAACCAAATACCAACATTCGTTCGTCTGGTTTATAATTGCCTAAATAGTAAGATTTTTCAAAAAAACATTTTATCACTTTTTCACTCGCTATTTACCCCCGTTGAATTCCCAAAAATGCTAAAACATATAATTTCTAATTTCTGACAGGAAACATATGACAATTTTTCAAAAAAATGAAATTTCGAAAATATCAGGTCTGAAACGATACATGATCAACCCCCATCCCGAATTTCTAGTTTCTGTCCTTTGCGGTTTGGGCTGAGTGATGATGAGTCAGTCAGTGAGTCAGTCTGTCGGAAGGTTGCCTTTTATATAAAGAGATGCAACATAAGAGATGGTAAATGATATTCTCCAAAAAAAATGTTAAATGGTTCTTTGGAAATGAAGTCTCTCAAACTTCAGGAAAATGTCACATTACATTCAGTTCTGTACAATAAATGGAGTCATAACAACAGTTTACATATCATATGATAACACGTCAATAAATAGCGTAGAATGCTCCAAATTTTTTGGTAGATATATTTGTGAAAACTCGAAATGGAACAACGCATTACTGCGCTTCTCAAACGTTTAATACTTTTGTTAATCTTGGGGTAACATGTATCAACATCCTGACATATCTTGCTTATTAATTCATCACTTAGGAAAAAAGTATTGATTGTATGAAAGTGAGCATTAAGAATAGTACATAGTGTTCGCCCATAGGCATCTTGTAAGTACCTTTTCGAGGGGCTAGGCATTTTAACTGCACCGTCACAGTACATGTATTCACCAATGATATTCGTCATTAATAATGCATCGCAATTTGAGAAGAAAAGTGTTGCCCATACCTACAACAGTAAAAGGAAAATGGCCAGTATTACCGACTATTAAAGCTGTCAGTGGCTCAGAAAGGAGGTCAATAAGCAGAAAAAATAATTTTTTGAGCATTTGTCCAATTACGTAAAATGTCTGAGTTAGCGAAGCAAGTATAAATCTAATTCTTAATAAATAATATTAACGTGGAATTATGGATTAAACATGTTGACGATTGCATAAGAAATGTATTCATTACATTGAATAGTGTTACGATGGCATAACAACCAATGAAAGAATCGTTCATATGACCTATACAACATGTGACAAACTGTATGGCTACTTAAGTAACACGATGTATGGATGCGCACTCCTGCTTCCCCTCCTCCGAACGCATCACTTGGCGGCACACTGCACATGCCACCACATCGATCGTGAGGTGGGGAGGGCGGGGTGGAGGGAGGGGGGTTGCACATCACATTTTTGCACATTTTGTAGCTCAGTTACTAAACGTCATGGAGGCGCGCGATGTAACCGCTTGGTCTCGGGCGCCTTACGACGGATTCCAGCAGGTTCCTGCGGTTACCCCCCCCCCCCCCCCCCTCCCCGTCCGAGGTTCGAATCCTCCCTCGGGCATGGGTACGTGTGCTGTCCTTAGTTTAAGTTAGACTAAGAAGTGTTTAAGCCTAGGGTCGATGATCTCAGCAGTTTGGTCCCATAGGAACATACTATAAACTTCCAAATATTCAAAACTATGGATATGCAAGCACAACCACGAGTTACTGCTAGCACTTAACATTTTATTAAAAACTTACGATATAATATTTAAGTAAAATGTCTATGGTTGTCAGAGGACCTATAACCATGCGCGTCCTCAGGACATTGGTGTTACGGCTTTAGCAGAAGAATATTGGAAGTAGTGTATTGAGGGTTTCACACCACAGAGCTGGCCCTGTTGCTTAAGCACTCACACTACGCTACGTGAAGTTCGGCTGGATAACAACATGCATGTGGTTCAACGTGTGGTTCTTGAGGTTTTCCGGCGTAATAACTTTCCAGTGGGATTTTGGGATTTCAGCCAGATGACGTACACATCTCTTTCGATATGGCAATTATTCATCAGTCTTCATGTTAATGTGGTACAAAACGATATTTGGGGTGAACCATTCAGGTAGCGTCCGGTTAGTTGTGCACATCACCATGTTTCGGCTGACAACCATTCAACTATATTCAGGTGAGCGTTGTACAACACTTACCTGAAGCTGGCTGACTGGATGATAGCCGAAGCATCGTGTCAAGATGTCGATCTCATCCACCTGTCATCCGGAAACCTCTTGGAGCAATATTTATTTATTTATTTATTTATTTATGCATTTATTTTACCTGGCAAGATTAGGGCCTTCAGGCCCTCTTTTACACCTAACCAGGCATACTCAGATTGAACGAGTTACAGTTTCTACAGAACATTAAGGACATATAACGTATTATGCAGTATTGATGTTAAAGAAAAAAATAGAGATTATAACAGTAGTACAATGATAACAATCAAGAATAATAATGATAATAATAATGACTATGTATAAATATGGACTTTAAAAATAGTTTTACATTTAGTATTTGGTGACAATATATTACAGACCTTCAGAATGAAATGAAAGGCGACTGTTGTTGGAAGAATCGTTGCACATCTGACGGGATGTAGAGAGGTTATCAAGGCTATGGCGAAAAAAAGACCAGTATGAATGTCAGGAAATGTTTACGTATTGTTGCAGAAGAGCAAACTAAGAAGGTAATATAGATGTAGACTATTTTGTAAAACAGAGAATACCAAGGAATACTGCTGACAGTGAAGGGGCATGACTGATGTGTAAAAAACGAGGTGTAAAAAACAGAAAGAATGGGAATCAGTATTCAAGTCTGTGTACCAAAACGCTCTCATTCAGACGAGTTGGACGACCTTTACAAACAGTTACGGAGACTGACAAATGACAGCAGATCCCAATCCAAGGCAGTCATGTGAGATTTATATGTAAAAGTAAGAAAAAAATAAAAAACAATTCTTCAGTAAAAATGAGAGGCCATACATTATTGTAGTTTCTTCCAGAAGAAATCAAGTACGGAATGGACTAGACAACCCCTAAACTCTGAAGTGAAATAAACAATACGTCATCACACAATAAAGAAGACGTACGCGAAGTGACAGCCTGAAACTATTTTAGAGGTTCAAGAGGTTATTAGTTAGTAAAATTGGGAGTAAAAATAGACACAAACCTAGAAAGAAAGAAATACCTGTGAAGAAGAGAAATGTAAATCATAACAGTGTATTTAAGAACAGGGTAGTACACTGGTTTAAAGTACATGAAAATACCACCATGTTAAGAAATTAATATTATTGAAACATAGATGAAATGGGCAATTACTTAACAGTGACATGTAAGCACCAAAAGTTGTGACAGGTGCAGAGAATTCAAAAGAAAATAAACTCAAATGGATAAGGCTACAATTAAAGAGAGACCAAAAGATCCGAGTAAACGATAGGAAGATAATGATAAATTAAACCACAGTAACTATATTTACCTAAAGAATGAAAATAGGATAGAGATCAGGATATAGGAAATAGGATATTACTATTAATTTTTTCGACGAGTCCATTAGAGACGGTGCTCAGATTTATCAAGACTTGCGAAAAAATCAACTTATTCTTTTTCCTAAGAAATCATGCCTCCATTTGCCTTAAGAAATTTAGTGGACCACAGAAACTAACTCCAGTGCATTAACCAATGTGTCAGTTTCCTCGAGCATCCAAAAGAAAAATACACGCATATTCTAAATGGTAACGCCTTGTAATTTATTGTTAGTTTCAGTTCCATGGAATTTCACATCCTATCCTCTTCTCGATGTGATCAAAAGTACTAGCACACACTCAAAAACATATGTTTTTATATTAGGTGCATTGTGCTGCCACCCACTGCCAGGTACTCCATATCAGCGACCTCAGTAGTTCTTAGACATCGTGGGGCGCTCCGCAGAACTCAAGGACTTCGAACGTGGTTAGGTGATTGGATGTCATTTGTGTCATACGTCTGTACGCTAGATTTCCGCTGTTTCCGATGTGATAGTAGAGCGGAAACGTGAAGGGACACCTACAGCACAAAAGCGTACAGGCCGCCCTCATCTGTTGACTGACAGAGACTGCCGGCAGTTGAAGAGGGTCGTAATATGTAATAGGCAGACATCTATCCAGACCATCACATAGGAATCCAAACTGCTTCAGGATCCACTGCAAGTACTAAGACAGTTAGACGGGAGGTGAGAAAACTTCGATTTCATGGTCGAGCGGCTGCTCATAAGTCACTCATCACGCCGGTAAATGCCAAATGACACCTCGCTTTCTGTAAGGAGCGTAAGCATTGGACGATTGAGCAGTGAGGAAAACATTGTGTGGAGTGACGAATCACAGTACACTATGTGGCGATATGATGCAGGGTGTGGGTATGGCGAAGACCCGGTGAACGTCATCTGCCAGTGTGTGCTGTGCCAACAGTGAAATTCGGAGGCGGTGGTGTTATGGTGTGGTCGTGTTTTTCATGGAAGGTGGTTGCACCCCTTGTTTTGCTTGACACTATCCCAGTATAGGCCTACGTTGATGTTTTCACCATCTTGTTGCTTCCCACTGTTGAAGAGCAATTTGGGAATGGCGATTGCATCTTTCAACACGACTGAGCACCTGTACATAATGCACGTTCTGTGGCGGAGTGGTTGTACAACAATAACATCCCTGTAATGGAGTGGTCTGCACAGAGTCCTGATCAGAATCCTATAGAACACCTTTCGAATGTGTCATTTTCTGCCTTAACCACGTTTCAGCTCCTTCAGTCCCAATCCTTTCCAGTTCACGCAGAGTCTAACTTTCCCCTTCATAGAGCAATCTACTCCATACAATTTTGCAAAGGATTTCGTGAGAAATGTCTTCCTGTTGAAACGTTTTTCTGTCATAAATGTCTGTTTTGCCAGTGAAATTTGTCTCTTCGCTTTCATTAAGCATATATGTGAAATATATTGTAAAATAATAAACAAATAAAAATGACTGTGTCGTTAGAGCAAAAGCGTTGTTGTCATTCCATTGTTACCAGAGCACAGGGCAACGTAAATGAATTTACACATCACGAATTCGAGCTGTAGAGAACAGTGGAAGTTGTTTTTATTTAATTTTAAAGTACTGCTGCGAACAAAATGCAAATTACATGTGGCAGCCGCGTAAGTTGTGGCTCAGAATAACCAAGCTTCTTTCCCCTGCAGTTAATTGCTCGTCCATAAGGACACCCACTATGTTACAGCAACAAAGGAAGTAATGAAAGAACTACGCGAGGCGTGAAGTTAATTACTGGCTTGAGTACCACCAACCAAGCGCAACTGCAAGGAAATGACCGACCGCTGTAGACTGAATTCAGAACTACAGGGCGTTTGAAACATTAACAACATATCTTAAAAAGTTACTGTAAAAAAAACTATAACGCACATAGTCACAGAAATATCCAATATTTGTAACCGTAATATGTCTCCGTCATATAGACTTCTATAAAATATAGACGTTTAGAGCTTGGCAAAATTGATTAGCAAAAAATAAAGGAGCTCTACCATCTTTCCATAGCCATTAGTCTTCTGACAGGTTTGATGCCGACCTCCATGAATATAGATTGAACAATAGAGACGAAAGGCTGCATCCCTGTCTTACACCCTTTTTAATCAGAGAACTTCATTCTTGGTCTCGCACTCTTACTGTTCCCTCTTTGTTACTGTGCATATTGTATATTATCCGTTTTCCGTATAGATTACCCACATTCTTCACAGAGAATGTGGAACACTTGCACCATTTGACGTTGTCAAACGCATTTTCATGGTGGTCAAATCCTATGAATCTGTCTTGATTTTCATATTGCCAACTTTAACGTCAGAACTAGTTTCTGGTATCTTTACCTTTCCTAAAGCCAACCTGATCGTTGTCTAACAAACCCTCAATTTTCTTTTCCATCCTTTTGTATATCATTCTTGTCATCAGGTTTGATATATGAGACTTTATGCCAATCGTGCAATGATTCTCGCACTTGTCGGCTCTTGCAATGTTGGGAAACTGTCGTATTAGGCATGACGTCTTAATTTATTTCGTTTTTAATACTGACTCTATTCGCAAAACTTTTACAGACAGTATACAAATATCATTGAAGGTACCAGCAATATTATATCATTGCAGGCTAAATTTTTCAGGAGATATGAGGTCACAGAGATTTGGCTTCATGAAAACGAAACTGCAGGAGGGAATTCGTTAGAGATGCAAATGAAATATGTGTTAAAATATGAGTGAAATGTGTGAGATACATGTCAAATATACGTCAAATGTCTACACAGTCAAAATCGGAGGTAAAAAGCTGTTCCTAAATCCGGGGATTGATTTCACCTAAACTGTGGAGGTAAGAACCAGAAAGCAGTCAGAATGGGGGAGAACAGGATGGACAGTCAGGGAAGGAGGACATGAATATGAGGGAAGAGGAGATGGACACAGTGAGTGGGGCAATGGATAAAGGGAAGAGTAGAAGATGGACTAGAGAGGGTGGACAAGGAGATGAGTGGAGAGATGGAGAGTAGGAAATTAACAAAGGAAAAGGTGATTGAGATAGAGGGAGAAAGAGATGGACACAGAGATGGGGGTGAGGGAAGGAGCAGATGTAGGGAAAGGAGAAGGAGACAAAGTGGCAGGATGAGATGAACAGAGGGAGGATATGGATGTGGACAGAAGGAGAAGGAGACAAAGTGGCAGGATGAGATGAACAGAGGGAGGATATGGATGTGGACAGGGAGCAGGAGCAGGTGGACAGAGAGAGAGAGAGAGAGAGAGAGAGAGAGAGAGAGAGAGAGTCGGGAGGAGTAGATGGAAAAAGGGAAAACAGCAGATAGAGAGACAGACAGGAGCAGATAGATGGGTAGGATGGGTAATTGGGGGGGGGGGGGGGGTGGATAAGCTGGACACAGAAAGTGTAGAAAAAGAGATGGGTGGAGAGGACAGTGGAGAAGAGGGACAAAGAGAGTGGGAAGGTGTAGATGAGCTAATGGAATAAATACATACCTGCCAACACCAGGTAATCAGCTAGCATATAAATATAAAACATATCCATTTGACGCTTTTGCCTTTTCTTCCTGACGGAGTGAATACGATGCAAAACAAACGTTTAATTGTACAACTGATAGTACAAAATGATATATATGCTTGTAAGGGTGTTGCACTGTAGGTTTTGCTGAGAAATAATCATTATGAAAAAAATTCGATACATTCCGCTGTACCGATTTAATTAACATTGATGTTTCCTCATAAGGTCGAGGAAGCCTCTGCCAGAGGCGGTGTTGCCAAACGCATCCTTTGTTTGATTAGGTCAAAACTGAAAAATAAAACTACAAACGTTCGCCATTGGACTACAATGAGTTCTTTCCTTGCTACCGTCCAATATTCCAATTTGTACCGTCCTCTTGTTCAGTTTGAGGAAAGCAAATTGAAGAACACATTTGGCAGCACCTTCTGTGGCATGTTGCTTCAATCTGTGTGCACAATGGCCCGAATGGCTAATTTTAATGCTAATAACATAGGAAATAATGCATGGAATCGAATTATTTTCTTCACAATTATTTTTCAGCACAAACTACCCTGCAAAACCCCTACACGCTTCTCAGATTGTTTGTTACAAACCTATTTATATGGCAATTCCTTGTGATATGCCTGAGACTATTTTAGGTTCTAATGATGTCCCCACCTTCACCCCCCCATACCCTACCTATTGTGATTGATGGAGAAGGTGGTTTTACTTAGAAACCTTCAATTGGATCGCACACCTGTTCTCATTTATAAGAAGCACGTATTTTGCTTACTTGGTGTGGGAATGCATGTTTAGCTTTCCGAAATTCAGAAAGTACGTCGTCAACACATTGTACAAGGGAGTTGCTACAACACTAATGTGTGATGTGCTGACCGTAGAAGTGTAACTGATATTTTAGCTGAGCCATTACTGTAAAAAATTTTAACAGCAGATAGAAATTCCTTTTCTGTTTCTAAATGCTGCATGTGTCCTCGGAACATGCCCTCATAAAAATAAAATTAAAAAAAGCTATGAAAGCGGAAATACCGACTGCTCCAAAAATTGTGTACATCACACTTACCCACTGACATAAATGAAGGCTGACGCAAGCGCGCATCTAACCAATTTGACCCCCGCTTCCAATGATATATCTGTAATCTAATCCACCCCATTTAGTCCTAAGAGAGAACGGTAAAAGGACTCAACAAAATCTGAAATGACTCTCTCCATCATCCCGATCGACACATCATTATTGCAAAATTCCCTGAGTCGTTCGCCACTAAACATGTAATCTGCTTTGGCACGCGTGTCCTCCAGAATAATTTATTCCTTATAGTGACCCCTTATGCTTTACAAATAGCCCTGGTTGAAATTTCGCTATTTCATCTCAGTGCCACAACCATATTCTTCCGGAATCTGACTTCGCTTCCTTCTGTCCACATTCCCTTATGTGTTTCAACTCCTAACAAATTATACGAAGCAACATATACGTTACTTCGTCCATCCCCATGACGCGTACAGTCAACTCGTGCACCATTACCACAACCCTTCCAACGCTCATTAGACAAACTATTGTCTCCAAACTATACTTCCCAACATCAAATTCCCACTCCACATCCCTTTCCGACCTTCCTTCTTATCTCATGGCCCAGTTCCATCCACCTATTTGCCTCTGTATCTGTTTTACAGCTAACAGACACTACACCATCACAACGCCAACACCTCAACGCTTACTTTGGAATTCGTATGTTTTAATAATATAAATATTAATGAAAACTTCCTAAAACTGTATTTCATACATGCAAAAGTAGGCTTCCACGGTCATTGTCACAGTCAATAAAATTCTTCTGGGTTTGTGACCGCATTGTCAACTGTAATATTCCGACGTTTCGGCTACTATTGCAAGACCCCTTTCTCAGGGTGTGTTAGCAATAAACCCTGAGTAAGGCGTCTTGCAATAGTCGCCGAAACGCGGAATTTTATAGCTGTCAATGCTGTAACAAACCCAGAAGAATTTTATTGACTGTATTTCATATATATTTATTTCGGCAGAAGCGGTTTCGTTCTAAACGACCTTCAAGTGACATCAAAAGTTCATCAACCGTTTTCCTAGCTGTTTCTCAGAACGTGGAAGAAATATGCCGGTATCATAACTCAAAAATGACTCATTGTCATACATAATGTATACAGAATATGACTTAGAGCGGGCGCTATGCAGACCGCTTAGATATTTTTGCATCATGACACAGGCACATTTCTGCCACTTTGTGAGAATTAGATATGAAGACTGTGGTGAACTTTCGGTGCACCTAAACGCGTTAGTGGAGAACGAACCCAATTGAGCCATATTAAAAGTACCTAAAACGCAACTGTGCTGATTTTCCTTGACATTTACGTTATTCAGTTGTGTAACACAAAATTATCATGATTATCCAGGTTGTTGTTATGATACTATTATGAGTATATTCGATATTTTCTATTTAACTACATTGAATTAAAATAACTGTTTGGCTTGAAGATTAGACATACTCTGCTGCAACTCTCCTCCGCCTTCACCATCGTGGAAATGAATCAGCAATAAAAAAGGAACGGCCAACATTAGGAGTCACACAGTGCAATCAGCAGGCAACGCTTTCTGGCCTGTCACCATCTCTGTACTCAGTACAGTCATACTGGGATCTGTTTTTGACTATAAACCTTCAGTTTACTTCCACCAAGTCTTTCGCCTGTCTGTGTACGAGATCTGTTCAGAAAATTCCGAAACTTTGTCTACAAAATTTTTCTATGCTTACCTGTCACTTATTGTGCACAGTCTCCTTCGAAATACTCTTCTCCACAGTTGATGCACCGCTCCCAGCTCCGTTTCCACTTCCGGAAACAGTCGTTCTACGCCTCTTGCTGCATCGCGCGAAGCGTCGTCTACCAATTTTCTTTTCTCTCATCTACCGTTGCAAATTATTTCCTTTCAGCGCGGTTTTCAGCTTTCGATATAAAAAAGACCGCAGGAGCGAGGTCGGTAGAGTACGGAGGATGAGGCAGCACAATGATTTCATTTTTTGTGCAGTAGTCACTCACCAACAGGGTGCGTTATTGTGATGCAAGAGCCATGAATTGCCTCGTCACATTTCAGGCCGTTTCCGTCTCGTATTTTCTCGCAGGCGTCGCAACACGTCCCGATAGTACCTTCGATTAACAGTTTGTCCCTGTGGCACGAATACATGATGATCTAGTCCTTCAAGGTCAAAGAAAACTATCAGCATGGCTTCGACATTTGACCCGACCTGCCGAGCATTTTTAGTCTTGGATAACCTTCTCCGACCTATTGAAGATTGAACCTTTGTCTTAACATTATAACCATAGACCCATGTCTCATCACGAGTTATGATTCTCTTAAGGAACATCTTATTCTCGAATGAAGTTTTCACTCTGCAGCGGAATATGCGGTGATATGAAACTTCCTGGTAGATACTGAATGCCAGACCGAGACTTGAACTCTGGTCCTTTGCCATTCAAATGCTCTACCAGAGACAAAGGACCAGAGTTCGAGTTTCGGTCAGGCATACATTTTTAAGCTACCAGGAAGTTTCATCTTTTTCTCATTTGCGCGATCCAAACGCACAGACTGCGCAGCGAAGGTCTTTCTGGTCTTGACTCATGAGCCATGGGGCGAAATTGGCGGAGACACGATGCTTTCCATCAACCGGATTTCATGATATAATCCAACTGAGATGTTACATTGTTCTACAATCTCTAGGACATCCAGTCTTCGACTGGCACGCACAATTTCGTTGACGTTCCTGATAAAAGCGTCTTC
Source organism: Schistocerca gregaria (assembly GCF_023897955.1). Taxonomy (NCBI): domain Eukaryota; kingdom Metazoa; phylum Arthropoda; class Insecta; order Orthoptera; family Acrididae; genus Schistocerca; species Schistocerca gregaria. Next base: position 290,592,812 of record NC_064921.1, on the reverse strand, counting down.
GGTAGACGTCGAAGGACGTCCAGAGCAAGGGCCATTTTTAACTTCCACCCGGCCTTTTTTTAAACCGTGTGAACCATTCGTAACAACTAGTACGGATTAAGTTCTAACCACCGAAGCTTCGTGCAACATTTGGCGTGTCTCTGTAAAGGTTTTATTGAGTTTCACGCAAAATTTAATGCAGGCGCCCTGCTCTCTAACTCTGACGTTTCGAAATTCGCAAACTGTGCGACACAACGCTCTACTCAATACGGCACTGAACAATAATGAACAGGCGTACAACAATGATACTTCTGACAGTTACATATTAAACACAGGCGTAGGCAGGGGTGCCAATCGCATTTAGCCCCAACATAACACTGGCGCGAAATTACGAGGACGCAACATCAGGCGAATAAAGCGGGCGCGGAATGGCTTCCTAACACATCTCCAACTCCTGTACTGTGTGATATTACGAAGAACTCCGCTGACAGCTGACAAAATTATTGTTTATTAAAACAAAGTAGGTTTCACGGCTTAAAGCCGCATCATTAGGTGCAATAACGTTAAGTTACCCGTGGTCTAGGGGCAGCGTCTTTGGTTCATAATAAAAACGTCTTCGGTCCTGGGTTCGATCCCCGACTCTGCCTAAAGTTTGATAAATAATCAGCATTGGCGGCCGAAGACTTCCGGCATAAGACGTCAGCCTCATTCTGCCAACGGCCTTGTCAAAAAGGGCGGAGGAGCGGATAGAGGTTCAGGGCACTCTCTTGTCCTAGGGGTGGGAAATTGCCCCTAAAGGCGGAAGAATCAGCAATGATCAACGACATGAGGATGCAGAAGGCAATGGAAACCACTGCATTAAAGACACGTAACGTGTATCCACAGGAAATGTGGCCTGCAGTTGAAGAAGTGTCATGATGATCTCTCCATTGGCAAAAGATTTCTGAATAGTCCCCCATTCGGATCTCCGGGAGGGGACTGCCAAGCGGGAGGTTACCATGAGAAAAAGATTGAATAATCAACGAAAGGATAACGTTCTACGAGTCGGGTCGTGGAATGTCAGAAGCTTAAACGTGGTAGGGAAACTAGAAAATCAGAAAAGGAAAATGCAAAGGCTCAATCTAGGTATAGTAGGGGTCAGTGAAGTGGAAGGAAGACAAGGATTTCTTGTCAGATGAGTATCGGGTAATATCAACAGCACCAGAAAATGGTATAACAGGTGAAGGATTCGTTATGAATAGGAAGGTGGGGCAGAGGGTGTGTTATTGTGAACAGTTCGGTGACCGGCTTGTTCTAATCAGAATCGACAGCAGACTAACACCAACAACGATAGTTCAGGTATACATGCCGACGTCGCAAGCTGAAGATGAACAGATTGAGAAAGTGTATGATGATATTGAAAGGGTAATGCAGTATGTAAAGGGGGACGAAAATCTAATAGTCATGGGCGACTGGAACGCAGTTGTAGGGGATGGAGTAGAAGAAAAGGTTACAGGAGAATATGGGCTTGGTACAAGGAATGAAAGAGGAGAAAAACTAATTGAGTTCTGTAACAAGTTTCAGCTAGTAATAGCGAAACAAGTTTCAGCTAGTAATAGCGAATACCCTGTTCAAGAATCACAAGCGGAGGAGGTATACTTGGAAAAGGCCGCGAGGTACAGGAAGTCTCAATTAGATTACATCATGGTCAGACAGAGATTCCGAAATCAGATACTGGATTGTAAGGTGTACCCAGGAGCAGATATAGACTCAGATCACAATATAGTAGTGATGAAGAGTAGGATGAAGTTCAAGACATTAGTCAGGAAGAATCAATACGCAAAAAGTGGGATATGGAAGTTCTAATGAATGACGAGATACGTTTGAAATTCTCTAACGCTATAGATACAGCAATAAGGAATAGCGCAGTAGACAGCACAGTTGACCAGGAATGGACATCTCTAAAAAGGGCCATCACAGAAGCTGGGAAGGAAAACATAGGTACAAAGAAGGTAGCTGCGAAGAACAAACGGGTAACGGAAGAAATACTTCAGTTGATTGATGAAAGGAGGAAGTACAAACATGTTCGGGGAAAATCAGGAATACAGAAATACAAGTCGCTGAGGAATGAAATAAATAGGAAGTGCAGGGAAGCTAAGACGAAATGGCTGCAGGAAAAATGTGAAGACATCGAAAAATATACGATTGTCGGAAGGACAGACTCAGCACACAGGAAAGTCAAAACAACCTTTGGTGACATTAAAAGCAAGGGTGGTAACATTAAGAGTGCAACGGGAATTCCACTGTTAAATGCAGAGGAGAGAGCAGATAGGTGGAAAGAATACATTGAAAGCCTCTATGAGGGTGAAGATTTGTCTGATGTGATAGAAGAAGAAACAGGAGTAGATTTAGAAGAGATAGGGGATCCAGAATTAGAATCGGAATTTAAAAGAGCTTTGGAGGACTTACGGTCAAATAAGGCAGAAGGGATAGATAACATTCCATCAGAATTTCTAAAATCATTAGGGGAAGTGGCAACAAAACGACTATTCACGTTGGTGTGTAGAATATATGAGTCTGGCGACATACCATCTGACTTTCGGAAAAGCATCATCCACACTATTCCAAAGACGGCAAGAGCTGACAAGTGCAAGAATTACCGCACAATCAGCTTAACAGCTCATGCATCGAAGCTGCTTACAAGAATAATATACAGAAGAATGGAAAAGAAAATTGAGAATGTGCTAGGTGACGATCAGTTTGGCTTTAGGAAAAGTAAAGGCACGAGAGAGGCAATTCTGACGTTACGGCTAATAATGGAAGCAAAGCTAAAGAAAAATCAAGACACGTTCATAGGACTTGTCGACCTGGAAAAAGCGTTCGACAATATAAAATGGTGCAAGCTCTTCAAGATTCTGAAAAAAGTAAGGTTAAGCTATAGGGAGAGACGGGTCATATACAATATTTATAACAACCAAGAGGGAATAATAAGAGTGGACGATCAAGAACGAAGTGCTCGTATTAAGAAGGGAGTAAGACAAGGCTGCAGCCTTTCGCCCCTACTCTTCAATCTGTACATCGAGGAAGTAATGATGGAAATAAAAGAAAGGTTCAGGAGTGGAATTAAAATACAAGGTGAAAGGATATCAATGATACGATTCGCTGATGACATTGCTATCCTGAGTGAAAGTGAAGAAGAATTAAATGATCTGCTGAACGAAATGAACAGTCTAATGAGTACACAGTATGGTTTGAGAGTAAATCGGAGAAAGACGAAGGTAATGAGAAGTAGTAGAAATGAGAACAGCGAGAAACTTAACATAACGATTGATGGTCACGAAGTCATTGAAGTTAAGGAATTTTGCTACCTAGGCAGTAAAATAACCAATGACGGATGGAGCAAGGAGGACATCAAAAGCAGACTCGCTATGGCAAAACAGGCATATCTGGCCAAGAGGAGTCTACTAATATCGAATACCGGCCTTAATTTGAGGAAGAAATTTCAGAGGATGTACGTCTGGAGTACAGCATTCTATGGTAGTGAAACATGGACTGTGGGAAAACTGGAACAGAAGAGAATCGAAGCATTTGAGATGCGGTGCTATAGATGAATGTTGAAAATTAGGTGGACTGATAAGGTAAGGAATGAGGAGGTTCTACGCAGAATCGGAGAGGAAAGGAATATGTGAAAAACACTGATAAGGAGAAGGGACAGGATGATAGGACATCTGCTAAGACATGAGGGAATGACTTCCATGGTACTAGAAGGAGCTGTAGAGGGCAAAAACTGTAGAGGAAGACAGAGATTGGAAAACGTCAAGCAAATAATTGAGGACGTAGGTTGCAAGTGCTGCTCTGAGATGAAGAGGTTAGCACAGGAAAGGAATTCGTGGCGGGCCGCATGAAACCAGTCAGTAGACTGACGAAAAAAAAAGTTAAAATATCGAAGGCGTACCCTTCGCTCCTACTCAAAATTTACTGTTCTCTGAATAACAAATTTTGAGTGGGAGGGATAGGTGTGCTTTAAGCCGTGAAACCAGCTGTGTTTCAGTAAACAGCAATTTTTCCTAACATTATGGGCTTCAACAGCTGCGGTTTCCGGAATATAAAATATTGCAGTGTTTTTTTGTTAGTCTAGCAGAATGCGGACAGACAGTGTCGCGGAGTAGCATCACACGTGTTCCTGGTCGTTATTCTTGGATGACGTCTGTAAGACGTCTCAGTTGTTGAAAAGGTATTTGTACGAGAAATTTTTGGTCTCAGTCATTCCTTTCTTTTCTTTATGTTAGCGTAAAGACACTGTTTCTCCTCACCAGTAACCATACAGAATAGGAATGGTCCGAGTTATTCACGAGCCAATTGATGGCGACCATGCAGAGATGCACACATGGCCACCCGCTTAGTTTTGTGATGTTGGATTAGTGTGTGTGACATCCATGCGCCCTGTTTATGAACCTCTCCCATTGCGTGCAAATGCCGCACGATGATGGAACGATCACAATCATCACATTTGCCAGTTCCCGAGTAAACTGCAGTGGATTATTGTAGATTAATACGTTAATACGATTTTCGTCAAACCCTGAAGGTCTTCCAGAACGTGAAGAGTGACTAATCTCAAAACAATCTTGCTTAAAACCGGAAAACTATTTTCTTCCCTTCCTCTGTCCAGTGGCATCATCGCCATTCGAGGCGCAAATGTTTCTGGATGTCTCTGCTGCTGGCACCCCTCTATTCATCTGAAACGGAAGAATTCGTTGGAAATGTTCCGATTTCTCCACTTCGCACTCGATTTTCTAGCTTCCATAGCCCCACTCACAATCTCCAAATGATAAAACGATAATATGTAAACTCAGATAGCAACAGTGGACGACAAATAAAAAATTTGAGTTTTAAATAAACCCATAGCAGCCGGAATACCAACATCCAAGACAAATAAACTTGTAGATAGTATTCAGTCATAACAAATTTTTTGAAGGACATCACCTTTACGCTAGTGACTGTTATAAGGTTTTATTACACTGTTGCAATTTCGGCCTTAGGCCATTGTCAATTGATATTATGGCTTTAAGCCATGTCAACGTAATGTAAGCTGACACATTTGTATGTCGTTGCCAATAGTGTTAAATACACCCGCACTGTGTAACAACGTCCCGTGTGTATTCAACGCTATTGACAACGACATACAAATGTGTCAGCTTGCATTACGTTGACATGGCATAAAGCCATAATATTATTTAATACCCTATGGCCGAAACTGCAATAGTGTAACAAAAACTTATAACTGTCACTGACGTAAAGATGATGTCCTTCCAAAAATCCAAGACAAAAACGCTACGAATTTACGAACCAACCCAATATATACAGGCAGCTGAACAGAGCTTTGTCTGCTCAAACTGTGTTTAACGCCGTCTTGATATTATAAGAGATCAGTAATATTTTCTTTTTAAAGTTCTTATAAAATTACGTTCATCGATCACAACTGTTTTTCCTTTAATTTTCCATGAAATCCACTGCGATGGCGCTCTGGCAGAACTTGGCGGTATCATCCACAGCGGATTGCTGAGAATGGTATTTTACAGTCCCAACGTTAGTTGTCTACCAGATAGCTTATTAACATTATGCTTAACTTTATTTTCACATAAAATCATTTCTAAAGTAAATGAAGAAGGAATTTACAAGAATGTTATATTTCTCATCTATAAAATTTTGGGCATGGAGCGATGAAAATTTCCACGCCTCCACTAATATTTCTGTGGCTAAAACATAAGTGCAAGGGAAGGACTTTGCACTGTTGAATGCCCGAATTTTTATGGATGTCCCATTATATCGGCTAAAATTTCAACTAAATTGTAAGCTTTTAGCCACATAGGAATTTTCCAGTCATTTGGTTAACACTCTATCACATGCGGATCTTTCTTTTAGTGCCACAGCACTCCCCTCTATTTTGATTTCTTGCTAGGTTTGTATTTGTCCATCATGATTATAAAGCAGTCCCTGATAGTTTCACAATTCTTGTATTTTGTCTATTATGATCCGACAACTCTTACCACTTATCATTTTTATCACAAAGTATTTTCGGCTAAGAGAACATCTCTTATGAGATTATCGACTAATATTACAGTGTTCTCCTATATTGTGACTGGTAAGTACATCGTCTGTACCAGAATACAGGAATACAAAACTAGTCGAAATGAAAACAAATAAAGTATTATAACATATTAAAATGCCCATACGAAATTAACTAAAGAGATCCAGAACGAATTTAATGTCTCTAGAATGGATCTTCCACTCCGCATCTGAGGTGCGCTGATTTGAAATTTCCTGGCAGGTTGAAACTGAGAGGCGGACTGAGGCTCGAATTTGGGACCTTTGCTTTTCGAGGGCAAGCTCTCTACCTATTGAACTACCCAGGCAGGTCTCGCGACTCATTCTCGCAGCTTCTGCCTTCAAAGTTCACAGAAGTTCTTCTGCATACCTTGTGGGCATGGCACGTCTGGAAGAAAGAATATTGCAGAGCGATTGTTTAGCCGCAGCCCAAGAGACTGTTTCCAGCAATAAATTTATTTCACTCTTCAGCGGAGTATGAGATGATACACTATGTGATCAAAAGTATCCGGACAGATGGATGAAAATTACAAATTCGTGGCGCCCCCCATCGGTAATGCTGGAATTCAATATGGTCCTGGTCCACCCTTAGCCTTGATGACAGCTTCCACTCGCGCAGGCATACGTTCAATCAGGTGCTGGAAGGTTTCTTGAGGAATGACAGCCTATTCTTCACGGACTGCTTCACGTACTGCTTCATTGAGGAGAGGTACCGATGTCGGTCGGTGAGGCCTGGCACGAAGTCGGCGTTCAAAAATATCCCAAAGGTGTTCTGTAGGTTTCAGGTGAGGACTGTGCAGGCCATTCCATTACAGGGATATTATTCTCGTGTAACCACTCCGCCACAGGCCGTGCATTATGAACAGATGCCCGATAGTGTTGAAAGATGCAATTGCCATCCCAAAATTGCTCTTCAACAGTGGGAAGCAAGAAGGTGCTTAAACATCAATGAGGCCTATGCTGTGATAGTGCCACACAAAACAACAAGTGTTGCAAGCCCCCTCCATGTAAAACGCGACCTCACCATAACACCACTGCCTCCGAATTTTACTGTTGGCACTGTTGACAGATAACGTTCACCGGGCATTCGCCATACCCCCATCCTGCCATCGGATCGCCACATTCTGCACCGTGATTGGTGACTCCTCGCAGTTTTCCCATTGTTCAATGTATACGCTCCTTACACCAAGCAGGCATTTAACGGCGTGATGAGCAGCTGCTCGACTGTGAAATCCAAGTTTTCTCACCTTCCGTCTGTCATAATACTTGCAGTGGATCCAGTGTGATGGTCTGGATAGATGTCTGTCTATTACACATTACAATCCTCTTCAACTGTCGGCGGTCTCTGTCAGTCAACCGACGCAGTCGGCCTGTACGCTTTTGTGCTCTATGTGTCCGTTCACGTTTCCACTTCACTATCACATGGGAAACAGTGGACCTAGGGATGCTTAGGAGTGTGGAAATCTCTCGTACAGACGTATGATACAAGTGACTCCCAGTCACTTGACCACGTTCGAAGACCGTGAGTCCCACGGAGCGCCCCACTCTGCTCCCTCACGATGTCTAATTATTACTGAGGTCGCTGATATGGAGTACCTGGCAGTAGGTGGCAGCACAATGCACCTAATATGAAAAACGTATTTTTTGGGGGTGTCCGGATACTTTTGATCACATAATGTATGACACTTATTGGCCCATCAAAGCTGTGTACTGGACCGAAATTCGGACTTGAAACCTTTGCAGCAAGGGCTCTGGGTTCGTGGTCCGGCCCGGCGCGCAATGTGCCAGGACGTTTCAGCTTTACACATCGGATAAATTCTGCTGTGTGAAGCTGTAGATCTGTAGACAACAAAAATTTAGCCCGCAGAATAGAACTTCAAATTTAGGATTTTTTATTTCATAATGTTGATTAAAAGTACACGTACATTTAACAAAAATTGGTCTTTAAGTAGCACTCCAAAAACGACTTTGACTAATTTTGGAAAGGAGAGGAATTCTGGTGACTCGAAAGGATTGACTACTGGCAAGACATACGGTTAACAAAAAACAAAGCATTGGGTTTGTGAAATAAAAGTTTTCAAAACAGCCGACGCCTCTGGCGACGGAGTTGATCGGTAACGTGGACAGAATGGGGAACAGATGGCTGTTGGATGGCGCTTTCTGGCACCAGCTATCTCCGCCGCATTGCAGCTGTCGCCGCCGGGGATCGGCGCCCGTAAATCTTTCCAGCTTCTCATATCGACGCTGCGACTAATTCATATGCGGGTCAGCCAGCTACCGCGTCCTAGATGCGTTTCCAACTTCACTTTCCAACCTGTCTCCAACTATACGGAACAGCCACGTGCTGCACCTGGTTCCTATCCGAAGGGTTTCTGACACCCAAGCGTGAGCTTGATATAATCTTTGTGATAAACATTTCCTGCACTTTTAAATAATCATCGCGCTATAATACCTCTGACTAAAGCTGAACAGAAAAATAATAAGGAAAACGCCTCTAACATACATTAAAAATCGCACAATAGACTACTAACGGGCAAGATATTACATCGCTGCACCACACTCGACATTTGCAAAGCCTTAATCCGACCTCTTCTCTCTCATACCGAAGTCACCTGTATTTTTCATCCTCAATAATTTACCATTCCTTCCAGTTCTCGAACGCCATTCACTCCGCCTTATTCTCCGTATTCGAGCAGATGTCACCACTCGCATACTGTATGAACTTATTTACTTTCCCACTCTCCTCTCCCACGTTTAAAATTTTCAGATATCCTACCCTTTCGCAAATTTACACCAGCCTCCACATTATTTCATCCCTGATTGTTAACCTTCGTACTCTGCCACACTTTTACCGACACATCATTCCAACTCACCCATACCCTACATCATATCTCGACGAAAGTTTAACAATCTGCTCATTTCTGATCACGAAACACAACACTAAGAATATATTTCTTTCCCTATCTGCTTTGTTAATCCTCCCCAATATTTTTTCTGTTTCCTAATAACTTGGTTCCGGGTCCTCTTATCCCATCTCTCCTAACCCACGAATTTCTGAAAGAAACTCTCCCACGAACCCCTTCTCTCATACTGTTCACTTCATACAACATTTTGCAATCCAGTCGCGCAAAGTTTTCGATTTTATTATAAAAACTATCATCAATTCTTATATTTTAAAAGACGGAGATCTTTTATGTAATATAAAAAAAGCTACAGATATGGAATTTATATCGCCTTTTTAGCATATACGAGGACTATTCGGCAAGAAAGATCTGATCGTTCGCGAAATGGAAACCACTGTAAAAATCAAAAATATTTTACTTGCACAAGTTATCTACAGTATCCAGTGACTTCTCTACGTAATCGCGGCACAGACTGAGACATTTGTCGTAGCGTTCTACCAACTTTCCAATACCCTCTTCATAGACGGCAGCCGCCAGTGCATTCCACTAATTCTCTACATTGGTCCGTCGCTCGTTGACTGTGCCAAAATGTTGTCTCCGTAGCCAACGGTTCATCTAAGCAAAGATGAAACTCAAGGGGAGCCAATTAAAGGCTGTATTGCGGGTGATCAAACACTTCTCACCGAAAACGCCGCAGGAGCATCTCCACTGCTCCTAAGAGTGCGGCCAAGAACTGACAGGTACAGTACGTTATATGGGCTGCATGACATCTGGTGAAATTTCTTAACAGGCCCTCACACTTGGCGGACACACTATTTCCGGCATATTTATCTTGCCCCGTGTACGCTCAGAACTGAAAAGAGCGACGCGACGCGACGATCATAATAGACACTACCCCACACATTTGTGTGAAACTTCGTCGGATTTTCAATGTGATAACCATTTCACGCCCAAACGAGCCTTACTTTCCGAATAGCTCTCTTAGGTACACTGGATCACTAGTTTCGGTGGGGCAAAGTGTAAAAGCTATTAATTATGCAGTGCTCTAAACCGTATGTTTGTTTTTGTACTATCGTAAGGGACTGTAGATTTGAAATAACTATACAATTACCTTTACATAACTTTTTGCTGTAAATATATAAGTTCCAACATATTATAATTTATATATTTGTTACAATATATATAAAATTCATTCCGTTACGATCGCACACACACAAACGTGCAGCTTATCGCACAGTGTGAATTCATAACCTGTTCACTGAGGATCTGAAGATGACGGCTTAGCCCTGCCGAACCTGGTGACCCAGCGTACCAAGGCAATAAAATCGTCATATTAGAAGCTTCCTTTACAATATATTCATGATCACTCCCCAGGAGACAATGTCAGGTATTTATAATTTATTATTTAACGTGTCACTCTAAAACCGTCTTTTTACTTCTTTTAAGGACGTACACTTTAATGACAGTTGTATCATTTTAATTTTTTTAAGTATACTTGTATATTTTATAAATGACCTCGGCTGAAAAACATAAATATGTCACTGCAAATTTATGCTTGTGAGGACAAGTAAATTAAAACATAATTGAAGAGGGTAGTATCATCATCTTGTAAGACTAATTAAGGATTCAGACGTCGCTTCCTTGTAAACATGGCGCTCATATTCCTTGACAAATAGAACACTTGTGTAACATTTTCTACTGACCATCTGGTTAGCAGCTTCACGCACTACTGGTTAGATGCGTTTTCTCAAAACAATTGCTGCCAGATGATAGACTATAGTCATAACGTATTTCAATTCTGATGTCACACAGACACAAAAATGTTTGTGGTCTACAATGGCACCGATTTGGGTAACATCGCCACTATGGGTAGCTTACTCTGACGAACCAAAACTTTGTTCAAATGGCTCTGAGCACTATGCGACTTAACTTCTAAGGTCATCAGTCGCCTAGAACTTAGAACTAATTACACCTAACTAACCTAAGGACATCACACACATCCATGCCCGAGGCAGGATTCGAACCTGCGACCGTAGCGGTCGCGCGGTTCCAGACTGTAGCGCCTAGAACCGCACGGCCCAAAACTTTGTGATCGATCGCTTAATAGCGTGTTGCTCCACATTTGCAATGCAATACAGCAGCGATTCTGTGCGTCAAGGTTTCGGCAAGTCCTCGATAGGTTACTGGAGGTAGGTGGCATCGATAACACAGTTCCAGTAAATAACGGGCTGGGATTCTTTGGCACGAAGCAGATGACCAATAGCGGCCTATAATTCTTTTGCATTCAGACCAGACGAATTTGATTGTGATTACGTCATTGTGAGTTCACTATCATACCTCTAAAACCACTGTACCACGATTCTTCCCTTGTCACTGGGAGAGTTATCCTGCTGAAATATGCCATAAGCTGTCAGGGAATTCATCAAGAATGAAGTGATACAGATGGTCCGCAATAAACTTAATATAATGCACAGCTATGTTGGTACCTTCAGTTACTGCCAAAGGTAGCATGGAAGCCCCAATAATGTTAGCCATAGCACAATACTGCCCCACTGGCATGCATCCGTGTCATGCTGCAAATTTCCAACATCTGTTGGCCTGAATCTGCATCTACATCTACGTGGATACTCTGCAAATCACATTTAAGTGCCTGGCAGAGGGTTCATCTAACCACGTTCACAATTCTTTATTATTCCAATCACGTATAGCGCGCGGGAAGAACGAACACCCATATCTTTCCGTGCGAGTTCTGATTTCCCTTATTTTATGGTGGTGATCGTTTCTCCTACATAGGTCGGTGGAGAAAGTTGGTGATTGGAATTTCGCGAGAAGATTCCGTCTCAACGAAAAACGCCTTTTCTTTAATGATGTCCAGCCCAAATCCTGTATCATTTCAGTGCCACTCTCTCCCATATTTCACGATAATACAAAACGTGCTGTCCTTCTTTGAACTTTTTCGATGTGCTCCGTCAGTCCTATCTGGTAAGGATCCCACACCGCGCAGCAGTATTCTAAAAGAGGACGGACAAGATTAGTGTAGGCAGTCTCCTTAGCAGATCTGTTACATTTTCTGTCAGTAAAACGCAGTCCTTGGTTAGCCTTCCCCACAACATTTTCTATGTGTTCCTTCCATGGATGATGGCTTATCGATTCGGTGTAGCGAGAAACACAATTCATCCGACATGAGACATATTTCCATTGATCCACAGGCCATCTCAGTGATCTCGACCACACTGCAATAGTAACTAACGATGCTGCTGTATCAGCAAGAGAACAGGTAGTGGTCGTCTGCTTAAGCACCCTAAGAGTGAGCCGAACGCTAGCCGTATCTGAGCTGTGGACATGCGATATCGATAGCAGCCACTCTGCAGGAATATCTTTGCCCAGTTGCTGGGTAACCAGTGGGCACACTGCAAGGGGGCAGTGATGCGACTCTGAGCGGCGGTATATGGGCGTGCAAGATGTACGTTGTGTATTGGCCTGTTGGAGGCATGGTAGGCTGTTTGGGTTTCGCTGTTTCTGCGGATGTGTTTACCTTCACAGCAGGCTGATCATCGGGGCAGAAGGGCTGCATACGCCTGAGAACTGTTGGTGCTGAGATGCCTGTCTGAATTCGAGCCATTAGCCAATCAACCATTTGATGGATGGGAACCTGGCCAGGAACTTCGTCTCGCGTGAAAACTGTTAGAAGCGTTATGGTGAGCCTCTGCCTCCATTTGGGCAGTGATCTGGGCTTGTTAAACAGGTGTCCTGAGTCCCATCATTGTTGTCACACATTGCGTTATCTGTGCTTGTCATACAACCAGGTGAGAGTGTTGATTGTGTTAGCCTTTTTGGGCCATTTTGAGCATGCATCATGAATTGGTGCGTATGTATGTTGTTTGTTTATTTTTTCATGATATCTGCATCAAGTGAACAGTTGCCATACTTATTGAAAGTGTACACCCCGTTGGTGCTTAGACACGCTTCGCATGTTAATTGTTATATTTTTAGTAAGCTGTGCACTTAAGAGATTGGTTTCGAAACTTCCTTACTGGTTTGCATGTATGTCCTTATATATGCTGTCAAATTAAGGTGTGGATGGGTTTGTTTTTTTAGTAGGAACTTTTATAATACAATTTATGTTATAGAAGAGCATAAGATGATTATTATTATTATAATTGTTACTGAGCATATACCTGGAAGGGAGCCTCACTGTAAAGTCCTATATTTTTGCCATTAGGTGCCTTAACTGACAACTGCCGCATGGATTAGCCGAGCTGTCTAAGGCGCTGCAGTCATGGGCTGTGCGGCTGGTCCCGGCGGAGGTCCTCCCTCGGACATGGGTGTGTGTGTGTGTGTGTGTGTGTGTGTGTGTGTGTGTTTGTCCTTAATAATTTAGGTTAAGTAGTGTGTAAGCTTAGGGGCTGATGACCTTAGTAGTTAAGTCTCATAATATTTCTCTCTCTCTCTCTCACACACACACACACACACACACACACACACACACACACACACACACACACAATTGACAACTATTCAAAACAAGGGTCACCTTGCCATATCATTTGATTTCTGAATGCAGTGGCTTTTCATAAAGCAGTTGGCTAGCTAGTCAGATTCAAGTGCTTGTACTGTAATTTTTAAACGCTTGAGTCACACCTTGGGTAGTCTCGACCCTTTGTGATAATGCCGCCGTTCTCTGTTGTCTATTGTTCTACCTCCACCTGCTGTCCCAGTGGACGAAAGTTAATATAAGGATTACGTAACTACCGTTTCGGGACGGTCAGCAACGTTAACTGTCAATCTCTATTAAAAACTGATTATCAAGTGTTTCTTTTATTTTTAAAAATTTTATCTTGGTTGCTGCCGCAAAGCGTTTTACCTGATACAAATTTTGTGCCAGAAGGTGTTTTAGTTAAATATCTAAGTTACCATGTCCCATCAGTGGCATATATTTGCTGATCCCTTGTTTGCTTATTGTTGCTCTAAGACGCTTGTTCTGAACCTAATTGTACATGGCTGTTGTGGCGGTTCCTTTTTATTACGTAAACTGAAATAAGTCTTTGCTAGTAAGTACGTCATGAGGTCGTTTTCAGTCTCTAACCTGAAACTGAGATTGCCAGCGAATTCTTATCCTTTGTGGGCCTCTCGTATATATTCCAATTTGGCATGCTGTGTATATTAAGGACAATTTTGAGGCGCCAAATTACTGTAAATTTATAATTGGGAGCTGGCCATAAATAGTGTGCCAGAAGGCCTTGGCATTTTTAAAGTTTTGGATTTCTATGTATTTTAATATTGCCGTGAGATGTTCCAAGTTGTGATTAAGTTTGTATTTGTTTGTGGTACTAAAATAACAGTACCCATCGGTCTTTCTGAACTACATTAATGGTGGATAATTGTAATGTAAATTTATTTATTTTGGATTCCAATGCATTTTCTCGAGAACCACGAGAGTTTACAGATCGTTTACTAATTTTTTATTTGATGAATCTCGACGTTAATAAGTTGTTGAAATTTTATGTGTTTTTATTGGTCCAGTACCTTACAACTCAACCTACCATTTCGCTACCGCTTTAGAGAATGTGCATTGAAGGATGTGCTCTGAAACACCTGCGCATATACCAGCATTGTACACTGTCGTCGGGTATGCCACAGATCACAGATTACCCTGCTTTTGATGGCGGACAACATCTGCGTTCCTTGGTGAGTTGTGAACATGCAATACCTTATCTCCTACTTGTTGTATCACCAGCCTTCAATAAATTTCCATAGATTCTGATGACAGTAACACGTGAATAACTGAGAAGCTTCACTGTTTCGGAGATTCATTTTAGCAGATGCCAGGCCATAACAATTTGTCCTCTGGCAAAACCGTTAATATCAGTTGATTTTTGCATTTCAGCCAGAATAGCAACTAGAATGATTCCCCACCACTTAAGCTCCACGGGGTATTTTCCTCTTGTGATGTCAGATTGTGTCACAAGTAAGTTGAAAAGTAAGGGTATTTGATCTGTATGTGTAGTCTGCAAATTTGTCAGTCTACAAAGTGTCGTGAGGGTAATGTTTGTTTGTGGTTTGTAGTCAAGTGAGCTTTGAGACTATGGAGCGAAGTTTTTTCAATTGAAATATAATGTTTCCTCCGGATGACGTTGTAGACAGACGGCTACCTTAAATGTTTCCTTGTATGAGTGTGGAGAGAATGATGGGAAGCAGTATAGGGGAAATCTTTCGTATAAACCGGGAAACCTCGTTTTGAAGATGTTGCAGTCGATGTGTTTGTCTGCGCACATTGACCAAACTTCAGAATCCTACAAGATGGGTAGATGTAAGACTGTCAGTGAGAATAATTCCTGCTCCAACTCTGTTCCGCTCATATATGCCTGCAAAGCCTTCAGAAAGCATTCAAACTCACTTAGGGCAGTTGCCGTGAAGTGTGTGTGTTTTTTTGTTATGCAGCTGTCATGAATTCGTATGTATTACTGAAATGGACTGTAGAATAAATTACTTTTGAATGATAAAATGAAATTAGAAATCTAGTGCCTTGCAGTAACACTTTCTTTACCGTCAGTAATATTTTATGACCAAGTCTAGGAGAGCATGATGGAAAGAATTGAAGAAGCCTCTGACAGCTGGCAAATGCGCAATGTTGGTGCTACAGTTGTGAAGGGTGTGTATCCATTGCGAGACGGGCCAGGGTGGGCTCGGCAAAACCTGACAGCACGGCGGTAAGATACGGTTCCTGTAGTACGGTCAAGGGGATTTCTTCACAGACGGATTTGAGTTTTGTTGTAAAGAACGTTGCTGGAAGTGGCGCATCGGTGTAACAAGTGCACTGATAATGTATATAAACAGCTGTCATTTTGCAGCAGAATAATTCACAGCCCAGTAGTGCTAATTGGAAGTGGACGCTACACCGGACGAGCAGACGAATCGAGGCACCAGCAGCAGTCACGAGTTCGGACCTCCATCGCTGTACTTGCCTTCTGTACTAAGTCCACCTTACGTACTTTGTGCCATGGTGCGATGACGCTATCCTGTTCGCACTCCGTTTGCCAGCCTCACTCCTGCCCTGTCCGGGTTGGGGAGTGGGGCGGGGGGTTTGAGGGTTACCAGGCACAGTGGCCGCCTTTGATCACCGACAGAGCGGGTGCTGCCGCATCTCATGACATCACAGGCAGCCGTCCACCGATGAGTTTGCTACCGCTAAAAGAATTTCGGCTGATCCGAGCACCGCTGATCCCATGTGATTGTCGCCCTACTCACGTACCAGGTCGTGCCTGGAGCATATGTCTCCGCCAGCTGATTGGGCACTAGCTGTCACCTCGCTGGCCATGCGCCAAGTATCCTCTCCCGTCACTTCCCACTTGCCAAGCTGTGGTCGCTGCCCCGCATCTGGGAGAGTGCAAACAAAAGTTTGAGTAAAATAAAGTGGTTACTTTGATAGCCGTGTTTCCCTGGACCACCATCTGCCTGCAAAACAGCCACCGTCCCTCACATCCTGCCATCCTGCTCCAAAGCTTCAAAACCACCGACACGTTCGACTTCATTCCACGGACTGAACATCAAACAACAGAAAATGAACAATTTACCAAGCCTTCTACAGAGATGGCGTTGAAGTAAGTGAATCTGTACTAGTGTTAATTTGGAATAGTTTGCCCTGCAGCATAAAGTGAGTGTCAACTTCATCTGCATATTACACTGAAGCGCCAAAAAAACTGCTATAGGCATCCAGCATCCGTATTCAAATAAAAAGATGTGTAAACAGACTGAAGAGAATTGTTCAACTTGATAGAAGCGCTACCCTTTCGCAAATGGCTGCAGATTTTAATGCTGGTCCATCAAAAAGTGTCAGCGAGCGAACCATTCAACGAAACATCATCGATATGGGCTTCCGGAGCTGAAGGCCCAATCGTGTACCCATGATGGCTGCACGGCACAATGCTTTACGCCTCGTCTGGGCCTGTCAAAACCGACATTGGACTGTTGATCACTGGAGACATGTTGCCTGGTCGGACGACTCTCGTTACAAATACACTACTGACCATTAAAATTGCTATACCACGAAGATAACGTGCTACAGAAACGAAATTTAACCGACAGGAAGAACATGCTGTGATGTGCAAATGATATGCTTTTCAGAGCATTCACGCATGTTTGGCGCCGGTGGTGACACATGCAACGTGCTGACACCAGGAAAGTTTCCACCAGACTTCTCATACACAAACAGCAGCTGACCGGCAATGCCTGGTGAAACGTTGTTGTGATGCCTCGTGTAAGAAGCAGAAATGCGTACCATCATGTTTCCGACTTTGATAAAGGTCGGATTGTAGCCTATCGCGATTGCGGTTTATCGTATCGCGAGACTGCTGCTCGCGTTGGTCGAGAACCAATGACTGTTAGAAGAATATGGAATCGGTGGGTTCAGGAGGGTAATACGGAACGGCGTGCCGGATCCCAAAGGCCTCGTATCACTAGCAGTCGAGATGACAGGCATCTTATCCGCATGGCTATAATGGATCATGCAGCCACGTCTCGATCCCTGAGTCAACAGATGGGGACGTTTGCAAGACAATAACCATTTGCACGAACAGTTCGACGACGTTTCCAGCAGCATGGCCTATCAGCTCGGAGACCGTGGCTGCGGTTATAATTGAGGTTGCATCACAGACAGGAGCGCCTGCGATGGTGTACTCAACGACGAACCTGAGTGCACGAATGGCAAAACGTCATTTTTTTCGGATGAATCCAGGTTCTGTTTAAGGTATCGTGATGGTCGCATCCGTGTTTGGCGACATCGCGGTGAACGCACATTGGAAGCGTGTATTCGTCATCGCCATACTGGTGTATCACCCGACGTGATGGTATGGGGTGCCATTGGTTATACTTCTCGGTCACCTCTTGTTCGCATTTACGGCGTCTTGAACAGTGGACGTTACATTTCAGATGTGTTACGACCCGTGGCTCTACCCTTCATTCGATCCCTGCGAAACCCTACATTTCAGCAGGATAATGCACGATCGCATGTTTCAGGTCCTGTACGGGCCTTTCTGGATACAGAGAAAGTTCGACTGCTGCCCTGGCCAGCACATTCTCCAGATGTCTCACCAATTGAAAACGTCTGGTCAATGGTGGCCGAGCAACTGGCTCGTCATAATACTCCAGTCACTGCTCTTGATGAACTGTGGTATCAAGCTGCATGGCCGGCTCTACCTGTACACGCCACCCAAGCTCTGTTTGACTCAACGCCCAGGCGTATCAAGGCTGTTATTACAGCCAGAGGTGGTTGTTCTGGGTACTGATTTCTCAGGATCTATGCACCCAAACTGCGTGAAAATGTAATCACATGTCAGTTCTAGTATAATATATTTGTCCAATGAATAACGGTTTTTCATCTGCATTTCTTCTCGGTGTAGCTATTTTAATGGCCACTAGTGTAGTATCGAGCGGATGGACGTGTACGGGTATGGAGACAGCCTCATGAATCCACGGACCCTCGATGTCAGCAGGGGACTGTTCAAGATCGTGGAGACTCTGTACTGGTTGAGGCGTGGGCAGTTGGAGTGATGTGGGACCTCTGACACGTCTAAATACGACTGTGGCAGGTGCTACCTACGCAAGCATCCTGTGTGATCACCTGCATACATTCAATTCCATTGTGCATTTCGACGATAAAACGGTAGATGAAATCCCTTGTGGTCTCGCTTCAAAGCAGTCGGACTGCTCCATATCTGCCAGAATCGTTATGAGCAGTGTTTTTCAGAATGAGGAACAAACACCCTCTTATTTGATGTATCGCAAAGGTATAACGGTAACTGATGAGTATCATCCAAATATTTTGTTAATATGAGAAAAAAGCTTTAGTTTCCAATAGGACAATAAAGTTACCATTGCTCTTGCAATGAGAAGGATGAGGGGTTTGAAGTACGAATTGTTGGAACATTCTTCCTTGTCAACACATCTGAACCCTCTGAGTAATTCCAGTAAGTAAGTATATTTGTTAATAAAATCTTTTATATCCAAGGAAAAGTTTATGACAACAGTAGACGGATGTACTACAGACCTTCCAGAATCTATACGCTAACCTAAACTTTGAAAGCCATATTATGATACCTGTGACTTCGCAAATCTGTACCATTTTCTCTGTGGACGGGAACAACGATTATCGGTAACCCCTCTACCCCCACCCCACCCCCCCCCCACCCCTCTCCTTTCCCCCGCATGAATTTTAAATTCTGGGTTGTTCCATCAGGACTATTTTGGGAGAATGGTTCTAATGGCTCTAAGCACTATGGGACTTAACATCTGAGGTCATCAGCCCCCTAGAACTTAGAACTACTTAAAACTAACCTAAGTACATGACACCACATCCATGCCCGAGACAGGATTCGAACCTGAGACCGTAGCAGTCGCCCGGTTCCTGACTGAAGCGCCTAGAACCGCAAGGCCACCGCGGCCGGCTATTTTGGGAGATCTATGTGGAATTATTACCTTGCCTGACACTTATTATAAATTATATGTAGTAATTTCAACAGTAAAGGTCTTCTTGCTGCACAACGCCACTCTTATTACTATGTCAAACGGAAACCTATGTTAAACATATAGCAAAAGGACAATGAACTTATGAGTGGTCTTGCAGTGAGAAGACTGAGGAATTGTTGGAAAATCCGTTCTTGTCAACACATTTGAACCCTTCTACATCTCGTTTATGAATCACACCCGGTGAGTGTCCCATACGGCAGATAAACGTTTAAGGAACGAACGAACAAGGATTTCGCTAGGTACATTTCATGTGTGTGTGAATTATATTTTATAGAATTTCAATTAATCGCAGTGTGGCACCTGCTTCTCCTTAACTAGCTTCATATCGGTTATTTCACTTTAGGTCGCTCACGATGTATATTTTGTGATCGTTACTATTTCCAGTGACTGATATCAGACCCTGTAATCTTTGATCTTTCATTAGTGGATATTTCCGCACAGGATTCTGCAGTAACTTTTTTTTGTGATGAGGATGAGCTATAAGTCGTTCGTCCAAACGTTTGTGCCCCTGCAACGTTTACTGTATTTCGGCGCAGTATCCCGGTGCTGCAGCTTCCCTTTATACAAAAGCATCGTTTGTAAACAGTGTTACGCAAGAACCGATGTTACTCAAAAAGTAGTTTATGCATATCATGGACACGAACGGTCCTATTACAGTCCGTAAGAGTTCACCGGAAACAGAAAGCCACACGAGATTCGAAGGAAGCTAATGATTAGATCTGTACTTACGTTACCACAACTTCTGGCTTTTCTATTTGGTAGCAGTTTTTCTAGGTGTTACCTCCATTTTCTCCTAATATCTAAAACTTTATCACGTTCACAAAAATTTTTAGTGCTTCTCTAATCTCTTGATTCTTTAGTCTGTCTTCTATAGTGGAGCCTTTAACACTTCTCAGGAATTTGTCGAACCAGTTGCATTCCTCACACTGCCCTATGTAAGCGAGACCTGGGTGTTTAGGAAAAAGCAAGAATGCCGTATTCAGGCACAATAAATGAAATTCCTGCTCTGTGCTCTTCCGGAACAATGACAAGAAGATTTGTACTTTTCAATGATTTCTTAGAAAATGTCAGAATGGAGATGGAATGCAGTAAAGCTTGTTCGAATTGTAAAGGGAGACAGATATTTCTAAATGAATATTGTTTCATTCTTGGCGTCAATACAAAGTTATTTGATGCACTTACACTCACTTTCATTCCAGATTGTAACACATTTTTCTTTAAATATTTCAATTGCTGTTTTAGCGAGTAATATTTGTAGAATACGGCTGTTGGTATAAGTAAGTTATTGGTAACTGGACGACACTGCATGTAGGTGGTGATCTTTTACGTCTCTATTTTCAGAAAGCAATGAAACTTGGACGCTGTTCTTCAAGTAAGTAAAATAAAAATACATTTTACGAGAGTTGATAGTAGGTTTGACATGAACTGTGGTCGTGGTGGTCGCTCAGAATGTGACGCGGAAGAAAAGTATTTCTCGTGAAACACAGCGCTTAACTTCCCTGTTCATTACCTTACTAATTATTTACTGACGGATAAATGTTTTGGTCCGGCATGCAGGCGCCCGAATTTGACGATATTTAGTTTATACAATATTTCGTTTACGTCATGGCACTAACAAGTCGGAGAGGGAGCGTATGCTGAGCTGCCTACTAGGTTTCGATTCCGCTTCTTCTTCTTTACGGATGATCAGACTTGTGTTGTTCGTGCTTGTACTCTTGGTTTCCAAGTTTTGTGATGGGCTGGCCTCTTGTGACGTGAGTGGGATGTATCATCACTCCTTTGGGGGAAGTTTAGTCACGCAGCAGGTCGCTACCTGCTATACAGTCGAGCAGCGACTTAAATAGGCAGAAGGCGGGAGCATATATCCTCTCTTTGCTGTGATGAGAAAGTGACCCGTGGGTGTGTAACACTGCGCCGTGCTTCTATCGTCGATACGAACTCTGCCGACGGTGGTAGGGAGGGGTGGGCGGGGGGGGGGGATTTGCACCTCTGGTGGCGCCTGCTAGAGTTTAGCATGCTGAAGTTTGCCGATTACAATGTTGTCAAACACACTATGTACGTGTATTTTTCGGCGCCTATACTGTCTCCGTTGGAGAAGTGCCAGAGTGCTGGGAAAGACACCCATGGTCAAACCGGAAGCAGAAGTAGCCTGCGAGCGACCGGATATACCGTATACGACCGAATCCATAATGAGGTTTTTTCCGGAATTTTCGTACCCAGAAGTGGGGAGGCGTGTCTGCGGCATACAACGTGGAGTTTTTCTTTTCTTCGTCGATTAAAACCTCGAGCTTCCATTCAGACGTTACTCTCTGCCACGAATACCGGTTAATCCATGAACGTGCACATGCACTTTGAGTATTGTTCTACGATAGCAGGAAGTGTTTCTCGAACCCGTTTTTTATTAAGTTGTATGACTTGGAGATCCCACTTCCGAAGTGTGTAATTAAGTGTGTAATGGATCGTGGTGTGGAACGTCATGATCGAACATCGAATTTTTCAACAGGATTCTGATTGTTCGGTCTCCTGAAGCAACAAACAATAGTGCCACTTCGTTGAAGTATGGAATCACAGAAGCCAATGTTCAGAGCTGGTGAGAGCACAAAGCAATATCTGGAATAAAAAAAACGGACTAGAAAAGATTTAGTCGCTCCGATAGTGGACGTTTCGAAAACACTGAAATGGAAGTAGTGGTATTCGTGTGCGAGCAACGTAAAGAAGTAACGGTAGTACGAATTGGCACAAGAACACGGTGTCCATTTCAAAGGCTGCTCTGGGTGGTGTATAGGGATGATGCGACGCAATGGACTTGTGCTGCGACGTCGAACATCCATTGGTGAGCAACTTCCAGCACCATATGTGGAGAAGAATCAGCAACACGTTATGAGACGGAGAAAGGAAGATGCTTACCACTCAGGCCAAATCGGAAACGCTGACAACACACTCGTTTACTTCGAAATGCCATCCACTACGACAGTTGAAGAGAAAGGCGCCAAAAGTGTATCGGTTCGCACCACGACCAATGAGAAATCGCGAATCAGCGTGATGTTGTGCGTGCTACCCGATGGAAAAATGGTGCGACCCTACTTCATCTTCAGTCGTAAATCTATGCCAAAGGAAGAGATGCCACTTGTCATATTTAGTTGCAGCGGAAGAGGGTACATGACCAATGAGTAGGATACAGATTGGCTCCATACAGCATGACACTGAAGGTGAGGTGTTTTTCTAAAGAATCGTGCGATGCTGATGCTTCATCAGCAGTGAAGACATAAATACCGAAATTAAACAGAGATTGTTCCAGGATGCGTGACTTTGCAACTACAAGTATTAGATGTGGTGTGAACAAGTTTGTAAAGATCATCTGTAGCAGATGTACAGATTTGGTTACTCAAGGTGGTGGAGCACTGACCCCTACTGGGAAGTTGATGAAGTATCTCTAATTGCGAAATGTATCCAGACTGCTCGGACACGCACATCCAGCGCATCAGTTGTGAACAGCATTAAGAAGTGCTGATTAACAAATAATTGGCTGGGAGTGAAGACGATCTACTATTGGAAGAAATGGAAAATAACTAAGGCATCTGCAGTGACACTGGAGATTTTGTGGACCATGCCAGTGAGAGAGACTAAGTGACATCTGTAACGGACGAAATGAGGTCTTTATCTGATTCTATTTTCTGTATCCAGGGAACTTTTACTGTCACCTTCAGTTACCTGTAATAAGGTAGCCATTTGAAAGTTTAGGAAATAAATCTAGCAAGTGTATAGGGGCCTAATTATTTTCTGTAACCCCTTGTTGAATAAGGGATTGGGGAGGGATGTCATCTTGTTTTCGGAGTCGTATTTGATTAGGAAATAGATGGCAATACGTTCCACCTCTTCAGACAATAGATAGGGATGACGGGATATTTTTGATCAAATAATGTATGCACGAGCTTCTAGAATAGGTCCATAGAAAAGAAATTGCAGTTGATGATAACAAACACATACAGTGCCTGGCAAAAAATTATTTTTATGTATAATGCTCGGCGAGAATGCAAATCTAACTCGAAAGAAATTGATAGATAAAGGTAAATAATGGTTTGGTTAAAGTTAAAACTTGAAGGACTCATTGGTCTTGTCCCTGTGGAGTAAGATTTCAATGAACGGCTGAGACAAAGAAGACGTTAGAAAGTAGATTAGAGTTGGAGAAGGTAGTTGCGTTCAACTGTAGATGTATACCGGAGTCTAAACTTCACTTGGCAATGGAGCACAAGTGTCTGTAGCTGTACTCTGGGGCATATGTCAGGAGGACGTTTAAAGTTCAGTGGACATAAAGTGCTATTAAAGAAATACTAGCAAGGATGGGAGACGAAGGCTGTCTTTGAAATCCTCTAGAGGAAAATGCAACTGAATGTGAACACTACTAGAAATATTTAAATAGTTGCTGTCAAGGGCATCGTAGAGGAAAAGTTATGTGCAACAGATTATAGTGGATATTCGAGGACGGAATTGAAAGGGACTATAGAGAGGAAGAGACAACGGTCGATGACATACTAGTCGAAAGATAAAATTGCGAGAATCTGTTTGTAGTTGTACCTTGGGCCTCTGCCTGATAAGTAAGTTTACGTCAATGTTATATTGTACTTGTGACGTTCGTCTGTTCCATGGCACATAAGCCTGGCATCAGTGATCGCAGTTGTTGCAATCTTCCGAACAAAGCCCATCTACTGGGCTAAATTCGAGCCTAATGGCATCGTTAAAAACTGAAAGCATTGTTTCCGATGCCAGAGGTGTTCTTTACGAGCTCGTGTTGGTTTTACAGCGTTGACTTTATCCGCTCTTTTCAGTGTGACACTGGACGGAATTTAGTCAGTATTCTTACGCACGAGCCCCAGTTCCTCTAATTGTAACATCCTCGCCATTATGTGCGAAATACTTTGGAGGAAATAAAATGTTATTTATCTTGTTGTGCAGCGTGGATGGTTAGAATTTTTAGCTTAAGCGTCTCCGCACTGCACACAGCCTTTCTTCTAACGTCTCTCACTGTAGATTGTTGAGAATTTCTACGACCCTCCTACACTGGCTGGAGAAATAACATTGCTCTTCTTAAACTCTTTTTTATATCTTCTGATAGTATGAATTGATAAGGTCTCAGATCCACGGACAGTATCCAATAATCTGGAAGTCTGTTGTAGAATTTTAGAACACATTTTATTGTGACGTTTCTAGATACCAAGAAATTCTTCTGTGAAATCAACAAGGATTTCGCAATCAAGAGGGGTTGGGGGCAGGATGGTGGTTGAAAATTGGCTGATGTTACATTATATTTCAGGATTCAGTCCTGCACTATCGCCCAAGGTAAAAAATGAGACCGCACTGACTATCCAACCAGCTCTATATAAAACTTTTGGTTAATTTCGGAAGCTACTGGAGGTTGTTCACCGATCATAATTTTCTATAAATAAAAGTCGCGATGTTAGAAAATTGCAGTGAAATCCAGGAACAATTCAAGGAAAAGGAAGGAAGGATGATTCCGGTTCAACTTTCCGTCGACATCGAGATCATTACAGACGAAGCACGAGCTCAGATTGTGTCAAGGATGGGGAAGGAAATCGACCGTGCCATTTCAAAGGAACCGTACTTTCGATTTAGGGGAATCTTGGAGACCTAAATCAGGATGGCCGGACGCGGGTTTGAACCGTCGTCCTCCCGCATGCGAGTACAGTGTGCTAACCACTGCGTCACTTCACACGGTCAGTAACAGCTCCAGGGGATCGACGTTTGGCGCGGGGAGTGGCAGTTGACTTTCAACACAAACAAACGTAAAGTATTATGCATAGAGCAGTAAATCTCGGCTTCTCTGAAAAATCGAACTGCCATATACAAAACAACTTGAAACATCTGGTTTTATGTAATGCGTAATATGTCTGACCTTAACTACGTAAGTCAGAAAAAGTTTCGAAAAGATTTAGTATTATGTTTAAAATTTGTTAATAGTCGCTAGGTGCTATCATTAGCGAACATCAGATGAGTATACTCTGGGTAATTTGCGCTCCTTTTTAAGCAAAATTAGTTTCTCACGCATCTCGATGTTTGTAACTTCATATCTGCTGAGTTGTATGTCATGCAGTGATACAATTTCGCTGGTGCATTGACTGACATACACGGGTACTGTCTGCAAATTTTGCTTGCAATAGAATTATTTGTAAAGAAGTAATAAATTAAGAAGTCATGTATGATGCTGAGGTTTTACTTCATGAACAGCGTAAATGTAGTAAGCGATAAATATTTTGCCTCTCATCATTTTGTGAGGTTTCCAGCAAGAAAAGTTTCATAAAGGTTTAAAATTATGTAATGATTTGAAATTATGTGTAAAATCTGCTGGAAGTCGCTAAGTGCTCTCATTCACAAATTCCTAATAAGTATAGTTTCTTGTTACACACAAGATTATAACGTAAAGAGTAGATTATGACAGCATTTTTAATTTTAAAATTCGGGCAATAACTATATGGAACATTGGAAATAAAGTTTTGCCTATCCCTGGAAACTGTTACATAAGCAAATGCATCTGGGCCCCCTAAACCTTACACCATGAACCGGGATAGCGGTTTGGTAATGTTTGATAAGCGGAAAACTTAAAACTTGGGGACCGTCACTGAAATTAGTCACAGCCATTCAAGAGCTAGGTGTACGTGAGCGGAAGGATAAGGTGGTAAGATACATAAAACTATTTTTGAGAGCCTACGTTCCTAGAAGAGCCCACTATTACGTTGCTTCCTAGTACGTACGAGAGGCGTTCAATAAGTAACGCAACCCATTTGTTTCGACCAGTTTCGGTTGAAAAATGCGGAATTTGTTGTGGGACATCGTTGAATATTTCCGCTTCAGCCGCTGTAGTGTACTGAAGTTCCGATGGGTGGCTTCTATGTACGGAGCCATCAAAATGACGCCTGTAACGGAGATTAGATTAGATTTACTTTCATTCCAATTGATCCGTAGTGAGGAAGTCTTCCAGGATGTGGAACGTGTCAGAAAAACAACAATACATGACAAATATTTCAAACTAAAACAAATAAGCTAATGTACTATTCCACAGGTGGAATGAGCGTAATTTTTTAATGAACACTATATGAAAGTCATTTTACAAATAGTAAGGCACTGAATTAAAAATAAACAAATTTTTTAGTTATGTGTAAGGTAATTAACAGGTAATACTTATTTACAATGAACACATTACTGCACTGAAACTGTGCAGAAGTTAGCCATATATATATATATATATACTCCTGGAAATGGGAAAAAGAACACATTGACACCGGTGTGTCAGACCCACCATACTTGCTCCGGACACTGCGAGAGGGCTGTACAAGCAATGATCACACGCACGGCACAGCGGACACACCAGAAACCGCGGTGTTGGCCATCGAATGGCGCTAGCTGCGCAGCATTTGTGCACCGCCGCCGTCAGTGTCAGCCAGTTTACCGTGGCATACGGAGCTCCATCGCAGTCTTTAACACTGGTAGCATGCCGCGACAGCGTGGACGTGAACCGTATGTGCAGTTGACGGACTTTGAGCGAGGGCGTATAGTGGGCATGCGGGAGGCCGGGTGGACGTACCGCCGAATTGCTCAACACGTGGGGCGTGAGGTCTCCACAGTACATCGATGTTGTCGCCAGTGGTCGGCGGAAGGTGCACGTGCACGTGCCCGTCGACCTGGGACCGGACCGCAGCGACACACGGATGCACGCCAAGACCGTAGGATCCTACGCAGTGCCGTAGGGGACCGCACCGCCACTTCCCAGCAAATTAGGGACACTGTTGCTCCTGGGGTATCGGCGAGGACCATTCGCAACCGTCTCCATGAAGCTGGGCTACGGTCCCGCACACCGTTAGGCCGTCTTCCGCTCACGCCCCAACATCGTGCTGCTCGCCTCCAGTGGTGTCGCGACAGGCGTGAATGGTGGGACGAATGGAGACGTGTCGTCTTCAGCAATGAGAGTCGCTTCTTCCTTGGTGCCAATGATGGTCGTATGCGTGTTTGGCGCCGTGCAGGTGAGCGCCACAATCAGGACTGCATACGACCGAGGCACACAGGGCCAACACCCGGCATCATGGTGTGGGGAGCTATCTCCCACACTGGCCGTACACCTCTGATGATCGTCGAGGGGACGCTGAATAGTGCACGGTACATCCAAACCGTCATCGAACCCATCGTTCTACCATTCCTAGACCGGCAAGGGAACTTGCTGTTCCAACAGGACAATGCACGTCCGCATGTATCCCGTGCCACCCAACGTGCTCTAGAAGGTGTAAGTCAACTACCCTGGCCAGCAAGATCTCCGGATCTGTCCCCCATTGAGCATGTTTGGGACTGGATGAAGCGTCGTCTCACGCGGTCTGCGCGTCCAGCACTAACGCTGGTCCAACTGAGGCGCCAGGTGGAAATGGCATGGCAAGCCGTTCCACAGGACTACATCCAGCATCTCTACGATCGTCTCCATGGGAGAATAGCAACCTGCATTGCTGTGAAAGGTGGCTATACACTGTACTAGTGCCGACATTGTGCATGCTCTGTTGCCTGTGTCTATGTGCCTGTGGTTCTGTCAGTGTGATCATGTGATGTATCTGACCCCAGGAATGTGTCAATAAAGTTTCCCCTTCCTGGGACAATGAATTCACGGTGTTCTTATTTCAATTTCCAGGAGTATATATATATATATATATATATATATATATATATATATATATATATATATATTGAAGCGATTTCATAAATTCACTGTAGCTCCATTCATTGACATATGGTCACGACACACTACAGAGAAAAAACTCATAAAGTTTTGTTCGGCTGGAGCCGCACTTCAGGTTTCTGCCGCCAGAGCGCTCGAGGGCGCAGTGAGACAAAATAGCGACAGGAGCCGAGAAAGCGTATGTCGTGCTTGAAATGGACTCACATCAGTCAGTCATAACAGTGCAACGACACTTCAGGACGAAGTTCTACAAAGATCCACCAACTGCTATCGCCATTCGGCGATGGCGTGCGCAGTTTGAAGCTTCTGGATGCCTCTGTAAGGGAAATGAACGGGCCGGCCTGCGAAGAAACGCTTCTACGCGTGCGGGTAAGTTTCACGCGTAGCTAGCGGAAGTCGACGAATAAACCAAGCAGGGAGCTAAAAGTACCACAGCCGACGGTTAGGAAAATCTTTCGGAAAAGGCTAAAGCAGAAGCCTTACCGTTTACAATTGCTACAAGCCCTGACACCCGATGACAAAGTCAAACGCTTTGAATTTTCGGCGCGGTTGCAACAGCTCATGGAAGAGGGTGCGTTTAGCGTGAAACTTGTTTTCAGTGATGAAGCAACATTTTTTCTTAATGGTGAAGTGAACAGACACAATGTGCGAATCCGGGCGGTAGAGAATCCTCACGCATTTGTGCAGCAAATTCGCAGTTCACCAAAAGTTAACGTGTTTTGTGCAATCTCACGGTTTAAAGTTTACGGCCCCTTTTTCTTCTGCGAAAAAAACGTTACAGGACACGTGTATCTGGACATGATGGAAAATTGGCGCATGCCACAACTGGAGACCGACAGCTCCGACTTCATCTTTCAACAGGATGGTGCTCCACCGCACTTCCATCATGATGTTCGGCATTTCTTAAACAGAGATCGGAAAACCGATGGATCGGTCGTGGTGGAGATCATGATCAGCAATTCATGTCATGGCCTCCACGCTCTCCCGACTTAACCCCATGCGATTTCTTTCTGTGTGGTTCTGTTAAAGATTTAGTGTTTAAACATACACTACCAAGAAACGTGCCAGAACAGCGAGCTCGCATCAACGATGCTTTAGAACTCATTCATGGGGACATGCTACGCCGAGTGTGGGAGGAACTTGATTATCGGCTTGATGTTTGCCGAATCACTAAAGGGGCACATATCGAACATTTGTGAATCCCTAAAAAAACTTTTTGAGTTTTTGTATGTGTGTGCAAAGCATTGTGAAAATATCTCAAATAATAAAGTTATTTTAGAGTTGTGAAATCGCTTCAATGATTTGTAATAACCCTATATATATATATATATATATATATATATATATATATATATATATATATATATATATATATATATAATCAGTTGGTTTTACTGAGGTGCGTTCCCAGCAGAGAGCTGTCACAGAGTTTCTTTCGGCGGAGAAACACAATACCGCAGATATTCATAGGTGTTTGCAGAATGGAGAACTGGGCCCGGTGGTGATGAAAAGCATGGTGAATCGGTGGGAGAGGCGTCTGTCACCATCACAACAACGGCGCTCATACCTGTCCAGTCTGCCAAGTGCCGGCCGGCCACACACAGCTGTGACTTCTAGATTGGCGGAACGTGCGGACACCCTCATTCGAAGTGATCGACTGATGGTAATCAAACATTTCATTGCTTGATTGATGTCTCTGTTGGCAGTGCTCACAGAACCTCATTGGACTGTTCTTCCTCTTCCAACCAACAGCACTGGTCTCGCACTTTCCTACTTCCATCTGTCTGGCCCAAATAAGTATGCGTTTTGTGGGATTCAGTACGTGGACAATGGGGAGGTTATTGACGCAGCAAGACTTTCTCTGACGGCGACCAGTAGAGTGGTACTATGCGGGCATACAAGCCCTCTCAGTAAGGTGGCGTAAGGCCGTAGCATTGAACGGAGATTATGTTGAAAAGTGGGGTTTTATAGCAAAAGGAGTGGGGGAATAATATGATGTATTGCAATCCTGACTATAACAGAACTACTTTCGGAAAAAAATGTGTTGCATTACTTATTGAACGCCCTTCGCGTATCTCGCTAGAAATAGAGAGCTTTTAGGTTACACAGACGTTTACCAGCAACCGTTTTGCCCTAAAACCATTGGCGAGTGGAGCAGGGGAGGAACGTGGTGGGGAGGGGGGGCGGAAGTGATGGTAGTACATCAAGTACCCTCCATCACAAACCACAACGTGGGCTCTGTAGATGCCGATTAAACAGAGGTTTTGTAGACAACCTCTTTCGGGCTTTAAACAAACAACGTTAGAAATGTAATTGAGTTTTTTTTTGTTTTTGTTTTGTTTTGGGGCGCAAAATTGCCATGGTCATGAGCGCCCTGTCTGTGACTTAGGAAACGGTAAAAAACGAAAATAAAAACCAGCAACAATGAGAACGAAACTCATAAAATTGAAGAAACTAAGAGCAGAAGGCAAGCTTAAAAATCCGCTACAGAAAGGGGTTGGTTGTCCCCAAAGAGAGCTTCAAATGACTGACGTCATCTTACTGGCACTAATAAATTCGAGTACGCGATCGGTCGAGCGCGTGCCATCTGCTGAAATGGACGCTACATCAGTCGACAGCTGTAGACGGGCGCGTAACGGAGTAAAATAGGGGCACTCAATTAAAAGGTGTCTTACCGTCCACAGCTGAGAGCAGTGGGGACAGAGTGGGCGGGGATAGCCACTTGAAAGATGTAGGTGGCTAAAAAGACAGTGCCCTATCCGGAGTCTGGTTAAAATTACCTCCTCCCGACGACGCGTTTGGAAGGAAGAGGTCCAAGCACAGGGAAGAGCTTTCACGTCCAGCAATTTATTATGGGGAAGTGTCGACCAATGTGCGTGCCATAAAAGAACAACACGACGACATAAAATACTCCGTAGATCGGCGAAGGGAATCGATCGAATAGCTGGCCGAAGAAGAGAGACTGCAGCCTTGGCCGCTATATCGGCCGCCTCATTTCCACAGATACCAACGTGTCCTGGGATCCAGAGGAACGCCACCGAGACGCCCCCCAACTGGAGCAAGTGCAGGCAGTCCTGAATCCGGTGGACCAGAGGGTGGACAGGGTACAGAGCTTGGAGACTGAGGAGAGAGCTGAGAGAATCTGAACAGATAACATACTGTATCCGCTGATGGCGGCGGATGTATTGGACAGCGTGGAGAACAGCGTAAAGCTCCGCAGTATAAACCGAACACTGGTCGGGAAGCCGAAATCGATATGGGGTGTCGTCAACAATATAGGCACTCCCTACACCTAACGATGTTTTTGAGCCATCAGTGTAATTAAATGTGGCTTCCTTCATTTGTGCACATAGACCAGCAAATGCCCGCCGATAAAAAGTGAAGGGGTATCATCCTTGGGAAATTGACAAAGGTCACTGAGCAGGCAGATCCGGGGACGGAGCCAAGGCGGTGCTGTACCCCAAGTTGTCAAGAAGGTTTTAGGAAAGCGGAAGCAAAGAGAATGGAGCAGTTGATGGAAGCGGACTCCCGGTGGTAGTAGGGAGGAAGGGCGACCTGCATACCCTACATCCAAGGAGGCGTCGAAAAAAATGTCATGGGCCGGATTAGCTGGCATGGAAGACAGATGGCTAGCATAACGACTAAGTAGGACTGCCCGCCGATTGGACAGCAGAGGTTCAGCAGTCTCAGCATAAAGGCTTTCCACAGGGCTGGTGTAAAAAGCTCCAGACACTAAACGTAATCCACGGTGGTGGATAGAGTCGAAACGCCGAAGAATAGACGGCCGAGCAGAGGAGTAAACTATGATTCCATAGACCAATTTCGAGCGCACTAAGGCGCGATAGAGGCGGAGAAGGACCACTCGGACCGCTCCCCAGGAGGTACCATTCAGGACACGGAGGGTGTTGAGGGATCGCAGACAGCGAGCCGAAAGATAGGAAACGTGGGAGGACCAGCACAGTTTTCTGTCAAACAGAAGACCCAAGAATTTAGCGACGTCCGAAAACGGAAGGTTGACAGGTCATTGATATAAGGAGGGTGGAAGGAACTCCGTACGACGCCAAAAATTAACACAAACGGTCTTACTGGGAGAAAAGCGGAAGCCTGTTTCGAGGCTCCAGGAGTGGAGGCGATCGAGACAGCCTTGAAGATGTCGTTCAAGAAGGCTGGTCCGTTGAGAGCTGTAGTAGATCACAAAATCGTCCACAAAGAGGGAGGCTGAGACATCGGGAGGGAGACAGTCCATAATTGGATTTATGTCAATGGCAAACAGTACAACACTCAGCACGGAGCCGTGGGGTATCCCGTTTTCTTGGGAAAAAGTATGGGAGAGAGTGGTGTTCACCCGCACTCTAAATGTGCGCTCTGCCATAAATTAGCGAAGAAAAGGGGCAGCCGACCTCGAAAGCCCCAAGAGAACAGTGTGTGGAGGATGCCTGTCCGCCAACAGGTATCATATGCTCTCTCCAGATCAAAAAATATTGCTACTGTTTAGCGTTTCCGGAGAAAATTGCTCATGGTATAAGTGGAGAGGGCAACAAGATGGTCAACTGCAGAACGATGCTTTCGGAAACCGCATTGGGCAGGTGTTAAGACTGCGGGACTCCAGCCACCAAGCTAAACGGCAATTAACCACACACTCCAAAACCTTACATACGCTACTGGTGAAAGAAATGGGGCTATAGCTAGAGGGGAGATGTTTGTCCTTTCCATGTTTCGCAACAGGAATGACGATAGCTTCCCGCCATCGTCTGGGAAAAGCACTGTCGGTCTAAATTTGATTATAAAGATGGAGGTAACGCAGACTATGGTATGATAAATGCAGCAACATTTAGATTCATCCGGTCCTGGGGCGGAGGAGCGAGAAGAAGAGAGTGCATGTTGGAGTTCCCGCATGGAGAAAACAGTATTATAGCTTTCTATCTACATCTACATTCATACTCCGCAAGCCACCCAACGGTGTGTGGCGGAGGGCACTTTACGTGCCACTGTCATTATCTCCCTTTTCTGTTCCAGTCGCGTATGATTCGCGGGAAGAACGACTGTCTGAAAGCCTCCGTGCGCGCTCGAATCTCTCTAATTTTACATTCGTGATCTCCACGGGAGGTATAAGTAGGGGGAAGCAGTATATTCGATACCTTACCCAGAAGCGCACTCTCTCCAAACCTGGCGAGCAAGCTACACCGCGATGCAGAGCGCCTCTCTTGCAGAGTCTGCCACTTGAGTTTGCTAAACATCTCCGTAACGCTATCACGGTTACCAAATAACCCTGTGACGAAACGCGCCGCTCTTCTTTGGATCTTCTCTATCTCCTCCGTCAACCCGATCTGCTACGGATCCCACACTGATGAGC
Organism: Schistocerca gregaria; assembly: GCF_023897955.1. NCBI lineage: Eukaryota > Metazoa > Arthropoda > Insecta > Orthoptera > Acrididae > Schistocerca > Schistocerca gregaria. Next base: position 290,559,238 of record NC_064921.1, on the reverse strand, counting down.
AATACTCAAGTATAGGTCGAACGAGTGTTTTGTAAGCTACCTCCTTTGATGGACTACATTTTCTAAGGACTGTCCCAATGAATCTCAACCTGGTACCCAACTTACCAACAATTTTATATGATCAATCCATTTCAAATCGTTCCGCACGCATACTCCAGATATTTAATAGAAGTAACTGCTACCAGTGTTTGTTCCGCTATCATATAACCATACAATAAAGGATCCTTCTTTCTATGTATTCGCAATGCATTACATTTGGCTATGTTAAGGGTCAGTTGCCACTCCCTACACCAAGTGCCTATCCGCTGCAGATCTTCCTGCATTTCGCTACAATTTTCTAATGCTGCAACTTCTCTGTATGCTACAGCATCATCCGCGAAAAGCCACATGGAACTTCTGACACTATCTACTAGGTCATTTATATGTATTGTGAAAAGCAATGGTCCCATAACACTCCCCTGTGGCACGCCAGAGGTTACTTTGTCTGTAGACGTCTCGCCATTGATAACAACATGCTGTGTTCTGTTTGCTAAAAACTCTTCAATCCAGCCACACAGCTGGTCTGATATTCCGTAGGCTCTTACTTTATCAGGCGACAGTGCGAAACTGTATCGAACGCCTTCCGGAAGTCAAGAAAAATAGCATCTACCTGGGAGCCTGTATCTAATATTTTCTGGGTCTCATGAACAAATAAAGCGAGTTGGGTCTCACACGATCGCTGTTTCCGGAATCCATGTTGATTCCTACAGAGTAGATTCTGTGTTTCCAAAAACGACATGATACTCGAGCAAAAAACATGTTCTAAATTTCTACAACAGATCGACGTCAGAGATATAGGTCTATAGTTTTGCGCATCTGCTCGACGACCCTTTTTGAAGATGGGACTACTTGTGCTCTTTTCCAATCATTTGGAACCTTCCGTTCCTCTAGAGACTTGCGGTACACGGCTGTTAGAAGGGGGGCAAGTTCTTTCGCGTACTCTGTGTAGAATCGAATTGGTATTCCGTCAGATCCAGTGGAATTTCCTCTGAGTGATTTCAGTTGCTTTTCTATTCCTTGGACACTTATTTCGATGTCAGCCATTTTTTCATTTGTGCGAGGATTTAGAGAAGGAACTGCAGTGCGGTCTTCCACTGTGAAACAGCTTTGGAAAAAGGTATTTAGTATTTCAGCTTTACGCGTGTCATCGTCTGTTTCAATGCCATCATCATCCCGGAGTGTCTGGATATGCTGTTTCGAGCCACTTACTAATTTAACGTAAGACCAGAACTTCCTAGGATTTTCTGTCAAGTCGGTACATAGAATTTTACTTTCGAATTCACTGAACGCTTCACGCATAGCCCTCCTTACGCTAACTTTGACATCGTTTAGGTTCTGTTTATCTGAGAGGTTTTGGCTGCGTTTAAACTTGGAGTGGAGCTCTCTTTGCTTCCGCAGTAGTTTCCTAACTTTGTTGTTGAACCACGCTGGGTTTTTCCCGTCCCTCACAGTTTTACTCGGCACGTACCTGTCTAAAACGCATTTTACAATTGCCTTAAACTTTTTCCATAAACACTCAACATTGTCAGTGTCGGAACAGAAATTTTCGTTTTTATCTGTTAGGTAGTCTGAAATCTGCCTTCTATTACTCTTGGTAAACAGATAAACCTTCCTCCCTTTTTTTATATTCCTATTAACTTCCATATTCAGGGATGCTGCAACGGCCTTATGATCACTGATTCCCTGTTCTGCACTTACAGAGTCGAAAAGTTCGGGTCTGTTTGTTATGAGTTCAGTATAATGTCACTCCATGCTCTGTCCCTACCACCCGTCCTAAACATCTGAATATCCCAGTCTATAACTGGTAAATTGAAATCTCCACCTAAGACTATAATATGCTGAGAAAATTTATGTGAAATATATTCCAAATTTTCTCGCAGCTGTTCTGCCACTACTGCTGCTGAGTCGGGAGGTCGGTAAAAGGAGCCAATTATTAACCGAGCTCGGTTGTTGAGTGTAACCTCCACCCATAATATTTCGCAGGAACTATCCACTTCTACTTCACTACAGGATAATCTACTACTAACAGCGACAAACACGCCACCACCGGTTGCATGCAATCCATCCTTTCTAAACACCCTCTGTGCCTTTGTAAAAATTTCGGCTGAATTTATCTTTCGCGATTTTGAGAGGAGAAAGCAAGAAGTCGCACTTACACTGCACGTTTCTTCGGGAGAAACGCTGGCGGGTAATTTGAAGAGCTCGAAATCTCAGCAATCTCAGAAATTGCGACGGGGTCCACTAACGTATCATGCGCGACAGTGAGCCCAGAGACCGGGGAGAAACTAGGCGCGCCAGATAACCGTCGAATCCTACTCCAAATGTCCGAGGAGGGAGTGAAGGTGTTAAATGAGCTAGTAAAGAATTTCCAGCTTACCTTCTGGCTATCGCGGATGACGCGACGGCATCACGCACGGGTCTCCTTATAGCGCATACAATTGGCCAAAGTAGGATGGTGGCGGAAAACGTGAAGAGGACGTCGCCGCTCACGTAGTGCGTCACGGCATCCCTCGTTCCACCAAGGAACCTGGGGGCCCCAGGGCAAGTCGGAGGTGCGTGGTATTGAACGTTCTGCAGCTGTAAGAATAACGTCTGTAATATGAGTGACCTCATCGTCGACGCTAGGAAAGTGACGGTCATCGAATGTCGCTAGAGACGAAAAAAGTGTCCAATCGGCTTGGGCAAACTTCCAGCGTCTCGGGCGCATATATGGTAGTTGTGGCTGCAATAGAAGGACACATGGAAAGTGGTCACTCGAGTGTGTATCAGCAAGGGCGAACCATTCGAAGGGCCGAGCTAGCGGAACGGTAGCGACCGATAGGTCCAAATGAGAGAAAGTTGCCGTGGAGGCAGACAAAAATGTAGGGTCCCCAGTGTTCAGGCAAACTAGATCCGCTTGCTGGAAGACGTCTAGCAATAGGGAGCCACGCGGACATGTGGTGGGCATTGAAGTCCCCAACGAGCAAATAGGGGGGTGGAAGCTGACCGAGAAGATGGATATCACCTCATGCCATTGATGTGGACGATAGAATGTATACAGTACAAAGAGAGGTGTATCCAGAAAGGGAAAGACGGACAGTGACTGCTTGGAAGGAAGAGTTTAAGGGGATTGGGTGATAATGAAGAGTATTATGGAGAAGAATCATGAGTCTTCCATGTGCTGGAGTGCCTTCAACAGAGGGGAGATCAAATCGGACTGACTGAAAATGGGTGAAGACAAAGCGGTCGTGAGGACGCAGCTTTGTTACCTGAAGACAGAAGATGACTGGCGAGTAGGATCGTAAGAGGATCGTCAATTCATCCCGATTGGCTTGAATGCCGCGGATATTCCAATGGATAATGGACATAGGGTGGACATAAAATGGAAGAATGTGGCCAAGGTTGCTGTCAACTCAACGACTGCTCAGAACTAGAGAACAACAGCGTGGAACGGCTCTCAGCCGAAGGCAAAAGATCCTGATCCATAGGTTGTTCAGGAGCAGCTCCTGCCACCAGCGATCGGCCGGTTGATCAACCGCCAGCACTGCGCCTCGGCGACACAGAAGACGGCCGAGGGTGGTTACTGCCAGGTGGTGCTGTAGATGAGACACGCCGTGGCGGAGGAGGAGAGGAACTGAGTTTATTAGCTTTCTTGGAACCATGATGTTTAAATGAAGGAGGAACCGATGGGAGTGAAGTTGGGGTACGTAAAAATTCTTCACGAGTATGCTCTTTTTTGGAAGTCCGGGTGTCTGACTTTTGGGATCGAGATTTAGCAGAACCCGATGAAGGGTGAGCCATAGATGCAGCAGGCGAAAGTGGAGAGGTTGAACGGGCGATCTTTGCGTTGGCCGATCTGACGACCGTGTCACTAAACGTGAAATCACAAGTCTGTGTGGCCACCTCCTTTGTTGGCCGAGGAGAGGCAAGGACAGCGGTGCATTTTCCTGTCTGAGGCACAGTGGGCTTTCGACTTGCGAATAATTTTCGAGCAGCAAAGGTCGACACCTTTTCCTTCACTCTGATTTCCTGAATGAGCTTTTCGTCTTTAAAAATGGGGCAATCTCGAGAGGAAGCAGCGTGGTTACCCATAAAGTTGATGAAACGTGGGGATTGAGGTGGACAAACACCCTCATGGGCATCCTTGCCACATGTAACACATTTGGCCGGGTTGGAACAGGACTCGCTGGTGTGATTGAATCGCTGACACCGATAGCAATGCGTAGAGTTTGGGACATAGGGGCGAACGGAAATTATCTCATAGCACGCTTTTATTTTCCATGGGAGTTGAACTCTGTCAAACGTCAAAAAGACAGTACGGGTTGGAACGATGTTCGTGTCAACCCTTTTCATAACTCTATGAACAGCTGTTACGCCCTGGTCAGACAGGTAGTGCTGAATTGCCTCGTCAGACAATCCGCCGAGGGAGCGTGTATAAACTACTCCACGTGAGGAATATAAAGTGCGGTGCACTTCAACCCGGACAGGGAAGGTGTGGAGAAGTGAAGTACACAGCAATTTTTGTGCCTGGAGGGCACTGACTGTTTCTAACAACAAGGTGCCATTCCGTAATTTGGAACAAGACTTTACAGGGCCTGCAATTGCGTCGACACCTTTCTGAATAATGAAAGGGTTAACCGTGGAGAAGTGGTGACCTTTGTCAGACCGAGAAACAACAAGGAACTGTGGCAATCATGGCATAACTGTCTGTAGCTGAGACTCAGTGAACTTACGCTTGTGAGCAGACAAAGTGGAAGGAAAGGAAACCATTGCGGAAGAATCCCCCATGATTACCGGCGTCTCCGATGGCGCGCTCCTCCCGTGTGGGGTCCCTCTCTGAGGGCACTCCCGCCTTAGGTGATTGTCCACACCTCAGGTCACACCTCCCGAGAAACGGACATAGGGACCAATCGGCACTTTCGGAAGGTATCAGCTCGGATAATCAACCCCTCCCTGTGCCTCGCCGTTACCAGAGGGTACGTACATGTCCTACCTGTCTACCTGGGGCGGGGAATTACGCGTTACCCCGTCACTGACTTCGAACGAAAATACGTGGGTCGGCATTCAGACACGCGCAGGGAGGAAGAAAGAGAAAGGGAAAAACAAAGAAAGGGAAAGGAAAGAAGAGAGGTCTCAAACGCCACAGCGGAGAAAAGGGAAAAGAGAAGGACGAAGGAAGAATGAAGACATACAAGCAGAGAAGGCGAAGAATGTGTTACATTTACGAGCGTCCGTCTGCAGACGTAGGCACAAACCATACTCCCTGAGGGGGAGAAAGGGAAGGAAAGAGCCAGAGGTGAGGGCAGTGGGGGCGAAGATGGGGGATAGGGAAGGATGCGGAAAAGGAAGGTATGCAGCCCGGAAAGGAAGGAGGGCCACATTAGCTCGGGGTCCCGTGCTCGCTACGCACGTATCCACAAAGAGAGTTGTGGATCCCCTGGGGGGAGAAATGGCTCTGAGCACTATGGAACTTAACAGCTATGGTCATCAGTTCTCTAGAACTTAGAACTACTTAAACCTAACTAACCAAGGACAGCACACAACACCCAGTCATCACGAGGCAGAGAAAATCCCTGACCCCGCCGGGAATTGAACCTGGGAGCGGGAAGTGAGAACGCTACCACACGACCATGAGCTGCGGTCTGTAATTGAGGTGTCTGTCCTCTCTGCTGCTAGATTTGTGTGGTTGCACAAGGTAAAAGGGCTTTCCATACATTCACCTGTTAAAATTCAAAAATCCAGAAAAGCATTTCTATATGAGGGCGAAAATCTAACAGGGAGACACGCATAAGACGATTAGAAACCTTTAAAGTCTTACGGGAGGTTTTTGGTCAGAAAGACTGAGAAACAAAAGAAGCCTTACACTGTGTAAACGACAAAAACTTAGCCCTTCGACGAGATAAAGTGCTTCATAGTTGCTATGTTATTGGCAAAGAGCATCTACGAGCAGGTTATTTTTTACAATAACATTTATTTTAATTGCTCAGAACTGCAGCTGAAGGAATAAAAAGTATCACTGAATAAGCACTAGATATACGTGAGTCAGGGAACTGATGATGTAGGATGTAGGACCTATGCTGATATGGAAATATGGTAAGAGCTACAGGTCTGGAGACCCCCGCATCAAGGAAATCTTACGTTCGATGATTGAAAAAACAGTAAAACTATATTTACATAAATCAGAAACGAAAACTCTTTAGAGTGCAGTTTTCACCTTTTAGGCACTTGTTAGGCCGTACGATAACGATACCCGTGTTCCCAAAGGAAGGAAAACTACATTTTAACGCCCTGTCGGACACCAAATCCTCACAGCTGCCACGAAAGATTGAACTGGGGAACGAAATCGGCCGTACCATTAGTGAAGGAAACAGCTCGGCATTTGCCTTCAGCGGTTCAAGGGAACCATGGAAAATACAAATCTGGATTGTCGAACAGAGCCTTGAGCCACTGTGCTACTGAATGCGATTGAGTGTGTTGCATAAGACCACCTCGTAGTACGTGGGAAACTATTGAACGAAGTGGCAGCCTTTGAATACAGACAAAAAACAAGTGCATGGTAAAATATCTTTTCGTACGGTGTATTATGGCCAGTGGGGATTAATTTGAAGTAGAAGCAAGGTATTTTGTATTTAATTTCATAGCATCCATTATTTCAAGATGTAGTTCATGGAATATCCAAGCGACAGTCAGGAAAATAATTGGCCAACGAAGGAACCATGAATAAAGCTTAAAGAGTTAATGCTGATCTGTGAGTAAAAAGCAATTCTACTTTGCTTCGGTATTTGGTTCTTATGCTCGTTCCATGCAACTATCTCTTGAGGTGTGTGGTGAAAAGTACTTTATGTCCTCTATAGTTACAGTCGCGAATGGAGTGTGGAAACGATTGTAGCGAAGCTTCCTCGTGAAGTCGAATCTCTTTAAAGGTTCACTCTTCAAAGAATTTTAACAATAAACTACACCGTGACGCACAACACTTCTCTTGCAAACCCTATCATTGCAGTTAGAGGAGTAGTTCCGTGACGCTTTCACGCTTTGTAAATGAACTTCTGACAAAAAAACGCTGTTCCATGTTTCATCTATTAATCCTAACTGGTATCGATGTGAGACTGCCGTTGCCTTTAGTCAAGTTTTGTTGCATGTAAACATCTCTTCTTATGAAGTTCTCTTTGAGTGCTACGTAAACATGCAATGTAAGTGATACATCGCAATAACGACCACGTCCAACCACCTTCCTCTCATCCTGTAATGTCACTGATCAATTCCATTGTCTGTGGCTATGTTGTGTGTTTTTACATTTCGTACTTTGAAGCATTATGATTAGATTTATGGTATTATTTAGTTGTAGGTTACGGAAATACAGTTTTAGAGGGTCTTAACACCATAGTTCTAATTGGTAAATGCAACAGCCGTGCTAGAAAATTGTTTTTGTGGTTAGTTTCGAATAGGCCGAAAGTATTTATAGTAAAAAGTAATATTAACCGGTCAGCATCATAGATTATATTTTTGTAGTTCAGACAATGATAACTGTCTTCTCCCCGCTAAAATGGTGCTTGGTGGGGTAACGCATCTCTGACTGAAATGGCAACATGTTTTGACAGAAATTTTAGACGTGGAAATACTATTGTAACACTTGACATAATCACCGTACGTATGCGTGTGTGTGCGTGTACGTGTTGCTGACGTTTATTTGATAAGCTGTGGAAATATCATTTACATTTTAGACACTGAATTAAAATTTTTGATACTTGACAAGTGTTATGGAACAATTTACGCGTGGAAATATTTGATATGAGCATCCATTATGTCTTACACCAAGTGTAGGACTGAAAATGGAGTATCATCTACCTGCATACGACGTAAATTTGTTTAGCTACATGTATTTTACTACTATTTAGATATGGGAATGGGAATGAGACGCTTACTTTGTGTGTGTGTGTGTGTGTGTGTGTGACGACGTAAATTTGTTTAGCTACATGTATTTTACTACTATTTAGATATGGGAATGGGAATGAGACGCTTACTGTGTGTGTGTGTGTGTGTGTGTGTGTGTGTCTGTTTGTATTGCCAATGCATTTTAGACATGGAAATGCTGTTACTTAGTTTACAGTAATGGTCATACACTCACTTAAGGTATGCAAGAAATTACGTTCACATCTGAAGATTTCTCTCTTTGAAGAATTTAACGAATCGTATAAAATCTTGCTGAAAAAGGGTGAGTTCCCACTTCAGTATTAGTAGCATCGTGCATGGATAGAACCAGATAGCAGGACGGCGCTCACAGAGAGAGACGCCACAGGCAAATCACGCGCCCGGAATGCCTCACTTTGGCGCCGTTCGCCTCGACGATCAGACTGGGCGAGCCGCCTTTGTCGAGTTCGGAACGTACTTAATGCGTGCCTTAACAGTGGAGCTCAGGTGGAACATGTGGGTTAGTGCGGAACCGTTCAGGTAAATTCTGTTTTCAGTCTAAAAAGCACGCTCCGTTTAGCATTTACGACTGTAATCGGTGGACACGATTATGGTAACTTGCCTAACTGAATATCAACAGAACGAGTGTCTGCATTCTGGTCTAGCTGCATTTTCCATTAGTTGAGTATGAGCGTTTGTCTGTCTACTGTGCAGGCAGCTTTTCAGTTATTTTTCGTGTCTCACAACTGAAAACAAATTCGGGTGCTGTAGCCTGATAATTGTTAAAATGATATTTACGTAGAAAGTAGGTCAACATGTGGCTGCCTAAAATTTCAACCATTATGACGGTTGTTTTTCGCATAAGCCACATGCCTTCGTTGTGTCTAGCGCTGCTTTCTTCTGGACATTTGGCACCACTTGTGTTTTTATCATTTCGAAAATGAGCGTCACTACACCTTTCTAAAAATGTCTCGGATTTACACGTCTTCCTTTTGCATACCCATTTCCTTCATATCTTTTTTTGGTGTTCATTTTCTACGTTATTCCTCTACTTGGCTGCGACTAAAAGATGTCGATGTGTCATCCTAAATCATTCATTCATATGCGCCCGTTGTTTGAGCATTGAGTAAGAAACGTTCTTCTGTTTTAGAATGTACTTCTTGTTTCGGTTTTTATGTATATCCCGTCCTTATAAATTTGACCAAGTGTACTATTTAAGGTCCTTCTCAGTCTTCTTTATAATGCCGCTAGGAAATGTCTCTCATACAGAATAAGATGCACTGATGCTTCTATACACCCTGTTTTCATGATAATGCTGTAATTTGGATTTGGTGTTTATGTAAAAGCATTTTTTATTGCAAAGGTTTCATGTGAGGTGGAAAGATATGCCCATTTTTTGGCTCTAGCTCTCTGTGCTTATCTATTTGGTCCACTGGCAATAATCCATTTGCCCAGATATTTATAGCTGTTCACACGTTTTATTCTTCTGTTTCTCGTTTTTAACTGGGATTTTTTTGGCCTTGTCATTGAAATTAGTTCTGTGTTCTAAAAACTTATTTGATAGCCAATTTGTTCTCTTACTTCTGTTTCAAAATCTTCTGTCATTATGACTACATCATCTAAACAACGTCGACACTATTCCTTTTGATCACAATCCTTCAAGGTTTTAATTCCATATGCCACTGTTTTTATTTTTTTCCCATTTGCATCTGATCAAGAATGGTGAAAGTCCATCTTTATTTAGATTCCTACTGTAATTTTAAAGGATTTAGAGAAAGGTCTAAAGTTTAATTCGGACACTGTGTATGTTGAATAGCATATCATGGTAGATTGAGTGATGCACGTTTTTAAAATGTAGCAGAAAGGTAGAGCAGAACTTTCAAGAAACATTACTGACTCGTTGAGGAAGAAAGTATGGTCATGGGTCCAGAAATGCTTCATTCCCATGTTTGACCACATTAAGCATCTGCCGGTACTTTGAAACGAATCGTGTTCTGCAACCGGCAGATGTGCTTTAATACGAGAATTAAGAAAATGTCGAACGAAAAATTCGCAGGAGGAAAATCAGCTGCTGGTAGTGCCTGCAGACGACGTGCACGGTACGAATACACCGTGTTGTCATGGGGCACACTGCAGTCAGTCAACATTAATTTTCGCAAGTAATTGCCCTTCATCGACACTAGGTTTGTCTTCAACTGTAGCAGAAGTTCTTCCTCTGTCTGAAGTGTACTCGTCCTTCTAGGCCTCCCCCAGTCACGAGTAGTAATCTTGGGGGCAGCCCGAATCCTACCACGGTCAGAAAAATGGTACCAAATCCTCACAAGCCCGCAAGGGTCTGAATAACGATGGGACCGAATCCTGCAGTTTGAAGCAGGTAGCAGTTCTAAACGTCGTGAATACTCCAAGCAGGCAAAGGAAAGCATAAGAAGTTGCAGCAGAAGATGTAAAAATTTTTCGCGTGTATTGTGAGTACGTTTAAAAGTTTTAACGTTTATCTTATTGAGACAAAGTCCAGCCGACACAGCTCTAGCGACAAGTACGCCCAAAGTCACGCGCAGACCGTGCATAAGTGAATCAATATTTTTTGTTTAAAACATGGGATGGGTAGGGTATGGAGATAAAGAACATGGTAGAGATAATTATATTATTGTCTATAATACAACATACAATGTTCCAGTTTGGGAGGATTCGGTCCTGTTACCTGCTTACCTACCTGGTTTCGGGAGGATTCGGGGCTGCGCCCGTAAGCTTAAACTTCCTAAGTTTCGTTAGACAACTATTTTTAAATGATCAATTACTTTAAATGTTCACACGATTCAAACTTTGGCACCATGGCCATCGCTAATCCGTACAGAAGATGGGCCAACTCCACATCTGAGTACACTTCCACTGCACTGCATCGCAAAACAAGTCCGTGATGAACACTAAACAGTTGATGATTCGCTCTTGATGCTAGTAGAGCTATGAAATTAGTCGCGTATCAACAGAAGCAATGAAGTAAGTCAGATATCAATATTTGTTTCGGTCATTTGGAACAACAAACTCCAGTGGTAAACCTTATAATTGCCGGCCGGAGTGGCCGAGCGGTTCTAGGCGCTATAGTCTGGAACCACGCTATCGCTACCGTCGCAGGTTAGAATCCTGCCTCGCGCATGGATGTATGTCATTTCCTTAGGTTAGTTAGGTTTAAGTAGTTCTAAGGTCTAGGGGACTTATGACCTCAGCAGTTAAGTCCCATAGTGCTCAGCGCCATTGAATCATTTGAAACCCAAGAATTACAACTTAATGTACATTCTAATCAACATGCCATTCTGAACATTTCAAGTGAGAAAACGTTTAATCTACTGCTGCTACGCACTGTTTCTGTGGGTTTCTCATGATTAATGTGATTTTGAAAAGAAAAATGAGCTATAACACTGAACTAAAGCATTTCCAGACCCATTTCTGTATAACACATTTTATCTTCCCAAGTGTGAGGAGTGTTTCCTGAAAATATGGCAATACGTTTCTGTTACACTCTTGTAGATACAAGGGTGTGCTGGAAAGTAACGCCTCCGAATTTTTTACACTACACCTCTTAAACCTTTTTAAAATAAAACAACTTCATTAGCGTTCCTCAGACTTATTTCTGGACATAGTCGCCCTGGTGACGAACACATTTCTCCCAAAAAGAGGCTATTGTGTTGGTACCGTCGCTGTAGAATGTTTGTGCCGGTCCGGGTGGCAGAGCGGTTCTAGGTGCTACAGTCTGGAACCGCGAGAACCGCTACTGTCGCAGGTTCGAATCCTGCCTCGGGCATGGATGTGTGTGATGTCCTTAGGTTAGTTAGGTTTAAGTAGTTCTACGTTCTAGGAGACTGATGACCTCAGAAGTTAAGTCCCATAGTGCTCAGAGCCATTTGAACCATTTTTTTTAGAATGTTTGTCTTTGCCGATGCAGCCACAACCTCAGCCCTGCTCTCACAGTATCAACACTAAGAAGGTAAAGTCCTCGAAGGAGTTCTTTGAATTTTGGAAACAGATTAAAATCGAATGGGGCTAAGTCGGAAGTGCACGGGGGATGGCAGTACGGAGGATGACAGTAAAACCAAGGCATCGAATTGTTGCAGATGTCGCAGCGCTCGAATGTCGTCTGGGATTGTCATACTGAAAAAGAGGGTGGTCATGTCTGGAGAAACTCTTTGAGTTGCGCCTTCAGTGCCGTTTCTCACGCATCAACGTAGCTACACTACACACTGCCATATTACACAGTATAATTCGGAGACCTTTAGCGGTAGTGGGTTGCGACTTGGCCCAGAGAAACGGAAGGCGACACAGTAATATAAATGACATGTAATACCTCAACCGATATTGAGAACAGATTTAAAAATTCGGAGGTATTACTTTTCATCACGTTCTTCCTCTCTGCACATAATATCTTATTAGCGTTTTCAGATTCAGTTTTTGTTCTAAAGTTGACCAATGTTTCCGGAGTCCTCCTTCATATTATCCCATTTTATGGCCAATCGCTTGTGTAGTTGTTTTAAGATGGACAGTGACAGGATTTCGATTGTTAATGAGACTAATGAGTTGCCACGATAGTTACGCGTTTCAGTAGTTGAATTGGGTTGTTTGGAGGAAGAGACCAAACAGCGAGGTCATCGGTCTCTTCGGCTTACTGAAGAACAGGGAAGGAAGTCGGCCGTGCCCTTGCAAACGAACCATCCCAGCATTTGCCTGTAGCGATTTAGGGAAATAACGGATAAGGATGGCCGGACGCTCGTTTGAACCGTCGTCCTCCCAAATGCTAGTCCAGAGCGCTAAGCACTGCGCCACCTCGCTCGGTGGCTCTGTAGTTTTTCCATTGTTATCGACCTTTGGGATGAGTCAAGGCTAACGTCCAACTGTCTTGTAGCGTTTCTCTCCACTATATATGTAGTTTGATTTTATATAAAACATCAGTTGTTTCCTCAGACGCAATTTCGATAATTCCGTTACTAAGGTGTCTTCCACAGTAGTCTTGTTATTTTTGTTCTGTGGACATTTAGTGCGACCTGATATTAATTCGGAGATCGTACCTCTTGAGCTAGTGGTTTTCTAGTTTTCATTAGACTGACCGGTTTTCGGAACATAGAACTTCCTTGAAGTCTTCGGAAAGTATTTCACTCTTTTCTTTGTTTGTTGACGCTAAGGTTGCATCTTTCGTTTGAAAAGAGTGAGTGGGTACTTGTATCAACTTTCCTGTCTGCATAAACATATACTCTGTTTCATATGTACTGTGAGCCTGAAGAAAAGAAAATGAAACACTCAGAATGGTAGAAGGAAACAATATGAAAGTTCACAGGTTGAGAGAATATTTGTGACTTCAGTTAACCGAGATATTTTAACCGGTGCCTGTCAGACTACACGTTAGGAAATCTACTTGTCAAAATTTACTCATGGATTAATATTTCACTGACACATTTAATTCCTTTTCATTCAAGTTCAAATGGTTCTGAGCACTATTGGACTTAACATCTGAGGTCATCAGTCCCCTAGAACTTAGAACTGCTTAAACCTAACTAACCTGAGGACATCACACACATCCATGCCCGAGGCAGGATTCGAACCTTCGACCGTAGCGCAGTCGCGCGGCTCCAGACTGAAGCGCCTAGAACCCCTCTGCCACAGCGGCCAGATTTCATTCAAGTGATTATCAATATTTAGAAACGGTATTCTAGCAGTGCAGATATTCATATTCTGCAAGTACGTATGGTACCTTTGTATTATTGGATCACACGCATTTGTTAGCTGTGCGCATCATAACACTACACAAAAATTTACTTTATAGGAGCCTAAATATTGCACATGGTTATATTAAATATAAACATTTGTGTTAAATTATTGTTCCGTGGTATTATCTACTTGAGATGTTCTTATGTTTTAATGTTTTATGCATTGGTACGAACTTACGCTTTAGCAGCTGCAGCTGAATACAAAGGTATTTATTTTCCCGATCGAATTGGATCTCTAGGTCGTTTAGAAATGATCAACAGTCATCGCAAAAGAAGTCGTGATGAAATAATTATTCATGTTATGGTCTAAGGCGCCGAAATCGGCCTTGGAAAGCCATCTGATTTTACGAAACTGGAGCTACTATTTCTTCATACTAATAGCAATGTTTGCAAATGCCGTACGTCGAATAAGAAGAGTTTTTTTGCATAAAACAACATTTAAATTGATGATATTGTCCTTCAATGGTAGTGAGTTCTGATAGCACTTTTCCGAAAGGTTTTAGAAAACTGTCATTTTCTAGATAGTAGTTGTCTCTGAAGGATGTGATGTAGAGATTTTCCTTGTGAATAAATTTTTTTGATCCTTTAGTATGCCATTTCTCTCTAGTTTTCCTGTGGAGCACAGTACTTGTATGGTCAGTGTAATTGTGTTACCGACATTAGAGTTTTTCCCCATCAGGTAAGAGCTTTACTGTAGTCGCTTTTCCTTAATGTATGTAACTGACTTTTAAATCGTTATTAAAATTTCTGACATAATGCCATAGTTGTACAATACTTTTCCAAAACTCCGTAAATCCCACCCATCGGGACCTTTGAGTTTGGAATTTGGCTCAAATGTGCGTGCAACCTTCCTCCACTGTGCTCTACCTCCTTACCCTTGGGCTCGACGAGGCTTTAAAAATAAAAAAAAAGGGGGGGGGGGCTACCGCTCAGAAGTTCAGGCGACGTATAGGCTGGGTTAATGACATTTCATTGGTACAACATTTCACCACGATTTTGCTCAGTGACACCGTTGACTTGTCACACGATGGAAAGGTCGTCACACGCCTACATTTACCCCTCTTTTGGTGCCTCTGCGATAGAGGTCAGAACCTCGACGCCCAACGTTGAAATCACGCGGTTTTCTTATCAGAAGCCGAGAAAAGCATGCCAATCACACAACGCCGCTCAGAATAGGCAGGAAAAGCCCGGAGGGGGTAGCGTAAAGTGTGTCAGTGAAACCTTTCCTTTTCCTGGGGAGGAAATTGATTCCCACACATTTTGCCGTCAAAAGCGACATTTTGTATGGCGATGAGACACCTTTAACATTGCTGACACCCTCGGGCGTTTCAACCCTTCTCTAACGAAATTATGGTGGTGCTGCACACATTCATCGAACGTGATCGCAACCATTTGGAGCACAGTGCGACCGACATTTTCGCTTTCGTGTACTGGTTGGAATCCCTAGGGACTGTTCCAAACCTTTCGGCGAAATCTGAACTCGATCCGAACCAGAAAAATGTGCTTATGCTTTTTCAGCGCTCCTAATTTTGTATCCTGCTGTGGCGTGATCACAAGGAAACGTGAAACTGACACAGGCGTGAATGAAACAGCAAAGTTTCCATCTAAGACCTCTCAGTTCGGCAAAACTCTCAGTGGCACCCGTTCACCTTCATTGAAATTTAAAAATATACCTCCGCAGACAGAACGCATAACGGAGTCGTATGTACTTCCAGATCGGTTGTCACTTCGTCACTCCTCGATTCCCGATAGCCAATTATCAGTTGAAAGGGTAGCAATCTGGCGGCGAAAGAGCAGCAGCGAAGCTTGCCTGCAGGCGCCTGCTACACGTCACATCAACTTCTGAGCTGTGGCCCTTTTTTTCGCATGTGCTCACACTTTCTGACCGAAACGTTCTCGAGCCCAAGGGTGGCGCTTTTGCACCAGTACAGAAGCAGCTTTTATCAAATTTGAGCCGAATTTCAACGTCGCAGTGGGTCGGATTTACGGGGTTTCAAATGAGTAATTCTGTAATTCTGTTGTGCTGGGTATTTTGACAACGCGTTTTAAATCTACGATGTAATTAGATACGTAAATTAATACGTGTTTCGGCTTTTACATGCTGACGACTTTATATAACGCACATCCTGAAGAGTTTGAACGTGTATGATGCCTTATAATGATGAACCTCGTCAAGAGAAACAGGTAATGACATTTAATACTTTATTTAAAATTGTTGGGTTTATTAGTCTAGGCACAGTGGTAGTGCAACATTTCTACAGTAGAAATATTTTGTTTTAATTTGGTATACGTTTCACACACATCGACACATTGAACCTCCCTACTGAAATCAAACGCTTCTGTTGGTAATTAGCCTACAATGTAGTTTAATTTATCTAGTCAGTTTCAAATGCGTTACGCGTTTTTTTGCCGGGCAGAATGCTCACTCGACATAAATGGCTATTAGAGTGTCTGGTTTCATTAGACACGTTAACAAACGTTGCGCGAGAACTATGATGCTTAGAGAAGTGGCAGCTCAACTACTCTCTCGTCAACCGAGAGCCCTATATCTTGTGGCCTAATCTGTTTTCTTCTCATGCAGGAGGTACCGTCGATGTTTACCATTCTACCAGTTTCGATGTTCAAATGTGGGACTTAACTGCTAAGATCATCAGCCCCTAAGCTTACACGCTTCTTAACCTAAATTATCCTAAGCACAAACACACATACCCATGCCGGAGGGAGGACTCGAACGTCCGCCGGGACCAGCCGCACAGTCCATGACTGCAGCGCCTGAGACCGCTCGGCTTGTTTCGATTTTGATACTCACCACCGGCTAAGATTTGTTTTAGCAAATGATTATTAAAACGTATAAAAAGTATTCCAGGCAAGACAGTTCTCGTGGGCATATACTCGTGATGGGTAATGGATAACCCTTCAGTTGACGCATTCATAATCTTCACTTTCACATGGTTGTAGACTCAGCAACTTACAATTTTCTTTTTCGTCATTGGTCTTCTGACTGAGCTGATGCGTTCAGCCACGACTCTCCTACCACAACTTCTTCATCTGACAGCAGCACACCGAATGTTTTCGACTCTTTGTTTGATATATTATAGCCAGTGAAGTGAAGATTCTTTAAGGAATTGAAAGCCGAAGTACAGGTTCACATTTGTTAAACTGTATGAAATGGAAACGACATAAGTTCTGAACGGTATGCGTTAGGACGTTCAAACTGCACAGGTGGCGGTGGGGCATGAAGGGAATTAGTATGTGCATGCATGGTTCGTTATAGCGACGAAGCCCACTTTCATTTCGATAGTTCGTAAAGAAGCAAACTTGACGCGTTTGGGGGACTGAGAAACCGCATTTCGAGTTACAGAACTCTCTTGACCCTCAACGGGTGACTGTGACGTGTGTAATGTCCAGTCACGGAATAATCGGTGCGATATTCCTTGATGGCTCGGTGACTACCGAACTGTACGTGAAGGTTTTGGAAGATGATCTCATCCCCATCATCCAAAGTAAACCTGATTTCGACAGTATGTGGTTCATGAAAGACGGAGCGCGACGCCATCGAAGCAAAAGAGTGTTCGATGTCCTGGACGAACATTCTGGCTCTGGGGTACCCAAAGGCCATTCGCGTGGGCCTCGAATGGCCGCCATATTCTCCGGATATGAGCACACGCCACTCCTTTTTGTGGGGCCATATTAAAGGCAAGGTGTACGCGATAACCCGAAAACCATTGCTCAGTTGAAATCAGCCATTCAGGAGGTCATCGACCGCATGGATGTTCCGACACTTCAGCCGGTCATGCAGAATTTCGCTATTGGTCTGCGTCACGTCATCGCCAATATGGCAGGCATATCGAACGTCATAACTTAAATCCGAACATCTGTTGTGACGTTTACATCTTGAATAAAGTGTATGCACGCCGTAGTTAATTAATAATTTACGTTTTCTTGCACCTAGTTCAATAATTGTCACCCTGTAGGAAGCGGCTTCAAACGGCTAATTACTTTACATATGAGTTAAGGTGTTAAATATTTTATGTTAAACATGTGGGTGAGAAAAAAATTTGGAAAAGTTTTCAACTTATACTCAAAGTTTATTGGAAGTCGTTCTCTCATTATGAATCACTGGATCAATATAATCTGGGTAATTTGCGCTTTATTTTAAGCATAAGTAAATGTTTCATGCAGCTTAATGTTTATGACGTCATATCTCCGGATCTACGTGATATACAATTACATGCACATAGATTTGCCTGCCGGAGTGGCCGAGTGGTTCTAGGCCCTACAGTCTGGAACCGCGCGACCGCTACGGTTGCAGATTCGAATCCTGCCTCGGGCGTAGATGTGTGTGATGTCCTTGGGTTGGTTAGGTTTAAGCAGTTCTAAGTTCTAGGGGACTGATGACCTCATAAATTAAGTCCCATGGTGCTCAGAGCCATTTGAACCATTTTTGCACGTACTTTTAGTGGTCTACGTAGACACTGTCCCAAAGTGTGTTGGAATAGAGTCATCAGTAACTAAGTTATAATTTAAAACATCGCGTCAAGTGCTGAAGTTTTACTGCATGAACAGCGAAAATATCGAAAGCGGTAAACTTTTCCTTTCAGCAGTTAGTGTGGTTGTCAGGAAGGAAAGTTCCGTTAAGGTTTTCAATTATGTGCGAAGTTTGTTGGAAGTTGCTAAGTGTTCTTATTCTCAAATACTTGACGAATAACGTCCGAGTATTAGCGCGCCGTCAGTTCTACTGCCCCAAGACAAACACACAGTTTCCAACACACACAGTTTCTAACTGTAAAACTTATTTTATGATTTTAAACTTTAGACATAAAATTAGACAGCCTAGCGCATAGATTATAAAAGCTTTTTAAATTTTCAAATTCAGTCAATAATGATGCTAAATTCTGAAACTCAGATTTTTGTTTCTATGGAAATCATTAAATAGGTATCCTGCAACTGGTATTGGGTTCCTCGTTCTAGGATAGCCTCTTACTAATACAGATCTCCGCCTTGCACTGCAGTTCTCGTCTTCTGCGCCTCTTGCTAATACCATGCAATTCTTTTACTCACGTATTATCATCCTATTCGTTCTTCTAGACAGCAATCCCTTCTTCTAGTCAGCAATTTCCACGCAACCCTTTCCTCGGCGACTATGTGAGGACTTCGTCATTTCTTACCTTATCAGTTAATTCTTAGCATGCTTCTACAACAACAGATCTGCAATGTTTCGAATATCTTAGTTCACTTTTCCCTCACATTTCAAGATACAGTCCATATAATGCTGTTTTCCAGATGTACGGCAGCCAGAAATTACTTCCTCAAATTAAGGTCTGCGTCTGAACCCATTAGACCTCTTTTAGCGTGCAATGTCCTCTTTGCCCGAGCTAGTCGATTTCTTACTCCAGGTAGCGGAATTCCTTCAGCAGCGAATCTGATCGATGATATACATTAACGCAGAATTTTTAATCCCACTCTTTATAAATTCTTTTATTTCCACCATTGCAACCTTAGATGTACCGATTGAACAGTAGGGGAGAATGATCACACGCTTGCCTTAAGTCATTTTTAATCTGATCTGTTTTCCCTTGATCTTCTTTCTCAGTGTTTCGTGTATGTTGTTGTTGTTATTGAATATTACTCGTGTTTCCCTGTAGCTTATACACATTACTTAAATTCAAAAAGCTTGCAACATTTTGCGGTGTTAATGCTTTTTATATGTCTGAAAATTCTACGCTGCTGGTCGTTAAAATTACCACACCAAGAAGAAATCCAGATGATAAACGGGTATTCACTGGACAAATATATTATACTCGAATTGACATATGATTACATTTTCACCCAATTTAGATGCGTAGATCTTGATAAATCAGTACCCAGAACAACCACCTCTGTCCGTAATAACGGCCTTGATACGTCTGGGCATTCAGTCAAACAGAGCTTGGATGGCATGTACAGGTACAGATACCCATGCAGTTTCAACACGATACCACAGTTCATGAAGTGTAGTGACTGGCGTTTTGTGACGAGCCAGTTGCTCGGCCACCATTGACCAGACGTTTTCAGTTGGTGGGAGATCTGCTGAAGTGTAGGGTTTCGCAGGGATCGAATGAAGGGTAGAGCCACGGGTCGTAACACATCTGAAATGTAACGTCCACCGTTCGAAGTGCCGTCAATGCGAACAAGAGGTGACGGAGACGCGCAACTAATGCCACCCCATACCATCACGCCGGGTGATACGCCAGTATGGCGATGACGAATACACGCTTCCATTCACCGCGATGTCGCCAAACACGGATGCGACCATCATGATGCTTTAAACAGAACCTGGATTCATACGAAAAAATGACGATTTGACGTTTGTGCTCCCAGGTTCGTCGTTGAGTAAACCATCGCAGGTGCTCCTATCTGTGATGCAACCTCAAGGATAGACGCAGCCACGGTCTCAGAGCTGATAGGCCATGCTGCTGCAAACGTCGTCGAAATGTTTGTGCAGATGGTTGTTGTGTTGCAAACGTCCCCATCTGTTGACTCAGGGATCGAGAGGTGGCTGCACGATCCGTTATAGCCATGCGGATAAGATGCCTGTCATCTCGACTGCTAGTGATACGAGGCCGTTGGGATCCAGCACAGCTTCTTTTATCCTCCTGAACCCACCGATTCCATATTCTGCTAACAGTCATTGGATGTCGACCTACGCGAGCATAAATGTCCCGATACGATAAACCGCAGTCGCGATAGGCTACAATCCTATTTTTATCAAAGTCGCAAATGTGATGTTACGCATTTCCCCTCCTTACACGAGGCATCACAACATCATTTCATCAGGCAAGGCCGATCAACTGCTGTTTGTGTGTGAGAAATCGGTTGGAAACGTTCCTCATGTCAGCACGTTGTAGGTGTCGCCACCGGCGCTAACCTTGTGTGAATGCTCTGAAAAGCTAATCATTTGCATATCACAACATCTTCTTCCTGTCGGTTAAATTTCGCGTCTGTGGTGTAGCTATTTTAATGGTCAGTAGTGTAGGATTCACGACATGGTAGTGTATTTTAATTCCGGCCTTCCACTGAGTGTTGTAGAAGCTCGGCGCTTGTGCGATCACAAGGAAATTCGGCATACTACTTTTATAACATTCCCTTCTTCGTACCGTCAAGCTTGTATGCGTGTTTTTTGGACCATTAACTTTTTGAGCAAAATTATATTTGACAAACCGAAAAAAGGTGCTGACACTGAAATGCATTCAAGTGATTGTATCAGCTTAATATCCTGTTTAAGAGATTTAACGATCCTGGTATAGTGGGAGGCAGTAAGTAACAGTGAAAAAACAAAATAGCTCCATCGCTCCCCATCTAGTACTTTACGGCTGACGTCAATAACGCACTCAGATACTAATGGGTGCTATAATGCGGACGTCTGTTACTTTAATCTTCTGATCTCGTGCCAAAATAGATATTTATGTCAGAGCAAGAGTGGCCGTATGATAGTTAACCAAACATGAAACAGCGGAAGAATGGAGAATTCTTCATTACGATGGCCTTATATTCCTTCTTTTGCACTCCATTTGAAACCACATACGCTGAATTAATGCCACGATTAATCTCGGACGTCAGCCGTTACATGTAAGGCGAGTACAGCCTCCCTCATTTCCACACGAACTGCTTGTAGGAAACATTCCGCTGGTGTCCTGGATTTGCGCTGTCACCTTGAAAAAAAAATTTATATATCCAGAAGAAATTTTCACCCCGCAGCGGAGTGTGCGCTGTTATTAAACTTGTTTGATCGGGACTCGAATCGGTACCTCGCCTTTCGCGGGAAAGTACTCTACTGATAGAGCTGTCCAAGCACAGCCTCACTTAAGCCATCACTTTCCCAACTTCCTTGTGGGAATAGCACTCCTGAAAGAAACCATATAGATTTGGAAGGTAGGAGATGAGACACTGGCGAAAGTAAGACAGAGAGATCGGGTATTAAGGAGTGCCTGTGTTTCAGTTGCTGTGAGGCAGCTGTTTAATTTATCTAATTTACATTTAAAACTATATCAGAAAGCATACGACACAGAGTAAAGAAAACGTTAAGCTTTAAAAACTTTATCTTGTTAAAAAGTAAGTCGCTCTTTTTATCGTCATATTATTGCTATTAATATTTTCTTGTCTAATTTCAATCTATAATTTGAAGGATTTAGTGATTATGGTTTCGCTATGTGTCAGCGTTTGTAAAACTTTCTAAATAATTGTATTTTAGTTCGGTAAAAGAGTTACTAAAAATAAAATAAGTAAATCGTTAGAGGATTTGCCACCCCGAAAGCCGAAGGTCCCAGGTTCGAGCCCCAGTCTCGGAACACAGTTTTAATCTGTCAGGTAGTTTCAAATTTACTGTGTATAACTTTTTTAATTTATTGTAATTTCAATTCTTAGGACGTGTAGTTTTCTTCCATCGACAGAGATTCATTCTGACCTCTCCTGTAACTTCAGACGACACTTTAAAGTACATTACGACGTGAAGTCCTCATGGAAAGTTAAGGGTATTAATCCGCAAACAAGCCCAAATGTGATAAGAAATATCAAAAACGGCAGTTTTTCCATTGACTTGAAGAGACCACCTTCAATTTACCTCCATGTTTCTCATCTGCAGTGTTTAAAAAGCTGAATAATCACAACTATGATGGTATACAGTACTATTATATTCACTGCGTCTTTGGAAGCAACCGATGGTTCCATCGACTTTATAATTAAAGTATTACTAGAATGAAACTTAATAGGTTCACTGTGAAATAACAGTTTAGTTTCTAAGACGCTATTTTTTCTATTGTTGCTGATATTACTTTATACTCATCCGACCAGATATCCTTGTCTTCTTTCCATTTCACTTCAATGATCTGCACCATATCTAGATTGAATCTCTCGTGGCAGCCCCTTCCCGGAGATCCGAACTGGGGATTATTCCGGAATCTTTTGCCAGTGAGAGATCATCATGAATCTTCTTCAATTAAAGGCCGCATGTCTTGCGGATACACGTCGCGTGTCTTAAAGCAGTGGTTTCCATTTCCTTCTGCATTCTCATGCCGTTGATCATGGCCGATCCTTTCACATTTAAGGGCAGTTTCCCACCTCAAGGACAAGAGTGTCCTCGATCTGTGTCCACCCCTCCGCCCTGTTCGACAAGGCCGCTGAGAGAATGAGAGTGAATTCTTATGCCTGAAGTCTTCTGCCGCCAATGCTGATTATCATTCAAAATTTAAAAATTGGCAGGTTTCAATAATTTAATAATAATCGAAGATGTACACCTAGACCATGGATACACAATCTGTGCAAATTATAAAAATGGATATAGATACATAAACATGGATGGATTTATGTTCTACATCTTCTCCTGAACTACTGGGCCTATTTTAACCAAACTTGGTGCACATATCATTCGTTCACTGTCTGGACAGGGTCCCTGTGGGTGTAACAACTACCTACCTATCAATGGGGTGAGGCTATGGCGAAAAAACTGCAGTATTAAAGAATGAGAGCACTTACAGACCTGCAAGAAACTTTACTCGTAATTTCAAACCATCAGGACACTTTCTCTCCGACGACCTCCATAAAATCATGAAACGAAAGAAGCTTACCGCTTACTACATTTTCGTTATTCATGCACTAAAAATGCCACACGAAGCATGACGTCTTAATTCATTAATTCTTTACTACCAACGGCATTTGTGACACATTTCGCAGACAGTATTCACATGCGTCAATGAATGCACCAGAAAATTTACGTCATGTACGTTTTTTTTTTTTTTTTTTTTTTTTTTTTTTTTTTTTTTTTTCCACGAACCGTGGACCTTGGCGTTGATGGGGAGGCTTGCGTGCCTCAGCGATACAGATGGCCGTACCGTAGGTGCAACCACAACGGAGGGGCATCTGTTGAGAGGCCAGACAAACGTGTGGTTCCTGATAAGGGGCAGCAGCCTTTTCAGTAGTTGCAGGGGCAACAGTCTGGATGATTGACTGATCTGGCCTTGCAGCATTTACCAAAACGGCCTTGCTGTGCTGGTACTGCGAACGGCTGAAAGCAACGGGAAACTACAGCCGTAATTTTTCACGAGGACATGCAGCTTTACTGTATGATTAAATGATGATGGCATCCTCTTGGGTAAAATATTCCGGAGGTAAAATAGTCCCCCATTCGGATCTCCGGGCGGGGACTACTCAGGAGGATGTCGTTATCAGGAGGAAGAAAACTGGCGTTCTACGGATCGGAGCGTGGAATGTCAGATCCCTTAATCGGGCAGGTAGGTTAGAAAATTTAAAAAGGGAAATGGATAGGTTAAAGTTAGATATAGTGGGAATTAGTGAAGTTTGGTGGCAGGAGGAACAAGACTTCTGGTCAGGTGACTACAGGGTTATAAACACAAAATCAAATAGGGGTAATGCAGGAGTAGGTTTAATAATGAATAGGAAAATAGGAATGCGGGTAAGCTACTACAAACAGCATAGTGAACGCATTATTGTGGCCAAGATAGATACGAAGCCCACACCTACTACAGTAGTACAAGTTTATATGCCAACTAGCTCTGCAGATGATGAAGAAATTGAAGAAATGTACGATGAAATAAAAGAAATTATTCAGATAGTGAAGGGAGAAGAAAATTTAATAGTAATGGGTGACTGGAATTCGAGTGTAAGAAAAGGGAGAGAAGGAAACATTGTAGGTGAATATGGATTGGGCTAAGAAATGAAAGAGGAAGCCGCCTAGTAGAATTTTGCACAGAGCACAACTTAATCGTAGCTAACACTTGGTTTAAGAATCATGAAAGAAGGTTGCATACGTGGAAGAACCCTGGAGATACTAAAAGGTATCAAATAGATTATATAATGGTAAGACAGAGATTTAGGAACCAGGTTTTAAGTTGTAAGACATTTCCAGGGGCAGATGTGGACTCGGACCACAATCTATTGGTTATGACCTGTAGATTAAAACTGAAGAAACTGCAAAAATGTGGGAAATTAAGGAGATGGGACCTGGATAAACTGAAAGAACCAGAGGTTGTACAGAGTTTCAGGGAGAGCATAAGGGAACAATTGACAGGAATAGGGGAAAGAAATACAGTAGAAGAAGAATGGGTAGCTCTGAGGGATGAAGTAGTGAAGGCAGCAGAGGATCAAGTAGGTAAAAAGATGAGGGCTGCTAGAAATCCTTGGGTAACAGAAGAAATATTGAATTTAATTGATGAAAGGAGAAAATATAAAAATGCAGTAAATGAAGGAGGCAAAAAGGAATACAAACGTCTCAAAAAATGAGATCGACAGGAAGTGCAAAATGGCTAAACAGGGATGGCTAGAGGACAAATGTAAGGATGTAGAAGCTTATCTCACTAGGGGTAAGATAGATACTGCCTACAGGAAAATTAGACCTTTGGAGATAAGAGAACGACTTGTATGAATATCAAGAGCTCAGATGACAACCCAGTTCTAAGCAAAGAAGGGAAGGCGGAAAGGTGGGCCTCGGGCATGGATGTGTGTGATGTCCTTAGGTTAGTTAGGTTTAAGTAGTTCTAAGTTCTAGGGGACTGATGACCACAGCAGTTGAGTCCCATAGTGCTCAGAGCCATTTGAACCATTTTTGAGCGGAAAGGTGGAAGGAGTATATAGAAGGTTTATACAAGGGTGATGTACTTGAGGACAATATTATGGAAATGGAAGAGGATGTAGATGAAGACGAAATGGGAGATACGATACTGCGTCAAGAGTTTGACAGAGCACTGAAAGACCTGAGTCGAAACAAGGCCCCCGAAGTAGACAACATTCCATTAGAACTACTGACGGCCTTGGGAGAGCCAGTCATGACAAAACTCTACCAGCTGGTGAGCAAGATGTATGAGACAGGCGAAATACCCTCAGACTTCAGGAAGAATATAATAATTCCAATCCCAAAGAAGGCAGGTGCTGACAGATGTGAAAATTACCGAACTATCAGTTTAATAAGTCACAGCTGCAAAATACTAACGCGAACTCTTTACAGACGAATGGAAAAACTGGTAGATGCGGACCTCGGGGAGGATCAGTTTGGATTCCGTCGAAATGTTGGAACACGTGAGGCAATACTGACCTTACGACTTATCTTAGATGAAAGATTAAGAAAAGGCAAACCTACATTTCTAGCATTTGTAGACTTAGAGAAAGCTTTTGACAACGTTGACTGGAATACTCTTTTTCAAATTCTAAAGGTGGCAGGGGTAAAATACAGGGAGCGAAAGGCTATTTATAATTTGTACAGAAACCAGATGGCAGTCATAAGAGTCGAGGGGCATGAAAGGGAAGCAGTGGTTGGGAAAGGAGTGAGACAGGGTTGTAGCCTCTCCCCGATGTTATTCAATCTGTATATTGAGCAAGCAGTAAAGGAAACAAAAGAAAAATTCGGAGTAGGTATTAAAACTCATGGAGACGAAGTAAAAACTTTGAGGTTCGCCGATGACATTGTAATTCTGTCAGAGACGGCAAAGGACTTGGAAGAGCAGTTGAACGGAATGGACAGTGTCTTGAAAGGAGGATATAAGATGAACATTAACAAAAGCAAAACGAGGATAATGGAATGTAGTCAAATTAAATCGGGTGATGCTGAGGGAATTATATTAGAAAATGAGACACTTCAAGTAGTAAAGGAGTTTTGCTATTTAGGAAGTAAAATAACTGATGATGGTCGAAGTAGAGAGGATATAAAATGTAGACTGGCAATGGGAAGGAAAGCGTTTCTGAAGAAGAGAAATTTGTTAACATCGAATATAGATTTATGTATCAGGAAGTCATTTCTGAAAGTATTTGTTTCGAGTGTAGCCATGTATGGAAGTGAAACATGGACGATAACTAGTTTGGACAAGAAGAGAATAGAAGATTTCGAAATGTGGTGCTACAGAAGAATACTGAAGACAAGGTGGGTAGATCACGTAACTAATGAGGAGGTATTGAATAGGATTGGGGAGAAGAGAAGTTTGTGGCACAACTTGACTACGAGAAGAGGGGATCGGTTGGTAGGACATGTTTTGAGGCATCAAGGGATCACAAATTTAGCGTTGGAGGGCAGCGTGGAGGGTAAAAATCGTAGAGGGAGACCGAGAGATGAGTACACTAAGCAGATTCAGAAGGATGTAGGTTGCAGTAGGTACTGGGAGATGAAGCAGCTTGCACAGGATAGAGTAGCATGGAGAGCTGCATCAAACCAGTCTCAGGACTGAAGACAACAACAACAACAACGTGTGGTTTGGTTTAGGAGATATGACGTCATAAACACGCAAATGAGTGACAAAACAACCACATCGAGCAAGATGTTTAACTTAGTTGTTACTAACGCTATTCGCAACAGTTTTGGCAGACAATATCCACATCTGCCAATGAATGTACCTGCAGAAATATGTCATTCTACGACACATAGTTCAGGAGATACGGCATCAAACATTGAAATTCGAGAAATACTGGCACATCTTGTACGTCGTTTTAATTTATTACTTCTTTGCTACTAACTCTATTCGTAGTACATTTCATAGATAGTATACAGATATGCCACTGAATTCACATACGAAAATAAATCTTTGTACGACACACAGTTCAGGAGATATTACGTCAAATACTCAGATTCTAGACTAATTGTATCCACAACATATTTTGCAAGCAGTAGGCACATATACTGTTGTATTTACGTGCGGAATTATATCACTATACAGTACACAGTTGTGAAAATACGTCGTCAGAAACTCTGATATGCTTGACAACGAAAGTGCACGAAATTCGCTCGACATACAGTGATATACTGGGTGACCAAAAAGTCAATATAAATTTGAAAACATAATAAACCACGGAATAATGTAGATGGAGAGGTAAAAATTGACACACATACTTGGAATGACATGGGGTTCTATTAGAACAAAAAAAGTTCACAAAATGTCCGACAGATGGCGCTGGACAGCAAAACGTCAGTGACTGCGCGGGACAGTCGTGTATAAAAGGAGCTGTAATGAGAGAATCAGATGGGCCAGCAGTCGCAGCATGTTGACGTTACCTGAAAAGGCGCTTTTAGTGAAGCTGTATTATCAGAATGGGGAATGTGCTAGTTAAGCATTACGATCCTATCGCCATAGGAAGGGGTATAGGTCTGTTGACAAATGCAGCTGTGGCTAGAATGATTTCGAAGTTCCAAGCCTCGCGTTATTTGGACGATAGACCCCGTAGTGGCCGACCGAGCACAAGGCGTAATGCTGCTGAGACAGTTCAGGAAGAAATGGAGACAGTAGCGGGTTCGTCTATGCACGGGGAAGTCAGCGCTCGTGCTGTCGCACGTCGCACCGGCATTCCATACACTGTTTGGTTGTCACTTGGGCTTACCCTCCGATACTATCCGTACAAAATCCATCGGCATCATGAACTGTCACCTGGCGATTTAATGAAGCGGAGGCCACATGCGATGTGGGCGTTTCAAAAGATGGCGGAAGATGACGATTGGTTGAGTAACGTGTTGTGGACGGACAAAGCTCATTTCACGCTCCGAGGGTCTGTCAACGCCCACAACTGCAGAATTTGGGCTACCGAAAATCCTAGAACTGTCGTGGAAACTCCATTGCACGACGAGAAAGTATTTACCACATCTACCGTTATCGGGCTTTTTTTCTTCGAGGAAATGCGTGATTCTGGTTTTATAACTGCTACCGTGACGGGTGAGAGGTACGCCGATATGTTACAGAATCGCATCATCCCTAGCCTGGGTGATATACACCTGATGGAACGTACGATGTTTATGGAGGATGGCGCTCCACCCCATATTGCTAGACGCGTGAAAGATCTCTTGCGCGCGTCGTTTGGTGATGATCGTGTGCTCAGCCGCCACTTTCGTCATGCTTGGCCTCCCAGGTCCCCAGACCTCAGTCCGTGCGATTATTGACTTTGGGGTTACCTCAGGTCACAAGTGTATCGTGATCGAACGACATCTCTAGGGATGCTGAAAGACAGCATCCGACGCCAATGCCTCACCATAACTCCGGACATGCTTTACAGTGCTGTTTACAACATTATTCCTCGATTACAGCTATTGTTGAGGAATGATGGTGCACATATTGAGCATTTCCTGTAAAGAACATCATCTTTGCTTTGTCTTACTTTGTTATGTTAATTAATGCTATTCTGATCAGATGAAGCGCTATCTGTCGGACATTTTTCGAACTTTTGTACTTTTTTATTTCTAATAAAACCCCATGTCACTCCAAGCATGCGTGTCAATTTGTACCTCTCTATCTACATTATTTCGTGAATTATTCAGTTTTCAAATTTATACTGACTTTTTGATCACCCGGTATATTGGACATGTGCCTATACGGACAAAGCTAAGGATAAAAAGCTGATCCTAGGCCCGTGGAACTATTTCAGTCACGTTTCGTACACATATTTGTTACAATCTGGAAAGAAATACTCTAGGGGGTAAGGACTACCAGTCTCCTATTGTGATAATGTGAAGAGAAAGGGAGGAGGAGAAGTTGGACACACAATGAGGGAGAAGGAGGAGATAGGCAGAGGTAGGAGGAGGAGGAGGAGGAGGAGATGAACAGAGATGAGGAGATGGACAGAGACAGGGGGAGGAAGAGATAAGCAGAGAGATGGCGAGAAGGAGACGAACAGACAGAGACTGAGTAGGAAATGGGCAGAGAGAGGAGGGAGAGATAAACATGGAAAGGAAAGTGAAGATGGGAGGAGGGGTAAAGGAGGAGGTGGGAGGAGAAATTGGACAGAGAGAGGGGGGAGGAGGTGATGGACAGGGAGAGAGGAAGAAGGACATCGACGAAGAGAGGGGGAGGAGGTGATGGCAGTAGATGAGATGAACAGAGGAGGAAGGCGCAGATGGACAGAAGGGAGGAGCAGATTGACAGAGGAGGAGAGGGACACAGAGGGGCAGGAGGAGATGGACAGAGAGTAATGGTGGAGGACAGAGATGGGGAAGGCGGACTAATAAAATATTGGAACAATTACATTCCCAAGAAACACCGGACGCTCAGCTAGTGTTGTAATATCGATGTTAAGAAATTATTGTTCTTTCCGGCTGAAAATAGTATTATTTTTCATATAAAATAAGTACTTATTTGTAAAAGAACGCATTTCTTCTTTTTAATCTTTAGATGTTACATGCTAAAAGGCTAAAGTGGATCTCACGACCTTACTATTACATCTGTCCCTCAGATGCCGTGCATTTTTCGCGCAATGTCTCTTTAACGAATATAGTTATATGAAAATATTAATCCCCAACTTCAAGAGGTCAAGAATCAGCGTATGACGACGGTAAGTAACAAAAGATTCGGGTGTTGGTTTGGACAAAATGAAGTAAGGAAGAAGTTAACTTTCAGAGAATTCGAACTCACTTCAGGTTGCCACAATTCCGTTAATTACTCTTTTAAAAGTCTTAGCGCTTTCGCCGACTTAAGTTGAAAGTGTATAGTTGTTCATAGCTCTTTTTGTGCATGAAGTGATTGCACACTGTAACTACTACGGAAAAGTCGGAGGAATTCTATTTACATTACCAAACACGGCAAAGTTTTGCTGCCATGGCTCGAAACTTTCACTGAACTGGCAAAGATCGGAGTAAATCGTGTTTGTTAAAGTGAAACTTTTAACTCCTACACCCATTTTAATTGAAATGAATTATAAGCAGAAATACGAATGCTACGGAATCACTAAGATACGGTGTGACCATGCAGTGACGAATATATTCTCTCTCTTTCATTGCACTCTGTTTGATGGATTGCAGACATCGTATGGATACTCTCTGAGGGTACGGGAAATGAAGTTAATTTGCTTGACAATTAACTTGCATTCAGAAAGTTTATCACTGAAACTAAACATCAGATGCAACACGACCACGTTGTCACGTTATGTTACTGCAGTCCTTCACGTATGAACAGGGGCAATGAATGTCGTGAGAATTCAGCCTCATATTGCACTTAAGATATTTATCTACTTCGAAACAGCATCACGGACATGCACACAAATAAGCGATCCGTATAGGTATTAGCAAGAGGAGAAACTGCAGTTGCACTCGGATATATTTTAGTAAAAATTGCCAGTTATATTTTATTGTAATGAAAGTTGACGTTCCTTAAACCACGAGGGTGAACTCATTCTATAACTAAGAGTACTATTAAAGAAACGGTGGCTGTCTGCGACAACAAGGCAACCGAGACCATGCTAAAGTCAATCACTGCCTCAATCAGCACTGGTTCCAGGATACTACGAATTAATACTTCCCTTTGCTAGCTATTCACGTCAACTTCATGGAATGAGTCGACTTAAGACCCGTCACTGAATCATATATCTACCAACTGAATGGTTTAGAACCGAAACACTGAACTAAATACAATATCTTAAGCTGCAGACGAAAATAGTTAAACTACACACGCAATAGTTAAAACAACTAAAGTAATCGACTCTCTACACCCAGTGGCGCTAGTACCATTAGGTTTGACCTAACGTAAATTTCAACCAGAGCTGTCATTGATCACCAAGTTCTATCAGAACGTGTATACTAGGCGATTTCTGGAGCCAGAATTCCTCTAACACCGAAAACTAACAAACCACCTCCTCAAACTGCTTTCAAAGGGAATTCATTGTGGAGAGGCGACCTGTGACTGATCATCTACGCCCACTGAAAAGCGTGTTACGCAAAGCCGGCCAGAGGGGCTTAAAGAGTGTTTTTTTTTTTTTTTTTTTTTTTTTTTTTTTTTCATCTTTCATTCCTCTCCCAGAAGGGGTGAGGCGGGCACATGGAGAGCCTATTGCTCTTTGGTGCCTTATATTATCTTAAGTTATGCTGTGGTGGCACATTTTATTTGGAAGAATGGGGAATGATATTTTTCTGTTCATTATATTTCGAGTTTCAACTCTTATTTGATCGCTTGTCGCGTGGGAGGGTGATGAGATCCTGGCATTTGCCCAAGTGCTGAGGGAAACCTCCCTAAAACCTCAGCAAGGATCTGTGTAGTCTTCTGTATGCTGTTTCTTTGTAGAGTGTTTTCTTTGATTTTGCTTCAGAATGTGTTGTGTTCTTGATTTATGTTTCATCTTCTTCTTCTGGTCCGTCGTCTTGCAGGTGTGTTATCGTGTCCTCTTGTATGTCATTGTTCGTGAAGTGGGCTGCTGCATTCATGTCTGTAGCCTTCATGCTAGTTTTGATTGTTATTGGTGGGTATGGATATTTTGTTTTCGGATAGTTCAGTGTTGTGTAGTCTCTTAGCAGGATTTCTGTTGTTGCTGTTTTATTCTGTAGTCTGTTGGAGCCAATTTTGGCAGTTAATTCCAGCCATCTTTTCTTTACAGGTTTTACTTTTGCGTTTTGGTATACTAATTCGTTTCCTGTCCTGGGATTCATGTTGCCTGCTATCCTTAATATTTTTCTTTCTGTCGCCATTATTTTCCTTGTAGCTGTTTTGTTGGTCATCCATACTGGAGCAGCATATTCCAGTATGGGGCGAATAAACGTTTTATATGTGTAGATAATTGTTTCTGTTTTCGCTCCATTTGTTCTGCCTCTGAGTAGGCGAAGTAGGTTCCCTCTCGTTTTCGCTCTTGTTGTGATGTCTCTTGTGTGTGGCTCCCATGACATGTACTTGTCTAGGGTGATGCCCAGGTATCTAGCCTTGTCTGTCGCCTTGATAGTCTGTCCCCATAGTTGTAATTTGCAGTTTTCTGGGTTTTGCTGACGGGTGCGAGCATGTCTATGTTTAATGAGGATTAGCTGCGTTTTGCTTGCGTTGGGTTTTATTTTCCATTGGGTGAGCCATTTTTGCAGTTGAATTAGGTATTCTTGCGCTTGCCTGTTGGTTTCTTGTATTGTCGGTGCATGGCACCAGTAAGCCGTGTCGTCAGCGTATAGCGTTAGGCCCTCGTTCCATTTGTTCGTGAGTGGGATGTCTGCTGTGTATAGTGTATACAGCAGGGGAGAGATTATGGCTCCCTGTGGGACACCCGCTTTTGGCGTGAAAGGGTCCGACTCTGCGCCGTTGACGATTACTCTGGATGGGCGGTTTTCTAAAATGTTCGACAGAAGTGTGGTTATCTTCGTTGGTACGCCAATTTTGAGAAGTTTATAATATAGGCCTTTGTGCCACACTTTGTCGAACGCCCTTTCTATGTCTAAGAATATCGCAGCGGCGCAGTCCAGTATGTTTAGGCCTTTGATGACGCCGCTGCATAGTTGTACTATGGGGTCTATCGTGGAGTGGAATTTTCTGAAGCCTGATTGGCAGGCAGGTATTACTTGAGTTTTGTCTGCGAAGTTGCTTAATCTGTTTTTGATTATGGTTTCGAAAATTTTTCCTAGTACTGGAAGCAAGGTGATAGGGCGGTACGATCGCGGGTCGTTTGGTGGTTTCCCCGGTTTGGGAAGCATTACAATTTTTGCTTCCTTCCACTGCATAGGGATATCGCCTAACGTCAGCGCTGCGTTGTAGAGGGTCTTGAGGCTAGTTATCATTGCTTCTCTGGGGGCTAGACGTAGCTGGTTTCTTTTAATCCCATCTTTGCCTGGCGCGCTGTTTTTTCCTATTAGTAATGCTTCCTCCACTTCTGTGCTTGTGATTTCCTCTGTGAGTGAGGCTTCGGCTTCTGTTGGTGTATTTAGTGTTTTAAGCAATTTTTCGTATTCTATTGTGATTTCTTTTTCGTGCGTTAGGTCAAAGTTAGGGTCGGTTGGGAAGCTGTGAATTTCGTTGAGGACTGCTCTGAATAGGTTGGCCTTTTCTCTGTCGTCGGTGATAATGTTACCATCCTGATAGAGGGGTGGATCCTGTTTATGATCTGCACCTGTGATTTTCCTGAACGTGTGCCAGTATCTGTTTGCTTGTTTGTGATCTAGGTTTTTGCTTATTATTCCCCATTTGTCAGCTCTGAATTCTTTCAGTTGTTGCTTTACCAAGTTGTTTAGTCTGTTCCATTCTCTCTTGTACTCGCAATCCGTTGTTCTTTTGAAAAGGTTGTATATTCGCCTTTTTTCTTTTATCGTGTTTAATATTCTCTGCGGTATGCGGTCCGCATTTGGTTTAATGATTTTGGTTGGAGCATTGTTTTCTGTCGCTTTGGTGATTGCTTGTATGATTTCTTTGTTGTACTATTCTAGGTGTTCAATGTTTGCAATGTTTCTAGTCGTTGGTAAGCTTTCCCTTAGTTCGTTTTCGTAATTTGGGATGTTTAGGTTTTTCATGTCTATGATGGTTTTTCTATCTTTCCTGTGGTGTGGTGCGCTCATCAGGTGCGTGCGTATGATTAATGGCAGGTGATCTGACCCTATGCTATCTCCCGCCCATGGGGGGCTGAGGTGTCTATATATGGTTTTTGCGCAGATGATATGATCAGGGATGGATGTTCCTTGGTGTCCTATAAACGTGGTCTTGTTGTAGGGTAGTCTAACTCCGTTATTGATGTCATCCAGGTGTATTGTTAGAGCTATTCCGTTCCTGTTGGATCTTGAGTCGCCGAAAGTTTCAGATCTGGCATTGAAGTCCCCCATGATGATGAAGTCGCCTAATTTTTTGATATAGTTTAAGAAGTCAATTGGAATTTCTTCATCAGGTGGATTGTAAATCGTTATTAGATGTAAGAATTTATTTGAGCGGGTTTGAAGTTGAAGATGTATGGCTTGGATATTCGAGAATTTCGGAGGCAGATCGATCTTAATGGCTGGTGTTTTCTTGTTATGGAATACCGCCACGCCGCCCTTTGGGGAGCTTCTCGGTACTGGAATTGCTTTTAGTTCGTGTGTTATATAGTCTTGTATACGGAGTGGGTAGTTGACAGTCCTCGTTTCCAGCACTCCTAAGATAGCTAGATTTTCTTTCGTGACTAACCTTTCCAGTAATGGGTGCTTCGTTCTGAAGCCATTGGCGTTTACGAAGCCCATGTTTAAGTCCTCTTGACCCGTGTCATCCATACTGGTTCTGTGTTCTTTTTGTTGTACCCTCTGGTTTATAGGTGCGAAGGCATTGGTTTTTGGGACTGTACTTCTTGCACAGCTGGTATCTGTTTTTGACTGTTCTCTTTGCGTGTGGTGGGTGGCTGTGCTTTCGGTTCTTGATTGTAAGTGACTGACGTTGTGTCTTCCTTGGGTGTTTGTTGTTTTCTGGTGTGTTCGGATGTTTCTGGTGCTTCTTTGCTGCCTTTGTTGTAGCGGGATTCTTCTGTAGTCTTTGTACTCTGCAGGTGGAAGTGCAGTTTGTTTCCGATCGGTACCGGTTCTAGTTTTCTGCCCAGGAAGGACTTTGATACCTCTCTCATTGCTTCCACGACTTTTGCTTTCCTGTCTGGAAGGATGTTTATCATTGCTGTCGTGATGGCTCTGATCAGGTCGTCAGTTTTGACGAATTGGTCACTTGTGGTTGTTACTGGTTCATGTTTTGTGGGTTTGTCGATGCACTTCACCGTTTGCGTTGATTCTAGGTTAGCAGGGGCTGATGGCCTTTTCGGGCATTTAGGGTCCATTGGATGATGATCGCCTTCGCAATTTGCGCATTTGACTTTTACTTCTTTTGAGCTGCATTCACTTGCGTAATGGTTCCCCGCGCATCTGGCGCATTTTGGTGATTGGGAACATTTGTCGGTAGAGTGCTCGAAGCTAAAGCACTTTGCGCAATGGGCTGGTTGTGGTGGGGGCAGGTGAGGTGGTTCTACCTTGTATGATCGCATGTGAATTCTGAAATTCTCAGTGAGGAGTTTGTCTACAGTGGTTTGGTCCCTGGTCAGAACCCGGATATTCGGCGTGAGTTCTGACGTGTTGCGAGACCGGATCCGGATCGCACGCTCGAAAGAGTATCCCAGAGTGGTGAGTTGGTCTTCAATTTCATTAGTGGTGATATCGAAGTCGATATTTTTAATTACCACGCACATGCATGGTTTACTGGTGATGTTCCTCTCCTTGGGCGAGCGGTATTCTTTGACGGTGCAGTTCGCTTCTGGCCGGTGATGTGCCAAGAATTTGTCTATCTTGCCTTTGATGTCAGGATGTGAACTGTGTATGGTGGCGGATCTGTTGCGGTGTACCACTACCTCCGTTATGTGTTGTGCCACGTTTAGCGCTTTCAGCGCATAGCATAACGATTTTTGTGTCTCTTCTGCGGCCAGGTTTTGCACCGTCAGGGTTGTGGGTTTAGTGTATGGTTGTTCTGAGCTGCTCTCTTCTGCCTTAGGTTCGTCTGTATTCGCTGTTTTTTGTGTCGACACGACGATGTTCCTGCCGTTCGGCGTCAGCGATGCCACATACTTCGGAGTTTTGGCACATGGTGTAGCCGTGATGTCCGAGTATGATCTTCGAGTTCCTGCCGGTGTTTGTGGGCTTGGCCCTTTGGGGGCTGCTGCCGTTTTGGATCGTGTTTTAGCCTTTGTGTTTTTCTTTTCTTTGTCCATGGCTGCTCAGTCGTTGACCTCAGGTCTTCCAGAAAAAAGTTCCGGAATGTACTAGAAGGTACTACTAAGTCGCCATGTTTCCATTTCATGTAGGACGCGGAATATGAAAGGGAATGAGACTGCCGATCTCAGTAGCCGAATAAGAAAAAATAAAACAAAATGTAGAATAGCATTTCTTCCTTTGGCGTCAGTCTGTGATATGCTATAGATGAAAATGTTAAATAAGACCATATCAGGTTTGAGAAAGACGCAATTGTGAAGGAGATACGAAGAAAACGAACCCTTTTCTAAACTGCTACTCGTTTAACCGTGCGCTACTGGGAATTTCACAAGACGCGGTGCTGTGTTGGGATGTTTTGTGCACTATTGTCTTCATTCCGAAGACTGGTTTGATGCAGCTCTTGATGCTACTCTATCCTGTGTGAAACTCTTCCTGTCCGAATAACTGAGGCCACATACACCCCCATGAATCTGCTTACTGTGTTCGTCTCTTGATTTCCCTCCCCAATTTATACCCCTCCCCAAACTTCCCTCCAACACCAAATAGGTGGTCCCTTTATGTCTCATAATGTGTTCTGTCAACCGATTCCTTCTTTCTGTCAGGTTCTGCTACACATATCTTTTCTCCGTAGTTCTGTTCAGTACCTTCTCATTAGATACGTGATCTACCCATCTAATCTTCAGTATTCATCTGCACCATCACATTTAAAAAGCTTCTATTCTCTTCTTGTCTAAACAGTTTATCGCCCACGTTTCACTTCCCCTCGTGGCTACACTCCATACAAACAATTTCAAAAAGACTTCCTAACATTTAAATCTGTTCGATGTTAACAAATTTCTCTGCTTGAGATAGGCTTCTCTTACAGTTGCCAGTCCATATTTTATATCCTCTCTACGTCGGCCAATAGTTATCTTGCTGTCCAAACAACAAAATTCAAAACTCATCTGCCACTTTAAGTGTCTCGTTTCGTAATCTAATGCCCTGAGTATCATCTGATTTAGTTCGGCTACATTTGATTATCCTTGTTTTGCTTTTGTTGATTTTCATCTTACATTCTCTTTTTAAGACACTGTCGTTGCCTGTGTGTCTGAGCTGTTTGGGATGGGAATGTCGATATAATTCATGTCAGCTGTCTACTGATAAGGCCACAAAGGTTAATTACTTCTTTTACTATTGTAACAGGCCCCAAAACTACGTATTAAAGACATATTTTGCTTTAAGCTTCTGTGGAGCGGGCCTCTAGGCTGAATCCCACGTAGCCTGTACAATGAACGGAGTCCTGATTCCAACCCTTCGGGTGATGTACTGCTTAACATAAAAGGACTCATATGGTTAACGCATGGCGAAGTTCCGATTCATTTGAGCTGTAATGCTCGTACTAACCGCCGTTTACTGTCATGCGTAGAGAGGAGCAGGCATGGAGAGTCCACAAACTACGTAGTCACCCCACCTGAACCTAGTAAATTTCAGTCTACCAGGATATCTAATGTTGTCAGTGTATCGAGGTGCGTGTGACAAAAAAAGTAACATTATGGGATACCCACAAATCCACTTACATCGTGCCTCGGATTTCTAAAAGTGTACTGTAGCCTATTCTCTGATGTGTAAAAGCAAGCGGACAAAATTTTGAACATGCGACTCGTTGCTACAAGTGAACAGGTCCGGTACAAGATCAGTCACTTTTTGCCACTTGCAATAGGTACCATTTTTGATATGACATTTTTTAGTCTTGTTTACCGAACGATTGTTTAACTGCCTTGAAGTAAGCTACCTATACTCAAACTCTGTACAGGCATTTTCGGGTCATCATGTTACAATGAATGTTCTATGTAATTAAATCTGTTTAAGTATGTAGGCTGCTGAAATAAGTAGTTTACAGTGAACGCAGTGACACATAATTCCACGTTAAAAGGATTACTGGCACGATTTCTTTCAAAATAATGTAGACCGAATTTGCTTACAGCATACACTCCTATGGATATCAAAAGTACCAAAAAAATTTGTCATCTGCTTGATGGATTTCACTCGGGTTTCTATCATGCTTTTAGTTTTATATATTTGTCTTCTAAATAGTCTATAGTATTCAGCTCTTCCTCCACACGTTTTCTGTACTTGCTCTGTCTTTTATTTTCTTATGAGTATCCTCCAGCAGAAATTTTTCTCGTACGTAGTGTTTTCTTTCCCTGATCTGTTGGACCACTGTTAGCGCTCGGATGCCACAACGTTCGCAGTTCTAAGAAACGATCCTATCGTTTCTTACTTCGTCTCATATGGTTGTGGTTTCTTTTTGGTGTGTTTCAACCTGCTCTTAAATGTCATTAGGCTATGACCCACGTTCGTATTCTCACTGGAATATTTTTTGCGGTGAAGCACCTGGGTTCTGTTTGCTTGTCATTAAGTAGTCGAACAAAAAGATTTGTATGTCTCTAAGGTTTCGACAGTAATATTTTCGTTTTATATGGTTTTACTATTTTGTTACTTCTATGAAACTTAATTCTCTTTGTAATCGTTTCACTCTCCACTATCAGTGAAAGGCACATTCTAATGTTCCAAAGAGTTTTTTATACTCACTCACATATTTTGTATGAACTTCATATTGTATTATTGCATTATATATAACCTTTTCTAATCACTTTTTATGCGTTTGATATGACGTGAAAACTGATTTACTGTACCTTAGTAGTACTATCTTCTCTTGCCACCCTCGCCAATGTACAACAAAATACAGGCGAACTTCTTCAGGCTTCACTGTCAACAGCCTTTGTAATCATATTCATGCTTAGGTATGGGTGCTGAATCAAGATTTTTTAGCCACGAATAAGAGAAGAAGAGATGTTTTGCGAAACGGGTATCCGCTAGAAATTTAACTGCTAGAGGAAATAGCAAGAAAATCTAACACGTATGCAAAAAGGGATATTACACGTTATTGGTTTGAAAAGGAAATGGAGAACCAACAAACATAAACAAACAAAACGTTTGTCGAATGTCCCGCGACAAAACGCGAGAAAATTACGAACACGGCAGTGTGGTGCACAGGTGTGAATTCAACGACCTGCTTAAATCGCAATCTGGTTGTCTGAAGTGGAAGCAAGCAGGGGACAGGCTTTGGCTTCCGAGAATATCAAGTGGCAATATGAAGTTACTCTGAAAGGTAATTTTGCTTAACGAGAACAGCCCGTTAAACGCTCGAATTTGCTGCTCTGCGCTGATTTATTAATGAGATAAAAATTTGTACCGGTTGACGCAAGAGTCATTGAAGCTTAACATTAGGGACGAAAGCTCCACGTTAGAAGACTTTTCGATAACTGCTGCCGCAGAAACTACTGCTGGTAAAATATTCTTTTTTTTTCGCAGAGAACAAAATTTTCATGCCTCACTTAGCTTAAAATGCGTTCCTAACAGGGCGATAAAAATGTATATACGAAAGTAATATGAAGTGTTCGAAATGTGAAGAAAAACGATTATTAATACCTAAAAAAATCCGCCGGTTGTGGCAGAGCGATTCTAGGCGCTTCAGTCCAGAACCGCGCCGCTGCTACGGTCGCATGTTCAAATCCTGACTCGGGCATGGATGTGTGTGATATCCTTAGGCTGGTTAGGTTTAAGTAGTTCTAAGTCTAGGGGACTGATGACGTCACATCGGTGTGCAAAATTTAAAGAGAGAAGTATCTTTCATAAGATGTGTCATTTTAAGTAACATAGCTCTTCGCAGCTGGAACCATACATAGAGAGAACTGCTACAGTGCAGAGCAGAAGGTAACTGAAAGAAACACTTAATGGGTTGATCAGAGATGACACTTTTATTCTATAACTACAATGAAGTCACCGCAATTTGTGATAGTCCTCCGGACATTACAGAAGGCGGGATATGGTTCTTAATAGGATGTGTGATTGCCAAGGATGGAAATGCATGCTCTGCAGCGCTCTCCTATGCTGGCCAGATGCTGTTTAGGAGTTCATGTGGTAGGGCGTTCCATTCCTCTAACAGCCCAGTTGACAACCGCTGGATGGTCTGTGGTGTGTGTGGACTTGCTGTAATGCGTTCCTCCAAAGCATCCCACGTGTGCTTGATAGGAATTAAGTCGGGGAACATATAGGCCACTGCCTTTGCCGAATATACATGTGGGCATAGTGCCACTTCCTGACCTTGAACACAGCCATTAAAGTTTTTCAATGGTCTCACATGAGATCATCGACGGCATTGATATCATCATCCTTATCAGTGTACAACCATGCCCCCTTCCTCATCTCCAGTCAACAACAGAGCAGTATTAACAAATCCAAGGTGGCGGAAATAATCCAATTGTGTAAGTGGAAAATTAAAAACCCCTCCCCCTATCTCGAACCAGTCACACAGTGCAGGAGTCCCTGTGTCCACTCAATCATAGCACACTAATAAAAACCTAAGGTGTGGTAATAGCCCAATAGCTTTAAAGGAAAATTGAAAACCAGGTCTTCCTCCCCCTATCCCTAACAAATCACAGCACGGTACTCCGAATCTCTAGCCAGCCATAGTGTGTTATTAAAAATTCAGTACAGTGGCAATAAACCACTTGTGTTAAGAGAAACCTATCTCCTCCGTATAAGGAAAAAGAATCAGACCATTGCCCTCCTAGGAGTCTACCATTCCCCAGAAAGGGTCATCATACCCCCTAGATTTTCACCACGTAACTTCTAACACCTAACGCATAACACATTGTGCTTCCAGGCAACAACATTATAATATATTACAAGGGAGTTCAGCTCAATACATAACGCCCAATGAAAAACATTGTATTATACTACACAGGGATAACATTTTTCCATCTCCAGCAGCTAACATCCACGTGGTGTTAGAATATTGCTTAAGGCAAGTAATGCCTAACACTGCGGACAGTGGTATAAACTGAGATGTTTGCTGTTTGTGAGTGAACATGTCTCTCTCAATTCGACTGGACGGAAGAGTAGTCTTAAGAGTCAGTTGTTGACATATTTCACAAGAATATTGGCCTTACTGCAAAGAAAAGTAAACTGATTCTCATGACTTTGTATTGGAAAGAGAATTTACACCAGTTCCCAACTGCTAGAGAAAGAGGCGAAAGTAATAAGATGTAGCGGAAATGAGAACAGCATGAAACTTAACACCAGGATTGATGATCACGAAGTAGATGAAGTTAAGGAATTCTGCTACCTAGGCAGCAAAATAACCAATGACGGACGGACCAAGGAGGACATCAAAAGCAGACTAGCACTGGAAGAAAGGGCATTCCTGGCCAAGAGAACTCCACTACTATCAAACAGAGGCCTTAATTTGAGGAAGAAATTTCTGAGAATGTACAACTGGAGCACAGCGTTGTATGGTAGTGAAACATACACTGTGTAAGAACCGGAACAGAAGAGAACTCAAAACATTTGAGACGTGGTTCTGCAGACGAATGTTGAAAATTGAGTGAACTGGTGAGGTAAGAAATGTGGAGGTTCTGCGCAGAATCGGAGAGGAAAGGAATATGTGGAAAACACTTACAAGAAGAAGGGACCGGATGACTGGAAATCTGTTAAGTCATTATAAAATGCTTTCCATGGTACTAGAGGGAGCTGTAGGGAGCAAAAACTGTAGAGGTAAACAGAAATTGTAATACATCCAGCAAATAATTGAGGGAGTAGATTGAAAGTGCTATTCTGAGCTGAAGAGGTTGGCACAGGAGAGGAATTCGTGGCTAGCCGCACCAAACCAGTAAGAAGACTGATGACACAAGAAAAGAGTCTAATGATTTACCGAATTCTTAATAAGATTTTCATAAGCAATATTTGTTTATAATGACAATATAGAAAATTGTACAATTTCTTAATGTGAAGTGGTATCTACAGCGTATATGAATCTCGAGGTGTTGCTCATCGGAATAGATCTTCGGACATTTGGTAGTAATTCAAGAGCCTGCACGTTCATGCCACAAAAGTGTTTTCCTCTTTTTTGGGGGGTTTTCCTAGGACGGAGAGTGCTTACCAGAATCCAGTCTACAGTATTGTGTACTGCACAGACGAATCCCAAATGATCTACCACGATCAGTCAAACCTGTTTCTGAGTTTAGCAGCGAGACGTCGGCCTTAAGGAGACCCAGTTCGTTGAGAAACAGAAATTTGGAGAGTAACGCCTGATACTGCCCCATAAAAGAGTGCTCCATTAAATATAACAAACACGACATACATGCAGTTCTGATATCTCTGTAAATAGTTAGGACATTATGTTTTATAATGCAACATTAACTGAATGTAATTAAATTGCAAATAAAAAGAAACTTTTAGATACTTCAAAACATGGGAACAGTAAGAGAGAAAACATGTTGCAGTTAGTTAATTTTATATTACTGTGTTGTCCAATAAAGAAGAGGTCAGTCATGTTTTGGTACTGAAAAGAGACAATCATATTCTTGTAAATATACTTTGCATCATTACACGTGGAAACTGCTGAATTTTGTAATTATTACAAAATGGAGCTGTTGAACAAGATCTCACCGTCCTGGAGAATTGGCATCACTTTGCTTTCTGTCAGTTTGACGAGCTTTCTCTTCACCTCACAGTCTCAATGGTTGCACAAGGCGCGCGCGAATTACACATTCGAGGCGTTATATGAGTGCAAAAACAAACTGACATTTCAGATTTATGGCCTACTGAGCACAGTAGGAGCAAACGCTCGGGGCTGTGTAGAAAGGGGACAGTGCCGGGGCAGAGGAGCGCGCGACCCCTGCGGACCACAAACTCTGGCCCCCTTTTTTTTGACACCAGACATAAATCAGCCCATAAAATGGATGCCACCTTCCACTGCAGGCGGCTCTGCGCAGCCATAACAGCCGCGTCTCAGCGGCGCCTTTTCCCACGTACCTAGCACCAGGCGAGAGTAACAGCTCTTAACAGTTCTTTCTAGAATGTATAAGTGCCACATCTCGAGGGTGATAATTTTCTTTTATTTTCTTTTTTGGTACGAGTGTTGAAATTCCGCGAGTGATAAATGGGAATGGCACGAAGGACAATTTTTCGCATTTACATCTCGTTCTGCTAAGGATTATAGAAGTATGAGCTGCATATTTTTAATTCGTATTTCGAATAAGCTAGAAAAGACAGAAACAAAGTCTGCATGTGATTAAATACGAGGTTTGCTGCAGTGTATCCTAGATACTGGTAATTACGAAACAGACTTAAAAATGGTCTACAGTTTCTTCAATAATATTCACTGTTCTTTAGTGAATTTCTTTATTATTTCTCGTTTTGACGCGTTTTGTCAATTTAAAGTTAATCTTCACAAATTAAAAAGTTAATGCCAACAAGGAATCTAACAGGTATAAGGTTTGTGCTTGGATGTCAAAGTCGTGTTGTACATATGTACTCTATGGTCATCAGGTGATGGGATGATCCTGAAACGCGACGTGACAATACAAAAAAAATCACATAAAATTACTTAGGAACCCTATAGCACCTATAAAGTCTGTTTCATAACTATTGCGATATTGGTTACCTTCTTCTTTAGCGGTTGTCAATCCAGTTTGGACTAAATATTACAACTGAGCACTACACAACAGTGTTTCAATATGTCGCTCCACATAAAAGTCAACTTTTCTGGTTATTGCATTCACTGCTGAAGAAGCTGAGCATCTCATATCACTTGTAAAGAAGAGAATGTTGAAACTGGTAACATTATGGCATGTACCTAAGCTCTTCCATGAACGGCTAAAATTGGTTAGAAATAATGTTAGGTTTATCACTTATATAATTCTTCAATGTCACTGTTCGCATAACGACAGATACTTAATTGGAAGTGAAAGGAGGCACAAAATGAGTGAAAGTGGTGTCGTTCTGATTTCAATTGGCTCTGAGCACTATGGGACTCAACTGCTGTGGTCATCAGTCCCCTAGAACTTAGAACTACTTAAACCTAACTAACCTAAGGACATCACACACACCCATGCCCGAGGCAGGATTCGAACCTGTGACCGTAGCAGTCGCACGGTTCCGGACTGCGCGCCTAGAACCACAAGACCACCGCGGCCGGCCGTTCTGATTTCCTTGATGTCTATGAAATGGAAAACAGATTAATTTTTACAGATATGAAAAGTATTGGGAAACGAGAAAAATCCATTATCTCTTTTGACAGGAAATCCTCGAAATTCATTTGTTCAAATAAACAGTTTATCTTTCAAGACATAATTTAGAGAAATGAATCATGACTATCGGTAACGACATCACAATGAGTCACTCTATTTACACCACATCAAGTATTGACATAGAAAAAACTTACAGCATAATGAAATCCATTAACGTCAAGAGCAGTTATCAATCAAGTTCTTTTATAGTAAACAGAACATACAAAATATGCACTGCAGCATGGCTGCAATTCTCGGATTACCGTGGTTCTGCTCTTAGATCTCCTGTTGTTTAGTATCTGTTATTTTCTATGTTTCTTGTCCTCCACAGAAAACTACCGATACGAGAAATGCTTAATAATGGTTACATTAATGACAAATATGTATTATTTCATTCATTTGTTAATAATAAAATAAAACAAACGGCCAATAATGGTGACCTCCCTGTGCATCATGAGTAATATTTGACTGCAAAGGTTAGAGTTGGCTGAGATTGCGTTGTTTGTCCAAACTTGACCAATAGAGCAAGAAGAGCGACCTCTGAAGGAAAAGCGCACACGTTCTACAAACAATATACTACCTGCATTGTCATAACTGCACCACTAAGTGTACTGACTATGCCTGTCAGTACAGGCTAGCCGTTTTGTGGCTACAAGGCCACACTTAA
Source organism: Schistocerca gregaria (assembly GCF_023897955.1). NCBI lineage: Eukaryota > Metazoa > Arthropoda > Insecta > Orthoptera > Acrididae > Schistocerca > Schistocerca gregaria. Next base: position 290,514,382 of record NC_064921.1, on the reverse strand, counting down.
ACTCTTGATCTGTTGCCCAGCGGAAATTCAGCAATAACCGCTTTCTCTTGCCACATGGCAAGTAAATTATGATGCAATGTTGTTCTGTACACTGTTCTCAGCCACCAATAAAAATATTTGCGTTTATTCCTGTTATAGCCTGTACGTTCAAGTCCCTGAACATACAGAGTTTTCACTTGCAGAGTGATCCTGCCTTTCGTTATTACCTACAGAGCTGAGTCATTGGGAGCAGCATTGCTGCTCACTCACTACAGAAGTCGTTTTGATTCTTCAAAATATAAATGTCGTACAAAGTTTTAGTTCTCACGAGGCTTTAAATTCTACTGAAACTTGTAATCAGGCTTCAGATTTATGTCCTATTAAATGAGTCAGAGACAGCATACCATTAGAACAGCAATGTCCGCAACTGGCAGTACACCAGGTGCAGAGAGAGACTGCAAGATACAGGCGATCCAGAGAGAAGCGACTATATTTTGTTGGAAAGAACTCCACTAAGCCAGTGTATCAGTGCTTCATCGACACTTTACTGTGAGAGACACAAACTAGAATACTGGAAAGTTTTTACATTATGCATAGCTTTAAGTGAAGTGAGAAAACTTCATAAATATTGAGAAATTGCCCAAGTAAGTGGGACTGAGGGAAATTAATTGAAACTGGCGTGTGTTGTGAGTCCCTAAGTTCAATACTTTTCCCCACTTTCAGAGACTTCGCTTTTTTCAGTCTTGGATCGCCAGTTCCTTTTTATTCTTGTGAGGCTTTTGAGTGGATGCTATTACCGCCCCTCCCCCTTATTCATTTCCATATTCATTTTATTTAACTCAATTTGAATGGCAATCTGACAAGTGGAAGGGGTTTCTTTTACATAAGATACATAGGCGGCTAATAAATTTTGGCATTCGCCTAATCAACCTTAGCTCTGCTTCCTATGCATATAAGGATCTATGCTTACCGGCATAAAATTCGCTCAATTTCAACGGAATTTATTTAGCCTTAAAACAAATATATCGTTCCCAGTCAGTCTCACACAGTCCCACAACACTCGTTCAGTCCACGACGAAAATATTTGCCTCGTAATTTACGTTCAGAAAGAATTAACTGTCTCTCTAACTCGTAAGTTGTATGACTTCCTCAGGTATGGCGAGAGTCACCTTTACAATAATCAAACTGCAATCCGACATAAATGGCTACCACTTACATGCTTCTCCACAACTCTCTTTCACTACTTCTCATTTTCATATCACAAAATTTCTTCTATGTGAAGTAAACACATACTCTATTCTGGATACTTCTCATGATTCCATCGAACTAATATTTCCTCATCTATAAGGGGCAGGAAAATAAAGACACTCGGCACAGCGGGACCATGGAACGGTTCTATTGAAAGCTAATAGCTACACGCATTAAATCTTTTATCCCACTGGGAGACGAGAGGACTAATTCCTGTTTCGTAGAACGCCGTGGGTCGCTGACGATTCTTTAAGTCCAGAATGGGGCGAGGTACTGGAGGAATTAAAGCTTTGAGGAGGGGGCGTGAGTCGGGCTTAGGTAGCACTTACCCGCGAAAGTCAAAGGTTCCGAGTTCGAGTCCCTGTGCGATGAAGCTTCAGTTCTATAACTGCACCCAATCCTTCTCTTTCTCGTCCGGCTGAAACCGACGTCCACTCACATTTTTCTTCACGTCACCCAATATGTCAAATCACACAGTGCAATATCCGGGTTACACCGGGGATGCTGCAGTATTTTCCAACCAAATCGAAGTGTAGCCTGCTTCCGATTGGCAGTGTGAGGGCGGGTGTTAGCGTGCAACAGGATGACTTTGTCCTGCGCGTTTTGACTTTATGGCGCATAGCAATTTCTGCAAAGTATTTTCATAGCGCTGCGCATTGATTGTGGCTCCATGTTCTAAGTACTCGACGAGCAGAGGGACCCTGCAGTCAAAGATGAAGGTCGTCATTATCCTATCGGAATTTGCGTGAACAGTTTTAAATTTCTTGGGCGAAAGTGATGTGAGATGTTTCCATTGTTGGCTTTGCAGTTTGCCCTCGGACTGTCAGAATACTACAGGACGGAATAATCCTGTTGTGCAATGATGCCTGTTCCTTGCCGATCGGTCTAAGACTACGCTTCAGTGATTTGGTTAGGAAACACTGCAACATCCCCCACACGGCCCAGATCTTTCACCATGTTATTTTCTCATCCTTGGTAATCTGAAGAAAGTTAGTTTCAGTCGGATCAGGAAATGCAAAAGTGGGTGTGGTTATGGATCCGACATCGTTCTACGAAACAGGAATCAGTCGCCTCGTCTCGCAATGAGATAAATGTCTTAACGAGTGTGATAATTGCTTTTGAACGGTGCCATTCGATGGTTCTGTTGCTGTAGGTGTTCGGTTTCGATGTCCCTTACATAGGAACTTATTCTGCTTGTGAAGTGCAATCCGACCATTACCGCTGGCCACTTGAAACCAACTGCCCACTGCTGCTTCTGACAGGCGTTCGCAGTGTAATAGTGGACTCTCCGACCATTCGTACCAGACTAGGGGGTGCACGAGGACGAGGTTCAAATCCATGTCTGACCATACAGATTTATGTTTTCCGTGATTTAGATAAACATTTCCAGGCAAATGATAGGATTGTGTCTTTGAAAGAACACGGCCGATTTCCTTCCCAACCATGAACACTCTTAGCCTGTGATTCGTCTCTAATGGCCTCGATATCGACAGGACGTTAAACGCTAATCTCCCTTTCTTCCAATCGTTCGTACGAGACTGCAGCGTCTAGAATTTTCTAGAAAGCCAACGATACAGTAATCACCGGAAGTAGGTGGCTGTTATCGATAAGCCTGCCGAAGTGGCCGAACGGTTCTAGGCCCTACAGTCTGGAATCGCGCGACCGTTACGGTCGCAGGTTGGAATCCTGCCTCGGGCATGGATGTGTTTGATGTCCTTAGGTTAGTTAGGTTTAAGTAGTTCTAAGTTCTAGGGGACTGATGACCTCAGAAGTTAAGTCCCATAGTACTCAGAGCCATTTTTTTTTGGTTATCGATAATTAGTAAGGGTTGCCTTGCTAGGTCAACGATATTCATGACTTTGTTAACAACTATCTCTAGCATAGGTCGGTCACATGCTCACTTGACATTAGTTTTTCACTCTCCGTGTTCAACCGCACAACATTATTGGCAGAAAATGTGTACTGAAAGACTTATAAAATCTGTTTCGTTTTTCAAATATTCTGCTCTTAGTTCCTTTTCATTTTTGTCTGTAATGTGAAAGACTTCACCGCACAGTTTTACCATCGGCATGAACAATATCAAACTGGAACTTTGCTAAACAAGCAGTTCAAAAAATGGTTCAAATCGGCTCTGAGCACTATGGGACTTCACATCTATGGTCATCAGTCCCCTAGAACTTAGAACTACTTAAACCTAACTAACCTAAGGACATCACACAACACCCAGCCATCACGAGGCAGAGAAAATCCCTGACTCCGCCGGGAATCGAACCCGGGAACCCGGGCGTGGGAAGCGAGAACGCTACCGCACGACTACGAGATGCGGGCAAACAAGCAGTTGTCACATTTGATTTATTTTAACATATTTTCCTGTGTAGATATGGACTCATCACCTAGTAAACTGGATTTGTATAATTGATTTTGCTCTTCGTAACGATATTATGCTCCAGAGTTGAAGTTATTCGTAATTTACTTACTCTGATACACAAGTAATTTTTTGTCTTCACTGCATTTACTGATTGGATGCGTCCCATCAAGAATACCTTTCTTTTGCCAATGTCCTCATCTCAGAATAGTACTTACTCCTTACGTGTTCAATTACTTGTCGGATGTATTCTGTCTTCCCCCTGCAGTTTTTAGCTTCTGCAGCTCCATCTAGTACCACAGTAGCTACTCCCCGATGTCTTAACACATGGCTTATCATCTTACCTCGTCATCTCGAAAGGGTTACCTACACGTTTCTTGCTATTCTGGCAAGAACCTCGTTATTACTTATCTTATCAGGCAATCCAATTTCCAACATGTTTCTTAAGCACCGCTTCTCAAACTTCTCTTTCCTGGCGTACTCAGAAATTTCTTCTTCAAATTAAGGTTTCTTTGCTACTGCTAAACTACTTTTTATGTCCTTCTTCACTTTGTTCACGTATTCTTTTGCTTCCAAGATAACAGTATTCGTAAAATTCATCAACTGCGTAGTCACCTGTTGTGGTGTCAAGTTTGTCGCTGATCTCATTCTTACTAATACTTATTACTGTAGTCTTTCTTCGGTGTATTCTTAATACGTATTTCACATTCATTATACTGTTAGACTTTCAACAGGTGCTGTAATTCTTCTTCACTTTCACTTTGGATGCCAATGTCGTCGGCGAATCTTATCATAGCTATTCTTTCACCCTGAATCTTAATCCCATTTTTGAGTCACCCATTTTTTCCATCATAGCTTCTTTGTTTATTATTCCACCTTGGTACTTGTGCTTCATTACACATTTTTCCTAAAATTTATTCGAATTTTTTAAGAAGTTTGAACATTTTGCACCATTTTACTTCGTCGAATGCCTTTTTCTACATCGGCGAGTTCAATGAACGTGTCATGCTTCCGTTATTAAGCGCCATGTCAAAACCGGCCTTTAGCTTTTCTAAAGCCGAACTGATCGTCATTTAGAAGGTTCTCGGTTTGTTTTCCATTCTTATGGTTGATTTTCTAGACAGCAACTAGAATGCATGGGAAAAAGCTGATTGTGCGGTAGTGCTTGCACTTACCAGCCCTTTATCTTCCGGACTGTCTTTTGTTGTCTCTTAGATACTAAACACTAACTTGAACAGAGATTTGGTTGCCGCTTCCTCTAGCGTTTATACATATTCCAAAGGAATGTTATGTATTCATTTTACTTTATCTGAACGCAAACCCTCCAGAGTCTTAGGAAATTCTGGCCCTCAAACTATACTCCTATTTCTTCTTCTGTCACTTCATCGGACAAGTCTTTCCATCGTGGAGCCCTTCAGTCTACTCTTTCAATTTATACGCTCTTTGCTCTTCGTTTAACTGGGGAATTCATATTGTAGTCTTAATGTTGATGCTCTTTCTTTTAATTTTCCCGAAGTTTGTTTGGACTTTTCTCTACGCTGAATCAGCCCTTCCGATGTCATTTTTTTTCTTCGATTTGTTAACATTTTTCTTGCATCCAGTTTCCCCGTAGTTCCTATTTATTTGATTCCTAAGTGATTTATGTTTGTATTCCTGTCGTTTCTTAAAAAGTTTTGTACTTCAAAATGAAACGATCGCGTGGCACTATTGGCCGAAGATACTGTCTGGCGAAATTTGTGCGCCTCATGCAAGTTTTATTATTCGAACCCCTTCGGCAACTCATACATCGATAGCGATGAGAACACGAACATCCAGCCCCGAGAGGAGAAAATCTCCGACCCGATCGGAACAGAACCCGAGACGCCAAGTTCTAGAGGTAGTTATGCTAACCACTAGGCTACGAGCTGCAGATAATTTTGTACTTGCATCTTTAGTCCGTCTTTTGACTTATTTCTTCTCTTGCCCAAGGTTTCTTAAGTGTTATCTTCCTTGTATCTATGTTTGTCTGTTTTCTGTGTTTACCCTTTTCAGAGATGTCCGTTCCTCTTGAATTAAAGCGCTTAGTGTTGTACTCATTACAACAGTATCTATAGCATTAGAGAATTTCAAACGCCACTCAACATTTCTGAGTACTTCGGTATCCCACTTCTTTCCACATTCATTATTGTGACAGATTCTCTTAACCTCCCATCTACTTTTCGTTACTACAAAGTCCGCTTCGATAGCTGAACAGTCAGCCCCGCAGAATGGCATGCAAGGGATTCGGGTTCGTATCCCGGCTGTGCCGGGGATTTCCTCCTCTCACAAGCTGGGTGTTGTCTTCATCATCATATCAGGCCCATCGACAGGCGAGTCGCCGAAATGGCGTCAACTGAAAAGACCTGAACCAGGCGACGGGCTTACCCAACGGGAAGCCATAGCCACACATCATTAGAAAATCGTGATTCGAGTCTATATCTGGTTCTGAGTATGGCTTTTAATACAGGATATGGTTTTGGAATCTCTGTGTGACCATGATATAATCTAGCTGGAATTTTCCCGTTTCACACGGCCCTCTCCATGACCACCTCATTCTCCTGTGGTGTTTGAATAGAGTTTTCGCTCTTACTTTGTAAGTATGCTGTTTAGGTTTTCTTATTGGTAACGCCACGTAGCGCTTTGTATGAAAATCACTGGCTGTGCTGTGTGAAGTCTGTGGCTGGTTTGCATTGTTGTTGGCCATTGTAGTGTTGGCCAGCTGGATGCGAACACCGCGTAGCGTTGCGCAGTTGGAGGTGAGCCGCCAGCAGTAGTGGATTTGGGGAGAGAGATGGCGGAGTTTTGAAATTTGTAAGACTGGATTCATGAACTGCTATATATATTATGACTTTTGATGATATTAAGGTAAATACATTGTTTGTTCTCTATTAAAATCTTTCATTTGCTAACTATCCCTATCTGTAGTTAGTGCCTTCCGTAGTTTGAATCTTTTATTTAGCTGGCAGTAGTGGCGCTCGCTGTATTGCAGTAGTTCGAGTAACGAAGATTTTTTTGAGGTAAGCGATTTGTGAAAGCTATAGGTTAATGTTAGTCAGGGCCATTCTTTTGTAGGGATTATTGAAAGTCAGATTGCGTTGCGCTAAAAAATTTGTCAGTTTAAGCACAGTCTTGTATAATTTTTCTAAGCGGACATTTCAAATGTCGACCCTTAGCCGAGGATACCTCACTGGAATCTTCTGATTTTTTCCTTGTAGTTTGTGTAATTAGTGTAGCTTTTGTTTATTGCTAGTGCGTAATTATAGAGAGAATTTCCTTTGTAGTTGTAGTTTTTCATTGTTGTGCAGTTAAACAGTTGTGGCATGCATGTAGATTTGCAGCAAGTATTTCGCTTGCAATTAACGAGATATTATTTTCAGTGCTTATGTGTGTTCTCTTATTTTTGCTCTTCAAATTGTGCTTTTCTGTGTTATCGTGTGAAATATTGTGACAATAATGGCGTGTGAAAAACGTAATACTAGGTTCCAAAGTAAACTGAGAAATGACAGTGAAGACGAAAGCAGTTTGTTAGCGCCAAAGAGCAATGAATTAACTGAAGTTCAAAGTAGTAATTTGGTAATTGTACATAGGGAAATGGAGCGGGCTGCAAACAATGGTGTAGACAGTGAAACAATTAGTGAACAGGGAAGCATTATCGATCGATCGGTCGGCAACAGCTTGCCTCAGAAATCCGAAATGTCAGGACAAAATCTTGCAAATACTGTAGATTCACGTTTTGCGTCCTCACCGTTTTCTCAAATAAGTCAAGACACATTTTCTGCTTTTCAAACTGCTAATATTGCCGGTTCAAATGAATTGCCGAATAGCACTGATGAACATGTTTCAGACACCAGTGCATTGTTATTACAATTAATGCAACAAATGGGACAAAAACTTCAAAAGTTAGACACAATGGAACAAAATCTTCGGAAGTTACACACAATGGAACAAACACTTGAAGATTTAACTACTGAGTTACATAGCATTGAACAGAAATGTCAAAAAGTCTGTAATGACGTAAAGACACAGATTTGTGAGCATTCTCAACCTATTTTTTCGCGGCAAGAAAATGCATTACAGAATCACGAAGCAGCCATAAAAGAACTGCAAACTATTGTTCATGAAAATCATGAGACCTTGCAAGCTGAAATTGACTCAGTTGCATCCACCAATGCGGTTACGCAACTTGCAAAAACTCAAGAAAACTTAAAGGACACAGTAGATATTCTGAAAATTGGTTCAAAAAGACACATGGAGGAAAATAGGTCATTATCAGAGAAAGTAGTTTAACTTTCGGATCAGCTAAATAATTTATCTACGAAGGTAGATGATAATCTGAATGACACAAAACCAGTAGTCTTTAATGACACAGAAGAGTGCGAACAAATTAGGAAATTCAAACAAAATCAGAATCAAATTAATATGCAACACCAAAGAGAAATCCGGGAAGTACAAGATCAGCTGACACAGGTAATATAAGAACTACGTATTTCAGAGAACACTCGCGCTCCAATACGGGAAGAGGGACATAGAAATACGGAACAGCCACAAAATAATAACACAGGGCACTTCGGAAATTATGAAAGAAATTGGCAAGGTACGCCGAATTTTGAAATGGAACCGCCGAAACGACGTAACAATGACCGACATGCGACTCGCCGACATGATGATTTTGACTGTAAGCTGTTCATTACTGCACGTAAATTCAAAACATTTAAGAATTGTGGCAACGACATTCATCCATAAGCGTGGCTTAATCAATTCTCTCATTGTTTTCCTCCCAACTGGTCATTAGAACACAGATTAGAATTTATGTGTGGCTACTTAGAGAATGAACCAGCTGTAAGAATGCGATCGGTCATTCACGATTGCCACAGTGAAGGAGTATTTTACCATGCCTTCCTCTCAGCATATTGGTCCAAGCCACACAAGACCGAGTAAAACATAGCATCATAATGATGAAACCTTTCGAACTATTTGGATTCTCCGGTCTTGTAATATATTTTGAAGACATGTTGCACAAGAATCAGTACCTGTCAAACCCATACAGCCCCTCAGAACTCATGCGCATTTGCTTAATCAAATTACCTGAACATTTACGAAATATTATTTTGGCAGGGCGTTGCAAAGACGACATTGAAGCCTTTCAGGGACTCTTACAAGAATTAGAAATTGACACTGACAATCGCAGAACACGAAAACAGGAATACAACCATTACAGGTCCCATCCGTCGCAATTCCGCGATGAACGAAATAATACGTGGACACGACAAGGATATTCTCACAACACAAATCGTGACCAAAAAAGGCACCACCCGTATGACAACCGTTGGCATAGTAGTAATAATTACAGGGAAAGATCACTTCTCCATGGTAGTGACTATCACAGAGACAATCAGAGAAACAGCCAATATGGGAACCAAAATAAATATTATCAAGGGAGACAGAATAAATTCAGACGCAACAGTTCAGCGCGCAGTTACGATTCAGGAAGGTATTCCCCACCACGTGACCGGCAAGAAAGAAACTATGGAATCTACCGACATGACGACACACGATATAATCGTAACGACAGACCTGAATTGCCTCAGAACTGGCGAGCTTCAAACAGGGCAGGGCCTTCTCGTCTAGGTGAATCTGTAGAAGTTAGGTTTCCTAATCCCAATAACGACGCGCGCCAACAAAGAGACAGACAGTGACTAGCACCGCAGGCAGCCACGTGCGCCGGCTGGCTCAGAGAAAAATAACACAGACGCTAACCTTGAGAAAAATTTGAGCATTCTTTATCGATGTACCATATACCACATGATAATTCCGTTGAAGTTTAAACTCTGTCTACTAGAAAGAGTAAAGGTTTACACCACATTTCACATGTAAAACCGTTTATTGAAAGATAATCTGCTTTTTAACTTTGTCTTTGCCATAAAACTTTTCACTTCACATTTCTAGTATGCTTTGTCAGACTTAAGAAACTGTTAACATTCAACAATGTTTGAAGTTCACTATCCAGACTAGAACCTAGGGAACATGTTTAGACAGTATTTACGAGTGCATTATTCTAGTGAACAGACGACACAGTGTTATTGTATTTGTACATTCTTGCCTGTTAGTTGCACGATTACATAACGACTATAAGGCTGACATACGTAGGACATATACGGGTACTGCTAATGAGATTTTAATGCAACATTTTGGTTTACTTGAAAATACATTCTGGATTTAAAGTACTTTCTGTGAGATACCAGATGACACAGTGGTTAGTTTATGTGACTTGTGAAAGGTATAGGTTAATGTTAGTGAAGGCCATTCTTTTGTAGGGATTATTGAAAGTCAGATTTTGTTGCGCTATAAAATATTGTGTGTCAGTTTAAGCACAGTCTTGTATAATTATTCAAAGGGGACGTTTCAACTTGCTGAAATGAATTGCAGAACTCAATTACACTTTCTCCTCGCTCGTTCCTGCTACGGATCCCATATTCATCTGCATGTCTGTCTTCTATTCCTCCCATATTACGACGTACAAATTGCAGATGATTATTGGATTGCCATTCTTCTTTATAAACTGAATTACCTATTCAAGTCCTCATCCGTCTACTTAATTTCCTGATTGTAAACTATCTGTCGATTCTGATGAGAGCAGTCGTGCAACTCCTCTCTGCTCCATCGGGCTTTTCATAATCCTACTCCGTTATACAGTTATCTGGTGCTGTTGATGTTAGCGAATATTTATCTGAGCAGAGAACCTTATTTTCTTCCCATTTCGCTTCACTCACCAATACTTCGAAATACGACGCTTTGACTCGTAGAATGGTATCTTTTCGTTGGTCACACAATGTGTTTCCCAATGTCACCTCTGGCGAAGATCTGCATAGGGGACTAACCCGGAATCTTTTGCCAATGAAAAGGTCATCATGACACTTTTCCAATTACAGTCCACATGTTCTGTGGAAAGACAACAAGTCTTAAATTAATTGGTTTCCCTCGTCTTCTACATCCTTATGCCGCTGGTTCTTCCACATTTTGAAAGAACTTTTCCTTAAGGGCAAGAGGTTGTCCCTAAACTTCGCCTGCTTCTCCACTCAATTTGACAGACATAGGGCGACTCCTTATACCGGAAGTCTTCGGCCGCCATTGCTGATGATTTTAATTCACATGCATCCAGTCGCTGGGTTGCGATCTGGGACCGACAACGTTTCGATTACTCGTCAGAGACGCTTCTCCTTCACCATGGGTCCAATAGGGATGAATACGGCACAGATGAGTAAATAACTAAAAAAGATATCACGCAGCATGTAGCTGCTATGAAATTATAAGGAATTCTAAACAAAATAGCAAGCAAATATGTTCAAATCTGTGTGAATTCCTAAGGGACCAAACTGCTGAGGTCATCGGTCCCTAGACGTACACAATATTTAAACTAACTTATACTAAGAATAACACACACACCCTTGCCCGAGGGAAGACTCGAACCTCCGGCGGGAGGGGCCGCGCAGTCCGTGACATGCCGCCTAAACCGTGTCGCCATTCGGCGCAGCCAAAATAGCAAGCAATAATAAAATAACAATATTATAATATTTGAAGTTACTTGGCAGGTTAAAACTGTGTGGCAGACAGGGATTCAAAACGTAATAGTTTCCCCTATCATACCCTACATGACTCGCACTTTTAAAACAAATTGTAAGGCGTCAGGCAAATCCAACACCTTCCATGAAAACCCTGACATGATAAGCAAATCCAGTAATATGTCACATAGCTCCGAATAAATCGTGACATTAAATTAACCAAAGTAACACGAGTAATGAGTGAGCAAATGGAATACCACAGACTAATACAAGAATGCCTAAATGCATGTCGTACCTTCCCACCGTGAGACCGACACAGTTGCGAAGGGATAAACGAGAACAGAAGCCGAGAGCAGAACCGTGTTAAGCTAGAAGGCCCTACGATAAGGGACGGACTGGACACCCACGTCGGCAGCCTACCTCTAAGACTACCACCCGCACGTTTTAGCGTGAGACTTTTTCGCGTCTCTGTTACGTCAAGGATCTCTCCCCCCCCCCCCCCCCCCCCAGGCCATGTTAAAAGCTAGAGCCCTCCAGAAAAACAGTATAGATCTTACGATAACGCTAAAAGGACCACACCAGCTGCAGGTTTTAGCGTGAGACTTTTTAGCGTCTCTGTTACGTTGCAAACTTTAAAAACATTGCCCCACCACGAAAAGTATAATGTTTCTCATTGGATAGACAGAATTTTTGTAGGCGGAGCTTAAGGTTAACATTGAGACCCTGATTGGTCAGATGAAAACACAGCCAGATAGTTTTTTTAAACCAACTACGGTAAATTGTAGTAAGGAGAAGTTATAAGAGAGTTAGTTCCGAGACGGCGAGCTGGATGGCTGGTGCGCCGGCCGCTGTCGCCCTGACGCTGCCGAAACACCGACAAGGTAATGAACGCACGCGATGCCGCATTTTTGAGCGCATAAGGCTTCACTCAGAACTGCAGAAGACTTATCTGTTACACCCCTTTTTTGTGTAATACTAGTGTCGATCGTTAATTAAAACTCATGGTGTTCATATTTGCCACTTGAAGAACAGATCTAAAACGCGATGATTTTTCTTTTATATAGTTATAGAGAAGCCACACCAGCCACTGTAATTTACGACAAGTTAGATAAGTAATTAAAGATAATTGAGGGTCACTGTAGAACATTTTGATAGTTTTCTCTTTTGTGAAACTTAAATTAAACCTAGATTATAGATGTGATATGGCATAGGTCATCCTTCGATCGATTGTAGAACTTGGAAACCCATTCAGGGAATATTCGCTCACATTTTTGTTGAACGCAATTGGTTTTTACCTTCCTGTATTAAAACATTTCCTTTTATCAATAGTGCAATTTATAAACGATGTTTTGTGAATAGAATAAAATTTCCAATGGTAAACTTAACTGCTTTTTCGACGTTATTTTGCCAGCTAACTAAAAATAGGAAAGCCTTGATCCCTTTCCACTATTTTTAGTTAGTGTTAAGATTCTTTTACAGGGAGTGCAGTGGAGCTGACGCTGAGATCATTTAGTATTTGGTTATATCATCGCTCGTCTCACTGAACTCTTCTGAATTCTACATGTCATGTGTGGTCTGGCGTCTCCTTACCAGCAACAGGTCTCAGGTTCAAACTAGTTAATTCCCTAAAAAACACGCTCAGAGCGTCGTTGCGCGAAAGTGGTAGGGAGACACGAAATAGTACAAACAGACACCACCTTGAATGTTTAGAAAATGATAAAGCAGAAAATGAGTTAGCTTAGGGGATTGATTGCAGATGAATTTCGAGTCTGCAGCGGAGTGTGCACCGATTTGAAACTTCCTCAGAAGTCGTGAACCGTGCTTTGGTATATGTCAGCAGAGCACTTGCCGGCCAATGGCAGGTGTCACAGGTTCGTGTCCCGGCGTGGAGCGTAATTTTAATCTATTCATTCAAATGAATGCACACTCCGCTGCAAACTGAATATTTATTCTGTGTAAGTTAAGATGTGGGTTCTCGTTGTGCCATCATAGATCGATAGCACCCCCACTGGCCTCTGACAGCTGGAAACAGAAATGCATGTTTCCGACAGCAGCCGTGCAGGGACCTGGCTGATCCAAAGGGGTACGCCCTCAGCGGCTCCCAACGAGTGCCCCCTTCACTGGTGTAGGATGGTCGATGGCAGCTACTCGAGCCCGCCTTAGCCGCAGTCTTCGGCAGTCTTCAGTCTTAGCATTCGGCAGTTCGCTCGTGCATTAGTAGTGGGAGCCTCACAATGCCCAACACTCTGTAGTTTCCTCCCTTTTAATAGCTTTATTGCTGTTTGCTCTTGAGCCGTGCGTGGCTCGTGTTCCCGCCATCATGTATTTTACACCCTGTTTTTAACGTACTTCCACCACTCTGTGTTAATTTAAATCACTGATGTCACTGAGTTGCTGCTTTGCCTGACCGTGAGCGGCGCTAGCAGCGTATATCGAACTATCCCCAATCGTAGTATCTTTGGTCGACTGCTATTACTTCCAGGTCGTTGTCTGTCGTAAGGAAATTCGGGTCGCGACTTGGGGCTGCCAGTCAGTTGGAACGCGTATGGAGTGCAGTCCGGACCTGCCAGTCGGATAGCTGCAATGCGGCACCAGTGCAGTCGAATTGGAGCCTGTGTGGCCTGCGTCGACATGGCTCGTCCGACCATTGCCGCCACGCATCACTTGAGCCGGGCCGCGGTCTTGGTGGATCGTCGGTCGGGTGATCGTTCATGAGTCGACTGCTTGTGTGTGCATCGACTCCCGATTTGTCTTCTTGCGTTCTTAGTTACTGTTGTGTATCGTTCAGGTCTTCGTGTAAGTGTTTGTCAGGTTGTGTGTGTAATTGGTGTTGTTTCCACTGACGACTATTTTAGAAAAAATGGTTCAAATGGCTCTGAGCACTATGGGACTCAACATCTTAGGTCATAAGTCCTCTAGAACTTAGAACTATTTAAACCTAACTAACCTAAGGACATAACACACACCCATGCCCGAGGCAGGATTCGAACCTGCGACCGTAGCAGTCCCGCAGTTCCGGACTGCAGCGCCAGAACCGCACGGCCACCGGGGCCGGCGACTATTTGAGATGTTGTCGGCATTCTGAAGGCAGGCGGTAGGTTGGTGCGGACAAGGAAGGACATCTCCGCGCGGTGCAGCCGGCTGGGTCCGCTGGCATTCCCTGTGCAGTGTCGGAGCGCATATCGAACTATTCCCAATCGTAGTATCTTTGCTCGACTGCTATTACTTCCCGGTCGTTGTCTGTCGTAAGGAAATTTGGGTCGCGACTTCGGGCTGCCAGTCAGTTGGTCCGATCGTTAAGAGTTTCCTGGCTCACCGATCCAGGGCGTCAAAGTTGAGTGGTGTTTTAAGTATCCAAGACAAGTCCATTCATGTTATGTGGTTCGTTTCGGTGCTTCACTGTTGGGGAGGTTTTCCTGTGAGCAACACTGAGTGTTTATATTGCTGAAATTTAGCAGCCATGCGGTGTAATTAGCTAGATTGGTTAACTACAATTCAAGTGCACCAACGGAATTTTCTGTCTTGTAGCCGTTAGTGTTTCAACTACCTGCTCTGCCCACTAACGTAATTTCAGGCAGTGTCCTTTCCTCACCTGTTGCCGCTGTCCAACACGGTGTAGTTTCGACAGCTTAATACATATACATATTTAATTGTGGATATTCACGTCCATAACAGTTGGTCTTTGAGACTCCATACGCTCCAGACGAGTTCTAACTGACTGGCAGCCCGAACTCGCGACCCGAACTCCCTTACGACGGACAAAGACCGAGAAGTAATAGCGGTTGAACAGAGATACTACGAGAGGGGATATATCGACACGCGCTACTAGCGCCGCTGACGGTCAGGCAAAGCAGCAACTCAGTGACACCGGTAATTTAAATTAACATAGTGAAGTGGGAGTGTAAAATACAAGATGGCGGGAACACGAGCCACGCACGGCTCAGCTCTTTTGTAAAGTTTCTTCGCAATGCTTGGAGAAAGCTATAAGGCAAGTAAGACTTTTGTTGACAGTATTTGCGTGCTTGCTGATCATTTCTGCTCGTGTCCACCTTCCCTATGACGACAGCTGCTGCACCACTCTGCAGCCCACCTCTCCTTAGCGTTGTTTATAAAGCACTACACAGCGCTCACCACGTACCGTGCCCAGTGCATGAGAGCCTTCCATAGATGGTACGTCTCACCAGGGCTTTAGTTACGTGTATAGTGGCCGTTCAGCATCTAATTTATAATTTATTTCCTTGAGCAGGCTGAAAACATGAAACATATGACAATATCGATGGTAGAAATGCCATATTGGTTCTATTGTTTGCTGCAGCAATATTACCCTACCCTTCACCATAATCAATATCTTTCTTGGTGATCAAATCTGTTAATGGCCATGTCATTGTAGAATACAGCTGTGACCGTTGAGTGACCGCGTCGACGTAATAGATATTTTTTAACACCAGCGGCATGTCGCGTAGACAGCGCTAACTGTCACGGAATATTGCCTCAACGTGCACATTTGCTTTTGACACTTTTCACATCACTGCTCCTATTCAAAGTTAAAAGTCGCCAGGAGGTACACTTACTATAAGAAACAACGTTAAATTTTTATCACGTAAATTATTTTATTGCTATGCCGGGTTTGAGTAACTAATCATGTTAGATGGTTGCGTCAGAGCACGCCAGGAGTCAACAATTCCCACTACATGACAGTAGGATGTAACGCACTGGCCAGTTACCAATGCGAAATGTGCTTGAAGAGAGTCATTGCAGTTCGGGAAGGCACCGCCTGGTATGTAGTGCCATGGCGACTCCAGTGGCATGGACAGCCGCGCAATATTTCTAGGTAGAGGATCTATTGCGCGAACAGACTCTCGATTGGGTTTAAATCCGGGGGAGCTTGGGGTAAACTAATTCTGGTGTTCTTTGGAGCACCCACACTCACTGCGAGCTGCGTGGCGTTTAGCATTGTCCTGGTAGGCGTCATCGTGTTGAGGAAAAACAAATTGCATATAGTGGTGGAAATGGTCCCCAATAATAGATACATACTTATGTTGATCCAGTGTGCCGTCCAGAGTGACTAAACCACCCAAGCAGTGCCACGAAACATTCCCCTGACCATAACGCTCCCGCTTTCCCCTGGGATAAAACCTTGCAGGGGGGGGGGGGGGTAAGGGGTGAGGGGAACGGGGTTGAGATCACATATTGATTGGAACTACTTACAAAAAATTTGGAAGTAGTTCCACGCAATATGAGAGTTCCCTCCCCCCTCCCCCTTTTTATTACGTTTTAATATTTCATCATTTTGGTAACACTTCATCTTTCTACATGTCTCCGCCCTCGTCATTAGGAATGATAACCACTGACTGCCAGGGCTGCTACGATAATTCGCTTATGTACACAGTCCTGATAACGACAGCTGCTAAAAGCTCCCAAGTTTTAATTGTAGCGCTGCGGCTTTAAGGAACAAGGTTTTTTTAAACTACGCCTCCACGGAAGATACCTAGATGGATAACACAGCAACTGGATAAGAACTAACGCAGTTTAAGTCTTTCCCTGACGTTAAAAAAAATGTCGTGGATTCGGCGACCTTTAATGGGTACATCCAGTCCTGTTGCCACACATTGAGCACAGAGCTATGTAGCTGGATTTTGTTAGTAATTACGACATCTATTAGGTCGTATTCTTTAGACACTTCGACTTTGGTCGTTTACTTGTAGAAAAGCTTAGACGATGAATATATATCCAACATAACTAGTAACAAATATCTTGCAGATATTCCAAAACCTCCAGTTAAACGTAGTATCACACTCCATGAGATATTCTTATATCGTGCATAAGAGGGCCAGTGCTCTCGAACACTGTTCGCGAAGATAGTTAAATAGTACACGTAGCATTGATGTCACTAGTCGAGGCAGCCGGAATGGAATGTTACTAACTCGAATGTAATTAATTTCAGTTTTGTTTCGGGAGTTTAACTGCACTTCAGGAGACTCATCACAGTCGCCCACACTTGCACATTACCAGCAAGTCGAAACGCCCGCATATGTAATCTACATGATTTATTTCAGTTTTAACGGAAAAAATTATATTGTGGTTCTTCCTTTCTTCACAAACCCACTTCTTGAATGTTTGTATGTGGTGTCAGATACCGACTGCGACTAGGGTCGCCAGGTGTTCCATTTTTTACAAAACTATTCCGTATTTCATCCCTGTGTTGGATGTTTTATGCTGAAGTATGACTGGTTCCAAGCAGCAATACCTATGTGGGAAGAGTCTTCAGTCACATGAATCATTTATGAGATAGAGCTATAAACAAAATATCTATCGATATGGTAAAAGCAGAATTATGCATTCGTTGTAATTTGCAGTCTGCAACGTGTAACGACTTTTACCAAAATAGTAAAACCAACATTTTTTTAAAAATCTGTAACCGACAATAATAAATGTAATTTTTAACGTAATTGTTTTGTGGCCGAAGCTCTTTCCTTGCTGCGTTTGCTTCCTAATATGTGATCAGGAAATGTGTTTCCGCCTTGAGCGAACACAATTTTCCTTGCTTTACTATCTATACAAGTTTCGGAGAAATTCCTCCAACCTCAGTGGCTTTATTTATTATCAGTTGAACAGCGCACAAATAATTTATGCATTGTGATGTTTACCAGTTTTTTGAGATTATATTATTTACATTACTGTAACTTTTGACAGAAATATGACCTTGAAGAATAAACATATACCTTAATATTACACATTGGTGTTCACAAGTCTGTATTTGCAACACAGTTACAGTATTATTGTACTCCAGTATGTCATATCATGTCTTCCACCAGTATGTCTATTTTTCTTCTTCGACTAGTGTTTAGACTTTAGAAGGTTACAGTACTATTTTTCGAAAAAGTATTGAAACGTATCCTGACTGAGATTAGGTTTTATGAAATTCATTTCATAGAGCTTAATCACAATCAGAATACATTTCAACACCATTTTCCGAATGACAGTACTGTAACCCAAAGGGTAGAAATAGCGACAATAGTGCTACAGAGACAAAATGAAATAAAAATCGGTTCAATCATATTACTCCTTAAAAATGTATTAACTGCCTACGACATACTGGAAGACAATAGTCGTACCTGTTCTGCAAATACCAAAGAGACTTGTTAACAACAGTATGTAATAGTAAAAAAGTATGTATTTATTCTTCATGTCCATATTTCTGTCAGTACTTCTAATGATTAAATACTATGATGTCAGAAAGTGATAGATATCACAATGCGTAAATTCACTGTAAATTGTTCAACAGATGATAAATAAAACCCACTAAATATAGAGAAGCTTCTACGAAATATGTATGGATAGTAAAAAATGAAAACTTGTGTTGCTCAAGACAAAACCATATTTTTCTTTTAGACATTATTTTTAATGTTTACTAAGCATTTTATTGTGTTCACCCTCAACCCTCAGCTCAGCAAATCCTTTCGTCAGGAAGTGTTCGATAATTTTGTCAATTTAATCTGGCAACTATAACTGCATCTCAGTGAAGACTACAATGATTACATATGCTGTGTTAGAGTATTCTTGGAAATATGTTTACCAGTTCAAATTTAATAAGGATTTCTTAAACACTTACACGTGAGCTCTTTCAGTTTCGTCGCTACTTCGTTTGGCAAATTCTGTGCGTTCAGTCCGGAAGGAATACTGATTGGGATACAGCACACGTGCTGTATGAATAACAATGACTCAAATGCGTTAATCAAAGCATAAACGCCGTTTCTTTGTTGAATGAACGAGCTATTTATCAGATACTGTATCAAAGCGCAAATACCACGGGACAAAATGAGGGCGGCAGTATCAATTTCGGTGGTCCATTGTTCGTTGCAACTGTTAAGCGGATTACACGACCGTAATTAATTGAAATCCATATAATACACGCGCACTGTTGGGCCAATACGTACCTACGCTCGCGTAAATGACTCTCAGGGCATTCGCTTACTCATCTTTGTCCTCGTCCGTATGTTATCATATCGCATAGGAATGACACAGAATTTCACAGATGTGATAGGAAAGCTTTTAGTGAAACAAAACGGACTAGAAACTGGGGCCATTTCCGTTCAGAATAACTATTTGTTTCAGGGTAATTCATCAGCATTTGAAGACTAGCGACTTGTACGTATGACAGTAAATGTGGCTTCTTTATTGACACCCTCACGCACATGGAGTCCCAAACGCAGAAATTCCTAACATCTCATTAGCCGATATAATTATCCAAATAGCAGGTATAGTAAAACAATACCATGAAAATAGAGAAGGACGCGAGGTGTGCTAAACACAGGGCCTAGTCCACCAAAAAGGTATGAATAGTTTTCTCGCTCTTGGACGTAAAGTTTTGAAATTTCTATTTACCACATTCAGTCATTATTTTTCCCAGAATAAAGGTACATTGTACACTTTAGCAAGCTCTTCTTTCAAAAGTGGTCTCAAATGATGTAAAAATAGTTGTTTCTATACCTTAGTGTATTAAAAATATTTACGTCTAACATCATCTGAGAAAGATATTCGCTTCATTACCACTCCTCTATATATAATCATTCGTTGGTTCTTTATTTTGAACAATTTTATCCTTAGAACTTAAATGCTATGTAGAATGAAATCATAGTTAATGGAACTGGATTTTTCCTTGTTTCTTGTCACGAAGCTGTTGCGTAGTACCAATGTACTTTCTGTAACGTAGTACAATATTTCAGTTTATCAGAGCTGCGTTACATTTACTGTTTTTGTAATGATTTACTCGTCTGAAACAATACTAATACAATTTGGCTTTATTTTTTACCGAATGCGTCAGTAATATTAGAGGCAGCTTCACGAGCATTTCAATCGCGACAACTTATAAAGAATCCCCGCGTCCTTAGTTAACAATGTGTACAAATTCCTCCGCTTGCTGTCATATGAATGTCCCTATTTATTTGTTGTTTCGTCTTACTACGATAATTAACATGAAGTAGATATTAATAAAGCAAAAGAGTTAGGTCGATTTAGAGATCGATGTCACTAAAGAATATTTTTAAGTGGCGAACGAAATTTTATGGTGGAACAAAGAAACACGTTCCTTGTAATTCGTAGATTTTAAGAAAGTTCTTAATTCAGTTACAACAAACTGGAATTTTATTTGTTGCACGGGCAAGCGTTTGCAAGAGACATACAAAGACTAAGTAAGATTACCTTGGCCTTTGATTATACTCAGTAATCTCCGCCAACAGTGATTGAACAACAGTGATAAGGGGTACAACATCTGAAATTCCCACTGAAACAGGCAACTACTTCAAGATAAATCATCTTTGGCAGAACAGTTCGTGAGTGATTCTTCCCCTGAGTGGACAAACTACAAACACAAGGTTACCATACCTTTTAAATAAATACAAGAGAAAATCTTATTACCCAGACTGAAAGAGACAACTAAACATTCTATGGAATAACGCTTAGAACAATATACCTCTAGAACAATTTAGGATTAAGTTTACACCTTATTCTGAACCGACTAGTGTAGCAAGTCAAGTAAAGTTGTCTCGTCTAACTTGTCTCCGAAAATAAATTAATCTGAAATAGGTCACATTCGACCACAAAAATAGTATCACTTTCCTGCGCAACTAATATTTACAAGAAAGGCAGACATTAACCAAACCAACCAATTTCTCCAAGTAGATCTACTTTCTTTTTAAAAACGGGCAGAGGCGCCCCAAATTGTCCTTAAAAAATTCCTACAAGGCGTGTGATTAAAGCGTCCAGCCCAGCGAATAATATTAAAGGAATGGTAACATATCTTGATATATCCTGATACAGTGGTTTTAGTTTAAACACAGAACCAATGACGCTGAGTGAACAGCGCTACACAGACTAGTACATTTTTTAACTTAGCGATACCTCTCCTTAGAACAGCACTTTTCTATCAGAACTTAAGTCACTGGCTGCAATAGTGGGAATTTTACACCTAAATCACAACTGACCAAATCTGCAATTTATACATATACACCGGCTCATGCAAGAGGCGACATTGTAAATACCAAAACAGTAAGAGTCAAAATTAATAAAAGTTCCGCAGGTGCAAGAGCCTGAAAAATTTTAGAGGAGTACATTAACTGAACTAATACACAGACGGTACCTGAACGCGTTGGGTGACTCGCATGCGAAACTAGTAGTACTTCGCCAAACATATTAAGTCTCACCGTTAGTTAGAAAAATTGAAATATTGGGCAGTCCAACTGATCTTCCTTCCGTCCACGGGATCAGAGCATAACTGGGCGGCAACTGTCCAGGACACTTCAGAGTGTAGCCGATGCGTACACAACAATGATCGGCCACACGCATTTCCGACACGTCACTTGGATCACGGATCTTTCCTTTCTGTCGGCCGGCAAACAAGTTTCCATTAGCGTCCTGCGTGTACTACTCTGCGCTTGGGCACTCACTCTGGTCACGAACACTGACAACGGTGTGCTGACCACATGTTCGTCCATATCCGCATCCAGTGACGTTTATTGGCAGAGGATGAAGCGGCGGTCGGTCGTACCTTTGGGTCTCACGAGGCTTGTTCATACGGAGAGTCGGGCACTCATTGCCCTGTCGCAGGGCTACGGACCGTATCGAGTCCGCCGGGAACCTTCCCGGCGGGGTCAGGGGTTTTCACCTGCATCGAGATGACTGGGTGTTTGTGTTGTCCTCATCATGTCATGATAATTCATGAAAGTGGCGAGATTCGACTGAGCAAAGGTTGGGAATTAGTATGGGCGTTGATAACTGCGCAGTTGAGCACTCCACAATCCAAAACATCATCATCAACAACATCATCCGCAGGGAACCAAAGAGTGCACGCGACCCATTGACATGGACTGGCACCAAGAAAACAATGTGTATAATCTCCTCCACGTTTTGTAATATGAATACTGATTTTTCTCTTATGTTGCATTTAACTACATCAGATAACAGGATCTAGATCGGGGGTGGCCTTTTCAGCAGGCGGGCCACATTTTTGAGAAGGGATTTCCCCTCGGCCCGCATACCAGTTTTTATTTTGCGAACCAAAACAAGCAAGATATATTATTCATTTTTTAAAGAACACATAACAAATCTGAGAAAAGAACATGTATTACACAATTTAACGAAATACTATGTCAGTGGGTTGTCTGGCTTTGTTTGACTGTACTAAGTGTGTCAGTGTTGATTTCAGCTGAAGTTGTTGTTATGCACAGAGAGTTTTCCAGATGAATACCAGTAATTCGTGTTCTCATTTGTGATTTGATGTAATTCATCCGACTAAAAAGCTGTTCACACAGGTGTTACCCAAATGATGCATTCCTTTTCAGAGCATGTTTATAAAACGCTGGATATTTCTCCTTGTCCAAATATGTTTTATCGCACTCTTCCAAATCAACCTGATTGAATTTCTCTTTTAATTATGCATCACATTAGATTTCGCAGCACTCCATTTGTAAATGTCCCATTATTGATCAAATGTCTACATAAAAAGGAGTAGCAAATACAGAAAAAAGCAGATGATGTTTCTTAAAATCTTGAGATCGGTTATAGAAATAGTATTTCAAGTCAGATATCAGAGAAGCCTATTCAGTCGCTACCGCTGGGGTGGCGTCCGAATGCTTCGACAATGTAGAAAAATGTGTGAAGTATTTGGTAATAACTGTTGTTCCCAAACCCCCAAGTTTCATTTGGAATGCGGAAATAAGATCATTCATGACATTAATCAGCAGGTCTTTTCCTTGGAGTCGAGTATTATCATTTAGGTGGCTAGCTACATCGACCGAGAACGCCATTCTTTATGTTAAAATTCCGACAGTCTTTTGACTTTCTTTCAAATCATGATAGTATTTCTTGCCTCAAATCATCCTTTTCAACATTTTCACACGGGTTAGTAATCTTGCTTCTGTATAAAACGAAGTGTTATCATCCTCTGAATCCAAAGACTCCAGAAATTGTTGGAACTGATGGTGAATCAATCCTTTCAGTGTTTTGACAGCTTCCTTCATGGCATGGACCATTTTGAGGGATTTAGAGCATTAAAGGGTTCTTGATGGATAAGGCAATGAATGTTTAGCATCAACGTATTGCCAGCTTTGCGAGCCTCGTTTTCAATCAACTGAACTAAACCTTTGTGTCTTACAGCCATTGCCGGAGCACCATCTGTTGTCAGCCCCGACAGATTGTTAAGTACTAACGAAAAGCGAGTTAATGTCAACATATGTGCTTTTAACGAATCATCTCAATTCGTGTTATCCTTAAGTGCATGCAATCACGCTAATTCTTCTGTCTTATTAAAATGAGCATCAGCACCTCTGACATTAATCACCACTTGGGCGGTATCCGCAAAGTCTGTGCATTCATCCAAAGCTAGAGAATAAATGCACGATTTTTTAAATTATTTTCAGTTTGTCTTCCCATGCCCAGTCGTTTATTAATAGATTGAAGAGACAGGCTTATTTTTGTGAACTATTTTTCTTTTCAGGATACACAATTTCAACGTCTCTCCCTAAGCATTCCCTAACCATTTCGCCATCTGGATATGGCTTTGATTTTTTTACCAGCACCATAGCTACTGCATAACTCAGTTTCACGTCCCTTTTTAAGTCGTTTATCTGGTCTTGTCTAAATTGTCCCTTGTACTTATCAAACATAACTGCATGTTTAGATTCGTAATGTCATTTGATGCTATATTCTTTTGGAACTGAGACACAATCGTCCCCTATTAGACATATGGGTTTTGTTTTGTATTTTAAAAAAAGAAAATAGTTTGCAGTCAACTTGTCTTGAAAAGTTCTCAACTCCTCTGTAACTTTCCTCTTCTTAGGTCCTACTTGCTTACTGGTTGATGCCATATCAAGTTTACGTTTTCAACTGAAACAGACATGTTTTTACCATGGACAAAGAGACCACACGCTAACTAGAGTTTTATAATTTTTTGTATACGTGGTACATGAAGTACAGAATAAAATATCAGTTACCTAGGGTAGTTCTACGAAACTCGAAAAAATTCCGTACAAAATCTGCTTTAAATTTCCCCGAAATTGTTTACACCGTTAAGCAAGTAGACTTTTTTGATGGACTGTGTGGCCCTGTGGATGCCCTACTGCCACTTTGGTGGCTTTCGGTTCCCAGTTGTGGTAAATTTTTAAACAAAGGGTGATGTTCCACAACGTGAAGTGTAGGGCACAAAAGAGGGGAAAAATTAATTTGAAAAGTTCTTCTTTTTTTAAAAACCACTTAGACGTAAAGGATCGCTGATAGGGATTTATATCTGCATTGAAAACTGGATTTTTGTGTGCGCAATGTAATTAGAAATAAGACGACTTGCATTTTTCATGAAAATGACAATTACATATGTGTTAATTAGCATATATTTATATGACGTAGACGTTCGAACTGAACGATTAAAAAAAAAAAGTAATGACTGAAACTAGACTCGAATCAGCAAGCCAGCAATTACCAGTGTGGAGCGCTGATTTTTCCAATCTTTATGCATTTCACGCTTCACGGAAATACTTTTAGAGAATGTGACTATGTTTAAAAATATACAGGATGATTCACGAAGATTAATATGTCATTCCACAAATAAAACTGAAGAAAATGTGCACGTAAACATAGGTCCGCAAACGTTTACTTACTTAGTTAAGCCTAATAAAAGATTTTGCCTGAAATTTAGCATCTGCGCTAATATGAAGCCATCGCAAAACTGTACGAAGTTAAAGTGAAGCACTATTTCCACTTGTTTTGTTGTTATTGATCTGGTGAATCTAATGAAACATGTTCCAGGCGTGTGTCTTCAGTATTTTCCAGAACATCCAGAGAAGCAAAGAAGTTGTTTAGTAAAATTTTTATTTTATTAACTACTTGGCCCAACTTTTTTTTTAAATTCCAGAAAATTCCACAAAGTTTTCAACAGAAGTTGTAGAGAATTTAATTTTGGTAAAAGGATGGTAATAACGTTAACTAAAACTGTACGAGTGTGCCAGATTATCTGCTTTTTTTAATACTGTAACCATGTGAATTCATGGACAAATCAAAGCTCAGTTTTAAGGAAGTTGTACAGTGTACATACAGTTTCACAATATATGTTCAAAAATGTCTCCACCGAGTTCGGTGCATTTAGCTGCACATGTAAGAACAGATTGTTTTGCTCGTTTCAGTTTCTCAGGGTCGTTCCTAATTTCGTCTATTGCATTCTTAATAAAAAGTGAACAAATTTACTTGTATAATAATCTTTCCTTCTCTGGATGTTCTGGAAAACTGGACATGTTTTATTAGATTCACCAGAACAATGACAACAAAATAAATGGAAATCGTGCTTTACTTTAACCTCGTACAGTTTTGGATGGCTTCATATTAGAAAAGTTGCTAAATTTCAGGCAAAATCTTTAATTAGCCGTAACTAAAGATTTGCAGACCTGTATTTAAACGAACTTTTTTCTTCAGTTTTACTAGTAGAATAACATATTAAAATATTTGCGTATCTTCGTGTATCACCCTGTATGTCAACTATGCATCTACGTTCACATACAGGGTGGTCCATTAATAGCGACCTGGCCAAATATCTCATGAAATAAGCATCAAACGAAAAAACTACAAAGAGCGAAACTCGACTAGCTTGGAGGGGAAACCAGATGGCGCTATGGTTGGCCCGCTATATGGCGCTGCCATAGGTCAAACGGATATCAACTGCGTTTTTTTTTTAATAGGAACCCCCATTTTTATTAAATATTCGTGTAGTAAGTAATGAAATATTAATGTTTTAGTTGGAGTGTAGCCATGTATGGAAGTGAAACATGGACGATAACTAGTTTGGACAAGAAGAGAATAGAAGCTTTCGAAATGTAGTGCTACAGAAGATTGCTGAAGAGTAGATGGGTAGATCACATAACTAAAGACGAGGTACCGAACAGGATTGGGGAGAAGAGTAGTTTGTGGCACAACTTGACTAGAAGAAGGGATCGGTTGGTAGGATATGTTCTGAGGCATCAAGGGATCACAAATTTAGTATTGGAAGGCAGCGTGGAGGGTAAAAACCGTAGAGGGAGACCAAGAGATGAATACACTAAGCAGATTCAGAAGGATGTAGGCTGCAGTACGTACTAGGAGATGAAGAAGCTTGCACAGGATAGAGTAGCGTGGACAGCTGCATCAGACCAGTCTCAGGACTGAAGACCACAACAACAACACTTGGACCACTTTTTTCGCTTTGTGATAGATGGCGCTTTAATAGTCACAAACGTATAAGTACGTGGTACCACAAAAGATTCCGCCAGTACGGACGCTATTTGCTTCGTGATACATTACCTGTGTTAAAATGGACAGTTTACCAATTATGGAAAAGGTCGATATCGTGTTGATGTATGGCTATTGTGGTCAAAATGCCCAACGGGCGTGTGATATGTATACTGCTCGGTATCCTGGACGACATCAATCAAGTGTCCGGACCGTTCGCCCGATAGTTACGTTATTTAAGGAAACAGGAAGTGTTGAGCCACATGTGAAACGTCACCCACGACCTGGAGAAATAATGATGCCCAAGTAGGTGTTTTAGCTGCTGTCGCGGCTAATCCGCACACCAGTAGCAGACAAATTGCGCGAGAATCGGGAATCTCAAAAACGTCGGTGTTGAGAATACTACATCAACATCGATTGCACCCGTATCATATTTCTATGCACCAGGAATTGCATGGCGACGACTTTGAACGTCGTGTACAGTTCTGCCATTGGGCAGGAGAGAAATTACGGGACGATGACAGGTTTTTTGGACGCGTTCTATTTAGCGACGAAGCCTCATTCACCAAGAGCCGTAACGAAAACCAGCATAATATGCGCTATTGGGCAACGGAAAATCTACGATGGCTGCGAGAAGTGGAACATCAGCGACCTTGGCGGGTTAATGTATGCTGCGGAATTGGTCCCCATTTTACCGATGGCAATCTACATGGTGCAATGTATGCTGATTTCCTACGTAATGTTCTACCGATGTTACTACAAGATGTTTCACTGCATAACAGAATGGCGATGTACTTCTAACAAGGTGGGTGTCCGACACATAGCTCGCATGCGGTTGAAGCGGTATTGAATAGCATATTTCATGACAGGTGGATTGGTCGTCGATGCACCATACCATGGCCCGCACGTTCACCGGATGTGACGTCCCCAAATTTCTTTCTGCTGGGAAAGTTGAAGGATGATTGCTATCGTGATCCACCGACAACGCCTGACTACATGCGTCAGCGCATTGTCAATGCATGCGCGAACATTACGGAAGGCGAACTACTATCTGTTGAGAGGAATGTCGTTACATTTATTGCCAATGCATTGAGGTTGACGGACATCATTTTGGGCATTTGTTGCATTAATGTGATATTTACAGGTAATCACGCTGTAACAGCATGCGCTCTCAAAAATTGTAAGTTCGCAAAGGCACATGTATCACATTGGAACAACCGAATTAAAATGCTCAAAAGTACCTACTTTCTGTATTTTAATTTTAAAAACCTACCTGTTACCAACTGTTCGTCTAAAATTGTGAGCCATATGTTTGTGACTATTACAGCGCCATCCATTACAAAGCCAAAAAAGTGGTCCAACTAAAACATTCATATTTCTTTACGTACTACACGAATATGTAATAAAAATGGGAGTTCCTATTTAAAAAAATGCAGTTGATATCCGTTTGACCTATGGCAGCGCCATCTAGCGGGCCAACCATAGCGCCATCTGGTTCCCCCCTTCAAGCTAGACAAGTTCCGTTCTTTCTAGTTATTTGTTTGACAATTATTTCTTGAGATATTTGGCCCAGTCACAATCAATGGACGACCCTGTATATCAAGTAAGACATAAGTATATAGTTCTGGCAACACCGGCCATGAGCTTCATCTTCTGTGCGGATGCAGACATATTCCCCGAACTCTTACGGGACTTGGTAAGAATGTCTTCCACGAGTAATGAGTGTGTTGCGGTGGGACACTACGAATGTAGCGTATGGACATAAAAGTTGAGAATGCGGGTCTCGCGGGAGGCCTGCGCGGGATAGTCCCTGCAGTCGCGCTATCCTCTGTGCCTTCGGTGGTACAGATGGATAGAGCGCGTGTCATGTAAGCAGGAGGTCGAGGGTTCGAGTCGCGGTCAGGCCACACAATTTCACGTGTCCCCGTTGATATACAGGGTGTTACAAAAAGGAACGGCCAAACTTTCAGGAAACATTCCTCATGTACAAAGAAAGAAAATATGTTATGTGGACGTGTGTCCGGAAACGCTTACTTTCCATGTTAGAGCTCACTTTATTACTTCTCTTCAAATCACGTTAATCATGGAATGGAAACTCACAGCAACAGAACGTACCAGCGTGACTTCAAACACTTCGTCGCAGGAAATATTCAAAATGTCCTCCGTTAGCGAGCATATATGCATCCACCCTCCGTCGCATGGAATCCCTGACGCGCTGATGCAGCCCTGGAGAATGGCGTATTGTAGCACAGCCGTCCACAATACGAGCACGAATAGTCTCTACATTTGCTACCGGGGTCGCGTAGACAAGAGCTTTCAAATGCCCCCATAAATGAAAGTCAAGAGGGTTGAGGTCAGGAGAGCGTGGAGGCCATGGAATTGGTCCGGCTCTACCAATCCGTCGGTCACCGAATCTGTTGTTGAGAAGCGTACGAACACTTCGACTGCAACGTGCAGGAGCTCCATCGTGCATGAACCACATGTTGTGTCGTACTTGTAAAGGCACATGTTCTAGCAGCACAGGTAGAGTATCCCGTATGAAATCATGATTGAGCGTAGGTGGAAGAATGAAACTAAAATGAGCTCTAACATGGAAATTAAGCGTTTCCGGACACTTGTCCACATAACATCTTTTCTTTATTTGTGTGTGAGGACTGTTTCCTGAAAGTTTGGCCGTACTTTTTGTAACACCCTGTATATCAACCTCCGTTAGCAGCCGAAGGTATTAATACAATTCTAATTTCGTTCTAGACGGCTGCGGGTCATCAATGGTGTCTGTTCTTTCGGACCTGTCCATATAAGATTCAAGCATCTGTCGGTTACGCCAGTTGTATGAATGTTTTCATTGAGTTTCTCTCTTCGAGTAATTTCACTTACATACTCTTCCATCCTTTTCCGTGGGGGACGGTGGTCGTTGTTGAAGGGGGAGGGGGGGGGGGGGTGCGTTCGTGCCGCACCTCGTCCATCTGGTGCTCCTGCTGCCAGAGCAGAGTAAGACCAGACGCAGTTGCGCAGACGGCGCGAGGAGATGGCACGGTGGAAGGCGCGAGAACAGGTTTTGTCAATTAGTGGACTTCATCACGACTCTTCAGTAAAACAGAACGGAGATAGTCGCAAAAACTTGACACTGTGCCTTTCTTCTTCACGTATTCCTAAGAGAACTTTAGTGTTTGCTCAGATTTGTACTTCCTATTTCGGTGTAAAAGTCAAGCGCCGCCACAACGGTCAGGAACGGTGGGGCATAGAGGACTGTGAAGACGACGCCAGCCAAAAGCACGCTGGCCGAACCCTCTCTAGGACGACACCGGGACAGCAGCGCCCTCTAGGCGAACGTAAGCGCCACGCCACCTCGCCGCACCCAATTGAAGACAAGCCGTCCTACGAGCTCTACAACAGCGACTTAGGAACTGTGTAATTTCACTTCTACTGGAACTGAAGAGACTTCTTATTTACCTGTCGCCATTTGCTTGCGACACCTCATCGTAAGTTCTCAAAGTTAAGTATTGTCACACAAACCAGATGGCAGTTATAAGAGTCGAGGTACATGAAAGGGAAGCAGTGGTTGGGAAGGGAGTGAGACAGGGTTGTAGTCTCTCCCCGATGTTAGCCAATCTGTATATTGAGCAAGCAGTGAAGGAAACAAAAGAAAAATTCGGAGTTGGTATTAAAATCCATGGAGAAGAAATAAAAACTATGAGGTTCGCCGATGACATCGTAATTCTGTCAGAGACAGCAAAGGACTTGGAAGAGCACTTGAATGGAATAGATAGTGTCTTGAAAGGAGGATATAAGATGAACAGCAACAAAAGCAAAACGAGGATAATGGAATATAGTCGAATTAAGTCGGGTGATGCTGACGGAAGTAGATTAGGAAATGAGACACTTAAAGTAGTAAAGGAGTTTTGCTGTTTGGGGAGCAAAATAACTGATGATAGTCGAAGTAGAGAGAATATAAAATGTAGACTGGCAATGGCAAGGAAAGCGTTTCTAAAGAAGAGAAATTTAAGTGTCAGGAAGTCGTTTCTGAAAGTATTTGTATGGAGTGTAGCTATGTATGGAAGTGAAACGTAGACGATAAATAATTTAGACAAGAAGAGAATAGAAGCCTTCGAAATGTGGTGCTACAGAAGAATGCTGAAGATTAGATGGGAAGATCACATAACTAATGAGGTACTGACTAGAATTGGAGAGAAGAGAAATTTGTGTCACAACTTGACTAGAAGAAGGGATCGGTTGGTAGGGCATACTCTGAGGCATCAAGTGATAACCATTTTAGTATTGGAGGGCAGCGTGGAGGGTAAAAGTCGTAGAGGGAGACCAAGAGATGAATACACAAAGCAGATTCAGAAGGATGTAGGTTGCAGTAGGTACTGGGAGATGAAGAAGCTTGCATAGGATAGAGTAGCATGGGGAGATGCATCTAACCTGTCTCTGGACTGAAGACAACAACAACAACAAGTACCATCATTTGTATTCTCATAATAAAACTCTTTAATACTGTTTGCTTGAATTCTTGTGTAGCGATCCATGAAGCAGGTTTCCTAGGCACCCCATATTCGACGAATAGGCAGGGCACAACACTTTCAGTGACGCCTTTTTTCTTAGTTGTTCATTCATTGCAGCTGGAACAGTTTTACGCACACCAGTGTTCACTAATAAGCCAGAACATTATTACCACATGTTGAATAGTCCGTTAATCTTTGGAACGAAATACATAAGATACTCTGCGTGTGAAGGATCCGAGTGCCCAAAATGTAGGAAACTGGGATCTTAGCAACGTCGCGTAGGTAGCGTTCCACTTCCAAGGTCTTTGGTTAGGTCAAGTCATTGCAAGAGCTGAATCTTAGTGTTGATTTTCGGTATCGATTGGTCATGGTGCCGCCTGGAGTGGCCGCGCGGTTAGAGGCCCCATGTCACTAATCTTGGGGCCCCTCCAGCTGGAGGTTCGAGTCCTCCTCGGGCATGGGTGTGTGGGTGTGTTGTCCTTAGTGTTAAGTTCTTTTTAGTTAGTTTAACTAGTGTGTAAGTCTAGGGCCGATGACCTCAGTAGTTTGGTCTCTCAGAAATTCACTCGCATTTGAACATTTGGCCATAGTTCTAGTACACGCAAGTGACTGCCGCTGAAAGTAAACAATAGCGAGCGCGCGCGCTCCCCAGGCGGACACAGCAGCTCGTCCGCACTGCACGGCTGCGAAAGCCAGACTGACCACTGAACCACGATGCCACAGCAGTTGACCTTTGCTCAGTATTGCAATTGTTAAATTTGGGCCCTTCACTGTTTCTATTTCGTTTTTTTTTTCACACAGTTCAGTACACCATCTTTCTGTTTTCATGCTTGATCTGTATTCAGTTTTTGACGGGATATCGACTGGGCTATCTTACCAAGAGGGGCATGTGTTGGGGCGATTCTCATGTTAGCAAGAGTGTGTTTGTTAAATGACGCAGTACAGGCTTAACTCAAGCTATGGGTCTATCTATTAAAATATCCCGCTGTGCTAGCTGTTTAGTATTGGGCATCAACATAATTTGTGAAAGATTACATTATGCTAATCAGTCAGTCTCGTAATAGAGGGGGTAATTGTGCAAAAATCTGCTAAAACTGTAGCACAGGGAGATGGAGTGCTTAAAGTATATGCCTGATACTTTGCTGCTAATTGTGTTAATTAAGATACAAAACATATATGAGGCCATTTTGGACTGTTAATTATTTTGTGATTGGCTACCGTAATGTAGTATTCATGCCAGTAGAGCAATACTCCCGTTTTGACACATACACTGAGATGTCACGTACCAGTAAGATAAGGGTGACACAGATTCGGTATGTGGAAAGGATTTATTTTTTTAAATATCGGTGTTTGCTTTTTATAGTAAGGGAACATTCGATCTGGGGTCAATCTGAGTCCATTACTTGCCAACAATGGAGATTCTCATGGGAAGCGCTTCAGATGTTTTGCGTCATACAGTATAATGCTAACTGATAGCTTCAAACATAAATAATAGTAGACATTTTAATCATTTGACTATGAGTTCTGTCAAAACATGGAATACATTCGTGGGGTGTACGAATCTGCATCGTGTCGCTGAGGTAGACTCCTCAAACAACGTGTTCGCGTCCTCATCTGCGTTAAGACACATCTGCAACGTGACAAGGACCTTATTTTTAACGAATGTATTTTGCCGTGCTGGGTATCATACGTTGAATTAGAATATCTTTTCATTTTGTCTACATGACCACTCGATTTCGGCTGTGTAGCCATTTTCAAGTTTGTGAAGTATATGCCGGAAGTAAGATGGTTAAAATATAAATATTGAACAACCATTGGTTGCTTAGTTCGCAGAATAGAAAGTACAAGAAAATAAAAGAGAAATTACATGGTATAGTCTACTAAACGAACATATTTGTGTTACACAGAAACCTTACATTCGTCATACATTGAAGAAATGCAGCTGGGTGATCTGGTATGCAACAAAATATAAGCAGAATTAGAAAGTGGTAGGCACCATACACCATACAACAAAATATTTAACCATATTTCTGGACTTTAAAATAAACAACGTACCACGAGGTGCTTTGGTAACAGAACTAAATTGTGCAAGGACAGTTTAAGAGGATTGTATATAACTGGGCACAGAGTGCAGTATCTCTAGCCGTACAGAATAATTATTACGCTGTTGTTATGTGGGGTCACTGCAAGTATACCATACTTAACATAGCATTTACTGTTTTATTATTTCCTTACTACTGTATGCCTGTTTAAGTTGCGTACAGCAGCAAACTTGCGAAATTGGTAACAACTGATAAAAATAGCTCCTGTTATTATGGTACAACTATACTGACTGCGCAGGATAAACGATGGCTCAAATCAACAAAAGGGAAGTTGGTGCGTTTGCCACGTAGAAATAGCAGGTAGGATTTCCCTCGTGCTTATGAGTGGAGTATTGATGGTACACTGATTAAAGTTGAAATAGAGTATTAATAAAACCCCATCTGCTACACAGTATTATCGAGTTCGTTGTTTTGTCAAAATAAGATTGATTGAAATTCCTCGCTTATAAAATCGATATGGCAAAGAGCAGTGTCTGTTTTCCATTCAGTTGTCAAACAGACGGTAGTTTTATAACATATGTCGAAAGGTATTTCAAAAACAACATTATTCCGTCCTCTGAGATAATATTACAGGGTTATCGCTTAGGAGTGAGAGCAAGCTCTGTAGAACAGAATTTTATTTCGAGTCGACAGTGAAGTAACATTTAGGATATGAACAGAGGGCGCTGCATTGCCTGCAAAACTTAACGATATTGCACAGTGGCAAATGCGCTCTCGTCGCTATTAACTCCAGCATTTCGAGAAGTGAATGAACTGTGCGCCTGATTACAACAGCAGTCAACGTAGCGACGTGAATTACAACCATTATCCCGCTGAAGGACCGTCCAGTAGTCTGCGAAATGCGGTCGCTGAGATATTAAGCGGTTGCGACGTGACGCATTTACTGTCTAATTTAACGTTCCGCTGTGATGGGTTGCTACAGTGCCAAAGGAAAGCACCACGATCAACGAACCAGAGCTAGGTCGGATTTATCACTGATTCAATTCGTTATGTCTCTACTAAGGCACAAAGATGTATTTTCCCAGTGCTGGTTCCGTAAAACTTCGCAGCTAAATTAAGCCAACTCTTTGCTTTCCACATTTTGGGATTAAGTAGTATGAAGCAAAACAAGTAAGAGGTATGAACACTTGTTCAGTGGAAAAGATGCGATTCACAAGAGAGAAGATGAACAAGTGCTCAAAGCTCTTCACGTATGCGCTTTAGAAATTATTTTGTTCTTTTTTTGACCCATGCTCCCCGCAATATATAAAGTAGAGAAACTTCAGCAGAAAGCACAAGAAATTTCTTTTACAATATTGAAGAAGTGCTCATAAATCTTAAGGCATGCATCTGGACTTTTTGGACTTTTTGCTTCAAATGATCGTTGCTGCCACATCCCCATATATCGAATTTTCTTCTGGGATGCACTGAATATATACATACTGAAAATGAAGCGTAGGGCCGCCATGAAAATTGACCGATAACTCCTTGGAAGGGCGTCGCAATGAAAAATTAAGCGCTTCTCATAAAGTAAAGCAAAGAAACAAAACAACTTATTAGCTGTGATTAGTTGCATGCATAAATTAAACAGGAAGTATACAGATGTTCCATCATGGATCACATTACACAGTTAACAAGAATAATAGCACAATAAGAGACCTGGAAGAGGTCGAAATAAGACTCAGTAGCTTGCCCACAAGTTAATTCTGCTGTAAATCACCCAAGCACTTTTTACACACATCAAAAAAGTTTTGCATCACACCGGTCCCCAGAACTCCTGAAGATAGACAGACGTTGACTGTGGATACTCTATCACAGACACAGTCGCTTTCACTGTTCAGAGGTGGCACTAAACCCGGCCAAAGATGTAAACAGCCATGAATGAGCACCGTCTATTAAACGGAAGGGATTAGACAGCCGATCAGTTCCGGTTATTCCACCAGGAAGGAGGTACACGGCTCATGTTGTCTGTAGTTCAACCATGCCTAAATGGTGAATACCACGGTTCCATCGCGTCCACATTGTTACTTTGTGACATGAAGGGCTCTCAACGAGGGAAGTCTCCAGACCTGTCAGAGTGAACCAAAGCGATGCTGTTCAAACATGGAGGAGATACACAGAGGAAATATCGATGACGTGCCTCGCTCAGGACGCCCAAGCGCTACTACTGCAGTGGATGACTGCTACCTACGGATTACGGCTCGGAGGAACCTTGACAGCAGCGCCGCCATGTTGAATAAAGCTTTTCGTACAGACACAGGACGTCATGTTACGGCTCAAACTGTGCGCAATAGCTGCACGATGCGCAACTTCACTTCCGACGTCCATGGACAAGGCCACCTTTGCAACCACGACACCACGCTGCGGCCCAACAACATGCCGAATGGACCGCTCAGGATTGGCATCACGTTCTCTTCACCGATGAGTGTCGCACGTGCCTTCAGATAATCGTTGGAGACGTGTCTGGAGGCAACCTGATCAGGCTGAGCCCCTTAGGCACACTGTCCAAAGAGTGCAGCAAGATGGAGGTTCCCTGCTGTTTTGGGGTGGCATTATGTGGGACCGACGTACGCCGCTGGTGGTCATGGAAGGCGCCTTTACGGCCGCAGGATACGTGAATGCCATCCTCCGGCCGATAGAGCAACCATATCGGCAGCATATTGGCATGGCATTCGTCTTCATGGACGACAATTCACGTTCCCATCGTGTACATCCTGTGAATGCCTTCCTTCAGGATAACGACATCCCTCGACAAGAGTGCCCAGCATGCTTTCCAGACATGAAGCATATTGAAAATGCCTTGGATAGATTGAAAAGGGCTGTGTATGGACGACGTGGCCCACCAACCGCTGAGGGATATACGCCGAATCGCCGTTGAGGAGTGGGACAATCTGGACCAACAGTGTCTTGATGGAATTGTGGATATTATGCCACGACGAAAACAGGCATGCATCAATGCAAGAGGACGTGCTACTGGGTGCTAGAGATACCGGTGTGTACAGCAGTCTGGTCCGCCACCTTGAAGGTCTCGCTGTATGGTGCTGCAACATGCAATGTGTGGTTTTCATGAGCAATAAAAAGGGCGGAAATGGTGTTTCTATTGATCTCTGTTCCAATTTTCTGTACAGGTTCCCGCACTCTCGGAACCGAGTTGATGGAAAACATTTTTTGATGTGTGTATTTGCAAACATGTTATATTAGAATCTATTGCTTCTCCACGGCGCACAACAGAATCTCATTACACCAAAACAACGTCCTAAAAATGCAGTTGGTTATACTATGGCTACGATCGGTCGCGAATTGGAAACCACGCAGATAATCAAAAATGTTTTATTTGCAATATTTGGTACACTTTCAAACTACTTCGCTGCATAGTCGCCACTTCAACTTAGACATTTTTAGTAAAGTAGTACTGAAACGTCCCCTTAGAAAATTTAAGTAATTACTGTGCTGATAAACCTCTTACATTACTTGATTTTCAAACAGCTGAGCAGAACTGAACGCACTCAGACATTTCGCTCTTTACCTATTCTGATCAACACTAAACTGACACACAATATTTTTAGCGCAACGCAATCTGACTTTCAAAAGTCCCTACAAAAGAATGGCCCTGACTAACATTAACCTATACCTTTCGCAAATCACTTATCTCACCAAAAATCTTGGTTACTCGAACTACTGCAATACAGCGAGCGCCAGTACTGCCAGCTAAATAAAAGATTCAAACTCCTGAAGGCACTAACTACTGATAGACATAGTTAGCAAATGAAAGATTTTGATGCAGAACAAACAATGTATTTACCTTAATAGTGTTCAGAAGACATAATATATGTAGCACTTCATGACATCCAGTCTTAAAAATTTCAAAACTCCGCCATTTCTCTCCCCAGATCCATCACTGCTGGCGGCTCACCTCCAACTGCGCAACGCTACGCGCTGTTAACAGGCAACTGTCCGACACTACAATGGCGGACAACAGTGCAAATTAGCCACAGACTGCACACAGCACAGCCAGTGATTTTCATACAGAGCGCTAGGTGGCGTTACTATTAAAAAAACCTAGACAGCTGCTTACATATCCCCCATGATCCCCACAAAACATTTTACAAATTGTTTTGGGCAGTGCCCAATACAGATTTAAATTTTTTTCTTAATTACAATAACAAAGAAATCAAATGCACACACTTATCGATGCAATGTTGGTCAAAAGCTAAAATTTTCTCACAGTCCATAAAGACAGTCCTGATTGTTCATCACAATAAAATTGCAGTGTTTTTCTCAAAGTGTGAGCAGCAAAAGAGAATGCACACGGAAGTAGTGGATTTCTATGCAGTCTTGAAGAAGTAGTGTTGTCCTTCCAACGGAAAGACAGTGCTGACTCTCGAAGTGCAGACAGGTAATGGGCCAAAACAGAGAAACCCACCGCAGAGTCAGTCAAAGTTTTGAAGAATATTGGTAGGTAGGTCATCACGGAGCAGACCCACTGTAGTCCTGGTAGAGACGGCCGGCAGTCGTCTGTTGCGACTGTGCAGGTGCACAATCACCATGAAAGAGTCTTGCGGACAATATAGCAAGTCCATAAACCACCATTCGTGCACTCACAAAGTTTTTGGAATTGTCCTTAGAACCAGCAATGCTATTAACCAGTCCCTTGCTGAATTATTCACACACGTCCAAACACTAACAGTCCTCTTTTTTTTCACATATTGTGCATATACCATGACCAACACAAATATGTGCAGTGAAATGAGTGCTTACAAGTTACTTAATTTGATGAACTGGTGTCAATTACAATTTTATAACATAATAATAGAATAAAAAGGTACAAAATACATCATTAAAGAACATAACATTATAGATAACATTTGTAGTAAAACAGGCTTTACAAAAGAATAGAAATAAACATGTACATCAGTTTTACAAGAATTATGACATAAGTACGTACATAAAACATCAGAATAACTTTAGAAACATGAACTTGACACATGAGCATTAAATCAAAACAGAATAAATAATGTCTAAGCATCAACATAACTCATATCAGCTAAACACATAGACACAGGAAAAACACAAATATACAAGATTTCACAAACACATAACAGAATACACAAGAGGAAAGGGCAAGGTTTGTTTTCACTGTAACATTTGGTACTGCAGTTCAACCCAAAACTTCATCCCATAGATATTTCGTCTTATTTCAACGTTTCCACCAAAAAACTCATATCCAAGCATGCTTTCTGTATTTATATGTTCACATATTCCTTACCTCATTATTTATTTTCAACAAAATCCTACCTAAACCTGTTGTCCCTAAACCCTAATTTTTTGTTCATATCCTCTTTGAAAATACTTTTTTTTCCAAGCCATTTTCTTATAGCTTCTCAATGCATTTCTTCCAATCCATCATGGCTCGTTCTCTTATATAGCCTACCCCATCTTAAGTTAACTTAAAATGTACTGAGCTCAGATGCTAAGGGACGAGGCAATGCAGCAGCACTAAACAATTAAAACAAACAGCAATGACGTGTTTGGAGGCAATGACAAAAAAATGGAAATTGGCAAAGCAAGCTACAGTAAAGCTAAATTACGAAGCAAATGCAACATTACAACTAATATGAGCCAATGTGCAGCAACAATAAAAATAAATCAGTAGTAAATCTGGTGTAACAGGATAATACAAACTGAAATTTAGTAGCACTATGCCTGGCAAACAGCAGCAGCAAATGCAATAACTTATACCTAAACATGACATAGCTCAAGCATAAAAAATAGTACACTAAAGACAGCAATGCAGATAAGGGAAACGTCTATTCACATCTTAATGTCTATGTAATTAAAGTATTGCACCACAAAACTTATTCTATGAAATAAATTACCAAGTACTTGAAAAGAAAATTATGTATGCAGTTCCTGTGAAGGGAAATGTCTTTTTGTGCTCCCTCATTTTTTGGAAGTATATCACAAAATTATTATTTACTGGATCTGTAGACAGAAAATATTTATATTAGTACATCTATAAAATTTTATTTTAACCAATGCTGCAGTGCAGCTAGAAACTACATATTAAACAAAATGAGCAATCTCTCAACTGCAAAGACAATAGATGTAAAATGTTTCTCATCATTTCATTAGGCATTTTAGTAAATATCATAAATTAAGAGCTCCACAGTGTAATCATATGTTTTCAAGTTCGAGCGCGTCGTATTTGCGAAGCTTTAGACAAAGAAATGTCAATAGCGAGGACAATGGCCTCTTTTTTTTCTCTCTCCACCTAATGGCTTTCTTTTGTCAGACGACTATCTCTCAGCTCGGCTGTCAAAACGCATTATGTCAAGGTCACTTACCTTTCTTACTGAAATATTTACGACAGCAGTTTCCGCTACAGTGACAGTCTCATATAAAAATATTTTCATAGGTTTAGAATTTGCGTTACAAATGTGTAGAAAATAAAATCCTACAAATATAACAGTGTCCAAAAAATTTTCGTCGGGATTGTAAAACATTCACGCATGTACATACATTTCATAATTCTTAAAGTACGATTCTTGGTTTCCAACATCCTTTTCCACAAATCAATCCCTAACCACTACTCATTATTCCTTACCTTGTTACACATATAAATATTTGTCGACACTTCGTCTATATTTCATCATAATACATACATAGCATAATCAAATTCCTCATATATCATCAGATTATTGATCATAAACATACCTCAAAAGCATAATACACATCGTCGTCGTAGGTTTCTGCAATAATTTCAAAACCTAAAAAAAATTCTCTGCTCATTTCAATAGTGTCACCTATGGCAAATGTACTTTAAAAATCATGTCCCATACCAAATGCGACATTCAATAGTATCACAATGGTTCCGAAAAAATAGGAACATTTCACAAAGTACAGACAAAATACAATTTCATAAGTGTGAAGTTACCCGACTGCGTAATTATGTAAACATCTGTCACTGATGTAGTAAAATAAATATTTGTCTCTCTCAGTTAAATGATCACATAGCTGTGTAATTCTGTGTTAGAGAAACATGGTACCGATGTTTAAATTTGTATAAGCAAATACCATATTAGCTAGGGCTCCCTGTGCTTGCCACACACATGGTACACAAAGTAAGTGTGTACCCCCCTGAGGATTAACGTAATTATACCCTCAGGTGTTACAGATTACAGCAATGGATTGAAATGTATCACGGAAAACCTTTGTACCATTCTACTTCAAATATCTTAAAAAATAAATGTTTTAAGTACAAAATTAATCACTCAAATACGTGTACCGTAGCACTAAACTGTGCGTCTTGTTGTAAGATAATCTCTGTGGAAGTGTCGTAGTTATTGTCCGCTGAAAGCTAAGTTCTGCAGAGGTCAATGTAC
Organism: Schistocerca gregaria; assembly: GCF_023897955.1. Taxonomy (NCBI): domain Eukaryota; kingdom Metazoa; phylum Arthropoda; class Insecta; order Orthoptera; family Acrididae; genus Schistocerca; species Schistocerca gregaria. Next base: position 290,473,999 of record NC_064921.1, on the reverse strand, counting down.
TTACCTCATGATAAACAAAAGTGAAATCTTTGAGTATAGATTTCTTAGTTACTACACTTATTGCCGTGATGAAGAAAGTACTGTGCTGTAACGTATTGTTGTGATACAGAAAAGGTTGTCTCATTGTAGCTATACCACAAAAGTTACTACTAAAATTTGTTTTACTTTCCAGAATAATTCAGAAAAACTGTGCAGATATAAAACAGAAACACCGCAAAAGCAACATTGTAAATTGTCACAGAAAGTACTTTAAATCCAGAATGTATTTTCAAGTAAAAAAAATTTTGCATTAAAATCTCATTAGCAGTACCAGTATGTGTTCTAAGTATGTAAGTCTTACGGTCGTTACGTAATCGTGCAATTAACAAGCAATTATGTACATACACAATAACACTGTGACGCCTGTTCACTATAACAATGCATTCGTAATTTCTGTTTAAATAAGTTCTCTTGGTTCTTGATTAGATATTTAACTTCAAACATGGTTGCATGTTAACAGATTCTAAGTCTGACAAAGCATACTAGAAATGTGAAGTGAAAAGTTTTATGGCAAAGACAAAATTAAAAAGGAGATTATCTTTCAATAAACGGTTTTTCAAGTGAAATGTGTACACCTTTACTCTTTCTATTACGCAGAGTTTCAACTTCAACGCAATTATCATGTGGTATAAATCGGATTCTGTAAGGTCCATTGTAAACTAGAAAGAATTTGTGACTCAAGTGTTTCTTCTTATGTGACAATGAATGAGCTTTAATGAGAACTTTCTGACAAATATATAATTTCTTTGCATTTGCTTTACCATGTAGTTTTCTCCTTTTGTCTGCCGCAGATTTTATATTTTTAATAGCCAAATCAGTTATGTCTTTGTGTCGAAGTTTACGTGTATTCGGGAAAGGTACAAGCTCTCTGATTCTGTTCGGTGGTTCTTCATTCTTCAGTACAAGAGTAGATGCTAAAGCAGTGGAGTCATGAGGCATTTCATTCAGCACGTTTTGATATAAGTGTAATAAATATCTGTCCCAATGCGGATGCTTCCTGTGTCCATAAAGTCTGCAAAGCTTATTTATTTCTTTCATAATCTGTTCGGAGGGGTTACAATGTGTTGAGTACAATGAAATAAAAACAGATTTGATTTTATGATTCCGAAGCATGCGTGACCAAACAGCAGATATGAATTGCGGTCCGTTATCTGAAATTACTTTAGCAATGTAGCCAACTTCACGTAAAATTTTTAACAAAGGTGTTGGATACAGACCGTCGAGTGGCTTTACGTAACGGAGTGAATGAAACAAATTTTGAAGTAAGATCAACAGCGACTAGAACGAACGAACATCCATTCGATGTTCTGACAAGGGGTCCCAAGAGATCAACAGCAAAAAATTCTTTTAACTTAGAAGGAATGATAGGAAACAACGGAGCACGATGTGAGATAGTAGATGGTTTCGCCTTTTGACAAAGTTTACAAATAGACAAGACCATTCGAATTCTCTTTTCCATATTGTTAAAATAACAAGTCGTTTGAAGACTATAATATTTTCGTGGGCCAAAATGTGCATAGCTGAAATGAATATACCAGATGAGCTTATTAACAAAATCGTCAGGAATGCAAAGTACCCATATCTTGTCATCAACAGTGCAGCGTTTGAACAGTATGTTGTTTTTAACCAGATAATAATGCCGAATCTGTGTGTGTGTGTGTGTGTGCGTCTTTTCATGCCATTTCCTTTTGTCTTGTTCATGCTGAAAGCAAGGGGAAACTACAGCCGTAATTTTTCCCGAGGACATGCAGCTTTACTGTATGGTTAAATGATGATGGCGTCCTCTTGGGTAAAATATTCCGGAGGTAAAATAGTCCCCCATTCGGATCTCCGGGCGGGGACTACTCAAGAGGGTGTCGTTATCAGGAGAAAGAAAACTGGCGTTCTACGGATTGGAGTGTGGAATGTCAGATCCCTTAATCGGGCAGGTAGGTTAGAAAAATTAAAAAGGGAAATGAATAGGTTAAAGTTACGTATAGTGGGAATTCGTGAAGTTCGGTGGCAGGAAAGCAAGACTTTTGGTCAAGCGAATACAGGATTAGAAATGCAAAAACAAATAAGGGGAATGCAGGAGTAGGTTTAATAATGAATAAAAAAATAGGAGTGTGGGTAAGCTACTACAAACAGCATAGTGAGAGCATTATTGTGGCCAAGATAGATACGAAGCCCACACCTACTACAGTAGCACAAGTTTATATGCCAACTAGCTCTGCAGATGACGAAGAAATTAAAGAAATGTATGATCAAATAAAAGAAATTATTCAGATAGTGAAGGGTGACGAAAATTTAATAGTCATGGGTGACTGGAATTCGGTAGTCGGAAAAGGGAGAGAAGGAAACGTAGTAGGTGAGTATGGACTAGGGCAAACAAATGAAAGAGGAAGCCGCCTGGTAGTATTTTGCACAGAGCACGTCTTAATCATAGCTAACACTTGGCTCAAGAATCATAAAAGAAGGCTGTATACATGGAAGAAGCCTGGAGATACTGAGAGATTTCAGATAGATTACATAATGGTAAGACAGAGATTTAGGAACCAGGTTTTAAATTGTAAGACATTTCCAGGGGCGGATGTCGACTCTGACCACAATCTATTGGTTATGACCTATAGATTAAAACTGAAGAAACTGCAAAAAGGTGGGAATTTAAGGAGATGGGACCTGGATAAACTAAAACAACCAGAGGTTGTACATAGTTTCGGGGAGAGCATAAGGGAGCAGTTGACAGGAATGGGGGAAAGAAATATAGTAGAAGAAGAATGGGTAGCTTTGAGGGATGAAGTAGCGAAGGCAGCAGAGGATCAAGTAGGTAAAAAGACGAGGGCTAGTAGAAATCCTTGGGTAACAGAAGAAATATTGAATTTAATTGATGAAAGGAGAAAATATAAAAATGCAGTAAATGAAGGAGGCAAAAAGGAATATAAACGTCTCAAAAATGAGATCGACAGGAAGTGCAAAATGGCTAAGTAGGGATGGTCAGAGGACAAATGTAGGGGCGTATCTCCCGAGGGGTAAGATAGATACTGCCTACAGGAAAATTAGATCTTTGGAGATAAGAGAACGACTTGTATGAATATCAAGAGCTCAGATGGAAACCCAGTTCTAAGCAAAGAAGGGAAAGCAGAAAGGTGGAGGGAGGTCTATACAAGGGCAATGTACTTGAGGACAATATTATGGAAATGGAAGAGGATGTAGATGAAGAAGAAATGGGAGATACGATACTGCGTGAAGAGTTTGACAGAGCACTGAAAGACCTGGGTCGAAACAAGGCCCCGGAGTAGACAATATTCCATTGGAACTACTGACGGTCTTGGGAGAGCCAGTCATGACAAAACTCTACCATCTGGTGAGCAAGATGTATGAGACGTGCGAAATACCCTCAGACTTCAAGAAGAATATAATAATTCCAATCCCAAGGAAAGCAGGTGTTGACAGATGTGAAAATTATCGAACTAACAGTTTAATAAGCCACAACTGCAAAAAACTAACTCGAATTCTTTACAGACGAACGGAAAAACTGATAGAAGCCGTCCTCGGGGAAAATCAGTTTGGATTCCGTAGAAATGTTGAAACACGTGAGGCAATACTGACCCTACGACTTATCTTAGAAGCTAGATTAAGGAAGGGCAAACCTACATTTGTAGCATTTGTAGACTTTGAGAATTCTTTTAACAATGTTGACTGGACTACTCTCTTTCAAATTCTAAAGGTGACAGGGGTAAAATACAGGGAGCGAAAGGCTATTTACAATTTGTACAGAAACTAGATGGCACTTATAAGTGTCGAGGTACATGAAAGGGAAGCAGTGGTTGGGAAGGGAGTGAGACAGGGTTGCAGTCTCTCCCCGATTTTATTCAATCTGTATATTGAGCAAGCAGTGAAGGAAACAAAAGAAAAATTCGGAGTAGGTATTAAAGTCCATGGAGAAGAAATAAAAACTTTGAGGTTCTCCGATGACATCGTAATTCTGTTAGAGACAGCAAAGGACTTGGAAGAGCAGTTGAATGGAATGGATAGTGTCTTGAAAGGAGGATATAAGATGAACAGCAACAAAAGCAAAACGAGGATAATGGATTGTAGTCGAATTACGTCGGGTGATGCTGAGGAAAGTAGATTAGGAAATGAGACACTTAAAATAGTAAAGGAGTTTTGCTATTTGGGGAGCAAAATAACTGATGATGGGCGAAGTAGAGGGGATATAAAACGTAGGCTGGCAATGGCAAGGAAAGCGATTCTGAAGAAGAGAAATTTGTTAACATAGAGTCTAGATTTAAGTGTCAGGAAGTCATTTCTGGAAGTATTTGTATGGAGTGTAGCCATGTATGGAAGTGAAACATGGACGATAAATAGCTTGGACAAGAAGAGAATAGAAGCTTTCGAAATGTGGTGCTACAGAAGATTGCTGAAGATTAGATGGTTAGATCTTTCACATAACTAATGAGGAAGTATTAAATAGGATTGGGGAGAAGAGAAGTTTGTGGCACAACTTGACTAGAAGAAGGGTTCGGTTGGTAGGACATGTTCTGAGGCATCAAGGGATCACAAATTTAGTTTTGGAGGGCAGCGTGGAGGGTAAAATTCGTAGAGGGAGACCAAGAGATGACTACACTAAGCAGATTCAGAAGGATGTAGGTTGCAGTAGGTACTTGGGAGATGAAGAAGCTTGCACAGGACAGAGTAGCATGGAGAGCTGCATCAAACTAGTCTCAGGACTGAAGACCACAACAACAACATCTTGTTCATGAGCAATGTCCTTTAAAGATGTGGTGATGAAGTTTTCAAAGGCGACTTTCTAAATGTAAAGAATACTGAAATTTTTCTCTAGGTTGCCTTCTGTGTTAACTTTCTCAAGCCCAGCCGGTGCGCGTGACAGTGCGTCCGCAACAATGTTCTCCTTGCCGGGAATGTAGACTATTGTGAAGTGGAATTCTTGCAGAAACAATGCCTAACGTTTTAACCTGTCATGATTTAATTTTGAAGACATAAGAAATTGTAATGCACGGTGATCACTGTATACTTTACGTGCTTACCAGAAAGAAAGAAATGGAATTTGTTAAATACCCAAACGATAGCTAAAGCCTCTAATTCAGTAACGGAATAATTTTTTTCAGATTTTGTTAGCACTCGGCTAGCAAAAGCAATGGTTTTCTGAACAGTAATGTCATTTTCTGTGGCTTCTTGAAATAAATGGGCACCAAGACCGGCTTTAGAAGAATCTGTGCTAAGGCAGAAATCTTGTGACAGATCTGCATGAGCTAGTGTGGCGCGTTAAGTAGCGATTCTTTCAAAGAATTGAATTCCAACTGTGGTTATTCATCCCAGTTCCAAATAGGAATTTTGCCTGTGAGAGAACAAAGTGTTGGTGCAACTAGAATTTGCATATTCAGAAAACGACGGTAAAATTTTACGAGACCTAGAAAACTGCGGACTTGTTTTTTTTTTTTTTTGTAGATGGAACTGGAATGGCTCTGATTGCTTCTAACTTTTCAGGATCCGGCTTAATGCCTTTAGAAGAAATAATATGTAACAAAAACTTCACCTTTGTCCTACCGAATTCAGACTTTTCCAAGTAAACTGTAATTCAAGATTCTGCAAAAATATGTAATACGCTGTTGAGGATGCGATTGTATTGTTCCTATGAGGCTTCTGCTATCAGAATATCATCCACATATATGGTGATGTGACGTTTTATGAACTCAGGTAATATGGAATTTAGCCAGCGAATGAATGCTGTCGAAGAAATATTCAAACCAAAAGGAAGTTTCCGAAACTGATAACAAATGCATCAAACGTCCCCTTAAAAATATTATACATGACTGTGTTTAAAGTGACACAAATATTTTTAGCGCAACGCAATCACTTTCAAAAATCTCTACAAAAGAATGGCCCTGTAGATACATTTCTCCTTTTCAAAATGCGAATATTGCCGGTTCAAATGCATTGCCGAATAGCACTGAGGAACATGTTTCAGGCACCAGTGCATTGCTATTACAATTAATGCAACAAATGGGACAAAAGCTTCAAAAAGCTAGACACAATGGAACAAAATCTTCGGAAGTTAGACACCACACTTGAACAAACACTTGAAGATTTAACTACTGTATTACATAACATTAAATCGAAATGTCAAAAAGTCTGTAATGACATAAAAACACAAACTTGTGAGCATTTTCAACCTATTGTTTCGCGGCATGAAAATGCATTACAGAATCACGAAGCAGACATAAAAGAACTGCAAACTATTGTTCATGAAAATCATGAGACCTTGCAAGCTAAAATTGACTCAGTTGCATCTACCGATTCGGTTACACAACTTGCAAAAACTCAGGAAAACTTAAAGGATACAGTATATACTCTGAAAACTGGTTCAGAAAGACACAAGGAGGAAATTAGTTCATTATCAGAGAAAGTAGTCGAACTTTCTGATCAGCTAAATAATTTATTTACAAAGGTAGATAATGATCTGAATGACACAAGACCTGTAGCCTTCACTAACACTGAATTTTCTAATTTGTTCATACTCTTCAAAAAATTCAAAATCAAATCAATACACTGAACAAAAGAGAAATCCGGGAAGTACAAGGTCAGTTGGCACAAGTAATACAAGAATTTCGTATTTCAGAGGACACTCGCGCTCCAGTATGGCAAGAGGGACATAGAAATACGGAACAACCACAAAATAATAACACAGGACACTTCGGAAATTATGAAAGAAATTGGCAAGGTGCATTGAATTTTGAGATGGAACCGCCGAAACGATGTAACAATGACCGACATGCGACTCGCCGACATGATGATTTTGACTATAAGCTGTTTATTACTACACGTAAATTCAAAACATTTAAGTATTCCGGCGAAGACATTCATCCACAAGCGTGGGTTCATCAATTCTCTCATTGTTTTCCTCCGAACTGGTCATTAGAGCACAGATTAGAATTTATGTGTGGCTATTTAGAGAATGAACCAGCTGTAAGAATGCGAACGGTCATTCACGATTGTCACAGTGAAGAATTTTATCATGCCTTCCTCTCAGCGTATTGGTCTCAAGCTACACAAGACCGAGTAAAACATAGCATCAGCCCATCAGAACTCATCTGCATTTGCTTAATCAAATTATCTGAACAATTACGACATATTTTTTTGGCAGGACGTTGCAAAGACGACATTGAAGCTTTCCAGGGACTCTTACAATAATTAGAAATTGACACTGACAATCGCGGAACGCGAAAACAAGAACACAACAATTACAGGTCATGTCCGTCACAATTCCGCGATGAAAGAAATAACTGGACACGATAAGGCTATTCTCACAACACAAATCGTGACCAAAACAGACATCAGCCTTATGTCAATCGTTGGCAGAGTAGTAATAATTACAGGGAAAGATCACCTCTCCGCGGTAGTGACTATCACAGAGACAATCAGAGAAACAGACAATATGGGAACCAAAATAATTATTATCAAGGGAGACAGAATAACTTCAGACACAGCAGTTCAGCGCGCAGTTACGATTCAGGAAGAAATTCCCCACCACGTGACCGGCAAGAAAGAAACTATGGAATCTACCGACATGACGACAGACGATATGATCGTAACGACAGACCTGAATTGCATCAGAACTGGCGGGATTCAAACAATTGTAGAAGTTAGGTCTCCAAATCCCAATAACGACGCGCGCCATCAAATAGACAATAGGCAATTACTCATACCGCTGGCAGCCACTAAACGTACTTATGAAACTGGCGACGCAGCTGCCCTAGCTAGTGATTACGTAAAAATGAAAGACATTAGGGACATCTTATTCCAGGAACACCACGTAAAACATAACAACATTGCAGATCCTTTGATTCACATGACAGTAGATGACGTAAAATTTACGGCAGTACTTGACTCTGGCAGTCCCATTTCAGTAGTTAGTGAAACAGCCTTTAGTAAATGCAACAAATCGAACGATTTCCCCACACTTCCGTTACGAAAGATTAACTTACAAGGTGCAATCTTTGGAAAAAGTGTAGATGTACGCCAACAAACCAACTTATAATTCTCTTGTCAAAGCCACAGCTTCTCTATGAACTTTCTTATTGTTCCATTATTGTCGACGGAAATTGTATTTTTAATAAACGTTTTGAATGAATACAAAGCAATCTTAAACTTTCACGATGCTGAAATAAGTTTAGAGAAGGAAGGTAAGTCAATAGCTTCGAAATTTGAAGATTGGCTCTCAAACGATGACGAATAAATTGATCGGCTTTATCTCCTGTTAGACAACAATTCGGAATTTTCGACGGAACTCTACATTAACAATCACTCTGCAAGTACTGGCGGGGATGATATCGACGGCGCATTTGATACTAATGAGTTAATTCAGAATAAAATTCAAACAATTTAGAATTGTAATGACACTCATAGGCAGGACCTTTTTGAGATTTTACAAGTATATTCAAAACTACTGAAATACAGCGAGCGCCACTACTGCCAGCTAAATAAAAGATTCAAACTCCTGAAGGCACTAACTACTGATAGGCATAGTTAGCAAATGAAAGATTTTGATACAGAACAAACAATGTATTTACCTTAATAGTGTTCAAAAGTCAATATATATATATATATATATATATATATATATATATATAGCAGTTCATGACATCCAGTCTTACAAATTTCAAAACTCCGCCATTTCTCTCCCCCGCGTCCATCGCTGCTGGCGGCTGACCTCCAACTGCGCAACGCTACGCGCTGTTAACAGGCAACTGCCCGACACTACAATGGCAGACAACAGTGCAAACTAGCCACAGACTGCACACAGCAAAGCCAGTGATTTTCATACAGAGATCTACGTGGCGTTACCATTAAAAAAACCTAAACAGCCTACTTAAGTACTAACTTTCCAAACTCTTCATAGCGGATAGCTACCTGTAAGTAACCCCAATTGCCTACGCTGGTCTGCAGCTTACTGCCTGTGCCAAAATACCGACTTCATATTGTTCATATGGGGGAAGAGATGAAACTCCGAGGCAGTCAGTTCCGAACTGTATCGTGTGTGATTAGCCACTTCCCACTGAAAACACTGCAGGAGCGTCTGCATGGACCCTGCAGTGGTACGAAAAAGGAAACGCATGAAATAAGACGAAATCCAACAGCACGACTTCCCAATTGGCGGGATACATTATTTTCTGGACATCTATACGTGCTCAAGACTTGACCAGAAGAAGGGATCGGTTGGTAGGACATGTTCTGAGGCATCAAGGGATCACCAATTTAGTATTGGAGGGCAGAGTGGAGGGTAAAAATCGTAGAGGGAGACCAGGAGATGACTACACTAAGCAGATTCAGAAGGATGTAGGTTGCAATAGGTACTGGGAAATGAAGAAGCTTGCACAGGTTAGAGTAGCATGGAGAGCTGCATCAAACCAGTCTCAGGACTGAAGACCACAAGAACAACAACAACAACAACAACAACAACGTGCTCAGTGTGCGGTCAGAACTGAAAAGTGCGACGTGACTCGATAGACGGGCGTACTAGCGACGTAAGGCAGCGCAAGTGAGCAAAGTTTGTTTCAAATGGCTGTGAGCACTATGGGACTTAAGTTGTGTGGTCATCAGTCCCATAGAACTTAGAACTACTTAAACCTAACTAACCTAAGGACATCAGACACATCCATGCCCGAGGCAGGACTCGAACCTGCGACAGTAGCGGTCGCGCGGTTCCAGATTGTAGCGCCTAGAACCGCTCGGCTACTACGGCCGGCGAGCGAAGTTTCACCAGCTTTTCACTAAGGTTTTAATTTCGCGACCGATCGGAGATTGAAAATAAATAAGTAGTAAAAAGAAGCCCTGGTATTTGCACTGTGGTGACAAAATCCATAGAATAGCGAGATGCACGTATACAGATGGCGGTAGTATCGCGTAGACACGGCACAGTGACTTGTCGCAGCTATCATTTGCACTTAGGTGACTCACGTGAAAAGGTCGCATGACAGGAATTACCTGACTTTGAACGCGGAATGGTAGTTGAAGCTAGACGCATGGGACAGTCCATTTCGGAAATGGTAGGGAATTCAATATTCCGAGATCCAATGTGACAAAAGTGTGCCGAGAATATCAAGTTTCAGGCATCACGTGTCACTACGCATAAAACAGTGGCTGACAGCCATCACTGAACGACCAAGCGCAGTGTGTGGAATTCCAGTGCTCGCGGATAAGCAACATTGCGTTAAATAATCGCAGAAATCAACGTAGAACGTACGACGAAAGTATGATTTAGAACAGTGCGGCGAAATGCGTCGTTAGTGGGCCTTGTCAGCAGACGACCGACGCGAGTGCCTTTTGCTAACAGCGCGACATAGCCTGCAACAGCTCTCCTGGGCTCGTCACGATATCGGTTGGACCCTAAACGGCTGTAAAACTGTGACTTGATCAGATGAGTGCCGATTTCAGTTGGTAAGAGCTGATGATAGAGTTCGAGTGTGGCGCAGACTCCACGAAGCCATGGATGCTAGTTGTCAACAAGGGACTGTGGCTAGTTGGTAACAAGGCAGGGTGCAAGCTTGTGGGCCGGCCGGAGTGGCCGAGCGCTTCTAGGCGATTCAGTCTGGAACCGCGCGACCGCTACGGTCCCAGGTTCGAATCGTGCCTCGGGCATAGATGTGCGTGATGTCCTTAGGTCAGGTTTAAGTTGTTCTAAATCCTAGGGGACTGATGACCTCCGGTGTTAAGTCCCATAGTGCTCAGACCCATTGTTCTTGCAAGCTGGTGGTGGCTCCACAATGGAGTGGCCTGTGTTTACATGGAAGGGACTGGGTCCTTTGGTCCAACTGAAACATCATTGACTGGAAATCTTTATGCTCGGCTATTCAGAGACCGTTTGCAGCCATTCATGGACTTCGTATTCACAAAAAAACGATGAAATTTTTATGGAAAATGCGACATGTCACCGGTCCACAAATGCTCGCGACTAATTTGAAAAACATTCCGGACAATCTGAGCGAGTGATTTGGCAGCCCAGATCGCCCAAATCGAATGCCATGTAACCTTTACAGGACATAATCCAGAAAGCGCACAATATCCAGCACCGCCAACATTTTCGCCTTTGTGGACGCCATTAGAGGCAGCATATCTCAATATTTCTGCAGGAGACATCGAGAGACTTTTTGAGTCCATGCTACCTCGAATTTGCTGCACTACGCCGGGCAAAAGGATGTCCGACCACGACGTTAGGAGGTACTGCAATTACTTTAGTTACCTCAGTATAATACATAAGGATCGCCTAACAATGGAGAAGTTGTAGGAAATTAGGGATCTTAAAATGTAAGTAGTCATGTGAGTAATTGCCAACAAAAAGCGCAGAACAATGTTCTTAAATATGGAGCAAACTAAAGTAAAAACCACGCTAACATCTATAGGACTTGCATCTTACTGAAAGACTGCAAGAAGAAAAAGGAATAAGACTTCCACATTTGGGCATGTCACAAGTTCAAATTAAACTAGAGAAATATTAAATAGAAAGAACTGAACATTCAAAATGTGTAACATAGTTAGATAACAGCGAACTGCTCAGAAGATAGATTAACGGCGGTCTGTGCGAAACGTTTTCTAAACGCAATGAGTGGACGCCGTCAGCGAGAGGTGAGAGCTAGGAAACGATTGAATACTAAATATAAATTCTCTGTACTGAACCACAATTCTCAAACTCCATTTGCAGAGGTGACTTCATGCAGCTGTCAATGTAATGTAAGAGAAAAAATGTCCTTTTTTTGTCGTCGTCTACAGTGTTTCTCCTCTACAGCTCGCTCTAGTACCATTGAAATCATTCCCTTATGTCATAACAGATATCGTGTCGTCCTGTCCGTTCTCCTTGTCAGTGTTTACCACATATTCCTTTCCTCTCCGATTCTGCTCAGAGCCGGCCGGTGTGGCCGTGCGGTATTAGGCGCTTCAGTCTGGAACCGCGTGACCGCTACGGTCACAGGTTCGAATCCTGCCTCGGGCATGGATGTGTGTAATGTCCATAGGTTAGTTAGGTTTAAGTAGTTCTAAGTTGTAGGGGACTCATGACCACAGATGTTAAGTCCCATAGTGCTCAGAGCCATTTAAACCATTCTTCTGCGCAGAACCTCCTCGTTTCATACCTCATCAGTGCACCTAATTTTCAACATTCGCCTGTAGCACCACATCTCAAATGCTTCGATACTCTTCTGTTCCGGTTTCACTACAGTCCATGTTTCACTACCACACAATGCTGTGCTCCACACTCACATTCTCAAAAATTTCATCCACAAATTAAGGTCTATGTTTGATACCAGTAGACTTCTCTCGGCCTGGAATGGCCTTTCCGCCAGTGCTAGTCGGCTTTTGAAGTCCTCGTTGCTAGTCCGTCATGGGATTTTTGCTGCCTAGGTAGAAGAACTTCATCTACTTCGTGACCATCAATCCTGATGTTAAGTTTCTAGCTATTCTCATTTCTGTTATTTCTCATTACTGTCGTCTTCGTTTTACTCCCAAACCTTATTTTGCACTAATTAGACTGTTCTTCCCATTCAGCAGATAATGTAATTCTTCTTCACATCCATTCAGGATAGAAATGTCATCAGCGAATCGTATCATTGATATTCTTTTACCTTGAATGTTAACTCCACTCCTGAATCATTCTTTTATTTCCATTATTGCTTCTTCGATGTACAGATTGAGCAGTATGGGTGTAAGACTACATCCCTGTCTTACACCCTTTTTAATCCGACCAATTCTTTCTTGGCTCTTGTACGTATTGTATATTACCCCCTCCCTATAGCTTACTCCTATTTTTCTAAGAATTTCGAATATCTTACACCGTTTGATATTGTCGAACGTTTTTTCCAGGTTGATAAATCCTATGAACGTGTCGTAAGTTTTCAGTTTTGCTTCTATTATCAACAGCAACGTCAGAAATGCCACTCTGGTGCCTTTATCTTCCCTGTAGCCAAACTGATCGTCATGTAACACATTCTCACTTTTCTTTTGCATTCTTCTGCGTGTTATTGTCAGCAACTTGTATGCATGAGGTGTTAAGCCGTTTGTGCTATAATTCTCGCGTTTGTCAGTTCTTACAGTTTTCGGAATTGTGTGGATGATATTTTCCGAAAGTCAGACGGCATGTCGCCAGGCTCATACATTCTACACTACAACATGAATAGTCATTTGTTGCCACGTCCCTCAAAGATTTTAGATCTTCTGATGGGATGTTATCTGTTCCTTCCGTCTTATTTCATCTCAATCTTTCAAGGATCTCTTAAATTCTGACTCTAGCACTGGATACCGTGTCTCTTCAAAATCGACTCCTGTTTCTTCTTCTGTCACACTAGACAAATCTTGTCCCTCACAGTGATTTTCATTGTACTGTTTCCACCTATCCGGTCTTTCTTCTGCATTTAGCTCTGAATTCCCGTTGGACTCGTAATGTTACCAACCTTGCTTTTAATTTCACTGAAGGTAGTTTTGGCTTTCCTATGTGCTGAATCAGTTTTTCGACAGTCATTTCTTTTTAGAATTCTACACATTTTGCATTCAACAATTTCATCTTAGCTTCCCTGCACTTCCTACTTATCTCATTTCTCAGCGACTTGTATTTCTCTATTCCTGAATGTCCCTGAATAATTTAGTACTTCATTCTTTCATGGGTTATTTCAAGTATTTCTTCTGTTATTCGTGGTTTCTTCGCAGTTACGTTCTTTGTACCTATGTTCCTCTTTCCAGCTTCTGTGATTGTCCTTTTTAGAGAAGTCCATCCGTCTTCAACTGTATTGACTACTGAGCTATTTATTATTGCTGTATTTATAGACTTAGAGCACTTCAAGTGAATCTCTTCATTCCCTAGTCCTTCCGTATCCCACTTCTTTGCATATTGATCCTTCCTGACTAATGTCTTACACTTCAGGCTACTCTTCATCACTACTTTATTGTGATCTGAGTCTATATCTGCTTCTGGTTACACCTTACAATCCAGTATCTGATTTCGGAACCTCTTTGTGACAATGTTGTAGTCTAACCGAAATCTTCCCGGATCACCCGGCCTTTCCCAAGTGTACCTTCTCCTCTAGTGATTCTTGAACAGAGTATTCGCTATTACTAGCTGAAATTTATTATAGAACTCACTTAGTCTTTCTCCTCTCTCATTTCTTGTCCCAAGCCCATATTCTTTTGTAAACTTTTCTTCTATTCCTTCTCCGACAACCGAATTTTGTCTCCAATGACTATTAGTTTTTCATGTCTCTTTACGTACTATTTGTACCCTTCCAATATCTTCGTATACTTCTCTCTCTCTCTCTCTCTCTCTCTCTCTCTCTCTCTCTCTCTCTCTCTCTCTCTCTCTCTTCATCTTCAGCATGCGACGTCGGCATGTATACATGAACTATCATTGTCGGCGTTGGTTTGCTGTCGATTATGATAAGAACAACCATATCACTGAACTGTTCACAGTAACACACCCTCTGCCCTACCTTCCTATTAATAACGAATACTACTCGCGTTACGCAATTGTCTGCTGCTGTTGATATTACCCTATACTCATCGGACCATAAATCCTTGTCTTCTTACCATTTCACTTCACTGACCTCTAGTGTATCTAGATTGAGCCTTCGCATTTCCTTTTACTGATTTTTAGCTTCGCTACCACGTTCAAACTTCTCACATTCCACACCCCGACTCGCAGAACATTATCGTTTCGTTAGTTATTGAATAGTTGGTCAACTCCGCCTTGGCAGCGCCCCCCCCCCCCCCTCCCCCGGACGTTCGAATGGGGAACTATTCCGGAATATTTTGGGTCAAATGGCTCTGAGCACTATGGGACTTAACATCTGAGGTCATCAGTCCCCTAGAACTTAGAACTACTTAAACCTAACTAACCTAAGACATCACACACATCCATGCCCGAGGCAGGATTCGAACCTGCGACCTTAGCGAACAAGCGGTTCCAGACTGAAGCGCCTAGAACCGCAAGTCCACAGCGGCCGGCCCGCAATCTTTTGCCAATGGTGAGGTCATCATGACACTTTTTCAGTTACAGACAAGACGCCCTGTGGATATACGTTATGTGTCTTTAATGCAGTGGTTTCCATTGCCTTCTGCATCCTTATGCCGTTGATTATTGTTAATTATTCCGTCTTCTAGACAGTTTCCCACCCCAAGGATGAGAGTGTGCCCTGAACATCTGTCCGCTCCTCCGCCCTCTTTGACAGGGCCATTGACAGAATGAGGCTGACTTCTTACGCCGGAGGGCTCAGCTGCGGCTGTCAGTGCTGATTATCAATCAATCAATAGCGCCAGGGAATGACTAACGTGCTGTACAACATCCAACAATTATGAAGATAAACAAGTGGAATACATGCTCATAGAGATAATTTCACTTAACATAAATTGTCTGATTGATGTGTGTTCTCGACAAGACTTCTAAAGTAGGTGGTTTTGCGTGCTTCGGAGCTCTTTCAAGTCCCGAATCGATATACGAGAATATAATTACAGCGGTTACACTAACACCAATTTTCTATCCTATAGCTCATATAGTGTAAGCTGATGCTTTCTTCTTCAAACGCGTCGCTAATTCAGATAGCTCCTACCCACCGTATGAACGGTAATCACTCTCTCATAGATATACCTGTAACAAAATAATCAAAAGAATAATTCTGGACTTGGCATATCTGTCCAGGACATAATTTTCATGACGTACTCGTTAGAATTTCCCATAAAGAAGTAGCAAAGGGCTATATACCGAGACTCAAAACGCGCAACTGAGGGGCAATAAATTGCTTTTGGCGGACATGACAGAAAGACTTCATGGGTTTGGTAACAAACTTACTCCACTATATGACCACTTAAGTTCTGGAAAACTATTAAGGAAACCAGTACCTTGGCTAAACTGAAAAACTAAAACAGCTCATGTATCTCAGAGACGCTTTACATCTGGCATGTAAACAGTCATATTATTTACAAGCAGGAACGAAAAAGAGTCTGTCAAGTTGTGAGAACTTCAAGTTCGAGCATACCCTTACATTAAAGTACAACAAAATTAGACCAGCTACCCGGTAGAAAAACTTGCGTGCATTTGGTTTAGGTGAGGTAACGGCTGCAGCTGATCCAATTGTCCCAGCCGTTTGACTTAACCCTTACTTCACATTACCTGCAACGATAATTGAACCACAGACGAAATCGACTCGGTGATTACTTCATGGGAGTAAAAGATTCTAGCCACAAAAAATTCTGTCTCGCATAACTGCAAAAAAAAAAAAAAAAAAGCATTTGTGTCAGATCAGCATCCACTGACACGAGGTTATCACAGTCCAAATGATGTAGTTTACTGTTGACTCACTGCTGCCCGCTATAACAGGTATCTTCAACATTCTTCAGGTGTTTCCCCTGAGGCCTAGAAACAAGGACTAGCTAAGTCATTTCCTAACAGGACGCTGCCTCGGCGCCCTCTGATTACCGACTTATTTGCATTTTTCCTGAACTTTCCAAGGCCTTAGGTAATTTATTAGCTGGTCGTGAACTGCATATTCTAACTACAAACAACTTACTAGACGAATACCAATTAGGCTTCCCTAAACATCACAACACGACATGTACCTTAACAGAAGTAGCAGATGATCTGAAGCTTGGCATGGATGAACAACAAGCAACTGTCATGTGCTTCTTAGACACCTTCATTTCGCCACTGCCGACTAGTTTCACTCATACCTGACCTTCGCCACTGTAAAGTCACAATGGAGACAGGTAGATAATGTCAGACGTTTCCCAGGGTTCGGTATTAGGTCCATCACTTTTTTCATTGAACGTAAATTTTGTATCATCAGATTTGTCCTACAGCAAATACCACATGTACGCTAGTGACCTCCAGTTGTATCTTAGTGCAAAACCAATAAATCAGATCAACATCCACTGACACGAGGTTATCACAGTCCAAATGATGTAGCTTACTGTTGACTCACTGCTGCCCGCTATAACAGATATCTTCAACATTCTTCAGGTGTTTCCCCTGAGGTCTGGATCTGTGATAACCTCGTGTCAGTGGATGCTGATCTGATTTATTGGTTTTGCACTAAGATACAACTGGAGGTCACTAGCGTACATGTGGTATTTGCTGTAGGACAAATCTTGTGATACAACATTTACGTTCAATGAAAAAAGTGAAGGACCTAATACCGAACCCTGCAAAACCAATAAATCTGAAGACAGCTATCGAGAATCTCAATATCGACATGTGTTTTCTGTCAAAATGGGCGCAGAACTTAGGTGAACTCACCCAAAACCCAAGTGGTGCTGGTTGGTCATACTGGAATCATTACTCTGAAATGTCGGGAATCCCTACCATTTTTAACCCTAAATGGGAGAAATATCAAACTTCAATCGGTCGGCGAAGAGCCTAGCAGTAGTAAAAGATGAAAATCTAAATTAGACTGAGGACTTAACTGTAATGTGCAAGAAGGCGTCAGCATCTGACCATGCTCTACAAAAACATAAAAAGCTTTCGTAACCTTTCGTGGACCTTATCAGTCCACCTCATCTTCGACTTTCTTCTGCTAAACCATATTTCAAATGCTTCGATTCCCCTATTTTCCGGTTTTCCTACAGTCCATGTTTCACTACCATACAATGCTGTGGTCCAGACGCACATTCTCAGAAATTTCTTCTTCGAATTAAAGCCTATGTTTGCTATTTGCAGATTTCTCTTGGACAGGAATGCCGTTTTTGCCAGTGTTAGTCTGCTTGCTCCGTCCGTCATGTTGCTACCTACGTAGCACAATTGCTTAACTTCAGCTACTTCGTGATAACCGGTCCTGATGTTGAATTTGTCGCTGTTCTCATTTCTGTTGCTTCTGATTACCTTCGTCTTACTTTTACTCTCAGTCCATATTCTGACATAATTAGACCATTTCATTCAACATAATTATCTTGTAGTTCTTCTTCGTTTTCACTGAGGGCAGCGATGTTATCAGCGAATCTTATCACTCACATTCTTTCACCTTAAATTTTAATTCTACACTTCCACCTTCCTTTTATTTTCGTCATTGTTTCTTCGATGTATAGATTGAACAATAGGAGCACTAGACTACACTCCTATCTTGAACCCTGTTTTTTTCGTTTACTGGCGGCCTCTTAGCTTGCATTTATGGCGAATCTCGAGTCCATCGCAAAACCCCAAGCTACTGGAAAAAATCGCAGGTGACTCATGTTTATAATACGAGTAAAAGGACTGACCCTCAAAGATTACAGGCCTGTATCCTCAACATAGATTTGTTGCTGAGTTCTTGAACATATTTTCAGTTCGAATGCAGTAAAGTTTCTGATACAGAAACGTTTCTGTACACAAATCGGTGGGGTTTAGAAATTATAGCTAATGTTAAACTCCGCTTGCTCTTTCCTCACATGACATTCAGCGCCCCATGGGTGAAGCGCAAAGGGCAGAATCCATATTCCTTGATTTCCAAAAAGCGTTTGACGTGGTGCCCCAGTGCAAACTGTCAACGAAGGTACGAGCATACGGAACAGTGTTCCAGATATGTGAGTGACTCCAAGTGTAAATAATAGGACCCAGAAAGTTTCTCTCGATCAGAGGCAAGGTTATCGTCAGGAGTGCCCCTCGGAAGTGGGATAGGACGGCTGTTATTCTCTATACACGTAAATAATCTGACGGACGGGGTGGGCAGCAATCAGCGGCTGTTCGCTGATGTTGAGTTGTACGAGAAGGTTATTGAGTGGCTGTAGGAGGACACAGGATGATGTAGACAAAATTTCTAGTTAGTGTGATGAATCGATGCCAGCTCTATAAGTAGTATAACACAAGTTAATGAAGATAAATAGGAAAAAAAGTAATGTTCGAATACCCGCGTTAGTGGTGTGCTACTTGACAGGTCACGGCGAATTATAAAAATTTAGGAGTAACTTTGCAGAGTGATATGAAATGGAACGAGCATGTAAGTACTGTAATGGGGAAGGCAAATGGTCGACTTTGGTTCATTGGGAGAGTTTTAGAAATGTGAGGCGACTGCTTATAGAACAGTACTGCCTGAGGTTCTGTTAAAGGAGCACATCCGAACAATTACATCTACATCTACATCTACTACTCTGCAATTCACATTTAAGTGCTTGGCAGAGGGTTCATCGAACCACAATCATACTATCTCTCTACTATTCCACTCCCGAACAGCGAGCGGGAAAAACGAACACCTAAACCTTTCTGTTCGAGCTCTGATTTCTCTTATTTTATTTTGATGATCATTCCTACCTATGTAGGTTGGGCTCAACAAAATATTTTCGCATTCGGAAGAGAAAGTTGGTTACTGAAATTTCGTAAAAAGGTCTCGCCGCGACGAAAAACGTCTATGCTGTAATGACTTCCTTCCCAACTCGTGTATCATATCTGCCACACTCTCTCCCCTATAACGTGATAATACAAAACGAGCTGCCCTTTTTTGCACCCTTTCGATGTCCTCCGTCAATCCCACCTGGTAAGGATCCCACACCGCGCAGCAATATTCTAACAGAGGACGAACGAGTGTAGTGTAAGCTGTCTCTTTAGTGGACTTGTTGCATCTTCTAAGGGTCCTGCCAATGAAACGCAACCTTTGGCTCGCCTTCCCGACAATATTACCTATGTGGTCCTTCCAACTGAAGTTGTTCGTAATTTTTACACCCAGGTACTTAGTTGAATTGACAGCCTTGAGAATTGTACTATTTATCGAGTAATCGAATTCCAACGGATTTCTTTTGGAACTCATGTGGATCATCTCACACTTTTAGTTATTTAGCGTCAACTGCCACCTGACACACGATACAGCAATCTTTTCTAAATCGCTTTGCAACTGATACTGGTCTTCGGATGACCTTACTAGACGGTAAATTACAGCATCATCTGCGAACAGTCTAAGAGAACTGCTCAGATTGTCACCCAGGTCATTTATATAGATCAGGAACAGTAGAGGTCCCAGGACGCTTCCCTGGGGAACACCTGATATCACTTCAGTTTTACTCGATGATTTGCCGTCTATTACTACGAACTGCGGCCTTCCTGACAGGAAATCACGAATCCAGTTGCACAACTGAGACGATACGCCATAGCTCCGCAGCTTGATTAGAAGTCGCTTGTGAGGAACGGTGTCAAAAGCTTTCTGGAAATCTAGAAATACGGAATCAACTTGAAATCCCCAGTCGATAGCGGCCATTACTTCGTGCGAATAAAGAGCTAGCTGTGTTGCACAAGAGCGATGTTTTCTGAAGCCATGCTGATTACGTGTCAATAAATCGTTCCCTTCGAGGTGATTCATAATGTTTGAATACAGTATATGCTCCAAAACCCTACTGCAAACCGACGTCAATGATATAGGTCTGTAGTTAAAAGGATTACTCCTACTACCCTTCTTGAACACTGTTGCGACCTGCGCAATTTTCCAATCTGTAGGTACAGATCTATCGGTGAGCGAGCGGTTGTATATGAGTGCTAAGTAGGGAGCTATAGTATCAGCGTAATCTGAAAGGAACCTAATCGGTATACAATCTGGACCTGAAGACTTGCCCGTATCGCAACACCTAAGGTATCTACTTCTAAGAGACTCATGCTAGCAGATGTTCGTGTTTCAAATTCTGGAATATCCCATTCGTCTTCCTTGGTGAAGGAATTTCGGAAAACTGCGTTCAATAACTCCGCTTTAGCGGCACAGTCGTCGATAACAGTACCATCGGCACTGCGCAGCGAAGGTATTGACTGCGTCTTGCCGCTTGTGTACTTTACATACGACCACAATTTCTTCGTATTTTCTACCAAATTTCGAGACAATGTTTCGTTGTGGAACCTATTAAAGGCATCTCGCATCGAAGTACGTGCCAAATTTCGCGCGTCTGTAAATTTTAGCCCATCTTCGGGATTTCGCGTTCTTCTGAACTTCACATGCTTTTTCCGTTGCCTCTGCAACGGCGTTCGGACCTTTTTTGTGTACCACGGGGAACCGTTCCATCTCTTATCAATTTATGAGGTATGAATCTCTCAATTGCTGTTGCTACTATATCTTTGAATTTGAGCCACATCTCGTCTACATTTGCATAGTCAGTTCAGAAGGAATGGAAATTGTCTTTTAGGAAGGCTTCTAGTGGCACTTTATCCGCTTTTTTAAATAAAATTATTTTGCGTTTGTTTCTGATGGATTTGGAAGAAATGGTATTGAGCCTAGCTACAATGACCTTGTGATCACTAATCCCTGTATCAGTCATGATGCTCTCTATCAGCTCTGGATTGTTTGTGGCTAAGAGGTCAAGTGTGTTTTCGCAACCATTTACAATTCGCGTGGGTTCGTGGACTAACTGCTCGAAATAATTTTCGGAGAAAGCATTTAGGACAATCTCGGAAAACGTTTTCTGCCTACCACCGGTTTTGAACAAGTATTTTTGCCAACATACCGAGGGTAGGTTGAAGTCCCCAACAACTATAACCGTGTGAGTGGGGTATTTATTTGTTACGAGACTCAAACTTTCTCTGAACTGTTCCGCAACTGTATCATCGGAGTCTGGGGGTCGGTAGAAGGAGCCAATTATTAACTTAATTCGGCTGTTAAGTATAACCTCCACCCACACCAATTTGCACGGAGTATCTACTTCGACTTCACTACAAGATAAACCACTACTGACAGACACAAACACTCCACCACCAATTCTGCCTAATCTATCTTTCCTGAACACCGTCTGAGACTTCGTAAAAATTTCTGCAGAACTTATTTCAGGCTTTAGCCAGTTTTCTGTACCTATAACGATATCAGCTTCTGTGCTTTCTATTAGCGCTTGAAGCTCAGGGACTTTTCCAGCGCAACTACAACAATTTACAACTATAATTCCGACTGTTCCTTGATCCAAGCACGTCCTGTAATTGCCAAGCACCCTTTGACATTGCAGCCCATCCCGCACTTTCCCGAGGCCTTCTAACCTAAAAAACCGCCCAGTCCACGCCACACAGCCTCCGCTACCCGTGTAGCCGCCAGCTGAGTGTAGTGAACTCCTGACCTATTCAGCGGAACCCGAAACCCCACCACCCTATGGCGCAAGTCAAGGAATCTGCAGCCAATACGGTCGCAAAACCGTCTGAGCCTCTGATTCAGACCCTCCACCCGGCTCTGCACCAAAGGTCCGCAGTCGGTTCTGTCAACGATGCTGCAGATGGTGAGCTCTGCCTTCATCTCGTAAGCAAAACCGGCAGCCTTCACCAAATCAGATAGCCGCTGGAATCCAGAGAGAATTTCCTCAGATCCAAAGCGACACACGTCATTAGTGCCGACATGTGCCACCACCTGCAGCTGGCTGCACCCTGTGCTCTTCATGGCATCCGGAAGAACCCTTTCCACATCAGGAATGACTCCTCCCGGAATGCACACGGAGTGCACACTGGATTTCTTCCCCTCCTTAGCCGCCGTATCCCTAAGGGGCCCCATTACGCGCCTAACATTGGAGCTCCCAACTACCAGTAAGCCCACCCTCTGCGATTTCCCGGACCTTGAAGGCTGAGAATGATCCTCTGAAACAGGGCAGGCAGCTACATCTGGCTCAGCCAGAGACAGTGCCTGAAACCGGTTTGTCAGACGCACCGGGGAGGCTTTCTGATCAGCCTCCGGGGACGCCTTTCGCTGCCTCCCACGCCTTGGAACGACCTCCCAATCAACCACAGGCGAGGGCTCAGCCCCACTGTGGGCAGCAACCCGGGCAACCACAGCGGCAGACCGATCTGGGGACAGACGGGACGAGGTTGACATCCCCGTGATACCCAAGTCCGGCTCCCCACAGTGGTGCCCATTGGCAACAGCCTCAAGCTGCGCGACCGAAGTCAGCGCCGATTGCAGCTGTGAGCGAAGGGATGCCAAGTCAGCCCTCATCCGAACACAGCAATCGCAGTCCCTGTCCATTATAATCGATGTTTAACAACAGTTACTGAAACACGAGTCCGTGCCTAGATAACGCAAGCGAAACACGCAAAGAATGTATCAACTAACCAGTACAAATGCCTAACGACTGCGCTACAATCTGCTGAATTTACGATTACAGTAACTAAAACTCGTAATTGCACCTCCTATACGAAACTCACACGCAATTTAAATAAGAATCTACGAAGTAAACACTAAAGCGCGATGCTAAAACTGTCAAATACTATAATACACCCGAAATATATGAATTAAGCAATGCAAGTACCCAAAAACACGCAAAGAAATTAATTAAACTATCTAACAAATAAGTAAGCTAGGGTTATACGACTTGCTGCTGCAGCTGCTTATCCAACGGCGGCAGGGAGCACAATGGCTGTGACCAACCGACACTGGCTGTTCAAAACAAAAACAGAAGAAAGACGACTACGCGAATTTACACTACTCAGGTACTAAGGCGCGATGCTACAACCCTCAAATACTATAATACGCCCGAAATATATGAATTAAACAATGCAAGTACCCAAAAACACGCAAATAAATTAATTAAACTATCTAACAAATAAATAAGCTAGGGTTATGCGACTTGCTGCTGCAGCTGCTTATCCAACGGCGGGCAGCTACGCTTGTTGTCGGTAAGTTCGATCAAAACGCAAGAACCATGTAGATGCTTCGGGAACTCCAATCGAAATCCCTGGATGGAAGGCGGCGTCCCATGGGGGAACGCTATTGAGAAAAGTATCGACAACTGAAGGTGACTGAGGAACGATGCTAGAGCCACCAATGTGTATATCGAGTAAGGACCACGAATGTAAGGCAAGAGAAATTAGAGTTCGTACGGATACGTGTAGATAGTCGTTTTTCCCTCGCTCTATTTGTATGTGGGAAAGGAAGGGAAATAACTAGCACTGTTAAAAGTACCCTCCACCACTCACCGTACCTGGCTTGCGGAGCATGTACGTAGATGCAGAAGGGTGTAACAGGAATCTTTAAGCACCGCCTACAAGCACAATAAGTAAAACAGAAATACCTGCTATCCATCCTAGAATTGTTGTTTGTATATAGGAAGAGCTCTGAAATTCTACACAGAAAGTAAAAGAGCTTAGGGAACATAATGCACTACTGGCCATTAAAATTGCTACACTACGAAGATGTGCTACATAAGCGAAATTTAACCGACAGCAAGAAGCTGCTGTGATATGCAAATGATTTGCTTTTCAGAGCATTCACACAAGGTTGGCGCCGGTGACGACACCTACAACATGCTGACATGACGAAATTTTCCAACCGATTTCTCATACACAAACAGCAGTTGACCGGCGTTACCTGGTGAAAAGTTGTCGTGATGCCTCGTGTAAGGAGGAGAAATGCATACCACCAATTTTCCGACTTTGATAAAGATCGGATTATAGCATGTCACGATTGCGGTTTATCGTATCGCGACATTGGTGCTCGCGTTGGTCGAGGTCCAATGACTGTTAGCAGAATATGGAATCGGTGGGTTCAGGAGGGTAATACGGAACGCCGTGCTGGATCCCAACGGCCTCCTATCACTAGCAGACGAGATGACAGGCATCTTATCCGCATGGCTGTAACGGATAGTGTAGCTACGTCTCGATCCCTGAGTCAACAGATGGGGACTTTTGCAAGACAACAACCATCTGCACGAACAGTTCAACGACGTTTGCAGCAGCATGGACTATCAACTCGGAGACCATGGCTGCGGTTATCCTTGACGCTGCATCACAGACAGTAGCGCCTGCGATGGTGTACTCAACGACGAACCTGGGTACACGAATGGCAAAACGTCATTTTCTTTCCGGATGAATCCACGTTCTGTTTACAGCATCATGATGGTCGCATCCGTGTTTGGCGACATCGAGGTGAACGCACATTGGAAGCGTGTATTCGTCATCGCCATACTGGCGTAGCACCCGCATACTGGCGTATCACCCGGCACCATGGTATAGTGTGCCATTGGTTACGCGTCTCGGTCACCTCTTGTTCGCATTGACGGCACTTTGAACGGTGGACGGTACATTTCAGATGTATTGCGACCCGTGACACTACCCTTCATTCGATCCGTGCGAATCACTACATTTCAGCAGGATAAAGGCACGACCGCATGTTGCAGGTCCTGTGCGGGCCATTCTGGATATAGAAAATGTTCGACTTCTCCGAGCAACTGGCGCGTCACAGCACGCCGGTCACTACTCTTGATGAACTGTGGTATCGTGTTGAAGGTTCGTGGGCAGCTGTACCTGTACACGCCATCCAAGCTCTGTTTGACTCAATGCCCAGGCGTATCAAGGCCGTTATTACGTACAGAGGTGGTTGTTCTGGGTACTGATTTCTCAGGATCTATGCACCAAAACTGCGTGAAAATGTAATTAAATGTCAGTTATATATGATGAATACCCGTTTATCATCTGCATTTCTTCTTGGTGTAGCAATTTTAATGGACAGTGGTGTAAATTGCTAAAGACAAATGGAATTCCGTCACATGGCTTCAGATGTGACATCAAGAGAATTCATTCTGCCATTCTCTTTACCAATTATGGAACCTGTGCAAGTCATGAAAACCTGAACGTACGAAATTTGCCTTATTGGACAGCTTGGTATCTATTTTGGCAAGTTTAGAATAGGAGGAGCTGAATGTTAACAATAGGAGTCAGCTTATTGTAGACTAAGTAATCAGTAATAGATAAGCACAAGTTCTTACCAGTGTCCTACAGATCCTATCACTTGAAATACGTAAACGGCTGCGTCACCTGTACAGTTGGTGCCCGGCTAGATTCTTTATTGTGACTGGGAAAACGCTCACCTGGCTGGTTCCTGGCTTGAAAGCATTATTAATTATTCTGCGGCTTCACGTGATTGGCGATACTGAAAATTTTTCTTTTGGACAAGTCTATGAAAAATTCTGGTTCCTCAATAATGTACTGTCACAAAAACAAATTAGAACACCCATGTTGTTGTTGTTGTTGTCTTCAGTCCTGGGACTGGTTTGATGCAGCTCTCCATGCTACTCTATCCTGTGCAAGCTTCTTCATCTCCCAGTACCTACTGCAACCTACATCCTTCTGAATATGCTTAGTGTAGTCATCTCTTAGTCTCCCTCTACGATATTTACCCTCCACGCTGCCCTCCAATACGAAATTGGTGATCCCTTGATGCCTCAGAACATGTCCTACCAACCGATCCCTTCTTCTAGTCAAGTTGTGCCACAAACTTCTCTTCCCCCAATACGATTCAATACTTCCTCATTAGTTATGTGATCTACCCATCTAATCTTCAGCATTCTTCTGTAGCACCACATTTCGAAAGCTTCTATTCTCTTCTTGTCCAAACTATTTATCGTCCATGTTTCACTTCCATACATGGCTACACACCATACAAATACTTTCAGAAATGACTTCCTGACACTTAAATCTAGACTCGATGTTAACAAATTTCTCTTCTTCAGAAACGCTTTCCTTGCCATTGCCAGTCTACATTTTATATCCTCTCTACTTCGACCATCATCATTTATTTTGCTCCCCAAATAACAAAACTCCTTTACTACTTTAAGTGTCTCATTTCCTAATCTAATTCCCTCAGCATCACCAGACTTAATTCGATTACATTCCATTATCCTCCTTTTGCTCTTGTTGATGTTCATCTTATATCCTCCTTTCAAGACACTATACATTCCGTTCAACTGCTCTTCCAAGTCCTTTGCTGTCTCTGACAGAATTACAATGTCATCGGCGAACCTCAACGTTTCTATTTCTTCTCTATGGATTTAAATACCTACTCCGAATTTTTCTTTTGTTTCCTTTACTGCTTGCTCAATATACAGATTGAATAACATCGGGGAGAGACTACAACCCTGTCTCACTCCCTTCCCAACCACTGCTTCCCTTTCATGTCCCTCGACTCTTATAACTGCCATCTGGTTTCTGTACAAATTGTAAATAGCCTTTCGCTCCCTATATTTTACCCCTGCCACCTTCAGAATTTGAAAGAGAGTATTAGAACACCCATAGAGAGTTTTAAAATTCATTCAGAATTTATCGAAGAAACAGTACGTGTTGAGTATATGGAATCATTACATTTACAGACCAATAGCTCATGTGTTTATGACGTACCAGATACTGAAAAATGCAGAAGCACCTAGATTGATACGCTGTGTAGCTTCCGAAGGCGGCAGTGTATGCACTGTCTCTGGCATGCAGTCGATCATCTCGTTGACGAGTACTGTATTGGTATGTACTCCATATCCTCTCTATTTGCATAGCCATATAAGATCTGTCGGTGGAAGAGTCGCATGAGTCACTTGTAGTCCCACCATATTCCACATGTGCTTAATAGGAGACAAGTACAACAATCTTGTTGACCAGGAAAGCTGATGCACGTCTCTCGTAGAGCATGTTGTGTTTCACGGATCGTGTGTGAGCGAGTATTAACCTGTTGGAACAGCACATCACCATATTGTCTCAAGAACGGTAGAAAAACGAGTTGAACAACATTCTGCACGCATTGTGTATTGATCAGCATCTCTCCACAGACATCGAAAGTGAGAGTTGTAGCATGTAGCAGCCTCGACCGTAAGGCTTGGTGTGACCAGTGTATACCAGACGAATGCACTGTTCGAGACGGCGCTTACCAGGTCTACGTCGTACTCGCGCACTGGGATTGCTTGCATGTAGGCAGAATTTGCTTCCATCGCTGAAGATGACAGCGCGCCATTGTATCTTCTAGCTCATACTCAGTCGGCACCAGTGGAGGTGCGTAATTCGATGCTGTGGAGTGAAGCGAAAACGCGTTGGTAGGGTGCATGCACGCAGTCTCAGTAATCGGTTCGCAACAGTTTGTGTAGACACTGTGGGGTCATACTTGATAGCACCTGTGCTGTGAAAGTCGTAAGATCTGCCACTGCTGTCCTTACGTGGACATCCACATTCTGGCCTACAGGTGAGGAAATTCTCACGTGTTCACTGCTGCCGCCATCTCTGACAACTAAAGTGGCATGTCCGACTTGGGTGGTATTTCTCTATTAGAATCTTTCCGTCTCTCAGAAGGCCACAATTTGATCCCTGTCAAACTTGCTAAAATTGGCTGTAGGACTCAGGAGTGCGTCTCTGTAGTACTGTGCTTGCTTGATTTAGGTGTTTGCGTCACACCGAACCTTAAGTCTGTGGGTACTCGCTTTTAAAAGACAGGAAAACTTAGATACAGATACTGCTCTTTAGCTATGACGCTATGCCATTTGCTATCGTTTGCAGAATGTCTACCATATGGTGGCATATTCTGCTGTCGAATCAAAATCGATATCGTCTTTCAAGGTGTTCCGTTTCTTTTCCAGCAGCGTATTTGCACGTCGTTACACTTGCAGCGTGTGAAAACATATCGAAGAAATTTGTTCAGGCTGTCCAAATGTTATTGCACCAGTGACCGGATATCAATAATGGCATTTTGTGGAAGTGTTTTTCGATTCCCTTTTTGTTACTATTGCACGGGAATCACTACCCTAGACGCTCATGCGGTGGACCTCTGATGAGGCTTCCCCCCATGACCAGACCTACCGTTAGGCAGAACACAAAGTTTTGTTACTATTATTGATGTCATTTGTGATGTAAATGTGTATCACAAAATTAGCTCGGTTGTCTTTTGTGCCAATGGGAAATCGGTACTTAATAATCGCTGTACACAATGTCGTGATTACATAAGACCATTATATTTTTAACGTTCACCAATATGTCATTGCTTTGGATAAAACATCAGAAGAGCTGGTATTGTAGTTAATTGGTGAATTAAGTTTCCACTTGGTGTGTCGCTTCAGCTACATGTAGCAAAGGGTAATTAGTATAGCTTTTAGATGACACTTTTCCCAGCTATTCTCAGTTTCACAAGATTTGGCACGTAAGACAAGCGCAACTGAGAGACAAGATAATTAATTAATTATCGTATCATCAGCTTGTCCCAAACTGTCTTACCTGCGTCAAGTTTGAACGCCCTGTCGGCCAGACGCAATAGTACGTTATGATAACACGAACTGCTGCATAAGACATCAAATTGTTTGATGCTGAAAACAAATAATTTATAACTTTTACTTATTGTAATTTCTGTGATAGTACGTATCGATTTACAGAGGGTGATACGCGGTTGAATGCGTGCCTTTGAGGTGCGCCACATTAGTAGCAGAAATTACTGTAGCTTCATTTCAATAAGCGAAGTTGATACCGATGTCTCTGTAGTTAGGGCGTACCAGGGATAAGTGCAGATATTTTTATTCGTGAGTGGCAGTGCAATAAAAAACATTGCAGCAACATTTACATCATTTAGAGACTAATAATTACAGTTATTATGAATAGTACGTTTAGAGGTTGTTTCGTGCCTAAAACTACATGTGTTGAGAGCAAGCCATTAATACTTAGACATGCCCCGCGGGATTAGTCGAGCGGTCTAAGGCGCCTGCAGTCATGGACTGTGCGGCTGGTCCCGGCGGAGGTTCGAGTCCTCCCTCGCGCATGGGTGTGTGTGTTTGTCCTTAGGATAATTTAGGTTAAGTAGTGTGTAAGCTTAGGAACTGATGACCTTAGCACTTAAGTCCCATAAGATTTCACACACATTTGAACAATACTTAGACCTATTTCCTACTGGGTAGCACGTACGGAGTTTGAGTGTGGACACTTGGACGTGGAACGGTTAGTCTGCAGGCGTAGTCCACTTAGTAGTGCAGTTTGCGAATATGCAGAAAACATCAGGTAGTTAATTAAGTGACGTCTTTGCAGGATGACTGTTTGACACAGAGCAGAACAGCCAACACAGTGATATGAGTACATGCTTAGGTACTACATATAAATATATCTGCAGTTGTGCTCCGAACACCCTGTAAATATTATTAAACGACAATGTCGGCAACAGTAGCTTCCAGGAGCAACAAAAGTTTGATTAGCAACATTTCACGTGATCATTGACCGCACTTAAAAATTAAAAATGCTGTCATAATATACTCTTTATGTTGTATACTCTTACATTAACAGTGTACCACAATAACCTAAATGTTACAGTTAGATACAGTGTGATTTTCTTGATGCAGCGCAGCTGATGTCGCGCAAATATCTGGACTTTATTCATTAAGTATCTGAGAACGACAACGCTGAACGACTTCCAAATACCATACACATAATTTCAAACCTTCGCGAAACTTTTTCTC
The DNA here is from genome assembly GCF_023897955.1 of Schistocerca gregaria. NCBI lineage: Eukaryota > Metazoa > Arthropoda > Insecta > Orthoptera > Acrididae > Schistocerca > Schistocerca gregaria. Next base: position 290,443,840 of record NC_064921.1, on the reverse strand, counting down.
GGTGATACCCCCCACAAAACGTTGTAAGCAAAATAGATTATCACTTAATACATTTTCTCCGTCCGTGCAGTAATACCTCAGAGCTAGACATTACTTCTCTCCTAACACCTCTATTCGCAACACAGTTTGCAGCCAGCATCCACACATATAACTGAATACACATATTTATCACTGAATACACATAGTTGCAAAATTTTAGCACTGTTAGACACATTATTCAGGAGAAAAAATGTCAAAGGCATTCAGATAATTGAAAAACTGGCTTCTGCTTAAAATGGAGCGCTAATTATCCGGACTACATTCATCCAGAGTTTCACAGTGAATGCACTTAGCGACTTCCAACAAAAATTGAGTATAATTTAAAAGCTTTGGTAAACATTGGTAAACATTTTCTCACTTGTATTCTGCAGGTCAAAAATTTAACACAGTAACTTAATTAACGTTCTTAATTACAGTTTTATTAAATCTCATGACGGTAATAACTTGCATCAACATGAAATTTCCATTAGTAATTCGTTCTTTGTAAGGGAGGTTTCAACATTGTTGATGTTACCTTGTTAATAGTGAGGAACTTTGAAATTTAGGCATCCAGATTTGCTTTGTCTACGGAAGAGAGTTGAACTAAGGCATTCGTAGTTAATCCTGTTACAGTCTCAGTTTTCACACGGTTTTTCCCTGCTGCCGTAATAATGATCGTATGCTTGCATAGTGGCTCGCAGTCCACCCAGTCAGTTGCCTAGTGCCAGAGGGTAGAGCTTGCTTATGTTTCTGCCTCTGCTTTCAACAAATAAGGTTAAAGAACTTTTGTCGGTAGTTACGTATAATTTAGCAGTGCAACTTACAAGTGAGAATGATAATATCTTGCCGGTTCTGAGCGCTACAGTCTGGAACCGCGCGACGGATACTGTAGCAGGTTGGAATCCTGCCTCGGGCATGGATGTGTGTGATGTCCTTAGGTTAGTTTGGTTTAAGTAGTTCTAAGTTCTAGGGGACTCATGGCCTCAGAAGTTAAGTCCCATAGTGCTCAGACGCATTTGAACCACGATACTATATTCTTGGATGGAGTCGACACGCAGGACTTATTCCATTTTATTCGGATGGTCGTCAATTCCTCCCACCTCCTTGTGGTGCTGCTGGCGTTTCTGAGAGGCCTATAGTTCTCTTGATTTAGATGCATCGACATGTGGAACATGTTGAAGTGTTGTTCTGTAGTTGCAACGACAGAACAAAAATATCCTCAGGAATTGTAAAGCAGCTATGGATAGTAGGGCCACACAAATGAAGAAAATATGACAGTGCGCCTGCATTGTGGGACGCGATGATTGCGTTGCTAATCACTTCACTGATGGGTGCATGAACTATATCAATATCCATTGCGACATTGTGCGACTAGTTTTGTGAAGTTTATGGAAGAGGGCGTCTGCAATCGCCACCGTCCATGCCAGCATGACAAAAGTTTAATGAAGCTAGAACAAACATCGGAACGAACTAGCATTGTGTACAGTCCTCGACCACTTGCCGGATAGGAAATGTTTACACCGTAGAGCGATGATGCTGCTGTCTCTTCTGCTTTCCGGTGCGAATTTTAAAAGATGAGGACGAACACGAACAAAATTAAAATGATAATGATAGATTAACTGAAGAGGCAAGTTAAATAAGGTCAACATATGAAACTAAAGTAAACTCTGCCTGAACAGACCATGAAGGCTCGCGGCAGCGAACGGCCGCCGACAGGCGTCACTGCATGCGGATATGGAGGGGCATGTAGTCGGGACACCGCTCTCCCGGTAGTATGTCAGTTTACGAGACCGGAGCCGCTGCTTCTCAATCAAGTAGCTCCTCAGTTTGCCTCACAAGGGCAGAGTGTACTCGCTTGCCTATAGCGCTTGGATGGCCACCTCTCCACGTGCTAGCCCAGCTCGACAGCGCTTAATTTCGATGATCTGACGGGAACCAGTGTACCACTGCGTCAAGGTCATTGGCTTCGCTGTATGAAGCGCAAATATAAAAAGAGTAAATTAACTAAGCTATTTGGGTAGTGGAGAAATTGATGGTAAGTGAAGTTACGTAGACAGTAAAAGAAGAATCGCAATCAGAAACTGAAACTTCCAAAATGAAAGTGACGTATGTATTACTGAAACATAGGTGAAAAGGAAGTAATTTATTTCCTGTTATGAAGGATGAATTCTCTACAGACAGAAAAGCAAAGACTCAGAAAATAAACATATTTAGAACAGCAATTACCACTCCGCCCACCAAACCCACGATTCCTTACAAAATCTAACTTTTATGTACAAAAATGTAATCTCTTCTGAACTATGTTCCGCACAATAATATAATTTTGCAGATCTATTCAATGGTATATGTGGACACTATCTGCAAAGTATGTTACGAATAGAATTTGCAACAAGAAAATAATGAATTAAAACGTCATTCCTGATGCTGAAGTTTTACTGCATGATTGGTGAAAATGTATTAGACGATAATTCTTTCTTTTCATTATTTTGTGGGGAATATTAAATTATGTGTGAAATTTGTTGAAAGTCGCTAAGTGCTCTCATTCTGAAATACTGGATACATAATTTGCGTAATTTCTGCTCCGTGGGTTACCTGCCTCAATACATATATACAGATTGTGAATGAAGTACTTGTCTTCCTATGTTAAACTTTTAGCGTAACCATACACCTCTTCGTGAGTAGATTATGACAGGTGTATAAGGTTTAAATTCAATCAATAGTTATATGAAACACTGCAAATCGAGTCCGCAGCTCGTGGTCGAGCGGTAGCGTTCTCGCTTCCCGCGCCCGGGTTCCCGGGTTCGATTCCCGGCGGGGTCAGGGATTTTCTCTGCCTCGTGATGACTGGGTGTTGTATGCTGTCCTTTGGTTAGTTAGGTTTAAGTAGTTCTAAGTTCTAGGGGACTGGTGACCATAGATGTTAAGTCCCATAGTGCTCAGAGCCATTTTTTGAACTGCAAATCGAGTTTTTGCTGCCCCTGGAACCCGTTAGATAGGCAACCTACTTCATTACAGAATGGTAAAATTCTTAAGATTCTACAATAATGAAGAAATAAATTAAAATTTGTGCCTTAGCTGGGACTCGAATCCGGGCTTCTTGCTTATTATTTTAATGTCATTTTGTTCGTTATGGTTCGTTCCCTCGTTCATGGCGGATGTCCTATGACACCCATTTAAGTTCATCGTTGAGCCATTTACTCAGAATTTTTTTCCTGTACGAACTACCCAAGTCGAATGCCCCCGCCCCCAAACACAAATTAAATTCATATCTTCAGCTTATTTACCCCCTAAATTGTCACTGTTCCCAGGGCTCTCCGGAATTGACGTAATGGGGAAATCCTGTACCAAAGGTGTAGATCTTATAATTGCATTTTCCCCGAGAAATTTAAGTCTCATCTTTATTTACGATATTGATGGAATCTGAAGAAATGAATTAAAGTTTGTGCCACGGCTGGGACGAGTAACAATTTAGGGGAGAAAGTAAGCTGAATATATGAACTGACGTTTGTGTTGGGGAGGGCATTCGACTTGGGCAACTTGTGCAGCAGTGTTCACCGTAGTGCTACCTACGGTGGTGTGATGGTAAGCATTTCGCCTAGAAACCAAGTAGACCCGGATTCGAGTTCGAGCCGAAGCGCAAATTTTAATGTACTTCTTCAGCTTGCATCATTATCGTAGATAAAAATGTTGGGGAGGGCATTCGACTTGGGCAACTTGTGCAGCAGTGTTCACCGTAGTGCTACCTACGGTGGTGTGATGGTAAGCATTTCGCCTAGAAACCAAGTAGACCCGGATTCGAGTTCGAGCCGAAGCGCAAATTTTAATGTACTTCTTCAGCTTGCATCATTATCGTAGATAAAAATTTCCATCATAACGCAATAAGGCGTACTGCGAATTCGGATCGATTAATACGTTGGGCAACGCTACACAGATGTTACGAAGAGTCACAATCCACCCTGTACTGAAATCAAACTGAATGGCCAAAATGTGGGATGCATAATTTCAGGACACCTGTTAGTGTGGATTTTTTGGACACCGAGCCCGGCTCGCTAAATTCACCAAGAACATCTTCTGAAGAGACGTTCTGAAAAGAAAATCAAAAGGGAAGTCCAGAACTTCCACGAGCCAAAGTGAAATCAGAGAAATGAACTGCAGCATTAGTAGGTCACATCAACGATGCACTCTTTTTAGATGATGATACGTCATTTTCATCTTTTAGCTAAGGACGTGGAGTGTGTGAATGATGAAAATCACTGCAACGTTGTCACTTGCAACATCTCTAATCAAGTGCGTTTCCCCAAGAAGCAAAGAGAGAGGAATGTTTCCAAAAGCAACCTTGTCAGAAAGTATCCGTTACTGCTCTGTTTTATACCGTAACAACCAAGAGAAGCGATAGAAATGTCAAGGTACCGCTGGTGTCCTCCTGAAAATGCATTTTGTTCTAAAATTATGGCGCCAGTATTTCAGCAGTAAGGGTCGGAGGTCTTTTACGTAGGAGGTGAATTACTTCCGCGTACAGCGCTCACACCTCCGAGGTCCAGGGCCGAGATATACTGGCCAGGCCGTTACGAAGGAGTTATTTTAGCGCCCAAGAGGCTTGCCATTCACCTTCTTTCTCTCAGTGCACAATGTGCAATCATTGTGTACCGTAATAGTGTAACGGGGATGGAAAAGTACTTGTCAACGAGCTATTATTAGATAGATCAGATGTGCTTTTTTTTCTATAGATCCACGGTGAGCACATGTTTATTCATGTAGAATATACAGTAAAACGAGAGTACGATTACATGTTACGTACAAAAAAAGTATCTGTTGAAGGAACTTCAACACTTCTAATTGAAATGGTCGTCACGGACGTGGAGTAATTCATCAAATCATAAACATGTTTTCATTTAAGAGGCACTAACAAACGTATCACAAAACGAGTAAATGTATAAAACACTGAGATGTTTATGATAGTTCTTAGCCTGTTGTAGGCACGCACCATCAAACCGAGAATCAGATTGCAACAAATGGCTCTGAGCACTCTGCGAATTAACGTCTGAGGTCATCAGTCGCCTAGAACGTAGAACTAATTAAACCTAACTAAACTAAGGACATCACACACATCCATGCCCGAGGCAGGATTCGAACCTGCGGCCGTATCGGTCGCTCGGTTCCAGACTGTAGCGCTCAGAACCGCTCGGCCACTTCGGCCGGCTAGATTGCAACACATATATAATGACCCCGTTACTGTGCTGAAGATGTGCAGATGTCATGGAGATTGACGGTTCGACGGGTGTTCGGTAAGTACTCCAACACATTTTTCCGTTGAAAAAGTGCGAAATTTTTGCGGGACATCGTGGAATATTCTCGCTTCACTCCCTACAGAGTCATGAAGTTTCAGTATTTGGCGGCTTACGTAGCTCTCACACTGGCGTCTTTAATAAGGTCCGTTCCAAGCAGTAAGCTGTCATTGACGTTCTTCTGGTGGAAAACCACAGTATCGCATATAATTATAGGGGCTAATAGACTGTCTACGGAGACCCGATATTGAACAAAAGAGCGGTGAATCGTTCGGCGTAGCGTCTGTGATCATCGCAACAAGGTCGCTCAAACCTATCCATTCTCCCGCGTGCCGCACACGCTTATGACGCTCTTAATGTTGGAACTTCATTTGAAGTGATCGGCTGATCACAAACCATCACCACCTTCAAAAACAAACACCACGCTCCAAAACTGACATCATGTAAGTCTGCACATCGAAGAGGAGCTCACAAAACTTTATTGGGCGTTATTCCCCATCCACCCTACAGACCGAATTTCGCCCCTTCCGACTTCCATCTGTTAGCGCGAATGAAGGATGAATTCCGTGGGTAGCAGTATTTGTATGGTGGGGAGGTTATTGATGCAGCAGGACATTGCTCCGACGTCGACTGGCAGAGTGGTACACTGAGCTCGGCATACAGGCCCTCCTAGTAAGGAAGCCACATCGAACGCAGATTATGTTGAAAAATAACATTTTGTATGCAGCAGAACGGGCAATAATATGGTGCATTGGAAACCTGAATGAAACCAACTTGCTTTAACAACAAACAAAAAAATTGTATTGCATAACTTATTGAACTCTCCTCGTAATGATATAAACATCAGCCATGTATGCAAAGATATTTTTATGAAGTAGAAAGAGACGGTCAGCGATGAATGCTTTAGGTGCTCTTTAAATTTATTGGTAACTAAACCTTTTATAGCTGCTGATAAGTTATGGAACATGGGTGTTCCTGAACAATGGGCACCTGTCTTGGTCCAAGAAAGTGAGTTTTGATTACATTAACTGAGCTGTTAATTTGTAAACCAGAAATATCATTTATGACAAATTTCATTATGGAATAAATAAATTGAGAAGCCGTCGCTAATATACCCAGTTCCTCGAACAGGCCTCTGCAGGACTCCCTTGAGTTCGCACCAGACATAATCAATATTATACGCTCAGTGCAAGTGTTTGATAGCTATTCGTAAGCAAGAGCTCTTAGTCACGTGCTTAAAGAAACCCCATAGCTGACGGAAAACTTGGACCATTTATCTCAGTGTCCTGTCTGGAAGCAATCAAATTCAGATGGCTCTAAACACTATGGAACTTAAAATCTGAGGTCATCAGTCCCCTAGACTTAGAACTACTTAAACCTAACTAACCTAAGGATATCACACACATCCATGCCTGAGGCAAGACTCGAACCTTCGATCGTAGCGGCCACGCAGTTACAGGCTGAAGCGCCTAGAACCGCCCGGCCACAGCAGCCGTTGGAAGCAATCGGTCTAGCCTCGCAAATATGGTGTTTAATTTCGCAAAAAATATAATACTGAACACAATCGACTAGTAATATTATGCTAAATTGTGCCCAGTTTCCTATATACGTTGACATACCGTGCAGACGGACTGATAAAGTGTTTCATGTTCTATTGAAACATAAAGTCTTTACGGTAACAAGGAAAAATGCAATACAGTTGAATACTTAAATACCTAATTAATTGTGATCACAGGAAGGATGATTTTTCCAACATAGAATTCTTTGCAAGATATTAGCTAATTCAGCTTGATGGGGAGATGGTTCTTTTGTGTTACGCCTTAGAAACCACCGACCATGAATAGTAAAAATAAGCAGGGATTTTATGCTCATTTTCTTGTTTTCTTGATTTGGTGTACTCCGTCATCTGACTGAAATAACTGCAGTTCATATAGTTCCTTTATCGACTTTTGGGTTATGTAAGAACACTAAAAATTATGTTGCTTTATCTTTTCGAGATCACTTTCTCTAAAGAAGCGATGTGTTTGGCTATTCGAAACGTTTTTTCTGTCTACCATTTGTATTCCTTTTAAATGCACCCTCCACACAGAACAACGGCTGTAATACTACTACTAATAATAATCATAATGAAATGTATGGAGACTGCAATGGCAGAATACCTTATGCTAAACGTTCCGAAATGCAGTGCCAAGTTAGCTTTATCAAAATCTTCACAGTTTCAACAGCACTATTAAAGCTTTCCACAGACTCCTAAGTATTAATGAGCAAAGTGCAATGCTTGCACTACATAAAACTTTACCCTACATTCACGAAATCCTTCACAGTCATAAAAATAATTGTCCACAGCAGCGTGTGAGAGCCTGTAATTCTGGCTGCAATTGAAGGAGCCTGACTATAGCAAAATTTAGTTAGGAAGTCATTCTCGTGTATCGAACTAACTGCGAAATTTTGGTATCCAGGATCCAGTCCCTATCTTGGGGAGTTTGGTCAAATATAAACATCACTGCTTATATTTAGCTAAGAGTAGATCTAATTTAACCCAATTACTATGTTTACCTCCACAGCAGTGAAATTCTTCCTGTTGTTACCAATCTTTTTTGTAAAGCTGAAATGGAAAAAAATACATACCAACATCTGAGCGTACATGCTGTTAGGAATATAAATGGAAAAGGTATGTGAATTTTTTGCACAGTGAGGGATGTATCGATAGAACGCGCTGCGCGAGCTAAATACATTTGATCACTCTAACAGTAAACATGTTCAGATTAATTGTATTTCCAGGAATGAAAATTGCCAGAAATTGATATAACATGTTCCGTTACAGTCGTGAGCTGCAAGGGTATTGTAAAGTTGATTAACTACATGACGCCACCAATTGTTTTTGATATATACTGCGTGTTTTCCAGTTCTCCGTAACAGTTCTGTTCCACGAAGAGTCGCATCGGTAGTTACTGGATTTCGTGTCTTACGGAAACATACGTATTTCATGAATATGTGGCAGACTTATAAAAGTAAATAACCTGTAATTAAAATACATTTGGCACAATGAAGAATCACACCTTAACCTTGGATACCTAAACTATAACGTCCTGGTCGTTAGGTAACGCTACTGGCTGGGATCTCTGTCATGCGTGTCAAGCACAACCGCATGATTCATCAGAATTAAGGAAAGACTTGGAAATAATTTTTAAAGGTCATTTTCTTCATTTTTTAAGATGCCCATGAACAAACTATAATTATTAAGGCAATTAATTTCTTTCGATAAGTACATATGTAATGTTGTATAATTTTTAAATGCTGCCACCTGGCTGCGACACTTGTCATGAAGCGTTTTTCTAGTGAATGCGTAACTATGAGTAAAAACCATTGTCTAAGGAAAACTTAGGAAACGTTGTATGATAACCAAATTACTTCATTCGTAGTGAGTATCGGCTTTAGTAATAGGAGGTGTCGGCTATCCTGCATCTGTTCTTTGCACTTGTAATATGATATGTCCTTATAATCTACGTGCCTTTTCAATTATCGCATCCTCTTTTCCGACGACGATACAAAAGTGCAGAATCGGCAGGAAGTTTTTATGAGACGCTGAAAAATCTCCCTGTGATCTATCATTGCTGCTGATATCTTTGCTCTACATAAATTACTAGAATCACACAAAAATCAGCTACCCAGAACTTACAAAAAAAAAAAAAAAAATCCGGAGAAAAGTAGTATATAAAGATTCTCCTCTCAAGGATGTAAAATTCGACAGGATTGATAAAGCAGAGAATAAAACCATATTTAATAAAATAATTCACTTAGTATTAAAAAATGTCACAACATTGTGGGAAAAAAAATCACTGAAACGTAGCACTGGCGCTCAAGAATAAGTGCATATGAAATACTGACAATAAGAAAACGACAGAATAATATTTGTTTTGTAAATTAAATCGCCTATCCTCTCTGCAACTGTAATTTCTTTTTCCCAGAAGCGTTTCGCCTTTTTTTTTTACTGTAAGGTATCTCAGTGCGATCTAGAACGATACAATTTTGTTTTGATATGTGCTATTTTTAGATTATCAAACAGTTCGCGTCGCGTTTCTTTGTGTAAATAAGTAATTACTTACAGTTCGTTGGCATTTGGTAACACTACCAGACCAGATGATAGGAAAATATATTTCTGTCTTGCTGCAGGGTTGGTTACGCAAACAAGCTTGACAGAAGAATAAATTTAAACGATTGTAAACACGGTGTTACAGAAGAATAATGAAAACGAAGTATTCCACAAAACCACGAAATGTACAAAGCTGCAAAGATAGATAAGAAAATAAAACTGTGGAAATTCCTTTCCGAAATAATAGACATCTAGTAGACATTTAGTAATATTTATCTTAATCTTTGTAAGACTGTCAGAGTGTAGACAAAGATTAGTAAGGGAGAGTGTTGTACCTGGAATATAGTGTAACTAGGAACACTAGGTGTTTCGTTGTCGATGTTTCAGTCTAGTGACCGATTCTACTAATTTTTTACTAATAACTGAGTAAAAAACTCTAAATAACACTTAGCCATAGCAGCAGCGCTAAAATTTTTCCTTTTTTGAAATAAACTTTTCTTAAGGAATTATTTTATTCGTAAAATTTGCGTAGGTTTGAAATATTGCGTTATTATAGGAAATGGGAAACGCGATCAGTGATATTTTAATAACAGCACCGACAAAATCTAGCAACAAACACATGGCATGAGAATTTGTACAGCATTCCTCAGACATTAATATCCCTGCTGCCACTTGTCGTGGCTTAAGGTATGCGTGTGCGTGCAGTGTGCAAGACTTACCAGCATCTTGTCTATGTGGTAGTTTCTCGCTGTTGTCGCATGACATCTGTTGCATTGTAGAAAAATTTGGAAATTTGTGGTGAGTTCCTATGGGACCAAACTGCTGAGCTCATCGGTCCCTAGGCTTACACACTGCTTAATCTAACTTAAACTAACTTACGCTAAGGACAACACACGCATCAACGCCCGAGGGAGGACACGAACCTCCGAAGGGGGAGGGAAGCCGCGCGAACCGTGGCAAGGCACCCAAGACCGAACGGCTACCCCGCGCAGGTATGGCAGAATGGCACCAATCCTAGTCTGCAAATATTTTTGCTATGTGGCGCAGCAATGAAATATTACGTTGCATTTGCTTAAAAGATTAAAGATTTGTCTGCCATTGCTACGAAATAATGAAACAAAGGAAATTATGATAGTAGTAATAAATTAAAATCTTAAAACAATTCATTCATTACATAGAATAAAAATAAGTAACTGACCTGCTGCCTGTTTCTATATAATATGCCTTTATCTCTTATATGAATGTGTCGTGTCTGTCCTTTCGGAATAGACAACACGCAGAATACGCAGCTGTGAAACATATGATTTAGTTGAAGAAGGAGGGTGGAGAAAGGAACAGAAAGGTGGTTAGTTATATCAGCTGCACTAAGATTTTGTGTGACAACAGCGGCTACGAGTAAAAATGTGTAGTGCAGCGGGATTCGAACCCTAGATCGTCCGTTTACAGGCCGGTGCGTTAACCACTGCGCCACCCACGACATACTGTTTGTTCCCACCAATACGATCTCTTAACGCCTAACGGCCAACTCACACTCCCTCCAAGCGGTACCTACCCCACAATCTTCGTCCATTTCCTCCATGCTTGCTACTCTGAAATTCCTGCAGGAGGTCGGACATTGAAAGGTGGAAGGAAGATTGGAATTAACGTCCCGTCAACGTCGAGGTCATTAGAGACGGAGCACAAGCTTAAACTGTGCAAGGTTAGGGGAGGAAAACGGCCGTGCTCTTTCAAAGGAACCATCGTGGCATTCGCCTGGAGTGATTTAGGGAAATCACGGAAAACCTAAATCTGCATGGTCGGACTCGGGTTTGAACCGTCGGCCACCAGAATGCAAGTCCAATGTGATAGGCATTGCAACGCCTCGCTCAGTCGGTCGGACATACTTGTGCATCCACATTGCAGAAGGTGGATCCACTGCCCATCAACACGAATCAGTTGTATGAATGTATGGTGTCTGCTCCTTTGGACAATTTTTCACCCTTCGAAAGACTTTACTTTTGTAATTTCAGAAAAAGACTGCAGCACACATAACGTAAATGGTATCATATCAGAAATGAGTAATAAAATATATTAAACAACTATTACAGGACTGTTTATATAGGAAAAAGTCTGAAAAGTGTCCAAAGGTACAATATTCTTTCCTCTACATAAATCTGATTACAACAGACGCCGTGATGTGTTAATTAAGCTTATCCAGTGTTGATATTGTAGAACACCACGACTGTATATTACCTGAATATAACTACAGATAACTGCGATCAGCCACTTACGAAATTTTTCTTTTTTTAAACTCGTTTTCGCACCTTTTGAGGCTCGTCTATAAGTTGCAGCATTGTCACAAGTAGATAAGAAAGTCTTTAATTTATCGTCTTGTGTTAGTTAGTAGTTGGGTCGCAAAACGAATTTCTTTATCTTCTGCGGTAGCATTAGTCGCACTGATATTTGTACCCATCTAACGTGTTCCATTTGAATTGCTCATCGGCCAGAGATTTAAGCACTATTCACTGCAGGCGGTGACGAGTGTCTGCTACATGTATTTATATTCAATGGGTACATTTTAAAAATATCAACATGATGCGGGCAGAGTTACAGGACGATGGAAGAGCAGTCGAAGTAAATAAAATGAGCAAAATTTCGCTTTTTCGTTCGTACAATTACACAGAAAACTGTTTCATTACTTCTGTGTATCAAGTGAGAACACTTGTTCGGAGTAACAATGGTGTGCGAAATAAAGCTGTTCGCGTTCCCGGGTTGTTGGTCGCTTCGTTTACTAACAGATTAATAACAAAGCTATTTTTCGTCAGATATTTCATGCTTTTAGAAATATGTATTTCCCAGCTTACTCAAGGCGTATTAAGTAATATCAGACTCTTTACTCTTTTAGTCCTATCACTCCCGGTGAAGTGTATTGATTTCTTTTTAACACCCACCACTAGCGGTTCATGCAGATTTTGTTATAAAAGATGTATTCAGATACGGCTTAATCGCCCATTTGTATTAAATAGAACGACCTATTTTACGAACAGACGGATGGTGCGTCATTGGAACAACCTTCAGCTTGTTGGTAGCAAAATTCTTCGTAGAGTAATTATAATAACTGAGAACTACCACCAAAGTGCTGAAGCTCTGGTTTCGCTACGTTTTAATCATGGCAGAGATGAACTAGGCCGTTTTCATGAACACCTCAATGAAATTACGTCGATGCTCAGTTCATCGTAATGGGGGAGCAAGTAGACAAAAGATAACATTTTATGAATATGCGTGTCAAGAAAAGAGGTCGTAGCTTGTACCGAAAGGTGTATCGAAAACCCAATACAACTACCGTAACCTACATCAGGACTAAAGAGCTACCTTACAAAAGAAAAAATTTGCGGATAGAGGGTGGACCATTTGTAAACTGAGGGTGGTCGACGCAAAAGCTGGAGTATCTCATCAATGCTTTGTTAAAGAGCGGATGTACAGCAACTTAGTTAAGACCACTCGTATAGAAACCTAGCGTTTTTCTACCCTTTATTAGACGCTTACCGACCGCATAGCAAATATCTTGTAGTCTACAAGACCGCCTTAAAGGCACAGAACACATAAGGTCGGCCAAGGATCCTTGTCAATTCCTGAAGGAAGTAGGGATTCACAGGATGACGTGCAGTTGTGAAGTGAACGGAGGCGCTGTTAAAAGGAGAACTGAGAAACGATTATAAAACAAGGAGAACTGTAAAATGGAAACTGTCACTGCCAGATTTGTCACAATTAATAAAATATTCCTTTGCTATTATGCCGTGGCCTAAGGGATTTCGCTTTAAAACCTGACGTGTCGTCCCCATCTGCGGAGGACATTTTCAAGGGGGGAACATAACTTTGTTGACTGTTCGGTTCACACCTGATTCATATCAGTAGCGAGCCAGGGTGTGAATCTGACATTCAGCAATGCTACGATCCCCCCTTGAAAATGTCCTCCGCAGATGGGGGAAGAAACGTCGGGTTTTAAAGTGAAATCCCTTCCAGCACGGCATAATAGCCGGGAATATTTTATTAATTGTGACAAAGACAACTGTAGAAAGGAAGAATCAGGTCAGGCCTTGAGGCCGTAAACTACTGAATTGGATTCCATGAGGTTCAAATCCTGGAAACAATGAGCTGATACTAAGACTATAGACAGACACAGTAGAGGTCCGTTAGCACACCAATAATTTTATTTGGAAGGACGAGCGTATGAAGCAGTGATAGCGGGATTTTGGTACTGTAGAAGATGTAAATTAATCTTCCAACGTGGAGCGATAGTAAAAGCGGACTACTGCAACCGACAGTGGTCAATTGCACACCACTTTTGAAGACATTATGACGTCACGCCTCTGCTTGGGGACACATTAAAACGATATTTCAGGTCCGTCAATAGAGGACCAAGGTGTCAATAGCACCTTCGTAGAAATTAAAATTCCCTGAAAGACATTCTCCACATATGTGATCGAAAGTTCTGGTTTTCCGAAGAAATTCATTCGACCACCACAGAAAAGGCTGAAATATTTTGGCAAGTGTATTGTTGAAACTGAATTAATCCATTAGCAAAGGGACAAAAAGAATGCCACTCGACCACAAAAATCACAAAAAGAGTGTTTAATTAAATTTGTTACAATCAGCTGACAAAGTAACCTTAGCAGTTGGTGTACGTCGAATTACTTTGGTATATACGTCGACATAAAAAGATAGTGGCTCATTTAATTCACAAATGTAAGGTACAGAAATGATGCAACTATGGCGCTGTAATTTGAAAACTTCGTCCTTAGTTGCTTCGTATGGTGATGAAAGCAATGCAACAACAGTTTCACAAACATAAGTGTAAAATTGAAACGGAACGAATCTTAAATCGCATTACAAAAACAATGAGTCAATGAAATATGGATCCAAAACGACAAAGAAACCACTCATATCTGTAATTACGAATGTACACTGGCGTGCAGAACTTACGGACAAATGCAACTTTCGCATAATGTCTCTGCCAAGTAACGCAGCTCTGTGTAACTTGGATCAACATCGAAAGACATGCTTCACTGTAGCACAAAAGACAACTGAAAGCAATACGCAATGAAATGAACACACATGGCACTTTTTTTTCAGAGACAATAATCACGGAAAACAGTGCATGCTCTGCGACATGTTCCGATGCTGGCCACAAGGTTTTGTAAGGAGTTCTTGTGCTACGGTGTTCTACTCCACCACCAGCGCCGTTGACAAGTGCCGGATGGGTGTTCGTGCATGTGGACGTGCTGTGATACCCCTAACGAGCCCCACGTGTGCTCGATGGGGTTTAAGTCGTAAGAAGAGGCACGCCAGTGTATTCGCCAAATAGCCTCTCGTCCCAAGAGCACCCTCCGCCTGCTTTATCCGACGCGGTTTGCATTGTCATCCATTAAAGTGATGTCATGGGCGAATGCATACCTGGAAAGAAGCACATAAGGAGGGTGTACAGCGACACAGTAACATCAACCGGTGAGAGTACCGTGTTCAAAGATCTAGAGACCCCATGTAACGTTATACCTCTCCACACCATATTACATGGACCACCGAAATGATTGTTTTCGACATTGTTCCCGGGTACATTACGTACTCTCTCCTCTAGCCATAGGATGATACGTCAGGCAGTGTCTTTAGGGGCTCGCACGGAATATTCGACAACAGACACACACATACGCAGACTTCCCGTAAGGAGTGTCGCTATTATTACAAGTGGTCTAAATTTTTCATTATCCTTGATATTTGTTTACATGCACTAAAGGTAGGTTGGGATAAAACATCGGCACGTTTTTGCGCCAGTCTGTTATGAAACTTCCCCTTAGAAAAATTGTGAATGACTGTGCTAGTAAACCTCTTACGTTATTTGATTTTCAAACAGCTGAGCAAAACTGAACTTTACTTATTCTGATCATCACTAAACTGACACACAATATTTTTAGCGCAACGCAATCTGACTTTCAATAATCCCCACAAAAGAAAGGCCCTGACTAACAATAACCTATACGTTTCACAAATCACTTACCTCACAAAAATCTTCGTTACTCCAACTGCTGCAATACAGCGAGCGCCAATACTGCCAGTCAAATAAAAGATTCTAACTACTGAAGGCGCTAACTGCGGATAGGCATAGTTAGCAAATGAAAGATATTGATAGCGAACAAACAATTTATTTACCTTAATAGTGTTCAAAAGTCATTATATATATATATATATATATATATATATATATATATATATATATATATATATATATATATATATATATATATGGCTAATCGTCCGCTTATAGCAACCTCTCAAAGCTCTGGCATCTCTCTTTCCGCATCCACCACTGCTGGCTGCTCACCTCCAACTGCACAGCGCTACAAGCTGTTCACATCCAACTGCCCAACATTACAATAGCGAATATTCCAACAATGAGTCCAACTAGCCACAGACTGCACACAGCACAGTCAGTGATTTTCATACAGAGCGCTACGTGGCGTTACCAACATAAAAACCTAAACAGCCTACTTACACTGTGCTACCATACTTCCATCACCAAAATATTCCATCGCACATCAACGTCGACGCAGAAATTTTAAGTCCAACCCGGGGATTTAAATTCACGTTTCACCCAAATATTTAATTTGAAACCAATAGCACTTGACGAAAATTGTTATCAGTGTTACATTCGATGGTCAGTAACTCATGATATGTGTTGTTTACCGTCCTTTACTGAACTGTGCGGCAAAACGACGCAAATAAATTCGTTTTTTTTCTTAATTTTAGAAATTTATTGACGTGAGCAATACCTGCACACAAGAACGAATAAAAGGAACGCACTGAAAAACAGACTTTGTAACTCACAAAACTTCCACGACTTCTTACTCTTCGTTGGATAACATTTTTATTGTACAACAGGAAACGTAGCACTAACAGTACTATTCCGTCATTTTCATTTAATTCTTCTTCTTATTTCAGCGTTCACGACACAAAACGGCTTCATTAACATATTCGCACGATAGCTGGAAAGAATGTACTAAGTTTTCATGGATGCGGAGCAGAATATGATCTTGTGTCTTCCAAGGAGGCGTCCTGGCGTACAATTTAATCGATTCTCTAGCCTCGCCAAGTTAAACACTCGAGCGTCGTATCCACGGGAGTAGCGGGGGCGTTACTCCACCTTCGCTGTCGCGCCCCTGTGTTTGTGTATGTAAATCCCACTTTCTCCTGTGACGTCACGCAACCAATCATGGCACGGGCCACCGCCCACGGAGCGCGCCTTCCGCAATTGGTCTTGCACTCTGCGGACGGTAAAAATGAGTTATTTTTCCCAGAAGGCTAGAAATACGGCTGGAGCATCTTTCCCAAGGACGGGCCTAGTAAAAAAGGTGAAGAATCTGTAGGTTAAATAGTAACGACGGCAATGCGCTTTTCATTTATATAGAATGAAAGACATGTTTTTATTTTTGAAGAAGTAGAAGTTTATTGCCAGAGGAGCTAAATTTCATCGCATTGTGGAGTGGAAGTAGATCCACTGCAGCTGCCCATCATCATGTGCTAATGCGTGTGTCTAGAAGATAATGAGTTCTGTTTGCTATGAATACTTTTAAGGAACGAGGCACACTTCTCGCCCCATCAGAGGTGGCAATTGCCAATTGCACTATCCAGCGACATTGTGCATTGATAAAGGCATAAGCCTCGTATTTAATAGGGCACGTATCTGATAATCGCACCATCAAATGAACGCTAAGTCATAATTCTCTAGCCATACTTTATATTTTTAACGAACAGGTTCATTCTGTATCAGATTTTCTAAATCATTTCAGGTGGATGCCTGAACGCTTTCTTCAGCCCCCGCCTTCGTCGTTTATTCTTTATCTAATCTGAACTAGGGCTTTGTCTCGATTAATATCCACATGAATCTGGGCACCTGCAAGATGTTAAAGCCTAATATTCCCTTTTTCAACAACAGTATACGTATTATTCACTAAAAAGTTTTGCACGTTGGTGAAAAAATCATTCTTCTGGAAATAACACGATTTTTTTCCTTCCTGTTAACACGACAACAAGTTAACAGCAGTGCATTTCCAGTATTTTCCCGATGTTAAATTTACATCAGCTCTGACCACGTAATGGTTCAAACGGTTCAAATGGCTCTGAGCACTATGGGAGTTAACATCAGTGGTCATCAGTCCCCTAGAACTTAGAACTACTTAAACCTAACTAACCTAAGGACATCACACACATCCATGCCCGAGGCAGGATTCGAACCTGCGACTGTAGCAGTCGCGCGGTTTCGGACTGAGCGCCTAGAACCGATAGACCATCACGGCCGGCCCACGTAATGGAATGGAAGTCAACGAACAAAACTTGGCTCTTAACGTCCAGTCGACTTCAACCTTATCTGAGACAGCACTACCTGGATTGGGAAAGAGTAGAAAAATTGTTAGGCAAGCCAGTACCAAATTTGGAAGTCAATTATGTAGCTGTCAATGCCGTATGTCACTGGTGGGATACGGGAAATTCACATCAAATGTTTACTAATCAGTACTTACTTATAGATACCGAATGAAGTGTAGGAGTTGCAGTTAGGTTTGTAATCAAGGAAATGTTTAGCATATACAGGAATTTAAGACAGATCCATTATGGTTAATTTCAATTTTCTTTACCGTATATTTTAATTAAGGCCAAAATTATATTATTACCTTGTTTATGTGTATAGACTGAAGCGGCGAGTGAAAATTTGTACGAAGGCAGGGAATGGAACCCCTGCTTACCAAGCAGGTGAGTTAGTCACTCAGCTATCTTGGCACAGCGGTTCACACAACTCCAAGGATTACATTGGCACATCTCCCTCCTCCGTCCATATTCCCACTGCCACCCAAGTCTGCTTTTGAATTCCACCTCAGAAATGGGTGATAATTTGGATCGAGGAGGGAGGCGTGACAGTGTGCAGGTGTGCGAACCGCTGTGCCAAGGTGGCTCAGTGGCAAACGCACCTGACTAGTAAGCAGGATAATCGGGTTCGATTACTAGCCTTCGTGCAAATTTTCGCTCGCCGCTTCAGTCTATATACTCGTACATAAAAAATCATATCTGTATGAGACCAGTGAAGTCCCTCAAACTGTGCATTTCATTTGTATACTGACACTTGTTTCAAAACATCACAACATTGTGTTCAGTCTTACTTTAGGACTGTCTGTTTGACAGCAGCATGGGGAGCAAGGTTTCCAAATCCCGCAAAAACACACACATTATCTTACATTTCATTCAGTTGGCGCAAACACGAAAAATATAGAACACACAGAAACACAACAGTCTTCTACAAGAGCTGCACTGTCTTTTCCTTTAAAGTTATTTGCGGCAGCAAATTTTTAAGAAGAAATACGGCACATAGACACAGGCAACAGAGCATGCACAATGTCGGCACTACTACAGTGTATATCCACCTTTCGCAGCAATGCAGGCTGCTATTCTCCCATGGAGACGATCGTAGAGATGCTGGATGTAGTCCTGTGGAACGGCTTGCCATGCCATTTCCACCTGGCGCCTCAGTTGGACCAGCGTTCGTGCTGGACGTGCAGACAGCGTGAGACGACGCTTCATCCAGTCCCAAACATGCTCAATGGGGGACAGATCCGGAGATCTTGCTGGCCAGGGTAGTTGACTTACACCTTCTAGAGCACGTTGGGTGGCACGGGATACATGCGGACGTGCATTGTCCTGTTGGAGCAGCAAGTTCCCTTGCCGGTCTAGGAATGGTAGAACGATGGGTTCGATGACGGTTTGGATGTACCGTGCACTATTCAGTGTCCCCTCGACGATCACCAGAGGTGTACGGCCAGTGTAGGAGATCGCTCCCCACACCATGATGCCGGGTGTTGGCCCTGTGTGCCTCGGTCGTATGCAGTCCTGATTGTGGCGCTCACCTGCACGGCGCCAAACACGCATACGACCATCATTGGCACCAAGGCAGAAGCGACTCTCATCGCTGAAGACGACACATCTCCATTCGTCCCTCCATTCACGCCTGTTGCGACACCACTGGAGGCGGGCTGCACGATGTTGGGGCGTGAGCGGAAGACGGCCTAACGGTGTGCGGGACCGTAGCCCAGCTTCATGGAGACGGTTGCGAATGGTCCTCGCCGATACCCCAGGAGCAACAGTGTCCCTAATTTGCTGGGAAGTGGCGATGCGGTCCCCTACGGCACTGCGTAGGATCCTACGGTCTTGGCGTACATCTGTGCGTCGCTGCGGTCCGGTCCCAGGTCGACGGGCACGTGCACCTTCCGCCGACCACTGGCGACAACATCGATGTACTGTGGAGACCTCACGCCCCACGTGTTGAGCAATTCGGCGGTACGTCCACCCGTCCTCCCGCATGCCCACTATACGCCCTCGCTCAAAGTCCGTCAACTGCACATACGGTTCACGTCCACGCTGTCGCGGCATGCTACCAGTGTTAAAGACTGCGGTGGAGCTCCGTATGCCACGGCAAACTGGCTGACACTGACGGCGGCGGTGCACAAATGCTGCGCAGCTAGCGCCATTCGACGGCCAACACCGCGGTTCCTGGTGTGTCCGCTGTGCCGTGCGTATGATCATTGCTTGTACAGCCCTCTCGCAGTGTCCGGAGCAAGTATGGTGGGTCTGACACACAGGTGTCAATGTGTTCTTTTTTCCATTTCCAGGAGTGTATTTGTACAATTATGTGGGAAATATGTTAAATGTATGTGAAATATATGTCCCTATATGAATAAATCTCCGGGTAAAGAGCCCCTCCTAAGCCCTTGGATCAATTTCAACTAAATTTAGTACACGTGCTACTTACCATAAGGAAAGAAACACTGCGGAGTTAAGAACAAGCTGTCAACTACTGGGGTAGGGATGGTATAGGAAGTGTTCTGGGAGGAGGGGGGAGCAGGAGCAGATGGATAGAGATGGGGTAGGAGGAGATAGACACAGATAGCAGATATGTGAAGATGGACAAAGAGAGGGGAAGGCGGAAATATATAGAAAGGCAAGAGGAAGAGATAGAGAACGAGCAGAGTCGGACAGACGCAGGACAGAGGGATAGATGAACAGAGAAATAGGGAGGAGGAGATGGCCTTATAGAAGAGTGGGATAAATAAATACCGGCTACACTGCGTGCTCAGCTGGTTATAGATAAAGACAGTGACTGGCATCAAAAAGACTTGCTTCAATAAAATATTTCGGTTATTAGGCCATGTCCTTATATAAAACTAGAGCATCTAAACTGCCGATGTTTCGACCGACTTGCTGATTTCCGGTTCAAGTCGTTTAACTGCCCTGAAGGGGACCTCATCAAGTCGGTCTTAACTTCGGCAATTTGGCTGCTTTAATTTTTTTATAATGACGCGGCCTCGTACTTAAAATTGTTTTATTTAACATGACACTGGCCACGGAAGCCTAGCAGCTTGTATCAATGACTTGCTTCTTTAAGACTGATGAATAATACGCTGAATATGGGATATTTCTTTCCTCAATAATAATCATAAATACGAGTATTATGTGTGCTTATACTATGTTCTACCCTCCGAGTTTCCAGTTTCAAAAATTTTCCAGCTTCCTCTTATTCCCCAAACACGTCCCCGCCAATTTTCAGGCCAGAGTTTCAATTTATATTCAAAAGGAGAGCATTTCCTTGGTTCATGTTGCTGTTTCTCGAAGTAGGCACGTTAGGCACAAATCATGTTAGTGTAGAAATCTACTGGCCAGGAGAGAAATGTCAAATTTTTTCACTCATAATCTTTCAGGATCATGTTTCTGACATTGTTCAGTATCAAAAAACAGTCAAAATAAACAAAATAGCTCATTCTCCTGTGAGTCATCTTCATGGGTGAAGGCATTCATTAGTATACTGTTTCTGGATGATCAGCTCATCTGTTTTTAAAAAAATGGTTCAAATGGCTCTGAGCACTATGGGACTCAACTGCTGTGGTCATTAGTCCGCTAGAACTTAGAACTACTTAAACCTAACTAACCTGAGGACACCACACACTTCCATGCCCGAGGCAGGATTCTAACCTGCGACCGTAGCAGTCCCACGTTTCCGGACTGCGCCCCTAGAACCGCGAGACCACCGCGGCCGGCATCTGTTTTATTGTTGGCTAAATTTAGTTTTGGTTAAGCAGACATTAAACTTCGGTTTTTAGTGCAGCTGTACGTTCGACCTAAATGCATGAATGTAAGGATATGCATCTTTTAGTCTCATAGTAGCGCTACACTTTTTCGATCGCGTCTCTGTGGATCCCCTTATGTACTTTAGTGCTTCAACTGAGTTGGTCTCTGACAATCATGGCTGAAGACGAAACAGTATAGCTTCGAAATCCATTGTGCGAATTAAATATGATCAGCAAAACAGTTTAAAGAACCCAATAACTACTGTCATTGGTAATTCGGTGTAAGCTGCCAATAGGTGGGAGATGCTACAGTGTTAATATTTCAGCCACAGTGTTAATATATCCTCCAATACCCAGTGGAAGGCAGCACTATCGATCACCGTCTGTTACTGGGAATGTGCTGTCAGTAAAAAATCAGAATGTTATTGGATTTATACGTTAACTCCTTCATGCCTGAATAAATCTCAAGAAGAAAAATATAAAAAAAATTAACCATGGCGCTTCAGAAGTAACCGAAACACTCAGGAAATGCAGCAGTAGCAGCGCCGTCTGAGGTACCTTGCCAAGGTTCGTGCGGCTCCCCTCAACGGAGGTTCGAGTCCTCCCTCGGGCAAGGGTGTGTGTATTATGCTTAGCGTAAGTTAGTTTAAGTTATATTAAGTAGTGTGTAAGACTAAGGACCGATGACCTCCACAGTTTGGTGCCATAGGAACTTACCACAAATTTACAAAAGGCAGCGTTGGTAGCAATCAGCACCTACCGCTCAAAAACAGGTAATCTTTCAATTATTAGCACAGCATTGGTATGATCCGAATTCGCGACATGAGGTTTTAAGCGGCTAAAGACGAAGTACTCAGAGAATGCACTGGGCTAAAACGTCGTATGTATGCAACCTGTAATTCAGTTCTTGTTTATGGCAACGACATTCCTCTTGGATTTTTGCGTTATGGCCATGATTTTAATGGGTGTTTTCAAGCCACTTTGTGTGGTTTCCAGATAGTGACTTTAGACATAATTGTTGGAGGTTAAGCTGAAGAAAATTACTCTCGTATAAAATGGTTGATGCCACTTCATTAAAGAGCTATTCTTTATGTGCCGGATAAGTTCGAAAGAGTTGTGTGGTGTAAGAGTTAGGCATTTATTTTCATTACTTGTGATGGTGTACAGGCTATGTATTAACTTTTATTACTTATGATTGATAATAAAATATCGCTACATTTAAATTTGAATTGTAAGAGTTTGTTTTGCTTGAGGAACACAGTGTAACACATTTTACGAGTAAACCTTCAATTTACCTTTGGGGTAACTTATTATACCTTGTCAACACGAGAGAAAAACGAATTGTTTCATTGCCAGATACTAACCTCCTACTGGCTGCATAAGAATTTAACGTGGGAAGATGACCTTGTATTATGCACCGAAACTACTAAATAACATACAGAACTACGAAACGGAGACAGGAAAACAAACATTTAGCCAAAGGTCGAGCAGACCTGGAGATGAGTGTTATCATAACCTGAATTTGAAGACGGTATACCTCCAGGTCTCCATATCGAAGTGTGTGACAGGCCTGCATATATGAAAACGGATGTGTTTAAGGATTGCTTGAACAATCAGTTCATTTTTACGACGGAATCTGGGAGCTCTGATGTCAATCTTGATTTTGCAGCTGAGAATCAGATTATTCTTCTCTGCCTACCTAGCTCCACTACACGATACTGCAACCTCTAGATCGGGCTCTCTTCATACCCTTAAAAATATTTTGGTAATGGGTTATCAACAGTTAGGTTCATAACTAACCAGGTCCCAATCTTAAACTATTGATTTCTGCTTGTAATCGCGGTGCAACTGTGGGTATGGCACCTCTGGATTTTCTGCCTGTGGAATTTATACACGAGACGAATCCCAAATCTTAGAACACCAATTTGCAATATCTGAAGAGTAACTGGCTATGCAATTGACACATAGTTGGAAATAGCAGCAAATGTAACACCAACATGAAATGTAGAGCAATCAAGTAATCCTTCTGTACCATCCACAAGCCATGTTTCAACGCCCGCTCTTGCACCATCACCACCCACACCAACAACACCGGTAGCTATAAACACAAATTTCATAGATTCTAAGAGGAATTCACTAAAGATGGCAGACAAGAGACAAAGAACATACGAAAACGCCGTATTCTGCGAAGGTAGGAAGTGAGACCACCAAGTAATTTATGTTTAAATAATGAGGAATCTGAGTAACACAAATCGAGACAATGACACGGACGACGACATTTGTCTAGCCAATAACGGCTCCTGTCTCCTAAAAAAAAAAAAAAAAAAGTGTGACTGGATTCGGTGCAGTTCAATGCACTGGATTTAAGAACTACCTGCATGAATATTGTGGAAATGGAAATGAGTACTGTATCAGCCCGTCCTGCTAGCCGCACGATATACTGCGCTGCTTCCCGAATCCGCCGGGCATATTAGTAGCGAGATCCGGTGTGCCGGCCAGCCTGTGGATGGTTTTTAAGGCGGTTTTCCATCTGCCTCGGCGAATGCGGGCTGGTTCCCCTTATTCCTCCTCAGTTAGACTATGTCGGCGATTGCTGTGCACGTACGCGTACACCATAATTACTCTACCACGCAAACACTTGGGGCTACACTCGCCTGCTATGAGACGTTCCCCGTTCCCCAGGGGGGGGGGGGGGGAGGTGGTAACTAACCAACCGTGCACAGGCAGGGTGACGAGTCCAGCGAGCGACCAAGTGGTGTAAATTTCCCTCAAGATGATCCCATCGCTGGTTCAAACCAGTTGGCGGCAAAATAAATAATGCGATTGTGACTGTCATTTTAAATAATTGGTTATAAATAAATTAATCGCTGTTATCTCCACACAACAGTGATGTCTAAAAATTAGTACTTTACTGTCACGTAATGCCATGTGGTGATGATTTGTTTTTGCACCATATCGGTGTTAATTTTATTTAGATGGTAATGGGGATAAGGAAAGTTTTTAGTTTTTCTTATTGAGATAGTGTTTTCCCTGTGTGGACCATAGATCCTCTCTGCCGACAGGAGGCATTCAATGAATCTCATTACGAAGGCGAAGATCCTCTGGGAGCTGGGTAGTTTCCACGGACGTAAGGCTGCAGCCCACATCATGCTTTTGATGGCAAAGCTGGTGCCTCTCCTACCCCAGAGCGGAAGACGCCCTGCCATCTCCAGAGAACAGCTGGCTTGAAATTTTTGCGTATTCTGTCCGGAAGTCAAACGACGAGGCAGGAAACCCTGATCAGCGCGGAAGGTCCGTTGCTTTCGCTCCAAAATTTGCGTACCTAACTGAGACCCCCCCCCCCCCCACGTTTTTGGCACGAAGAAGTTTACAAATCGAAGGGACATTGCTCCAGCCCAGTGCCAGAGTTGCTTTGAGAGTTCTGAAGATCTACATTTCGTGGTCATTCGATCTGTGCGTGCAACGAGGGTCATTCGTATCCCAACCGCCGTTTGGCGTTGATGGGACGGAATTAGATAATTTTGGGAAAATATGGGTGATGCTATTGTAGTAGCGTGCTCCATACTGTGAGCAGCTCACTATTTGCTTCCTTTGCCATGTAACTAGTGTTGCTAAGTTTGGTTATAATTTGTGGTATCTTGTTGTACTGTTAACTTTCGTGAGCTGTCAGGATGACCAATCTCGTTGCGCACTCTCATATTTTCTTCCACACTTTTTGATACCTCCACATAGTATCATCCTCATTTTGTAAGTTGAGAACTTTATTTTCTGTTAATTTTTACTGTGATTTTCGTCATTCCTTAGAGAAAATACACTGGTAAGCCAAAACATTATGACCACTGCCCATCGCGACGCTGGACACTTCCTGGCAGTCTTGCGGGCACGTGACACGTGACGCGGTAAAAACAGTATGTAGGCGGAACAGACACGAACGGGCGATCACCCTACCAAAGATATGGGCTACAAATTGGGAAATACATTGAGGTAAGCGACTTTGACAAAGGGCAGATTATTATTACGCAGAGCCTGTGAACGAGCGTCTCGAAAACGGCGAAGCTGGTCGAATGATCACGTGATACTGTCGTGAGCATCTATGGAAAAAGTTAGGACAGTGAAACTACTACCAGTGCTAAATGATTGGACGTCCATGACTCTTCACAGAACATGGGTACGGAGGCTTTCTGCTGTGTGAAGTGGGTAGATGGTCATCTGTGGCATGTCTGCCGAGAGAGCACAATGCTGGTACACGCACAAGTTTTTCGCAGTAGACTGTTCATCGTACATCGTTGAACATGGAGCTCTGCAGCGGACCACCCCTACATGTTCACATGTTGACCGAACGACATTGTCAATTACGATTTTAGTGGTCACGGGACCATCGGGATTCGACAGTAGATCAACGGAAATGTATCGGCTCCTCGGCTGAATCACATTTTTGGTACACTAGATCCATGGTATTCTTCACAAACACGGTCATCGAGGTAAACGGCGACTCGAAACGTGCAGCGCGCTACGGACGCAGGCTAGAGGGAGCATTACGCTACATGCTTGATATCTTACCCGACAGTGATGTCATCTTTCAGCAATGTACATGTCCGTGTCTCGGAGCCGGAACAGGGCTTCAGTGGTTTGAGGAACATTGTAATAAACTCACGTTGACGTCTCGGAGACCAAATTCACCTGATGTAAATCGTTTGGAATTCATTTGAGTCGCTATCCGCCGCCGTCATCGCATACGCAAAGCAGCGGGCCGTTATTTACGCGAATTACATGACCTGTGTGCAGTCACGTAATGCTACATACCTCCAGAAACGTACGCAGAATCAATGACGTACAGGGTGCGTTCCGAAAGTAATGCAATTATTTTTTTTAAAAGTAATTTTTTGAACAGATTTGCACAAACACTTAAAATTCTTCAAAGTACTGTCCTTGGGCCTCTACACATTTTTTCCAGCGACTCTGCCATGACCGGTACGCGCCCTGGAAGGCGTCTTCTGGGACCTCTCGCAAGGTCTTCGTCACGGCGGATTGGATCTCGTCTATGGACGAAAAACGGGTTCCTTTCAGGGCTGACTTAATCCTAGGAAACAAAAAGAAAGCTGGGGCGAGGTCAGGACTATAGGGGGGGGGGGGGGGGCAGCGTTGGCACCTGGTGTTTGGCCAGGAACTCGCGGACTCGTAGCGCGTTGTGGCAAGGCGCGTTGTCGTGATGGAGTTGGCAGGTAGCGGAGATGTCCTTTCTCGTCCTGACGACCCTTTTGCGGAGTCTTTCCAGCACATCCACGTAGTAGGCAGCGTTAACTGTCTGTCCTTGAGGAACAAACTCCTTATGGTCCACTCCTTTGCTGTCGAAAAAGACAATGAGCATTGTTTTCACTTTTGATTTGCTCATTCTTGCCTTTTTGGGCTTGGGGGACTGATCAGTGTGCCACTCAGAGCTTTGGCGTTTTGTTTCTGGGTCGTATTCAAAAACCCAGGTTTCATCATCAGTGATGACGTTGTCCAAATAATCAGGTTCAATTTCAACACGTTGCAAAAGTTCACTTGAAATTTCCGCTCGGTTGGTCTTTTCGTCGTCTGACAACACCTTGGGCACGAGCTTGGCGCACACTTTCCTCATCGCTAAATCTTCAGTAACAATGCGAAAAACAACAGTAGACGACAAGTTCAGTTCATTGGCAACCATCCTGATACTCAATCGACGGTCAGAGTCCAACAGTTGTCGCACACGAGCCACATTGTTGTCGGTTTTGCTGGTTGACGGCCGCCCAGAGCGTTGTTCGTCGTGAACCTCTTCCCAGCCTTCCTTAAAGGCCTTTAACCACCTCGAAACTTGTGAGTAGGACAGAGCAGAGTCCCCGTAAGCCTCACGAATCATTTTGTTAGTCTCCTCAAAAGATTTGTTCAGTTTAGCACAAAACTTAATCGCGTAACGTTGCTCGATCGTCGATTCCATTTTTTCCGTGACACGGTCGGCGCGCAGAGGTTTACAATAACAGACGTCCTGCCGCTTCCACAGCTCGGAGAGCACTGAAACCGGTTTCGCGGCAAAGCTTAGCGTCCCCCCCCACCTACTCCATGTGGCCCGCTCCCACTCCGACTACTAGGAGCGGCGCGGGAAATTCAATTGCATTACTTTCGGAACGTACCCTGTATTTTGTTCCATATACGGAGAAGCAGGTATGTTCCATACACGGACAAGCAAGCAATTAAGCAGGGAGTCATAATGTTTTGGCTCATCAGTTAAATATCTGTCAGTCTTAGTCTTGACTTAGATCATAAGATCCTTTATATTGTCCTGTAAATTTTCCATGCTTAGGCGACCCACTAATAATAAATATAACCTGGTACACAAGTGTGCTTGCTGTTCTCACTGTGACGGCGTTATGGTTGTGCATAATGGACAAACTCAACGATCAGTTACAATAAGAATTCAGACAAAACAAGGAGCGTTGCATCGCTAACCTTGTACGACCAAAGATTTGTTTTTATAACGAGCATTTCAAATTTCATCTTCCACTCTGTTTAAGAAACTACCTTTCTCCAAAATTTCTCATTGAAAAAATGAGTTGCTATTACAATCTCACCAGGACGGATAGACACTAACGAATTTTTTTATCATACATAGACAACATAGCAGAAAAGAGTAAATCTGTAGGTGCAAAATCCATCACTTTTTGAAACAATGCGTCCGGATATCGCGACGAACTGAGTTTGCTTGAGACATACGCATATGTCACTCCATTCTGGTGCCGCTATGCTCCAGAGTTCATGAATGATACTTGGTAACTACTGATAGTATTTTGGAAAAAAACGACATTTTGCCAATGGAGCGCGTGATTGAATATTTTGTAAAATTTTTTTGTTTATTTATAGACGCAATCACATTCTTATGACACAGTCAGACCCGGTTTCGGCCATACAATGACCATCTTCAGATTCTAAAAAATACAAAAGAAAATTTATATTAAAACCTAAAAACAAGTACAATATTTAACCTGCTTATTAGTAATCTAACTGAAGCTGTGTGAAATACATACAGCTCATACCTAAAGGCGGTATACACTGAACACAAGTTCATGCGTTGTAAAACTAACTATGCAATGTAAACCAACGGTCTTGTATAGATATAAAAATTTGTTAGATTTTGTTCACCATCTTTGCGCTAGATGCGCGCTTCCTCTTGATATTACATAGTCTTTAGTTTTGAAAAGCCGAAAATATGACAAATCAAATTTGTTATTAATATTTGAGACAAATGTACATGAATGTGATTGCGTCCATAAATAAATAAAAAAAATTTACGACTTGTAGTATGTCAGTCACTCTACAGTAAGTGACAAGATATTTCCAGTATGTGAGAGCTATAAATAATGTACCGACAAGGCCACAATAGTCGAACACCATTCATGTCAAGGTAGGTCAAGACATGAAGGGCAACATGCAATCTTCAGTTATCTCCGCCGGCCGGTGTGGACTTGCGGTTCTAGGCGCTTCAGTCTGGAACCGCTTGTTCGCTAAGGTCGCAGGTTCGAATCCTGCCTCGGGCATGGATGTGTGCGATGTCCCTAGGTTAGTTAGGTTTAAGTAGTTCTAAGTTCTAGGTGACTGATGACCACAGATGTTAAGTCCCATAGTGCTCAGAGCCATTTTTTTTAAGTTACCTGCTTGAAACATAACGTCATTTTGAAGTCGAAGATACGGCACCGTGCTTAATACGTCAGAAATGAAACATCTGCCGTCCAAATTAGCGTTCTTGTGTACCACAGATGACTGCGTTGTGCATCTAGTTGCGCCAGGTGTTGTGCTCGTATGCAAACTCAATCTGCCAACACTCTCCATCCACGGATACGTCTACCGCCATTATGGACTAATAAGAAAAGAGGGTGGTACCACTCTTGTGTCCTGTGTTCTCGCACGGCGCACCACTTGTACAGTGCCTCTCTGTGCTACGACGTTAGAAAAGCTGCAATAATGGTCGGCACGTCCACAATCGGTCGTTCTCCATGCGCCTTCGCGCCGTGCATGTGGATCTTGACCTTCTAAAAGATATTCCATCTCGTGATTAAAAGTGCGGGAGGAGGCTGTACGATCATTCACGGCCGAATGAACAGTATTTTGGTCCCTTCCTATGCAAATCACATAGGACCGTTGAGATTCCACCTAGTATTGAGTACAGCCCCCTGAACCCATAGATTCCACGTCCACATGAGACTTGTGGGATTCTAACTACTTTGTTCAACTCACAGAAGTGTTAACCATTGGCATATTCTAGCACCTCGTACATTTCATACCTATTTGATGTGTATGCCACCTTCACGGTGTCCCGATTTTGATGGGTAGCGGTGTACATTTCACGAAAACCAAAACACATCGACGTAGACTAGAGACATAATAGTTCTGATATGTTTTTAGTCTTGGTCCTCGAGCTGCTTACGAGTAGTGTATTTACTTTCTGTCTCTGCTAGTGACCACAACGGTCTCTTCATCTGGGACGCTATTAAGCGGATTGGGTGCTGTCTACCGAAATGAGCCATTTCCTGTCAACGGAACATCTCCCCATAGAAATACACCATACTATCAAACACATAATTTATAAGAAGATACATATCCGGTAATTTATTAAATATTTTTCTAAGGAAAGAAGCACGGAGAACGGAAATTGTAGTGGATGGTTGGTAACAGTATTTTTCTGCGTACATCTCCCATAGGTTCACCGTCTTGACGACTACAGCCGCTCATTTGTGGAAGGGAGTAAGTAATTTACCTGCAACCAAAAAAAAAAAATATTCAGTGTTACCTTGTCATCATTCGCTACGCATCATATTATTACAGATTTGAGTTTCAGAGAAGTTATTGCTGTAGCGCGGAAACTCTGTTCGAGACATATTTGAAAAGGGCGCGTGCAGAATTGCGGTCTCGGGGAGGGGTGGGGTCTTCCTTCTTGGCTCCTGTATGAGCTAGGAACTTGAATACAAAGGTTTTGGTTCGCCTGGGCCACTGATCATTTGCATAGCTATTTGAACATCTGTGTTATTGTACCTATGTTACAGTATATCAAGCAAGGGTTCAACGACAACCGGAGCCGGCAACCAGGAAAAAAGTGCGATTCGATTAATTTCTTTTGCAGATAACTTTAATTGGGCTGAAATTATAGCTCAGCTAAAGGCACCACTTTTATGTACGCCGTTCGGATCTTATGAGCAAAAAACAGGTACCAGTGAAAGTCAGCCTTTAGTAGAACAGGAACGATAGTGATAGTTCAAATTAGGTCTACCAGTACAGAAACTATGGTCTAAGATATGTTGTCATCCTTAGAAAAAACTGGCATAGTTTCGATTTTCTCAAAAATTTCTTCCTCAAAGTAAGGCCTAAGTTTTATACTAGTGGATTTCTCTTGGCCGGAATGGCTTTTTGCCAGTGCTATTCTGCTTTTTATGTCGCCTTTTCTCTATCTGTCGTAGGTTATTTTGCTGCCTAGATAACATACTTCCTTAACTTCTAATAATTCGTC
Organism: Schistocerca gregaria; assembly: GCF_023897955.1. NCBI lineage: Eukaryota > Metazoa > Arthropoda > Insecta > Orthoptera > Acrididae > Schistocerca > Schistocerca gregaria. The sequence continues at coordinate 290,412,793 of NC_064921.1, read as the reverse complement.
AACATCAATCCCGATGTTAAATTTCTCGCTGTTTTCATTTCTGCTACTTCTCATTACTTTCGTCTTTCTTCGATTTACTTTCAATTCATATTTGTACTCATTAGACTATCCAATCCATTCAGCAGATCTAGAAATTGTTCTTCTCTTCCACTGAGAATAGCAATGTGATCAGCGAATCTTATCATTGATATCCCTTCACCTCGAATTTTAATTCCACTCTTGAACCTTTCTTTTATTTCCATTATTGCTTCTTCGGAGTATAGATGAACAGTAAGGGCGAAACCACTACATCTCTGTCTTACATCCATTTTAATCTGAGCACTTCGTTCTCGGGTTTCCACTCATTTTATTCCCTCTTGGCGTTATTACTTACTGGATATTAATCGTCTCTCCATATAGCTTACCGCTATATTCCTCAGAATTTTGAACACTTTGCACCATTTTCCTTGTGAAACACTCTCTTTCCAGGTCGGGGTATTGATGGACATGTTTTGATTTTTCTTGTCTTGCCCCCATTATCAACCGCAACGCCAGAACTGGGTACGTGGTGCCTTTACCTTTCCGAAACACAACTGATCGTCGTCTAACACAGGCTCAATACCATTTTCAATTCCTCTGTATATTATTATTGTCAGCAACTTAGATGCGTTAGCTGTTAAGCTGATTGTGCAATTTCTCGCATTTGTCCGCAGCTACTATAATCGGAATTGCGTGAATGACATTTTTCCGTAAGTTAGATGGTATACCGTCAGACTCATACAGCCTACATACCAACGTGAATAGTCGTTTTGTTGCTACTATCTCCAATAATTTTGGAAATTCTGATGCAATGCCATCCACCCTTTCTGCATTATTTGAACGTAAGTATTCCAAAGATCTTTTAAATTTCGCTTCTAATACGGGATCCCCTATATCTTCGATATCGACCCCTGTTTCTTCTTGTATCACATGAGACAAATCTTCCTCTTCCAACAATCACTTCTTTATCGATTTCTACACATTTTTCATACAGCCATTTCGTCTTAGCTGTCCTATTCACCCGATTTATTTAATTCCCCAGGGACATGTATTTCTGTATTCCTAAATTTCCCTGAAAATTTTTGTGCTACCTTCTTTCATCGATCAACTGAAGTATTTCTTCTGTTACCCAGCGTTCCTTCGCAGCTACCTTTCATGTACTTTAGTTTTTATCTCCAACCTCTGTGATTACGCTTGTTCATAGAGATGTCTATTCCTCTTCAAATGTACTGCCTACTAACGTCTTCCTTAACGGAATATCGGTAGCACTAGAAAACTTGAAGCGTATCTTTTCATACCTTAGTACTCCCGTGTACCATTCCTTTCAAAACATGGCTCTGAGCACTATGGGACTTATCATCTGAGGTCATCAGTCCCCTAGAACTTTGAACTACTTAAACCTAACTAACCTAAGGACATCACACACATCCATACCCGAGGCAGGATTCGAACCTGCGACCGTAGCAGTCGCGCGGTTCCGGACTGAAGCGCCTACAACCACTCGGCCACCGCGGCCGGTACCGTTCCTTTGCGTATTGATTCTTCCCGATTAATGCGTTACACGTCAGCCTACTCTTCATCATTACTAAATTGTGGACTATTTATACCTGCTTCTGGGTACGCCTTACAATCCTGTATCTGATTTGGAAAACTCTACCTGACCATGATGTAATCCAACACAAATATTCTCGTATCACCCGGCATTTTTCAAGTGTAATTCCCCCCTCTTCTGATTCTTGAACAGTGGGTTCTCTTACTAGCTGAAATTTATTGCAGAACTCAATTAGTCTTTCTCCTCTGTCACTCCTGAGACTAAATCCATATTATCGCTTAATCCTTTGTTCTACTCCTTCCCCTAAAACCGCAATCGAGTACCGAATGGCTATTAGATTTTCATCTCAGCTGAACTACTCGTTCAATATCCTCATATACTTTCTTTTCATCCTTAGTTCGGGACGTCGGCATGTATACCTGATCTATCGTTACTGTTTTGTTTTGTTGTCGATTTTGACGAGAATTAAACTCACAGTAACACATTCTCTCCTCTACCTTCCTATTCACAGGGAATTCTTTTCCTTTTATACCATTTTCTGCTGCTATCGATATTGCCCAACTGACGAGATATTGTCTTCTTTCCATTTTACTTCATTGACCAGCACTTTATCTAAATTGAACCTTTACATCTCCCATTTCAGATTTTCTAGCTTCCCTTCCCCGACTCGTAGAACATTATCCTTTGTTTGGTTATTAAATATTTTCCTCATGGTGTCCTCCCACTTAGCAGTCCCCTTCCGGAGATCCAAATCGGGGACTATTCCACAATCTTCTGCAGATGGAGACATTATCATACTACTTTCTCAATTTCCGGCCGCATGTTCTGTGAGTATACATTATGTGTCTTTAGTACTGTTGTTTTCATCACCTTCTGCATCCTCATGCCGTTGATCATTGCTAATTCTTCCATCTTTAGGGGCAATTTCCCACCCGAAAGGCAACAAAGTGCCCCGAACCAATGCCCGCTCTTCTGCCCTCTTTGACAAGGCTATTGGCAGCACGAGGGTGACCTCTTACGCCGGAAGTCTTCAGCTGCCAAAATTATGGTAGAGTAAAAATTGGGACCCAGAATCAAAAATGCTCCTATCGCCAGATAAAAAAAGAATATGTACTGGGTGCAGTTAGGAATGTACAAGAACTACATTTTAAACTTATCTTGCAGCTGCAGAGACATTTAAATCAAAATATCGTGACATATTCTCGCTTTTTACGAGTTAACCCTATTTTCCCACTGCAGTGAGCTTTTTAGACCCCCCCCCCCCCCCTTTTCCCGCTAGAAGCATGATGAGTTGGTGGAAGTACCGGAGAGTGAGGATGCATCTATAATAGGAAGTATCCCAGAGTGATGATGCATGAATACTAAACTTTAAGCCGGCAGGTGTGGCCGAGCGGTTCTAGGTGCTTCAGTCTGAAACCGCGCGACCGCTACGGTCGCAGGTTCTAATCCTACCTCGGGCATGGATGTGTGTGATGTCCGTAGGTTAGTTAGATTTAAGTAGTTCTAAGTTCTAGAGGACTGATGACCTCAGATGTTAAGTCCCATAGTGCTCAGAGCCATTTGAACCTAAACTTTAATAATTCGTTGAGTCATATTGCACGACATGACAAATTCCATGTGACATAATAACGTATGTCATGTTATACTACATGACGTTATGTGTCATGTTCCTTTGTATGACTCGATCCATTATATTATATGACAAGGGTACTAATACTAACAATTAAAAAAGGGCGAATATGTCAAGATATGTTAATCTAAATGTCTCTGAAGCTTCCCGATAAGTCGAGAAGCTAGTTCCATGCATTTACGTCCCTAACTTTGTTCAGAACATACTCGTCTTTTTCTGTGTCACCATTTGCGCATTTTTCATACTGGTGGTCTTGAATATGCCTGTTGTGACTGGCAAGAGAAGGAAATTCTCATCCCCTGACTGTTCTGCTGCTGTTTATGGTATGTCAGCATGTTCCACCATCATGGATGTCACTTTTACACAGTACAGCTGTCGGCAGATATGACTATTGATGTTATATGGGAAAGGAGTTACTGTTCAACGTCTCATCGATCACAAGTGCAAGTTCGTATTGGGAAGGGTAGGGAAAGAAGGAAATGAGCAATATTATTTTTAAGGGAACCGTCCTAATATTCGCCTTGAACTGTTTAGGGAAAGTACTGACAACCCAAATCTTGATGACGGTACACGTAGTTGACCTGACGTACTATCGAATGCGAATCCAGTGCCTTAACAGATACACCTCTCGCATTAAAATAAGTTCTGCACGTTGATACTCAGTTTCACAGAATACCACTGAGTCACTCCTTTCCCCAGATTATGCTCATGTACGGCGGTACAGATATTATCGAGGAAAGAATGGTCGTACATCGGAGCAGTTTAGAGGAAGCGAGCGCGCAACATCTGCCTCTGCCCGATTACGGCGCAGCGGGTTTAGCTGCGGCGACTTAACAAGAAATGCTATCGCGAGGAGCTAGCGCCACGCAATTTGCTCCGAAGATTTGTTTCGTTGCAGCAACATGCGCCATAAAGTAGCTAATTAGACTCTAATTAAACCACAAACTGCCCGCGTGAAAGCACAATGCCGACATATTTCGTCGTTTGATGGCGCTGCAAAAACAGGCCGTTGCGGCAGTTTATTGGACGAAAGATGCGATGGGTGGCGAGAACTCAGCCGATGGTTGGCAGGGAGCCGAATATATCGCTAACCCACAGTGGCAATGTCGGTCGCTACTTAGGGTGACCTCGGCTGCTGCTGTGGGTACTTGTTAGCAAATTACTTGCTTTGCGATATTATCAAGCTAACCTCCCACTGACAGTGTGGACACTGCAGTTTAGCAGGCATGTAAACACAGTGTGTATGAAAACAAAAAGAAGACGTGTAAACTTTCAGCGTGTTCAGACAACAAGAAATAATAGTGAGCACCGATTCAGAAATACGGTGAGTGACATGGGCTATCTCCTAATATCGCGTCGGGTCTCGTTTTGCCGGAGTTGTGCAGCAACTTGATGAGGCATGGACTAAACAAGTCGATGTAGTCCCCTGCAGCAATATTGACCCATGCTGTCTCTATAGCCATCCAAAGTTGCAGAAGTGCTGCCGATGCACGATTTTGTGCAAGGTCTGTCCGCTGGATTATGTCTCGTAATTATTCCATGGTAATCACGTTGGGTGATCTGGGTGGCCAAATCATTCACTCTTACTGTCCAGACTGTTCTTCAAATCAATCGTGAACAAGGGTATCCCAATGACTTGGCGCCGTTGTTTGAGAACATGAATGGCTGCAACATGAATGGCTGAAAATGGTCCCCAAGTATCCGAACAGAACCATTTACAGTCAATGATCGGTTCATTTGGACCAGAAACCAAGTCCATCCCAAGTAACCGTACCTCACACCATTCTGGAAGCACCACCAGCTTGCACATTGCCTTGTTGACCACTTGGGTCCATAGCTTCGTGGATTGTGCGCCACTTTCGAACCCGACCATCAGCTCTTATCAACTAAAATCGGGACTTATCAGACCAAGCTCGATTTACCTGTCGTCTAGGGTGTAACCAATATGGTCACGAGACCAGGAGAGGTACTGCAGGCGATGATATGCTCTTAGCAAAGATATTCGCGTTGGTCGTCTGTTGCCATAGCCCACTAACACCAAATTTCGCCGCATTGACCTAACGGATATGGCCGTCGTACGACTGAAACCGATTTCTGCCGTTATTTCAAGAAGTGTTGTTTGTCTGTTAGCTTTCACAGCTCTACGAAAACGGCGCTGCTCTGGATCGTTATGTGAAGGCTGCGTTGTCCATGCTGAGAGATAATGCCTGTAGACTGATATTCTCGGCACTATGAGTCCAGGAATAATGAATTACCTAGCAGCTTTCCGAAATGGAATGTCCCATGCGTCGAGTCCAACTACCACTCAGCGTTTAAAGTCTTTTAATTACCGTCATACGGCCACAGTCACGTCGTATGAATGCAAATGACATGTCAGCCAATATACCGCCCTTTTACATGTTGTGTGAGCGATGATCAACGCCATGAAGATGAAGGCACTGGAAACCGCTGCATTAAAGACACATAATGGGTGTCCACATGACACATAACCTGTAACTGAGAAAGTGTCATGATAATCTGTGTATTGGCAAAACTTTCTGGAAGTACCCCATTAGGATCTCCAGGAGGGGACTGCTTGGTGGGAGGTGACCATGAGAAAAAGACTGACCAACCAACAAAACGGCAACGTTGCAAGAGTCGCTGCTTTGTGTATCAGAGGTTTGAGCAGGGTAATGAAGCCAGAAAATCTGAAAACGGAAATGCTAAGGCTCAGTCTTGATACAGAGGGGTCGCCTAAACGAAATGGAAATATTACAAGGTTTTGTGGTCAGACGAATATAGTGTAATATCAATAGCATCACAAAGTGGTGTAACGGGGGTAGGATTTGTTATGAGTACGATGGTAAGGCAGCGAGTGAGTTATTACGAACGATTCATTGATACAATTGCTCTCAACAGAATCGACACCCAGCCGACACCGACACCGAAAACAATAGTTCGCAGGGAAAAGTTGAAGAGAGAGAAAAGTATGTAAAGGTACTGAACAGATAATTCAGTACGTAAGGGGAGGTGAGTAGTGGGACAATGAGAGCATCACCCTACTCTCCATTGTTGCCACATCTAACCAAGATGGCGGATCCAAGATGGTGACGATAGATATAGCAAGATAGCAATGGTGTCAAGGTGAGACGTTCAAATTTTGGCGAGAAAATAGTTCACTTGGGCTAACCTAAGTCATCTGACTGCTACCTCTTCGTAGCAATTGGCAGGAAAAGGACTCAGCCTGTGTTGGATAGAATGGACATAACTCTTTATTTTGCATGCAGTGTTCATTTAAGCAATTTGAGCTCCGTCCAGTGTGTTCACCTTGAGGTCTGGAGTCTAACTGACCTAGTACACAGTACTGCCATCTGAGGGTGCCGTTCGTCCCTTTCATGACATAATCCAAGATGACGGACTGGAGGGGAAAATTGTGCAGAAAGGATTCAGTCTTTCTGAGCTGTTGGAGAGAGGAAGGACTGTACTTTATTTGGTTTGGAACAATTTATTTAGGGATGGATTTCACAAAGTTCATTTATTACACCGATAGAAAACACTCGCCCTTATGTCCTTGGGGTCGCTCTACACAGCATACAGACCTGAAAAGTACTCATAAATCACAGAAATAATGAAATACACTGATGTGCAGACAAGCAGAAAAATCGCAAATCGTCAAAATAATGCACTGAACAGCCTACAGACTTGCAAACTACTTATAGATCACCGAAATAATGCATGTAAAACGCTCTGCAGACACCCTTGTTAATTGTAAACTGTCGAAATAATGCAGTACACACCATATAGCCGTTCAGACAACTCGTAAATTACGGAAACACTGCAGCATAAATAACCGAAATAATGCAGTACACTCATATGCAGACACGAAAACGCCTCATAAATTCTCAAAAAATAATGCAAGTAAAAGGGTCTGCAAACATGCTCACAATGCTTAAACAGCCGGAAATAATGCACTGCACAAACAAACATTGCACGTAACAAACGCTTTTGAACTATCGTCAACCGCAACTTACAGAGGCTCCAAAGTGCACAATGCAGACGCCGCCACCAGCCACCATCAGATTCAAGCTAGTGCGGTAATGTGAGCCATCAATCTCAAGCCACTGATGCCTGCAGAAAGCAGGTGAATGTCGCATCTATTTTCGGGTGCACAGTTAAGAGTTCTGCGAGTGTTATACTGACGTCACATGTCTATTGCTGGCGCGAAACCCCTCTACCTATGGATACTGACGACACAGGTCACACAACACAAACCTGTTCCAGTGCTTCCCAGAATAGCACAGAGTGTATTGTTCCTAGCGATCCTAAGGTGATGCGCCAGGTGCCTCCAGCCGTGTATTTGCTTACCCAGCCACCACACGTACCTGCCAGTCCAGTGCAAGCCTAATTGACAGTTAAGTGCCCTCAGTGTTATACTGATGCGTCCTGTCTATGTAAATCACAATCAAACCCCCCCCCCCCCCCCTCTGGACATGCTACAGAAATGTTCTACAATGCTTTCAGAAACTGATAATGAAAATAGTCCAGAATAACACTTCTTCCATTACACATCAGCCCCTTTTGTAGGGGCTTTCGTGATGTCTCAGCCTATCAGCATGGAAATTCTTGCTCTAACAGTATCTGTTTACGAAAATAGCCCAGAATAACACCGATTGGATTCTTCCTGATGGTCCTAACGATGCACCTCGTCCGTCATGTGTTACCCTTTCTGGAAATAGCTACATCCTGCTTTCAATATACGTCTCAGAAACGGTAAATGTTCTCACCGCTATGTAGAGGTTCCTAGGCCCCTGCACAAAGGATGTTTTGTAAATGGGCAGAGCATTCTGATTCGCTGTCACTGAATTTACCCACTAAACTGCTCCTGCTACCAGAGCGGGAACACTGTCTGCCTTTTCCTTTCTGCAAACAAGACTTTCCGCAACAAACCTATTTTCTACAGATCACTAGCACAAACACTTGTCCTATTGAATCTTCTCAAGTTTCTTCAGAGTATACATGCGACACATGCAGTCCGGAAGGCAACTCAACTGGGTATTAGTTCATGCAGACAACTCGTAAATGGTCAAAATAATGCATTGAACAGCCTAACGACCCGCAAACTACTCGTAGATTACCAAAATAATGCATGTAAAACGCTCTGCAGACAGGCTTGCTGATTGTAAACTGTCGAAATAATGGAGTACACAGCATACAGACGTGAAAACTACTCGTAAATTACCGAAACAATGAAGTACACTCATGTGCAGACACGAAAACAACTCGTAAATTCTCAAAAAATAATGCACATAAAAGGCTCTGCAAACATGCTCATAACGCTTAAACAGCCGAAAATAATGCACAGCGCACTCAAAAACTCATTGAACGTAAGAAACGCATTCGAACTACTGTCAACTGCAACTAAGAGTCTCCACGAGCCAGCGCCAGATGCAAGTCAGCGCTGGAGCATGAGCAATCGCTCTCACGCTGCTGCCGCCTACAGCAAGCAGGTGAAAGTCATGTCTAGTTTTGGATGTACAGTTAGAGTTCTTTGAGTATTATACAGACGCCACGTGTCTATGTAAATTAGAGCCAATTCACCCTCTGGGCCAGGCGTGCAAGTTTACCACTTCTGGTGCAAAACCTCTCTACCTATGGATACTGACGTCACAGGTCGCGCTACAGAAATCTATTCCAGTGCTTCCCAGAATTGCTCCTAGCAATCCTAATGGAACATGCGAGATGCTACCGGCCGCGTATTTGCTAACCCAGCCACCACACGTACCTGCCAGTCCAGTACAAGCCTAATTGCCAAGCGAGAGATGTCTGCGTAGCGACTCAGCTGCGCAGGCACTGTTAAGTGCCCTCGATGTTGTACTGATGTCTCATGTCTATGTAAATCACAACCAAGCCCAACTCTGGAGGTGCTACAGAAATATTCTGCAATGCTTTCTGAAACTGTTAACGAAAAAAGTCCAGAATAACACTGAATGCAATCTTCCTGATGGCCCTGTCGGCAGAGCCCGTCCTTCACGTATCAGCCCCTCTCGGAAAGCATCAAGTGTGGCAGAAATAGATAACAGTCGCTTGTGTAAGAGCTTTCGTGATGTCTCAGCTTATATGCATGGAAATTTTTGTCCTAACAGGAGCTTTTTACGAAAATAGTCCAATAACACCAACTGGATTCTTCCTCATGGTCCTAATGAGGCACCCCGTTCGTCGGGAGTTACCCTTCCTGGAAATAACGACGTCCTGCTTTCAACATACATCTCAGAAACGGTAAACGTTCGCACCGCTATGTAGAGGCTCCTACGCCCCGGCACAAAGGATGTTGTGTGAATGAATGGAGCTTTCTCATTGGTTCTTGCTTAATTTACCCACCAAACTGCTGCTGCTACCGGTGCGGGAATACTGTCTGCCTTTTTCTTACTGAAGACAAGAGTTTCAGCGGCAAACCTATTCTCTACAGATCGCCAGTCCAAACACTCATCGTATTGAATCTTCTCAAATTTCCTCAGAGTATAAATGCGACACACATGGTCCCGAAGGCAACTCAATGTAAACTGGGTATTACTTCACTATTCGCCCACCCTGGGGGAGCTGTGAGTCAAATCGTCATAAGCCGGAAGCTTTCTCGGGCTCTCTGAACTGGTGTACAACGGATGGCCAAACCCCCATCTTGGAACAAAGGCATTGCTGTTTCCGGCCCCGAACTGCTTGCTTGCTGCTAAGGTTTCTACAGCCGCATGAATATTGGGAACCTGTCATATACACTCCTGGAAATGGAAAAAAGAACACATTGACACCGGTGTGTCAGACCCACCATACTTGCTCCGGACACTGCGAGAGGGCTGTACAAGCAATGATCACACGCACGGCACAGCGGACACACCAGAAACCGCGGTGTTGGCCGTCGAATGGCGCTAGCTGCGCAGCATTTGTGCACCGCCGCCGTCAGTGTCAGCCAGTTTGCCGTGGCATACGGAGCTCCATCGCAGTCTTTAACACTGGTAGCATGCCGCGACCGCGTGGACGTGAACCGTATGTGCAGTTGACGGACTTTGACCAAGGGCGTATAGTGGGCATGTGGGAGGCCGGGTGGACGTACCGCCGAATTGCTCAACACGTGGGGCGTGAGGTCTCCACAGTACATCGATGTTGTCGCCAGTGGTCGGTGGAAGGTGCACGTGCCCGTCGACCTGGGACCGGACCGCAGCGACGCAAAGATGCACGCCAAGACCGTAGGATCCTACGCAGTGCCGCAGGGGACCGCATCGCCACTTCCCAGCAAATGAGGGACACTGTTGCTCCTGGGGTATCGGCGAGGACCATTCGCAACCGTCTCCATGAAGCTGGGCTACGGTCCCGCACACCGTTAGGCCGTCTTACGCTCACGCCCCAACATCGTGCAGCCCGCCTCCAGTGGTGTCGCGACAGGCGTGAATGGAGGGACGAATGGAGACGTGTCGTCTTCAGCGATTAGAGTCGCTTCTGCCTTGGTGCCAATGATGGTCGTATGCGTGTTTGGCGCCGTGCAGGTGAGCGCCACAATCAGGACTGCATACGACCGAGGCACACAGGGCCAACACCCGGCATCATGGTGTGGGGAGCGATCTCCTACACTGGCCGTACACCTCTGGTGATTGTCGAGGGGACACTGAATAGTGCACGGTACATCCAAACCGTCATCGAACTCATCGTTCTACCATTCCTAGACCGGCAAGGTAACTTGCTGTTCCAACAGGACAATGCACGTCCGCATGTATCCCGTGCCACCCAACGTGCTCTCGAAGGTGTAAGTCAACTACCCTGGCCAGCAAGATCTCCGGATCTGTCCCCCATTGAGCATGTTTGGGACTGGATGAAGCGTCGTCTCACGCGGTCTGCACGTCCAGCACGAACGCTGGTCCAACTGAGGCGCCAGGTGGAAATGGCATGGCAAGCCGTTCCACAGGACTACATCCAGCATCTCTACGATCGTCTCCATGGGAGAATAGCAGCCTGCATTGCTGCGAAAGGTGGATATACACTGTACTAGTGCCGACATTGTGCATGCTCTGTTGCCTGTGTCTATGTGCCTGTGGTTCTGTCAGTGTGATCATGTGATGTATCTGATCCCAGGAATGTGTCAATAAAGTTTCCCCTTCCTGGGACAATGAATTCACGGTGTTCTTATTTCAATTTCCAGGAGTGTATTTATAAATGTAAATACAATTAAATGTTAGGATTGCTGTCGCAGCCTGACACCAGTGTGGTGGATATGTCTTCTCGTTACGAATGAGGTTCTGAAATGAATCTCATTATCTATAGTGCACATAATTTTCCACGTAAAAAAATCTTTCATTCCCCTTACGGCTATCAATGTACTGAATGTAGACCTCCCTCGGACAGATTGCTGTACAAAGGCTGTGTCGGTTCTCCTTGGCACAAATGCGTAACTGTTTCTGGCCTCGACCTATTTGCTTGCTTGCTTTCTTTCCACAACTATCTCCAGACTCTGGGATTACAAGGACACATGTATTTTCATTTGGTTTTCCAGAATATTATACCATTTACTCGAGACTTCTAGATATCAAACACACCTAGAGGATGCTACTGATTACTTGTGCAACATAATTCCAAAGATACAGATTGGAAATTATTTCTATACAATCTTCAGTGAGGTGGACCATGCTGTGAACCATTGAGTCACAAGAAACTTATCCTGTCTGCGAAGACCTTTACTTGAAAACTCGAAAAAGAAATAAATAAATACAGGAAACTGATATTTCCACTCACGAACACTGATGTCGGTGATATAACAGATTGAACATCATCCTTATAATTTACAAATTCAGCTAATGTGTTTCTCATGTCTAGAGAACCAGGAAAAGCGTCCTCCACCCGTTTTCCACTTGCTGGATGCACGCAACACACACCACAATCGCTCTTCTCTCAACTGAATAAAGACAGAAAATGTGAAAAAGCAGTCAATCGGACAGTTTACATGGGAGGGAAAAATGGCCCAATGCAAACACATATTCATATTTAATCTTCTCAAATTTCATGAAAGCTGTCCAACACATACTAAGTATTAGTCCACTAACCGGCCATCTAGAGGATGACATGGTTAAGTCAACTACATTTCTGCATCCCAATAGGTCTCTCCGTTCGGATGGTTCCTGCTGTTAGCGGGAAACGTGAATCATTCCCGTCACAGGCCACCGCCTCTCCGAGTACAAATAGACAGATTCGTGCTACAAAATGCCACATTTATAGTTGATCTCTGTATTTACAATTAAATGCTACGATTGAGTCTCAGTTGAATGACAACTGACAATGAGTGAAGTATCAGAAATACACCCTGCTGACGGCTGTGACTCTGGTAGTAGAAATATCTGTACCATTCTTATGACTTGACATACTCTTCCCTTTAATATCATAGTATTCCACATCAAATTCATACCTTCCTTAGGACTGGATGTAGTCATTACCTTCGCAAATGTCGAAACACAAACACACACACTTTATAAGCCTGATACTCAAGGCGAACCTATAACGCATCCCCTACTAATAAGTATAATACTTAACCAATAACTGATTGCTGGCGATACAAAATAATACTGTCCGAAAATCAGTGATGGGTGGACATGTCTCAAAGTTGTACTTCGAGTTGTACCACTGTGTCTTAGGAAGAGAGGTGTAATCATCTTACAAACCACAAGATGTTAAAAACACGATCGGAATGACTACTATATGTTACTGTTACAAGTGGTCTTGGTTTTACAGGTGCATACAAGTATCCATGTTAAAAGCTATATTGGCTTTATAAATCAAGGTATGGCATTACCTCTAAATGAAGTAGTTTTTCCACACAAATACCGCGACATTGAATACAAACGGTGATTGCAGGAGTGTATATTATCAGACCAGCAGTGTGGTTACACGTAGCTCACAATGCGACCTCGTGATAAAATCATCTATCGCTGCCATCTTGGATCCGCTTTCTTTCATTGGAGAGTTGCGTGACGCTCAGTTTGCCCCATTACTGAGGTGAACATCTAATAGTCAGAGGTTGTAGGGAAAAGAGTGGAAGAAAGGGTTATGGGAGAATATAAGCTCGGCTATAGTAATGAGAGGGCAGAAAGACTAATTGAGTTCTGCAATATATTTTAGCTAGTAAAGCGAATACTCTGTTCAAGAAACACAAGAGGAGGTGGTATACTTAGTAAAGGTCGGGAAATACTGGAAGGCTGTGTATCTGAAATCAGGAGTAAAGAGTAGCCAGGAGGTAACGATTTAGTAATGATGAAAAGTAGACTGACGTTGAAGAGTGTAATCAGGAAGAATCAATGTGCAAAGAAATTGAGGTACAGAAGTATTAAGAAATGAAGTTCTCTGGAGCTATAGATACTGTAGCAGTGAACAGATCAGTATGCAGTTCAGTAGAAGTGGAACGGACAACTGTAAAAAGAGGAATCGCTGTCGTTGGAAAGAAAACGTAGGTACACGGAAGATAACGTGAAGAAATCATTGGTAACAGAAGAAATACCTCAGTTGATCGACTTAAGAAAGAAGCATAAAAATCGTTCAGGTAATTCAGGAATACAGAAATATATAGTGATGCTCATAGACAAAGAATATCCAGTCACTGCGTCAGTTCATTGTGTGATATTGAGAATGTATGTACTGAAATTACTTATAGATCTGATATGTTACCAATGTGTACATGTGAATACGCATTGACGAGTTCTCATATTTTCCATTGAATGTCGTCTTTACTTAAAGATCGTAAAAGCAGTTTCATATCTGCAAGAAGCAAAAAGTTTATTCAAGGGAAAGAACTTTTAACACTATATGTAATTTTTTAAGATAGTCACATTTCTGTATGGTGGCTCGTTTCGTTACTAACCTTTCGGTTATCTGTTTCATGATCTCTACGCCAATTTTCTCTTTCCTCGTGGTAGTTTTATGAACTGACCTTTTTTTTCTCTCCGTGGAGTCCTAATCAAGTGTAACGGAATTGGGCCTGCAATAGAACGCGCCACAAAAACCTTCATGTCATTCAGAGGCCCTATTGTTCATTGTTTTAAATCGCTGCTTTGTCCATGCAGCGGCAGAATTCGATGCTACGCAATTTCACAATTCCAATTAACCTACAGGTATTCATTCTCTATTGCACGAGTAGTGTTGGCGCATCGCGCTGCCGTGTGGATGTCCTGCTTGTGATTCATGCACCATGCGTAAACGATTTCGTACGACAGTTTAATTGGAAGATCAGCACTCGGAACCAATCCGGCTACATTCCTTGCATAGGCGACGCAATTTCCGTGTTGAAACGAATTTGTTTCATGACATTGCCTGAAAAGCATTCGGCATATATTTCCTCAGAAATCACAAAAAGCGTGCTTGTTTCGAAATCAAGTACTTTTTAAATATAGAGACGTTAATTTTCACCTTGATCGTAGATTCAAGGAAATGGTAACGGATTTTGTGGATTAAGATAAATAATAATTTTTGTTAAACTTCCGCAACATTGTACAGTTGTAATCTTTTATCATGTTGCATGGAGTTACTAAGTATGAAATACGGAAGAAAACACTAGCTCAACACGTATGTTAATATTGCACACGGTCAGATGTTGTGGTCCATTAAATAGGAATTCAGGGAGAATTTCCATATAATGACATCAAAGGTAAGTTTAATACCCATTTACTGGCTGGATTTCATACTCAGAGCGTATAGTTGAATATTAAATGTAAGTTTTTTTATCTGCAAAGAGAATTCATATATTTGCAATACTGAAATCTGAACTACGAAGTTTTCATGGACCAGTTTTCTCCTTTTGGCTTACTGCTAAGTGGAAGACAATTTATTCTGCTTAAGTACTGTGATGCGTGTTATTCAGAAATAAACACGGTAGTTTACAGCTCTCTCTCCCTTCCTTTGTGACATCTGTTTTTTGGTATTTACCAAAGGTTTAAGGCATGTGCTTCGATGTTTCCTTTTTTATTGATGAGTGAGCAGTAGGCTGTGTGGTCTCATCATTTCGTATTTAAAGAGTCCACAGCCTGTGACCGTATCCCAGGCAACAGAAGGTGAAGCGTTAAAAATAGGCAGAAAATAACGTCAAAACAAGAATTTTGATGTCGCAGAGGTCAGTGTTGAATGTTTTCTACAGTGAGAGGTGGAAGTGTACCTCTTGTGGGAAGGATCGCGATGAGATTCTCACCCTACGTCTACACTTGCATATACATGTACATGCTTCTTCTGCATTTCCCAGTTAAATGTGTAGCAGAGGGTTCATCGAACCACTTCAGGCTATTTCTCCACCCTTCCACTCTCGAATAGCGCTCGAGGAAAACGAATACTTAAATCTTTCCGTGCGGGGTTGGATTTCTATCCTTCCTATATAAGTGGGTCCCATATTTTCACATTCTGAGGACGAACTTTGTGACTGAGGTTTCATGAGATGATGCTGTTGCAACTAAAATCGCCTCTCCTTTACTGATTGCCAACCCAATTCGCTATCATATCCGTGAAACTGTCTCCCCTGTTTTCCGACTTTGTACTTCTTCAACGTCCTCCGTCAATCCTATCTGATGCAGATCCTTCACTGCACAGCAATACTCCAGAAGAGGACGAACAAGTGTAGTGTAACCAGTCTCTTTAGTAGACCTGTTGCATTTTCTAAGTGTCCTGCCACTAAATCTTAGTCTTTGGTTTGCTTTCCCGCAACGTTATCCATGTGATCGTTCTAATTTAACTATTTCGTAATAGTAATTTCTAAGTATTTACCTAGATTTACAGCGTTTCAACTTGTGTGTTTTATCCTTTAACTGAAATTTAGTTGATTCCTTTTTGTTACTCATGTGAATGACTTCAGTCTTTTCATTATTTAAACTCAATTGCACTTTTCCCACCATACGGATATCTTGTCAAAATCGTTTTGCAATTTGTTCTGATCATCTGATGACTTTATAAAACGGTAAATAACAGCATCATTTGCAAACAATGTAATAGGGCTGCTCAGATTGTTTCGTAAATCGTTTATGTAGTTCAGGAACAGCATCGGGTCTATAACACTTCCTTTAGGAACGCCAGATATTACTTCTGTTGTACTTTATGACTTTCTGTCAGTTACTACGAGCTGTGCTCTTTCTGACAGGAAATCACGAGTAAAGACATAGAACTGAGAGCGATACACCATAGGCACTGTAATATTATTGGGATTTCCGTCGTATGAAAGCTGTGAGTACACTTGGAAAGGCATTCACCTAGCTGTATGTTAAATGATCAACTTATGAGATGAGACCTATTCTTTGAAAGACAATTGTTTTATATAATTTACATACATCGACTACGCAGTCAAAGTAACTTTTTAACAGAAGCTGAACTGAACGTTCCGCTTCGCTGTAAATAGAAGATGACAGTAAAAACTTTTGTAGATATTCTGATTATATCGTACTTCTGCTTGTAATGTGAAAGCGTAAAGAAGGTCGTCTTTAAGCCATACAAGTAAGCGGTCTTGCTAGAGTGCAGACAACAGTTATTAATTAATAAAATTCAACTAATTTATGTTCGATACTGTAAACCGGCAAGTTATTGTTATGAAGTTGTTGAACGGTGCAAGAATTATCTCGAAGGAAGGAGAAAAGTAATGACCGTAATTTGTGACAAAAACGTGAACCAAGAAGCTAGCACAGGACAGGCTGAAATCTGATCGCACCATACAGTTAGAAAATTACTTATGTAAGCTATACTGTTCATAAATAAGCCCTTATTGCTTCTAAGAATTATTTGAATATATGTAGTGTTTAGCAGATTTCTTCTTCTATTCTTTTCCTTTATTTTTTTACCTGTATGTCATATTATGTTTATAAAGGTCAAACAGCTTTTACTGCAGCAGAGAATACTGCGTCATCCTGGTCGTAGACAGAAGGCCGCTCCTTGTTTTCTATACAATTCATAGCTGCCCCATTTATTAATGATTTCATTTGCAAATGCAATTTTTTATTGCTCATTGTTAAAGGTCCCTTAGGCAATTATAAATTCATACTGATTACGTAAAGAAATCCGGGTTGTTCAAAGAATAGAAGCTTTTGCGTAATCAAAAACTAGCCTCCTCCTGACAAAGATCAGGAGCCGACCAGAAGACGGATGTCTTCGACCGCTTTCGTGTTTCCTGCGGCAAAACTGTGCCAAACTGGGCACACGACATTCTAGTATGAAACAAAATATGTATATAATTATAAGATTAAAATTGAAAAAAATTGAAATACATTTAACTTATTTTTTTCTTTTATCATACTAGAACAAACAATTTGATAGGAAGTCGTTGTGAGGAACGGTGTCAAAAAACTTCCGGAAATCTAAAAATATGGAATAAGTTTGACAGCCCCTTTTCTGTACCACTCATTACTTCATGAGAACGATATTTTCTCAGTCCATGTTGGCTGCTTGTCAATACATGGTTCGCATCGAGGTAACCGATATTGTTCGAACTTTCCTGTATTTAGGTACAGATTTTTAGACGAACGAGCGGATGTATTTGATTGCTAAGCGTGGAGCTATTGTATCAGCATACGCTGAAAGGAACCTGACTGGTATTTAATTTGGAGACCTTGATTTAAGCTACTTCGCTACTCCGAGGATATTTACTACCAAGTTATTAATATTGGCAGTTGTTCGTGATTAGAAAATCAGGAACATTTACTTCATCTTCTTCGGTGAAGGAATTTCGAAAAATTGTATTTAGTAATTCTGCTTTAGTGGCATTGTCATTCGTAATATAAATATTGTTACCGTGCAAGGAGAGTAGTGATTGTTTTTTGCCACATTTCTAGACAGAGTGTCGTTGTGGAAATTATTAAAAGCATATATATATACACTCCTGGAAAAGGAAAAAAGAACACATTGACACCGGTGTGTCAGACCCACCATACTTGCTCCGGACACTGCGAGAGGGCTGTACAAGCAGTAATCACACGCACGACACAGCGGACACACCAGGAACCGCGGTGTTGGCCTTCGAATGGCGCTAGCTGCGCAGCATTTGTGCACCGCCGCCGTCAGTGTCAGCCAGTTTGCCGTGGCATACGGAGCTCCATCGCAGTCTTTAACACTGGTAGCATGCCGCGACCGCGTGGACGTGAACCGTATGTGCAGTTGACGGACTTTGACCAAGGGCGTATAGTGGGCATGCGGGAGGCCGGGTGGACGTACCGCCGAATTGCTCAACACGTGGGGCGTGAGGTCTCCACAGTACATCGATGTGGTCGCCAGTGGTCGGCGGAAGGTGCACGTGCCCGTCGACCTGGGACCCGACCGCAGCGACGCAAAGATGCACGCCAAGACCGTAGGATCCTACGCAGTGCCGTAGGGGACCGCATCGCCACTTCCCAGCAAATGAGGGACACTGTTGCTCCTGGGGTATCGGCGAGGACCATTCGCAACCGTCTCCATGAAGCTGGGCTACGGTCCCGCACACCGTTAGGCCGTCTTCCGCTCACGCCCCAACATCGTGCAGCCCGCCTCCAGTGGTGTCGCGACAGGCGTGAATGGAGGGACGAATGGAGACGTGTCGTCTTCAGCGATTAGAGTCGCTTCTGCCTTGGTGCCAATGATGGTCGTATGCGTGTTTGGCGCCGTGCAGGTGAGCGCCACAATCAGGACTGCATACGACCGAGGCACACAGGGCCAACACCCGGCATCATGGTGTGGGGAGCGATCTCCTACACTGGCCGTACACCTCTGGTGATCGTCGAGGGGACACTGAATAGTGCACGGTACATCCAAACCGTCATCGAACCCATCGTTCTACCATTCCTAGACCGGCAAGGTAACTTGCTGTTCCAACAGGACAATGCACGTCCGCATGTATCCCGTGCCACCCAACGTGCTCTCGAAGGTGTAAGTCAACTACCCTGGCCAGCAAGATCTCCGGATCTGTCCCCCATTGAGCATGTTTGGGACTGGATGAAGCGTCGTCTCACGCTGTCTGCACGTCCAGCACGAACGCTGGTCCAACTGAGGCGCCAGGTGGAAATGGCATGGCAAGCCGTTCCACAGGACTACATCCAGCATCTCTACGATCGTCTCCATGGGAGAATAGCAGCCTGCATTGCTCCGAAAGGTGGATATACACTGTACTAGTGCCGACATTGTGCATGCTCTGTTGCCTGTGTCTATGTGCCTGTGGTTCTGTCAGTGTGATCATGTGATGTATCTGACCCCAGGAATTTGTCAATAAAGTTTCCCCTTCCTGGGACAATGAATTCACGGTGTTCTTATTTCAATTTCCAGGAGTGTATATGTGCGGAGGTTCTGCACTCGTTAAAATTTGTCATGAATTTTTTGTTGCTTCCGCAACGGTGTTCGTATGTTCTTACATGTTTTGTGTACCATGAGGCATAATCACCCTGTTTTACTACCTTATTTGCTGCGTATCTCTTAATTGCTGTCGATACTGTTTGCTTGAATTCAACTTTTATAGTCACTAATCCCCGTATCCGTCATGATCCTCCCTCTTTGGTCAGCATTACTTCTTTCAAAGATGTCAAGTACGTTGCCGCAGGCTGTGGAAGATAACCAAAACTTCCTGTAGTACAACATGAGTAATATGAAATTCCAGAGTGATTTAGAAAATGGTTAAAATAGTAACCACATACAGGAGTCTGCCCACGTATGTATTTGTACTACCTACGTCTAGTATTGTTTTTATGACGGTGGAACGATTACTTGTCTCTGTTCAATATATTTCTTCAATTCTGTTACAATTGTAACCATTTTAATAGTTCACTGTGTAACTTACAGTTACTAACGTTTTGTCATAGGAAGTCCTTCTGGTACTTCTAATTTTAATTTTACCTTAGCAGCCCATACTGCGGGCCTTGTTTTTGGCCCCTAAGTGTTTGTTATATTGTACTGTATGTTAACCGGGGACCTAGAAACGACGGAGAGGCTCTGTCCCCGCCGCAGCCGCAGTGGTCCACAACCCCATGACGACTACCGCAGTCCACTTTACCCCTCCGCCGCCCCACACCGAACCCAGGGTTATTGTGCGGTTCGGCCCCCGGTGGACCCCCCCCCCCCCCCCAGGGAACGTCTCCCACCAGACGAGTGTAACCCCTATGTTTGCGTGGTAGAGTAATGGCGGTGTACGCTTACGTGGAGAACTTGTTTGCGCGACAGTCGCCGACATAGTGTAGCCTAAGTGAAATAAGGGGAGCCAGCCCGCATTCGCCGAGGCACATGGAAAACCGCCTATATACCATCGACAGACTGGCCGGCACACCGGACCTCGACCAAAGTCCGCCGGGCGGATTCGTGCTGCGGACCAGGCGCTCCATCCCACTCCGGAAAGCCGCGCGTTAGACCAACGGCTAACCGGCCAGGCTGTTTGTTATGTTACTCACTGCCGTTTCCCTCCTGAATCTATTTTGTAACGGTTAGCAATGTTCTGTTGGTAGGTAACTGTGTTCTTCCGTCTCTGTCTTTCACCCTCTAGCGGCATATTTCCGTACGTCTTGTTGGATGCTACTCTCGGGCAAGCTGCGCGCAGCCAGTTTCAATAACATTGCGTTAACTGGGCTGTTAGATGGTCTGGCCTTCGTACTCTCCACCATGTACTTTTTGTAGACATCTGTCGATTCATCACCATTCCTGACTCTTTGTATTTTTCTGTCCAAGCATGGATTTATTACATATAGTTTTCCTCTGGGCTCTTATTTCGCTCGGAGGCTCGTACATATAATTCGCAACGAAAGATGCACTCGTCTTTATGTGCATTAGGAACGCAATGAGAATCCTACTGCTAAGTGCAGAGTAGAGAGCAGGTATCTGCAAAGAGTACGCTGAGGGCCGCTAGGAGGGGGAAGTCTTGTCTAATGACGTGTTAGAAGAAGAAATAGGAGGCGATAAAGAAGAGATAGGGGATCCAGTATTACAATCAGGATTTAAAAGGTCTTTGGAAGACTTAAGAACGAATAAGGCAGAAGGGATAGATAACAATCCATCACAATTTCTAAAATAATTGGTTGGAGTGGCAACAAAACGCTTAGTCATGTTGGTGCCTAGAATGTATGAGACTGTCGAAATAACATCTGACTTTCTTAAAAACACCATCCAAACGATTCCGAAGATAACAAGAGCCGACAAGTCCGAGAATTATCGCTCAATCAGCTTAACAGCTCACGTTTACAACTTGCTGACAAGAAAAATGTATAGAAGAATGGAAAAGAATATCGTGCTTGTTTGAGATGACGATCAGTTTGGCTTTAGGAAAGGTAAGGCATCAGAGAGGCAACTGTGACGTTGCGCTTGATAATGGGAAACACGTTCATAGGACTTGTCGACCTGCAAAAATCATTTGACAGTGTCAAATAGTGCAAAGTGTTCAAAATTTCTGAGGGAAATATGGGTAAGTTAAAGACAAAGACGAGTAGTATACAATATATACAAGAGTCAGGAGGAAACAATAAAGAGCGAAAGTCCAAGAACGAGGTGCTCGCATTAAAGAGGCTGTAAGACAGGGATGTAGTCCTTCCCTACTACTCTTCAATCTATGCGTCGAAGAAGTAATGAAGGAAACGAACGAAAGGTTCATGAGTGCAACTAAAATTCAAGGTGAAAGGATATCAGTGATAACATTCGCTGATGACATTGTTATTCTCAGTGATCGTGAAAAGCAATTACAGGATCTCCTGAATGGAATGGTCTAATGAGTACAGGGTATGAATAGAGAGTAAATTGAAGAGAGACGAAAGTAATGAGAGGTAGCAGAAATGAGAACAGAGACAAATTCGACATTAGGATTAGTGATCAAGAAGTAAATGAAATTAAGAAATTCAGCTATCTAGCCAGCAAAATAACCAACGACGGGAAGAGCAAGGAGGACGTAAAAAGCAGACTAGCACTGGCAAAGAGAGCATTCCTGGCCAGGAGACGTCTGCTAGTATCAAACACAGGTCTTCATATGAGGAAAAAATTTATGAGAATGTACTTTTTGAAAATCAAATGGCTCTGAGCACTATGGGACTTAACTTCTGAGGTCATCAGTCCCCTAGAACTTAGAACTACTTAAACCTAACTAACATAAGGACACCACACACATCCATGCCCGTGGCAGGATTCGAACCTGCGACCGTAGCGGTGGCGCAGTTCCAGACTGTAGCGCCTAGAACCGTTCGGCCACTCGGGCAGGCGTACTTTTTGAGCACAGCTTTGTGTGACAATTGTCACGTGGACTGTATAAAAACCCGAAAAGAAGAAATCGAAGCATTGGAGATGTGGTGCCACAGGAGAATGTTGAAAATTGAGTGGACTGATAATGTAAGGCATGAAGAATTTTTCCGGAGAATTGACAAGGGAAGGAATATTTGGAAAACACTGAAAAGAAGAAGGGACAATATGGTATGACTAGTAGGGGGAGTTGTAGAGGGTAAAAACTGTTGAGGAAAATGGAGATAGGAATACATTCAGCAAATAGTTGCGGATGCAAATTGGAAGTGCTACTCCGAGATGAAGCGGCTGGCGCAGGAGAGGAATTTGTCGTGGTCCGACTAAAAACAAACCAATCAGAGCAGAGGACTGATGACTAAAGAGGGGAGAGAGAGAGAGAGAGAGAGAGAGAGAGAGAGAGAGAGAGAGAGAGAGAGAGAGAGAGAGAGAGAGAAGTAGTGCAAGGTTCCCTCTCACTAACTGCCTGATACTGACGACGTGATCCAACCGAAACAAATAAATAAAAGCTTGTTTATACAAACACCGCTATGGAAATGGTTCAAATGATTCAAATGGCTCTGAGCACTATGGGACGACTTCTGAGGTCATCAGTCCCCTAGAACTTAGAACTACTTAAACCTAACTAACCTAAGGACCTCACACACATCCATGCCCGTGCCAGGATTTGAACCTGCGACCGTGGCGGTAACGCGGTTCCCGACTGTAGCGCCTAGAACCGCTTAGCCACTCCGGCAGGCTGTGGAAATGGAAATGAGCGTTTGGTGTCATTGGCTGGAAGGCCCCTTACGGGGCAGATCCGTTCGCCTTGGTGCAGGTCTTGGGCGACCTGTGAGCCGCATGGGGATGAAATGATGATGAAGACAACACAACCGCCAGTCCCTGAGCGGAGAAAGTCCCCGACCCAGCCGAAAATAGAACTCGGGCCCCTTATGACGGCAGTCCGTCACACTGACCATTCATCTATCGGTGCGGACAACACTGCTATTAAAACGAAAGTCTGTTTCTAGTAAGCACATAGACACGAAGAAGAAAGCTACTACCCACACAGAGAACGGAAAAGGAGCTGCTCCTGTTTGAACTCGTAAATGTAATTCGAAAATGAACGGTGTACTCGTATTCATCTGCAGCAGGAACGCAAGGTGCTCTCTCGCTGACAATCTAATCGACACTGATCTGACCTAACCAAAACAAATAGACGAATATCTGTATGATTTGAGGGTCGATACAAGCGCCAATACCCTGGGCATGCTTGAAGCAAGTGGTTGAGTAGTAGTCAAGTAGGTGCCTTCGAATAAACCAAGAGCATAAGTTTGGCATGTGTTCATCCACAAGTTTGCAACAATAAAGATGTCGCAGCCAGCAGTCAGTCAGGAGTTGGTACTGGGGAACATCGAGTGTACTGATCTCAGCAATCAGCATCGGCCGGTTGGTTGGCTATGGTGTAAGCAGCCTATAATACTATTACGCGATTGTTTTTCCGGAAACAGCCACATAATTTAAGCATATTTAACTGACGATAAGAAATATTATAAACAGCAGTACTATTGAGTCTTGGTAACTGCCTAATGCAACCTTGCTCGTCTTTTACTCTTGATTCGAATTTGCATGCCTTGGAGAAGCGAGAGACTGTTGAAAGCATTCTGAGCGGCGGAAAAAGCACGCAAATTGAAAGAGACAATAGATTCAGCCAACACCCCTAGAGCCAATTCGCATATGGTCTGCCGACAGAGAGGCAAGGTTCAATAGCTCATGGAATATTGGCCACAATTTTTTAGAACCATACCAGGGCTCCAGATAGTCTCCCGTGGTGCATACTCTTGGGGAAAACATTTTTCAACCTGGGAGTGGAGTGTTTAGGTTTGCTTTTTAGCACCACTATTGCACCTGTGATATCACATAGCGATACCACCCCACGACGTATCAAGATTGGCAAGGGAATGTCAAGATTCCATCTGACACCGTTAGCAATCGTGAGGGAACTGGTGGACCCATTGGTGCATGTCCGCTTACACTTACACTTCGTGCTCCATCCTCGATGACAATGATAACTGGAAATTGTTTCTTGATGCAGTGTTTGTGATGAGTCTTTGTTCGCTTGGAGAAATACAAGAAAATCTTCTATTTCTTCTGTAAACTTGTTTTCTAATCATTTCTATTCCTATCCAGCCTTCCTACGAGGATAGTTGCTGCACCACTCTCAACACCCTACCTTCTTATCGTTGTGTACACAGCAGTGCCCAAATGTGGAATGTTGACTGTTTCTCCAGAAACCACCAGATGCCAGAGATAAAGCTCTCGGAGAGAGATTTGGGCCCCACAGCTTGGAACTTTTGAAAAACATGAGACACTGCTGAACGCAATGACCTTGCAAAAACGAAATGTTACACATGTAAAAATCGACAGTGTTGGCTAACGTAAAAGAAAAGAAAAAAGTTAGAATCAGAAATGGGATACTGACGATGGGGAAAACCACCTCATTGGTCACACGGAGAGTGAAGCAGGTTTTTTCTGCGAAAGTCGGCATCCCGAAATTTGTTCGTTAAGCAGCTAGAGGAAGAGGATTAGCTTTTCTAAGAAGCATTTTCGCCAGTCGCTGCTCAGAATATTCAGGGGTCAGTCAAACTGAATTTAGTATATATTTGATCAGAAAAACAATTGTGAAATCTTATGGGACTTAACTGCTAAGGTCATCAATCCCTAAGCCTACAGTCTACTTAACCTCTCTCTCTCTCTCTCTCTCTCTCTCTCTCTCTCTCACACACACACACACACACACACACACACACACACACACCCATGCCCGAGTGAGGACTCGAACCTCTGCCGGGACCAGCCGCACAATCCATGACTGCAGAGCCCAAGACCGCTCGTATATTCCCGCGCGGTATTTGATCAGAAACCACAACCACTTCATCTCCAGCACATCTCGATCTTCAGAAGCCCCACACGCAGACTTCCACACTGAGCCGATGTCGGCTCTGACAGCCTGCCTGAGTGAATGTATTGGAGTCTTACACAAATTTTCGGCTGCCCTGCACTTAGCTACTGCCAAGGCTCGTTGGATCAGCCAATAATTGATTTTGCAGCCATGCCTGCCGCCAACGGCAGTGGTACTGTGAGATCGAACTGCAACCGTGAGATGATGTAAGGAGCCAATAAAGTCATTTTATAGTAATTCTATTGCCTCAAGCTTCACTCTGATGTCTTGTATGTTAACGTCAATGAACCGTTTGCGTTCAACTCTGACCATAGGTGTGAAGTATTCCCTTCTGTAGTAAAATCTGTTTCCAGTTAATAACAATTACTGGGCACTTTGCGACTAAAATTAATTCACTTGTACAGTTATTAGCATCTTTTCCCTGACTGCTATGTCAGACATGCCAAGGGGATATATTATTAAAGAAGCCATAGTTTGTCATTTGTTTTGTCAATAGTTTTATCAGAATAAATCAAAGTAATTGTGAGTCATGCCTCATTTAATGATAAGTCTCCCCAGTCATTATTTTGGAGGGCTTACCTTGCAGTTTAAAACCGAGCCACCTTGCAGTCGCGGCAAGCTCCATCAGCAGTACGGTTGTGTCGAAATTCCTAGTCAGAGCTCTGGCCTAACAACTAGCTGCTGTGTAGGCTTCTGGGAAGGTCCGCGTGTTAAGGCGTCCTCTCAAGGTGTGTGAAAAGCACGTGGACTAGAAGCTGGTGACGTCACACTGTGGATTCGACGTACCACTTCACTGCAGAGCGTGAAGTAAAGATTGTGGCATATCAGATATTTGCTTCGTGGAGATGAATGTGGCCAACGAGGTGAGACATTGTGTTATGTCACAAGCAGAACATTAGAGCCGCCAAACTGCAAGGCGTTCGACATCATTTTTGGCGGATTTTATTTGCCATGGTGTGCGGGATATGAATAGAAGCTGATTCAAAGCATCAGAAATTTACGATCTCTCGAAAACGCGACGTCTTAGCAATAATTTGTTACAGTAAAATTATAGGAAACAGCATATAGGTAGATAAAGATTTCATGTGGTTGATGTTTTTAGTGTTATGACTCTTTACGGAAGTGTGGCCTTAAGTTTGCTCATTGAGGCCAGTTAGCTACGTCGGAGCTGAAACACTGTTGATACTCTTGGAAGCTCCTGTGTTGTCACAAGGTAGATAGCGTGTTCACCTCCAATTCGTCCCAATTTTTTTTCACCTTTTGTTTTCTAAAAGACACGGGATCTCTCATGTTCATTTAATAGAAGTAATATCTCAAAATTGGATGTTATTTATTACATATAATGTATGTTCTGTCATTCCTGTTGCAAATTCCAACGGCGAGAATGTTTCCACAGTGGCCAGAAATCTCAACGTGACTGCCTGTCTATGTCTGTAAACAAACACAAGTTGCACACTAAAAGTTTTTACTGTTATGAAACTTTCCGTACAGGGAAGTAAAGAAGATGAAATTAAGAACAACCCTGTGAAACTGAAACGAGCAACAAAATCTGTTCTTATACGTGCAGATAAATAAATAGAACTCGGTGGAAACACTTTTGAACATTTATCGAGAATGTATTGCGAAATTGTATGTGCACTTTACAACTTCCTTAACATTGAGCTTTGTTTTCGCCGGTGTAGCACGAGTTCACATGTGCTAAGATACTAATAACTGTCTGGAAGTAAAAAACAAAGTGGGCCAAGTAGTTAATAAACTAAAAATTTTACGAAATTACGTTTTTGCTTCTCTGGATGTTCTGGAAAACTACTGCGGATACACGTCTGGGACATGTTTTATGTTTTATTAGATTCACCAGATCAATAACAACAAAATAAATGGAAATCGTGCTTTACTTACACCTCGTACAGTTTTTCGATGGCTCCATATTTTCGAAATTTCTAAATTGCAGGCCAAATATTTTATTAATCGTAACTCTGTAACTAAACATTTGCGGACCTATGTTACCTGCACTCTTTTCTTTAGTTCCACTTCTAGAATAACACATTAAAATATTTGCATATCTTCGTGAATCACTCTGTTATTAAATTCACATCAAAAAAGTTTTGCATCAACTCAGTTCCGAGAGTTCCCGATCCTGTACATAAAATTGGAATAGAGATCAACATAAACATCATCTTCTAATGAAAACACACACTGCATGTAGTACCACCATACAGCGAGACTATCAGAGGTGGTGGTCCAGACTGCTGTACAAACCGGTACCTCTAATACCCAGTAGCACGTCCTCTTGCATTGATGCATGCCTTTATTCGTCGTGGTATAATATTCACAAGTTTATGAAGGGACTATTGGTCCAGATTGTCCCACTCCTCAACGGCGATTCTGCGTAGATCCCTCAGTGTGGTTGGTGGGTCACGTCTTCCATAAACAGCACTTTTCAGTCTATTCCAGGCATGTTAGACAGGGTTCATGTCTGGAGAAGATGCTATCCGCCCTAGTCGAGAGATGCCGTTATCCTGAAGGGAGTCATTCACAAGATGTCATTCCGCAGTTTAATAACTCATTGTTGGAAAATACTAACACGAATTTTTTTACAAATGAATGAAAAGACTGGTAGAAGCCGACCTCGGGGAAAATCTGTTTATATTCCGATAGAAATGCTGGAACACGCGAAGCAATACTGACTCTACGACTTATCTCAGAAGACATGTTAAGGAATGGCAAACCTACGATTCTAGACTTAGAGAAAGCTTTTGACAATGTTGGCTGCAATACTCTCAAATTTTAAAGGTGGCAAAGGTAAAATACAGGTAGCGAAAGGCTATTCACAATTTGTACAGGAACCCCAATGCAGTTATAAGAGTCGAGGGGTTGAAAGGGAAGCAGTGGTTGAGAAGGAAGTGAGACAGGCTTTTTGCCTATCCCCGATGTTATTCAATCTGTATACTGAGCATGCAGTAAAGGAAACGAAAGAAAAATTCGGTGTAGGAATTGAAATTCATCGAGAGGAAATAAAAACTTGCCGACGAACTCGTAATTCCGTCGTAGACAGCAGAGGAATGAAATGCACAGTGCCTTGAAAGGAGTCTATGAGTTGAACATCAACAAAACGAAAATGAGGATAATGGAATGTAATCGAATTAAATCAGATGATGCTGAGGGAATTAGGTTATATAATGACACACTTAAAGCAATAAATGAGTTTTTCTATTTGGTGAGTGAAATAACTGATGATGGTTGAAGTAGAGAGGATATAAAATGTAGATTGGCGATGGCAAGGAAAGCGTTTCTGAGGAAGAGAAATTTGCTAACACCGAGTATACATTTAAGTGTCACGAAGTCTTTTCTGAAAGTAGTATCATGTACATAAGGTATAAAAGGACAGTGCATGGGCAGAGCTATCATTTGTACTCAGCTAATTCGTGTGAAAAGGTGTTAGACGTGATTATGGCCGCATGGAAGGAATGAACAAACTTTGAAAGCAAAATGGTAGTTGGAGCTAGATTCATGGGACATGGGACATTAACGACCGAGAGCAGCGGCGTTTGCATAGAGCTGTCATTGCTAACAGGCAAGCAATGCTTCTTGAAATAACTGCAGAAATCGATGTGATATGTACTGCCTTCCTGGGAGCCATTCTACTCCACATTACTCTATTCTCCACAACAATCGTCCCCTCCCTGACAACCTCAGTAAGGCTAACCATTTTGCTTCCCAACATCCGAGGGCTCCATTCCCGACAATCCCCATTTTGATTACTCCCTTTTCCCCACCGTCCTTGACTGCACTGATTCCTCTGGCCCACCACTCGCCACAGTTTCCAGTACTTGGATCATTTACCTGCCTCAGACATCAACATTCCCATAAACGCACATGACATCATACTCTTCCTCTGCTCCAAACGTAACATCGCCCCTGGTCACGGTGATGTGACCTACCGCCACCTTAAGGAATCCCCTCCCCCCCCCCCCCCCCCCCAATCCTTCCTGGCTGTCCTTGCTACCCTGTACAACATCTTCCTCTCCACTGCCTTTTGCGCCAACTTATGAAAGACTTTCTATGTCCTTCTGTTCCCTAAACCCATCAAACCCCCCCTCTGAGACCTCTTCCTGTCATCCCATCTCCCTCATCCTTTGTTGCGCTAGCGTCACTTGGATTTCCGCCCCTCCCAGATTATATAAAACCCTCCAAATCCTAGAACGCCATGCCCTCTCCCTTGCCTTCCATATCTATCTTTGATCCCCCATGCGCATCCTCTATGACCTCGTCCCCTTCCCCCACCTTCTGTATATTGTTTGCTGACTCGATCCCCCCCACCCCCTGGTGTCCCCCTTCCTCTCCAAACCCAGCCTGTTGCTGCACCTTTACCATTGTGTTTTGCCTTCTCTCCATCTCCACACCCAACATCTCATTTCCCAACCGTACTTCCAGCACCTCCCTTCCTGGAAGATGAGCTTCGACCTAACATCTAACTCCTACCAATTCTAACCCAACCTTCCTCCCCCCTCATCCTCAGGACTCCCTCTCCCCTTCCTCTGGGCGGTTTTTCTGACTCCCCTACCACCTCCATTTCCCATGTCCCTCCTTATATGTCTCTGCTCCCTTCTGTCTGGTCTTCCCTATTCATCTCCCACCCAGTGTATCTCCTGCCTCTTGGTGCCCCTCCTGCCTCCCCCCTTTCTTCTACTCACTCCCACCAAGCCCAACACCGCACCTTCCTAGCCTCTATTTCTCTCCTCTCCAGCCTCCAGTCCCTCGGAAGGTCCCTAACAGTGGTTTTTATTTTTCAAGATTCCTCTGGCGTTTCCAGTGTTTATTTTATTTTTTACGTGCCTTGCTCTGTGATTTTTATCCAGTGGCCGTCTTTTAACTAGTGTTTGCCTCCAGTGATTTTAAGTGCACAGCGAATTGTCAGTTGTGTTCTTTTAACTTTATGTGGTCTATGTCCCCCAGTGCATGTCCCCATATTAGTGTATATTTTAAGTCCCATCATCTCCAATACTGTGTTTTTATGCCCCCCTTTTTACCCCCCCCCCCCCCCTTTTATGTAAGAGTCCCCCTTCTCTGTTTTGTAAAGCCATTTGGCTGAAGAGCCGTGGACTGGGTCGCTTCAAGCCCTCCCTTGCCAATATGGGGCAGGGGAATGAAATTACGATAAGTAAAAAGAAAAAAAAAAGATGTGAGACGTATGTCGAACGTGTCCATTAGGACAGTGCGGAGAAATCTGCCGTTACTAGTCTATGGCAACAGACGACCAACATAAGTGCCTTTGAGAATAGGACTTGTAACCATACTGGTTGGATCCTTGACGACTGGAAAACCATGGTGTGATCAGAAGAGTCCCGATTTCAGTTGGTAAGAGCTGACAATAGCATTCGAATCGGGCATAGACGCAACGAAGCCGTGCACTCATGTTGTCAACAAGGCACTGTGCAAGGTGGTAATGGCTCCATTACGATGTAAGCTGTGTTTACCTGGAGTGGACTGGGTCCTTTGGTGAATCTGAACCGATCATTTCCTGGAAATGGTTAAGTCTCGCTATTTGGAGACCATCTGCAGTCATTCATGTACTTGATATTCCCAAACGACTATGGAATTTTTAGGGATGACAGTGTGTCTTGCCAGTGGGCCACAGTTGTTCATGACTGGTCTGAAGGATATTTTGTAGAGTTTGAGTAAATGATTCAGCCTCCCAGATCACCCAACATGAAATCCATCCAACATCTATAGGACATAATCTTAAGGTTCATTGCAGTTTTTCCGCTATTATGGACGGCTACAGAGGTAGAATGGCTCAAGATTTCTGCAGGGGAACTCCCAAGACTTGTTAAGTCCATATCATGTCGAGTCACTGCATTATGCCGAGCAAAACAGGAGGTACTACACGATGTTAGGAGGTATTCCATGGCTTCTGTCTCATCAATGTATGTGGTTTTCGTTTAGCAGAAATTCGATGTTGAAACCAAGCATGAGTACAGAGTATTCTTCACCATTTTCTCTACTCTTCTTTGACAATCACTAAAGGAGTAAACTCCTCTATTTTACGCTCTCCCATTTTTCTTGGCAAGATCACTTGTACAATCACAAGAGGATCATGAAGTTGAATGAAGACCGATAACATTCCTACCTTGATTTGGGGATGTTTCCTCAACATTTGGAAGAATTAAGAAATTAACATTACTAGTGTGTTTCGTCTACTTTCGAAAACTAAATTATTGGCCTTTACTGAGCATTATATGGAACCAAGGTAAGCAGGTGTTTATAAAAGTCGATGATACTATGGGGAAGTTTATAGGGTGGTATTTTTGCTACTCTCCATGGAAAGCGGGTGGAACATTGACGAAATAAATCTCATGTGAACAGCATGGTATGAGTGTGCACAGGACACAATATTTCAGCAATCGACCACGTTGCCAGCATCAGGTGCGCTGATGTACTGGAATGTTGCCGCAAATGTTGCGGCTCGGAAATGTTGCGTATTTTGTGCGCCTGCCTCAGTAATTACTTCATAGTTTGGATCTTCACCAGAGCAGATGGTAGTTCATAACACGGCGGTCTTGCAGCCATACGACCTACAGAGTTGTGTTGAGTCACTGTTGCAACTTTACTGCATGACGGTAGCATCGGTAGCAATCAAACAAACCTTCGCCGAGGCACTGCACCATCTCATGAAAAGTATCCAGAGACCTGTTATTAGTCCTTAATGTGGGGTGTTTCTACTCTTCGCCTTTATGGCGGCTTCAGATCTTCTGGCAACACTTTTAACGAAGTGTCTAAGGAGGAATGGCAGCCCATTCTTCCCCAAGAGCCGAAACATGAGAAGTGGTGATGTTGGACAGTGGAGCTTGAAGGGAAGTCGACGTTTCAACTCATCACGTCGGGAGTTTGGGCAGACCAGTCCATTTCGGGAATGTAATTGTCCACATTGTCCGTGCCTCAGCGATACAGATGGCCGTACCGTAGGTGCAACCACAACGGAGGGTTATCTGTTGAGAGGCCAGACAAACATGAGGTTCCTGAAGAGGGGCAGTAGCCTTTTCAGTAGTTGCAGGGGTAACAGTCTGGATGATTGACTGATCTGGCCTTGCAACATTAACCAAAACAGCCTTGCTGTGCTGGTACTGCGAACGGCTGAAAGCAAGGGGAAACAACAGCCGTAATTTTTCCTGAGGACATGCAGCTTTACTGTATGATTAAATGATGATGGCATCCTCTTGGGTAAAATATTCCGGAGGTAAAATAGTCCCCCATTCGCATCTCCGGGCGGAGACTACTCAAGAGGACGTCGTTATCAGGAGAAAGAAAACTGGCGTTCTACGGATCGGAGCGTGGAATGTCAGATCCCTTAATCGGGCAGGTAGGTTAGAAAATTTAAAAAGGGAAATGGATAGGTTAAAGTTAGATATAGTAGGAATTAGTGAAGTTCGGGGCAGCAGGAACAAGACCTCTGGACAGGTGACTACAGGGTTATAAACACACAATCAAATAGGGGTAATACAGGAGCAGGTTTAATAATGAATAGGAAAATAGGAATGCGGGTATGCTACTACAAACAGCAAAGTGAACGCATTATTGTGGCCAAGATAGATACGAAGCCCACACCTGCTACAGTAGTACAAGTTTATATGCCAACTAGCTCTGCAGATGACGGAGAAATTGAAGAAATGTATGACGAAACAAAAGAAATTATTCAGATAATGAAGGGAGATGAAAATTTAATAGTCATGGGTGACTGGAATTCGTCAGTTCGAAAAGGGAGAGAAGGAAACATAGTAGGTGATTATGGATTGGGGCTAAGAAATGAAAGAGGAAGCCGCCTGGTAGAATTTTGCACAGAGCATAACTTAATCATAGCTAACACTTGGTTCAAGAATCATAAAAGAAGGTTGTATACATGGAAGAAGCCTGGAGATACTAAAAGGTATCAGATATATTACATAATGGTAAGACAGAGATTTAGGAATCAGGTTTTAAATTGTAGGAGATTTCCAGGGGCAGATGTGGACTCTGACCACAATCTGTAGGTTAAAACTGAAGAAACTGCAAAAAGGTGGGAATTTATGGACATGGGATCTGGATAAGCTGAAAGAACCAGAGCTTGTACAGAGTTTCAAGGAGAGCATAATGGAACAATTGACAGGAATGGGGGAAAGCAACACAGTAGAAGAAGAATGGGTAGTTATGAGGGATGAAGTAGTGAAGGCAGCAGAGGATAAAGTAGGTAAAAAGACGAGGGCTGCTAGAAATCCTTGGGTTACAGAAGAAATATTGAATTTAATTGATGAAAGGAGAAAATATAAAAATGCAGTAAATGAAGCAGGTAAAAAGGAATACAAACGCCTCAAAAATGAGATCAACAGGAAGTGCAAAATGGCTAAGCAGGGATGGCTAAAGGACAAATGTAAGGATGTAGAAGCTTATCTCACTAGGGGTAAGACAGATACTGCCTACAGGAAAATTAAGGAGACCTTTGGAGGGAAGAGAACTACGTGTACGAATATCAAGAGCTCAGATGGCAACCCAGTTCTAAGCAAAGAAGGGAAGGCAAAAAGGGGGAAGGAGTATATAGAAGGTTTATACAAATGCGATGTACTTGAGGACAATATTATGGAAATGGAAGAGGATGTAGATGAAGACGAAATGGGAGATACGGTACTGCGTGAAGAGTTTGACAGAGCACTGAAAGACCTGAGTCGAAACAAGGCCCCCGGAGTAGACAACATTCCATTAGAACTACTGACGGCCTTGGGAGAGCCAGTCATGACAAAACTCTACCAGCTGGTGAGCAAGATGTATGAGACAGGCGAAATACCCTCAGAGTTCAAGAAGAATATAATAATTCCAATCCCAAAGAAAGCAGGTGCTGACAGATGTGATAATTACCGAACTATCAGTTTAATAAGTCACAGCTGCAAAATACAACGCGAATTCTTTACAGATGAATGGAAAAACTGGTAGATGCGGACCTCGGGGAGGATCAGTTTGGATTCCGTAGGAATGTGGGAACACGTGCGGCAATACTGTCCCTACGACTCATCTTAGAAGCTAGATTAAGGAAGGGCAAACCTACGTTTCTAGCAATTGTAGACTTACAGAAAGCTTTTGACAATGTTGACTGGAATACTCTCTTTCAAATTGTGAAGGTGACAGGGGTAAAATACAGGGAGCGATAGGATATTTACAATTTCTACAGAAACCAGATGGCAGTTATTAGAGTCGAGGGGCATGAAAGGGAAGCAGTGGCTGGGAAGAGAGTGAGACAGGGTTTTAGCCTCACCCCGATGTTATTCAATCTGTATATTGAGCAAGCAGTAAAGGAAACAAAAGAAAAATTTGGAGTAGGTATTAAAATTCATGGAGAAGAAGTAAAAACTTTGAGGTTCGCCGATGACATTGTAATTCTGTCAGAGACGGCAAAGGACTTGGAAGAGCAGTTGAACGGAATGGACAGTGTCTCGAAAGGAGGATATAAGATGAACATCAACAAAAGCAAAACGAGGATAATGGAATGTAGTCAAATTAAATCGCGTGATGCTGAGGGAATTAGATTAGGAAATGAGACACTTAAAGTACTAAAGGAGTTTTGCTATTTAGGAAGTAAAATAACTGATGATTGTCGAAGTACAGAGGATATAAAATGTAGACTGGCAATGGCAAGGAAAGCGTTTCTGAAGAAGAGAAATTTGTTAACATCGAGTGTAGGTTTAAGTGTCAGGAAGTCATTTCTGAAAGTATTTGTATGGAGTGTAGCCATGTACGGAAGTGAAACATTGACGATAAATACACTCCTAGAAATTGAAATAAGAACACCGTGAATTCATTGTCCCAGGAAGGGGAAACTTTATTGACACATTCCTGGGGTCAGATACATCACATGATCACACTGACAGAACCACAGGCACATAGACACTGGCAACAGAGCATGCACAATGTCGGCACTAGTACAGTGTATATCCACCTTTCGCAGCAATGCAGGCTGCTATTCTCCCATGGAGACGATCGTAGAGATGCTGGATGTAGTCCTGTGGAACGGCTTGCCATGCCATTTCCACCTGGCGTCTCAGTTGGACCAGCGTTCGTGCTGGACGTGCAGACAGCGTGAGACGACGCTTCATCCAGTCCCAAACATGGTCAATGAGGGACAGATCCGGAGATCTTGCTGGCCAGGGTAGTTGACTTACACCTTCTAGAGCACGTTGGGTGGCACGGGATACATGCGGACGTGCATTGTCCTGTTGGAACAGCAAGTTCCCTTGCCGGTCTAGGAATGGTAGAGCGATGGGTTCGATGACGGTTTGGATGTACCGTGCACTATTCAGTGTCCCCTCGACGATCACCAGAGGTGTACGGCCAGTGTAGGAGATCGCTCCGCACATCATGATGCCGGGTGTTGGCCCTGTGTGCCTCGGTCGTATGCAGTCCTGATTGTGGCGCTCACCTGCACGGCGCCAAACACGCATACGACCATCATTGGCACCAAGGCAGAAGCGACTCTCATCGCTGAAGACGACCCGTCTCCATTCGTCCCTCCATTCACGCCTGTCGCGACACCACTGGAGGCGGGCTGCACGGTGTTGGGGCGTGAGCGGAAGACGGCCTAACGGTGTGCGGGACCGTAGCCCAGCTTCATGGAGACGGTTACGAATGGTCCTCGCCGATACCCCAGGAGCAACAGTGTCCCTAATTTGCTGGGAAGTGGCGGTGCGGTCCCCTACGGCACTGCGTAGGATCCTACGGTCTTGGCGTGCATCCGTGCGTCGCTGCGGTCCGGTCCCAGGACGACGGGCGCGTGCACCTTCCGCCGACCACTGGAGACAACATCGATGTACTGTGGAGACTTCACGCCCCACGTGTTGAGCAATTCGGCGGTACGTCCACCCGGCCTCCCGCATGCCCACTATACGCCCTCGCTCAAAGTCCGTCAACTGCACATAAGGTTCACGTCCACGCTGTCGCGGCATGCTACCAGTGTTAAAGACTGCGATGGAGCTCCGTATGCCACGGCAAACTGGCTGACAGTGACGGCGGCGGTGCACAAATGGTGCGCAGCTAGCGCCATTCGACGGCCAACACCGCGGTTCCTGGTGTGTCCGCTGTGCCGTGCGTGTGATCATTGCTTGTACAGCCCTCTCGCAGTGTCCGGAGCAAGTATGGTGGGTCTGACACACCGGTGTCAATGTGTTCGTTTTTCCATTTCCAGGAGTGTAGTTTGGACAAGAAGAGAATAGAAGCTTTCGAAATGTGGTGCTACAGAAGAATGCTGAAGATAAGGTGGATAGATCACGTAACTAATGAGGAGGTATTGAATAGGATTGGGGAGAAGAGAAGTTTGTGGCACAACTTGACTAAAAGAAGGGATCGGTTGGTAGAACATGTTTTGAGGCATCAAGGGATCACAAATTTAGCACTGGAGGGCAGTGTGGAGGGTAAAAATCGTAGAAGGAGACCAAGAGATGAATACACTAAGGAGATTCAGAAGGATGTAGGTTGCAGTAGGTACTGGGAGATGAAGAAGCTTGCACATGATAGAGTAGCATGGAGAGCTGTATCAAACCAATCTCAGGACTGAAGACAACAACAACAACATTGTCCACAAAGCATTCCCTCACAGACGCTGCCTTGTGACAGGACGAACTGTCGTTCTGATGCAATCACCGTCTCCTTACTGTAAGGCAGTGCACAATGCTATTAAAGTGTGCTTATCCTTCCACATTTGGCTTTTTCTTAAGCGCAATAGTGGAACCACACCTAACAAGCAAGACCTTTTTCGTACAGTAGTACCACCTTCTTCGGTCTTTACTGTAGGCACTTTTTTTATAAAGCTTGATAAAGTTCTCCAGGGATTTGCCAAACGAAATCCTTCCAGCGCAATTCCACATGGTATGGCGTGGTTCATCACTCCAAATACTCGTCTCTAGCGATCACTGTACAGCATCTTGTGCGTCAATAGCATTGTCCATAGAAATGAGTGACTTTGAGGAGCAGCTCGACAACTGTAACCCGTTACGTTCAACTGTCTGCACACAGTCTCTGTGGTAGCTGGACTCTGGAACTCACGAATGATTTTTTCCGCTAATTTCATATGACTGCAACAGCTGTTTTCCGCAATAATCGACTATTGTTGTCCGTTAGCACATGAGGTGTGCCGGGTGTTACAAGGAACTCCTTGAGTGCGAGATCGCAGTTTCAGTCTGCAGGGTGTAAATTTTGAGTTGACAAACCAGAATAACTCGAAAAATAAGCTTCACACCAAAAAATGTATAGAATTCAAAGTTGCAGAAATCGATGTGATATGTACTGCCTTCCTGGGAGCCATTCTATCCCACATTACCCTATTCTCCACGACAATCGTCCCTTCCCTGACAGCCTCAGTAAGATTAACCATTTTGCTTCCCAACTATCCGAGGGCTTCATTCCCGACAATCCCCATTTTGATTACTCCCTTTTCCCCACCGTCATTGACTGCACTGATTCCTCCGGCCCACCACTCGCTAAATTTAGCCCGCCACCCCAGCCCCCTGGGGGTGGGGCGGAAGACA
The DNA here is from genome assembly GCF_023897955.1 of Schistocerca gregaria. NCBI lineage: Eukaryota > Metazoa > Arthropoda > Insecta > Orthoptera > Acrididae > Schistocerca > Schistocerca gregaria. The sequence goes on along the minus strand of NC_064921.1, from coordinate 290,374,916 downwards.
ACTTTAAAATTTCAAATGGGAACCCCCATTTTTTATTGCAGAATGAGATTCTACCAAAAAAAAAAAAACTACGTACATTCTGTCTTAAACATTCGTTGTGATTCTTTGTAGTTAGCGCTGTAATTCAAGAAAATCCATTTTTCATTTTGGCGTGGAAAATGGTTACGGATAGATAAAAAATACTTATTTACTACGTAAAGTTTGATTCGCTGAAACTAAAACTCTCCCTCACTCCACAGGGTGGGGTTGGAAAGGGAGGAATCAGAGTTTTACAAATGGTGACCCAAATATTAATTTTTCCGTTTTTTCGCATAAGTTTTTCTCGTTTCCGCTGTTGCTTCTATACCGACAACAAAATGCTGCTCGCCTTCTTTAATGCTGGCGAGACTGCCGCACTTGACAAGTAGGGGCAAATTTCGCATTACACCGGTGTGTCCGGGTATTTTTGGTCAGAGTGTGTATTTATAGGCGTCCGTAAATAGCCACTAGGTAAATCTAAGGTGGCGGCCGCCATCTGACAGCTGCCATGCTGGTGGAACCTGAAGCGTCAACTGGACGCCTCGTGGTCATCGCCAGTCTGACACTAGTACGCCGAGGTCTCCTGAGGTCCGCCCCAATCACCATGCTGCTATTCAGCACCTGAAACACGTTGAAGACTATTTTTGCAAGACATCAATATCGCCAGCGGCTATTCGTGATGACGCTGGACGTATAAATCGCATACGGGCAATGCTGACGGTTTGTGGTGTTATTTTTGAATCACCTGGCCGAGACCGTTAAACCATCTGGTCCTATGACAGTCTACAAAGTCTACAATTGAGCAGTAGATGCAGGGTGATTTGTAGAGTGAACATCCGTCTCGCCATGAAGGACAGTCGCAGCCAATGTCAGGGTCAGCATCATCACATTATGCACAGAAGGCCAGTCATCTATGAAACTGCTCGACATGTGCACGCCGGAGTCGAAGTGATGTATTGCGGACATGGAATCGGTTTGACGGTTGTGGTAAGTTCCTATGGGACTAAACTGCTGAGGTCATCGGTCCCTAGGCTTACACACTACTTAATCTAAGTGAAACTAGCTTAAGCTAAGAACAACACACACATACATGCCCGAGGGAGGATTCGAACCCCCGACAGGGGTAGCCGCGCGAACCGTGGCAAGGCGCGTAAGACCGCGCGGCTACCTCGCACGGCCGGGTAATGATTAGATCTTAGCCGTACAGGTCGTCCATGTTCGACATGTGTACAGGGCGGGTAATGATTAGATCTTAGCCGTACAGGTCGTCCATGTTCGACATGTGTACAGGGCGATCGATATCTACGACGTTTGAAACAATGGAACCATGGGCTCAGTGCTCCAGAAGTAAATTCGGCTTTCGAAGAGGCTACAGTGTGTCACGTGTCGCGTCGATCTCTTATTGGACGATTGCATGATGGGAACTTCCATTCCCTACTCCCATGGAGAGCATCACCTTATCGCGTTGTGCACAAGAATACTATCTATCCGTTACAGATGAGCAGGGAAACACGGAGTATGGATGTTCTAGGATTGGCTTCGGGTGTTATTTGCTCGGATCTGTTTGTACGCTGATAATCGCTGGCAACGTGTTTGGAGAGAACCAATCGCGAACACCTCCAACACTATGTCCCACATCTGCTATAAAGTTGGAATGAAGTGATGTTCTGGGATGGCACTGCTACGTCTCATGGTTGCTGAGGGCAGCCTCACTGCTCCACAGTACAGGGAAGACATTCTGCATCCAATAGCTGGACCGTATCAGCAACATTTTAGTGACAATTTCGTTATAGCTTGCGATCTCAGCGTGCTGTTCTCGTGAACACGTTCCTTTAGCACCATAGGATCACCAGAATGGAGTGTCCTTCTGTTTCCAATCAAACATGTGCGGGATCGACTGAAAAGTACTGTTTTTGGACGCTGAAAGTAACCACACTCTCTGAGCGACTTACACAAAATCACCCTTGAAGGATGGGTCTGTGAGGAACTAAGGTGGCTTGATGACCACATAAGTGTCGCACCACAATGGATTAAAGCTTGCATCCGAGCTAGAAGACGTTCCACGACATACTGATGATGCTGAGAAGCGCTTTGAGGAGCAGCCGTGTGAGATATACAAATGTCTGAATCTGTTTTTTTTTTTTTTTTTTTTTTTGACATCTGTCTACTGACTGGTTTGATGCGGCCCGCCACGAATTCCTTTCCTGTGCTAACCTCTTCATCTCAGAGTAGCACTTGCAACCTACGTCCTCAATTATTTGCTTGACGTATTCCAATCTCTGTCTTCCTCTACAGTTTGTGCCCTCTACAGCTCCTTCTAGTACCATGGAAGTCATTCCCTCATGTCCTATCATCCTGTCCCTTCTCCTTATCAGTGTTTTCCACATATTCCTTTCTTCTCCGATTCTGCGTAGAACCTCCTCATTCCTTACCTTATCAGTCCACCTAATTTTCAACATTCATCTATAGCACCACATCTCAAATGCTTCGATTCTCTTCTGTTCCGGTTTTCCCACAGTCCATGTTTCACTACCATACAATGCTGTACTCCAGACGTACATCCTCTGAAATTTCTTCCTCAAATTAAGGCCGGTATTCGATATTAGTAGACTCCTCTTGGCCAGATATGCCTGTTTTGCCATAGCGAGTCTGCTTTTGATGTCCTCCTTGCTCCATCCGTCATTGGTTATTTTACTGCTTAGGTAGCAGAATTCATTAACTTCATTGACTTCGTGACCATCAATCGTTATGTTAAGTTTCTCACTGTTCTCATTTCTACTACATCTCATTACCTTCGTCTTTCTCCGATTTACTCTCAAACCATACTGTGTACTCATTAGACTGTTCATTCCGTTCAGCAGATCATTTAATTCTTCTTCACTTTCACTCAGGATAGCAATGTCATCAGCGAATCGTATCATTGATATCCTTTCACCTTGTATTTTAATTCCACTCCTGAACCTTTCTTTTATTTCCAACATTACTTCCTCGATGTACAGATTGAAGAGTAGGGGCGAAAGGCTGCAGCCTTGTCTTACTCCCTTCTTAATACGAGCACTTCGTTCTTGATCGTCCACTCTTATTATTCCATCTGGGTTGTTGTACATATTGTATATGACTCGTCTCTCCCAATAGCTTACCCCTACTTTTTTCAGAATCTTGAACAGCTTGCACCATTTTATATTGTCGAACGCTTTTTCCAGGTCGACAAATCCTATGAACGTGTCTTGATTTTTCTTTAGCCTTGCTTCCATTATTAGTCTTAACGTCAGAATTGCCTCTCTCATGCCTCTACTTTTCCTAAAGCCAAACTAGCGCATTATCAATTTTCTCTTCCATTCTTCTGTATATTATACTTGTAAGTAGCTTCGATGCATGAGCTGTTAAGCTGATTGTGCGATAATTCTCGCACTTGTCAGCTCTTGCCGACTTCGGAATTGTGTGGATGATGCTTTTCCGAAAGTCAGATGGTATGTCGCCAGATTTATATATTCTACACACCAACGTGAATAGTCGTTTTGTTGCTACTTTCCCTAATGATTTTAGAAATTCTGATGGAATGTTATCTATCGCTTCTGCCTTATTTGACTGTAAGTCCTCCAAAGCTCTTTTAAATTCCGATTCTAATTCTGGATCCCCTATCTCTTCTAAATCTACTCCTGTTTCTTCTTCTATCACATCAGACAAATCTTCACCCTCATAGAGGCTTTCAATGTATTCTTTCCACCTATCTGCTCTCTCCTCTGCATTTAACAGTGGAATTCCCGTTGCACTCTTAATGTTACCACCCTTGCTTTTAATGTCACCAAAGGTTGTTTTGACTTTCCTGTGTGCTGAGTCTGTCCTTCTGACAATCGTATATTTTTCGATGTCTTCACATTTTTCCTGCAGCCATTTCGTCTTAGCTTCCCTGCACTTCCTATTTATTTCATTCCTCAGCGACTTGTATTTCTGTATTCCTGATTTTCCCGGAACATGTTTGTACTTCCTTCCTTCATCAATCAACTGAAGTATTTCTTCTGTTACCCATGGTTTCTTCGCAGATACCTTCTTTGTACCTATGTTTTCCTTCCCAACTTCTGTGATGGCCCTTTTTAGAGACGTCCATTCCTCTTCAACTGTGTTGCCTACTGTGCTATTCCTAATTGCTGTATCTATAGCGTTAGAGAACTTCAAACGTATCTCGTCATTCCTTAGAACTTCCGTATCCCACTTCTTAGCGTATTGCTTCTTTCTGACTAATGTCTTGAACTTCAGCCTACTCTTCATCACTACTATTTTGTGATCTGAGTCTATATCTGCTCCTGGGTACGCCTTACAATCCAGTATCCGATTTCCGAATCTCTGCCTGACCATGACGTAATCTAATCGAAATCTTCCCGTATCTCCCGGCCTTTTCCAAGTATACCTTCTTCTCTTGTGATTCTTGAACAGGGTATTCGCTATTACTAGCTGAAACTTGTTAAAGCACTCAATTAGTCTTTCTCCTCTTTCATTCCTTGTCCCAAGCCCATATTCTCCAGTAACCTTTTCTTCTACTCCTTCCCCTACAACTGCATTCCAGTCGCCCATGACTATTAGATTTTCGTCCCCCTTTACATATTGCATTATCCTTTCAATATCCTCAAACACTTTCTCTATCTGTTCATCTTCAGCTTACGACGTCGGCATGTATACCTGAACTATCGTTGTCGGTGTTGGTCTGCTGTCGATTCTGATTAGAACAACCCGGTCACTGAACTGTTCACAGTAACAGACCCTCTGCCCTACCTTCCTATTCATAACGAATCCTACACCTGTTATACCATTTTCTGCTGCTGTTAATATTACCCGATACTCATCTGACCAGAAATACTTGTCTTCCTTCGACTTCACTTCACTGACCCCTACTATATCTAGGGGTTGCATTTCCCTTTTCTAGTTTCCCTACCACGTTCAAGCTTCTGACATTCCACAGCCCGACTCGTAGAACATTATCCTTTCGTTGATTATTCAATCTTTTTCTCATGGTAACCCCTAGGGAATGTCCCCTCCCAGAGATCCGAATGGGGGACTATTCCGGAATCTTTTGCCAATGGAGAGATCATCATGACACTTCTTCAACTACAGGCCACATGTCCTGTGGATACACGTTACGTGTCTTTAATGCAGTGGTTTCCATTGCCTTCTGCATCCTCATGTCGTTGATAATTGCTGATTCTTCCGCCTTTAGGGGCAATTTCTCACCCCTAGGAGAAGAGAGTGTCCTGAACCTCTATCCACTCCTCCGCCCTCTTTGACAAGGCCGTTGGCAGAACGAGGCTTCTTATGCCGGAAGTCTTCGGCCGCCAATGCTGATTATTTATCAAAACTTAGGCAGTGGCGGGGATCGAACCCGGGACCGAAGACGTCATGATTATGAATCAAAGACGCAACCTTTTTTTTTGGTAATCTCATTTTGTTCGTTATTCTTCGTTTCAATTGTTCGTGGCGGACGTCACCTGACGCCCATTGAAGTTCGTTTTTGATCCATTCACTCAGTTTTTTTTTAATTACAGAGGGGAGTTCACCCCCTGACCGAACACGCTGAGCTACAGTGCCGGCACCCTTAGACCATGGGTACCTATGTGTTGTAAATGAACGTATAAGCATGCCTCAGAGCCTGTTTTTTTCTTTCTTGTGCCATGAATTTTATAATGAAATACTTTGTTGAAGTCCGTTTAAGCCCCACTTTGTCAGTCATGCACCATCTTGTACATTGAAAAGGATGAAGGTTCTTTACCATGGAACTGCAGATGAACTTTTTCTTTAATGAAAATTTTTGCCTGTCTGTAAAATGAAAATTTGGGTTAGTTTCCAACAGCTTTTGTTTCAAAATATATTTAACTTTTAACTAGAGTTAGTTTGATTTCATTTATTGTTTACAGGTGAATTGTAGAGAGGTGATACAATAGATAAACTATTAAATACAGTATTGACAAGATTTTCTTTGTATTGACAAGGACTGGGTCCGCTGCCTTCGTATATTAAACACATATTTCTGTATCTCTCCTCTTTTCTGAGCGTACATTTTGCTCTCTGTGGTTCATGCTCTTTATTTGTTCGCATATTAACCGCCTTTGTGATCCATCTACAACGCCAGTTACTCGAGACTTTGGCTTGAGTGTTTATCACACCTACTGTTACTTCACCAGCTGTCTGGCGTGTGCCCGCATGGTGTTAGACTACCACATGCATTTTCTTTTATGCTACTGTGAACTATGTTGCAGCATGTCACGGCTTCAAGTTATTGAGTGGGTTACAACACACCACGAAAGTAGCTTTGAAGTTTAAATTTTTCAACGTTTGTAAATTTTGTAATTAAGTGTATTTCATTTGGTGACTGACTGCTTTCAGAAATGCTTGACAGCGACCATGTATCGAAACTGCAGTTGTAATGAATTATAACAGGTTAAAGCAGTATGGCTTCATTTTAAAAAAGTTTTACATTCAATAGAATATTTTTCTCTAGGTACAGACCATGTTGTAGCTTGGAAATCCCGCAACTCGTGGTCGTGCGGTAGCGTTCTCGCTTCCCACGCCCGGGTTCCCGGGTTCAATTCCCGTCGGCGTCAGGGATTTTCTCTGCCTCGTGATGGCTGCGTGTTGTGTGATGTCCTAAGGTGAGTTAGGTTTAAGTAGTTCTGAGTTCTAGGGGACTGATGACCATAGATGTTAAGTCCCATAGTGCGCAGAGCCATTTGAACAATTTTTTTTTTTTTGTAGCTTGGAAAAATATTAATTTACTGCAGTAATTTTTTGTAATTCCAGAAAAGACTGCAGCACACAAATCGTGAACGACATCACTTACATACAGAAGGAGCATCGTTACACGCACCACAGACAGGCTAATCGGGCCCGAACTACCGACATGTCATTCATCAGCCAACTGCGTGCAATTGATTGTGTCCAATCTCTTAGCTTACCTGCTCGATACTGGAAGAAGACGAGTATTTTTGGGCCGCACTTAATATACTTAGCGAACAGCAAGAGGGGATGGCGACGAGGGGGAGGGGGGGGGATGAAGCATCCTGGGATGGAACAATAAGAGTATAGCATGGTGTGGCGGGAGTTTCAAACTGAAAGTATTCAATTTATCATAAGTTAACATGACAGTAATGTTATGGATTTTATTTTTATTTTTAGTTTTTTTAATATTTTTTAATTTTTTTATTTATACATCCATCGTCTGACAGATGTTTTATCCTTGGACTTTGGGCTGCAGTTATACTTGCTCTGGGGATACATTAGGTACGCGGGCTGCGGGTTGGACACCCCTGTGGTCACGCTGTCGTCGGGTCAGCAGGCCTGGTGCCGTTACTACTCGGTCAGGCAGTGCCTCAACTGGCGTGACGAAACATTGCATACCTTTCCAGCCTCCCCACCAAGGTGTGGAGCAGTCTCCACTATGTAAACAATGTGTCAGTACTGTATCCTTTTGTGAGGTGAGTAACACCTATAACAAATATACGATAATTTCATACACGGCTGTCTAAGAACGCACACTTTCAATGCGTCTACAAAAGTAGTGTTACGAGGTCTTTTGGAATATAGGAAAGGCAAGTTGGTTGGCGCCTCCAGAGAGTGCTGTCTGTACAAGGACCATTTACGTGAAATTAGAAGAAAGGTCAGCGTTGGCCGTATTATTGATGGTTTATTGACAGCAAAATCGATTTTCAATCACATAGTGATCATCTTCAGTGCTATGGTGTACAAATTAAACTCATAGGCACTTATGGCAAGTTATTATCAGTAACCAAAGCTATGAAACGATCACAAAAATACACTACTGGTCATTAAATTTGCTACACCAAGAAGAAATGTAGATGATAAACGGGTATTCATTGGCCAAATATATTATACTAGAATTGACATGTGATTACATTTTCAAACAATTGGGGTGCATAGATACTGAGAAATCAGTACCCATAAAAACCACTCTGGCCGTAATAACGGCCTTGATACGCCTGGGCATTGAGTCAAACAGAGCTTGGATGGCTTGTACAGGTACAGCTGCCCATGCAGCTTCAACACGACACCACAGTTCATCAAGAGTGGCATACTGTGACGAGCCAGTTTCTCGGCCACCATTGACCAGACGTTTTCAGTTGGAGAGGGATCTGGAGAATGTGCTAGCCAGGGCAACAGTCGAACATTTTCTGTATCCAGAAAGGCCCGTACAGGACCTGCAACATGCGGTCGTGCATTATCCTGCTTAAATGTGGGGTTTCTCACGGATCGAGTGAAGGGTAGAGCACATCCGAAATATAACGTCCACGGCTCAAAGTGCCGTCAATGCGAACAAGAGGTGACCGAAACGTGTAACCAATGGCACCCCATACCATCCAATGTGCGTTCACCGCGATGTCGCCAAACACGGATGCGACCATCAAATGGTTCAAATGGCTCTGAGCACTATGGGACTTAACATCTATGGTCATCAGCTCCTAGAACTTAGAACTACTTAAACCTAACTAACCTAAGGACAGCACACAACACCCAGTCATCACGAGGCAGTGAAAATCCCTGACCCCGCCGGGAATCGAACCTGGGAACCCGGGTGTGGAAAGCGAGAACGCTACCGCACGACCACGAGCTGCGGACGATGCGACCATCATTATGTTGTAAACAGAGCCTGGATTCATCCGAAAAAATGATGTTTTGCCATTCGTGCACCCAGGTTCGTCGTTGAGTACACCATCGCAGGCGCTCCTGTCTGTGATGCAGCGTCAAGAGTAGCCGCAGCCATGGTCTCAGAGCTGATAGTCCATGCTGCTGCAAACGGCGTCGAACTGATCGTGCAGATGGTTGTTGTCTTGCAAAAGTCCCCATCTGTTGACGCAGGGATCGAGACGTGGCTGCACGATCCGTTACAGCCATGCGGATAAGATGCCTCTCATCTCGATTGCTAGTGATACGAGGCCGTTGGGATCCAGCACGGTGTTCCGTATTGCCCTCCCGAACCCACCGATTCCATATTCTGCTAACAGTCATTGGATCTCGACCAACGCGAGCAGCAATGTCGCGATACGATAAGCCGCACTCGCGATAGGCTACAATCCGACCTTTATCAAAGTCGGAAATTTGATGGTACGCATTTCTCCTCCTTACACGAGGCATCACAACAACGATTCACCAGGCAACGCCGGTCAACTGCTGTTTGTGTTTGAGAAATCGGTTGGAAACTTTCCTCATGTCAGCACGTTGCTGGTGTCGCCACCGGCGCCAACCTTGTGTGATCTTCGTGGTGTAGCAATTTTAATTATTGTGATCGTTTCATAGCTTTGGTTACTGATAATAACTTGACACGAGTACCTATGAGTTTAACTTGTTCGCCACAGCATTGAAGATGATCACTATGTGATTGAAAATAGATTCTGCTGTCAATAAACCATGAATATTACGGCCAATGCTAACCTTCCTTCTAATTTTAGCTATAGTATTTCGTCTCCCTTCAGTCTAAAACATTACTACTGTGAAAATTATTTTACTACAGTATAAACATAAAACTAAAATTACTGAGACGGAGGTGTTAATACATCTATTCGATTTCATGTAAATATAACACAAAATGAAGCAGTTCAGGAGAGATAACTCACTATAGTGTCCCAAATAGCAGATTAATTTTTATTATACCACTGACTATATCCAGCTCTTGCTAACAATCCAGTATCTCTCTCTGTAATATTTCTTACATTACATTTGATCAGTGTCGCTCTTTGCTCTCCAAACGACTGACGGCAACTTCTGCGTGCGACAATTGCTGACTGCACATTACTGAAGCATCCACTTCGGGACTGTTCAGTATTCTAAATGAACGATGGATAAATGAAGAGGTAAGACGTCTGCACCACCGAAGAAAGGGCGACGGTGCATCTGTTGAGTTATTGAGAGGTCCCATAAGCCATTCAATCGATTGCACAAACATCACCCGCCCACTTGGCATGTAAAATGCAGTGGGAAGGGAACAAAGGTCGGAAACAAAAGAAAAAGAAATGATATTGCTTCGTGGCTCGGAGCTTCTCTATTTTGAATAATCTATGCGCGGAGGCTTTGAAGTCGCACACAGAAGCGTCCCGGAAACGATCTTTGCGACTCACTGAGACCGGAAAATTCACTTTACTGGAAGTAGAAAAACGCAGCCTTCTGTCAAAATTCAAGATTTTCATACTATGAATGGGACGATTTCTATCAAGTAAATGCCAGATCTGCGACAAAATACTGTACTACAAAAAATCCGCTAAATTTAGATTACACGATAAGTCACACAAATCTGAAGGCCATGAATTCAACTAAATACTTAGGAATTGCACTTACAAATATCCTAAATTGGAACGATCACATAGATAATGTTGTGGGTAGAGCCAACCAGAGACTGCGATTCACTGGCAGAACATTTAGTCGGTGCAACAGGTCTACTGATGAGCTTACACCACGCTTGTCCTCCCTGTTGTGGAGTATTGCTGTGCGGTGTGGGATCCGCATCAGATGGGACTGACGGATGACATCGAAAAAGTACAAAGAAGGGCGGCTCGTTTGTTATTATCGCGAAGTAGGGGAGATAGTGCCACAGACATGATACGTGAATTGGAGTGGCAATCTTTAAAACAAAGGTAGTTTTCGTTGCGACTGGATCTTCTCATGAAATTTCAACCACCAGTTTTCTCTTCCGATTGTGAAAACATTCTGTTGGCACCCACCTACATAGGGAGAAATGATCATCACGATAAAATAGGAGAAATCAGGGCTCGTACAGAAAAATTGAAGTGCTCGTTTTTCCCTCGCGCCGTTGGAGAGTGGAACGGTAGAGAGACAGCTTGAAGGTGCTTCATTGGACCCTCGTGCAGGCACTCTATTGTGAATAGCAGAGCAATCACGTAGATGTAGATATAGAATACGAGCCTTGATAGCATACTCGCAACGTTTTGAGGTATTTGTATAGCAACCTACTGGAAAATTTCTTCATTGTGTTCGTGTCTCTAGAGGGTTGACTAATAATACACGAAGGATTACCAACAATAAGTCCGTTATTGTGGGATGGTGTCCGTTGAACTCATGTATGGATGAAAAGCTGACCACTAACCTCTTGGTGGCATAATGAATAATATCGTTGCATGTTGGGGAGGACTGCAGTGCAACTTCTCATCAGCCATTTATATTCAGGTTTTCCGTGATCACCTTCTTGTGTACTGACCTTCACATCAGATGGAGGCCGAATGTGTTCTTGACAAACTCGATCTTTTAGGTGTTGCCACATCGAAAAGGCACGTGGGTTTGTTTGAGGCGATCTTGCAAACCATACATTGGGAAAAAGTCTGCAGATTACTCGCTCGTGGAAGGTTGCATTGAGCAGATCTTTCACTACCGGCCGCTGTGGCCGAGCGGTTCTAGGCGAAGCGCCACGAGGGATTATCGGAGCGGTCTAAGGCGCTGCAGTCACGGACTGGGCGGCCGGTCCCCGCAGAGGTTCGAGTCCTCCCTCGGGCATGGATGCGTGTGTTTGTCTTTGGATAATCTAGATTAAGTAGTGTGTAAGCTTAGGGACTGATGACCTTAGCAGTTAAGTCCCATAAGATTTCACACACATTTTAACATTTGAAGAATTATGCGCTTCAGTCCGGGGCGGCTCTGCTGCTACGGCCGCAGGTTCAAATCCTGCCTCGGGCATGTATGTGTGTGATGTCCTTAGGTTAGTTAGGTTTAAGTAGTTCTAAGTTCTAGGGGACTGATGACCTCAGTTGGGAAGTCCCATAGTGCTTAGAGCCATATGTGAGGTCTTCCATTGGGGAAGTGACACGAGGTGCTGCCCCCTCTTGCACAAAGACAGTGATTGCTACATAGTTACTACATTCCAAAACAGGAATCGCGTACTGTACGGGAATGTCTCGATAACATGCAGACGTCACGGTACGTCTGACCGGCTCTCTGCGTACGCTCTCTTCAGAGAAAAACGGAACAGGAATAAAGGTGATTGTGAATCCATATCACACAGTAACATATAGTGAGTGCAATGAGTCTTTGCGCACAGCACACGGTTTAACGGTACCCCAAATTCGGCGATTATATGTATCCACTGCACCCTGTAGTGTAAAATGTGTCTCTTTACTCCATGAAATATTGCCCAGCCATATGTCATCAAATTCGAGCCGTGCCAGAAACTGAAGAGCGAATTCAGAAAGTTGCTGTGGGTCATGAAGTCTCAGTTTCTACACAGTCTGGATCTTGTAAGGGTGCCAGTATAATAATAATCTTTCTGTAATAATAATCTCTCCATAATAATAATCTTCCTGTACTAATAATCTTTCCGTATTGTTGACCATGGGATGATCGATTCTTGTGACGCTGCACGAGCACTAGCTCTAGCTGGGGCACATGCTGCACGGTTAGTTACAGCAACAGCAGCCTCGTCAGAAACCAGTTTAGGTTAGGTTAGGTTAGGTTAGGTTAGGTCAGGATAGGATAGGATAGGTTAGGTCCGTGATGTGACACCTTTTGTTCAAGATGCCACACTAATCTCACCCATGTTCCCGTATCTCATTGCCATCTTCTTTAAACCATTTAATGACATCTGACCTCTCCTCAGACCTTGCAGCTGGTGGCACCTCTAAATGCAGCACTGCAGTTGCTGCTGCTCACACAAAACAGTTCCTCTAACACGCATTTTATATCTTCTCGATAGCCACACTGTTCACGTCATGGCTTGTCAAATGACAGCGTGGATGCCACACCGTCATATAAACAGCTTAGAGCTCCAGATTTTCAACTGGTGGCCAAATTTGGAACTAACTTTTTTCCCAGTGTTAATCGATTCCTCAGCAACACATTAGCACATCTACAAAGTTTTGTTGCCGTACGATAATTACAGCCTACACTGGACCTCCGTGAGTAGTGCACTTCAATTAAAACCACCTAGTGTCTTGGTTTGCCAACGGCCTTGCCTCAGTGGTAACACTGGTTCCCGTCAGATCACCGAAGATATGCGCTGTCGGGCTCGGCAAGCAATTGGATGGGTGACCATCCGGTCTGCCGAGCGTTGTTGCCCAGCGAGTTGAACTATGCCCTTGGCAGGCAAACTGAGGAGCTACTTGGTTGACAAGTAGCGGCTCCGGTCTAGTAGACTGATATACGGCGACGAGAGCGGTGTGCTGACCACATTCGCCTCCATATCCACGTCCAGTCACGCCTGTGAGCTAAGTATGACACGGCGGTACCGTTCGCCTTCGTGGCCTGTTCGGGCGGAGGTAAGGTTTTAGTGTATTCGTTTCCATAAAGAATAGAAAAACGCAGGTGTACCTCATAAAACTGTGTGTCGAATGTGGTTAAACTTACCCAAAATAAAGATCATACTTAAGCTCATCTGATGAACCATCGGTTATCCCTTTATAAGAGCGCACTGATCGTTTACTAGAGCTGGAGATAGCTTAGAACAACTGCCAGTCCGACATGACTTCTCATTAAATCCCAGCCTCAGTCACAAAACAAAAGAACCATTAAGCCATTAAGCACTCAGTGCTCGAGAAGCGCATTCTCAGAACTCTAAACCTACATCTACGTGATTGCTCTACTATTTACAGTAAAGTGCCTGGCAGAGAGTTCAGTTAACCACCTTCAAGCTGTCTCACTACCATTCCACTCTCGAACGGCACACGGGAAAAACGAATACTTAAATTTTTCTGTGCGAACCCTGATTTCTCTTATTTTATCTTGATGGTCATTTCTCCCTATGTGGATAGGTGCTAACAGAATGTTTTCGCAATCGGAGGAGAAAACGATCATTAAAACGCCTTAGTTTTAATTATTGCCTCTCCAATTCAAGCACCATGTCTGTGGCACTATCTCCCCTGTTTTGCGATAGTACAAAACGAGCCGCCATTCTTTGAATTTTTTGGATGTAATTCGTATGATGCGGATCCCACACCGCACAGCAATATTCGGTAATAGGGGGGACAAGCGTGGTGCAGGCAGTCTCTTTAGTAGACCTGTTGCACCTTTTAAGTGTTCTAACAATGAATCGCAGTCTTTGGTTTGCTCTACCCACAAAATTATCTATGTTATCGTTCCAGTTTAGGTTATTTGTAATTGTAAGTATTTAGTGGAATTTACAGCCTTCAGATTTGTGTGACTTATCGCGTAATTGAAATTCAGCGGATTTCTTTTAGTACTCATGAGAATAACTTCACACTTTTCTTTATTCAGGGTCAATTGCCACTTTTCGCACCATACAGATATCTTATCAAAATCATTTTGCAATTAGTTTTGGTCATCTGATGACTTAACAAGATGGTAAGTCACAGCATCATCTGCAAACAATCTAAGGCGTCTACTCAGATTGTCTCCCATGTCTTTAATATAGATAAAGAACAATAGGGGGCCCATAACACTTCCTTTAGCTTTTCTGCCTCTGGATCATGGGATCTCGGTTTCGATTCCCGGCCGGTTCGGGGATTTTTTCTGCTCGGTGACTGGGTGTTTGTGTTGTCCTCATAATTTCATCACCATCATCATCATTCGTGACAGTGGCTAATTGGACTGTGTAAAAATTGGACAAATTGGACTGTCTAGAAATTGGACTGTCTAAAAGTTGGACTGTCTAAAAGTTGGACTGTCTAAAAGTTGGACTGTCTAAAAGTTGGACTGTCTAAAAGTTGGACTGTCTAAAAATTGGACTGTCTAAAAATTGGACTGTCTAAAAATTGGACTGTCTAAAAATTGGACTGTCTAAAAATTGGACTGTCTAAAAATTGGACTGTCTAAAAATCGGACTGTCTAAAAATTGGACTGTCTAAAAATTGGACTGTCTAAAAATTGGACTGTCTAAAAATTGGACTGTCTAAAAATTGGACTGTCTAAAAATTGGGCTGTGTAAGAATTGGTCGTCAGAATTGGGTACAAAAATGGTTCAAATGGCTCTGAGCACTATGGGACTTAACATCTTAGGTCATCAGTCCTCTAGAACTTAGAACTACTTAAACCTAACTAACCTAAGGACAGCACACAACACCCAGCCATCACAAAGTAGAGAAAATCCCTGACCCCGCCAGGAATCGAACCCGGGATGTCAGAATTGGACTGTGTCAGAATTGGACTGTGTCAGAATTGGACTGTGTCAGAATTGGACTGTGTCAGAATTGGACTGTGTCAGAATTGGACTGTGTCAGAATTGGACTGTGTCAAAATTGGACTGTGTCAAAATTGGACTGTGTCAAAATTGGACTGTGTCAAAATTGGACTGTGTCAAAATTGGACTGTGTCAAAACTGGACTGTGTCAAAATTGGACTGTGTCAAAATTGGGACTTTGTACAGGCGCTGATGACCGCTCAGTTGAGCGCCCCACAAACCAAACATCATCATCATAACACTTCCTTGGGGAACACAGGATATCACTTCTGTTTTACTCTATGACTTTCTGTCTATTGCTACGAAATGTGACCTTCCTGACTGGAAATCACGAATCCAGTTGCACAACTGAGGCGATATTCCATCGGCATGCACATTGGTTAGAAGACGCTTGTGAGGAACGGCGTCGAAAGTCTTCCGGAAAAGCTGAAGATATGGAATCAATTTGACATCTCCTGTCGATAGCACTCGTTATTTCATGAGTATAAAGAGTGTTTCACAAGAACGGATCCGTGCTGACTATGTGTCGATAAATCGTTTTCTTCGAGGTAATTCATAATGTGAGAACACAGTGTATGTTCCAAAACCGTACTGAAAACCGACGTTGGTGATATGGGTCTGTAATTCAGCGGTTACTGCTATTTCCCTTTTTGAGTACTGGTGTGACTTGAGCAATTTTCCGGTCTTTAGGTACGGAAATTTTTGTGAGCGAGCGGTTGCATATAATTACTAAATATGGAGATACTGTATCAGCATTCTCTGAAGGGAACCTGATTGGTATACAATCTGGACGGGAGACCTTGCCTTTAGTAACTGATTTAAGCTGCTTTGCTACACCGAGAATATCTACTTCTATGTTTCACATCTTGGCAATTGTTCTTGATTGGAATTCAGGAATATTTACTTCGACTTCTTTGGTGAAGGAGTTGTGGAAAACTGTTCAACAACTCTGCTTTAGTGGCACTGTCATCAATGACTTCACCGTTGTTATCGCGCAGCTAAGGTATTGATCAAGCTCGGTCATCTTTCCAAGAAATCAGAAAAGCTGTCATATTTATTCACCCCCCCCCCCCTCCTTCTCGCACTCTTCCAAGTCGAAAATTCGCCACACATTCATCTCTGATGGCTGACTAGTTGAGGCGGATACAGTTAGCATAGGAATTGGGGAGTAAGTATGCGGCACAACCTGTCATGTCGGTACAGCGTGCAGGGGTGTTGTTCTATGTTACAGTTAGTGAAATGACAGTGCAAATGGACGTATTGCTCACTTAACGTGCGAGAAAGCTGCCGCGTAGTAAGTGAGAGTGTGTGGCTCTTAGAGAAAAGTAATTCATCTAGTAACCTACTGTAACTACAGGAAACAGTAGACTGTAATGTGTTTCTGTACTGTTTCATGACCCTGGTATTACCCGGGAGCTGATGAACATTTTATAACCGATACGAAGTTACCACGAACATGTATAAACTGGCTAAAAGTGACCAACAACACGAAAAGTGCAGCCATCCAATTTTACCTTCCTTAGCACGACAGTACATGAGATAGTTATTAATGTATGGATGCGTACATTATTTCGTGCCGTATCCAATCACTGTGTCCCACTACACAGCTTCGTTACAGGTCGAGAGTAGAGGTTGCTAGCGCAAACATTGTATCATTCGTGAGTAGCTCGACATACAGCTTACCGCTAAGTGCGAAAGGCAACGGCAATATCATCTTGTTGTGTGACACTTAGCTGTGGGAAGGAACAGTATCCCTTCCGTATACACAACTTTACACCATAGTCATTCCAGTTTTAAGTTTTCCCACGTGTGTTTAGATGCGCTATTCCGTCCATACAGTTTGGAACCTGGAGTCTCTGAGCGTGACAGGTCATAAAAAGTCCATTATTTGCGTCGTTAAAGAAGAGTGCGCCGCCCGTCGTAAACTACTGGTCGTGTACAGAAAAATTTGTGAACTTCAAACGGCACCCCCGAACCGCTTGGTGAGGCTAGTGCCGTTCGATACAGCGACGCTCCATTTGCAGTATATCTCTGAAGGTGACGTCAACCATATTGTGTTAGGTGAAAGTACTGAAAGTCAATCCGCAGATATTTTCTGCGTAGAAGCAAGACATTATCCGTACGTCCAACGGTAATCTGCTTACTGTTAAGAGCGCTGAAATGCGTGGATTTATAATGAATTTCATAGTTTTATGAACAATGCAGTAAGACCAATCAGCGGCATTGTTGTTCCTTTCCTTCGGGCAAACCGGAACGCACACCAAATAGAGAAAATAATAGTTCCTGGTTGTAATGAGCTTAAACGTTGCACAAAAAATTCAAATATTTTATATTGTGCAAATCGGTAAAAAAGTTAATATCTCTGACAATGATTATGATAAAAACGCTACTCGCTGTTCTGTACTAACTGTCTTTCTAAATGCGTTAGCTTACTGTGAGTAACGTGCAGTCAGCACCAAATATTTATATGGTCAGAAACTATCCAAGAGCGCAGACATTTTTAGAAGGCGAGATTGCGAAAGGTTCTTCTGATTCCTTCTATCAATGAAGTGGGAAATCGTTTTTGAGATGGCTGCCGAAATTTTGTGCTTAGCCGGTAAGATCTTGAATTAATCTAAATTTGTTCATTCTAAAAAGTCTCCTAGTTGTTTATCACATCATTAAAACCGTGGGGAAAGTTTGAAGCTTTTTATGGGATACTCTTACATTGTCAGTGTAGCTGACACATGCAGGAATATATTGTATTATATCGCCTAGGTATGTGTGAAATAATGTGGAAACACTATTTACCGTAAATTAGAAGCATTTGTATTTACTAAACTTGTGTTGTTCACTAGAAAGTGCAGACAAAAGCTATTTATTTCTTTATTTTTATGATTTTTCGTTGGACCATTTGGACAAATTGTAATATCCACGCCTATATTTTATTCAGAATCTTATTCGCGACAGCTTTGTGTGTGGAATCCGAATGAACATTGTCGTGATACACAATGTTAATAAAAAGCACTTCATCGATAACAAAATAATAAATAATTATTGTCAGTGAGATAATTTAATATTGTGTAAGAAATTACATCTCTGACAATACCTGTGGAAAAAGATAATGAAAATCTTCAAGTTCTGTTATGTCATTCTGCAACAATAATCCTACTCGTTGTTAGAACAGTTGTACGGATCGCTTGTGATTGATGTATCTCTAGCACAGAGTGCTGTAACAAACTGTATTATGTTGTTAATATTTGAAAAATAGAGTTTCTGTGTCACTGAAATGAATCCTCTATTTTTGGACTTTTATTTCGCTATGATCCCATCCTATATAAATGTTAAGTTTTCTGATCAGCTACAGTGGAGCGCAGGCATTAGCGCTATTGATCTACAGCGCGGTTTATTGGTAAATGCGGAATAATATGCGATTTTAATGCATATAGTAAAGCTATAAAACATTTACTATATATATTATATGTTATTAGAAAAACAGTGTCTGAAGGAGAATCGATAAGTGACTGTCTTATGTTAGCCACCATCTTAGTGAAATATTGCAGCGGAAGATTTAAATTGAGTTTTTATGCAGACATAAATTTTGATGGTTATTATTGCGTTACTAATTGTGTATTGGTGGCCAAGAACCGACTCAGATTGTGAACAGTCTTTAAATATAGTGAACTTATGTCTATGCAAACAGGATGTTACGTGATAAAAATTGTTCTCTGCTGATGTATGAAGCCTGGTTATTATTTAACAACTTTTATGAACTATTTTGACAGGAAACAATACATTTGTGTAGTGCGCTTGTGGTATTGCGTATCAAAACTGTTCATTTTGCTTAAAGAAAATTGTTGCCACCTCGACTAACGGTGGCGGTAAAACTCGATAGACGATCTGCGACTAGTAATGAGACTATTATGCAACAGCACTGAGGATTGCCAAAAATCATTACTCTTGTATAGTTGAGATTGCTTAACATGCATTTAGCTTGTTTGCTGGTTGTATATGATCACTTCGTCCCATTTATACTGCTTAACAGACAACATTGCTACACGTTCCCAAGGGGAGATTTCTCTAACAAAATAATGCTCATTAGCCGGGAAAAGCAGTGATTAAATAAGACCTCATGTTATGTTAATAATAAGTAACTGGTTTTGTTGTAGTCTTGTTGACACTGCGCAACACGATACTACGACACGCCATAACATGCTACTTGGCCATGCAACGAGCCGCTCCGTAATTCTTTGAATACCGAAAAAAGGTCAAGTATGAAAGAAAACAATACTTGGAATCGAAAGTGTAGGGATAGTAAATACAAACGAATAAAGCAAAGAAGTTTTGTATGTAGGTGCACTGCTAAGAACTTCCGCTCAGAATAAATTTAGTGGAGAACATGACATCATCTCACGTAATATTTTCACCTACAACTCATATTTTCAGGTTTGGCTTGAAGCCTGGTGGAACCGGATCTCGTAGATTTATTGCTTTCGGTTCTGTAGACTGTTGAGAAACGTTTACCTGAAAGCAAATATTTTATTTTATTTTATGTAAATTGTGTACGCTGCAGTTTCTTTCGAATGAGTCTGTGTTACTAACCACAAATTGCTGGAGAAAGAATGCGTATAGTGACAGTAAAATTCCGAAACAACTGAACAACGACATGCACGAAGTTTGTGGTCACCTTCTGGCTCAGACACATTTCTATAGTATCGCCTTGCATACATAGAACGTGTACTGTTGTACGTCATGCAACTCATCTGTTACTATTTCGAAGATGCAGTCGATCTCATCTTTTCTTTGGAATATACGAACACGAATGCTCTCTTAAGTCCAGTGTACGAGCCATATATTCATAATTTCTACGTCTGCACTCAACGTCAAAAGAGCTCTAGGATAATAAGTAACCTCAATAAAATATGACCCTTCTCCAATACTAACCAGCAGTAAGGAAACGGAAGGTAAAACCCCTATCGAACCATCTCGCTGTAGCAGTACAAGCGGTGCGAGTAGCGAACGCTTCGTAGTCGTTATCTGCGATCAGTGGCCGCAATCTATTACTTGCCCCCTTTTTCGTGGTCCTGTTTTGTGGTAGCACACGTATCTGGTGCACTTTCCAGGTCTGGCGAACACGGCCCGATTTCCAGTTTGCATAATGCGGTGGACCGCTACGCGGAATGTCCAGTAAAATGTAACGCGGTCTGCTGCAGTGGAGTGTCCAGTAAAACGTAATGCGCCCACATAAACTGCTGCGGCAAGCAGAAGAGGCACACCGCCTATACTCGTAGCTCGCTCGCATCCTCGTCTTGCCACCGCTGGTGACTGTAAGGACGAAAAAGTTTACCAATGCCACGGCATCACATCTGGCTTGCTGCTCCCATTTAGTAACAACTTATACGCGACCACGACTGTGTTTGCTAAATAGATCATATAAAAAAGGAAGAATATTGTAGTATCAAAAGAATATTCACGATGTAAATTAGAATTAGGCGGTCAATCGAACAAGAGATAAGCATTAATTATCATCGGACTGTTATCACCAGCTATAAACACTTATCCATGGAAGTGAAAAATGAAATCGCAAAAAGCAGCAAACGTAGGCGCGTGCCTGGAAAATACTGTATTGAGAAAAAAAGTTTATGACAATTGAGGGTAAAGTAAAAGAGGACTGTGAATGATTCGGCCCCGGCCATCATGGCCTGTTCGGACGATGTTTTCTTTTTCTTTTTCGGAATCTAGAGCAGAAACAAAAAAGATGAAACATAAGTCAATGACAATGGAAATAAAGGTACTAAGGCAGATCCAAGAAGTAACCATGTGGTAAAAAAGGACAAATGTGTCGCGATAAGGGAAAAGAATGAAATAAAAATGTAAAGAAATAGATGGAGACATGAAAAAGAATAGAAAGGATCATGTGGAAAGGACAGACTACAAGATTAGCTAAAATTTTTAAACATGGACGACTACAAGAGAAACTACTACCCGATAGCAGGTTGGACAGCAGTTGGCCCAGGACATCTGTGGAATGAAGAGAATGAACAGGCAGTATCATAATCAGCAGGAAATGCTATTTTACGTAGCAATGAAAACACGATATCTGTTGCAGTTCACGTTAAATTGTAGACCCTAGAAGTACAGTTAGCGTCACCAGCGACATCCGCATTGGCAATAGGATAATCATTAGCTTTGTGAGCTATGTATCATCACTACCATTGTCAACACGATGAGCGTGGCCTTCTTAATCATTATCTTCTTTACGTTCATAATGGGGGTGGGTGATTTGGGGGTGGGGACGAAACACTGAGGTCATCGGTCCTATCGAAATAGAGGAAGATGGGGAAGGAAGTCGGCTGTGCCCTTTCGAGGGAATCATTCCTGCACTTGGCTGAAGCGATTTAGGGAAATCACGGAAAACCTAAATCAGAATGGCCGGGCGCGGTCTTGAGCCGCCGTCCTTTCGAATACGAGTCCAGCGTGCAAGTTCGCCTTGGTAATTGTCACCGCTGTTGTTACAATTGTCATACTCTTCCTATAATCCCCACTGACATTATAATCGTCTTAATCATCATGACTGTCATCACCGAGCGAGGTGGTGCTATAGTTACCAGGCTGAACTCCCATTCGGCAGGACGACGGCTAAAATGCGCATCTATCCATCCAGATTTAGGTTTTCCGTGATATCCCTAAATCGTTTCACGCAAATGCAGAGTTGATTCCTTGAAAGAGCACGGCCGATTTTCTTCCCAGTCGTTGACACAATCCGTGCTTCTCCTCAGTCCCTAATGACCTCAATGTCGACTGGACGTTAATCAAAATCTTCCTTCCTTCCTTCCTTTACGACTACTATCATTAATGCCGTTGTAATCACCGTCATCATCATCATCATGATCATCATCACAAGACCACTGCCATCAGTGAGAATTCAAAACTCATTTTCATCATTGGTGATAAGTGGTACTTACTGGAATTAAAGAAACCGTGGAAGGTAGGACCCACCAATATAACTTTTTCACACAACCTGTTTATTTAACAATAGATAAACTGTGTTTTACAGATAATCGAAGCATTTAACCACAAAATTTTCTCTACAAAATGAACAAATTTGCAAAATTCTTTTGACCTTAAACCTCAAGTTCAATAAGCTGCAGCCCGCCCGTTATCGGGTGAAACAGCGGTGTTTACTACCGAGCTGGACACAGCCTGTCTTATTAAATGCCCTTCTGCAACCCAAGAAAACTATATAAGCATCACTGATGACGAGAGTGATTCAATTACTCAGAACAAATGACGTAATTTTAATTTGAAAGCTGTATTTCCAAAGGTTCCGGGTTAAGATGCTCACCTGTTCTTAAAGGTTTAACAGATTAGCAAACAATATGACAATGGTAAGGCTTACTTCAAAGCAACCAACCGCTTAATTTCAATAGGCAACGCAGGTGCGACTGAACACCAATCCGTCCCTTCTGACAATTGACTAAAGCCCTGGCGACAGTTGGCTGTTAAAATTTTCAAGGTTAAACTGATTGTCAGTTGTTAAGACTGCTCTGAGGGAACGTCTTAAAACATCACTTATGAACACTTATTACAAGAGAACTCACTCGACGGAACCTCAATATTCAGCTAAAATACACCAATAACGACCTGGTCTTTCAAACACGGGAACGAACAGCTTAGTACAATAGGTTGTTCAGACTATAACTGATGACTGAGAAATGCAATTACAATCCAAGAATTGAACCGATTCACAACTAAACCTAACCACAAGTTCCCTCTTTTGTTGAACGGCAACCTGTGCTTTAGTACAATTGTTCCAGCTGTAATTACGACCAAGAGCTGATTAATCAGAACATTAATGATCGAATACAAACCAGGACGGAAACGCAATATAATATCAGGACAAATTTTCAAACGACAACTAGTGTATTAGTACCATACTACTGCCTATATTTACGACCAAAGATTCGACCGAGTGAAGGCCTGAGGGTCTGGTACAAACCAGAAAATAATGAGGGCAGGTAGACAATGAAACAAATCACCAATAGGATTGCAGAATGTTACTTCCCTTTATCAGCAAGCAGCTCCATGGATCGATGGTGTGTCGCATCGGTTACTGACAAAGAAACCTCCCCATCGCACCTCCCTCAGATTTAGTTAGAAGTTCGCACAGTGGATAGGCCATGAAAAAGGAAACACAGATCAATCGAGAAAACAGGAATAAGTTGTGTGGAACTATGAAAAAATAAGAAAATATACAAACTGACTAGTCGATGTGCAAGATAAGCAACAGCAACGATAAGGTGAGCTCAGGAACGCCTTGGCCCCGTGGTTAGCGTGAGCAACTGGGGAACGAGAGGTCCTTGGTTCAAGAGCGAAAAGTTTATTTTCTTTACTTTCGCAAAGTTATGATCTGTCCGTTCGTTCATTGACGTCCCTGTTCACCGTGATAAGCTTGGTGTCTGTTTTGCGACCGCACCGCAAAAACCGTGCGATTAATGGACGAAAGGACGTGCCTCTCCAATGAGAACCGAAAACATTTGCTCGCAAGGTCATAGGTCAATCGAATCCTCCACAGGAAAACACGTCTGATATATTCTATACGACACTGGTGACGGCATGTGCGTCACATGACAGGAATCTGTTGTCGACCAACCTAACTTGTACACTTGGCGAAGGGTAAAAAGATTCTTCTACCTTGTCCGATTTAGGTTTTCTTGTGGATGTGATAATCACTCCCAAAAAAGTGATGAAAACATAAGAGTGTTTCACATAAACTGCAAAAATGAATGCAACGGTTTCACAGTCGCACAGTTTTCGTTGTGCTCTGTCAAAACATATGTTTTTAACGTTTTCAAAATTTCCGTGTGTAGACCGTCAAATTCTGCATATGTCCAAGTAAATCTGAACATGTCCTGGAATTTTGGAGAACGAAGTTGATTATATAAAAAAATTAAACTTTCACTTGTGGGAAGTTTTGAACCAAGGACCTCTCCTTCCGCAGCTGCTCACGCTAACGACGGGACCAAGGCGCTCCAGAAGTTACATTATCCTTGATGTTGCATATGTTTGGCATGGACTACTCAGTTTGTATATTTTGGTTATTTTTTTCATAGTTACACACAACTTCTTCCTGTTTTGTCAATTGATCTGTGTTCAGTTTTTCAAGGCCTATCCACCGTGCCAACTTATAACTAAATCTGAGGGGGGTGCGATGGGGAGGTTCCCTTGTGAGTGGTGCTGATGAAAGCCAGGTAGAAGAGGACAGGGAGGCCACGAGCGGTCGTCCGACACGAATGTTGCCAACCAACCGATGGGATGTCAGCCTGCTCCTTGTAGCTGACGCTGACCCCCGTGAAGTACCCGGTATCTTCGCTGTGTGCAGGCCCTCTTTGCACAGGTTGTGGCTTCACTAGCTCGAACCTCGTAACCACCACTTTAAGGTCGTGACGCTACCATCAACCCCAAACTTCGTGGCTCCCTCTCGGGCCAGCGAATCCCGTATGTATGTCGGCAAGCAAAGACATTCTGAGGACATGACC
This sequence comes from Schistocerca gregaria, assembly GCF_023897955.1. Classification (NCBI taxonomy): domain Eukaryota; kingdom Metazoa; phylum Arthropoda; class Insecta; order Orthoptera; family Acrididae; genus Schistocerca; species Schistocerca gregaria. The sequence goes on along the minus strand of NC_064921.1, from coordinate 290,350,244 downwards.
CACAGATACCAACTCTTCCTCATAGATATTGGCAATGGGTCAGCAAGAGGGATAGTCGATACTACACCTGAGCCAGTGGCGCCAGACAGAACAGTCTACTAATTCAATGGCGCCACGGCACAATTGTCATTCATTTGCATCATCATCTGCTTTTCATGTTCCATTTATCTACTGTTGCACGAAGATATCCTCCAGACTTTGCAGAATAATGAGATATGAAAAGCCTCAGACACACATCAATAAATAGTAAGACAGGGAAGGACCTTACGCTTCCATCAGTCATTTTGGTACACCCCTGGAGCATTGTAGCAAATGCGTCTCTGAACTACCTCCACAGCTTAGAGAACGCATACAGGAATCTCTTTGTGCCATATTGTTTGTACTTTGGCGAATTGTCTTTCTCTGTAATGCGCGTGCCAGTTCAGACATCAGTATTTCAGTCCATATTGGTCATGCTGAATTTAGTTTATTTTGATTGATAGTAAGAAGACGTGAGTGTCATGTGCCAAAGTGTGTCACCCGATACCGCATGTTACAAAAAATTAAACGTTATACTGAAGCCACTTGTTCGGCCTTGTTCCTGGGTGCATTATTTACCCTCATTTGGCGAGAAGTGGGAATATCTAATGCTCACAGGAACGCTTTCGAAGTCGATCGTTTTCATGGTCCAGGTGTTAAAGCATGGGTATACTCCCTCCAAATATTTGAACCCTCACGGGTCACCGTTACTGTGACGTTACTCCTCGACGATGTGCGTCTTCTCAAGTTCGATCTTGACTTCTTTTTTGTGGATGACAATGCGCGACCGCTTCGAACTGCGCAGGTAGTGGAGCTCTTGGAAAGAGAGGCTGTTCGGCGGATAGACTCGCCTGCCCATCCATCATATGCCAATCACGCTGGTGAAGGAATGGAACGCCCTATGGTTGTTCTTTCTATGTATGGGTGAAGTTTCATCGAACTATCTTATTCGGCAGTGACAAATCATTCTAAACTTACCGACGTCCTTAAGATTTTCACGCCAGTGTATCTAAGTCCTCTTTACTGTTAATGAGGCACCGTTCATGTGTTGGTAGCGCGCTCACCTGACTGTTAAACCTATCACAATCAATAAGTGCCTCGATCCGCTCGAAAATCACAGGATCGAAATTCCTTAGCAGTACATTCATAGGCTTTTCCTTCTTTTACTCCAGTCTATGATAACAAAAATCTTCGTCAATCAATTTCAGACTGTGGTGATCATAAATAGAGCCATACTAGTCATGTTTGAAATTTGATCTGAAAAAATTGTTCAAATGGCTCTGAGCACTATGCGACTTAACATCTGAGGTCATCAGTCCCCTAGATTTAGAACTACATAAACCTAACTAACCTAAGGACATCATACACATCTGTGCCCGATGCAGGATTCGAACCTGCGACCGTGGCAGCAGCGCGGTTCTAGACTGAAACGCCTCGAACCGCTCGGCAAATAGATTTGAAGATCGGTAGTCGGCCCGGCCGACAATTTTTGTGATAATAGACTGGAATGAATGAAAGAAAGAAATTCTACAGTTGCTGTATCACTGTGTTTATTCGCGACTATGTCGTAGCTTGTTAAACATTCATAAGTTTTTCGTTCTGATGCTAAAACATTAAAAAACTTTGACGTAGTAAGGGCCATATTTAGAATGTAACGCCGTTTCACTGTTTTGTATAGATCTATCTAAAAAGTTTGTAAGGGTGTCGCAGGGCAGGCTTTGTGGAGAAATTATGTAATTATGTGTCCTCGCACTCTCAATCCATACCTTGCGACCGCCTTGTCCTGCTCTCTGACGTCTTGTTGATTTGAGAGAAAGATAGCCTCTCAGTTACAGTTGGAGCCTTGCTGCCTGAGCGAAATTGTAATATTTATACGTATGAAATGCTATTGTTCTTAAGACCGCCTGAAAGCGGTTTCAATTTAATTCTTAGAGTGCTTCCCTTGCATAAGCAGTTGATGTGTATTTTAGTTTTTAGTGTTGTCCAATGAGCTCGCTAAGATGCGTCTTACGTCACAGTACGATTATGCCGGTTGATGTCCAGGGGTTGTTATGTACCTGTCTGCTTGCTGGCGGTAGAGAAGCAAATTGTTAGCTATTGAGTTTTTCACTTCTACCACTTTCTAAATTTTTCTGAAGATTAATCAGTGGAGGGCGCCCCTCGGGGCCCTGAGGTTTTGGACGTATTACATTTAATGATGTTGACTTAATATTCTTATTCTTGTTGAATACCTTGCATTTAATCGTGCTTGCTTAAAAGGTATTGTTGGTTTATATTTGTTAGTCTACACTTGCAATTGTGGAAGTAAACGATTTTCATGTTATCGCTTTGATAAAGGCAATAATTTCGTAAATTTTGCACTATTTATTGTTTTTTACTTCTTTGGAGATGTGGCGTGCCATAATGAGAAGATTATTTGTCTTGTTTCTTGTTAGTTTTATAGAAAGGTATTGTGAGGTTTTAAATTTTTTCCTCATTGTCAGATCTGGGACAGTTAACAATTTCAACACGATCTTTCGATTTTCTTGTTAATCAGTTTCTTTTGTTAACTGCTGGTACTGACATTTTATGCATTAAAGACATTTTTTTTCATCAAATGTTGAAAGTTGTTGACTATAAGCTGTTTATTACTACACGTAAATTCAAAACATTTAAGAATTCCGGCAACAACATTCATCCACAAGCTTGGCTTAATCAATTCTCTCATTGTTTTCCTCCCAACTGGTCGTTAGAACACAGATTAGAGTTTATATGTGGCTATTTACAGAATGAACCAGCTGTAAGAATGCGATCGGTCATTCACGATTGCCACAGTGAAGAATTTTATCATGCCTTCCTCTCAGCATATTGGCCTCAAGCTACACGAGACTGAGTGAAACACAGCATCATAATGATGAAACATTTCGAACAATCTGAATTTTCCAGTCTTGTGAAATATTTTGAAGACATGTTGCATAAGAATCAGTACCTGTCAAACCCATACAGCCCCTCAGAACTCATCCGCATTTGCTTAATCAAATTACCTGAACATTTACGACATATTATTTTGGCGGGACGTTACAAAGACGACATTGAAGCTTTTCAGGGACTATTACAAGAATTAGAAATTGACACTGACAATCGCGGAACGCGAAAACAGGAACACAACAATTACAGGTCATGTCCGTCACAATTCCGCGATGAAAGAAATAATAACTGGACACGACAAGTCGTGACAAAAACAGACACCACCCTTATGACAACCGTTGCCAGAGTAGTAATAATTACAGGGAAAGATCACCTCTCCGCGGTAGTGACTATCACAGAGACAATCAGAGAAACAGACAATATGGAAACCAAAATAATTATTATCAAGGGAGACAGAATTACTTTAGACGCAACGGTCCAGCGCGCAGTTACGATTCAGGGAGAAATTCCCCACCAAGTGACTGACAAGAAAGAAACTATGGAATCTACCGACATGACGACAGACGATATGATCGTAACGACAGACCTGAATTGCATCAGAACTGGCGGGATTCATACAGAGCGGGGCCCTCTCGATAAGGTGAATTTGTAGAAGTTAAGTCTCCAAATCCCAATAACGACGCGCGCCAACAAAGAGACAATAGGCAATGACTCATACCGCTGGCAGCCACAAAACGTACTTATGAAACTGACGATGCAGCCGCCGTAGCTAGTAATTACGTAGAAATGGAAGACATTAGAGACATCTTACTCCACACACGACGTAAAACATAACAACATTGCATATCCTGTGATTCACATTAAAGTAAATCACGTAAAATTTACGGCACTACTTGAGTCTGGCAGTGCCACTTCAGTAATTCGTGAAACAGCCTTTAGCAAATGCAAAAAATCGAACGGATGCCCCCACACTTCCGTTACGTAAGATTAAATTACAAGGTGCAATTGTTGGAAAAAGTGCAGATGTACGCCAAAAAACCAACTTAGAATTCTTCTGTGAAAGCCACAGCTTCTCTATGAATTTTCTTATTGTTCCATTATTGTCGACGGAAATCATATTTGGGGTAGACTTTTTGAATGAATACAAAGCAATCCTAAACTTTCACGATGCTGAAATAAGTTTAGAGAAAGAAGGTAAGGCAATAGCTTTGAGAGTTGAAGACTGGCTATCAAACCATGACGAAGAAATTAATCGGTTTTACCTTCTGTTACACAACATTTCGGAATTTTCGACGGAACTTGACACTAACAATCACTCTGCAAATACTGACAGAGACGATATCGACGGCGCATTTGATACTAATGAGTTAATTCACAATAAAATTCAAACAACTGAGAATTGTATTGACACTGATAGGGAAGACCTTTTTGAGATTTTACAAGCACATTCCACAGTTTTTACTCACAAAACAGGAACAATCAAGGGATTTCAATACCTATTTCGTGTTCGTGAGCATTCTAAATTTTGTGTTAGACCATACGTAATTCCGACACATTATAGGGACCGTGTTAGAACAGAAATACAATGTATGCTTGACGAGGGCATTATTGAGCCTGCAGTAAGCTGATTCAACAGTCCATTACATGTTGTTGAGAAGAAAAATGGATCGATCAGGCTTGTCTTAGATTCGAGACAAATCAATACTATCATCATTCCTGAAACAGACAGGCCGCAAACGTCAGAAGAACTTCTTCAAAATTTTAATGGTGTAAAAGTGTTGTCTTCTATTGATCTTAGATCCAGCTTTTATCAGATCGGACTTCATCCAGAAAGTAGAAAATACACAGCTTTCCTTTGTTTCGGCGTTTGTTATCAGTTTCGGAAACTTCCTTTTGGTTTGAAAATTTCTTCAGCAGCATTCATTCGCGGGCTAAATTCCATATTACCTGAGTTCTTAAAACGTCACATAACCTTATACGTGGACGATATTCTGCTAGCAGAAGCCTCATGGGAACAACACAATCGCATCCTCAACAGCGTGTTACATATTTTTGCAGAATCTTGAATTACAATTAACTTGGAAAAGTCTGAATTCGGTAGGAAAAAGGTGAAGTTTTTGGGACATATTATTTCTTCTGAAGGCATTCAGCCGGATTCTGAAAAGTTAGAAGCAATCAGAGCCATTCCAGTTCCATCCACAAAAAAACAAGTCCGCAGTTTTCTAGGTATCGTAATTTTTACCGTCGTTTTCTGAATATGCAAATTCTAGTTACACCAAAACTTTGTTCTCTCACTGGAAAAAATTCTATTTGGAACTGGGACGAACAAGCACAGTTGGAATTCAATTCTTTGAAAGAATCGCTACTTAACACGCCAATACTAGCTCATGCAGATCTGTCACAAGATTTCTGCCTTTGCACGGATTCTTCTAAAGTCGGTGTTGGTGCCCATTTATTTCAAGAAGCCACAGAAAATGACACTACTTTTCAGAAAACTATTGCTTTTGCTAGCCGAGTGCTAACAAAATCTGAAAAAAATAATTCCGTTACTGAATTAGAAGCTTTAGCTATCGTTTGGGCATTTAACAAATTCCGTTTCTTTCTTTATGGTAAGCACGTAAAAGTATACAGTGATCATCGTGCATTACAATTTCTTATGTCTTCCAAATTAAATCATGACAGGTTAAAACGTTTTCCATTGTTTCTGCAAGAATTCCATTTCACAATAGTCTACATACCAGGCAAGGAGAACATTGTTGCAGACGCACCGTTACGCACACCGGCTGGGTTTGAGAAAAGTAATACAGTAGGCCACCTCGAGCAAAATTTCAGTATTCTTTACATTCAGAAAGTTGCCTTTGAAAACTTCATCACCACATCTTTAAAGGATATTCCTCATGAACAAGATAAAGATCCGATTTGGAAAGACATCAAAAGCAAATGGCATGAAGAGACACACACACAGATTCGGCATTATTATCTGGTTAGAAACAACATACTGTTCAAACGCTGCACTGTTGATGACAAGCTATGGGTACTTTGCATTCCTGACGATTTTGTTAATAAACTCATTTGGTACATTCGTTTCAGCTATGCTCATTTTGGCCTACGAAAATATTATCATATTCTTCGGACGACTTGTTATTTTAACAATATGGAAAAGAGAATTCGAAGAGTCTTGTCTATTTGTAAACTTTGTCAAAAGGCGAAACCATCTACTATCTCACATCGTGCTCCGTTGTTTCCTATCATTCCTTCTAAATTAAAAGAATTTGCTGCTGTTGATCGCTTGGGACCCCTTGTCAGAACATCGAATGGATTTTCGTTCGTTCTAGTTGCTGTTGAACTTACTTCAAAATTTGTTTCTTTCACTCCGTTACGAAAAGCCACTCGACGGTCTGTATCCAACGCCATTGTTAAAAATTTCTTATGTGAAGTTGGCCACGTTGCTAAAGTTATTTCAGATAACGGACCGCAATTCAGATCTGCTGTTTGGTCACAAATGCTTCGGAATCATAAAATCAAACCTGTTTTTATTTGATTGTACTCACCACATTGTAACCCCTCCGAAAGGATTATGAAAGAAATCAATAAGCTTTGCAGACTTTATTGTCACAGAAAGCATCAGCATTGGGACAGATATTTACACTTATTTCAAAACGTGCTGCATGAAATGCCTCATGACTCCACTGCTTTACCACCTCCTCTTGTACTGAAGAATGAAGAACCAGTGAAAAAAAATCAGAGAGCTTGTACCTTTCCCGAATACACGTAAACTTCGACACAGAGACATAATTGATTTGGCTATTAAAAATATAAAATCTGCAGCAAACAAAAGGAGAAAACTACATGGTAAAGCAAATGCAAAGAAATTATATATTGGTCAGAAAGTACTCATTAAAGCTCATTCATTGTCACATAAGAAGAAACACTTGAGTCACAAATTCTTTCTAGTTTACAATGGACCTTACAGAATCCGACGTATACCACATGATAATTGAGTTGAAGTTGAAACTCTGCATACTAGGAAGAGTAAAGGCTTACACATTTCACACGTAAAACCGTTTATTGAAAGATAATCTGCTTTTTAACTTTGTCTTTGCCGTATAACTTTTCACTTTACATTACTACTATGCTTTGTCAGACTTAGAATCTGTTTACATGCAATAATGTTTGAAGTTAAATATCCAAACAAGAACCGAGAGAACTTATTTAAACAGAAATTACGAATGCATTGTTATTGTGAACAGAGGACACGGTGTTATTGTGTGTGTACATTCTTGCTTGTTAATTGCACGATTACATAACGACTATAAGGCTTACATACTTAGAACATATACTGCTAATGAGATTTTAATGCAACATTTTGGTTTGGTTGAAAAGACATTCTTTATGTGAAGTACTTTCTGTGAGATTAAAGATGACTTAGCATTTGGTTTCTTTGACAGCTACACGATTATATGACGCTACTAATGTGTGACACAATTTACATTGTTGGTTTTGCGGTGTATCTGTTTTATATCTGCACAGTTTTTATGTATTATTCTGGAAAGTAAAACATGTTTTAGTAGTAACTTTTGTGGTATAGCTACAATGAGACAGCCTTTTACATGTTGTTGTTGTTAAAGTACTTTCTTCATCACGACAATAAGCATAATAACTACGATAGCTATACGCAAAGGATTTAACTTTTGTTTATGATGAGGTGAGAACATTGACTTCAGCAGAACTTTGCTTACAGAGGACGATAAATACGACACTTCCTCAGAATTATCTTACAGCAAGACGCACATTTAGCGCTACAGGACACGCATTTGAGTGATTAATTTTGTACTTTAAACGTTTATTTTTAAAGATTTTTGAATTACAAAGAAAGTTTTCCGTGATACATTTCATTCCATTGCTGTAATCTGTAACACCTGAGAGTATAATTACATTAATCCTCAGGGGGGTACACGCTTACTTTGTGTACCATGTGTCTGGCAAACACAAGGAGCCCTAGCTAATATGGTATTTGCTTATACTACTTTACACATCGGTACCATATTTCTCTAACATGTAAATTACACAGCTATCTGATAATTTAACTGAGAGAGACAAACATTTTTTTTACTACGTCAGTGACAGATGTTTACGCAATTACACAGCTGGATAACTTCACACTTACGAAATTGTATTTTGTCTGTACTGTGTGAATCCTTCATATTTTTCGGAACCATTGTGGTACTATGAGAGCTGTGAATGATGTATTTGGTATGGGATCATGATTTTTAAAGTACGTTTGAGGTTGATGACACTATTGAAACGAGCAGAGAATTTTTTTTAGGTTTTGAAATTATCGGAGGAAGCTACGACGATTTTAAGAATTGACTGAGATGTTATGATACTATTACAACGACGATGTGTATTATGCTGTTGAGATATGTTTATGATCAATAAGATGATGCTACCATATATGAGGAATTTGATTAAACTACATATTTCTTATGATGAAATATTGAAGAAATGTCGACGAATATGTATATGTATAATAAGGTAAGGAATAATGAGTAGTGGTTAGGGACTCTGATTTGTGGAAGAGCATGTTGGGAACAAAGAATCGTACTTTAAGAATTATGAAATGTGTGTACATGTGTGAATGTATTACAATGCTGTCGAAAATTTTTTTGGACACTGTTATATTTATATGATTTTATTTTCTACACATTTGTAACGCAAATTCTCAACCTGTGAAAATATTTTGATATGAGACTGTCACTGTAGCGGAAACTGCTATTGTAAATATTTCAGTAAGAAAGGTAAGTGACGTTGACGTAATGTGTTTTGGGCCCTAGCTGAGAGATAGTCGTCTGTCAAAGGGAAAGCCATTAGGTGGAGAGAAAAAAAAAAGAGGCCATTGTCCTCACTATTGACATTTCTTTGTGTAAATCATCGCAAGTACGACTCGCTCAAACTTGAAAACATATGATTACACTGAGGACCTCTTAATTTTTGATATTTACTAAAATGCCTAATGAAATATTGAGAAACATTGCACATGTATGGTCTTTGCAGTTGAGAGATTGCTCATTTTGTTTAATATGTAGGTTATAGCTGCACTGCAGCATTGGTTAAAATAAAATTTTATAGATGTACTAATATAAATATTTTATGCCTACAGATCCAGTAAATAATAACTTTATAATCTACTTCAAACAAAACGAGGGAGCACAAAAAGACATTTCCCTTCACAGGAATTGAATACATAATTTTTGTCAATGACTGGGTAACTTATTTAGTAGTGTAAGTTAAGGTGATGCATTACCCTAGTGTTAAGATGTGACATAGGTATTAAACATGGCCATTTTTACTGTAATATTTTTTCTGCTTGAGCTTTGTCATGTTTAGGTATAAGTTATTGCATTTGCTGCTGCTGTTTGCCAGGCAAAATGTTACTGAATTTGACTTTGTATTACTCTGTTAAGCCAGTTTTATTTTTATTGTTTGCTGCGCATTGCCTTATATTAGTTGTAATATTGCATTTGCTTTGCTAATTTACGCTGCTTCCTTTGCCAATTTGCATTTTTTTGTCATTTCTGTTTGTATTAATTGTTTTGTGCTGTTGCATTGCCTCGTCCCTTAGTTTATGCATCTGAGCTCAGTAGATTTAACTTAGCTTGAGGGGGGGGGGGGGTAGACTATATAAGAGAATGCATTGCGATGAATTGGAAGAAATGCATTGAGAAGTTATACAAAAAAAGTAAAGAAAGCAGGTATAGATAGGATTGTTTGGAAATAATGAAGAACGAAGGGAGATCTCCGAGAAGTAAAGAAAGTTTTGTTTGCAAAACACTGCAATGAAACAAACCCAGTACTTTCCTTGTGTTATCCCACTATGTGCCTGTGTACCCTTGTCTATTTGTGTTATTCCTGTCTTTATGTGTTTATCTGATGAGAGTTACGTTGTAGAATTTTTCAAATACTATGTTATTTTCTTTTGTAAAGATATTTAGACATTAATTATTCTGTTTTGTTTCAATGCTCATGTGTGAAGTTGATGTTTCAAAAGTTATTCTGATCTTTTATGTATGTACTTACGTCATAATTCTTGTAACACTGATATACATGTTCATTTCTATTCTTTTGTAAAGCCTGTTTTACTACAAATGTTATCTATATTGTTATGTTCTTTAATGATACATTTTGTACCTTTGTTATTGTATTCTTATGTTATAAAATTGTAATTGACACCAGTTCATCAAATTAAGTAACTTGTAAGTTACATTTCACTGCACATGTTTCTGTTGGTCATAGTATATGGACAATATGTGAGAAGTAGGGACTGATAGTGTTTGCGCGGTGGTCTCACGGTACTAGGTGCGTAGTCCAGAACCATGCGACTGCTATGGTCGCAGGTTTGAATCCTGCCTCGGGCATGGATGTGTGTGATGTCCTTAGGTTAGTTAGGTTTAAGTAGATCTAAGTTCTAGGGGACTGATGACCACAGTAGTTGAGTCCCATAGTGCTCAGAGCCATTTGAACCATTTTTTGATAGTGTTTGCACGTGAGTTTGGTAATTCAGCAAGGGACTGGATAACAGCATTTCTGGTTCTAAGGACAATTCCAAAAACTTTGTGAGTACACAAGTGGTGGTTTATGGACTTGCTATATTCTCCGCAAGACTCTACGATGGTGATTGTCCACCTGCACAGTCGCAACAATTGACTACTGGCCGTCTCTACAAGGACTATAGTGGGTCTGCATCTTTGATGACTCACCAATACCATTATTTCTACAAGGACTGCACTGGGTCTGCACCTTTGATGGCCCACCAATACCGTAATCTCTACTAGGACTACAGTGGGTCTGCCCTGTGACGACCTACCTACCAATATTCTTCAAAACTTCGACTGACTCTGCTGTGGGTTTGCTCTGTTGTGGCCCATTACCTGTCTGCATGTCAAGAATCAGCACTGTCTTTCTGTTGGAAGGACAACTCTACTTCTTCAAGACTGCATGGAAATCCACTATTTCTGTGTGCATTTTCTTTTACTGCTCATACTTCGAGAAAAAAAAAAACACTGCAATTTTACTGTAGTGATGATCCGGACTGTCTGTAAGGACTGTCAGAAAGTTTTCGCTTTCGACCAACATTGTATCAATAAGTGTGTGCATTTGATTTCTTTGGTTTTGTAATTATGAAAAATTTTTTCAAATCTGTATTGGCTGTGGCCCATAACAATTTGCAAAAATTTTTGTGGGGAGCATGGGGGCTATGTAAGTAGGTTTTTTAGGTTTTTGTATTGGTAACGCCACGTAGCGCTCTGTATGAAAATCACTGGCTGTGCTGTGTGCAGTCTGTGGCTAGTTTGCATTGTTGTCTGCCATTGTAGTGTTGGGCTCGCGACCTGCGGAAAGGCAAAGGTCCCGAATTCGAGTCTCGGTCCAGCACACAGTTTTAATCTGCCAGGAAGTTTCATATCAGCGCACACTGCGCCGTAGAGTGAAAATTTCATTCTAGGCTTACCCTATATCCACCACTTGAGGAGGCGTCCAAGGGGGACTAGCAACCCCACAAGGGGCGACTTGGAATTTTATACATATGTAATTTCAAGGGGATGTTATTTGGTCTTCACTCCCTCGCCCCCCACTCCAATCTCCCCATCTCTTAGAACAGGACATCCATCACATTTTATAAGCTTTTATCAACCTAATATGTTTGGATGTGAAAGATTTTGTTTTATAATAAGTAGTTGCATCACTTCCTGCTATCCAAATGAAATTGAAATTTTAAGTTAGAATGTATACATGAAATCTATGACAGTACAGTACTACACCTCCAGACGACAACTTTACAACTACGGCTCCATAATGGTGGTCGAACTAATGTCCTGTTCGATTTTATTCAGAACAAAGCCGCAGAGCACGAATTTATATTTCAGAATAAAAGTTTGTTTTTCTGTGAAAGCTACCTGTAGATTTTCTTTTCAAAACTATAGCTAATTTCCTTATTATCTAATTTCAAGCTGTTTCAATACTCGGAGAACAAGTAAAAACAGTACCACAAGCGTTTAACTAAAACTTTAAAACTTCAGTTCTTAGGCTAACCAGAAAACATAACAATGAAAACTCCACTATTATTTTAATTAGTAAATATTGATTCTTTAAATTCTATACCAATGCTACCCTTATCGATGTCAGGTACCCGATAAATTTGTGATATTCCATGCCATCAGAAATATTGAGTGGTGGGTGGGGGCAATGTGTGTGGGAGTAATAATATCCTTTTACTACTAGTTTAATGAGGACATATGCAGTCTGTGATGAACATATAAGAACCAGAAACACTCACCTGTCACGTTACGTGTGTATTAAGTATCAAGGATAAATGTTTTGGATCCTCATATGCCCGTGAACTGTTTTTAGGCAAAGGAAGGCGTTAATAACAAAACTGTGTTTTTCAAGAAATTTTTTCTGTTTGAGATCCCTTATTTATTAGCGATCCCTCGCCACATGAAAACAAGGGGGACAGTTTAGAGCGTTTTCGTGCAGTACATTTGTTCAGTTTCAGTGACAGCTTTTATGATTCCTGGAAAACAGTGAGATTAACAAAAAACAAAATTAAAGCCTGATATTTAACTGTGATGTGTGTGTAGTGCAAGCAAAAATTCACGGCAGAGAGTTATTCATTATAATCGTTCATGCCTTCATGCCATAAATCTCTCATAATAATGTTGCCTTTTGTTTCAAACAAGTCTTTATATGTTGCAGAAAAATATAAAAAACATAAGTAAGTATTCAATATCTTCCTACTATATCAATGTTGAGATATCAATACACTTTCAGTTATGGTTATTGAACTGTGCATTGTATCGATGCTGCTAATGAAATTATGCTATTTTTTCGTTCCTCAGCCTTCTAACATTTGATTCCATCCACACGACTACTTCTCCCGTGCCAGTCACGTCATCTCAAAGTATCATTTACACCCAACATCCTCGAATGTACGTTGGATATATTTCAATTCTGTCTTCTCCAACAGATGTTTCTCTCTATGCCTCCCATTAATACAATGTAATTTATTTCTCGGTATCTATACTCGTGCTCCTTCTGCCAGTGTTTACACATAGAACACTCCTCGTGGGTTGTGCGGAGCACTTTATCATTTTTTACATAATGAGTCCACTTAATTTTCAGTATTCTGTAACAGCTCAAATGCTTATGTTGTTTTTTTTTTTACGATCTTCCCAAAGACCATGATTCAGTTTCACGCAAGTCTGCATTCCAGACATACATACATTTTCATATGGCCTATGATTTCAACAGGAGTGGAGTTGGGCTGGGGTTTGTGTGAGCGTAGATCCTTAACCAAATGCAATATAATCTTGTTAACAATACGTGCACACGATAATAAGAACGCATTAATGAGAAAGCATAATCAGGAATTAGCTTTCAGTTTTATGAAACGGACTCAACATTTGATACAATAAGATAATATTAGAAAAAAATGAACTGTTGCTCCACAAGAACAAATTGAACCTTTGAAGGGGCGCTCTTGGCTATGCAACCAGCAAAACATTAACATTTTGAATACCAACAATACAAAGATATGTTTAAACTTAAAGTTTTTAACAAAGTTAGCTTTTATTGCTATCGCATACAACTAATTCAACTAGGAATATTCAAAAAGTAAACGGTCGAATGTTTTACGGAGTTGGTTTCACTTTGGGACTAGTGGGACATTCGTTTGTCAACCTCCCATCATTTGCTGTGGGGAAAATAACTCAGAACTACTCCCACGGGAGACTGACAGCTTAGATTAACATTTGGTCCGGCCTTTCCGTAGAAATCATGCTCAGCTGCTACTTTGTACAATGTAAACCAACTGAATTGGGAATTTTTCATGGCAGGCTCATCTTGACAATCGTCATGAATTGGATTTTAAATCAGTAGTTCAGGCCCTGGCAAAGGAGTTGAACTTCCTGATGTTCTTGCCTGAGGGAGACAGAAGCATCCTCACGGTAAATTTCCACATCAATAGGAATTTCTTCTTCTAAAAGACGGAAGTTTACATCCTGTAAGACGTCTCGAAGCTTCTATAATTCCATAGTGCCTTAAACAAATTACAATGCTACAAAATAAACATAAACCGGTCGTAAAACTAATTAACTTACATACAATGACAAAATTAATAATAAAGTACGTACAGCTATATGGTTTCCTGTCGAAATACTCATAAAAGGTTTAGTGCAAACTCAAATTTACGCTTCAGTGACTTCAGATACACTTACTTTCATTGCCAATGATCTCCTCAACAATATCGCACGTCAGGTACGAAGGTTGCCCAGAAAGTAATGCACCGCTTTTTTTTCCTCAGCCGAAAACAATGCTACGAATGCGAAACATTATGTATGCATTATCGGACGTCTCCTGACTAAGGGTTCTAACTTTCCTTCACTTCCGACAAACAGCGTAACTGCAGGACAGTTTCAAAATGGCGTCTGTAGGTGGTGTACGTTACAAGCAAGGTGCCGTCATTGAATATGTCAATGCAGAGAAAGAAACTCTGGGGAATATTCACAAACGCTTGTGCAAAGTCTACGGAGTATCTGCTGTGTGGACAGAAGTACAGTTAGTCGCTGGGCATGGAGGGTGAGGTCATTATAAAGCTGTTCGGCGGAGCTCCACGATTTGCAGCGGTCGGGGAGACCATCCACGGCTGTCACACCTGACACACTTGAGGTAACCTCGTCGGACTTCCACTTGTATGGACCATTACAGGAAGCCACTAGCGGAAGACATTTTGAGGACAACGAGGAGGTGGTTTACACAGTGAAGCACTGGCTCCGCCAACAGGACAAGTATTGGTACCAACAGGGCTTACACGCCTATGTTTCAAGCTGGAGGAAGGCCATAGAACGGGATTGAGATAACGTGGAAAAATATGGTGTGTAGATAAAACACCGCTCTTTCGTGAGTGTAATTCTCATTATGTTCAATAAAGTACTGTTGAAGAAAGAAATGGGGTGCATTACTTTCCGCGCAAGCTTCGTAAATTACGCAACAAAAATTTTCAGACAAGTCTCCTACAATCAAGTAGCAAACACACTGCGTCGGCTGTTGCTTTGAAAGGTGTAAGCGACTACTGCACTACAGTGCATTTGGAAAGTACCTCCCTCTACTGCTTGGAGTTTATGTCTTGCAGTAGCATCGGTGGTTTCACGCGTAAGGCACTGGCACGTAGTAAAATTAAGGATACGGTGGTTTCAGTCACAAAATTCTGGACCTCAAAGGGATAACCTAAGATGTAGCGTGAAATTTAATATTTGGCCCCACGTTGACAAACTGTACATAGGAGCATGAAGTATGACCTGCAATATAAAAAAAAAAAAAACGTAAGGAAACCTGACAGCACAAGCAAACGCTACACAAACAACGGGTTTCAAGATACTGCTTCACAAACTACAGGACCAACCGCAGCCTCGCCGTGGTCAATGTTTAACATGACAAAATGGCACTTTCCAAACAACTTACTGGAAACCCCACTCTGGTAGCACCTCCTCACTCCGAGCTGCCATATGATCTGGACGTGAAGAAAAACACCGTCCGTTTCTCTGCCAGGCAATGCGTCGTAAAGACAGCAAGGCACGCCCAGTCTTGGCCGCTCTCAGCCCCATGGCCGTGCTGGACAGCTACGCTATCCACCCTGGCTCCAGGTGGCGCTCTTGAGCTTTCAACGGGGTGCTTTCGCTTTCGCTCGCAGATCCCAACTGCGTCGGACTTCTCCACTTACACCGAACTACGTTCACCGACGTTACTCCGTGGTACAGCCAAGCCAAAGCAAAACTAGTTCGACCGGTGCACCAAGCACGTCCCCCGACGCTGTACCGAAGCCTTGTCGCTGGCTCCAGTTCAGGTTGCCGCTCTAGTTACGTACTTCTACCGGCTCTTTATTCTCCAGCTCCCAAACAGCTAACCTCGGTGCGGCGCTGCGTCTGTTGACTCGCCGAGACCTACACTCTCTGGAGTAACTGGAGCGCAGGATCCGCGCTAGCGCGAACTGCTCAGCTAAGTGGAAATTCTAGCGTGCAATGAAATAGCTCGTGCAAGGCATACTTTCTCAAATTAAATTCAATGTATGATACTACTTGACTTAATTTAGGAAAGAATGTCCTCCCTGCCTGTACTAGTCTGCTTGTAACATCCCCTTTAGCTTCGCAAGTGTAGTGTTATTTCACTTCCAAGGCAGTGCATTACATTTACTTCGTTTCCCTTCTCACATAGCGTATGTGCTACACAAAACTTTTTCTAGTTCAGGGCAATGAATAAAAGTACTGTTCCTGTTTGTAGCATGTACTTCACACCGTGTGCCTTCTGAACATCGCTTTCTTTTTTTCTTGGTAGCTCCCAGTAGGTTTCGGTATGTGACTGAAGAAAGCGTTTTATCACAGTGTTAGTATGTCTTCGATAAATATACGTAATTTCTACTTGTTTTTAGAAATTTTGCAGTAGACTGCACTTACAGTATGCACTAATACGCTAATATACACAAAAATAAATATAAAAATTAAATCAATAAAATTGTATTTGAAAATTTAAACCAGAGGTCAATTATCGATTTACAATTTATTCAAACAATGATTTCTAGGTCGTGAAATTCGTTATTATTATTTTTAGTTCTCTTCATTCCTTTACACATTTAATACTGCCATCTTCAAAAAATTAAAAGTCTCAGTTAGTCATCATTTTATTAAACCTGCTTTGCAAAATAATTTTAAATTTATTATCGAACTCCATACAAATTTTATCCCCATATCTAGTTTTTAAATGTTGACAGCCTGTAATGTAATACAAAATCATTTACTTCTTGCTCACTAATATTTTTAAGCAAATTAGAATTGCATGCATTATTTACCTTTTCAGTAGAGGATCCATTTATAAAGAATAAAAAAATTATAACATTATAAATGTTCACTCAAAATTCAATGTTGAGCATCATATGTTAAATTTTTCTTACCATACATGACTGTGTTGGCAATTGTATCTTTTGAAATATTATCATTAAAAGCGGCAAGTAATTTCATTGTAGTTTCCTTTGTGGCTAACACATTCATTCTTTTACACATATTTATAACAAAAATAGGATAATTTTCAATAAAAAACTGAAGGTATTTACATTGATATCATCATACAATTGATTGACTGTCTTTTAAATCTAGGAAAGCATAATTAGCTTCCGGATAATTGTTTTGTGGGTAAAGGTTCCACAATTCTTGAGGAAAAACTTCATGTCTTCCATTTTTCACATAGTTATTTTGAAATTTAACATGAGGGAATAAAGAAGAATCAATTAGATGATTAATTTTCTGAATAGTTTGGAAAATAATGATAATAAAGTAGACACAAACGCTTCTGTAGAATTTTAATAATTAGTAATACCTACTTCAAACCTTCTAATTTGTCTATTTGAACTGTTTGTGATTAAAAAAAGCAACTGGTATTTTTGGATTTCTTAATCTTTTTTCTTCTAGCTCTCCTGAATATTCTGGTTCATTCTTTATGACAGGAACACGAATTTCCATAGATTGTACTACATTTTACCTTCTTTGACTTCAATTCCAGCATCATTTTCATCAGGCCGTCTAAGAATAGCATATCAAGCACTTGAACTCCAAGCAAAAATTACTGTTAAATCTCCTTCACACATCACTTCCTTACAATCTGTGAATACTACAACAAACAAATCTAGTGGAAAAGTACTTTATTTTTCTTACTTTTTATCATAGCATTATGAACCATGGACCTTGCCGTTGGTGGAGAGGCTTGCGTGCCTCAGCGATACAGATGGCCGTACTGTAGGTGCAACCACAACGGAGGGGTATCTGTTGAGAGGCCAGACAAACGTATGGTTCCTGAAGAGGGGCAGCAGCCTTTTCAGTAGTTGCAGGGCCAACAGTCTGGATGATTGACTGATCTGGCCTTGCAACATTAACCAAAACAGCCTTGCTGTGCTGGCACTGCGAACGGCTGAAAGCAAGGGGAAACCACAGCTGTAATTTTTCCCGAGGACATGCAGCTTTACTGTATGATTAAATGATGATGGCGTCCTCTTGGGTAAAATATTCCGGAGGTAAAATAGTCCCCCATTCGGATCTCCGGGCGGGGACTACTCAAGAGGACGTTGTTATCAGGAGAAAAAAAACTGGCATTCTACGGATCGGAGCATGGAATGTAAGATCCCTTAATCGGGCAGGTAGGTTAGAATATTTAAAAAGGGAAATGGATAGGTTGAAGTTAGATATAGTGGGAATTAGTGAAGTTCGGTGGCAGGAGGAACAAGACTTTTGGTCAGGTGAATACAGGGTTATAAATACAAAATCAAATAGGGGTAATGCATGAGTACGTTTAATAATGAAGAAAAAATAGGCGTGCGGGTAAGCTACTCCAAACAATATAGTGAACGCATTATCGTGGCCAAGATAGACTTGAAGCCCACACCTACTACAGTAGTACAAGTTTGTATGCCAACTAGCTCTGCAGATGCCGAAGAAATTGATGAAATGTATGATGAGATACAAGAAATTATTCAGATAGTGAAGGGAGATAAAAATTTAATAGTCATGGGTGACTGGAATTCATCAGTAGGAAAAGGGAGAGAAGGAAACATAGTAGGTGAATATGGATTGGGGCTAAGAAATGGAAGAGGAAGCCGTCTGGTAGAATTTTGCACAGAGCATAATTTAATCATAGCTAACACTTGGTTCAAGAATCATAAAAGAAGGTTGTATACATGTAAGAATCCTGGAGATACTAAAAGGTATCAGATAGATTATATAATGGTAAGACAGAGATTTAGTAATCAGATTTTAAATTGTAGGACATTTCCAAGGGCAGATGTGGACTCTGACCACAATCTATTGGTTATGAACTGTAGATTAAAACTGAAGAAACTGCAAAAAGGAGGGAATTTAAGGAGATGGGACCTGGATAAACTGACTGAACTAGAGGTTGTACACAGTAGAAGGGGAATGGGTACCTCTGAGGGATGAAGTAGTGAAGGCAGCAGAGGATAAAGTAGGTAAAAAATCGAGGGCTGCTAGAAATCCTTGGGTAGCAGAAGAAATATTGAACTTAGTTGATGAAAGGAGAAAATATAAAAACACAGTAAATGAAGCAGGCAAAAAGGAATAGAAACGTCTCAAAAATAAGGTTGACAGGAAGTGCAAAATGGCTAAGCAGGGATAGTTAGAGGACAAATGTAAGGATGTAGAAGCTTATCTCACTAGGGGTATGACAGATACTGCCTACAGGAGAGTTAAAGAGACCTTTGGAGAGAAGAGAACCACTTGTATGAATATCAATAGCTCAGATGGCAACCCAGTTCTAAGCAAAGAAGGGAAGGCAGAAAGATGGAAGGAGTATATAGAGGGTTTATAGAAGGGCGATGTACTTGAGGACAATATTATGGAAATGGAAGAGGATGTAGATGAAGACGAAATGGGAGATAAGACACTGCGTGAAGAGTTTGGCAGAGCACTGAAAGACCTGAGTCGAAACTGCTGACGGCCTTGGGAGAGCCAGTCATGACAAAACTCTACCATCTGGTGAGCAAGATGTATGAGATAGGCGGCATACCAACAGACTTCAAGAAGAATATAATATTTCCAATCCCAAAGATAGCAGGTGTTGACAGATATGAAATTTACCGAAGTATCAGTTTAGTAAGTCACAGCTCCAAAATACTAACGCGAATTCTTTACAGACGAATGGAAAAACTGGTAGATGCGGACCTCGAGGAGGGTCAGTTTGGATTCCGTAGAATTGTTGGAACACGTGAGGCAATACTGACCTTACGACTTACCTTAGAAGAAAGATTAAGAAAAGGCAAACCTACGTTTCTAGCATTTGTAGACTCGAAGAAAGCTTTTGACAATTTTGACTGGAATACTCTGTTTCAAATTCTAAAGGTGGCAGGGGTAAAATACAGGGAGCGAAAGGCTATTTACAATTTGTACAGAAACCAGATGGCAGTCATAAGGGTCGAGGGGCATGAAAGGGAAGCAGTGGTTGGGAAGGGAGTGAGACAGGGTTGTAGCCTCACCCCGATGTTATTCAATCTGTATATTGAGCAAGCATTGAAGGAAACAAAAGAAAAATTCGGAGTAGGTATTAAAATCCATAGAGAATAAATAAAAACGTTGAGGTTCGCCGATGACATTGTAATTCTGTCAGAGACAGCGAAGGACTTGGAAGAGCAGTTGAACGGAATGGACAGTGTCTCGAAAGGAGGATAGAAGATGAACATCAACAAAAGCAATACGAGGATAATGGAATATAGTCAAATTAAATCGGGTAATGCTGAGGGAATTAGATTAGGAGATGAGACACTTAAAGTAGTAAAGGAGTTTTGCTTTTTAGGAAGTAAAATAACTGATGATGGTCGAAGGAGAGAGCATATAAAATGTAGACTGGCAATGGCAAGGAAAGCGTTTCTGAAGAAGAGAAATTTGTTAACATCGAGTATAGATTTATGTATCAGGAATTCGTATCTGAAAGTGTTTGTATGGAGTGTAGCCATTTATAGAAGTGAAATGTGGGTGATAAATAGTTTAGACAAGAAGAGAATAGAAGCTTTCGAAATGTGGTGCTACAGAAGAATGCTGAAGCTAAGGTGGATAGATCACATAACTAATGAGGAAGTATTGAATAGAATTGGGGAGAAGAGAAGTTTGTGGTACAACTTGACTAGAAGAAGGGATCGGTTGGTAGGACATGTTTTGAGGCATCAAGGGATCACAAATTTAGCGTTGGAGGGCAGCGTGGAGGGTAAAAATAGTGCTTAGTGTATTCATCTCTTCGTCTCCCTCTACGATTTTTACCCTCCACACTGCCCCCCAGTACTAAATTGGTGATCCCTGGATGCCTCAGAACATATCCTACCGACCGATCCCTTCTTCTAGTCAAGCTGTGCCACAAAGTCCTCTTCTCTCCAGTTCTATTCAATTCCTCCTCATTAGTTATGTGATCTACACATCTAATCTTCAGCATCCTTCTGTAGCACCACATTTCGAAAGCTTGTATTCTCTTCTTTTTCATACTATTTATTGTCCATGTTTCTCTTCCACACATGGGTACACTCCATACAAATACTTTCAGAAACGACTTCCTGACATTTAAATCTATACTTGATGTTAACAAATTTCTCTTCTTGAGAAACGCATCCCTTGCCATGGCCAGTATACATTTTATATCCTCTTTGCTTTCGCCATCATCAGTTATTTTGCTCCCCAAATAGCAAAACTCATCTACTACTTTTAGTGTCTAATTTCCTAATCTAATTCCCTCAGCATCACCCAACTTAATTCGACTACAATCCATTATCCTCATTTTGCTTTTGTTGATGTTCATCTTATATTCTCCTTTCAAGACACTCTCTGTTCCGTTCAACTGCTCTTCCAAGTCCTTTGCTGTCTGTGACAGAATTACAATGTCATCAGCGAACCTCAAAATTTTTATTTCTTCTCCATGGATTTTAATAAATACTCTGAACTGTTCTTTTGTTTCCTTTACTGCTTGCTCAGTATACAGGTGGAATAACATCGGGTAGAGGATAAAACCCTGTCTCACTCCCTTCCCAACTACTGCTCTTTTCATCTCCCTCAACTCTTATAACTGCCATCTGGTTTCTGTACAAATTGTAAATAGCCTTTCGCTCCCTGTATTTTACCGCTGCCAACTTCAGGGTTGAATATAACATAAAAAATAAAATATGTTTTATTCAATTTCTACATTATGTAAAGCATCAGATATTACTCGAGAATGTGTTCAACTTCTGTGCAACAGAATCAGAGATATATTAACATGTGGTGAGACTAATGATTAGAAGATATTGCATTTAATATTCAAGTGATAGCATTTCCTAGAGGTAATAGGTGTAGGAAAATAATACATTTAGCTGAATTAATAATAATCTCTGTTGTCCTACAGCATTAATAGTTGCATTAGCATATCAGACAAATAATATTTTGAGTAGAGAGCTAGCTACAAACGAGCTTGAGAAAATTAGAGAAGGCAATAAATACAAATAACAAAAAGAGTTAACTGACTAATTATGTTGTAAGTTGGATGAATACAATGACGAAGGCTTTACTTTACATAATATTGAAAACACTGAAAAATTCGAATAAATGTTATATGTGCTCAGAATTTCAATTCAGTTATCTATAGTGGTCCTGAGAAAGAAATACATATATGTCTGTATAAAGGTCTCAATAATTTTGATGTAATTAACAGTATGAAGGCTTTCTTGGGATCGATATATTTCTGCAATAAATGTTACAAACATAAACATAATTGAAAAACAGAAAGAAAAGTCTGTATACTATGCAAAGGTCTGGAACACAAAAGTATGGAGAACAATATATGCTCTAAAAAATGCAATAGATACTTTTGTAATGAACAATGCTTAAAAAATCACCAAGAAGTTTCTAATCAGCTCATAAATGTAAAGGATATAAAAAGATTTGTTTGAGATGTATAGAACTTAATCATGGTTTTGAACTTTGAGGAAATTGTAAACAAGTAGGGAAAACTGGCAACCATAAATGTTACATCAATGCAAATTACAAAAAGTACATATTTGCAGAAAAAAAGTTGGTAAGGATTCTATAGGGCTGGATTACTCAAGTGTAATAAATATGAGTCCGCAGCTCGTGGTCTCGCGGTAGCGTTCTCGCTTCCCGAGCACGGGGTCCCGGGTTCGATTCCCGGCGGGGTCAGGGATTTTTCACCTGCCTCGTGATGACTGGGTGTTTGTGTCGTCTTCATCATCATCATCAATCATCCCCATTACGGTCGGAGGAAGGCAATGGCAAACCACCTCCACTAGGACCTTGCCTAGTACGGCGGCGCGGGTCTCCCGCGTCGCTCCCCTACGCTCGGTAAACGGAGTATGGGACTCATCATCATCATCATCAATAAATATGAAGAATTCGAAGACTTTGGTCTTTACCAATGCTTCATTTGCTGTAAAACATTTGCTGGTAAACAGTTTTAAATGTTGTGAAGATGGATTTCCTAAGAGACTGAATTGTACCTATACTGAAAGATACATGTGGTTTGATTATAAACCTCAGTAAGAAACTGGCATACATATTCCAAATCTCATAATAGTTCACAATTTTTAAAGGAAATACTGTTTACAAATTTAAGTCAAATGAAGAATTCTGTAGGTGGCTGATATCTGATAAAAACAGGAATTATACATACATAGCTCACTATTCTAAGGGTTAAGAAGTAGTGTGTTGAAATTACAATGAAGCCATATACCATCTAGATAGGAACTAAATTCACATTATTTGAGGTAAAGCATTTAGACCTAAAATTTATAGATAACAGTAATTTTGTGCACAGGTCTCTTAGTAGTTTTCCAAAAACACTTCATTTGAAAGAACTGAAGAAGCGATGATTCCCACAATTGTTCAATACACAAGAAAATGAAAATTACATAGGACCAATTCCATATACTTGATATTATTGTGTTGACACTATGAAATCAAAAGATAGAGAAGCATTCATCAAATGGCACAGCTCGAAAGTTAAAGAAAATTATGTGTTCAATACTGAAGAAAGAAATTATTGAATACTGTAATTGTGATACAGATATTTTAAGAAGAGAGTGTTCAGAACTAAAAAAAACGGTTCCTAGCAACAGCTAATTTTGATCCAGTCTGTTATATAACAAACGCTGGAGTTTGTACAGCTGTATACAGATTTAAATATTTACCTGGAAATAGAATTGCTCTATTGGATAAAGAACAGAAAGAGAATTACTGTAAAGAATCCATAGCTTTGTTAAACGGTTCAAACAATAATGGTACTTCACATGCTATTAATTGTGGAGAAGTAAAAATAACTGGTCCAAACGTAGATGGCTTTGATAAAGAAACTAATACTGTTTATCAATACCATGGTTGTTATTGACTTGATGGTAAAAAGTATTTTAAAAGTGAGACGATTAACAATAAAAAATAGAGAAACAATGGATGACCTTTGCCAAGGACTTTAACAAGAACTCAGAAATACAAAATGCAGGATATAATTCAGTAGAGATGTGGGAGTGTGACTGGCTTAACTCAGCAGAGTATAAAAAATTTAGGAAATTAAAACAGGTACCTGAAATTGTTGAACCATTGAATCCAAGAGATGCTTTATATGTTGGTCAAACAAATACAATAAAATAAGACCTAAAGCAGAGGGAATCACCACGAAAATAAAACATATTGATGTACTTAGTCTTTATCCTACTGGGCAATTATATGACCAAAATATTATTTTATAGACCAAGATATTACTCTAAAAATTGTTTTGATTTAATAAAATGTAAATCTCATTAGCAGTATATGTTCTGAGTATGTAAGTCTTATAGTGGTTACGTAATCGTCCAACTAACAAGGAAGAATGTACAAATAACAACACTGTGTCGTCTCTTCACTATAATGCATTCGTAATTACTTGTCCAAGTTCCCTAGGTTCTTGACTGGATAGTTATCTTTAAAACATAATTGCATGTTAACAGTTTCTCGGTGTGACAAATTGTACTGGTAGCATGAAGTGAAAAATTTTATGACAAAGACTAAGTTAAAAAGCAGATTATCTTTCTATAAACGGTTTTACATGTAAATGTGGTGAAACCTTTTCTCCTCCTGATACGCAGTTTCAACTTGAACCCAATTATCATGCGGTATAGGTCTGTAAAGAATACTGGAATTTTTCTCAGTGTTAGCGTCTATGTTATTTTTATCTGAGCCAGCCGGCGCACGTGGCTGCCTGCGTTGCGAGTCTTTGTCTGTCTCTTTGTTCGTGCGCGTCGTTATTGGGATTAGGAGACCTAACTTCTACAAATTCACCTTGTCGAGAGGGCCCTGCCCTGTTTGTATCCCACAAGTTCTGTTGAAATTCAGGTCTGTCGCTACGATTATATCGTCTCTCGTCATGTCGGTTGATTCAACAGTTTCTTTCTTGTCGGTCACATGGTGGAGAATTTCTCCCTGTATCGTAACTGCGCGCTGTACTGTTGCGTCTGAAATTATTCTGTCTCCCTTGATAATAACTGTTTTGGTTCCCATATTGTCTGTTTCTATGGTCATCTCTGTCATATTCATTATTACGGAAATGCGATCTTTCTCTGTAACTATTACTCTGCCAATGGTTGTCTTATGGGTGGTGTCTGTTTTGTCACGATTTGTGTTGTGAGAATAGCCTTGTCGTCTCCAGTTATTATTTCTTTCATCGCGGAATTGGGACGGACATGACCTGTAATTGTTGTGTTCCTGTTTTCGCGTTCCGCGATTGTCAGTGTCAATTTCTAATTCTTGTAAGAGTCCCTGAAAAGCTTCAATGTCGTCTTTGCAACGTCCTGCCAAAATAATATGTCGTAAATGTTCAGGTAATTTGATTAAGCAAATGCGGATGAGTTCTGAGGGGCTGTATGGGTTTGAAAGATACTGAGTCTTATGTAACATGTCTTCGAAATATTTGACAAGACTAAGAAATTCAGATAGTTCGAAATGTTTCATCATTATGATGCTATGTTTTACTCGGTCTGGTAGAGGAAGGTATCATAAAATTCTCCTTCACTGTGACAATCGTGAATGACCGACCGCATTCTTACAGCTGGTTCATTCTCTAAAAAGCCACACATAAATTCTAATCTATGCTCTAATGACCAGTTTGATGGAAAACAATGAGAGAATTGATGAAGCCACGCTTGTGGGTGAATGTCGTTGCCGGAATTCTTAAATGTTTTCAATTTACGTGTAGTAATAAACAGCTTATAGTCAAAATCATCATGTCGGCGAGTCGCATATCGGTCAATGTTACTGCGTTTCGGCGGTTCCTTCTCAAAATTCGGTGTACCTTGCCAATTTCTTTCATAATTTCCGAAGTGCCCTGTGTCATTATTTTGTGGCTGTTCCGTATTTCTACATCTACATCTATATGACTACTCTGCAATTCACATTTAAGTGCTTGGCAGAGGGTTCATCGAACCACAATCATACTATCTCTCTACTATTCCACTCCCGAACAGCGAGCGGGAAAAACGAACACCTAAACCTTTCTGTTCGAGCTCTGATTTCTCTTATTTTATTTTGATGATCATTCCTACCTATGTAGGTTGGGCTCAACAAAATATTTTCGCATTCGGAAGAGAAAGTTGGTGACTGAAATTTCGTAAAAAGGTCTCGCCGCGACGAAAAACGTCTATGCTGTAATGACTTCCATCCCAACTCGTGTATCATATCTGCCACACTCTCTCCCCTATAACGCGATAATACAAAACGAGCTGCCCTTTTTTGCACCCTTTCGATGTCCTCCGTCAATCCCACCTGGTAAGGATCCCACACCACGCAGCAATATTCTAACAGAGGACGAACGAGTGTAGTGTAAGCTGTCTCTTTAGTGGACTTGTTGCATCTTCTAAGTGCCCTGCCAATGAAACGCAACCTTTGGCTCGCCTTCCCGACAGTATTATCTATGTGGTCCTTCCAACTGAAGTTGTTCGTAATTTTAACACCCAGGTACTTAGTTGAATTGACAGCCTTGAGAATTGTACTATTTATCGAGTAATCGAATTCCAACGGATTTCTTTTGGAACTCATGTGGATCATCTCACACTTTTTGTTATTTAGCGTCAACTGCCACCTGACACACCATACAACAATCTTTTCTAAATCGCTTTGCAGCTGATACTGGTCTTCGGATGACCTTACTAGACGGTAAATTACAGCATCATCTGCAAACAGTCTAAGAGAACTGCTCAGATTGTCACCCAGGTCATTTATATAGATCAGGAACAGTAGAGGTCCCAGGACGCTTCCCTGGGGAACACCTGATATCACTTCAGTTTTACTCGATGATTTGCCGTCTATTACTACGAACTGCGACCTTCCTGACAGGAAATCACGAATCCAGTCGCACAACTGAGACGATACCCCATAGCTCCGCAGCTTGATTGGAAGTCGCTTGTGAGGAACGGTGTCAAAAGCTTTCCGGAAATCTAGAAATACGGAATCAACTTGAGATCCCCTGTCGATAGCGGCCATTACTTCGTGCGAATAAAGAGCTAGCTGTGTTGCACAAGAGCGATGTTTTCTGAAGCCATGCTGATTACGTGTCAATAGATCATTCCCTTCGAGGTGATTCATAATGTTTGAATACAATATATGCTCCAAAACCCTACTGCAAACCAACGTCAATGATATAGGTCTGTAGGTAAATGGATTACTCCTACTACCCTTCTTGAACACTGGTGCGACCTGCGCAATTTTCCAATCTGTAGGTACAGATCTATCGGTGAGCGAGCGGTTGTATATGAGTGCTAAGTAGGGAGCTATAGTATCAGCGTAATCTGAAAGGAACCTAATCGGTATACAATCTGGACCTGAAGACTTGCGCGTTTCAAGCGATTTGAGTTGCTTCGCAACCCCTAAGGTATCTACTTCTAAGAAACTCATGCTAGCAGATGTTCGTGTTTCTAATTCTGGAATATTCCATTCGTCTTCCCTGGTGAAGGAATTTCGGAAAACTGCGTTCAATAACTCCGCTTTAGCGGCACAGTCGTCGATAACAGTACCATCGGCACTGCGCAGCGAAGGTATTGACTGCGTCTTGCCGCTTGTGTACTTTACATACGACCAGAATTTCTTCGTATTTTCTACCAAATTTCGAGACAATGTTTCGTTGTGGAACCTATTAAAGGCATCTCGCATCGAAGTACGTGCCAAATTTCGCGCGTCTGTAAATTTTAGCCCATCTTCGGGATTTCGCGTTCTTCTGAACTCCGCATGCTTTTTCCGTTGCCTCTGCAACAGCGTTCGGACCTTTTTTGTGTACCACGGGGGATCCGTTCCATCTCTTACCAATTTATGAGGTATGAATCTCTCAATTGCTGTTGCTACTATATCTTTGAATTTGAGCCACATCTCGTCTACATTCGCATAGTCAGTTCGGAAGGAATGGAAATTGTCTTTTAGGAAGGCTTCTAGTGGCACTTTATCCGCTTTTTTAAATAAAATTATTTTGCGTTTGTTTCTGATGGATTTGGAAGAAATGGTATTGAGCCTAGCTACAATGACCTTGTGATCACTAATCCCTGTATCAGTCATGATGCTCTCTATCAGCTCTGGATTGTTTGTGGCCAAGAGGTCAAGTGTGTTTTCGCAACCATTTACAATTCGCGTGGGTTCGTGGACTAACTGCTCGAAATAATTTTCGGAGAATGCATTTAGGACAATCTCGGAAGACGTTTTCTGCCTACCACCGGTTTTGAACAAGTATTTTTGCCAACATACCGAGGGTAGGTTGAAGTCCCCACCAACTATAACCGTATGAGTGGGTATTTATTTGTTACGAGACTCAAACTTTCTCTGAACTGTTCCGCAACTGTATCATCGGAGTCTGGGGGTCGGTAGAAGGAGCCAATTATTAACTTAATTCGGCTGTTAAGTATAACCTCCACCCATACTAATTCGCACGGAGTATCTACTTCGACTTCACTACAAGATAAACCACTACTGACAGACACAAACACTCCACCACCAATTCTGCCTAATCTATCTTTCCTGAACACCGTCTGAGACTTCGTAAAAATTTCTGCAGAACTTATTTCAGGCTTTAGCCAGCTTTCTGTACCTATAACGATATCAGCTTCTGTGCTTTCTATTAGCGCTTGAAGCTCAGGGACTTTTCCAGCGCAACTACAACAATTTACAACTATAATTCCGACTGTTCCTTGATCCAAGCACGTCCTGTAATTGCCAAGCACCCTTTTACATTGCAGCACATCCCGCACTTTCCCGAGGCTTTCTAACCTAAAAAACCGCCCAGTCCACGCCACACAGCCTCCGCTACCCGTGTAGCCGCCAGTTGAGTGTAGTGAAGTCCTGACCTATTCAGCGGAACCCGAAACCCCACCACCCTATGGCGCAAGTCAAGGAATCTGCAGCCAATACGGTCGCAAAAACCGTCTGAGCCTCTGATTCAGACCCTCCACCCGGCTCTGCACCAAAGGTCCGCAGTCGGTTCTGTCAACGATGCTGTAGATGGTGAGCTCTGCCTTCATCTCGTAAGCAAGACCGGCAGCCTTCACCAAATCAGATAGCCGCTGGAATCCAGAGAGAATTTCCTCAGATCCAAAGCGACACACGTCATTACTGCCGACATGTGCCACCACCTGCAGCTGGCTGCATCCTGTGCTCTTCATGGCATCCGGAAGGACCCTTTCCACATCAGGAATGACTCCTCCCGGAATGTACACGGAGTGCACACTGGATTTCTTCCCCTCTTTAGCCGCCGTATCCCTAAGGGGCCCCATTACGCGCCTAACATTGGAGCTCCCAACTACCAGTAAGCCCACCCTCTGCGATTGCCCGGACCTTGAAGGCTGAGAATGATCCTCTGAAACAGGACAGGCAGCTGCATCTGGCTCAGCCAGAGACAGTGCCTGAAACCGGTTTGTCAGACGCACCGG
The DNA here is from genome assembly GCF_023897955.1 of Schistocerca gregaria. Classification (NCBI taxonomy): domain Eukaryota; kingdom Metazoa; phylum Arthropoda; class Insecta; order Orthoptera; family Acrididae; genus Schistocerca; species Schistocerca gregaria. Next base: position 290,320,810 of record NC_064921.1, on the reverse strand, counting down.
GGAGGCTTTCTGATCAGCCTCCGGGGACGCCTTTCGCTGCCTGCCACGCCTTGGAACGACCTTCCAATCAACCACAGGCGAGGGCTCAGCCCCACTGCGGGCAGCAACCGGGGCAACCACAGCGGCAGACCGATCTGGGGACAGACGGGACGAGGTTGACATCCCCGTGATACCCGAGTCCGGCTTCCCACAGTGGTGCCCATTGGCAACAGCCTCAAGCAGCGCGACCGAAGTCAGCGCCGATTGCACCTGTGAGCGAAGGGATGCCAAGTCAGCCCTCATCCGAACACAGCAATCGCAGTCCCTGTCCATTCTAATCGATGTTTAACAACAGTTACCGAACACGAGTCCGTGCCTAGATAACGCAAGCGGAACACGAAAAGAATGTATCAACTAACCTGTACAAATGCCTAACGACTGCGCTACAATCTGCTGAATCTACGATTACAGTAACTAAAACTCGAAATTGCACCTCCTATACGAAACTCACACGCAATTTAAATAAGAATCTACGAAGTAAACACTAAAGCGCAATGCTACAATCGACCAATACTATAATACGCCCGAAATATATGAATTAAACAATGCAAGTACCCAAAAACACGCAAAGAAATTAATTAAACTATCTAACAAATAAGTAAGCTAGGGTTATACGACTTGCTGCTGCAGCTGCTTATCCAACGGCGGCAGGGAGCACACTATGTCCCTCTTGCCATACTGGAGCGCGAGTGTCCTCTGAAATACGTAATTCTTGTATTACTTGTACCAACTGATCTTGTACTTCCCGGTTTTCTCTTTTGTACTGTGTATTGATTTGATTTTGATTTTTTTGAAGAGTATGAACAAATTAGAAAATGCAGTGTCAGTGAAGGCTACAGGTCTTGTGTCATTCAGATCATCATCTACCTTTGTAAATAAATTATTTAGCTGATCCGACAGTTCGACTACTTTCTCTGATAATGAACTAATTTCCTCCATGTGTCATTCTGAACCAATTTTCAGAGTATCTACTGTGTTCTATAAGTTTTCCTGAGTTTTTGCAAGTTGTGTAACCGAATCGGTAGATGCAACTGAGTCAATTTTAGCTTGCAAGGTCTCATGATTTTCATGAACAATAGTTTGCATTTCTTTTATGGCTGCTTCGTGATTCTGTAATGCATTTTCATGCCGCGAAAAGTAGGTTGAAAATACTTACAAATTTGTGTTTTTACCTCATTACAGACTTTTTGACATTTCGATTCGATGTTATGTAACTCAGTATTTAAATCTTCACGTGTTTGTTTATGTGTGGTGTCTAACCTTTGAAGATTTTGTTCCATTGTGCCTAACTTTTGAAGCTTTTGATCCATTGTGTCTAACTTTTTATGATTTTGTTACATTGTGTCTAACTGTTGCTGTGTTTGTCTCTGATTTTGTTTCATTTGTTGCATTAATTGCAATAATAATGTAGTTGTGTCTGGAATCTGTTCCTCTATGCTTTTCGGCAGTTCATTTGTACCGCTAACTTTCACATTTTGACAAGCAGAAAATGTGTCTTGACTTATTTGAGAAAACTGTGAGGACCCAAAACCTTAATCTACAGTATTTGTGAGATTGTGTCCTGTCATTTCGGATTCCTGAGGCGAGCTGTTGCCGACCGATCGATCGATAATGCTTCCCTGTTCACTAATTGTTTCACTGTCTACGCCATTATTTGCCGCCCGCTCCATTTCCCTATGTAAAATTACCAAATTACCATTCTGAATGTCTGTTAATTCATTACACAGTGGTGCTGGTAAGCTAAGCTCGTCGTCACTATTATTTCTCAGTTTACTTTGGAGCCTAGTGTTACGTTTTTCACACGCCATTATTGTCACGATATTTCACACGATAACACAGAAAAGCACAATTTGAAGAGCAAAATAACAAAACACATTAACATAGCACTGAAAATAATATGTAGTTAATTGCAAGCGCAGCTGCGGAATACTTGGTGCAAATCTACATGCATGCCACAACTGTTTTACTGTACAACAATGAAACACTGCAACTACAAAGGAGATTCTCTCTATAATTACGCGCTAGCAGTAAACAGTAGCTACACTAACTGTACAAACTACAAGAAAAAAAAATCAGAAGATTCTAGTTGTGGGGCGGCGGAGGTATATTATAGAATAGATGTTTTGTATTTATGCTGTTTGCCGTTCCCAACACTGGCTCTCTAACTACAATTTTGACAACCAGAAAGTGATTAGCAAAACGTGAAGCCTGTAATTAGAATTCCTAGTGCTCGCTTCATCTGAGAAATACATTTATAGCTACAGCTTATAGCTCTGAGGAATTAGGAGATTGTCTGGGATTCATAATCAAAAACCATTCTCTCTAAAATGTTCACTATATTCTGAGAGTCACAGACCAAAAAGAATCCACACAATCCAACTACCAGAGCAGTTCAGATTCTAATGCGCTGATGCAACTATAACTGTTCAAATTAAATGTTTAAGTGAATGCTCGCCATAATTTGATGATAATGTTCATCAAACGCCACGCTAATAATGGTAAAATGTCTGTCCTACGGCGGCACGTGAAAATACGACATACACAAATTAAAAATAGATCATTAACGTCATCCCAAAATTAACACTTCACTCGAAAACGATGTCATGGTTACGCGTATCTGGAGTAACTTATTACTGCATCCGAGGCTGTTTATATCAACGATACCGAAGCTAATCAGCGTCTGGAGAGAACTGGGGCCTTCTTCTTTTCGCGCAGTGTTCTTACATATAAATCCGAGGTGCGAACGGCTAAGTGAACGCCTTATCAAATCTGCTCTCCCGACTAGCCGCTGGGCTAGTAATGCACCACTTTAAGTTATCGAATAAATCATTGCTTCCTTTGCTGATGGACAATGAAGCTCTCAATTTAAATGTGCAATCAGCACACAGGTAAGTAATCATAATAAAAGTCAGACGTGGCTAAGTCAAATATTTTGGGCGAGATAATTAACTTAATTACACTACACGCAGTAGACGAGCTCTGAACTTGCTCTTTGGAGACACGCTATCGCTATAGTTTTATAGTTATTCAATTGAAACTTCTCACATCTTTATGATTATTGCGGATCTCCCTTCTACTTAAATTTAAACATCCTGCCTTTATTTATTCGCCTACTTAATCTATCTTGCTTCCTTAATTTGTAAGACAAAACCCAGAAAATCATGAATTTCAACTAAAATTTTAATTTGTTAGATCCAGAATACCGTTTCTACTAAATTATTATGCAAAAGGAATCTAAACATAAATTTTTAAGTTTCTCGCAGTTTTCTGTTGCGCCAATGATTTTTACAGAAAAACGTCCAAATTTCGAAAATGGTTAAAGTTATTGAACTGATATTCAACACTTATTGATTCTGTATTACTCCTGACATGCTAGAAACGTTTCAGGTTATTTACATAGTTTTAAAGTATTGCGCAATATTTATAACGTCAGAGCTAGTTACAGCGGACTAGGCTGGCACACAATGGAAAGACTGGTGTGAATTTTATACGGCCTGAGTAGGTTGCTTCCCTACACTGTGAGGCATCCTCGGCTAAGGGTCGACACATGAAACATCCCCTCAGAAAAATTAGTGAATTACTGTGCTGATAAACCTCTTACATTATTTGCTTTTCAAACAGCTGAGCAAAACTGAACGTATTCAGACACTACTCTCTTTACTTATTCTGATCAACACTAAACTGAGACACAATATTTTTAGCGCAACGCGATCTGACTTTTAATAATCCTTACAAGAGAATCGCCCTGACTAACATTAAGCTACACGTTTCACAAATCACTTACCTCACGAAAATCTTCGTTACTCGGACTACTGCGTTACAGCGAGCGCCACTACTGCCAGATAAATAAAAGATTCAAACTACTGCAGGTACTAATCTACTGATAGGCATAGTTAGCAAATGAAAGATATTGATAAAGAACAAACAATGTATTTACGTTAATAGTGTTCAAAAGTCGTAATATATATATAGCAGTTCATGACATCCAGTCTTACAAATTTACTGTCTCTGATGGACACACGTCCAGATCATCCACACTCAAAACTCCGCCATTTCACTCCCCACATTCACCACTGCTGGAGGCTCACCTCCAAGTGCGCAATGCTACGCGCTGTTAACAGCCAACAGCCCAACACTATAATGGCGAATGTTGCTCCAAAAATGCAAACCAACCACAGCCTTCACACAGCACAATCAGTGATTTTCATATAGAGCACTACATGGCGTTACCAACATAAAAACCTAAACAGCCTACTCACAAAAGTACTTCTAGAAAATTATGACACATTGCCTCGTAGTATTAATTTTTTTATTATTTAATAAATTTCAATAAGATTAACATATTTTTTTATATCTTACAATGTAAAAATAAAACTGATACCACATTTCTTATATAAATAATATAAATTTGTGAGTTGATTTTCATTGCATTCCCTATCTTCTAAATCTCAAATTATTGATTCAGAAACTATTAAAAATAGTGAATACGATTTGATATATTTTTGTATTATTTTTGGTAAATTACTTATCTGTAAATTATAATTCACTACTTTTTTAGCGTCATAAAAAAGGGAGAATCTGAGTTTTCTATTTCCTCTCATATTTCTATATCCATTTTATCATAACTATTAAATCTTACTTTGTACTCTTCTTCATAAATTTGCTTTAGTGTATTAATACTTTCAGTATGACTTTGAACATAGCTGCTAAGATTCAGTCACCATTTCAGAATTATATTAGAACAAATAAGCCTTTGGTCGCAAATATTAAGTCAGAATTGACCAGGGTTCGATGCTGCTATGAGTGTCGTCTTCAGAATTAAACTAAGTGTTCTAAAACTTAATAGGTATATTAGACATAAATAAACTAAAATGTGTACTGACTGGAAAGAGATGCAGTTCTTACAAGTTAAATTCTAAAGAAAATCTAAGGCAGAAAGGCCACACCATGAAAAGTTGTAAATAAGATAAGATGGCGAGCTGCTAAGGGCTGCTCATACCTGAGTGAACACGGGTTGCAAATTTTCTATAATTAAAGATGATTTGAAATATTCTTTGCAAATGTTACATTGAACTTGCTTCTTTCTTGTTTTAATATTTCTGTCAAGAAAAGTACCAAATTTAAATTCATCCCACACATTAGTCATATTTACACAGGTTAAAAAATTTTAATACTATTATTTTTTATTCTATATATGTGGATACTCTACAGAAGAAGCTAAATCATGCAAACAATTCTAATTTGTTTAAAAATATGAGTGAGCTTTAAGTAAATGAATTGTATTACACTACAGGCTGCTAATATTCAAAAATGGGATATGAGGAGAAAATCTTCTTGGAAGTTGATAGTAAATTTAAAATTATTTTGGAAGACAGGTTTAATAAAATAATAGCTAGTTGGGATTTTCAGTTTTTTGGAGATTGTAATATTAAATTAAAATATAAATAATGGTAACGAATTTCAAGATCTAGATTTATTTGTCTGAATAAATTTTAAATCCCTAGGTAGCCTCAGGCTTAAACTTTCAAATACAATTTTATTGATTTAATTTTTGTATTTATTTTTGTATGTGGATGTTTGATTATTAAATAATCTCCTAGTGTGCTGAAGTGACCCACTTACTACTTACACCCTTTTTAATCTTAGCACTTCCTTCTTGGTCTTCTATTGTTAGTTCTTAGTTTTTGAAAATATTATATATTACCAATTTTGTCCTACAACTAAACCCAATTTTTTCTTAATTTCTAACATCTTGCAGCATTTAACATTGTCGGATACTTTTTCACGTCGAAAAATCCTATGTATAAATCTTCATTTTTCTCCAATCTTGTTTCCATTACCAACCACAACGTCAGAACCGCGTCTCTGGTACCTTCACGTTTCTTAAGGACAAACTGAATGTCATCTAACAGATCCTCAGTTTTCTTTTCCGTTTCTCCATGTATTATTCTTGTCAACGACTTGGATTCCTCTGTTGTTAAGCTGATTTTTCGATAATACTACCACTTATTGGCTCTTGTTATCTTTGGAATTGTGTGGATGACGTTTTGTCCTTAAATCTCATTCATTTCCGTAAAAATCATACTTTCTACACACCAACTAGAGTTCTCCTTTTCCCCCAATTTTTTTAGAAATTCTGATGTAATATTACCTATCCCTTCCACCTTCTTTAATTTTAAGTCGTCCAAAGCTTTTTTAAATTACAACTTTCATACCCATACCTATCTATTCCTTGCACATTCCTGTTTCCTTTTCTATCACATCATCAGACAAGTCTGCACTCTCATAGAGGCCTTCAGTGTACTGTTTCCTCTTAGCCATTCTCTCCCCTGCATTTAACAGTGGAGTTCATCTTGAACTCTTAATATGTCGTCCTTTGCTTTTAATGTCATCAAGTTTGATTTTACTTTTCTATATGCTGAGTCAGTCCTTCCGACAAGCATTTCATTTTCGATTTCTTCACATTTTTCATGTAGCCATTTCATCTAAGCTTTCTGGACTTCCTATTTACTGCATCCCAAAGTGACTTGTAGTTCTGTATTCCTGAATTTCGGTGAATATTTTTTTGTAATTCTTTCTTTCGTCAATCAACTGAAGTATTTCTTCTGTTACTCATGATTCCTTCGCAGTTAGCATCCTTGCACCTCTGTTTTTCTTTCCAAATTCTGTGATGCCCTTTTTGAGAGGTGTCAATTCCTCTTCAACTGAATTGCCTAATGAGGTATTATTTATTGCATTATATATACACTTCAAGTACTTCAAGCATATCGCTTTACTCCTTAGTACTTCCGTTCCACAACAATACAATGATAAATTTTTACTATATGGCACTGGCAACAATGATCTTTACTTTCACATACATAAAAGAGAATTCAGGTGTAAAAAGATAGTGAAGCAAAATAGGAGGAATCTGGTAACAAAGACATCTCACTTCCAATGGGGAAACGTCCTAGAATACCAAAACTTGTGCTGTCAACAACAGCAACAACGTTCCATGGCATGTACCTACCTGAGATGAGTAATAGAAAACAGAAAAAGATGTTGCAGATATTGGTTACCTGCATGGAATGTTCCAAATTTACTCATAGCACTAAAGGAAAAAGCAGTTCACAAAATTTAAGCTTAGGACTAAGGAAATTAAAGTATGTCAAATGTTTTCAACAGCGAAAAATAACTTTTTCTGTCAACTGCTTTTGTTTACTGACAGAACTATCATGAATCATTAGGGTTGATCTCTAGTTTTAGAATTTATGGAAGTCACAAAATTTGCGAACAGCAATGGAAAATTTACCTCACAAATGTAGTATTTCTACCAACTGTTTTGAAGGAACTTGAAATTATCGAAAATTACAAAAAATACAACTTAAGCTATGGAAAAATCTTTATGCAAAAGATATGTACATATAAATATTCAAAATATTGATAGTGAGGGCTATAAATCACACACAAATCGGTTCAAAGAAAAATTATGACATTCACTCCAGGAAAGGCAAATTTTTCTCAGATTTCATGCTTTTATTGTGCAGTTATATTCATAATGTCATTCACACGCAAATCCTTATCAGGCGTTTCAGGGAGATAAAACATTCCATCTTCGTAGGAGTTGTAAATATGGTGCTATACTGAAAACTCGCAAAATGGCCATTGTTAAATATGATACAAACAGGGGTACATGTACCCATTTAGCAACTTGGCAGGTGACGATGCCTTTATTTTAATGTGTAGACATATTGAAACTTCTATGAGACAGACGTGTCTGATTTTCAAAAAAGTGCTAATTAAAATTTGGTGTGATAGTCTTAAACATTCTACAGTAGAACTTGCATCGGATTCTAGTGGAATATTGTAGCAGTCCACTTTGATGTTACGTGAGAGGCCCAGTAAGATGTCAGTTGCGCTTCCTGAAGCTGCACTACACAATTTTCACATGGCAATGTTGCTGAGAAGCTGTAGTTAGAAATGTTTTGCCCTTTCAGGAAGCGACTCTTAGCAAACTCCTTCGCTATAACTTCAGTAGTTGCACACAAGCTGTTACATCGTGTTTAATGTGCCGAGTGAACATATTAAAATACGAAAGCGTACACACCTACTACCTTCTGTGGAATACTTAGTCAAAATCTAACTCACTTGTGTCAGTCAGTATGCTACCTTCTCATCTAATTATCCTCATTTGTTAAGAGCCTGAAACTTAATGTCTGAGAGCACAATAAGCTCTGATAATGATGCACCACTTTTAGGGCTAATTTATGTAATTTCAGTTGAGTTTTCTGCGTTAAGTAGACTGTGTATTACGAATAATTTTAGCTGAATTCATCTAATTAACGTGTAATTTCACATTATCACAACTTTAACGTAAGTTATTTGCAACAAGCGAAAGAACAGTGTTTGTGCGTTTTATCAACCTTTGCGACAGATGTTTTAGAATTTTATTAACAATTTTTAGTTCCTGAGCATATTTGTATGTTTTACTCTTTCAAGTATAATGACGCTTCTAACGCTATGATCACTTGAAATACATATGATTTTGATAACAAATGAGTATATTCAACAATAAAAACTGTGAACGTATATAGTCTTCACATATAGTATTGAAACTTTTTTGGGTAGCATACATATTGCCATCTCTGGAAACGGTATTACAGTCTTAATTCATCGTTAATGGACTTTTCGAGACAAGATAGAAATTAATGGAAATAAGAACTAAATAAACGTAAATTTAAAGAAGAAAAAGAGACACACAAAAGAAACAGGTCACATAATATGCGCATGATATATTGTCATATGTTATAATAAAAGTGGTAGGTTTATATAAACGACTATCGTCAATGAAAATACTTATGGATAGTGGCACACAACAGCATGGAAGATGCATACAAAGTAAGTAACAGAATACTGATAAAATTAGAATACACTGAAAATCGAAATGAAGTGAACAACAAAACCGATGGTTGGGATGGAGAAGTATGAAGAGTGGAAATTGCGAAACAATGGATGATGATATCAGGCTAATTATAGCGGGAAATAAGCAGTGCTTCACCATTTAAAATTGAATGAGATACGTGAGCCAAACATTTGTTGCTCTCATGGTCTTCCAAAGCAACCGTTTTGTTCAACAATTGGGGAGTGTTCGCTGTTATTCACCTAACAAATAATTTGTAATCTCCGGCTCCTCTCTGATATAGCAAATAACTCTGACTTTTATAATACTGTCAAGTATTGTAATTCCACGTGCAACACTATCGACTCAGAGTTGAGTCTTGGCCCTTGAAAAAAGGTGGGAATGTAGTGCTACTTAGAGAATATGATTTTTTTTTTTTTTTTTTTTTTTTTTTTGCTTTGGGAGGAAGAATGACTAAAGAAGCAGAGAGAGCATGTAGTCTTCAGTAATTGTTTCTGAGTTATGGTGCATACCAGGATATATCAATTGACTTTCCTGGAGGGAATATGTATCATTACTAACCCTGTTTTGAAATCGCATTTAAATAATGTAGAAAAGGTTAAACGGTGCACAGCAAATTTCAAAAATTGTATCTGTATGCTATTGTGCTTTGAGATTTCTGTAGAGTTTTCACAAGATTAATGACATGTTCATACCAATGAATTGTGAGCTAACGTCGATGCCTTGGCTTGTGGTGTGTCGACCTTCTTTGACGACTCGCAAGAGTGAAGGTGTTGAGCATACACTCGTTTTAGGACGATACACTTGCGCGGACGAGAGATTGCCTTTGGAGGTACAGTCTTTTTTTTTTTTTGGGTCATCAGTCTACTGACTGGTTTGATGCGGCCCGCCACGAATTCCTTTCCTGTCCTAACCTCTTCATCTCAGAGTAGCACTTGCAACCTACGTCCTCAATTATTTGCTTGACGTATTCCAATCTCTGTCTTCCTCTACAGTTTTTGCCCTCTACAGCTCCCTCTAGTACCATGGAAGTCATTCCCTCATGTCTTAGCAGATGTCCTATCATCCTGTCCCTTCTCCTTATCAGTGTTTTCCACATATTCCTTTCCTCTCCGATTCTGCGTAGAACCTCCTCATTCCTTACCTTATCAGTCCACCTAATTTTCAACATTCGTCTATAGCACCACATCTCAAATGCTTCGATTCTCTTCTGCTCCGGTTTTCCCACAGTCCATGCTTCATTACCATAGAATGCTGTACTCCAGACGTACATCCTCAGAAATTTCTTCCTCAAATTAAGGCCGGTATTTGATATTAGTAGACTTCTCTTGGCCAGAAATGCCTTTTTTGCCATAGCGAGTCTGCTTTTGATGTCCTCCTTGCTCCGTCCGTCATTGGTTATTTTACTGCCTAGGTAGCAGAATTCCTTTAATTCATTGACTTCATGACCATCAATCGTTATGTTAAGTTTCTCGCTGTTCTCATTTCTACTACTTCTCATTACCTTCGTCTTTCTCCGATTTTCTCTTAAACACTATTCGACATAAAAACTGACCGCCGGCCGGCCACCACAGGGACTAAGTCCGAGTCGTACCCTTAAGGTGGCCAATAAAACCGACCGCTCCCGACAACGCTAAGTCTGGCCACTTGCGCAATCTGACAGCACTGTAAGTTGCGGAGGAGGTATCGTCTACTTCTGAGGTGTTGTCGTGTTATGCGAGCCCATGATCTAGTCATAATTGACTATTCATCCGTTCGCTTCTAACCATCTCTCTCTTTTTTTTTATTTACCCCATTTCGGTCTTCGTCTAAAGTTTTGAGTGTGATTGAACGTCGGCTGGGGTGGCCGAGCGGTTCTAAGTGCTTCAGTCGCAGATTCGAATCCTGCCCCGGGTATGGATGTGTGTGATGTCCTTAGGTTAGTTAGGTTTAAATACTTCTACGTTCTAGGGGACTGATGACCTGAGATATTAAGTCCCATAGTGCTCAGAGCCATTTGAAACATTTAAACCACCTTATTGAACAAATCCTTCCACAATCAATTCCCCAGGACAGTCGTAGCTACGTCGCTATCAGAACAGCTTACGCTCGAGCATTTCCTCGCGCTGCAGCAGTTATCGGCCACTGGCCAGACACCACCCACCTCCTGAAATCGAGTGCGGCAAGGGTGAATGCGCCGCGACGCTGTCAGTGTATGTATCAACTGTCATTTTCGAATTTGAAGTTCTAGTTATCATCTTGTAGTTAATCATTGGGCTTTGTATAATTGAAAATCATGAGCTACCGTTAGATTAAGCGTGGAAAAATGTGTAACATCTGCAACACATTATTTAGTTTTGGTATAATACAGGGGTGAATTCAGAGAAGGTAGCTCGAAAGATTTGAACTGTGTGTGCAGCGAGTGCTTTAGGGAAAAATACACTAGAAAAAGATATTCTTGTTTCAACAAAGATCGTTCTGGTACGAATGATTATCCAGTTTCGAGTACTGTTACAAGTGATGGATTACCTTTTAACTACAATGCGACATTTGCATTCAATAGGCAAGGTTCAGGAGTCTGGTGTAGGAGTACTGCAAGCTCTAATTCGAAACAACAAATATCAAATGAGTGACTATTATTGCAGTTTTGTTTGAACCTCATCAGGTCGCTCATTGAGCATTCCAATTTGTTGCGAACAACTGAGACACCCTTCGGTCACAGTTTAACAAATTCGACTGACAAAACTGCACCACGTGTGATACTGCATGATCAATGACAGTAGATGAGATACCAAATTATCTGAGTTGAAATATGCTTTTCAAGCGGATTTTGAATCCTTGGCTACAGTTGCAGTAGCACATCCAGAGAGGTATCAAGAATGTGAGCCTTCACTCATTGCTGTAGTTTAGGCCAGGGCAGAAAGAAGCAGGTTTCCCACAAAGTAAACGATGAGAGACTGTAGTTAACGCGTAAAGAAACCATGTCGGAAACGTAAATTGTTCAAATCGCTGTCACTTATTAAACATGAGTTGCTCAGAAAATTACAACTATATCTAGTCATTTTAACTATATCGTTCCGTCATTATCATTAAGTTGCCAAACATTTTTGCCGAATAGCACTTAAGATAGAAATGTGTGTGTGTGTGTGTGTGTGTGTGTGTGTGTGTGTGTGTGTGTGTGTGTGATGACTGTTCTTCTAGACATTAAAATACAGCTACGTAAAAATACAGCTACAGTGGCTGATGAAAATATGTTACTGATCAGGTCAGAACCCAGTTTCGTGGTGCCTTTTCTTACGAACATGACTAAAAGAACAGACACCACACGTAAATGCATATACAGAGTATTTCAGGACGAATAGTGACATTTCAGCAGGTGGTAGTTTCAAACGGAATGTTTACCCAACCCATGTTTTGCATATTACGTTAAGTGGCTGGCTCTGAGCACTATGCGACTTAGCTGCTGAGGTCATCACTCGCCTAGAACTTAGAACTAATTGAACCTAACTAACCTAAGGACATCACACACACATCCATGCCCGAGGCAGGATTCGAACCTGCGAGCGTAGCGGTCTCGCGGACCCAGACTGAATCGCCTAGAACCACACGGCCACACCGGCCGGCATTACGTTAAGTAAGTAAGATGTATTAACTCAATAATATCGTTAGCAGAGACAGTGCGCTTTTGTTGTCGCGGTTCGTGACAAGTGCAGCGATAGGCAGTGCTCAATGCAGCCGCGATTTGCTTATGTTGGCTGAGCATGGATACTGCAGCAGACGCTTCTCCATAAACATAAAGAAACCATCTTGGCTGTGACTGCAATGAGCGGACTTCACTGCATGCATGTTCATATAGTAACCAGTGTGAAACTCTGCCCACAGGTGCCAGGGAGTAATTGTAACGGGTACTCATGTGATTAGTCATCAGAATATTAACCAATGATGAAATGTCCACTCCACACTTCCTTGAAAATGAGCTTCCAGCATTATTGGAAGAGGTTCCTTTGGCTACAAAAATGCGGATGTTCCTCTAGCATGACAGGATGCCTGCACATTCTAGTCGTCAGGTGACACATTATCCAAACCTAACATTTCCCCCAAGATGTATCAATATATATGGGCACTTTTCTTGGTCACCAAGATCCCCGGACCTAATCCCTTTGGATTTTTGCCTATGGGTATGGGTAAAAGACGAAGTCTACAAAGAAAAATTAAACGCAAGAGCCGATTAGACAGTTCGGATTATGAATAGCGCAGCCCTCATAAAAGAAAGCAAAGATGACCTCAGAAGAGCTACACATGGTGTTATCAAGAGAAGTAAAAATTGCATAGAAGTTGATAGGGGAATTTTTGAAAATCAACTTTGAACGTCCTCATTTGCCTTTGCTTTGAGTTTGCTTTCATCCGCCACCGTAGCTGTATTTTAGCGTCCTGTGACAGCCTGGCAATCTGTCCTTCGATATTTAGTTGATTATCAAGGCTGTTTGTTTCGATTTGTAGTGTTTGTTATTTCGGACATGTCCGAAAGAACAGACACCGCACACACACACACACACACACACACACACACACACACACACACACACACACACATATCTTAAGTGTATAGTTGTAATTTTCTGAACAATTTTAAAAAGAGACAGCAATTTGAAAAAATATCTTTGCGAGATGGTTACTTTATGCGTTAGTTACTAAATGGTTATTTTATGCGTTAATTACAGTGTCTCTTATCGTTTGCCTGCGTACAGCACTAGCTACCGTTTATTTATTCACTACGCTCCCCCAATAGAACTGCATCATAAATCATGTATATGAGTAAGGCAGCTAGTATGTGTTGCAAAGAAAATTATTTTTTGGATGGTCTTCAAAATGCGAGAATCAGCTCATCTTACAGTTGTCCAGTTAACAATTTGCGTATAACTATCAGTAGCGGATTTTCTTACACTAAAAATTATGAAGTTCGAAATCTTGTATGTTCTTGATGACCTATGCTGAGATAAATGATACAGTTCAATGTACATAAAGAAATGTGCATTTGTGGTTAGTTATTCATTAAGGAGGCGGCCACAGAGAAATTTTTTTGATCCTTAAAATAGGCTTAACAAATGACGAAATAAAGCATATTTTTGTGCCAATGAAAACTGAAACGCTGACATTATCAATCGAATCTGCTCTCTGAAAAACGTGATTACAAATCATAGGCAAGGAACAGCATAGCAGAAACAACAAACACTTTATCTGAGATAATTTTTCGCTTTAAACAATAAATGTATTGATATTAAAGTGTAATTAAAAATTACTTATGTATCATACAAATGACGAAAATTATTTACACTGCGTTAAACTGCTGGTTTGGAGCGTATTGATACTAGGATGGGGCTGTAGTAAGAAAAAATGTGAAAACTTCCATCTGAAAACAATGAACATATAAAAAAAACTGTATTGCATATAAGCAATTACGTCGGAGACTATTTATGCAATTTTCCGACGTAGTAGATTACAGGTCCTAAAAAGGATAACAAACTAAGACGGCCTTATACATACCGCACAAGCTGCGTGATTCATCTCAGCAAGCAGATAGTTGCCAGTTATACAAGGACCCAAGTGCCGTCTGCCCATTCTCACGTATCCAGCAGCCCTCCCACTCCGATGTGCCGGTTAAATTACAAATAACATGGGCGTTTCCAAGACATGGAACATAATCAGATGCGAATGTGAACTCCGAATTACATGTCATAAAATCGTTCGCCACACTAAGGGAAAATACGAGATATAAATTTAAAAAATGTATTTACACACTAAGTAACACTGAAATATGTGCACGAGAAATTTAGATAAACAAAAGAAAAGCCAGTTAAATTGAAACTGGAACAGTCAGTTGTATAATAGGACAAAACTATTCATAACTAAAGTCGTTAATACATTTGTATTTTTACGTATCATATATGAATCATGAAGCAAACATGAACCGCACCACGATCTTGACTATAAAATTTACGTAATATCTTAGACATATGTTGAATACATCCTCAAAATCTGTACTATAATACGCAGAAACTGAGACAAAAGAATCATGCAGCGCTTGTTATAAGTACTGAAATCTGGGCCTATGACTTCAACAGCGCCAGGACCGTGCCTCATAATAAGAGATACTTACAGTAAATTTGCTACATATATCATCTTTATGTGAGAATTCTAATATATTGGAAATGCAAATAACTTCCATATTTCAAACGCATTCATCCAGTGTCTCACTGCTGCACAGCGCTTCGGAACGATTCTGCGTTTCACTAACGTCTTGCGTAATTCATAGTCAACGCTTGGTACCAGAATGTAGAACGATACAGTTCCTCGCCAGTGCCACTCTGGTCCAAATTCCTTAGTTGTATCACACACTTTGCATATTTCCTTCAAAATATTCGTTTTGAATATCGTCAGACTAAATGACCTGCCATTTAAAAAGTCTTGTATGGTTTTATTCTCTACTAGGAGAGGCGGGAGACGTTTGTAGCAGCTCTTAGCCGTGATGTAGCCGACACTATAGCCTGTACTACCGACATTGGTCCATTTACTACGCTAGCAACGAGAAGGTAGATGTTTGCCGGAAGGAACTGTTACTCGTGTTGCGCATGCGCACAAGATTTTTTTCTGTTACCGTGCTCCTTGCCCATATAACAGCATACTTCTAGTGCCACGATCATAGTATGTGTCGTCTGCAACATTGTGGAGGTTTTTTTTGTTTCCCCTCTTTCAATCTTACCTGCATTCTTATCTTTTTTCTGTCACTTCAAAACTCTCGTTTTACGGTAACTGTTTGTTAAGCGACGCTTATAAGCCTAAAGTAACTGTGTTGATTAAATTCTTGCCTGTTTTTGCACATTTCCATTGTTAAGTTACAGTTCGTCTGAGACAGTTCATATATTTCCCGAATAGTAGAAAGTTTATCTATTTTCTTTCTTTCTTGCCTGCTTTGATGATATTCAAACCGTATGCACTCGAACGAGAATAAGACTGTTACAAACTCATTGTAGTGTGAAGTATTTCGTTTAAAATCCATTTCCGTGTCACAAACTCTTTAGGTTCATATTTCCAGAGCGGTAAAAATCGGTCAAAATCTTAAATTTCAGTCACATCTCTGTCTCTTTGGTGTTCGTTTCCTGGCTAAATTTTCTGAAATGCTTTTTACGTACATCTTAGTATAGCCATTTTCTAACGTATCTTTATAAAAAACAATAATAAATACTCTAAGGTCGAGTTTGTAGTTCTGACTGCACCTCTCACACGTGTCACACGAATAATAATATTTCGAGGTCGTGTCGTTACATTCTTTGGTGAGCGATCTTCATTAATTTCGTTCATTTGTCTTTTCCCGATTAGAAATTGTTAGTTTCAAAACCTGTTTCATTATCATCACCACCCGTCTTTACTCCACTGCTCCACTCGTCAGATGATTCTGAATCTGTTTTTTTTCGTATGTTTCTTCTGCTTCAGTTTCACTGGAAAAGCAGAATAGCGTTAGTGGAGGACACGAGTTCACGTAATATAACATGAATGGCTACAAAAGTGAAACAGGTACAAAATTAAAAAAGAAAAAAACACTAACGCTTGGTATTATTTGGATTTTTCTTACTTTAGGACTGGCACGAGGTGTTCTGAACACCCCAGTGTACGTTTTCGGCAATTTAACAACAATGGTAACTGAAATTTAGTATATTCTAATTTAATTATTTTCATAACTGCTAGGTAGAGAGACAACAGGAGTTTGAAACTAATAAAATGGTCGTTGATGTGTGGGGTGTCTACACCCCGCTCCAGCATTAAAGAGCTAAGTGTTCCCTTTATGATGATGGGCTAAATTAGCATTATTTTGTGGTCATAAGCCAGGAGGTAAGTCTGTGTGCATGTGCCATTTTTGCCCGCACCTCGTGGTCGTGCGGTAGCGTTCTTTCTTCCCACGCCTGGGTTCCCGGGTTCGATTCCCGGCGGGGTCAGGGATTTTCTCTGCCTCGTGATGGCTGGGTGTTGTGTGGTGTCCTTAGGTTAGTTAGGTTTAAGTAGTTCTAAGTTCTAGGGGACTGATGACCATAGATGTTAAGTCCCGTAGTGCTCACAGCCATTTGAACCATTTTTGTGTCATTTTACTACAGCCAACAAGAAACCGTGTATCGTGTTGGGTAAAAAGAAGCTGAAAATGCGCGATGCGTGTCTCTGCGTTCCAGTGTCGGCAGCCAAATTTTCCGTCATCTCTCACTCGTTTCGCTTCAGGCAGCACACCAACTGCGAGCACTCGATATCCGCCGCGTCTCGTTGTAGGGGCGTCGCAGCAGACCGCTGCGACTTTCCAAAGAATAAAAAGACACGATCGCTGCTGCGTCAGCTCCGAAGGAAATAAGCCAAGCATCTCCTATAGAAGCAGAAAAAGAAATGGGTGATCAAAGCTGTCTGCAGCTTTTGACATGAATACGAAATCAAGCGTCTCTTTGACAGAATACGTGATATGCGCCAGTGGCGCGTATCGCTTTACAAGTGATGAAGTAAATAGTGTTTCAAAACGTAAAAGCAATCACAGTTACTGATTATTATGAGTACCAGCAGCCTTTTGACGTTCACAGGTGTTTGAACACTCATACAGGTTTGTCCATGCATTGCGGCGTTCTCCCCTAACCATCCACGTTACTCCTGGCTGTTTTCTTTTTTTCCGCTGTCGCCTGCACCTCTTCCATTAGGTCACCTTCACAGCCTTTTCCCTAGGATTCCAAAACACAGTTTCCTTGGGTCATCATTCCCCTGGTATCAAGTAGCGGCCGGCACTGTATCAATAGCACTACTGTCATAATCATTCACGTTCTCTGGGCTATTTACTTATTTTTCCGATTTGTCTCGATTGTTTGTGGAGAAGTCCTCAGCTTTCGTTAACGCTTGGTAAAAAGTCTCTGAATCATTGACGGGTATCAAAAGTAATACACTATGAACACCAGGACCAAACGCTACCAAATCCAGTAATGCCATGACTGTGGCATATGGAACTAAGAATTTTTTCCCGATGTGAAATTATTTTCAAAACTGAGAAATGTCTGATGAAGGATACTCTGAGTACATGATGGATTTTCGGTATGTCTGTTGTCAATGGAACTTTTCAGATCGAAACGAAAAACAGCATTACCCCGTTGCCTACTCCTTTAAGTAATTAACATGTATCGGTATGTAGATGCCCAATGAAGACTGTAAACTATGATTTTTCATGAAAGGATTTTTAATTAACGCTAAATTATGGTCCTACACATTTCAGAAGGATGGTGGAATTAATTTACTTCGATTTAATTAATGTAATTTTTACAATAATAAATTAATAATTTGATTTAATTCAGTTTAATTAATAATAATTCAATTTTGTGACCAGGTGAGATACGTTCATAGTGAAAGACAAACTTACAGTAAGTTCTATTGTTTATTATAAATAAGAACATGAAACAGTTATAAGTACTTAAGGTTGGCAGAAATTCAAGACAAGGAACCGATAGATAGGTTACTACATTATTAGCACACCGATCCATTTACGTGATATGACGAGAGTAATTGCCAAAATTTGAATTCGTAAAATTATGCATAGCAGAAGGTGCATTCATCACACTCATTAAAACTCTAACATTTACTGAGTACATTGCGACCTACAGCGTGACAATTATTGAATTATATGAAAAAAAACCGTAAATTAGTTACAAACTACGGCGTGCACACACTTTATTCAACAGTTAAACGCCACTACAGATATTCGAATTTAGGTTATGACATATTCGATATGCCTGCCATCACTGGTGTGATGTGGCACAGACGAATAGTCAAATTCTGCATAATACGCTGAAAATCGATGATGTCGATGACCTCCTAAATGGCTGTCTTCAGCTCAATGTTCGTTTTGGGACTATTGCTGTACACCTGGTCTTTAATACAGCCCCACAAAAAGGAGTCACGTGTGTTCAGATCCGGAGAAAACGGCGGCCAATCGAGGCTCATGCCAGTGGCCTCTGAGTACCCCAGAACCGGAATACGGTCTCCAAAGTGCTCCTCCAGGACATCAAACACTTTGATGCTTCGATGGGGTCGGGCTCCGTCTTGCATGAGCGGTATCTTGTCGAAATCAGAGTCACTTTGGAGTTGTTGTTGGTGTTGTGGTCTTCAGTCCTGAGACTGGTTTGTTGCAGCTATCCATGCTACCCTATCCTGTGCAAGCTTCATCTCCCAGTACCTACTGCAGCCTACATCCTTCTGAATCTGCTTAGTGTATTCATCTCTTGGTCTCCCGCTACGATTTTTACCCTCCACGCTGCCCTCCAGTGCTAAATTTGTGATCCCTTGATGCCTCAGAACATGTCCTACCAACCGATCCCTTCTTCTGGTCAAGTTGTGCAACAAACTTCTCTTCTCCCCAATCCTATTTAATACTTCCTCATTAGTTATGTGATCTACCCATCTAATCTTCAGCATTCTTCTGTAGCACCACTTTTCGAAAGCTTCTATTCTTTTTCTGTCCAAACTATTTATCGTCCATGTTTCTCTTCCATACATGGCTACACTCCATACAAATACTTTCAGAAACGACTTCCTAACACTTAAATCTATACTCGATGTTAACAAATTTTTCTTCTCAGTAACCCTTTCCTTGCCATTGCCAGTCTACATTTTATATCGCCTCTACTTCGACCATCATCAGTTATTTTGCTTCCCAAATAGCAAAACTCCTTTACTACTTTAAGTGTCTCATTTCCTAATCTAATTCCCTCAGCATCACCCGACTTAATTCGACTACATTCCATTATCCTCGTTATGGTTTTGTTGATGTTCATCTTCTATCCTCCTTTAAAGACAATGTCCATTCAGTTCAACTGTTCTTCCAAGTCCTTTGCTGTCTCTGACAGAATTACAATGTCATCGACGAACCTCAACGTTTTTATTTCTTCTCCACGGACTTTAATACCTACTCCGAATTATTCTCTTGTTTCCTTTACTGCTTGCTCATTATACAGATTGAATGACATCGGGGAGAGGCTGTCTCACTGCCTTTCCAACCGCTGCTTCCCTTTCATGTCCCTCGACTCTTATAACTGCCATCTGGTTTCTGTACAAATTGTAAATAGCCTTTCGCTCTCTGTATTCTACCCCAGCCACCTTTATAATTTGAAAGAGAGTATTTCAGTCATCATTGTCAAAAGATTTCTCTTAATCTTTCTTCTAAGATAAGTCGTAGGGTCAGTATTGCCTCAGGTGTTCCAACATTTCGACGGAATCCAAACTGATCCTCCTCGAGGTCCGCATCTACCAGTTTTTCCATTCGTCTGTAAAGAATTCGCGTTAGTGTTCCTAAATCTCTGTCTTACCATTATATAATATATCTGATACCTTTTAGTATCTCCTGGATTCTTCCATGAATACAACCTTCTTTTATTATTCTTGAACCAAGTGTTAGCTATGATTAAGTTATGCTCTGTGCAAAATTCTACCAGACGGCTTCCTCTTTCATTTCTTAGCCCCAATTCATATTCACCTACTATGTTTCCTTCTCTCCCTTTTCCTGCACTCTAATTCCAATCACCCATGACTATTAAATTTTTGTCTCCCTTCACTATCTGAATAATTTCTTTTATCTCATCATACGTTTCATCAATTTCTTCCTCATCTGCAGAGCTAGTTGGCATATAAACTTGTACTACTGTAGTAGGCGTGGGCTTCGTGTCTATCTTGGCCACAATAATGCGTTCACTATGTTGTTTGGAGTAGCTTACCCGCACGCCTATTTTTTATTCATTATTAAACCTACTCCTGCATTACCCCTATTTTATTTTGTATTTATAACCCTGTATTCACATGACCAAATGTCTTGTTCCTCCTGCCACCGAACTTCACTAATTCCCACTATATCTAACTTTAACCTACCCTTCTTAAATTTTCTAACCTACCTACTCGATTAAGGGATCCGACATTCCACGCTCCGATCCGTAGAACGCCGGTTTTCTTTCTCCTGATAACAACGTCCTCTTGAGTAGTCCCCGCCCGGAGATCCGAATGGGGGACTATTTTACCTCTGGAATATTTTACCCAAGAGGACGCCATTATCATTTAACCATACAGTAAAGCTGCATGCCCTCGGGAAAAATTATGGTTGTGGTTTCCTCTTGCTTTCAGCCGTTCGCAGTACCAGCACAGCAAGGCCGTTTTGGTTAGTGTTACAAGGTCAGATCAGCCAATCATCCAGACTGTTGCCCCTGCAACTACTGAAAAGGCTGCTACCCCTCTTCAGGAACCATACGTTTGTTTGGCCTCTCAACAGATACCCCTCCGTTGTGGTTGCACCTACGTTACGGCCATCTGTATCGCTGAGGCACACAAGCCTCCCCACCAACGGCAAGGTCCATGGTTCATGGGGGGGGGGGGGGGGGGCACTTTGGAGTATGGGGATGAAATCATCATCGTACCGTTGGATAGTCACCGTGCCATCAAGGAATTTTACACCGATTATACTGTGACTGGACACTGCATACCAGGTAGTCACCTGTTGAGGGTGGAGAGACCTCTGCATCGCGAAATGTGGATTCTCAGTCCCAGATGTGCACCAATGTTGCTTATTGACGGCCCCATCCAAATGAAAGTGGGATTCGTCGCTAAACCAAACCATACTAATTCCCGTTATGCCCTGCGGCCAATCGTGCAGTATGAACATCGCAACGCAAACATTTCGGAAGTTATCACGATTTTATTTCGCATAGTTCAATAATTGTCACCCTGTATGTACACCAAAGCTGATGCAGATCTTACAATTTTTTAACAGCATCGTTCTGTTGCTCGCGTGTGCTGCTGTTGGTGGCCACTGTGTCAGATACGATGCCTGTGATTCCAGGAAAACTATCTATTGCAAACTTTACATCATTCTTCAGTTGAAAGCTGCAATGTCACATGACTAATTCTCACACCAAATTCAGGGAGTAGAATTCACCCTTTCCTCGAGCGCCGATCCTAGCCTCTCAGGAGCAGTCATCCAATGACAAGTGTCAGTTCTCCTGGGGCGTCCTCCAACTTTCTAATAACTTTCCAAATGTACTACGTCTGACAAGACTGACTACTGGAATTCCCTCATTTTCATGCCCAGTGACCTAAACGGAAGAAAGGTGCCTCAAAGAAGCGCATGATTGTGTTGCAGCATGTTACTTCCTATAACCTTCCAGAGATGATTGTCTGCTTTATACATACACTACTAGCGATTAAAATTGCTACACCACGAAGATGAGCTATAGACGTGAAATTTAACCAACAGGAAGAAGATGCTGCAATATGCAAATGATTAGCTGTTCAGAGCATTCACAAAAGATTGGCGCCGGTGGCGACACCTACAGCGTGCTGACGTGAGGAAAGTTTCCAAACCGATTTCTCATACACAAACAGCAGTTGACCGGCGCTGCCTTGTGAAACGTGGTTGTGATGTCTCATGTAAGGAGGATAAATGCGTACCATCACGTTCCAGACTTTGATAAAGGTCGTTTTGTAGCGTATAGCGATTGCGCTTTATCGTATCGCAACGTTGCTGACCGCGTTGGTCGAGATCGAATGACTGTTAGCAGAATATGGAATCGGTGGGTTCAAGAGGGTAATACGGAACCTCATGCTGGATCCTAACGGCCTCGTATCACTATCAGTCGAGATGACAGGCATCTGCTGTTACGGATCGTGCAGCCACGTCTCAATCCCTTAGTCAACAGATGGGGACATTTACAAGACAACAACCATCTGCACGAACAGTTCGACAACGTTTGCAGCAGCATGAACTATCAGCTCGGAGACCATGGTTGCGGTTACCCTTGACGCTGTATCACAGTCAGCAGCTCCTGCGATGGTGTACTCAACAACGAACCTGGGTGCACGAATGGCAATACGTCATTATTTCGGATGAATCCATGTTCTGTTTACAGCATCATGATGGCCGCATCCGTGTTTGGCGACATCGCGGTGAACGCACATTGGAAGCGTGTATTCGTCATCGCCATACTGGTGTATCACCCGGCGTGATGGTATGGGGCGCCATTGGTTACACGTCTCGGTCATCTATTGTTCGGACTGACGGTACTTTGAACAGTGGACGGTACATTTCAGATGTATTGCGACCCGTGACTCTACCTTTCATTCGATCCCTGCGAAACCATACATTTCAGTAGGATAATGCACGACCGCATGTTGCTGGTCCTGTAGGGGCCTTTCTGGATACAGAAAATGTTCGACTGCTGCCCTGGCCAGCACATTCTCCAGATCTCTCACCAGTTGAAAACGTCTTGTCAATGGTGGCCGAGCAACTGGCTCGTCACAATACTCAAATCACTACTCCAGATGAATTGTGGTATCATGCTGAAGCTGCATGGGCAACTGTACCTGTACACGCCATCCAAACTCTGTTTGCCTCAACGATCAGGCGTATCAAGGCCGTTATTACGGCCAGAGGTGGTTGTTCTGGTTACTGATTTCTAAGGATCTATGCACCCAAACTGCGTGAAAACGTAATCACATGTCAGTTCTAGTATAATATATTTGTCCAATGAATACCCGTTTATCATCTGTATTCCTTCTTGGTGTAGCAATTTCAATGGCCAGTAGTGTATTAGGGGCCAAGTACAGGTATTTTTTGCGATGAGAAAGTTGCAGTCATATACTTACAGAGCCCTCATACTCTCCTGCCGTGTTCTGCTGAGAGCATAATGCCATGAATACATATAGCTTTCACAGTGCCTGCATAGTGTCTTTCTTTGTATTGCTTTCCAGTCCTAGGCGGTCTGGTGCCATCTTCTCTGGTTTCTCCGCCCCAGGTTCACTGTTGCTAACCTTCTGGGACCTTTACTGTACTTTACAATGCCCTCACTGCAGACAAACGCTTCAAGAACGTGAGGGGGGGGGGGGGGGGGTCATCACGTGCAGAATTCTAACGACTCCTCTGCAGTTGTCCGGACAGCCGCAGCGTTACCTGCTGTCTGCATTGTGTAGCCTCTTGACAGACAGCCCCTCATCCTGTTCAGTACACACTACAGTCTTTTGTGAACCCTGTTCTACTTGGCATTGGCCTCACCTTTAACAACCTACGTTAAGTTAGTGGTGTCATTCGGCCTGCTTTGATCTGCTGCCTGTCTGTGAAATTGCCAGGCCAGCCAAATAAGATAATCGAGAAATTAAAAGCCTGCTTCACGTATTGACAATATCTATCATATAATGTTTAATAAAAGTAAAGGAATGTTCAGTATGCTCATACTCTTAGAATGAGCACACCCAACTTCAGGCCAGCTTTGCAATTTTCAGGAAGGTCGAGTCATTGAGATGAGGGGTTGGGGATATAATACTGAGAGTTCACAGAGGCAGCTGGTTGCAATGTAATGACTGTAGAGTGAGTGAGTGGTGATGAGATGGACTCAGTACAACAGTGTGACAGTACGTATATAGAGGTCATCCCAGAGGACAGTGCAATGTAAGGTATACCGCGACCTGCACCGGCTTCACAAAAATCACATCAAGCACTCCGCCTTCTGGCCACAAGTGGCCCATCGGGACCATCTGACCGCCGTGTCATCATCAGATGAGGATGCGGATAGGAGGTGCGTGTGGTCAGCACACAGCTCTCCCGGTCGTTACGATGGTTTTCTTTGACCGGAGCAAATACTATTTGTTCGAGCAGCTCCTCGATTTGCATCACAGGGCTGAGTGCACCCCGGAAAATGGCAACAGCGCATGCTGACTCGGATGGTCACCCATTCAAATGCCGACCACACCCGATAGTGCTTAACTTCGGTGATCTGACAAGAAGAAGGTTTCACAAGGGATCACTAAATATTTATTGCTGGACGGCTTGTCTTGGGTAGTGGTATAAATTACACTACTGGCCATTAAACTTGCTACACCAAGATGAAATGAAGATGATAAACAAGTATTCGTTGGACAGATATACTAGAACTGACACGTGATTGCATTTTCACGCAGTTTGGGTGCATAGATCCTGAGAAATCAGTATCCAGAACAACCACCTCAGCCCGTAATAACGGCCTTGATAACGCCTGGGCGTTCAGTCAAACAGAGTTTGGATGGCGTGTACAGGTACAACGGTCTCGTGTTGTGACTGCACAAAAGATTAGATTCCCCCAAATTACGTTGGTGAAGGAGCTTGAAGATGGCGTAATGGAACACCTAAATGGTTGTGAAAATGAATTAACGCAAAAGTGATGGCTGCAGACGTTTCAATTTTTATTTTATATTGAACAGCTCAAGCCTTTATAACCATCTATTACAAGTATGGACATACAAAGGATACTGTAAATTGTCTTCATTTTTCTTAAGTATCGTTTCCATAATGAACTGGAGCTTCCATTGACCCTGCATATCAGCAGGAGACTGTTCAAGCTGGTGGAACTTGTGTAATGGTGTGGGGCGTGTGCAGTTGGAGTGATATGTGATCCCTGAAACGTCGACATACGACTCTGTCAGGTCACACGTACGTATGCGTCTTGTCTGATCATCTGCATCCATTCGTATGCATTGTGCATTCCGTCGTACTTGGACAATTCCAGCAAGATAATGCGACACCTCACATTTCCAGAAATGTTACGTATCAGGGGTCCCATATCACTCCAACTGCACACACCCTACACCATTACAGGGCCTCCACCAGCTTGAAGAGTGCCCTGCTGATATGCAGGGTCAATGGATTCATGAGGTTGTCTCCATAGAGAAATTCGAAAGAAGAGAAGTGCGTTTCGTTACAAGTTCATACAGCAAGCAAGAAAGCGTCACGGAGTTCACCAACTAATTATCAGACGCTGGGAGAGAGCCGTTCTGTATCAAATTGTGCTTTACTATTAAAATTTCGAGAGCGTACGTTTGTAGAAAACAAAAATATTCGTTCCCCCAACACGAAAACAACATGAAGATAAAATGAGAGAGATTAGAGCCCACACGGAAGCTTACCTGGAATCGTTCTTCTCGGGAACCGCTCGCGACTGGAACGGGAAAGGGGGAAGTGACAGTGGTACATAGATTAAGTTGATTGAATATCTGAATTGTGGAATGGGTACTTAACTAGAATTATCGTGTAGCGTGTTGTAACTGCAAGTGATGTGCTTACTCTGTGCTATTGTTAGCAAAAACTTTACACTAAGTGATTGGGCAATGCAACTCCCAATACCAATAATGAAATACAGTCACTGCAAAATTCTCTCAACCCCTTAGTCACTGAATCCTCTGGCTCTGTTCAAAAATAATATCTTTGGTCCATGTGCACGTAACAAATAAATTAAATTGTCTTACCTCAAGAGCAGCAGCGGTGGAAAGCGATATATTCTGAGCTCTCATAAAGAAAATGTAAATATGCTCGGCAGTGTGCAATGCTGGCCGTATTACTTGAAATGCACATCAAATTCATTTGGCTGATGAACGAGAACATTTATGAAAAATCCAACTTTTTTGAAAAACGTGTGACTTGGGCCGGGAGGCGATATTGATTGTGATGAATTACTGACACTGAGTTTTTTTAGCATAATTCTATTGCAAGCTAAGAATGTCTTTTCAAAAATATCTGATAATTAAAGTTACATTACTCACACGTGATTCACAAACAGTGGGATCTAAACGGCAAGTATCATTCAACCAGTATAAATGCAGATCATCAAACTGCGTTAACAAATCTTACAAGCATTACAAAAATAAAATATCTAAATAGCCTTTTTATCAAAACAGTCTATGTACATTCTGAGGTCACTCAACAATTACAAATTATCGGCTCACTCATCTATACGAATGCACTGGCGAAAACAAAAATCATAATTATTTAACATCTTTACCATGCTTGCAGGAAGACTTCCAGTTCCAAGTTCAACAATATTGACAAACCTAAATTAATCTAACACTTGATGACTTCACACCACAAAATCTGCCTACTCCATCGTCTTTCCATCACAGATAGCTACCAACAACTGTGCGCCAAGCGCTCTCTTATTCCAACATTACCATCTTAGACAAGAAACAGTATCTTTGGTTCTGCGGTCGTAAACAGTCAGCGATCCGCTTTATAAAGCCTGTCAAAGACATACATCGTTTATAATATCATAGCTTCAGTTTAGTTTACATTAATATTCATATCATTTTGGGGTGCCACATACAAGTGTGCCCCTGTAGACTCCTTTTAAAAAAAATACCTTCTGCTACACACCGCAAGGTGGCTTGTGGGCTGTATATGTAGACCTACATGTGCTTTTTCTTTAGAGGTGTAATGTTTTCTTAACAACCGAAATGCTTATTTCTGTAACAAAAGTCTCTGCCAAAGCATTCACCTTTGGGAAAAATTGAGCAGCCTAGCAGTATTTGTGTGGTGAATATGTACCAAAGCACTTACATCATCATCATGTCTTTCCGAGCCTATCTCTCTTCTCTCTCTGTTTTTGTTTTCTTTGTTTTTAACAAGATGATAAAGCTTTATGATTACCTGTCGTAATTTAAGATGACTATGTTTTCAACACAGAATCAAAAGAAAATCGCACACGCACACATAATTATACAAAAAGTTAATTTCCTTGTCTTTTCCTTCTTCTACCACCTCGCCTTTTATGATAGCTCTTAATGCAACAGTAATGGTAGCTCGTCCTGTTCAATATTGCATTTTTTTCTCCAGGTTCTGCATATACTGCTATACCAACTCGCATTAATAATAATCAGCTATTTCAGTTTGTCCCTCTGTGGCATGGCCGAGCGACAGAAATAAACACAAAAAATTGAATGGAGCACTGAAACACGTCTCGTTAGAGCAAATTACCATAACACGGAGTTCGATACCATCTAATTATTACCTGTGTGAGGTATGAGCTGTTGTTGTTATGTATTTGGAAAATTAAACAGAAACAAATGTATTTTCTAGAGCAAGAACGATCTTTCTCACACTGGCGCAAGCAGTAGTCGATATGCGCGCGCTCGTTCGTACACATACACACACACACACACACACACACACACACACAAACTATTCAATAAATGCATGGAAGGGGAAGGGAAAGGGAGGACAGAGAGAGGAAGAGAGGGAGAGACACACAGAGAGAGAAGGGAGTATGTGCGAGTGAGAGAACTCTACAGGATAGGAAATCGGGAATACAGAGAGAAATGAGATATGCTTGATACACAGACTAGAGGGTCACTGCACCAAGGATGAATGAATAAAAAGCGTATGCGAGTTACCTGATACCTCATGTGCTTGTGTAAAGCGTGGTTTGCAGATTTTTGTTGCTTAGATCCAGAATCATCAGGTTTGAAACGGACTCCGAATTCACAGCCTTCTCTCTCTCTCATAAAGGACAACCTAGATGTTATGTCTAGGGCAGCATATTTTGGGAGTATGTGAAGATTATTTGACAATTTTATTTGAGGAAACTGCAGTCAACTTGAATTAGAGCCAAATGGGCGTTAGAACCAAATTTATTATCACTGAGAAAGATCTGTGGAACACGGAAAAGTATGTTATCTGCAGACACAAATAAGTTTAATAAGGTCAACTTTATACAGCATATTTTTACTGTGTCCTGATATAGTCACTAGAATGGATTTTCCCTCACAGTCAAAATTATGTTCAGAAATGACTAGATCGATCGTGTCAGGCATAAATTACAAGATGCTTTGGCTGACAAGGAAGACCACGCATAGTCGCTCTCAAATGATGTCATCGGCATGTGCAGCACCTGGATCTGAAAAAGTGCCGTTTGTCGCTGTCGAAGTCGGTCATTTGAGAACATAATTGCGACTGTGTCCGAAAAATAAAGCGTTCTAATAAAATATTCTGCTACGCTGCGATACTCAGTCTCGTGTATCATCCATGCAGTCGTTGGGGAGACTACACGCCAGCTGCCAAAGACTTTTATAAATCTGCTACGGATTACTTCAGTTACTCTGTAAGCAGTTGTTTAGGCAGCTATCACACGAAATGATCGGCCAGTACGAAAAAGTTCGTTCCTATATTTTAGGTTCATGGAACCGACAGATTACTAGCCGTTGGCTTCTGTGACAGTAAATACTGTCGACGACGTTCTATCGCCCTTGAACTGCCGTGGATTATCAACTAGTGTATTCGTGCTTTACAAAAAAAAATACAGCTTTTCATCTGGAACAGTATTTTTCGCTTTATGATGTTTATTAATAGATGTTTAGGAAAGTTGAAAATCTTACATTTTATAGTCTTACAAGGCCGCTTCATGATCATTTGAGAATCGTTTCATTCTTCGTCATAATTATTGCGGTGTTTCTAATTAAAATGCTGATACATTGCTGTATATTAAACGTATCTAGCAATTTAAAATTCGAAATGGAAGCCGTATCTCTCTCCATTCATGGCTAAATTGCCAATTGGTAGTACACCATGACTGAAGAAATAATTTTACTGTAACCTACCACAAACATCCCAATAACACAAAGCAAAATCAAATGAATTAAACTGTAATTGGACTGAAGAGTTTCTAGTAAACAGACCTGAGCACGTCAGTCTCGATGGAGAAAAGTATCCAGACGTAAAAGTAACTTCGGTTATACCACAAGGTAATGTTGTAGTACTAGTAGTAGTAGTTGTTGTTGTTGTCTTCAGTCCTGATACGGGTTTGATGCAGCTCTCCATGCTACTCTATACTGTGCAAGCTTCCTCATCTCCCAGTACTTACTGCAACCTACATCCTTCTAAATCTGCGTAGTGTATTCATCTCTTGCTCTCCCGCTACGATTTTTACACTCCACGCTGCCTTCCAATGCTAAATTTGTGATCCCTTGTTGCCTAAGAACATGTCCTACCAACCGGTCCCTTCTTCTCGTCAAGTTGTGCCCCAAACTCCTCTTCTCCCCAATTCTATTCAATACCTCCTCATTAGTTATGTGATCTACCCATCTAATCTTCAGCATTCTTCTGTAGCACCACATTCTATTCTTTTCTTCTCCAAACTATTTATCGTTCATGTTTCACTTCCATACGTAGCTACATTCCATACAATTACTTTCAGATACGACTTCCTAAGACTTAAATCTATACTCGATGTAAAATTTCTCTTCTTCAAAAACGCTTTCCTTGCCATTACCAGTCTACATTTTGTATCCTCTCTACTTCGACCATCATCAGTTATTTTGCTCCCCAAATAACAAAACTCCTTTAATACTTTAAGTGTCTCATTTTCTAATCTAATTGCCTCAGCATCGCCCGACTTAATTCGACTACATTCCATTATCCTCGTTTTGCTTTTTTTGATGTTCATCTTATATCCTCCTTTCAAGACACTGTCCATTCCGTTCAACTGCTCTTCCAAGTCATTTGCTGTCTCTGACAGAATTACAATGTCATCGGCGAACCTCAACGTTTTTATTTCTTCTCCACGGACTTTAATACCTACTCCGAATTATTCTCTTGTTTCCTTTACTGCTTGCTCAATATACAGATTGAATGACATCGGGGAGAGGCTATCTCACTGCCTTTCCAACCGCTGTTTCCCTTTCATGTCCCTCGACTCTTATAACTGCCATCTGGTTTCTGTACAAATTGTAAATAGCCTTTCGCTCCCTGTATTTTACCCCTGCCACCTTTAGAATTTGAAAGAGAGTATTTCAGTCAACATTGTCAAAAGCTTTCTCTAAGTCCACGTGTTCCACCATTTCTGCGTAATCCAAACTGATCTTCCCCGAGGTCCGCTTCTACTAGTTTTTCCATTCGTCTGTAAAGAATTCGCGTTAGTATTTTGTAGCTGTGACTTATTAAACTGATAGTTCGGTGATTTTCACATCTGTCAACACCTGCTTTCTTAGGGATTGGAATTATTATATTCTTCTTGAAGTCTGAGGATATTTCGCCTGTCTCATACATCTTGCTCACCAGATGGCAGAGTTTTGTCAGGACTGGCTCTCCCAAGGCCGTCAGTAGTTCCAATGGAATGTTGTCTACTCTCGGGGCCCTGTTTCGACTCAGGTCTTTCAGTGCTCTATCAAACTCTTCACGCAGTATCGTATCTCCCATTTCATCTTTATCCTCTTCCATTTCCATAATGTTGTCCTCAAGTACATCGCCCTTGTATAGACACTGTATATACTCCTTCCACCTTTCTGCTTTCCCTTCTCTGCTTAGAACTGTGTTTCCATCTAAGCTCTTGATATTCATACAAGTGGCTCTCTTTTCTCCAAAGGTCTCTTTAATTTTCCTGTAGGCAGTATCTATCTTACCCATAGTGAGATAAGCCTCTACATCCTTACATTTGTCCTGTAGCCATCCCTGCTTAGCCAATTTTTGAGACGTTTGTATTCCCTTTTGCGTGCTTCATTTACTGTGTTTTTATATTTTCTCCTTTCATCAATTAAATTCAATATTTCTTCTGTTACTCAAGGGTTTCTACTAGCCCTCGGCTTTTTACCTGCTTGATCCTCTGCTGCCTTCACTACTTCATCCCTCAGAGCTACACATTCTTCTGCTACTGGATTTCTTTCCCCCATTCCTGTCAATTGTTCCCTTATGCTCTCCCTGAAACTCTGTTCAACCTCTGGTTTAGTCAGTTAATCCAGGTCCTATCTCCTTAAATTCCCACCTTTTAGCAGTTTTGTCAGTTTTAATCTACAGTTCATAACCAATAGATTGTGGTCAGAGTCCATTTCCCTTTTTGAATTTTCTAACCTACCTGCTCGATTAAGGGATCTGAGATTCCACGCTCCGATCCGTAGAACGCCAGTTTTCTTTGTCCTGATAACGACGTCCTCTTGAGTAGTCCCCGCCTGGAGATCCGAATGGTGGACTATTTTACCTCCGGAATATTTTACCCAAGAGGACGCCATTATCATTTAACCATACAGTAAAGCTGCATGTCCTGGGGAAAAATTACGGCTGTAGTTTCCCCTTGCTTTCAGCCGTTCGCAGTACCAGCACTGCAAGGCCGTTTAGGTTCGTGTTTCAAGGCCAGATCACTAAATCATCCAGACTGTTGGCCCTGAAACTACTGAAAAGCTGCTGCCGCTCTTCAGGAACCACACGTTTGTCTGGCCTCTCAACAGATACCCCTCCGTTGTGGTTGCACCTACGATACGGTCATGTGTATCGCTGAGGCACGCAAGCCTCCCCACCAACGGCAAGGTCCAAGGTTAATGGAGGTAGGTAATGTAGTAACACCGGTGCTTTTGACACAGACAACGTCGGAAGTTTCATGAGGCTTTTCGGGGGTAATGCTGTTCTATAAAGACATGAAGACGAGCCACAAAGCTAGAAAACTGCAGCGAAAAGCAAGAAGGCCTGCTAAGGGTCAACACTTGCTGCAGGGAGTGCCAGCTCACCCTCTACATAAGCGAATGACTACGTATTGCTTATACATAGACAGAAAGACCCATTGTTGTATGAGTACACGATTTCAGAACAAACAATGGAAGCAATGACATCTATAAAATATTTAGGAGTATGCGTACAAGGTGGGACTGATAGAAGAAACAGAGAAAATACAAGAAGAGAAACGCGTTTCCTTATAAGTTCATTTAGTATGCAAGGAGATGATCAACCAATTCCAGTGGAAGACGCTGCTAGAAAATCGTTCTGCATCACGGTGTGGGTTAGTACTAAGGTTCTGAGAGCGTACTTTCCTAGAAGAGTCAGCTAAGTATATTGCTTCCTTCTAAATATATTTCGCGAAGTAGAGCCATAAAATCAGAAAGATTCGAGCTTAAACGGAGGGTGTCTGTAAAAGGCCAAGGGGAAAGTGACAGGGGCATAGTACCCTCCACCACACAACGCAGGGTGGCTTGACGAGAGCAGATGTAGAAGTCACCAGTCCAGCTGGACGAGATTTGTTCGCTAAATAATTGATAATGAAATAGCAATAATTTCCTGTCTTATACAGGATGGTCAGAAGCAATCAGAAAAGCTTGCAAGGGTGTATTGCAGGGCACATTGAGCTGGGAAACAATTGTCGAGAAAGAAATTCGATACTTTGCGTCGCAAAGTTAATTAACATTAGAGTTAGCCAATCAGGTCGTTGCACATGTAAATTCAAGCAGACCGCCAGATACAATTGGAGTCAGTTCTTCTCATATAGTAGATGGTACCACACGAGACGGTTCAGCCTTTGGCTCAGGTTTGATTCTTACTAACGTCCCATGTCAAATTTTAGTATCGTTCACTTGTTCGGTTGTAGGAAACCAACGAAGGGCACGTTTGGCGACACCGTCTCTGGCAGGCCCCTTGAATTTTTCCGCGCACAACGCCCTGCCTAGATAATTTCAGTGACAACTGATTCGGAAACGGCGCAACGTATCGAATTTTTTTCTTATTAGTTATTTCTCAGCAGAACCTACCGTGCAACACCCTTACAAACTTTTCGGACTGTTTCTTAATATGACGAAAAATACTTTCACAGCTCAATGAAACATCAGCCAAGGCTGGTGCAGGACTGAACTTCAATAATGTTTTACTGGCATCAAAGATGCTCTTAGTGTGCCCAACAGCTAACTTGAATTCATGCGGAGGTGTCTCTGCTAGGCCCCTCTGCGAATGGTTATTTTATGTAACCGATGTTCTACCGTGTGAAGATGTATGAGGAGAACACAAGATTGTATAGCGTGGGTGTATGCAAAGAGGCCATCATCACTTCACGTTGTATCATTTGTCAGAAGTGTGGATACAAAGAAAATCGTAGACTTCCAGGTAATGAACAAACATTGCTATCAGTGCGACACAAGAAAGAACATTGATGGCACTGAAGACGAAAAGTGACAGCAGAAGCACAAGAAAGTGTGCAATAATAATTACCATGGTTCAAGTGGTGGGATGGAAGCAGCTGAGATGAAACTAACATTCCAAAGCTGAGTTGAACAATATGGTGTTAGGTATGTGAGGTATCTAGGTGATTTTAAGACTGTTTCAGAAAGCAATTCTTATGGCTCACAAAATAAAATTAAAAAATCTGGAATGTGTGGGGCATATTCCAATGCGAAAGGAGTTAGATATCTCAGAATGAAGAACAAGATGAGAGGCAATAAATTTCAAAATGGAAAGCCACTGGGAGGTGTTAACAGACTGACAGAAAAGGAAATTCTCACTTTTACAAATATATTACGGAAAAGCTATAGGGGTAACTTACACAGTGTGAAAAGAATGCAGCAAGCCGTGTATTCTGTCATAAACTCCCCACAGATGACAATCCTCAACATTTTCTTTGTCACATATCGTGGTGCAAATACGTCCAGGCAGAAGCCTGTGGCATCATATGCAGCCATCTCCACAACAATTGCGGACACAAATACTGCTTTCGGGCAGTGCATCCACTTAAGGTGATTGCAGCTCTCATTTGTATTCTGCGTTTCCCCATATACACGTTTCTTTAGCACTTCATTATTGACTAGGTACCTGAAGTGGGTTTTATTGCAGCTAAAGCAGCAAGTGGCAAACCGAGGTTGTGGATGTACGGCTCTTCATTTCAGTTGAGCAACATTGCTGGTATCAATAGTGACGTGAACATTCTCACACCTGTAGATAAGGTTCTGGACATCCACGCACCAAGTACACCAGCCTGGGTCGTCTTATTGTAGGGTCAACATTGGCAGATCATACAGCTACCAGAGAGCAAAAAAAGAGATCCTATGGGCCCAGCCGTGTCAAACGAACTGTTATTACGAGCTGGTTATTACGTAGCAGTGGGACTACGGGCATACACAAATCTAGCCTATCTTGCACTCACGCTACATCATCGACGTTTATGGTTCGATTGGTGCCGTCACAGGATCACTTGGAATGGCGAACCGTTTGCTTTACCGATGAAGTCAGCGTGTACGTACGACATAGAGCTGGTGAGCGCTATCTCGTAGGGTGCATTTGTCAAAGACATGCTGGCTTGAGTGCCGCCTCGCAGTGTGCATTCGTCCAAGACGCACTGGCGCCAACCCACGTCTTATGGCCCGGGGCGGGGTGCCATAAGCACAACTCTCGTTCACCTTTGGTGTTTCTGGAGGGGACGCTAACCAGCGCTCGGTACGTGCAGATTGCTGTTAGACTCGTTCTTTTGCCGTTCTCGAAATTGGAAGGTGATGTGTTATTCCAACAGGATAATGCTGGACCGCACATTGCACGTGAGACTCAAGGTGTTCTGCAAGACATGCACCACCTACCCCGGCCACCACGATCCCCAGACATGTCTCCAATCGAACACGTGTGGGATATGATGGGACTGGAACTGACTGGTGCAACCAACAAGTATTGCAGAGTCACGTGACCAGCTCGAGCAGGTGTGCCATAACGTATCAAAAATGGCTCTGAGCACTATGGGACTTAGCTTTTTTGGTCATCAGTTCCCTAGAACTAACCTAAAGACATCACACACATCGATGCTTGAGGCAGAATTCGAACCTGCGGCCGTAGCGGTCACGCTTTTCCAGACTGTAGCGCCTAGAACCGCTCGGCCACTTCAGCCGGCCATAACGTATCCGAGAACAGCATTCTCTATCTGTACCATCGACTAGGTGGCAGAATCAGTGCCTGCTTAGCCGCCCTTGGAGGCTACACTGCCTACTAATATGGGGGTTTCAGCGTGTGTCGATACTTGTGACCGCTTGGACTATTGATCTGTAAATGCAATCATTCCGTGTACTCTATATGCACTGTTACAAAAATTAATCTTGAGGGAACTGGAAGTCTCTAAAAGTTGCGACTTGCAGTTGTAGCAGTAACTCAGGCTACATTTACATACACCATTTAGTACAGCTTATTACAGACACTGTAACTATTGTAAGTAGGCTGTTTAGTTTTTTTGTTGGTGACGCCACGTAGCGCTCTGTAGCAGAGTCGCTGACTGCGCTGTGTGCAGTCTGTGGCTGGTTGGACTCATTGCTGGATTACTCGTTAGTGTAGTGTTGGGCAGTTGGATGTGAATAGTGAGTAGCGTTGGGCAGTTGGAGGTGAGCGGCCAGCAGTGCTGCATGTGGGGAGGGAGATGCCACAATTTTGAGATGTTAGTATGATCGGACGATCTGGACGTGTGTCCTTCAGAAAAAGGAAATTTGTTAAACTGGATGTCACGAAAGTATATATAATGACTTTTGAACACTATTAAGGTAAATACATTGTTTGTTCTCTATCAAAATCTTTCATTTGCTAACTATGTGCCTATCAGTAGCTAGTGCCTTCAGTAGTTAGAGTCTTTTATTCAGCTGGCAGTGCTGGCGCTCGCCGTATTCCAGTAGTTCGAGTAACGAAGAATTTGCTGAGCTAAGTGATTCATGAAGGATAGGTTATTGTTAGTCAGGGCTATTCATTTGTTGGGATTATTAAAAGTCAGCTTAGAAATGATCAGAATAAGTAAAGAGAAAGCTGTTTCAGTATCAAATAACGCAGAAGTTTACCTGCACAGTCTTTCTTTAGATTCTAAGGGGAAGTTTCACTATGACGAGGGATATTCAGAGTTAAAATTTTGCAGATGGGGCAGTTGAATGAAATGATTTGTTGAACATCTATATGTAATTGATTAAACTCTAAATGAGTTTCTATTGGAAGATAAACATACTGACATAGTTCCCAAAAAATCATTAATGTTTCACTCATCGTCGTTATGATGGATTTCAGAGAACCGACTGAGAAAGAAGATGTTAAACATAGAGACCACTGCCATTTTACTCTGGACATCGGGGTGTTATACATGCCAGCTGTAGCTTGAATCACAAGCCTAACTTTACACATCCAGTCATATTTCACTATCTTAGCAGTTAGGATGGCTACTTCATGATCATAAATATTTGTGAATAAGTGATGAAGAAATTAAACTAAACCTGGGTCATGTTCCTTTGTTTTCACTAAATATTGAGAAGTATATATCATTTACGAAGAGTTTTGCAGTAATGTATCGAGGGAGGAGATGGAATAAAAATTTTGACTTCTTCCCTTGGAAAGTACTCATCATACTAGAAATCGGACGAAATCGAGATATTAAGAGCATATTGCCCTGATGATCGTAAGTTAAATTTAGTCACTCAGGCACATTTTCATATGAGTATGTGAGTAAGGAATCTGAAACAATGATTTCATCATTAGAAATGGTAGACAGAATTATATCATTAGATGAGGTCCCTGGATGAAATGATGCATTGAGATTAATGCGCAAAAACGTATGATTGCAAGTAATGATATTTCAGAAGAATTTTCTCAAAACTTATGAGTAATAGTGTTTTTGGTAAAACTGTATAAAAAGTATTGAAGATGAGACACAAAGCCAGCAACATTCTGGGAAGGTAGATGCAGAGCTGCTCCAATACTTGCTAAACCAAACTTTCAATGGAGCGTAACTTTTAACGTAAGTTAATTTTTCGTGGAGGTATGTGCCGTCTATGCAACTAAATGAAGGCAGTTTGTTTGTTGCCATACGCGTTTCGCTTCATTTATTTTTTATTGCATTAAACAGACTTAGTACATGTTTGATAAGTTAGTAATGGCAGGAATGACTATTATGGTTGGTACAATGTCCCAAGTTATAGGCTTTCACTATGGATAGAAACTAAACAAGTTATTAAAAAAGCACATAAAACTGTGTTGCACAGATACTGTTGGCTTGATTTATCATACTAAACCGTCAAATATTTATGAGAATTTCGGAAGTGATGTACATACATGGATAACGTTCCACTTGCAAGCAGGTAGGAGGTTGGGTTAATGAAGGACGAGTTGAATGGTGAGCCTATTACTGAATTTATAAGACTTTGGCCTAAAATGTTGCACTGAAGACTGAATCAGGAAACGTAATGCACACACAAAGTGCGGGGAACAGCCATTGCTTAGAGAGGTAACCATCGATGGTTACCATCAACGTGTGTTGAATTCTGAAGATAAATCAGCTGTACAGTATTATATTCAACTCAAGTGCCTTTAGTTTTAAATGTTAAATAGTACAGGCTAGGTTAATCAGCACAAGATGACAAACGTATTATACTTCTTGACAGCTTGGGGTCAGTACCCTCTGAAAAATGATGGTGATGATGACAGACTTCATTGTGAACGTTTGGAAATATAAAAATGTTAAATGTGACCTGGAACTGATTTTAGTGTATGTTTGGAAATGTTTACAATATTAAATGTCTTTTGCATGAATTGTCATAGTTACGTAAGCAGTCTTAATATTATTGTTTTGAAGTGTTTTAGACTATTCAGTTAGTTGTAAAAGTAAGTTGGACTTGGGAGCATGAAATGGGTTACACTGAATTTAACACTGTCTTCAAGAATTATTGGCATATAATTTAGCAAATATCACGTAGCAGAAAACTGAACCAAGCTCTCAAACACATCTTAAAGAAAATTAATTGTAGAGTCCTTCCTTGTCGTTTTGTGAGTTCGTTTCTGCTTGCGTCTTTATATTTGCAATGGAAAAACCACCATTGCAATGTTTCTTCATGTCTCTGATGTATTAATTACCTATCGAGCAATGTGACCCCATTTTCAGCCATTGTTACGTCAGCAGCCATAGCTCCAAAACTTTGCAACGTCAGTGGGTGGAAATTCATGCATCGGCTTTTTATGCAAACATCAGAGTCGACTTAATAGCATGCAAATTAATACCACACTATTTTATAATATTTAAAACGCACTTTTTGCAACAAAAAATGTTTTTCGTCACCGGCCATAGACAACACGACTGCTCAGTTCAAAGCCTCTCTATTCTCTCTCTCCTTGCTGCTACGCACAAATCCACCGCACCTCCCACCTGCGCAGCCAATCACGAGTCTCAGCTCCCTTTTATGATTTTTAAAGTCAAGTAGCTGTTTTATAAACCCTTGGAATAATGCAATAACTTACATTTCTAAATTTAACTACACTCCTGGAAATGGAAAAAAGAACACATTGAGACCGGAGTGTCAGACCCACCATACTTGCTCCGGACACTGCGAGAGGGCTGTACAAGCAATGATCACACGCACGGCACAGCTGGCACACCAGGAACCGCGGTGTTGGCCGTCGAATGGCGCTAGCTGCGCAGCATTTGTGCACCGCCGCCGTCAGTGTCAGCCAGTTTGCCGTGGCATACGGAGCTCCATCGCAGTCTTTAACACTGGTAGCATGCCGCGACAGCGTGGACGTGAACCGTATGTGCAGTTGACGGACTTTGAGCGAGGGCGTATAGTGGGCATGCGGGAGGCCGGGTGGACATACCGCCGAATTGCTCAACACGTGGGGCGTGAGGTCTCCACAGTACATCCATGTTGTCGCCAGTGTTCGGCGGAAGGTGCACGTGCCCGTCGACCTGGGACCGGACCGCAGCGACACACGGATGCACGCCAAGACCGTAGGATCCTACGCAGTGCCGTAGGGGACCGCACCGCCACTTCCCAGCAAATTTGGGACACTGTTGCTCCTGGGGTATCGGCGAGGACCATTCGCAACCGTCCCCATGAAGCTGGGCTACGGTCCCGCACACCGTTAGGCCGTCTTCCGCTCACGCCCCAACATCGTGCAGCCTGCCTCCAGTGGTGTCGCGACAGGCGTGAATGGAGGGACGAATGGAGTCGTGTCGTCTTCAGCGATGAGAGTCGCTTCTGCCTTGGTGCCAATGATGGTCGTATGCGTGTTTGGCGCCGTGCAGGTGAGCGCCACAATCAGGACTGCATACGACCGAGGCACACAGGGCCAACACCCGGCATCATGGTGTGGGGAGGGATCTCCCACACTGGCCGTACACCTCTGGTGATCGTCGAGGGGACACTGAATAGTGCACGGTACATCCAAACCGTCATCGAACCCATCGTTCTACCATTCCTAGACCGGCAAGGGAACTTGCTGTTCCAACAGGACAATGCACGTCCGCATGTATCCCGTGCCACCCAACGTGCTCTAGAAGGTGTAAGTCAACTACCCTGGCCAGCAAGATCTCCGGATCTGTCCCCCGTTGAGCATGTTTGGGACTGGATGAAGCGTCGTCTCACGCGGTCTGCACGTCCAGCACGAACGCTGGTCCAACTGAGGCGCCAGGTGGAAATGGCATGGCAAGCCGTTCCACAGGACTACATCCAGCATCTCTACGATCGTCTCCATGGGAGAATAGCAGCCTGCATTGCTGCGAAAGGTGGATATACACTGTACTAGTGCCGACATTGTGCATGCTCTGTTGCCTGTGTCTATGTGCCTGTGGTTCTGTCAGTGTGATCATGTGATGTATCTGACCCCAGGAATGTGTCAATAAAGTTTCCCCCTCCTGGGACAATGAATTCACGGTGTTCTTATTTCAATTTCCAGGAGTGTATTACAACGCTCTGTCCCCATTAACTAATACATGTTCACAAATCTTGTTGCATATCTGATTTTCATTTACTTACAGATACAAATAGAAATTTATCTATCGACTAAAACATAAGATAAACGTTTATGAAAACAGATTAATATTGCTACCTTTTCGTGTCATGTACACTGATCAGGCAGAACATTATGAGCATCTACCTAATAGCCGCTATGACCACCTTTGGTGCAGTTAACAGTCGCGACGCGTCGTGGGACGGGAGCAATGAAGCGATGATAGGTCGCTGGAGGGAGCTGGCACCAAATCAGCACGCACAAATCACAGAACTCCCGTAAAATCTGTGGAGGACAGCGATGAGCTCTTACAACACATTCAGTCGCATCCCAGATGTGTTAGTTCGGTTTCAGATCTGG
The DNA here is from genome assembly GCF_023897955.1 of Schistocerca gregaria. Taxonomy (NCBI): domain Eukaryota; kingdom Metazoa; phylum Arthropoda; class Insecta; order Orthoptera; family Acrididae; genus Schistocerca; species Schistocerca gregaria. Next base: position 290,280,221 of record NC_064921.1, on the reverse strand, counting down.
TGAGTTTGAGGGGCCAGCACATCAATTGCAGCTCACCACTGTGTTCCTCGAACCACTCCATCACACTACTGACCTAGTTACATGGCGCATTATCTTGTTGAAAAATGCCACTGCCGCCGGGAAAAACATGATCGTCATGAAGCCGTGTACGTGGTCTGCGACCAGTATACGGTACTCCTTGCACGACCTTCAATGGACCCTTGGATGCCCACGTGAATGTTCCCCAGAGAATAATGGAGCCGCCACCAGCTTGTCTCTGTCTCACAGTGCACGTGTCAAGGAGCTGTTGCCCTGGAAGACGGATTCGTGCACTCCCATTGGAATGATGAAGAAGGTATCGGGACTCATCACACCATTCACCACCCCGAATCTGCACCAACGTCCAGTGCCGAGGGTCGCGTTCCCAATTCAGTCGTAGTTGCCGGGGTCGTGGTGTTAATATTTTCACATGCATGGTTACGAAGTTCGTTACGAGTGTTCCATGTACTGTGTGTTCAGACACAGTTGTACTCTTCCCAGCATTAAAGACTGATACCAGAATGAGATTTTCACTCTGCAGCGGAGTGTGCGCTGATATGAAACTTCCTGGCAGATTAAAACTGTGTGCCCGACCGAGACTCGAACTCGGGAGTCTCGGTCGGGCACACTGTTTTAATCTGCCAGGAAGTTTCATTAAAGACTGATGTTGGTTCGCCCATAGTCCTGTTTTGCCAGTCTGCTCGGCCCACGGTGTCCGACATCTGTAGTGAGGGGTGGCCGCACAAGCCCACCTTAGTTTCGCCAAGTGTTGAAGACAGCACAGCACTTTTCGAACAACCGACAAGTTGTGCAGTTTCCGAAATGCTCGGAGCGAGCCTCCGAGCCATCACACTCTGCCCTCGGTCAAACTCACATATATGGCGTGCCTTCCCTATTCTACACTGCGACAGCACGCTCACTGATATTAGGCTACATGCACCGTGCGTGGGTCTGACCAGCAGTCATTCCCCTCCAGGCGTGGACGGTTTTATATCGATAGTATGCCGATGATGTTAACGATCTGGCTCATCAGTTGTACCGTTACAAATGAAGATATTTGGTCTACAGCTTTGCTTCCGCCATTTCGCAACAGAAGGTAGTAGCGGTAAGTGGTGGTGTAAGTGGTGGGTCGTGTCATACAGTAGGAGGGGGAGGGAAGATTAGTGTTTAAAGTCCTGTCGACGGAGAATTCGTTACAGACAGAGCACAAACTCGGATTAGGGAAGTATGGAGAAGGTAAGCAGCCGTGTCCTTTCGAAGGAACCATCCCGACCTTCCAGCGATTTATGGAAATAACGGGAAATCTAAATCATGATAACCAGACGTGGGTCTGAACGCGAGTACGCTGAACTAACCACTGCGCTACGCCACTCGGTCAAGACATTTGCTCCTTAGGCTCATAAAATGCTTCGTTAGACCTACGGTGAGGCACGTATTAGTGAAATAACTTGCAGACAATGGTTTCAACGCTTCAAGAACGGTGATTTCCACGTCGAAGACTGGCTTGGCGGTGGAGGAGAGGATGTTTTAGAAGATACTGATACTGACGGCTACAAACACAGGATATCGTTGTCGAAAGCATTTGATGCGTCCGAAATGAACACTGGAAAAAAACGGCCAAAAATATAGCGATAGACACGAAAAGGTGATTTTGCAATGTGTGGCAATGCTCGACTCCATGTCCCAAAACACATAAAAAATAAATAAATAAACTCGGAAGCGTTGAAATGGGTAGTCCTACTCCACCCGCCATATTCTCCAGACATTGTTCACTCTGACTGCCAACTTTTTCGTTGAATAACGCACGGCCTAGGTAACCAACACCTCCGGTCAAATGAACAAGTGCAAAATTCGATCGATTGACGGATTTCCTCAAAAGATGTCCAATTTTTTCGTCGCGGGATTCGTTTTCTGCCCGAAAGATGGGAGAAAGTAGTGGCCAGCGATGGTCAGTTCTCTGAGTCCTAAACGTTTTGTACGTGTTACACAATAAAGCCTCGAGCTTCGACAAAAAACGGCGGAATCAAAGTTGTAGACCTAATAACTTGTGGATGACTCATCTGAAGATGAATCTGGAAAAGCTCGAAAAATATTTAATGGGCTCAAATATTTCATATGTGACTGTTCACAGCTATATCTATTTATATTTAGTTGACGCGTAATACATTCTTACCAGTGGCGGGTCAAGTTTCATGACAGAGAGTTTTTCAATAATTTAGATTTTTTGTTTTTTGTATTAGAGCGATCCAGGAGAAAAATAAACTGCAGACCCTTGTCCAAATCCGTCATGCACCGAGGCCACAGAGCATCGCGTTCATAGGTGACAAGGCATTTCTACGCAGGGGCTAGCTCTAACTTCTCCACTGACGATATCGTCACTCAGTTGAGAGCCTTGAAAAACAAACAACATTATGAGATGCTCCACCTACGATCCATCAGCATACCAAATAACATTTGCTGCCGAAGAGGTGGCCTTAGCAGCAGGCGGCTGCATTTTGATATTCCCTGTGCAATAGGTTTATTTATCGATTTCCATTTTTTGGTTGTACTTCACCGTTCTTATTTGAGTTTACATACTGTCATTTAGAGATGATGAGTAGAGCTGTGGACGCTAGAAAATGGAGTTCTAAGTGGAGATATCGGAACAGTTCAATATATGGGTGACAGCAGACGCAGCCAGAAACATTTGCGCCCTCTAAGGGGGTAGCGTCTTTTGATTCATAATCAAAACGTCTTCAGCCGCGGGTTCGAGCTCCGCCGATGCTTAAATTCTGATTAAAAATCAGCATTGGCGGCCGAAGACTTCCGGCATAAGAAGTCACCCTCATTCTGCCAACGGCCTTGCCAAATAGGACAGGGGAGCGGACAGAGGTTTAGGGCACTCTTTTGTCCTAGGTGTGGGAAACTGCACCTAAAGGCGGAAGAATCAGCAATGATAAACGACATGAGGATGTGGAAGGCAATGGAAACCACTGCATTAAAGACACGTAACGTATATCCACAGGACATGTGGCATGTAATTGAAGAAATGTCAAGATAATCTCCATCAACTATTCGAAGCAGATGACACACATCCATGCCCGAGGCGGTCACGCGGTTCCAGACTGTAGCGCCAAGAACCGGGGCGTGAAATGTTAGGAGGTTGGACGTGATAGGAAAACCAGAAAATTTGAAAAGGGAAATGCTAAGGCTGCTTCTAGATGTGGTAAGAGTAATTGAAATGAACTGGAGAGAAGACAAAGATTTCTGGTCAGAGGGAATAAAGGGTAATACCAACAGCACCAGTGAATGGTATAACGGGAGCAGGTTCCGTTATGAATAGGAAGATAGGGCAAAGAGTGTGTTAATGTGAACAGTTCAGTGACAGGGTTATTCTTATCAGAATCGACAGCAAACCAACACAGACAACAGTTCAGGTATACAAGCCGGCGTCGCAAGCTGAAGATAAAGAGATAGAGAAAGTGTATGAGGATACTGAAAGGGTAATACAGTATCTAAAGGGGATGAAAATCTAATAGTCGTGGGAGTCTGGAATGCAGTTTTAGGGGAAGGAATAGAAGAAAAGATTAGAGGAGAATATGGGCTTGGAACAAGGAATGTGAGAGGAGAAAGGTCGATTTCTATAACAAGTTACAGCTAGTAATAGCAAATATTCTGTTCAAGAATCACAAGAGGAGGAGGTATACTTGGAAAAGGCCGGGTGATACGGGAATATTTCAGTTAGATTACATCATGGTCAGACAGAGATCCCGAAATCAGCTACTGGATTATAAGGCGTTCCTAGGAGCAGATATAGACCCAGATCACAATGTATTATTGATGAAGAGTAGACTGAATTTTAAGAGGCAAGCCAGGAAGAATCAATACGCAAAGAAGTGGGATGCGGAAGTACTAAGGAATGACGAGATACGGTTGAAGTTCTCTAAGGCTAGAGATGGAGCAATAAGGAATATCTCAGTAGGCAGTACAGTTGAAGAGGAATGGACATGTCTAAAAAGAGCAATCACAGAAGTTGGGAAGGAAAACATAGGTGCAAAGGACAAACTGTGAAGAAACCATCGGTAGCAACTACTTGATGAAAGGAGGAAGTACAAAAATGTTCTGGGAAACTCAGGAATGCAGAAATACAAGTCGTCAAGGAATGAAATAAATAGGAACTCCAGGGAAGCTAAGACGAAATGGCCGCATGAAAAACGTCTAAAAAGAAATGTTTGTCGGAAGGACAGACCCAGCATACAGGGAAGTCAAAACAACCTTCGGTGACATAAAAAAAGGCAAGGGTGATAACATTAAGAGTGCAACGGTAATTTCCACTCTTAAATGCAGAGAAGAGAGTGGGTAGGTGGAAAGAATACATTGAAAGCCTATATTATGGGGAATATTTGTCTGATGTTATAGATGAAGAATCAGGAGTCGATTTAGAAGAGATCCAGTATTAGATTTTAAAAGAACTTCGGGGGCTTAACATCAAATAAGACAGAAGGATAGATAACATTACATCAGAATTTCTAAAATCATTGGGGGAAGTAGCAACAAAACGACTATTATCGTTGGTGTGTAGAATGTATGAGTCTGGCGACATAAAATCTGACTTTCGGAAGCCGGTCGCGGTGGTCTCGCGGTTCTAGGCGCGCAGTCCGGAACCGTGCGACTGCTACGGTCGCAGGTTCAAATCCTGCCTCAGGCATGGATGTGTGTGATGTCCTTAGGTTAGTTAGGTTTAAGTAGTGCTAAGTTCTAGGGGACTAATGACCACAGCAGTTAAGTCCCATAGTGCTCAGAGCCATTTGAACCATTTTTGACTTTCGGAAAAGCATAATCCACAATACTCCGCAGACGGCAAGAGTTGACAAGTGCGAGAATTATCGTACAATCAGCTTAACAGCTCAATCATCCAAGTTGCTTACAAGAACAATATTCAGAAGAATGGAAAAGAAAATTGCGAATGCGCTAGATGACGATCAGTTTGGCTTTAGGAAAGGTAAAGCCACGAGAGAGGCAATTCTGACGTTGCGGTTAATAATGGAAGCAAGAATAAAGCAAAATCAAGACACGTTTATAGGATTTGTCGACCTGGAAAAAGGGTTCGACAACGTAAAATGGTGCCAAACTTTCGAAATTCTGAAAAATATAGACGTAAGCTATTGGGAGAGACGGGTCATATACAATATGTACAACAGCCAAGAGGGACTAATAAGAGAAGACTAAGAACGAAGTGCTCGCATTAAAAGGGGTGTTAGAGAAGGATGCATCCTTTCGCCCCTACTATTCAACCTGTACATCGAGGAAGCAATGATGGAAATAAAAGAAAGGTTCAGGAGTGTAATTAAAAATCAAGGTGAAAGTATATCAATGATACGATTCGCTGATGACATTGCTATCCTGAGTGAAAGTGAAGAATAATTACATGATATGCTGAACATAATGAACCGTCTGGCCAAGAGAAGTCTACTAATATCAAATATAGGTCTTAATTTGAGGAAAACATTTCTGAGAATGTATGTCTGGAGTACAGCATTGTAAGGTAGTGAAACATGAACTGTGGGAAAACCGAAACAGAAGAGAATCGAAGCATTTGAGATATGGTGCTTCAGGCGAATGTCGAAAACTAGGTAGAAGGATAAGGTAATGAATGAGGAAGTTCTGCTCAGAATTGGAGAGGAAAGGAACTAGTGGAAAACACTGATAAGGAGAAAAGACAGGATGATATGACATGAGGGAGTGACTTCCATGGTACTAGAGGGAGCTGCATAGGGCAAAAACTGTAGAGGAAGGCAGAGATTGGAATACATCCAGCAAATAATTGAGGACATAGGTTGCAAGTGCTACTCTGAGATGAAGAACAGCACAGGAGAGGAATCGTGGCAGGCCGCATCAAACCAGTCAGAAGACTGACTTAAAAAAAAAAAATAAATAAATAAATAAATAAATAAATGTTCGTAATACCACTGGACAGTCGCGAAGAGAAAATTATTTTCTCGTTTTAAGGAAGCTTTTCGTACTGATGAAGGTAGTTTAAACGCATTAATCCAGAATGATCCACGACAGAGTACACGACACTGAACTGTGATTATATCACCATGATTGTCCGATATTTGTATGCGATGGGGATGTGATAAACACAAACCATTGCTATCCTGCATCGTCAATGGCGAGGGGAAATGGAGCATTTAATGCTAACGTAAAAGAAAAGCAGGGAATGGCTGAGCTAAAACAAAACAGCAACTCTCCGTAGAAAGACAGCGTGAATCCACAAAACATAATGTTACACATCGGATGGAACAGCGACAGTCTGGCGTACTCCGAGGTATACCAATCATTACTGTCAACAACTGAGACTTCTTGCATACACAATCCAAGAACAAAGACCACGAAGATTGCGTGAAGCGAGGCTACTCCACGGAAATGCCCGTCGGCATTCTGCTGGACAACAAAAACCACTGTGCAGGAGTTGTGATGGGAAGTCGTTCCACATTGACCTTATTCACCAGATCTTGCACCTTCATGGAACTTCCTTTCCGGATGAAAATACCCTACAAACTGGGCTCGACGAGTTCTTCGCCGCAAAACCAGGCGCTTTCGACAGTTGCCGAATCGAAAAGTTCCCCCAGTGTTGGCAGACTGCTGTAAATAATGAAGGAGTAAATACACTGAAGCGCCAAAGAAACTGGTATAGGCAAGTGTATTCAAACACAGAGATACGTAAACAGGCTGAACACGGCGCTGCGGGCGGCACCGCCTATATGAGACAAGTCTGTGGCGCACTTGTTAGATCGGTTACTGCTACTACAATGGCAGGTTATCAAGATTTAAGTGAGTTTGAACGTGGTGTTATAGTCGGGGCAGGAACTATGGGTCACAGCATCTCCACGGTAGCGATGAGGTGGGGATTCTTCCGTACAACCATTTCACGAGTGTACCGTTGAGAGACGCGCTAAACCCGCTTGGCAGAATAGGTAATTAGGATTGTGGAAAGGGCCAAATAAGGTTGGGGTCAGTTTCGCCTTCTAATTGTAATTTATTGTAATTTAATTACACTTTTACAACCACAGCGGCACATAGCTGGACCGTTACCGAATGCGACTCTTTCAAGGCTGAAGGCCTCCAAACAAGAAATCTTAACAAATCAACAAGTTAAAAATTCAATTAAGATAGCAAGTAAATAATTAAAAAAATATCAGAGCGAAGTAGATAGAACAAACATATGCAAGGTGCAATAAACAAAGGCTGAAGGCCACAGTTAAGTTTCAAAATTTTAAAATATATTACCATAATCTTTTAAAGGCAGAGGGCCGCAATATTTAAGCTTGAAAGATAAATTAAAGAATTAATTTTGCAAAAAAAAGGAAAAAATATACATAAGCCTTAAATTTTAAGCAGCTGAAAACAGATAATTAAACACCGGTCGCATTCAGAAGCCTCCATTTAGGTCGGTCTGCTCTCCTTCACTTCGACGAGACAGGTGCTGAGCCCAACTACACTTGCCCAACCAGGGGGCAGCCAGAGACCGACCGACACAACGACTTGCTTCCCATCAATCCGTACATGTGAACTCAAACAGAAAAGGTTACAAACGTGATCATCCACAATGGAGTATGTATCAAAATTACACACCATGCTGGACAGCGACAACAGGCGAGGAAAGGACGCTCCCTGAAATTATGTTAGTGGCCAGGGCAGGTAACAGGAACACTAACGGCAACTAGGCAGAAAATTCCGCTGGTACACTTGAATTTGAAACACGGTAATAAAGTTAACTTCACCCAAAAGAACGCTGCCTGAATATATGTCGGTGCCCAGGGCAGGTAACCAGAACACTAAGGGCCACAAGGCATAAAAATTCCACTGGTGCACTCGGATTGTAGTCAACCAAAATAGTTAACTGCGCCACATGGCGGCTAAATTTCAGCAGTAGAAACACTCGATGTTGCTCACAATAAAACCTCCCCAACAGAAAAGCACCAGACGAACCACCACAACAGGAATGGACGTAGCTTGGGGTAGTTGAAACCACTACTCAACTTTGACGTCCTGGGTCGGTGAACCACGACGCTCGTAGCGATCGGACAGCTCCACACACGCTCCGACAATGCGCAGGGGCTGCCAGCGGACCCACCCGACTGCACCGCGCGGAGATAACTACACTCGTCCGCAACAACAGACAGACTCCTGCTGGTCCGTCCGCGACTGCTGCTTGGTCGCGACTGCACCGCTCATGCGTCTTCCACTCACTTCCAGACACACGACGGGGAAAATACTGGCTCGGACCCAGTCTTGCAGAGGAAACACGCCCACTAAACGACATCCCTGCACCAGGAAAGGACCGCCCCAAGTCCCACAAAATGGGAAGTGAAGGGGCCCAGAAGCGCTCAGAGAACCAGTTACATGTCGCCCGATGAGACAACCGACCTGTCAGAGCCAGTATGCTGACAACGTTTAAAATAACTTGTCAAAAGAAACCACGCCAACCACACACACAACGTTACAAGCACTTGCACGAAGACCTAAACGATACCCAACAGTAACTAAGTACACGAAGGCAAATCGGGAGTCGACACACACACACACACACAGCCGACTCATGAACGATCAGCGACCCAAAACGCGTCGTCCAGTAGGACGACCGACCGACGATCCACCAAGACCGCGGCCCGGCTCAGATGATGCGTGGCGACAATGGTCGGGCGAGCCATGTCGACGCAGACCTCGCTGCTGCTCCAACGCGACGCACTAGAGCCGCATTGCCACTCCCCGACTGGCAGGTCTGGACTGCGCTCCAGACGCGTTCCAACTCACTGGCAGCCCAGACTCGCGACCCGAACACTATCCGAACTGACTTACGACAGACGATGCCCGGGAAGTAATAGTAGTCGAGAAAATATACTACAGGAGGGGATATATCGATAAGCGCTGGTAACGCCGTCTCGGTCAGGCATAGCAGCATCTCAGTGGCAGTAGTAATTTAAATTAACGTAATGAGGGGGAAGTAGGTGAAAAAAAAGGGTGTAAAATACACGATGGCGGGTACACGAGCCACGGACGGCTCAGCCGTGAATATCATAAATCCGGTAAAACATCAAACCTCCGACATCGCTGCGGCTGGAAAAAGATCCTGCAAGAACGGGACCAAAGACGACTGAAGAGAATCGTTCAACGTGACAGAAGTACAGCCTTTCCGCAAATCGCTACAGATTTCATTGCTGGGCCATCAACGAGTGTCAGCGTACGAACTATTCAACGAAACATTATCGATATGGGCACACGGAGCCGAAGGCCCGCTCTTGTACCCTTGATGAATGCACGATACAAAACTTTACGCCTCCTCTGCGCCCGTCAACACCTACATTGCACTGTTGATGACTGGAAGCATGTTGCCTGGCCGGACGAGCCTCGTCTCCAGTTGCATCAAACGGATGGACGTGTGCGAGTATGGAGACTACCTCATGAATCTATGTACCCTGCATGCCAGAAGGGGACGGTTGAAGCTGGTGGAAGTTGTGTAATGATGTGTACTGTGTATAGCTAGAGTGATATGGGATCCCTGATACGTTTAAACACGACTCTGACAGGTGACACATACGTAAGCATCCTATCTGATCACCTGCATCCATTCATGTCCATTGTGGTTCCGACAGACTTGGGAAATTTCAGCAGGTCTATGCGACACTTCACAGGTCCTGAATTGCTACAGAGTGGCTCCAGAACACTCCTCAAACGCCGGCTGCGGTGGTCTAGCCGTCTCAGGCGCTCAGTCCGGAACCACGCGACTGCTACGGTCGCAGGTTCGAATCCTGCCTCGGGCATGGATGAGTGTGCTGTCCTTAGGTTAGTTAGGTTTAAGTAGTTCTAAGTTCTAGGGGACTGATTACCACAGATGTTAAGCCCATAGTGCTCAGAGCCATTTGAGCCAACTCCTAAAACACAAACGTTATTTAGCAAATCTGGGATGCTCTGCAACGTTCTTTTCAGAAGAGATCCCCACTCCCTCGTGCTCTTACGGATTTACGGACAGCCCTGCAGGATTCGTGGTGTCAGTTCCCTCCAGCGCTACTTCGTACATTAGTCGAGTCCACGCCACGTGCTCGCGGGGGCCGTACACGATATTAGACTGGTGCACCAAATTCTTTGGCTCTACAGTGTGTCACTGATGACTAAAGCCTCTGTTAAGTGTGTCTACGAACTTATGCATCAAGTCCATATTTTCTCATGCACCTGTTTAGCATCAGACTCTACCGTAGCAGACGTTCTCCCGTTATGAACTATTTTCGCAAGCATAGCAAAATAATTGTTCGATTGCCGTTCTAACTGTAATCGTTTCCACGTCAGCTGCAACGGTTGGTTGATAAAGGGGAAACGAGCTGGGCGGGAGGGATGGTACAACAAAGAGCGCTTGGGAAACGAGCGCGGCCTGACAACAAAAGAACGGCCCGGAACGCATCGGCGGCGGCGGCGGCGCGTTTGAGGTCGGCTCGCAAATGTGACAGTGACGGGAGTTACGTGTGCGCCACGTACAGGGGTTGGTTGCGGCCGCTCCACGCCGCCGTTCGCCATCGGCCCGGACTTTTATGTGACAGCCGCAATTCAGTCCGCCCACCTGCCGCGAGAGGCGCTTCCCTGGCTTCTCCATTAGCTCTCACGCGCCACGGTCCGCGTCACATCCCATCAGATTGCTGCCTGCCTCGCAAAAAGGTAACGCACGAAAAGCACGCTCTCTGTCCCTTTTTTTCCCTCTGTAATGATGATATCTTCATTCGAAGTTCTGAATCACGAGAGATCTCTGCGGAACTCAGCTTCACACAGGCGCAACTGTGGCTCAAGCGTACGGCACGTAGGGTACGGCTGTCACTTTAATGGAACTCGTTCGCATTATTCTGTCTACCCAATGGAAGCCAATAAAGCGTCAGTTTCAACGATATTCGGTGACAATATTTGTGGAAAAAAGTTTCGAAGTGTCACTGATGCCAATTTCCTTTTTCCAAGCGCTGCTTGTAGTACTCGGGCAACCATTGCTGATTACTGGAACTGGAAAAAACGAAATGCTCGTATGGCATTATTGGCAGGGATGCCCCATGCGGGGGAGTTCGGCCACCGCATTGCACTTTGACTGGAACTGAACCTTCCAAAGCACTTTTCAACTTTAGAAACTCGATGACAACTGTGGTATTCCTTCATAATTACTTACTTATCAAATGACAGCTTCAGCTGTTTTCCTGGATACCTACTATGAAACGTCCCCTTTGAACAATTTTTACACGACTGTGCTTAAACTGACACACAATAATTTTTGGCGCAACGCAATCTGACTATCAAAAATCCCTACAAAAGAATGGCCCTGACTAACATTAACCTATACCTTTCACAAATCACTTACCTCACAAAAATCTTCGTTACTCGAGCTACTGCAATACAGTGAGCGCCACTACTGCCAGCTAAATAAAATATTCAAACTACTGAAGGCACTAACTACTGACAGGCATAGTTAGCAAATGAAAGTTTTTAATACAGAACAGACAATGTATTTACCTTAATAGTCATAATATATAAATCAGTTCGTGACACCAATTCTTACAAATTTTAAAACTCTGCCATCTCTCTCCCCACGTCCACCACTGCTGGCGGCTCACCTCCAACTGCGCAACGCTACGCGCTGTTAGCATCCAGCTGCCGCTGCCCAACACTACAATGGCAGACAACAATGCAAACTAAACACAGACTGCGCACAGCACAGCCAGTGATTTTTCATACCGAGCGCTAAGCGGCGTTACCAATAAGAAAACCTAAACAGCCTACTTACATAGCCCCCATGCTCCCCACAAAAAAATTTACAAATTGTTTTGGGCAGTGGCCAATACAGATTTGAAAAATTTTTTCATAATTACAATAACAAAGATATCAAATGCACAACTTATTGATACAATGTTGGTCACAAGCTAAAATTTTCTCACAGTCCATAAAGACAGTCCTGATCGTTCATCACAGTAAAATTGCAGTGTTTTTCTCAGAGTCTGAGCAATAAAAGAAATTGCACTTGGAAGTAGTGGATTTCTAAGCAGTCTTGAAGAAGTAGTGTTGTCCTTCCAACGGAAAGACTGAGCTGACTCTTGACATGCAGGCAGGTAATGGGCCACAGCAGAGTCAGTCGACGTTGAAGACTATCGGTAGGTAGGTCATCACAGAGCAGACCCACTGTAGTCCTCGTAGAGATTACGGTATTGATGGGCCACCAGAGGTGCAGACCCATTGCAGTCCTTGTAGAAATAATGGTATTGGTGGGTCATCAAAGGTGTAGACCCACTGTAGTCCTTGTAGAGATGGCCAGCAGCCATCTGTTTGACTGTGCAGGCGCACAATCACCACTGAAGAGTCTTGCGGATAATATAACAAGTCCATAACCACCACTTGTGCACTCAGAAAAATTGTTTTTGAAATGTCCTTAGAACCAGCAATGCTGTTATCCAGTCCCTTACTGAGTTATTAACACATGTGCAAACGCTATCAGTCCCTACTTCTCACATATTGTCCATATACTATGACCAACAGTAACATGTGCAGTGAAATGTAATTTACAAGTTACTTAATTTGATGAACTGGTGTCAATTACAATTTTATAACATGAGAATACAATAACAAAGGTAAAAAATACATCATTAAAGAACATAACAACACCGATAACATTTGCAGTAATACAGGCTTTACATAAGAATCGTAATAACAAATACATCAGTGTTACAAAAATTATGACATAAGTACATACAAAAAAGATAAAAATAACTTTTGAAACATCAACTTCACACATGAGCATTAAAACAAAACAGAATAAATAATGTTTAAACATCTTTATGAAGTAAATAGCATGTTATTAATGCAAATTATATTTGAGGATAACAATATTTCTCATCATAGTGAATGTAGCTTAGTATTAGAAGAGGAAAAATTCTATGAAACAGTACACAGAGACACGAAGAAAACAAATACACAAGGGTACACAAACAAATAGTGGGATAACACAAGGAAAGGACAGGGTTTGTTTTACTGCAGTATTTTGCAAACAAAACTTTCTTTACTTTTCGGAGATCTCCCTTCGTTCTTCATTATTTCCAAAAAGTCATATCTATACCTGCTTTCTGTACTTTTCTCATATAACCTCTCAGTGCATTTCTTCAAATCCATCGCAACTCATTCTCTTATATAGGCTACCCCCTCTTAAGCGAAACGTCCCCTTTGAACAAATTTTACACGACTGTGCTTAAACTGACACACAATAATTTTTGGCGCAACGCAATCTGACTATCAAAAATCCCTACAAAAGAATGGCCCTGACTAACATTAACCTATACGTTTCACAAATCACTTACCTCACAAAAATCTTCGTTACTCAAGCTACTGCAATACAGCGAGCACCACTACTGCCAGCTAAATAAAATATTCAAACTACTGAAGGCACTAACTACTGACAGGCATAGTTAGCAAATGAAAGATTTTAATACAGAACAGACAATGTATTTACCTTAATAGTCATAATATATAAATCAGTTCGTGACACCAATTCTTACAAATTTTAAAACTCTGCCATCTCTCTCCCCACGTCCACCACTGCTGGCGGCTCACCTCCAACTGCGCAACGCTACGCGCTGTTAGCATCCAGCTGCCGCTGCCCAACACTACAATGGCAGACAACAATGCAAACTAAACACAGACTGCGCACAGCACAGCCAGTGATTTTTCATACCGAGCGCTAAGCGGCGTTACCAATAAGAAAACCTAAACAGCCTACTTACAACTATTTTATTGTGAGGAGACTACAAAACACCTTAATTTAATATAGGCTATGCAACTTTAAACAATTATTAAAAAGTGGTTAATAATGTGCGCTGGTCCAAATATTTAACATATGTTGAATAAATGACAACAGCTTTTTATAATTTTATTTCACACTGTCTTCTCGAATGTTATCTTTCACTAGAACCATAATAGCATCATACTTGTGTATAAGGCTCTATCTTATCTAATGACAAGCAGGATATCATGTGATTGCTGACCAGAAAATACGGTTATTTTTATTGTAAGAGTTTAAGTAATATTCGGATACAAAGTTATTCTGAGGTTATAACATGAAATAATTTCCTTTTACAAAGTGGGTTGACCCCTGGAGTAACTAGAAATTATTCGGTGACGATAATAACTACGTGAGTTAAAACTAAACTCGTGTGTTACAAGATGCTCTCATAATTACAATTTACCGAACATTCTGAAGAAAAGAATATTTTCTGTCATACTAGATGATCAAGTGTTTAGCAAATGATTACAGTCGGCAGGTGTGGCCGAGCGGTTCTAGGCGCTTCAGTCTGGAACCTCGCGACCGCTACGGTCTCAGGTTCGAATCCTGCCTCCGGTATGTATATGTGTGATGACCTTAGGTTCGTTAGGTTTAAGTAGTTCTAAGTTCTAGGGGACTGATGGCCTCAGCTGTTAAGTCCCATAGTGCTCAGAGCCATTTGAATTTGAAATTATTACACAAAAATACAGTTTGGTTATTTTGTAAAGAAATGGAGATGCACTATCTTCAAAAGCGGTACGTATGGTAATCAGATGTTTTAAAAAAGTACTGCGAAAAATTAACACTGAAATCTGAAATGATCCGTTATATCTGAAACGACTTCAACAATCAACTCTAATTATTATTGCTAATTTCCCCCTCTCGGCCAGTTCCCGCAATTATGGCCTTTTTAAGTGATAGCTATCGTACATGAGGACACGCTGTCCAGCGATGGGAATGTGGAAGGCTTACGAAAATTACTCATGCGCAGAAGTTTAATATATGACTGTAATACCTGAGCGAAGGAAAGCAATCTCTTCCTTCATCTCTTTTACTTACTTGGACTATTGAATATGATTACAGAAAGTACTACGAAGCTCCAGTGACAGAACGGCTTCCTGGGAAATTTTCGCAAACTAATTTCAAAAGTGCCTGCGTTGTCACTGAAATAACTAAATGAGTAATTTTGTTGTACAGTATATAAGACATTATTTCCGGTCTGAGCGCCTGGTTATTGCGATCACCACCAACAGTCATCTGGTTTCCAGATGATCTGGACCTTTCTCCTGCCTGGAGGTAATGTACCGGTTTTCCCACAAAATCTTTAAATCGTGACGGTATGGCGGCACCCTGATATTTTCATATTTCCTTTTGTTGGTGGTGTTTCCCCAGTATCTTTTGGAAATGCAACTTCTCTGAGCGTTGGTGGGAAGCAGCACCTGACATTAAACACAATGGCCAGTTAAAGTACTTACATTCTGCTCCGGAGAAAGAAGTCAGAGTAACCAAAACGTCTAAATTCTAAAATGATTCCACGGAGTGGTGTGGTAGTTCGCGAAATCGAAAGTCAGCTGACAGCTTTTGTGATTGTAGGACGGTAATTCTGAGCCCAGTAAGGCGGAGCTGAGGTTTCAAAAGTGTTGCGTGCATGATGTCGGTAGTAAGTTTCGTACTAAAACATGGAAACAGCAGCAAAAAGCGCGCTAAGCAGGGATGGCTAGAGGACAAATGTAAGGACTTATAGGCTTACCTCACTAGGGGTAAGATAGATACTGCCTACAGGAAAATTAAAGAGACCTTTGGAGAAAAGAGAACCACTGGTATGAATATCAAGAGCTCAGATGGAGACCCAGTTCTAACCAAAGAAGGGAAAGCAGAAAGATGGAAGGAATATATAGAGGGTCTATACAAGGGCGATGTACTTTAGGACAATATTATAGAAATTGAAGAGAATGTAGATGAAGATGAAATGGAAGATGCGATACTGCGTGAAGAGTTTGACAGAGCATTGACAGACCTGAGCCGAAACAAGGCCCCGGGAGTAGACAACATTCCATTAGAAGTACTGACGGCCTTGGGAGAGCCAGTCATGACAAAACTCTACCAGCTGGTGAGCAAGATGTATGAGACAGGTGAAATACCCTCAGACACCAAGAAGAATAAAATAATTCCAATCCCAAAAAAGGCAGGTGTTGACAGATGTGAAAATGACCGAACCATCAGTTTAATAAGTCTCAGCTCCAAAATACTAACGCGAATTCTTTACAGACGAATGGAAAAACTGGTAGATGCGGAACTCGGGGAGGATCAGTTTGGATTCCGTCGAAATGTTGGAACACGTGAGGCAATACTGACCTTACGACTTATCTTAGAAGAAAGATTAAGGAAGGGCAAACCTACGTTTCTAGCATTTGTAGACTTAGAGAAAGCTTTTGACAATGTTGATTGGAATACTCTCTTTCAAATTCTGAAGGTGGCAGGGGTAAAATACAGGGAGCGAAAGGCTATTTACAATTTGTACAGAAACCAGATGGCAGTTATAAGAGTCGAGGGACATGAAAGGGAAGCAGTGGTTGGGAAGGCAGTGAGACAGGGCTGTCGCCTCTCCCCGCTGTTATTCAATATGTATATTGAGCAAGCATTGAAGGAAACAAAAGAAAAATTCGGAATACATATTAAAATCCACGGAGAAGAAATAAAAAACTTTGAGGTTCGCCAATGACATTGTAATTCTGTCTGAGACAGCAAAGGACTTGGAAGAGCAGTTGAACGGAATGGACAGTGTCTTGAAAGGAGGATATAAGATGAACATCAACAAAAGCAAAACGAGAATAATGGAATGTAGTCGAATTAAGTCGGGTGATGCTGAGGGAATCAGATTAGGAAATGTGACACTTAAAGTAGTAAAGGTGTTTTGCTATTTGGGGAGCAAAATAACTGATGTGGGACGAAGTAGAGAGGATATAAAATGTAGACTGTCAATGGCAAGGAAAGCGTTTCTGAAGAAGAGTAATTTGTTAACATCGAGTATAGATTTAAGTGTCAGGAAGTCGTTTCTGAAAGTATTTGTATGGAGTGTAGCCATGTATGGAAGTGAAACATGGACGATAACTAGTTTGGACAAGAAGAGAATAGAAGCTTTCGAAATGTTGTGCTACAGAAGAATGCTAAAGATTAGATGAGTAGATCATATAACTAATGAGGAGGTATTGAATAGGATTGGGGAGAAGAGAAGTTTGTGGCACACTTGACTAGAAGAAGAGATCGGTTGGTAGGACATGTTTTGAGCCATCAAGGGATCACCAATTTAGTATTGGGGGGCAACGTGGAAGTTAAATATCGTAGAGGGAGACCAAGAGATGAATACACTAAGCAGATTCAGAAGGATGTAGGCTGCAGTAGGTACTGGGAGATGAAGAAGCTTGCACAGGATAGAGTACCATGGAGAGCTGCATCAAACCAGTCTCAGGACTGAAGACCACAACAACAACAAACTGTTCACCGATTCAGGCGGTATAGTGAGTCACTGTGGTTCCCGTTCTACAATTTAGCTTTCGGATCTGAAAAGCTTTAGAAATATGCTGAAGCTAGACTCTCTGGTGTTATTTCAGTGATTACAAAAACGAGTCAAATTTACGTAGAACTTTGTAGAATGACATTTCAGACCTTCTGCAATGCATTTATTCGATCCTCGAGGGTCTTATAAAGCCACTGTATCCCCTTCTGAGGCATGGAGGCCCACAACTGGGCTTTGGTATCCTTGACACAGACTGTGGGACGGTTCTGATGACCAAGCTGGTCCCACACACGTTCCAGCGAAAACAGTCCCAGGGATCTTGTTGATCATGGGAGTAACTTAAAACAGTGCATAGGATATGTTCCTGTCTGGAAGAGCGTGTCCTGTTGAAAAACAGCACGGCGATACTGACACATGAGAAGTGAGAAGTAACTCATGGGGACACAGGCAGAATGTCAAGGACGTATAACTGCGCCGTGGGAGTCTTAGGCACTACAAGCCGATGACATCCCTCCCCCCCCCCCCTCCCCTATGACGTCAAGAACAACACCGTTGTGCCTGTTGTTTTACCGGAAATTTACGCGTGGGAGAGCAACATGTTAGTCTAAGTGCTGCTAATTTCCGACGATTGTTGTGGGATAACATAGAAAGTTGCACAGAGTCCATGGAATTGCACCAAATAACACAGTACGATCAAAAGTATCGGGACACCTGGCAGAAAATGACTTACAAGTTCGTGGCGCCCTCCATCGCTATTGCTGTATATGGTGTTGGCCCACCCTTAGCCTTGATGACAGCCTCCACTCACCACTCACGCAGGCATACATTCAGTCAAGTGCTGTAAGGCTTCTTGCAGAATGACAGCCCATTCTTCAAGGAGTGCAGCATTAAGGAGAGGTATTAATGTCGATCGGTGAGGCCTGGCACGAAGTCGGCGACCCAAAATATCCCAAAGGTGCTCTATAGCATTTACGTCAGGACTCTGTGAAGGCCAGTCAATTACAGGGATGTTAGTGTCGTGTAACTACTCCACCACAGGCTGTGCATTATAAACAGGTGTTGAAAGATGCAGTCGCCATCCCCGATTTGCTCTTCAACAGTGGGAAGCAAGAAGGTACTTAACACATCAGTGCAGGCCAGTGCTGTGGTAGTGCTACGCAAAACAAAGAGGGGTGCAAGGCCCCTCCTTGATAAACACGATCACACCGTAACACCACCGCCTCCGAGTTTTACTGTTGGCACTACACACGCTGGCAGATGACGTTCACCGGGCATTCGCCACACCCACACCCTGCCATCGGTTAGCTACATAGTGTACCGTGATTCCTCACTCGACACAACGTTTTTCCGCTGTTCATTCTTCCAATGTTCACGCTCCTTACAGCAAACGAGGCGTCGTTTGGCATTTACCGGCGTGACGTGTGGCTTATGAGCAGCCGCTTGACCATGTAGAGGGGAAGACATTTAACACGAACATCAACTAAACACTGGCGGTTGTATTTCTGCCAACAGGAGTGGGACTAAAGTGATAAAGGCCAAAGGGTGTACACATTTTCCCTGAATATCAGGCAATAATTATGGATGAATCACGCCAACCCTGCCGTTGGCACGGTTTATTTCCTGACTGGTCATGATCCATATCCAGCTCACCTACAGCGCGTTTCTTTTTCTGTGGTCGACAACTGCCAATACTACGAACATGGATCTCCTAAACACGTCATGCTATAGTGTGAGCTGTACTCACACCCACAGCGAAACATAGTAGGAATCACAAAATAAACACTGCAGCACATACTCAGGGACTCACTCAAATGGGAACAACTAAATCTACATCTACATCCACATACATACTCCGCAATCCACCATACGGTGGGTGGCGTATGGTACCTCGTACCACAACTAGCATCTTCTCTCCCTGTTTTACTCCCAAATAGAACAATGGAGAAACGACTGCCTATATGCCTCTGTACGAGCCTTAATCTCTCTTATCTCGTCTATGTGGTCTTTCCACGAAATATAAGTTGGCGGTAGTAAAATTGTACTGCAGTCAGCCTCAAATACTGGTTCTCTAAATTTCCTGAGTAGCGATTCACGAAAAGAACGCCTCCTTTCGTCTAGAGACTCCCACCCGAGTTCCTGAAGCATTTCCGTAACACTCGCGTGATGATCAAACCTACCAGTAACAAACCTAGCAGCCCGCCTCTGAATTGCTTCTATGTCCTCCCTCAATCCGACCTGATAGTGATCCCAAACGCTCGAGCAGTACTCAAGAATAGGTCGTATTAGTGTTTTATAAGCGGTCTCCTTTACAGATGAACCACATCTTCCCAAAATTCTACCAATGAACCGAAGACGACTATCCGCCTTCCCCACAACAGCCATTACATGCCTGTCCCACTTCATACCGCTCTGCACTGTTACACCTAAATATTTAATCGACATGACTGTGTCAAGCGTTAACTACTAATGGAGTATTCAAACATTACAGGATTCTTTTTCCTTTTCATCCGCATTAATTTACATGAACTACAGACCACATCTGCAAGACAGAAAAAATGAGACCATACAAGAATCATATCAGACGTCAGAGAGACGAGTAGATTAGTTGAGATGAGGACTTCACTACAACGGACTCCTTCAGTGCTGATGCAGGGGACATAGCTTATGAAGAAGAACATGTAGACGCCCTATCACAGAACAATTAAACATATTTCAGACCATAGCGAAATATTTTATGACATATTCGTGGCCTGTTGCTGTACCTAGCGTCACATTAAACTTGTTAGTATAATGATACAGATTTTTATTGCACGACGTAAGTTAGAATAATAGTGCACACAATATACACAACAGACATCAATAGCAATCCTTTATCACACAGTATACAAAAACCACATATCACCTACACTTATGTAGACTATCATATCTACTTACGTTAGTAGAAAACCTTGGGAGGCATTGCACAGAGATGCCAGGCACGAGGTCACATTCCATAATCTCCTTGCTGGAGGTGCAGGTGAAGGGACATCTGTTACTGAGTTTATCCTATTTTCATAAATAATTTTTTTCTTTTATAATTTCCTATCTTAAATATGATTTCTTATAGTTTTACAAGTATAATACAGCTGCCATTTACACGAGGAAAGAGGGCAAATGAGCTCCATGAGGGCCCCACTCCATGTGGTAATGCACGGCAAATGAAGTCTGTGGCCGTGAAAGGTACATGATGGGTGTCCTTGGCGCTGGCTAAGTGGACTGCGTGGAGCACTAAGGCCCACACAAAACGTATCAGATGAAGGGCTCTAGTGGTCTAAATCCAACATGCAGAAAAGGTCTGTTGCTTGTTCTCGGTTGGTAAAACGCTGATATGAAGTGGTTACGATGTGACGAGTGGCGAACTACGGCGATTCTACCTAGTAGTGACC
The DNA here is from genome assembly GCF_023897955.1 of Schistocerca gregaria. NCBI lineage: Eukaryota > Metazoa > Arthropoda > Insecta > Orthoptera > Acrididae > Schistocerca > Schistocerca gregaria. Next base: position 290,259,445 of record NC_064921.1, on the reverse strand, counting down.
AGGCTAGGTAGACTGTAACCTTGATAACAATTATTCCTGCCCTCCCGTTCCCATGCAATTCGACTAAGTCATTGTCAGATACGAAAACTGCACAAATTTGCTTATTGCGTGATTCGACCAGCCGACGAAATGGATCAAATGGAGCCTCCTTCAAACTCTTCCAGATGCTGATAACACAGTGTCACACGAGTAAGCGGCATCTCTGTGTCGTTCACTGTGATCACTCATCATGTGTCACTGTTCACGTACCTTGTATATCCTATCAGGCCCACTAACTGCACTGTACACTAACAACACTAATGCAGTCCAGTAGCCGTTCTACCTGTAACGGTGATTGCAACTCTGTTGATTTGCGTACCCATTGGTGGTGTGTACGTGTACAATGTTACGTTGACATTCTGCCTGGCTGCTTTATTTTTTTTTTTTTGTCAGATTGTGTAGTTGGATTGATAAAGAGCGTTGTGGAAGAATTCACTCGCAGTTCGAGGCGAGGCTGGTTCCCCTTATTGAGGATCATGTAAATGTAAATGCCGTGTGGCTAGGGCCTCCCGTTGGGTACACCGTTCGCTTGGTGCAAGTCTTCGGAGTTGACGCCACTTCGGCGACTTTCATGTCGAAGGCGATGAAATGATGATGATTAGGACAACACAACATCCAGTCCTTGAGAAAATCTCCGACCCTGCCTGGAATCTAACCCTGGCCATTACGTATGACATTCTGTCACGCTGACCACTCAGCTACCAGAGACGGACATTTAAGATCATAATACACTCCTGGAAATGGAAAAAAGAACACATTGACACCGGTGTGTCAGACCCACCATACTTGCTCCGGACACTGCGAGAGGGCTGTACAAGCAATGATCACACGCACGGCACAGAGGACACACCAGGAACCGCGGTGTTGGCCGTCGAATGGCGCAAGCTGCGCAGCATTTGTGCACCGCCCCCGTCAGTGTCAGCCAGTTTGCCGTGGCATACGGAGCTCCATCGCAGTCTTTAACACTGGTAGCATGCCGCGACAGCGTGGACGTGAACCGTATGTGCAGTTGACGGACTTTGAGCGAGGGCGTATAGTGGGCATGCGGGAGGTCGGGTGGACGTACCGCCGAATTGCTCAACACGTGGGGCGTGAGGTCTCCACAGTATATCGATGTTGTCGCCAGTGGTCGGCGGAAGGTGCACCTGCCCGTCGACCTGGGACCGGACCGCAGCGACGCACGGATGCACGCCAAGACCGTAGGATCCTACGCAGTGCCGTAGGGGACCGCACCGCCACTTCCCAGCAAATTAGGGACACTGTTGCTCCTCGGGTATCGGCGAGGACCATTCGCAACCGTCTCTATGAAGCTGGGCTACGGTCCCGCACACCGTTAGGCCGTCTTCCGCTCACGCCCCAACATCGTGCAGCCCGCCTTCAGTGGTGTCGCGACAAGCGTGAATGGAGGGACGAATGGAGACGTGTCGTCTTCAGCGATGAGAGTCGCTTCTGCCTTGGTGCCAATGATGGTCGTATGCGTGTTTGGCGCCGTGCAGGTGAGCGCCACAATCAGGACCGCATACGACCGAGGCACACAGGGCCAACACCCAGCATCATGGTGTGGGGAGCGATCTCCTACACTGGCCGTACACCTCTGGTGATCGTCGAGGGGACACTGAATAGTGCACGGTACATCCAAACCGTCATCGAACCCATCGTTCTACCATTCCTAGACCGGCAAGGGAACTTGCTGTTCCAACAGGACAATGCACGTCCGCATGTATCCCGTGCCACCCAACGTGCTCTAGAAGGTGTAAGTCAACTACCCTGGCCAGCAAGATCTCCGGATCTGTCCCCCATTGAGCATGTTTGGGACTGGATGAAGCGTCGTCTCACGCGGTCTGCACGTCCAGCACGAACGCTGGTCCAACTGAGGCGCCAGGTGGAAATGGCATGGCAACCCGTTCCACAGGACTACATCCAGCATCTCTACGATCGTCTCCATGGGAGAATAGCAGCCTGCATTGCTGCGAAAGGTGGATATACACTGTACTAGTGCCGACATTGTGCATGCTCTGTTGCCTGTGTCTATGTGCTTGTGGTTCTGTCAGTGTGATCATGTGATGTATCTGACCCCAGGAATGTGTCAATAAAGTTTCCCCTTCCTGGGTCAATGAATTCACGGTGTTCTTATTTCAATTTCCAGGAGTGTATGTATGTAGCTGTGAGCTGAAATAATTGTGGTCCGTGAGCAAACAGCGACCCACCACAGCGCTACGGCCCTTTACACACATAAGCGGGTAGACCGCACGCGGTTGGCGGACCCGTGTTGATGGTTTCTGAGTTGCTCTGGTGCACATAGTTACGTGCAGTCGAGCGAGCGTGGAGTTCTGCGTTCTGTGATGTGTGCTCAACCACAAAATGCTGTTTGATTGCAGACACAGAGACGAGTCCCGTCTGCAGTTAACCCTTTGAGCTGCAGTGTTTTCAGTCCGAAATGACAATTTTATAATTTTTCTTAAGTACCAGAGCCTTTTGCGATGAAACCACCCATGCCTTTGAAGGACAGAGACATCTAATAGTACACTGAGGTACTTCTAAGAATGTGGTGTATTGTAGCAGACATTTACACCTCTCAAAGCAACAGTCGGTGGGGAGATTATGCTACGTCATAGGACATTGTGAAATGTGTTTCTGTTGTATAGTGATCATATTGAGGAGACCACTGACAGTGAAACTGAATATATATAAAGTAGCCGTGAGGTAACCTTGAGCTTATACTACTGCTGTTATAAGTGGTTTCGAAATGAAACCATTGGAGAAGAATGTAGATTTAATACGAAGTTAACTAAATTTTAGCTCAATTTTTGTTTGTTATTTAAGACTGTAATTTTTTAGGCATTGTGAGTTCATAGCCGTTTCGAGATGCGAGACTATGCCTCCGTAGAAAGCAAAATTGATTTAAAATCTCTCTCCTGAGATAATGGGCGACTGAAAACTATTATGTCCCTGTGGTTTCACAGTGTAACCAGAACTTAATGGAAGTTTCGAGGTGTGTTTTATGTCTAGAAAAAAGGCATAATTGCTTTAAAATTTTTTACATGAGATGATGGGTGGTAGGAAACAGATGTGTTCAAGTGGCTTCAATGTGAAACTACAACTTTAAACAATTGACTGTTTACTTTTTGCTGGTTTCGTCTTGAATTCGTTGCTTACTATGATGATAAAAGTCAAGATTGTGAAAAATTTTAAAATTCAACAATTTTATATTGCTGGGACTCGAAGGTTTGAAGTTATTTCAGCCAATCTCAGAATCAAAAAGAGAAATTCCACACAAAGCGAGGATTTTTGGGTGCATCCTATCGTGGAACAAAGGTGTACGAAAGGATCGTTCATGCACTGTATTTGTAATTACACACGTCAAAAAAAGTTTTGCATTACCTCGGGACCGAGAGTTTCGGAACCTGTACAGAAAATCGGAATTGAGATCAGCATAAACATCATTTCTGCTCTTTTTATTGTGAACGAAAACCACACATTGCATATTGTGCTACCACACAGCGAGACCTTCAGAGCTCAAACCGGTACCTCTAATACCCTCTTGCATTCATGCATGCCTTTATTCGTCGTGGCATACTGTCCACAAGTTCGTCAAGGCATTATTAGTCCAGATTGTCCCACTCGTCAGCGGCCATTAGACGTAGATCACTCAGAGTGATTGGTGAGTCACGTCGTCCATAAACCGCCCTTTTCAATCTATCCGAGGCATGTTCGATAGAGTTCATGACTGAAAAACATGTTGGCCACTCTAGTCGAGCGATGTCGTTATCCTGAAGGAAGTCATTCACAAGATGTACACGATGGGGACGCGAATTGTCGTCCATGAAGATTAATGCCTCACCAATATGCTGGCGGTATGGTTGCACTGTAGGTCGGAGGATGGCATTCACGTATTGTAAAGCCGTTACGGTGCCTCCCATGGCCACTAGCGGCGTACGTCGGCCCCACATCATGCCATCCCAAAACATCATGGAACCTCCACCTTGCTGCAGCCGCTGGACAGTGTGTCTAAGGCGTTCAGCCTGACTCGGTTAGCTCCAAACACGTCTCCGACGACTGTCTGGTGAAGAGTACGTGATGCCAATCCTGAGCGGTCAATTCGGCATATTGTTGGGCCCATCTGTACCGCGCTGCATGGTGTCGTCGTTGAAAAGATGGATCTCGCCATGGACGTTGGGAGTGAAGTTGCTCATCATGCAGCCTATTGCGCACAGTATGAGCCGTAACACGACGTCGTGTGGCATTATTCAACATGATGCCGTTGCTGTCAGGGTTCCTCTGAGCCATAATCCGTAGTAGCGGTCATCCACTGCAGTAGTAGCCCTTGGGCGGCCTGAGCCAGGCATGTCATCGACAGTTCCTGTCTCTCTGTATCTCCTCCATGTCCGAGCAACATCGCTTTGGTCCACTCCGAGACGCCTGGACACTTCCCTCGTTGAGAGCCCCCTGGCACAAAGTAACAATGCCGACGCCATCGAACTGCGGTATTGACTAACTTGGCATGGTTGAACTACATGTACCTCCTTCCTGGCGGAATGACTGGAACTTATCGGCTATCGGACCCCATCTATTTAATAGGCGCTGCTCATGCGTGGTTGTTTACATCTTTGGGCGGATTTACAGTCAACGCTTACCTTCAGGAGTTCTGGGAAGCGGGGTTTTGCAAAAGGTTTGTTATTGTTTTTTATGTTTGTATAGTCGTTCTTTTAACGAGCTTGTCGGTAGAATACAAGAGAATTTGACACATGAAAATCTCAAAAGGAAGCTTATTACTCTGAAAGAACGAGTAGCGGTAAGTTTACGGTAAGAATATGAAATAGTTAATCAAAAATGGTTCATCTAAATAACATTCCTTATCATTCAAAGCATTCTTAAAACCATCCATTTCCTTTTTCGGTTTTAATTTATTCTACCTTTGTGTTTTGAGTATTATATTTTAATTCCTGTAATTACTGTAGCGACTCTTAAGGTGATGTCTCCGTTTATAGGGGGTGGGGGTTCAAGTTAGCCTGATGAGTTTGCATGATCGACAAGAGCAACAGAAGTACCTGAAAAGGCAGTAATACCTTCTGATCTACGTTAAGAGCAGCAGGGGCGCTAAGAATACTCGGTGAGCATCATATACTTTTTTCTTCCTATCTTTTAATAAAATTAGCAAATTATCTTTAGTTGGTGTCTTTCTGTTGAAACACTGTTTCAGGTGCTGAGATCCTGTCGGATAACATCGATTTGACTTCCTGAAGCTTCCCCTTATATTCTGTGATTGCAGCGTTGTCGTAGACTATATCTTCTATATCTTTCGAGACTGGTACAACAAATATTAAATTAGGAACTGTAATCCGTAGCCATGCCGGGCCTCTTTCACTCACAGTCTCATACAAAATAGCAAAAGATGGTTTCCTCAAGGGAATGTGCGGGTAATTTACAATGAGTTTAACCACACAACATCTAAAACACTGGAACAAGTAACTGTGCCTACACGATCAACTGTAAATAGACGATGAAGCAAGCACCCCAGAGACACATTAAAACCTTCGACCTAAGACACTACTATGGAGAGCAGACGTCACACAAACTAAAAATACATGTCATCATCACCTAAAATAGAGGGTAGGTAATGGCAATGATTTGGTGTAGAATGCCTTGGATTAAAACTTGGCGTACAGAAACCTGTATACCACAAGCACTGCATGCAGGTGGGTCTTCCTTCCAAAGGAGGAAACCAGGCGTCAGAGGATAGTGTCCTATCCAGAGGCGCGTTAAAAGTTCATGCTCACTCCGCAGTGGCCGATAAGAGGAACGCCACGGTCGTGTGGTTGGTTTCACGGACCTCAGCTTGTTGTTCTCCCACCCATCCGCTCCTCCTCCCACATGTCCGCAGCTCGTGGTCGTGCGGTAGCGTTCTCGCTTCCCACGCCCGGGTTCCCGTGTTCGAGTCCCGGCGGGGTCAGGGATTTTCTCTGCCTCGTGTTGACTGGCTGTTGTGTGATGTCCTTAGGTTAGTTAGGTTTAAGTAGTTATAAGTTCTAGGGGACTGATGACCATACATATTAAGTCCCATAGTGCTCAGAGCCATTTGAACCATTTTTGAACCTCCTCCCACAGACGCATGACGTTGTGTGTACATAGCGAGATACCTGCATGGGCAGGAGCAGTACGTTCAGAAATTGTGATATCCAAGCAGGCATCCTCATCTGCTGCGTCTGCTGCTCCATAACCTGAATTCCCACGTGCCCAGGTGACTAGGAGAGTAACACATCCCTTCCCTGCCTCTGTAAGTGGAAAAGGATGTCGTGAATCGGGTGAAGATTCTTTTCGGCAGGATACAAGTGATCGATAGCCTGAACGACACTTAGGTAGTCGGCGCGAATTAGGCATTTGCTGGCAGGAAGTCAGCATATCTTCTTCAGCGCCTCAAGATCGCATATAATTCAGCGTCATTCACTGTTAGTTTACCAGGCAAGCGAATCTTGATGCCATAGCCTGAGCCCGAGTGCCTTGTCTGTTCGTGGCCTATTTCTAAATAGTCGGTCCAGTGGAGGGTGAGCAACAGAATGGAATGTCTCTGACTATGGCGTGGAGAGAAGGCTGCACATCTGATGCGTCATGAAGATCTGCTAACGAATGACAAGTAGTAGTTCATCAGAGACTAGGAATTGGACCCCTTCTACACGCTCCTGTCGCCAACTGAATCCCCTTGTAAGAAACAGTATCACATATCTTAAGATGAGATCGTTGTGATGAGCTATAAGCCGTGCATCCATAGTCAGTGCGGGATCGCACAAACATGTTGCAAAAACTGAAGCACACATTTTCGGTCTGTTTGCTATGACCTGTGTCTGAGGCATTTTAAAATATTCAAGGCCTTTAAACATTTGCCCGTCACAACCTTCAGGTGTAGTAATGAGCGAGGCGGTTCTTCAAAAGTGAGACCAAGAAAATTCACTGAATTTTTAAAACTGAGAACAGTGTCCCGCATTGTAAAAGAGCCGTGTTAAAATGGCGACAAGAATGATTAAAATTAACACAAACACATTTCTTTGAAAAATTTAAAACTTGGCCGACAGAAACGAGTAAAGCTGACACATTTCTATGAGGAAAAATTAAAACCTATACTATCTGCCCACTTTTCCAATCGTCATATCGTAAGCTGCCGCTGACGAATGAACGTTGCAAGGTAGGAGGAGGAGTAGAAGATGGCAAAGTCGTCCGCAAACAATGAACGTCGAACATAAGACTGAACTGTGGATGTAATACCATTGATGGCAATAGCGAACACAGTTACACTTAAAACAGATCCTTGAGAGATCCCATTTTTTTGCTCAAATCGCTCGGAAAGAGCATCACGATCGAAAAAATCGTCTGGAAAGGATGGACCACATGGAAATTGGTAAATTGGTTACCGTCCACTGACGGCCCATTGCTGAAGCTTTCCCAGAAGTTGATGCCTCCAACCAGTGTCTTAGGCTCTCTCAATTAGAAAGGATGGTTGGGTTGCCATCTCCAGCAGGGTGAAGTTGTCAAAGATTAACTAAACCTCCTAAAGTCCCACTGAGGGCGACTAAGTAGGCCGCCCGATTCTATGACCCAAATGAAACTGCAGTTGACCATGCTTTCTAGTATTTCTCCTGTGCAGCTAGCGGGGGTCCGACTATGGCAACTGTTGTAACTCTGAGCGACATGTGGTCCTTCCCAGGTTTCAGAAAGAGTACTAAAATCGTTTCCCTCCAAGAGCCAGGAAAGTCGCTGTCCCACCAAATCGCATTGTAAAGCGAAAACAGTATTTCCTTTGCATCCTGATGGAGGTACTGCAATGCTGTATGGAATTCGATCCTTATCCGAGGCAGTCTCCTTGACCCGAGACCGAACATACTCCCACTCCCACATGGAAAAGTGTCAGTTGTAGTCCTCGGTGTTGGGAGAATTGAAATTCCAACCACCCTTCTCCACCAGTGCGTGATGATGGCGAAAAGCTAGTTCTTGGTTTGCAGTGGCAGAGATCAAAACGAAGTAGCCTGTCACAGCATTCGCTATGTCCCCAAGTTTAGATTGTAGACTCCCCTTCAGCAGTACAGCAGTTATAGATCGTCTGGCATATCTGCCGGAAATCCTCCATACGGCTTCCTTCCTATACGCTCGAAGAGCTTTGGGAACGATTGATCAAATCCAGAAACATTTGCCAGGACCTCTTGCTGTTCTCTCTGTTTGGCCGTCGTGCTTATGTCCTCGTGATTCCAAAGGCTGTGAGGTTCTTAGCAGAAAGCTGACAAGGCCATGCGTCTCTCCCTAATGGCGGAGCGACACCCATCGTTCCACCGTGGCACCGTGGCGCATGTTCCCTTCGCACGTTAGTAATGTGATCCACCCAGTCCTGGACACTATCTCGACGTTCAAAAACAGCTAACTGACAGTACAGAGTCTAGTTCACTTTGCTAGGCATCCACGTGGCGGTTTTCTTTCAGGGATAGCTCTGTCTGAGAGGTGGTTCCAGATGGTTACTGGAGCGAAAGTCGTCGACCACTTCCCAGTGAGCAGCGTCAGCAAGATTAGGAGAAAAGAAAGCCAGGTCTATGGCCGAGAATTACCCCATGGCAGTGCTAAAGTGTGTGCTACCACCAGTGTTAAGAAGGATTTCGACAACCCGATCTCTGGAGCGCGCCGATGGATCCTCATAGCACGCTCTGTGCATTAAAATCTACGAGTAGGAAAGGTGGAGGTGGAGGGAACTATGGAATCAGGTCAGAAAGATCCACTCTACCCTAACTTTCTTTGGGCGGTAGATACACATTACAGATGGTAACAGCAAATTTAATATTCACCATGACGGTAACTGCCTGAATAGCTGTTCTGAAAGAGACAAGTGGAGTGGTAAGTATCATTCACCAAGCTAACCATTCCACTTTTAGCCCTGACTCCTCTGAGGTCATTTTTCCGATGAGGGCTGTATCCCCTGAGCACAGGGGTATCAATACGTTTAAAATGCGTTTCCTGTAGATACAGACAGAGGGTCTCTCCTGTGTCAAGAGTCAGCTTTTCTACTTGTGATCTATAGCCGTTCATATTATATTGAAGAGCAGGAGCCATTTATCTGGGAGGTCTGTTTTCCCCTAACCATTTTGCGTGTAGGACAACCCAGACCAGAAGAAGGACAACTGAATGGACTCAAGGGTCCTTCGAAGCAGAATTCAAAGTCCATGGACGCATTCTCATCCTCCTCAGTGTCCCTGCATCTGATGAACCACTTGCTTCGGTGCCGCCATAATGACAGAACACTTAATATTAGTCTTCTCGTTCATGTTTGGCGTCACCGAGGAAGGCTCTGCCAAACCACTGTGCAACTTATCCTGTCAAAGGGGCATCAACAGCAGGAGCAGAAGCAGTGGTCACCGTTGGAGTTTGTGTGGAGACAGCGACGGTTCCATCTGAACTGTCACTGGTACAGGTGCACTTGCAAGAGGATTTCTTGGCTTCAAGGTCCGTAGTTGACGTCTGGGTGGAAACATTCACCGTCACTGGTTTCTGTGTGAGTGCTGCAGCAAATGAAATGGAAAGAGGATGGGAGTAAAGGCATTTGTAAATCATCTTCGCTTCAGCGTCAGATACGCACTTAGTCATCTTTAACTATTGGATATATTTTCCTCCCTTGAACACCTCCCAGTTGCTCTAAGCTGGAAGTGCACCTGAACAATTGACACAAAGGTCTTGGGAGGCTGCCGTGGTTCTGTTGGGGTGGGTGGCCACACCGCACTTACCACATTTAGCTGGTCCCTTACACGCAATACTAGTACACAAGTAAGAAATTTTTTTCAAGACTCACATAATCCATTATCGCGTTTTAGTATGAGGTTCATTGCAATATCTACATTTATCAATGATGTCAAATCAAAATCAATTTCCAGAATTAATGTGACTGATAAAACTACTGTCAGGTCAGTCAGACATCATTCAGTAAGTCGTCAAGATATGGACTAAAATAAAATTAACGTAACTTTCTGAGTCATATTGAACCCCACTTTCGATCCCATTGTAACTGTTTCTTTTTCTTGCACCATCTTGGCCTCTCTAGAACTCTGTTTCACACACAAATGTGCGAATGTATTTGCAAATCAAAGGTTTTGGTGAGGAAGTCGGATGAGAATTGTGGAAGCTAGTATTCGTCTTTTTTGTGCATTGACAGAAGCATTTTTCCTTCGGTGTTAAGTTACCTCAGCTCACCTCTCACTATAGTTATTTCAAAAGATATACCTCAGATATACCTACTTGGCATATATCGACAATCTATGTGACTAAATAAATGTCTTTTACATGTCTTCCATATGCAGTTGGCTTCCCGTATGCAGTCGGCGTCCATTATCAGTAGCAGTTTTTGAGATCACCACTGCTCATGCTTCTAAGTAAAGGAACCGAATCGCGTATGACACTCATCTAAGAGGCTTTAAAGTGGCCCCGGAAAACGGGTATGTTCGAAGAAGAAATTGTTATCAATATACTGGCCAATGAGGTATACCAGAAATACTAAATCATATCTATCAATTATTTGAGAAGGTGTCATAGCTCATCTCGAGTAAGTTCAAAAATGTTCAAATGTGTGTGAAATCTTATGGGAATTAACTGCTAAGGTCATCAATACCTAAGTTTACACACTACTTAACCTAAATTATCGTAAGGACAAACAAACACACCCATGCCCGAGGGAGGACTCGAACCTCCGCCGGGATCACCCGCACAGTCCATGACTGCAGCGCCTTAGTCTCGAGTAAGTACATTTCTACTGATTCTTGCATTTCCTGAGAAATATGACAGTGCTCTTACACCACTGGCAATGCGTTTCTTTTATTTACTGTAAAGATAATATTTATTGAAAAATATGTGCAGGTATGGGTATGGTCATCCATTTCACTCAACATTCGTCTGAAATTTTATCTCAATTTTATGGTGATTCTTACCTTCACAGATTTTCTGTATTATTTATGTTGTGTGATCAACAGTGCATTTGTTTTGACAAGACTTAAGTGGCAAACCTTGAGACCTAAATTGAAACTCCCAGAATGCGATTTCTTGTGTTACCTTTTCAAGCTCTATGTTGTGGTTTGTTACGTTTCCACCAAGCCTATTATTTAACAGGACAATGTTTCATTTATTAAGGAAACCAATGGTTTTTGTATACTTTAGGTCAGACAGTAGATGACATGTTATGATTGAACGAAATGTGCGACTGGCTACAACAGAATGCTACAAGGGAATCATAACAGTATGTTAAATATTATACTTTGCTATCACAACTTCCTCTGTCTCAGTCTTATAGTTTACTAATGCCCAACGCACTGCAATAGAAGCAGTCTTTCTGACACATCTGGGACATTTGTGCTAACGCGGTGTATCGCTCTTTACTAACAGCAAAAGCCAGGTCTCCTTACGTTATCATATATAGAAGGTATCTTTAAATTATTTGGTTTTCGGGAACATCCGGGCTTCCAGAACAAAATCAATGCAGTTTTTAAAGTAGGACACGATAAGATGTAAATAAACTTTTCTAAAATGCCCTGGTTCTCTCAATGAAGACTGTCGTCAAAGGCTCAGAGATTTTTTCCATGAATACTAACCACCTTTTGGTGTCGACGTAATTTTAGCTCTGATTAGCTACGATTTTACAATCATGAATATGACCACACTTAATCTGCATTTGCATTTGGTCTCGTTAGAGAACAAGTTAAACAAGTTTCTGATCTTGGTATCACGAAAATCATTTACAACTCAGTGCTTCATCTTTCTAATAAAAAAACGTTTTGGTATAATACTAAAAATGGCAATGGCATTGCCGCAGTGGATACACCGGTTCCTGTGACATCACCAAAGTTAAGCGCTGTCGGGTGTGGTCGGCACTCGGATGGGTGACCATCCAGGCCGCCATGCGCTGTTGCCATTATTCGGGGTGCACTCAGCCTTGTGATGCCAATTGAGGAGCTACTCGACTGAATAGTAGCGGCTTCGGTCAAGAATACCATCTTAGCACCGGGAGAGCGGTGTGCTGACCCCACGTCCCTCCTATCCGCATCCTCCTCTGAGGATGACGCGGTGGTCGGATGGTCCCGGTAGGCCACTTGTGGCCTGAACTCGGAGTGTTTTTTTATAATACTAAAAAAATTTTAAAAACTATATCAAATTACTTCACAGACATGCTTCGCGAACCCTTGTGCAGGAAAAATCTAAAACCTTGATATCGTCAGATAGTTACAAAACAGTCACCTGGTGGCCATCAACTCTTAATCATGTTAGCACACCGAAATATATGCTACTGTCTGTATCCACTGTCAGTGCTACCAGCATATAAATCTCTTTGAATTGGAATTACTTCCACCACTTAAAAACATCAACTTTGTTTACATCGCTCCTGACACACATAATAAATGAAAGGGATACCAAACATAATGTTAATTAAAATTAGGAATGGAGAAGGAAACGCCATTCCAAATAAATGCCATCCTTATGTTACACGCAATTCCTGTAACATGTATAATTAAACAAGACACGAATCAACTGTAGACGAGAACACCAACGCAACACATCATTTTACACAAACAAGACCAAAAGTCATCACTGACAATGACAACATGTCAATAGACAGCAAGACAACATAAAAGTACGTCATTCGTGCTGTGATGAGCGCGACTCAGTACTGTATCACAATGATTTTGTTTGAACACTATTAGCCCACACTCTAGGCACGCAGCAAAAGAGCAACACGGGTAAGCAGCTTCTACCAGTAGACACACCAGTAGACTATTTGTCCACAAGCAATCACAAATTGAAACTAGCCTAAAACGTTCCCATAATTTCCATCTGAACATGGCAGGCACAGCGTGAGCCAGCACGTCATATGTCGCACACGGCGCCGAGAAGACGGCCGGCAGAGATCCTGCACTCGTTGCTTCTAATTCCGCAATATCCATCTGGACATCGTACTGCGTGCACGGCAGTAAAACGTGACAGGCACACAGCCTTCATTCGTTGCTGCTAGCTGTATATCATCCATCCGGGCGTTGCACTGTATAAAAGGTGTTGAGCAGACAACAAACAGCCGCCAAGCCCCCATAGCCAGTCGCTCAGTGCTCCGATGTGGCTCAGCAGTTACACCTCAGTGTCTTTGTACACCATATGGCTGCTCCCCAATGAAGCACAGCCGAGCGTGTGTTACTTTCCTCGCCCAAAGGCCGACTCTGACTGAGACTCCTCGCTAGCCTATGGTGCTCCACTTCCACCTCGGCCACAGATAACATATTTTTAAAGAGGAACTCCCATTTTTATTACATATTCGTGTAGCACGTAAAGAAGTATGAATGTTTTAGTTGGACCACTTTTCGCAACGAGGTCCACGAGGGAATATTCTGTGAATCAGTAGTAAAAATTCCCAACTCCTTAAACAGATGTATAGAAGATGATTGTGGGTGAGCATCACACATTATTCGTACAGTATGTTTTTGAGCAACGAGGACTTTCTTTCTTAAAGATCAGTTATGCCAAAACACTACTCCACCTTACATGACTGGAAGAGAATACGCAAAACATAAGCTTACTGATTTATCTATCCACACGATTTTCAATGATTCTGAATGCAAATGTGGCTGAACAAAGTTGTTTTAATTTTTCTAAAATGTGAAATTTCCACTTTATGTTATTTTTGACATGGACATCTGAAAATTTTGATGTTTACATACTATTTATTATTTCCTCACCGTGTGCTTTAGTTATCAGTGGTATAGTACCTCTAGGTGTGCGAAGATAAATATGTTTTGTATCTATAAATTGAGAGTGAGACCATTCGTAGAAAAGCAGTCAATGACACTTTTAAGAACATTGCTTACCATTTCTTCTGTTGCTGTATGTGTGCTTGGATTGATAATGATACTAGTATCATCCACAAAATTAGTAATTCTATTCGTTGCATATTTGGCGGAATATTATTTACATATATGAGGAATAATAGTGAACCAAAGATTGAGCCTTAGAAAATCGCGTACGAGATATGTCCCTAGTCAGAAGAAACTACCCTGATTACGTTGGTTGATATAAGTCCTACTTTCTGCTCCTCTGGCAAGATTTGACATTAAGCATTGGTTGGCTATACTATCAGTTCCATAGTACCTTCGTTCATCTAGGAGAATATTGGGATTCACACAGTCAGATACCTTAGGCAGGTCACAAAAAACAAGAATCGGTGCTACTTTGTTCTTTAATGCTTGTAAAATTTGATGAGCGAACATGTAAATGACATGTTCAGTAGATCAACTAGTCTAAAATGTGAACTGTGATTTTCTCAGAATTTTGTCGTTGCTCACATTGGGGTATTATTCTAGAACATATACTCTCCTCAAAAATATTAGAAAATGAAGTACGTCGCTAGTTATCAACATCTCTCCCACGACGTCTCTTATAGAAGGGTTTAAACACGACAGATTTCCATCTCTCTTGAAAAATGCCTTGCGTTAGCGACGCATTAGATACTTGAGATAAGACGCAGCTTATTATATGGGATCAAATCCTTAGTGCTATTTGGAAAAACCATCAAATTCAGATAGGCTTTTATTTTTGAGAGAATATGTAATTTTCGTAATTTCAGAGGTAGTTAAAAAATGGTTCAAATGGCTCTGGGCACTATGGGTCTTAACATCTGTGGTCATCAGTCCCCTAGAGCTTATAACTACCTAAACCTAACTAACCTAAGGACATCACACACATGCATGCTCGAGGCAGGAATCGAACCTGCGACCGTAGCAGATGCACGGTTCCAGACTGAAGCGCCTAGACCTGCACGGTCACACCGGCCGGCGTTGGTAGTTAGTTCATATGACTGAATTTTAGGAGAGATACTTTTTCACCATACTGCCTTCATGTTTCTCTTGAACTGTGTGCTCCTTATTTTATACTACATTTAAGTAATGATAATGTAACTCTTTTGTTACCTGTGAGTGATAATTTATAAAACTTTGATAAGTCAAAGAACCGACGAGATCCACGTAATAACCTGAGGTATGACGATAATATTTGCATTGAAAAGTACTCCGCCAGGTACTGTGCAGATGGCAAACAGCTAACACTAGAATACTGATCATGGGCCGTGACCTCACTAAAAGGTAAGGGGCGCTCATACGTCAATACTGGGTCTACAGCTCTCTCTACTGAGGGCCGTGCCGTGCAGCGGTGTCTGCTATTATACCTCCCACTGCTCCATGTCCTGTATTTGAAGGTAAGAAATGTCGAGTAATTGCAATCGTTTATACGCAGGTCCTTCAGGCTACAGCATGACGACGGTTGTTCAGTTGGATTTACGAGTAAATCAGGCGAGTGGGTGTGCTCTCTCTATGCTCATGTTGTCCTCACAGGTGCACATGTACTCGATCAAAATCATAGGGCCAGCCGTTTTCATTCCCTCAGATGAAGTCCACGCCCACATTCGACATAAATGTGTAAATGGGTGCAGACTGAAATCCTCAGGAACAGGATAAGGATTGGAACTCTTCGCGGAAGACTAAGCCCCAATTATGACATATCATTTCTCACAGTTTAATCTTTTAGGGAGATAATCACAACTGAAGGAAGATTTGTTTCAACGAATTTGAGCAATTGTTAAAAGTTAACGGTATGAAGTAAAATAGTGTGCTTCACAGTCCATGTTTTTTAAGGGAACAGCTGTACGCGGCGACACACAACCACTCCAGTACTGGGTCTCCCTTAGGCCTCAAAGTCTAGCCGAGAACGCTGCCAGGTAGGAAACAGCTCAGCGAAGGATTTCCCTAAGCAATGCAGGTTCGAATCAAACAATAATGCAGGCACAACAGCCGTTCACCAAAGGAAGCGCCAGATAAGTAGATACCTAAGTCCCTTCAACTAAGTGCATGTAAATGGCAAATTTTTATAAACAAACTGGATCAACTTACTGCCAAGTTACTAACACCCTGGAACGGGAGCTCAACACAATAACCTAGGTCACTATGAAGGACACTGGCAGGACTTGCACAGGAATTTTTACAAATTATTTGTTTAGAATGACAAAGAACTAATAGAAGAACAAGGACAGATGGAAAACCTTGAGGCTATATTGAAACAAATACACTCACAGTAACATTAATAAAATGCCGAAGAGCATACTACTCAAGAGGAAGGCAGAGATGGCCCGCTCCTAAACAACTTGCAACCATGCGACTGAGTGTCTCGCCAAATGCACAAGGGAACTGTAGATTCTCAAAGGAGGTGCACGGCTTCCAAGTTAATGCAGCATAAGCCGAGGCGCAAAATACTAACACGAATTATTTACAGACGAATGGAAAAACTGGTAGAAGCCGACCTCAGGGAAGATCAGTTTGGATTCCGTACAAATGTTGGAACACGTGAGGCAATACTGACCATGCGACTTATCTTAGAAGAAAGATTAAGGAAAGGCAAACCTACGTTTCTAGCATTTGTAGACTTAGAGAAAGCTTTCGACAATGTTGAATGCAATACCCTCTTTCAAATTCTAAAGGTGGCAGGGGCAAAATACAGGGAGCGAAAGGCTATTTACAATTTGTACAGAAACCAGATGGTAGTTATAAGAGTCGAGGGAAATGAAACAGAAGCAGTGATTAGGAAGGGAGTGAGACAGGGTTGTGGCCTCTTCCCGAAGTCATTCAATCTGTATATTTCGCAAGCAGTAAAGGAAACAAAAGAAAAATTTGGAGTAGGTATTAAAATCCAGGGAGAAGAAATAAAAACTTTGAGGTTCGACTTGGAATAGCAGTTCAACAAAATGGACAGTGTCTTGAAAGGAGGATATAAGATGAACATCAACAAAAGCAAAACGAGGATAATGGAATGTAGTCGAATTAAGTCGGGTGATGCTGAGGGAATTAGATTAGGAAATGAGACAGTTAAAGTAGTAAAGGTGTTTTGCTATTTGGGGAGCAAAATAACTGAGGATGGTCGAAGTAGAGAGGATATAAAATGTAGACTGTCAATGGCAAGGAAAGCGTTTCTGAAGAAGAGAAATTTGTTAACATCGAGTATAGACTTATGTGTCAGGATATCGTCTCTGAAAGTATTTGTATGGAGTGTAGCCATGTATGGAAGTGAAACATGGTCGATAACTAGTTTGGACAAGAAGAGAATAGAAGCTTTCGAAATGTGGTGCTACAGAAGAATGCTGAAGATTATATGAGTAGATCATATAACTAATGAGGAGGTACTGAATAGGATTGGGGAGAAGAAAAGTTTGTGGCAAAACTTGACTAGAAGAAGAGATCGGTTGGTAGGTCATGTTTTGAGCCATCAAGGGATCACCAATTTAGTATTGGAGGGCAGCGTGGAGGGTAAAAATCGTAGAGGGAGACCAAGAGATGAATACACTAAGCAGATTCAGAAGGATGTAGGTTGCAGTAGGTACTGGGAGATGAAGAAGCTTGCACAGGATACAGTAGCATGGAGAGCAGCATCAAATCAGTCTCAGGACTGAAGACAAAAACAACAACAACAACAACAACAAGCCGAGGTGGGCTGATCAACGTATGCTAAGAGTAGAATGCACCAGAAAAACACTCTTTAAAACACCGAGCTCTCTAAGTTCCCCATAGATCAATATTCCACGTAACTGTGGCTGTGTCCAAGTCAACACTCTACTTCAACACTGGCACCGTCTCATGTCCCAACGTCCGTCTCTTCGTATCTCCCTTGTTCTCCCAGGAGAGACCGGCCTCGCAATCGCACCTCCTCACGACGCGCCCGAACGGCGAAGTCACGCCAAGAGGCCGTGAAGCAGATATCAACAAGAGCCAGCATCGCTCATGGACCACTATATCTCAAAGAAATAACGCAAGGGCGGACTTCCTCTTGAACTGAACTACTTCAGATGAAAGCACTGACACCAGATCACTTCCCTTTTCGGTGTTAGTCATTCTCTACATATTCACTCTTCAAAGCGACGTATTTTCTCATCAATGGAAGACTTAATGGAAACCTTGGTAATGGAAGTCTGATTTTTTTGGCTGTTCAGGAATAGCATTTCGTTACTATTCTTGATATGTGTTCCATTCAATGGTTTCTTCATCCGAGGAAAGAAGACGAACACAACTTCGGCAGGAAAAGGAGCAGATATGCGACCGTATGCTTTGTAGGGTTAGCTGAGACGTTTTCGTGGAGTAAAACCTCCCACCTGGACGGCTTCTATTGACGCTCCGTCTTGATACAGTAATTTCCTCCGCTGACGGTTTGCCCCTTACGTGAGTAATGTGTTCGAACCAAATGATATTCTTGGGGAAAACATCATCATGTTGTATGGCGATTATATCTTATCGTTTCTCATCGATGGTGAATCCACATGCTTCGACTGGTCGCCTTACTCTTTTTTCCCGGGACTGCAGTGCAATATACAGCAAGATTAATAAGAGGTAAAAGAAGTCCTGACACAGATCCAAAAATTCTGCCTCTGCCTCAGTACGGTGGTATTTTTGAAATGATGTTAGCAGTCACGGAAATAGAATTGTCAGACGTTTCGACAGCTACTGCAAGTGGCCTTCTTCAGGGCTTTGCTTTACAGGTTGCAACAAATTAGTTTGTCATCTTCAGAAGCTTACAATATTCGTGATAGTATAAATCATTAGACCTTGGCAATACATTTAAGTAAAGCGCTAGCTTTATCCCTGCAACCTTGCACATGTATATGTCGTCCCTCTCACGGTGTCCATCTCTCCTCCCTCTGTCTGTGATCATAATCCTCCCACCTCTATCTGTCTATCTTTTCCTCCCCACTCTCTCTGTCTCTTCATCTCTTCCTTCCCCTCTTTTCATTCACTCCTCTCCCTGATCATGTCTTTCTCTCCCCTCCCTCTGACGACACCTTTCTCTCCATCTCTCTTTCCATCTCTTTTCCTCTCTTCTTGTTCCACCTGCTCACTACCCCTCTACACATTCCACCTGTGGCATGGGCCTCCCCCTCCTGCATTCTCTGTGTCCATTTTCTCCTGCCCCTCACTCTATCCATCCCCTCCTCTATCTCAACATGTCCCCAGCCATGCTCCTCAGCACAAGAAGCCTCTGTAATATAGCTTAATAAATAAGACTGATACTATACCAACAACACACGACTCATGCAGTGCAAACTAAACATCAGGAGTTTGAACATCATTTATTTGTACCAGACAGTGCCATGCTATGCAACACAGCATGCCTACAAGTCGGTGCCTGGGACATCTTTTCTTGCTCCTTGACATGTAGGCTGCCCACAGAAGCATTCTGTCATGCAGAGCAGGGGTCTGTATCTCTGCTCTTATTGGAACTGGGTGCTTATAAGACCCACAGTTTTAATACTTGTGAGGCTTTCTGTTTCTAGGCCAAATTTGGCTGAAATCGATCCAATGGTTTGACAGGAGCCCCTGGACACACACACACACACACACACACACACACACACACACACACACACACACACACACACACAAACACAGAAGACATACATACTTTCTGCTTTACATACGTAAGAAATGTATTGCAGAAACATACTTAGTATTGATATAACAGATGCAAATATCTACTTCACAGATGCACAATGCCATGAAATCCCCAAAACTGTACATATTGTCTGTAATTCTTGTAAACATATTTTTACAGGTTAATAATTTACAGTAAATTAATCACATTTATGTACAATTCAAGCTGTTGTGTCAATAGCAAGGAACGTTATTAAGGATACAAAAAGTATAAGTAAAGTATATAATATCACACAGCAGATTGACATATACATAGATGTCATTCCTTTAATGTAAAATGGTCAATTGTCAATCCGTGTTCACAATAATCATTTACATTAAGTCCACTTTTAGACATGTGAAGGCGTTAAGCTTATGTGAAGAGTATATTCAGCTAAAGCAATACTAAGTAAGCTTGTGTAATAAATTTATTATATTTTACATAAAAGTATGGCCAAAATCTAGTGATTTATGATAGTCTAAATCTGGCGAAATAAAACTACCTGTGAAACTATAAACTAAGTTGTATTCTGAAATATGTACTGCAGCTGCTGAAAAAATTACAGCTATTAATAAAAAAATCATCCACACAAGTTTAAGCGCAATGGAAGAGTCTCTGTCCCTTAAGCATTCCACAACTTCAGAACTGACTGTTGCAGCGTAATTCCTTTACAAATGTGGAAAACGAATTACTCTTTGATATTCTAGTTTACCATGGAGACGCAATATTTTGATTTGGCTCCTTTAGTAGTATGCTATGATATTGTACCACATAGTTTCGGAATGTACCAGGACTGTAAATATCTAGGTCTGCAACCAAACAGATATAAAATGAGCTACATAATTTTGCTTTTTCGAGGTCTTTGAAACATCTTAACTACCCATCGTAACATGCCAGTTTAGGAGAAAATTTCTCACAACGATATTCCATGACCCACCTCATTACCTGGCTACTGGGCACCTCGCTGAGAGCAAGTCACGAAGTTTTCCGATGGGAAAGCATCTAATAGGTCCCTGACCATCCGAGTGCCTTCTCAAAGATGAAGAAAGATAGTGCAATGGTGTGAAACTGGACCCACAGGAGGAAAGTGTTTCAAATCCCTGTTTGCATATCGAGATTCGGCTCTTCTCTGGCTTTCCTAAATCGCTTAAGTTAAATTGAGGAAGGATCCCTTGAAAAGTACCCTGCCGGTTCACTTCCCTATCTTTACCCAATCTGAGACATCATCCATCTTTAACGACCTAGCCATTCCTTCTTTGCATTGAGACCCATGATTCATATTCGGAAGTGATATTAGACAGAGCAGGACCTCTGCTATTTCGCTATTCTCAGCTGCTTAAAATAAAGACCCTGGCTCATCTCTGTAACATATGACAAAGTATGCATGTCCTGCTACTGGAAGTTTGCTGATTGATGAAATTTTGTCCACTGCCGTTAGATGAGGGTAGTGTAGACATTCTGTTTCAAGGTTACATAAAACTGACTATTGCTGGTCTCTAATTTACCGGTGATCTAGCTGTCATCTGTTTCTATTCGCTGCCCTTTTCTGTTCCTTACTTCCTGTATGCTGTACCTCAAATACAGGTAACACACGGACTGAACCACTGTACCCAAGACCTACACTCCCATAGAGATTATGGTAGGTGGTGTAATCTGCCTCATATTGACCTATCACAGTTCACCCAAATTCGCCATACTGTTCTGTTTTCTTGTGAATAACGATAAGTTCTTAACTTACAGGTATTAGTATATAAAGACTATCGAGTGCTTGTGGGCAAGAAAGTAAACACGGCACAACGAAATCTTCTTAGGCAAAGAAAGGCCATATATAATTTAAAAAATAAGTGAATTCAGTTAGTGGAAATATATCTGACATCAAGTTCAATACAACATGCCTTAGTAATGGACTGATACCCGTCTATGCATAGATTGCTACGGAACATAACAGATATTCTACCGAGACGAATGCAACTGCCCAATCCCTGAGGATTCGATACCAAATTTTCTCTCTTTCTAAGAAGAAGCAACATCACAAAAACATGTAAGTGGAGTCATACACAGATTACAGCTGCAACTACAGGTTCATATACGAGCAGATAATGTACGACACTAATGGTAAAGTGACAGATATAACTAAAAATGTAGAAAGAACTACTGGAACTCATACCACAGCAAAATTCATCAACACTTCATAAAAAAGCTCCTACAGATAAGTTTCAGCTTCCAGTCATCAGCGCCTGAGACAACAAATTTGAAAAGGATGAAATCTATTTGCTTGAGAATGGTTTCAGTCACAGTACCACAAATTACAACAAATAATGGTCAATCTGATTAGTGACATACCAAAATCTGAAAAATGGTCAATAAAGGATCCCTCATGACAGGTACTAATGACTCAAAAAAATAACTTAGCTCCGAAAAGAGCACTTCAGGTAGACCAAGAGCAACCGAATGTCACATTGTGTGCAGATACTGTGAACCGCATGTAAGCATCTAAGAGTTCTTATTGTATTAATTAATTCAGTATTGTCTGACTTATTGCTTCTGCATTTTTTTAGAACGTGTTATTTTGTTGTATGCACTTTATTACTGACACTCACAAATAATGCAGTAGGATAACTTTCTGTAGAAGGGCACTAAGTGCTCAAAACCGGTAAAGAAAATAGATTTCTTTAATGCAACTGCTTGCTTACTATCTCAAATATACGTCTAGAGTCACTGAAGATGGATAAAATACTAAGCTTTATAATTGATATTCATATTTATCATTTAGGAAAATAAAGTTTTTGTTCATTGCATACATTATTTAGTATAATAATGCACTGCTGCAAATATCTATGTGACATTATCATATTTTTGTTAGGCAATGAAACTGAAGTAGAGCAAATATATAAACTTTTCAGTTAGTATCCCAACTTCAAATTCCTCGTTGACTATGAGGCAAACCAGACACTACGTTTTCTAGATGTAACAGTTTGTATAAAAAAAATAATGGACACACCTTCATCATATACAAAAAGACGACAGCTTCATAGAGAACTACACAAAGATTTAACTATCTGTAACAGGATACAAATTTTTAACACATAAATGCAGACTGGCAGGATAAATTTCCTTTGTACCACCTTACTGTCTAGATTTTTAACTACAGACACAATATCATATGCTAAATAGCCAACAGCAAACACATTTACTAGTAGCGGTATGAACGAAATTTTCGGGTATAAAGAATTATGTTGTTTATGGTAAACAATGTCTAGGCACTTGATTCAAAACCTAAGAGCGAAATTTAGTACGAAAGAGAAACAAAACAAATAAAAACGTATCCACACTACAAACAAAATGAAGGACATTTGGAAAATAAATACAGAATGCTGCAACTACACAACAAGATAAAAAAATAAAAGAAGACAAACAAACTAGGAAATAATACCGAAACGGGATATGTATTAGAGACTGCATATCGTAACATCAGCCTTCTAAGCAGCACCGGCAGATATTTGTTACTAACAGTATGTCTGTCAGGCAAATAGATTT
The DNA here is from genome assembly GCF_023897955.1 of Schistocerca gregaria. Lineage (NCBI taxonomy): Eukaryota > Metazoa > Arthropoda > Insecta > Orthoptera > Acrididae > Schistocerca > Schistocerca gregaria. The sequence goes on along the minus strand of NC_064921.1, from coordinate 290,236,375 downwards.
TCAATTAATGTGTATTTCTGGTAGTTGGTAATTAAACGAGTTAAACAGTCGGTTGTGTATTTAGACTGATTTTATTTATCAGAGTTTTGGAAGCAATATTAAATTTGCTTTTTGTGTATCCCTTGTCTCCAATTTATGCAGAGAGTGCTCTACAGCAGAATGACGTGATATTATCCAGACTGACCACGGAATTATTAACAACGGGAAACACTGATGTAGTTGGAGGCAAATCAGCATAAAATAGAATTTTTGCAACACAGCGAAATATCTGGTATTAGGTGAACTAAATAACGTTGCACTTCAAAAGGTAGTCTTCTGATAGAAATAGATTTTTAAGTGAATGACAGACGTGTAGAGGAAAGGTACAAAGCAGAATATATAAAATTATTTTTTATCCTCACGCTGCTTAGTGTTCAAACTGTAATGGAATACAAAAACAGCACCATAAATAAAACACACTGAAGCGACTGTTTCAGAGTCAGGTTACAGAAGTTAAAGTTGCATAGGGCACATGCATAGTAGCAATTTTTTGACGAATAAGTCAATACTGTATTATATCAGTTAGATCTAACCAGTTTCAGTGTAATGAAAATAGAACTCTTACGTCGCGAAACAACAGAGCGGTAATAGCAAATGAAACATGGCCTAGCAGGCGGGCTATAACAACCATAACTGAGGAAAAGTATGTTACTGCTACAGGTTCACAAATAGGCCAAATTATTAGCCTTACCGGTCAATCTAATACCACACGCCAGTAAGATACACGGTAATCAAAGTAAGTGTGTTGCTGCATGCTGCTGGCCGCTGTGGCCGAGCGGTTCTAGGCGCTTCAGTCCAGAACTGCGCTGCTACTACGGTCGCAGATTCGAATCCTGCCTCGGGCATGGATGTGTTTGATGTACTTAGGTTAGTTAGATTTGAGTAGTTCTAAATCTAGGGGACTGGTGACCTCAGATGTTAAGTCCCATCGTGCTTAGAGCCATTTGAACCATTTGAGCTGCATTCTGAAATGCGAACTACTTTTACGCTCCAATGACGGAGAAGAAAATCGCAACATCAACAAGAATTTTAGCGGCGTAAATGAAAGCTGGTAGATGTGTTCGTGCATCTAAAGGATGATGCCCATTCAAGGTCCACGTCAGACGCTTAACAGTGGTACTAGTAGCACCACTGTGAGGGTGGAAATCAGGTTTGTTTTAAATACGCGCTCTAAGGGCTGTGAGCGTTAGTTACCTTTGAGACTGGACGTGGTGAGTTGATGTTAGCAAAAAAATGCTACAAAGTCGCCATTATCAAGACCTCACTGAATTTGAACATGGTCACGTAAAAAGGGCTACGAGAAACTGGATTTTTCTTCTGGGCTGCAGAAAAGACATGGCAGGAAAGTAGCCCCTGTACATGACTGCTGGCAGCGGAAGTCACGAGAATGTAATCTTCCAAGAAGCCCGGGCTCCCGACTACCACATGGCACTGCCGAGAGGGAAGACGATGTTTTCGATGTATGGCTCTGACGCATCGAACTGCATCTGCAGCAGCATTTTGAGCAGCAGTTAGCACCACAGTAACACAATAAACTGTTACAAGTGGTTTACTTCAAGGATAGCTCTGAGCCAGCCGCCCAGTAGCGTGCATTCCACTGACCCCAAAAGACACTGCCGTTTGCGACTTCAGTGGTATCAGTCGAGAGCTCATTGGAGGACAGGGTGTAAGTCGGCTGTGTTTACTGATGAAAGCTGGTTCTGGTCCGGTGCCAGTGATGGTCGCTGGTTTGTTTAAAAGGAGATCAGTTGAGGGTCTGTAATTAACTAGTCAGCGTGCTAGACGCAATGAATGTACATCTGGAGCTATGGTCTGAGAATGCAGGAGACTTCCGTAGTTTCACACACACCCCGAATGCAAATTTGTATGTCAGTCTGGTGACATGACCTGTTGTGCTGCCATTACTGAGCAGCATTGCAGGGGGTATTTTCCAACAGGACAACGGTCGCCCAAATACGCTGTTGTAGCTGAACATGCTCTACAGAGTGTCGATATGTTGCCTTGGCCTGCTTGATCACCAGATCTGTTTTCAGTCGAGCACATATGGGACATCATCGGAGGACATGCCCAGCGTCTTCCACAAACAGCATTAACCGCCCTTGTATTGGCCGACCAAGTGCAACAGGCATGGACCTCTATCCCACAAAACAGTGCTTGCGTTCAACATTCTGGTGGTTATACGGGATGTTAATGCATCAGCAGCTCACATTTGCAGTGGCTTATCTCGAGCTTACATTAACCTGTGATATTGCAATGTTAATCACTTAAAAACGTTGTCTAGAGAAATGTATTTTAGAAATTGCGTTACTCTACATTAATTATTTTTGTTGTTGTTATTTTTTCCATCAATGTATATGATGATTTTCCTCGCCTGTCAACGAAGGCATCTGAGCCGTAGAAATAATTTTGTGGTACAGTATTACTAATTAGACTCTTGGTGATAAAAACATACATTTTAAAAAAGATGAAAAAGAGGAAAATGAAGTTAGCCATAGCCATAAAGGCTAATAGCATAGTAGTACTTGTGGACAAATGGGAATATCTCACTAAAACTAATTACCGTTGCAATGAAATTATATGGCAGAACTAATGTTGGGTGAATCAGGCTTCAACTAAAACTGAAATAAGATACTTAAAAATGTGTTCTATTTTCGTTCTGAAATAGAAATCCTATCGAAGATAAATCAAGTAGCTTCAGCAATAGAACGTGATGTTAAAAGTCACAAAATACAAATTCCAATGATAATAGCCATAAAGTAACGATCTCCACATATAAATATATAATAAGACTCAGATTGTTACCTGTAAGATTTTTAGAAAGAAATAATAGTTGTGGAAGTAAAAAATCTAATGGCCTCACACTTGAGGGACATGCATTCTACGGCACAACATTTACGTCTGCAGCGCACGCATAAATAATATGTTTGTATATGCATTTGTTAGATTTACACTTGAACAGAATTACTGTCTGACTAAAGTAAAAATATAAATTGGACGTCAACTAATGGGAAGTCTGGACAATCCATAAAGTTAAGAAAGATGACGTCAAATAGGTGGAGCGTACGTACACATTTCAGTTACTGGCGAAACTTATTGAAGACAATCCAATGAAGGACATTACTGGCAGCTGTTGTTTTTTGTATTCGCATCATGACTTTAGCAAACGTTCAAAGCTACCTGTGGGTTCTTCGCAGGTCAATGGCGAGCCTGCTTTGCAAATAATGAATGGCTCTGGAATAAAATGAGTCCAAACGAACCTGCATGTATTCCTAATATTAAAAGGTTGCTGAAGATCGTCTAACACTGTTGTACTCACGACAATATAACTTACTATCTTCTAGCATTGAGACAGTTCACCTGTTCCCAGTTACTGTAAGTGGGCCAAGCGCTGGCTTATATCATTTATTTACTTATTTACAAGTCTACTTGCGTAGGATAAAACTGAGGAGCCGCTCTCCATTGTCATGGATCGAGTCAGTACACACAGTTACATCAGAAAAGTCAATAAAATGAAATTTATACAGTAATGAAATACGACTCACCCAACAACTAGCCGTGCTTTTGTTCACTGTTAGGTCTCTACAGACATTCAGCAAGTGCCTATGAATAACTCCGATAGTCTGGTTTCCGCCAAGGGAAAATGGCAGTTGTCTGCTTGGAATGGACCACCATTACAGACGCCAGTTTGAAGACTACCTACGAGAATTTCATGAAACTGTAGAGTTTGAAGAGGGAACATTCCTGATGACCTCAGCTGTTAAGTCCCATTGTGCTAAGAGCCATTTGAACCATTTTTGTTAAGTCCCATAGTGCTTAGAGCCGTTAGAACCATTTTTTAATTGAACGCCCTTCATAGAATGACTGACGTTTGTTTATTTTATGTTCTGTCTGCCCAAGAAAGAAGTGTTTTGTGGGGGCACGTATCACTTCCCAAGTAAAATACCATGCTACATTGTGCGTATAATAGTAGTGTATCGTAGACAGGTCTCTGTTGTTACAGATATAGATGACTAATTTATTTTGAAAAGTAAGAATGTAATCCACTAAACATCAGTCTACTCATAGACATTAAAGAGCAGGAACAGCATCAAAGTTTTTCCACTTAAAGATGTTTCCCTATTATCCAGGATACATTTAGGGAACGTAACCAGTACGATATTTTTTGTTAATATAAGAAACACCCAAATGAAAACAAGACCGATGGTAAAATCGTAAGTAAAATATTTATCATATCAAAAGAAATTGCCGTAATTGTTAATATATTTATGCCAATGTGAAACAACACGGTCAGATCCTTCATAGAAAAATGTCTGTGGTTGCGTACGGATCCACGACTGTTCCAGGCGTGCATCGCTTTGCTCGAAACAAACCGACGACCACGAATGTCTTTCTTCAGTACTAGAAAAGATGGGAATCACGTGGGGAGAGATCGAGACCATGTAGGAGATGTGTGAGAGCTTCCCAATGAAACTTCTGCAGCGTATTCAAAACAACAGGCACTCTAACTCTGGGCAAGTCATTAGAACCTTTTCCTTTGAGTGCAAGAGGCCGCTGCGCATTGACCTTCTGCAGCAGGGTGCCACACACCTCGCACAGCATTACGTGGATACATCGCAAATATTGTAGCGCGCCAAGTAGAAACGCCCAGGACTGTTGACGGACGGCATCCTTCCGTCGCAGGATGATGCCCGTCCACATGTTGCCAACGTTGTTTCGACTGCGCTGCAGAAGTTGTGCTGGGACGCACTTACGTATCTTGCGTGGAGTCCTGATCTCTCCCACATGCGATTTCAATATTTATGGTACTCTGACGACAGACACTCGTGGTCATCGATTTGCTTCGGACGAAGAGGTGTACCCCACCACTACAACCGCATGAGGGCATTGACAGTATTGTCTCGCAGTGGGATAAATTTGTTAACATTTTTAGCGATTACTTTGGAAGTCATACACAGTTTAATTACTGTTTTCCATCCGTCTCGTTTCCATTTCATTGGTTCAAATGGCTCTGAGCACTATGGGACTTAACAGCTGAGGTCCCCTAAAACTTAGAACTACTTAAACCTAACTCACCTAAGGACATCACACACATCCACGCCCGAGGCATGATTCGAACCTGCGACCGTAGCAGTCGCGCGGTTCCGGACTGAAGCGCCTAGAGCCGCTCGACCACCGTTGCCGGCCCCATTTCGTTGCCTCTTATGTAACATATATATTAAGTTTCTATAGTTTTCTTGTCTTTTGTTAATGCATATCTTGATTCGATCCATATCCATGAAGTTTCGCATCTTTGATACGATCCATGAAACACGATAAATGGATTAAACGCGTAAGTCCAATTGAAACAAGAGAGATTGATTTCATTTCTACTTGAACATATACTTCAACACGGGGTCCCAACATATTTTAGTTAAAGGCATGTAGGAAATTTCAAAAAAAACCGTTCTTGTACTGGTCAGGCAACACACATAAATTTCCAGAACCGGTGAAATTTAGAGACGTCCAAGTCAGTGGGTTAACTAGCTTTTATAAGAATTCTGTTTCTGAGCCCAAAAATCAGGAAAGAAAACACACTTGAAATATCAGACGACATCCTTCGATAGTTCATAGGGACTGTCAGTTCGTTTCATACTGCCCCTCTGTCATTCGTGCAAATCGTTTAACATATATATTGTGGCCTTATGCAAGCACTCCACGCTTCCTTTGCCTAAACCCTAGTAAATTACTATTCGCAAGTTAATTACGTTCAAGTATCCTGCGCAATTACAGAGTTGCACGGAATGGACGACTATAGATTTGTAATTTTAATTCCACCAAACGCAGTTAGTCTTAATTTTAATTGATTTCAAATTGCCATTTTGTTGAATACAGTCAATATATGGAAGCCGAGTGTAAATTTTCGGGGTATGATACCGTTAATAACTCCATTATCGGCTGCTGATCGTCCCACGTTTCCAATCTGTGGCGCAGTTTATCCAGCGAGTCAGACTGGTCTCGATCATTTAATCGAAATATCAGTGGAGGTGAGCAGGCATAGAACTTTTCTCACAGCCATTCCTTCAAAGTTTTTTCTCCTAGTATCATTTCCTGTTCGTAATAAATAGATTATAAAAAGTAAATTAATCTAATTCGCACCATTGCGTCTATCCTTACGGAAAAGGATATAAAGATTTATACAGCACTAGCCAACTTCATCAGCACACCATCATAACGGTATACGTTTTTACACTTGTATCTGCATCAATACTCCGTAAGTCACCCGACGATTTGTGATGGAAGGTGCTTCTGGTACCACTAATGCTCCTACCTTCTTCCACTCGCGAATGGCGCTTGGAAAGAATTATTGCCGGTAATCCTCTGTATTAACTCTAATTTCTAGAATTTTCTCGTCGTAGTCGCGTAGTCGTTAACGAGATCTACTTGGAAGGAAGCACTTGTTGTCCGCTTCTTCCCTTCAAGTGCTCTCTCGAAATTTCAATACTAAACCTCATCGTGACGCACAACGCATGTGTTTTAGCAATTGCCACTGGAGTTTGCTGGGCATCTCCCTAACGCTCTCGCGCCTGCTAAACAATCCTGTGACGAAACGTGCCGCTATTCATTGGACCTTCTCTATCATTTTACCAATCCTACCTGTTAAGTGTCTCACACTGATGAACAATACTTAAGAATCGATCAAACAAGAGCTTTGATGGCACTTCTTTCGTAGACGAGTTGTATCTCCTTTTGATTCTTGCCACGAATCTCAGTCTGACATCTGCTTTTCCTGCTGTTTGTTTCATTTGGTCGTTCCACTTCATGGCGCTCTGGATAATTACTCCTTGATATTCTACGGTACATTTTGTTTCCAGCAATTTGTCCTCAGTAGTGTAGTTATACAGTAGTGGATTTCTTTTCCTATGAATGCGCATTATGTTACATTTATTTATGTTCAGGCTCAACTGCCAGAGACTGCATCCTACATCAATCGTCTACAGGGCATTGTGCAAATCGATACTGTCTTCTGAAGTTGCTACTTTTCCATAGAGAACAGCATCATCTGCGAACAGTCATATAGCTTCCGGCGTTTTCTACTAGATCATTTATATACAGTGTAAGCAGTAAAGATCCTATCACACTTACACGAAAATTACCCACACATCTATCGATTTTCTTCCTGTTGATTCTAATGAATGCCACTCTAATGAGTGCCCAAGAGTATGTATGGCGTCTCCTTATAGCCTACCGGGAACTGTGCAATGTCATGTTCTTAAGAATTAGGTAATTCTACAGTGCACTGGACTACGTATTATAGTATCCTCGAATTTGGTGGTATTCAGAAGTAGTTGCTAAGAAACCAAGACTGGAATTCGCAATCTGAGTTTACCTTTTTATCCTAAAAAGTGTATCTTAGAAAGGTCTAATCAAATGCCTTTCTCTTATTGGGAATTTCGAAATCAGGCAGTCTTCGATCGTATAACGTGAAGTAGATTTTGTGTCCTCTAAAGGTTGAACATGTTACGTTGCATTGTTACTGCAGAGTCATGTCACTATAAAATGAGTATATTGTGTTTTCTTTGGTGTGGAGTTCGAGTTAAGAAAAGCAACTCCGTGATTAGTTGGCTGGAATACGATACGTACAGAGGGGTATCTATATCTACATCTACTGGATACTCTGCAAATCAACTTAACGGCCAGCCGAAGGGACTGAGTACACCGCTACCCCAGCCATTGTCTGCTTTCCAGACACTGAAGTCGCTTCCTCCCATTCAAGTTGTTCCTCAACTGTGTTGTACATGTGGAGACTGATGCGACGAATGAAAATTTGTACCATGGCTGTGATTCAAACCCAGGTCCTTAAGAATGCACAGAAAACTAACGTTAGCTTATTTTATCAGAATATTGGAGAACTGAGAATAAGGTACAAGAGCATCGTGCCTGTACGGGAAATTTGGAGACCTCTGCAAAGAGAGACAACCTGTGCGTACCTGAGCGTAACATACCCATAGAGTTAGATAAGTTACATATAAAAAATTACACTCTAGCAGCTTTATCATGTAGAACTAATATGAAAAGGAGGAGTTGTTACATACATTAAGACAGAACACAAGTTCAAAAACAACGAGTCGGGTAGATGTAGCAGTGATCAGGATAAAGGAATGTGTATTTGTGAATTAAGATTCAAGAATTGTGCAGTTTTAAGTGTAACTGTGTATAGATACACTCTGGGAAATTTTGAACTGTTTATAAGGATTACTGAAGATAAACTTCTTTGCCAAGATCGCTCAGAATAACCTTTATTCTCAGTAACCGGTTTCGGTAATCAAAATTACCATCTTCAGATCTCGACGGACAGGATACTGCATATGCCTTAAAACAGCAGTAAAAGTACCCTTTCTCATGAATTGGCGGGTACATAACGACTAGAAATGGTTAAAATGGCTCTGAGCACTATGGGACTTAACATTTTTAGTCATCAGTCCCCTACAACTTAGAACTACTTAAACCTAACGAACCTAAGGACATCACACACGAACCTAAGGACATCACACACATCCATGCCCGAGGCAGGATTCGAACCTGCGATCGTAGAGGTCGCGCGGTTCCAGGGTGAAGCGCCTAGAACCGCTCGGCCACAAAGGCCGGCAGATGACTAGAGGACTGATGCATCAGCATGTCATAATTAAAACAATTCTTTGCTCAATTATTCGTCACTTATATCTGTGTTATGTCACTCACAACCGAGTGCATCATTGCAGCCAGGGTGCCGTTAGTCTAGATCTATGCAAATGAGCTAGTCAAAAAGGATGACAAGATGGGGGGGGGGGGGGTGCTTAAACCTTATTGATCCAGGGAAGAGGGGAAGAGGTCTCCTGCCATTTTAAGGTGCTCACATTGGCAGAGAGAGATATAGAGATATTGGATTGGTTTGTCATTATTTTAATGTACTCTCTCTGTCCAAGAGAAATAGGTGTTTCCCTCGGATTTTATATCACCCAAGTGTCAGGCGACAATGTGATCGGTATCAAGTTACGTTATGACCTTGAATATTCCTCGTACCAGTGCCCCAGGTGCATGGGGAGAGCGCGGGTTCCCCTTGGTGTCCTCAAATGCAACTTGAACGATTGTGTAATGTGCGCAGATTCCCTGGAGGGAGGATTGAATATAACTAGTCCAGTTGACTCAGTATAAAATCTACTATCCTAGAGGTCCTTATCATATCGGAGTAAACCGAATCACAAACTGAAGGCTGTACAGAACCTTTAGTAGATAACTACTGGATGCATGAAGTACAGGTACGTAAAATGCCCTCAGTTGGGCTGCATCAAGATAAACACACAGGTTCCAACAATAATACTTGTCTTATTAAGTTATACTTATAACATAGGATTATACCTCTGAATGAATACATTATGGCAGCCATTCAAATTTTTAATTTGGACAATAACTACGCGAAGTAGTAAAATTCAAATTTTTGTTGCCCTGGTAAGTGCAACTGGTACCAGGCTCCAGGATAATTGCTCAGAAATGTAGATGAGTTACGTGGGAGAGCAGGACTATAGATGATAATAGGTGAATAATGAATGATAGCGATAATGGCCGCTGTACCATATTTCTCAGGACGATGCATCATGAGCTTGTATAAGATCTCATTACTAATATTTATTTGATCGTTGGTACATTTCTCTATAGTTAGTTCTTTTATTTATTTGTTAGTTCCCTTCCGACGATCAAGGTCTTTTTCTTAGTGTGATTATTGTCATATTGAGAATGGTGCTACAAAGAAACTTGTGTTAAACAAAGAACAACAATTGCTAAGTCTGCATTGTTAAATCTGTTAGTAATAACAGTTTGTTTCTATGGACTACATAATTACTACTTCTCAGTGACTTACGTGGTACAGAGTTAAAAGTCTGTTGTTAAACTGTACAACATGATATTTCCTAGAACCTGGTTCTTCGGAATTTGACGAGGTTGTTAAAAATAACAGTGTTGCTAGCAATATTTTTATTGACTTGTAGATCACATTTAAAATGATATCTAACACGCCTTATTACGGTTTAAGAAACACAAAAATCTCATTTAGATGTACAGGCATTTCCATATTTACACATCTAGTTTGTCAGGGATGGGACAAGTAGTCAGCTGTGAGCTTGTAGTAGGATTCATATCATCATTTGCCAGATGTTATTTAGGGAAAACACGTAAAATATAAATATAGATCACTGGCTGAAATATGGAGCCTCTTCCTTCCTGAATACAAGGAAACAGTGTTACCACATTCCATTTCTCACTATTGTGCAATAATGCTTTGCAAAGAACTTATTTAATTATGTGAAAAGCCAGTGCATTCATCATGGACTCGTACCATCATTTCATGCCATTTATAGACACAGTTCATTCATTCTCGCTGCCAATCACTGCACACACTATACACACATTATTTCTTAATATAACGTTACGCGCACCGTCACCTGACATCAGGACCTCAGTGGCAATGTATGACTTGTTGTGTATTGTAACTTCCAACTGGCTAGTCCCCAAAATAGAATCAGCATCCCTGTTTAATGAGTGAGATGTTGAGTAAAGAAAGAGAGGAAAAAAAATTAGAAACTTACAGTGAAAAATAGTACATGAAGGAATAGATGTATTAGTATGTTTGTCTTACATCTTTTTACCATACTCGTTCTCTATGTAATTCTTGACTTTTTGGAATATATTGCTTAACAGAGAGTTTTTAACTCCTTTTTAAATATGTATGTTTAAGTATTCTTTTTATTTTCATTAGGCAATTTATTACACAGTTTTCGTTCTCTGTAGGAATTGCTGTTATAAGGTTTTCTCGTTATTCCTTCTTGGGAAATGTAAGGTCAGCCTAATTAATGTTCCATGACTGAACAGAGCTATTTGTGCGGTGACTGTCAACGTTCTTTTCTTTTATTGTTAAATGTACTCACATGGTTTGATTAAAACACTTAGCGTTTTCAATTAGTTATTATTGTAATTGTCCTTTTACGCAGTTTGATAACTGTTTTCGTATTTTGCACCCTTTTTCCCAAGAAAATAATTCCATACCTCAGATTTGAATGTGCAGTCTTAGACATAAAAATGACCGCCGGCCGGGCGCCACAGAGACTAAGTCCAAGTCGTTCACTTAAGGTGGCCAATAAAACCGACCGCCCCTGACAATGCTAATCTGCGGAATCTGGCAACACTGTAAGATGCGGAATTGTCAGGAGGAACTGTTGTCTACTTCCGAGATATTCTCGTGCTGTGTGAGCCCCTGGCGTAGAGGTAATCTTCGTGTATTCTAAACTCACAGTGACGTGTTCGCATCCAACAGTATCTGCTTTTTTTCTTTTTTGTTGCCACATTTCGGCCCTCGTCTGAAGTTATAAAGCTATGATTCTGACTGAACAGCGAAGATAATTCGTTTCGAATTCTGCCCATCAGTAATAACGAATACTTCTAGAAATAATTCCGCAGGACAGCTCGTGGCTCCGTCGCGACCGGAACAGCTTACGCTCGAGCTGCAGCGGCTAACAGCCACCGGCCAGACGCCACCCGCCGCCTGACATCGGGCGCCGCCCAGGTGAGCGCGGTGCGACGCTGTCAGTGCACGTGTCAACTGTCATTTTCGAATCGAAAGTTCTAGTTATCATGTTGCAGTTAAGCATTGGTTTTTGCACACTTGAAAATTATGAACTACAGTTAAGCTTTGTAAAATTGGGTCGCAAGTGGAAAAAGGTGTAACATCTGCAACACAATATTCACTATTGGTATAATAGAGGGGTGAACGTAGAGGAGGGAGCTCGAAAGATTGAAATGCGTGTGGAACGAGTGCTATTGGGAAAAAATACACCAGAAAGAGATATTTTTGTTTCAACAAAGATCTTTCTGGCATGAATGATTTTCCACATTAAGGAAGTCTCGACTACTGACAGAAGTGATGGATTACCATTTAACCCTCATGAGACATTTTCATTCAATAGGCAAGGTTCAGACGTCTTTTGTAGGAGTACTGCATGCTATAATTCGAAAAAACAAAAAGAAACGAAGTGATTATTGTAGCAGTTTTGCTTGAACGTCATCGGTTGCTCATTCAGCATTCCTACTGGTGACGTGTAATGATGCCTTTATCGTTGACTTCCTAAGAAATGAAAGGCTGAGCCCTACCATAAAACGTAAGCTGGTGCAAAGAGTAGTGTGAACATAATATTTTCCATCTGCTAGCTCCAAAAGCGTGTTTTGCACTACGCATTCTTCCCCAAGGGTGTGTCCATCACAGATGGAATTCGTTGCCAACCACTGAGACACCTTTTGGTCACAGTGTATCTGCGTAATTGATGGACGCATGTGTTGTTCAACAGACAAAAGTCGTCAGTCTCACTGGAATCAATGACTGAGTGTATGTATGTCTGTCTGTCTGTCTGTCTCTCTCTCTCTCTCTCTCTCTCTCTCTCTGTGTGTGTGTGTCTGTGTGTGTGTGTGTGTGTGTGTGTGTGTGTGTGTGTTCGCTTTCGTGTTCACGCAAAGTCTGAATCAATACTATCAACATTACAGAGACAAGCAACAATAAATATTGCATCAAATATAACTCTAAAGTATTTTAATGCAATGGCTAGTTACTTCAAACTGAATTTTTACCCAACCCATGTACTGCATATTACGTTAGGAAACTAAAATGTATTAAGTCTATAATATCGTCAGAAAACCCAGGGCGCTCTTATCGGGGCTCGCTCATTAGTCATCAGAATTTTAATCAGTGAAGAAATGTCGACTCTATTTGAATTCCAAGAAAATAGGAACCTTGTCACAAAGCAATGTGAGGTGATACCAAATTTTATCCAACACAAAAATTAAATGCAGAGCTTTCCCGCACGCAATAGTAGCACACAAGGAAATATTATATCTTGGAACAGTATACTTCATTTCCTCCTCTCACATCAACGCCCTTGTTTTAGTATGAAGTGAGAGAAAATAAACACAAAAAGTTAATTTTCTGTGAATCATGTAAGTCATTTTCTCTCCTCATATCATAGCTTTTCAAATGGCTCTGAGCACTATGGGACTTAACTGCTGTGATCATCAGTCCCCTAGAACTTAGAACTACTCAAACCTATCTAACCTAAGGACGTCACACACATCCATGCCCGAGGCAGGATTCGAATCTGCGACCGTAGCGGCCGCGCGGTTCCAGACTGAAGTGCCTACAACCACTTGTCCACAACGGCCGGCTCATAGCTTTTGTTTTAGTATGAAGTGAAAAATAAAGAGTTTAGGTTTCTGAAGTGTAATATGACACCAGATTCTTATCGAAGCCCTACCGGAAACGCAAAAAGCAGGGAGCTCTCCATTCTTTAGTCCACCAATCTGTTTCCTTTCATGTATTACTACCGCTCGCAGATTCTTAGTTAAGGACTTGCGGGCATCAAGTTCTTCAGCAGAATGAGCGTTATGTTATTGTTCTAACTACGGTATGGAACAAATGGAACAAAGACGAGTTCCCCTAGAGCACTGAAGATATTTGCACATGCCTATATTCAACAATTACTGCCAGCTGCCACAACACTTTACAGAATTCATGCTGCAGGCAACACGACTGTGAGTGCACTTCAGAATTCATTCATTAAGTCGTCAGGACACGGACGGAAACGGCAAATTCACATCGCTTTCCGAATCATATTCAATCCAAAATGAAGAGTTATTAAGGTAGTTGTGTGCTCTAGCAATTACACTTTGATAATTCTCACATGAGTATTCCGACAGCCAAAAGAAGCCGTTAGTGTGAAACCATCGGGGACTACATTAATATCAAACTGCAAGACCTCGAGACAATACGTTGACTCTTCCTTTCCACGGGTGGCTCTTACGGTTATTTAGGAGTGTCTCTGTCCTAGGAGTAAAGCAAATAGAACTTCACATTCATGAGGCACTTTCCGCTATCCTTGACAAATTTCAGCAATTTGTAATCACTGCGAGTAACAACTGTATAATGATAATGGTACAAGTTGTCAGTGGATGTGGTGGTGTTATGCTGTCAAACTGCTTACAGTAACGTTAATGGCAGGGCACATAATCTAGCGCTGACTACCTAAGTAAGGATCTTGTGGTGGCGTCACCGCGTCTCTATATTTCAATCAGCTTGAGTAATCTGATTTAACGAACATAGTACTCAGTTCACGAGCTGCTAATCCTGCAAAAATTTTAGTGCAGGTATTACATTAGCTCTGAGTGAATTTCTCGACAAATATCACTGTCAGCTATGTAACTGAAATGACTCACTGAACAGGTTCTCCATGTTGCACTTGGTTAAGTGATCACCTCGCAGCAATTCTGCTTCTACTGTTCGTTATTTGACTAAATATGCGCTACAATCTGATTTGATGTGTATGACATGGGTTAGCGCCATCACAAAGCAATGACTAAGGTATGGATACCTTTGAAGTTCCATTACACTGATGGCAACACAAATACACACAAAAAAAAACTGTTTTCCCTCATAAAAACAATTGCATCTTAAATATCGAAGGACAGACATACACAATGTGACAGGACATTGAAATACAGCAACTGCGGCTGATGAAAATTTATGCCTGACCGATGTTCGAACCTTGACCTGCTACTTAGTAGGCAGATGCGTTGACCATCGCACTATCGGGACACAATGGCCAACTTCCTTGCAGGACCCATCTATAGACGCTCATCCTCAGACGCAAATTCCCATCTTTGCCGCACACTACATATGCTGTACCCCCGTCCAATATTCCACTCGCTCGCAGCTACACTGTATCCCCACGAGGATTAGTACGATGACGTGAGTCTAGCATTGACTTTCAATGGCCCTTAGAGACCTGAACAATTATACAGGATGTTTTAGGAGGAATGGTAACGATTGTACGAGGTGGTCGTATAGACTAATTGCAGAAAAGTGCCATATAATATGTGTCCAATTTTTATTGAGTATATACAGCTGGGTTCAATGTATTTTCGTTTCGTTTGTTGTTACTTACAGGACCCCGTGGTCTACACTACCTTGCCGCCTGGGGCAGACGGTCTGGGTAGCCTCGAAGTCCAAGGCACCTTGCCACGGTCTGTCCGGCTCCCCTCGTCGGAGGTTCGAGTCCTCCCTCGGGCATGGGTTTGTATGTTGTCCATAGTGTAAGTTATTTTAACTTATATTAAGTAGTGTGTAGGCTTAGGAACCGATGACGTAAGTAGTTTGGAACCACAAGACCTTACTACAAATTTCCAATTTATCTACACTTCCTTGAAATTGACCTTCCACCATTGTTGGAAGAGATTCCTTTGCCTACAAAAATGTGTATGTTCCTCCAGGGCACCTGCACATTCTAGTGGTCAGCTGACACATCATCCAAATATAATGTTTCCCGGATGATGGATCAGTAGTTATGGGCACTTTTCTTGGCCACCAAGGTCCCGGACCTTACCCCTTTGGATTTTTGCCTATGAGGACGGTTGAAAGGCGAAGTGTACAAAGAAAAAGTAAAGCAGATTTCATCGTTCGGATTATGAATAGTTCAGCCCTCATAAAAGAACGCAAGCTTAGAAGAGCTACATGTGGCGTTATCAAGAGAAGTCAAAAGTGCATGGAAGTTGGTGGTGGAATTTCGGGAAAATAACTTCGAAAGTCATTTGCCTATGCTTTGATTTTGTTAGGATTGCGTACTAACAGCTCTATCTCTCTACTCAGTAACATGTACACACATTTACATGGAATTTTTTATGCAATTCGTCTATACTACCATCTGCTAAAATGTCTAATACTCCTACTGAAACACCCTATATATTCATATATGAGTAGTGTCTGTTGTTTGGGATATGTCCGAAAGAAGAGACACCACGAATCCGGGTTCGAAACTGGTGAGGCAGAAATTTTCATTTACCACCGTAGCTGTCATTTAGCGCCTTTTGACAACCTGGAGAACTGTCCTTCGATATTTAATTCATTAAAAAGGCTGTCTGTTTAGATTAGTAGAGTCTGTCCTTTCGGACATATCCGAAAAAAAGACGCCACACACACACACACACACACACACACATATTTTTCTACCTTAAGTGCTATTCGGAAATGTTTGGGAACTCAGTGATAGCGACGGACTGGAGTTGCATTAAACTACTCATTTCGCTAGATATAGTTGTAATTTTCTGAATAATTCATTTTTAATAAGTGAAAGCGATTTGAAAAAAATGGTTCAAATGGCCCTAAGCTCTATGGGACTTAACTTCTGAGGTCATCAGTCCCCTAGAACTTAGAACTACTTAAACCTAACTAACCTAAGGACATCACACACATCCACGCCCGAGGCAGGATTCGAACCTGCGACCGTAGCGGTCGCGCGGTTCCAGACTGTAGCGCCTAGAACCGCTCGGCCACTCCGGCCAGCACAGCGATATGAAAAATTTATCTTTACGAGATGGTTACTTTATACGTTAACTACAGTGTCTCTCTTCGTTTACTTCGTTAGAAATCTACTTTTTTTCTACCCTAGCCTATACTACAGCAATGAGTGAATGCTTACATTCTTGATACCTCACAGTATGTGCTACTGCAACTGTACCCGAAGATTCATATCCCGCTGGAAAATTATATTTCAAGTCAAATGGTTTTTCTCCTCCTCTACTGTCACTGGAAATGATCACAACGAAACTGGGTACAGGAATCCTACGAAACCCTTGAGTTCATAGTGCGGTGTCGTGTAGATGAAAATAGTAGTTTTTCTCAATTATCAGATGACAGACTGAGTTTATCAGATTCCACTAATTATGACTGCATTATTAATTGTTGTTTCACAGGCCCTTTTCTGCCGCTTATTGTAACAATTTTTTGAATGTTAGGGTTGTAAGAATAGAAACCAGATTTTCACCATATGGAATATTCGAATCCACCTGTATTACAAGTAATTACACTCTAACCTCTAAACCTAGTTACAGAAAAGCGAATACCACATATAATGAGGATATTCCGGCCCTTGCCAGCTAAAACTTTGAAACGAAATTATAGTCACTTCCGAGGTCACTCACGAAACACATCAGCTGGTATTCTTCCTGGTAGTATAACTGACACTTGGCGAAAACGCAGAATATGTTTGGCAACTCTGTGACCGACGAGTTACTTCCTTGAGGGCAAAAAACTATCCTGCTAAATTCACTTGATATGGTTGTGTCATTTCAATTGAATGTGAGTGATTTTCTCTTAACATGTGATATAAGGATATCAGTTATTACTTTTGAGTCAACGAAAAACGTTCCGCACTGGAAATAGAACTACTCTCGTCTCTTATGTTCCGATTTATCTGTCATAGCGGTACTCCTACACCAGACGTCTGAACCTTGCCTGTTCAATGCAAATTTCTCATGATTGTTAAATGGTAATCCATCGCTTATATCAGTAGTCGAGACTTCCTTAATGTGGAAAATCATTCATGCCAGAAAAATCTTTGCTGAAACAAAAATATCGTTTTCTGGTGTATCTTTCCCAATATCACTCGCTCCAAGAAAAGTTCAAATCGGTCGAGCTGCCTACTCTGCATTCATCCCTCTATTACCAAAAATAAATATTGTGATGCAGATGTTACACCTTTTTCCACTTACGACCCAATTTTACAACGCTTAACTGTATATCATGATTTTAAAGTGTGCAAAATCTAGTGCTGAACTACAACATGATAACTGGAACTTCAGATTAGAAAATGGCAGTTGATACATACATTGGCAGCGTCGCGCCGCGTTCACATGGGCGTCGCCGGATTTCAGGGGGTGAGTGGCGTCTGGCCGGTGGCCGGTAGCCGCTGCAGCGCGAGAAAACGCTCGAGCGTAAGCTGTTCCGATCGCGACGCAGCTACGAGCTGTTCTACGGAACTGTTTCTGGAAATGTTTGTTATTACTGGTGGATAGAATGTGAAACAAATTATCTTCGATGTTCAGTGAGATTCATTACTTTATAACTTTAGACGAGGGCCAAAATATGGCAAAAATGGAGACAAGATTGGACGCGAACACGTGACTTTAAGTTTAGAATGCACGATGATTACCACAGTTTTATTCTATTATCAGAATGACTTGGTACTATCTCGATATTTCAGTAGACCATAGTCAAATCATCGTGTAATAAAGACCAAAAGCGAGAAAAAATTAATTATAATAACAGAAAAAGAAATAAAAGGAAAAGAAAAACCCAAGAACGTAGACGACAAACCACCTCCAAGCGCAGAAGATATGTATCAACAAGTATTTTAATATGGTTTTTTTAGTCATTTTAAAATTTTTCTGAATATTTTATTTTTTCTTATTTTTTTAGTTTGTGTCTTTTATATAGTTTTATAGTTCGTAATTGAATCTAAAAGTAGAAGGAAAACAAAACAAGATTACGTTCGAAATGTGCAATCTAAGAAAAATCTCCAGTTGAGTGCAAGGAGTGTATACGCTCACATGAAATATACTTCATCGATATACATTTGACAATAGAACTGAGTCGAAACACAAAACGAACAGCAAAACCAGAGCAAGACAAGCCGAAGCAGAGCAGATGGAAACATACGTAACAAAGTAAAACACTTACCAGAATAAATTAAATTAACCATCATCTTGCCGACAGAAAACAAGAGACGTTTACTAGCATATGCATGATCATATACTACTAGAAGGTCATGTGATGCCCCCCCCCCCCCCCCCCGCGCCTTCTACAACATAATGAACGAAGTGTCCCAGCAACCACGTAACGGAAATGGTTATCGACCATGGAAAGAAAGAATAATCTGTGCGCAATATGATGTCCGTAGTGTAGCCAGTCTCAGAAGATCGAATAAGGAAGGCCGATTGTGCCCTGATCCAAGACCGGTTTTCCTTATGACCTCCACAACTAAGGCGATGCCGTATCGTATCGGGAGACGTACAACGTCTACATAAATCCGTGTCACTAAGCCCGATACGGAGAAGTCGCTCGATCGTTGCAATCAAGTTATTTACTACCTTATACCACGAGGACGCTACGGACATCGGCAAAATCGGAAGACTGATACTGAACCAAACTGTCGTCCAGGTTCTTTGCGGCGAGTCTCTTTCACCGAGGTTCGGCCAAGGGACTGCTTCCTCACGAGTCTTTAGGAATTTCATAGTGAGTACAGGTTTCCATAAGATGTGAGCCCCGAAATAGCTCACTGCAAGATAGAAGTCACGAATGTGTTTTAACTTATAATGCATGCAACCAACATCAATCACTAGACCAGCGGCTCACACAACACGAAAAGATCTGGAAAGTAGACAACACTTCCTCCGGACACTTATGCATCTTACAGTGTTGTCAGATTGTGCAGATGGCCGGACTTAGGGTTGTCAGGAGCAGTCGGTTTTATTGGCCACCTTAAGTGAACGACTCGGACTTAGTCTTTGTAGAGGCCGACCAGCGGTCAGTTTTTACGTCTAAGACCGTACATATGAATAGTATGTAAGTAAAAGACACTGTTACACAGTGATCACAGGACTCTAAGTGCATAAAATGCTTATGGAATTCCGTTAGTGTCTTTGTGTGTACAGACTACTTCAGCTGGAAATCAATAGTCATTCCTAGAATTTTTGCATCTGTTAGGCAGTCTATTAAGGTGCTGTCTGCATTTACTTTAACACTGTCATATTCTTTATTCTAACTGAGATTAATATCATTGTTACTTTATCGCTTATTAATCAGTTGCAAGCTTCCCTGAGAGCGTCACCTGCTTTCTCTGCAAGGGTTTCTATTCTTTGCTGGGCGACTGTAACATTGTTAATTTTACGTGAGAAGGTCAGAAACGTTATTTCTTATGAATATGATAAAAAAAGTTTATGAAAACTGGTGATCCTTGTTGGACTGAAATGGCTGTCCATACATTCATGATTCTACTGAAATAAAATGAATTTATACAGTTTTCATGGTCTATCAGTGGCATAAGGCATAAGAAAGTTGATAGGTGGGAGTTACATGTGAGGTTTGTGTATGCATGTGTGTGTTTGTGTTGTATGTGTCTACCTTTGTTTGGCTTGTCGTTATTTTCTGTAAAGCCGAAAGATTTGTACAACAAAACAGAGATCGCCATTTGTAACTTTACTTTTTTTGCAAGTGCCTTACATCCATATTTTACACCTCCAGCGAGATAAGAGCCCACAGTAACAATGTTTTGTGGGATTCTGTACGTAGAGACTGCGAAGCAGTGTGTAGATGGACAAGGGAACAGGAAGTGAAGCTGTTTGTGGAGTATGTATGAGTTGCGTTCCTTTTCTTATCTCTATGTGAACGGTGAAGCCAGACGAATCAGTAACAACACTGAGAAACTTGAAAATCATTATAAAGTATCAAGTATACGTTTTTGTGCAAGATCTACACCTCTTCCTACGAGCACACGTTCATGCCGCTAATGTGAAAAATATGGCTTCTACTTAACAAGTGCCCATAGCCGACAAGGTATGCATTGTAGTGCACGTATTTACTGGATTTTTTGTTTCAGTCAGTAATGTCACGACTGAAAACTGCCTACCCTTCAATTTTAACAACAACTTTACCGGGACATGTATTCCGCTGTCATAGGTATGAGAACGAATTACACTGATAACTTTCGACTCAGTAATTCCACAGCAGGGTCTCTTACCTCAAACTGATACATTTACTCTTCTCCATCATCACGACGGAATCTCCCTGTACGTACGGCGCATAGTTGCGCTTTTGGCTCTTACGATTCCAGAAAGCAAAGCAACACGTATGGAGATAGCGTTTGCCAGCAGTGGGATATAAACACACGGCCCAGCCAGTGGATGAGAAGTTAGTATCTCGCTATTGAAGAGATTCGCCGATTCCCCGATACGTTACTCTACTCTCTGAACCTGGACTTTGGCATAGAACTTTGATCTTGTTTGTCGTTTAAGACGACTCTGGTCTCGTTCATCTACATCTACATCTACATCTACATCTACATCCGTACTCCGCAAGCCACCTGACGGTGTATGGCGGAGGGTACCCTGAGTACCTCTATCGGTTCTCCCTTCTATTCCAGTCTCGTATTGTACGTGGAAAGAAGGATTGTCGGTATGCTTCTGTGTGGGCTCTAATCTCTCTGATTTTATCCTCATGGTCTCTTCGCGAGATATACGTAGGAGGGAGCAATATACTGCTTGACTCTTCGGTGAAGGTATGTTCTCGAAACTTTAACAAAAGCCCGTACCGAGCTACTGAGCGTCTCTCCTGCAGAGTCTTCCACTGGAGTTTATCTATCATCTCCGTAACGCTTTCGCAATTGCTAAATGATCCTGTAACGAAACGCGCTGCTCTCCGTTGGATCTTCTCTATCTCTTCTATCAATCCTACCTGGTGCGGATCCCACACTGCTGAGCAGTATTCAAGCATTGGGCGAACAAGCGTACTGTAACCTACTTCCTTTGTTGTCGGATTGCATTTCCTTAGGATCCTTCCAATGAATCTCAGTCTGGCATCTGCTTTACCGACGATCAACTTTATATGATCATTCCATTTTAAATCACTCCTAATGCGTACTCCCAGATAATTTATGGAATTAACTGCTTCCAGTTGCTGACCTGCTATTTTGTAGTTAAATGATAAGGGACCTATCCTTCTATGTATTCGCATCACATTACACTTCGCTACATTGAGATTCAATTGCTATTCCGTGCACCATGCGTCAATTCGCTGCATATCCTCCTGCATTTCAGTACAATTTTCCATTGTTGCAACCTTTCGATACACCACAGCATCATCTGCAAAAAGCCTCAGTGAACTTCCGAAGTTCCATGAAGGTGCAAGATCTTGTGAATAAGGTCAGTGTGGAACGACTTCCCATCACAACTCCTGCACAGTGGTTTTTGTTGTCCAGCAGAATGCCGACGGGCATTTCCGTGGAGTAGCCTCGCTTCACGCAATCTTCGTGGTCTGAAATCACTCTTACTTCGGAAGACTTCTCTCCATTGAGAATGACGTGCTGCGTTCTGTTATCTAGGAACTCCTCAATCCAATCACACAATTGATCTGATAGTCCGTATGCTCTTACTTTGTTCATTAAACGACTGTGGGGAACTGTGTCAAACGCCTTGCGGAAGTCAAGAAACATGGCATCTACCTGTGAACCAGTGTCTAAGGCCCTCTGTGTCTCGTGGACGAGTAGCGCGAGCTGGGTTTCACACGATCGTCTTTTTCGAAACCCATGCTGATTCCTACAGAGTAGATTTCTAGTCTCCAGAACAGACATTATACTCGAACATAATACGTGTTCCAAAATTCTACAACTGATCGACGTTAGAGATATAGGTCTATAGTTCTGCACATCTGTTCGACGTCCCTTCTTGAGAACGGGGATGACCTGTGCCCTTTTCCAATCCTTTGGAACGCTTCGCTCTTCTAGTTAGGACATATATTACTTCCACTCGTAACGTTCTGTCGTAAGTGTGTGTTTATCCATGTAGTGTCCAGCGGTTGGCAGGAAAGAATTAACAATCAAGTTTTGAACACACTTTATTATCACTAAAACGCCTTATTTGAGTTCACTAATTTCCAAAAGCAAGAACAACAAGAAGCACAACAATTCTTATGGCTAAAACCAGATGAGTGTACAAGACACTGAAAAGAAAATAATAACCAAAATACTACTCTACCAGTTACAATGATACAACGTTCTCCTGAATGCTATGGCGTGTCTGCTATTCTAGAGCCGGCGTAGGTAATGGCCGGAGCTGTCCTAGCTGTAGGTACACACTGCCGGTCTGACTCTGCTGGCGTGCTTATAATGCCGATTCGGCGGAGTGCTGCACGTAGCCACATTACTTCCAATTGGTGGATCTCTGTCACATGGCTTTCACGAAATAGTTCCGTGTTCATGTGAAAAGTCTGTTGTTGTTTACATCCACTAGCGATGTTTCGATCTGAGCTCTTGAGGGGAGGTGGGCAGCCCACCTTACTTGCCTGCTGTGCGGTCCCTTTAACTGATAAGGGGTCGTTACGACAGTCCATACGCGTAGATCTTGATTTCAACATGGTATGTGGTTCGCGACAATGGCCAGTTTAGTTTTCCTCACGCTACTAAAAACTTTTAATTGCCTCAAGCTGTAAAATATGCAGTACTGACATCCATGGAAAATCTATAGCTCTGATTCCCAACCTCGGGGTAGTTATCCCAGGAGGGATAAAATGAAATTTTGTCGATTGATAAAAACACCATGAGTGTGATTACAGTTCAGTCATGAAACTAAATAGTTTTAGTAAATTTTAATCGTGTTAAAAATCTATATCAGAACCTTATGAGACTAATAATTTAGACAGGTAACTAATTCTAAAATTGTCAAATATGAACATAAATGCATGCCCCGACGCGATGGAGGCCACAGCTAGTGTATTATGATATTATATGAAATTAATGGGCAGCCAACGATGACAACTGGCCACTTGCTTGCTGCGCCACGTTCAATACTGGCTCCATCGTGTTATCAGCTCATTCATTGTTCTTTTAGTCAGTTTGTCCGCTTTTCATCCAAGTCGACGGACACGTGAAGTGAACAGTGGTGAAGTGAACAGTTGCACTACCTTTTCAACGTATTTCGGATAAGTATACGAGAAACTAAAACAAAAGACTGAAATTTTTAGTTTTAAAGTATCATGTGTTTCGATTCATAGTCGTCTCTCTCCTCCAGTTTCTTACTTCTATGGCTTGCTCCAGTACCATAAAAGATATTCCTTTATATGTGACTGCATGTCATATCACCCCATCCCTTCTTCTTTTTACTGTTATATCCATGTTTGTCGAATTTATGTGGCAGAAGATTTTAGAAATTTCCAGTAGTCCTCAAATGAATTTCCTATTGTGGTATTCAGTATCGCAGAAAGCTTAGCTCAGACAACTTCAAGTTCAGTGTCCAACTTCTTTGCATACTGATACTTCTGGAAGAATCGTTCAGTAATCAACCTCCTCTTCACCATTAATAAATTGTCATGAAGGTCCTTATCGGCTTCTGGGTTCGCCTTGCAATCCAGTAACCAACATCTGACTCTCTGCCTGACCATGATGTAATCGAGCTCGAATGTTCTGTTATCTCCATACCGTTTCCATGCGTACGTCCCCTTCTTGTGATTTATGGATGTATATTCGCTATTATTAGCTAAAATCTATTGCAGAATCCAATTAATCTTTCTCCTCTCTTACTCTCACTACGAAGCCATTATTTTCCCTTAACCCTTTCGTCTCTTCCTTCCCCTACTACCACTTTCTAATTACGTTAGATCTTTAGATTATCATTTCTTTTTACCCATTCAGTATCCTTAAATGTACACCCGAACCACTGATATTGGCGCTGGATTGTTGTCGATCCGATTACAAGAACACTATTATCGATCTGTTCGCAGTAACTCAGTATCTATCCTATTTTCCTATTCATAACGAATAATTTTCCCGCTACACCATTTTTTGCTGCTTTTCATCTGACAGGTAATCCTTATTTTCTTTCCATTTCACTTCTTTGGTCCCCATTATATCTAGACTGTATCTAAACTGAGCGTCTGTATTTCTCTTTTCAGATTTTCTAGCTTCCCTACCATATGCAGACTTCTGACATTGTACACTGCGACACGTAGTATGTTTCCCTTTCATGTTTATTCAAACTTTTTCTCATAGTACTCTCTCCCATCACCCCTTTGCAGTCTCATCCTGGAGATCCGACTTTGGCGCTAATCCAGTATCTTATACCAAAAAAAGATCATCATGACACTTTTTGAATTACAGCTCACAAGTGCAGCAGATTTACTACTAGACATAAACAGTTCCATTGATAGAATGTAAATGGTTGTCGGAGTGTCATTATTGTTTGTAGTTCTTATGCCATTGATAGAATGTAAGTGGTTGTCGGAGTGTCATTATTGTTTGTAGTTCTTATGCCATTGATCAATAACCATAAAAGGATTGCCATAAATGATGTACACATTTACGGTCTAACAATTACTTCACAGCAAGGTCAGACTTGAATTTCGCATGTGCTTCAAACCGGCTTTAACAATGCAGAATATACGTTGCATACTCAAACGGTTGATTTCAAACATGGGCCTAATGGTGGCCGAAAGCTCGTGAAGAGGAAATGTAGGGTGAAGAAAGTCCTTTCAGAAATGCACTAAATGTATTTTGCTACTACTATTTTATGATTATCATGTAAACAAAAAAGAGAAAATATTCGACATTATCAGGATGTGATTGGCTTCTATTGCTACAACAAATGTAACATGCGGTCATGCCTCCAAAGACAGCACGCAGTTTGTAGCCCGTGACAGCACCCCTCTTGCAGAGCTTAGCACGCTCTGATTCATTGTTCAGATCCATCGCCGCAATTCTGTGTCACGGGCTCTTTGGGGCACACTTTTTCACCCTGCCACGCAAAGAATCGCGTCCGTACCTAGGTTTCATCCAAGGAAAGCAAGAAGCTTACATTTGAGTTATTTGCCGCACTGCTGAAAAAATTTCTTTATGTAAAAGAAGCAAAGCTGCATCCCTTACTCAAGTAGGGTTTCGAAAAACTTTATACTTTATGCATAAGAAATTACAAACTACGGGTTTTGGATCCACATGTTTTTTGGTTCGCAAGCGTTCTCAAACGATTTCCGGGAAGCTATTCTGTAAAAATATTTGACTTTTTCGCATCTTTTAGTTCACATCGCGTACTGACGCTAAAGTTACTATATTTTCGTTATTTGTGAGATTTATTACGACACTTCGAAGTTATGTGACGCAATACCAATTTTTAGAATAATTTGCGGTGAATTATGAGTGGTAACAGAGTTTACTCATCTGAGGGAAGCAGAAATTTGGTACTCTGAGACTGTCGTCTTTTTTTTTTTCGAAATTAATCAGCCACACCAGAAGTCTTTCGAAATCTTCTTCCGTCATTCACAAGGAATTCCCCTTCAAGGCATCAAGCGAGACAATTGTGGAAAAGTCAGTTTTCTTCTTTAGAAAGCTCGCAAATTCACCAGTGCTTGTAAAGAATGCTGCTGCTTCTCGGTTGTCGCACTTTAGGGTTCAGTGCCAATAGCCATCGCTGCATGAGGAATGTAGGTAACGGAAATAATTTTGTTGTGATCAGCTGTAAGGTGCCAGACTACAAATCCAAATGTCTCGGGTTTGAATCCCGTTCAGTCATAAGATTTTTTATATGTAACCTACCATTTCTTTCAGCTGTAGGAATGTTGTCTGATGTGAAAAACGACGAGCTACACTAAGGTTCGGAATCCACCGTAAACTTGTATCCCGCTACAACTGGTTGCGTAATTCATCTGAAAGGTAGGAGGAAGATCAAAGGAAACCATCTCCAACACGACGATGCCAAATAGAGCACTCTGTTGGTCAACAATCTTCGGGTTGATGACAGCGTTACTGTTTTACTTAAGACCAGGTTCTCATTTAAATGAGCAAAAAGTAGGCAAAGTTTGGAATTCTTTTTAGACAATGTTTGGGGACTATGACTGATCATCCTGTGAACTTTCTTTCAGATTTTCAATAAAAAACAAAATCGCGCCCGTGATTATGGATTAGCCAAGGGCCGGCGAGTGTGAAGCCTGCAGACTGCGTGCAGTGTAACCCCTAGGAGTTATCTAAAATCAAAAATGGAAAAATCAGTCGATACCACATAAAATTTATGGTAACTTATAGCTAACCACAACGAAATAGTCCTAAACTTAACGATATGATGCTAACTCGAACTTTGAGTCGGACCTTTGGCGTTTTATCACACTTTATGGCTTTACAAAAAATAGTTGATATTCTTCTCAAAAAAGTCTGTTTAATGTTTCGGGAAAACTTTTACAAACATTACTAGCCCAGTTGCAGAAAAACTGCGTGGTAACATATATTTTTTATTGCAATGACCGTAAATCTGAAGGTAGATTCTCAAAATTCAGAATGTTTAATCCAATGGGACGGACCAAAAATTATGTTTTGACCAGTTTTGACCAGAATTTCACAAAAAAAAGTATTCTCGTTACTTACGTTCAGTCTGCAATTCCAGGACCGTATATCAACCCTTCCTTTAACTGGAATTCTTCCTGGAGAGCAATTCTCTCGTTCTTCTTGGCGAGGAAAGTCGATTTAGTTGAGCTGGATATACTGCGGCAGCCTGCAAACGTTGTTCGTCAGCTTTTTCGGCGAACGTCGCGACGCGACAAGTTTTCTACCACAGCCTGGTGTTTCCGGCTGAGAGCGTCCCACGGCAGACGTGACACTGCTTCGGACAACGGGCTGTAGAAACTTGTATAACGCACGGATTCGAAACCCTTTTCGTCCCAACCTCTAAACACATATACCTTTCAAAAAATTCAGTAAGAAATCGGTTTTTCGAGCATTTTGAATGAGATCCTGGCCTTAAACGACCTATATCCATTTCCGGTCTGTAGAGATACGTTTACCAACCTTATGAAGAATTTCAAAGTTACCAAATAAATAATATCAGAATGCTGGGGCTTCTCCACGCACAGCACGCCGCAGCGAACAAATTCCGCCCGTTGTTGGTGCATCAAAGGAAACGGAGCGTTCTACGCGCTCGCGCTCACTTTAGACACTACTGCACCGCGCCTCACACGTGTATACGTGTGTAAGTAGCTGTGCAGCGGTGCTTCGCTCCTAGTGGTCGCAGTTGGACCACGTTCTGGGTCGCTGCTGGAAGGAGTAAGCATTGCCAGTGCTGCATTCATTGTGCTGTATTGTCATTTAAAAAAGAAGAAAAAGCTGTCGTCATTCGGTAACACCAGTGATAATAAGCAGGGCAGAGTACAGTGGGAATAATCTCATCGGTGAACTGCTTGCTGACAATAATGTATAGTTCGGAAGCTTTTATCAATCCATATCTATTGTGTATGAAGCATGAAGAATGGACACAAACTGCATGGCTCTAGTATATTACAGAGAGAGGCTGGCCATAACTTTGCGTTTACTGGCAACTGGAGATTCCTTAATGGGCATGAAGTACCTATTCAAGATAACTAAAATGTATCAACGGGTTTTATCAAAGTTTCCGTATCGTTCTTCGCATCGTCTGTTTTGTAACCGCCACCATTCATAACACGTTGTCACTTCTCATTATTTTTATTTTTGTGTGATAATTTTTGTCCTCGAGCTCCCACGATTCTTCTTTTCTCTTCGGAGACCTGTAAGTTATTCAGATTCATTGCAGTTCCTGTCCGTACTTGGCGAAAATACGCTGCTGCGACGCGAATACAGGCAGTCACTGGGTCACTGCACCAGTGAACAGAAAGCCAGTTGAGAAATATGTGGAAACTGTTTACTTGTATCGCTGCATTGTGCATGGCATTGCTGTGTCATATGACTCACAATTATGAAAAAAAAATATTTTGTTTATCTTTTGCATGTGTTTCTCTCCGAACACTAGATTCAGTGCACGTAGTAAACAAAGCTTCATGAGATACTCAACTCTTGTCGGTTGTCACTGGCTCATGTCTCCTCTGGGAATGTTTCCCAACATTCTGAGGGTTCTATTTCCGGTATGATTCACAATCCTGTTAAATACTGTCCCGCAAGCGCCAGCTTCAAGACGCAATGTCACTAACTGAAGGCTCAGTGTTGTGGACTCATCTGAATTGCAAACTCCAGGAGCACCTCTGCGACAATCAATCACAGCATTGCATCCCAGTGCTTACAGCAGCATTCTGCAAAAAATACTCAGTGACCCTGCAATGGGATTAGCGCTGCTGCTTCGTGCGTCTACCACGTAATACGATTTTGCGTTAAGTTTCTATGGCAACGCCTCATTGTTGTCGAAACTCTATAGAATACTACTGTTTCGCCTGTAGCAGTTTGCGCATCGAAATTGAGAGCTGTCAGCCGTACTGGCAGTTCTCATG
This sequence comes from Schistocerca gregaria, assembly GCF_023897955.1. NCBI lineage: Eukaryota > Metazoa > Arthropoda > Insecta > Orthoptera > Acrididae > Schistocerca > Schistocerca gregaria. Next base: position 290,207,469 of record NC_064921.1, on the reverse strand, counting down.
GATCTTATTTCGCTTTTTCTGCGATGGGCTTAAGAATACTGCAGCGCATGCTTTTCTTGTCTTCGCCTCTTTCTGTCTCGGACAAAAACATGATTCGGCTACGCTCGTCATGTGTTCCGTTTCCTTTGCCACGTAATACAGATGCTGAAGATTACATGGGTAGATCATGTAACTAGTGAGAATTGGGGAGAAGAGGAATTTGTGGCACAACTTGACTAGAAGAAGCGATCGGTTGGTAGGACATGTTCTGAGGCATCAAGGGATCAGCAATTCAGTATTGGAGGGCAGAGCGGACAAAAAAATCGTAGAGGGAGACCAAGAGATGAAGACACTAAGGAGATTCAGAAGGATGTGGTGTGCAGTAGTTACTCTGAGATGAAGAAGCTTGCATAGGATAGAGTAGCACGGAGAGCTGCATCAAACCAGTCTCTGGACTGAAGACCACAATAACAAACAGATGGTGGACAGAAATACGAAAACACCAAACACATTATCATGCCAACACGGTATACCAACATCTTTGTGATTAAAAAAAAACTTGCAGTCGTCTCTTAAAGGATAAATACAAGTCCTATATGTGTTTCAAGGGTATATCATTATTCCTACGAAACGGTGACAGGTTTGGGCAACGATGGTGGAGGTGGATAGCGATCAGACAGCCTCTTCTCGAAAGTATACTACAAAGATTCAGTAGTATTGACATCTGGTGACTGGTGGGCAGGGGAAACGAGACACTTGATCCTTATGCTCACAAAATCTGTCCTGGATGACGTGAGCTGTGTTATCAGGGGCCTTGTCATTTTCGAACCCAGCATACCTGTAGGGGAACAAATGTTTCACCATGCGAGTGACCTCATCAGTGAAGATGCTTTTAAATACCGGGTGGTTACAATTAAAGTGCAACTACTCACGAATTCCAGCGTGAGCTGCAATTATCATATGTCACGGAGGCTTGGTAATATGCGTAACCGAAATGAGCAAGGAAAAAAAAAAGTGTGAGCAGGTACAAATCTGACGTCTCCGGTGCTCATATTGAATAAATAGCATAAGCAGCGCTTGATAATCAAATCAACATTACGCCTTTTTGTCTTTTTTGACCTTTCCTGCCCACGTCCCGTTTTGGTAATTTCCAATAATGATCGCCTATCGAACGCGCGGGCTTCTATCGATATCGAACGTTGGACTCTACAACGAAACGCAAACTCTAGTGGGGCGAGCTATGGATGTTGTTTCCAGCGTTTACCAGAGCAACGGCAAAAGACGAACGTTTACTAATTTACAATTAATAACAAATGAAAGTAGTAACTTTACTTACTTTACTCGTCAGCCACGTCTTCCTCACGCACTATTCCTCGTATTGTAGGAGGGTAGTCTGAAAAGTAATGCCTACACCTTCGTACCTCTTTAACAGTTGGCAGCATTAGTATGCTGCAGTTACTGGCTTGTTTCGCAGCCTCTTCTCTACAGCTCCAGTTGGCGGAAAGCCTTATCATTGAACGGTTATGTTGTTACAATGTAAAGTATGGAACCCTGAGCAGACGATCGGTCAATGTGATTTAAACAACGTGCAGTCATTGAATTCTTGACAACAGAAGGTGTCACCCTAAAGGAGATTCATCAGAGAGTGAAAGCAGTTTATGGTGACTGTGTTGACGTGAGTACTGTGCGTCGTTGGGCGAGTAAGTTTACAGTTGTTGAGGCGGGAACATCTGACCTGTGTGATAAACAAAGAGTTGGGCGTTCTGTGACAGCAGTCACCGAGTTTCAGAAGCAAAATGTTGACAGATTCATTCAGGTCGATCGTCGTATCACTCAGAAAGAATTTGCAGGCACAAGCGTCATTTCACAAGAACGTGTGGGTCACATTATTGCTTTGCTTGGCTATTGGAAGATCTGTGCACGATGGGTACCCCGGATGCTGACTCCTGAAATGATAGCGCACAGACTTGAAATTTGCCAGGAACTCCTCCCGTGTTACGAGAATAAAGGTGGCGCCTGTCTCCATTCAATGGTGACAGCAGACGAAAGATGAGTACACCATTACGACCCGGAGACGAATCCTCCATCAATGGAATATCGACACAAAGACTCTCCCCAGAAAAAGAAATGCAGCCCTCAGCTGGAAAAATCATGCCCACAGTGTTCTAAGACGCATGTAGTGCTGTCCATGTTGATTTCATTGATCGTGAAACAACAATACATTCAGAGCGTTACATCAAAACGCTGCAAAATCGGAAACGACGGCTAACAAGGGTCCGAAAGGAAATGGGAAATGTTTTTCTTCAGCATGACAATGCTAAACCACACACTTCAAGTGCCACCACAGCACACTGAATCTCTCCACCATACGGCAGACCAGATTTAGCACCGTCTGACTTCCATCTATTGACGATAATGAAAGACTGTCTGTGGGGACATCATTACGCTTCTGCTGAAGATGTTGAGAGACCTGTGAGAGTGTGGTTGCGGAAACAGAGTGTCGACTTCTTCCGTGACGGCTTCAAAAACTTGTTCAGTTGGCAGAAATGTATCCAATTGGATGGTGATTATGCGGAAAAGTGAATATTGGTAATTAAAGATCACATTCTTAGGATTATTTCTGAGTTTGATTTCTTGAAATATTCCCGTCCAAATCCAATTATCAAAGATGGAGGCATTACTTATCATTCAACCCTAGTATAAGCCACGGGTAGCAATCCTTTTTTCCCAATCCTCGGGTACGTTGTTGCTATGTCATTCAGAAATATCGAGAGAGTATGGAGTCTCAATTTTTAGACGCAACATCAGATTGTGGAAATATAGGTACTGGAAGAGGTAGAGCTCTTCCCTGTTTCCTGGAACCTCCCGTGTTTTTATCGACGATTCGACACATTTCAACAAGCCTTAAATGTTCTGTCTGTGTGTACAGATGGATTGTTCGAAAAATGTTCAAATGTGTGTGGAATCTTATGGGACTTAGCTGCTAAGGTCATCAGCCCCTAAGCTTACACACTACTTAACCTAAATTTTCATAAGGACAAAAACACACACTCATGCCCGAGGGAGGACTCGAACCTCCCCCGGGATCAGCCGCACAGTCCAATGGATTGTTCCATCACACAAATTCAACAGAATACTTCACAAATGACACCGAAATCCTTTTTTCTTTAAGGTGTTGTATGACGTAAAGCCGCCTATTGTTATTTTCGTGCCTGGCAATATAATGTCCTCTATCAGAGAGAATAAAGTATTCTTCCCCCTTGAATAAACTCGATCTGTAAAGCACTAGGGGGATTGCCTTTCAATACCGCCAAATAACCAAATGTACTCAACTTCATTTTTCGGCTGTCATTCTTTCTAGTATTTCCTAGGAGCTGTATGAGAGTCGTCTACCTCGACAACATTCTTTTGTCTACCGATTGGAACAGTAGTGTTCGTGATGTAACAGACATCTCGGTAGAAACCGTAGCAGTCGCACACGATGTTCGTGGAAAATTTGGTCTTAGAAGCTGTCGTTTGGAGCGTATAGTCTCTTATCTAACTGGAAACTAAAATGATGCTCTTCTCCATCAATAGCGTGCAAAAATAGAACCATGTGTTCTTTCTTACAGATGTTCCCTTGTGGCACTGTACGCAGTACAATTGCAAAGGAAAATCAACATCAGCACAGTGGTGTTGTGAAGTTTCACCCAGTAGAGTCCATGGTATTCCACATAATTCCTGCTTTCCTCACATGGAAGCAATCCGAAGCCCCAACAAAATTTCAAACAACTTTCCACACTACGTAACCGAAGAATTAGATTTCACGATGTAACAGTATCGGCACTAGAAACTGAAACGTTTTCACTTATTGCTGTTCAAATGGTTCAAATGGCTCTGAGCACTATGGGACTTAACATCAGAAGTCATCAGTCCCCTAGACTAAGAACTACTTAAACCTAACTAACTTAAGGTCATCACACACATCCATGTCCGAGGCAGGTTTCGAACCTGCGACCGTAGCAGCAGCACGGTTCAGGACTGGTATTGCTGTTCACAACTGAAAACGATAAATTATGTTTCCCTGCCAACACACTAAACATTTAACATAATTCGCGCCAACAGAGTCGTGTGGTCGACACCGAGTCGTCTGTTCGATATACATCGTTGGGGGCCCGGTCATTCGAGAGGCAGACATTCCTGGAAATTATCCGGATTCTTACATATGCTAACATTTCTGTGCGCCTTTCTTGCTATCACAGCACGAGATTTGCATCTGATATCCAAAATTCAAAATATTTTCCAACGTACATCGGTTCCGCACTAACGAATTAGCATACCTACAACTTCAGCAACGTCTCTCACTCTGGAATTGGGAACTCTAGATGAGATTTTTAGTGTATGGCGACTCAGAGTAAATGAACACAAAACAGAATTTTCTATCTCCAATCTGATCATCAAGCATGGTGGCTATGAACCGCAAATTGCATTCAGAAATGATCTGCTGTCATATAACCTATTCACAAAAAATCTTGGCCTGACCCTGGATCGCTCCCTAACATATAGAAAACACCTAATTGGAACAGCCTCAAAAATGAGAATCAGAAACAACACATAACACGAAGTCCCTGGAACAACTTGGGGAACAAAGGCATGAGTTCTGATATCAAGTGCCCTCTCAACTGCGTATTCTCTCGGTGAGTATTGCTGCCCAGTTCGTTGAATAGTGCTCATATAGACATAGTTGATACACAGTTGAATGTGCCTATTAGAAATGTATCTGGCAGAATAAAATCCACACACACAGAATGTTTATCTGTTCTGTCTAACATCGAACCACCGAAGATACGACGTCAAGCTGTGTTGAAAAGGGAATGGCAGAAATGTTCCCAAATTACCACTACATCAGAACTGTGATTCCACTCAAAGGCGACGACTGTACTCTAGGGAACCCTCCTGGCTAAAGCCTCACCTCTGAAATATTACAGCCAGAAACAGCATGGCAGGATGAGTAGTTCGCAGTCAATACCACCTCTGAAGGTCTCATTGTCGATCCTACACCAGCCCCTCCTGGATTCCACCAGCATATGAGGTTGTGGGCCACTCTAAATTGCACCAAGCGCGGTAGATGCGGGAATCGCTGAAAGTGCCAAGAGTGACTGCGTATGCCAGACACAAGCAATACACTACCTAGTCGCAGAATGTCGTCTACAGAAACTGTCGGGACTATGTCCACCATTCATGATGTCTCTGAGGACGCGGTCTCCTGGACAACAGCTTTAGATACCCACCAATAAACAATTGCCTTCAGGTGTTTAGAGAATTTCCTTATCTATTACAATCTTCAGCTTCTGATTATAAAAATTACCTTTTATATATGTGATTCTTCGAAGTTTTTTTTTTAATTTATTTCCTTATCTATTACAATCTTCAGCTTCTGTTTATAAAAATTACCTTTTTTATATGAGATTCTTCGAAGTCTTTTTTAAATTTATTCGTTTCACATGGGCAATATTGTCTTGTCGACGTAATCTAAGACTTCCCTAATCAGGAATGAGTGTAATTTATTGTAGCTCTACTTAACTTCTTTTGTATTAACATGAATCCTATTGGTCTTCATCTAAGTAATGTATGTGACCAATGAGTGAAGTTTTACCGTTTGCTTCGGATTTTACACGTGTGTAGCGTTTTTCCAGCTTGCTTGTATCTTGTCTATATGGGAGCAGAATAACATTGTCCTACGACACCAAAGTGTCATCACTTGCCTTACGCCCTTGAATATTTTTAGCTAAACAACAATTTAACGTGATTGTGTTCCTTCTAGTGGTGAAGTGGATAATGGACTTTCGATACCAACATTATACTGCATGTACTTGTGTTTAATTTCTTGCCTTTGAGTAGGCCTGGAGCTTACCGTTCAGCGGAGATATATGCATTTTAATGTCTTTCACTTAACATTTGTTGAACTTATATTCTAATCCTGCTGTGGGATTAGCCCAGAGTTGTGATGCTATTCGCGTGGACAGAATGTCACCGCAGGTTTATTTAATCAATTAACTGTTTGTAATCTGAGCAACATTGCATTGCATGTTTTTCGAGAACCATTTGTAAGTTTATGTATAAGGCAAATGTCCTTATGTATTGTCATATTAATTTAAGAAACTTAAGTATTTGTATGAGTGTGACAAGAATCATGGTAACTGTTAGTTGGCTTATGATAGAATAGTTAGTAAATAAAAATATATGATTAAGAATGATAAATCACGCATCAAGCTGGGCCACCCATTCGCACGTTTGCCTTAAATTAAACCTGATCATTGTTCTGGATCTCAAAATAAAATAAAATAAAAAGGTATTAAGTTCCGTTGACGTACGGTAATTAAAGCCAACAATGGACCTCTGTGAGTAGCTACACTTCAATTGTAATTGCGCGATATTTGAAAGCGGAAAAGCGATTCTCACTGAACGGTTTAGCAATAGCTATTTCCGAGCAGTGTAAAATAAAATCTGAAAATTGGTTCGCAAGACTGAGAACGGAAGCTGAACAGCAGATTTTTGTTAAAATTGCCGTAGTATTAATTTGTTTCGGAGAGAAAACTTCACTTGCTAAGTACACCAATCGTATCGATGGCCCTCTAATAGCAATAATGAAGGGAACAAATTTGGCGAGCGTAGTTACTCTCGGTTAGACGGACAGACACTTAACTGCAGCCAGCGCTCGGAGGCGTAATTAAAACTTTGCTTGTCGCCTGTTCTGCGGAATTGGACTCGCCGGCGACGAACCGCTGTGGCTTGCTGGAACTCGGACAGGCGACGAAGCGGCGCGACGAGAAGCGACGAAGTCTGGCCAAGTTCCAGCTGCCGAAATGCGACGACGAGGGCGCTGCACGAAGGGGCAGCACTGGCACAGCCGCGCGAGACGTAGTGTCGCGTCTTCCCTTTCGTTAAAACAGCTCCACCTCTCAGTTGCAGTTGCCTCTTCTAGCTTCCATATGCTAATGCTGAAAAATCTAGTAATGTTTTGTTACTTTAACGAACAGATTGTCACCCAGATGATTTATATAGATCAGGAACAGCAGAGGTCCCATGAGGCTTCCCTGGGGAACACCTGATATCACTTCAATTTTACTCGATGATTTGCCGTCTATTACTACGAACTGCGACCTTCCTGACAGGAAACCACGAATACAGTCGCACAACTGAGACGATACCCCAAGCTGCGGGACCTCTGCTGTTCCTGATCTATATAAATGACCTGGGTGACAATCTGAACAGTTCTCTTAGGTTGTTCGCAGATGATGCTGTAATTTACCGTCTAGTAAGGTCATCCGAAGACCAGTATCAGTTGCAAAGCGATTTAGAAGAGATTGCTGTATGGTGTGGTAGGTGGCAGTTGACGCTAAATAACGAAAAGTGTGAGGTGATCCACATGAGTTCCAAACGAAATCCGTTCGAATTCGATTACTCCATAAATAGTACAGTTCTCAAGGCTGTCAATTCAACTAAGTACCTGGGTGTTAAAATTACGAACGACTTCAGATGGAAAAACCACATAGATAATATTGTGGGGAAGGCGAGCCAAAGGTTGCGTTTCATTCGCAGGACACTTAGAAGATGCAACAAGTCCACTAAAGAGACAGCTTACACTACAATAGTTCGTCCTCTGTTAGAATATTGCCACGCGGTGTGGGATCCTTACCAGGTGGGATTGACGGAGGACATCGAAAGGGTGCAAAAAAGGGCAGCTCGTTTTGTATTGTCACGTAATAGAGGATGGAGTGTGGCAGATATGATACGCGAGTTGGGATGGAAGTCATTAAAGCTAAGACGTTTTTCGTCGCGGCTAGATCTATTTACGAAATTTCAGTCACCAACTTTCTGTTCCGAATGAAAAAATATTTTGTTGAGCCCAACCTACATAGGTAGGAATGATCATCAAAATAAAATAAGAGGAATCAAAGCTCGAACAAAAAGGTTTAGGTGTTCGTTTTTCCCGCGCTTTGTTCGGGAGTGGAATGGTAGAGAGATACTATGATTGTGGTTCGATGAACCCTCTGCCAAGCACTTAAATATGAATTGCAGAGTAATCATGTAGATGTAGACGTAGATGTGGAAGGGAAGGGTTGCAACGTAAAATGAGTTACCTGCCAACTATGTGATTAGTGAAATGTCAATATCTACCCACCTGTTTCACTGTTGACATTATTTCACAAAATTTTTGAGAAGGTGAGATATTCTAGATTTGTATTTCACCTTAGCAACAACAGTATCCTCAGCAAATCACAGTTTTGAATTCAGACGAGTTACTCTATCGAGAATGTCATTTACACGTGCACTCACTAGATGTTACAAGCAATAAATAATAAAAGAGTGCCAGTTGGCATTTCATGGGAACTATGTAACGCTTTTGCCTGTGTGAAGTATTCTCCGAGATAAGTTGTAGTTTTGTGGGACTGTTGGTATAGCTAACCAATGCATAATGTCACATCTAAACAAAAGAAAGATGTGCTTAGTAATTCAACCAAAGCAGTCCAGGGACACTGTTCTCACTGGGGAGAAATCACATATGGTTTTAACCAAGGCTCAGCCTTAGGTCCACTATTGTTCCTCATATGTCAACCATCTTCCATCTAGCATACAACAAATAGAATTAGTTCTTCTTGTAGATGACACTAGTACTATAATCAATTCAAGTTTATGTACAGAAACAGGTGAAAAGGAAACAATGTTCTTAAAAGTATAATTGACTGGTTCTCTGCAAATGATCTCACTCTCATTTCTAAAAAGAAACAAGTTCTACATATATAGGGGTACTATGACAGTGATAAGTGTAACACATGACTGGTGGAAACTTAAGAACATTTGAGTATCATTACTGATGAGAATTTCAACTGGACAAAGCGCATTATAGAACTGCTGAAACAACTTAGTTCAGCCACATTTGCACTTAGAATCTTGGGGCAAAATAATTCCGTAAGTTGACATAGTTTGCCTATTTTCATTCAGTAATGCCATATGGAATAATGTTCTGGATTATGCATATTTAAAAAAGAAAGTCTTTGTTGCTCAAAAACGTGCTTTAAGAACAATATGTGGTACTCACCCATCATCACTATGTAGACATCTGTTAAAGGAGCTGGGCGTATTGACTACTGCTTCACAGTATATTTATCCCCTCATGAAGTTGGTTGTAAATAATCCACTTACGTTCAAAAGCAACAATGATGTATATCATTACAATAACAGAAGGAAAAATGGCATTCACTACTCCACATTATGGTCGTCTTTAGTATAAAAGGTGCACAATGCTGCAACAATAGTGTTTATCAGCTGGTCACTGGTATAAAACATGTGACACAGAGCAAAGTAAAAATTTAAAGCAAATTGCGACATTTTATGTACAGAAACAGGTGAAAGGGAAACAATCTTCTTAAAAGTATCATTGACTGGTTCTCTGCAAACGATCTCACTCTCTGTTCCAAAAAGAAAAAACTTATTGAGTTCTGCATATCTAGGGGTACTACGCCAATGATAAGTGTAGAACAATTTCTGTTATTCTAAAATATAACAGGCTATGGGTAGGAATTACTGACTCACATTTGTATATCTTCTTTCTTTTTGTGAAAAGAATATATAAATAAAAAATTTAAAATGTTCGTAACGTAACTATATTTACAAATTAATTTGCGATATGAATATAAAATGACTCGTTCTACATCATTACGACTTATTGCCCAAAATGATCCATGGAACATGAAACTAACTAAATAGAGAGTGGCAAAAGATTAATTCTTTCGGAAATCTTACAAACAATATAGTCGCGTAACAGTGTAACAGTGCACTCAGTTTATTCTAAACAAATTTTGACTAAAAGACATATTTCCTGTTCTTTGGAATTCTTGTTCATTGTGTTCACGTTCTACACTACTGGCCATTAAACAGCACGCATAGGAAACAATGATATTTCAGTTACAGTACAATATCTGTGTTACTAAGCGACTACCGGGGATCCGGAACTGGGAATCGAGTACTAGATGCAGGTCGCGTATCCAACGGCTCCCGTGGCCAACAAAGATGTCATTTTCTAAATATCGCGTAAATACTGACTGAATTTAAAAGTGTGAAACGCTGCCATAATCTACTCATTATGATGAGTAATGTTACATTAAATATTTAAGACAGCAAGACGAGTTTTACAGGTGAAACAGTGTTTTTAATCCTGAGACAACATTACGGTGCGCAAATACCAGGACTTTATTCATTCAATATTTGAGAATGAAATCAGTTAGCGACTTATAATAAACTTTACACAAAATTTCAAACCTTTGCGACACTTTTTGTTGCTGACACCATCCACAAAATGCTGACAGGAAAAATAATCATCGCTTACGACAATTTACCTGTCTCTATAGTAAAGCTTCAGCATCAGAAATGAGATTTTAATTTATTACATCTGCACTACACTCTACACTCAGTTTTCACACTGTGCCACATCTACCACTGAATGTACCTGAAATGTTTTTTGATTGAATGACACACGGTTAAGCAGGTCTGAGGTCGGAGTCATTTAGCCTTTGCAGTTAGAAGATTACGTGTATGTCTTGAGGCAAGTACCCCGACTATATTCATCCTGCATTTGAGAATGAGAGCACTTAAATATTTGTAAAAACTTTACACATAATTTCACACCTTCGCGAATCATTTTTCTCGCTGTCACCACCCAAAAATGATGAAAAGAAAAAAGCGTATCGCTTCCTAAATGTTTTCTGTTCATGCAGTAAAAGTGCTGCAGCAGGCATGACATTTTGATTTATTTCAGCTTTCCGACAGACTGTATTTACACTGTCAACATATAGCACTGAATATTCCTGCAAAATTGTATCAGTGTACGACCCATGAGTCAGGAGCTATGATGTGACACGCATTTGGAAACGTAAGTCGCTCCCTTTTACTTAACGTGGACAGCAAAATACTCAGTATGTACTCATACAGTGTTTGATAAAGAGAGCACTTATCGAATTCGACATAATTTCAAATATTTTGTAAGCTTATCCTCGGTTACACTCTCAATGTCAAATATTTAACTGATTAACTTACGTAATCAGAAGTTTTTAAGCTGCTTTGTACATTGGAATGTGATCCTTTCAAGAATCGGGAGGTTAATGGTAGTAAGCATAGAGAGAGATTCAGCTACCCCTACCGCTGCCGTTTTATGCAATCAGCAATGTTATAGCTGGTCTTTATAAACCAAGCGCAAGCTTTTCATATTCTCTCGTCGTCACAGAAAAAATAAACCTAACTCTTTTCTAAAAAAATTAATATACTGGGATACGTCTTCGCTGGAGGCCACTGTTCCGAATTATTCAAGAAAAACGTATGAAAGCGATCTTCAAACGAACCTACACTCCACAATCGTGCCTCTCCAGTAAGGATTTCTACTACTTTTCTCGCGGCACACTCCCTCCTATCACTGCACAAAATATTCCGACTACACAAACTATTAACGATATTCGATCTTTTTGGTCTCTATTGATTGGGATATTACGATATCAGAATATGCCTCTACTTCGTTAACATTATTAATTTAAACGTGTCCCCGAAGGTAATGTAGGAAAAAAGACTTTCGTAAACGTTACGCCAAAAGTAATTACGTTGACATACATGAAATGCATTCGCAACTGCGAATATGTATAACCATCAGCCGTGTAATGTAATGACGACAATGAAAATATGTGCTAGACCGGGACTCGAACCCGGATTGGCCGCTTATCGCGAGCAATCACCTTAACATTTGGCTATGCGAACACCATTCACGGCCACAACCAAACTTCCACATGTCGTCAACCATGAGTCTACATCGTGTCCTTCTGCAACCATTATGTACAAGTATATTCCCATACGGTGAGACATTTTACTTGATAGTTGCTCGCCTGGTGTCGGCCGATTAATTCGATATTTCATCGCCTTTGTTATTCCAAATTACGATGCAATGATCGTACTTCGAATTACACAGACAATACAATATAGTCATTACGTTGACAGTTCCATTCGAACTTAGCCCTTACAAGCTCAGTAGTTTCGTAGTCGGAAGGCCAGACGAATAAACCGATGTAATTGTTTAGTTCATGATGTTGAAAGTAAAAAAAAAAAAGTAAGGTAAAATTTATACAGAAGGCAATTTTACAATTTGTATGTACTGGACTGAGCCGTAGGCACAAAAAGGTTTGTCAATGAAGACCAAAAAGGGTTGAATCTGGAAAACAATTCGTGAAGTCACATATATTCGTACAGTGATAAGAGGGGGTAAGAGGGGTGCCGTGAAAGACATACCAGGAATCCTGATCGGTAGGGACAGTGTGGCAGTGGGGGGCGTTTGAAGCTCGCTTTTGTAGATTTTTCTTGAATAACTCGAAAACTACGGCCTCTAGTGAAAACGTACCACAATACAAAATTTGACCACATTAAATTTTCTATGTCTTATTCACTTTTTCTGTAGGACTAAAATTTTGCACGAACGAACGAGGGAATAGGAAAACCTAGCGCATGGTTTGGGAATCCCAGCTATAACACTACGGGACGCATAAAACGACGGCAGAAGGGGCAGCTGAATTCATCGTATATAAGATTAAATTTGTAGATATTTTGGAGACATACAGGGTGGGAAATTCAGCTTGGAGCATTGTCACTTCTGTCCAAAAAATCTAACCCATTTGGGCATCGAGTCCAAATGAGCTTCGATAGGAGATAGGGGTATCCAAATCCATGCTGCTGTAACCATAGTTGCTGGCAAGTGATGGTGTGCCAGCTTCTCATCAACGCGTGGCCAAATATTTTCAACATGTGAAAGAACAGACCAGAGAAATCACCAAACACCATTCTTAGGTCACGACAGCACGGATGACAGGGTAGCCGCACGGTCTTGGGCGACTTGTCACGGTTCACGTGGCTCCCCCCGTCGGAGGTTTCAGTACTCCCTCGGGCATGGGTGTGTGTGTTGTCTTTAGCGTAGTTAGATTACGTAGTGTGTAAGCCTAGAGACCGATTACCTCACCATTTTGGTCCCATAAAAACTTACCGCAAATTTCCAAATATTTCAACGAATGACAGACGGTCTTGCGTTATCTTGTTGGAAGATGAGGTAACAGAGATTTTGCTTACCACAGACGTTAACACGTCAGACGTCTGAAGCTTGCCGTTCAAATTACCAGCTATGAAAACAAGAGGTGATCGTGTTGCGTACTTAATGGCTTCCCAAACTAACACGACGTGTTTTAGGGTAGTATGACGATGAAAAATGCGACTTGGTGTTCTCCTTGAGACCTCCGCAGGTAGTGATGCTGTACACAGAAGCGGTATGCGTGCGACAAGACGACTTGATGCGACTTCTGCGTCGAATGTTGTTTACGGGTTCACTGTTGTCATTCTCTCTCTACTCCCATGTCAGAGGAAGCCAGAACAATCGTCGTTGAGCTGACAATCCCTGCTGCCCTAGAGGTCCTCGCACTGTCCATATAGATGTCTTGCTGCAAGTGACTGAAAGAGCGTGACGTGGCTGTAAAACCTGCATGAATAACGAAAGCAACGTCTGTTCTCTCGGGCATTAGTTGCTGAGATCCGGCAAGGTGTTGGTGATGGTGGCGCTGAACTTATCGATTCCTTATTCGAAAGACAACTGTAGGATCCCAAGTAACGCAAGCAGCAAAGTCTTGGAGCGATAAATCTCAATCTTTTCTGCCCAGCGGTACTTCCTGTGTGGAATTCTGAGCACTACTGGTAGATGTTTCACCTTCTTACACAGACAACCAGCAATTTCTGCGATTCTCTGAACTTGTTAATCAATGTAAGTGGTGGCTGTTGTGAAGTGTTAGTCACATGCATATCCAAAAGCATGTAGTACACTTTAAGCCAATAGGACGTTTGTTGCATGCCCTTTTCATGGTGTTTTTAAAGCAGTCCCATTGTTAAATGTAAAACAAATCTGTTGTTGTTGTTGTGGTCTTCAGTCCTGAGACAAGTTTGATGCAGCTCTCCATGCTAATCTATCCTGTGCAAGCTCCTTCATCTCCCGGTACCTACTGCAACCTACATCCTTCTTAATCTGCTTAGTGTATTCATCTCTTTGTCTTCCTCTATGATTTTTACCCTCCAATACTAAATGGGTGATCCCTTGATGCCTCAGCACATGTCCTACCAATCGATCCCTTTTTCTAGTCAAGTTGTGCCATAAGCTTCTCTTCTCTCCAATCTCTCCATTCTTCTGTAGCACCACATTTCGAAAGCTTCTATTCTCTTCTTGTCCAAACTATTTATTATCCATGTTTCACTTCCATACATGGCTACACTCCATACAAATAATTTCAGAAATCACTTCCTGGCACTTAAATCTATACTCGATGTTAACAAATTTCTCTTCTTCAGAAACGCTATCCTTCCCATTGCCAGTCTACATTTTATATCCTCTCTACTTCGGCCATCATCAGTTATTTTGCTCCTCAAATAGCAAAACTCCTTTACTACTTTAAGTGTCTCATTTCCTAATCTAATTCCCTCAGCATCAACCGACTTAATTCGACTACATTCCATTATCCTCGTTTTGCTTTTGTTGATGTTCATCTTATATCCTCCTTTCAAGACACTATCCATTCCGTTCAACTGCTCTTCCAACTCCTTTGCTGTCTCTGACATAATTACAATGTCATCGGCGAACCTCAAAGTTTTTATTTCTTCTCCACGGATTTTAATACCTACCCCGAACTTTTCTTTTCTTTCCTTCACTGCTTGCTCAATATAGAGACTGAAGAACATCGGGGAGAGGCTAAAGCCCTGTCACACTCCCTTCCCAACCACTGCTTCCCTTTCATGTCCCACGACTCTTATAACTGCCATCTGGTTTCCGTACAAAATGTAAATAGCTTTTCGCTCCCTGTATTTTACCCCTGACACCTTCAGAATTAGAAAGAGTATTAAAGCCAACATTGTCAAAAGCTTTCTCTAAGTCTACAAATGCTAGGAACGCAGGTTTGCCATTTCTTAATCTAGCTTCTAAGATAAGTCGTAGGGTCAGTATTGCCTCACGTGATCCGATATTTCTACGGAATCCAAACTGATCTTCCCCGAGATCGGCTTCTACTAGTTTTTCCATTCGTCTGTGAAGAATTCGCGTTAGTATTTTGCAGCCGTGACTTATTGAACTGATAGTTCGCTAATTATCACATCTGTCAACACGTGCTTTCATTGGGATTGGAATTATATTCTTCTTGAAGTCTGAGGGTATTTCGCCTGTCTCATACATCATACTCACCAAATGCCAGAGTTTTGTCAGGACTGGATCTCCCAAAGTTGTCAGTAGTTCTCATGGATTCTCATGGATTGTTGTCTATCCTGGAGCTTTGTGTCGACTCAGGTCTTTCAGTGCTCTATCAAACTCTTCACGCAGTATCATATCTCCCATTTCATCTTCATCTACATCCTCTTCCATTTCCATAATATTGTCCTCAAGTACATTGCCCTTGTATAAACCCTCTATATACTCCTTCCACCTTTCTGCTTTCCATTCTTTGCTTAGAACTGGGTTTCTAACTGAGCTCTTGATATTCATACAAGTGGTTGTCTTTTCTCCAAAGGTCTCCTTAATTTTCTTGTAGGCAGTATCTATCTTACCCCTAGTGAGACAAGCCTCTACATCCTAGCCATCCCTGCTTCACCATGTTGCAATTCCTGTCGATCTAATTTTCAGACGTTTGTATTCCTTTCTGCCTGCTTCATTTACTGCATTTTTATATTTTCTCCTTTCATCAATTAAATTCAATATTTCTTCTGTTACCCAAGGATTTCTACTAGCCCTTGCCTTTTTACCTACTTAATCGTCTGCTGCCTTCACTACTTCAACCCTCAGAGCTACCCATTCGTCTTCTACTATATTTCTTTCCCCCATTCCTGTCAATTGTTCCCTTATGATCTCCCTGAAACTCTGTGCAACCTCTGGTTTAGTCAGTTTATCCAGGTCCCATCTTCTTAAATTCCCACCTTTTTGCAATTTCTTCAGTTTTAATCTATAGTTCATAACCGATAGATTGTGGTCAGAGTCCACATCTGCCCCTGGAAATGTCCTGCAATTCAAAACCTGGTTCCTGAATCTCTGTCTTACCATTATATAATCTATCTGATACCTTTTAGTTTCTCCAGGATTCTTCCATGCATACAACTTTCTTTCATGATTCTTGAACCAAGTGTTAGCTATGATTAAGTTATGCTCTGTGCAAAATTCTACCAGGCGGCTTCCTCTTTCATTTCTAAGCCCCAATCCATATTCACCTACTATGTTTTTATCTCTCCCTTTTCCTACTGTCAAGTTCCAGTCACCCATAACTATTCAATTTTTGTCTCCCTTCACTACCTGTATAATTTCGTTTATCTCATCATACATTTCTTCAATTTATTCGTCATATGCAGAGCTAGTTGGCATATAAACTTGTACTACTGTAGTAGCCATGGGCTTCGTGTCTATCTTGGCCACAATAATCCGTTCACTATGCTGTTGGCAGTAGCTTACCCGCACGCCAATTTTTTTATTCGTTATTAAACCTACTCCTGCATGACCCCTATTTGATTTTGTATTTATAACCCTGTATTCACATGACCAAAAGTCTTGTTCCTCCTGCCACCGAACTTCGCTAATTCCCACTATATCTAACTTCAACCTATCCATTTCCCTTTTTGAATTTTCTTACCTACCTGCTCGATTAAGGGATCTGAGATTCCACGTTCCGATCCGTAGAACGCCAGTTTTCTTTGTCCTGATAACGACGTCCTCTAGAGTAGTCCCCGCCCGGAGATCCGAATGGGGGACTATTTTACCTCCAGAATATTTTGCTCAAGAGGACGCCATCATCATTTAATCATACAGTAAAGCTGCATACCCTCGGGAAAAATTACGGCTGTAGTTTCCCCTTGCTTTCAGCCGTTCGCAGTACCACAACAGCAAGGCTGTTTTGGTTAGTGTTACAAGGCCAGATCTGTCAATCATCCTGACTGCAACTACTGAAAAGGCTGCTGCCCCTCTTCAGGAACCACACGTTTGTCTGGCCTCTCTACAGAACCCCCCCCCTCCCCCCCCCGCCCTCAGTTGTGGTTGCACCTACGGTACGGCTATCTGTATCGCTGAGGCACGCAAGCCTCCCCACCAACGGCAAGGTCAATGGTTCATGGGGGGAGGCTATTCTGACGAATTCCGGACTCATTTACTATGTAACTCAAATAGTGAGGGCTGTCGAGTGTCATTGTGGCTACCGATGGAGTTTTCTTATAGATATGACAACTTACTGTCCGTAATTTATATCCTAGAAGTCGTAAAAATACGCCTCGTCTGGCTTCTTTTAATATGTTTTTCCTTTGTTCCAAATACGACAAATATCCTGTAATTCATCTAAAATCAATTACGTGTATTTTCAAACCTACATTTGGGCTTAACACAGAAAAGAAGTAATTTACACCATAAGAAAGTGGGGAAACACTGTGAAAATCGACAACATTCGGTCTGTGCTACATTCGAGTGGGGCTAGAGTTATTTGTACTTTCGGAATCCTGTTGCTAAACGACTTAAAAAAGAGGTTATAAAACCGTCATAGACTTTTTGTAAGTTTGTTCGCTCATGATGGTTCAACAGTTTGACTGATTTGAATGATTTTGAATGTGTTTAATTTCGGTGTGTTTAATTTCTGTCTCACACCACCATCACAACCAAAGGACGACGTTTTAAAAATGACCGGATAAAGTAACGACACACAATTGTCTAGCGGGCAGCATGTTTGCCATATTGTGATGCACTGACAGCAGTATAACCTGTGTCTTACTAGTATGAGACTGATCAATATTTCATGCTGTTATTATTTTTATATTCCTATTTGCCTCTTTAAAACTATTCACCTTGTTTGTACAGTTGGTTTTGTTCTAACATTTTTGAAGTTCGTACATGTTTAATCGATTACAAAGATGTGTCTCAGCGTAGCAATACTAATAATGATAGTAGTAATGATGATTAAATAATGCAAAATAAATGTGTATTTGTTGATCAGTAATTATTGGTTGAAACAATATATGCACATGAACTGTATAAAAGTAGAGAATTAAAGTTTAAAAAGAAGAATGAACACCACGGACGGAAAATATTTAAAAGTTACTCTACGTTAGGTTCTAAACAACAGAGCCACACCCAGAAAAAAGTGGATAGTATCACATTAATAAAAGGTACATTTATAAATAAACGTGTGGTTGTTTCCTGGAGTGGGGTTGGAGCTCGTAAACACTAATACATTTATATATAAATGTGCATAAGCTCTACGATGGCTTCAGAGCCCTTATCCTTCTGTTTCCGTCATATCAGTCTCTTTGATTGTGCCTGAAAACAGTCTCAGAGAAGCATCGGCACTGCTTACAACATTGTATCATAATACACAGAAGAATGGAAGAAAACTGATGATCTGTTAGACTTTGACTTTAGGACAGGTGAACGGACCAGAGAGGCAGTTCTGACGTGGTTGATAATGGAAGCAAGACTGAAGAAAAATCAAGACACGATCAAGGAGTTGTCAACCTGTAATCTTTATAAAAACTCGGGTAAACTATACAGGAAGACAGGTGACATACGATATGTAGCAATGGATACAACAAGAGTTTAAGACCAAGAACGAGGGGCACGGATTAAATGTGTGTGAGACAAGGATGTAGTCTTTCACCCCTTCTGTTCAATACATACGTTAGAAGCAAGGACTGAAATAAAAATTCAAGAGGGGATTACAACTAAAACTAAAAGGATATCAATCTCAAGATTCGATGATGACATTGCAATCCTCAGTGAAAGTGAAGAAGAATTACAGGACCTATTGAATGGAGTGAACAGTCTAATGAGAATAGAATATGGATTGAGAGTAAACTGTAGAAAGACGAAAGTAAAGAGAACTAGAAGAACTGAGAACAGTGCAAAACTTATAATTTTTGTTGATCACCAGGTACATGAAGTTACCGTATTCTGCAACCTATTCATCAGAATAAACCATGGCAGACAGAACAAGGAGGACATAAAAACAGACCAGGACTGGTCAAAATGGGCATGCCTGGCCAAGAGCACTCAACGTATCAAACAAAGTTCTAAATCTGAGAAGAAATTTCTGAGAATGTACGTTTTGATCGCAGCACTGTATGGCAGTGAGACAAGGTCTGTGGGGAAACCAGAACACAAAGAATAGAAGCATTTGAGATGTGGTGCTACAGAAGATTATTAAAAATCAAGTGGACTGATCAGGTGAGGAAGGAGGAGGTTCTCCATAGAACCGGCGAGGAAAGAAATATGAGGAAAATACTGTCAAGAAGAAGTGACTGGATAACAGTACACCCGTTAAGACGTTAGGGAGTAACTTCCTTGGTACTAGAGGGAGCTGTAGAAGGTAAAAGCTGTGTAGGAAGACAGAGATTTGGATACATCCATCGTGTAATTGGAGATGTATGTTAGAAATGCTACTTGCACTTGTAAATGTTGGCAGATGAGAGGAATTCGTGGTGGGCAGCATAAAACAAAACAGCCAGAGGACTGACGGCTCCAAAAAAAAATACTTCATCAGATTTTCATCACAGTGGATGCCATGCTAAAATATGACTGACAAATAATTGCAGGTTCTACTTCGAGTGGCAGAATAGTCCATAATATCTGGAAAACGTGAGTAACAGTTAAATGACCTTTAACCGTTCGTTCAAGAGTGCAAGTGCCACTGCAGATTGCCTACATTCAGCAGCAGAGCAATGACCCTGGAACCATGGTGTCATCCAGATGGTGTTGGTGGAAAATTCCTGATGGTGGAAAAAACAAAAATTCCAACAATTCAAAACAGAGAATCATAAAAAATTAAAAGGTTCCAAGATGGTGGAAACAATTCAGGTGAGGCATGTACCCCTCTCCTCACCACTACCCAGCACCCTATCTACTCCCCTCCTCTCTCCTTTAAAATACATCCCAGTACTATTAAAATGAAACAGCAAATTAGAATATTGCCACAGAGCAGATATCTTTGCTGTACACCATGGTAACAAGACGATCTGAACTTGTGTTTGAAAGTATTTACCCAAAAAAAATAGTTAAAATTTGTATCTTGTAGTATTTACACAGCTAAAAATACAGAGGAAAAACACACACCTACACAAACAAGCACGCATGCATGTACAAACACACAAACACACAAACAAACACACACACACACACACACACACACACACACACACACACACACACACATACACACAATGTTTTTACCATGGAATTAACAGGATGAATGTCCCCTATATGGTGTCAGGCACAACAGAGCCTCAAATTAATTATTTTCCATATCTATGTCCTATGATACTATGATGTTCTTAACAGGTGTAAAATGCTTGCAAAATATGTCAGCAACAAAAAAAAGTGCAATGAAATTTTCACTCTACAGCGGAGTGTGCGCTTATATGAAACTTTCTGGCAGATTAAAACTGTGTGCCGGACCCAGACTCGAACTCTGGACCTTTGCCTTTTGCGGGCAAGTGCTCTACCAACTGAGCTACCCAAGCACGATTCACGCCCCCTACTCTCAGTTTTAATTCCGCAAGAACCTCGTCTCCTACCTTCCAAACTTCACAGAAGCTCTCCTGAAAACCTTGCAGAACTAGCACTCCTGGAAGGTTCGCAAGAGAGATTCTGCAAAGTTTGGAAGGTAGGAGACGAGGTTCTTGCAGAATTAAAGCTGTGAGGACGGGACGTGAGTCGTGCTTGGGTAACTCAGTTGGTAGAACACTTGCCTGTGAAAGGCAAAGGTCCCGAGTTCGAGTCTGTCCAGCCCACAGTTTTAATCTGCCAGGAAATTTCAAAATGTGCAACTGGATGCATCAAGTTATTTTCTACAACCACACACACACACACACACACACACACACACACACACACACACACACACACACACACCAAAGTACGTTCATACTGAAATAGTTACAAATAAGATGCTAAGCACACAGTTAATATCCTAGGCTAAGCAGAAAAAATCAAAAAAGTAAAAATTCAGAATTACTGTCAGCTAAAGAAGGAATGTAATTAATTCCACATTTTGGGATAAGGCATAATGCACCTCAAATTAGGTATTTCCAGACCTAAATTGTTCAGCAATCTTTGCAAAGCGTTACAGTTGAACATCAACATCGAAAATACAGGAAGGTTGTCTTCATTTCAGTCAGAGGAAAGAATGAACCGTCATCACCTGTTGTTTTACAAGGTTTTCAAACCTGTTTTACCTTAGTGTATACGATAAAATGCATGACATTTTGCAGTAGATGACTTGTTCCTAGAGAAGTGAGATAATGCGTTACATTCTCAATCAGAGTTATGCCATGCCTCGCTTTCAGAAAGAGTTTCCAAAGAGTGAGTTTAGGTCTCATGTTGTTATGCCACAGCAAGTCTCACTCACGATCTTCACTGGATTCTTAAGACCACACAATCCCCAGACTTATAGCAGTTCTAGTGTGTTCAGAAAGAGTCAATTGTGTTCCAGAGATGTTTATTCGTAAACAATGTGTAGGTGCCGGAATCACAAAGCAAACTCAATTAACTCGTTTCTTATAGCAAAGAATATAAATAAAGAAAATTCGCTGTTAGTTTGTATTCGCTCAGTTGCCTTACTGAAATAAACTCCCAAGAAAACATCTGTCACTGAGTTTAAAAAGCTAACAGCACTGTCTGTTCGCTCTTTGCTGTACTAAGAAACTAACAGCGTTGTCTATTGGCTCTTTGTTGTACTACACACTGATCATCTTGTCACTGGTGTAAACATCCGAGGTACTAAGCTGAGCAGACGATATCACATAAAACTTTAAATCACGATATCTTTTTTTACAGCTCCATAACTGATGAAAAAAGCCTTTGTTGGGCCAAGTTAACGCTCAAACTCCCTGTAAATACCCCTTGTATTTTCGGTTTCTAGTTTTGGAGAGTAGTGTGTTCAAATAGACAAACAGAAGCGACGATTTAAAATAAATTTAAATTACAATATATTTTTTCCATGATCTGATTTTCATGAATTAAAGACTATACGTTGCCCCAAGCTACGCTCAAGTTGCCTGTGAAAACCCATCGAAAATTCGTCTAGTAGTTATAGAACTTAGCCTCTTATAACAGACAGACATTACAGTCTTACAGCTTTGTTATTAGTATAGATATAGATGTGGATGATAATGGCTGTCAATTATTGTTTATTCTTACAACTGACTGGGCCTAGTAGAGGCTGTGTACAATAACAATTTTCGAGGAAGTTGTTTTTTAATGCCCTTGGATTGCATATTGACAGTGATGTTAACGGCCAAAGTTAGATTGTTTTACCACACTTTACAAGTACAATGAACTTTCAAATTAAATGATCCCACACATAAATTGTTTGAATAACTTATTAAAGTACATGCAGTACACGTATTGGTACTAGTGAAATAATTTATAGATTAACAGATGAGTGTAATTTGCTCTCTATAACATGCATTAAATACATCTACGTACATAAAAATTGCTTCTATAACATTGCAAAGACACAAGGGTACTGCTGCTGATTCGATGTACAGGTTAAAGTGCGCTTGCTTACAAGAAACAGGGGAGTAAACGATGTTATGCATTGACATTTTACGCTTGTGAAAAGAATTTTAAGTTATTTCATCATTCATCGATAGCAAAATGACCAGAAAGCGTAGCACAAACAAACGATTTTTCGTTGATGCAGCATACGGCGACTGTCCAACAAAAACCTGTGGGTAGGTAGCTTCGTTGAAATATATGTCCTTCCCAATATCATCATCTTACCTAGTCTTGTTTCAGTCAGCAAACAGTATGGACCCGGCTCACTGGGGTAAATTCGCCATTTTTTACACAAGCAATTCATTTCTCTAGATAAGACTTAATTCTTCTCGTACGCAGATTAGCATTCTGGAATTAAATAGCTAACATTATTGTTTTAAAATGTTGTAAATTTCAAGCAGTAATCGATGCTTCTTGAGGTTCCTTTTCGACGTCTACTATTGCATATCACGTGAATTACTGACTACCACGTTCAAAGATAACACAAAACTAATCGCTCTTCCAATTAATTTTGGTTTTTCTCCAGTGTACATTGCTGGCTATTCATTTTTGACCATCCTCCAATCCAGAATGTCATCTTCCTCATGTTAACTATCCTCCTCGCCTTATCCTTTTTCGTCATCTTCTTCTTTCTTTCCCATTTTTCCTTCAGTGTCTCCACACTCTGCTTCAAAAAAATGCGTTGTTTTAATGTCTTTGTCTTCTTCTCCTTCTCCTTCTTCTTACTCAGCAAAACGTATGGCATGTTCTCCTTCATTAACGTGATATCAGTAACACTACGTCAGGCTGGAATCACTGTCTCTGGGATTCATGGCGTAATGTCTGGGTGTCTTTGCAGAAACGATTCTATCCACTTGTTGCCAAATTTCTTATCTTTGAATGGAGTATCCAGCTTCTACTTTGAACCTCCTATCACCTGACTTCTACTAATAGGGAATCAGTTCTTCTGAATCACCAACTAGTGTTTGAACTGGGTATTTTCCAAAATTTTTATACGTCAGAGTTGTTCTGGGAATGTTGCACAGTTTACTAGCACTTGTTACGTGCATGACATTTTAAAGCTTCAAAAACTTGGAAAGTTTGATTTTCTTTATGACTGAGAATCTTCTTTTCTTTTCCTCTTTACTAGCACCTGCCATGTGCATCACATTTTTTAAAGCTTCCAAAACTTGGAAAGTTTGACTTTCTTTATGACTGAGAATCTTCTTTTCCTTTCCTCTTGCAACATCAAGTTACTGATGGAAACTGAAACAAAATAATATGGTAAGGAGGCAAAACAGTGACAGCGGACAGTTTCAAACAAATGTATACTCAGAACACAAATAGTATGTAACAAAATCTGACAGTAGATGTCAGCTACTAGATCTTAAATATCTTTCTGTTATCAGAACCTGTAGTGTATGTGTGCAGCAGATGCCTGTTACTGGATCTTGTACAGGATTCTGTATGTGCAGTGGTTAACAGCTACTGGAGGGTTGTGAGTCAATGTGCATGCACCTTTGCGTGATTAATCATAATGCCCACTATGTAAGCTGGGATTTGTTATGCTAAGCTGCAACTTATTCCAATAAGAAAATGCTGTAAGTCAGCAAGTTGAAATTTACTGAGCCATAATGGTTTCCAGCTGTACAATGTGTATGAGATTCTATGGGATGTCAGTTACTAGGAGTTGTCAGTTACTAGAGAGATGTCAGCTACTGGGGGATACAGTTACTAGGGGGAGTCAGCTAGTGGGAGGTGTTAGCTACTGGGGGATATATCGGGTAATAGGTGATGTCAACTACTACCATATCATCACAATTGTCGCTGACTTACACACCATAACATACTTCCTTTCCCTCACTCTTTGTCATTATTATCTTAATGAGACGCCAATGACACAAAATACTACAGAGACAATAGCTGACCTCCCACAGTAGCTCACACTATCTTATAGATATCATTAAGGATAATATACTAAACAAGTATTGACCTCTATATTACTACAAGTAACCTTCATGTGTTTTGCACAAAATGAATGATAAATAATTATATTTTGCTGACAAAGATTATATTTTTGAGATATTGTGTATTAATCTGTGTCTAGTAGCACAAGCATCTTTCCGAGTGTTTCTCTCTGCCTTCTTCCACCACTTATTTGGTCATGTTTTAATGCATGTTAGTATAGAAGAAGCTCTCCTTGTATATTGCAAAAACATGCAGTTGAAATGGTGAATCACATTAAAATATTGTCAGAACACCTTCTTTCCTAATCTTGGATTTGCTGACTTTTTTCCTTTGTCCCATGTTGTGTATGAGGTTGTGTTTTCTCTCATGTGTTTAGCCTATATTGTGGTGTTACTCAATACATAATTATAGGAAATACACTCTGTAAACATTTTAGACAGCCTTGGTACCATAATTTTCATTGGGTAAAATTGGATCCTTCTTCAAAAAATTTTATTGTACTTAACATCAACTAGGACCAATCATTTGTCATAAAAATCAATAATATTTCCTTTACATAAAAAATGAATCGTTACTTTCGTCCTCCCCAGAATGGCTCTTGCTGAAGTGAAACATCACTGAAAAACTTAGGAAATAACAGGCGAAGACACTCAGTTGTAACAAACAACAATAACAATTCCTGAAATTGAAGTGATCCTACGCTTTGGTCATGGAGATGCCATTGTAAAACTTTATAAGCATCATAGAACAGTTTAAGTTCAGAAATATTTAATTTTATTGCGCATTGTGTCGTACACGAAAAGTAGGCTTAAGAGATGGAATAATTACACTTTATCCCTAGCTGATGGTAACTGAAATTGCCTATCTGTTTGTGTGGTGCCTCCTTAGCACATAATGTCAGCTAACATGTATATTATGCAGTTGTAATACTGATGAGGTCATTTTTACACCACACTATTTTAGGTTTAATTTGAAATATGAAATGTCTGCTTAACATATTATTTGAAAGTATATATGTTACCTATCCCTTCTGCCTTTTTTGATCTCAAGTCTTCCAACGTTCTTTTACATTCTAATTCTAATACTGGATCCCCTATCTCTTCCCTATCGACTTCTGTTTCTTCTGCAGTCACATCATAGAGGTCATCAAGATTCTGTTTCCACCTATCCGCTTTCTCCTCTATATTTTACAGTGGATTTCGCATTACACTCTTAAAGTTACCACCTTTGCCTTTAATGTCACCGAAGGTTGTTTTGATTTTTCTGTATGCTGCGTCAGTCCTTCCAACAATCACTTCTTTCTCGATTTCTTCACATTTTTCATGCAGCGATTTCGCCTTACCTTCCCTGATCTTCCTATTTACTCCTTAGGGAATTGCTTTTATGTATTCCTGAATTTCTCTGAACATTTTTATACTTCCTTTCTTCATCAATCGACTGAAGTACTCTTCTGTTACCCATGGTTTTATCGTAGTGACCTTTTTCGTACTTATACTTCTGTTACTGCCCATATTAGAAATTTCGATTCCTCTTCAAATGAGCTGCCTGCTCAGCTATTTATAATCTTAGAGATCATCAATCGTACTTCTTTGTTCATTAGGTATTGTTTCTCTCTGACTAGTCTCTTAAACTTCAGCTTACTCTTCATCTCCTTGATCTGAGTCTATATCTGCTCATGTGTAGGCCTTACAGTCCAGTAGCTGATTCGGTATCTCTACTTGACGATGACATAATGTAACTAAAATTTTGCTGTATGCCTCGGCCTTTTTCAAGTATACGTCCCCCCTCTTGAACAGAGTATTCGCTACTACTAGATGATATTTATTGCACAATTCAATTTTCCCTCTTTCATTTCTAGCACGAAGCTCACTTTCTCTTACATCCCTTTCTTCTACAGCTTTCTCTGCAACCGCATTCCACTCCCCCGTGACTATTAGATTTTCATCTCATTTTATGTATTCAATTATTTGTTCGGTATCTTCATATACGTTCTCTATCTCTTCATCTTCAGTTTGCGACGTCAGCATGTACGAGGTCTGTTTAACAAAAACCAGACCATTCATAATTTTACGCCAATGCAGTGTTCGAGCAAAATGCGGTTGGCATCCCTGTACACGCCTATGTTTAGTGTGTAACTGCCGGAGTTTCATTGTTGTGTGTCTATTATTGTTCAGTGCCGTACTGAGTAGGACGTTGTGTCGCACAATTTTCGAATTTCGAGATGGCAGAGTTAGAGGAGCAACGTGTCTGCATTAAATTTTGCGAAAAAAACTCAAGAAAACCTTTAAGGGACACACCAAATGATGCAGGAAGCTTACAACGACGAACGCTTAAGCCGTGCTTGGGATTACGAATGGTTCACACGGTTTAAAAATGGCCAGATGGAAGTTAAAGACGGCCCTCGTTCGGAACGCCATCCGACGTCTACCGGCGACGCTCATGTCCGGAAGGTCAACGTTTCTCTGCGTGAGTGTCGAAGACTGACTGTCCGAGAGATTGCACAAGAACGTGACATTTCTATTGGATCATGTCATGAAATTTTGACATAGCATCGTGGAATACATTTTCTTGCCGCCAAGTGCGTCCCATGGTTCGTGAGTCTATGAAGAGCTTTTGGATCGGCCAAATAAGATGTTCCTTAAGAAAATCATATTTTCCCTTAAGACTTTTTTTTTATTCCCAAAGCCGAAAAACCCGCTAAAAGGACGACGATTTGCAACGATAGACAAGATAAAAGAAAATTCGCAGGCGATGCTTCGCATGATGCAGCAAGAGGCGTACCAGGACAGCTTCCGGAAGTGTAAACTGCGTTAGGAGCCAAGTATCAACTGTGGAGGAGAGTATGCACAATAAGCGAAAGGTAAGCGTAGGAAAAATTTGTGAATAATGCTTCGGAATTTTCTGAACACACCTCGTATGGGTTAACTATTGTTGTCGGTGTTGGATAGCTGTCGACTATAATGAGAAAAAACCTATCACTGAATTGTTCTCAGTAATACAATCTCGGTCCTGCCTCCCTGTCCCTACGCAATCCTGCTGCCGTTATGTCATTCTCTGCTTCTACACTCATCTGACCGAGCGAGGTGGCGCAGTGGTTAGCACACTGGACTCGCATTCGGGATGACGACGGTTCAATCCCGTCTCCGGCCATCCTGATTTAGGTTTTCCGTGATTTCCCTAAATCGCTTCAGGAAAATGCCGGGATGGTTCCTTTGAAAGGGCACGGCCGATTTCCTTCCCCATCCTTCCCTCACCCGAGCTTGAGCTCCGTCTCTAATGACCTCGTTGACGACGGGACGTTAAACACTAATGTCCTCCTCCTCCTCCACTCATCTGACCAGAAATCTTTGTGTTCTTTCCATTTCGCTTCACGGATCTCCAGCATGTCTAAATAAAGCCTTTGCAATTTCCTTTCCAGAAGTTTCTATGTTCCCTGCCACGCTCAAACTTTTGACATTTCACACCCCGTCTCTTAGAACTTTACATCTACATCTACATCCATACCCCGCAAGCCACCTGACGGTGTGTGGCGGAGGGTACCCAGAGTACCTCTATCGGTTCTCCCTTCTATTCCAGTCTCGTATTGTTCGTGGAAGGAAGGATTGTCGGTATGCTTCTGTGTGGGCTCTAATCTCTCTGATTTTATCCTCATGGCCTCTTCGCGAGATTTACGTAGGAGGGAGCAATATACTGCTTGACTCGTCCGTGAAAGTATGTTCTCGAAACCTTAACAAAAGCCCATACCGAGCTACTGAGCGTCTCTCCTGCAGAGTCTTCCACTGGAGTTCATCTATCATCTCCGTAACACTTTCGCAATTACTAAATGATCCTGTAACGAAGCGCGCTGCACTCCGTTGGATCTTCTCTATCTCTTCTATCAACCCTACCTGGTGCGGATCCCACACTGCTGACCAGTATTCAAGCAGTAGGCGAACAAGCGTACTGTAACCTACTTCCTTTGTTTTCGGATGGCATTTCCTTAGGATTCTTCCAATGAATCTCAGTCTGGCATCTGCTTTACCGATTATCAACTTTATATGACCATTCCATTTTAAATCACTCCTAATGCGTACTCCCAGATAATTTATGGAATTAACTGCTTCCAGTTGCTGACCTGCGATATTGTAGCTAAAAACTTTATCCTTCATTGATTATTGAATCTGTTTCTCATGGTCACCTCGCCTTTGGCAGTCCACTCCCGGAAATCTGGATGGGGGTGTAGTCAAGAATCTTTCGACAATGGAGAGGTTGTCATAACCCTTTTTCAGTTAAGAGGGCACACGTCCTTCGTATGCATATTATGTGTGCTATCTGTTACCTACTGCATCTTGATGTCGTTGATCATTTCGGCTTCTTCCACCTTCAGGGGCAGTTTTCCAGGGCAAGAGAGTGCCCTGAACCTCTGTTAGCTCCTCCAGCCTTACTGACAAGGCCGTTGGCAGAGTGAGGATGATTTCGTTTGGCCGAAGTCTTGAGCCGCCAAAGCTGGCGTATTTTATTCCAAATTTAAGCATTGGCAAGGTTCGAACTCGTGACCGATGACATTCTTCTTACTAATCAAAGACTCTACACTGAGACCAGGGGCTGACCTATTCCGAAACACGATGAAAATATTTTTAGCTGCCTCCGATGCTATCACCCTTCTACTGAACTCAAACATGAGAATATGTCGGAAATATTCAGGTTTCTCCACTTACCACTCCATTTTCTGCCGTCCACAATTCACTCAAAGTCTCCACGTGACGAGAGGACAATATGTATACTCAAATAGTAAAAGTGAACTACAGCAAAGAATGAAAATCGATAGATAAACCCATAGCAACCAGAATACCAAAATGCAAAACGAAAACGGTACGAATTTATACACCAATGTAATAAAAGAAACACCATATTCTATGTGGAAGTTTGTTAGAACCATCAATGTTGCATGGGCCGCTGATGAAGCCGGAGGGCACAGAAAGAGAGGCACTATATTCCAGTTGCAGTGCACTCTCATTAAACATGCAATTTAGGTGAAAAATTTATTTTATCACACTAACAGAGCTATTATATTTTGAATTTTTGTGTGAATTAAAAAAAGCTTTATATTTGTTGTACAATATGAATGCGGCTATTAGTACACTGCTGGCCATTAAATGCAACGCCACAATGGCGGCTCCAAAGACATAGGTTCCTTAATGTGACGTAATAAGACGGGTTATGGGAGGATACGCCTTTCTTTGTACCGCCATCTGGCACGGCCGGTAATGAGAGAATAATATTTCGGCTTATGCTTTTATTCTCGCCGTTGACTGTAATTGGAAAAATTCGCGGACGTGATACGCAGTGCTTTGCCAGCTGTGGTTTGATTGCGGTAGGATTTTCCCTCATTTTGCATTCGGCAGCCGCCATGTCCCGCTGTGCAGAGGTGGCGGGCGAAGCCAATACAAAACGCGGAGCGGAACCCAACTGTTTGCGGTCGGGCCTGCATTTTACAGCTCGCCGTTAATGAAAGTACACTCATGTACGACTTTATTAGTCACATATTGCTAATAACTACGGGACCCATACAGTTAGCGAGACAGCGGGGAATGTTCGACTGACTGCAATACCTTCCTCGTCATTATGATGTTCAGCGACGTTACTCCGTACTTCCCTTCGTTCTTTGTTTACCATCTCATAACCATGTTCTGTCCTCGCAAGCGTATTATCTCTGTTTTGCACTCCACACTGAAACCATACACAATGAAAATTCTCGAGCAAAAGATATGTTATGGAGTAATATACAGAGCAGATTCATGGTTTTTTTTATCGGATCTAAATAACGGAAAGCATTAAATTCAGTTCCATGCCAATAACATAACGATTGGCATTCAAGTATCGTAAGGCTCGAGTTTGGGTCTTCTGTTGTTTGTAATATCATTTATGTAACCATCGTCTACTTGCAATTCCAGAAGACACAATTTTTTCTTCTTTTTTTTCCAGGTTTTAAGGGTGCCATTATCGATGCCACTACTGACGATCGACGTTAACTGCTCATTTCCGGTGGCTACTACGTCGCTAGTCGCTAATGCGCTAAAAGCTTTTCGACATTACAATTTCTCACCAACGGTCGGGGAATCCACTGCAGTTTTGGAAACATTGGGACGGTGGTTAGTGATCAGGGAGGGCAGGTAAAACATTAAATTTGATGAATAAACGGTTTTAAAGTGATAAGAAGTACTTGAGTCGTGACATCGGGAGTTATGAACAGCTTGGAAACAGGGGACTGATACGTACACGGCACCCGTTAGTAGGCCATGGCGAACTAATTTCTTTCTAGACCACCGTGACTTTAGATATAGGGAGAAGTCTTCAGCATTTTTTGCAGAAATAACTAAACAGCAAAATATTCTTAATGCGAAGAAGCTGAAATAAAGTGATGTAACTAATCATGATAAGTCACGTTGGGTTGAGAGACACTGATCAGGGGTCCATAATAGCATTCCACGTCAAATAATACTTTCTTTCTTCTGAGTGACTTTTGTCATTTCAGAACAGTACTTAAATAGCACTCTGTTAAGTACAGGATGCTGTTCACAGATTGGTTTAGACACAGGATTCAGTTCAATATCCATCTGTGTATCGCCCTTTCATTCGTCCATTTACCGCAAACCTGAATGGCCATTCTTACTCTAAAATATCAAGGTGATTTAAACGAAACCCTTAAGAGTAGAACAAAAATCGTCAGTGTTACGCTATCGATTTGGCAGACGTCAGCAGTTACCGTCGTGTTTCGACAAACGGGCAATAGTTGGCAGCCTGTTGATGCATTACATAAGCGGAAGCCGTTTCAGTGCAGATCTGAGCATACTGTAGTCGACTTGCAAGACGCTTGAGCTGGGATCTGTTATAAGATTTTCGGGAAGTGTAGTAGTGTGTTAAACATGAGGTAGTGTAGTAGTGTGTTAAACATGAGGTAGTGTAGTAGTGTGTTAAACATGAGGTAGTGTAGTAGTGTGTTAAACATGAGGTAGTGTAGTAGTGTGTTAAACATGAGGTAGTGTAGTAGTGCGTTAAACGTGAGGTAGTGCGCCGCAGGATGAGAGCACAGTATGGTGATTTGTGTGTGTCCCTGCTGTTCGCAGGTTGGTTGAGGAACACCGTTGGGACTACTACCGGCCACAGCGGGTTGTAACAAACGAAAACAATGAGGCACTGAGACATAAAATGTGATCGCTATCAGGTAGCTTAAGTTTTGAAGTACATTTTACATCCGACTTTTGTGACATCACATCCCCTAAACTGTTGGAGTTGGGTTGGGTTGTTTGGGGGAAGAGACCAAACTCCGAGGTCATCGGTCTCATCGGTTTAGGAAAGGACGGGGCAGGAAGTCGGCCCTGCCCTTTCAAAGGAACCATCCCGGCATTTGCCTGGAGCGATTTAGGGAAATCACGGAAAACCTAAATCAGGATGGCCGGACGCACGATTGAGCCGTCGCCCTCCCGAATGCGAGTCCAGTGTGCTAACCACTTAAACTGTTGGGGAGAGGCATGTCTATATACAGATGTATAAGGGATAACACACGCAGTTCATTGTGAGTTAATGTTGAGGTACGTCACTGTGACCGACAGCACCTGAACTTTTGTTAATAGCATCCAGATTGTGGTTGGCAGCAATGAAAAATGGTGGCCAATGGCTGTTGTTGTGAACCATCTTTTCAAAATGTGATTATTTAATAACCGTTGTACAATGAATAAGTAGTTTCGACGTATTAAAACGATGTTTGGGTAAAAAATGGGCATCCAGCCATTTAAGCCACTCATTAAGCGCCTCTCTAGCCGAACAGTTAGTATAGCTGCTGTTAGTGTGAAACGAAACTGATCCGATTCCAAGTACCCCTCAGATCTTTTTATGAGGTAAGGACGTCTGGTACTGGAGACACTCAGCACTTGTGAGGCCATATGAGGAGCTGCTTGGCTCTGAGCACTATGGGACTTAACATCTATGGTCACCAGTCCCCTAGAACTTAGGACTAGTTAAACCTAACTAACCTAAGGACCTCACACAACACCAAGTCATCAGAGAAAATCCCAGACCCCGCCGGGAATCGAACCCGGGAGCCCGGGCGTGGGAAGCGAGAACGCTACCGCACGACCACGAGCTATGAGTGGGAGCTGCTGGAATAAAGCATATTCACCTACTGGTAATAAAGGTTGCAGAGATTGGCAACTTACTGATCACATGTCCCACGATCATAGATCACTCTTCATACTGCGTTGTAGGCAATAGCCGGCCTGTCGGAATAGTCGTAAGCGTAAGAACAAAAAACAAAGCCAGTAGCTAGCGCGCTGGCTCTGCGCGCTGTCCAGCGCAGTTATACGCTCCTACGCGTTCACGCAGAGATCGCTGGTTAGCATGGTAGTCTAGGTGGAGCAGTATGAGCTACTCGCGCTGCTTTAGCTCTGAACACTTTATAGAAATTATTCATTAAAACAATAATTTGATCTTACGGTATATATAGGTTTATACGCCAGTTTCATGGCGTAGTGCGGTCATCTCGCTAATGGTCATACTGAAAGTCATATTTGCATTTACGCAATATGCTGAGCGAAAGCGGAAAGTTTTCAATGAAAAGTATTAGTGGCTATGAGTTTGCGTTTGGTACATATGACACCATATATATTGCTGGATATGAAATTTAGCTAATGCACAGAACTTTCCTTTAGGCTTGGGAGGAAGTCGCTATCTGGCTTCAACGGCGAGGAAACGGGTTTTATGTAGCACGTCCACTTCAGACCACAATCGCGAGATATTCGTAACACACTTCATGTTTCCTAAGACTTTCGAGATACCAAAACGAAATTCTGGAGGATGATACCACGCAAAGAGACAGTATTTTTCCATATGGTTAACATATGAAACTTTCTTATCTGTGTCGATGCTGCCAAAGCTACAGTTGTCATTTTTTTAAGGCAGTACTGTAATTTTTTAAAAGATACCGATATCATGGGGAAAGAGAATTGGCTAGTGTGAAAATAAACTTCAGATTTTTTCTCTTATGTAAATGAAAACCGAAATAATGAGATTTTCCGTAAGATATTGGCTTCTCTGATCACCTATTCCTTTTTTATATGATACTATGTTTCAAGATTCAGTCGCAACACTTATTGTAAGATGATTTTGTGCAAATCATACTGTGTTTTGGGAAAAGAAGCTTAATTAAACATGCCTGTAAGAGATATGCAGTCTTTACTTGTAAATGATTCAGACAAAAATGAATCACCATTGCTATTGCAGTTTTGGCGGAATCCCGTAACAACGGTATTTTTAATAGTGAAAGATTGTAACGGAAACTTACAAAATGGATTTTCTCCCTGTTCTTCATCTGAGAAATAGGAAAATAATTCGCAGCAAATAGTGTATTATAGTTTTGTTCCCATCACCATTCAGAGCGAAGTGGTGAACTTCTTCGCCATAATGATTAAAGACAGATTATATATATTTATAATATACTTTAACCTTAAAGAGTTGTCTCGGGCGGCTATCTTATTTTGTAACCTTGTTATGCACTTATAAACAGGGATCTAATTTCTGTTTTCTAATAGAACACTGCTGCAGAATAGAACTGATCCAATAAAACTCTTTCGTAACACTGAAACTTTGGACACATTGACGACTTGCGGAACCTTGCCAACTATTCGTCGAAGTCAAAATCACTGTTGAATTAAAAGACATCTGTAGTAAGAAGATTAACTCGCTCAATGTTCAGGGGCAGCAACGGGAAGAAGGGGCGCTATTCGCTGTACGTCTTCGTACGTCGAACATAAATTAAGTGTAGAAATAAAATCCGTTATTAAGCTTTAGTCCCACATGTTATTAATGATAGACTACGCTACAGTATTCCCCTGGAACTGCAACATATTTAGCGATTTATATTCATCTCACTCGTTAAACTTTTTTCTTCGGAGAATGGAGGACCCTCTTGGTCCTATCGATGCATCACTACATCGTATCAACTCCCTAAGCACCGACCCTGTACAGAAGATGACGCTCATCAAATTACACTGGGTGCCCGTTACATATTCCACCAAAGTGCTGCCGACACTTATTTGTACGACCATTCCCAGTTCACGTCTTCTCATTTAGATACCCCTTCCGTCCCACCATTTTCAGTATCTAACAGACACAACCAAGCTGTATTCGACTATCCCAATAAAGCAGCAATCTTCAACGTCAACTCCCAACCAATGACCCCACCACCACCCCCCATCCCCTACTTTCCTCCTTTAGATTTCATTCTATTTACCCGTGTATCTAAAAATTGGACATCAGACCTCTGACCAGGATCTTCCAAGCTGTACAATTATCGTCCCCGTCCAGCATAATAAAGCAGCAATTTTCACCTTCAATTCAAACATCGCCACACCAAGACCATTTGCTTCAGTAATGCCATCTGTACGTCTGTCATCGTTTTGTGTAAGTTTCAATACCCATTACTCTTTAAACGTCTCTATGGATGAAGAGCAGTCTCATTCTGACGTTAGTCTGCATCATTTTGGACGAAAGTAATCATTTGTAACGAGTTATTGAAACAAAAATTTTTCACAAACCAACAGAAATATATATATATATATATATATATATATATATATATATATATATATATATATATATATATAACAAAAGACACAAAAATAAGAGGCATTCAATCCAAAATTAAAGTCACAGCAACAAGAAACTACTTCTAAATGACATTACAAACTTTCCTATGTTGCACGGTACTAGCAGCAGGTTTCACAACATATTTGCTTGGAAAAAAAAGCGAAGTCGTTTTAGAGACGGAAATTAAATGCGGTACGCCAAGAAGTACTAACCCAGTATTTAACAAACTCTGTGGCGATAGTAAAATGACAAAACTGTTTGACTAGCAACCAAAATGCCGTCGGTCCTGGGTGCAAAACTTGCCATTGTGTGAGGGCACACTCTTGCAATTGTGGTAGGAGACTGCTCCTGAATCAGCAAAGATCAACAGCATGAGAATGTAGAAGACAATGGAAACCTCTGCGTTAAGGACACAAATGTGTAGCCACAGGAAATGTGGCCTGTAATTGAGAAAGGGTCGTGATCATCTCTCCACTGGCAAAGGATTCCGCAATAGCCCCCATGTGGATCTCCGGGAGAGGACTGCCAAGGAGTAGGTGAACATCAGAAAAAGATTGAAAAATCAACGAAAGGGCAAGATTCCACCTGTTGAGGCGTCGACTGTCTAATGTTCGAACGTAGTAGGGAAGCTAGAAAATTTGAAAAGGGAAATGAAGAGGCTCGATCTAAATATAGTGGGGATCTGAGAAGCGAAATGGATAGAAGACAAAGATTTCTGGTCTGACAGGTATAGGATAATACCAGCAGTAGCAGAAAGTAGTATAAAAGGAGTAGATTCGTTATGAATTAGATATTAGGGCAGAGAGTAAGTTACTGTGAACAGTTCAGTGACAGGATTGTTTTCGTCAGAACCAACAGCAAACCAACACCGACCACAGTAGTTCATTTATATGTGTCGACGTCACTAACAGAATGAAGAGAGAGAGAAAGTATGAGAGGACATTGAACGGGCAATCAGTACTTAAAGGAAGAGGAAAATAAAATAGTAATGGGGAACTGGAAAGCCGTTCATAAGAAGGAGTACAACAAGGGGTTGCGGGATAATATGGACTTCGTCGTAGAAATGAGAGAGGTGAAAGACTAAATGGGTTCTGCATTATATGTCAGTTAGTAACAGGGAATAACCACAAGACGATGAGGTATACTTGGAAAAGACCAGGAGATACAAGAGGATTTTAGTTATATTGGTTGCGAAAACACACTTGACCTCTTGGCCACAAACAATCCAGAGCTGATAGAGAGCATCATGACTGATACAGGGATTAGTGATCACAAGGTCATTGTAGCTAGGCTCAATACCATTTCTTCCAAATCCATCAGAAACAAACGCAAAATAATTTTATTTAAAAAAGCGGATAAAGTACCACTAGAAGCCTTCCTAAAAGACAATTTCCATTCCTTCCGAACTGACTATGCGAATGTAGACGAGATGTGGCTCAAATTCAAAGATATAGTAGCAACAGCAATTGAGATATTCATACCTCATAAATTGGTAAGAGATGGAACGGATCCCCCGTGGTACACAAAAAAGGTCCGAACACTGTTGCAGAGGCAACGGAAAAAGCATGCGAAGTTCAGAAGAACGCGAAATCCTGAAGATGGGCTAAAATTTACAGACGCGCGAAATTTGGCCGTACTTCGATGCGAGATGCCTTTAATAGGTTCCACAACGAAACATTGTCTCGAAATTTGGTAGAAAATCCGAAGAAATTCTGGTCGTATGTAAAGTACACAAGCGGCAAGACGCAGTCAATACCTTCGCTGCGCAGTGCCGATGGTACTGTTATCGACGACTGTGCCGCTAAAGCGGAGTTATTGAACGCAGTTTTCCGAAATTCCTTCACCAGGGAAGACGAATGGAATATTCCAGAATTTGAAACACGAACATCTGCTAGCATGAGTTTCTTAGAAGTAGATACCTTAGGGGTTGCGAAGCAACTCAAATCGCTTGATACGGGCAAGTCTTCAGGTCCAGATTGTATACCGATTAGGTTCCTTTCAGATTACGCTGATACTATAGCTCCCTACTTAGCACTCATATACAACCGCTCGCTCACCGATAGATCTGTACCTACAGATTGGAAAATTGCGCAGGTCGCACCAGTGTTCAAGAAGGGTAGTAGGAGTAATCCATTTAACTACAGACCTATATCATTGACGTCGGTTTGCAGTAGGGTTTTGGAGCATATACTGTATTCAAACATTATGAATCACCTCGAAGGGAACGATCTATTGACACGTAATCAGCATGGCTTCAGAAAACATCGCTCTTGTGCAACGCAGCTAGCTCTTTATTCGCACGAAGTAATGGCCGCTATCGACAGGGGATCTCAAGTTGATTCCGTATTTCTAGATTTCCGGAAAGCTTTTGACACCGTTCCTCACAAGCGACTTCTAATCAAGCTGCGGAGCTATGGGGTATCGTCTCAGTTGTGCGACTGGATTCGTGATTTCCTGTCAGGAAAGTCGCAGTTCGTAGTAATAGACGGCAAATCATCGAGTAAAACTGAAGTGATATCAGGTGTTCCCCAGGGAAGCGTCCTGGGACCTCTACTGTTCCTGATCTATATAAATGACCTGGGTGACAATCTGAGCAGTTCTCTTAGGTTGTTCGCAGATGATGCTGTAATTTACCGTCTAGTAAGGTCATCCGAAGACCAGTATCAGCTGCAAAGCGATTTAGAAAAGATTGCTGTATGGTGTGTCAGGTGGCAGTTGACGCTAAATAACGAAAAGTGTGAGATGATCCACATGAGTTCCAAAAGAAATCCGTTGGAATTCGATTACTCGATAAATAGTACAATTCTCAAGGCTGTCAATTCAACTAAGTACCTGGGTGTTAAAATTACAAACAACTTCAGTTGGAAGGACCACATAGATAATATTGTCGGGAAGGCGAGCCAAAGGTTGCGTTTCATTGGCAGGACACTTAGAAGATGCAACAAGTCCACTAAAGAGACAGCTTACACTACACTCGTTCGTCCTCTGTTAGAATATTGCTGCGCGGTGTGGGATCCTTACCAGGTGGGATTGACGGAGGACATCGAGAGGGTGCAAAGAAGGGCAGCTCGTTTTGTATTATCGCGTTATAGGGGAGAGAGTGTGGCAGATATGATACACGAGTTGGGATGGAAGTCATTACAGCATAGACGTTTTTCGTCGCGGCGAGACCTTTTTACGAAATTTCAGTCACCAACTTTCTCTTCCGAATGCGAAAATATTTTGTTGAGCCCAACCTACATAGGTAGGAATGATCATCAAAATAAAATAAGAGAAATCAGAGCTCGAACAGAAAGGTTTAGGTGTTCGTTTTTCCCGCTCGCTGTTCGGGAGTGGAATAGTAGAGAGATAGTATGATTGTGGTTCGATGAACCCTCTGCCAAGCACTTAAATGTGAATTGCAGAGTAGTCATGTAGATGTAGATGGTCGGTCAGAGATTCTGAAATCAGTTATTGCAGCCTAAGGCAAACCGATAAGCAGACATAAACTGAAATCACAATTTAGTAATAACCAAGAATAGGACGCACTTTCAGAGACTAGTTAGGAAGAATCAATGAGCAAAGGAATGTGATACGGAAATGGTAAGGAATGAATGAACACAATTGAACTTCCCTGAGGGTATAGATACTGCGATGGTAAGTAACTCACTAGGCAATTCAGTTGAAGACGAATGGACATAACGAAAACGGCAATGATAGAAGTTGTCAGGGAAAAAGTCGGTGTAAGGAAGGTAAAAGTGAAGAAACCATGCATAACAGAACAAATACTTCACTTGATCGACGAAAGAAGGAAATACAAATTTGTTCATAGAAATTCAGGGACACAAAACTATAAGTCATTTAGGAATGAAAAAATAGGAAGTTCAAAGACGCTAAGGTGAAATGGATGCACGAAAAATGTGAAGAAATCGAAAAAGATGGGACTGTCAGAAAGACCGACTCAGCACATAGAAGAGTCCAGTCAAGAGTGTTAACATTATAAAAGCAATGGGAAATCCACTGTTAAATGGAGAGAGCAAATAGGTAGAAGGAGTTCACTAAAGGTCTCTAAGAGGGGGAGAATTTGCCTATTGACTTAAGGGAGGAAACAGAATTCGACAAGGATGAGACAGTGGATCCGGTATTACAGTCAGAAATTTAAAGAGCATTGGACGACTTGAGATCGAATGAGGCAGAAGGGATAGACAACTGTTCTTGGAATTTCTACTGGAGGAAGTAGCAACAAAACGACTACACGCGTTGTTGCGTAGAATGTACGACACTGTCGATGTGCTAGGAGAGAACTACCGGAAAAAAATCATCCACACAATTCTGAAGATGGTAAGAGCCGACAAGGGCGGGAGTTAGGGCACTATCGCTTTAACAGCTCATGCGACCAAGTTGCTGACAGGAATGATGTACAGAAGTAAGAGGAAGAAAATTGAGGATCAGTTAGATGAAGATGAAATTGGCTTTAGGGCTGTCTGCGGAGAGATGTGAGACAAGAATAATTAAGACAAGTTCACAAACTTCGTCGACCTGAAAATGGCGTTCTAGGCGTTCTATAACAACATGATAATGTACAAAACATTCGAAATTCTGAGAAAAATAAGGGTAAACTATGGGCAAAGAAGGGTAATATAAAATAAGTATAAGACCCCATAGGGATAGTAAGACTGGGGACGAAGAATGAAGTGCTCGGAAAAAGGGTGTCGGGGATGTAGTCTTTCGCTCCTGCTGTTCAGTCTATACATAGAAGAAGTAATGAAAGAAATGAA
The DNA here is from genome assembly GCF_023897955.1 of Schistocerca gregaria. NCBI lineage: Eukaryota > Metazoa > Arthropoda > Insecta > Orthoptera > Acrididae > Schistocerca > Schistocerca gregaria. Next base: position 290,167,554 of record NC_064921.1, on the reverse strand, counting down.
AGGGTCAAGAGTGGAATTAAAATTCAATGTGACAGGACATCAATGACAAGATTCGCTGATGACCTTGTTATCTTCAGTGAAAATTAAGAACGATTACAGGAGTTGGTAAACGGAATGAACAAGCTAATAAGAACAGATTGTGGGTTGAGAGTAAAGCAAAGAAAGACGGAAGTATGAGAGGTAGCAGAAATGAGAACAGGTAGATACTTAACATCAGAGTTGATGATCACGAAGTAGATTAAGTTAAGGGATTCGGTTACTGAGGCAAAAAGGTTAACAGAAGTCTACTAGTGTCAAACACAGTTCTTAATACGAGGAAGAGAAAGTGCCTTTTGAACACAGCATTATATGATGGTGAAACATGCACTGCGGCAAAAACGGAACAGAAGGGAATAGAAACATTTGAGACGAGGTGGTACAGAAGAATGTAGAAAATTGGGTCGACTGGCAAGGTAGGGAATGAGGAGGTTCTCCGCAGAATTGACGAGGAACGGCATATATGGAAGACACTGACTAGAAGAACGGACCGGATGGTAGGAAATCTGTCAAGACATCAGTGAATAAGTTCCACGAGGGTACTAGAGGTAGCTGCAGAGGTTAAAAATTGAACAGGAAGACAGAGACTGGAATACATCATCCAGCACATAATTTATTAGGTGGGATAAGTTTGGTACAGAACAGGAATTTGAGGCAGGCCACGTCAAACAACTCGGTGACTGATGAAAAAAAAAAGTGCTGGTATTGATTGTCGAGCTCAGTATGCGATTGTCCACAGTTGCATCAAGAGACACACTGGTATCGAAATGACATCCGAAAATAGAAGCGAGGCTCTACACTGAACACTTCAAATGGTTCAAATGGCTCTGAAGGCTATGGGACTTAACTGCTGAGGTCATCAGTCCCCTAGAACTTAGAACTACTTAAACCTAACTAACCTAAGGACATCACACACACCCTTGCCCGAGGCAGGATTCGAACCTGCGACCGTAGCGGTCGGGCGGTTCCAGACTGAAGCGCCTAGAACCGCTCGGCCACCACTGCCGCCTGAACATTTCAGAATGGCACTCAATCTCCCAGTCAGTCTGACTCAGCACAGGCAAATCTCTGTGTTAACGACTGTAGCCTATGAGATACCAACTCAGCTTCCATTACTCTGTTGAATATTCTTGCCGCTGGTTAAAAGAAGCAACATGTCGTAATAAAAAATTAGCAGGTGCATTGCTCGTAGTTGGCACAAGATATCAAGTAAAACCAAGAACTACTGACGCACGACGAGCTTGTTGCTTCCACGAAAGAGTAAGTAAATTATCCGTGTACTTGGGCAGCGTGTACGGCAACCCAGACATAGTGGAAGAACCAGTTCTGTACACAACAGGTTGTATTTGTTATGTATTACGTCGCCTAACAAGAACGAGTCGGAGGACAAGTTAAATAACCCAGAAATCCCAGTCATTATGGAGATTAACAATTACGTATTTGCTCTAATGACAACGCCCCATGAACCATGGACCTTGCCGTTGGTGGGGAGGCTTGCATGCCTCATCGATACAGATGGCCGTACCGTAGGTGCAACCACAACGGTAGGGTATCTGTTGAGAGGCCAGACAAACATGTGGTTCCTGAAGAGGGGCAGCAGCCTTTTCAGTAGCTGCACGGGCAACAGTCTGGATGATTGACTGATATGGCCTTGCACCATTAACCAAAACGGCCTTGCTGTGCTGGTACTGAGGAAGGCTGAAAGGAAAGGGAAATTACAGCCGCAATTTTTCCCGAGGTATTTAAATGATAATGGCGTCCTCTCGGGTAAAATATTCCTGAGGTAAAATAGTCCCCCACTCAGATCTCCACGCGTGGACTACTCAGGAGGTCATCGTTATCAGGAGAAATAAAACTGGCGTTATACGGATCGGAGCGTGGAATGTCAGATCCCTTAATCGGGCAGGTCGGTTAGAAAATTTAAAAAGGGAAATGGATAGGTTGAAGTTAGATATAGTGGGAATTAGTGAAGTTCGGTGGCAGGAGGAACAAGGCTTTTGTTCAGGTGAATACAGGGTTATAAATACAAAATCAAATAGGGGTCATGCAGGAGTAGGTTTAACAACGAATAAAAAAATAGGCGTGCGGGTAAGCTACTACCAACAGCATAGTGAACGGATTATTGTGGCCAAGAAAGACACGAAGCCCATGCCAACTACAGTAGTACAAGTTTATATGCCAACTAGCTCTGCAGATGATGAAGAAATTGAAGAAATGTATAATGAGATAAAAGAAATTATTCAGGTAGTGAAGGGAGACGAAAATTTAATACTCATGAGTGACTGGAATTCGACAGTAGGAAAAGGGAGACAAGCAAATATTGTGGGGTAAGAAATCAAAGAGGAAGCCGTCTGGTAGAATTTTGCACAGAGCATAACTTAATCATAGCTAACACTTTGTTCAAGACTCATAAAAGAAGGTTGTATACATGGAAGAATCCTGGAGACACTAAAATGTATCAGATATATTATATAACGGTAAGACAGAGATTTAGGAATCAGGTTTTAAATTGTATGACATTTCCAGGGGCAGATATGAACTCTGACCACAATCTATTGGTTATGAACTGTACATTAAAACTGAAGAAACTGCAAAAAGGTGGGAATTTAAGGACATGGGATCTGGATAAGCTGAAAGAACCAGAGGTTGTACAGAGTTTCAAGGAGAGCATAAGGGAACAATTGACAGGAATGAGGGAAAGAAACACAGTAGAAGAAGAATGGGTAGCTCTGAGGGATGAAGTAGTGAAGGCAGCAGAGGATCAAGTAGGTAAAAAGACGAGGGCTAGTAGATATCCTTGGGTAACAGAAGATATATTGAATTTAATTGACGAAAGGAGAAAATATAAAAATGCAGTAAATGAAGAAGGCAAAAAGGAATACAAACGTCTCAAAAATGAGATCGACAGGAAGTGCAAAATATCTAAGCAGGGATGGCTATAGGACAAATGTAAGGATGTAGGGGCTTATCGCACTAGGGGTGAGGTAGATACTGTCTACAGGAAAATTAAAGGGACCTTTGGAGGAAAGAGAACCACTTGCATGAATATCAAGAGCCCAGATGGAAACCCAGTTCTAAGCACAGAAGGGAAGGCAGAAAGGTGGAAGGATTATATAGAGGATTTATACAAGGGCGATGTACTTGAGGACAATATTATGGAAATGGAAGAGGATGTAGATGAAGATGAAATGGGAGATAATATACTGCGTGAAGAGTTTGACAGAGCACTGAAAGACCTGAGTCGAAACAAGGCCCCGGGAGTAGACAACATTCCTTGAAACTACTGACGGCCTTGGGAGAGCCAGTCCTGACAAAACTCTACCAGATGGTGAGCAAGATGTATGAGACAGGCGAAATACCCTCAGACTTCAAAAAGAATATAATAATTCCAATTCCAAAGAATGCAGGTGCTGACAGATGTGAAAATTACCGAACTATCAGTTTAATAAGGAACAGCTGCAAAATACTAACACGAATTTTTACAGACGAATGGAAAAACTGGTAGATGCGGACCTCGGGGAAGATCAGTTTGGATTCCGTAGAAATGTTGGAACACGTGAGGCAATACTGACCTTACGACTTATCTTAGAAGAAAGATTAAGAAAAGGCAAACCTACTTTTCTAGCATTTGTAGACTGGGAGAAAGCTTTTGACAATGTTGATTGGAATACTCTCTTTCAATTTCTGAAGGTGGCAGGGGTAAAATACAGGGAGCGAAAGGGTATTTACAATTTGTACAGAAACCAGATGGCAGTTATAAGAGTCGAGGGGCCTGAAAGGGAAGCAGTGGTTGGGAAAGGAGTGAGACAGTTTTGTAGCCTCTCCCCAATGATATTCAATCTGTATATTGAGAGGCAGTAAAGGAAACAAAAGAAAAATTTGGAGTAGGTATTAAAATTCGTAGAGAAGAAGTAAAAACTTTGAGGTTCGCCAATGATCTTGTAATTCTGTCAGAGACAGCGAAGGACTTGGAATAGCAGTTGAACGGAATGGACAGTGTCTTGAAAGGAGGATATAAGGTGAAAATCAACAAAAGGAAAAGAGGATAATGGAATGTAGTCAAATTAAATCGGGTGATGCTGAGGGAATTAGATTAGGAAATGAGACACTTAAGGTAGTAAAGGAGTTTTGCTATTTAGGAAGTAAAATAACTGATGATGGTCGAAGTAGAGAGGATATAAAATGTAGACTAGCAATGGCACGAAAAGCGTTTCTGAAGAAGAGAAATTTGTTAACATCGAGTCTAGATTTAAGTGTCAGGAAGTTGTTTCTGAAAGTATTTGTATGGAGTGTAGCCATATATGGAAGTGAAACATGGACGATAACTAGTTTGGGCAAGAAGAGAATATAAGCTTTCGAAATGTGGTGCTACAGAAGAATGCTGAAGATTAAATGGGTAGATCACATAACTAATGAGGAGGTATTGAATAGGATTGGGGAGAAGAGAAGTTTGTGGCACAACTTGAATAGAAGAAGGGATCGGTTGGTAGGACACGTTTTGAGGCATCAAGGGATCACAAATGTATCATTGGAGTGCAGCGTGGAGGGTAAAAATCGTAGAGGGAGCCCAAGAGATGAACACTTTAAGCAGATTCAGAAGGACGTAGGTTGCAGTAGGTACTGGGAGATGAAGAAGCTTGCACAGGACAGAGTAGCATGGAGAGCTGCATCAAACCAGTCTCAGGACTGAAGACCATAACAACAACACTAATGACAAGTCGTACGACAAGTTAAATGATCTTGAAATATCAAAGACAAGACTGAGATTAACAGTGATTTATTTGCTGTAGTAATTGTGAAAAATCAGAATGGTAGTAATAGACAGAAAAGATCTACACAGTTTAAATAAAATTGCAAAATTAGACTGAAAAATAAGAGAGGTACAAAAAAGTGTGGGAGACTGTATGGAGTGAGAGCAAAAAGATCTACTTATCTTGACAGCTCGCGAAATCAAAGTTAACGTTATAAAAAGGAGCCACGCATTATAACACAAGTTTCGTGGAAAATTGGGCAAGTAATGACATGCAGAGAGTATGGAACATGCTACACTGCTGTGACACTAAAATTCCTTTAAATAGCCAGCAGATACCGACCGGCGACCAGAGAGAACCCCCCTCTCTGTGGGAGCCCCGAGCAGAACCCCAGAGTCAAAATTCACAGCTCTCGACTCTTCACTTTTAAAAAATTCTACTTGGAGGCGACGGCTCTATACCGTTGCCATTATGACCGGCAAGAATTGCAGATAAATTTGTGAAGAAGGCAGAAAAAGTACACTTAACTCTCCTCCTTCTGTGCACAAGATGGACACGAATTTGATACTGTACCAAAGTAGCGTTTCACTATTGCTCAACCTTACACTCCAAGAACACAATTTGTAGTGTCTCAGTACTATTGGTTGAACCAAATTCTTAAAGCGAACGTAACTGTCTCACATTGGACGAGTGGTGCCGTGGTGTACCTGGCTCTTAGAAGTATGCGCAGAAGTGCAAAAATGGCGTGGTCAGTTATTTTCTAGGGCATGTGATGTGGCTGCAGCGTTCCCTGGCCATAGCGGTTGCAGGAATTTGCCCGGCATTTAAGAGCTGAAGACTTTTGTGAAACTGCTCGTATTCCCAGAGGAGACCCTCTTGACCTAATGAGATTTATAAACTGCCTTCTGCCGACAAAGGACGCCGTAGTCATGTTTACAGTTACAAACCGTGCGGCGGGGCTGGGTCGCTCGGTCGTTCTTTCGTCTCCTTATTCTCTCTCTCAGTCACTTTCATCGAACAGCTCACCTACCTCTATATTTCTTTCTTCCGACGTCCCTTCATTCTGCATTAGTAGACCTGCTAGACAGGGTAAAGCAGCGTTGATAAAACCACTACCTAACACTACCTAATAAAACGCAGTTTAATCGCAGTTGGCATTTGAAAATTCTGTCAATGCCTTTTTATTCATAAGGAATCACATGAAATGGCTATCAAGTCCGTATTTAATAAGGAAAATGCTCTATCATTCCAAGTCCACTTTTTACCCAACATGTTTCACACTTAAGAGCAGCCAGAATTTCTGTAAGTCCGACCCGATTAATTTTGCGATCTAACTGACCTACCACTATTAGCGAGTTGAACATTCGGTCGTTGCAGTGGTCTTCTGTGTTAGAAGTGCTCGCCAAAGTATTCCATCAAGAGCACGGAATGTGCCCCACGGAATTGTCTCTACAATCAAAAGATCACACACTCGTAAAACTTCAACTAATTAGTTCCGAAACATCACACTTTCCTCAAAGTGTTCGTAACTGAAACCGCTTTATTCACGCTAAACACAATGAACTCGCTAGTTCTTCATTATACGTACTATGTTCACGGAGACATCTAGCATGGTGTTACCCCGAAGCAGGTTAGCCTCGAGCGACTCTCTCGATGCCCCTCTCCTCCCTGCCTAGCTAATTATCAGCGCGCGGGAACAGCTTAATTGTAATTCGCTATTGATCTGAAAGTCCAATCAGAATGATTCTTCCAGGTCATTCTCGCTGCAAAACGTGCCTTAGCCAACCACTAATCAGTTAGTCATTTACGTCATTGTGATTTCAGTTTCTAAAATATTGATAATAAAATAGAACGAAATGCAAAATATTCTTTTAAATTAATGTAGATACTTTTTCCGCTTCAGACTTTTATTCTGGGTGCTGTCTTACAAAAGCGAGCACGCATTGACATACATCATCAGCATCGTGCTTGCAACACAATTTTCCCACGGTTCAGTGTTATAAGTTTTCACATAAAATGACATTAAGTTTCAACGTATGTCCCGTATACCCTCCCTCAATCATTCCCATGTATTCACATAAAAAATAGTAAGCACATAATAATTCTGAATGATTTTTATACTACATAACATATATTAATTAAAGTTTTGAAAAGAAAATTCCAATTAAGTGATTTTATATAGTGTGAGCTTTTTTATGACTTCTAATGATAATAAAAGACATTTGGTTATTGTTCCTAACTGAGGTTTGAAACAAAAGTGTCGGTTTTAGAACATTTAAGTAATTTTCTCAATATTCGAAATGTAAAAGACAAAAATCTGAAATTTTAACCGGATCCTTTCCTTAATAACCAAAGATTGCGTACCAAGTCTGAAAAAAATCGGATGATAAATACTATGGTTTACTTAGACTCGTGGGAGGTATGAATTTGCGTATCGACTGAATGTTACTTGAGGCCGTTCACACGGCTGGTAGCGTCAGCTCCGCTGTGAGTCAGAGCGAAGAAAAAACGTAGCCATCCTGAAACCACCCTGCTATATGGCTACGTGCCTTACTACATCGAATGTTATTTCGTAATAACTTGCAACGGAACAACCAGCCAAACATGGCAAGTGCTAGGTGCCTTTTCAAATACACCACTCCAGTATGATCACCGAAATACACTAATGGCCATTGAAATTGCTACACCACCAAGATGACGTGCTACAGACGCGAAATTTATCCGACAGGAAGAAGATGCTGTGATATGCAAATGATTAGCTTTACAGAGCATTCACGAAATGTTGGCGCCGGTGGCGATACCTACAACGTGCTGACATGAGGAAAGTTTCCAACCGATTTCTCATACACAAACAGCAGTTGACCGGCGTTGCCTGGTGGAACGTCGTTGTGATGCCTCGTGTAAGGAGGAGAAAAGCGTAGTTTGATAAAGGTCGGTTGTAGCCTATCGCGAGTGCCGATTATCGTATCGCGACATTGCTGCTCGCGTTGGTCGAGAGCCAATGACTGTTAGCAGAATATGGAATCGGAGGGTTCAGGAGAGTAATACGGAACGCCGTGCTGGATTCCAGCGGCCTCTTATCACTAGCAGTCGAGATGACAGGCATGTTATCCGCATGGAACCTGGGTGCACGAACGGCAAAACGTCATTATTTCGGATGACTCCAGGTTGTGTTTACAGCATCATGATGGTCGCATCCGTGTTTGGCGACATCACGGTGAACGCACATTGGAAAGGTGTATTCGTCATCGCCATACTGGCGTATCACCCGGCGTGATGGTATGGGGTGCAATTGATTACACGTCTCGGCCACCTCTTGTTCGCATCGACGGCACTTTGAACAGTGGACGTTACATTTCAGATGTGTTACGACCCGTGGCTCTACCCTTCGTTCGATCCCTGCAAAACCCTACATTTCAGCAGGATAATGCACGACCACATGTTGCACGTCCTGTATCTGCCTTTCTCGATACAGGAAACGTTCGACTGCTGCCCTGGCCAGCACATTCCCCAGATGTCTCACCAATTGAAAACGTCTGGTCAATGGTGGCCGAGCAACTGGCTCGTCACAATACGCCAGTCACTACTCTTGATGAACTGTAGTATCGTGTTGAAGTTGCATGGGCAGCTGTACCTGTACACTCCATCCAAGCTCTGTTTTACTCAATGGCCAGGCGTATCAAGGCCGTTATTACGGCCCGAGGTGGTTGTTCTGGGTACTGATTTATCAGGATGTATGCACCCAAATTGCGTGAAAATGTAATCACATGTCAGTTCTAGCATAATCTATTTGTCCAATGAATACCCGTTTATCATCTGCATTTCTTCTTGGTGTAGCAATTTTAATGGCCAGTAGTGTAATTGAAAAATAGCCGCAGAAAATGAACTAGTATTCCACAGCGATATATGACAATTCTGTCACATCGTGACAGTAGCTTCGCACTGTTCCCGAAGGTTCACGGGGACGCTGTCTCCGTAGTATTTTTTGTCTTCAGAAAGTGCCGTTGTTTCCTAGCATTGCGATTGTCTGTTTCTGCTTTTCACCTCAGTTGCTCCAAGCGCTAAATTCCTTCCCAGACACTAATAACGCCTTACTGGTTGGTTAAGTGCTGTAGTTTCCCAGTGACCACTTTGAGTTTTACATGTGTTAATGTTGTCTGTTAATGTTGTCCTTTAATACCACCTTTGTATCGTTTTTGAGGCCTTCCTAGTTTTCTTTGGCCATCCTTTGGCTGGGAATTCATAATTTGTTTTAGTAGACGGGATTCAGGCGTACAAACGATGTCGCCTGTCCAATGCAGTTGATGCTTAGTGACCGTGGCTTCAATGATGGCAGTGGTTGCTTGTGTTACAACACTAATATTATTGTGCAGGTCTTGCCATTTAACCCTCAGGATCCTTCTCAGGCAGCTCTTATGGTACTCTTCCTGTAATAATATGTGCCTTCTGTAAGTAGTCCATGTTTCGCGGCCGGCCCTAGTGACCGAGCAGTTCTAGGCGCTTCAGTCTGGAACCGCGCGACCGTTACGGTCGCAGGTTCGAATCCGGCCTCGGGCATGGATGTGTGTGATGTCCTTAGGTTAGTTAGGTTTAAGTAGTTCTAAGTTCTAGGAGACTGATGACCTCAGATGTTAGGTCCCATAGTGCTCAGAGACATTTGAACCATTTGAACCATGTGTCGCGTCCATATAAGAGATGGTGTAACATTAGCTTGGCCTTAATGCTCGTGTTACGATTATCAAAGACTCTTAGTGGAAACCGTACTGGCACATTTGAGACGATATTAAATTTCAGTATCAGTATTTGCAGATGATGCAGTATGGCTGCCAATGCATAGGAGGTGTTCTATGTTATACAGGACTTTGCCTTTGTGAATTGTTGGGCGTATGGTGGCAGATTTAGATAGTGGTTGATGTAGGATCCGCATCTTCTGGATGTTAAGGCTTAGTGTCATGTTATGACCGTCACAGCGGGCGCCGGGTGCTCTGTACTAGCTTGGAGACGGTGGTGAAAACTGAGTCCGAGCTTTTAGCGGAACAACTTTTACGAAACTTGTGATCGATTTCCCCACTGCTATAACGTGGCAATTTAGCATTGGATGCCAGTATTTGTAAACCTTAGTTTTGACTGGGACAATATTAGCGGAGTGCGACGAGCAAGTGCTCGAATAGAGGTGTTATATGAGCGGTGTGGCGATAACCTTCACAATTTGATTAGACTGTACCTTATAGTTAAGTTTCATTATTCTTCGGGCTCTAGGCAATTACTTGTAGCTTTTAAGGGGCTTGTTTCATATTTTCATATTATTAAATCTTGTTTTTTAATTGCTCTGAATTTAGTTCTTGCCTAATAAAGACGTAGAAAATACCTTAGTTATTTTTGTGCTAAGTAGCGCCATTTGATTGTCTTCCTGATTGTGAATGGTAGCTTGGCCGATTCATGGGCGTATTGTATTGGACAACGAACTTACGTTGCAATCTTGACGTTAGGCATAGACAAGCGTAATCGCCTGTGGCTAAAAAACTATGATAGTTATTCAATGGACTTTTTTATTATGATCTCAGCAAAACTGCAAAGTGTCGTTTCTACTAAGAGGTAGATACGTGGCATCTACGCGATTGAGGCGTGTTACTTTTGATTTCTTGAGTTTATGTTGTCGTCTTGTCGATCTGTGGCCGTTTTGTAATCAGACAAAGAACTTGCAATCTTGAAGGTAGATGTATTTAAGAGTAATCACCTGTGGCAAAGGAATTACTGTAGTTACTCAATGGACTTATTTATTATGAACTCAGCAGAATCTGGGTAATTTCTGTTATGTGGTAAATGCATGATCAACACCTCAGTTCTGATTTGGCCTATTAACGCCTGTTAACTGATTCTTGATTGTATATTGTCGTCTTGTCGCTCTGTGTGTCTGTTGTAAGTCGAGGACGAAATAATGTTGGGAACTTGACGTGGAATGTATCCAGGAAGAATACCCTGTCGGGAATAAATCGTTATGGTAATTTAGTTGACTTGTATAATATTAATTCATCAATGTTGGTTTGTTTCGTCTTGGGACTGATCGATGCTGATTTCCAGTAAAGTAATAAGTGTTTTTATGAACCCATGTATTTCCGTCTCAACCCAGCACCACGTAAAACCACTGATATCCTGTTCTCTCGCTACATTTAGGGTGCGGTGGTCGTATAGGCTTCATCAAAATAATTAGGGTGTACATTCTTACTATTCGTCTGGTAGAATAGATCTTAGATAACTTCATCAGACCCAGAAATATTCTGAATATCTTAGATGACTAATCCTGTAAAATTCAGGTACTTTACGTTAGTGATGTTGTGACTTTACCGCTTATCTGCTTCGCTCTATCTGAGTGAATCTTCCTAAAACTGTCAACCAAAACTTCTCAAGCATGATTACGAAACAAACTAATTAAAATGATTTGATCAAAACTGTCTACAAGTTGAAGGTAACTATTTCTATTAAAAATCCAATCCTACGCTGAATGTAACCTGACTTACGAAATAATTGCGCAACTGAACTTACAAAGAAATCCTGGCCATAAACGGTATTTTCGCTTAGCTTGTGTCTTGACAAACATTATTGCAGATTTCTCGAAAGCAGCGGACAGTATACAGCAACGAAGCGACTTCAAAAACGACGACTGAAAATTCCGTACCACAAAGTGCAATGTACTTAAATACACAGCAAACTGAATGAAATGTGCTAATTTTTACTGGTAAGAAATGACTTCTGACAGAATACAAATGAAAGTCTGTATTGAAAACTAATGCCTTAAAAATCAACTAACTGTTCGTAATAGTATTAGCATGACTTTAAAAACGCACTGTAAACAAGGGGAATCTCATATTCCAATGAGAGCAGTCCGTATAACAGTTCAACTAAGAAAGCTTCGTTACTGCAATCTCAAAAACACAAAACAATGCTACGCACTTTAGTGCTCACCTCAATCTCTCAGTATTCCCGAAAAACTTACAATTAATCTCCTTAGCTTCGATCCTCTCTCCACAGTAACGTCGAAAATATTCATACTATAATTTCACTTGCCTCATATCACAGTTATAAAGAAAATTTCCTGATCATTCTTCGAAATATGTCTGCTATTCAACACTGCTCAACTTAGAATGCGCATAACTTTGCTACCGCTCACAGGCAGCGGTGGTGTAGCAATACAATGATATTGTAGCAATAGTCAAAGATTACTCAGCTACATGATTTTGCTCTGTGTGAGCTATACGTATCGATATTTACGTAGAAAGCAGAATTTACAGAGAGACCAAAATAGTGTGCATAAGCTATCTTACGATGTAGAGAGTAGGTAGAAGTTTATTGAAACAAAACGTGTAATTGTGCTTGCCTCTGTGCTACGCATGTGAATTTGTGTGAGCAGTGTGTGCTTGTGTGCGCGTGTATGCGTGTGAGAGAGAGAGACGACACTGTGTAACCGAGACAAGAGCCACTAACTTCATGAACTACGAGGACACAGAATACACAGTGCATTTTGCGGTGAGATATTGCAGCTTCGGTCCCTGGATCACCAGCCAAGATTCATTACCGTGGAGCGGCGTGCACGAACGTGATTGTGCAGCGGCGCGGTGCGGGATGAAGTACGAGCGATGCGCCGGGACGCGGTGGCTGCCGGCTCCCGGCCACTGTGCGCGGCCCACCCTGCAAACCGATACACGCGGCCGACAGCGGCCGCTGGAGGGTCCGCCCGCGGGTCGATCGTAAATATCGGCCCGCGAGTCTGGCGTTGCCACCTGTTATGAATGTGTGCGATCGATTGCCTTTGCTTCCTAATGGAGTGCCCCGTGTATCTCATCATGTATTGTGCACCGCCCAGTGACCAAGAGCTAACTAGAAGTGATCCCATTTACAAGCCTGTTATTCGTTACTGATTTCTTTTCTATCGACAGTTTTGTCACCATAGAAAAGTAAAAATATTCGCTCGGTTTTCCTCCTTTGTTTATTGTTTCTTCCCTAAAATTCACACTTTAGGTAAAGTTTATTGAAAATGCCATCGAATTTCCATCCTATTTAACTTTTCGGGCATTCTCTAGAATGTTGGAAAAGACTGTCTAAAAACGGCTTCTTAACAATCTGCGTAATGATAATATATGGTAAAATTAATTTGACTTGCGGATCACACAATTGTTTAGCAAATTAAAATAATAATCTAACAGGAAATATCGCAAAATATTTAAAATAGAATATTTCTGAAATGCACTGAAGGATGGAAATAAGAAAGATCCTTGTACTGAACTGTCTTCAGCCATCTGGGAACTAATTGCACTCCTGTCCAAGTCGTAGATTTCATCGTAGGGTCCATACACTTTCTTTTATACACAAGAAAAAGTACACCAAATATAAAATGTACTGTATTTCAAAACGATGTATCCACCACTTGTTACATATCACAGTTAACCTAAACCTGAAAACAAAATTAATGTCTACATTAAGGCACCTGACTCCAATTGCATCGTGCATTGAAATAAAATCACAATTGTGACTGAAGGTCGGCCGGAGTGGCCAAGCGGTTAAAGGCGCTTCAGTCTGGAAGCGCGTGACCACTACGATCGCAGGTTCGAATCCTGCCTCGGGGATGGATGTGTGTGATGTCCTTAGGTTAGTTAGGTTTAACTAGTTCTAAGTTCTAGGGGACTGATGACCTCAGATGTTAAGTCCCATAGTGCTCAGAGGCATTTTTTGTGACTGAAGGCGGTGGTTCTTTCTTTTAAGAGAATGACGTATGGTTTGAGAAACATCGATAAGTGAAATTCTCATGAACAGTGATAAATGGTTCCCAGATATTTCTTTGTTCTAGAAAACTAAATCGTACTTCATAAATTATAAGAAATAATCGTCCACTACATGTCTGAAACATGATAACGAACATACAAAGCAGACTCTCAGTGATATATAGTCCTCCGATTGCTGTTGACGTGGTCTTCAGTCCTGACACTGGTTTGATGCAGCTCTCCATGCTACTCAATCCTGTTCAAGTTTCTTCATCTCCCAGTACCTACTGCAACCTACATCTTTCTCAGTTTGCTTTGTGTATTCATCTCTTGGTCTCCCTCTACGATTTTTACTCTCCACGCTGACCTCCAGTTCTAAACTGGTGATCCCTCGATGCCTCAAAACAAGTCCTGCCAACCGATCCCTTCTTCCAGTCAAGGTGTGCCACAAATTTCTCTTCTCCCCAATTCTGTTCAGTACCTCCTCATTAGTTATGTAATCTATCCTTCTAACCTTCAGTATTCTTTTGTCGCACCACATTTCGAAGGCTTCTATTCTCTTCCTGTCCAAACTATTTATCGCCATGTTTCACCTCCATACATGGCTACACTCCATACAAATACTTTCAGAAACGACTTCCTGACCCTTAAATCCACACTCGATGTGAACAAATTTCGCTTCTTCGGAAACGCTTTCTTTGCCATTGCCGGTCTATATTTTATATCCTCTCTACTTCGGCCAAGATCAGTTATTTTGCTTCCTGTAAAGCAAACCCATCTACTACTTTAATTGTCTCATTTCCTAATTTAATTCCCTCAGCATCACCCGACTTAATTCGACTACATTTCATTATCCTCGTTTTGATTTTGTTGATGTCTTCCTTTCAAGACACTGTCCATTCCGTTCAGCTGCTCTTCCAAGTCCTTTGCTGTCATCGGCAAAACCTCGAAGTTTTTATTTCTTCTCCATGGGTTTTAATACCTATACCAAATTTTTCATTTTTTTCCTTTACTGCTTGCTCAATATTCAGATTGGACGTTGGGGAGAGGCTACAACACTGTCTCACCCCCATCCCAACCACTGCTTCCCTTTCATGTCCCTCGACTATTATAACTGCCATCTGGTTTCTGTACAAATTGTAAATAGCCTTTCGCTCCCTGTATTTTACCCCTGCCACCTTCAGAATTTGAAAAAAAGTATTCCAGTCAACATTGTCAAAAGCTTTCTCTAAGTCTACAAATGCTAGAAACGTAGGTTTGCCTTTTCTTAATCTTTCTTCTAACATAAGTCGTAAGGCCAGTATTGCCTCACGGGTTCCAACATTTCTACGGAATCCAAACTTTTCTTCCAAGAGGTCGGCTTCTACCAGTTTTTCCATTCGTCTGTAAAGAATTCACGTTAGTATTTGGCAGCTGTGACTTATTTAACTGATAGTTCGGTAATTTTCACATCTGTCAACACCTGCTTTCTTTGGGATTGGAATTATTATATTCTTCTTGAAGTCTGAGTGTATTTCCCCTGTCTCATACATCTTCCTCAGCAGAAGGTAGAGTTTTGTCAGGGCGGGCTTTTCCAAGGCTGTCAGTAGTTCTAATGGAATGTTGTCTATTCCAGGGGCCTTGTATCTAATTAGGTCTTTCAGTGTTCTGTCAGACTCCTCACGCAGTATCATATCTCCTATTTCATCTTCATCTACATACTCTTCCATTTCCATAATACTGTCCTCAAGTACAATGCCCTTGTATAGACCCACTATATACTTCTTCCACTTTCTGCTTTCCATCCTTTGCTTAGAACTGGGTTTCCATCTGACCTCTTGATATTCATGCAAGTGGTTCTCTTTCCTTCAAAGGTCTCTTTAATTTTCCTGTAGGCAGTATCTGTTTTAACCCTAGTGAGATAAGCCTCTACATCCTTACATTTGTCCTCTAGCCATCCCTGCTTAGCCATTTTGTACTTCCTGTCGATCTCATTTTTGAGACGTTTGTATTCCTTTTTGCCTGCTTCATTTACTGCATTTTTATATTTTCTCCTTTCATAAATTAAATTCAATATATCTTCTGTTACCCAGTGACCTCTACTAGCCCTCGTCTTTTTACCTACTTGATCCTCTGCTGCCTTCACTACTTCATCCCTCAGAGCTACCCATTCTTCTTCTACTGTGTTTCTTTCCCCCATTCCTGTCAATTGTTCCCTTAAGCTCTCCTTGAAACTCTGTACAACCTCTAGTTCTTTCAGCTTATCCAGATCCCATGTCCTTAAATTCCCACCTTTTTGCAGTTTCTTTATTTTAAATCTACAGGTCATAACCAATAGATTGTGGTCAGAGTCCACCATCTGCCCCTGGAAATGTCTCAAAATTTAAAACCTGGTTCCTAAATCTCTGTCTAAACATTATACAATCTATCTGAAATCTTCTAGTATCTCCAGACCTTTTCCATGTATACAACCTTCTTTCATGATTCTTGAACCAAGTGTTATCTATTATTAAGTTATGCTCTGTACAACATTCTACCAGGCGGCTCCCTCTTTCATTTCTTACACCCAATCCATATTCACTAACTAGGTTCCTGTCTCTTCCTTTTCCTACTATTGAATTCCAGTCACCCATGACTATTAAATTTTCGTCTTCCTTCACTTCATCAATCTCTTCGTCATATGCAGAGCTAGTTGGCATATAAACTTGTACTACTGTGGTAGGCGTGGGCTTCGTGTCTATCTTGGCCACAATAATGCGTTCATTATGCTGTTTGTAGTAGCTTACCCGCACGCCTATTTTTTTATTCATTATTAAACCTACTCCAGCATTACCCCTATTTGATTTTGTATTTATAGCCCTGTATTCGCCTGACCAGAAGTCTTGTTCCTCCTGCCAGCGAACTTCACTAATTCCGCCTATATCTAACTTTAACGGATCCATTTCCGTTTTTAAATTTTCTAACCGACCTGCCCGATTAAGCGATATGATATTCCACGCTCCAATGCGTAGAACGCCAGTTTTCTTTCTCCTGATAACGACGTCCTCCTGAGTAGTCCCCGCGCGGAGATCCGAATGGGGGACTATTTTCCCCCCGGAATGTTTTACTCAAGAGGACGCCGTCATCATTTAATCATACAGTACAGCTGCATGCCCTCGAGAAAAATTACGGCCGTAGTTTCCCCTTGCTTTCAGCCGTTGTCAGTACCAGCACAGCAAGGCCGGGTTCGTTAGTGTTACAAGGCCAGATCAGTCAATCATCCAAACTGTTGCCCCTGCAACAACTGAAAAGGCTGTTGCCCCTCTTCAGGAACCACACGTTTGTCTGGCCTCTCAAAAGAGACTCCTCCATTATGGTTGCACCTACGAAACGGTTATCTGTATCGCTGAGGCACGCAAACCTCCGATTATAACTTGATAAAAATTAGGAGGAGCATACCACAGAATCTAAACAAATCTTTATTTCCAGGTAGGTTGTCGTCGGACATAACTTATCCACACACATAAAAATAAATGCATGTGTGTGTGTGTGTGTGTGTGTGTATGTGTGTGTGTGTGTGTGTGTGTGTGTGTGTGTGTTTCGCGTCTCCTCCCAAACCACTGGACCGATTATAGCCAAACATGGTACATATATACCTTACTGTCACGCAACAATAGATGTGTGAGAAACACCTACATATCGGTGTGGTGGGGGGGTGAAAAAGGAGAGCAGCCCGCAACAAGTGAACTCCCAGACTTTATTTACCCAGTGCTTGAGAATGAGAAGATTTAGTTTTTGAAGTAAATATGATTTTAATCGAGAATGAGATTGTCACTCAGCAGCGGAGTGTGTGCTGATATGAAACTTCCTGACAACCTCTACAAAATGATAAAAGGAAATAAAATTTATCACTTACCACTTTTCCACTGTTCATGCAGTAAAAATACCGCATGAGGCACTGTGTTATAATTTATTACTTCCTTACTACTTGTTGTATTCAGGACAGACTTTGCTGACGATTTGCACATATGCCACTGTCACTGTACAATAAATAGTTCAGGAGATATGACGTCGTACACAATTAGATACACGAAAAAGTTCCGCTGCATGGATGACGTTATTCTTAGCTCTATTGACAGCGTCCAGATAGGGCACTGAATGTAACTACAATATCATAATATCATATCATGGTACGACACATACTTCAGATGTGATATCATAACCAGCGAAATGCGTTGAGAACTGCCGCATCGTGCACGAAATTTATAATTATTACTTCGCTGCTAATATATTCGTAACATTTTTTCAGGCAGTATCCATCTACGTCGCTGACTGTACTTACAAAATGATGTCATTGTACGGCACATAGCTCAGGGGACATGACGTCATTAACATTAAGCACAAGGTAAGACGCTGCGAGGTACGGGCGTGGACACACACGTATAAAAAAATACCTTGGCAAGCCATCAAGGTAAAATGTGTGTTATACGAATTATTTATATTGCAGATGTTCAGCAGAAACCTGTTCATCGAACAGGTAGTACTAATTACGTGTCCCCATAAGTTTATTCCGTGATGAAATTTGTCATAAGTAATATATAACTACTTCAAAGCAACAGCTCACTTCTTGGAATCAAAATTAGAAATATTAATAATCTATATAAAGGTGTAAAAGTATTTACTTTGATTCAGAAATGTATCTGTTATTAGGAACACATATTTTCAATAATCTTCCAGCATCCACAAAACATTTGCTTATTAATAATATTCCCTTTAAAGACTAATTGGTGAACAATTCCATCTGGACCACAGACGAACTTCTTAATAGAACCAACTAATTTGTAGCAGATTTGTAATGAGGTTATCCTACACGTTCTGGAGATGACAGGGTTTGGGTAGACGGACGGCGCGTTCCTGGGGATAGGTGAATGTCCACTGGTCAGCGAAGTGAGGGGAACATGAATTTATTCATGCCATCAGTTACAACGGTTCTGGTGTTGCCGTCACATGCCAGGTTCGAGACTCGAATCTGTGTGGTGGAGAAGGCTCCGAAGTCAGCACATAGTCTTCGTTAGCATGGCGTCGTGTCCACAGGAAAGAGGCAAGTCTCATATTATCATTATTAACAAAACAACAATAAACTTAAATTCTTAGGAGTCCCCACAGAAGTCACTGAGAAGTGACTTGAAAGCCTGGCAACAGGGCAGACTCCAGTCCATCGGCCAGGCGCAAATAAGACAAGCTACAAACTCACAGAGAGTCTACAGGGCTTTACTGGACAGTGGTCCGTTCAAAAGCGTGGAGTCAGAATCCATTCAACTTATATAATGATAGTATACTGATGAGAACAGCACTTCCTGGTAGACAGAGAGCACTGTGGGACGATAGAGCGACAGAGAGAGGGCCTTTTGAAGGGGGCAACGCTTTGCCTTGGGACACCAATCAGTGGCTTAGGACACAGTGTGTGACCATATTAAGAGGGGAACCTCTTTCCCTACAGCCAGCCTCTGAAGAACTGCTGAAGCACAGAGCCACTAAGTTGGCGAGAGCTCTTCCACATTACGAAAAGGCAATAGCTGGCGCGGTCCAAGTGGAAATGTGAACAAAACTCGGGACCTGGAAGCTCCGAGCAGGTGAAGCTGTAGAGAAAATTGGCTGTTAGAAGTAGCAGTTTGAAGTGAGTAGAGGCACTAAGAGCAGATTAGTCGTCGGGAAGCTTCACTGCAGGAAGATAGCAATCAAAAGGGATCTTATGCAGCTATTAACTAGCCGTTGGACGATGTGTCGTATGGGTCTTATTGGTACGGGCAGGTTCACTTAAAGGAGACGGAATGGCGATAGCCACTTGCCGTCTCTGTATTTGAGACTTGGTCACTCCTTGGAGGTACCTCCAACAATGCAGATAGATTCAACTTGTGCTAACTAATAAACTCAGATGTTATTAAACCTTTCTAACGGGTTTAATTTTAAGACACCTTCCAGTCCTTTTCCTTTACACCAGGGATCATCTTAGCCAGAGCATTATTCCCTCTCACAACTGTCAACAATCTGAATTCCCCTATCGCTCAATCTCGGGAAAACTCACGCTCTCGACGCGACAATGGCAGCTCACGTCGTAAGGAGACAGTAGCGAGCAGATTCCCTCCGCCAGCACTCTGACGGCGGATTGTGTGGGGTCGAACCGTTGACCCCAGCGTAGACGGCACAGACAGTAGGTTGCAGCAGAAGCGTTTTCCCGCACAGGCCGAAGCAGCAACAGTAGAGTAAGCCCGTGCTACATGAAAGAGCGGTGGTAGCGTTGTGTCTGTACAAGGCCTATGACCAGACATGTGTAAACAATGGACACCCTAGTAAGCGACCTGCAGCCGATCGAAATCAGCTGGCAGGTGAACCTCTGGCAGGTACGCACCAGTTCAGCTCGCAGCGGCATCTAGTCTTAGGAGCAGAGGGCACGCCCACAGCTTAATGAAGACAGCTACTAGCAGCGGCACCTAGATAACACCTACTATGGCTGGTGTGAAGGTTCTTTCGTAGTGGACTGAGGGAGGTGACAGACACTGGCTAGCTAAAATGGGCAGTAGGTACCTGGGCTTGGCCTATCACGGTTTTAACAAGGCATCGTTCACCATCATCAAAGCCAAAATGGAGCCATGACACAAGGCATGATCACATGATAATTAGATCACCATCGCCGGGGCGGCTTCCGTTGATAGCGGTATTACAGCTCCGTTGCACCATTGGGGCTTGAATTGTGTCTACTACCTCGACGGTTCGGCGGTAATTCTTGTGCCGTCAGCATAATCTGCCTGTACTTCCTTGAGAAACAACACCTAGACTCGTGTCCAGCTACCCTAACGCTTCTTGTGTCATGTCGTGGTGACATCTCCCATGAAATCACCCGTGCCAATTGAAGAGACTAGGCTACAACTATGTATATAAGCTGAAGTGCCAAAGAAACAGGTATAGGCATGATTATTCAAATAAAGGGATATGTAAACAGGAAGAATACGGCGCTGCGGTCGGCAATGCCTCTGTAACACAATAAGTGTCTGGCGCAGTTGTTATATCGGTTACTGCTGATACGATGGCGGTTATCAAGATTTAAGTGAGTTTGAACGTGGTGATACAATCGGCGCACGAGCGGTGGGATACGGCACGTCCGAGGTAACGATGAAGTAGGGATTTTCCCGTATGACAATAACACGAGTGTACCGTGAATATCAGGAACCCAGTAAAACATCAGATCTCCGTCATCGCTGCGGCCGGAAAAAGATCCTGCAGGAACTGGACCAACGACGACTGAAGAGAATCGTTCCACGTGACAGAAGTGCAACCCTTCCCCAAATTGCTCCAGTTTTCTATGCTGTGCTATCAACAAGTGTCAGCCTTTGAACCGTTCAACGAAACATCATCGATACGGGATTTCGGAGCCGAAGGTCCACAACGTGTACCCTTCATGACTGCACGAAAATAAGCTTTATGTCTCTCCTGGATCCGTAAACACTGACATTGGACAGTTGATAACTAGAAACGTGTTGCCTGGTTGGGCGAGTCTCGTTTCAAATTGCATCGATTGGATGGACGTGTATGAGTATGTATACAACCTCATGAATCCATGGACCCTGCATGTCATCTGGGGCTGTTCAAGCTCGTGAAGGCTCTGTAATGGTGTAGGGCGAGTGCAGTTGGAGTGAGATGGGACCACTAATACGTCTAAATACGCCCCTGGCAGGTGACACGTACGTAAGCATTCCGTCTGATCAACTGCATCCATTCATATCCATTGTGCATTCCGACGGACTTGGGCAATTCCAGCAGGACAGTGAGACACGTCACACATCCAAAATTGCTACAGAGTGGCTCCAGGAACAGTCTTCCTCTGGCTCCAAACTCCCCAGACATGAAAATTATCGAGCATATCAGGGATGCCTTCCAACAAGCTGTTCTGGAGAGATCTCCACCCCGTCGTACCCTTACGTTATTATAGACAGTTCCCTCCAGCACGACTTCACACTTTAGTCGAGTCCATGCCACATCGTGTTGCCGAAGCCTGCGTTCTCACCGGGGCCTTACACGACATTAGGTAGGTGTACCAGTTTCTTTGGCTCTTCAGTGTATTTGTCCTCTGAGTTGTCGTGGTGGCATGCTTCGGTAAAAAATCTCAGTTTACAAGCGGCGTCAAAATGTGTGTGTTCAAATGTGTGTCAGTTCCTAAGGGATCAAACTGCTTAAGTCACCGGTCACTAGACTTACACATTACTTAAACTAACTTATGCTAAGAACAGCACACACAACCATGCCCGAGGGAAGACTCGAACCTGCCGCGGAAGGGGTCGCGTCTTTGCTTTCGCTCAGTGTCCAAAGGCCACTCCCACGCCTTAACAAGTGTGTACCCCTGGTCTCTGTTGAAATTGTTGCTGTTTCTTCTAATTTCGCCCACTTATTTGATAATAGAATCCCAATATGATCTGGACGCTCGGTAGCCTTCTCGCTTCCCCCGCCCAGGTTCGATTCTCGGCGGGGTCAGGGATTTTCTCTGCCTCGTGATGACTGGGTGTTGTGTGATGTCCTTAGGTTAGTTAGGTTTAAGTAGTTCTAAGTTCTAGGGGACTGATGACCATAGATGTTAAGTCCCATAGCGCTCAGAGCCATTTGAGCCATATGATCTGGATAAAGCCCAAATCCTGGATTTTTCAAATTGTATCTTTTGTTTGAATAACATCGGGGATAGACTACAGCCCTGTCTCACTCCCTTCCCCACCACTGCTTCTCTTTCATGTCCCTCGACTCTTATAACTGCCATCTGGTTTCTGTACAAATTGTAAATAGCCTTTCGCTCCCTGTATTTTACCCCTGCCACCTTCAGAATTTGAAAGAGAGTATTCCAATCAACATTGTCAAAAGCTTTCTCTAACTCTACAAATGCTAGAAACGTAGGTTTGCCTTTTCTTAATCTAGCTTCTAAGATAAGTCGTAGGGTCAGTATTGCCTCACGTGTTCCAACATTTCTACGGAATCCAAACTGATCTTCCCCGAGGTCGGCTTCTACTAGTTTTTCCGTTCGTCTGTAAAGAACTCGCGTTAGTATTTTGCAGCTGTGACTTATTAAACTGATAGTTCGGTAATTTTCACATCTGTCACCACCTGATTTCTTTGGGATTGGAATTATTATATTCTTCTTGAAGTCTGAGGGTATTTCGCCTGTCTCATACATCTTGCTCACCAGATGGTAGAGTTTTCTCAGGACTGGCTCTCCCAAGGCCGTCAGTAGTTCCAATGGAATGTTGTCGACTCCGGAGGCCTTGTTTTGACTCAGGTCTTTCAGTGCTCTGTCAAACTCTTCACGCAGTATCGTATCTCCCATTTCATCTTCATCTACATCCTCTTCCATTTCCATAATATTGTCCTCAAGTACATCGCCCTTTATAGACCCTCGATATACTCCTTCCACCTTTCTGCCTTCCCTTCTTTGCTCCATCTGAGCTCTTAATATTCATACAAGTGGTCCTCTTTTCTCCAAAGGTCTCTTTAATTTTACTGTAGGCAGTATCTATCTTACCTCTAGTGAGATAAGCCTCTACATCCTTACATTTGTCCTCTAGCCATCGATGCTTAGATATTTTGCACTTCCTGTCGATCTCATTTTTGAGACGTTTGTATTCCTTTTTGCCTTCTTCATTTACTGCATTTTTATATTTTCTCCTTTCATCAATTAAATTCAATATTTCTTCTGTTACCCAAGGATTTCTACTAGCCCTAGTCTTTTTACCTACTTGATCCTCTGCTGCCTTCACTACTTCATCCCTCAAAGCTACCCATTCTTCTTCTGTTCTATTTCTTTTCCCCATTCCTGTCAATTGCTCCCTTATGCTCTCCTTGAAACTCCGTACAACCTCTGCTTCTTTTAGTTTATCCAGGTCCCATCTCCTTAAATTCCCACCTTTTTGCAGTTTCTTCAGTTTTAATCTATAGGTCATAACCAATAGATTGTGGTCAGAGTCCACATCTGCCCCTGGAAATGTCTTACAATTTAAAACCTGGTTCCTAAATCTCTGTCGTACCATTATATAATCTATCTGAAACCTGTCAGTATCTCCAGGCTTTTTCCATGTATACAGCCTTCTTTTATGATTCTTGAACCAAGTGTTACCTATGATTAAGTTGTGCTCTGTGTAAATTTCTACCAGGTGGCTTCCTCTTTCATTTCTTTGCCCCAGTCCATATTCACCTACTACGTTTCCTTCTCTCCCTTTTCCTACTACCGAATCCCAGTCACCCATGACTATTAAATTTTCGTCACCCTTCACTATCTGAATCACTTCTTTTATTTGATCATACATTTCTTCAGTTTCTTCGTCATCTGCAGAGCTAGTTGGCATATAAACTTGTACTACTGTAGTAGGTGTGGGCTTCGTATGTATCTTGGCCAGAATAATGCGTTCACTATGTTGTTTGTAGTAGCTTACCCGAATTCCTATTTTCCTATTCATTATTAAACCTACTCCTGCATTACCCCTATTTGATTTTGTGTTTATAACCCTGTAGTCACCTGACCAGAAGTCTTGTTCCTCCTGCCACCGAACTTCACTAATTCCCACTATATCTAACTTTAACCTATCCATTTCCCTTTTAAAATTTTCTAACCTACCTGCCCGATTAAGGGATCTGACATTCCATGCTCCGACCCGTAGAACGCCAGTTTTCTTTCTGTTGATAATGACGTCCTCTTGAGTAGTCCCCTCCCGGAGATCCGAATGGGGGACTATTTTACCTCCGGAATATTTTACCCAAGAGGATGCCATCATCATTTAATCATACAGTAAGGCTGCATGTCCTCGGGAAAAATTACGGCTGTAGTTTCCCATTGCTTTCAGCCGTTCGCAGTACCACAACAGCAAGGCTGTTTTGGTTATTGTTACAAGGCCAGATCAGTCAATCATCCAGACTGTTGCCCCTGCAACTCCTGAAAAGGCTGCTGCCCCTCTTCAGGAACCACATGTTTTTCTGGTCTCTCAACAGATACCCCTCCGTTATGGTTGCACCTACGGTACGGCTATCTGTATCGCTGAGGCACGCAAGCCTCCCCACCAGCGGCAAGGTCTATGGTTCATGGGGTTGAGGTTCGCCTATGACATCGTAATTCTGCCAGAGACAGCAAAGGACTTGGAAGAGAAGCCGAATGGAATGGATAGTGTCTTGAAAGGAGGATATAAGATGACCATCAACAAAAGCAAAACGAGGATAATGGAATGTAGTCGAATTAAGTCGGGTGATGCTGAGGGAATTAGATTAGGAATTGAGACACTTAAAGTAGTAAATGAGTTTTGCTATTTGGGGAGAAAAATAAGTGATGATGGTCGAAGTAGAGAGGATATAAAATGTAGACTGGCAATGGCACGAAAAGCGTTTCTGAAGAAGAGAAATTTGTTAACATCGAGTATAGATTTAAGTTTCAGGAAGTCATTTCTGAAAGTATTTGTATGGAGTGTAGCCATATATGGAAGTGAAACATGGACGATAACTAGTTTGGGCAAGAAGAGAATATAAGCTTTCGAAATGTGGTGCTACAGAAGAATGCTGAAGATTAAATGGGTAGATCACATAACTAATGAGGAGGTATTGAATCGGATTGGGGAGAAGAGAAGTTTGTGGCACAACTTGACCAGAAGAAGGGATCGGTTGGTAGGACATGTTCTGAGGCATCAAGGGATCATCAATTTAGTAGTGGAGGGCAGCGTGGAGGGCAAAAATTGTAGAGGGAGAGCAAGAGATGACTACACTAAGCAGATTCAGAAGGATGTAGGTTGCAGTAGGTACTGGGAGATGAAGAAGCTTGCACAGGATAGAGTAGCATGGAGAGCTGCATCAAACTAGTTTCAGGACTGAAGACCACAACAACAACAATAACAACAACATCTTTTGTTTAGCCACGACTAACTTGTCAAGTTCCTTTTGCCGTATGTGTCATGAATTGTTTGCAGAACGATCGGCAAAAGCGCAAATGGTTTGACGTGTGTCAATATTAGCACATTCAGAGGAGCTCGAAGACCTATGTTCTCAGCCGGCCACGGTGGCCAAGCGGTTCTAGGTGCTTCAGTCAGGAACCGCGCTACTGCTACGTTCGCAGGTTCGAATCCTGCCTCGGGCATGGATTTTTGTGATGTCCTTCGGTTAGTTAGGTGTAAGTAGTTCTAAGTTCTAGGGGACTGATGACCTCAGCTGTTGTCCCATAGTGCTCAGAGCCATTTGAACCATTTTGAACCTATGTTCTCTGTAACAGGACGTATTCATCTTGGAGGCGGGCCGAAACACTGGTCTCAGTTCAAGTCTCTTCAACACGCGCCATATATCGCTAGTAGTTGCTCCATGGTACGGAACTAATGTAGTTGTCTTGGCCTCCTCCGCCGAATCACGAGGAGTCTTCAGTCGGACTTCAATGCTTTAGTAGATTCTCCCTTGCTGTAACCATTTTCTCTGAACATGAACTTCAAATGCTCAAAATCTGGCGCTAGATGGTCGTCTTCAGATATAAGCTTAGCCCTATGTACTAACGTGTGCGTTACCATTTTCTTGTGTTTTTGTGGTGAAAACTGTTGGCATTTAATTCCCGGTCAGTGTGAGTAGACTTCATGTATACCGAATCCTACCTTCAATCCAACTAAAGCATCCAAGAATGGAAGCTAGCCTTCCTTTCTAACTTTACAGTGAATTTAATGTTGGAAAGGACACCGTTCATGTGGTCGATGAAATGCCTGCATCGCATTTTCACCCTGAGGCCACATCAAGAAAGTGTTGTCAACATATCGTAGAAAGCAATATTGTCGCAACCTCGCAGAGTTCAGGGCTTGCTTTCCATAGTGCACTATTAAAAAGTTTCGCGACAACTTGAGACAATGGCGATCCCATGGCTGTACCATCCGTCATACTATAATAATCGTTTCGGTACATAAAGTACGTTGTCTTTATGGCATGGCGGTGACCATCGTAAAAGTGTACCAAATGATCTAGCTTGTGTTATACCAGCACTCTCGTAAAAAGTGACGCAATGTCGAAACTAACCACTAACTTAATTTGGTCTATATATTCTTGAAGGTCTCAACCAATAACTGTGGGCTAATAATGTAATATTCGGAGAGTCCCATTTTGGATCGTGACAACCCTGCCAGATGTTTAGCCAATCTGCAGGGAAGTGAACTGATTGCATTAACTACAGGCCTCAGAGCAACATTTTACTTGTGCATCTTTGGTAATACATAAAGCCTGGGGGGAGGGGGGGGGGGGGTCAGTCTGGCGGCACTTGGCATTAATTTCTTCATCACTTCTTCTGGCATACAAGCTGTTAACTCAGAGTCACTCGTTGAGACCCTCAAGAAAATAAAGAAAGGCCAAAATGATTAGTGGTGAGACTGGACGTTGTATCAATTTTTACAAGAGTACCTGTACAAGACACAACTGATGTGGTCAAACTTTTGCACCATGCGTTAACGACCATGAACTTTATGTACCGAAACAGATATTATGAGATGACGGATGGCACAGCCATTGGATCCCATTGCCTCTGGACGTTACGAAGTTTTACAAAGAGCCCGTTGAGAAGCAAACTCTGAACTGGGCGAGGTTGCGACCATCTTGTGCTTCCTACGATACATTGACAACACTTTCTTGATATGGCCTCAGGGTGAAAAAGCGTTCCAGGCAGTTCGTCAACCACATGAATGGTGTCAATCCCAACACTAAATTTGCTGTCGTGTTGGAGAGGAATGGCAAGTTTCCGTTCTTGGATGTTTTAGTTGGACGGGAGGCCGGAGAGCGGCTTGGTCATTAAGTGTACAGGAAATATACTCGCACTGATCGGTACGTAAACGCAACAGCTTTCGTCACCCTATACATAAGGAACAAGTACTTAACATGTTAGTAGGCAGGGCAAATATTACATCTGACGACGACTATGTGGAGTCTGAATTTCAGCATTTGAAGCTCATGTTCAGAGAAAATGGTTACAGAAATGGAGAAACTGTTAAATAAAGGTTGACTGTTACAGAGCAGATAACATCAATCAGCCACTTTTTATAATGTTATTTATTTATTTCAACTGCGTCGTTGCCGGTTTCCAGCGGACAGGTTCATCTTCAGACGGCTAGTTCACATTAAGATATATTTTACATTAGGTTTCACTTTTCGTTTTCCCAAATTATGAAGTTTACTGTGGTGATGGTGCCCTTCAAAGGGTGGTGGTGCCATTAAACCAAACAAGATGTGTGAAAATGTCTTATTAACTATAACTGTGCCTCACATTAATTTCGAACGAAGTAAACAAATGATTAAAGTGAATCTGTTTTGGTTACATCATCTAGAAAACGGGCATAAAACACACTTTGAAAAATCGAGAGCGTTAGCTCAAACCCCATCATACTGTGATTCTGTTAGCAAAGAAGCGGCCGAAATTGGAATAAACAGCAACAATTTTAACAGAGACCAGGGGTACACACTTGGTAGGGTATGGGGATGGTCTTTGGACATTGAGTGAAAGCAAAGACGTAGGTTTGACGCTTGTAAGGACGTGGGAGCGACAGTTTCAAACGTGAAGCAGGCCACTCGCACCGGCGCCAACAAGGAAGATATGCTGTGGCGCGTACACAAGTGCACGTGACCCTGGAGGTCTTAACGACTGTCAGCAGCTGTCTCCCGCGGGGAGCGAGTAGCTATTTCATACGACCAAATTATGACCTTTCCAATTAAATATTGATTTCCTGTGGAACCTGCACGAAGCTGATCGTTCCCAAAGGGTGGCATACAAGCCTACTAGTGTGACGTCAAAGGTTTGTTGGAGGGCCCGTATATCTCGTTGGCCCCGGCTCGCGGCGCGTGATGGTCTCGTGGCGGGATGGATGCGCAAGGAGCTGCCCAACCTGCCTTCTGCACCTGCGCCACTCCGACACTCTCTGGAAGATACCAGACTCCGAGTTATATGTATATAAGCTGAACACGGTACCAGACCCAGCAGTAAGTGATTTCCACTCCTGATGACGAGGGCGGAGGCAGCTGTCGAAAGCTCGAGAGTTTTATTCTAAATGGCGAAA
Source organism: Schistocerca gregaria (assembly GCF_023897955.1). Classification (NCBI taxonomy): domain Eukaryota; kingdom Metazoa; phylum Arthropoda; class Insecta; order Orthoptera; family Acrididae; genus Schistocerca; species Schistocerca gregaria. The sequence goes on along the minus strand of NC_064921.1, from coordinate 290,138,973 downwards.
TGAACCCAGAAGGATTCGAATCATGTCAAATATCGTGAATGTTACATAAAATATATCTCCTGCGTACCTTCAGAGCGGTAATCTGATCACACTGTGATTATTCGTGGTTAGAACACCCTAAAAATTATCATCATCACCTCAGTGTACTACACGTTTACATGTTTTGTGGTAAGTCTGTTATTATCTTTAAAATTTAATGAATCCTCGGTTTATCTTACATCCATGAGTACGAATGTGTGGAAGGGACGTTGAAACATTTTCTAAATCCTGGAGGATCTGACACTGGATACGTACAACAAAAAGTATCTCTGATCTAATTATGTCACTATATGCTAATGAATTGCATTTTACTTCTTTCTACCTTTTGGCAATCTATACATGTGCTTTCGAAAGGATAGACACGAGACCAAACACGCACACACACACACACACACACACACACACACACACACACACACACACACACATGATGGCGAATAATGATATCTTCAGTGCGGATGCAGGAAACAGGTGAAGCTGCGTACAGTGAGTATAGTGGACAGTGGACACTACATGTGTAGTTCGTGACTAGTTTTGAATTTAGATTGGACAGAAAGGGTGCTAGGTAGCCGAAATGGTTAGGCGACCGCTCCCGTAAAGTGGGAAATTGAGTTCGAGTCCCTGTCCGGCATAAACATTCACTTGTAGTCAATGGATTTATTTCAATGACCAGTTGGGGTTGAGGTCCGAGTTTCTCTTATGTCAAGTGTATACACTGTGTGACAAATGTCATGAGATACCTCCTAATATCGTGACAGACCAACTTCTGCCCAGCTTCGTGAAGCAACTCGACATGGTACGGACTTATGAAGTCGTTGGGAGTCCCCTGCACAAATATTGAGCTGCAGTGTCTCTACAGCCATCAATAACTGCAAAAGTGTTGTCAGTATAGGATTTTGTGCAGAAGTCTCAATTAGACCTCATGAATGTTCGGGGGGATTAATGTCAGGCGATCTGGGTGGCCAAATAATTAAGTCGAACAGTCCACAAATTTCTTCAAACCAATAGCAAACGGTTGTGGCCAGGTGACATTGTACACTGTCATCCACATAAAGTCCATCGCTTTTTGGGGAACAAGTAGCCTAACATCATCGTTTCGAGCCAATGAACGATTGACCAGAGGACCCGACCCATTGATGTAAACGCAGCCTACGGCATTATGGACCCACCATATGCTTACACATTGCTTTGTTGACAACTTGAGCCCTTTGCTTCGTGAGGTCTGCGCCACCGTCGAACCCTAGCATAAGCTGCTACCAACAGAATTCGGGACTCATCTGACCAGGCCACGGTTTCCCGGCCGTCCAGTCACCAACCGCTTTTGTCACAAGCTAAGGAGAGACGCTGCAGACGATTTATTTATTTATTTATTTTATTTTTATTATTTAACGTATGGCATTGGTAGCCGGGAGAAACCTCACGGGGCGGTTCGGCAACCGCTCTTTAACGCCACTACGGCGACTTGCGAGTGACTGAGGACGAAATGATGAGGAAAGACACACAGCACCCAGTCATCTCGAGGCAGAGAAAATCCCTGACCCCGCCGGAAATCGAGCCCGGGACCGCGTGCGAGGGAACAGAGAACACTACCGCAAGACCAAGAGCCGCAGACGATGTCCTGTTCGTTGTGGCCGAGCAGTTCTACGTTCTTCCGTCCGGAACCGCGCTGCTGCTACGATCGCAGGTTCCAGTCCTGCCTCGGGTATCGATTTGTATGATGTCCTTAGGTTAGTTAGGTTTAAATAGTTCTAAGCCTAGGGGACTGGTTACCTCGGATGTTAAGCCCATAGTGCTCAGAGCGTCGGTCGTCTGCTGCCGTAGCCCACTAACGCCAAATTTCGCCGCACTGTCGTAGCAGCTACGTACGGCGTACGTCCCGCATTGACTTCTACGATTATTTCACGCAGTATTGCGTGCCTGTTAGCGCTGACAGTGCTGCTCTCGGCCGTTAAGTGAGCGCTGTCGACCACTGAATTGTCCGTGGTGACAGATGACGCCTGAAATTTGGTATTCACTCTTGACTCTGTGTATGTTAGGATACTGCATTCCCTAAGATTTACGACATGGAATCTCCCATGTGTCTAGCTCCAGGCATCATTCTGTATTCAAAGTCCGTTAATTCGCATTGTGCAGTAATAATCACGTCGAAATCACATAACAGCTCCATTTCCCTTCTATACTTCGTGTACGCGATACTAGTGACATCTGTATATATGCGTATCGCTATCCGATGACTTTTGTCACCTCAGTGCGTGGCTGCTGAATCAAAAATGGTTTCTGTCCTTCCGGACATGTCCGAAACTAATGATACCAGGCATATAACCGAGGTGTTCGTTTAAACGTCAGGAGGCTATAGATCCCGGAAACGAAGCCTCGTACGGAAAAAAAAATCTTGTAGGTGAAAAATTAATACTAGGAAAGGCAATATCTGTCTGTGCTACAATTGGCTACCTCCTAACCACCCTTCATGCGTGGGCGGGACCGCGTGACCGCTAAGGTCGCAGGTTCGAATCCTGCCTCGGGCATGGATGTGTGTGATGTCCTTAGGTTAGTTAGGTGTAAGTAGTTCAAAGTTCTAGGGGACTTATGACCACAGCAGTTGAGTCCCATAGTGCTCAGAGCCATTTTTTGCGCGGGCGGGGTGAACTTCGTATTTCCAATGGGAACCCCCCCTCTTTTTATGGCATATTCAGATTTACTCAGTCCATTGCTTTCCTTTCGTAGAGGATGGCGCTGAAATCGACAAGTATCAAGTGAATCAAATAGTTCTGAGCACTATGGGACTTAACATCTGAGGTCATCAGTCCCCTAGAACTTAGAACCACTAACTAACCTAAGGTTTTCACACACATCCATGCCCGAGACCGGATTCGAACCTGCGACCGTAGTGCTCACGTAAATATCAAGTGTCTCTGTTTTTACAATTAAGACCCGACGAGTATCATTCTACTTTTAATTTACAATGTAATTGTAAACCTTTGTTTAATAAAGGTCGATTATAGTGTTACAATTGTCATTGTAGAGTACAGATATTACGGCTGGACATTGACAGTTCTAGCAAACCAACCACTTCGTGGTAACACGGTTTTCTGTTTCCTATGGGTTGATTGCTGTGAGTTCCCAAACCATCCCAATGCTTCAATCCCGGTGGTCGCCTTCGAATTCCATCAGAGTGACTGATTTCAGTGTGTGCCTCCATTCAACCCCCGTCCTAAGTGGCTACCGGCGGAATATAGACTAAAGCGATTGTAATACGGTGAAATGTCAATGAAGGGGTAGTGACAGGTGCACCTTCCATGTATACTCACCGAAATCAAGCACCCAAATGGTGAGAGGCAAGGGGACTCACCGAAATCAAGAATCCCCATGGAAACAGAAAACTATTACATCAACGTCGTTGTTCCTGGACCACACTAAAGTTAGTTTCTAATCAGACATTAAAACGGCTACCCATATTGTACTGTACATTCAAATGTACAACACTAACCTATGAACATTAATATCAACCGTAGAACACAAAGTTTTACATTAACATCGTAAATTAAATGTAGACTGAAATTCATCGGTTCTTAATTGCAAAGCAGACACACTTTATATTTGTCTATTATAGCGCCATCTAGAAAACAACGCTTTTAGTAAACCGTACCGTATTTAACTCCAAGGGTGAATACCGTGCGGTAAACCTCAGCATTCGTCAGGAATCAACATGTGGCTATATCAGCACGCATCGTACAGCGTGCACACTATAACCCTCCATGGTGTGCTGTATAGTGTGGTTCATGGAACTTGGTTATTAAAATTGCAACATTGAGAAGGCGGAACGCAGCACATTCATACTGACATGCTTGGATATTCGTTGCAGCACAATCACTGGAAGTAGGTAGGAGTAATGCTATCTACATTCAGTATATAACGAAAGTCATTTATTTTTGATTGATGCGACCCTCAACTAATTCCTCTTCTGTTCAACCTCTTCATCTCGCGGTAGGGCTCAATTGTTTGCTGGATGTATTATAATATTTGTCTTCTTCTACAGCTTTAACTATCTACATTACCCTCTAGTAGCATGGAAGTTACTGAAGCACATGTGCTATTATCCTGTTCCTTCTTCTTGCCAGTGATTCCCACATACTCCTTTCCACTCCGATTCTGCGCAGAACCTCCTCATTCCTTATCTATCAGTCCACCTTATTTTCAACATTCGTCTGTAGCACCACATTTCAAATGCTTCGATTCTCTTATGTTCCGGTTTTCCCACAGTGCATTTTTCACTACCATACAATACTGTCCACCAAATATACATTCTCAAAAATTTCTTCCTCAAATGGAGACTTATGTTTGAAACTAGCAGACTTCTTTTGGCCGAGCCAGGAATGCCCTTTTTGCCAGTGTTAGCCTGATTTTATGTCCTCCTTGCTCCGTCCGTCATTGGTTATTCTGCTGGCTAGGTGGTAAAAGTCGTTGACTCTTTCGTGGCCATTATTCTTACTTTTATGATTCTCTCTGTTCTCATTTCTGCTACTTCTAATTACTTTAGTCTTTCTTCAGTTTACTCAAAAACATTTTCTGTTCTGAATAGATCGTTCATTACGTTCAGCAGATCCTATAATTCATCTTCACTTTCACTGAGGATAGCGCTGTCATCAGTGGATGTTATTGTTGATACCTGTTCATCCTGAATTTCAATACCAGTCTTGAGCCGTTCCTTTAATTCCTTCGCTGCTTCTTCAACGTATAGACTGAGCAGTAGGGGCGAAAGAATAAAATCTTGTCTTACACCCTTTCTAACCCGAGCACTTCGTTCGTGGTCTTCTACTCTTATTATTCTCTCTTTGTGCTTGTACATGTTACGTATTACACTTCTCTTCCTATAACTTCCTCCTACTTCCCTCCACGACATCTTACGCCATTTTGCATTGTCGAACACATTTTCCATGTCGACGAATCCTACGAACGTGTCTTAATTTTTTTGTAGCCTTCCTTCCATTATCAACCCTAACGTTAGAATACCGTCTCTGGTAACTTTACCTTTCCTAGATCCAAACTGATCGTCATCTAACACATCTGCAATTTTCTTTTCTATTTTTCTGTGTATAATTCTTGTCACCAAATTTGGATTCATGAGCTGTTAAGCTGATTGTGTGATAATTCTCTCACATGTCAGCTCTTGCAGTCTTAGAAATTGTGTCGGAGATATTTTTTCGAAAGTCAGATGGTATATCGCCAGTCTCTTACACTCTACACACTATTGTGAACAGGCGTTTTGTGAGCACTTCCCACAACGTTTTTAGAAGTTCTTATGGAATGTTATACATCCCTTCTGCCTTATTTGATCTTCTGTATTCCAAAGTTCATTTAAATTCTGATTCTAACACTGGATCCGGTATCTTTGCTACATCGACTTCTTTTGTTCTTCTATCACATCAGACAAATCTTCACTCTCATAGAGGCCTTCATTCTACTCTCTCCATCTATCCGGTATCTCCTCTACATTTAACACTGGAATTCCCATTGCACTCTTAACTTTACCACCCTTGCTTTTAATGTCAGCGAAGGTTGTTCTGACTTTTCTATATGCTGAGGCAGCTCCTCCGACAATCATTTCTTTTTTGAATTCTGCACATTTTTCATCAGCCATTGCGTCTTAGCTCCAGTGCACTTCCTATTGATTTCATTTTTCAGTGACTTCTATTTCTGTATTCCTGAGTCACCCTAAACGTTTCTGTACTTCCTTCTTTCATAGATCAACTGGAGTCTGTCTGCTGTTACCCCTGGTTTCTGCGTAGATCTATGTATCTATTTTTTTTCTTTGCATAAGTCTGTGATTGTTCTTTTTAGAGATATCGATTCCTCTTCATCTTAACTGCAAATTGATCTGTTCATTATCGTAGTATCTACCACCTTGGAGAAATTCAAGTACATCTCTTCATACCTGAGAATTTCCGTATCTCACTTCTTTGATTATTGATTCTTCCAGATTAATTTCTTAAACTTCAGCGTACTTTTCATCACTATTAACTCGTGATCTGAGTGTATATCTCCTTCTGGCCTTACAGCCCTGTGTCTGATTTCAGGATCTCTGATCATGATGCATTAAAACTGAACTTTTCCACTTTCTGAAGGCGTTATCCAAGTGTAACCCCTCCTCTTGTGATTCTTGGTCAGAGTATTTGCTATTAGTAGGAGAAATTTACTTCAAAACTCAGTTAGTCTTTCTCCTCTTTCATTCTTAGTACCAAGCCCGTATTTTCCCGTGACTCTTTCTTCTACTCCTTTCCCTACACCTGTATTCTAGTCCTCGAGGGCTATTAGATGTTCATCTCCCTTTACATACTGAATTTTCCGTCCAATATCCTCATTTTCTTCTTCACTTTCTGCTTGCAACATCGGAATGTATACCTAAATTATTGTGTACCATCCTGCTCATAACAAATTCTACTCCATTTATACCATTTTCTGCTACTGTTGATATTACCCTATATTGGTCTAATCAGAAATCCTGGTCTTGTTTCCATTCCTCTTCACTGATCTGCACTGGCCTTGCACTGCATTTTTGTGTCGATGAAGAGGCTGAAGTCATTTATTCAGTTTCCTTAGGATAGCACAACACCCTTCAGAGATATCTGACCAGAAATCCTTGTCTTCTTTCCATTCCTCTTCACTGGCCTGCACTCCATCTAGATTGAACCTTTACATTTCTCTTTTCAGCTTTTCTAGCTTCCCTGCCACGTTCAAACTTCTGACATTCCACGCTCCGACTCGTAGACCGTTATCCTTTCGTTCGTTTTCAGTCTTTTTCTCATGATCATCTACCCCTTGACAGTCTATTACTAGAGATTCGAATGGAGGACTATTCCGGAATCTTTAGTCACTGGAGAGATTTCATGACTCGTTTTCAATTACAGGCTACATTTACAGTAGACTATGTGTTTCTAATGCATTGATTTCTGTTGGCTTCTGCATCGTCATGTCGTTGCTGATTCTTCCGCCCTTGAGGATAGTTTCCAGGACTGTGCCTTGAACGTCTGTCCACTCTTCCGCCCTCTTTGAGAAGGCCGTTGGCAGAATGAGGGCAACTCGTTATTCCAGAAGTCTTCGGTCGCCAGTACTTACGATTTTTATTCAAAATTTCGTGCAAGGCGGGTTTTGAACACGGGATCTGCGACGTTTTACTTACTAATCACACTCTTTTTCAACATAATCGCTATTCAGTGCGACTGCTTTACATCACCTTCAGGGAGGCGTTGTATGCCCGGCTGGTACCACTCTACTGGTCGACTTCTGAGCCCTTGTCTTGCTGCATCAATAGTCTGTACATCATCGACAAGTTGCTTCGCGTGGAGTGCATCGTTCATTGGGACAAACAGATTATGTCGGAAGGTGCGAGATTCACGCCGCAAGGTGAATGAGGAAGAATAATTCAACGGAGTTTTGTGAGCTCCTCTCGGATGTGCAGACTTGTATGAGTCCTTGCGTCGTCGTGGAGAGGAAGAAGTTCGTTTGCATTTTCGTGGCGATGAACACGCTGAAGTCGTTTCTTCGGTTTTCTGGCGGTAGCACAACACACTTCAGAGTTGATCGTTGCACTTTGAGGGAGGACAACAAACAGAATAACCTCTTCAGAGTTCCAGAAGGCCGTCGCCATGACTTTACCTGCTGAAGGATGGGCTTTGTACATTTTCTTCGGATGAGAGGTTGAATGGTGACCCTTCATAGGTTGCCCTTCTGTTTCCGGTTCGAAGTAATGATATTCGACGTTTGACAAAAAATAATTACTGAAGTCACAGGTGTCACCGGCCACCCACGCGGGTGAACGGATAGGTCTGTCCGAGCTGCGATGATGACAGACCCTTCACCCAACGGCTCACCTTGCTTTTTGTCAGTGCTAAGTCTCCGTAGAAATTCTGCAAGTTCCATGAATATCGGATATGGTGCGGTTTTCCGTGAAAAGAAACTCAACGATGTCTGCTTGGAACGCACCTCGGTTACAGACGCCAATATGAGGTCTACGTATAGCGCCATCACCTAGCATAGCTTTGTAAAACTACACGAGCTATAGTGGGAACATTCCACGATGTCACACAGCAAATTCCGCATTTTTACAACCTAAAATGGCCGAAAAAAAGTATGTTTCACTAATTATTGAACGCCTCTAGTAGCATTTGAAAATTGGCAGTTTGTAAGAAGATCATGTTATGCTTCGTCTAAGAAGGAGAAATGTCTACCTGCATGTAACACGTCTTTGACTTCGACAATGGCTGGAAAGTGGCCTATAAAGAAATTGATTTATAGTTCCGCAGCATCTGTGCTCGCCTAATGAAAATACGGAAAGAATTGGTTCAAGAGAGCCATACTCAACGCTATATAGTATTTCCAAGACTCCACGTGCCTAGCGCCCGAGAGGAAAATCACACTGCTCACTCGATCCAGCAGGACTGTGCGTCCACGTCAGGAAACTAAGCTTGCTTGCAGCAAGTGTCCACAGGTATACAGCAAAGGAATGACGTACCCTTATCGAGCTCATTTCGATTCAGTGCCTAATCGGGTTAGAGCCACTGTTGATATCAAATTGGGAAATATTGTGTACTAAATTTCGCACCATATATACCCCAAATCACCTACAAAATTTGATAATGTTTTCTTACTACTATACTGAAAATGCATCATAAGTGAGATTCAGTTTTTAGTTACACTTCTTGATGTTCCAATGATTTCAAGAAACGAAGACGGTGTAAAATATTTCTGCGGTAACTGTATCACTAAAAACCTAAGGACGTCAACTAACATTGCATTTTATGGACGAGACTTGGTAGAGGAAAACAATTTCTGTGTTAACCACATCAAAACAAAGGTAAGTACACAAGCTAACGTTACAATTTTATGGACAGAATTTGACAGACGAAAAAGAACGTGATGAGCACCGCAAGTAATGGAGATCGAACGGTGTGGTCTGTTCTCTCTCCACACGGACAGCGGGTGGATCATATATTCAACGTCATGAACTGCGGCTGACGGAAAAGCGATGTCGCGCCATTTCACGACGACGTCGGTCAACCGCAGGGAATAAAAACCAATATCAGCGCCGACACGCTCATCCGTTTGTCAACCGCAATACGCTTTATCGACTTATGATCGGCGCCCCATTAATAATACCCGGACTGATGATTGAGTGCAATAAAATTCTTTGCGTTTGTCGGGATGAAGCAGGGAAGACTGGAAGGATGTCTCGTATGCGATTATCACAGTCGTGACCATTACTACGTACTATAAATTATATCTGACCAGCAACGTATCGAAATCTTAAGTGTAATTCGCATTATCCCGTATTCCGATCCCAACTTCCGCAGAACTCACTAACTTACGCAACGGTAGCCCTTTACTTTTTCCAGTTTAAATGTGTCAGGTCGTTGTACCTCTCCCAGCATGAAACTAAAATTCAGCTGTTCTTTTTACGTGTCTTTGAATGATGAACGACACGTCAAAGTGGAAACAATGTGCGGCCAATGTATTCTGGTTTGCAGCATAGTCACTCTCTGTACTGTTTAGTTGGGCATGACTTCAATGTCTGCGCTATTGCTTCACTCTACAAAGAACATGTCGCAGTGCACTTAGGGAAATACGTTATGGACAGTAAATGTAACTGAACATTAAAGTGAGGTGTATGATGCCCTGGTCAATGCCAAATTTTAATAGATGACTCAAAAGCCAAAGACCAATAATATTTTTTTTTTAAAAAAAAAAAAAACATGTACTTGGATCCAGTAAGCTACTGCTCACCGATGTTATTCTAATGAGAATAAGTTTTACACTGGTACGCCGACAAAATCCTGATATGAATTGTAATTCTTTCAATCTACATTAAGAACATATCTATGATGCATGTTCTGTAACTATTGTGGTTGGGAATAACTATTATTGTTGTTTTGACACAACTGTGTGGTCATGATGTGGAGTGCATATGACAAACATTTTTGTTAATGATCGAGGGAATGAAGTTATGTGATCGATACTAATGAAATAAAGTCATTCTTTCAAATAAAGTATGGAGAGGGAGAAGAAGGACAAGATGGGAAAAGAAAGAGGGAGGGGCAGATGATCAGAGACTGGGGAGATGGACAGAGACAAGGGAGAAGAGAAGATTAGAACGTATACCCAATTCTCAAACATATTAGAGACATGTGCTTTCTCTTTTCTCACTTTTACATTTGAGCAGACTTGGCCACGGTAAAGCGTGACCGGGTGCAGTTAGCAGCTGACAAATACCTTTTACCTTTCACATTTACTTTACATGTTTACATACTGGAAATGGCTCGATCAGTCTGTAATAGTGCTGCCTCCGGCAGTATACAGGGTGAACTCGGAAAACCACCGACAATATCTCGGAATTTGTTCAGGGGAATTTTCTGAGTATTTTGGTTCAAAAAATGGTTCAAATAGCTCTAAGCACTATGGGACTTAACATCTGACGTCATCAGTCCCCTAGACTTAGAACTACTTAAACCTAGCTAACCTAAGGACATCACACATCATCCATGCCCGAGACAGGATTCGAACCTGCGAACGTAGCAACAGCGTAGTTCCAGACTGAAGCGCCTAGAACCGTTCGGCCACAGCGGCTGGTAGTATTTTGGTGGTTCATTACAGAATAATTACATTTCGGTTCATTTCTTACCCCTTGTATCGGCATTACACTGAAAATTTCAGCACAACTTTGGTAATGTCGACGGTATGCGTTGTGTGTCTTGTCTGGATTCAAACTTTTTTTCGTTCAGTCATATTACCTGCTCTTGACAACGGTAAGGTCTATTTCACTCTCAGACTTCAAGCTTACCTTCAGCACTGCTTGATCCAGTGTCGGTTTTCTTTTTTCGGCACTGTTAGCAGTTCGTTAACAGTGATAAACAGTGTTACGGAAATAGCTAATGACGAGTTGACCAATAGGAATGGAATACACAGGAGCACTGAATGCATCGGAAGATCGGCGCGGCGAAATTAATCTCAGCGACGTCGACATCTGTACAAAGGCGCCCACGAACAACTACTACGTTTTATTATCAATGTACTACGTTTTACTATCAATAATTGACAGACAGCAGAATTTATATTGCATTTCGGCTGCTAATTCTTAAAATTTACTCAGTAGAGTACTGGATAGCTCCCACATCACCATAGTATGTAATGAATCTCTTGGTTACATTATGACCCAACGAACATGGTATAAATGCTTTTGATCTTCTCGTTCAGCCTTAACCAAACTTTCTAGCAGCTTGACCGTTCTCAGGAATATACTGGATTGGGTTTGTCTATTTTCTCTTTAATATTTCATCATACGATTAATAAAATGACCAGGGGACGTCAATTCGCTCAAGGGATTTCGTGAGTGCGTTCCACATTTTCCCAAGAGAATAAATACAACTTTTGAGCATTTAGATAACAGTGGAGCATTTATTTTGTCAGTTCTATGGACTTTGCATCAATTCTCTTGTGAATGTGATATGTCAAAAACCTCGCCAAAACCAAACCATTCCACTTTATCCTCCACTATAGTATCCTCAGTAAACAACCAGAGAACGATTCTCAGCCTAATGGGCTGTTTCTATGTGCCTAAAAGCTACTGGTTCTTCTTTACGCAGCACCGTACATAACTTTTTTTATTATGAATTTTCTCTTTCATAATCTCTTGTGTTGTTCCAACCACTTACACAACTGGAGAGACACTGCAAACGCACCTGTATTTGTTGTAAATCAAGTGTGTCGTATGGTACTGAAACGTTGTCGAAAATCTAGCCGTGATCTAGCCGACATTTCAGCCTGCATCTGTGAATTAACGTTAATAAACAAAATAACGAAGAAGCTATGACTAGTCACACGTATATGAGGCGGAACTGTAGTTCTTCGTAAGAAGCTTGCACTATAGTAGAAGTATACTTGCTAACACAATTCGCCACCACATAAATGTTCAATGATGGCGCTTCGTGAATTTCTGCTTTTCTTATTTTTTTAATAATGTAATATGGATCATCATTGCTTATAAATTACGTCTCGCGAATTGTAATGTGTGTTTGTTTATGATAAACAAAACGTTTTTTACATGTAGCAATGGCGAAAATCTGTTTCGGTGCTTGGAGAGCTAGTGCCGCTGCAGCTGTCTTACGCTAACAACTTACACTGGAGTGAGTGTCGCTACTGTACATGTTAGAATGTGATGAACATTTAGTCGTATTTGTTTCTTTTGGTTCTGGTTGACATTCTCTTAGTGACATCACTGGTTCGCGAACTGTGTGCCTCAGTTAATCTGGCGCGTTTCTTGGAAGCGTCGGTCCCAATCAGCGACAAAAACGGGAACCACGTCACAACAGCTATATCGTCCAATGTGTCTCCTGGTCGCCTCCGGCGTCGTTCACTTACTCAGCTCCAGCAAATTCGCTTCTGTCTGCCAGCTTCTTTTTCATGCTCCATAATGACACAGTATGCATTTCAAAGAACTGTTATACCCACTCAGAGTGTAAAATGATGTTGACTCACGAAATTGTTAACAGCCATGGTATCACACATATGATAATGCTCAAAAACCTGGGAAACCACTATTTTTGAAAAGTTCACATTTATCTAAACAAGGATTTAGGAAACTGTAGTACCTATACAATTAAGCCATAGTATCAGATACTGACATGTTATTGTGAAAAATAGTTCAAATGGCTCTGAGCACTATGGGACTTAACATCTGAGCCATCAGTCCCCCCGAACTTACAACTACTTAAACCTAACTAACCTAAGGACATCAGACACATCCATGCCCGAGGCAGGATTCGAACCTGCGACCGTAGCGGTAGCCCAGTTCCAGACTGAAGCGCCTAGAACCGCACGGCCACACAGGCCGGCTGTAATTGTAAAAGAGGTTCCTGGAATCTTATAGTGTTACTATAATTTCAGACTATTAAATCATTTAAGGGCTCAGCCATGATTTTTAAAAACGTATCTACCAACGATATCTTTCTTATATGTAAACTTCTGTTCTGGCGCTACATACACACTGAGGTTAGAAAATTTCAGTACTACTGAATGTTACACAATAATATTTATTTCATAGTAAGTTGGCTCAGGCTTAAGACTTTTTAGTTCATCCCCAACCAAGTTATGACTAAACAGACAGTCCATACAACACTAGCAGCAGTTTCTAGCTACACACAAATTGTTTTTCTAAAGGTATGTTACCTTTCACGAGTACATATTTCAACGAAGAACGCAGGCATAATGAAACACACAAGAGGGCTATGAATAAATAAATGCTATACTACATTATACTCAAAGGTTAAAAGTATATGAATATCCAGACCAAACCAGTACACAAGTGAGTGATGGTGCAGACTTCTATGTTACATGTGTTGAAGGTAATGAACAAATAGAAGCAGGGAATTGTGTGTGTGTGTGGGGGGGGGGGGGGGGGGGGGGAGTGAGGGGGAGCGGCAGACTGGATGGGATAGAAATGTTAACTGCCTGCTGCTACTTTAGCAGCGGTGAATCGTGAAACAGTATTTAAAGGATTAAGCCAAGGTTCTGTGATTATTGTTTACTGTTAGCCAGAATTTCAAGTAATTGTAGTGTACAATCCAGGACTTATTTGTTCATAGCTTCTTGGTGTCTTTTATTATGCTTATGTTTTTAGGATCTAAGTAACAATAAAAGGTAATAATAAAAGTAAAAACCATTCTTGTGCAGCTACAAACAGTCGCTGATGTTTTGTGGACTACCTGTTTAATCCTAAGTTGTCTGAGGATGGTATAAAAATCGAAATCCGGTTCAGAAGGATCTATAAAATAAATATTATTGTGGAAAATTAATAATCTATATTTCAGTTGTTTTGATATGTCTATAATTCCCAAGTACCGTTGGAATATTCCATTAATGTGAGTTTCAGTTACGCCTGCTGTTGGCCCAACGTGATTAATATAGATTGTTAATGTCAATGGTCACCTAATGGCCGTGCCTTGGCAAATACTGCAGTCCAGCTGATGGTTGACCGTCATATTCGAAATAGAGGACAACAATGAACATTTGATTGAGTCTACGCTGATGATGTTTGTAATTAGCGGTCACGCATAATTTTGATGTTTTTACTTACATTTCATTGCGAAGCATATTACTTGTACCCCTCCCTGGCGCCCCTGATTTGGGTAGCGTGGTCCGAAGTGCATTCTTCTCTTCATATCACGTACTCTAAGGCATTAAACAACACGTGAAGGTCCGATCGTTAAATAACATTGTTTCCTATACACAATACAGAGAATGTATGCTGATTTGACGATAACGATTAATGCAGACTGCAATGGACGAGTCGTTACTTGTAAAGATCGCAAATGTACCTCCTTGTGTCCATCCTAGATCTTGTAGCGTCTAGGAAGCTTGCATACTCGGTTCGCTAGACAAACAATCAGACATGTCCTATTAATGAGTTTTATTACAAAAAGAAAATTACAGATACTTAACTTTCGCAATTACACAGATGTGTCGCAAGCAAAGGGCGATGTACGAAATAACCAGTCTTTGGAGTGACTGCTGATCTCTACCTGACAAAAGTCTTCCCAGAACTGCTTCGAAGTGACTAACGCTGCTATCCAAGTCGTTAATCTTGAAGCTATTGTCGGTCTGGGCCGTCACCAGTCGGTCGCGTCGCTTGTCTTCTTCATGTAGGGGCCGCTGCAGTCGCGTTGTCGTCCTGGAACAGACATCGGTCAGAGAGAGATTGGTTGACATCTTCTCACAGCCTTCTCTTCCCTGTCGTTCCCGACTGGCGTGTCGGCGCTTGACATTACGACGTAATACTAGATAATTGAGAAGTTCAGATTTACAATTCTACAGCCAACACGTGAATGATCGTTCTTCTGATTAGATTGTTGCTTTTGAAAGAGGAAAGTTCATGGTCCTACATCAACAGAATTGAAGAAATTATAAATAAAGAATGAGATTTAATTTATATAAATAGAGGATCATATATACTGATGTTTTTGCTTAAATTATCTATTCGTACCTGCTCTGTTCCTGGTTACGCACTGGGGGCGAGTTAGCGCTACTTACTCACCCGCTGTTAATTCATATTTCACTACTGATAAAGTCTGAAGCTGTTTGGTATAGGTTGGCTATCCGCGTTATTATTTTACAAGTTTGTCAAGATTAAAATCAACCAAGCATCGATCACTGAGCAATGCATCATTAAATTTTTGAACATTCTTGGCACTCATCTGTCCAAACAAAGGAGACATTCATGCGACGGAAGTGATGCAAATGAGCTGCGATTTGTGCAGCATTCCGCATGAACAGAATATAATAGTTCATTTTACCTAAGGCTGATTGCATTTCTGTGACATTGCGAAAAACTGGCAGGTCATGTTTAGCTAACAAATGTGACTGAATAGGGTCTACACTTTCGCTGTTAACGACGTGACCAAGATATTGCAACTTAAGTTTAAGAAAGCTCACACTTGTCGAGTCTGCACTTTAGTCCTGCATCAGATAACAAATGAAACAAAGCATGGAAATTTGCATGTGTACGACCTGCTACGACAATATCGTCAAAATAATTTGGACAGTTTGTTACATTTTCCAAATACCATTGTAAAATGGCGGTGCGGAAGCATTGTCAAAAGGAAATCGCAAATATTTAAACAAGCCCAAATGAGTGTTCACAGCACACAAATTTACAGATTCTTCATATAATGGTATTTGATGATATGCGTCACGCAAATCAATTTTTGAAAAGTTGCCACCAACGCCTTATGTGTCCATGTGATCCTCTGGACGTCTAATGGATAAGTATCAATCACAGTTTGTGGGTTCACTGCATACTTAAAGTCAACACAGAGGCGAATACGACCTGAAATATTGGGGAGCAAAACCGGTGGATTTGCCTACTGACTAGCTTGTATGGGCGCAATAACTCCGCTATCTAGCGATTCTCTAATTTCAGCAGCCAATTTGTCCTGCAGTGCAATGGAAACATTTCTGGCGTGCCAAAACTTCGGCTAAGGATTGTCTTTCATAGTGTGCAACAAAATTGTTAGCCTTGCCTAAACCTTCAGAAAAAGAGTTCACGGAATTCTTTCTGCAAGCTAGCTACACCTTCTTGGGCATTGAATACAGTCATTGACAACGCATTGTCCTCAATCTGAAAACCAAACAAATTAGGGCCAAATATGTTCTCACAATCGCGTGATTGTAGCACACTGAAAGCCACAGTTCGCGTATGTGAGCGATACATGACAGGCAAAGTACAGTTTCCAAGAATGGGAATGACTTGTCCATTATAACCAGTCAGATGCATGTTAGTTTTATACAGGATCGTGGAGCCTAACAGTTCATATGTGTTACGATTCAGCAACGTAACAGGGACTCTCATGTCCAACTGAAATTTCACACGTTTTGCATTAAGATGCAATCGAACGAACAGTTTGTTGGACTGTCCTAGCACTGAAGAAACTGTTTGCTTGCTAGTTTTGCTAATGGCTGCAACAGGCTTTGAATACACTGCATTGATTACATGGGCCTCGTGACTAGATTTTTGTGAGTAGGCAGAATTATTATGTTTGTTCTGTTGCAAACACACTGACCTTACATGACATTTCTTACCACAAACGCAACACTGTGCTTGTCTGGACGGGCAATCTTGGCGTTTGTGCTGTGAATGGCACTGAGGGTATCACTTAATTCTATTCACCTGCTTGTCTCTCTCTGTTCGTTTAGTCGGTTCCGACTTTTCGTGAGCCCATGAACCAAATCACGCCTCTTTTTCCTGTATTCCACTTTCTCCCGTAGACCTTCCAGGTTGGAACACATTGCTTCTGTGATGCCATCGATTCATCTCATCCTCTGACGTCCTCTTCTTCTAGTTCCTTCAATCTTCCCCAGCATTAATGTTTTTTCCAGCGAGGCATGCCTTCGCATTGTGTGTCCAAAGTAGGTCACCTTTTGTTTTAACATTAGACCTTCCAGGGAGAAATCTGATTTTATTTGCTCCAATATTGATCTGTTGGTTCTCTTTGCAGTCCATAGAACTCTAAGAAGTTTCCTCCAACAACACAATTCGATGGAATCAATTCATCGCCGTTCAGCCTTTCTAATGGTCCAGGTTTCACATCCATACATCACAACTGGAAAGACCATAGCCCTCACAATACGGATCTTTGTTGCTAGTATTACATCTCTGGACCTTATAACCTTGTCAAGGTTTGACATCGCCTGTCTACCGAGCAACAGGCATCTCCGGATTTCATGGCTGCAGTCGCCATCTGGGAACCGAGATAATGAATGTGGTCACTACCTCCATGGTTTCTCCTGCTATCTCACGAATTGGTAGGTGTAGTTACCATAATTTTCGTTTTCTTCACGTTCAGCATAAGACCGGCCTTTACACTTTCGTCTTTTACTTCAGTAAGAGTGTTCTCAATTCTTCTTCACTTTCTGCCAACAGGATCGTATCATCCGCGTACCTGAGGTTGTTTACATTTATTCCAGCTATTTTAATTCCTGTTTCTCCTTCATCTAGCCTCGCATTCCTCATAACATGTTCTGCATACAGATTGAATAAGTGCGGTGACAGTATGCAGCCTTGCCGGACCCCTTTCTGAATCTTTATCCATTTCGTTGTTCCATACATAGTTCTCACCGTGGCTTCTTGGTCAAGGTATAAACTCCATATCAGATGAATGAGGCTGCATACAGATTTACCTGCTTAGAGAACTGTTTAAGTGGCTTGGCGCCTGCGTGCAGTTGCTGCCTACTGGGCCAGACATGAGCAAGGATTTGGACTGGATTGTTTGGAGAAGGAGACCAGACAGCGAGGTCATTGGTCTCATCGGATTACGGGAGTATGGAGAAGGAAGGCGGCCGTGCCCTTTCAAAGGATCATCCCGGCATTTGCCTGGAGCGATTTAGGGAAATCACGGAAAACCTAAATCAGGATGGTCGGACGCGGGATTGAACCGCTGTCCTTCCGTGAGTAAGGGAAAACTCAACCCGACAAATTGGCGGTTGCGCAAATTCATCAGCCGCGATGGCACCTGAATCATACTGAGCTACAAATTGCACTACATGCTGAAATGATGTATCTGATTGTTTCAGAATCTAAGTTTGACATCAGCTACGTTTTATATGATCCCATCACACAACATAACACCGGAATATAAAGCACCACCACCACATTTGAATTTGCATTTCCTCGTCATACCCTGCAAGTTAGCCAGTCGCGATAAGTTTGTTCTGACCTTTTACTGCAATGAAAGAATTGCTACCTAGCGGCCCCCACATTCACTTCTTGGTGATAATAGTTAGTTAGAGAACCTACAACCTGATCATAGGAAAGTTCACTCAGAGGAGTGTCAGGGAACAATTTCTGAAAGAGGCGAAAAACTTAACTTCCTATAGTTGACAAAAAGTAATGTAGTTTCACAGTATCTGATACTTTGTGAGGAATGGTTTGGGCTTCAAACAGCTACAGCTACTCAAGCCGTTAGGTGTTTGGTTCGCCAATAACTGCTGTACCATTTGTAGAAGGGTTGCAATCTGCTGTGTCTGAAACTGAAACCTGTGTTAGCTGCGTTGCATCTATCGTTTACAGCTGAGACGCCTGAGCTTGGGATGGAAGAGGGGGCTTGCTCAATCTGGAATGGGCGGATGCAATAAATAGACAATGCAAGCAATAAAAATAAGCACACAAGCAAAGAAAATTTCTGCAACGCCCACCTGAAAACACTGAACAGGAGAAATACTATAGGAGACACGGTTGAAACATGTAAACACACACACACCCCTGCAAAGAAAAGCCGAGGTAGAATTAAGGCCGTAGCAAAACATAAAACAAAACAAAATCTGTGGCACCTAGGCTCTGGATTGTCGCTGTGGTATTCGTTCACCTCATCGCCAGTCTTGTAGTGTCTAAGAAGACTGCATATTCGGTTCACTAGACAATTAATGAGTTTTGTTACAAAAAGAAAATTACGGATGCTTAACTTTCACAATTACACAGATGTGTCGCCAGCAAAGTGCGACATACAAAACAATCAGTGTTTGTAGTGACTGCTGATCTCTACCTGACAAAAGTCTTTACTGAAGTGCTACCCAAGTGCCTAACGTTGACGCTGCTATCCAAGTGGTTAATCTTGAAGCTGCTGTCGAACTGGGCCATTACCAGTCGGTCGCGTCACTTCTTCCTCTTTACATGGAAGGGATGTCAGTCAGTGTGCGATTGGCTGACTTCTTCTTACAGCCTTCTCTTCCCTGTCATTCCCGACTGGCGTGCCGGCTTTTTACTTTACACCATAACACTAGATCATATAGAAGTTGAGATTTAGACATTTACCTCTCGCTTGTAGATGATCGTTCTTCTGATTAGATTGTTTCTCTTGAACGTGTAAAGTTTATGACCCTACATCAACAGAATTGAACAAATTATAAATTGAGAATGAGATTTAATTTACATAAATAGAGGATCATATATACTGATATTTTTGCTTAAATTATCTCTTCAAACCTGCTCTGTTCTTGGCTACGCATTGGGGACGAGTTAGCGCTACTTATTCACCCGCTGTTAATTCATATTTCGTTACTGATAAAGTCTGAAGTTGCTCGGTATAGGTTGACTGTCCGCGATAATTTTTTACAGTGTGCGTGTGCTTGTCTTTCCATGCCAGTCTTTCGGTTCTTATGTGGCGTAGCCCAACGGACCTTTTCATGGTTAAATGTTGCTGTGGACAGTGATTTCTTGTTTCATTCTTGAAATTAATGGGTTTTCACCTGTAGAAAAATCGGCGGTTTCAAGCTTTTAATCTCGAAGTAGCACTTGCAGCTAGGTCCTCTGTTATTTACTGGATGTATTCCAATCTCTGTCCTCGCATACAGTTATCGATTGTTTCCCAGCTGCATTTCTATAAATTATCTGAAAGTAAGATTATGGTTTACATGTAAACTGCTAAATATCAGTAATGCTATTATTATTATGTTTCTACTATCTGATAAATATTTTATGTAGTAAAATTTTGTGAGATAGGTTGATTGTAAGGAAAAAAGTACTTGAAGTTTTGCGATGCGCATTATCATTTGTGTACGCGATTGTATGTGTATGTATGTTTGTGTGTGTGTGTGTGTGTGTGTGTGTGTGTGTTGTTAAAACTTATCAACAAAACTTGATTCCCCACAGCCCAGCTTAGCCATCTCTTCCAAACGTGAATCAATTCCCTACATGTTTACCACATAGTCGACAACCTATGTTACATATTTTAATATTCGCTTACCTGATCTCCTCCATGAGTGCTAGAATAGTTATTGCTGGACTCTCTAAATCCCTATAACTGCAACAAGACTTCGTCAATTTTTATTCCGGTTGATTTCTCATTTTATCACTGTCTAATTTATAACATGCGCTTGTAACATCGTAACTCAAATGATACCCAGTATACACTTTTTGCTTTAAAAAACTTTTAAGCCTTAGTTATAATTGATATATAGAAATTCATACCAAAATAATCTTCCCTTGCTTCTGATGTCTTTCCTGTTGCAACCATTTTGTGCTATCTTTCTAAGTAAGGTATTTTTTTCTTTCTTCTTTTGGCATCTTTCTCATTTTCGTGATTCCATAGTTTTGTTACTCAGATATTTTTGGTCTGTGATCAGAATCATATGACAAGTAACAAGTTCAGCGCGGCCGATGGTTGTAACCCACCTTAATTACAGACAGAAAGGTCATGTCACTAACGACCTTAGTATTGAACGTTGTAACAACCCGACTCCACTTACTCTAAATGCGGCAAACTTTTAATGGTTACTTTACGAGTAAATTGTCGCGTTCGCTAATTTTCAAGGCCTTACTACGACCTACTGTACTGTAAGCCGTACTCTCGAAGAGACCAATAAATTCATACTTCAACATTTCTGAGAACTGCTTTTACTGAAACTGATTTTAATCAAATTTAATCGTGTGTAAAATCTGTTTGGTTATTGCAAAAGCTATCGTTACTATGCGAAGCGTTTTATTGGACATTGCAAGGGTCATTTTACAACGAAACAGTCACTTTTTCACCTGGATTAGAAACCTGTGCAAATTCACCTTGAGTATTTTCCTTCTGGAAGTGGATAATAATGTATATAGAAATCGGTCTCCCGTCCTGAACGGACAGGTTTTGAAAATGGTTGTATTAATTTGCATGAAACAGTTACTAAAGTTTACTTTTATGACGAGACTGAGACTAGCAAAACTCGTTTTCACTTATTCAGTTTGAGAATCTAAGTAAGTGAAATTAAATAAGGAATACTGCAAAGCGCCCTATCACACTAGTAGCGTAATTTTCTATTCGAGAATTTTACTTAACCACTCTCTTATTAAAATTAGCACACGACATGTTACACTGGCATAGGAACCATTCAGTTAATACACTGTATCAGAAAAGATTGGAGGAAATATTTACTAGGTTCCTGTAAAAGATGGTAACACAAGTTACCATAAAATGATCCTATACTGATTTAAAAAATCAGCTCACTCTCCCTAACATGCTTGTCTCTCCTATAACCATTCTAAATACAGACATAAAAGGTAATATCTTGCTTTTAGTCCACACTGCACTTGTGAGTATTATGCAGATTAGCTTTCGTAGTATCTTCACGTCTCGTATTAGACAAAGCACGCCATTGTCTACCCCTCTGAATAATGTTTGACGTACCTGTGGTATAACTCGTTACAACACAGAATTTTACCTGTAAATAGCTTGCATCCAAGATTAGAAATTATGTGAGATGAGGAACCACTGTAGCGACTGATAAACCGCCGATTTCTTCTATAAATTGCACCTTACTTCTGTGTAATTTTCAATTTCGCCTGTATATGAAATACAGTCAGACAGCATCTATAACTGCGTCTGCTGCTGTCTGAGTCCTTCGCACCTCGTTCAGAGACAAAGCATTCCATGTACGAAAGAGCAATATGAGCAACATAAAATATGTAGCAACTGCAGCAGTTCCGAACCTGAAAACCACATTCGTTTCTTTCAATAATTACTCTTTCCTCATGAGAAACACAAACATTCGTAATTTGGATTAAAGGAAAAATTATATATATTAAAAAATTATAACGTCGCCTGATTCACAAAACATGTGTGTCTATATAAAAAGCAACACAATATAAAAAAAAATGCGAATTGAATGTCATTCCTTGTCAACATCAGTCTGTCTGTTCTATTATTTGAAACATTGCCTTAGAAAAATTAATGAATTACTGTGCTTATAAACCTCTTACGTTATTTGATTTTCAAACAACTGGGCAGAACTGAAAGTGCTCAGGCATTTCTCTCTTTACTTATTGTGATCAACACTGAACTGACACACAATATTTTTAGCGTAACGCAGTCTGACTTTCAATAATCCCTACAAAATAATGGCCCTGACTACTGTTATCTTTCATGAATCACTTACCTCACAAAAATCTTCGTTACTCGAACTACTGCAATACAGCGAGTGCAACTACTGTCAACTAAATAAAAGATTCTAACTACTGAAGGCACTAACCACTCATAGGCAGAGTTAGCAAATGAAAGATTTTGATAGAGAACGAACAATGTATTTACATTAATAATATTCAAAAGTCATCATACATATATATGTTCATGATATACAGTATTACAAATTTACTGTTCTGATGGACACACATCCAGATAATCCGCACTCAAAATTCTGCCACCTCCCTCCCCACATCCACCACTGCTGGCGGCTCACCTCCAACTGGGCAACGCTACACACTGTTCACATCCAACTGCCCAACACTACAATAGCAAATATTTCAACAATGCAAATCAGCCACATAGTGAGCGTAGTCAGTGATTTTCATACAGAGCGCTACCTGGCGTTACCAACATATACACCTAAACAGCCTACTTACATATTCTCATCCTGTGCTTTTTCCTTTTCTTCCAGATTTTGTGGCGTTGGAGAATCCATAACGCCGCTAAAGTAATTAGTAACGAGAGTACTGGTATATATTGCAATGTTTGAAACTACAACACAGGACTCTATGGAATTCGGAAAATTTCCTATATCCCTTTTCAGATACACAAGATAGGGCGCTGTTGCCTTGCAAAACTTCTACTGCCGTCCGGAATGTTAGCACGGGAAAGGATTCCGACGCGACTGGAATTCCTTCTCGCCAGCAAATGTGGCAGGAAGCTACCCACTTTAAGTACACGTCCGCGGTGCATCTGCGCACGGCATGTGATTTCTGGCGCTCCTCCATCACCAATTTCGCTTCACTCTCAGTATGTTTGCATGCTCAAAAGAAAGAACGTATTTATAAAAGCCTGTCCAGATATGAGGTATACGTTGCTTTACTACTCTTCTTAAGCTCTTCGTACGTTAACCATTAAATATGTGTTTGCACTGACTGACATATTTTAGACTGTTATTGCTTTCGGATGAGGATTTTTTCAAGATTCAGTTACTTTCCTAAAGTTCTCCTTCTAAAAATCATCAACATTATCATCATTATTTGAATGCTACTGTAGAATATTTAATCCAGTAGAATTCAAAACTGCAAGTATAGGAAAACCTGCCGTTCCAATGACATATTGAGAAAAAATACCACTGTTAGTGTAACAACGAGAAAACATGGAACTGGAATGAAAAATATGAACTAAATTAGTATCAATACTACCAGCGATCATCGTCCTTTCCTTGTAAGGTATTACCATTGAAAATGGAAAAGTTAAAAAAGCAGAGAGTATCTTCAGAACAAGGAAGTAACACAGAAAAATTTTTAAACGTAACTCATAAACCTATACAAAAAGCTGATTTAACTGCAGTATCATGATGTACCATGCTGTGACCAAATAGGGCAAAACTTGTACACTGAAATCAGAAAATACGTTTTAAAACGTTACATGATAAAATGTACTAGATAGAGGGGTAAAGCATTTGCCGATGTCCTGATGCACTACGCACGTTTAGCTAAGCTGACATGCTGAATCAAAGACATTATCAGTGAGTCGAAGACGGATCCAGTCGATCGAAATGCTTCTGGGAAGTAGCGTAGTATCAGATACGTAAGCTGTTCCGAAATCATATTTTAGAGAGACTACATTACCACATTTTTCGTACTAAACAATACTATGATATTTAAATTAACAGGTTTATAAAACTCGATCACTCAAGAATATTCGTTTGTGAATTTATGCATATGTTTTCGCACCTTCTGCATTTTGGTGGTTCAAATTTTTTAGTGTTATTTCGGACATGAAGGAATTTATAAAAAAGGATCATTTTTATTTGCAAAATATTTTATTGGTTTGTAAATTGTTACAAACTTCAAACGTGTCCATCGGTTCACGTAGTTTGCCAACGAATCTGTCAAGTACACGGGTTCCCTGCTGAAACCTGTTGTTCGTTGCAAACTCATGGATTCAGATCACATCACTCTGAAGACTTCACACAGTTTTATAAAATCTAGTAAAAGACCTTAGTCACTTTAATTTTTATCTTATTGAACCGACGGTTTATTTACAATTTCTTTCCCTATTTGCTAGCTAGAGTAAATAACTCATCTTCACTCAGGGGCCTAAGCTGGCTATCTGATGATGGGAACAATTGAATGAAAATAAACAGAGTTCAGTGTGTTAAGGTGACCACTTTTTCTAGACCAGAGCTCGGGACACATTAAAAAATTTTGATACTGCAAATGGATATCTTAATTAAATGAAGTAAATACAAACTATCACTTTCATTTATTTCAAAAAGTACATTAAATTATATTTTGTTAGTACCTTCTAAGATAAGTACAAACGGACATACAGTATTTATCAGAGCTCTAAATTTTCTTCACGACGTCTGTGTACTTCAAAAGCATATGAAAACATTCAACACAAGTTTCATCACAATTTACTCTAGTCACTGACACTGTTTTCTTAGTTTCAACAACCAACTGTGTTTTGTCACTACTCCACAGATTACTTAGTTGGGAAATGATCCTTTCTGTACCATAATACAGATACAGGTGAAATAAACATATAATTTTGGATACATCGTTTCATAATTTTTGAATCCGTAACAAACAGGCGTCCCGAACTACCTTTGGAAAAATTCGGAGCAGAGCTGGAAAAATCGTGACTGTCACGGAGGAAAGGGAGGGAGCATGGATAGTCACCTTAAATTCGTGCGCCATCCGTAGCACACAGGGTATCTAAGCGATATTTCAGTACCACTTCCAGCCATGTTAACGTGTCCTATTGGTGTTCTGATGAGAGCTCATAGTTTCTTCAGATCTATTTATTTCCCGTCTATCGGACCTCCCTCGTCACGAAAACAGGTCCATGTTTACCCCGGATATTTGTATAAAAATCCCTGCAGTACGTCTCTTGACGCCATCAAAACTAGGACTAATTTGCGGAAACCCAATGTTTGCAAAATTATAACTTTCCATAAGCTAATTTACTAAAATATATTTAGCTCATAATAATATTAAGCGAGTATGCCCACAGCTTATTTGAACACGGGTACAAGATGTTGTGATCTAAATCTACAGTGCACTTTTAAGGTATTATTTTTAAAATGCTTATGCTCTCTGTGTGCCAGACTTAGGAAGGCGAGACCCATCTCTGTTTCATTCTCTGTCGCTTCGAATTGCTTTTGGCGGCCAGCCTGACTGTGGGTTTTTACACGGTTTCTCCACACTCGTTTAGGCGAATGCTGAGCTGGTTAAGCATTTCAGCCTCATTTATATGATATACAAAAGCTTACAACACGAAAACAAATGTCTACAAGTTAACTCTATTACCGAGACACATTTAGACACATGCAAAACAACCTTTGAGGTAACATTAGCTTGCATCGTGATGAACCTGTAAGGTTTGAAATTTATAAATGTATTTTGTTCTTTTGTACCATTTACATGGAAACAAATACTGCTGTAGGTCATTCTAATGTACCAAATGCCTGATGCAAATAAAGCCTTAATTAGTACATAAATATGCGTATATATCGATCAAAGTAACATGTATGAATGGAAGAAATCATATGACTTAGTAACATGTGACCCTCAAGACAAATTCAATGCGTTATACAAAATCTGCAAGGATATTATGAAACTGTGTTAAACAAAGAAATTCAATCAAAGTTAACTAATGATGAGAAATAGTTTTCGCGAAAAAATACTCCCCACAAGTGGTGAAACGTCCCCTTGGAATAATTGTAAATGACTGTGCTTAAACTGACACACAATAATTTTAGCGCAACGGAATCTGACTTTCAATAATCCCTACAAAAGAATAGCCCTGACTAACATTAAACTATACCTTTCACAAATCACTTACCTCACAAAAATCTTCGTTACTCAAGCTACTGTAATACAGCGAGCGCCACTACTGAAAGCTAAATAAAAGATTCAAACTACTGAAGGCACTAACTACTGATAGGCATAGTTAGCAAATGAAAGATTTTGATAGAGAAAAAAATGTATTTACCTTAATATTGTTCAAAAGTCATATTACATATATCAGTTCATGACATCCAGTCTTACAATTTACTGTCTCTGTCCAGATCATCCGTTCTCACAACTCCGCCATCTCACTCGCCAGATCCACCACTGCTGGCGGCTCACCTCCAACTGCGCAACGCTACGCGCTGTTAACAGCCAACAGCCCAAAACTACAATGGCAGACAACAATGCAAACTAGCCACAGACTGCACACAGAACAGCCAGTGATTTTCATACAGAGCGCTACGTGGAGTTACCAATAAGAAAACCTAAATAGCCTACTTACAGTGGCAGTATATTCTTAAATTACAAAGTCACCAATTTAACTAAATGTATTAAATGTGGTTTATCTTCACGTCACTACAGCATTCACCAAGAAAGGATTGTCGATGTACAGTTCCAACTGGCGGCAAGAGAGATAAAGAGCTTCAATAAAATTTAATTAAGAATAATTACAAGCAGAAAACATGTTAATATAAAACGTTTTAAAACGGACTAGAATGTATTAAATAATTTCTCCTAACCCATAAAGATTTCTAAATTTATGCTTGCAAATGTGAATAGCTATAAAAGCACTTGTAAATTTTAAAACTAAAAACGTGGGATGCATGTATTAGGTAACTGATGCACGAATAGTTCATGTAAGCCATGAACAATTTTATTGCAATTCAAATGATATGAGCTATTCGGTGATTTTTCTCTACACTCATTACTATTACACATAAATAATAATCCAAACAACACATAAAACTACAACGGACTGCGTCGACTTTTTCATTCGGTTGTTCTCACTGACTGGTTTCATTCAAAAGAAGAATGAGTAGTAAGAAAAACTGAATCATTGTTTTCATTCGGTTCCTTCCAGAGATTCGTTTCACTCCAAAGAAAGAAGGAGTAGTCCAGCCTACTTAATCGATTGTTTCCAGTCCCTTGCTCCTACAGAGTAATTTCACTCAAAGGGATGAATGAATAATTCAGTTGATAACTAAAACTACAACGGAATGGGTCGGTTGTTTTCCAACAAGCGAATGTATCGATTGTTTTCATTCAGGTTTTCCCATCACAAGAGGGCGAGTCTATGCCTCTGAGTACAGATGCGTTCTTCAATCTGTTGCGCAAATATGAAAAAAAACTGAAACCAAAGCGTTGGTTCAATATGGAAAAATGAAAGTGAGCAAAGACATTCAGTAAGATTTTATAAAACAATGTGAGGGCTTAAGAGAGAGGTGAGCTGAATCCATGAGTTTGCAGCGAGAAACGGGTTAAATGACCTCTATGTACATTGCTTCATATCTGGTAGAACCCTATAAAAATTTAAACAACCAGAGTGCTAAAGTTGGCAAAAAATATACATAAATGCAGGAACGAATACTCCTGCGAGATCGAGTTTAATAATGCTGTTGATTAAAATATCATAGTATTGTTTAGAATGAAGGATATGGCAATTTAATCTTCCGAAAATATTATAATTTTGAAACAGATTATGAGTCTGATACTACCCAGAACTATTTCGACAGTGTTGATCTGTCTTCGACTTCACTGATAATATCTTCGGTTCAGCGTTTCAGCATGTATTTTCTGCTTTATCTATACAAGTTTTATCCTAGTTGATAAGAACATGGCACAGGCCAAACTCCATTTAAGGGGGGTAAGACGTCAAACGGGCCGACTTGGAGCAGGAGAGGCACCACATGACATTTTAATTTCCACTGTCTATACTTCTACAAATAAATTCATAGAACGTAGTGGTGAGAAAGACCAGGAAGGACACAGTATTCACAATCATAACAGTGGCAGTTAAAAAATGTAACAAAATATTTTTTTTTACATGTGAAACTTCATCATCTTTTCACTTACTATTGGCTGCAATTTTTGCTACAGATACACTTTTCTTCATAAGTAAGAGAGATTCTTCGATGAATTTTGCACAACATGCAAACCACACTTGCAGGTGTATGAAACTCTAGAATTTACTCAATTAACGAAAAAAATGAATGAAATATTACATTTTAAACTTCATGTTTAAGAAAAGCTCAAATTTTATAGTTGATTATCTCAATTTTTATCACAGTTACTAATAGATTTGGAAAATTCTTCAGTTTCTTACACCGGTATGTATGATTTATATGCTGTGCAAAATTCGTCGAAGAATCTCTCTTACTTACGAAGAAAAATGTACCTATAGCAACAAATGCAGGCAATAGTAAGTAAAAAAAATTCATGATGTTTTTGAACTTCCACTGATATGAGTGCGAATTCTGAATACTTCCTGGTCATGCTGACCAAGTTTTATAAATTTATTTGTAAAAGTATAGAGAGTGGAAATTAAAACGTCCTGCGTTCCTCTTCTACTGCAAGTCGAGATGTTTAACGTCCTACCCCCATTCATACTGGAGTTAAATCATTGTCTAGCATACTTTCACGAGCTTTCTTTTTGCTACATCCATGTATTGCAATCCTTATATTTAGGTAGCTGCATATTTTCTCAGTGTTTTAGCTCATTTCAGATCCCAATCAGTTTTATTCCAGTCCTGTGTTTTTTCGTTGCTTTGTTGTGACTCTAGTAATGATACTGTTCTCAGTGTGTCATTTGGATACCAGTGTTTCCTCTATGAGCGCTTTTGACTCATACAGAATTACAATATTCCACAGCAGCAACTGTTGTTGAATAGAGGATAATTTGTACTAAAAATTGAGTGAACAAATTTGTTGCATCTTATGGCGTCTTCTACTGTCGTGTAGTTGTTATTATCAAGTCCAAGCGTAAACCAGTATATTGACCAGTTATCATGGACCACTGCATCTAAAATGTAGCTGCAATTGTTACTGTTGTTATCTAGTTGAAGTGAAATGACCGACTACATCGTGTGTAAAGCAGATGAAAGACTGATGTGTTGGTAGGATGCTGCGAACATACAGTTACGGAAAACTTCTGCTATTCGTATTAGAATATTTCTAAACAGTGAGAGACCTATACCAAATAGGAACAACGGGGGTTTGAACTTACCCAACGAAGAGCAAAGTGATTGATCACAGGTTTGCTAGACCAGAAGAAAACCTAGCGAAAGTGCTGGAGAACCTGAAGGGACATGAAAACAGACTGAACTATCCCGAAAAAAGTACTGAGGAGCCTAGGAATATACTGCAGCTCGCTAGATATCGCTCTCGTAGTGACAATGACAACCATTAACTCCGTACTTTGTTTCGAATGGAACAAAAGGTTCATGTAATACGTGGTGATATCATTTTCAGTCATTTGCAGAGTGTAATATTGTAAATGTAGAAAATTAAAGCTGTAAAGTAGATCTGAGCCTGATACAAGGCAAAAAAACACCAACAACACTTAGTGTGTTGTGGAAGACGGTGGACTTGTGATTTTTAAAGAGGAAACATGTTGATATTCATATTTCCGGAGTTGTGTTGAAATTTGAATCTGGTGGGATAAAGCGTCTTCGGATTTTGCTTCGTATGCGACTTGGCTATAGAATCCATTAGCTATAAATGTAAAGCGGATGCCCAGAAATAAATCCTCTACTTACTGTGATTAACTTGTTCGCTAATCACTGTTGCTCCTATCCAGATTTCCTACAACGACAGTTATCGCATCACTCTGTAACCAACCTGTCCTTACCGTTGTGTCCACAGCTGTACACAACACAGAGTACATCTTAAAAAACACAGGCTCTGCAATACACACACAAGAGCTAAAGAAATTGATAAACCTGTGTAAATCGTGTAGGGCATCCGCGAGCGGGCAGAAGTGCCGCAACACGAGGTGGCATGAACTCGACTAACGTCGAAAGTAAGGCTGGAGGGAAATGAAACCATGAATCCTGCAGAACAGTCCATAAATTCGTAAGGTTTCGTGTAGGTGGAGATCTCCTCTGAACGGCGCGATGCAATGCATCCCAGATATTCTCGATAATGTTCAAGACTGGGTAGTTTGGTATCCAAGGGAAGTGCTTAAACTCAGAGTGTTTCTGGAGCCACTATGTAGCAGTTCTGGAAGTTTGAGGTGTCGCATTGTCCTGCTCGAATTGCCTACGTGCGTCGGAATGCACAGTAGACATGAACAGATGTAGGTGATCAGACAGGGTGCTCACGTACATGTCGCCTGCCAGAGTCGTATGTAGACCTTGTAAATAGGCTGTTTAGGTTTTTTATATTGGTAACGCCACGTAGCGCTCTGTATGAAGATCACTGGCTGTGCTGTGTGCAGTCTGTGGTTGGTTGGCATTGTTGTAATACTCGCCATAGTAGCGTTGGGCAAATGGAAGTGAACAGCGGGTAGCGTTGCGCAGTTGGAGGTGAGCCGCCAGCAGTGGTGGATGTGGGGAGAGAGATGGCGGAGTTTTGAAATTTGTAAGAATGAATGTCATGAACTGCTATAAATATTATGACTATTAAGGTAAATAAATTGTTTGTTTTCTATTAAAATCTTTCATTCGCTAACTATACCTATCAGTAGTTAGTGCCTTCCGTAGTTTGAATCTTTTATTTAGCTCGCAGTAGTGGTGCTCGCTGTATTGCAGTAGTTCGAGTAACGAAGATTTTTGGTGAGGTAAGTGATTTGTTAAAGGTATAGGTTAATGTTAGTCAGGGCCATTCTTTCGTAGGGATTTTTGAAAGTTAGATTGCGTTGCACTAAAAATATTGTGTGTCAGTTTAAGCACAGTCATGTATAATTTTTCTAAGGGGACGTTTCATATGTCGACCCTTAGCCGAGGATACCTCACTGTGATCTCCAGATTTTTTCCTTGTAGTTTGTGTAATTAGTGTAGATTTTGTTTACTGCTAGCGCGTAATTGTAGTGAGAATCTCCTTTGTAGTTGCAGTCTTTCATTTTTGTACAGTAAAACAGTTGTGGCATGCATGTAGGTTTGCAGCAAGTATTTCGCAGCTGCGCTTGCAATTAACTAGATATTATTTTCAGTGCTACGTTAATGTGTTCTCTTACTTTTGCTCTTCAAATTGTGCTTTTCTGTGTTATCGTGTGAAATATTGTGACAATAATGGCGTGTAAAAACCTAATACTAGGCTCCAAAGTAAACTGAGAAATGACAGTGAAGACGAAAGCAGTGTGTCAGCGCCACCGAGTAATGAATTAAGTAATGTTCAACGTAGTAATTTGGTAATTGTACATAGGGAAATGGAGGGGGCTGCAAATAATGGCAAATAATGGCGTAGGCAGTGAACAAATAGTGAACAGGGAAGCATTATCGATCGATCGGTCGGCAACAGCTCACCTCAGGATTCCGAAATGACAGGACACAATCTTGAAAATACTGTAGATTCAGATTTTGCGTCCTCACCGTTTTCTCAAATAAATCAAGACACATTTTCTGCTTTTCAAAATGCGAATATTGCCGGTTCAAATACACTGCCGAATAGCACTGAGGAACATGTTTCATACACCAGTGCACTGTTATTACAGTTAATGCAACAAATGGGACAAAGGCTACAAAAGTTAGACACAAGGCTTGAACAGAATCAGAAACAAATGGGACAAAATCTTCAAAAGTGAGACACAATGGAACAAAATCTTCAAAAGTTAGACACAATGGAACAAAATCAGAGACAAACACAGCAACAGTTAGACACAATGGAACAAAATCTTTGGAAGTTAGACACTACACTTGAACAAACACTTGAAGATTTAACTACTGAGTTACATAACATTAAATCTAAATGTCAAAAAATCTGTAATGACGTAAAAACAGAAATTTGTGAGCATTTTCAACCTATTTTATCGCGTCATGAAAATACATTACAGAATCACGAAGCAGCCATAAAAGAACTGCAAACTATTGTTCGTGAAAATCACGACACCTTGCAAACTGAAATGGACTCAATTGCATCCACCGATTCGGTTACGCAACTTGCAAGAACGCAGGAAAACTTAAAGGACACAGTAGATTCGATTTCAACACAAATGGACACTCTGAAACTTGTTTCAGAAAAACACACAGACGAAATGTGTTCACTATCGCAGAAAGTAGTCGAACTTACGGATCAGTTCACTAACTTATCTACAAAGGTGATGATCTGAATGACATAAGACCCGTAACCTTCACCGACACAGATGAGTATGAACAAATTAGAAAATTCAAAGAAAATCAAAATCAAATCAATACACAGTACAAAAGAGAAATCCGGGAAGTACAACATCAGTTGACGCAGGTAATACAAAAATTACATATTTCAGAAAACACTCGGCTCCGACATGGGAAGAGGGACTTAGAAATACGGAAAAGCCACAAAATAATAACACAAGGTATTTCGGAAATTATGAAAGAAGTGACTTCTGAAAGAAGTTGACAAGGTATACCGAATTTTGAGATGGAACCGCCGAAACTACGTAACAATGACCGATATGCTACTCGCCGACACGATGATTGTGGCTATAAGCTGTTCATTACTACACGTAAATTCAAAACATTCAAGAATTCTGGCAATGGCATTCATCCACAAGAATGGCTTCATCAATTCTCTCATTGTTTTCCTCCCAACTGGTCATTGGAGCACAGGTTAGAATTTATGTGTGGCTACTTGGAGAATGAACCAGCTGTAAGAATGCGATCGGTCATTCACGATTGTCACAGTGAAGGAGAATTTTATCATGCTTTCCTCTCAGCATTTTGGTCTCAAGCTACACAGGACCGAGTAAAACATAGCATCATAACGATGAAACATTTCGAGCAATCTGAATTTTCCAGTCTTGTGAAATATTCTGAAGACATGTTGCACAAGAATCAGTACCTATCAAACCCATACAGCCCCTCAGAATTCATTCTCATTTGCTTAATCAAATTGCCTAAACATTTACGACATATTATTTTGGCAGGACGTTGCAAAGACGACATTGAAGCTTTTCAGGGACTCTTACAAGAACTGGAAATTGGCACTGACAATTGCGGAACGCGAAAACAGGAACAGAACAATAACAGGTCACATCCGTCACAATTCCTCGATGACAGAAATAATAACTGGACACGACAAGGCTATTCTTACAACGCAAATCGTGACCAAAACAGACACCACCCGTATGACAACCGTTGGCAGAATAATAGTTACAGAGAGAGATCGCACTTCCGTAGTAATGAATATGACACATATAACCATAGAAACAGACAATATGGGAACTAAGACAATTATTATCAGGGGAGACGAAATAACTTCAGACGCAACAGTTCAGCGCGCAGTTACGATTCAGGGAGAAATTCTCCACCGTGTGACCGATAAGAAAGAAATTATGGAATCTACCGACAAAGCGACTGACTTGAATTCAGTTAGAACTGGCGAGCTTCAAACAGGGCAGGGCCTTCTCGTCAATGTGAATTTGTAGAAGTTGCGTCTCCTAATCCCAATAACGACACGCGCCAACAAAGAGACAGACAATGACTCGCACCGCTGGCAGCCGCGTGCGCCGGCTGGCTCAGCGAAAAATAACATAGACGCTAACCTTGAGAAAAAGTTTAGCATTCTTTTCCGACACATACGACATGATAATTCCGTTGAAGCTCGAGCTTTACATAGTAGGAAGAGTAAAGGTGTACACCACATTTCACATGTAAAACCGTTTCTTGAATGATAATCTGTTTTTTAACTTAGTCTTTGCTATAAATTTTTTCACTTCACGTTAATAGTACTCTTTGTCACACTTACAAACTGTTAACATGCAACTATGTTTTAAAGTTAACTATCCAGTATAGAACTTAGAGAACTTATTTAAACAGAAATTACAAATGCCTTGCTATTGTGAACTGACGACACAGTGTTATTGTGTGTGTACATTATTGCTTGTTAGTTGCACGATTGCGTATCGACTATAAGACTTACATACTTAGAACATATACTGGTACTGTTAATGAGATTTTAATGCAACATTTTGGTTTAGTTGAAAAGACATTCTTTATTTGAAGTACTTTCTGTGAGATTAAAGATGACTTAGCATTTGGTTTCTTTGATAGCTACACGATTATATCACGACGCTACTAATGTGTGACACAATTTACATTGTGCTTTTGCGGTGTATCTGTTTTATATCTGCACTGTTTTTCTGAATTCTTCTGGAAAGTAAAACATGTTTTAGTAGTAACTTTGTGGTATAGCTACAATTAGACAGCCATTTCTGTAGCACAACAATACGTTACAGTACAGTACTTACTTCATCACGGCAATAAGTGTAGTAACTACGATATCTATACACAAAGCATTTCACTTTTGTTTATCACAAGGTAAGTACATTGACTTCTGCAGAACTAAGCTTTCGAAGGACGATAACTACGACACTTCCACAGAGATTATCTTACAAGACGAACAGTTTAGCGCTACAGTACGCGTATTTAAGTGACTAATTTTGTACTTGAAACATTTATTTTTATAGTTATTTGAAGTACAATGATACAAAGGTTTTCCATGATACATTTCATTCCATTGCTGTAATCTGCAACACCTGAGAATACAATTACATTAATCCTCAGGTGGATACACGATTACTTTATGTATCATGTATTTGGCAAACACCAGGAGCCATAGCTAAATGGTATTTCCTTATACAACTTTACACAGCGGTACCATATTTCTTTAACACATAAATGAAACAGCTATCTGATCATTTAATTGAGAGAAACAAACATTTATTATACTACATCAGTGACAGATGTTTACTTATTTACACTGTTGGATAACTTCACACTTATGAAATTGTATTTTGTTTGTACTTTGTGAACAGATCATATTTTTTCGCAACCATTGTGATACTATGAGAGCTTTGAATGATGTATTTCGTTTTGGATCATGATTTTTAAAGTACATTTGAGGCAGATGACACATTTGACATGAGCAGAGAATTTTTTTAGGTTTTGAAATTGGAGGAAGCTACGACAATTATTATTACGATGATTATGTGTATTATACTGTTGCAGTATGTTTATGATCAATAAGCTGATGCTATATGAGTTATTTGATTATGCTACGTATCTGTTATGATGAAATATTGAAGAAGTGTCGACGAATAAGCTAAGGAATAATGAGTAGTGGTTAGAGACTCTGGTTTGTGAAAAAGGTTGTTAGAAACCAAGAATCGTACATTAAGAGTTATGAAATGTATGTAAATGCCTGAATGTATTACAATGCCGATGAAAATCTTTTGGACACTGTTATATCAATAGGATTTTGTTTCTACAGATGAATAACACAAATTCTTGACCTGTGAAATTTTTTATACGAGACTGCCACTGTAGCGGAAACTGGTGTCGTAAATATTTCGGTAAGACAGTTAAGTGACCACCTAGACATAATGCGTCGTGGGCACCCAGCTGCGTGACAGCCACCTGACAAAAGGAAGCCTTTACGTAAAAAAAAGAGAGGTATTTATCCTCGCTTTTGACATTCCTTTGTAGAAAGCATCGCAAAAACGACACGCTCATTACCTGGAAAGATACTTTCTTACATCTGCACATCTGATAATGACAAGCGTCTTTCTACGAGAGTTGAGAGAATTTGTACTAACTTATGAAATGTCACATGACTATTGAATGATATTTTTATGCTTTGCCTTTCATAGTTGCTTATTTCATTTGATATCTGGTTTCCAGCTGTGTTGCAGCATTGGTTTTATAAAATAAAATTAAATGCATTTGCTAATGTCAACACTTTTTGTCAACAGATCTATTAAATAATCATTTTATGATCCACGTTCTTCGAAAAAGGAGCACTTGGAAAGGAAAGAACTATAAGAAAGGATTAATAACAGTTACTGCATACTTAATTTTCTTTTCAACTACTTGGTAATATCTTTTGTAGAATTAGTTTTGTGGTGCACCACTTTAATGACATAGATATTAATATGTGAATAGACATTTCCCTTTTCTGCATTGTTGTCTTTACTGTAATGTTTTTTCTGCTTGAGCTTTGTCATGTTTAGTTAAAGTTATTGCATTTGCTGCTGCTGTTTGCCAGGCATAGTGTTACTGAATTTGACTTTGTATTACTCTGTTAAGCCAGTTTTACTACTGATTTATTTTTCTTGTTGCTGTCAATTGCTTCATATTAGTTGTACTGTTGCATTTGCTTTGCTAAGTCCTATATTGCTGCCCTTTTTTGCCAATTTGCATTTTTTTGTAATTGCTGTTTGTGTTAATTGTTTTGTGCTGCTGCATTGCCTTGTCCCTTAGTTTAGTATCTGAGCTCAGTAGATTTAAGTTAGCCAAGATGGGGTAGGCTATATAAGAGAACGAGTTGTGATGAACGGAAAGAAATGCATTGAGAAGCTATAAGAAAATGGTTTGGCCAAAAAAGGATTTTGAAAGAGGATATGAACAAAAATTAGGATTTAGGGACAACAGGTTTAGGTAGGATTTTCTTGGAAATAAATGATGAGGTAAGATGATTGAAAATAAATAATGAGGTAAGAAATATGCGAACATATAAATACATAAAGCAAGCTTGGATAGGATTTTTTTGGCTGGAGCAAATGTTGAAATAAGAGGGATGATCTATGGAATGAAGTTTTGGGTTGGACTGCAGTACCAGATGTTATACAGAAAACAATCCCTGCCCTTTCCTCTTGTGTTATCCCACTATGTGTTTGTGTATCCTTATGTATTTGTCTTTTTCCTGTCTGTATGTGTTTGGATTATGTTGTAGAATTTTTCTGATAGTATGTTATTTACCTTGTAAAGATGCTTAGACATTATTTATTCTGTTTTATTTTAATGCTCATGTGTGAAGTTGATGTTTCAAAAGTTATTCTGATCTTTTATGTATGTACTTATGTCATAATTCCTGTAACACTGATGTATATGTTAGTTCGATTCTTTTGTGAAGCCTGTATGACTACAAATGTTATCTGTATTGTTATGTCCTTTAATGATGTATTTTGTATCTTTGTTGACCATAGTATATGGACAATATGTGAGAAGTAGGGACTGATAGTGTTTGCATGTGTGTTAATAATTCAGCAAGGGACTGGATAACAGCATTGCTGCTTCTAAGGACAATTCCAAAAAACTTTGTGAGTGCACAAGTGGTGGTTTATGGACTTGTCATATTGTCCACAAGACTCTTCGATGGTGATTGTGCACCTGCACAGTCGCAACAGATGGCTGCTGGCCGTCTCTACAAGGACTGAAGTGGGTCTGCATCTTTGATGGCCCACCAATACCATTATTTCTACAAGGACTGCAGTGGGTCTGCACCTCTGGTGGCCCACCAATACCGTAATCTCTACCAGGACTATAGTGGGTCTACTGTGTGATGACCTGCCTACCGATATTCTTCAAAACTTAAACTGACTCTGCTGTGGGTTTGCTCTGTTGTGGCCCATTACCTGTCTGCATGTCAAGAGTCAGCACTGTCTTTCCGTTGGAAAGACAACACTACTTCTTCAAGACTGCATGGAAATCCACTACTTCTGAGTGCATTTTCTTTTATTGCTCAGTCTTTGAGAAAAACACTGCTATTTTACTGTGATGAATGATCAGAACTGTCTTTATGGACTGTGAGAAAATTTTGGCTTTTGACCAACATTGTATCAATAAGTGTGTGCATTTGATTTCTCTTTTATTGTAATCATAATTATGAAAAAAAATTCAAATCTGTATTGGCCAGTGCCCAAAACAACTTTTAAAATTTTTTGTCGGGGGGCATGGGGGCTATGTAAATAGGCTGTTTAGGTTTTTTTATATTGGTAACGTCACGTAGCGCTGTGTATGAAGATCACTGGCTGTGCTGTGTGCAGTCTGTGGCTGGTTGGCA
The DNA here is from genome assembly GCF_023897955.1 of Schistocerca gregaria. Taxonomy (NCBI): domain Eukaryota; kingdom Metazoa; phylum Arthropoda; class Insecta; order Orthoptera; family Acrididae; genus Schistocerca; species Schistocerca gregaria. The sequence goes on along the minus strand of NC_064921.1, from coordinate 290,100,677 downwards.
TTGTTGTAATACTCGCCATTGTAGCGTTGGGCAAATGGAAGTGAACAGCGCTTAGCGTAGCGCAGTTGGAGGTGAGCCGCCAGCAGTGGTGGATGTGGGGAGAGAGATGGCGGAGTTTTGAAATTTTTAAGAGTGGATGTCATGAACTGCTATATATATTATGACTATTAAGGTAAATACATTGTTTGTTCTCTATTAAAATCTTTCGTTTGCTTACTATGCCAATCAGTAGTTAGTGCCTTCAGTAGTTTGAATCTTTTATTTAGCTGGCAGTAGTGGCGCTTGCTGTATTGCAGTAGTTCGAGTATCCAAGATTTTTGTGAGGTAAGTGATTTGTGAAACGTATAGGTTAATGTTAGTCAGGGACATTCTATTGTAGGGATTTTTGAAAGTCAGATTGCGTTGCGCTAAAAATACTGTGTGTCAGTTTAAGTATAGTCATGTATAAATTTTCTAAGAGGACGTTTCAACCTATCAGGTCCAATAACACTCCAACTGCACACACGGCACACCATTACAGAGCCTCTTCCAGCTTGAACGGTCCCCTGCTGACGTACACATCCGTCCGCTCGATACAATTTGAAACGAGTCTAGTCCGACCAGGTAACATGTTTCCAGTCATCAACAGTCTAATGGCGGTTTTCACGGGCCCAGGCGATGTGTAAAGCTTTGTGTCGTGCAGTCACCAAGGGTACACGAGTGCTCCTTCGGCTCCGAAAGCCCATATCCACGATATTTCGTTGAATGGTTCGCACACTGACACTTGTTGATGGCCCAGTACTGAAATCTACAGCAATTTGCGGAAGGGCTGCACTTCTGTTACGTTGAAAAATTCTCTTCAGTCGTCGGTGATTCCATTGTTTCATCATCTTTTTCCGGCCTTAGCGATGACGGAGATTTGATGTTTTACCGGATTCCTGATATCCACGGCCCCCTCGTGGAATGGTCGCACTGAAAAATCCCCACTTCATCGCTACATCTGAGATGCTGTGTCCAGTTGCTCGTGCGCCGACTGTAATACTTGTTCAAACTCACTTACATCTTGATAACCTGTCATTGTAGCATCAGTGACCGATCTAACAACTGCGCCAAACACTTGTCTTATGTAACCTTTGCCGACCGCAGCACTGTATTCTGCTTGTTTACATATCTCTGTATTTGAATACGCATGTCTGTACCAGTTTCTTTGGCGTTTCAGTGGAGTACAGCACACAGATGAGGTAGAAGTAACGCCATTTAGTTAGTGTATATAAGAGAATGTTGTTGATTGAAATAGCATCTGAATGTAATTTATTTGTGAAATTATCGGATTATACACCGTATATGAAACTAAGATATCTACCAGCGCCAGGATCGTGACCTATCAAGGCTGTGGTTTATTGCTCCGTGATACTACCCCTCGTTCTGGTTTAGATAGCATGACTGTCCAGCGAATGTGGGATTGATACATTCAGGAGAGCCGCACTTGTGCTTTGCAGGACCTCTACAGTCGCGAGGGATTAGCGCCTGAAAGGACTGACATACTGTTCGCTCGAGTCTGTCTTGCATCAGCAAATGGGCTTGTTTGCATCAAAACAAATAGAGCTGGTCAGTGCGTTTGGAGCCTTACAGGCCGTCACCATGGCCCCCTCATTGCGGCTTGCGTTGACGTAGCCGCAGAGAAAGGCGTGCCGACAGTTGCGAATGCAATGACGACACCGGAGTGATAACACGTCTTTTCAATTGGGGCCCGCTTCTGGGTACAGCATCGCAGTGGTTGTATCAGTGTGTGGAGGCGTTCTCACATTCCATCCGCGATGTTTTTGTGTGCCATTCGCCACACCAGAAGATCACCTCTGAATCACACACCCGGTAGTTTGGACACCAGAAGCTACCGTCAACAAAAATTTCTTGATTGTAACAACTGCTGCCGAAGCCTACGTTTATATTTAACCAGGAGCTATAGTTCTGATTTGTTAAAATCGATCGCTATGCCCCCTCTTCGAGTTCTTCGATGAACTATGCAAGTCTATGCCAGATATGTTAAAATTCGAAGAAACAGTGTCTGAGGCAGTCGAGAGATTTGTACCTAATAAATTAATAATATATGTTACTGGCTCACCATAGTACACAAAACGCATCAGAACAATTTTGTGATAGCAACGAAACACTTCGGTTGGACTCCAATGGGAGACGCTTTTAATATGTAGCTTCCACAGTAGCAACGGGGTGTCTCGAAATTTCACAGAATATCCAAAGAGATTCTGGTCACATGTAAAGTACACCAGCAGCAAGACACAATCAATAAATATCTTCAATGCACGATACCAATGATAACATCATCAACAACAGCGCAACTTGAGCGGTGATTTTAACCACAGTGTTTCTAAATTCCTTCGCCAAAGAAGACGACACAAATATTCCAGAATTCGAATCAAAAACAGATGACATCGTGAGTAACTTAGAGTGATATACTCTCTGTGTGGCGAAGCAGCTAAGAGCACTTAATAAAGGCAAGTCTTGCGGTCCAGATTGCATACCAGTTAGGTCCCTTTCAGTGTATGCTAGTAGCCCCAAACATAGTAGCCACTCGCTCGATGAAAGACCTGTTTCTAAAAAGAAAAAAGTGGCACTGGTCACAAGAAATAAAATTCCGGGTGGTTATAAATAAAGTGCAACTATGAACGGTGGTCCATTGTGGGGTATAATTATGGTATGGCAGTGAAACTTGGTAAATATGCTAATGTGTTAATGAGGGACCTGTTTACGATGGAAAAAAAAAATCAGTTTCAAGTTTGGACACCAGGTGCAACTCTGGCGCTGTACACCATTTGTACATCGTGACACCCACACTGTCTTTTGAAATGATATCAATTACAGTGCTGGATTGAGAGAATATGGCCGACTGAAGCATTTGAGGAGGGACCCGATGTCATTAAATGGTTTAAAGAAAGTAATAACGAAATACTAAAACGCGGGTGTGACGAGAATTGTCCATCCCACGTCAATAGTAAGAGACGTTTTGTAGTCTATATTGCATTGGCAACCGTACAAAATTCAGACGGCGCAGCAACTGAAACCACGTGTTCCGAAGCAACGTTTAAATTAGCTCTTCCGTCTCTGGCACGGATCGAAGTTCACTACATGTGGCACACTTTAGACTACAGGATGCAGGGAATACACAGAAGAGTGTAAAGAGTGCCACTGACAGACGCTATCAAATTGGTTCCGTATTTTTATGTTTTCGGGAGTCTTTTGACAGTGTTGCTCACAAGCGATTTATGATGAAACTATGTGACTCTCGAGTATCTTCTCAGTTGTGTGACTGGATTCGTGATTTCCACTGAGAAAGGTCACAGTACGACGGAAAATCATTGATTAAAGCGAAAGTGATATCTGGTATTCCATAAGGACGTGTTATAAGTTCTATAAAAACAATTTAGGAGACAATCTGAGCAGCCTTCTTTGATGGTTTGGGGATGATGATGTCATATGCCACCTTGTAAAGTCGTCAGAAGTTCAAAATAAATTACAAAATGATTTAGACAAGATATCTGTGTGGCGCGAAAAATGGAAATCGTCTAGGAATAAAGAAAAATGTGAGGTCGTTCACCTAAGTACGAAAAGAAATCCGCAAATTTTCTATTACACGGTAAATCACACAAATTGAAATGACGCCATTTCATCTAAATGACTAGGAACCACAATTACGATCAACTTTTTAAAAAATGGTTCAAATGGCTCTGAGCACTATGGGACTTGACATCTATGGTCATCAGTCCTCTAGAACTTAGAACTACTTAAACCCAACTAAAATAAGGACGTCACACAACACCCAGTCATCACAAGGCAGAGAACGATCAACTTAAACTGAGATGATTACATATTTAATGTTATATGGGAAGATAAACAACAACTGCGCTTTATTGGTAGCACTCTGACAAGATGCTACCAGTTTACTGGGCAGTTCGTTTTGCGTTAACGCGAAACAGGGGAGAGAGCGCCACAGATGTGATAGGCGAATAGGAGTGATAATCATGAAAACAAAGACGTTTTCCATTCAGACAGGATCTTTTCAAGAAATTTCACTCACAAAAGTTCCCTTCTGAATGTGAAAACATTTTATTGTCACCAAACTACATAAGCAGAAATGATCATCTTAGTAAAATAGGAGAAATCGGAGCTCGTATGGAAAGGTGGTCCTATCCATTGTCTAGAGATAGCGTCTTTGATAACTAATCATAACGTCATCGGTCTCGGGTTCAAAGCCCGCCATCGCTTATATTTTGATTAATAATCAGCATTTGCCGGCCGAAAATTCCGGTATAAGGTGTCACAAAGAGGACGGCGATGCGGACGGAGGTTCAGAGTACTCTCTTGTCCTTGGGTGGGAAAGTGGCCCTAAAGGCGGAAGAACCAGCAATGATCAACGGCATGAGGATGCAGTAGGCAATGGAAGCCACTGCATTAAAGATACATAACTTGTATGACGTGTGGCCTGTAATAGAGAAAGTGTCATGATGATCTCTCTATTGGCAAAAAATTCAGGAATAGCACCCATTCAGATCTAACGGAGAGGACTACCAAGGAGGAGTTGACCATGAGAAAAAGATTGAATAACCAAATAAACGATAGCGTTCTATGAACCGGGGCGTGGAATGTCAGAAGCTGGAATGTGGTAGGGAAGCTTGAAAACCTGAAAAGGGAAATGCAAATGCTCAATTTAGATATATTAGGGATCAGTGAATTTAAATGAAAGGAAGGCAAGCATTCCTGGTCAGATGAGTATAGGGCAATGTCAAAAGCATCAGAGTGTGTTACAGCGAATAGTTCTGCGATGGGGTTGTTCTTGTCAGAATCGACAAAAAAAAGTCTCTGAGCACTATGGGACTTAACTTCTGAGGTCATCAGTCCCCTAGAACCTAGAACTACTTAAACCTAACTAACCTAAGGACATCACACACATACATGCCAGAGGCAGGATTCGAACCTGCGACCGTAGCGGTCACGCGATTCCAGAATGTAGCGCCTAGAACCACTCAGCCACCCCAGACGGCTAGAATCGACAGCTAACCAACACCGACAGGTATACATGGCGACCTGGCAAGCTGAACATGAAGAGATAGAGAGAGCATATATGAGGATATTGAAAGGGAGATGAAAATCTAATAGCCATATGAGACTGGAATGCAGTTGTAGGGAAAGGAGTATAAGAAAAGGTTACAAGAGAATATAGGCTTGGGACAAGAAATGAGAGAGGAGAAAGTCTGTATTCTGTAATAAATTTCAGCTAGTAACAGCAAATACTCTGTTCAAGAATCGCAAGAAGAGGAGGTACACATGGAAAGGACCGGGTGATACAGGAGGATTACAGTTATATTATGAAACGCCCCCGTAGAAAAATTGTACAAGACTGTGCTTAAACTGACACATATTATTTTTAGCGCAACACAATCTGACTTTCAAAAATCCCTACGAAAGAGTGGCCCTGACTAACATTAACCTATACCTTTCACAAATCACTTACCTCGTCAAAAATCTTCGTTACTCGAACTACTTCAATACAGCGAGCGCCGCTACTGCCAGCTAAATAAAAGATTCAAACTACGGAAGGCACTAACTACTGATAGGCATACTTAGCGAATGAAAAATTTTAATAGAGAACAAACAATGTATTTACCTTAATAGTCATAATATATATAGCAGTTCATGACATCCATTCTTACATATTCAAAAAATCCGCCATCTCTCTCCCCACATCCACCACTGCTGGCGGCTCACCTCCACCTGCACAACGCTACGCGCTGTTAACATCCAGCTGCCCAACACTACAATGGCAGACAACAATGCAAACTAGCCAGAGACTGTGCACAGCACAGCCAGTGATTTTCCACACAGAGCGCTATGTGGCGTTACCAATAAGAAAACCTAAACAGCCTACTTACATAGACCTAATGCACCCTACAAAAAATTTTACAAATTGTTTTGGGCAGTGGCCAATAGAGATTTGAAAAAAATTTTCATAATTACTGTAAGAAAGATATGAAATGTACACACTTAAATGTTGGTCAAAAGCTAAAATTTTCTCACAGTCCATAAAGTCAGTCCTGATCATTCATCACAGTAGAATTGCAGTGTTTTTCTCAAAGTCTGAGCATGAAAAGAGAATGCACACGGAAGTAGTGGATTTCCATGCAGTCTTGAAGAAGTAGTGTTGTCCTTCCAACGGAAAGACAGTGCTGAGTCTTGACATGCAGACAGGTAATGGGCCACAACAGAGCAAACCCACAGCAGAGTCAGTGGAAGTTTTGAAGAATATTGGTAGGTTGGTCATCACAGAGCAGACCCACTGTAGTCCTGGTAGAGATTATGTTATTGGTGGGCCACCAGAGGTGCAGACTCACTGCAGTCCTTGTAAGAAATAATGGTATTGGTGGGTCATCAAAGGTGCTGACCCACTGCAGTCCTTGTAGAAATAATGGTATTGGTGGGTCATCAAAGATGCAGACCCACTGTAGCCCTTGTAGAGACGGCCAGCAGCCATCTGTTGCAACTGTCCAGGTGCACAATCACCATCGAAGAGTCTTGCAGAGAATATAGGAAGTCCATAAACCACGGCTTGTCCACTCACAAAGAATTTGTTTGAAATGTCCTTACAACCAGCAATGCTGTTATCAAGTCCCTTGCTGAATTATTAACACACGTGGAAACACTATCAGTCAATACTTCTCATATACTTCTACATATACTATGACCGACAGAAACGTCTGCAGTAAAATCTAATTTACAAGTTACTTAATTTGATGAACTGGTGTCAATTACAATTTTATAATATGAGAATACAATAACAAAGGTACAAAATATATCGTTATAGAACGTAATAATAGAGATACAGGCTTTACAATAGCATCGAAATTACATATACATCAGTGTTACAGGAATTATGACATAAGTACACACATAAAAGATCAGAATAAGTTTTGAAACATCAACTTCACACACGAGCATTAGAACAAAACAGAATAAATAATGTGTAAACATCTTTACTAAGTAAATAACATGTTATTAATGAAAATTATATTTGAGGATAACAGTATTCCTCATCATAGTGAATGTTGCTTAGTATTAGAGGAGAAAAAATTCTATGAAGCAGTACACAGAGACAGGAAGAATACAAATACACAAGGGTACACAAACACATAGTGAGATAACACAAAAGGAAAGGACAGGTTTTGTTTTCAGTGTAACATTTGGTACTGCAGTCCAACCCAAAACTTCATTCCATAGATCGTCCCTCTTATTTCAACATTTGCTCCAGCCAAAAAAAAATCCTATCCAAGCATGCTTTCTGTATTCTGTTCACATCCTCATTCAAAAATAGTTTTTTTCCACTGTAGACTACTTTTCTTGGCCAAACCACATTCTTATAGCTTCTCAATGCATTTCTTCCAATTCATCACAACTCCTTCTCTTACATAGTCTACCCCTCTTAAGCTAACTTAAACCTACTGAGCTCAGATGCTAAACTAAGGGACGACGCAATGCAGCAGCACAAAACAATTAACACAAACAGCAATGACAAAAAAATGCAAATTGGCAAAAAAAGGCAGTAATATAGGACTTAGCAAAGCAAATGGAACAGTACAACTAATATGAAGCAATTAACAGCAACAAGAAAAATAAATCAGTAGTAAAACTGGCTTAACAGAGCAATAGAATGTGATATTCAGTAACACTATGCCTGGCAAACAGCAGCAGCAAATGCAATAACTTACATCTAAACATGACAAAGCTCAAGCAGAAAAAATATTATAGTAAATACAACAATGTAGAAAAGGGAAATGTCTATTCACATATTAATATCTATGTCATTAAAGTGGTGCACCACAAAACTAATTCTACAAAAGATATTACCAAGTAGTTGAAAAGAAAATTAAGTATGCAGTAACTGTTATTAATCCTTTCTTATTGTTCTTTCCTTTCCAAGTGCTCCTTTTTCGAAGAACGTGGATCATAAAATGATTATTTAATAGATCTGTTGACAAAAAGTGTTGACATTAGCAAATGCATTTAATTTTATTTTATAAAACCAATGCTGCAACACAGCTGGAAACCAGACATCAAATGAAATAAGCAACTATGAAAGGCAAAGCATAAAAATATCATTCTATAGTCATATGACATTTCATAAGTTAGTACAAATTCTCTCAACTCTCGTAGAAAGACGCTTGTCATTATCAGATGTGCAGATGTAAGTAAGTATCTTTCCAAGTAATGAGCGTTTCGTTTTTGCGATGCTTTCTACAAAGGAATGTCAATAGCCAGGATAATGGCCTCTTTTTTTTCACCTAATGGCTTTCTTTTGTCAGGTGGCTGTCACGCAGCTGGGTGCCCACGACGCATTACGTGCAGGTGGTCACTTAACTGTCTTACCGAAATATTTACGACACCAGTTTCCGCTACAGTGGCAGTCTCATATAAAAAATTTAACAGGTCAAGAATTTGAGTTACACATCTGTAGAAACAAAATCCTATTGATATAACAGTGTCCAAAAAATTTTCGTCGGCTTTGTAATACATTCACGCATTTACATACATTTCATAACTCTTAAAGTACGATTCTTGGTTTCCAACAACCTTTTTCACTAACCATAGTCCCTAACCACTACTCATTATTATACTTCAATATTTCGTCATAACAGTTATGTAGCATAATCAAATAACTCATATAGCATCAGTTTATTGATCATAAACATACCGCAACAGCATAATACATATGGTCATCATAACATCATTGAACCTCAGCCAAATCTCAAAATCACCGTAGCTTTCTGCAATAACTTCAAAAACTAAAAAAATTCTCTGCTCATGTCAAAAGTGTCATCTGCCGCAAACGTACTTTAAATCCATTATCCCATACCAAATATATCATTCAAAACTCCCATAGTATCACAATGGTTCCAAAAAAATATGAACTGTTCACGAAGTACAAACAAAATACAATTTCATAAGTGTGAAGTTATCCTACAGTGTAAATAAGTAAACACCTGTCACTGATGTAGTATAACAAATGTTTGTTTCTCTCAGTTAAATGATCAGATAGCTGTTTCATTTATGTGTTAGAGAAATATGGTACCGATGTGTAAAGTTGTATAAGCAAATACCATATTAGCTAGGGCTCCTTGTGCTCGCCAAACACATGGTACACAAAGTAAGCGTGTACCCCCCTGAGGATTAATGTAATTATATTCTCAGGTGTTGCAGATTACAGCAATGGAATGAAATGTATCACGGAAAACCTTTGTATCATTGTACCTCAAATATCTTTAAAAATAGATGTTTTAAGTACAAAATTAGTTACTCAAATACGTGTACTGTAGCGCTAAACTGTGCGTCGTGTTGTAAGATAATCTCTGTGGAAGCGTCGTAGTCATCGTCCTCCGAAAGCTAAGTTCAGCAGAAGTCAATGTACTTACCTCATGATAAACAAAAGTGAAGTGCTATGCGTATAGATATCGTAGTTATTACGTAACTTATCGTGATCAAGAAAGTACTATAATGTAACGTATTGTTGTGCTACGGATTAGGCTGTCTCATTGTAGCTATACCACAAAATTTACTACTAAAACATGTTTTACTTTCCAGAATAATTCAGAAAAACAGTGCAGATATAAAACAGATACACCGCAAAAGCAACATTGTAAATTGTCACTCATTAGTAGCGTCGTGACATAATCGTGTAGATGTCACATATACTAAGCACTGTGTCATCTGGTATCTCACAGAAAGTACTTTAAATTCAGAATGTATTTTCAAGTAAACCAAAAGTTGCATTAAAATCTCATAAGCAGTACTGGTAAATGTTGTAAGTATGTGAGCCTTATGATCGTTACGTAATCGTGCCACTAACATGCAAGAATGTACACACACACAATAACACTGTGTCGTCTGTTCACTATAACAATGCAATCGTAATTTATGTTTAAGTAAATTCTCTTGGTTCTTGAATGGATATTTACCTTCAAACTTTGTTGCATGTTAACAGATTATAAGCCTGACAAAGTATACTAGTAATGTGAAGTGAAAAGTTTTATGGCAAAGACAAAGTTAAAAATAGCAGACTATCTTTCAATAAACGGTTTTACATTTGAAATGTGGCGTAAACCTTTACTCTTCCTGGTACGTAGAGTTTCAACTTCAACGCAATTATCATGCAGTATACGTCGGTAAATTTTTCTCAAGGTTAGCGTCTATATTATTTTTCTCTGAGCCAGCCGGCGCACGCGGCTGTCTGCGGTGCAAGTCACTGTCTGTCTCTTTGTTGGCGCGTGTCGTTATTGGGATTAGGAGACGTAACTTCTACAAATTCACCTTGACGAGAAGGCCCTGCCCTGTTTGAAGCTCGCCAGTTCTAATTGAATTCAGGTCTGTCGCTTTGTCGGTAGATTCCATAATTTCTTTCTTGTCGGTCACACGGTGGAGAATTTCTCCCTGAATCGTAACTGCGTGCTGAACTGTTGCGTCTAAAGTTATTTCGTCTCTCCTGATAATAACTGTTTTGGTTCCCATATTGTCTGTTTCTATGGTTATATCTGTCATATTCACTACTACGGAGGTGTGATCTCTCTCTGTAACTATTATTCTGCCAACGGTTGTCACACGGGTGGTGTCTGTTTTGGTCACGATTTGCGTTGTAAGAATAGCCTTGTCGTGTCCATTTATTATTTCTGTCATCGAGGAATTGTGACGGATGTGACCTGTTATTGTTGTGTTCCTGTTTTCGCGTTCCGCGATTGTCAGTGTCAATTTCCAGTTCTTGTAAGAGTCTCTGAAAAGCTTCAATGTCGTCGTTGCAACGTCCTGTCAAAATAATATGTCGTAAATATTTAGGCAATTTGATTAAGCAAATGCGGATGAGTTCTGAGGGGCTGTATGGGTTTGACAGGTACTGATTCTTGTGCAACATGTCTTCAGAATATTTCACAAGACTGGAAAATTCAGATTGTTCGAAATGTTTCATCGTCATGATGCTATGTTTTACTCGGTCCTGTGTAGCTTGAGACAAATATGCTGAGAGGAAAGCATGATAAAATTCTCCTTCACTGTGACAATCGTGAATGACCGATCGCAATCTTACAGCTGGTTCATTCTCCAAGTAGCCACACATAAATTCTAACCTGTGCTCCAATGACCAGTTGGGAGGAAAACAATGAGAGAATTGATGAAGCCATTCTTGTGGATGAATGTCGTTGCCAGAATTCTTAAATGTTTTGAATTTACGTATAGTAATGAACAGCTTATAGTCACAATCATCGTGTCGGCGAGTAGCATTCGGTGTACTTGCCAATTTCTTTCATAATTTCCGAAATGCCCTGTGTTATTATTTTGTGGCTTTTCCGTATTTCTAAATCCCTCTTCTCGTGTTGGAGCGCGAGTGTCCTCTGAAATATGTAATTTTTGTATTACCTGTGTCAACTGATCTTGTACTTCCGTGGATTTCTCTTTTGTACTGTGTATTGATTTGATTTTGATTTTGTTTGAATTTTCTAATTGTTCATGCTCTTCTGTGTCAGTGAAGGCTACGGGTATGGTGTCATTCATATCATCATCTACCTTTGTAGACAAGTTAATGAACAGATCCTAAAGTTCGGCTCTTTCTCCGATAGTGAACCCATCTCCTCAGTGTGTTTTTCTGAACCAAGTGTCAGCATGTCCATTTGTGTTGAAATCGAATGTACTATGTCCTTTAAGTTTTCCTGAGTTCTTGCAAGTTGCGTAATCAAATCGGTGGATGCAACTGAGTCCATTTTAGCTTGCAAGGTGTCGTGATTTTCACGAACAATAGTTTGCAGTTCTTTAATGAGTGCTTCGTGATTCTGTAATGCTTTTTCATGATGCGATAAAATAGGTAGAAAATGCTCACAAATTTGTGTTTTTACGGCATTACAGATTTTTTGACATTTCGATTCAATGTTATGTAACTCAGAAGTTAAATCTTCACCTTTTTGTTCAAGTGTGGTGTCTAACTTCCGAAGATTTTGTTCCATTGTGTCTAACTGTTGCTGTGTTTGTCACTGGTGCTGTTCCATTGCGTCTAACTTTTGAAGCTTTTGCTGTGTTTGTCTCTGATTTAATTCCATTGTGTGTAACTTTTGAAGATTTTGTTCCATTGTGACTAACTGTTGCTGTGTTTGTCTCTGATTTTGTTTCATTTGTTGCATTAATTGCAATAACAATGTATTTGTGTCTGGAATCTGTTCCTCTATGCTTTTCGGCAGTGCATTTGCACCGCAAACTTTCACATTTTGACAAGCAGAAAATGTGTCTTGACGGTGAGGGCGCAAAACCTGAATGTACAGTATTTGCAAGATTGTGTCCTGTCATTTTGGATTCCTGACGCGAGCTGTTGCCGACCGATCGATCGATAATGCTTCCCTGTTCACTAATTGTTTCACTGCCTACACCATTATTTGCATCCCGCTCCATTTCCCTATGCACTATTACCAGATTACTACTATGAACATTAGTTAATTCATTACATGATGGCGCTAACACACTGCTTCCGTCTTCACTGTTATTTCTGTTTACTTTGGAGCCTAGTATTACGTTTTTCACACGCCATTATTGTCACAATATTTCACACGACAACACAGAAAAACACAATTTGAAGAGCAAAAATAAGAGAGCACATTAACATAGCACTGAAAATAATATCTAGTTAATTGCAAGCGCAGCTGCAAAATACTTGGTGCAAATCTACATGCATGCCACAACTGTTTTACTGTACAACAGTGAAAGACTGCAACTACAAAGGAGAATCTCTCTACAATTACTCGCTAGCAATAAACAAGATCTTCACTAATTACACAAACTACAAGAAAAAAATCAGAAGATTCCAGTGAGGTATCCTCGGCTATGGGTCGACATATGAAACGCCCCCTTAGAAAAATTATACATGACTGTGCTTGAACTGACACACAATATTTTTAGTGCAACGCAATCTAACTTTCAAAAATCCCTACGAAAGAATGGCCCTGACTAACATTAATCTATACCTTTCACAAATCACTTACCTCACCAAAATTTTCGTTACTCAAACTACTGCAATACAGCGAGCGCCACTACTGCCAGCTAAATAAAAGACTCAAACTACTGAAGCCACTAACTACTGATAGGCATAGTTAGCGAATGAAAGATTTTAATAAAGAACAAACAATTTATTTACCTTAATAGTCATAATATATATATAGCAGTTCATGACATCCATTCTTACAAATTTCAAAACTCCGCCATCTCTCTCCCCACATCCACCACTGCTGGTGGCTCAACTCCAACTGCACAACGCTACGCGCTGTTAACATCCAGCTGCCCAACACTACAATGGCAGACAACAATGCAAACTAGCCACAGACTGAGTACAGCACAGCCAGTGAGTTTCCATACAGAGCGCTATGTGACGCTACCAATAAGAAATCCTAAACAACCTACTTACCTTATTACCTCATGGTTAGGCAGAGATCCCGAAATCAGATACTAGACTGTAAGACGTAACCAGGTGCAGATATTGACTCAGATCACAATTTAGTGGTGATGAAGAGTAGGATTAACTTCGAGAGATTAGTCAGAAAGAATCAGTACACAAAGAAGTGGGATACAGAAGTACTAAAGGATGATACACACGCTTGAAGTTCTCCAAGGTTAGAGATATAGCAGTAACAAGTAACTCAGTAGGCACTACAGTTGAAGAGGAATGGAAATCTCTAAAAACGGCAATCACAGAAGTTGGAATGGAAGTCATAGGTACAAAGTAGTTAACTGCGAAGAAACTTTGTTTAACAGAAGAAATACTTTAGTTGTTCGATGAAAGAGGGAAGTACAGAAATGCTCAGGGATACTCAGGAATACAGAAATACAAGTCGCTGAGAAAGAAAATATACAGTAAGTGCAGGTAAGACGAAATGGCTGCAAGAAAAATTTTTAGAAAGCGAAAAAGAAATGACTGTCGGAAGGACTGACTCAACATACAGAAAAGTCAATACAACCTTGTGTGATACAAAATGCAAGGGTGGTAATATTAAAGACTGCAACGGGAATTCCAATGCTAAGTGCAGAGGAGAGAGCAGATAGGTGGAAAGAGTACACTGAAGGCCACTGTGAGGGGGAATATTCGTCAGATGTGATAGAAGAAACAGGAGTCGATTTAGAAGAGATAGGGGATCCAGTATTAGAATTTAAGAGAGCTTTGGAAGACTTAAGATCAAATAAGGCAGAAAGGATAGATAACATTCAATCAGAATTTCTAAAATCATTGGAAGAAGTGGCAACAAAACGACTGTTTACGTTGGTGTTTAGAATGTATGAGTCGGAGGATATACTACTTGACTTTCGGAAAAATCTCCAAACAATTCTGAAGACTGTTAAGGGCTGTCAAGTGCGAGAATTAAAGCAGAATCAGCTTTTAAAAAAAGGTTCAAATAGCTCTGATCACTATGGGACTTAACTTCTGAGGTCATCAGTCCCCTAGAACTTCAGAACTACTTGAACCTAACTAATGTAAGGACATCACACACATCCGTGCCCGAGGCAGGATTCGAACCTTCGGCCGTAGCGGTTGCGCAGTTCCAGACTGTAGCGCCTAGAACCGCTCGGCCAGCACTGCCGGTTCAGCTTCACAGCTCATGCATCCAAATTGCTGACAAGAGAAATATACAGAAGAATGGAAACAATTGAGGATATGCTAGATGACGATTGTTTTTACAAAAGGTGTAAGGCGCCAGAGAGGTATTTCTGATGTTGCAGTTGATAGCGAAAGCAAAACTAAAGAATGATCAAGACGCGTTTATGGGATCTGTCGACCTGCAAAAAGCGTTCGACGATGTAAAATGGCGCAAAATATTAGAAATTCTGAGTAAAATAGGGGTCATGTGACTAGGGCCTCCCGTCGGGTAGACCGTTCGCCGGGTACAAGTCTTTCGATTTGACGCCACTTCGGCGACTTGCGCGTCGATGATGATTAGGACAACACAACACCCAGTCCCTGAGCGGAGAAAATCTCCGAGCCAGCCGGAAATCGAAACCCGGCCGTTGGGATTGACATTCTGTCGCGCTGACCACTCATCTATTGGGTGCGGACTGCAAAATGGGGTAAGCTTTGTGGAGAGACGGGTAATATACAATATGTTAGAGATCCAAGAAGGAATAATAAGAGTGGACGACCAAGAACGAAATGCTCGGATTAAAAAGGGTCTAAGATAGGGTTGTAATCTTTCAATAACGGAAATAAATGAAAGCTTCAGGAGCGGAAAGGATATCAATGCAACGATTCGCTGATGACATTGCTGTCTCGAGTGAAAGTGAAGAGGAATTTACATGATATGCTGAAAGGAATGAACAATCTAATGATGACAGACTATGGATTGAGAGTAAACCGAATAAAGACGAATGTGATGAGACGCAGCAGAAATGAGAACAGCGAGAATCTTTGCATCAGGATTGTCAAACATAGGCCTTAATTTGAGGAAGAAATTTCTGAGAATATACGTCTGAAGCACAGTATTGAATGGTAGTGAAACATGGACTGTGGGAAAACGGGAACAGAAAGGAATCGAAGCATTTGAGATGTGATGCTGAAACGTCCCCTTAGAAAAATTAATGAATTACAGTGCTGATAAACCTCTTACATTATTTGATTTTCAAACAGCTGAGCAGAACTGAACGTACTCTGACATTTCGCTCTTTACCTATCCTGATCAACACTAAAGTGACACACAATACTTATAGCGCAACGCAATCTGACTTTCAATAATCCCTACAAAAGAATGGCCCTGACTAACAATAACCTATACCTTTCACAAATCACTTACCTCACAAAGATCTTCGTTACTCGAACTACTGCAATACAGCGAACGCCACTACTGCCAGCTAAATAAAAGATTCAAACTACTGAAGGGACTAACTACTGATAGGCATAGTTAGCAAATGAAAGATTTTGATAGAGAACAAACAATGTATTTACCTTAATAGTGATCAAAGGTCTCATATATATATATATATATATATATATATATATATATATATATATATATATATATATATCAGTTCATGACATCCAGTCTTACAAATTTACTGTCTCTAATGGACACACGTCCAGATCTTCCGCTCTCAAAACTCCGACATCTCTCTCCCCACATCCACCACTGCTGGCGGCTCACCTACAACTGCGCAGCGCTACGCGCTGTTAACAGCCAACTGCCCAACGCTACGAGGATCGGTCAAAAAGTAATGCCTCCCATTTTTTTTCTACTTAAAAAAATTAAGTTAAGTGAAAAATTTGAATTTGGCGCCATTCCTCAAACCTTCTTCTGCAATCCACTGCAGTAGTAACTTTCTGTGTCAACAGGTGGCAGCACAGCAGAAGTTTGTAAGATGGCCGACATCGATGTTCGTTTGAGACAGCGTTGTGTGATTGATTTCTTGAATGCAGAAGGTGAAACGCCCATACGCATTCATGAAAGACTGAAGAAGGTGTATGGTGTTGTGACAGTAGATGTCAGCACTGTTAGACGATGGGTTCGTCGTTGTAAGGAAGCTGAAGGGCAAACACCGTTGACTGACGAAAAGCGGAGCGGCAGGCCGGTGAGTGCAGTGACTCCACACAACATTCAGCAAGTTGATGACATCATTCGTGGTGACTGTCGGGTGACTGCAGATGAAGTGTGTCGCATTATTTCTCTTAGTAAAGGCAGTGTGATCACGATTATTAAACAATTGGGGTACTCAAAAGTTTGTGCACGGTGGGTTCCAAGAATGTTAACCGATCAGAATAAACAGGCAAGGAAAACAATAGCCTCCCAACACTTGCAGCACTTCCGTTTGGAGGGAGATGAGTTTCTGAAAAAAATTGTGACCGGGGACGAAACATGGGTGCATTTTTTTGAACCCGAATCAAAGAGGCAGTCAATGGAGTGGCGTCACACAAGCTCGCCGAGGAAGAAAAAATTCAAAACTGTGCGATCGGCAGGGAAAGTTATGGCAACAGTTTTCTGGGATACAGAGGGTGTGATTCTGGTTGATTTTTTGGAGCAGGGATGCACAATAAATTCTGTTCAATACGTCACAACCCTCAAAAAACTTAAAGCACGTCTTCAGCGAGTTCGCCCAACAAAATCAATGGCAGATGTTCTTCTTTTGCATGACAATGCAAGACCACACACCAGTCGTCACACCTCTGATGAGATTGTCAAAATTGGATGGGAAGTTTTGCCTCATCCCCCATACAGCCCTGACCTGGCACCATCAGACTTCCATCTGTTCGGGCCACTAAAAGAAGCTCATCGTGGGATTCATTTTGAAGATGAGGAGGCCGTCAAAACATTCGTGCGTCAATGGCTTAGGAAGCAGAGCTGTGATGTTTACTGTGCTGGGATACATGCCCTTGTTCAAAGATGGACCAAAACTGTAGAGATGGGCGGAGATTACATTGAAAAATGACAAAATGATCCTCAGTGTTGTGGTTTTCAACCTATGTAATTGCATTGAAATTTCCTGACAATTAAACGTAGAAAAAAAAATAGGAGGCATTACTTTTTGACTGACCCTCGTACAATAGCGACTATTGCAACGCCTACCAGCCACAGACTGCACACAGCACAGCACGTGATTTTCATACAGAGCGCTACGTGGCGTTCCCAACATAAAAACCTAAACAGCCTACTTACAGTGCTACAGGAAAATGTTGAAAGGTAAGGAGTGAGGTGGTTCTGCGCAGAATCCGAGAGGAAAGGAATATGTGGGAAACACTGTCAAGGGGAACCGACAGGATGATAAGACATCAGGTAAGACATAAGCGAATGACCTGCATGGTACTACAGGGGGCTGTAAAAGGCAAAAACAGGAGGGGAACACTGAGACTGGAATACATACAGCAAATAATTGAGGATTGCAAGTGGTACTCTGAGATGAAGAGGTTGGCAGAAGAGAGGAATTCGTGGGGGGCTGCAAATAACCAGTGAGAAGACTGATGACCCCCTCCTCCACACACACACACACACACACACACACAACAAAAAGAAAAAAAGTGAAAGGTTTAGATGTTCAGTTTTCCCATGCATTGTTGGAAAGTGGAACGGTTGAAGAACCTTCTGCCAGGCACATAAGTGTGAACTGCAGAGTACTGATTAAGATCTAGATACAGCCGTGATCTTTCGACAAGGTATTGCAAGAGCATATCAACCTGGTGCTGGATTGCCGAAGGACTGGCACTCCACCATTCGCCATGTACTTCGATTACTGAACTCTTCCTTAGAGTTGAAGCGGCATATAATGGCAACAACATGCGCTTATCTGTCGTCGACTAGATACCCAGCTGGTGTTGTTGCAAGTGATGTTAGCTGTGTGCACTGAATTGCGCACACGTTATACCCTGAATCACCTAGAAACTGAAAGTTGGATCTGAAAGTGCAGATTCATTTTTATAAATAGTACTTATGTCTCTTAGTCCCGCAAAACAGTGCCTGCAATATTGAGCAAAAACATCTACTGACCATCCTTCTATTAGCCTTACACGGTCCTTGGACTGTCTATTTGTGGCATTCCTGAAGGGAGTTTTCATGTTTGGTGTCCTGCTAGGGTCCTTATCTAATTAGGGGCTTTATCAGTCGTCTGCATTTCGTGTACGGGGTGATTATAAATAGCCATTCGCCACATCAGAAGGCTCCTGTGGAAAAAGAGTGATTGTGGAAACATAATGAATAAGCCATTGAAAGAGACACATTTTAATTTCCACGTGCGAAGGTAATATTTGTTAACTGCGCTAGTTCCAGGTTGCAGACGTTGCTCAGTGTGACGACCATCTTCATCCACGAAAACCTAGGAGGTTGAACGGCTGTCATTTCGCATCGTTCACAGTTCTTTTAGAACGGAGGACCATGGAATGTTCACCTGTCGTTACACAGCTTGAGAACTGTTTGAAGATCGCACATTGCGTCTCCAGCGTTCTCTGCCGTGGCACAGTGACATGTTGTGGTGCAATTGGCCGTCGGACTCTCCCAGGAGCAATTCCTAAATCGTCTGTTAATTGGAACTTCCAAACCACGTTCTACAACCCCGGTACGGAAAGAGGACCTCTCCGCACCAACTCGCAAAGAGCAGCATCACTTCTGCTGTTGTGTTGATAAAATAAATTGACGGGTAAAGCCCTGCTTATCTTGTCCAGATCAGTATTGACTGCATGCAGCAGTAATGCGCACTGATGTTTCTCTTTCAACACTACGTCACCATACCATCAACAGTGCATAACTGTAAGTGATGACACTAAAACTACGAACGACGCAAATCCCGCGGCGCACATTCTGAACGTCAATCCTATAAAGCTGGGTACTCATACGAAAAAAGTTTTCCGTCTGTAGTATGTAACGCATCCTCTTATATTATTATGTTTTGCTATTGTTGTTAGAAAAATCTTCATTCAGTCGGTCGTCGAAAGTTTGAAATCAAAGTTATTGTGGATGTCGCGTAATAAATATTTCGCGTGAAGCGCTGTTGCGACACAGGCAAAGATCAACTGTGGAAACAAATCCACTGAATACTACAAATAATGTTATTAAAGAATACAACCGACTGACTACATAAATAAGAGGGCACGTACATTCGCGAATGAGAGGTCAATGGGGGAAAAGGCGTTAATACTGTGTAGAAAATATAGTTACGCTCGTACACACTCAAATGTATGCGAACATAACGAACGGGATAGAGGCACGTACATTTTGAGAATAATCATCCCCCGTGGCCTGGATAAAAAGAATTAGAGTTAAATGCATTTATTAATCTTAGAACGTAAATGCGTGGACTTCGAAATTAAATGAAGAAAAGACTGGAGGTTCGGAATATCGCGGAAAATACACTCCTGGAAATTGAAATAAGAACACCGTGAATTCATTGTCCCAGGAAGGGGAAACTTTATTGACACATTCCTGGGGTCAGATACATCACATGATCACACTGACAGAACCACAGGCACATAGACACAGGCAACAGAGCATGCACAATGTCGGCACTAGTACAGTGTATATCCACCTTTCGCAGCAATGCAGGCTGCTATTCTCCCATGGAGACGATCGTAGAGATGCTGGATGTAGTCCTGTGGAACGGCTTGCCATCCCATTTCCACCTGGCCCCTCAGTTGGACCAGCGTTCGTGCTGCACGTGCAGACCGCGTGAGACGACGCTTCATCCAGTCCCAAACATGCTCAATGGGGGACAGATCCGGAGATCTTGCTGGCCAGGGTAGTTGACTTACACCTTCTAGAGCACGTTGGGTGGCATGGGATACAAGTGGACGTGCATTGTCCTGTTGGAACAGCAAGTTCCCTTGCCGGTCTAGGAATGGTAGAACGATGGGTTCGATGACGGTTTGGATGTACCGTGCACTACTCAGTGTCTCCTCGACGATCACCGGAGATGTACGGCCAGTGTAGGAGATCGCTCCCCACACCATGATGCCGGGTGTTGGCCCTGTGTGCCTCGGTCGTATGCAGTCCTGATTGTGGCGCTCACCTGCACGGCGCCAAACACGCATACGACCATCATTGGCACCAAGGCAGAAGCGACTCTCATCGCTGAAGACGACACGTCTCCATTCGTCCCTCCATTCACGCCTGTCGCGACACCACTGGAGGCGGGCTGCACGATGTTGGGGCGTGAGCGGAAGACGGCCTAACGGTGTGCGGGACCGTAGCCCAGCTTCATGGAGACGGTTGCGAATGGTCCTCGCCGATACCCCAGGAGCAACAGTGTCCCTAATTTGTTGGGAAGTGGCGGTGCGGTCCCCTACGGCACTGCGTAGGATCCTACGGTCTTGGCGTGCATCCGTGCGTCGGTGCGGTCCGGTCCCAGGTCGACGGGCACGTGCACCTTCCGCCAACCACTGGCGAAAACATCGATGGCAAACTGGCTGACATTGACGGTGGCGGTGCACAAATGCTGCGCAGCTAGCGCCATTCGACGGCCAACACCGCGGTTCCTGGTGTGTCCGCTGTGTCGTGCGTGTGATCACTGCTTGTACAGCCCTCTCGCAGTGTCCGGAGCAAGTATGGTGGGTCTGACACACCGGTGTTAATGTGTTTTTTTTTCCATTTGCAGGAGTGTATATTGAAATTGACGGTAGCGGCCACGAAAGGAAAAAAAAATGAACACTTTCACGTACCTCTATTGCTGAGCAGCGTCGCCGTGAAGATCGTCGCCTCCATGTAAATTCTCTGCATAAAATTAAAATAGTAGTAATAATTTTCCAGAATTTCAGGAGCTGGGACTCAGGGTATCGCAAAAGACGAAATCGCTCTGCTTCAAAATCTTTTTCATTATTTAATCCAAAGTTATCAGTAAGAAATGGCACAACACTTCTTAAAACTAGGACAGGATAACAGCGAAAGGTAACTTATTCTAAAACTAATAAACGAAGAGCGTAAAGCTTGTTTTGTTCAGCAAATGCTTTACGCATTAATCTCTAGTAGTTGATTTAGTGTCTATATATATTCACAAAAGTTTTTTTATATAGTTCCTTTACATTGCCCCCTTGGGCGAATTGTCCGAAGAAATGTCAAATTCCGGGCAATGAGCCCAACCACTTTACACACTGGTAGTTCTGGACTCCTCTACACACGTACTTATATGGCGTTGTTCATTTCTTTAATGGAGTTCTCTTCATCACGTAGTTTATATAGTTCTGCTGCTGGTACTGGTACTTAGCAAGGAAAACAAAACGTACACACCAGGGCACACAAAATACTTGCATACTAGATACCAAAATTACTACATCGTCGTTTACATTAAATAAATTGATATTACGTTACATCGTCTTTTACATCAAATCTTTTAGATCAAATACATGGACATTACATTACATCGTCTTTTAGATCAAATTTATAGTTCAGTTCTTTACGACGACTCACAGTGTCATTGTTCCTACGTACAAAAAACATCTTCAGTCACACATTGACAATAACATTACACTTCACAAGTCTTTTCTATGATTCTGCAGTTAATTTTTTGCTGAAAATAGAAAGTTTTATAAGAACGTCGTATATTTTGGTGTATCGATCCAGGCTGTATGGTTGCATGGGTTGGGTTGGGTTGTTTGGGGGAAGAGACCAAACTGCGAGGTCATCGGTCTCATCGGATTAGGGAAGGACGTCGGCGTGACCTTTCAAAGGAACCATCCCGGCATTTGCTTGCAGCGATTTAGGGAAATCACGGAAAACCTAAATCAGGATGGCCGGACGCGGGATTGAACCGTCGTCCTCCCGAATGCGATTCCAGTGTGCTAATCACTGCGCCACCTCGCTTGGTATGGTTGCAAGAGTATCTGTAGTAGTAAGTGGGAGAACTTCTTCCTTATAGTTGCTTATGCTCGCCACTTCCTCCCTCTTCTATACCAGGATCTATTTGATAATGTCCTTTCAGGGTTTCATAGTTGCCTCACCATGGGCAAGATAAATATGTAACAAATCAAATTCACAGAGATTAGTACTTATTATAGCTTAACACTAACAGATACACGAAGATGGGTACTGCTCAATGAAAATGTTTTGTAACGTGGGACGTAAATCATGAGCTGTAGTGGTAAGATTTTATTTAGTAGGTTAGGAAATCGAGTATAGATGCCTCTTTGCACTATGGTGAGCGTCCATTTGAACGTAGATTTTAGCTTCCTATTCAAATTGCCGTCCAGTAGTGGTGGGCAGGAAATCGCGTATCTGTTAGAAATCACAGTGATTGAGAAGTCACAGATATCACAGTAACAACTTTACAAAATCTAACTGCGATTTCAGTCACAGTTAGCAGTCGCAAGTAGCATTTCACAATAAACGCCGTGAGCCATCTGTCGGCCGAATTCCATACTGCTTTCTGCAATTTCAGTGACAAATCGCAACTAAGAGTCGCAAGTAGCAACTAAAAAGCGCAGTTAACAGTGCCATCTGTTGGCCAAAGTTCGTACTACGCTCATCTCTGCGACACGCTATCGAGTCAAATTGCGATTTCCGTGACAAATCGCAACTAAGAGTCACAAATAGCAACTAAAAAGCGCAGTTAACATTCTTTTCCTAGTGCCATCTGTTGAACGACGTACGTACTTCGTTATAAGAGCCTTGTGCCTCACAAGATCGGTGTGCTGTGTATGCGTATGAAGGACTTATTTCATTAGTGGTACAAGTCCATTTTTGTTCATTTTGAGATACGGAGTCGTAAAGTTAAATTAGCGCTGAAAAATCTGCAGTTGAGATGCCAGAAATATTCAAGCATATGCCTTCTTGTTAGAAATGAACCTTTATATTATAGACAGAAAAGTGGAGGTAATGGACTTGTACCACTATTGAAATAAGCCCTTCACATTATATGACGACATGCACATTGAGCATCAGTTATGATTGGTCAAACACAGCTGTGACTCTGAATGTATTATATTAATAAGAAGCAACATTACCTTTTTCTCCTGAAAATATCAAATAACGTAACAAATATGAACCTTTATATTATAGACAGAAAAGTGGAGGTAATGGACTTGTACCACTATTGAAATAAGCCCTTCACATTATATGACGACATGCACATTGAGCATCAGTTATGACTGGTCAAACACAGCTGTGACTCTGAATGTATTATATTAATAAGAAGCAACATTACCTTTTTCTCCTGAAAATATCAAATAACGTAACAAATGTGATTCTGCTTCCAATATGACAATGTTGGTTAATACTCCACATGCCTACAGGACTTCGCAATGTTAACACAGCAGAACTCAGACATCTGTATAAGTGTAGTGAAATTAAAACATCAATATTGAGTCATATGAGTGCCTCACTTTTATTCCAGCACAGTTCAAGACTCGGGATAAAAGTTTTGCCCCTGGTGTTCTACATGGCAACTTCACACACACGAACTTTTTGCCGACACTACAACCACCTACATAAGTAAGCTTTTCCTGCGTTACTTTCAAGTACTGCACTTAAGCTATTCCTGATTTAACTGGAAGATCTGTACTTCCCACTTTCATATCAACGGCCTCAAAATGCATATTCTATACCTCGGGCTATGTTACAGGTCAGTGTCACACCAAGATTGTGGAGGGGGGGGGGGGGGCGGCATGTCACTGTTCAACTAGTGTTTACCAGTAAATATGTGGCGGAAATTTACGGGTATAGGACGGCTTAAACATGTGGAAAATGAGATTTTCATTATTCAATCACTGTATTTAACATTTATTGTTCCTTTAAAATCGCATAACAATTTCAATAAAACACAGTTTAATCACTCATCTGCACACTTATTTCACAATTATGTCACTTTTAAACTGCAAAGCCTCTAAGAGCTGTCTTGAATCTTCACGAGTCTCTCTCAATAGCCTTGATGTGGATAGATACGTACAGAAACTAGTAATCAAGAGTCAGAACTGTGTCTGCAAAATCACAAGGATTATTAAAAAATTTTTGCTGTCACTAATTACAAGCAATATAATTGACAGAGTAGATTGCTAATATTTGCTGTAATGAAAGCCACTCAATGGGGTATATTTCACATTTGCAAGAACGATCTCATTGAAGTAATTAAGTGCATCGAAACACTTAGAAACTAACCTCTCGTCTGACGAAAACGGTCTAAAGACGCAGTGGCAATTTCTCCAGATCTTTTGGCAATGATATTTTCAGTTATCAATTTACTGAGTGACTGAAATGTAGTTCGGGTACCTGTGAACATAACAATATGATAGAATTCATTTTCTAAACACGAACTATTACGCTACTTTATGGCTACTTACATATTAATTATACTATTAATATTTTCACAGTTGTTTCTTTAACACATAATTAAAGCCAACGGAAGAACAAACGTAAAACTTACTTACCAATGACAGATTTGTTGAGATGCAATGTTCTGTGTGAGCAGAAGTAACTTTTTCATACGGTGGTAAGTCGCAGAAATCGCAGAAGTCACAGAAATCGCAGAAGTAGCAGAAGTCACAGAAATCGCAGAAGTAGCAGAAGTCGCAGAAGTAGCAGAAGTCACAGAAATCGCGGAAGTAGCAGAAATCACAGAAATAGCAGTGGCGGAGGGATACACGACCTACGTTCCTTAACTGCGACTCCTAACTGCGACAAATCACAGTTAAGAATAGCAGATACTGAAAAGTAGCATTCACAGAAATCACTGATATCGGAAAATCGCAGTTTAGCCCATCACTACCGTCCAGCTTCACGCTGTCAATCAATAATGTGCCACTTACAAACAACCGCACGCACAACAATGAGTCTGGCGGCACGCTAGGCGCCGTTCGGAGTCCAGTAGTCGTACGAACACCGCCGGACAGCGATGTCGCGCGCCGATCAATACGTTTCCGTGAAGTGTTTTGTGCAGCGTTCGTAGCGTTTACGAAACTAATGCATCTGCTTCCACTCGATGTACTTCTTGGCTGTGAGAAGGGGCCACAGGGAACCTCCTACCGTCTCTGCACGAAGGGAAGTAGTGCGCTTTATTATTTAGCTTGTCAGCGGCACACTGTCCTATGCGTCGCACAAACACTCGTACCGCAACAGGCTTTCTCGGTTTACCAAGTCTTCTTTATTTCGAAGGAGAAGGCTTGTGGTATAATAGTATTCTCACTGGTTCCTATGCGTGTATCTCACATGTCACTGCCAATGAATAATTCACTATCGTTGGGTAACTATACACCGTCTCGTTGATTTTCTTTGTCCCCCCCCCCCCCCCCAAAAAAAAAATTATATCTCGTGAGACCAGTGGCAGGTATTTAGTAGTTTATACCCACGTTCTTTATTTGCTCCTGTTTTCTCTTTCAAAACTTTATCGGGGTACATATTGCTCAAAATATTTCATTATTGAAGTCGTCTGTGAATGTGTTCACAGAACATGCGTGCCTCTAGTACTATAGTTCGCAATCGCGATACTATCTGACATCTCACAGGGCATAAGAGAACACGTTTTCGTGAACAGTAGCAACTCCTTAACTTAGGATCGTGTTATAGACGCACTTACACTTTGAAATGACGCTCCAAAAAATGAATGTACAAAAAGAACTTTTAGAAATTGTCTCCAAATGAGGCAAAATCTGTTCATTTAAGAATTTCATCTGTACGTCACCCAAGATTGTAACAACGCATGGTACACATCAAGTAGAAAGAAATAAAAAAATCTAAATAAATAAATCACTATACTATAATTCATACAAAAATAGAAAAATTAAAATGTTAGGCAGTACAAACTACAGATTGATAATGAAGCTTGGCCGCTATACGCTATACTGCTTTCTGAGGCTGTCTCTGTATCAGCGGCACATATATATTAAGAGAAAATCAGTGCATACATTGCTCTAAAGTCAGCATAGGTTCTTGGTACTCTAATGCCGAAGATAAGACCAATTATTAAAACTTTCTGGTGTTGCTGAGTGTCAAGTAGTGTACTTCTAAGTGATCTTGGTAATATTCTGTAACGTAGATCGTTAGTGACGTAAGATTAATATAGTTGCTTCTCTTCGCCGATTGAAGCCTCGTAGCATCTCGATGAACGCCGCCTGTAAAGAATTAAGGTTGTTTCGGCAGTGTCCAATTTCTCTGCCCGTCAGTTTCCTGCAACTTACCTCGTACATATTTCTTTTACTTTATTCCAGAAGAGACGGTATTAAGTGTGCCTCATATCATATTTACAAATCGTACACTTTATTTAGATCAGTTTGTCGTGCGTATGGTGTATAACACGCTAAACTTTCATTATCAGTCAGAAATCATACATCATCAGAACATTAAAAAAAATTAATATCGTTTTGCCCGATGATTCATAAATAACGCCTTGTGGTGTGGACACAAAAAAAACTCTTTGCAACGTCGCATGTACTTGCGTGACCGTATATTTATGTACCCTAGAGAGTCCACTATTTTCTGTAACTTACCCTGTGCCTTATATTCTTGAAACACAAGTGGTAAAAAAAATTAGATCTACTTTGTAGCGAGGTCTGTGCTAATTGTTCGCTCCAGAATCCTTTGTACATAAACTTAAAACTAAAATACCACTGTGATCAGAAACTATTCAGTCAACATTCCAAGTACATCCTATGTTAACATTGTTAGTCATCAATTGACGTGTATGTCCTAGCTTGCTCGTATATTGAGTCCACAATTACTGACAAATGTAAACAGAAGTAGTGAAATGCTCTAATTCACGTAGCTGCATAGGCAGATATACCTACTTTAACCTAATCGTATTTCTTCTTTTTACCATAGTTTAATTATTTCACTCGTGTGCATAGATAGATATAAAGTGTGATACTTAAAAATGGTGCAATTTCCTCAAATGTCTGATCGCATAAAGTCTTTTGATTTTACCATTGTGAGGATACGCAAATAAATAACATCCGTCATGCGGTATATGTACAATAGTATACGGACAAGTATATCTTATCTGCCACTTAGCGTTTTTCTTGGCTGACAGAGAAGATTTCACATGGGGCTTAAGTAATACTTTTTCTCTAACAACAAATCTGGTAACACCAGGTAGCTGTTTGTGAAAATGTTTCTTACGGCGTTGAGCTTGTTCTGTAATAGAGATCAATACCTATCTTACCTTGGAACGCCCCCAGGGGTATCTATGATCAACATTGGGGCGCATGATGAGGCCACGTTTAGTTGAACGCCCAAGTATTGCTGTTTGTAGGTCTTTCGTCCGTCACTTCTATAATATTCACCCCCGACGTGTTGTTACTCCATTGCACATTGCGATCATGATTTTGCCCTGAGTTTACAGGCGTAATGTTACTTTGAGCTTGAGACTGATAGCGTTGATTGCTAATCGGGTACTGCCACTGGGGACTTCGTGGCTTAGCCGTGCTGCTGCTAAACTGAGGCTGAAAATTACTGTGAGCTTCACCCCACTGATTTCCGTTATCGTTTCTATTCCAGTTTCGCCTGGGTAGTTCCTGCCCAATTTTTTCTTTTAAATCCTGGATTAAAATTTTGATTATAGTTGCTTTTGAAATTGCCTCCCGAATTCGGGCCTGGCATATACGCTGCTGCGGCGGAATCGACAAAAGCCGGTCGTGACTCAGCCGCGCACGCTACATTGTTGAGGCCGTTTTGCAGCTGGCGCTGCGTAGGCTGGTTGCCACCGCTGCTACGGAAATTATTTTGATTGGTGTGGCTTTGTCTTGCGTCTTCATTATTTAACTCAATAGAGTCCAAGACAGATAGAAAATACTCCAAATTGCTTTACTTGTACTAGCTTTTCCCGAATGTTTAGCGGTAGTTTAGCTTTCAGAATGCGTAGGACGCCCGTGTGTGACACTGATTCATCCCAAAATCTTGTTTTATTTAAATATTTCTCAAAGTACTTTCGGAGTGATCCAAGTTTTGGATTATATTGTTCAGGGTTGAATAAGGCTTTTCTTAATCTCTCTTGCACGTCATGTGACTAATACTTTGAAAGAAACGCTTTTTCAAATTTTTCTAATGTCTGACAAGTTTCTGACATTTGCATCGCCCATAACGTTCCATCGCCTTGGATACAACCCGTATCATATAGTATCTTTTGCTGTTCCGACTACGTTTTAGGCAATACATTTTTGAATGACTTTATAAAAATTACCGGATGCACGGAATTTTTTCCGGGATAAACACTTGAAATTGATGGTGTTTTATGAGACTCTCTTCTAACAAAACTGATGACAAAGTGGGGTTCAGCTATCTGCTGTTCCCTTCTTTCGTCACTGTGTCGTAGGTTACCGTACACCTCATGGTTTGATGAATACACATGTACATTCGGGATAGGATATTGACTGACCGCACTATCGGTCTTACCTGTGGGTATGTTGTCAAGTTCTTTTGCTGCATGTTGGTTTCGTTCTTTCATTGTACCAAGTTTCTTGTTTAATTGCTCGACTATTTGATTCTGCCAACCTGCTGGGTCCTGTTTCAAAGTTTTCTGTATCTAGCCTACGTCAGTTTGCAGTTTAACTACAGTGCAGTGTATACTTGCTCCATTGTGTTACTTATTGCTTTTTGTAGCTCTGTTTGTACGGTTTATGTGTGTGTCTTTTTCTTCTAAAAAGTCCTCGAATTGCTATTTTTGCTGTTTTGTCAAGTTCTCAACGTCATTTACAGCTTCCTGTATTTTTGTATTGAGCTCGGTTTGCTGTACACTCATGGCATTCAGTTAACTTATTTATCTGATTTGGCACGTCCTTAACTGTGGTTTTCAAATTATCAATATCCCGATTCGTACAGTTTAGATCTTCACGCACCACTTCTATTACCTGATCCGCTACCTTCCTTTTTAGTTGTGTCAGTTGTGTCGTCAGGTTATTGTGCATTTCAGTAAGAGTTTTTACATCAGTGTCTAGCTTGTTCATTTGGTCTGTTCCATTCCCTATCTGTGCTGTGACATTTTCCACCGGTGCATTCATTTGAGCGGTTACATTCCCTATTTGCGTTGTGACATCTTCTATCTGCGTTGTGGCAATTTCGTCCTGTGCATTCATTTGGGCTGTTACATTCCCTATCTGTGCTGTTATTCGTAACATCTGCATAATGCCTGACTCTGCTAGACCTGGTACATGTGCCGAATCCGGAACAGTTTCTAGAGTTGATATATTTTCGTCTGTCGCTTGCGACTGAGTACCACTAGTCGCTGCGAGTGCGGTATCTGTATCTGAATTGTTTTCTATCTCTGTGTCAGGTATAGGTTGAGCAACTAATTCCTCATCTGACGAATTATCCATCAGTTTGATTTGTGATTTTAATTTCACCGTAGCTGTCTGTAATCATAAACCAGCGTGCAGCCGAACTTCACTACTATTGCGGCTCGTACTACACGTAAACAAATCACAGATGACGTCGCGCTCTTTCGAGTAATTCAATGTAGTAAAATATATCTCTGGTAAAACTGTAGACTGATAAATGACTTTTGCAATCAATGAAAGTGATCCGCCATTTTGTGACGCATTCAAGTATATTATACTAACAGCAATGTACAAATCGTCTAAAAAAATTGAACTTCTGAAAAAATGCGTACTACGCTGTGGGTGTCGGAAAAATGCTATTCAGTCCCACATTTACGGTCAGCTAAAAGCGTAGTACTGCTGTTGCTCTTTACTTACGTGTTTTCTTTTGCCGGTCGTTTCCTTAGTAGTCGGTTAAAAATTTGATGCTCCAGAAGTTCCTCCTTTTTTCCAAATTTTTCTTTTATTGATGTATGTGAATTTTATGGGCTGATTTCATTAATAAATTTGGTGATCTTATAATCAGTTACCGTAACATGTAACAGAAACAACTCGTTATAGTCGCAATAATGGATGGGATAAATTACTTGAGTATTTCCACTTAAAATATGTACTAAATTTTTCTGAAAATTAACAAACATCAAGGCACTCGGTCGCCATTTGTAACGCGTCCTCCTATGTTATTATGTTTTGCTCTTGTTGTTGCGAGAAAAATCTTTATTCAGTCGGTCGTCGAAATTTTAAAAAAAAAAGTTATTGTCGATGTCGCGTAATAAATATTTCGCGTGAAGCGCTGTTGCGACGCAAAGATCCATTGTGGAAACTAAGCCACTGAATACTACAAATAATGTTATTAAAGCATACAGCCGACTGACTACATCAAATAAGAGGGCACGTACATTCGCGAATGAGAGGTCAAGGGGGAAAAAACGTTAATACTGTGTAGGAAATATAGTTACGCTTGTACACACTCAAATGTATGCCAACATAACGAACGGGATAGAGGCACCTACATTTTGAGTGTAATCATCCCCCGTGGCCTGGATAAAAAGAATTACAATTAAACGCATTTATTCATCGTAGAATGTAAATGCGTGGACTTCAAAATTAAATGAAAAGAAGGGCACAGGTTCTGAATGTCGCGGCAAATATATGGAAATTGACGGTAGCGGCCACGAAAGGAATAAGATGAACACATTCACGCACCTCTATTGTTGAGCAGCGTCGCCGTGAAGATCGTCGTCTCCATCTAAATTCTCTGCATAAAATTAAAATAATAGTAATAATTTTCCAGAATTTCAGGAGCTGGGACTCATGGTATCACAAAAGACGAAATCGCTCTGCTTCAAAATCACTTTCACTATTTAACCCAATGTTATCAGTAAGAAATGGCACTACACTTCTTAGCACTAGGACAGGATAACAGCGGAGGGTAACTTATTCTAAAACTAATAAACGAAGAGCGTAAAGCTTCTTTTGTTCAGCAAATGCTTTACGCTGGTAGTTGAACCATAGAGTAAATATCTCTGGAGTGAGCATTGCGTTCTGCGCATGTTGTCAGCATTAAACCAGGGTTGTCATGTGTTTTCGGGACTTCGCTGTGCGTGTGTGCTTTCCGCAGTGTTTGAATTTTATAATATCAATAGTTTTTGTTGTGTTTTCACCGTTTGTTGATAGTGTAATAGCGATTGTGAATTACTGTTGTTGCTAAGAATGCAAAGAAAAATGTGTGAAAGGAGGGATAGTAACTTTTCATGGCTATGTTTAAACATTTCGATACGCATTATAATTAAGGATTGATTCTGTAGACCTATTTCTTTACGATTTTATGACTATATAATAGATATTATGGCTCGTACAAAAGCTTATAAACAATCGCTTCCTCTCGTAAATTTGCTAGTGGAACTGGAAAGGGAACGGTTAGTTGTTTCAGCAAATACTATCCTCCATGCATTTATCAGTGACTTGTCGATTATGTATATAGGTTTGAAAGACGAGAGACAGATAAATTCAATAGAGTGGGAGTCTGTAACTGTCTTCGTATAATATGTGTGTCCAAACATTTATGTTTAATATAAAGTTACAGTAGGAGACCATGTTAAGTCTGTCTAGGACATTGAGAATGATTATGTGTGATTTATATTTTAGTTTCCCGAAGGAGGAACAACGAGTAAAGATGTGGCTCCAGAAAATAAGGAGAAGTAATTTTGTCCCCTCACAATATTCCGAAGTATGTTCAAAACACTTTAAAGATTAATGTTTAGACAGAGAAAAATTTGGACGTGTGTGGCCGAAGGTAGATGCTATACCAACTATTTTTAATTTTCCGCAGCACCTTCTCCCAATTTATGCATTCAGCTTAAATACATTTTCTGCACAAATCAAATAAAAAACAGAATAGTGTAGCTAATCAAAGTACACATTCATCTTCTTTGGTGTATTTTGCCTGCAATTTATTTTCTTCGCCATTTTATTAAGAAGCGTAAAATATTAGTAAACATGTCCCCAAACTCTTTCATTTGTGTCACTTTCCACTTCCCTTAATGGTGCTATATGGGTTGACTGTTACGTGACCAAATGTATTTGCTTTACAGTACATTTATTCTCCGAACGCCTTTCCCCCCCTTCTTACCCAGTCTTCTATTTATTTATTGAACTGGGAGCAAGTACGTAAAATGCGTTAGATAAACACTTCAAAGTGCCACCAGTAAGAAAAATTATGCTTTAGATCGCAAAAACAGAAAATAAATACTCAGAAATAGCAGAAATAAATGACGAATTAGCAGGGATATAATCGCTAAAGTGTGGCAAATTCGGTGTTTTTCGGGCACTTGCAAAAGTACTAACGTATTGTCAAGTCGTTTTGCAAGACTATCACTGCAAAAATGTACGTCAGCCTGTGTAATACTATAAAGTGCCGTATCATACCGAAAACTACCAAAAATCGAGTGCATCTGAACTGTGACACCTATCGCAAGAAGCAGAATGTAACATCACTTGCCCTTAAAAGTTACGTAGCTGGTTTATTCCCGGTATCAAATGGATATTGTTAAAATGTCTGCGCAGCATATATAAGTAATCCACGACACGTACGTAAGGAATCCGTCTGTACAAGGGATGTGGTGACATTCGAAATATGCAGGGCGCTCTACGGACAAACACACGCCATCCCGAGAACACGTGACCAGACCGGCAATGTACATGACAACACAAAATCTGTTCTGCGCATGTGAATGCTCACTCCAGAGATAGTTACTCTATGAGTTGAACTAGTGTCTATATATTCACAAAAAAAAATTATATAATTCCTTTACAAGTAGGTCAAGTAGCGAAAGTTTATTATAACCATCTTGTATTTCATTGCTCACTCTGTTGCGGAATTCGAAACGAGGCATTCGGATGCAATGTCTGCAATGTTAGAGGTTTTGCTAAGAATCACTTTCGTTATTTTGCTGTGATTATTCGTAGACGACGCTTAGATCATTTCACTGGTATGAAAAAAATTTCTGCACAGTTATTTTTCAATCTGTTTGCATGTAGGACTGACAGTGCCTTTTTAAAATGAGTTGGTATTCAGGCGCTTGGCGTGACAAATTCTCAGAGATCGTTCGTGTGTCATGAGTCATTTTATTCATTCTGTTATTCACTCATTTTCATCATCATCACATGCACTAAGATTAGTTTATTGTTTTACTGTAAGGGGTGTGTAGATAGCAAGTAGATTCGTACATTTTACTAAAACTTCGTTTGACCTCGCATGTACTGGGAAACCATGTGGTTTATATTAATTGTCTATTTAGTCTAAGATCAATGTAGTGACTATATTCCGCATTCCTGCTAATTATTTCCGGTCTTCCTATATCGTTTCTTTGTTAGTGCTCATAAGAAATATGCATACTTGGTGTGGCGCCATTATGTTAACACCTGTTTATAAAAACTCTCTTCGTCCCATCAATGGTAAATCGGTGTGCAAATAACAAAATACTTCTATCACACACTGATCTTTCACTTCGTTAATAGTTAATATACCGATCTGTGCCCGAGAAGTTTACGACCTCATAAAGGTAGGTTTGGAGAGCTTATCTGTATTGTTGATAGATGTGGAAGGCTATACTTCAATCGTACACTGCATTTTGGCTTCTTTAATAGATAATATCCCACTTTGTGTCTGAGGAATTTACGGATGCATAAAGGTAAGTTTGGATGTCGTATCTGGATTGCTCATTGCTATGATAGTCTGAAGAGTGTAATTATTAGTTTTATAACGATAGAGAACAATGTGTCCCACATGATAGTGAGGTTTTCCTTCATTTTCACAAGTGGTTTGCGATTATATCCTAGAAATGCGCTAGAACTTTGTCGACCTGAAGTAGTATTTCAGCGATAAATTTTTCGAGTTTATATTCAGCAATTACAGTCACGAAGATACATCCTCATTGCACTACTTTGACTACAAGATGAAGGCATCCACAATCTATAATTTTTAATAGTGACGAAGTAATGGCGTCATACCAAGCAAGCATGTGTTTTACGTGCAGTAACAGAGAAATGATACAGGCATTGTCTTTCGCGGTGGAGTGCGCCAGTAAAATTTTCTCGGTTTACAAGCAGCATCACTTCGAATAAATTAGCTGTAAACGAAGAATATTTTATTCTTTACATACTCTTGATGATCATGTACACTGCTATGCAAATTTCATTTACCACTGCGCAAAACTACATAATTATGTGTGTTTCTGTGACGAATTTCTTGAATTACTTGTTGTCAGATGGTTTTTTCATTCGAGGCACATATTAGGGCACGGATTCTTTCTTCAGGGCTTTATCGAACTACTCACGGCAACAGATCGGTTTTAAACACACACACACACACACACACACACACACACACACACACACACACACACATACATAAACACAAACGTCTTACAAAATGTAATCATGTATTCTTCCGATTGTATTATATACACTGAAGTAGTAAAAATTCATGATTCGGTATCCTTCTTGGAGCTTCAGTTTTAACGGCCAGTACTGTAATTAGGATACCAGGCACGATCTGAAGTCGCATTGACGTTGCAGTGCCAAAACTTCGGCGCCTCACTACGCTGCATCTTTGCGTTTGTGGGCACAGCTTGGCCCTTAAATTTTGCCGTTCTTCTCAACAAACTAAACATTGCCAGTGCCCTTTTTTAGGCGTCCTGTAGGTTAATCATCGTCTTTACCTAACTTGTTTGAATATATTCTAACGTTAACTGTGTCAAACAGTTCTCAGTATAGTCTTAGATGTGACACTGAACAATTATTAAGTACTATTACATGTAACCGTTAAAGCAAGTTTGCCATTGCATACTCTCTCCCGCGCTGTAAAACAATACACAATGCAGCCAAGTTCCATGAAATTCCAGTTTTTAACTATCATTATTATGTTAAGATTAGTGAATTTCTAATGAATAGCCATATGCTGAACGAGGAAGATCGATGTCAAATATCTTTGACCGCTCTCACAGTTGCGTTCATCATTTACTGTGGTGAACTCTCCTTTCCGTCACCTTTCGTTATTTCCTGTAATACCATGTAAAGAAATACGTTTCACCTTTGCATTTACTGCCGAAAGTATCACGTTATTGGTTAGTAAACAGTGATAAAGGCGTTCTATTTTTTTTCTTTTTTTTTCTCGTTGGGATTGACAGTACAAGCATGCTGTCATGCCTTATACATGGTTCTCTCATCAACTGTAACATTCATCTACGTTGAAACAAATACATAATTTTCGTAATTCCGTATTGTTATGTCTTCTTTTGCACGCCGTGTGGTTTTTTAGCAGATACAGGAGCGAGGAACAGATGCTATTCATGAACAGACAATTCAGATAATTTATTCTACGTCTGATGTGAAGCAGTAAAAAATAATACATAAATTTGTAGGCATAGTTGCAGCGTCATTTGCTAGCCATAGATTTGAACGTAGAATTATATAAAGATGGAAAAGATTTGCCGGCCGGAGTGGCCGAGCGGTTCTAGGACCTTCAGTCTGGAACCGCGCGACCGCTACAGTCACAGTTTCGAATCCTACCTCGGTCAAGGATGTGTCTGATGTCCTTAGGTTAGTTAGGTTTAAGTAGTTCTAAGTTCTAGGGGAATGATGACTTCTGATGTTAAGTCCCATAGTGCTCAGAGTCATTTTTGAACAAAAGACTTAAAAACCGGTCACTCTTCTATAGAATGTCTATTCAGAAGATGTCGAGCCCTGGCCACTATGAAAATCTATAAATGTTATTCATCTGGCAAACACACAAAAAGGGTTCAGTGCGTGAGCGTTCGATCTTGAGTACACCCTCCGCTGAAACTCCGGAAAGCAGATGTTTGCACCAAAGCGGCGTAATCGTTCGTGGCAGCGTCATAGTTCGCGGTGACGGCTGTTACGTAGCGCGGCTGTGTAACTGGCGGCGCGCCTGTTTGAAAGTGTGGCAGAACCGGATAGCAGCCCGTACCGCACTTACCTTAGTTCCGTAATACTTCCTACTAATGTAGAACGCAAAAAATTGTATTGCAATAAATCGCTAGTTCCTGCCTAAAAAAGGTTAAAGATGTAGAACAAAACTTTATATTCATAATATTTAGACGTAGAAAATAACGCAACGCAAAAGCACTGCAGTTGTTAGCGTTCTTATTCTTGCACTGTCTAAGTACTCACCCTCCTCTCACATTCTGTCTGTGTGATAGTTTACCAATGATGAATCAGCATATTTGTGTGTATGTAAATGTCTCGCCAGTCAAGCTTCCGGAATATGGAAAATCTTATCGGAGCTTTAAGCATCCCTCTGGCGATCTAGGTTCCGATATTCTTCGGCTCCTTCTCGATATCCAGTAGCTCAAAATGATGCGCTATATATCTGTCTGTAGTGAATGGAATACCACTTTGATCGTCTTCTTTCTCCAGTGCGCTGCTGAAGACTTGTTCCCAGAGTCATTGCGAAAGAAAGGAATAGGACTGGTTTCGGCAGATAACGAGTTTCCGTTGTCCTCCTTCGAAGCGGAAAGGCTGCCAATCCAGGGCAGCGATCAGCGGACGCCAATGAGGTCGCTGTAGTCAGCATCAGCGCCGCAGGGCGAACTGTTCCTTTATACGACGGCTCTCCCCAAGATAAGCTCCGATGAGAAAAATACTGCTTCCACGTAAAGCAGTGGCAACGTTTCTCTGCGGTCCATGAAGGTGTGTACCCTCCACTGTGCTTTTATGTTGTCGATGCTACTGCTCGTAGACATGGTAGTACGGGGAACTTCGTATGCCATCAGCAAGCTAGTACGATTTTTATTTACTGTATACCTTATCCCATTACCTGGCCATTGACTCTAAGGGGTAATTACTATCGATAACGGTATGACGTAGTCCATCGTAGCACTAACAAATAACGTCTAGTTTACGTTGGAGAAAAACGGGGAGCATTCGCCGACAGTTCCCCAGTGTACAGTCTGTGAACCAGCGTTGACATCGTATAGTACAAAAGAAAACACCAAATAACGAGCAAAGTGGATGAACGGTGCGCTATTTTTTTTCGCCCATAGTGTACAACACCATATACGATGCATATTTTGATATTTAGGATCCGACTCTTTTACAAAGCGAACGCACTGTTTTTACGAAATAAGAAAAATAGCGACGAAAATAAGTATTTATGTGTCTGAACTTGTACGCAAAGTGTGAAACGGGTGTTGGTGCTGCCTTAACAGTCAATTGCAGCTCCATGTTTCCTTTAACATTATTTGAAAACTTAGCATGTATGTCACCTGACCCCTTACCCCTTTCGCTGGCTTCTAATGAGAACAGAGGAGCAATTTTAAAAGAAGAACACTAATTGCCGAAGGCAGACATGATCTGAAGAGTAGCTAGTGTCAACACTCAGCTTATGAACGCCCGTAGACATTTACATAATTGTTTCGTATTTCACTAGCTGCTGTATGTTAGATATTTTGTGATGTCTGCAGTGGCGTATCCGATGGACTTCAAGTAGTTTATTGAAGTACATCAATAAATATAATCAATCATTATATAATTAATTACATCAATAAATATAATTAATGAAATGTGAATCGTCTGCAGTGGCGTATCCGATGGACTTCAAGTAGTTTATTGAAGTACATCAATAAATATAATCAATCATTATATAATTAATTACATCAATAAATATAATTAATGAAATGTGAATCAAATCGGAGCATGAGATTAAAAACAGCTGATATAATAGTGAGACTTTAGCCCTCAGTTGATTATCCATGCACATTTAGGAAAAATGAACTGATACCACACATTCATTACTCAACGGTAATTGACTAACTGTTAATACAAGGAGAAACACGGAACAGTGGTTACGAGATTAGCAGACAGAAATTGGCGAAGTCATTCCAAATTCTAGACTGAAGGTGGTAAAAGCGTCCAGCCACAGAAACGCAATCACTTCCAACAAATCTGACGAATCACTTGAGGCTCCTAACAAGGGAAACTCCCCCTCGAATTTAGTGGTAAGATGGCCCAGTGGATATCCCGTCAAAAACCGAACAAAGACCAAGCATGAAAGCAGGAAGGAGATGTACTGATCTGTGAAAGAAAGCAAAATGCAAACAGTGAACGGTCCAAACTTAAGAAGTGCAATGCTGAGCGTCGTGGTTAAGAAGTCACTGTTTTGGTTCAAATGGCTCTAAGCACTATGGGACTTAACATCTGAGGCCATCAGTCACCTAGACTTAGAACTACTTAAATCTAACTAACCTAAGGACATCACACACATCCATGCCCGAGGCAGGATTTGAACCTAAGACTGTAGCAGCAGCGCGGTTCCGGAGTGAAGCGCCTAGAACCGCTCGGTCACTCTGGACGGCACGGAACCAATTTGATAGCCGCTTGGCCACAGCGCCAGTTGGATTGTAAAGCGCAAGAACCGTGTTCAAAACTCCTCCGTGTAATTTGCTTTTATTTATTTATACGTCTTGACAAAGCACAGAGAAACTGTGTAACTGTCAAATTTTCAGTTCATTTGTTGCGGCTTATGTGACAAACTATTATATTTTCAGCGTTTCCTTGGGAGTGACCATACCAAATATACAGTTCTCGGGGAGAAAGTTTAAACTGATTTAACCAGTAATAAAACAGTTTAAATCTTGGTTCAGCGTCCTTACGAACTTATAAATTCGGTTTGCATTATCGGCACAGGGTATTTGTCTCCAGCAATCAATGAAACGCGTACACTGATCCTTTAGGTTTGCTACCAACACACTAATATGCATGCCGTCAGATTTTAAAATTGTAAAAAAACCGTTACAATCAACACTAATGGTCACAGCACTTAACAAGGGAGTTACCACAATTTAGTATAGATTTACCAGACTTTTCAGTTCATTCTTATATTTACAGGTACTGTTGCTTTTGAGTAATTGTTCCTTACTAGCTCTCATCTGTAAGGAGGTGAGGCTAAAGGGGCAAGTATTACAGCTGAAAAACAAATGTTTTTTGAAGGAAGTTAAAACATTAGGCCGATATAAAATCTCGGGTTCCATATTATTTTTTAATCGATTTGAGCCTCCTGTGGTCCACATAAATAACCACTTGTGATTTAACTACCGGATTGTGCAATGGTTCTTCATACGATCAGAGTGCTATTGTTTCCGAATTTCTAAACACTTTGTTCCAACTTCTTTTTCTGGTTTTCACTGGAGACCGGTTTCTAAAATTTTCTTTCTAGATGTATCTTTGTGTAGAATTTCTTATTCTTAACCCTTAGTCTCTTTCAGATCACTTCTAATTTCTTGGAGCCACTTGCACCCTGAAAATTTTTTCGGCTCACATGTTCAAATACTCTCATGCATATTCTGTTTTCGTTCATCCGAAAAATATCATTCTCCATTTTCTCAACGCTACATTTAGTTGATCACTTTTCTTGTGCAGACATTCATTATTCCCGTTCCTATATTCAACTTTGTATTTTATATCTCCAATATTTTTGCTTAGGAGTTTCCTCACTTCCTTCTCCACTCTTTGTATATTTCCCGTCTTAGTCACTCCGGAAACTTGGCTGCGTGTAGTCATTTGGATTTTATTACTTTAATATAGTGGTGCAAAATCGCGTGACAGGAAAGAGATTCCTTATTGCACTCATCTATGTCAGGCCAAGAACATTTCCCTCTTCCTTGCCCTGAATTTATTAGCTCCATTATACAACTGTTATTCTGTATTATTTAAGCAACATATTTAAATTTCTTGACTATTAATTGTTTTACAATTAGTGTTCATGAAATTTGAAGTACTCTTATATTTTTCATACGTTCTGTTTTTGAGTGCGACATTTGAGAGCCGGCCGCGGTGGCCATGCGGTTCTAGGGACTTCAGTCCAGAACCGCGGGACTGATACGGTCGCAGGCTCGAATCTGCCTTGGGATTGGATGTGTGTGATGTCCTTAGGTTAGTTAGGTTTAAGTAGTTCTAAGTTCTAGGGGACTGATGACCTAAGATGTCCCATAGTTCTCAGAGCCATTTGAACCATTTTTGATATTTGAGAACCCCCACTACTTTTCAAAATGTTGATTTTTCTTAGTGGCATTGCTATGTCTTCGGATACAATTCCACGATCGTTGGTAAAGCTAAACACTGAATTCTAAGAATATCATTTTTAAAAGTGCAGCTGCACTCGTTTGTTTACTCGACGCTTTTTTCTTTCCATTCTAGGATCTCCTGTTAAAGAGACAACGGAACAAAGTGTGCGAAACATCATGTTCTAGTCTAAAACCTCTTGGCATCTCGAAAACTTCAGTATTTTAATATATTTACAAGCGTAAACAACTGCTACCTTGAAGTACTTAACATTTTACAAGCTCAGATGCACTTAAAATAAAATTAAAGTCAGTAGAAAATATCTCCTCCAACCGATCGTCTGTCATTTTTAGTGTAATAACTCCTAAATCGTATAGCGATTACGTCATTCGCCAATTAAGTTATCCTAAAACACGGTTCACGCTATCAGCAGCACTTTTTAGAGAAATCCCATATGGCTTTTGATCATAGAACAACACTGTCCACACGTTTAGAACAGGCTTTCGTTAGTCTGAAACGTTACTTCATTAGAGTACATCTCTTCAGGTATAGCGTTATCGTTTCTTCAAAATTAATTTCGCAGCGTGACATTCTATGAGTGCCGTGTGCACATTTAGATAACCATCGATAGCATGTACGAGCGTCTCTACAAGTTAGCCAAGGACGACCCATACATCAGGCACTTATGAACGTGTTATACTATTGTTCGTTAATAGTTTGCAACATAGAAGTTAGATCCCGACGTAATGAACCAAAGATAGAGCATGCACATACACAAACGCCGTTAGGATACTCAGGAAGTGCAATAAACAAATTTACACAACAGTTGACCTTGTTACGAAAGTGGTTGAATGGCTGCCGAAAGTAGGCAATAGTACTGACATAGCTTCGCACCGCTCGAAAACACTTAACTTTTAGGCGCGCTTCGCATCACTAGCGCTAGTGATGTTTCTTGTAATTCTAAAGTAATTTTGATTATTCAACAATATTTAAGATTTTTTTTTCGCAAATCAATAAACAAGATTCTCTGGCAGTCCAAATTTTAGTGCTTTTACAGAAGTTGTACTGTGCCATGTAATATTAAGCGACTTATTTTAGAATTATGACAATGATCGATCTTCTGCCGTGACGTCACCAGGAAAACGGACAACTAAGTTACTTTAGTTTCCCTACAACTCATTCGACCAGTAACAGGCCAGAGGAGAGTAGTCCAAGTGAAGTATCTGCTTACAAGCGGATTCACTCCAGGCAATAGATAACGAGGACAGTGGCTGTATACTGTACGACCAGCAAAGGAGACGTTTTAACTAGCGCACTCCTCGTAAGATAATTTCTATACATTTTAAAGTCCAAGAACAGAGGTTACCGAGAAGGTATGTAAGTACACTCCCATTTATTTCACTTTTTAAAAAATAATTTCTATTTTTTTTTGTGTGACTTGTTTTTTAATGCCGTTTAATAGCATTCTTACCGAACGCAATTATGGCAAATTAAAGCAGCCAAATACAATTAGTGCTAGTTGTTCTCGTAGCGTAGGTGATAATGCGCTATACTGCACAGCCTTTGCCTCGCGTTCGGTCCTTACTGCCATTGCCATCCTATTTCGGATTTTTGTATCTCTTGTTTTGGTTAAGGAAACCAAAGAACACGTTAGCGGCACCGTCTCTGGTGGACATCTGAATTTCCACGCTCAATGGCTAACATGAATGCTACTCGGAAACTGCGCAACGTATCTATTTTTTTTTCTTGACAATTATTTCTCAACACAACGAACCCTGCAATACCCTTACAAGCTTCTCAGAATGTTACTGAAACCCCTATATATAAAATCATTTCACCTTCCAAGGAGTTCGTGGAACAATTACTTAGAAGGGAAACTCCCATCGCACTCCACTCATATTTTGTGGTAAGAGGGTCCTATGGATAGTTCGTTAGAAACTGAACACAGATAGAATATGAAAACAGGAAGAATGTCTACTGAACTGCAAAAAAAAAGCAAAATAAAAACAGTGTGTGCTACTACGATGATGGGAAAAACTTATTATTATCATTTGCAATAAACAAAATTCTTAGAAACGTAGGCAGTAGTCATGCAACCAACTTCTTCAAACGAGACGACAATCCCGGAACTTTTGATGTGTTCAGACATTGAAATATAGTGCTCAGACATTGTAAGGCATAATCGATATCTTAACATCGACGACTCATGTAACTGAATATTCCTGTGCTAAGGGACTTTTCTAGGTAATCATCGTTCGGACTGGTTTGATGCGATCGTCACCGGAATCTCCTAAAGTGAGAGTCTCATCATTCCAGAGAAGTACATGCTCCCTACATCCTCAATTATTTGCTCGAGATTCTCCAATCTCTGCCTTCTCCTACATTTTCTACCCTCTATAGCTCCCTCTAATACGTATCATCATGTCCCTTGTTCTTGTTAGTGTTTTCCGTATGTTCCTTTCTTCGCCGATTCTGTAGAGAACTTCCTGATTCCTTACCGTATCAGTTCAGAGGTTTGGAAGATTCTACCGTAGCAGCAATTCTCAAACGCTTCGATTCTCTCCTGATCCTGTTTCCCACTCTCCATGATTCACTGCCGTACAACGTCGTTCTCAAAACATACATTCTCAGAAATTTCTTCTTCAAATTAAGGCTGATGTTTAATACCAGTAGACTTCTCCTGGCCAGGAATGCCCTTTTTGCCAGTGCTAGTCTGCTTTTTATTTCCTCCTCGCTTCTTCCATCATGGGATTTTTGCTTCCAAGAAACAGAATTCCGTAACGCCCTCTACTTCGTGATCTACAATTTTCATGTCAAGTTTGTCCTTACTCCCATTTCTGCCACCTCTCATTAGTTACGTCTTTATTCGATTTACTGTCCGTGCATATTCTGTACTCATTATACTTTCCATTCCATTCATAAGACCCTGTAATTCTTCTTCCCTCCTACTGAAGAGAGCAGTGGTGGCAGCGAATCTTGCCATTGGTATTCTTTCTGCCTAAGGTTAAATCCTACCCTTGAATCTTTTTTTATTTACGTCAGTGCTTCTTCGGTGTATCTACTGAACAATAGCGGTGAAAATCTCCCTCCCTTTTGAGGCGTAATTGTGTCCGGCTCTTCGAAAAGCGCGCTAGGAGGAGTGCTTTCGTGGCGCTTTCGGTTTGGATCGCTACCGCCCTCTGGCGAGAGGTGGAGCAAGGGTACGGTCGCGTGACGTTCGAGGAGTACGTACTGAGTGGTGACCGAGAGAGGTGGTGGCGCGAGCGGGGCCCTATTGTTGGGGGCCGTCAACTGCTCGCCACATGCTTTGGCCGACCTCTTGGCTGTCAGAGGCTAATCCTGTCTTACCAGCATGTACGTGGCTTATAAAACAAAAGTGGTTCAAATTGCTATGAGCACTATGGGACTTAACATTTATGGTCACCAGTCCCCTAGAACTTAGAACTACTTAAACCTCACTAACCTAAGGACATCACACAACACCCAGGTATCACGAGGCAGAGAAAATCCCTGATCCCGCCGGGAATCGAACCCGGGAACGCGGGCGTGGGAAGCGAGAACGCTACCGCACGACCACGAGATACGGGGCACGTGGCTTATAAAGCGTAGATACTGTGATGCAGGAGACCAGCGCTTGGGACCGTATGTCTTCTTATCGGCCGTTGAAACCACTGACAGCGGTTGGCTCTGACGAACATTTGGAGGTGCGACGTGTTCCCGGCGCTGGGGATGGAGTGTGAGAGGTTGAGTACTGTTTTCATGTAACAGAGGTTTTCAAGTTCTAGTGAAGTGTATTAGTTTCTTCACCAGTGGTCTTGTTGGGGTTTTTCCACCAGAGTTATCGTTTGC
Organism: Schistocerca gregaria; assembly: GCF_023897955.1. Lineage (NCBI taxonomy): Eukaryota > Metazoa > Arthropoda > Insecta > Orthoptera > Acrididae > Schistocerca > Schistocerca gregaria. Next base: position 290,056,495 of record NC_064921.1, on the reverse strand, counting down.
CTGTCCGCGGGAATGTGGTAGTTGCTTCTTGGTCGCGCTGTTTTCATTCACACCTCGATTCGGTGATGTAGGGTTGGAGTCGCGGGTCTGTGGTTCGGAGTGCAGGCACCGCGCTTGCTACATTTTTTGGTTTTGAGTAACTCGGGGAGGTGGCGGCTTGTAATGGAAGTTTTGGGGCTGATCTGCTGTGGTCCTGTAGACCACCAGTAACTGTTCCACCTATTGTGATTTGGGCCCCTTTACACTTGTCGCTCCCTCACTGAGCTAAGGAAATTTTTTTTTTGAGCTGCCTTTAATGTGAATTTTTGTGTGCTGGCTTATTTATATTTATCTTGTAAGAAATATAAGTTATGTAGCTGACGAGAGACAACTATTTTTGCTGAGTACAAGCTAGCTACTTAGTTTTTTTGAAATTGTTCCCTTATTGATAAAACAAGTTTTAAATCTTCTTACTGCTGTTAATGTCAAACCTTACAATATCCTTTACATAGAGCTATTTTTAAAAAGGATTTTTTACTGCTGTCTTTATAATTGTGTGTGTGTGTGTGTGTGTGTGTGTGTGTGTGTGTGTGTGTGTGTGTGTGTGTGTGTGTGTTTGTGTGTTTTCAAGTTAAAATCTCGTTATTGGCAAGTTGCTAATATCATACCTGGTAATCTTTTTATAATGAAAACTGTCAAGCTACTTCGAATTATTTTTTTTAAACAAGTGCCAGACTTGAAATTTTATTATTGAAAAAGTTTAAAATAAACAGCTATCTTTAGCAGTGTGTGTTATTTCACCAGTAGCTCCTGGCCTCTACTTCCACGATAACGTTTTGGAATAAAATGTGGACTCTAGTTGTTTTTGAACTGCCTTAATTGACGGTTCATTACTGGTTGCAGAGCGTGGTTGTACGTTCGCTACCAGATCCTCTTGAGTTGCTGGCGGAAGTTTTTTAGTTAGTATTTATTAATATTTTGTTTGTTCACATTTACTTAAAGTGTATATTCCAGGGTGTGATGGCGGTGAGGGAGTGCCCAGCCTCCGGCGCGAGCAGCTTTTGTACGAAATTAAAATTCGTGGGATTGACAAGGAGGGCATGGTTCCAGACCTGGCCACATGTTTACGAGATTCCTTGCAGTTGTTGCTAAGGAAGTCATTGGTCTGCTGGCCGGCGTAGCCGCGTCCGTTGAGGCGATGGGTGAGATGGAGAAGTCTCTTAGTTTCCAGTAGATCAGCCTACCCGGAAACAACTTACTAGATTACGCGCACATTTGGTGCATATTTCTAACTGGATTTCTAACTTAGGGCAAATAGTTTCGAGTGACGCTGATCGTAAGAGCGTTTCGGAGTTGCAGCAGAAGGTGGCTGCGTTGCAGCTAAGCTTAGCTTATTTAGAGTTTGGTTCTGAGGAATTCAGTGGGCAGGTCTAACAGGGTCGGGCCCAGGCGGGGATCTAGTCTAGTGTTAAAAACCAGAAGATGGAAGGTAGTTTGGAACCTTTTGCTAAATTACCTAACCCGATTGGACTTCTTTTGAAGGATATAGGAGAGTTAACTGTTAATTTTTTGAATAAGATCGAGGAGGTACTTTGGTTGCTCGTTCACTTTGAACAGCACGCCCACTCCTTTGGGGTAGCGCACTCCACCCTTCTAGCTTTACTCTACCCCTTAGCCAAAGGGGGTCTTGGAGATCTTGTCTCCAGAGCTCTCGCTGAACAGATGCCCTTGCTTCAGCTTAGGCAGAATATTATTAGTGAGAGACTTACTGCGGGCTTTAGGAAGCATTTAGTATCACTACATTTGGAGGGTACAGGGAGAGTGCGAGAGCCTACAGCAGTATGTGGAGAGGGTGAAAGTTGCCTCACAAGCGCTCTTGGTCGATGTGTCTGAGGACCAGTTGGTTTCTGTGATTTTGGAAGCGATGGCCGCTGAAGATAAATTGTATTTTATCTTCAAATCCCCTCCGGTTACATGGGAGGATTTGCGTAGAGGAATAGTCACGGCGTCTGCGTTAAAGTTGCTAGAGGAAACAGGGGGCGCTAGGGTTTCTAGGCCCGTAAAAGAACTTGTGGTGGCCGAGGAGCGCGGTCACGGCCACCGGGGTTGAGACAAGGCGACGTTTTCGTTGTGGTGGGATTGCCCTGTTCCCCGTTGTAGTAGGAGTAACAAATGACATAAGGGAAAACAGCGCGCCTAGTTTGGTAAATTTACAGCTTGTTGTGGGCGCGCCGTCGTAGCAGAGTCCAGATCGCGTCTGCCCTATATTTGTGTTCAACTTAACCACTAACCTATTTGAGCCTTTTTGGCTTCTGGTAGCACATACTCCTTACTTAGTGAGGCTTGGTTTGTGGAGTTCGGCAACCGGCCATCTTACTAAAACCCGAGAAGATCCCGCTTCGGAGATACCGTGTCGCTAATGGTCAGGTGTTGACTCTGGTGGGGTGGATTAAGGGTAGTGTTTCGGTAGGGCAGTTTTCTTGGCCAATCACCTTCGCTCTCGTGACGCGTTTGCCAGTGAACCTGATACTTGGCTGTGACTTTAGTTCTAAAACGCAGCTGGTGTTGGGTTATTTTGGTGGGCTTTCCATCTTTGCTCCTCTGGCGAAGTTTGGTCTCTGTGAATGTTGGGAGGCGTTGTCGTCGGTGGTCCGTGCCTTTCCGGTAGCTTCTGTTGATGAAGGGGATATTAGCCACCTTTCGCCCTAGCGAGGTCGGCAGGTGCGTGAGTTGTTAGGAGAGCTTCCGGATTTACTGAGAGATAAACTGGTGGTGACTAACATTCTGGAATATTACATTCATTTGACCGATGACGTTTGTTAGGCAGTCCCCGTACCGGTTGTCTCCTCCCAAAATGAAAGTACTACGAGGGAAGGTATGTAAAATGTTAGACCAGGGGTTATTCGTCACTCTACATCTCCGTATGCTTCCCCGATATTTCTGGTCCTCAGAAATCAAGTGGGGGGGGGGGGGGGGGCATTTCAGGTCAGTAGTAGACTACCGGCGTATTAATGAGAAAGTCATTTTGGGATCAGTACCCTTTCCCGACCTCCACAACTCCTTTACTTGGTTTGCTGGCGCTATTTGGTTTACTGTACTTGATTTGAATCAGGCCTATTATCAGATTCGTTTGACTGAAAATTGTAAGCGTGGTACTGCCTTCTGTACCGATTGGAAACTGCATGCATTCAATCGCGTTCCATTCGGTCTTGCTACTGGGGCTGCTGTTTTGACCCGTTTATTAGATAATGTGTTGGGCGATTTAAAGTTACGTTGCGTCTGCAATTATTTAGACGATCTAGTTATAGTAGGTCATTTGAAGAACATTTGCTTCAGGTCCTGGCTAGGCTCCAGACCGACGTTCTAACATTCAAACCATCTAAGGTTACGGTGGCGAAACCACAAATTTCCTTTTTGGGCCATATCGTTTCGGGGCAGTCAGTCCAGATCGGTCAGGATCGCACGAAGGCCTTCCGCGCATTGCCCCCCTCATAAGGATAAGAGGGTAATTTTGCAAAAACAGACATAATGTCTTATGGGATAACAGCAATCAGTGATTTTATAATGTTACTTAAAAACCGTCTTGATTGCAAATTTTTTTATTCATATGACCGGTTTCGGTTCATTCAGAACCATCTTCAGATCTGATATTTCAGTTACAGGAGTAACCCGTCCAAATCCAGCAATTTACACATGCTACGTCACATGTGAATGTGGTGGCGGACGCCCTTCGTCGAATGTTTGACCAGCAGCACGAGGGTTCGGGTGTCGGACAAGATTACTCACAAGAAGTTCAGGCCATGGTCTTGGGAAAGGTACCCCAGCTGTTCGGGGATCTTGCCGAGTATCAGGATCAGGATTCCCAGATTGCACCGATTAATGAACGGGTGAAGCCGGGCGAGTTACTTCCGGAATATAGTGTTAGGCTAGGAATTTTATGTAAAGAAGTAGGTCGAGATCGTCATCTCAGGATCTGCTTGCCCTAAGTGTTGATTCAACCCTTGTTTCGGTGTTATCATTGTTCCTTGGTGGGGGGGGGGGGGGGGGGGTCATTTGGGCACATATACAACTATTGGTAGGATTACACAGTGTTACGTGGCCTCACCTTGAACGGGATGTTGAACAAGTGGTAGCTAAGTGTCACTTATGTCGGGCTGCTAAACCTAACAGCGCCATGCGTGTACTATCCTCCGAGCGTGAGAACAACGCTATGGATCGTTTACGTATTACGTGGGTCTGTTGCCTCGGTCCAAGAGAGGCAATCTATATTTATTGGTCGTCTTTGATGCTTTCTCTCGGTTTACGCGACTGGTTACTAGCCGGGACGTTACTACCGAAGTCACCATCTTGCATCTCACCAACATCTTCTGGTTTCGGTCCACCTAAGTCTGGTCAGTGATAATGGTGCCGCCTTTGTTTCAGCGAAGTTTAAGGCCTTTTGTTTTGGGAATGGTGGTAAACATATAACCACTACCTCATACTACGCTCAGGGATCATTTGCAGAGCGGGTGAATAGGAACTTGAAATCAGCCTTTACAATTTACCATCAGGGTAGTCCGAGTAGGTGGGATTCCAGTTTACCGTGGATCAACTTCGCATTTAATACGATATGGTGGTACACGAGGCGTTGAAAGTTTCTCCAGCTTCTTTATTGTTCGCCCATCCGGTCAATTCCCCCTTGTCAAACTTGTGGCGGATTCAAGACCTAATCCCCGAGCGGGTAGCCCCTTGTCTGATTAATAGGAATTGGAATCGGGCGCGCCGAAATATTGCTGCCGCTCATATTGGACAAGCTTAGAGATATAATCGCAATCGGCGGCTTTAGAAAGGAAAGCCAGGCGATCAGGTTTATATGAGGAATTTCTCTGGCTGGGTGAAGGAGCCAAGGCAGAGTGAGCTAATCTACTCCACATTTCTTGGACCCTTGTACCATTCTTCGGATTCTGGGTCCGGTTAACTTGCTGGTTAGGCATAATCAGTTTGGTAGGGAGTACAGAGTCTATCTGAGCCAGGTTAAGTTGGCTTTCGGTTACCAGAGCGTAGTCACCTTTGCGGGGGGGGGGGGGGGGGGGGGGGGGAGGGGGAAGGTTGAGCTGTAGTTGTCCGGCTCTTCGAAAAGCGCGCTAGGTGGAGTGCTTTCGCTTCGCATCTAGTGTTTTGGCGCTTTCGGTTTGGCGCTTACGTGGCCTGTCCATTAATTTATTCCAGATATTTTCGTCATATTGGATACGCTATTTTGAATTTCCCAATTTTGATAGAAAATCGTTATCGGAAGGGTCAAAACCCCATCATGCCCATATTGGAGCAAATTGTAAACTTTTGGCTGTTTTCAGGATTGTGGCACTCTGTGCATCGCGTAACTTACTCCACGCGCTGTACAATCTTAGGAGTGCTGGTATTCTGGCAGCGGCCATGCGCGAGAGTCAGCGCGACGCTGCGGAAACTACGAGGCACGGTCGAAAGGAACGTTTTAAGTGTAACAGAGCTAAAAGTACGCTACAACAGCGACTCAGACTTTACAGTGAGGCACGGAGAAGCACACGCAGATTTCAACGACAATCGCTGGCGTGTGACAGCGGTCCCGTTGGGCTCGCTCCCGTGGAGCTTAACGAAAGAGGAGGGGCGACACGCGAGGCTTCCGACTTGCACTTACACGCGGAAAATCGCCTTACCGACTAAGCCGAGCCCCATGTTAGCCCGGCCCGGCGGCCGACCCCTGCACCTGCTCTTACCGAAAGAACGCGTCTAATCCCGGCAAAAGTCTAAGGGCTCCGCAGCGCCGGGAAGTCTCGATCGCTGACAACAATGTTAATACGGCTGCTGGGAGTTAGCAAAGGAAACAGGGGTTAAGTTTTCCTTGCGCGCTGAATAAATACGAAATTGTGGGTCTGTGCAGGATGGTGTACAAACTTGTCATTTTCAATGCAGGTCTAGTCCTGTTACTCGTATACAGAGTGTTAAATAAAGGTACGGCCAAACGTTCAGGAAACATTCCTCACACACAAATAAAGATGTTATGTGGACATGTGTCCGGAAACGCTTAATTTCCATGTTAGAGCTCATTTTAGTTTCGTCAGTATGTAATGTACTTCCTCGATTCACCTCCAGTTGGCCCAATTGAAGGAAGGTAATGTTGACCTCGGTGCTTGTGTTGACATGCGTCTCGTTGCTCTACAGTGCTATCATCAAGCACATCAGTACGTAGCATCAACAGGTTAGTGTTCATCACGAACGTGGTTTTCCAGTCAGTGCAATGTTTACAAATGCGGAGTTGGCAGATGCCCATTTGGAATTAGCACGGGGCAATAGCCGTGGAGCGGTACGTTTGTATCGAGACAGATTTCCAGAACGAAGGTGTCCCGACAGGAAGACGTTCGAAGCAATTGATCGGCGTCTTAGGGAGCACGGAACATTCCAGCCTATGACTCGAGACTGGGGAAGACGTAAAACGACGAGGACACCTGCAGTGGACGAGGCAATTCTTCCTGCCGTTGACGGTAACCCTAATGTCAGCGTCAGAGAAGTTGCTGCTGTACAAGGTAACGTTGACCACGCCACTGTATGGAGAGTGCTACGGGAGAACCAGTTGTTTCTGTACCGTGTACAGCGAGTGCAGGCACTATCAGCAGCTGATTGGCCTCCACGGGTACACGTCTGCGAATGGTTTCTTCCAACAATGTGTCAATCCTCATTTCAGTGCAAATGTTCTCTTTACAGATGAGGCTTCATTCCAACATCATCAAATTGTAAATTTTCATAATCAACTTGTGCAATCACGTCATCGACACAGATTTGCTGTGAACGTTTGGGCAGGCATTGTTAGAGATGTCTTGGTTGGACCCCATGTTCTTCCACCTACGCATCAGCGCATCAGGGATTCCATGCGACGGAGGGTGGATGCATGTGTATCCTCGCTAACGAAGGACATTTTGAACATTTCCTGTAACAAAGTGTGTGAAGTCACGCTGGTACGTTCTGTTGCTGTGTTTCCCTTCCATGATTAATGTGGTTTGAAGAGAAGTAATAAAATGAGCTCTAACATGGAAAGTAACCGTTTCCGAACATATTTTCTTTCTTTGTGTGTGTGAGTAATGTTTCCTGAAAGTTTCCTGAAAGTTTGGCCGTACCTTTTTGTAACACCCTCTATGCAGACATTGTCTAATTAAACAAACTGAAAAAAGGTGGCAGCTCATTGCAGGAGACAAGGAAAAATGGAGTGCTTAGTTACTGCATTCAGGAGGCCGACGGTTCAAATCAACGTCTGGCCATCCTGTACAGATTTTCCATGGTTTCCCTAGGTTGCTCCAGGCAAATGCTGGGATGGTGCCGCTACTTTAAACATTCCGTACTTGTGTCCCATCTCAAATGACCAGGATGCCGACGGATTTAAAAACACCATTTTTCTTCCTATTTCCATTTACCTACTGTAAAATAGTGCAGAGCACAAATTGTTGCGTCTTCGTTATCCACATTAGCGTGAAGCTACTAGTTGCTACCAGAGTAAATTAGAGTAGTGCCAGGAGGGGTGAAAATATTATGGTAACTGATGCTGGTTGAAGTAGCGCTGAATTCTTATAAATTGTCAGGTGAATTACGGTATCGCAGGAGAGAGTTAAATTTTGTTGTTGTGACCAAAGTCCTCTTGGAGAGATGGTGACTTCACCGTTGTATAGCAGTCGTAAGCTGTTTGTATTGTCCTGCGTATCTTTGTCTATGTCGTAGTTAGCTGTGTATGGTTGTGTTGTACGTTATTAATGGTTTAGTGGGTGGTGTAGGTCGCTGATAGTACAGGCCGCTCTTCCAGTGGCAGTTGCTTGTCAGTTATTCGGTATGATTCTATGAGCCCATTCCTACAGTTATTACATCTGATAATAGTTCTCTTTTGTTTAAATCTACTTGTAAAGTCATTTGGGCAGAGTTAGATTTTTAAGAAATAGTTGGATTTACCTGAAACAGATATTTTTATTATTATATTTTCTTATAATCAGTACCAGGTCGGGTTAGATGAAGGCGTCGAAACAGGGAGGGGTGATTACCCGAGCTGATACTTTCCGAAAGTGCCGATTGGTCCCTCCATCCGTTTCTCGGAAGGTGTGACCTGAGGTGTGAACAATCACCTAAGGCGGGAGTGCTCTCAGAGAGGGCCCCCACTAAGGAGGAGCGCGCCATTGGAGACGCCGGTAATCATGGGGGATTCTTCCGCAATGGTTTCCTCATCTTCCACTATGTCTGCTCACAAGCGTAAGTTAACTGAGTCTCAGCCACAGACAGTTCTTCCATCGTTGCCACAGTTCCTGGTTGTTTCTCGGTCTGACGAAGGTCACGACTTCTCCACGGTCAACCCTTTCATTATTCAGAAAGGTGTCGACGCAATTGCAGGTCCTGTAAAGTTTTGTTCCAGGTTAAGGAATGGCACCTTGTTGTTAGAAACACAGTGCCCTCCAGGCACAAAAATTGCTGCATAATTCACTGCTCCACACCTTCCCTGTCCAGGTGGAAGCGCCCCGCACTTTAAATTCTTCACGTGGAGTCGTTTATACACGCTCCCTCGACGGATTGTCCGACGAGGAAATTCAACACTACCTGTCTGACCAGGGCGTAACGGCTATTCATAGTCATGAAAAGGGTTGGCACAAACGTAGTTCCAACCCGTACTGTCTTCTTGACATTTGACAGAGTTCAACTCCCAACGAACATAAATGCGGACTATGAGAACTTCCGTTCGCCCCTACGTCCCAAACCCTACGCGTTGCTATCTTTGTCAGCGGTTCAGTCATTCCAGCCAGACCTGCTCCAACCCGGCCAAATGTGTTACGTGTGGCAAGGATGCCCATGGGGGTGCTTGTCCACCTCCATCACCTCGTTGCATGAACTGTATAGGTGACCACGCTGCTTCCTCTCGAGATTGCCCCATTTTGAAAGACGAAAAGCTCATTCAGGAAATCAGGGTGAAGGAAATGGTGTCAACCTTTGCTGCTCGAAAATTATTTGCAGTCGAAAGGCCACTGTGCCTCAGACAGGAAAATACAGCACTGTCCTTGCCTCTCCTCGGCCAACAAAGGAGGCGGCCACGCAGACTTGTGATCTCACCTTTAGTGACACGGTCGTCAGATCGTCCAGCGCAAAGATAGCCCGTTCAACCTCCCCACTTTCGCCAGCTCACTCTATGGCTCACCCTTCATTGGGTTCTGCTAAATCTCGATTCCAAAAGTCAGACACCCGGACTTCCAAAAAAGAGCATACTAGTGAAGATTTTTTACGTACCCCAACTTCACAACCATCGGTTCCTCCTTCATCTAAACATCATGTTTCCAAGAAGGCTAATAAGAAACCCAGTTCCTCTCCTTCTGCGCCACGGCGTGTCTCATCTAAAGCACCACCTGGCGGTAACCGCCGTCGGCCGTCTTCTGTGTCGCCGAGGCGCACTGCTGGCGGCCGATCAACCGGCCGATCGCTGGTGGCAACAGCTGCTCCTGAACAACCTATGGATCAGGATCTTCTACCTTCAGCTGAGTGCCGTTCCACGCTGTCGCTCGCAAGGTCTGAGCAGTCGTTGAGTTGACGGCAACCTTGGTCACATTCTTCCATTTTCTGTCCACCCTATGTCCATTATCCATTGGAATATCCGCGGGATTCGAGCCAATCGGGATGAATTGACGATCCTCTTACGATCCTACTCGCCAGTCATCTTCTGTCTTCAGGGAACAAAGCTGCGTCCCCACGACCGCTTTGTTTTCCCCCATTTTCAGTCAGTCCGACTTGATCCCCCCTCTGTTGAAGGCACTCCAGCACATGGAGGGCTCATGATTCTTCTCCATGATACTCTCCATTATCACCCAGTCCCCTTAAACACTTCCTTCCAAGCAGTCACTGTCCGTCTTTCCCTTTCTGGATACACCTTCTCTCTTTGTACTGTATACATTCCTTCGTCCACACCAATGGCACGAGCTGATCTCCTTCATCTTCTTGGTCAGCTTCCACCCCCCTATTTGCTGGTTGGAGACTTCAATGCCCACCACCCGCTTTGGGTATCACCACATCCTTGTCCGCGTGGCTCACTATTGCTAGACGTCTTCCACCAAGCGGATCTTGTTTGTCTCAACACTGGGGACCCTACATTTTTGTCTGCCTCCACGACAAATTTCTCTCATTTGGACCTTTCGGTCTGTGCTGTTCCGCTAGCTCGGCGGTTCGAATGGTTCGCCCTTGCTGATACACACTCGAGTGACCACTTTCCATGTGTTCTTAGATTACAGCCACAACTGCCATATATGCGCCCGAGACGCTGGAAGTTTGCCGAAGCCGGTTGGACACTTATTTCCTCTCTAGCGACATTCGATGACCGTCACTTTCCTAGCGTCGCTCATATTACAGACGTTATTCTTACAGCTGCGGAACGTTCGATACCTCGCACCTCCGAATTGCCCCGGCGCCCCGTAGTTCCTTGGTGGAACGACGCATGCCGTGACTCACTACGTGAGCGGCGACGTGCTCTTCGCGTTTTCAGACACCATCCTACTTTGGCCAACTGTATCCGCTGTGAGTAGTTCCGTGCACGGTGCCGTCGTGTCATCCGCGATTTCGATTGCAACATTATGGAATTTGATTCGGGACATGACAGAATATTCGCGCTTTAGCCAGTATAGTTTCATGAAGATCCATTGAAAATGAGCTCTGTAACTGAGGTGCGATCCAAGACGATGGCAATCATTTAGTTTATTTTGACGGAAAACGAGAGCTTTGCAGACATTCGTAGGGGCTTGCAGAATGTATACGGAGACCTGGTGGCGAGAAAGAGCGCGGTGAATCGTTGCCCGAAGCGTCTGCCCTCAGCGAGGTCGCGCAAGTGTATCCTGTATCCGGCGTGCGGGCCGGCCGCACACAGCTGTGAGTGCTGCAGTGTTGGAACGTGCGAACACTTTCATCTGAGGGGACCAACGGATCACAAACACCTCGGTGCTCAGCTGGACATCTCTGTTGTAGTACTTATATACTCGTCTCCCAGATGGGCTACACAAAGGTCTATGCCCGCTGTGGTCCTCCCCATGTAACAGAAGATCATCAACAGCAACGAAGGACCATCTGTATGGATTGGCTTGCGCGTTAAGAGGCTGATGGGGACAAGTTTTGGTCCACCATCATCACATGTTATGAAACATGGGTACCCCACTTCGAACCGGAACCAAAGCGGCAATCAATGGAGCGACGCCAGGCCATTTCTCCTCCGAGGAAAAAGTTTAAAGCCGCACCATCAGCCTGTTGACAATCTTCTGGGACGCTGAATGGATTGTTCCATGTCCTCCCACATGATGACACGATCAACTCTGAAACGTATGGTGCTACACTCAGAAAATCGAAGAAAGGGCTTCTGCGTGTTCGTCGCTACAAAAAGGCAAGCAAACTTCTCCTTCTCCATGACAACTCAAGACCTCATACACGTCTGCGCACCCGAGAGGAGATCGCAAAACCTCAATGGACTGTTCTTCCTCGTCCAACCTACAGCCCAGAACTCGCACCTTTTGACTCCTCTCTGTATGGCTGAATCAAGGATGAACCCTGTGGGAAGCACTACGTGGACGAAGTGGAGGTTACTGATTCAGCAAAACGGTTTCCATCGTCGACCAGTAGAGTGGTGCCATGTGGATACAGGTAAGGTGGCGCAACGCCGTCGCATTGAACTGAGATTATGTTGAAAAATAAGGCTTTGTATCCAAAAGAATCTGGAATAATATGGTGTATTATAGTCCTGAATAAAACCACCCTGCTCTCAGAAAAGTGTTGCATTACTTACTGGCATAGGTCGTATGTTCTACCGCCCTCGTTTGTAAACACTATGGAGCTACAAATTCTTATCCTGTTCTGTTATTTCATACCCGTCGCCCAGGTGGACTATGGGTAAACTATCAACGATAGCACATTCCTTCTATTTCCAGTTAGAGGTAAGAGCTGCATATGGCTGATTAAAAAACCTATGTGTTGTGTTCTTCAGTCCGAAGACTGGTATGATGCAGTTTTCCATGATAGTCTATCCTGTGGAGGCCTCTTCATCTATGCGTAATTAGTGTGACCTACATCTGTTTAAATTTGCATATACGTCAAGCATTGGTCTCTTGCAATTTTTATGCCACACACTTTCGTTCCTACCCAAACTGAAAATTCCTTGACGAGTAAAGATGTCATCTTTCAAACGATCCCTTTGTTTAGTCAAGTTGTTCCATAAACGCTTTTCCTATTCAGTCTAATATAATAACTCATTATTTCATACGACGCAACTTTCAGCGTTCTCTAGTAGCACCAAGTACCGAAAGCTATTCCCTTTTTGTCTGAACTGTTTATTGTCTGCGTTTCACAAGGATACGCTCCGGAGAAATACCTTTTGGATAAGACTTCTCAGCATTTAAATTTATATTCGGTGTTAACAGGTTCCTGTTTTCAGAAATGCTCTTTTCGCTATTCTTAGTCTGGGCAGTTGTTATGCTGACCAAATAGCAAAACTGGTTTAAACTTTTAGTGTTTCATTTCCTAATCTAATTTCCTCAGCATCATCTGACTTTATTCGACTACATACCGTTACTCTTTCTTCAATTTGGTTGACATTCAACTTATCACTTGTTTTCAAAACTCTGTCTGTTTCGTTAGTGTGTTTTTCGAAGTCCTTTTCTGTCTCTGAAAGACTTACACTATCGTCGGCAAACCTCGATGATTTTTTTGTTTTTCTTCTCCCTGAGCTCTGATTTCGTTCCCAAATTCTTTCTTGGCTTTCTTTATAGCTAGCTGAATTTACAGACTTAACGATACTCGGGTTGTAATGCTGTCTTACCGCCTTCTCAAAACGTGTAAGGATCTCAAAATGCCTGTGATTTACACGATAAAATATTGAGGACTTTGAAAAATCTTAAGAAATAAAACTCAGTTATTTTCGGAAGTTCTTTTTGATATCTTCTTAAATCAAAGGTGTTCGTCTGCAACGTCATATGGTTTATGATGATGATGATGACGGTGTATGGTCTGATGCTGTCAAGGAATAGGAATTTATGGGAACTGGAAAATGTCGAAGTCGATAACTGTAAATGATAATGGTTTCTATAGGAAGTTGCAAAGGATCTGGGATTGAAATGATGAGGGCCCAGAACCTAGCTATTATATAGAAAGGGCAACACTGGGAAGAAGAGTGGTTCTGACTTAGACAGGAAAGTTGTTAATACTTGTTACACAAGGATGACCCTGAGAGGATTTCACTGTAATGTAGGGAGAGGTAACTGAATACACTTTGGAATAGCATGTGGAGAATATGTCGTGACTATTCTGGGAGAGTAGTACATTGCGAGGGCTGATAATTAGGATGAAATGGTTTGATAGGTGGTATATAGTCTCGATAAAGTTAAGAAAATCCATTGTTAAGTGACGTGGGGAAAGTAATAAGTTAAGATTCGAGCGGTGGGGAAGGTGAGCCGGAAAGAATGACGTTCGAAAACACAGTCAACATCGGATTAATGATGTGGGTTTGGAGTCTGGTGGAGAGTGCAACCTTCACACACTTTCGGTTAGTATTTTTGGTTTATTGTGAGCTTTTTATCGAATGGCTAGCAACTGATTTTTCCATGTTGACAGTCGAAGGCTACTCCGAGTTAATTGCTTAGGACTGTAGAAAAAGGTGAGGTACAACTCATATTCGTGCAAGTTGCGGGTAGGTCTTATTGTTGTCTGGCTCTACGAATGGTTGGTCTTGTGGCGCCACTAGGTTCCTTCTAGCATCAATATTCTTATTCAAACAGGCGCTCCGTTATTTGACATTTGTTACATTTCTTGTTAAACCAAAAATGGTTATCTACGATCTCGTCGTTTCTATGTAACCTGCAACATCTTCGAAGCTTGTGACGTAAATATGCTAACAGGCCACCTTCGATTGACGCATAGTAACTTCACTTAGACTTAGGTAAAGACGAATTTACAGTTAGAGGGCAGTTACAGATTTATTGGAACGTTTTCAGCCGAAACCCTAGAAAGAGACTTCACATGGCCCCTTACCAGATTCAAAAAAGTGATAGAATAAATGATTACATAATTGTAGCTGTTTTGAACGTAGTGCTTTAAACTATACGTTGTCAGCTCCAAGTCTGCTAAAATGAGCAGAACGATGGCAACACACATTTAGTGTTGAAACACAAGCGTATCAGGTACTATACAAATCCGGATTGAAAATGCATATAAAGTGATGATTTTGTAGTTATGATTATAAAGTGCTGACAAAAACAGCGACTAACGTCTATGAAACACAACAACCGTTGTAACTTGTAGGACAAAAAGGAAACAGTGGATCGGTGATGAAGAAAACTGGTTAGCCCTGAACCTTTAAAGTCAGGTCAAAATTTAACAATATAATGAAGCGTTGTGATGGCCTTGTTACTCTCATATGCTTACCCGCACTGCGGAATTGGATTTCCATCTATTTTTTTCTGAGAGCGGATTACGCGCAGTGGAATATTATGCAAACAGGAATTAATCCATTTTCTGCTGAAAATTGTTCCATTGATGAAAGAGCCGCTGTTATTACTGAAAGCGAGGACCCTAATTTCGTCTGAGAGCGCTCCCACTAATATTATCCATCGTGCCTCGTTTCCTGAAGGATGAACTTATTATGTTCGACCCTGGTAACAATAGGGTTGACCAGTGTCAGATCGTCCGATAAGGTAGCTTAGAAAATATATTTAGGGTCGTGATAGGAAATCAATTATTATACAGCTCTGTTACATAGGATCGTATGTAACAGAACTAAATCACTTCTTACACACAGACAGAGAAAATGTTTAGAAATTTTAGACGATCAGTGGGCTTCTTAGTCGAAAGAGTTCACTTCTTACACAAACGTGAAGTGGTATCTATTTGTTTGTAAACTAAACGAAAAAATCTACAACGTAATATATTTTTTTTAACTCCAGCCTGATATTACGAAATAAAGGGATTTCAAATTGAATATACCGGTTTTAAGGCTTCGTATCATTTATTACAGTCAACTAACAAAAATAAAAATTCAAACGTAAGAACTGTTTTTCTTACAGGTGTCGAATTTAAGCACCATTCGTCACCTGTAGAGTCGATAGGCGACTGCTTCCGAACCTTACTCATTGTATCTCAGCTAACTGTTGCAACAACGCTATTTCTAAAGACTGGTAGACAGCTGGTTACGGAGGCATATACATATCTTTCTTGAACAGCATTAACCATAGACCTTGCCGTTGGTGGGGAGGCATGCGTGCCTCAGCGATACATATAGCCGTACCGCAGATGCAACCACAACGAAGGGGTATCTGTTGAGAGGCCAGAAAAAAGTGTGGTTCCTGAAGAGGGGCAACAGCCTTTTCAGTAGTTGCAGGGGCAACAGTCTGGATGATTGACTGATCTGACCTTGTAACACTAACCAAAACGGCCTTGCTGCGCTGGTACTGCGAACGGCTGAAAGCAAGGGGAAACTACGGCCGTAATTTCTCCCGAGGGCATGCAGCTCTACTGTATGGATAAATGATAGTGGCGTCGTCTTGGGTAAAATATTCCGGAGGTAAAATAGTACCCCATTCGGATCTAAAGGCGGGGTCTACTCAGGAGGACTTCGTTATCAGGAGGAAGAAAACTGGCGTTCTACGGATCGGAGCGTGGAATGTCAGATCCCTTAATCGGGCAGGTAGGTTAGAAAATTTTAAAAGGGAAATGGATAGGTTAAAGTTGGATATAGTAGGAATCAGTGAAGTTCGGTGGCAATACGAAGAACACTCTTGGTCAGGTGAATACAGGGTTATAAATACAAAATCAAATATGGGTAATGCAGGAGTAGGTTTAATAATGAACAAAACAATAGGAATGCGGGTAAGCTACTACAAACAGCACAGTGAACGCATTGTTGTGGCCAAGATAGACTCAAAGCCCACGCCTACGACAGTAGTACAAGTCTATATGCAAACTAGCTCTGCAGATGACGAAGAAATTGAAGAAATGTATGATGAGACAAAAAAAAAATTATTCAGGTAGTGAAGAGAGACGAAAATTTAATAGTCATGGGTGACTGGAATTCGACAGTAGGAAAAAGGAGAGATGGAAACGTAGTAGGTGAATGTGGATTGGGGCTAAGAAATGAAAGCGGAAGCCGCCTGATGGAATTTTGCACAGAGCTCAGTCATAGCTAACACTTGGTTCAAGAATCATAAAAGAAGATTGTATACATAGAAGAAGCCTGTAGATACTAAATGGTATCAGATAGATTATATAATGGTAAGACATATTTAAGAACCTGGTTTTAAATTGTTAGACATTTCCAGGGCAGATGTGGACTCTGACCACAATGGACTGTAGATTAAAACTGAAGAAACTGCAAATAGGTGGGAATTTAAAGAGATGGAACCTGGATAAACTAAACCACAGGTTGTACAGAGTTTCTGGGAGATCATAAGGGAACAATTGACAAGAATGGGGGAAAATACAGTAGAAGAAGGGTAGCTTTGAGGGATGAATTAGTGAAGGCAGCAGAAGATCAAGTAGGTAAAAAGACAAGGGCTGCTAGAAATCCTTGGGTGACAGAAGAAATATTGAATTTAATTGACGATAGGAGATAAATATAACAATGCAGTAAATGAAGCAGGCAAAAAGGAATACAAACGTCTCAAAAATGAGATCGACAGGAAGTGCAAAATGGCTAAGCAAGGCATGGCTAGAGGACACATGTAAGGATATAGAGGCTTATCTCACTAGGGGTAAGACAGATACTGTCTACAGAAAAATTAAAGAGACCTTTGGAGAAAAGAGAGCGACTTGTATGAATATCAAGAGCTCGGATGGGAACCCAGTTCTAAGCGAAGAAGGGAAAGTAGAAGGAGTATATAGAGGGCCTATACAAGGGCGATGTACTTGAGGGCAATGTTATAGAAATGGAAGAGGATGTAGATGAAGATGAAATCGGAGATATGATATTACGTGAAGAGTTTGATAGAGCACTGAAAGACCTAAGTCGAAACAAGCACCCGGTAGTAGACAACATTCCATCAGAACTACTGACAGCCTCGTTAGAGCCAGTCCAGACAAAACTCTACCATCTGGTGAGCAAAACGTATGATACAGGCGAAATATCCTCAGACCTCAAGAAGAATATAATAGTTCCAATCTCAAAGAAAGCAGGTGTTGACAGATTTGAAAATTACCGAACTATCAGTTTAATAAGTCACAGCTGCAAAATACTATCGCGAATTCTTGACAGACGAATGGAAAAACTGGTAGAAGCAGACCTGTGGGAAGATCAGTTTGGGTTCCGTAGAAATATGGGAACATGTGAGGCAATACTGACTTATTTTAGAAGCTAGATTAAGAAAAGGCAAACCTACGTTTCTAGCATTTGTAGAGTTAGAGAAAGCTTTTGACAATGTTGACTGGAATACTCTTTCAAATTCTGAAGGTGGCAGGGGTAAAATACAGGGAGCGAAAGGCTATTTACAATTTGTACAGAAACCAGATGGCAGTTATAGGAGTCGAGGGGCATGAAAGGGAAGCAGCGGTTGGGAAGGGAGTGAGACAGGGTTGTAGCCTCTCCCCGATGTTATTCAATCTGTATATTGAGCAAGCAGTTAAGGAAACAAAAGAAAAATTCGGAGTAGGTATTAAAATCTATGGAGAAGAAATAAAAACTTTGAGGTTCGCCAACGTAGTATTGGAGGGCAGCGTGGAAGGTAAAAATAGCTTAGGGAGACCAAGAGATGAATACACTAAGCAGATTCAGAGGGATGTAGGCTGCAGTACGTACTGGGAGATGAACAAGTTTGCACAGGATAGAGTAGCGTGGAGAGCTGCACCAAACCAGTCCCAGGACTGAAGACCACAACAACAAGGTAAAAATCACATGGCTTCGGATCATGTGTGATCGTGGATGCATGTTGTCCGACCCCTTGCGGCCAATCCAGCTTTCGGCTGCGATGTCGTTAAACCAATAGCGTACTGAGTTATGCTAGTGAGGCCGCGCACCATCTTGTTGCCAAAAAAGTTCTGTGATCCATCCTCTTCCGATTGACGGAAGTGTCATGCTCCTAGCGCATCAAGATAAGAAACAGCATTTAGAGTTGTTTCAGCGAGAAAGAATGGCACATACACTTTCTGCTTGGATATGACACAAAAGAGTTTCACTACAGTTTCGTTGCAGTTGTACCATCTCGTGGGGATCTGCTGACACCTAAATGAGCACATTACGTGTGTTTTTACTTCCACTCAGGTGAAATGTCGATTCGTCGCTGAAGTCGACACGATCCAGTAAAGTTTCATTGTCATGCAGCAACATTTCCTTTGCAATGGTGGCACGTTAAACATAGTCTGCAAGCTGTAGAGCAACCTCAAACGATGAGACGTAGCAACAAGCGCGACCTTAAGTCTCCACATACACGTCACTGGAATTACAAATTCATGATTAGCCTTCCGAACTAATTTCTTGGAGCAACGCTTGAAAGACTTTAATTCATTCAAAACGTTCTTCAGTCGCTCTTGGTCGTTTAGTACTCCTCCCTTTGGCGCACAGCTATTCAAACAAACGTGTTTGAGATTTTCATTTGATGTATTGTATATAATTGTAAGTTTAATGTAATAAATGTCACAAAGCCTTAACCTGTATATTTATTTTAAACCCGTAGCATATTGATCAGATCAACATTCCTACTTTGAAACAGCATTTCCAAAAGTATGCATGACTGTATCAACATTTCACAAAAACAGATGGATAACAGCAGGTATTAAGAAGTCCTCCCAAACACTTAAACACCTCAGTTCCATGAAAAAGATTCACAATGATCCAGAATTCTTAAATTTCTATCATAGATACAAAAAGATTTATAGGAAGGTGCTGATTGCTGCAAAAAAGTCATTTAATGACAAAATAATATATAATGCAGAGAATAAAAGCAAAGCAGTCTGGGATGTTATAAAAAAGGAAACGGGGAGAGGCAAACAAACGCAGAATAACATCCTGCTAAGGGAGGGGGATAAGGTAATAAATGATCCACAACACTTAGCAAACTATGTAAACGAGCATTTTTCAAGTATTGCAGAGATGTTACAGCAAAAATTCCCCAAAACAAATATAACACCTGCAAAAATTGTTGCACTAGATACAGTGATGTTACTTCCAACGACAGAGAATGAAGTCAATAAAACTGTTCAAAAGCTAAAAAATAAAAAGTCAGAAGGCTTAGGTGATGTTCCAATGTGTGTACTGAAACAATGCATAGGGATTATACAAGGCCCATTAACAAATATAATAAATGAATCCTTCACATCAGGGACATTTCCAGAGCAGCTAAAACAGGCAAGAGTTGTACCTTTGCTTAAGAAAGGTAATGCAGAAGACATAGAAAATTACCGGCCCATTTCCCTGCTGTCAGCATTCTCAAAAATAATAGAAGCAATTATGAAAGACAGATTAATGAATTATCTGAATAAATACAATCTTTTAAGCAAATCACAGTTTGGTTTTCGAAGTGGCAAAAATACGGAGTCAGCCATAGTAGAATTCACAAAAGTTGTACTTAATGCTCTTGATAAAGATGAGTGTGTCACAGGCATATTTTTGGATCTTTCTAAGGCTTTTGATACAGTCGACCACAAGATTCTATTAAATAAATTAGAAGCATTAGGAATAAGAGGGGTAGCTAATGACTGGTTTCGATCATACCTAACAGATAGGGTACAAAGAGTAGAGATAACACATACTTCAAATAGATCTAAACATTTAGTAAAATACTTATCAGAACCAAAACATATTAATATATGGGTTCCACAAGGTAGCATATTAGGACCAATACTATTCCTGATATACATCAATGACTTTCCCAGTAGTGTTACTCATGGTGAGAAAATTCTCTTCGCTGATGACAGCAATATTATAGTCACTGAGAGAACAAGAGAAGCAAATGAAACTCTCAAGGAAGTTTACGATTAGTCAATAAGCAACAAATTGACATTAAACATAAAGAAATCTAATGCCATGAACTTCAGTTTGAAGAGGAAAAATGACAATGTTAAATTAAATGTAGATGGCACCTCTATAGACTGTGTAACAAATGCAAAATTTCTAGGAATGAATATTGACTCTCAGCTGAAGTGGTGCGAACACACAAAGGTACTTGCAAACAGAATGTCATCAGCATGTTATGCCCTTAGAATTCTATCATCTGTGTGTAACATGCAGTGTCTTTTAGTTACATATTATTCATATGTACACTCAATTCTTAGCTATGGCATTCTTTTTTGGGGAACAAATCCACAAAATATGAACACAATTTTCAAACTCCAGAAAAGAGCCATAAGAATAATAACCAGAAATAGTAGTCGAGCTCATTGTAAAGATCTGTTCAAAACACTGGGAATTTTAACTGCTCCATGTGAACACATTTACCAGTCAGTTGTACACATCAAAAGTAACATTGGCAATTACTGCACAAACAGCTCTGTCGATGACCATGCAACAAGAGATAGACTCAACTTACATTTACCAAGAAAAAATAAACATAAAACTCAAAACAGCATTTTCTACCAAGGAATAAAACTGTACAATAAATTACCAAAAGAGATTAAAGAAATTTCAAAAATACACTTATTTAAGAAGGCAGCTAAAAAGTACCTGTTATGCAATACATTTTATACATTGAAGGATTACTTAGATAAAGCAGAGTAGGGGTTTGATAAAAAAATGTTATACAAACAAATAATAATAATAATGATGATTATAAAACATCCAATATTCCACATAACACCTTCACTTTATTATTTTTCTTCTTTTTTCCTTTCTAGAGACACTCTCCCCTCAAGCTATGCATAGCACAATACTAACACCTCTTCCTCTTTCTGAGCTCAACATCTCACTCATTATGAAGGGATGCTGACTCAGTTTTTTCAGGATAGCAAATGGGAACTTGCAGTACAGAAAATGGCCCAAGGATCACCTCTGTGTGTGTGTGTGTGTGTGTGTGTGTGTGTGTGTGTGTGTGTGTGTGTGTGTGTGTATGTAGTGAGTGAAGTGTTATGAAACAATGTGTGTATAGTGTGTGCAGTGACTGATAGTGAAATATGAGTGAATAGTGTGGCATTACATTATTTAATGAGTTATTTGTAAATAAATTATTGTATACCAGGAGTAAAATCTAATGATTGTCTCTAACTAGAAGTCTGTAAATATATGTGTATACGAATTAGCTTATTGTAAATTGATCTAGGCTTGTAAATACTTTGACATGTCCTATATCCTTGTAAAAAGAGATCTACGGATGAATAAAACTACTACTACTACTACTACTACCTGATTTATCTCCAAAAGTACTTCAAATGTGGCGAAGAGTGACATGATATGTTAGGAACTACCTTGCAATACCCTTTGAGAAACTAAGTGGACTCTTAGATGTAGCTCTAGCACCAGATATTCCGAAAGACGCGTTCTTTCCTGTGACATGTGACAAACATTACTGCCTCAGATTATGGCATACAACCAGAAGGAACCGAATGAAGCATTGTTGCAGCTTTCATTGCTGTGAGTGAGTCTGCTCAATACAAGAGCTTCGCAGGGAAAGTGATGCTACTCCGCTCGCATTCTGCTATCCTGACAAAGAACAAGATATAGGAATTGTCTGGGAAGCCATTCCGCACCAGACTGATTCACCTGATCTTGCTCCCTGAGATGAGAAGCGCTCTAAAAACGACTCGAGGAGTTCTTCGCATCAAACCACATGATTTTTACAGTCGCGGAATTGAAAAGTTACCCCAGCGTTGGGAGACAGTTGTAAATAGTGGAAGAGAATATATTATTGATGGCTGAGGTCTTTGTTATGCGCATGTGTTGTGTTTATTAAACTGATGGGGAAACCACAGGACTCATGCACCAACCCAGTATTTTATTAAAGTTATCGCTGTGGATTGTTGTGGGAGTGGTGGGGCTCAATAAGGCTGTGAGTGTACGTACGTCTCAAAATTTTATTTAATGTATGTAAATGAAATGCACAAGATTTTGGTTCAACATCGTATTTCTCCGAAAGTTCTTCACAATTTGCTTTAAAATTTTCGCGCGAAGTTGCACATCTGAAGGTGCTCGTGTTTTGTACACCTACTTTTAATATATATAATAAATAAATAAATATGTAATATACACTCCTGGAAATGGAAAAAAAGAACACATTGACACCGGTGTGTCAGACCCACCATACTTGCTCCGGACACTGCGAGAGGGCTGTACAAGCAATGATCACACGCATGGCACAGCGGACACACCAGGAACCGCGGTGTTGGCAGTCGAATGGCACTAGCTGCGCAGCATTTGTGCACCGCCGCCGTCAGTGCCAGCCAGTTTGCCGCGGCATACGGAGCTCCATCGCAGTCTTTAACACTGGTAGCATGCCGTGACAGCGTGGACGTGAACCGTATGTGCAGTTGACAGACTTTGAGCGAGGGCGTATAGTGGGCATGCGGGAGGCTGGGTGGACGTACCGCCGAATTGCTCAACACGTGGGGCGTGAGGTCTCCACAGTACATCGATGTTGTCGCCAGTGGTCGGCGGAAGGTGCACGTGCCCGTCGACCTGGGACCGGATCGGAGCGACGTACGGATGCACGCCAAGACCGTAGGATCCTACGCAGTGCCGTAGGGGACCGCACCGCCACTTCCCAGCAAATTAGGGACACTGTTGCTCCTGGGGTATCGGCGAGGACCATTCGCAACCGTCTCCATGAAGCTGGGCTACGGTCCTGCACACCGTTAGGCCGTCTTCCGCTCACGCCCCAACATCGTTCAGCCCGCCTCCAGTGGTGTCGCGACAGGCGTGAATGGAGGGACGAATGGAGACGTGTCGTCTTCAGCGATGAGAGTCGCTTCTGCCTTGGTGCCAATGATGGTCGTATACGTGTTTGGCGCCGTGCAGGTGAGCGCCACAATCAGGACTGCATACGACCGAGTCACACAGGGCCAACACCCGGCATAATGGTGTGGGGAGCGATCTCCTACACTGGCCGTACACGTCTGGTGATCGTCGAGGGGACACTGAATAGTGCACGGTACATCCAAACCGTCATCGAACCCATCGTTCTACCATTCCTAGACCGGCAAGGGAACTTGCTGTTCCAACAGGACAATGCACGTCCGCATGTATCCCGTGCCACCCAACGTGCTCTAGAAGGTGTAAGTCAACTACCCTGGCCAGCAAGATCTCCGGATCTGTCCCCCATTGAGCATGTTTGGGACTGGATGAAGCGTCGTCTCACGCGGTCTGCATGTCCAGCACGAACGCTGGTCCAACTGAGGCGCCAGGTGGAAATGGCATGGCAAGCCGTTCCGCAGGACTACATCCAGCATCTCTACGATCGTCTCCATGGGAGAATAGCAGCCTGCATTGCTGCGAAAGGTGGATATACACTGTACTAGTGCCGACATTGTGCATGCTCTGTTGCCTGTGTCTACGTGCCTGTGGTTCTGTCAGTGTGATCATGTGATGTATCTGACCCCAGGAATGTGTCAATAAAGTTTCCCCTTCCTGCGACAATGAATTCACGGTGTTCTTATTTCAATTTCCAGGAGTGTATAAAGGAGGAAATGTCATTACCACAAATTTCGAATGTATCTGGTGGATTTTCTTCTGATGAACATTTTTAATATACGTAATACCTAGACATATATGTTATATACATATGGGAAATTTGCAATAACAACAAAAAAGGTTCAAAGTCAGTGAGAGAGGATGGACAGGGGGTGGACGTAAATGTTGGGAGAAAAAGGTGAGAGGTGGTGATGGGCAGAAGGGGGGGGGGGAGAGAGTGGCAGGAGATAATGGAGAGAGAGAGAGAGAGAGAGAGAGGGTGGGGGAGGCGAAAATGGACAGAGAGAAGTGGAGGAGGTAATGAACAGAATGGGAAGAATGAAGAGATGCAAAAAGAGATTGGGGCGGGGGGGAGGTAGCCAGAGACAAGGGAGAGAAGATGATTTGGACACACAGCCAATCCCATACATATCAGAAACGAGTGCTTTCTGTTTTCTTTTTTTTCTTATTTAACGGGACTGAGACACAGCATCACTTGAACATTTTCCTGCAAAATGATGATCAGGTCTTGCAGAAAGTCTCAAAACTTCTGTCTCTATGCTGTTCATTTTTGGAACACAACCTACTACTAGCTTAGAGATAGAAGACAATGCTCAAGCACGTACAGTGCAAGCTGTTACTCATTTGTTTGACTGATGGAGCTGCTAAGAGCCATACCACCTACTGCACTCCCCTGACTTAGGCCCTCGTAAGTTCAACACAATTTCTAAACTGGAGGAAACACATCACGGTATTCGCTTAAGAACTGCTCTAAATTCGTCGGGCAATAGACCGCGCAGCTCGAACTGCCAACACAACTGGCACTGCTAAGAGTATCCTACGACTTACACATCGCTGGCAACGGGCTATACACAAAGCTGGTGACTACTTTAAATGTTAGTAAAACTTTGAAACACATCTATTTTGTACGAGCTGTAAATAAATAGTTGCCACTATTAAAGTTCCAACCCTCGTAATAACGTTTGTTTTATTTGGCAAGCTTAAAGGGGTTTCACTGAAAAAAAATTTAAGGAATTACTTTTCAGCACGCCCTGGTATTTGCTATTACTAGCTGAAGTTTAGTGCAGTATTCAATGAGTACTCCTCTTTCCTACTACTGAGCCTATAATCTCCAGTAGTTCTTTCATTTGTTATTTCCTCTATTATTTGCGCCCAAGTCCCACGTAACTACTACATTTTCATTTCCCTGTACCTATTTAGTGACCTGTTCCAAGGGTTTCTGAACATTTCTACTGTAGATCATCATATTCTTCTTGTGAAGTAAAATGAATTTCAAACTTCTGTTGACGGCTTCTATTAGTTGTCGGACCCAACGAAAATAATCCTATTACTAAACAGATCACAGAAACTTGCTCCATGTCCTACCTTCTCACACATAACGAATCCACCTCCCGTCATACGATTAGCAGCTGGTGGTCATATTAACGTATATTAATGTAGTCTTTATCATTCATTTCACTTAACTAATCCTTGCTATATAGAGATTAAGCCTTTGAAATTACCTTTTCCGCGTTTATAGCTTCCACATCACATTTAGACCTCTAACATTTATTTTCACGTGTGGATTGTGGCTCTTACCGTAATTTTTCAGTTTATGGAAATCCTCTCTCAGAAACACGAATTAGAGGTTAATACGAAATCTCTCGGCGACGATAAGACCGCAGTAACCTCTGATCAATTACAACCCACACTTTCTACGAATATACAACGTTGTGTGTCTTTAATGGAGTATTTTCGACTGTTTTCCATCTTCATGGCGTTGATTATTGCTTATACTTCTGCATTTTGGAGAAGTTTCTTACCCTGAGGGCAAGAGGGTGACCTCAACTTTTATCCGCTCCTGGGTCTTCTTTTCACAATGTTTCTGGCATTGTATCACAAATCACTCATTGCTGACGGATTTATTAAGAATCTAACCCCTGGGTCTAGGAAATTCTGATTATTGGTAATAAAACTCTTTTTACTCGGACCATAAAAACACATCACGTATCGGTAAAAATAGCCAGCACCAAATCTACCAAATTTGGTGGCCTTGAAATTCTGTAGATATTATCAACGTTCCACGCCATTTTATTAATTACTACGCTGCTTAGCAATTTTTAGGGTTCTGTATCTCAGTTGGTGAACTCTACACGATCGCTTTGTTGTCTGTGTGTCCGACTGTAACAACTCCTTTTTCTCATGCACGGGTAGATGTTTCCAACTGAAGTTTATATCACTACCAACTTTTACGACCCGTTGGCGGTGTGAAGGACTGAAATTTCTATGTAATTTGACAATTTGTGATAAGATCTTATGGGTTATGGGACCAAACTGCTGAGGTCATCGGTTCCTAAGCTGACACACTACTTAATCTAACTTAAACTAACGTACGCTAAGGAGAACACACGCACCCATGCCCGAGGAAGGACACGAAACTCCGACGGGGGAGCGGGGTGAGTCGCGCGAACCGTGTCTACCCCGCGCGGCAAATTTCTTTCTAAATACAGTCAACAGATACGGCAAGTTGTTGTTGTTTTTGTTGTTGTTGTTGTTGCCTTCAGTTGAAAGACTGGCTTGATGCAGCTGTCCATACTACTTTATCCTGTGCAAGCCTCTTCATCTCCGAGTAACTACTGCAAAATACATCCTTCTGTATCTGCTTTGTGGGTCTCCCTCTAGGATACTAAATTGGTGATCCCTTGATGCCTCAGAACATGCCCTATCAATTGGTCCCTTCTTCTAATCAAGTACTCCCACAATTTTCTCTTCTTCCCTGTAATATTCAGTACCTCATCATTAGTTAGGTGATCTACTCATTTAATCTTCAGCATTCTTCTGTAGCACCACATGTCAGAATCTTCTATTTTCTTCTTGTCTAACTGTTTATCGTCATGTTTCACTTCCATACATGGTCACACCCCATACAAATGCTTCCAGGAAAGACTTCAGAAGGCTTCCTGACACTTAAATCTATACTCGATGTTAACAAATTTCTTGTCTTCATAAAATCTGTTCTTACCATCGCCGGTCTAAATTTTATTCCTCGACCATCATCTGTTATTTTTCTAAACATACAGTAAAACTCGTTTACCACTTTAAGCTTCTCGTTTTAGTTTCGTCAGTATCACTCGATTTAATCTGACTACATTCTTTTATCCTTGTTTTGCTTTTGTTGATGTTCAACTTAAATCTTCCTTTCAGTACACTATCCATTCAGTTCAACTGCTCTTCCACGGCCTTCCCTGTCTCTGACAGATTACAGTACCATCGGCAGATCTCAAGGGTTTTATTTCTTCTCCCTGGATTTTAATTCCTACTCCAGATTTTTCTTTTGCTGCTTGCTCAAAATTCAGATTGAATAACATCGGGGAAAGGCTGCAACCGTGTCCCACTCCCTTCCCAACCACTGCTTCCCTTTCGTGTCCTTCGAGTTTCATAACTGCCATCTAGTTTCTGTACAAATTATAACAGCCTTTCGCTCCCTGTATTTTACCCCGCCTCCATCAAAACTTCCCGCCTGCGGGTCCGCGGTAAGGATAGGCCTGAGGTATTCCTGCCTGTCGTAAGAGGCGACTAAAAGGAGTTTCAACCGTTTCGGCCTTCCATGTGACGGTCCCCCTTGGGGTTTGACCTCCATTTTTCAAAATTCTACAGAAGTACGAGCCTTTCGGGGAAGGACGCCTTACGTGGTGTATCACTGGTCCTCAGTGCACTAAGACCTTGGCACTCAGCATTGTAACGGCGTTGTAACCGCACCCACTATTCCTCAAATTGGGCCTAAACTCCTGATGGGTTGCATTAGTTACGCCCATAGTGCGTGATGGACTTTCCATGGCACCCAAAATCCAGCACGGTAGCCAGCCCGTTGTGGTGGGGTCGTCATGTACCCTCTAGGTTGTAGCCTCCTGACAACACAGCGATCGTACTGCCGATATCTGAGCTGCACTCTCCCCACGTCGGCCAAGGAGTAGATGCCCATCTCCCTGGGGCATCAGGACTCCCGGCAATGGTCATCCTGCCAGGTGGCCCTTGCTGAGGCTGGGTGGTGACTGCGGGGAGAGCCCCTGGTCGGAGTGGGTAGTATCGGGGCGGACGTTTCGCAGATGAAACGTCAACATGTATCAGGTCGATCTGCGGCAGAGTCTTTTAAAAAGAAAGGTACTGTCTCTGGTTCTGGTTCTCCTGCCCTTTCCCCCTTGGTCACTCCCTGGGAGGAAGGACAGGCCCGCCAGCTTGGGGCGAAGTACTTCCCCCGCTATTTAATCTGTTCTCGGATCGATGGGGGGACTTTCGCCACCTCCAAGCCCATGTTCTTTGTCCAGCAAATCGAGGACATCTTCAGGAAAATCGAGGCTCTCAGTAAAATGCGTTCGGGGTCCGTTATTATAAAGACCACCTCCGCCACACAGTCGGCGGCGCTCTAGGCGTGCGACCGTCTAGGGGACATCCCAATGTCCATTGTCCCGCATCTGGCACTGAATAGGACGCAGGGGGTTATTTTTCATCGGGACCTCCTGCTGCTGCAATCTGATGAGGAGCTCAGGGCCAACCTGGAGCGCCGAGGCGTGCATTTCGTCCGGCGAGTCCAGCGCGGCCCCAAAGACCGTCGCATCGACATCGGGGCCTTTACCCTCACCTTCGAGGGGGACGTTCTCCCGGAGAAGGTAAAGGTGATGTGCTACCGGTGCGATGTGCGACCTTATGTCCCGCCTCCTATGCGCTGCTTTCGGTGTTTGCGCTTCGGGCACATATCGTCACCGTGTGAGGCTGAGCCCCTTTGTGGCGATTGTGGACGTCCTCTTTGTGAGGAACATACATGCACCCCACCACCTCGGTGCGTCAATTGTCCTGGCCTAGATCTTTAGACTGTCCCGCGTATCAGAAGGAGAAGAAGATTCAAGAATTAAAAACTTTCGACCGTTTCTCTTAATCTGAGGCCAGGAAGAAGTATGACCGCCTCCATCCCGTGACGTTGACAACTTAGTTTGCTCCGTCGGGTCCACTCCTTCCACAGTATCCTCACCCCTGTCCTGTCCCCCCTCCACCTCCTCACCCCATCCGGAGTCTATGCCTCCACCTCCCAAATCCCTCCCTCCCAAATCCTCCTCCCTCGTGGCCCCTGCCCCCTGTGCCCCAGGGGCCACCCTTCCTCCTCCTCCCCTTCCACCGCCGGAGAAGCGATCCTTTTCTCAGGCGTCCCTTGGGGAAACATTCCAGACCCCGGCTTCCGGGTTCCGGCGTTCCAAAACGGACCCCGCGCGTGAGGACCTTCTTCGGGTCCAGCCCACCATCCCCGTGCCTCATCAGACTTCCAAGAATGCCTCCAAGAAGAAGTTTTTATCTCCCTCTCCACCCCGGCGCGTTTCGTCAGACGCTCCATCCGTGAGTCGCTCAGCTGGCCTGTTTTCGGCGAATGATGCTGCCCCTCATACGCAACCCAGGAATGCGGCCGCAGCTGGCAACGACTCGATGGAACAGGACCCGCCTCCTGCCGGTTGTAGCGT
This sequence comes from Schistocerca gregaria, assembly GCF_023897955.1. NCBI lineage: Eukaryota > Metazoa > Arthropoda > Insecta > Orthoptera > Acrididae > Schistocerca > Schistocerca gregaria. The sequence continues at coordinate 290,027,434 of NC_064921.1, read as the reverse complement.
TGTTCCCTCGAAACCAGGCCCTCCGCGGCCGTCGAGGTGACCAGCTCTTCACCCGTTTCGTTCCCCCTTTTTTCTGACTAGCGATGGCTTTGTTTCATTGGAACATAAGAGGTATTCGATCTAATCGGGAGTAATTACAACTGCTCCTCCGCCTGCACTCTCTGCTCGTCCTTGGTCTCGAGGAAACCAAGTTGCGCCCAACTGACCGTATTGCTTTTACCCACTATACCTCGGAGCAGTCTGACCTCACCCCTGTGGACGGTATTCCAGCTCATGGTGGGGTCATTTTGCTCGTTCGGGACGATGTCTATTACCATCCCATCCCATTGACCACCCCACTCCAAGCAATAGCTGTCCGTATTACTGTTTCTGCCTTTAAGTTTTCTGTTTGTACTGTCTACACTCCATCGTCATCCGCAGTTAGTCGGGCTGACATGATGCACCTGATTGTTCAGCTTCCTCCGCCGTTTTTATTGTTTCCCGACTTCAATGCCCATCATCCCCTTTGGGGCTCTCCTGCATCCTGTCAGAGAGGCTTCCTCTTGGCGGATGTCTTCAACCATCTCATCTGCCTCAATACTGGCGCCCCGACTTTCCTCTCGGTCTCTACTAATACCAGCTCCCACTTGAACCTCCCGATCTGTTCTACCACTCTTGCCCATCGGTTCGAGTGGTATGTCCTTTCTGACACCTATTCGAGCGAGCATTTCCCCTGTGTCGTTCGTCTCCTGCACCACACCTCATCCCCACGTCCTTCGAGCTGGAACATACCGAAAGCTGACTGGGGACTTTACTCCTGCCTGGCGACCTTTCTGGACCACGATTTTCTCAGTTGTTTCTCAGTTGTTATCATCAATGCTGCCGAACGTTCCATTCCTCTCACTACCTCTTCTTTAAGTCGCGTTTCCGTCCCCTGGTGGAATGAGGCATGTAGAGACGCTATCCGTGCTCGACGACGTGCTTTACGCACCTTTCGCCGCCATCCTACGTTGGCGAATTGTATTGGATACGAACGACTCCGAGCGCAGTGCCGTAGACTCATCAAAGACAGCAAAAAAAAAGCTTGTTGGGCCTCTTTCACCAGCTTCTTTAACAGTTTTACTCCCTCTTCTGTCGTCTGGGGTGGCCTGCGCCGGCTGTCGGGCATTAAGGCCCACTCCTCGGTACCTGGCCTGACTTCAGGTAATGAGGTACTTGTTGATCCTGTGGATGTCTCCAACGCCTTCGGCCGCTTTTTCGCGGAGGTTTCAAGCTCCGCCCATTACCACCCTGCCTTCCTTCCCAGGAAAGAAGCAGAAGAGGCTCGGCGACCTTCCTTCCATTCGCTGAATCTGGAAAATTATAATGCCCCCTTTACTATGCGGGAACTCGAACGTGCACTTGCACTGTCCCGGTCCTGTGCTCTGGGGCCAGATGCCATTGACGTTCAGATGCTGACACACCTTTCTCCGGCAGGCAAAAGCTTCCTTCTTCGTACCTACAATCGCGTCTGGACCGAAGGTCAAGTCCCTATGCGCTGGCGTGACGCCGTCGTTGTTCCTTTACCCAAACCCGGGAAGGATAGACATCTTCCTTCTAGTTACCGCCCCATTTCTCTTACAAGCTGTGTCTGTAAGGTGATGGAGCGCATGGTTAACGCTCGGTTACTTTGGATTTTTGAATCTTCACGGCTACTTACCAATGTTCAATGCGGCTTTCGTCGCCGCCGCTCCACTATTGACCACCTTGTGACCTTGTCGACATTCATCATGACCAACTTCTTGCGAAAGCGCCAAACGGTAGCCGTGTTCTTCGATTTGGAGAAGGCTTATGATACCTGTTGGAGAGGAGGTATCCTCCGCACTATGCACAGGTGGGGTCTACGCGGTCGCCTGCCCCTTTTTATTGATTCCTATTTAACAGATCGAAAGTTTAGGGTACGTGTGGGTCCATATTGTCCGACGTCTTCCTCCAGGAGAACGGATTGACTCAGGGCTCCGTCTTGAGCGTAGCCCTTTTTACCATAGCGATCAATCCAATTATGGATTGCATTCCACCTAATGTCTCAGGCTCTCTTTTTGTCGATGACTTCGCGATCTACTGCAGTGCCCAGAGAACATGCCTCCTGGAGCGCTGCCTTCAGCATTGTCTTGACAGCCTATACTCATGGAGTGTGGCTAATGGCTTCCGGTTCTCTGAAGAAAAGACGGTTTGCATCAACTTTTGGCGATATAAAGCGTTCCTTCCGCCATCCTTACATCTCGGTCCCGTTGTTCTCCCATTCGTGGAAACAACTAAGTTTCTAGGGCTCACACTAGACAGGAAACTTTGTTGGTCTCCGTACATCTCTTATTTGGCTGCCCGTTGTACACGTTCTCTTAATGTCCTCAGAGTTCTTAGTGGTTCATCTTGGGGAGCGGATCGCACTGCCCTGCTTCGCTTTTATCGGTCCATAGTCCGATCAAAGCTGGATTATGGGAGCCTCGTCTACTCGTCTGCTCGGCCATCCCTCTTACGCCATCTCAACTCCATCCACCATAGGGGGTTACGTCTTGCGACCGGAGCATTCTACACTAGTCCCGTCGAGAGTCTTTATGCTGAAGATGCCGAATTACCATTGACCTACCGGCGCGGCGTACTGCTTTGTCGGTATGCCTGCCGGCTGTTGTCAATGCCCGACTACCCCTCTTATCAGCCCTTCTTCGCCGATTCCCTCGACCGTCAGTATGGGTTGTACGTGTCTGTCCTGCTGCCCCCTGGAGTCCGCTTTCGTCGCCTGCTTCGACAATTGGATTTTGCCCTCCCTACCACCTTCAGAGAGGGTGAGAGCCTGACACCACCTTGGCTCCAGGCTTCGGTTCATATTCGTCTCGACCTCAGCTCGCTCCCGAAGGAGGGTACTCTGGCTGCAGTGTATTGCTCACGGTTTGTCGAACTTCGTGCGTGACTTGCCAGTCACACCTTTACTTACACTGATGGCTCCAAAACTGACGATGGTGTCGGCTGTGCCTTAGTCGTCGGGGCCGTCACCTTTAAATACCGGCTCCTCGACCAGCGTTCCAGCTTTACGGCCGAGCGTTTTGTTCTCCATCAGGCCGTTCAGTATGCCCGCCGCCACCACCATTCATCGTATGTACTCTGCTCTGATTCACTCAGTGCTCTTCAGAGCCTTGGAGCTCCATATCTGGTCCATCCCTTGGTGCAACGGATCCAGCAGTCCCTCCATTCTTTTGCTGATGATGGCTCTCCTGTCAGCTTTGTGTGGGTTCCCGGCCATGTAGTAGTGCCTGGGAATGAGGCTGCTGATGCTGCAGCCAAGGCTGCAGTCCTCCTGCCTCGGCCAGCCTCCCATTTTATCCCGTCATCTGATATTAGTGGGGTTGTTTGTAAGAGGCTTGTGTCATTGTGGTGGGATACTTGGTCGTCACTTCAAGGAAACAAGCTCCGGGCCGTAAAACCGTTCCCAACTGCTTGGACGACCTCCTCCCGACCATCTCGGCGAGAAGAGGTCCATCTGACCAGGTTGCGGATTGGGCATTGCCGGTTTAGCCACCGCTACCTGCTCTCCGGTGACCCAGCCCCGCAGTGCCCTTGTGGTCATGCATTGACAGTGCGCCATGTTTTATTGTCGTCTTCCCGTTTTAATCAATCTCGTGTTGTCCTGTCTCTGCCATCTACTTTACAGGATATTTTAGCTGATGACGCTTGAGCAGCTTCTCGTGTTCTTCGTTTTATTACTTTGACTGGCTTGTCCAAAGACATCTAACTCTTTCACTTATTTTATCTGCATCCTTGTAAGAACTTTCTGGTGTCCCCCCCCCCCCCCCCCCTTGAGTTTTACTAGATTCTATGTGCTCTTACAATTGTGACTGGGCGCTAATGACCTCAGTAGTCGAGCGCCCTTAAACACCAAACAAAACAAAAAAAATCCTTCAAAACTTGAAAAAAGAGTATTTCAGTCAACATTATCAAACGCTATCTCTAAGCCTGCAAATGCTGTGAATGTAGATTTGTCTTTCCTTAACCTCTCTTCTAAGATAAGTGGTAGCGTCATTATTGCCTCGTGTGTTCCAACATTTCTGCGGAATCCAAACTGATCATCTCTGAGGTCGGCTTCTAACAGTTTTTCCATTCGTCTGTACAAAATTCGTGTTAATATTTTGCAGCCGTGACTTATTAAACTGATAGTTGTGTAATTCTCAAAGCTGTCAGCACCTGCTTTCTTTGGAACTGGAATTATTAGCCTATATTCTTCTTGAGGTCTGAGGGCATTTCGCCTGTCTCATACATCTTGCTCACCAGATGGAAGAGTTTTGTCTTGGCTGGCTCTCCCAAGGCTTGTTTCGACTTAAGCCTTTCGGTTCTCTGTCAAATTCATCACGCAGTATATCTCCCATGTCATCTACATCCTCTTTCATTTCCAAAACACTCTGCTCATGAAGATCGCCCTTGTATAGACCCTCAAGATAGTCCTTTCACATTTCTGTGTTTCCTTCTTTGCTTATAACTGGTTTTCTCTCTGTGCTCTTGATATTCATTCATTTCTCAAAAGGTCTCTTTAACTTTCCTGTTGGCCGCATCTATCTTACCTCCAGTGGTATATGTTTCTACATCCTTACATTTATCCTCTAGCCATTTTGCAGTTCCTGTCGATCTCATTTTTGAGTCGCTTGTATTACTTTTCTCCTGATTCCTTTACTGTATTTTTATATTTTCTTTCATTAGTTAATATTGCTTGTGTTACTCTAAGATTTCTACTAGCCATCGTCTTTTTCCCTTATTTATCATCTGCTGCTTCCACTATTTCATCTCTCAGAGATACCCGTTCTTATTCTACTCTGTTCCTTTTCCCTGTTCTTGTCCATTTCCTAACGCTCCCTATGAAACGCTCTAAAACATCTAGTTCTTTCAGTTATATCCAGATCCCATATCCAAATGTCTTAAAATTTAAAGCCTGATTCTTAAGTCTCTGTCTTACCATTATATAGTCAATCTGAAAGCTTCCAGTGTCTCCAAGTCTCTTCCACATGTACAGCCTTCTTTCATGACTCTTAAAGCAAGTGTTAGCTTTGATTAAGTTATGCTCTGTGGAAATTCTACCATTCGGCTTCTTCTTTCATTCCTTACCCTCAGTCCGTATTCACCAACTACTTCTCCTTCTCCTTCTTTTCCTGCTATCGAATTTCAGTTCCTCATGACTTTAATATTTTCATCACCTCTAACAATGTGAATAATTTCTTTTATCTGTCATACATTTCTTCAATATCCTCATACAGTGAGGAGCTGACAGACATATAAACTTGTACTACTGTGGTGGGCGTGGACTTACTGTTTTTCTTGGCTACGATAATGCGTTCACTATGCTGATGGTAGTAGCTTATCCGCATTTCTATTTATTTGTTCATTATTAAACCTACTCCTGCATTACCCCTATTCGATTTCGTATTTATAACCATATATTCACTAGACCAGAAATCTTCGTGCCACCGTAATTCACTAATTCCCATTATTTCTAACTTCAACCTGTCCATGCCTCTTTAAGTTTTCAAAGTTACCTGGACGATTGATGGATCTCGCTTTCCACGCTCCGATCAGTAGAATACCAGTTTCGTTTCTCCTGATAACGATGTCCTCGTGAGTTGTTCCCGTCCGGAGATGTGAATGGGCATGGACTCAAAATGGTTAGCTTATACTGACAGGCGTAGTCTGCATAGAAGTAGAGTTATGATCATGCAGAAAACATCAAGTAGAAAATTACATGACGTAATCGTGGAAAGACAGATACAACAATGAAATGAATGTAGAAAGTAAGGCGGCTGGTAGAGTGGATCATGACAAGCAATAGGTAGGCTCTCAAAATGCCACTCGAGCCGTCGTGGCAGCAAGTGTGGGGGGAAACGTTTTCAATGTATTTGTTGTATCATAGTAAATGGGAAGTCGGGGTGAGGTTTTTTAACATTTATTTGAAGAAAGATACAAAAAGTGCTAAAAACTACACCCTCCTGCTTGAAAGCACACAACGTAACGACTCTGGAGTGACTGTCGCACTCTGACAAAGTGAAAATTGCGACGGAGGCTGCATTAATGCGCGTTGTCACCTCTCCATCAGTCGCAATGGGTATTTCAGACAACGGATTTCAGGTAGCTCCAGAAGAAAAAAATTAATGGGCGTCAAGTCTGTGGAACACGCCACGTCTAATTCTCACCGGAGGTTCCATCCAAATGCGTTCGCACTGCAGGTGCGAAATGCGCAGCTCCGCCATCGTGTTGGTACCAAATTCTCTGTCACGCGTTGAGTAGAACATATTCCAACAACTCATAAAAAGATTAAGTACCTGTTTTGTTCAATCGCCGGAGTAACTTTTATGGGCCGACCACGTTATCGCCCACCACGCTAGTCCGAATGTTGACAGTGAAGCGATCTTGGTGGCCAAGAACAAAGGCGGCGTACGGATTTTCCCGTGACCACGCGTGTTGAGATTTTTGAACATACACTCTACGGTGAAGGGTGTCTCATCCGCAAACACTACACTGCTCGGAAATTCCAGTTGAACGGCACACCTTTGCAAAAACCACTGATAGAAATCAGTTCGACGTGAAAAATCGGCTGGGTTAAGGGCGTGAATCTTCTTAAGGCGGTAGGGGTACAGATCATCTTCACGCCACACACGCAAAATTGTGAAATGCCTTTCACCCATTTTCAATGCAACACACCGTGAGCTTGTTGAGGGCGTGTTTTCTAGTAGTGCTAACGCCTCCTCTTCAATCCCTGGTGTACGTACTGCACGTTGCCAACTACATCCATCAGGCCTTCGCACCTGTGACACAAAATGAAGAAACAGGGTTTAGAAGTACGCCCCTAAATGCGCATGTCATTACGAGAACGTGCCAGTGGAGAAACGTAACTCAAATGGACCTGTCTCTCGTAGGGACCTGCGAATGGCAGTAAATTTGCGTTAAATTGGCACCCGACGATTCAGAAAGCGCCGTACGTCACCCAGTAAGCGCAGTGCATCCTTCCAAGAATAACGCTTCATTTCATGTCCGTTCCTCACAGTAACAAACACAATAGTGTCCCCGTTTGATGACAAACTCACGCAGAGCCCTCAGGCGCTGTCCTCTACGCAACACCTTTCAGACATTTGTACAGCCAAAATCAGACCGTTCGCGTGGCAGTAAGTGGCGAAAAACCCATAGTGATATCCCGCATGCAATATCGACGGTTATGTTGACTACAACTTTTGCAAATAAACGACAAATCATCAGCCTTGATGTCACAAATACCAGGTTTGTCCAGAAAGTAAGTTCCGATCGGTCGCGAAATGGACACCACAGTGAAAACCCGATGAAGCTTTGCACAGACGTGTTGGGTAGTGTCCCTAGCATGACCGTCGATCGCATCAAGACACACTTTTCATTTGTGAGGGAACTGAGCGAGCAAAGGTGCCTAGAACAAGGTCTCCCGCCAAGTAGGAGGGCCCGCTGAGAGGCTTCGCCTTAATGAATGCAGCTCTCCTAACACAACCGCCACGCACGTCCTTCTTCATGCCAATTCTCAGCCGCACTCTGCAGGGGCCGTGAAAGCGATCCTCCAGCCTTTTCGATGGGAAGTGTTCGATCACCGACAACACAGCCCTGATTGGCACGTCCTTAATATTACCTCTGTTCACATGAAACGCTGGATACGAAGACGAACACTTGGGCGCAGGCTACGCACTATAGACCAGCGTAGAGAACTATCGGAAAGCATAGGCGCCTGCCTTCTATGACGATGGTGTTGTAAATTTGGTATAACGCTCCGACAGATGTCTACCTCGGAGCGGCGACTGTGCAGAGAAGTATCTGGAAAGTGTGGCAAACTCTTGCGAATAATGTTTCTGATTTTCAGTGTGGTTTCCATTCAACGACTGATCGGAAATTACTTTCTGGACAACCCTCCTATATTTAAATCGTTGCCCTGTAGACCTGGCGGTGACCATGCGGTTCTAGGCGCTCAGTCCGGAACCGCGCCACTGCTACGGTCGCAGGTTCGAATCCTGCCTCGGGCATGGATGTGTGTGATGTCCTTAGGTTAGTGAGGTTTAAGTAGGTCTTAGTTCTCGAGGAGAGATGACCTCAGATGTTAAGTCCCATAGTGCTCAGAGAAATTCGAACCCGTAGACCTGCTACCATGACTGTTCGGATGGCATGCAGTGTGCCTATCCTGTTGGGGGCGCGCGGCGCTGTTCGACGCCTTACGTCCTACGATGAGGGAATGTGGGAAATGTTTGCTATGTGTAACATGCTTGTTATGACCCATTCCACCAGCCCACTCATTTTCTACATTCATTCGAGACACGCCCTTCATATGTCGGCCAAGGTGATCTACCAGTAAGGCGTGTGCCTGGAAACTAGTGAGTCGAGCGAACCACGGATTTTTCAGTATTCTTCTTAATATAGACCTTACCACTTAACGACGTGAAATTTGCCAGAAACAACAGACGGAACATGGAACTGTTGCTCTCCATTCCCCAGGTGGGTAACCGGGGTAAATTAGGGACACGCAAACCACCGAAGGGGCTTCTAACAGAAAGGCGTATACCAGATCAGAGGCATGCGAAATTGTTATTTCTATCTATATTGGGTGTCTCTGTCAAGAGTCGTCAGACGTATTTTCTCTGGTGTTTCAGCAGATGTTTGAAAGTTCGGTTTGGCCATGTGTACCTTGAGTCAGGCCAGACAAATACTGCTCATCACGGCTTTCATTCGACGTCCATTGTTGACAGTAAGAGTCCGTTTGTTCCCGTTGCAAATAAAATGATCTTAATAGCGGAATCTTATGTGCCCATTGGATACAGCGGTCCTAGATTAGTCTAGTGCGACATTTGCTCTACTGATATGTATCAACAAGAACAATAATTACTATTATATTACTCCAGCAGCGACAGCCCTTTCTTGGCCACTGCTGGCCGTTACCGCCAAAGATTAGATTCATTATTTATTCCATAGAGCCACAAAAGGGGAGATCCTCCTGGGTGTGGAACATGTCAGATAAACACGTTACAAAAATTTAATTAGAACTACTCGAGTTTCATTCATTTTAATGATCCTCAGTTAATAAGCAGTAAAATTACGTACATGAATTAAACTTAAACTTCTAATATTTACAGGTTTAATACTTAAATGTGCTTTCATTAAAGAGTGTGTGAAATGTTATGGGACTTAACTGCTAAGGTCATCAGTCCCTAAGCTCACACCCTACTTTACCTAAATTATTATAAGGACAAACACACACCCATGCCCGAGGGAGGACTCGAACCTCCGCTGGGACCAGCCGCACAGTCCATGACTGCAGCGCCTCAGACCGCTAGGCTAATCCCGCGCGGCTCCTTTCGTTAAATCCATCATTTACACAGTAGCTAGTCACCAAGTATTGTCAAAAATTAAAGTATAATAATTTTTCATTAAAATGGTCTACTGCACTTGTTGAGAGATTCATGGATAGAATAGGAGTTGGCCACCAAAAATTATTTTAAATTATGTTTAAATTGTGCCTTGTCTGGAACTAAACTCTTAGTCGTTGCTGGTAACTTATTGAAAACATGCGTTGCTGAATACTGGACTCCTTTCTGGGCAAGAGTAAGTGACTTTAAATCTTTATGTATACCCTTCCTATTCCTAGTATTCATACTGTGTACTAAGCAGTTAGTTGGAAAAAGAGATGTATTATTTACAACAAACTTCATTAGAGAATAAATATACTGATAAGCTGTTTTTAGTATGCACAATTATTTGAATATATTTAGACATGATGTTCTTGTATTTACACTACTCATTACTCTTATTATGCGCTTCTGTACTCTAAAAACATTTTTCGGTTTGTGAGGTTCACCCCAAAATATGCAACATGCAAACATGCAGCGCTGTTGATTCGCAACTTTGGCGCCTCCCGCCGGAGCTTACAGTCCTCCCTCTGGCATGGATGTGTGTGTTGTTTTTAGCACACTTAGTTTAAGTAGTGTGTAACTCTAGGGACCTAAGCAGTTTGGTCCCTTAGGAATTCACACACATTTGAACATTTTATTCGAAAATGGATTACTGGTTTATTGTTTCTCTTTCACTGTGACCGTTAATACATCCCCATTAAAGGAATATCAGAGTAGACTAATTCCGGAACGCTCTATCGAATGGAGAATAAAATTCCAATAAAAAAATAATTTTGTTGGGAAACAAACGGACGTTTCCTGTTGACTCTGTGCGTCGCCTGAAAGACTTGACGAGCAACAACTGTTCGCGCTGATTCAAGCCACAGAATACAAAAATTAAATTGCAAATATTTGCCGAAACATCACAGAAAATTCACCTGACGACTGACTGTTGGAAGTGACACCCAGTGTACGTAATTAAGTTTGTACGGAATACTAGCTATGCGAGTCGTATCCCTATTTATCCGGTTTTGTGAAGAAAAATTGAGTGATCCATTACGTGAGTAATTTTATCGGTTGCTGCATTATGCATCGCTTAGCCGCTTACCTCGTTCCCCGGCGTTCCCTGCGGCGCTGTTGAATCTCTCCCTTGCCTCCAGTCACGCCCGCGAACGGGGACCCGACGTTTCTGCTCAGCGAGAGATAAGCGGAAAGCTGCCTCCCTGGGGGGAAGTACCGGTAGCCGATCACACCGTGGAACACCTCTGAGGCGTACCGTACGCGACGAATTTCTAGCGCAACACTAAAGGTAGTAAGTAATAACGATGTAGCCTCGAACGAGCAGTAAAAATGAAATTGCTCCAATACGCTTACAGGTTGTTACGGAGGGACAGGCCGTCGCAAAACTCTTTTTTCATCTGAACAGTGATCGAGGAAGTGGCGTAGTTGTCAAAACACTGTCTCTTATACTGGAGTGGGTGTTTCAGAATAACACAACAGTGAATTTTATACGAGTACTAAGATACAAACGAAAATTTCATTTTCTGACTGTTGTCCACAGTTTCACATCCCTGCATATTGTATGCACTATACGACAGTGGGAAAGTAATAGGCGCTTCAGACTAGGAGAAAATGATACTGACTATAGGGATACTAACTATTCTTTATGTTAGGATAGATAGGCACTTCTCGCAACATAAGAAAAAGACAAATAAACGGAAAATGGACTCTTACAATCTGATGCAATGATATTTTTGACCGCACAGCCAATACTTTCCATTTAATTTTGTTTAAAGCAACGTCACATCGCAGAAAATTTTACTTAGTGTTCGTGGTCAGTGTTGCATTTAGTTGCAGCTGGGACACTGTACTCACATCAAGCAGGCACCAGTGGCGGATCATAGGGTAGTCTCGCCAGGCTGTTAGTCATCTACGAGTGTGTGAAGGGTGATCAGCTACGTATGTACAGCGTGATAGATCCTCTAGGTCCCAGGAATTATTAAAGTACTGTTCTTCCAAGGGGTAGGCGATTAGTTCAAGTCACAGACGGTACATTTATTTGCTTGCGCGTTCTTCGTATCTGCTACCATATAGGCGTTTCTATCCCAATACAAAGGACCTCCATGAGGTAAGCATAGCCTGAGCAACAAACTTCTCTTTTGGTAGGTGAAGAGGCACACAGTCATTAAGTCCTCCCGATCTCCAGGAGCCCGGCATATCCTGAGGCATGAGCATGCAGAAGGCGCTTGATCAATAAATTCTCATACATTTTATCTTGCTTTCACGACACATTTCTCTCGTCTGGTGGGTTCGCCAATCTGCGTGCGAGATAATTTCTTTTGTCCCGCTATTTAAGTGACCACCGACCTAATTGCTCGGATGTCAGCATTTACCTATTCTGCATTGGACATGAAATTGTACATGATAGCAAAACAAATCTGGACTAATACATTAAAAATGGTTTTCTTAACCAAAATCTTTTCCCACTTATATGTAGAGCCGGTAATGGACCTAAAAAAAACATAAAACATGTTTAGTATTATGCTTACATATTCTCTCGTGTGGATCTATATCTTGCAGGCTTCGTTTCTCACTTGAAAGACACGGTATACTCTTTTGTGAATCTGCGCCTTCCATGCTTTCATTTTCTCTGTAATGACTAACACTGGAAAACCTTTTCGTTTTCCTTCTTCGTGTACTTTAGGAACTTACTGTTATTCTGTGGGATTGCTCGAAAATTTTTTGTCCCATTAAGCCTGAGAAGGAATGTGTCACTTTCCTTATTGTAATTGTAACGCTTCTGTTTCCACTTTCACTGAACTAAAACTGAACGAAAATCTTCGCACTAAAGACCAAGACACTTGTTCTTTGATGCAAAACGTCTGTCCGAATAAAGTTAATTCTGGAACACATACCAACTGAACATGTATCTCACTTCAGATAGCTTGACAGTAGCATAATTTACAACGTAGATCATTTTAGTTCAGTCTATCACATGTATAGTATTTTTTCAGTCGTTTGCTTGTATTCCGTCGTAAGTTACGATTAAACCAGTGGCTTACCTTTTTTAAACTGAACATGCGTATGTAAGTTAAGAGGAACAGCGCCGGCCACGCGAAAAATCGGTACATTTACAACGCTGATATTTTCTGAATACTTTCTGGTAGAGCGTAGGAAGGGGGCTTTCTGGGATTATTTTTTTAAATATACAAATTGGGGAATGAATACCGTGTTTCAAGAACTGTTTCTTCTTTGCTATTGTTGCCGGTAACAAGTGGGTTGCGATGCGAGTGTGTCGCAGTGAAACAGTCGATATGTACAGGACAAACTTCGACATACATAGCACGCAGACAGGCATTCTCAAAAACTCCGCAACATTTTATTTAAAAACAACATACTATCATGTATTTTTTAATAGCAATAACATTTAATTAATACTATTGGACCAAAGCATCATTTACAATTTATTTAAAATTTTTCTACTATTGTAAACATAAACGACTTATTCCAAACGTTCGGTAGTAAGATTGTCTTCGATCACTCAAAACATTTTTATAAGCAGAAAAAGACCGCTCTACATCAACTGAGATAAATGGGCAGTTTTTAAATTTGGGTGCTATGTTGGCACTTACTGTTTCTAGTGCAAGTTCACCTGTCCCATTAATAAAACTATGAATTTCGCGCAGTGGTTCATATTCTGGCCTTGAATAATTGTATCCCTTAACTGAATATTCATTCAACACCAAACCTTGAGTTTCAAGTTTTTTACCGGAATCACTAAAAGCCTCCTTGCACTGGCAAATTGCCAGAAGTTCTGCACTATTGATTTACAATCCCTCTAATGGCCTGGAAATGTTCATTGTAAAACACAGCTTCAACCCATGTACACCATCGAGTTACCACTGGTTCGGGAGGTAGAGGCACATTTGTCAGTTTTTCTTTGTAGCTCTTGATGCGAGCAGGAGCCTTTAGAAACACTTTCTTTGTGGATGAAATCAGTTTGTTTACATTCAAAAACGCGGAACGTTCTTCATCAGCAAGGCGATGTACTCCGTGAGCAAAGCATGTCACATGAATCAAATTGGGATAAAATTCGGAGGGATTTTCCTGCTTTGATCATACAGGGAGAAGCATCTAAAATAAACACAAACTCCCTTTCATTTACAGAAGATTCTGGAAAGATTTTTCTAATACCCTCATTCACAAATCTGGCGATCGTAGAATAATTTACTTTTTCAAGTTCTTTGCAGGCCTCTATACAAGGAGGCGGCTCTCCTTTCAAAGCACCAACAATTAAATTTGCAGTATAACGGCCGCAAGTGTTTGTGGTTTCGTCGACTGAAATTCAGATAACTCTGTCCTTGACTATTCACTGCACATTTATACCAGAAAATTTATGCAAATTGTCGATATGTAATTAAGGTTGATTCATCGGGTATACTTTGATTTAAGCACTATTTGTTGAGGAAGCCTTTGAGGTTAGGGTTTATGAAATATTTCGACAGTGAACTACTCATTAAATGCAACTTCATGAAATATCATTAAATGTAGTAATCACATCTCTATGGTAACACAAATTATTACTGTTCATGATTAAGGTACATGCCTGTAAATACAAATTTAACTACTGTACATTTTCAGTTTTCGTCCAGTGGAGTTCATCTGCAATTTTGTCTTTCCTTCTAGACAAATCATTAATGTTTTTATAAAAGTTTTATACATTTGAAACACTGTTATTTATAACTGTCCTTGAAAATTCATCACATAAAACACCAACAAAAATTTACATGAGTTCGAGGCACAACTAGTTCAACACACACACACACACACATACATATCACTGACACTATTGGAACGAAAAATGGTCACTTTTCTTTTACAGTCTATTCATTTTGCCATGGGGTTCATATTGGAACAACGTTACCAATTTGCGATAGAGTACAGTTCATTGTGCACACACTTATTATTCAAATATCAAGTTCTAAAAATGCAGGTGACCTTAACTGTGTTCTTCAAGTTCTTGTCTGTAATCATATCCTGGCTGTGCATACAGAAGTTTCTATTTCCAAGTGGTGATCAAATCACGAACTGTTTTGCATTTGATGAAGGGGTAATGACTTTCGTTGTTTGGTATTGCGACCAGGTTTGAAACAGAACATAGCTAGACATCTGCCTAATACGTAGGTTTGAGTTCAGGAGTTTGTTAGATTGTACTCGTGAGAAACGATGTCAAAATGTTCTCCCAACATGACCCGTGGGCTCATGGAGGCTAGTATTCAGCCTATATTCAACAAACTAGGTAGACAGTGTATTAGCGAGCGACTTTGTCATTACAACTCGTTTTCATGTCGGCTGCACGTTTCAGCTTCCCACAGCATTAACAAGTGGTAGGCAATTCCGACGCCCTCGTCCTGCATGCCAGTTGCAGTCGGCATTCTCTTTAATCTCCTCGGTTAGTGGTTCCAAATGGCAGTCCCTCACTGCAGTCACGTGACAGCTGACAAAGTCCGACCACTTTTACAAGTGCGTGCGACTTTTACTTCCTAATGGTTCAAGGTCCATCCAGTAAGCTACCTTACATCTCGCTGGCAAATAACCTCATATTTCTGAATCTCATGTGGTTTGTGCCACAAGCAGTAATCAGTTACACGCTCTGTGTAAGACATACACAAATTCTTACCATTATTACACTAAAGACTATCATAAGTATACATGCAACTCGCATACTGTTCGTATTTCCGCAAAGTTACTAAAAAAAAGAATATCATTAGATTTACAAAAGTTTATCAATGAAATCTAGCTTCTTGCTTAAAAATTATCCCTGTGGTAAAAATGAATCGGCTTATATCTCACAAATTCCAAATTACTAGCACAAAAGTGAAGTTAATTACTTATCTTTAAAGGTTAGATGTATATTGTCAGTTCTCTTTCTACATAAATCGTGTAAATTCAGGTCCTTTAATGTTAATACGGTATTCAGTTGGTATGGAAACTGATGTATGTGATAATTAATGTTTTAATCAGCATGCACTACATAGACCAGAGAAACCTAGAGATAGTGAATAGTTCTCCCTCAATTACCCATGATAGATGCCATTTACGTCACCTGTGGTCCACAATGACCACCTACAGTTCCTGGTTTTCCTACTCTTACCCAAAATTTTGTTTCTTTTGCTTTACCTCTTTTCATTCCTTCTTTTACCTGTCACCGTACTCTATAGTCATTCATTGTCTGTCTCCATATGTATTGATCGACCGAAGATTTCATCCATGTAGCTCCTCCTCTTTTAATCTGTATTCTAGTTTATGTTCCATTACGTAATTCTCTCACACATTTCAAATCATATTAACTGTACCTGGGGATATGTAAACTTAATATCGTATTCTCATTAGCACATAAGACTCATTTAAATTAGCATATTGCCTAAACATCTTTTCCACAAAATTGTATGTAAATGGCTTCATCCTTTGTGCTTGTTAATACTCATTAAACATCATCCATCTCTTAACTCGGCAGCGTCCTTTGCGTGTGCCACACTTCGTAAAACACCATTTTTCATGATAATAATCCTCAATACATACACTCCTGGAAATTGAAATAAGAACACCGTGAATTCATTGTCCCAGGAAGGGGAAACTTTATTGACACATTCCTGGGGTCAGATACATCACATGATCACACTGACAGAACCACAGGCACATAGACACAGGCAACAGAGCATGCACAATGTCGGCACTAGTACAGTGTATATCCACCTTTCGCAGCAATGCAGGCTGCTATTCTCCAATGGAGACGATTGTAGAGATGCTGGATGTAGTCGTGTGGAACGGCTTCCCATGCCATTTCCACCTGGCGCCTCAGTTGGACCAGCGTTCGTGCTGGACGTGCAGACCGTGTGAGACGACGCTTCATCCAGTCCCAAACATGCTCAATGGGGGACAGATCCGGAGATCTTGCTGGCCAGGGTAGTTGACTTACACCTTCTAGAGCACGTTGGGTGGCACGGGATACATGCGGACGTGCATTGTCCTGTTGGATCAGCAAGTTCCCTTGCCAGTCTAGGAATGGTAGAACGATGGGTTCGATGACGGTTTGGATGTACCGTGCACTATTCAGTGTCCCCTCGACGATCACCAGAGGTGTACGGCCAGTGTAGGAGATCGCTCCCCACACCATGATGCCGGGTGTTGGCCTTGTGTGCCTCGGTCGTATGCAGTCCTGATTGTGGCGCTCACCTGCACGGCGCCAAACACGCATACGACCATCATTGGCACCAAGGCAGAAGCGACTCTCATAGCTGAAGACGAAACGTCTCCATTCGTCCCTCCATTCACGCCTGTCGCGACACCACTGGAGGCGGGCTGCACGATGTTGGGGCGTGAGCGGAAGACGGCCTAACGGTGTGCGGGAGCGTAGCCCAGCTTCATGGAGACGGTTGCGAATGGTCCTCGCCGATACCCCAGGAGCAATAGTGTCCCTAATATGCTGGGAAGTGGCGGTGCGGTCCCCTACGGCACTGCGTAGGATCCTACGGTCTTGGCGTGCATCCGTGCGTCGTTGCGGTCCGGTCCCAGGTCGACGGGCACGTGCACCTTCGGCCGACCACTGGCGACAACATCGATGTACTGTGGAGACCTCACGCCCCACGTGTTGAGCAATTCGGCGGTACGTCCACCCGGCCTCCCGCATGCCCACTATACGCCCTCGCTCAAAGTCCGTCAACTGCACATACGGTTCACGTCCACGCTGTCGCGGCATGCTACCAGTGTTAAAGACTGCGATGGAGCTCCGTATGCCACGGCAAACTGGCTGACAGTGACGGCGGCGGTGCACAAATGCTGCGCAGCTAGCGCCATTCGACGGCCAACACCGCGGTTCCTGGTGTGTCCGCTATGCCGTGCGTGTGATCATTGCTTGTACAGCCCTCTCGCAGTGTCCGGAACAAGTATGGTGGGTCTGACACACCGGTGTCAATGTGTTCTTTTTTCCATTTCCAGGAGTGTATTTCTCTTGTTGTGCACTTACAGTCAACAATCATCCAATGTGTTTCTTCTTCACATCTGTGTTCATACCTGGTTGATTTCTTCTGACAAATTCGTTTATTCCATGCAATTTCAGTTAGATGTTTCCCTTGAATCACTTCATGTTGTTACAAATTCTTCTTGTTCGAAGAGAGAATACAGACTTGATGCCATGTTTCCATTAATGCTCTTTTATTTTGTAAATATTTTACTTGTGAAATTTTATGATCTCCTGTCGATTTATACATTTTCAACGCTTCCAACTCTACAACATTACATGGTCAAAAAATTTTAGAAAAACTTGGTATTCATACAGTGACTCTCCTTCATTCTTCTCCTGCATCTCACCAAAACTTTCTCCTGTATTGAGTTTGTTTTCTTGCTGGTCCCTTCTGATCTTTTCTTCTTTCTCTAGTTTCGTAATGGCCATATTCAGTGCGGCTTTTATTACTGATGACATTCACATCGAGTCAGGGGGAAGTTTACAATTTCTCTGGTTGTATCGTTGGCTGGCTGATTCATCAAAACTAATCTGAGCGCAAAACCAGTCGTTTGATGTAAGAAATCATTCAGTACACTCTTGAAATTCTTCAGGCGCAGGTCCTACGTTTGATGCTGTTTGTTGCATTATACCTGCACATTTTAAGTATTTCCCTCATAATTCTTGGCGCAGGGCTCAAGGCGATATGTACATAATCCTGAATCTCCTTCTGCTGCATAAAATTCTTCCAATATTTTGACCTGACCTATGCTCTGTTATCTGACAAGACCCTTTCTTTTCCCATCTTATGGAGGGAGTAGTTGTTGAATGCACTAGTTAGCATCGTTCAAATGGATTTTCGCAGTGGAGTGAATACGACAAACTTCGTCAATTCTAATGTCAAAAGGGTGCAGCGGTAGCCTCTGTTCTAGATTTTAACAAATCTGAAAAGATGTGCAATAATCCCTTGGATTCTACCAGAAACATGGGTGCTCGAAGGGTTCCAGTTATTGGTTTACCCTGCTGACAGCGGCTGCATATATTTCTAATTCGCCTTTTCGTTAAATGGGGTGACTGTCACATTTTTCCATTTTTACGGTTCAAAATGTGTAGGGCTCAGGTTTATGTACCATATGAATTTATTTATTGCTCCTCCCAGTATGCAGACTAACCAGTTGTTTTCTGCAGGATTTGTGCATCTCAACAAAACACCGTTCTTAGCTATGTAAAACTGTGTAATGTTGGCAGCTGAACGATTTCGCCAGATATCCTTGTCTGCATACATGGCTGGGTCCCCCTCTTGCCCTTTCTCAATGTTTTCAAGGATTCTTCTGATGAATTTCTCAATGGTTGCCTCTTTCATATACAGCACGTTAAAAATAGCTTCCTTGGCCACACTATCATTTTTACTGGCAAATCTGTGGGTGCTCTTGACAGCACATCTGCTAGTACAGTCTCTTCCCCTTAGATATGCACCACGTGAAAACGATACTCCTGTAACTAAATTACCCAACATAAGAGTCGTTCATGTGTCAATTCCGCCGTCATTAAGAAACCCAACAGCTTATTATGTGAAAACATTTTTGTTGTTTTTCCTGTCAAAAATTATCTGAATTTAGTAGACGTCCAGATGAGGCGGGCAAATCTAGCTCAGTCAGTGAACCTTACTAAGGACATGACTACCAAATGCAATTGTATGGATCACAGATTCTCCGTATTGTTCTTTTTGTTGGCGCAGGTATTCAGATAAGCCTGATTTAGACACGTCAGTTCGATGCAGAATTCTGTCCTCAAGTCCAGCTGAACAATATCGGTAAGTTCATCAAAGCTTCTTTCAGATTCCTAAATTCCTGTTCTTAAGTTCTGTCCATTCCTAACCCGTGTTCTTCCCTGTCAGACTGCAAAGATTAGGTTTAGATATTGTATCCCTTATGAACTGTTTATGATAATTCGTAATTTGAAGGTAAGCACGTACTTGTCGTTCAGTTCTCGGTATAGAGTATCTTTCAATTGCTTCAAACTTCCTTGGATCAGGGTACATGCCATCTGCAGATGTGACGCGTCCCAAGAATTCTACCTCTTCTCTGCCAAATTCTGACATCTCCAGATTAATCATGACTCCATGTCTTTCAAAGTTTTCGTCCCATATGTTTCAACCTATCTAATACGTCTTCGACATACTATAACGTGTCATTGATATTCAGAACTTTTAGAATGGCGGTTCGTAGTCACCTACTGACGACGCGGTGACATGTTAATGGTGAAAGAATAGCAAACACTCTCGCGAACCATCACTAACCCATTAACGCTCACCATGGTTTGTGCATTAGTTCTAAGTACCTATGGATGATTTAGCTTGCTACATCGATAAAGTAAGGCAGCAGGTAACTCTCCAAAATGAAATTCGGCGTTTGGCCTCGTTTCCTCGAAGGCAGAATAAGGCCGCAACTCTTCACTAAGTGAAGGTCCAGTCCGCGAAGTAAACAGCAGCGATCCAGACACAGGAACCAGCTCTCCACCAGACCTCGACACAAGCCACGATTCCAAGCAGGGCTCCGTCTGGGGGTTAACTCGCCACTGATCTGCAGCAAACGACTGCTTCGCTACGAGTAGTGTGCGCGCTTAAATCTCCTTGCATTGCTGCAAAAGCGCCACCACGGGGGAGGCTGAGAAGCTGTAACTTATCAGTGCAACTATAGAGGCTCAGCGACTACCGGAATCGACATCAGAGGAAGCACATTGCTCACTTATGATCAGTACATTTTCGTTCAGATGCTGTAATACCTTGTGAATGTACCAAACCTATGATCTGTGAGCATGGTTTGTGACATTGGCGTTGATGGGTCTCTAAATCCTAATCTTCCTTACTTTTCTAATTAGTAAAGTTTAATAATACTCTGAGCAAATTCTTAGTCACTTTTTTTTATCTTTAGTAAAATTATATGCTGTTGCGTGGGAGCTGCATGTGTTAAGAATTTATGTTAAGCCATTAGGAGGCAATGGGATCATGTTCTGAACGAATTATAACTTGTTGTAAGACATCATTAACACAAACACTTGAGGACTATTTGCAGCTGAATCGAAAATGATTGTTTGAATAAAATTTCCATTAGAGCGCCTTGTTTCAGTAAACAAATAACCAAGAGTAGAAAAATACTAAGGATGATCATCTGCATCACTTTTGTTAATAAGGCATAAATGAATCTAATACAAGTGTTGGTGACAGTGTCGTAGAATTCGCTGTCCCATACGTGTACCATTTTTCGACATACAGGAGACATCACAGAGAGTTGGTAAAGTTAGGTGTGCTTGCGGAAATCTATACAAACAAAGATAGCAGTTTACCGAAGCATCAGAGCCCGACGTGAGGCGGCTTGAAGCAGACCAAAGAATATCTGCGGGTTGAGTAATGGGACAGTATACAGTGACATTCTGGTGTCAGCACGCAACACCGATGGCTATGGACTCAAGCCATATGCCTAGTCGGACTGAAAGAAGCGTTGTTTGCCCTATTCAGTGTGGCAGATGGCCGAAAGACTACGCTGGCAGAATGGCAGTACACGCGCGTCTACTGCTCTGCAGTTACTCTAATGAAGTTTCACAAACTGTTCGGCGAAAACTTCTGATTTTTCCTTACTTATTGCCTCTTATGTTTGCTTCATGTTCGTGGTGGTCAAAGTAATTGTGATATTTCGGAATTACGTTCCCCACCACTCGAATAGTTTGCAATGGAAAATAGAAATTGCTATCAATTTACATTTAGTTAATGTTAGATCGTACAATGGTGCATAAAAAATGTAACTAACATATTGAATTTTACCTTAATTTTGGGGCAAGTTCTATATCTATATCCAATAACCAGAAAGTTTTTTTTTTTACTTTCACTCACTTTCGCCCAAACACACAAACAATATACCGATAGTGAATTATTCATAACATCCATCATATTTCATAAAATGTTGAAAGAACGGAAAACAGTATTTGACAAATGATAGCACGTAAACAGGAGCGTATTTTGACGCTTAGTTAATATGCGAACCTTTTTTCTGTTGCACTAGAGGTTGCTTTAATAGATTTATTCAGTGGATTAATGTTACATAAGATCTGTGGTCAGATAGTGAAAGGAGAAATTACGTGAGTGGGCAATAAGATAAGTGAAGAGATAGCGCGTTTATTTTCAGAATGACGGTAGGGTATTTTATTAGCGATTTTGTCCGCGATTGCTCCTTTAATAATAGACTACGATCTATGATTCTGTCGCAAGTGCAACTGTACTTGTGTCACAGTTGACATCTCTCTGGAGCCAAAATAATTTACAAGTCAGGTGAAAGTAGTTTGTCATTCGTTTTGTAGTTACGGTCACCAGGTGTCAGGCTTTAGCCGGATATGTCTGGCCTTTTACGGGCGTGTCCAGCGAAATATACAAAACTTCAGACAATCGGGCATTTGTTAGACTTTTTTAGTTGTCAGATAGAGAACGTGCAACTAAAACTCGTTTGAGACGGAAATATCCTCTACTAGATTGTGTGCAGAGGAGAATTATCGTAGGTGCTATGGTCATCGAAGCACCTACATTTAGTCTGACGGCCTTGCAGCTCAGAAATCTCCATAACATCCTCCGATGAGATCAAACATCGTTTTAGAACGCCACAACGCCCTTGTAAGTCTAGGGAAAAGCAACAGAGTAAACCTGTTGTCGGTGGCTGGTCACTTAGGAATTAGTGGCGGTGAACAAGCTGGTAGACAGACCATGACAGGAGCGGCGACTCCATCTATGGGACTGGAACTTGTCCTAACCAACAATAAGCCCTGATAAAGTACAGGGTGTTTCCAAAGCAATAATTCACACATGGAAAGTAGAGACAAAAATAGCTACAAAGCTCCAAAAAACATTGGTCCGCAAATCAATGGTTGCCGCGGTATCGCATTAATTCGAGTTGGGAACCAGTTGTAGACGCCGTGGTATTTACATTAGTATCTCAGGATTTGGGATCGACAATCTGTTTATTTACGCATGTGCAACTACTTCTTTCTCCCTCCGTGTACTGTGCAGTATCGGCCGCACACTCATTTAAGAGGGGTTCGATTGTTTGGGGGAAGAGACCAAACAGCGAGGTCATCGGTCTCATCGGATTGGGGAAGGATAGGGAAGGAAGTCGGCCGTGCCCGTTGAAAGAAACCATCCCGGTATTTGCCTGGAGCGATTTAGGGAAATCACGGAAAACCTAAATCAGGATGGCCGGACGCGGGATTGAACCGTCATCCTCCCGAATGCGAGTCCAGTGTTCTAACCACTGTGCAACCTCGCTCGGTCAGTCAGTTAAGGATGTGAAGGCACGATGGATAAATGTTACACCAGTAAAGAGTACGCTTAATTATGGCAAAGCGAAAGACAGTGACTTTGAGGCTGCACGATTGTATGAAGAAGCTTTGCCTCTCTGCAGGCAGCCCGACAGGGGTACATTTAGCTAATTACATCAGCGCCTTAGAGAAACCGGAGTTTGGCACAGCATGTTCCCGGGTGTACCCACTGACCCAGGTCCATATCTCCCGATGTTGAGAAAACGGTGTTCCGCATTGCATACGATTGTACACGAACGTCAGAGTTCAACAAGGAGGATTGCTACCCAATAGCGTGTCCTGGGTCATAGCAGTGTGTGGCGGATTTTACGTCGGCAAGTAGTCTATCCGTATCGTCTCCAGCGAGTGAAAGACATCAACAGTGCAGACTTTCTACACCTACATCTGCATCTAGATCCATACTCCGCAAGCCACCTGACGGTGTGTGGCGGAGAGAACTTTGAGTACCTCTGTCGGTTCTCCCTTCTATTCCAGTCTCGTATTGCTCGTGGAAACAAAGATTGTGGCTATGCGTCTGTGTGGGCTCTAATCTTTCTTATTTTATCCTCATGGTCTCTTCGCGAGATATACGTAGGAGGGAGTAGTATACTGCTTGACTCCTCGGTGAAGGTATGTTCTCGAAACTTCAACAAAAGCCCGTACCGAGCTACTGAGCGTCTCTGCTACAAAGTCTTCCACTGGAGTTTATCTATCATCTCCGTAACGCTATCGCATTAATAATGGTCATGTAACAAAGCGCGCTGCTCTCCGATCTTCTTTCCCTCTCTCTCTCTCTCTCTCTTCTATCAACCCTATCTGGTACGGATCCCACACCGGTGAGCAATATTCAAACAGTGGGCGAACAAGTGTACTGTAACATACTTCCTTTGTTTTCGGATTGCATTTCCTTAGAATTCTTCCAATGAATCTGTCTGGCACCTGCTTTACCGGTGATGAACTTTATATGATCATTCCATTTTAAATCACTCCTAATGCCTACTCCCAGATAATTTATGGAATTAACTGCTTCCAGCTGCTGACCTGCTATATTGCAGCTAAATGATAAAGGATCTTCCTTTCTATGTATTCGCACCACATTACACTTACCTACATTGAGATTCAATTGCCATTCCCTGTACCATGCGTCAATTCGTTGCAGTACAGTACAGTTTTCCATTGTTACAGCCTCTCGATATACTACAGCAAAAAGCCTCACTGGACTTACGATGTTATCCACAAGGTCATTTATATATATATTGTGAATAGCAACGGACTTACTACACTCCTCTGAAGCACAGCTGAAATCTCTCTTACGTCGGAAGACTTCTTTCCATTGAGAATGACATGCTGCGTTCTGTTATCTAGGAACTCATCAATCCAATCAAACAATTGGTCTGATCGTCCATATGCTCTTACTTTGTTCATTAAACGACTGTGGGGAACTGTGTCGAACGCCTTGCGGAAGTCAAGAAGCACTGCATCTACCTGGGAACCCGTGTTTATGGCCCTCTGAGTCTCGTGGACGAATAGCGTGAGCTGGGTTTCACACGATCGTCTTTTTCGAAACCGATGATGATTCCTAAAGAGTAGATTTCTGGTCTCCAGAAAAGTCATTATACTCGGACATAATACGTGTTCCAGAATTCTCCAACTGATCGACGTTAGAGATGTATATCTATAGTTTTGCACATCTGTTCGACGTCCCTGCTTGAAAACGGGGATGACCTGTTCCCTTTTCCAATCCTTTGGAACGCTACGGTCTTCTAGAGACCTACAGTACACCGCTGCAAGAAGGGGGCACGTTCCTTCGCGTACTCTGTGTAAAATCGAACTGGTATCCCATCAGGTCCAGCGGCCTTTCCTCTTTTGAGCGATTTTGTTTCTCTATCCCTCTGTCGTCTACTTCGATATCTACCATTTTGTCGTCTGTGCGACAATCTAGAGAGCGAACTATAGTGCAGTCTTCCTCTGTGAAACAGCTTTGGAAAACCTAGAGAGAATTTGTGCCAAAGGGTGCAGCAATGGTGTCCCTGAATTCCCTGTTTGTAAGCAATATTCTGTTAAATGACGGGGCTTGACGGTATTTTTAACTGCCATAACAGTCACATTTGGGCCGATGTCAGTTGTAATGCAACACACGTATCACGCAATCAGCAGCGTTATTCGTTGAACGTCTGGGCAGGTCTGCTCCGCACAGACTAACCGGACATAGTAGATACGGTGTCTGTGGGCTGTACTTCCACATTTACATCATGGTGTCCCACTGAACATGTGGTTCATGCATAACGGTGCTTCAGCACATTTTCATTTACAATGGCTCCG
Source organism: Schistocerca gregaria (assembly GCF_023897955.1). Lineage (NCBI taxonomy): Eukaryota > Metazoa > Arthropoda > Insecta > Orthoptera > Acrididae > Schistocerca > Schistocerca gregaria. The sequence goes on along the minus strand of NC_064921.1, from coordinate 290,002,387 downwards.
GCTTCTAACTCGGACGTATGGTCAACATTCAGAGGTAGGGAGGGGCTTGTACCATGGCCTCGAAGGTCTCCGGATTGAAATCCCATGGATTTCTGTGTGTAGGGTCAACTATCTTGATGAATTGTGTTTTCGGATTGAAGCAGCAATCGAGCATCTACTGAATTCTCCAGGGTTGCCTGAGGGCATTCGCAACTCATTTTAATGTTGCATTCAGACACATAGACAACATTTGGAACACCTGCTGTAAGGTTTAGACATTCCATGTACATAGAGGCACAGATGAACAGCAATAGAAAATGTGTTGTATCTCGACAACAGTTGATTGGTTGACCCATGTTTACAGCAGCTATCTTGTTGCTTTTGGCCTGTACTTTACATTTGCCAATTACTGACCATTACTTCTGAAACACCCAGTATAAACTACGTAGCTATATCAGTAGAGCCGCGCGGGGTAGCCGCGCGGTCTGGGCACCTTGTCACGGTCTGCGTGGCTCTCCTCCCTCCCCCCTCCCTTCCCGGTCGGATGTTCGAGTCTTCCCTCGGCCGTGTGTGTGTGTGTGTGTGTGTGTGTGTGTGTGTGTGTGTGTGTGTTGTCCTTAGCGAGTTTTAATAGGTTCATTTACTTTTTATTATTTTGATGATCGAAGCTTGACTTCCGAAACGCGTCAATCTTAGTGTTTTACACTATAAACAAGTGGTTAAGCCGATATATTTTTTAACATTAACACGTTAGTTTAAGTTAGATTAAGTAGAGTGTAAGCTTAGGGGCCGATGACCTCAGCAGTCTGGCCCCATAACAAAATAGTTCCAATGGCTCTGAGCAGTATGGGACTTAACTTCTGAGGTCATCAGTCCCCTAAAACTTAGAACTACTTAAACCTAACAAACCTAAGGACATCACACACATCCATGCCCGAAGCAGGATTCGAACCTGTGACCGTAGCGATCGTGCGGTTCCAGACTGTAGCGCCTAGAACCGCTCGGCCACCCCGGCCGGCGCCCCATAAGACCTTACCTCAAATTTCCAAGTATCAGTAGACAGGGTATAGAGTATTGCACTACAGTCCAAAACAAAAGCGTGTCCAGCTAACGATGACGAAGATATGTTTCAAGAGTTTTGTAACCCTGAAATTGAATAGGAAGCAGAAGAAAGTCTTCATAGGACTCACGACCGGCCATGGGAACATCAAGAAACGTTTACACACGATGAGTATAGAGGAAGAAGCCCTTACTTGTAGGCTATGCGCTCAGGTGGATGGATCCACACCACACCTAATCTTGCAACGCAGAGCCTAGGATTGTAAAGGATCAAGAGCCTGAAGAAATCGTGTCTAAAAAGGAACTAGTGAAGTGCCTCCTACTTCTTATGAGTACGGATTAGCTTTACTAGAATCGCAGGGAGCGAAACTGCACAGTAAACCCGCTTTCGGCGCGAGAAACGTGGGATAGGAACGCTGTCGCTATGGCTCCCTGCATAAATCAAATCAAATCCCGATTCATGCTAATGACGTAAGCGTAAGGCGAATTGCTGTTCTTGGTCTGTGTCCTGTGTTTTCCTCTGTAGGCCAAAGAAGCCTAACATATACGACGCAAGAAACAGTGAGGGAAAGAAGAATTTGCTGCGCAGCCAATGTCAAACCGCCCCTCCACGCTCGCGCGTCGTTCCCATCCGTGTTATTAAAACTGGCAGAATATTGCTTTCCAATTCCAGGCTATAATGTCAACGTCGAAAGGGTTTTCTATTTCATAAACGGCCAATGGGCAAAGGAACGCAATAAACTGCAAACCAGCGATGATGAAATTGCTGCTGTGTAATTTAGAAGTTTCCTGTCAAGAGTTCAATGAAACGATTTCCATAAAAAATAAAGTTATTGATAAAGTGGGTTGAAGAAAGAAGCATTAATATTTAAATACTGATTATTGTTATTACTATGTAATTCTAACTGAAGTGGCCAAAGTTATTGAATGTCGCTTAGTTTCAGGTCCCAGAGATTAAATAACTGATAATTTTGTTTAATGAAAAACTTCTACTCTATTTTGACTTAATGTTGTCTTAGAAAGAAGATAATTAGTTGGTAATTTGTAAGACTTACTTGTTTTTAGTTTGAAATCTGTGTTGGATCTAACAAACAACTGACTAACTGATTATTAATAAACGATTAAAACTATCAGCTGAGTCTACTCCTGTCTGAAACAGTAGGTCCGTCATTTAGGGTAACTCTGAGTTCGTCTTACCCGTTTTTGAACTTGGCAACCCTTGTTACAGTTTAGAGATAATCCTGTAACACAGTGTATTTTTGTGAATGAATAGCTGGAACTTAAACTTGCCAAAGGACTTTTTCTTTACGTCAATGGTTTGAGAAATATGAAAAAACAAAAAAATTCCCAGCAAATGGAATAAAAGTTTTCTCTTGCTATACCTGTGAAGAGCGAAGAACTGAATTTTTCCACTTCTTATATCTTTTAGTTCGTCAAAGATATAGAAAATCTGTTTTGATCTTGACGAGTCGTCAGCTGAGTTCTGCAAGTTATCAGTCAGTATGCTCACAGTTTTAAATACACAAATAGTTATATTGTCTGAACGAGAATTACTTTTTCTGGATCAAATTCTATCTGAAAAAAAAGTTTGACGCATTCATCTGTAGGGCCAGTAGGATTATCAAAACATCCTGCTTATTATATTGTGAGACACTTAAGCCTACTATAGTCAAGGACAAAACACACACACAAACACACACCCTCATAAACTGAAACTCACTACCACACTTTGAATGAGGATAGCAGATATGAGACAGTATGTTATTTGCTGTGAACTGTTTCATATGATTTTTTCTTTAGGTCTTTGACGTTTAGAGAGAAAATCCTCTGCTAAGTTTCCGTTATGGTTTCACTTCATTAAAACATACTAGGTTACTGGACGCCAGCAAAATTGCAAAAGTCGTGGTAATTTATGTTCATCCGAATTTTTGTCCTTTTTCTTTCTTTCAGAGCAACGTCATCATTGGAGAATTCTGCCCAACTCCTTCATCTCTCTTGCTGTCAATTAAAATTTGGCATCTTTTACCAAAACAATATACAGTTGACGTAATTTAACTAGATTTGTATGTTAATGTTGTTGCATTGAAATGTAATTCTGATCATAGTCTACTATTAAAAACAGAACTGAGAACAAAACAATTCTGGTAAACATTATTGGAAGCAGTGATCAATAGAGTATTATATTTTAACTAAAGTTCAGTCTTGATCAGAACAATAACATAGGTGACCGGTTTCGGTTATATTTATATAACCATCTTCAGACCCATGGCTTCCTTGGGGGATGGTAGGCGGAGCTCTCCTCAGCTGCTACGAAGTCAAACCAATGGTTTAAAAAAGCTCATTGTCAGTATATTGCTGCAACCTGACACAATTCCTCTTTTCATCAGCCCTTAAAAATTACATTATTCCACTGAAAAGAAAGGAACAGTAGTGAGTTCTGTTTATATGGGCAAAATTTTCGTATGTAAACCAAATGGTCAAATATGTTCCTACCTCCGTACCACACTTTTCAAAATACGCGTTTCAGTATCTTGAACAGTTTATGAAACGTCTGACGTGATGAATAATACGAATAATTGATTTCTACCGTCGTATTAATGTGGGTGGAAGTCAGGGCCCTACGTAAGATACGAAAATGAAAATTCCTGTTTTAGATATTTAAAATACACAGCAATGAATGACCTTATGTGGACAAATCGATTTACTCTTCAGCACAAAGTATTTGAATTTCGTTTGGTGGGCTACTTACTTCATTGTCGCCAATGAATAGGAGCAGTCAGAATGGACGTATGAACCACGTGCCTCACACGGAGGCCCACACGCATCTGGGCGGTCAGTAGCTCAACAGTTGCACGTGTATTTACCCGTACACACCTCTGCAGCCTTCATTTGCCCCTGTCATCTATGGAGTGTGGTGCACCAATGTGGCCTTAGCGCCGGTTTTGGAAAGCTGTTTTGCCATCCAAGGTATATTGTCACCACATCAGCACGTGAATAATTTACATACGTAGCCATTTCGGAAATTCTTCCACAATTGGCTTGAAATACAATCATCGTGCCCTTCTGGACGTGAGATAAATCACTCAATTTTCACGTTCCCCCTTACACGTTTTATACACCCTCCACAGCTAATGCAGCCCTTTGCCGTCTGTGAATGGTTGTTTCACGCTGACGTCGAACATTGGTGGTGGTCACATTTATGTGACGGGGCTACATATATTCATTAACGAAAACTTAGATAGCTCGCCATGAAGCTGATATACAGTATAATGGTGTAGGTAACGAAATATTCAACTTTTTTTTATCGACATTGCAACACAGCTACGACGAAGAGTCCCATGACCAATTTAGAACGAGACATCACGGCAAAATGATGCAAGAGGCTGTTTCTGTTTTTAGTTCTTAAGGGACCAAACTGCAGAGGTCGTCGGTCCCTAGACTTACACACTACGTAAACTAACATATGCTAAGAACAATACACACACCCTTGCCCGAGGGAAGAATCGAACCTCCGGTGGGAGTGTCCGCGCGGTCAGTGACATGGCGTCTCCAACTGCGTGGCCACTTCGCGCGGCAATACCAGAGGCCAGTTAGGTATTGTTCTGTTATAGCAGTTGCCGTGATATCTCGTTCTAAATTGGTCATGGGATTCTTCATCGTAGCTGTGTTGCAATGTCGAAAAAAAATTAATTATGCTGACACTATAGAATCCAGTGTTCGGGTGTCTTGAAAAGCTTAGAATATCGCTGACAGCGGGGAAACTGGGCCACCGAGGCAGTGATGGCATGACTGTCAAACGACCACACGTCACACCTCGGTTCTACTGTACATATGAGAGAGAAAGCATTACCGTTTCAAAACCTACTGACTAAGTTCGAATAAATACTGCTTATTTCAGAGAAGCAGTATGAGTCACGGTCTATGCTGGGCACAGTAATGCAGTGTGTCGTTAGGCTGTCATAGCTAGGCCCTGTCTCTTCTGTTGGGCTTCCAGCCATGCCTACATCTGAATACTGCTATCATGATGCTTTACAGCAGGAGTGCCATCTGAAGTGTGACTACCGTCCACTGGAGGAAGTCTACCGATAGTCTCCGCAGTTCGTTCTGTGTCATCTGGCTGCTGAGCTGTTATAGCCTTGTGCAGGCACACTCTGCTGCTGCTCGACTGTCCAGTATGGACAAGAGCACTGATGCCGCCGTCCACAATGAGGTCTTTGGCGTGTCCCACCCTAAGACGGCGGCACCACGCCAGCAGCCACAAGCGTCCTTCCCGAAAGCTGCCAGAGCCACAATCCGTCAGTCTCCTGACTTAGCGGCATTCCTACTCATCACCTTGCTGCAACCGTTCTCAGGGTGGGGAGCTGAACGCCATACTATCAACTGGAATTATGGCTCCTCCACCAGGTAGACACCATTCACCACTTATCTTTACAATGAAAACTAACTGCATAACTGTGGTAGAGCGCAGAGCAGCTGTCGTGTGATACACTGCTGGTGGTTATAGTGCTGCACTTACTGGCAGGTTAACCGCTGCATTCTCTACGTGCACCAGCGGGCTCTGGACAGTGCGGCGAGTCATCAAGCAGACTACCAGTTTTCCGCGTGTTCCCATACTTGGACACGTTGAAAATCAATCTTGGCAATGAATACCACTTGCCGACAGGACACCATTTACGTTGTGGATGTATCCTAATGTAGTCGTTGTTTGCACGGGATTCACTGGGACCAGAGACGTGTCTAGCATCGTTGCTTACAACAAACCACTGTGGAAACCTAGTAACTTTAACCTATTACCAATCTACCACTACCGCCTCCAAAAGTGCCAACACGGTATGTAAAGAGCTGCGTGGTCTTGAGGGTATTTGTGTGCCAACTGGGGTTACCAGATCTCAATTCCACTTACGAATATGTCATGTAATCAGCAATCACTAACCTGGAATCGTACGGATTTGATTTCATTAGAGTAGAAAGACCCTTAAAAAGTAGTATGAGAACCTTTGCTTGTTCCTTACCCGATACGATAGCTTCAGGACTTAATGTCCCAGTTGTTGTGTCCTTTGCCCTCCAACGCTTAGCATTGGAAAACTGGGTGCACTTTCCCTTTCCTCAGCACATAATCCGTACTTTGGGATTTCTTCCTCTTTACCCAACTTGAGTAGGTGTTTCTAAAAATTCCCATGGTCAGTTGTAAGTTCCACGAGTTTAATCTGTCTCCTGTTCATGTCCACGATTACAAAACTTCTTTTCAAACATGACTTCAGCATCATTAGCTTCCCATGTTTTATGTTTTTGGATCACAGTCCGATATTCTACATGATACCGTCTGATCCATCTACACAGTTTTGATGGTTAGGATGGGTTCGGTCCAATAAATGAAGTCGCTGTGCCTATCCTGGTTGGCGTATCAACTTCTTCATTGCTGCTAATTCCTGTGTGACCAGCGATCCATAGTATTTTGGAACGATGTTTGATTCATTTCCAGGGGCTAACAGACCATTCAGAGCTGTTTGGCTGTCTGAACAAATTTAGATGCTATGATCCTTTCAGTACTTGTTTCCATTCTCTGCCGTGAGTAATAGCGCAACCTTCGTGTCAGCCCACTCTCCATTGTTGCCAAATTTATTGAAGATGGCGGCGATGACGTCATCCAAGATGGCTGCAAGTAGACTTGGCAACATCTCATGACATCATCCAAGATGGCTGCATGTAGACTTGGCAACATTGCATGACGTCATCCAAGATGGCGGATTTTGGCTGGAGGATAGTCCAGTTGTGCTAAGTCCACTAACCTAAGTCTCCAGAAGAAAAAATGGCGGGGAGTTTGAATTCCAACAGGATGATGCATGCAAAACCATACTTGTCTTTATCATTATTTAATCATGCATGTGTGTATGCAATTCAACTGTGTTAGTTCATACCCTTGCCATCAGAAAGCGCCACCGTGACGTCATTAAAGATGGTTGGTTTTGGTGGGAAGAAAGACAATTGTGCGACCTCCACTGAACTACCATTACCGTTCTCCTGCACATTTAGTCTTTGCTGAGCGGTCATTGCCCTGTGTTCGATCATAGAGATGGATGTGGGTGATAGAGCAGCCTTCAATAACTGCATTTCATGTAGACATCCGAGGGAGGACCGTAGCCACAGTTCACTACATGAGGTGTGGAAGCATATGATAATGGAGGAGTGTCGGAGCAATAAGTGCAAGAATTCTGTTCATCAGATTTCGGCAATGCAGAGGGATGGAGCTAGAATGCATCCCGTAACCAGCATATGCTCATGTGCATGCGCAAACTGCAGGCTTATTTACCATCAAACATTCACGCTTCCAAACCGGAAGAGACGCTCAATTGACGCCAATTCGCTTCAACGTAAGCATATTCGTATACAACATATATACCATTGAAGCCCATCCCGCAGAATGTGTTCAATCGATGAGTTATTGGTGTTCGACCGCGATGAGTTTAACAGCAGTGTAGTTTGCAAGCATACAGCCGAGCACTGCCCCCATAACCTCCTACATGCTGAATGGAAACGTGCATTAATCCTGGAACATATGAATAAGAACAAGAACACAGTCCTCCAAATAAATTTCCTCCAACTAAATGCTTTAAAAATGCATTACCCATCTTATGGAAACATCTGCCACTGTTGGCACTGTCTACCTTTTCTAAAGCCCACACGTAAGCTCTCAGCCCACAAGAGACAACAGCCTCCGACCCAGCAGAGCAATGAACTGATCTAGTTCACGAGTTATCCACTAGAGGGCACTTCGATAGGTCATGTGTTCACCTTATTCAATAGCAGCACTGCATCATGATGACCTAGTTGGCTTCTATATAAGGAGGACTCAGCAGCTCCTCCATCTCTGTTCCAGTCGGTAAAGATGAAGCGTCAGTCACCACCACAGCAGAATAGAAGGAGCAAGCAGCACCAGAAAAGTGTAAGTCCTCAAATTATTATTATTATTGCTATTATTATTGTTTCTCTACCAACATCACATAATTTCTTATGGATATTCGTCAGCATGCTGGAGCAGGATAGCCAGGTGTTGATGTCGGTGCCAGAGGCTGCGCTTGACGGGGCTTCACAGTACTGGGCTCCTTCATACGCACCATCCACTGATCATAATCTCACAATGGACATCCCGCGGTCAGAGCAAGAACAGCAGGCTAACAGCGCTGGTGTGGATGTCATGGATGAGAGGATACCGACCCCCACTTCACCTCATCCTTTAGTACTCGCCTCAAGCTATGTGTTAACAGTTAGTGGTTCAAAACGTATCCATGTAGGACTTGAAGTTTCACAATACGGTAGCCTCTCAACTGTGTTAGTGCTGGAAAATGTGCTCAAAAATATTAAAGTTAAATTTTTCTGACTAAGAGTGGGATGAACTGTGTCGTTTAAAAACACAAATCAAGAATCATATGACTACCGAGTATTATCCATCCCACTCCTACCAGGACATGTACTGTGGCAGTCTGTGAGTATTCTATCAATGTATGATGATGCTACACTAAAAATTAAAAGCGCTGATGGTTATAGTATTTTCAAGCATCACCGCACTGTTGATAACTTGTTAAGTTTAGACATGGCTCTAAGTAGTCGATAGAAAGACTAAATAGATGGTGCCCATATGTTCAGGCAGTGTACACCGACATCATTAACTGGCTTCACACGTGTAGCATCCACACAGATAATATAAAACATTGTTTTAGCATGTGTATAACACCAGTGTCCAAGTCTTGTGCTATTTCTGGAATAAGTGTTGAAAATGTCGAATTCAAGTTTACTGATAGAATACCGGACTATTGTAATTCACCCACAACATTACGATATATACGTGCTGAATTTTAAGCATACAAGAAGCAGCTATTTTCCAAATACTGTGCTTCTGCTGCACCGCTTAAAAAAGAAAGTTCTGATTTTTTCTCATGCTGATCATATTTGTAAGTATTTTAATAAATAAATATATTATTTTATAATATTTTGTCATTGCGTGTTTTTGTCAAGACAAAATGTCACCTACGTTAATTTATATGACTGCCTTCTCTTTAAATATACCACCTCGAGTTCATTCTATGGTGTAGCCGCTGTAGCTCAGTTGGTAAGGTGACTGCGCTATAGTGACTACACACAAACCTATATTTTTAATCATAGAAAAGCGTATTCCACACCTTGACGTACCACAGTAGGTATCATGGCGGGCTGGATTAAACACCCTCGCCTCAAGGGCTTTGTTGTAGGTGACTGGTCCTGTGATGATGACCAAGTCCAGAAGACCAACAAGAAAGGACCACTCCTCCTTGACAGCATACGAGCTATAATTGTAGGTCCATCCAGCTGTGATAACACAAATGTCCTCATGGCTCTGTTAACGCACATAGACGGAGTCCGCTTCCAGCGCCTTTTCGTCTTCTCCAAAACACTCTTTGACTCCTAGTACCAGTTACTGAAGAAAATATTCGATGGAGTAGACGGTGTAACGTACAGAGCCTTCAGTGAAGGCGACGACGTCCCCCCACCTGAAGAGGTAAAGCCTAGCACTGCCTTCATATTTGACGATGTCGCTGTTGAAAAGCAAGATCAAATCCGTAAATATTTCTGCTTTGGCCGTCATATGAGTGTTGACGTATTTTATCTGAGGCAAACATATTCCAGGATCCCAAAACAGCTGGTGAGGGACAACGCAAATCTCATTATAACATTCAAACAAGACAATCTCAATTTAAAGCACATTTACCATTCTCACGTAGGGACCGACATGTCGTACAATGAATTTGTAAACATATGTGCTGATTGCTGGAACACTCACAATACGACTTTCTAGTTACTGATAAAACCCGTAAACTAAATGACGGTAGGTATAGCCGGAACTTCCAAGACTTTCTCCATATATAAACGTACGAATGCCATCAGTTAATATTTCACCATGGACAAATTTGCACGCATGGCGGGCCCTCAGTCTGACAGATTAGGTGTACAAAGACAGTGCGCCCGAATGTACACCGATATCAAATTTAAAAATCTTGAGTCCAGACTAGTTAAAGTTGCAAGGGAATTAAAGGACACCCAGAAACTTCTTGCCATTAACCAAAACCGGATAGAGAACAGAATTAGCGCAATTGAGAGCGTGATAAAGCCGAGGTCGTTGTTTTTGAAGAAGGAGGCGTAGGAGAAAAGAAGTACAACAAAGCATATATAAAACCACGTGATATTCAGAGCTCTGATTAGTATCCTTCGAGATGTCGACAAAGCTTAGTCATTCACGCGCGCAAAGCAGTTCAAGAGAAATTGCGTTTGCTGAAGTTTGGACATATAGATCGCGAGCAAACACTAAATGAAACTTTTAAACCTGTTACCGAATCCACCACCAAGATAGATATGAATAATAATGACCCAATCAAAGAATTCACCATCCAGTATCCGACTGTTAAAGTAGAACATTTGGTGTCAGCAGGGCAAGACCGTACATGCTGGGCTCTCAAACTATAACTTTATCCGATAGCACAATACCCATCGCGGATACAGAGTTTAAAAGAACACCTGGCTTAATGAACCTTATCTTCCTAAGGCCATCAAAAAACTTAAAATACTCAGCCGATGATCGAAAAGTCTATCGGAAAATACTTGATTGATCTGTACAAAAATCCCGACGGAACACTGAAAAAGCCTGAAAACTCTAAATACACTACCATTATACAACCTTTACTCAATGAGCAAACTAAAAGTGTCGGTGAGGGTGTAGACTTCCAGCATAAAGGAGTGAGCAATCAGGTCCCGCAGTATATACACTCCTGGAAATTGAAATAAGAACACCGTGAATTCATTGTCCCAGGAAGGGGAAACTTTATTGACACATTCCTGGGGTTAGATACATCACATGATCACACTGACAGAACCACAGGCACATAGACACAGGCAACAGAGCATGCTCAATGTCGGCACTAGTACAGTGTATATCCACCTTTCGCACCAATGCAGGCTGCTATTCTCCCATGGAGACGATCGTAGAGATGCTGGATGTAGTCCTGTGGAACGGCTTGCCATGCCATTTCCACCTGGCGCCTCAGTTGGACCAGCGTTCGTGCTGGACGTGCAGACCGCGTGAGACGACGCTTCATCCAGTCCCAAACATGCTCAATGGGGGACAGATCCGGAGATCTTGCTGGCCAGGGTAGTTGACTTACACCTTCTAGAGCACGTTGGGTGGCACGGGATACATGCGGACGTGCATTGTCCTGTTAGAACAGCAAGTTCCCTTGCCGGTCTAGGAATGGTAGAACGATGGGTTTGATGACGGTTTGGATGTACCGTGCACTATTCAGTGTCCCCTCGACGATCACCAGAGGTGTACGGCCAGTGTAGGAGATCGCTCTCCACACCATGATGCCGGGTGTTGGCCCTGTGTGCCTTGGTCGTATGCAGTGGCGCTCACCTGCACGGCGCCAAACACGCATACGACCATCATTGGCACCAAGGCAGAAGCGACTCTCATCGCTGAAGACGACACGTCTCCATTCGTCCCTCCATTCACGCCTGTCGCGACACCACTGGAGGTGGGCTGCACGATCTTGGGGCGTGAGCGGAAGAAGGCCTAACGGTGTGCGGGACGGTAGCCCAGCTTCATGGAGACGGTTGCGAATGGTCCTCGCCGATACCCCAGGAGCAACAGTGTCCCTAATTTGCTAGGAAGTGGCGGTGCGGTCCCCTACGGCACTGCGTAGGATCCTACGGTCTTGGCGTGCATCCGTGCGTCGCTGCGGTCCGGTCCCAGGTCGACGGGCACGTGGTCCTTCCGCCGACCACTGATGACAACATCGATGTACTGTGGAGACCTCACGCCCCACGTGTTAAGCAATTCGGCGGTACGTCCACCCGGCCTCCCGCATGCCCACTATACGCCCTCGCTCAAAGTCCGTCAACTGCACATACGGTTCACGTCCACGCTGTCGCGGCATGCTACCAGTGTTAAAGACTGCGATGGAGCTCCGTATGCCACGGCAAACTGGCTGACACTGACGGCGGCGGTGCACAAATGCTGCGCAGCTAGCGCCATTCGACGGCCAACACCGCGGTTCCTGGTGTGTCCGCTGTGCCGTGCGTGTGATCATTGCTTGTACAGCCCTCTCGCAGTGTCCGGAGGAAGTATGGTGGGTCTGACACACCGGTGTCAATGTGTTCTTTTTTCCATTTCCAGGAGTGTATATTACGATGACCCAGGTGAACTAATAGACTTCGACTGTTGACGGCTTCGGCTGCTGCGGGCAATACAGCTTATTCGAATGAGGTTGCATCCATAATCTCAGAGCTTCGAGAGAGAGGTATCATCGAATAAGTATGGAAACCGTGGTTAGAGAACTGCACAAGCCAGCACACAAGATATACTCTCGTAGACATGTCATGATTAAAGGGCTGGATGGCCTCTGACAAGCTGATCTTGTAGATATGAATCGATATTCACCTCATAATAATTGATTGAAATACATTTTAATGGTTATTGATACATACTCTAAATTCGACTGGGAGTTACCTGTGAAAACGAAAACCGGTAGAAGTATTGCTATGGTGTTTGAGCGTCTGTTGCAGACAGGAACGAATCGATGCCTGACCAGTCTTCAAACCGATCACGGTGGCGAGTTTTACAATGACCATTTTAAGACTGATTGCCCGGTATGGCATACATCACAATTCCACGTTTACCCACCTTAAAGCTAGTATCTTCGAGCGGTTGAACACAACAGTCAAAGCTCAAATGTGGATGCAGTTTAATCTTCGCGGTTCGTACAAGTGGGTAGACATCCTCCCACAGGTAATTGCAAAGTATAATCGAACCAAACATAGTACAATAAAAATGAGACCAATCGTTGTTCGCGATAATTCACTCATGGGCACAGTATATTTCCGGATTAAAATGCTCGACCCTCGCAAACAGAGGTTCAATGTAGGCGACTTAGTACGTATTTCAAAACACAAGACAGCGTTCGAGAAATCGTACTTACCAAATTGGACGGCTGAGATACTCAGTGTCCAAAGTGCAGCGAACCCCAGGATGCTTTTACACGGAGGAATTGCAGAAGAGTTCTGAACCAGATGTATTTCCCATCGAGCGCGTGATAAGACGTCGTGAGAATAGAGCACTGGTTAAATGGCTAGGATTTCCATCAGAAAACAGTTGGATCGAAGCTGACATGTTAGTATCTAACGGAGAGTAGACCTCTATCTCCTCAGTAGCGTACCATGCACGATAGGAGGCACATCATAATAAGAGGTGGAGGTGGTGTTCTCGACAAGTTGCCTGTTGAATTGCACATTCCAGGATATAACTTCTGTGGGCCCGGAACAAAGCTTCAGAAGCGCCTGGCACGAGGCGATAAAGGTATTAACCTACTAGACGAAGCCTGCCTTCAGCACGGCCACGCATACGCGGCAAATTAGGATCTCCCAGCAGGCCACGTCGCCGACCGGATATTAGCAGATAAACCCAAGCAAATAAGGCAAAGAAAATATCTCTGAATAGGTCAACGCGTTGCTGCATTAGTGGTTGATAAAACCATGCGTGGAAAAATTAAGTTGGGCTTGGGTGTAATGAATTTCAAACGAAGCGCGAACGGCTTTGCGAGCGAAGAAGAACAAAAAACCCGGTTGTTTGAAAAACTGTATTCTCACCTCGATGTCTGCAGGTAAACGTGTGTTCAGTGGTGGGAACGGCCGACCGCGGTGGCCACGCGCTTCTGGGCACTGCAGTCCAGAACAGCGCGACTGCTACGGTCGCAGGTTCGAATCCTGTCTCGGGCATGGATGTGTGTGATGTCCTTAGGTTAGTTAGGTTTAAGTAGTTCTACGTTCTAGGGGACTGATGACCTCAGATGTTAAGTCCCATAGTGCTCAGAGCCATTTTTGAATGGTGGGAACAAGAAGAAAAATACTACTTCAATTAAACCACCTAGGTTCCTACCACTACCAAAGACTTCAGGCGGAATTATCCCGTTCCTCGTTCACAGCCGTTGCAGCTCCGTCCGCTATAGGTTCATTCACAGGCGGTGCTACAGCTGTAGCCAAATCGATCAAAAACGCACAGAATGCACAAGCCCAACTAGAGGAAGTCACAAGACATAATCGCGCTATGGAGGCAGCTGCTGTAGGAAAAGGTCTCTACTTGAAACCCTACAGGAAAGGACTAGGTCTTTTCGTAAATAAAACAAGTCTGTTAGTTATCCTACCCGACAGAGTGCTCACGAATAAAGATCTAGTTAAAATTGTTGTTGTTGTTGTTGTTGTGGTCTTCAGTCCTGAGACTGGTTTGATGCAGATCTATATGCTACTCTATCCTGTGCAAGCTTCTTCATCTCCCAGTACCTACTGCAACCTACATCCTTCTGAATCTGCTTAGTGTATTCATCTCTTGGTCTCCCTCTACGATTTTTACCCTCCACACTGCCCTCCAATACTAAATTGGTGATCCCTTGATGCCTCAGAACATGTCCTACCAACCGATCCCTTCTTCTAGTCAAGTTGTGCCACAAACTTCTCTTCTCCCCAATACTATACAATACTTCCTCGTTAGTTATGTGATCTACCCATCTAATCTTCAGCATTCTTCTGTAGCACACATTTCGAAAGCTTCTATTCTCTTCTTGTCCAAACTATTTATCGTCCATGTTTCACTTCCATACATGGCTACACTCCATACAAATACTTTAAGAAATGACTTCCTGACAAATCTATACTCGCTGTTAACAAATTTCTCTTCTTCAGAAACGCTTTCCTTGCCATTGCCAGTCTACATTTTTATATCCTCTCTTCTTCGACCATCATCAGTTATTTTGCTCCCCAAATAGCAAAACTCCTTCACTACTTTAAGTGTCTCATTTCCTTATGTAATTCCCTCAGCATCACCCGACTTAATTCGACTACATTCCATTATCCTCTTTTTGCTTTTGTTGATGTTCATCTTATATCCTCCTTTCAAGACACCATCCATTCCATTCAACTGCTCTTCCAAGTCCTTTGCTGTCTCTGACAGAATTAAGATGTCATCGGCGAACGTGAAAGTTTTTGTTTCATCTCCATGGATTTTAATACCTACCCCGAATTTTTCTTTTGTTTCCTTTACTGCTTGCTCAATATACAGTGCACAATACAGTTAAAATTATTAAACAAAAACTTCACATTCGTGGATTCCGCGGCGTCATTATGTGGAATACATTACCGAAGACCATGTGGCGGACTAATAAGTGCGGAATGGTAAATTTAGATGTTGCTGGGGGTCCAGGGACCCATTGGGTTGCGTATGTCAAGAAAAGTCCAAATACTGTTCAGTATTTCGATTCATTCGGCGATTTACAGCCGCCTGAAGAATTACAACGCTACTTCACCAGCAAAAGACGCGTCTTCTACAATGTCCGGCGATATCAGGACTTTAAAACATATGTGGTCATCTCTGCGCGTATGTTCCTCATCACAGCGACGGCGAACCCCCCTCTAGAATGCGTCATCGTCAGATCGTGTGCGCGATATATAAAAGAGCTGTCCTTGAACACATGACCATCATTTGATGTTTACATGCAATGTCGTACCCTCTGACTTTAAAAGAGAGAGGATCAGTATTAAGCGCAAATTACTTTCCGCCGCTTGATTTAAGTGCAGGGGACTGGAGTATTGCACTGATTGGTCTAGAGACGTATAACAGCATTTCAAATAGTACACAGAGCAACAATAAACTTCATCCTGAAATTGATGGCCGGAAGGAGATTCTACAAATACAACCTGGTGCCTACGATATTGATGATTAAGACTAACTCTTAAAACAGCCAGAAAAAGTTATTGAACTAAAGGCTAACATTAATACCCATAAATCTGAAATACAGACACAGAGTGCTACGATCGACAGAGACATTCAATTGGTCCACTGCTAGGTTTTGCGAAGGATCGTGTTTTGGTGAAGGACGGAAGTAAATTTTATGCATCAGATCATGCTGTAGATATACTCCCAGTGAGTACAATCCACGTTGAGTGTAGTATTGCCACAAGCTTATAGCTGAACGATAAATTGATTCATTCAGTCGGCACAGGGTATAAAATAGTGCAAGCCCCCACAAACGCTAATATATCTCCCGGTGACTGTTCAGACAGTGGACTACCGTGAACTGCGTATTGTGGATCAGAATAATCAGCTTGTTAACTTTATAGGAGAGGAGATCATTATACGCCTGCATCTAAGGCGAGATGGGAATAAGGTATAAAGCTAGCAAACCAGGCTCACAACCCGTTAGTGCAACGCGGAAGGTCAAGGTGATAACACGCCTTAATTACGAATTCCTCATTTCAGCAGGTTTAAAACCACAGAATGACGTCGCTCAACATAACTCAGTCAGTAGAGTGTGATGACCGAATTGTTCGTCATGAATACCACTCACACAAACCCTACGCTTCAAGCACATTTAACAAAAATGATGAAATTAAGATTGTTATCCAGCATCAGGACGCGGTAACACTGCCTAGCAAGAGCTTCCTCTATCTGGACTACACATTTGAGAAAGCTGACGGGGCCGCCGTAGCGCTCTCGAAGTTCCCTCGAAATTCTGTAGCATCCCTGCTTCAAGAGATACGCTATGAACTCAACGGAATTTAAATAGACCGATCTAGAAATGTTGGTATTACATCAGCCCTTAAGAAGCACCTTTCAGCCTCACCCTCTGATTCAAACAGTTTGGAAAATGCTGGGTGGTTCATAGATGCAGCAGATGGGGAGGGTGGACAAAGCCGATTTACTGCGTGCATGCCACTAAAAATGCTTATGGGTTATTTTGAAGATAAGCAGCGAATAATTATCAACGCTAAACAGGAACTTATTTTGGTGAGAAGTGCGAGTGACGCGAATTCATTCTCTCAAACAGCTGCAGAGAATGTTCAAATCAAGATTAACAGCATATCAAGGAAAATGACTCACATCACCGTTGCCGACGAGGAGCGCTTGAAGCTCGTAAAAGTTATGAAAGCTGGCACCTACCTACCACTAACTTTCCGATCGTGGGAGCTTTTTGAATACCCAGTCCTACCTACAGCGTCCACACCTACCTGGGCTATTAAAATATCAGTGCAGTTGGAAGCACCTCGATTCATCATACTAGCATTTCAAACTCAAAGGCGTGCTAATGTATCAAAGGACTCAACTGAATTTGACCACTGCAAGTTAACTAACGCCAGAGTCTACTTGCATTCAGAATACTACCCATATAAGAATCTACATCTACAGTGGGACAGCAATGTATACAGTCTGGCATTTGACATGTATGCGAGATTCCGAGCATCTTACTACGAAGGTGTTGAAAATGAAGGATGCCTACTCAGCCCACAGAGTTTCAAGAAGCTAGCGCCAATAATCGTGATTGACTGTTCAAAGCAGAATGAGATAATTGAATCAGGACATATAGATATACAGATTGAATATGAATCTTCAGCAAACTTCCCTGATCAGACATCGGCTTATGCTCTCGTTCTGCATGATAGTCTCGTTAACTACTGTCCGCTCACAGGTGCAGTGGAACGAGTTGTATAAATTAATACGCACTCTGCTAGCTCTAGCGTAGATCACGATGTTACCTGAAGGTGTGAGGGTCGTAGCTGATGTTCAAGGATTTTACTATGATGAGTGCAGGCGTTTCATAATTAAAGACTGTGCATTAATAGCATTCACGCAAAGTGATGGAGTAATAGGAACATTTGTATCAACAGTTGAATCGCCGAAACCAATTAAACACGTCAAGTGCAACAAGACAGTCAGTAGTGTGAAGTGGCTCACAAAGTTCTATCATTGTATTATGTGCGACGCGCCTGGCATCTCTTATAAACATTTGCTGCAATTGCCGAGAGTATTTGATCACAAGGAGACAATCTACGTTAAAGGTGATGAAAGGAGTAGCTGGCTGCGTCGAATCTTCAAATACGCGGCTATCCAGAACCTGAAATACTACGATTGTCCACCTATCCATCAACTTAGACAGCGAATGTGTGAAGAAGACAAAAATAGATTTTGTGTCAGCATCTGAAAATGTGAAATTACTTTTAAAATGGCTCACAAAGAAATAAATAATTTTTTTCTCCATAAGAATTCTTGTTTTCTTTCTGTGACACCAACTTCCATAGAAGTAAGTTTATTGGTGATACTGTTCGTGAAGCGCATTCCACTGGAGCTGTCTGAGACAGTTTACCTCGTTCCACCTCGCCGGCGTGGCGATGAGTCAGCCATTGAAAGTGACAGGACCTGAAAGAGAGAGTGCTAAGGTCGGCTCGCCAGATGCCCGCCGTTTAAAGTGACAGGACCACAGAGAGAGTGGCGGGGTCTGTTAGTGACCGGCAGACGAAGTCCAGTAAGCGCCATTCAGATTTCATCTGTGTCTTTAAATCAGTAAAAGCCTTATAGGTCTCTCTCTGTGCCAGTGCAACGTATATGGATCATGATTGAGGGTCAAATAATAATAAAACTCGGGCAATTTTTCTTTTACACTAAAATAATTGAATTTATTATTCATTACAGATTTTGTTTGCGACATATCAGTTTATAGTAAAATGATTTTTTTCACATTATATGAGTTTACAGATATATTATTTGTCCTTAAGTAAACATATGAAAGTATTGATCCTTGCAGATACGTGTTTTTACATTATTCATAAATATATGTATATATTTCTTGGTATAAAGATATTTTTCCACAGTCATATATATATATATATATTTCTTGGTATGAAGATATTTTTCCACAGTCAAGACTGTAATTGGTGGAACTCACATTCTTAAAAAATTTGTTCTGACTACTACTAAGATCAAAGCAGATACGAACTACGAAAATTGTATTTTCCACTTCTTCTATTTCATTATAAGAGGTGTAAAACTTTTATCTGTTTTCAGTCATATAGCAATTGACTAGTAATAGTGGCGAAAAAACATACAAATATATATAAAGATATTTTTTATTAATGGGATTTTAGTTTTTTCTGTTTTTTATGATTTTTTGTTATCGCTTTGATAGAATAAATATATTTACACACATGCACACTTAACACAGGCTCGCACGCATTCACACACACTCAGACATACACGGAAGTACGCAAGCTGATACACACTACAGAACACTCTCATTCCTTATTTACACAATGATAAAAGGGTCATACTACTACTCTGCAGATACACTCTTTCTCTCTCTCTCTCTCTCTCTCTCTCTCTCTCTCTCTCACTCTTTCTCTTTTCCCTCCCTCCCTCCCTCCTCTCATTCAGAGTCCGCCACCCCTTTTCTCGCTGCACGTGAGTAGTGTGAGTAGTGTGAGTACGGGCGAGTTTCAATGCCGTCATCACAGATGACCCTTTAATCGTCATGAGGCGACAGACCGATTTTAAATTGCAGCACAGTGTATACCTCGTGCGCTATCGGTTTGCCGGACAACATGCGGCAGCTGCAGCTCAGCACCGCAAACACCACCACATAGGCACTGCAAATAGTCTTCGATAGACAGAGTTCGTGATGCCATCCGTCGTACCCACTTAGCCCGTCTCTGAGTGGGTCCTTCCAATGTGCGATATGCATACCTACAAACTCAGCAATCGGCAATCCATTTGTCTCGTCTTTCATGAGACCGATAACCTTGTTTTGCGGAACAATACCATAAGGATTATCGGCCGCATAAGAAGACGTGTCGAATTCATTGGCGTGGTACCTGTACCTAATTACATCATATGGATCCTAGTTCTTCACCCAATAGATGAAACTATCTGTATCCATATAAAGTAATTTAGGATCTTCGAAATGAGTTTTCGCAAACTCCTAATGAAAGCGATACATGTGGAGTTTGGACAGGTCTAGTATGCACATCCCCATATATATAGGTTTAGTAAACTCTACTGCAGTTGTAGCCATCTCCACAGCAACAAAATTCTTATTGAAAATAGTGACCCGTTTAAAATTTGGTCTGGCAATGCATTTTGGTACGCCATAACGCCCATCTCATTGCGTTCCAATATAAATTTCACGTCGTTCCCTCAAATATTCCATAGTTTTTTTCCGAAAATTGAATTATTCATTAATTTATAAAAATCTTTCTCAAAGTCACACGACGCGGAAGTTCTGCCTCGTATTCAGATCAATATACTCCTTCAACCAGGGGAATTGCTTGAAGGAGATGGCCCGGGTGATTTTAACCAGCTCCATACCCAAGCTGAGGCATTGCTGGAGGTTAAGATAGTGAATGATTTACCTCTGCTTGTCACCCAGCGTTTTCATCAGTTTCGGTGTGGAAGCTTCTCGCAAAACTAGTTGCTCTAGCCACAGCGGCAAATTGGCATGAGCGTCATGCAAACTAATAGGATATCTAAGTTCTGCCTCCACAAAATACCCTACATCAGATCGGCGGCCATACCCCCCCCCCCCTCATTTTTCCACCTAATCCCTTGCATTCATCTTCGGACAGCCACCGAAACTCCCCAATCGGCAGTGATTCCTGCATGGCCTGCCGGTATAAATTATTCACATCTAGATACATTATAAAACTTGAATCAAGGGATGCGTTAAACCTGTCACCCATCCGTGGGTTATTTGCTTTCGCATGTCTATGAATACATTGGCAGAGCCCCCCACGGATACCCCGCTCAAAGAAAAGAAGCATGTCAGGATCGGTCAATAATTCGATACTGCACTTCGTTTTCTTGAGCATCGCGTCCCAAGACAACCCAGGTGCCGTGCAATAAAAGGCAGAATATGTGGTCATACATAGACTCCGGAACTTCTCATTGTCCACAAGCAAGCGCACGTCTGTGTCCATGTAAAGATGTGCGTACTCTCCTAAATTAGAAATGTTGAATTCCCGCCAGACATTCTCGGCATGTTCATACTCTGCATTCGTAATCGTGTCGCCTGTGAGGTTGCTGGAGACTGCAGTTATGTCGGGTAGCCTGGTTTCGCCGAGTTTGGTCGTACTATTCACATACTCGTATGGAAAAACCCGTTTCCTAGTCAGAAGTTGAAACTTTTCGTCGTCGGGAAATGCAGCTCGAGTGATATGCATATCCGCCGGAGGTAGAGTTTCGACAAGTTTCTGTAGTGGTGCCTGCATAAAACGTGGTGTATCGAGGAAGTGCACCATAATTCTTGGCGTCATTCGTTTGGAGAATGATATACACTTCTCGACGCTCTCATGTAGGACACTGACCTGATTTTTCTCCCAACCTAAATCTGCCACGTGCTCAACTGGAAAATGAGTATCATAGCCACTTAAATTATGAAAGAAAACTGGTACTTCAAATTGCACGCGTTGTCGACAGTGCCACGGAATTTCCCTGTAAGAGGACATTGGTCCCTACGAGGAGTTTCCGCTTTTCTCTCCAACGGCTGCCCACAGATATGACACTTGGTGGCTTTATTATAGAAATCTTCGTTCTCCTTCAATTTGGTAACTGGAACGTTGCGCTGTGCAGCTTATCAACTTCCAGTGAAAATTTTTCAAGTTCAGAGAGAAACCAAATCGATGGATTATCGCCGACGTAAGATTTGTATCGGTGAAGGTTGGCGTCATATGACGATACAATTTGGTACGCTGCCGCATAAGGTACATATTTTTCTGTAAAGGTAGTGTGTGAGGTCGTAGTATCGCCTTCACAGCCGGTCACAGGAACGAGGAGGCACTCAAAGTCGACGTACACAACAAACGGACACCGCTTCTGGTGGTGAGCATTCCTAAACTTTGTGAATTTGTTTTCCTCCGTGGGCATAATAACACGTACTGCATCCTTGGAAGTACATTCTACTAGATGCGTAGCTAATAACTGTTCAGAGGATAAACAATTGAGACACCATAAACAAATATGTTTTACATTATGATCAGCTGATAGTTGGGTGGAAAGGAATCGGGACATGTCGTTGATCCAGACATAGTGATAATTGTCACCTTCAGAAAAGTGCAACATATTTACATGCAGCTCTCGCTCACCGGCAAATTTTGAGAAATGGAGGGGGCCGACTACGACATGCTTGTCTTGCTCGTGACTTGCTTTCCTTCTTGTCCAGGCCATAAACGTGTACCGATATTCCGGTATTCTGCGCCTCAAATTTAGGTATGTCCCGGATTTTCAAAAAATGGCTCTGAGCACTATGGGACATCTGTGATCATCAGTCCCCTAGAACTTAGAACTAATTAAAACTAAGGACATCACACACATCCATGCCCGAGGCAGGATTCGAACCTGCGACCGCAGCAGTCGCGCGGTTCCGGACTGAGCGCCTGAACCGCTAGACCGCCGCGGCCGGCCTCCTGGATTTTGATGGGGAAGTCAATACTGTCAAAGTTATAAGATGAATTGCATGTACTGGGACGTTCAGGATGAGCTCTGTAATTGTAATTTCTCTCGCAAGCCAGGATTGACCATGCAAAACAAGCGTGATCTATTGTATTTTCGACATGCCCTCTTGTTAGCTACATCTTTAGGGAGCTTGATATAGCTAGACCCTCCATTTAATGGATCGTAGACATGTATATGGATGTCCAGGTGTAGAATTCTGCTGAGTGCCTTAGCTGAGCCGTTGACCTCCATCTCGGAAAAACTACCCAATATGACACTCGAGGTGGATTTACGGAACCACCCGGCGATTGATGTCCTCCGCATTATCACTCCATTATCACCCCCGCCCCCCTAAGGATAATGAATGCTGGGCTGTTCCTGACCAGACTGATCTTCGGGGAGGGGGGGGGGGGGGCGGTGCGATAATTCAATGCATAGCACTGCACTGCACATAATGCCGGGGTAACGCGGTTTATTGACTATCTTGAGGAGCTCGGTTTCTAGGGCAGGGAGGCATGCGTTTAAAAATCCAACAGGATCGCGGTACCCCCCTGCCGGGTTTTCGATGCGAGTGACCGAGATTCGCTCCTCGAAGGCGTCGGCAATCGCCGAGTACTGGAACTGGTGTATGGTGTCACCGACCTGATCTACTTCACTAAAAGGGCGGGGGTGATCACTAATACTATTACTACTACTAATACTGGGGGTCCAGCCGGTAGATCATGATGCTGGCGATGGCGGGCGATCATCGTTTAATGAGTCGGTACTCGAAACTTGCGCTGGCGGTGTCTTGGGCAGTCAGCTTCGGGAGGTGGAGAATGCGGCGACGAGAGGTCAGTGGGGCAGCCAGGCTGCGTGACCTTTGTAGTGGCAGTGGTGACTGCTCCCCTTGAGGCGGCTGTAAGCGGCCAGTGCGAGCAGCCGGGCAGAGGTTCGGCGATCTTGCCAGCTGCAGCTTCGCTCACACGTGCTGGCAGCTGCGAGGGACCAGCGGGCACGCCCCAGTGCGAGCAGCCGGAGGCAGCGTCCGTGACGGCGGCTGACGCACATGGTGGCCTGGGGGAAGTCCTGGCGGGAGAGCGGTTGGCTTCGGTGACCTTGAGAGAGGCGGCAGCTTCACGTGAGGCGACAAGCGCTTTGGCGGCCGCGGCGTGTCTCTGCAGGCGGTGTTGATGGCCGACAGGCACACGCGCGATCGTCAGCTGGAGGTCGACCACTGCAGAGATAGAGATAGTTATAATGACAGTAAGTGAGTAATTACCTTTTTGGCTCTGACTCCAGGGCATGAATAATTCATCCGGGCAGTCGAAAAAATAATGAAGACCATCATCCAATAAGTCTTTATAATGGCCTAGAACAAACAAGATATTTTATAAATGGAATTGCTAGAGAAAAAGAAGTAAGTATATTAATATTTTTAGAGATAGGTAATTTTTGACTTACAAGTAGGCGACTGTTGCTGGATGGCCTGGATCTGTTCATCAATAGAATGAAGGTCGTCGATGGCGTTTCCTGTAACAGAAGGAAAGATAATTTTTAGTTGTTTGGTAAACGATAGGTAGAGTGAAAGAGGATTTATTTTTCGGTATACTCAAGTGAGTGATGTTGTTCTGGAGCTGGGGGCTGAATACAATTATGTATTGGACTACGTGGGGCAGCCCCCAGCTCCGCTTCCAACTGTAGCTGCACTTGCCTTAAGTGATCTAGAAAGAACGAAATAATAATAATAATAATAATAATAATAATAATAATAATAATAATAATAATAATACATATGAAATAAGAAAACAAATTTTTAAATTAAATTAAATGAGTAGAATACTAAAAAAATATATACACAAGGCAATTCCGACTGTGACAGTAGCATAGGAGCCTGTTGGACTCGAGCCCGCTCCACCCATTCAAGGATCAAGCCCGCTAGGTCCACTACAAGAATGAGATAAATTATATAATTTTTTGGTCATCAGTCTACTGACTCGTTTGATGCGGCCCGCCACAAATTCCTTTCCTGTGCTAACCTCCTCATCTCAGAGTAGCACTTGCAACATACGTCCTCAATTATTTGCTTGACGTATTCCAATCTCTGTCTTCCTCTACAGTTTTTGCCATCTACAGCTCTCTCTAGTACCATGGAAGTCATTCCCTCATGTCTTAGCAGATTTCCTCTCATCCTGTCCCTTCTCCTTATGTGTTTTCCACGTTGTCCTTTCCTCTCCGATTCTGCATAGAACCTCCTCATTCCTTACCTTATCAGTCCACCTAATTTTCAACATTCGTCTATAGCACCACATCTCAAATGCTTCGATTCTCTTCTGTTCCTGTTTTCCCACACTACCATACAATACTGTACTCCAGACGTACATCCTCAGAAATTTCTTCCTCAAATTAAGGCCGGTGTTTGATATTAGTAGACTTCTCTTGGCCAGAAGTGCCTTTTTTGCCGTAGCGAGTCTGCTTTTGATGTCTTCCTTGCTCCGTCCGTCATTGGTTATTTTACTGCCTAGGTAGCAAAATTCCTTAACTTCATTGACTTCGTGACCATCAATCCTGATGTTAAGTTTCTCGCTGTTCTCATTTCTACTACTTCTCATTACCTTCGTCTTTATCCGATTTACTCTCAAACCATACTGTGTACTCATTAGACTGTTCATTCCGTTCAGCAGATCATTTAATTCTTCTTCACTTTCACTCAGGATAGCAATGTCATCAGCGAATCGTATCACTGATATCCTTTCACCTTGTATTTTAATTCCACTCCTGAACCTTTCTTTTATTTCCTCGATGTACAAATTGAAGAGTAGGCGCGAAAGGCTACAGCCTTGTCTTACAACCTGCTTAATACCAGCACTTCGTACTTGATCGTGCACTCTTATTACTCCCTCTTGGTTGTTGTACATATTGTATATGACCCGTCTCTCCCTATAGCTTACCCCTACTTTTTTCAGTATTTCGAACAGCTTCCACCACTTTATATTGTCGAACGTTTTTTCCGGATCGACAAATCCTATGAACGTGTCTTGATTTTTCTTTAGCCTTGCTTCCATTATTAGCCGTAACGTCAGAATTGCCTCTCTCGTGCCTTTACTTTTCCTAAAGCCAAACTGATCGTCACCTAGCGCATTCTCAATTTTCTTTTCCATTGTTCTGTATATTATTCTTGTAAGCAGCTTCGACGCATGAGCTGTTAAGCTGATTGTGCGATAATTCTCGCACTTGTCAGCTCTTGCCGTCTTCGGAATTGTGTGGATGATGCTTTTCCAAAAGTCAGATGGTATGTCGCCAGACTCATGTATTCTACACACCAACGTGAATAGTTGTTTTGTTGCCACTTCTCCTAATGATTTTAGAAATTCTGATGAAATGTTATCGATCCCTTCTGCCTTATTTGACCGTAAGTCTTCCAAAGCTCTTTTAAATTCCGATTCTAATACTGGATCCCATATCTCTTCTAAATCGACTCCTTTTTCTTCTTCTATCACATCAGACAGATCTTCACCCTCATAGAGGCTTTCAATGTATTCTTTCCACCTATCTGCTCTCTCCTCTGCATTTAACAGTGGAATTCCCGTTGCACTCTTAATGTTACCACCGTTGCTTTTAATGTCACCAAACGTTGTTTTGACTTTCTTGCTTGCTGAGTCTGTCCTTCCGACAATGATATCTTTTTAGATGTCTTTACATTTTTCCTGCAGTCACTTCGTCTTAGCTTTCCTAAACTTCCTATTTATTTCATTCCTCAGCGACTTGTATTTCTGTATTCCTGATTTTCCCGGAACATGTTTGTACCTCCTCCTTTCATCAATCAACTGAAGTATTTCTTCTGTTACCCATGGTTTCTTCGCAGCTACCTTCGTTGTAGCTATGTTTTCCTTCCCAACTTCTGTTATGGCCCTTTTTAGAGATGTCCATTCCTCTTCAACTGTACCGCCTACTGCGCTATTCCTTATTGCTATATCTATAGAGTTAGAGAACTTCAAACGTATCTCGTCATTCCTTAGAGCTTCCGTATCCCACTTCTTTGCGTATTGATTCTTCCTGACTAATGTCTTGAACTTCAGCCTACTCTTCATCACTACTATTTTGTGATCTGAGTTTATATCTGCTCCTGGGTACGCCTTACAATCCAATATCTGATTTCGGAATCTCTGTCTGACCATAATGTAATCTAATTGAAATCTTCTCGTATCTCCCAGCCTTTTCCAAGTATACCTCCTCCTCTTGTGATTCTTGAACAGGGTATTCGCTATTACTAGCTGAAACTTGTTACAGAACTCAATTAGTCTTTCTCCTCTTTCATTCCTTGTCCCAAGCCCATATTCTCCTGTAACCTTTTCTTCTACTCCTTCCCCTACAACTGCATTCCAGTCGCCCATGACTATTAGATTTTCGTCCCCCTTTACATACTGCATTACCCTTTCAATATCCTCATACACTTTCCCTATCTGTTATATAATTAATAAGAGGAAATATATATATGGTATAAAGGAAAATGGATAATGAAGAAATAAAAATTATTTACTTACTCGGTAATCCGCCATCTTGGATGACGTCATGTGATGTTGCCAAGTCTACATGCAGCCATCTTGAATGATGTCATCATGGCCATCTTGAATAAATTTGGCAACAGTGGAGAGTGGGATGACACGAAGGTTGCCCTACTACTGCAGTGTACTCTCCGATAGTGGATATAACCGTCTGGAATACTGTGGCTAGTTTCCTGTTAGAGAGAGACTGCTCCCTGTAGTTAGGTCACTAGCCTGTACACTCTGGGCCCAAGCGCCGGACTATTTCTCCTGAACAACTGCAAAACTTCAGGTGTGTAAGTGGCAAACTCATTCTGAGTTAGTCATAAATCAGGTGGACAGATGAGACTGAGACCTGAATTTAATCTGTATTGCCTCTACAATTTATTTAACCCCTAGCGGTGAATCTGAAGGTAGGTTACTGACGCAATACTTACTGCTGAAAGGGAATGGATATGACATTAAACTCAATTTCAAGACATTTAGGAAATTAAAGAACTGAAAACAATTATGTAAATATCACTGTTACAATGACATACTTTCTTACTGAATGAGGTGGAGTTGTTTAGAAGATCTATCTGGCGGTATGAAATGTATTGTAACCTGACTATATGACTATCACAGTAACAGTTGAGCCGCGCGAAGTGGCTGCGCAGTTAGAGGCGCCATGTCATGAATTGCGCGGCTCCGCCAGCCGGAATTGGAGTGCTCTCTCGGGCATGGGTGTGTGTGTTGAACTTACCATAAGTCAGTGTAAGTAGTGTGTAACTCTAGAGACCGATTACCTCAGCAGTTTGGTCCCTTAAAAATTCGCACACATTTTAACATTTTAACATCAACCCTTTGCCTGCAAGAAGAACCTGAGAATCCCAGACATCAGAGGATGCACTGATGAATAAGAGACAGTGAAACTATCACAAATTTGAACTACAATATTTAACATATATTAATAAGCCAGAACTTTGAGAAACTAATAAATACGTGCAGTGTGGACTATTGCGAATATGCTGCAATTTCTGAACCTCAAGTAGGTCAGAGTTGATAATTTTTTCAAGATTTTAGCAAAGCCAGGTGGTGTTTATCTGATCATGTATTTCTTTAAAGTGCTCCTAGCACCTGCCATTGACAGAGTTCCGTTCTCTGGAACGTAAGCTTTCATCTCACCCGCCCGCAGACCATACTATGAACTGCACACTCACTATTGAACAAAGCGATTTTCACCCCTCATTTCGAGGCCGCTATACCTGTATCGTTCCCCCCTATAGTTCTGTTGAAGGCGGTGGGCCATGGCTCCTCAAGGCTCGTTCTGCTGGCCTTACAACAAGTCGAATGTCTCATATTCACAACACTTCTCGCTGACACAACCAGTACCACGTTAGATTACAGAAGAATAAGAAGAGGTGAAGGAAATCAGCTCATTCAACCACTGTGCACCTATGACTCCCGGCGAACTAATTCAACTGTCACCTAGTAGCGTTATTAAAGGCAAATAACGGTAAAGAGATGTGCAGAAGGGCTTGCCACCTTTCATGATTTCGTGGTTCATTTTTGTTACATGTCCCTTCTTCATATCTGCACAGAAAGGCTTACTAAGGCCGCTAAAAGTTATTGTGTGGTTAGCCGGAATTTAAGACCATTCCTGTATTTACCATACTCACTACAATGGTGTGCGTTTCTGAATATATTGAAGGCATCCAGTTTTTTACAGTTTTTAACGTCTATGCCTTGCTGCATTGTAGCCCAAAGGTGTAACGGGGACATCTTAGCACGGTATCCATCCCAGTAGTGGGTGTGTTGCTTATTCGCCTGTTACATCTGAGCGGACCAGTTCTGCGACTTGCCAAATTCCTCAGCTGGCACTTTCTCTTCATTACACCATACATTACTATAGGTCTTACTATTCTTTATATGAGGGGTTCCATGGTAGTTTCGCATCCAAGTTTACTTTAGATACTTACTATCCTTTCATCGAGGAGCTTGAGATTCCAGTATGTATGCTGAATATGCTTTCTCGTAAGTGGTGCTATCACAGATTCGTGTAGTTGTCTATATTGTCTTGAAAATGTGTTCTAACCTAAACGGAATTAATGAGATAATGTTTCAAGTTATGATGTAACTGTAACATTATGGCTTAATTTGAAATAATAAATATAATCAAAGGAATAATGGGAAATACAAGGAAATAATGAGATATCTCTAGTGAGATATGGTCATTAGCCAGCACTCTGACTCCTTTGTCTCATTAGGTTTTATGCCTTAACACCGGGAGAAGTGTAAAATTGACTGAATAAATTCACTTTCAAGCAAAGTCAATAATTTTTATTTAATAAATTGTGGGAACATGGGATATGTTCATCATCTATGTCTGTGTGTAGCACCTGAATTTCGGGAGGAGATTGTGTAATGAGATTCCTCGTGCGTACCTACTGAATGTTTCTTCTGTATTGGAAGTAAGTTGTAATCTGAATGCGTGGCTATTGTGTGATTCCATGGAGACGAACATTTGAGGCTATGTGTTTCAATATTGCCCATAATTATGTGATTTTCGTGGAGGTATCATTTGCGTACTGTTTTGTTTATTGTGTTCCTAAGGCATAGGGAATTTCAGTAGGTAACTTTCATATCTAATGCCGTCTTGACATACTTTATTTCGACTGTAAGGATTGTATTGTATTGTATGCTAAACGGGAACCTAGAAACGACGAAGAGGGTCCGTCCCCGCCGCAGCTGCATTGGTCCACAGCCCCACAAGGATTACCGCAGTCCACTTCACCCCTCCGCTGCCCCACACCGGTCCCAGGGTTATTGTGTGGTTCGGCCACCGGTGGACCCCCCCAGGGAACGTCTCAACCCAGTCGAGTGTAACCCCTATGTTTGCGTGGTAGAGTAATGGTGGTGTACGCATAAGTGGAGAACTTAGTGTAACATAGTGTAACTGAGGCGGAATAAGGGGAACCAGCCCGCATTCGCCGAGGCAGATGGAAAACCGGTGGATTCGTGCCGGGGACCAGGCGCCCCTTCCCGCCCGGAAAGCCGTGCGTTAGACATCACGGCCAACCGGGCGGGCGACTGTAAGGATTGTTACCTCACACAATATCAGTGTTCTGGCCTGTGCCACATGTCAGGATGGTGCTTGTACACTGCGTTATCATTTACTAGGAGTTACTACTCACCATAACTTCTTTTTCAGTGTACTGTTTCAACGAATGACTCACTACCGGCAAAAACTAACGTCGGTAGTCACGTTATCCTCTCGTTCCAGATGGGTGTTATGACGCATCACGCCTGGTCTGGTCCTCCTACCTCTGACCGCTATTTCTCCCATTTCCTCCGATGGTCTCTTTTGCCATCTGTCAGCAGATGCTTTGGTATCACCACTTGTCTCCCCTTCATGGGAACAACCTTCGGGGAGGTTTGGCCGACCTCCTCTCGGTCCTCTCGCAGCGAGGAGATAGTTTTAGTTAGATTACGTTTTGGGCACTGTTTTTTTTAACCGTCGTCATTTAAGTAATGATCCACCACCACTTTGTGCTTATTATCCCCAACCTTTGATGACTCACCATTTTCTGGCGGAACGCCCTTGTTTTAACGACTTGCTTTCTGATTTGTTTTGCTTCCGAGTTATCGCCCATCTTAGCGAACGACGCGCGGGCTGTCGACCTCGTTTCACTTTCTATCCGTCGTAGCAGTATGGCGAAGGATATTTAACTTTTAGTTATTGATCTTCATTGTCACTATGGCGCCTTTTATGGCCGCTTCTCTAAGATGAAGTCACTGTTGTTAGTTGTCTTTCTTTCCTTCTATTAGACTTACCGTGTAGTCGCTTTCAACTAATTTTTCGTCTTCGTGTTCTACGGTTCTGACATGGGCGCGTATGGCCGTAGTTGGTTTTGCGCCCTAAAATTAAATAAAACAAAACCAAAGCGAGTGGTCAGGTGCCAAATAATTAAATCAGAAACAGAGGAGAGTTTTACGAAGTTAGGAGCGTTATCAGTTATTTGCTTTGATCAAATAAGGGCTGAGTAAGTCAGTTGAATTTCATGATTGTACCCTTAGCCATTTCCGCTGGGCCTTGGTAATTAACTATTACATTTTTGGTTACAACAATGTATTTCGTTACTCACATTTGTGTAATATGTAATATTATGACCTGGATTTGTATGTTCAGTAGAACCAGACTTTTGATTTCTTTGGAGCTAAAATTCAACGTGCTGTTATTCACGGAACTAAACGGAAGGTAACTTCAGGAGCATCCCAAATCCGTTATTGTTTGAAATATGTACATGGAAACTCGTAAATAACGTCGGAAGCCCCCGTGAGGCTGTTAACAGATGATGCTGTTGTCCATAGGAAGACTGTAGCGCCTGAAGACTTGTCAGGAATGCAAGATGATCTGTGGAGGAACGATGATTCATACAGAGGCTGGAGTCTGACAGAACGTAAATAAATGTGGCGTTTCGTGAGTAAATAGGGGAAGAGATCCATTACTTTGCGTATACTTTCTGGCGATAAATCAGTATTTAAGCTGTGTGTGTGCCATAAAAAGAAGTGAACTATTCCCAGAAGTAAGTTTCAAAACGGCATCTTTAACAGTAGTGCGCTCCAAGCAGACAGCTGTCATTGAGTTTGTTTGTCGGAAAACTAGAAGATTGTGGATATTCATAGGCGCTTGAAGAATGTCTACAGAGACCCAGGAGTGAACAAAAGCACGGTGATTCATTGAGCGTTGTGCCTGTCATTATCGTAAAAAGGTCGCACGAACCTGTCCGATCACCCGTGATCCGGTCGCCCGTCTACATCCGTGACTCCTGCAGTATTGAAACGTGCGGAAACTCTCACTGTAGGTGATCGACGGATCACAAATCAACCACCTCGCTGCTCAGCTCGACGTCTCTTGGTAGTGCTTCACTTGTTGGGGTACCTAAAGGTGTGTGTCCGTTGGCTCCCTCCTCGCCTATTAGAAGAACATAAAGAGCACGGAGAAGGATATTCGCGAAATCACTTTTGTGTTACGAGGCTGACCGTGGCACTTTGTTTTCTCCGACGTCGACCAGTAGTTACCATGCGGTCATACTGATCCTCCGAGTAAACTGGCGTAAGGCCGTCAATTGAACGGAAGTTATACTGAAAGACAGGATATTTCAGTCGAAATAGCGGGGAAAAATATGGCGTATTGCGATACCGAATAAAAGCAACATTCTTTCAGCAATAGTGTGTTTCGTTACTTACTGAACGGGCCTCGTAATATACAGAGATAAAATATTTATTACTAATGTTTTGCGAGTGAAATTCAGTACGTGGTGATATTGAAAATATTCACGGGCTGTGGTTGTAATAAACAAGTTTGAGAAATATGGCGGACATGCAACATGACATTGTATGACGAAAAATGTACAAAGAAATGACTTTATTTGGACGGAAATAATTCAGAAAAAAATTATATAGGAGGACGTCCTGAAAGGTAATGCACACAATTTATAATGTGAAAATTCATAAAGCTTTGTAAATGAAACAAATTTCTTTAACAATCTACATCTTCATTTTCCATATCTACATATTGGTACGCCCTGCTAAACCCGCAGGACAGGACATGTAGTTTAAATTATGGAAAGGTGCCAAAGTAAGCGGCTGTCAGTTACACTCGAACATCCAACTTTATTTAATTGATCAAACACAAGATTAATTTTTGGAACTTAATAGCTGGCTGAATATGCCGTAGAATCTCATGCCTTAAGGGCAAGACCATTTTAATTTAAAATTGGCTGAAAGCCAATAAATTTAAACTCAAACCAAAACCAGAAATTTTAAAGGCAGAAGGCTTTACCTTAAAGCAGTTCTTTCAATTAGGCTGAAGGCTCAAACAATCTGACATTAAGAGGAAAACAACTTTAATCTAACATCTGCTGAAGGCCCATCACTTAAGACGCAAACAAAATTAAATTTTTAAAAAAGGCCAAGAGCCTTACCTCAAAACAGTTCTTTAAATTAGGCTGAAGGCCCAAACAATCTTATGCCTTAAACGCAGAACAACCTTAATTTTAAAATCGACTAGAAGTCATACAAATACTAACAAGAGCAAATAAGAAAAGGCAATACACCCAAGGACGCTCAGAAGTCTCAGAGGCGAGACAGGCAGTTGGCCCAACCATTCCCGATCCGACGACAACGCAACCGACAGTCAGTCAACGTACCCACCGAGAAGATAATTTCTGCTCCACCCGTCCAGCACACAACAGGGAGTTCAATGGAACAACGTAGAAGGTATTGGCGCCCACAACGAATTATACATTAAGCTGTCAACCTACACACCGTGCCGGACAGCGACAACACTATGACGAAGATACACAGCCTGAATTTACGTCAACGGCCAGGGCAGCTAACCGGAACGTCACAAGGCAGAAGATTCCGCTGATTCAATTCAAAATAATCAAGTACAGCTAAACTCCACTGGAGGGTGGCTAAAATTTGCCATCTTGAGAACACACGTTGTTGCTCTCGGGAATGTCCGAACAGCCGACAACGAAATCAAAACGACACAATGTGAACATTCGTGACTTACTGAAAGATTAAGTCAAAACTCAACTTTCGTGTCCAGGATAGGTGAACGAGGGACCTCATAGCAATGGGAACAGCACCACACACTCTGACCGCCAGTGGACACCGACAGCGGCCTCGGCCAAACTACGTGCCGCGGAGTTATCCTCGCTGCTGCACGCCAACCGACCAACTCCCAGGCCCAGAAACGGTGAAAGGACAAAGTATACATCGTCCAATGAGACGACCAACCAAACGACCAATCAACGGTCGACCCGCTCCGATCTCCCACTGTCTGACAGTTCACGTGTGTCGCCAGCGGTTGGCGAGCACTGGCTGTCGGCGCCTCACCGGCGCTCTGTCCCCGGTTTCACTGCTGCTGCGTCCCGACTGGACTGCTGGTCCGTCTCCAATTGGCTGCCAGACACCCAACGACCCGGAAATACAGTGCACTTATCGATACGCGCTGCTGCTGCCGCTCACGGGCAAGTAAGGCAGGAAGTTAGTGACGCCAGTAAATGGAATAAGAAAACGAGGCGGCAGTACGGTAATAGAAGATGACAAACAATAAATGGCATGAACACGTGCATATGTCTCAAGGTTTTTGTCAGCAGAAGAGCCAACACCGTGTTACGAGTGGAGGCCGAAATGCACGCGTTTTAGCTCACGCAGGCTGGCGTGAAGAGGGAAGAACTATACTGATGTGAGGTCTGGAACATGACAAGGAATGAGAATTCAGAAAGCGGACATAATTAGTTTGATACTTAACTTTAATCCATTAATGATGAACGTCGCTCTTGACGGTACATGATTCACAACATTATCTGTTCAGAATACATTCTTGAAGTAATTATAATAACTGAATATGGCGCCTTGCTAGGTCGTAGCAAATGACGTAGCTGTAGGCTATGCTAAACTGTCGTCTCTGCAAATGAGAGCGTATGCAGACAGTGAACCATCGCTAGCAAAGTCGGCTGTACAGCTGGGGCGAGTGCTAGGAAGTCTCTAGTCTAGACCTGCCGTGTGGCGGCGCTCGGTCTGCAATCACTGATAGTGGTGACACGCGGGTCCGACGTATACTAACGGACCGTGGCCGATTTAAAGGCTACCACCTAGCAAGTGTGGTGTCTGGCGGTGACACCACAAAGGTTGTCGTTCTAGCGACGAAAACATTTCTCCCGACGAGAGGCCAGCTGTATGGCCTAAACACGCTCTCGTGATATGCCACATTTACCTGAGATCTGTGTCTGTTATACAACGATTCTGTCTGATAAGTTCATCAACCCCATTCCGACGAGACTCGTCGGGTGCTGCACGCCGTTGTTCTCTCCTAGCTCTGACGCACACGTTCAGATCAGCACCGCCGTTCCCTCCACTTCGAACACGAACAACCCAACGTCGCACATTACTGATATCGATACAGTCATCACCGTACACAGCTTTCATTATTCTATAGATTTCAATTGGACGTACGTTTACTGCGGTTAGAAACTTGATTACAGAACGCTGTTCCTCACACACCGACATAGTTACGTTACACACCCCCATGTTAAGCGCTGCAGTTAGGAGACCTGTAGCAACAAAATGGTGCAAGTTGCGTCAGCACAGCTGGAAAGTTAACCGAGGATGCATGACATGCTTGGAGAACAGAACAAAAAGTTAAGAGGTATACTTTTCAACACGTCGTCGTATATGTGATTAAATATTAAAGGAATTATCGTATTATTACGTTCTCGATAGGGCGCTTTTAACAAAGCACCAACTGTCATAAGTCAAGAAATGATCACAACTCTGCGTCTGCTGTACTGCGGTCTGCAATGATAGTATTCTTCACTATAATCAGCTTCCAATTAAAGAGAACCGAGCAAGCTACGAGTTTTCATTTTGCCATGCATATGAATACCGCGACGTGTGTGAAACCTCAATAATCGCTAGTCTACTGTGCAGAAATGTAGTAAGCGGTCCCGAAGTAACGTAACCACTTCCTGTGGGAAATAACTGAAACGGTCTCACCCATTTCTTTCATAATTGTGGAATCTCCACATTTGCACTTTAAACTACACGTAATAGCAGAGGAGAGAGCAGATAGGTGGAAAGAATACATTGAAAGCCTCTATGAGGGTGAAGATTTGTCTGATGTGATAGAAGAAGAAACAGGAGACGATTTAGAAGAGATATGGGATCCAGTATTAGAATCGGAATTTAAAAGAGCTTTGGAGGACTTACAGTCAAATAAGGCAGAAGGGATAGATAACATTCCATCAGAATTTCTAAAATCATTAGGGGAAGTGGCAACAAAACGACTATTCACGTTGGTGTGTAGAATATATGAGTCTGGCGACATACCATCTGACTTTCGGAAAAGCATCATCCACACAATTCCGAAGACTGCAAGAGCAGACAAGTGCGAGAATTATCGCACAATCAGCTTAACAGCTCATGCATCGAAGCTACTTACAAGAATGATATAGAGAAGAATGGAAAAGAAAATTGAGAATGCGCTAGGTGACGATCAGTTTGGCTTTAGGAAAAGTAAAGGCACGAGAGAGGCAATTCTGACGTTACGGCTAATAATGGAAGCTAGGCTAAAGAAAAATCAAGACACGTTCATAGGATTTGTCGACCTGGAAAAAGCGTTCGATAATATAAAATGGTGCAAGCTGTTCAAGATTCTGAAAAAAGTAGGGGTAAGCTATAGGGAGAGACGGGTCATATAGAATATGTGCAACAACCAAGACGGAATAGTAAGAGTGGTCGATCAAGGACGAAGTGCCCGTATTAAGAAGGGCGTAAGACAAGGATGTAGCCTTTCGCCCCTACTCTTCAATCTGTACATTGAGGAAGCAATGTTGGAAATAAAAGAAAGGTTCAGGAGTGGAATGAAAATAAAAGGTGAAAGGATATCAGTGATACGATTCGCTGATGACATTGCTATCCTGAGTGAAAGTGAAGAAGAATTAAATAATCTGCTGAACGGAATGAACAGTCTAATGAGTACACAGTATGGTTTGAGAGTAAATCTGAGAAAGACGAAGGTAATGAGAAGTAGTAGAAATGAGAACAGCGACAAACTTAACATCAGGATTGATAGTCACGAAGTCAATGAAGTTAAGGA
The DNA here is from genome assembly GCF_023897955.1 of Schistocerca gregaria. NCBI lineage: Eukaryota > Metazoa > Arthropoda > Insecta > Orthoptera > Acrididae > Schistocerca > Schistocerca gregaria. The sequence continues at coordinate 289,965,849 of NC_064921.1, read as the reverse complement.
ATTCTGCTACCTAGGCAGTAAAATAACCAATGAGGAGGACATCAAAAGCAGACTCGCTATGGCAAAAAGGCATTTCTGGCCAAGAGAAGTCTACTAATATCAAATACCGACCTTAATTTGCGGAAGAAATTTCTGAGGATGTACGTCTGGAGTACAGCATTTTTGGGTAGTGAAACATGGATTGTGGGAAAACCGGAACAGGAGAGAATCGAAGCATTTGAGATGTGGTGCTATAGACGAATGTTGAAAATTAGGTGGACTGATAAGGTAAGGAATGAGGAGGTTCTACGCAGAATCGGAGAGGAAAGGACTATGTGGAAAACATTGATAAGGAGAAGGGACAGGATGATAGGACATCTGCTAAGACATGAGGGAATGACTTCCATGGTACTAGAGGGAGCTGTAGAGGGGAAAAACTGAAGAGGGAGACAGAGATTGGAATACGTCAAGCAAATAATTGAGGACGTAGGTAGCAAGTGCTACTCTGAGATGAAGAGGTTAGCACAGGAAAGGAATTCGTGGCGGGCCGCATCAAACCAGTCAGTAGACTGATGACAAAAATACAAAAAAAAAAAACAAAAAAAAATAGCAGCCGAAAAATAACTCACACGTGCCAATAGGATTTGCGCTCTGAGGGTTCTGTACATACTTAACTATGTATATACTTTGGTGGTGGTGGTGGTGGTTAGTGTTTAAGGTCCCGTCGACAACGAGGTCATTAGAGACGGAGCGCAAGTTCGTGTTATGGAAGGATGGGAAGGAATTCGGCCGTGCCCTTTCAATGCTACCATCCCGGCACTTGCCTGAAACGATTTAGGGAAATCACGGAAAACCTAAATCAGGATGGCTGGAGACGGGATTGAACTGTCGTCCTCCCGAATGCGAGTCCAGTGTGCTAACTACTGCGCCACCTCGCTCGGTCTATGTATATACTTAGTAAATCTGTAAGTTTTGGTGAGTTTACGAGTGTCAAAATATGTGAGATGATTTGCTGTATCTTTTTATTACATTGACGTAGTAAAATTTCTTACACTACCAAACGATCGTAGACCCTAGTATTAGGCATAAATTTCAACTTGATATTTCCAGCCATTCCTGCGAGAAAACGTTATTACCAGCCGGCCGTATCTTTTGGTTGCATTAACTTAGAAGCATAAATTTAACTTACATTTTCTACAGGATCAAGGAACCGTAGACGTTAGTACTCGTAATTGGCACATACACTATGTGATAAAAAGTATCGGGACACCCTCAAAAACATACGGTTTTGATATTAGGTGCATTGTGCTGCCATCTGCTGTCAGGTAATCCATATCAGCTACCTCAGTAGTCGTTAGAGATCATGAGAGGGCAGAATGGAGTGCTCTGCGGAAGTCACGGGCTTTGAACGTTTTCAGGTGATTGGGGGTCACTTATGTCACACGTCTGTACGTGACATCATTAGGTCCACTGTTTCCGATGTGATAGTGAAGTGGGAACATGAAGGGTCACGTACAGAACAAATGCATACAGGCCGACCTCGTCTGTTGACTGACATAGACCGCCGACAGTTGAAGAGGGTTATAATGTGTAAAAGACAGACATGTATCCAGACCTTCACACGGGAATTCCAAACTGCATCAGGATACACTGCAAGTACTATAATAGTTAGGCGGGAGATCAGAAAACTTGGATTTCATGTTCGAAAGGCTGCTCGTAAGCAACACATCACGCCGGTAAATGCCAAACGACGACTTACTTGGTGTAAGGAGCGTAAACGTTGGACGATTGAACAGTGGAAAAACATTGTGTGGAGTGATGACTCACAGTACACAATTTGACGATCAGATGGCCGGCTGTCGGACAGCGAATGCCCGTGTACGCCATCTGCCAGCGTGTGTAGTGCCAACAGTAAACTCGGAGGCGGTGGTGTTACGGTCTGGTCGTGATTTTCATGGAGGGGGCTTTCACCCCTTGTTTTCCGTGGCACTATCACAGCACAGGCCTGCATTGATGTTTTAACTAACATTTTGCTTTTCACTGTTGAAGAGAAATTCGGGGATCACGATTGCATCTTTCAACACCTGTTCATGGTGTACGGCCTGTGGCGGAGTGGTTACACGACAATAACATCCCTGTAATGGACAGACCTGCACAGAGTCCTGACCTGAATCCTATAGCACACCTTTGGGATGTTTTGGAACGCCGACTTCGTGCCCGATACCTGTCCTCAGTGCAGCACTCCGTGAAGAATGGGCTGCCATCCCCAAGAAATCTTCCAACACCTGGATTACCTTATGCTGCGAGGACAGAAGTTGTCATCAAGGCTAAGTGTGAGCCAACACAATACTGCATTCCAGCAGTACCGATGGAGGGCGATACGAATGAAATTTTCAATCAGGTGTCCGGACACTTCTGATCACATAGTGTATATCATTCTCGATATCTCTAGCCTTGTTTGAGAAAAACGGGTCTTAACATACAGAGAGACAGACGGACTACAAAGTGGTCCTACAAATCTTCCCTTTTTAACTGGTGAGGTACGGAGCCCTAAAAGTACCTAGGATTAACTCTCCGGTGCAACGTAAGTGGAATACGGCATAATACTAAAGGAAGGGAAAGCTAGTATCAGGATGAGGGTCACATGACGAATCTTAAGGAAATGTAGTTCGTCCACCACAGAAGGGCCTATAGAGCACTTGTCTGACCGATTCTTGAGTATTGCTTGTCATTCAGGGGCCCTTGGGAATTTGAATTCAGAGAAGGTCCCACGAAGAACGGTGATGTTCTGTAGACGGATTGTTCGGTAAGCGAGAGAACGTTACAAAAGTCAGTAGAGGCATTGTTCATCATGGAGAGGTTTACTGCTGAAATTCAGAGAGCACACGTTGCAGGTAGATTCGGGCAACATGTTGTTAATTCTGACACACGTCCCACGGAAAAAACTGCGACGAGAATATCAAAAATAGGTACAGCGCATACGGAGGACTACTGACAGTCATCGTTTCCATTCTCTGTGAATGCGTCATGGAAGGGGAGAAATAGTGAGTCGCCAGAAGTATTGCATCGCACTCCATAAGAAAGTTTGCTGGGTGTATGCGTTTATAGATATATTAACACCTCTATATTTTCTAGTTTGTTTCTTCCGTCGATTTTCCTGTACGAAATGGCTCTGAGCCCTACAGGACTTAACTTCTAAGGTCACCAGTCCCCTAGCACTTTTAACTACTTACACCTAACTAACCTAAGGACATCACAAACATCCATGCTCGAGGCAGGATTCGAACCTGCGACCGTAGCGGTCACGCGGTTCCAGACCCTAGCACCTATAACTGCACGGCCATTCCGGCCAGCTTTTAATGTTCGACAAAAATTCGTATTCCTGCAGTGTCTTCCTCTTCACATGCGTTATTTTAGCATTCACTGAAATTCGTTGTTGAGCTCAAAGCACATAATTGTGCAAGCATCTTCATCATAATTTCATTTTTGATGTCAGTAAATTTCTGAAGTAGAAGGATAGGGCTGGTTAAATGACACTGGCCCAGGCAGTATTTAAAGCTACTTAAGACGGGCAACCTAACTTAACAACTTCACAACCCAGGCAGATGATGTAAACTGGGTTGCCTACGCCAAGGCGCGTGAAATATTTTCTGGGTCAGTTTCATGTTCTCATCCCTGTAGTATTCCTTAACCTGTGTCAATCTGTCTCTCCCAACTTCTTTACTTCAGTCATTCCGTGCGGTATTTCTTGTGAAATTCTGGAAAGGCTTTATGTTTTCTTATTTCAGCGCTCAAGTGTTATTTTCATTTCTTGTTCCTCTACTCTTATTTTTATTTACTTTGAAGTGAGTTTGTGTTCTGAAGACACGGTCCAGTCTATACTAGTTTCCTTGTACTACCGGAAACTCAAACGAATGTGCAAATTGCGCTTACGTGTCGTCCTGTTACGATACGATCCGGAAGAGCTAATGGGCTTTGCCTACGGCACTCGGCACGTATCTGGTAAATCGCATTGTTCTGCAACGCTAAGGACAGAACGGAAGAAGTGTGTGCGCGCTCTGTTCCAGTGAGATATAAGGCGAGCGGACGGCCGGCGGGTCATTTCGCCAATGGAGTGCCGGCCGGAGTGATTCATTAATGACAATAGCGCGACGGGCCCGGGGGCGCGTCGATCACACTCTATCCGCCGCTCCACATAGTTGCCGACTCGTCGCCCTCGCCGCCCGCCAGACCGGCTTTATCTCGCCGTTTGCCAAAGGCGATTGTTTCAGCAGAACTGCGACCGCTGTGGTAGCCCGTAAATTCTGCGAGCGCTCTGTGTAGAGTCGTAGCAGAGTGAATTGCAGGCCCCACTGTAAACCTGTGTATAGCTCTAAAGTTGGTTCTCGGGCCATGAATCTGAAATTACTAAGCGTAAAGACTGTTGTCACTGTAAAAAACAGTTTTATGCACAGTGACAACACAGATTTATAGAAATTGGTGGACATAGTCGTTTACTTTCAAAATACGTCCTCCCTTTCATATCACCCTTCCTCTCCATCCACTTTTTGCCTCTTCTCCTCTTTCTAAATCTCTAGTGCCCACGTCGTCTGCAAGACAGTTCTCCTTCCTTCCGTCTTCCAACTCGTCTTCCCCTCCACTGCGCGTTATTCTGTCTTTCACCTTCTGCAACCTTCCTTCACTACTCTCTCTCTCTCTCTCTCTCTCTCTCTGTCTCTCTCTCTCTCTCTCTCTCTCTCTCTCTCTCTTTCTCTCTCTCTCTCTCTCTCTATCAGGGAGGAGAACAACTGTGTTCAGAGCAGGATGTAAGATGTGAAACTGAGGAAAAGTTTCTAAGTAATCGCAGGTCGGATAAGTAGCAATGTTAACATGAGACTATAAAACGACATTTAATCACTGAGAGGAGAGTACGAAAATGTATGGATTTAAACCATCTTATCCTAACGACTAGTAGAGTTGCAAGAGCTAAGTTGCTAATTAAATTACCTGTCGATAATAGTTTGTTGATAAGTCAATTTTAATTCCTAGCAATGGTTCGTTATGTTATGTGAATTTTTTGATGTTTACTTAGAAAACTTAAATTTTAAATCAGCTACTCTAAAACTAACGAAATGCCATTAATTTGTTAAGAATATGAACATAACAAAACTTAGCCAGACAAAACTGTGCTGCTAGATTCACCCAAACATGTACACTTACATAAACCTCTGAGTGCTGATTCCTCAATGATTTGTCACTTTCAACCAACGATTCTCTTCCCACCAACAATTATTTGGAAACGTTTGCTCAGTTTGACGTCCTCTGCCCTGCTGTGAGCGTATTACCAGGCAATTATCTACAGGGCGAAGAAAAATGCACGCTCACGGACTTCGCAGTGCGTTGCCTCACATACTAGCAACAGAAAAATATCTTTCACAAAATTTCATCTTGCGCATATTTCGGGCAGTAAATGGACGTTAGACTGGCATCCTGGCAACACTGTAACCACATGTACAGTAACTATCTCTGTCAGCACATTTTATCAGTGCTGCGCAGTTGGTGCAGTGGGTAGCGTTTCGGATTATCATGCGGGAGTTCTAGGGTTGATACCGGGTCGAGGCTATTTGGTTTTTATTTGGTAAATGTAGTCTGCATGATGCAATATCTGGAGTCTTAATCGTCATACAGCGGTTACAGTGGGACTTCTAAAAACATTTGCAGTTACATATTACGAACAAAGAAATGGAAGTACAATCATTTTTATTGGTCAGCTTTTAAAGAGTCTTTTACACGACGTGGGGCGAATTGTTTCGCGTCAGTGCATTTACTAGATTTTCTGTGTACCCTTCCGCAATGGTCCCATCGCAATTACACTCCTGGAAATGGAAAAAAGAACACATTGACACCGATGTGTCAGACCCACCATACTTGCTCCGGACACTGCGAGAGGGCTGTACAGGCAATGATCACACGCATGGCACAGCGGACACACCAGGAACCGCGGTGTTGGCCGTCGAATGGCGCTAGTTGCGCAGCATATGTGCACCGCCGCCGTCAGTGTCAGCCAGTTTGCCGTGGCATACGGAGCTCCATCGCAGTCTTTAACACTGGTAGCATGCCGCGACAGCGTGGACGTGAACCGCACGTGCAGTTGACGGACTTTGAGCGAGGGCGTATATTGGGCATGCGGGAGGCCGGGTGGACGTACCGCCGAATTGTTCAACACGTGGGGCGTGAGGTCTCCACAGTACATCGATGTTGCCACCAGTGGTCGGCGGAAGGTGCACGTGCCCGTCGACCTGGGACCGGACCGCAGCGACGCACGGATGCACGCCAAGACCGTAGGATCTTACGCAGTGCCGTAGGGGAACGCACCGCCACTTCCCAGCAAATTAGGGACACTGTTGTTCCTGGGGTATCGGCGAGGACCATTCGCAACCGTCTCCATGAAGCTGGGCTACGGTCCCGCACACCGTTAGGCCGTCTTCCGCTCACGCCCCAACATCGTGCAGCCCGCCTCCAATGGTGTCGCGACAGGCGTGAATGGAGGGACGAATGGAGACGTGTCGTCTTCAGCGATGAGAGTCGCTTCTGCCTTGGTGCCAATGATGGTCGTATGCGAGTTTGGCGCCGTGCAGGTGAGCGCCACAATCAGGACTGCATACGACCGAGGCACACAGGGCCAACACCCGGCATCATGGTGTGGGGAGCGATCTCCTACACTGGCCGTACACCTCTGGTGATCGTCGAGGGGACACTGAATAGTGCACGGTACATCCAAACCGTCATCGAACCCATCGTTCTACCATTCCTAGACCGGCAAGGGAACTTGCTGTTCTAACAGGACAACGCACGTCCGCATGTATCCCGTGCCACCCAACGTGCTCTAGAAGGTGTAAGTCAACTACCCTGGCCAGCAAGATCTCCGGATCTGTCCCCCATTGAGCATGTTTGGGACTGGATGAAGCGTCGTCTCACGCGGTCTGCACGTCCAGCACGAACGCTGGTCCAACTGAGGCGCCAGGTGGAAATGGCATGGCAAGCCGTTCCACAGGACTACATCCAGCATCTCTACGATCGTCTCCATGGGAGAATAGCAGCCTGCATTGCTGCGAAAGGTGGATATACACTATACTAGTGCCGACGTTGTGCACGCTCTGTTGCCTGTGTCTATGTGCCTGTGGTTCTGTCAGTGTGATCATGTGATGTATCTGACCCCAGGAATGTGTCAATAAAGTTTCCCCTCCCTGGGACAATGAATTCACGGTGTTCTTATTTCAATTTCCAGAAGTGTATTTGCAAAGCACATTGCTGTTTCTCGGTGTGACGTAAGAACCTTACGAAATGTAATGGACCTAAACATGGAAAGATAATAGTTGGTATTAACCGGTGGTACCTTTAGGGGACGTTGCACACACAATAAATTTGGAATCTAGTAGATGCAGTGGTGCGAAACAATTTGCGTCCACTTTATGCAAGAGACTTCTTTAAAAGATGATGAATGGTAACGATTGTACTTCTGGGTTCGTAGAATGTAACTGATATGTTTTGTAGAAGACCCACTGTAATCGCAGAATGATGATTAAGACGCCAGATGTCCTAACACATAGGCCTATGTATTTCACAAATAAAGACAAATATGCCACGATCCGGAATCGACCCCCTGCATGCTAATACAAAACACTTTCCACAGCACTAACTGCTATATGCTGATTCCTGTGTTGTCAGATTGCCAGTCTTTAAGGTCCATTTACTGCCCGAAATATGCGCAGGACGAAATTTTGTGACATTTTTGTGTTGCTAGTATGTGAGGAACCGCGCTGCGAAGTCCGAGTGTGCGAATTTTTCTTCATCCTGTGTGTAAAGAGCAGATACACCAACATCCGTCCGCGTCCCCTACATTGTCTCCGTCTCTAGGGGCTTTTTTTTAAAAATCACTCTCCCTCATGCTCAGTTTCGTTTATTCTATTTGATCGGAACTGTGTAGATGAAGGAGATACTGGACTAGGGTTCAGTAAATTTGACTTTTTTGTTACTTGTGTCAGTTTGTTCAGTTACGTGTAATGAAGTTCTCCATGATTGAAAATTCCTTGGATCGAAAATCCCTGTAGTATCTGGAAATCAAATTTTACTGTAGCTGAAGCTTAAAAAATACAAATAAATGTGGGATATGACGACTTTACATTGTATTGTAGAATGTTGTATAGTCTATCGAATGTTGCAATACAGCCACCTTACCTGCATACTTTACTTCACTTTACTTCAGTAATAAATAGTCTTCTGTTCTAAGTACATTTACCGCGAATGACGCTACTAAACAATATAATATTAAAGTTGGGTTTATTTTTTCATAAGTTGTTCATTATTGGTCCAAAAATACGTTTAACTATTTTACTTTCACTATCGACTCTAGAAAATGTACATTCCCCTCTACATCACAAAAAATAATGAACGGCAGCGCACAGTATCAATAAGAACTGAATTTCTCACTCACTTTGTATATGGCCAGTCATTTCAATTTGAGGACGTATGTTTGAGTTCAAATTCTACATAGGAGGCCGCATGAGCCGAAACGTGTAACGAATGAACTGCTATAAACTTGTTTTTCGATGTAGATGGAATGTACATTTTCATGTATACAACGATCGCTGATGTGTATGTAATATTTATTTCTGTTATTAATACCTTTGGTCTTACAGAAGTTTGTGTTTGCTATTCTCGTTGCGAATAGCCATGACAACGCGGTGATAGGGAAGTATGTAAAAACATGGAAACGGGCACATCACTAAGCAAAAACCCACACAATAACGTCAAGCAGTGCGAATCTTCCTTTTGATATTCTCTTGCCAACTGTGACATCAGCTCGGCTCACCACATCATGTTATCATCCCGTGCCAATCAGTATTTTGCTTTACTAATGTGAAAGTTTACATTTTTGTACATAAAGTTTTGGCTCTATTTGCTGTCGGTGAGAGTGATACACATTGATGCTAGTACATGCGGGCACACGTGGTAATAACCACATAGTGAAAATCGGCCTACAGTGGAAATGAAATGGAATACAGAATTGTATTTCCGAAAATACACAACCTACGGACTAAACACGATTTCCTCAAATAAGACTACAGCGCTTGTGCACTCAGAATGGAAGAAAACGCTTACATACAACACTTTTTGTCGATGTAATTTTTCAATTTTTTTCTTGACGCACACGTTCTCGGATAATTCAGACTGTTATTTCTTTTGTAACGTCCTACTAAAGGTACGTTCGCAGGAAACTTAGTTGAATTTGTTGTGGGAGTCAGCGAACGAATCATAAGCTTTGATTCTAGCAATACGGTTGAAAGCGTTTTTGATTACTTTCATTATAAAACTGCGGTGTTTTAACATCTCTCAATCAAATACATCATATTAATTCACCCAGTCACAGCTCTCTTGGGTTTACGCATTAACAGTATTTTCGGAAATAAGAAATTGCTGCCCGCGTGACGTAGAGCTTAAATCAACTTAAATGAATTGTGCTCGCTGAAATGAACGAGAGTAGTCTATGGGAACGAACTGAATGAAGATGTAATGATACACTGGGTGAGTTACTAACTGTTGCCACCTAGAGTAACTCTGAAAGTATGATAGTAGCTGAAAAGTTTGTGGGGTAAATGTTGCATGGGACAATGGGGCCATAACATGACGTTGGTTTTTTTGTCGCTAGGTGGGGTCGCGTTTAGATATGAAGCTCAATTTTTTTTAAAATTTCCCTCTCGTATATCGTGCAAATAGTAAGTATTCGTTGAATACGGCGTATCCATCTAAACTGCCATTGACATGTAAACATCGTTCGACGGTTTCGCAATACGCATTAATTGGAACGGCGAGACTGGTATCGTCGAATCAAGCGAATGTGAATGATGTATTCCTTCGAAGAACAAGTCGATATGCTTCTCATTTACGGAGAATGTCAACGAAATTCAGTGAGAGCTAGAGACTTATAAGCTGAAACAAATCATCAACGTACACACCTTGCACGTCGTATATTTTAATATGTGTATGATAAACTGAGAACAACTGGATCTTTAACGCATCGGAAACATATCCGGCAAAGGACAGTTACTGACGAGGAAACGGAAATTGGTACACTTGCTACTGTGGTTCGTGATCCTTGTGTTAATTCGCGTCAAATCGCAAGGGAATCTGGCATGAGCAGGAGTGGTGGTGTTCCTATTCTGCATCACCGTAAATATCATCTTTACCATATCAGTCTCCACTAACAATTAACTGGTACGCTTTGTACGCGTCACATTGAATTCTGCCGATGGGCTCAACATCAGATTCAGAGGGATGACACGTTTCTGATAATCCATGTTGGCTGCTGCAAGTTGCACACCAAGAACTGTGGTCAGTCAATGTATGGTGTGGGATTCTGGAGGGCAGAATTATAGGCCCTATTTAATCGAAGGAAATCTTAACGGCAGGAAGTACACTACGTTCCTGGAAGAAACATTAGGTCTGATATTGGAAGAAATACCTTTAGGAACAATGATGTAGTATCAACACGATGGGTGTCCGGCACATTTTTTGCTAATGGCTAGAAATGAGTTGCAGAGACTGTTTACAAATCGTTGTATTGGACACAGAGGAGTTGTGTCGCGGCAGGCTTGTTCACATGACTTGACGCTCCTGGATTTCTTCTTGTGGGTATTCGCAAAGGACATTGTATATAAAGGCGTTCCAACTACACCTGAAGATTTGCGAGAGAGTGCCGATGCGATAAGGAATAGCGGTCAGCCCATGATAAGAAGAATGCAGCACTGCATATACACCATTGGCCATCACCTCGAACACCTTCTGTAAAATGTACATTCATGCAACCTTTGTGACCTTCGTTGACCTTCAAAGACCTTACTGTTACACATCACTGGATTCGTCTCGATAGCCACTTGCAGAAAATAAGTACCAAACTATAGCATGCCATTTTTAAAAAAAGCTGACCTTCATATCTGTCCCGTGCAACTTTTGTCCCACAAACGTTTCAGCTCCTATCATTCTTGCAGAGTAATTCTTGGCGGCAATAGTTAGTGACTCACTATGTATATGGAATATTCAATGCCACTAAATGTTTGGGTAACAGTTGTCTTTTACTGACCACTGTAACTCACAGAGCCGTACCTATATTTATGAAAATGGAATAAATTTCAGTAAACACTGCTACAGCACATTTTAAAACTCTCTAGTTTGGAATAATACGCACCATCTAAAGCTACTGACACGAACTGCGAGGATTCTCTACTACGCGCATGGATGCTTTGTGAGAGCTAATCATAATTACTAAAAATATCATAGTTGGTGAGGTCGTACCTCTCCAAGTTTGACTGCTTATAGCGCTGTGCAGCCGATTACACTCCACGTAAATGTCTTACACAACTCAAACAGTGGCGTACGTGACGCGTGGTTCTTCGGATGGATTTCCTTTAGGAGCTCCAGAGATGCCATGGCACTTACGCGATGTTTAACGACAGCTCTCTTGCATCTGCATACTAGGCTCGCACACTTAAACGAACATGAAATCGTACGGAGAAGAATAGAGAAGCAGTGTAAACCACCCTGTCAATTTACTGACGTTTCAAGTAATTACTGCCGTTATTAGATAATTCCCACACTTGATCTTTCGCTAGATCAGATTTGTTTGCCCGCAGACTCATCCTGTTACCGATTAAAGAGCTGAGAAAACGAGAGAGCGGTTATTTGGGAAAAGAGTCTATCGATATTAACCGTAACTAGTTGAAAGCTATAATAGTAACGCCAAGTACATTGCTACTGCTCTATCAGTGAAAGTGACTGTTTAAGCAATGAAATTCCGCTGTACTCTGTGCCAGCAATGTTTTCTACCAATAGAACACACAAACTCTATAAATCACGACTTGTGAAACGATAAGGTATACAGTTTCCTTGGCTCCAAGGAACCTCAGATAAAAGTACTATAAAATTTTTATCGATATGTCTTATCGTGTCCAGCTAACAGAAAGCATGATTTGTGTGACCAGGCTGCTCCTTTCCATTGTTAAGTGGAGAGATCCAGTCTTAAGAACGACGCACGTATAAACTGCGATCTGCAGCACTGTTTACTTCTGTTGCGAGTGTAACATGTCTCGAAATCGGTTAATTCAGTAGTTAGATAGTCTGTTAAAATGAGCGGGCTAGTTGTGAAAGTCAAATTTCTTTGCCTCGAACAGTCTTCCCATAAACACGTCACACACTTTACTACCTGTTGTTCTCTGCATGATCGTAACTGCCACCAACCATTACCATTAAGTCCACACTTCAACTCCAGACCTGTTGCCCATTGAAAAATAAGCATTAGATCTTTAATGTTAAAGGAGGCAATCCTTTCCTTTGAGTCATCGTTCTTCTCACTGGCTTGTTGGGGCTATCGCAATCTAGGTCCTTATTTGTTGGATGTAATCCAATCTCCGTATTCCTCTACAGCTTTTACTACATACAGTTGCCTCCATCACCACCGAAGATATTCCCTGATGTCTTAACAAATATACTATCATTCTATGACTCTTTCTTGTCAGTGTTTCCCATACATTCCTTTCGTGGTAGATTCTGCATAGAACCTAGTCATTCCTTACCATATTAGTCCACCTAATTTTCAACGTTTTTCTGTAGCACCACATCTCAAATGATTAGGGTCTCTTCTGTTCCCATTTTTCCCTAGTTTCACTACCAAATAATGCTATGTTCCAAAAATACATTCTCAGAAACTTTTTCTTCAAATTAATCCCTACGTTTGATACCGGAAGACTTCTCTTGGTTAGGAGTGGTATTTTTGCCAGTGCTAATCTACTTTTTATGTCCTCCATGCTCCGTCCATCATTGGTCATTTTGCTTCCTAGGTAGAAAAATTTAACTTCATCTATTTCTTGACTATCAATGCTGGTGTTAAGTTTCTCGCTATTCTCATTTCTGCTTCTTCTCATTAATTTCACCTTTCTTCGCTTAATCCTCAGCACATACTGTGTATTCACTAGACTGTTCATTCCTTTCAATACATCCTGTAATTCTCATTCACCTTGTCTGGGAATAGTAATATTATGAGTGAATCTGATAACGATTTAGCTTGAATTTCAAACACACTTTGAATCTTTTATTTCCGTTATTGCTTCTTCAGTAAAGATCGAACAGCAGGGTTAAAAGAATACGTGCCTGTGTTACATCCTTTTAAATCCGAGCACATTGTTCTTGGTTTCGAGTCTTATTAATCTTTCTTCGTTCTTGTTCGGGTTGGATATTACCCATCTAACCCTGTAGCTTACCCCAAAATTTTTCAGAATTTCGAACATTTTGTACCATTGCATTGAAATCCTGCTTCCATTATCAACCGAAACGTCAGAACCGCCTCTCTGGTGCCTTTACCTTTCCTAAAGCCAAACTGATCGACACTTAACAGATCCTCAATTTTCTTTTCCATTTTGCTGTATACAGTTGTTGTCTGCAACTTGGATACATGAACTGTTAAGCTGATAATGAGGTTATTCTCACACTTGTAATCTCCTTCTGTATCCAGAATTGCGTGGATGACATTTTACGAAAGTCTGGTATTCTACACCACAACGTAAATAGTTTTGCTGCCATTTTCACCAATGGTTTTAGAAATTCCGACGGAATATTATCTATCCCTTCTGCATTATTTGATCTTAAGTCGCCCAAAGCTCTCTTAAAATTTGATTCTAATCCTGGATACCATATATGTTCCTTGTCGATCCCTGTTTGTTCTTCGACGACGTCACTAGGTAAGTCCTTCCCCTCATGGAGGTGTTCAATAGAATGAGTTTTAGCTTTCCTCTCTCTCCGCTGCATTTAAGAGTGGAATTTCTATTGCTCTCTTAGTGTTACCACACTTACTTATAATTTCATCAAAGGTTGCTTTGACCCTTCACATGGTGAGTCACTCCGATAATCACTTCTTTTTCGATGTCTTTACATGTTTTGTGCAGCTATTTCACCTTAGCTTCCCGGCACTTCCTGTTTATCTCATTCCTAAGTAAATTGCACTTCCGTATTCCTGAATTTTCCTGTACATTTCTGTATTTACTTCTTCCGTCAATCAACCAAACTATTTCTTCTGTTGGCCATTATTTCTTTACAGTAATCTACGGTTTCTTTCGAACTTCTGTGATTGGCCGTTTTAGAGATGTCCATTCCTCTTCAATTGAACTGTCTTCTGAGCCATTCATTGTCGCAGTATCTACAGCCTCAGAGAAGTTAAAGCGTTAGTTCTACAATCCTTAGTACTTCCTTACCCCACTTTGGCGCACAGTGACTTTTCCTGCCCCGTCTCTTAAACATCAGCCTACTAAACTGTGATCTGTCTACATCTACATCTGGGTTCGCCTTAGGATCCAACATCTGATTTCGGAGTCTGGGCCTGAGCATGATATAATGTAGTTAAAATCTCCCCGCATCTCCTGGACTATTCTCAGTGCACCTCCTCCTCTAGTGATTCTTTAACGGAGTATTCGCTATCATTAGCTGAAAGTTATTGCAGATCTCAATTACTCTCTCTTCTCTGTCATTCAGCCCTCTATTCTGCTGTAACCCTTCCTTCTATTCCTTTCTCTAAAATAGCATTTTCATCTCCCTTCATATACAGAATTACCCGTTCAGTGTCCCCATATGCTTTTTCTCTTCGTCTTCTTATGGAATCGGTATGTATACACGAACTATTGTTGTCTGAGCTGGTTTCTTGTCGGTTCTGATGAGAACAAATATCACTCTCTGCCCCACCGTCCTCTTTATAACGCATCGTACTCCCGTTATACCATTTTCTGCTGCCGTTGTTATCACCCTGTGTTCGCCTGACCATAAATCCTTGTCTTCTTTCCATTTCACTTCGGTTACTGGAAGTACTAACCACACGAAAAACATACGAATTGTAATTTCTATAGTTATTAATCTGCAACCGACGTAAATACTGATGTAGCGTTGTTCAGTACACCGTCATGCCACTAACAGAAATATCTGCGCATATACCGGTTACAGCCAGCCAGTCTATTCAAATTATTTAGAGGATACTGTTAATTCTTCAGTTAAAGAGTTGTATGGTGAGTAAAATTCTGTATAATTCTAAAAGAAGTTATATAACGTGTAGAAGCATAAGCGATACTTCGTCAGTCGTGGACCATCTTGTACGTTGAAATTAAAAGTATTCTACCATTCGTATTTTAAAATGAACTGTGTTCCTTTAATGTTTTAACAATTTTCCGTATCTTGGAAAGGGACATTTGTGTTAGTTGTCAATAGTTTCTATTTCAAAAAGTTTTTAGCTCTTAACTGGTTTCTCATAATACTTCTTAATTTGATTTCACTTATTGACTACACTGGGGAACAATTTGGAACACTATTTCTGTCGAGACAAGTTTTTGAGCTGTTTTAGAGTTGCAAGTACATGCTCATTTCAAAAGTGTAGCTAGTTTTTTCCTACCATGTCAAGTTTCTTCTCAACATCTTATACGAAAATGTGCCCAGTCTCCGGCGGTGCCCTCCGGTGTGGCCGAGCGGTTCTAGGCGCTTCAGTCTGGAACCGCGCGACTGCTGCGGTCGCAGGTTCGAATCCTGCCTCTGGCACGTATGTGTGTGATGTCCTTACGTTAGTTAGGTTTAAGTAGTTCTAACTTACAGGGGACTGATGACCTCAGATGTTAAGTCCCGTAGTGCTCAGAGCCATTTCTTTCTCCGGCGGATCAAGCATGGACAACAGCAAGCGGTATTACTTTCGTATTGGTTAACATAAACTTTATCTACGTGACGAAAAGACGACGCTGTAGCTGACCAGCGACAGGTTCATATTGTCAGTGCCAGTCCAGTTACACAGTTATACTGTAGTGAAACATGGTGTCTCTCTGATTTAGTGAATCGCATTCCGACGTGAGAGTCCAAGTTCTTGTTTGTATTTCCTGTTTTTATTTATATGTGAACTGAATCTGTTCCTTATCTAGGCCACTAGTAATTCGGATTGTAGGTTCTTGCGTTGGAAGTGATGATCAATTTGTATATTGCCATAATGCACATGGTTTAATGGAAGAGTCGGGAATTTCATCCTATAACTGAACTGAATGGAGGTTGTCATCGATAGCCAAAATGGAGATACTCATTTTACTAAGGTTTGAAGCTCCTCTTTTCATTCTTCCGTGTTTGCAATTTAAAAACTGGGTTGTTTTGGAAATCAGCCTGTTGGAAACACAATTAGTTTATATTTCCCCAGACATGTTTCGACACCACAGTGTCATCTTCTGTGGGTTAAATTTTTATTCCTGCAGAGTACAGTATCACACCCGAAATAATTTAACAGCTGTAGGAATAAGAAATACAATATTTGCAATTTGCTTCGTTTTGTTTGCACACCCATCTAAAAATTCATCGCTAATTGAACTCTATTATTATACATCGAATTTAGTGTTCGTTTTCGTCGTTTTTTGACAGCATGTCATCTGCAAACTAACCATGAAGAAAATTGTTGCGTGTTTGTGGAAAGCTGTTACGCGGCAAATTAGGATCTCCCAGCAGGCCACGTCGCCGACCGGATATTAGCAGATAAACCCAAGCAAATAAGGCAAAGAAAATATCTCTGAATAGGTCAACGCGTTGCTGCATTCGTGGTTGATAAAACCATGCGTGGAAAAATTAAGTTGGGCTTAGGTGTAATGAATTTCAAACGAAGCGCGAACAGCTTTGCGAGCGAAGAAGAACAAAAAAACCGGTTGTTTGAAAAACTGTATTCTCACCTCCATGTCTGCAGGTAAACGTGTGTTCAGTGGTGGAAACGGCCGACCTCGGTGGCCACGCGGTTCTAGGCGCTACAGTCGGGAACCGCGCGACCGCCACGGTCGCAGGTTCAAATTCTGGTACGGGCATGGATGTGTGTGATGTACTTAGGTTAGTTAGGTCTAAGTAGTTCTAAATTCTAGGGGACTGATGACCTCAGAAGTTAAGTCCTATAGTGCTCTGAGCCATTTTTGAACGTGTTATGTTTTTTTGTAGGGAGTCACCTTTGTATAGTTCATTGAGTGTTCCAAACACTGTTTTGTTGCACAGTGTTGTATTTTCATTCAGGACTGTCTTTCCCCTAATTATTGCTTTTTATATGCATTAGTTCTCCTCTATTGTGAGTTTTTGATAGAGACTGTTGCTTTCTCTGAGGATTTTAAGGTTACTCTCCAAGGTTTCTTTAAGTGTGTCCTCTTCCATAATGAAAATGTATTTGGTACAGCATTAATGGGTCATTCAGTTTCTTTGTGTAAAGAGTACTAAAAGATAAAAATGTCCTTGATTTGTTACTCTCATGCACAGCTTGTGACGAGCATTGGGTGCTGTCAACTGGCCGCCAAGACCTGACCTGAAACCTGGTGATGCAAACGTTCTACATCAACTACTTTCCGACAGGAAGAACGTTATATTTCCACCTCTGCGTATAAAACTGGATCTCATGAAGAAATTTGTTAAAACATTTTCAACTGAAAGAGACTATTTCAAGTATGTCACTTCATAGACAGGACTTGAAGAGAATACCTGGCTGTCATTGGAATATACTGTCCAAGACTTGCGGGGAAATAGACGAGCACAAAAATATACAAGAATTGTGCAGAAACTCTCGGAGAGCTTCATAATTCTTGGTTATAAATTGAACATCTTGCTGAGCAGGATTAAAGATTTCACCAAGGCAGGAAGATCACGGACACACTATGGGAAATGTAATGTACTAGTGATTGCTGACTTGTTCCAGCATTAAGCGAGATATTTACAGATTAAATGCTCCAGAAGAAGCTAAAAATGAAAATTTTTACCTTCATTTCTATCTTTAACGTTTGTTAAAGATATTTTACTATTTGTATGAACAAAAATTAATATTCAGGAACTATATATAGCCTTTATGCGAATAAATCAATTTTGGCGCAGAGTTTCACGTTTGGAATCACTGTAATTACAGAAAAAAACTGCAGCATGCATAAAGTGAATGCTATCGTTTCGAAATGAAATAAGAGGGTATACCATGGCCGACCTCGTTGAGCTTGAGAACGTAAAAGTGCGAGAAAAAAGTAGATTTACTGTGAGTACTGCTTCTTTAGAATCCGCTAAAGTTGTTTACCGTGACTGAAACTCCTAGCTTTCGGAAACTGTATGCGTATGAAATGCAGAAAATACACCAAGAGCGACACGCTCCCTTACCTTTTGCGGCTGCTTTAACTACGAGGCATTACTTATACGGGTGAAGACTAACAAAGCCCACAAATTTCAGCGACGGATTGCTGACAAGAAATGGAGGGAAAAAAGTTCCTATTGACTTGCGTCCGGAAATACATCGTTGCCACGGTAGGTGGCAGTGCCAGATGACAGTTCCTCTGACCACGCGGCGTGTGTTCCTTGTGTGTTCCACGTAGCATTCTGTCAGTAGCAGAGTGCTTCGGTATTGGTGTCGGGAATAAGCCGAGATGGTGTTTGTGTACGGTGAGCAGATGGAAACGGCCGAGAGGCACCACGGCTATACCAAAGCAAGTACCCAGACAGAGGAAAGCCCTTTTTGGGCGTTTGTGTGATCATGGGTTGTTTCAGACAGACTAACGTGCAGAGAGGTGTTTGACTGTGCATACACCAGATTTGGAGGATCGGGTTCTACAGGATATTGAGACGAAATGTGATATAAGGTCCTGGCAAGTTTTCCGCTATCATGGTGTAAGCCAAAGTATGACTATGTGCGTAGTGCGTGACAGAAGCTACTATCTCTCTCACCTCCAATCCCATGGAGGCCTCTTGGAGCATCTTTTATGATATGGATGCGATGCAGCTTTGTAACATGTTCCTGGACAATTCGATGTCATTGCACGCACACCTTCAATTTCCGGTTACCTGTTCATAGGACCTTTTTTCTTGCATCAGGAATCCTTCCCTGCAGTTTGTTTGTTTTATTAATGTTCATCCTTCATAGCCACTTGTCGTAAAACTTGTATTTCATACGTCACATATGAAGGAAATCAGTAGGTCTTGCTGTGACGGCATAGAGCTCACGGAACCTTATCAAATTAAACTAAGTGCAGTCTCAAAGGAAAGTAAAGGGTTCTAAATTAAGGAACAATAGGATTTCATTTTGATTGCTTTTATGAAACTTATAACCACTTTTACCTCAGCGTTAGAGTGCAAAGTGCTTAGTAAAGCGCCAGATGGAAAAGAAAATCGAGAACAGGAATTGGTCTGTTATTTCCAGGGCTCACGGTTGTTTAGCGGGATGCGATCGTTGAAGTCCCACGATATTTCGGCGAATAACCTTTCCGTCATCATCAGGTGGTTCTGAAGGAATGGTCTGTCTGCTCTCCTTCTTGCTCTCTATGACTGACGGCCTCCCAGAGGTTGCCTAAAATGTGGGGTCTTTGTCATTTGACATTCACTCCAAAAATCATGGGGGTGAGGATTTTTACTAGGGGAAAGACTGAACTTGCCTGAGCAAGGCAGGATTGAATAACATGGCTGTTGATATACTTGCTCCGCTGAGTCTTGCCTCTGAGGAAGTCCAGCGCAGTCCTGGACGAAACGTAAGGAGCAGAAAAAGTTCTTGGACCACTACCTCACATCCCGGAAAGTATATCAACAGCCATGTCACCCGGTCGTGAAAGCCTTCATTCTACGATTGAATAACAGTTTGTCCTAGTGGAACTAGCGGTTTTTCTTCTTAGTCGCTCTTGGCACCACATCTATGCTGCGATGCCAATAGTGGGGCGTGAAGATGGGATGAGAATTGTTCAGGGCTAGGTCTTTCTTGGAAACGATGTTGTGCAGGTTTGCGACTTCCCAACCGAAGTCGTGTGGTTGGTGGGGAAGAGAGGGTTCAAATGGTTCAAATGGCTCTGAGCACTATGGGACTCAACTGCTGTGGTTATTAGTCCCCTAGAACTTAGAACTACTTTAACCTAACTAACCTAAGGACATCACACACATCCATGCCCGAGGCAGGATTCGAACCTGCGACCGTAGCAGTCGCACGGTCCCGGACTGTGCGCCTAGAACCGCGAGACCACCGCGGCCGGCCGGAAGAGAGGGTTTGGGAGCATTGGGATTGATAAAGGGGTATGGAAGGTTGGGTACAGATACGTACCACTTTGTAGTGACTCCGCTAACATGTCCATCACCATCTCAGCTTGTGTGTTGTCTGGCAGCCGCAGGTGGTCGTGTTTGGCAGCCCCTTCTTCAGCCATAGCAACGATAGCAGCAAATTGCGTTGCTTCTTCGTCCTCTTATTCCACCTTCTTTGCCATCTCCTCCATCTCCTCGACCACCTCTCCAGCAAGCTGCGTTTACGCGTCGGCCAGGGAGGCGGTTGTCTGCGTTCCGGCATCTACCGCCTTCCTGTTGGTGGTCGGCACCTCTTCTTCGCGAGTCGCAAGGGTCAAGGCTTCCTTCAGTTACCACATCTGACGGCGTGCCTCTTCCATTTCTCTGAATTCGACCACTTGATTAACAATGCCGTCTGCGTTAAAGACGCACATTGTCAGGCCTTGGATATTTGGTCGTCTGTCTGTGATGTGTCGAAACTATTGAGGAAGTCACAGAGGACTGCTGGACTGCTGCCTGAAGGACGACGAGGATCTGGGCCTCCCTCAATTCCTCCATCATTTCTGTGACGAGGTTCACGGTATGGACGATAATGCGTAACAACTGATCCGAGGGGGGTGGACTGAGTGTGGGGTTCCCTAGAACTTCCTCGGTCTTGGTGGACCTAGTCGTTGTATTTTTCTCAGTGTTGTTCTTGTTTGTGTGTCTGGTGTTAGGGTGACTGGGCTTTTTGGTGGAGAAACCAATTCCGTGTATGTTGCCCTTGGTGTGTCGGGACTTATTTTTACCCAAGTTCTGTCTGTGTGTGTTGCCCTGTCTTTTTTTTTTCTCTAAAAATGGCTCTGAGCTGTATGGGACTTAACTTCTGAGGTCATCAGTCTCCTAGAACTTAGAACTACTTAAACCTTACTAACATAAGGACATCATACACATCCATGCCCGAGGCAGGATTCGTACCGGCGACTGTAAAGGTTTCGCGGTTCCAGACTGTAGCGCTAGAACCGCTCGGCCACTACGGCCGGCTCCTGTTTTGCCTTTCTGTGTGGTTTCATGGGGTGTTGGTGGCTTGTTTTCGTGTGTGGGGGCGGCCTTCGCACCCTTTACCTTCTGTGTGTATTTTATGTGGTCCTCATAACCTTGGTACCCAGCCACGTGGTTTTTCCCACAGTGCGCACCCTGTCTGTGGGTCCAGGTGTTTCATTGTACAAGTCCTGGTGTCAGGGGGTTCGCCGCATTTCCTGCAGCGCACGGGAATCTGGCAATGGGCGGCTATATGATCCAGCCCCTGACACCTGAAGCATTGCACCACTTTGTTCTCGCGGCGGGGTGGCTCCGTGGTGACAGGATCTGCCAGAACAACCTGATCTGAGGTATGTCTGGCAGAGTGACTTGGGACAATGGCCACTTACTCACTGTCCCATGTTTGCCCATCTGCTGAACGGTTTTTACAGCAAATCCCTGGGCAGTATGCCGTCCCCAGTGAAAGTATTGAAAAAACCTCGAACGCAATTATTTAAAACAATTAATATGGACGAGAGCTTTTATCTCGATGCTAAATATTATACTGAGTACTATACTGGCCGCTCAGGCGGCAGATAATTTGTATTATTATTATAAAAAATGTTGACAAACTTTCGAGTGCAAAGAGTAATAATTATGCACCACACCAACAATGAAAATTAGTGTAAAGGAGAACTGTGTCCAATTGTATTATTTTTATCAGTTCAGTCTCTCTTTCTCTCTCTCTCTCTCTCTCTCTCTCTCTCTCTCTCTCTCTCTTGTCTGCCGTGTAAGAAGTCAGACGTATTGGTACAGTGCTGTTGAATGTAAGCACATTTGTAATATTAATTTGACAATATAATAGTTCAACGTTATTGTTCACTTTTATGTGTAGAAGGTGAGCCCTGTGTCATTTCCGTTTCCTTTAAATATCAATATTCTGAGTAATTTTCAGCGCAACAATTGCAGCCGCCGCTGCAGCTACAGACGCAATTACGGGGCAATCTTAATTCATGAAATTCGCGGAAGCGAAGAAATCGCCAGCTTGTAATATAAATATTTTTACCTCAGCCGTCCGACGCAGTGGACGAAGACATAGTTTTTAAGATTTTCATTTTCAGTTCTTGGCCTGGATCCAGAGCCACGGCTTGGACTACAATTAATTGTTAAAAGTGGTAAGAACAATTCTCTCACATGACTGGGCAATTACAAATCATAATCAACGATCTCATGCTTGTTAACGATATTAGCAGAGGCAAAATACAAAAATATTATTTCAGTTCTTAACTTAAATGCAATGTGTTTCAAGATTGGCTCGTATTAGAGTAACTATCACGAACAAAATTTTTTCTCATGATTAATTATTGTTGACCAACTAGATGTGAAAAGCATAAAAATCCACTTAAAAAAATAATTTAAATCCAATCCAAATCTCAACTGTTTAAAGAGCTCTTCACACACCATTTAACTATTATTTTATTAATGTACGTAATATATATAATTATGCGAGAGCAGTCAGGTCTGGTTTGACTGCCTGGGAGAGAGTCGTCCCTAATAACGATGTTTTTGTTTCTTGTCTTGGTGGTGGGAAACGTGAAGTGTGGTATAGTCAGTGAGATCCTTTTTCCCCAGTTAGTTTTGCTTTGAAGTTGTCCCCCTTGATTTGTGTTTTGATCACGTCGTGGAGTTCCTCGTAGTTACGAGCCGATGTGATGTGTGATTTTGTGTTGTTTCATGTGTTTCCTCTGGCGCATCGGCCACCGCCTGAAATCTGTTTTTCTCGCCAGCGCAAAGCCTTCCAAATCCTCCCCGTTTTCGTGGTTCCCTTCCAAGCCAGCGGTTTTCTGGTTCTCTTCCAGGACAACAACAGGTGCTGCCGGAGGCTCAAGATCTGCGGGCTCCTCAGGGGTAAGGGGTGCGATTTGGGATGGGGGGGGGGGGGTCCTCCTCTTCTTGTGTCTGTCCTTCCGATCCTTCTTTGCACGCCGCTGCTTCGTGGACGTGAACTTGAGTGGGAGAGATTTAAGGAATTGGAATCGGATGGGGGGTTGGGTCACAGTTGTGGGTTTGGGTGAGGATTTTGGTCGGTTGATGGGACTTCTGCTTGTCATCATTTAGGTCGAGGATGTGTTGGAAGAGTCGATTTTGTGTGTTGGCAAGTAGGAGCGGGCTCAGGACAGGGGAAGGAGGGATGTGATTGGAAATACTGAAAATGAAGTTGTTTTCTCTGTAGTTGCATTGTGTGGACGTCACCACACTGCCACGAGGGGTGACACACGTAACCATCGTTGGCACCGTAGTGTTTCCGGGTTCCGTTGTAGGCTCTAGTATAATTTTGGTAGACTTGGAACTCTGGACGGCGGCGGCGGGAACCCTCTCTTTGGTTCCGCGGCTGGCTTCCAGGTCCTGGCCCACATTTTTCCCCACGTTTTGGGGGAGCAGAGGCAGGCTCTGCGGCAGCCTAAATGCTCAAAAGGGCGGGCGGCGCGCCCCGCGGCTACAAGACAACGCGCCTCGTACCTTCGTCGGAGTGAGACAGCCGTGACAAGGCCCAAGATCGACATTCCGCTTCGACGAGACGACATGACAGTTCTGCTCTCAGGCGACGCCACACAAAAATTCCCAAGCGCCGTTTTTCTACGCTGTGAGACCTCATTGCTAGTGCCCGTCAATGTTTTAATAAAAACAAAGCCGGTAGGTACTCGTGGTTTTATTCGCGTACATGCGGGGGCCAATGGCTGTATGTGCGCGAGTAAGCGGAACCGACGCTCTACGCTTGACTGCTACTCAGCGAGTCAGTGCGGAGTCTGCGCTGTCTCTCTGCTCTCTGGTATTGATAACCTCGCCTGAGGTAGTCTACAATAATAAGAGTTTTTGTCAGTTGACATTTACGCTACGAGGATAAAAAGAAGGTATTTTTCTGAGATTAAAAGGACTGACTAAAACTTGTCTTGGATAGACAGAATAAAAAACTGTAGCTGCTAGGGAACTAGCGGTGCGAGGAAGAGGAATATTTCTTCTTCTTCTTCCTCCTCTTCTTCTTCTTCTTGACTCTTGGCGTAGCATCGATAATACGTTGCAAGTCACATTGGGTAAAGATAGGGAAGCTGTTTATGAGATCCCGATCCCTCTTGGGAATGACGGCGGTGAGGTTTGCAATGGCCCAACCGAAGTCGTAAGGTTTGTGGGGTAGAGGTAGTTTAGGAACGTTAGGGTAAGTGAAAGGGTAGGTGTTATTGTGGTGGACGTATGTCTTATTGGGCAATGATTTCGGGACCATCGTCAGTAGTTGCGGTGCGGTTGTCTCCCCTGGCTGCGTGTAGACGACCTTTTCTACGTCATGATCTTGGCTGCACGCAACAGTGTGGAATTCTTCTCCCGGCATCGACTGTTCCGCCTCGTCCTTGGGAGGACGGGCAGGTGGTTCTGTGTCTGTGTTGTTGAAGGGGCTGGATCGGTATCTTGTTTCTGCAGGCCCTCCCCTTTCGGGGAGGGGCAGACCGTCGCCACCTCCATGGGCGCCCGCCACAACACCTCACGTTGCCGCATGGGCCCGGTGAGTGTCCGCCTCACACCTTGGAGTTGAAGGAGCTGGAGGTGCACCTCATCTGGCTAAGCCTGGAGGGCAGCCTTGTCTTCCGCCCTGGCGGATTTGAGAGTGGCGACTGCGTTGGCGACAGCGTGTTCGACCTTGAGAGTGCTGTCAGGGGGGGGGGGGGGGGGGCAGCAGCACGGCTGCCCATCCACCTCAGCACCGGCGGACGTGCTGATGGTGTGACGCGGGGTGGGTTATCTGCAGCATCTTGATCCATTGTTACCTTGTCTTGAGCGGTGGCTCGGCGTCGGCGTGTGTGCCGCCCCTTCCCGTGGCCACAGCTCTTGAGATAACTGCAGCCGCGGTAGCTGGCAGCGTGTGCGCTACCGCAGTTGACACAAGTGGCGGTGACGCCTCTCAGCTTCCTACACTGTGTGACATGCGCCAGTGCAGCCCGTGCCAAAGTGCCCAGCTTCTGACAGCGGAAGCACTGCACAGGCTTCTTCCTCTTCTGCTTGCTGCCCAGCCTGAGCGCTTGGTCCAGGAGACTAACGATCGTGGGGACTGTCCGTCAGTCGGGCTTCGTTTCCCTGAGCCGGCGGTCCGATTGCTAGTGCCGACGCTTCGATTGTGGCCGCCGTGGAAGAATCTTGTGCCCGCCTGAGGTGTGACCTCTTGATGGAGCTAAGTAATGGTTTCCATGCCTTGCTGAGTTAAAAATCTGTCTGTCGGTTTATGAGACTGTCCGTTACGCGAATTTCAATGGCATTTTTGAAGATGCTGGCTCAGTAGGAGCTGATAGGGGCTAAAATCTTGGTCTCTTCGTATTTCGCGTTGTGTCCAGTTTCCAAGCTGTGTCCTGCCAGTGCCGATTTGTTGGGTTCGCCTAGGCGCGTGTAGCGTTGGTGTTGTTTGCAGCGGTCTTCGACTGTTCGGATTGTTTGACCGATATAGGATTTGCCGCAACCGCTTGCAATATTATAAATGCCCGCTTTCTTGGGGCCAAATCTGTCATTCGCTGTATCTTGGACGATGGTCGAAAGACCGTGTCAATTTTGTGTTTCAGCAGTCTCCCAATTATTGACGTCATGTTGCCTGCATACAGTAGAAAGGCAACGACTGGCAGAACACTTTTCACCCATGCTGAAAAGGCCAACGCCCTCGCCGACTCCTTCGAGAAGCCGTTTGAAGTGGCAGAACCCCAGGATGATGAACATGAAGAGGTAGTCCGTCGTCATCTGGTTGTCTTCCACTTTTGGCCCCGAAGACGTGGCGGAACTAATTAGGTCCCTCCCAACAAAAAAGGCGCCAGGACATGTGTCACCAACCAGTTACTTAAAAACCTTCCGCCCTCGGCTATGGAACACCTTGCGAACGTCTTCAAGGATAGTACTCGTACCCGCCACTGCCTCCTTAATAACACTGTCTCAATAGCTGGACGTGCATGCCAATATCTCGGTGTTGCTATATAACATGGGGTGACCAGTACTCAAGCAATGTTCGGCAATAGCTGCTGTAATTGTGTTTGCCGTTTATGCTCAGTACATCGGTCCTCCACGGTCTTGATAGTTTGCCCAATATACGCCATGCCGCAGCTACAAGGAATGCGATATACAGCCGCCTTATGCAGAGCAAAATCATCCTCAGCAGCACTCAAAAGCACTCTAATTTTATATGGAGATCTGAAAACACATTTCACATCGTATTTACGTAAAATACGAACGATCTTTTTGGAAGTATTTCCTACGTCAGGCAAAAAACAGAGGGACAGAATCAATGCTACCTCACCTGCCAGTTTGAGGTCTCACTATCGATAGCTCTGACTTTGGCCATCTTTGGTGGCACTAGTTGTTCAGTGTGTGTGATATCTTTCCTGCATCGATCTGAGAACCGAGGTTTTAAACTTACATATTCGTCGCCTGTCCGTTGCAGTTTGCCTTGAAAATGGTCGCTGAAAGTGTTACCTGGATGAATTCCCGGAAGTTATCTGAATCTTGGAATCTTGATCTCGCATTCATCTTCTGATATCTCTAAATCTGAGTTGCGCCTAAACGTCCTGATACAAGTGAGAAATTTCGACGCTGCACTTGCTGAAATCCAAAGCAGCTGGGTTTAATGCACGATGTTTGAAGAATATCATTGCACGACAAGAAGTCTGCTGAAAATCATTGTGATTTTATCGAATGATAAATAAAAAAATGTCTAGTTCAGAAACCATTAATAAATTGGCTACTTCTTAAATGTTTTCATGAACTTTAATTTCGAGCCACACTCATTGTTTAGCCACTACGTTCCTTTAGGCACTGCGATAGCAACCAATAATGTTTGCTTGTGAAAGACATAGTTTGGCACCAAGTGTGATGAATGATATACCTTTTCCAGGATTTTAATTCAGTGTCAGTTCCGTCGTAGGTTGGCGGGTGCTATACTTGACAAATGAGGAAGACATCTAAAGTGATTCTTGATAAACTTTATTTATGAAAGAGCAAACAGAAGAACAGACGATAGCGGGGAAATTTGGATTTGAACACTATAACAAGAAAGTCATCTACGTCTACAAACTACGTCTACAAAGCCATCCGTCGTTCGAAGAAAGCGGAAGCACCGAGAAATTATTATAGTGTCTCAAGAAAACTGGAAAAGATAAAATAATAGCAACTTGCAAGGATGGTCTGGGGATGAAGGCAGTTTCCGAAAACTGGAACAGCGATGCAATTTTTCGGCATGAGACAGGTGAAACAAAAAATTCTATAGACCTTAATGTACAAAACAACTGAAAATATAAACAACAAAGAAAAATATATATATTTAATGAGAGGTCCGGGTCGGCTTCATAACTTAATATAGGACAGTAGATAGTTTATGCAACAAGAACAAATTAACAGAACGGAGAAACGGCCATGAGTTACCACCATCGTGAGAAAGATTTTGTCCTAGTTTCAAGTCTGTAGTAACAGTCTGACAAAATAAAGTGATCACTCAAGCTACGATAATATGCAGGATATTATACACAATAATACTACAAGCTACAGTAGACTTCATCAGGTTAGCGTGAAGCTCAATATTGAAAAACGTCAAAGGTATTACACATTAGAAAAAACTATTTTAGCAATCCTAGAGGAAGTTTGGAGAACCTTTAACTGCGAAAACGAAAAAGGGATACGAACTGATGTAAAATATTAGAATCAGCTTCAGGATGCTGCCAGTATAGAACTGCCCCCCCCCCCCCCCGTACAATAAATAGAAATAATTTGAAACTAGGCCTGAAATGAATGTAGCCTGAAAAATGGGTGAGAGCCGTGTGAATTTCTTTGCTGGATTTTATGAGAAAAATGAAGAGGAAGAAGACTAAATAATGTAAATTGTGTAGATGATACCGGAAAACATGGAGAAGGAACAAAGATGCACGCAGCTGAAGGCCATAATACACGGAAATCTTTAGTCCATTATTCAGCAGGGGATGTCTTCTCTCAAAACAGAAGCCTTTTGACTCAAGTATAGCACTATTTAGCTTGGTGAATTAAGGGGTACGGCATTGTGAACAGTTATAAATTTGAGATTCACTTTCCCCATCGCCATCCTTAATGCCTTATCAGGTCCATATTGCAGTTTGTAGAGGTGGTACACTGAGATCTGAAGCTCAGAAGACAGACATTAAACGAGATTTAATTAAAGTAGTTGGGCACTTTCTTTCAGTTATAAGAGACTCTCCAACTTCCTAGGCTTTTGTTCTCTAAGTAATAAAACGCCTGAAGCTCTCCTTCTGATCATCCAATATAAAGTTTCCGCTGGAACAATCAAGGATCAAGGATTCTCTTGTTTCCTTTTGCGACCCCCCCCCCCCCCGGCTCGAATTATAATATTACGACTACGAATGAGTTTCACGATAGTTATTATTAAAATAGTTAAAAGTCATAGATTTTAGTGCTCCCCATATTTTGTTCGTACTGATACACAGAATAGTATTTAAACGTCCTCCGCAGTGGCACTGATACGCCGCTGGCATTTTATGTCTGTAAACTGCTGCCGTATTCCTGAGTCCAAATAATAGTTTGCAGCACATCTGCAAGCTAGTGTGTCTCTTGTAAGTCACTGCATCTCTGCGTAAGTAGAACAGTCTTTATATCCCACACTTTCATCATTAGTAAATTAACAATTCCTTGACATCCGAGGATATCAATTCCTTGACATCCGAGGATATATCGTACCACCAGATCTTTTGTTTTAATCAACTTCTTTTCGTTCTCCCTGATTCTATTCAGTGAAATGAAATAAAATGATCTTATGGCATCATTGGCCGGGAGACTTCATCTGAATTGGTTCAGCAGCCATATCCAAGTTATTTTTTGATGCCTCTTCGGCAGCTCGCATCGTCGATCTTGATAAAATCATGATGCAGCAAAGCAACAACCAGTGCGAATAAACTCCCCAACCCGGCCAGGAATTGAACCCGGACCCCCACATGGCAGTGATTCGCGCTGCCGTCTCAGTAACGGAAGCGGAAGTTCCATACAATAACTATTAATTATTCCATTTACCCACACAGTCTTTTGATAACTTACGTCATACTAGATTTAGAAGATTCTACTCTCGTCTGGTGTACACTGTTTGTCATCCACGATTCGCTTCCGTATTTTAGAGTTCGGTCTTAAATACTTTCAGAAAATTCTTTCTAATACTTTATCATTTCGGTATATATGGCGGTACTTGCTTCGGCATATTGAAGAGAATCTTATTTTAGACTTAAGTTTTGTGATATAGATTTCAATGCACGGGTAATATTTTTCAATTTTTAATTTATATTGATTCAAAATTAGTGTGTCTAAATACGCGAAAATTCGAAACATGTAACGCTGATCAGCACAATTAGAAAATGCTTCAGTGCACCAGAGAAGTTGCCAAATGCTGCACCTGGTGTACTCACCGTGATAAACGAGGGTGTAGTATGACGTGAATTTGAGAGGAGTTATTACATGTACAACATCCTTTTATAGAGGTGTCCATAAAATCTAATTACCGTTTCAAAAACTCTTACTTAGAAACTATTAGACAGAGACTCGTTTAGCAGCTCTAAAGACTTTTTTCTTCGTTCTTTGTTGCAGATATGATTTGGAGTGCTTCAGAACGGTCAGAAACCAGGATAAGGGGTAAAGTTTCATCTGGTATGCAGCGTCCAAATGTGTGCAACTGCACGGTGGAATTATTGACGGCAGTACGGGAGGGCACCATCGGTAGAAACAAGCATAATGAGGTGGTCCAAAAACCTTGAAGATACAGATATTGTCAAAGAACTTATCCAAAGAGGACGTCTTCCCTCTGTGTCTCAAAAACGTGTTGACAGAGTGCAAATTGCATTTCAGCACAGTCGCCAGAAGTCAATTAGCAGAGCATCGCCCTATATGCAAGACAGAAAATTATGTAGAATGAAGGCTTTCACTATCGGATGACATAGCTGCTGGTAAATCTTTCGGGATGTGAAGTCGTGGACCAAGAAAGAATCTAGTCTGACTGAACTGTAACAAACCAAAGACATGAATCGAACGACTATCCCCAGGTCCACGTTTGATAGTTGGAGGATAGAGTAACTGACTTACTTGAGCAGGAGATGCAAAAGAAAATTAAATGAACTATCAGTACGCCACCGTATGCAGCGCACTCAGTTAAGCCGGATGAACATATAATTTTCTAGCTGCTGTAAATCTTTCTGGATGTGAGGTCGCAGTCCAGGAAACTTTTCAGTTCCTGACGCTTCGTCAACTAGAGTTTGTTGGAACCCGGGCCCCCACAAAGCAGTCATTCTCGTGACATCTCAGGAACGGAAGCGGAGGTTCCATACAATAACTTATTAATTATCCCCTTTACCCACATAATCTTTTGATAACTTACGTCACACTAGATTTTAAAAAATTCTACTCTCTTCTAGTCTACACCGTTTGTCATCCACGACTCGCTTCCGTATTTTAGAGTACGGGCTGGGACGAGCTCACGAAAACGAAAGACGAGATTGATAAACGGCAACTAATGGGCAGTAGCGTAATTTCAAGTAAGATAATTGATGAGTTGCAACAAGGATTTGAGAAGCCAGGAGAAGTAAATTTAACGTATTTTTCAGTGAACATTCTGTGTCATTGGCTAAATGCTGGAACAATTCAAGGAGAATCACCCGTATTGTGTTACTCATTCTACGCTCTATAGATACGATTTATTTACTGGTAAGCAGAGAATTGCTGAACGGCTTGAGAGGAAATAAAGGCCTGAGGCATCTCTGTTCCCCAAATTCTGGCGGTGAATATGTTATGTCATACTGAGCCCACTGGAGGTCGTTAAAAGTGCCGTGTGTCTCTTGTTGCCAGTCAGAGGGCTAAAGGCTGAATAGTGGTTGCGAAACCATTACAGTTCTTTGTATTTGCTTACCTCATGACAGATATCTGTTTACTGCTGAAGGAGAAGAATAGTACTGAAATTAATACCTGCCCTTCCGTAATGTAAACAAATTTATTTTCGTGCTGCAGCAGCAGCAAATTTTTATGTTAGATAGGACAGATGTGGACAGAGAGTGTGTTTGATTTCAATACTTAATTAATACTTTCCACATGATAAAGCGTTATATGATTGGGATTTAATACTGAATGAGTAAAATTAAGAGTGTTGTCGATGTTCTGTCAGCTGACGCTGAATACTATTAGTGATTATGCAATCTCTGGTCTGGTACAATCTAAAGGAAGCGTCTGTTAAATATATTCTTGCGAATGCTTTCAGAATAATTGCTCAATACATCTGAGATACACCGCGATCAGGAGTCAACAGAAGTTTTACGATCTGTCGGCTTCTAGTTATTTGATCACAAAGCAATTAAAATAAGAATAAGATAAATTACTTAACCTTAAATAGCTAATCCCTCAACCTTTGCAAACCAACTCTGTGAATAAGATTCATTAAGAAGATATGTGATATCGAAATATTCGCAAGGCAAAATAAATGTGACATCGAAGTTTGAATATTTACAACTCAAAATAAAATCCTGCCACTGTACCCCAGATCCAGGGACAAAAAGAATCTCTGTATTTTACCGATGTCACATAAAACAAGAGGAGGGATAGGCACGACCAAAGAACGAATGTATCGTAGCTAATGACCTGGAAAAATCCATACTATATCCTAGTGAAGATGAAGCATCAATATTCGAGCCCACAATATCTCAGCACTGTTGAACGGCTGTAGTGGATGTGCAAGTTCAAGATGAGAATTGAGTCCCAGATGTCAAAAGGAATGGGTTTCATAATATGGGAAGTAGATAGGCATTTCATACCGCATGGGATAATGACCCTCTGTCTTGGACCACACAGATGACTCACACAGAAAGGGGAGTGAGGGAACGAATGAGGAGGTACTATCTCGGCAGAGAATTGTAAGTATGCAGGGAGTGCGTTTCTGCTGTAAATGGTGTACTTGACAGTTCTTATAAGGATAGTACACCACTGGTCTTTTTCTTTTTTGTTCACTTCAAGCTAGCAAAGCTAACTCACTCACTGGTATTCTATTCTTGGATGAAGTTAAATGAAAAGGGAGACAAATGTGTTAGCTTCGTTATCAAATCGTGGCATAAAGAGCATAAGTATGTTGGTAGCAGTAAATGCTACAGATAGTCGCAAATGCACTTCGACATGTAACTCCGCTTAGCTGAGAATGAGGGCAATAATGGATCCGACGACACATACTTAACTATACCCCAAGAATAATCTGGGACAAATCTATTTTAGTAACGAAGAATTACCACGTTTTACTTTATGCATTATGGAGAATATATATGTCTGAGTTGGTAGACTATCTGTTATAATTGTATTAATGACTTGTATCTGTAAAATGTTATGAAGTTTATGGAATATAAGAAGTACCTGGTGGGGTTCCTAAGAAATTTTCTCACAAGAGGTTAGTTTTAATTTAGAATAAGTTACCTATGCATTTTCGTATATAAATTGTTGGATAAAATGAACATAGCAGTGAGAGAATAACCGATGAATATACTTACCAGTTTCTTGAGTGAAACAGCTGGAAATATACAGATAGACAAGACGTCCAAAAAGTCGTTATGACTAAGAGGAAGTTATGAATAATACGAGTAGAACAGTTGTTTTGGGTGGTTAGTCCTTTCTACACGGTATGCTAACTTTACAGTTCAATCAACAAAACGAAGGTGGTTCTGGTGTGTTCGGGTTACAGGTATTCCTTATTCTTCTTCCCAATTAGAGGCGAGCCAAAGATATATCTAGTGCTTCTCACAGTAACTTTCTATGGAATTCCCTTTTATGCCCTCCACTTTAATTATGAATTTTTCGCCATCTGTAAAAAAGGTAGCAGGAGCCGAATCGACGATGCATAGCATAGTCTTCTGAATAAAAGCATTATTTCTCATACGCTATCGGTACTGATTGTGTTGAAACTGAGACGGTAAGTTTTTGAAATCTATGTTCCCAGGAAGAGCGTTCATTCATACCCATTGACTCTTTTATAGATCACTTTACGACTTGCGTATGGACACTGTGGTGCATTCGTTCCTAAGGCCAGTCTGTCTCACGTTTGATTAAAATCCCATACTTCCTGTTTGCTGTTGTAATAAATACAAGCCGGCCGGAGTGGCCGTGCGGTTCTGGGCGCTACAGTCTGGAACTGAACGACCGCTATGGTCGCAAGTTCCAATCCTGCCTCGGGCATGGATGTGTGTGATGTCCTTAGGTTAGTTAGGTTTAATTAGTTCTAAGTTCTAGGCGACTGATGAACTCAGAAGTTAAGTCGCATAGTGCTCAGAGCCATTTAATAAATACACGTCGTGGTGAAGGGGCGGATATAGCAGTAGTTCAGTATTTTCTTTTTCTCCTAAGTAGGGTAATGAGGCTCGTTCCAGTTGTTGAAATCGACTTCCTCCATAGTGATTCTGTGAAGATATTTCCATGTTCGTTTTGTATTATTTTTACTCTAGCTTGAAACATTCTTTAGCTGTTTCGGAAATATTTGTCTTAGAACAGAGAAAGTCTTTCACCCTGCATATCCAACACGATTTTAAATAAAAATTATCCGGGAGAGAGCTGTCAGGATTTTCGTGTGTTTACTAGAGGATGTTGATTATGAATGTGTTTGTGTGTGTGTGTGTGTGTGTGTGTGTGTGTGTGTGTGTGTGTGTGTGTGTGTGTGTACATGTTTTCATACGTTGTGCTGTGTGGACAGCTTACGTGTATCATTTTAAAATATGATTTGGTTGCATGATTTAGACGGTGTAGCACAAATGTTAGCCTTGAGCTCACGCACCAATTAGAGTAAACATTTACGTCTGTAAACACGCGTTCCTTCCGCGATATGCCTCAGTGTTATCTCGACGCGCCTCGTGACCTGCTTCCATATACGCTTTGTCATCGTACAGTCGTCAAATCCACTTGCGCACTGCCTTCTCGGCTTTCTTTAATATGTTTCTCGTTATGCCAGTAATGAGGCTTGTACGCTCAAGAACTCTGCATTGAACGTGACTCTCAGCACTTCTGTACAAGACGTAGTATACGATGTAGCGAACAAAAAATGACAACGAAATCGCCTTTCACATACCGTTTGATACATCTATATGTACATCCATACTCCGCAAGCCACCTGATGCTGCGTGGCGGAGGGTACTTTGAGTACCTCTATCGGTTCTCCCTTCTCCTGCTTTCAGTTTTGTTCTTCTTCGGTAAACTAATTTCACTTAGTTCTGTAATCATATTTCTTCTTTTCCACTTCGAAGTGAAGCATACTGTGATGTAGCCAGCTCATGACGAAGAATTGCCACGTGGAGTGGCTGCGTGGTTTGAGGCGCCATGTGACGGATTGCGCGACCACCCCCGCCGGAGGTTCGAGTCCTCCCTAGGTCATGGGTGTGTGTGTTGTTCTTAGCATAAGTTAATTTAAGCGGTGTGCAAGTCTAGGGACCGATGACATCAGCAGTTTGGTCCCTTAGGAATTCACACAGTTGAACATTTTTTTGGACGAGAAATCAACTGTCCACTGGCTCTATATTTTAGTTTAGTTCTGTGCGTTTAGTGTATGTAATATAAGAAGCAAAAAGAAATTAACAAATGAAAATTTAGCTTTGTAGAGTATTTATACATGGTGTTCGAAAATTACCTTTACAAATTTCTAGTAGTTGTAAGGGGGACAGAGTACATAATACTTTGATTGAGAACCTATGTTTGGTAACGCACTGTTTTCATTCTACGCGATGATTTCAGTTCAGATGTTTAGCTCGCCCACTACTGTTTGAGAAACTGAATTAGGCTTGAAGCAGTACAGTTATTAGGTAAGAATCCGGAAGGAAAGATAACGAAACATCCATTAATCACATAAGCACATTTGTTTATATTAACACTTAAACATCACCGTTCTACATTATTCCAAAATCCTCAGGTCATGGTCTTGCGGTAGCGTTCTCGCTTCCCGCGCACGGGTTCCGAATTCGATTCCCGGCGAGGTCAGGGATTTTTCCTGCCTCGAGATGATTGGGTGTTGTCGTCTTCATCATCTTACATCCCCATTACGGTCGGAGGAAGGCAATGGAAAACCACCTCCACTAGGACCTTACGTAGTACAGCGGTGCCGGTCTCCTGCATCGTCCTCTACGCTCCTCGGAGTATGGGACCTCATCATGATTATTCCAAAACAAAAAAGAACCCAGCGTAGTGTACGTACAGAACAGTACTCGATGTGGCGACCACCAGCGTTGGTACAGACGCTGTTCCTCTACTTACGAAGCATATTCTTCGGTTACAAGTGCAGGGGCGAAAGCCCGTGACGCCAGTTCTCCCCCTGTCTGTACAGGAGTCTCGTGAATTAGACTTTACATACGATCCCACAAGAAACATTCCACTTCATGCTGTCTACCCTATCGCATACCAGGACAAGCAACTCCGAAACTTTTCATCTCCTCAGCACACGTAGACGCGTCACACATCTGAATTGAACCCGTCGTAGAACGGAAACGGTACGAATATTTTACACTCACTCTCCACTACATGTACTAGAAACTCGTAAAAGGAATTTCCGAACAACCTGTGGGTAAACTTTACAAAGTTAAATTTCCATTAATTATATTATATTTAAGTAAGTCTCTAACTGGAATGTCCGAACACGCTGTATACTGTATCATAACACTCAATGATGACAAAAATTCAAATTCCGAATATAAGCAACATTTACAATGGAATTTCTTAAAGTAACGATACGCCCTACGGAAGAAAAATGTTAATAGATCTCAGAATCATGGCAAATGGAACAACATTCCCGACACAGGGCAAAACAAAATGAATGTTCATAAAAGAATGTGTTAAGATCACAGCCCGCAGTTCTGGGAAAACTGCGTCTATATCTCCTGGTCACAGTTTTCTTTAATATGACCAGTTATTAGTGACAAGACAGTCCTTTCAATTACGGCAGAAATTATATGATATCCCAGATGTCGCATTTTTGTCACGTCTTCCAGGTTCGTAATGCTTCAGTTTCCATCATATTTGAATGGGGAATGTGTCGCACTTTAAATGACCTCTGAACCACTCCTTCCATTTATTCCTTAGTTTATTGGAAAGGTAGTAGGTTCGCACTAAAGCTTTTTGATGCACAAAGAATGTCTTCTGCCTTCACTGCTTCTTCTCAGCATTCCTAATTACCATGTCAACAGTGTCACGCTTCCTCAGTGACTGTGAAAGCTGAAACCTTACGGTCCCTCTAATAATGCCATTCGTTATCTTACGAATAAACTGCAACCAGACACGGTCATGTCGACCGATGTGAACTGTTATTTAACACTTTCTGGAAAGCATCAAGCCTCAGTCCCACGTCGCTGCATCGTGGCAATACAGACGACATATATTTCCCCAATTCTATTACCACTCGTGCAGTAAGTTACAAACTGGTTTCATATAAGCGACTAGTAAAATTTTTGCCGTACTTCACATGTCTAATGAAACTCTGACGTAAAAGTTCATCACGGCCATTATTATGACAGGACAAGTACTTTATTTACATTAATATACATTAGACAATGGAACACTGTTTCTTGCTGGGTTCTCCCTAGGCATATAAAAATCAACATATTCTCGTTTTTCACGTTATATTCCTTTTACTGGCCGTAGACTCATACTATCAATAGTAGGGCTGTCATTCCGTGGAGTCAACTTGTAATACTGTTTAACCAAATTTACGGTTATGAATATTCGCTTTTACCAAAGCTCCATAGTCCTTTTCAGCAATCTGCATTTCCCTGTCCATGGACTCACGAGTCTTCATTTCTTCATATAATTCCTCAGATTTCATCTATTAGCCTTCGTATTTCTTCAGCATAACTAGTAATTTACTGTCAAAACACAACATATATCGTGAAGTTTCTAAACTCCCCCTGGATCACTGTAAACACAGTTCTCAGTTTCTAACTGATTTACATCCTCTACTTCCAAACACTTTGTTAAATGAAGGGGGCGACAATTCGTTAGACCGTCCAGGGTCAGATTTACTGTTTTCTATAGGTCCATGGTGTGACATAACCTACATCCACATTCATCCAATCACTTAGTGCTAACGTTCTCCTTCTACCATATTACTGACTTTCAAACTTTCTTATAGTCTTTGTAAAACTATTTCGGCCTAAACCAGTAAACCAACATTATCAGATAAAACTTAAAATTTTTCCTCCATAAACTGCAAACATAAAGCCGCTTTTTCCCTCTCTTGATTTTCTTCAATCCATAAAACAACTTTTAGGCTACTGATCCATAATTCCACATTTCCAATATTCAAATTTATTCTTCGTTTTTCGGCCTTTTAAGTAATCAACATTCCATATCACATCAGCTTTATGCCCTTCAGCTTTAATAATCTTAATTCCAGGTGTATAGGTTTCCATGGCCAGAGACAATCAACATATAAATATCTGGGTATGGTAACACGTCTTGCTGTAAAAAATCTATCATTGTTGAAACTAGCGTTTCGGCCTTGGTTGAAGGGGCCCTCTTCTGGCTCTATCGGAGTATTTTTTTCTTTCCAGAGTCAGCTATATTTTGTGATGACTGCTCTACTGAGCATGAAATTACGTCATAATTTAAAAAAATAAACGTTGATGTAATTGATGTCTTATGTTTATCACTCCTTTCGCCACAAGAGACCAGTTATTTAAATGTTCCTTTTTTAAAATTATGACTTAATGCCATGCCCAGTAGAATGGTCATCGTAAAACATGACTTTGGACAGCAAAAGTAC
This sequence comes from Schistocerca gregaria, assembly GCF_023897955.1. NCBI lineage: Eukaryota > Metazoa > Arthropoda > Insecta > Orthoptera > Acrididae > Schistocerca > Schistocerca gregaria. Next base: position 289,927,991 of record NC_064921.1, on the reverse strand, counting down.
ACCAATGTAGCCACGCAAGGATTCGTAGGAGTAAATATGTGTTTCCCATATGACTGACTAACAAGCACAATACTTTTCTGTATAGTTCCTTTTAATCACACTAGTTTTGTAATCCAATGATTAAGTCAGATGAATGCTGGGTCAAGAGACAAATTCAACACAGATTACATAATAACGTTGATAGAATGTTTCTTACTAAAAATTTGATTTGCCTTCTGGTGTCCGACAATATGGGGAGCTTACGCCATGACTTGAGCCCATACATTCAGGTTAACGGTTCCATTCGTGGCATGAATCTTCTGCAAATGACTACGTAGTCTAGTTTTCATCTTGTAATTCACGATTAAGTTTTTGAAATTGTTTGTAAGAACCTACTGCCAGACTATTTCTCAAATGTTCCACTCTCGAATAGCATGCGGGAGAAATAGCACTTCAGTCTTTCAATAGAAGTTCTAATTACTCTTATTTTGTTGCAATGTTACTTATCCCTACGTAGATAAAAATTATGGGTAAAAATATTTTGACATTCGGAAGAAAAAGTTAGAAATTTCGTTTTAATGATTCCCACCCCGGATGACTTATCGTATCCTCTCTTTCCTATTTCGCGATAATACAAAACTTTGAACTTTTTCGATGTCCTCCGTCGGTTCTACGTTGAAGAGCCAAATAAACTGGTACACGTGCGTAATATCGTGTTGGACCTCCGTGACCACGCAGAAGTGCCGCAACACGACGTGGCATGGACTCGACTGTCTGAAGTAGTGCTGGAAGGAACTGACTCTGTGAATCCTGCAGGACTGTCCATAAACCCGTAAGAATACGACGGGGTGGAGATAACTCCTAAACAGCACTGGGTGTTTGTGTTGTCCTCATTATTTCCTCATGATTCATGAAAGTGGCGAGATTGGACTGAGCAAAGGTTGGGAATTTGTACGGGCGCTGGTAACCGCGCAGTTGAGCGCCCCACATACCAATCATCGTCATCTGAACAGGACGTTGCAAGGCTCAGATATGCTCAATAATGTTCTGGACGTTTGGGGTGTTGCATTGTTCTTCTGGAAATGTCGAAGTCACTCGGAATGTACAATGAACATATCCATGTGCATTTTGAGACTAGACTCGTCCAACGAGGCAACATATTTCCAGTCATCAAGATTCCAATATCGGTCTTGATGACCCCAGGCGAGGTGTAAAGTTCTATGTCGTTCAGTTATCAAGGGGACGCTAGTGGGCTTCGGCTCCGAAAGTCTATATCAATGATGTTTCGTTGAATAGTTGGCACGCTGACATTTGCTGAAGGCCCAGCATTGAAATCTGCAATAGCTTGTGGAAGGGTTGCACTTCTGCGACGTTGGACGATTATCTTCAGTAGTCGTTGGCCACATTCTTGCAGGATCTGTTTTCGGCCGCAGCGATGATGGAGATTTGATGTTTTACCGGATTATTGATATTTACTATACACTTGTGAAATGGTTGTACGGGAAAATCCCCCCTTGATCGCTATCTCCGTGCTGACTATAACATCACTTTCAAACTCACATCAATATTAATAACCCCACTGTAGCAGCAATAACCGATCTAATATCTGCACCAGACACTTGTCTTATAAAGGCGTTGCCGACCGCAGCGGCGTATCCTGCCTGTTTGTATACCTCTGTATTTGAATACGCATCCCTATACCAGTTTCTTTGGCCCTTCGTGTTTATGGGAAGTATCCAATGATGCGCAGCAGTATTCCAGAAGAGGATGGAAAAAGGTGTTGTAGACAGTCTCATTAGACAATTTGTTGTGTCTAAGGGTTATGTCAACAAAACTAAGTCTTTAATTTATCTTCCCCACACAGTTTATATGTGGTGGTTCCAGTTTAAGTTGTTCGTAATTGTAATAAAAATGTGTCTAGTTGAATCTATAACCTTCAAAATTGTGTGAGGTTTGTCATGCAACTGATATCTTTTTATTGGCTATGTGAAGAATCTCACACTTTTTATCGTTTAAGGTCAGCTGCCACTTTGCGATTTATGCAGACAGCGTTGTATAATTTTGCAACTCGTTTTGATCTTTTGATGAATTTACTGGACTGTAAGCGACGGTATCATCTGCAAGAATGTCAGGTAGTCTCGTAAATCGTTTATACAGCTTTAGAAAGTTAGAAAGCCTAGAATACTACCTTGGTGAACTACTCATATTCTTCAGATTCACTAGGTTACTTTATTTCAATTACTATTTTCAGAGATAAATTCATGAATCTAGTCAAACAATTCAGACCCTACTCTATTGGCACGCAATTTGGTTATAAGCAGCTTGTGAGGAACGGTGTCGAAAGCCTTCTGGATATCTAAAGTATGGAATCAACTTGCTATCCCCTGTCGATAGCACTCATCACTTTGTCAATAAAGAACCATTTTCACAAGATCGTTATTTTCTGAATACGTGCTGGTTATATGTCAATAGATCGTCTTTGCCAAGGTATTTTGTAATTTTGGAGCACAGTGTGTGTTCTGGGATCCCAGTACAAACCAATTTCTCTAATGTGATTATATAACACAGTGGGTTACTCTATTTCTTTGTGTATTGTTGTTATCTTTACGTATGGATCTTTCGACGAGGGAGCACTCGTATGTGACTCCTAAAAGTGGAAGACTTTCACCATACTTTGAAAGGAACCTGGACCAGAAGCCTTGCTGTTATTGGCTTAACGCTGCTTCGCGACGCTGATAGAACGTACTTCTGAATTAGTGACGTTAGCGGCTGCTCTTGAATAGATTTCTCGAATATTTACTGAAACTACTATGGGGGAGAAATCTCGGAAAACAGAGTTTAGAGATCTGCTTTAGTTGCGCTTTCGTCTGTAACATATTGTTACACCATGTTCTTTATCCACATATTCCTTTCCTTGCTGATAGTAGAGTTCTATTCTTCTCGTACGGTAACCTGCTGTTTAGAACTGACGCACCTATTGCAGGTTAATCCTTATTCGTTATGTGATCTTACAAATGCTGAACAACTGGTATCATATTATTACAGAAATAAGGCTAAACTTCCTGAAAGTGGGATACAAAACGCGGCAATGTATAGAAGGGAAATGTTGAGGAGAAGAACCTGGAAAAATCTGAAATATATATCAGAAGATAATAAACACACAAAAGCACTGAAACATTCGATCAGATTAAAACTGAGTCTCACGCAGGGACCCACAGACGCAGCCTTTGCCTTTTTCGAGAGAGTGCTCTTCCGACTGACCTATCCAAACTCGACCCACGACCCACCTTTTGGGAGACAAATATTTATTGGTTCTGTCTTACGTCAGTTGAAAATAGCTCCTTTAGCTACTTTCTTAGTCACTCCTTAAATGGGCAGCCTGGAAGAGTAGAGAGTCAGTCAGTATTCAGAAAGTAAAGAAACAATTCATTACACAACGTGTGAGGCATATCCCTGAATTGGCGGTGTATTTGATAATATTCTAATTTTTGTGGCAGATACTTTGAACTGACAACGTGTCCAATGTTAGTGTGATTCAGTTAGCAGCTACCTTGGGCTTCCTTCGTCATTATCGGTGCATAGTGAAACGTCACAGTGACATAAGAGACAGATTAATGAAGTTTAAACACAGACAAAATCAGAAGTGTAATACCCCTTAGCACGAAATTCTGAGTCCAAGCAACAATACAGGAAACAACTGACATATTTACTCAACAACATGAAGGGGAGGTATTATTCTCGGCAACATGCAAATATAACGTGATCTACGGCCCTTATTATTGATATACATCTGTTGTAGAATCTTGTAACATATTCTGATCTCAACCCTAATTTATCTCGTCATAAATGAACTCCTCCATGTCAATCAGCATGATTACGAAAATGTGTGTCACGTGAAACCCACCTCTCCCTTTTCGAACATGACACCTCGAAAGCCACTGATCATGGTATTTCGATAAGCACTGTATTTCTTAACTTTCGAAATTTATTTGAATCAATACCAAACCAACGTTTGTAAGGGAAAATACGATTATATCATGGGTATCAAACAAAATTGTTGCCTGGATTGTCGATATCTTGGCAGGGTGCGTACGGAATGATGTCTTGGGTGGCTAGTTGGATGGATGGTCTTCGGCAAATGTAGATGTAACTTAAGTCGTGGTAGTTGCTTGTCACGTTGTATCGTAATGACCTGACAAACAAGAGAAATAATAGCCGCAGACAGTTTTTGCGGGTGATACAGTTATCTGTAATGTAGTACTGTCTGAAAAAAGCTGCACAGGTACTCAGTCAGTTCTCGACAAAGTTTGGAAGTGATCCGATTTGCTCTAAGGATACAGAAATTTTAAAACTGAGCAGTTGCTAAAACGGAAAAATTTACTATACTATGTAGGCGAAATCAATGACTCATCGCTGGTGTCAGTCAACTCATGAAAACTTCTTGAGTGTAGCAGTATGTGGAGATACGAAAAACAATGACCACATCAACTCAGTCGTAGCTAAGGAAGAGGGCAGACTTCAGTTCATTGATAGGTTACTGCGAAAATGCAACGAATATGCAATGTGAACTGCTTACAACACATTCGTGCAACCCATCGTATAATAATGCTGTAGTATATGGGACCCATATCGTACAGGGGTAACAGGCTATATTGAAAATATACAAATGAGGGCAACGGAAATGGCCTCAATTTTGTTTTAGCCGCGAGAAAGCGCCACTGAAATGATGAAAAACCTGAACTGGCAGAGGAATATAAGCGTTATTTATAACGAGAAAGGACACTTTCAGAGTATCAAAAACCACTATTGAATGAGGAATCTGAGATTATATTACAGCCCACGACGTATGTCTCTCTACAAGATTATGTCGTGCACAGAGTCAATCTTCCCGAGCTTCAGACGAAAATGAAACGGGAGGAAACTTAATACGAAGTACTCTGGTATCTTCTCTCTGCAATGTACGCAACAGATTCACTAATTGGAACACAAGCAAGTGGCACATCCACAACGGTTACCTATATGTGATTAAACCTCTAAAAATTTCCAACGCACCTTTCCCCTATAGAATAAATATCGAATACATGATCTGTACAATTAAGAAGGCGGCATGAAGAAACAATTTTTCACGATGCTCTTATGTACCACAACAAAAATTTGTTAATCGTCTTACAACAGAAGTGTCTATTGCAACATCAGTTGCATTTAGACTGTCATCTTCCGAGAATGGATATAGTGAATAAGACATTAACTAAGAAAATATAAATTATCTAACTATTTAGAGACGTTAAGTTCGTGTTTGTTGTTTATTTCTGCTAAAATTAACTCTGGCTTACGTCATAGGGTGTGAATTTTTTACTGCCATTTTACATCTTTTCTCGATGTCATTCAATGAAATGCACAGTACAGGAGCTATTAAGAGTACCATATATGTGCCCTGAGGGACTACAGGGCAATAACAAAACGCATGTGAGATTGAACCCATGATGTTTTGCAGTTGTTACGATCTGAGTAGCGCAGGGTCCTTGGGGCTGAAGAATAGTCGCTTATTTTCCTACAATTTTCATGGTTTGGAAATCGATATTACGGAAAAAATTAGCGTATAAGAGCCTTTTACGTTAAGAAAGTAGATTACAAAAATAATTCATTTTGTTTATTTTACTAAGAACATATTTTTTAACTTCAAAGCAATCCAGCGGTATCTACCAGCAAAATGACTATTCGAAGAGAGCCATATTTTTATAACGAATAAATTGCAAATCGCAAACAACGATAAACTGAAGTGTTCATAGGCATTGGCCACTTCTATACTGGGAGAGCTTGCTGATCATCAAGTGAGAGCTTAATAATGCACAGTGGCATGAGGCAGCATGCTGAATGATGCTGCAGCCACACCACAAGTTTGACCCCAGCACCAGATAAGGAGACTCGGCTGTCTTATAAATACGCGCTTTCGTGTCCGCAAGTCAAAACAGTTGCAGGCGCTGTGTTACGCTGTACCCCGAGGAGGTAAGTCTGTCCAGCTATCAGTTTCGTTCAGCGCTTATAATTCTTCTACTTTTCACGAAGACAAAATTAATAATTTGCTAATGGATATTCCTTTTATGCTGACTAGAGCAACCGTTCCGTCGAAACATCATTCCTTTTAAATTTTATTTATTTTTTGATTCATTTGCTGTACATGATACCGCAGTCGGAATCGCTTCAGTGCTTATGCTCCGCCTCCCTGTTGCTGGAATATTGCGAACTAACTAAGCAGTGGGTCAACAGTGTCTGTTACCGAAAGGTTAAGAGAATTATCGACTAGTGTAAATTTCTACGGGAAACAACGCCCTCTTTTGGATCTACTCAACTAACGGTGGACACTAAGGACTATACGTCGTTATAAATACTTCGGAACAGGTTTATTTCAGGCGTATGTATTGCATTGACAGTTGTTGAAAGGAGTTTCCTTATCCAGAGGGATCTAAGATTCAGAAAGGTAATCTTTCTACGTCTAGAGCTGCATGATTGCTCTGCAATTCATATTTAAATACAAGGTTCCATCGAACCACCTTCAAACTATTTCTCTACTGTTCCACTGCCGAATAGCGCGTGAAAACGAACACTTAAAGTCTTCCTATGCCAGCTATGATTTCCCTCACTTTATTACGATGGTCCGGCAAAAGAAGTAATACTAAAGATGAAGGCGGACAAGTGTAATGCAGCAATGTTCGCAGTGTTCTACAAATAAAGGGCAGTCAACTTTTCACCTTCTCCTCAGAGTTTTCTATGTGATAGTTCCAATTTAAGCTGTCCCTATTTCTAATGCCTAAGTATTCAGTTGAATTAATAGCCTTTAGATTTGTCTGGTTTATCGTGTAACCGAAATTTAACGTATTCCTTTTCATATTCATGTGGATGACCTCACACTTGTCATTATTCACATCACACAGATATGTTGTCTAAATCATTTTTCTGTTGGTTTTGATTTTCTGCTGATCAACTGAAACAATCTAAACGGGCTGTTCAGATTATCTCCAAAATCGTTTGTGTATATCAGGAACGGCTGCGGTTCTAACACATTTGCTGCGGGGACGCCAGATACACTTCTATTTCACTCGACGACTGTCCGACAGTTATTACTAACTGTGATCCGTCTGACAGGTACATCACGAATCCAGTCATATCACGTAGACGATATTCCATAGGCTCAAAATTTGAAGCCACTTGTAAGGAATGTTGTCATAAGCCTTCTGGCAACTAAAACTATGGAATCAGCTTGGTATCCCCTATCGGTAGCTCGTATTACTTCGTGTGTTCTGTTTCTCAGCAACAGTATTTGCAGAATCCCTGTGCACTGTCAACACATCGTTTTCTTCGAAGTAATTCATAATGTTCGAATGCAGTGTATGTTTCAAAACCCTACTGAAAATTGTCGACAGTGCTGTGGGTCTATAACTCAGCGAATTACTTCTTATTTGCTTTCTTGGATACTGGTGTAACCTGTACAACTTTCGTTCTTCTGGTACATTTCTTTCTTCAAGTGAGCAGTTGTATGTGACTGCTAAGTATGGAGTTAATAAATCAGCATGGTTTGAAAGTAACATAATTACTGTATAATCTGGAATAGAAATGATTTAATTTGCTTCGCTGCAATGACAATATCTACTTCTACACTGCTCATACTGGCAACTGTTCTTCATTCGAATTCTGGAATAGCCTTGGAGAGTAGCTTATCTAGTTGATGATGTCTCATGCTGAAAGTCGTTAATTGCGAGCCTCTTGCATTGTTGTTGCACACAGATTTTTCATAGGAGTATTTACCTTGCTCACATTTTTTTTAAACTTGCTTCTAAATTTTTGGCACTCGCGGAATATTTATGTCCACTTCCAGTTATTTTCTGTGGAACATGTAACAAAGAGATTTCGTTTTAATATAGTTTTGTTTACGTATCTACCTTTCATGCATTAAGACATACTTTTACATTTGACTTTCGAAACGGGGAACATTTCTAGCAGTGATTTGGTTTCCACCCTACCGTTTGTTGAGGAATATAAAAATATCTGTGTGCAAAGACAACCCTTGACCCAGTCTTAGAGTCCTGAGAGCAGGCAACTCTTCCGAAATCCTTCTTCCGAGTGGCGCTATTCTACTGCTCTAGTACCAATTGCAGACATGCGGAATCTGAGGAATGTGGGAGGGTTTGTCTGCCCACAGGCGCCTGGGAAACGGTCAAGAGTAGCATATCTAGATGTTTATTTTCATAGGGCTCAACAAACGCCGATACCAACCTGGGGTCTTAGAGCGAACCTTTGCAATTTAGTTCATGTAGGTGCCAGTGTCCACTTCCCCCCTCCCCCGACCACTCATTCGTCGAACGGTTTTTAGGAGTCCCTACTCGTTCCATCCCCCATAACAGAGCAAGAACTGCACTCGCTCTGCCCCCCAAATGGGTCAGATCACATCAATGTGATTGCAGTCAACGATTTCCTTAGAGGGGGGTTGAATCGTCCGGGGAGTGTCAGCAGTTAAAAGGATGCCAACTATGTCGTTCTGTTGAACACTGCATTGCAGACTGTCGTTTTCGATCGCGAAAAATGAACACCTTGAGGGAAGGGGTTGTTTCATTGCGCCATTTATGCCATCTCCTGAGGCCTCTTCGTATCGGTTCTAAACGGTGGTATGTCTGAAATGTTTTACTCGGCCATTCGAAAGAAAACCACCTGAATTCAAAGCTGTGCGCCTGACTTCTATCGCAGAGGCTTCAAGAGATGGGGTGAGATGTTGGTGGACGACCTCCACATCGTGTAACACGCCCACGGTGGCGTTGAGCAGAATGGTAAAATTTGGCGCCAGAATGGCATTATTAACTGACCTTACTTCACGAATAACTTCTGAACTCTGGTATTTTTCGCAGCTATCGTCACCTTGTTGTTTGAAGAATCGCCATATCCCCGGTGACGTGGCAGGATGCCATGCATTTCCACCATTACAGAGGAAGGCTGTTGGTACCTTGGAGTCAAATTTAAAACTTCTGCGTCACAATAGGGTAAAACGAAAATGGTTTCAAAAAAAATGATACTTTAATTCTCTTTCGCAGTACGGAACTCTAATACACAAGCTCTTGACACAGTTACACCGTTTTAAGCTTTTGAGAGATTCTACCATTTTACTTCAATGTGTTCCACAAACTGCCATGAAATGAATGACATTTCGACATTTTGCACTAAAGAAGAGGCGTCACATATCCAAGAACCCGATGAGAGTAACAGAAACCTTAAATACTTCTCGAGTCAAATTTCACTCGTGTATTTCGTCAGCAATATATCACTCGAATATATAACTCGAATATATAACTCAAATGGTATCACCATCTTCGCCTCTTCTATAATCAGAGAGTCTACCAAGACTGTGAAATTGGTCTATCTCACTAACAAAATTTGATTACGGCGAAAGACAACCACAGGTTGGAAAATGACGCGTGCGGTAACGAAGTAGCCTCTTTAACAACTTGTGCTTCCATCTAAGGGGAAACGAAGTTTCGCTATCACCTGAAGAAAACGTCTTCATTTTAGAAATAAATTTGCTCTGTGGTGGTAGGCATTACAGGTATTTAATCTCCTAAGAATGAAGTTCTGTTATTTTGTGGACTAGAACTGAAAATCTTGAAGTGCTTGTACGTAAACTCCTAGCTATATGTACACAAAATCTTCCGGTTAGCTAGGTAGAGCATAGACTAAAGCCATCACATATCGATGCAACAGTTCGCCCACCGCGACAGCGGAAAGGGGTCCATAAGCTTCGTTCGATTACATAATTGACGATAACCCTGTGACCCTGTAGCAGCTGCCCAGTGACTCTTAACAGAGGAAATGCTCTTAGCACATTTGTTTTCGTTCTTCAGTCGTGAACATGACAGTGGCTTGAACTTTATCGCTGGAAAGCAAGGCAGCACTATAATACTGCATCAGGGAGTTGGAAATTGAAGGTGAATGACAAAGAAATTCCACATCATGGAAACCATTTTGTCGAACTCTGGAGACAATTTTCAGATACTTAAACTGCAAATATTTAAACTAAAAATAAGGAAGAGGAACGCACGTCTGTGATACATATTCCATAAATCTTCGTTTTGCTTATATCATGTCCTCTAGTTCAAATCAACGTCAAAAACAAACTGATGAAAACTGGGCTGAGGTACAATTATGAAAATACAGATGTAATTTTCCATCAACACATAGAAAAGAAAATAGTACAAACGAACATTAAAAACAATGAACTTGTTCATGAGTTCTTGTCCTCATTGCAGCTGAAGTCGACCGGGCTGATAGGAAAACGAATAAAAGGACGAGTAGAAATAGTCCGGAGTGTTGGAGTTTGCAAATATTAGGTAGTAATTTTGAGATGTATTTTGCAGACTACTTAGTGAGACGGGAGAACAAACATATGAAACAGCTACCAGATGAGAGAGGAAATGTGATTGTGGTTCTAAAGGAAATGAAATGATGTCTGGTGCTGCATATAGTTCGCTGAAAAGACTGTAAATGGAAATTACTTCCCAGATTTACAGAAATAAGAAATGATTAGGACGATGACATAAGAAATGTGATTAGATGACATGAAAATCATGCAAGAGTACAATAGATGGGAAAGACCGAATGTCTCCATGCCTCTTCGTGAAGAAGCGTGGAGAAGGATTTTACCCAGCGGTAAATGCAAAATGGCTACTGCCGATGATTTTGAAATTCGCACCCTAATGCAACAGGATATTTAGCCATAACTGTTTTGAAATGTGTGCGTGAATTCGAGAGAGAGAACGAAGATTCATATTTCATTTCACTGTTGTTCTATTCGTTGCCTTACATTCATTATTAATGGAGCTGCGTTGCTTCAAAAAGCGCCTTTTCTTCTAGCCGTTTTTGCATGGAGCGTTAGTTCAGTGATGCAATGTCCTTAGGCTATTTCGACGTTGCGATAACATCAAAATCAATAGGAAAGGGGAATGGCTTTTTCTAGTTGGACTACTATCACTTTGAGGTCAAGTACAGACATGGATGCTGCTAATTTATCACACCCTTTAATTACCAAGGTCGCAATGTAGAAAAAAAGTGTTTACTTGTTACAACCGCTCAAATGGTCATAAATTTAGAATACAAACATGGAGTATCTAGATCAAGAGAACAGGTAAGACACCTTCATTTCAGTATTCACTTCCTTAAAAAAATATTAACACTGAAATGACCAAGTGTCTTACTTATTGCCCGCAGCTCGTGGTCGTGCGGTAGCGTTCTCGCTTCCCACGCCCGGGTACCCGGGTTCGATTCCCGGCGGGGCCAGGGATTTTCTCTGCCTCGTGATGGCTGGGTGTTGTGTGATGTCCTTAGGTTAGTAAGGTTTAAGTAGTTCTAAGTTCTAGGAGACTGATGACCATAGATGTTAAGTCCCATAGTGCTCAGAGCCATTTGAACCATCTTACTTATTTTCTTGCTGTAGACAGCGCCTGCTTGTATCCTGATCTGAAGATGAGCCTCCAAGCCGCTGAAACTACTGAGCACTGTTGCTACGTAACGATGTACAGCATTCAAGTTTACCCAACGTTCTCTCCATGTCGAGCATGTCAGTTAGTAGCACAGAATTGATCGTATCATGCATTTCATTTGCTACTTCATTGCGACGACTCCACTGAATACCGAAGACAAGTGACTTTTCATCATCAGCAGGTTCACCTACCGTTCAGACAGCATGAAAAGAGATTAGCTCATGTCGAATTGAGTTGTTATTAACATTGGATTAGTCTATTATCCTAAAATGATCTCGAGGGCAAGAATGAAGTGAAATAAGCCATAGATGTTAATGTCATCCGACACGGAGTCGTTCCGATGCTCACAGAGCACTTGCTCAATACAGTGGAGGCCGCTGCTAACTTGATTCACTATAGCGAGGAAATGGAACTTTTGGCGCTTTTGTGAGTTCATGGACACATGGCAAACACTTTTATAATTCTTCATGGCAGTTAAAGTTTAGAAAACAAGTCACTGCTTTTTAATCGATCTAAGAGATACATGGACAGCTAAACAGAAGACGCAGATATCCTCTCTACTACTACACTATGTGATCAAAAGTATCCGGACACTTGCAAAAACGTAAGTTTTTCATATTAGATGCATCGTGCTGCCACCTACTTCGAGGTACTCCATATCAGCGACCTCAGTAGTCATTAGACATTGTGAGAGGGCAGAATGGGGCACTCCGCAGAACTCACGGACTTCGAACGTGGTCAGGTGATTGGGTCTCACTTCTGTCGTACGTCTGTACCCGAGATTTGCACATTCCTAAATATCCATAGGTCAACTGGTTCCGCTTAGACAGTGATGTGGAAACATGAAGGGACACGTACAGCACAAAAGCGTACCGGCCGACCTCTTTCTTGGCTGACATTTATCCAGACCATCACACGGGAATTCCAAACTGAATCAGGATCCACGGCAAGTACTATGACTGACGGAAGGTGAGAAAACTGTAATTTCATGGTCGAGCGGCTGTTAATAAGCGACACATCACGCCGGTAAGTGCCAAACGACGGCTCGCATGGTATAAGGAGCGTAAACGTTGGACGATTGAACATTGGAAAAACGTTGTGTGGAGTGACGGATCACGGTACACAATGTGGCGATCCGATGGCAGGATGTGGATATGGCAAATGTTTTCTGCCAGCGTGTGTAGTACCAACAGTAAAATTCGGAGGCGGTGGTGTTATGGTGTGGTCGTGTTGTTCATGGAGGGAGCTTGCACCCCTTGTTGATTCGCGCGGCACTATCACAGCACAGGCCTGCATTGACATTTTAAGCCCCTTGTTGCTTCCCACTGTTGAAGAGCATTTCGGTGATGGTGATAGCATCTTTCAACGCGATCGAGCACCTGTTAATAATGAACGGCCTGTGGCTGGGTGGTTACACGACAATAACATCCCTGTAATGGACTGGCCTGCACAGAGTCCTGACCTGAATCCTATAGAACACCTTTGGGATGTTTTGGAACACCGACTTCGTGCCAGGCCTCACCGACCGACATCGATACCTCTCCTCAACTAATCTCTCCGTGAAGAATGGGCTGCCATTCGCCAAGAAACCTTCCAGCACCTGATTTAACGTATGCATGCGAGAGTGGAATTTGTCATCAAGGCTAAGCGTGGGCCAACACCATACTGAATTCCAGCATGACTGATAGAGGGCGCCACGAACTTGTAAGTCGCTTTCAGCCAGGTTTCCGGATACTTTTGATCACATAGTGTACATACCACGGAAATAGTACTTCTGGAATAAAGAATGAAGTGGAGATATATCGACATCTCATTTAAATCTCATTCCCGCATTCACTTTTCAACAGCTTCATTGCAGAAGTGAACTGGGGTACTTCAGACTCACATTGCTTGGCTAGTAGTCATACAACACTTCTTTCCGTAAGTGGCAGAGCGCGTCAGGCCTTCGCAGTGACCTTCCTGACCGAACTATGTACACAACGAGCGTTGTCTCATTCAAAACTGAAGACAACACAGCCCTCCCCTTAAGAGTACTGAAATTAAAGTTTTACTTTTTACAGCAAGTGAGATGCTGAAAGACGATTTAAAGTTCCGTGGTTAACTTCATATCCATTGCTACAAATCAAAGAAATATGCCGTCGCCACAAAGCAGCTTTGAATATTCTGAACAATATCCTCCAGCAAAAGTATCCTATAACCTGTTATTTTCATTTCAAGAACTGAAGCAAGGAAGTGGTTGGGATTGCTATAGAAAATCAAGTATTTAAATATTTAGATTCCTAAAAATAGAGTCGTAGCAGCTTGAACTATTATATGTCAGTCATGGAAAAAGATCGCTATGTAGAATCCACAGTTCAGTTGGAACTGCTCTCTGATTTAAGGTTAGAGTGTTATTCTATTTCTTATACCCACCTTTTTATCGGGAAAAGTGAGTGGGCAAGAACAATAATCTTTATTGCAATTGCAAGGGAGACATTATTTCTTATGTCATACGTATTCTCTTTTCTGGTATTTGAAGGAGCACCCACAGAAAAATTTTCGAAACAGAAAAATTGTAAGATATTTTCTCACTTCCGTACATGGGTGATAGAAATGTGTCAAGGGCGCGTAACAGCAGCCTGCACGGTCTACGTAATTCATTAGACGATTAGCGTTAAACATTCTAACATTGTAAGTTAAACATTGAACTTCAAATTCATAGTCAGTACCTCATTTGCTGTATATGATTTCGAGCGTCATCACTGCAACTTTCTGAACGCAAAGTAGCTACGCCTGGAAGAAATCAACTTTTTTAACACGCCATTTACGTAGCTAGCAGTAGCTGTTCCTAAGATATTTCAGTTTTCCATCAAATCAAAAATTAAATTTTTTTGTATCCTGATTGCTTTCAAGCAATTAAATTTTTGTAGAACAATTAGATCCCACGTTGATCAGTCTATACCCCTTTTGTTCTTTTCTAACTCATCGACTGGCTCTGCTATTTCGGACAAAAAAGCCACCTCATAATTTACCGTCAGAACACAAAGTTTTTCTTTATTACACTGATTATCTTAAAGTTATTAATTTTTTTTTCAAAGCTAGACCTCACGATAATTTATTTCATAGCCTGTTTGTTCATTTACCACTCTGCGTTTGACTGTGGAAATTCGGATTGAATCACTTGTGTTATTTCTCTCCGCTCAGTCAATTGGCCAAACAGAAGGACAGCCCCCAGATCTTTGGACTACGATAGGCTTTTCTTTTGGTTTTGTAAAACTGATCTATGAGTCACAGAACCAGAGGGAGGAACACGTCCTCATAGTTCCACTTCCACATCTAAAGTTAGCAAGCCACTTTATGACGTGTGGCAGACCTTCTGGGAACGCTGTCACTTCCCTGATTCACTGTTCCGTTGGTGAATGGAGAAGGGAAAGAATAACTGTCGACATGCCTTATGAACGGGAATTCGTTTATTTTTTCCATCATACGAGATGTCTGTTGTAAGCGTAGTACGTTGCTTGATTCTTCTTCGAACGTACGCCCCGTCATTTCTATATATGCCATTTTCAAATCCGCCTGACTTCGGAAATTAGCTGTGATGTAAGGTTCTTTCGTAGAACTATTGGGTATCCTTTACAAGCCGAATTTTTATGTTCATTTATTTACTTGCAGGTAACTACAATGGCGCCCATAATTCTGTACAATTTCGATCCCAGTCCACCCTGCTTCCTGGTGCGGGTCATAGCTGACATACTTGGAGTGGAACTCAAGAAAATTCCAATAAAAGACATCACCAAAGAGATGGCTGCTCCTGAGATGACAAAGGTAACGTAAGCGTACCAACTTCAGCAACACTTAATTGTTCCATTGACAGCGTCTGAGATACTACCTGTTCATTATACAACTGTGTGTAGTGACACGAAAAGACGAAAAACAATAGAATACAGGACAGCAATCAGTAACAGTATTCTATATGAAGTGTTGCTGTGTTTTACGAACGATACTGCGTGACTACTCTGTCCTTGCACGTAAATAATCCTATAGTCCTATAAATTCACACTGCCGCACACACCAACTCTTCAGAGCTAGTTATAAAATGAAACATACCGCAAAATAGGACTTATATTCGCAGTAAGTGAAAGTAATGAAACATTTAATTGTTGTGAAACTGATGAAAATTTCGTATATGTAAGTGAATAAGCTAATTTTAATGTATGAATGAGTAGCACAGGGTAATTTAGGGCCATACTTACGTTGATGATAAGGTATCTTGCACTGAGTACTTTAATTAAATGAAGTAATGTTCAGAAATGAATATTAATTTTACATTTCATAGCGATAACTGAAGCTGATAGAAACTGTTGAACGCGATCTTAACACAATTAGTCATTAGTATTAAGTATATTGAAATATCTGACGCACACTTATTCATGAATCCTCTTCCATGCGATCCCAAAGTAACTCCATAAATTGTATTATGCGAACACCTATGGCGTCAACGATCCATTTCGTTCCACGTTGCTATGTGTGGAGGGAAATATCTTCCAGTTACGACATTTCCTGTGAAACTTTCCTTTATACACACATTTGGTATCCCAGCCACTACGTACTGCTTCCTTCCCCCCTCCCCCATGAACCATGGACTTAGTCGTCGGTGGGGTGGCTTTCATGCCTCAGTGATGCAGATAGTCATACAGTAGCTGCAACCACATCGGAGGGGTATCTGTTGAGAGTTGTGAGGTCAGATAACTTCATGGTTCGTGAGGGGGGGGGGGGGGTTGCAACAGACTTTTCAATAGATGTAGGGGCAGTCTGGGTGATTGACTGATCTGGCCATATCACATCAGCTAAAATGGCCTTGCTGTGATGGGACTTAAGAACGGCTGAAAGCAAGGGAAACTACTGCCATAATTTTTCCCAAGGGTATGCAACTCTGCTGTACGCTTAAATGACGATGGTATCCTCTTTGTTAAAATATTCCGAAGGTGAGATATCCCCCAATCGGATCTCCGGGCGGGGACTACTCAGGAGAACGTCGTCGCGATGAGAAAAAAAAACTGACATTCTACGGATCGGAGTGAGGAAACGTAGATCCCTTAATCGGGCAAGTAGGTTAGAAAATTTAAAAACGCGAAGGGATAGGCTGAAGTTAGTTGTACTGGGTACCAGTGAAGTTCGAAGTTCGGTGGCAGGAACATATGGTCAGGTGAATACAGGTTTATAAATACAAAATCAGAGCGGGATAATGGTGTGGGTTTAACGACGAATAAGAAAACTGGAATGCGGTAAAGTTACTATGGACAGCGTAGTGAACGCATTATCGTAGCCAAGGTAGACACGAAGCGCACGCATACCACAGAAGAACAAGTTTACATACCTACCAACTCCGCAGATGATGAAGATTTTCAAGAAATGTGTCACGAGATAACAGAAATTATTCAGATGGTTAAAAGAGACGAAAATTTAATTGCGCTGGTGGACGGGAATTCGATAGTAGGTAAAGGAAGAGATGGAAAAATAGTAGATGACTATCGAACGAGGGAGCGGAAAGAAAGAGGAAGCCACCTGATAGAATTTTGCACAGAGCATAATTTAATTATTATCGCTAACACTTGGTTTAAGAATCGTAAAAGAAGGCTGTACACCTAGAAGAAACCTGGAGACACCAGAAGTTTTCAGATCGATTCTATAATGTTACGACAGAGATTTAGGAAACAGATTTTAAATTGTGGGACATTTCCAGTGGCAGATGTGAGATTGACAGCAATTTATTGGCTATGAACTGAAAATATAAACTGAAGAAATTGGAAAAAGGTAGAAGATTAAGGTAGAAAATTAAGGACGTTGGCTCTGGCTCAGTTGAAACAACCAGAATTGTTGAGAGTTTCAGAGGGAGCATTAGGCAACAGTTGACTAGAACAGGGGAAAGGAGAACCAATAGAAGATGAATGATTGTCTTTAAGAGATCAGATAGTACAGGCAGCAGAAGCCTAATAGGGAAAAAAAGAAGCCCTAGTAGAAATCCTTGGATAACACAAGAGATACTGAATTTAATTGATGAAAAGAGAAAATTTAAAAATTAAGCAGGCGAAGTGGAATATAAATATTTTAAAAATTAAACTGACAGTAAGTGCAAAATGGCTAAGCACGAGTGTCTGGAGGACAAATGTATGGACTGAAAAACATATTTAAATAGGGAAAGATGGACACAGTCTACAGGAATATTAATGTGGACTTTGGGGGGAAAACAGCTGTATGAATATCAAAATCTCAGACGGAAAACCAGTCCTAAGCAAAGAAGCGAAAGCTGAATGGTGGAAGGAGTTTACAGACGGTCTGTACAAGGGAATCGTTCTTGAAAGCAATGCTATAGATACGGAAATGGATATAAATGAAGATGAGATGGGAGATAGTATAATACAAGAAGAATTTGAGTTAGCTCTGAAAGATCTAAGTCGAAACAAGATCCCAGGAGCGGACGATATTTCGTCAGAATTACTGATAGCCTTGGGAGAGCCAGACATGGCACATCTTGTGAGCAAGATGTATGAGACTGGCGAAATACCCTCAGACTTGAAGAAGAATGTAACAATTCTAATTCCTGAGAAAGCAACTTCTGACAGGTATAAAAATTATCGAACTGTAACTTAATAAATCACGGCTGCAAAATAAGAACACGAATTCTATATAGAAGAATAGAAAAACTGGTAGAAGGCGACCTCGGGAAAGATCAGTTCGGATTCCGGAAAAATGTAGGAACACGCTAGGCGTAGTGACCCCCCCCCACTTATCTTAGAAGATGCTTTAAGGAGGACAAATCTATGTTTATAACATTTGTAGACTTAGAGAAAGCTGGAATACTCTCTTTGCATTTATGAAGGTAGCAGGAGAAAAATACAGGGAGTGAAAGGCTATTTACAACTTGTACAGAAAACAGATTACATTTACAAGACTCGAGGGGCATGAAAGGGAGGCAGTGGTTGAGAAGTGATTGAGACAGTGTTGTAGCCTATCCATGAAGCTGTTCGATGTGTATATTGAACAAGCAGGAAACTTCAGGAGAAGAAATAAAAACTTCAAGGCTTCCCAGTGATATCGTAATTCTATCAGACACAGGAAAAGACTTGGAAGAGCAGTTGAACGGGTTGGACAGTGTCTTGAAAGGAGGATATAAAATGTTCGTCAACCAAAGCAAAACAAGGATAATGGCATGTAGTAGAATAAATCAAGTGATGGTAAGGAAATTATATCAGGAGACACTTCAAGTAGTAAATAGGTTTTGCTATTTGGACAGCAAAATAACTGATGATGGAAGAAGCAGAGGGGTTGTAAAATGTAGGCTGCTAATGCCAGACAATCATTTCTGAAGATGAGAAATTGTTTACATCGAAGATAGATTTAAGTGTGAGGAAGTTCTTTCTGTACGTATTTTGGCCTCGAGTATAGCCATGTATGGAAGTGAAATATGGACGATAAACAGTTTAGACAAGAAGAGAATAGAACCTTTCGAAATGTGGTGTTACAGAAGAACGCTGAAGATTAGGTGGGTAAATCACGTAGCAAATGAGGAGATACTGAATAGAACTGGGGGGCAAGAAATTTGTCGCACAGCTTGGCCAAAACAAGGGATCGTTAGACAGGACACATTATGAGACGTAAAGGGATTACCCATTTGGTACTGGAGGGAAGTGTGGGGGTTAACAGCAGTAGAAGGTGACCAAGAGATGAATACAGTAAGAAGATTCAGAAAGATGTGGGTTGCAGTAGTTATTCTTAAATGGAGAGGCTCGCACAAGAGAGTAGAATGAAGAGCTGCATAAAACCAGTCTGTCGACTAAAGACAACAACAACAACGGCATACTACTGCACCATTCACCGAATGCATGCTTGCAAGTTGTTGTAACAAGTAATACGCCATTTTCGCCAACCAATCATGAACTATGAACAGTTGTAAACTTCATCTTGGACGTTGTTTCTCAGGATAGTGCCTCCAACGTCCATGGGACTGGAATTTGTGTGTAATGCAAGCAGACAGTTTACAGACAGATAATTGACTCACAGTACTCTTCGAAAACGTAATACCACCTGAAATATTAATGTCCACCTGTTGATTCTTTATCTCTGAACACCCAGTTTAAGATTCTCTACTGTGTGTATAATTTTAACAATGTATGTAATGTCTGTTGCAGTTTTGGTGTCCTCTTCGATATTTAAATCTTTTAATAGAGTCAGATACGAAACTTCTGTACAGCATGTTGGTCCGGAAGCATAAGGCCATTATTATTTATTATTTCAGAAAAATCCGCAGCGTACGGTTCCAACGTTGGATGACAACGGGTTGTACCTTGCAGAGAGGTAAGTACAGAGTACTTTAAAAACTAATTAACTCTTTCAGTAATAAGTTGATACAGCAGTATCAGTAGCAAAATGGATTTCTACGCCGTATCTGTAAGGTACGCCTATGAATTTAACTTGGCACTGTTGTAATTACTACTGGCTGTCTGGTGATTGTTATTAAGTGTTTATACTTCACATTAAGAAGTATTGTTTGTACATCGAACTCTTTACATTGTTCTGCTGCAACTTTGTAAATATCTACATCTACAGCATACTGCACAAGCCACCTAACGGTGTGCGGCGAAAGGTAGTTTCGGTACCACTATATCATCGCTCCAACCCCGTTCCACTCGCGAATAGTGCGTGCGAAGAATGATTGTCGGTAAGCCTCTGTATTGGCTCTAATTTCTCGAATTCTCTCCTCGTAGTCAATACGCGAGATGTATGTGGGGGGGGGGGGGGGGGGGGCGACTAATATGTTGTCGTTCTCCTCCTGAGAAGTGTTCTCCCGAAATTTCAATAGTAAATCTCTCCGTGATGCACAACGCCTCTCTTGTAACGTCTGCCAGTGGAGTTTGTTTAGCATCTCCGTGACGCTCTCCCGCCAGCCAAACGATCCCGCTCTTCGATCCCGCTCTTCGTTGGACCTTCTCTATCTCCTCTATCAGTCCTACCTGATAGGGGCCTCAGACAGACGAACAGTACTCAAGAATCGAGCGAACAAGAGCCTTACAAACCACTTCTTTCGTGGATGAGCTACATTTCCTCTAAGATTCTTCCGATGAATCTGAGTCTGGTGTCTGCTTTTCCCACTGTCTTTTTTATGTGGTCATTCCAGTTAAGGTCGCACTGAATAGTTACGCTTATATATTTTACGGCAGACACTGTCTCCGGCTGTTTGTCATCAACAGTGTAGCTGTACAGTAGTGGATTTCTTTTCCTATGTACGCGCAATGTGTTACATTTATTTACGTTCAGGGTCAACTGCCAGAGCCTGCACCAATTATCAGTTCTCTGCAGGTCTTCTGCGAATTCTTACTATCTTCTGGCGTTGCTAATTTGGTATAGACAACTGCATCATGTGCGAATAGCCTTAAAGAGCATCCGACACGCTCTACTAGATCATTATATATTAAACACCAACGTCTTATCATACTTTCCTGTGGTACTCTGGATATTGCCTTCACATCTGTCGATTTTGTTCCGTTAAGAGCGACGTGCTGAGTTCTATCTGCAAGAATGTCTTGAATCCAATCGCAAGTCTGCTCCGATACTCCTTAACCTCGTCTTTTTTTTCATTAAACGGAAATGCGAGACGATGTCAAATGCCCTACTGAAATCAAGGAACACGGCATCAACCTGTGCGCCGTTGTTCACTGCGCTGTGGATCTCATGGAGGAACAGAGCGAGTTAGGTTCGCGGGATCTCTGTTTGAGCAATCCGTTTTGTTTTTATAGAGGAGATGTTCATTTTGCAAAAACGTCATAATTCGTGAGCATAAAACATGTTGGATAACTCTACAACAGACAAAAACATAAGTCTATAATTGTGTGGATATGTCTTACGGCCTTTCTTAAAAACGGGAATGACCTCCCTTTTTTTCCATTCGTCAAGAACCTTTCGTTGCTCAAGCGATCAACGATAAATCACTGCTAGAAGGGGTCAAAGATCTTTCGCATAATCTTTATAGAGTCTTATAGGTATCTCATCTGGTCCTGAAGCTACTAAGCGATTGTAGCTGCTTTTCAATTCCGCCATCGATTATCTCTATATCTGTCATTTCGACGTTCGTACGACAATTGAAAGGGCATACGGTGTCACGGTCAGCTGCCACTTTTGTAACTACTGTTGACTGTATGGTCTCTGCTGCCCATAGCCAAACTAAACAACTAAAAGAAGGTGCTTCTACAATCAGTTGTGAGTCTCATCATACAACCAAGAAAATAAAAAATGCAGTACATATACCGTTATACGCGTAAAAAAGTAATCTTTACCGCACGTAGAAAAACCTTCTGATATCTTCCAGCGAACGCTCTTTTGCTATCGATCGAAACAGTGCTATAATTTGGTTGTGCTGGCCAGTGACATGCGATACAGACAGCTCTGCACTGCGTCCGTAACGCTAGTAGTAAAGTACTACGATTCCACGCGGAGCATAAACTTCTCGAAGCCGAAGTTAGGCAAAAGGATATGTGGACCCACAAGTGGCCTGCTTATTGCCATCGTTAGATTGCCAAGGCAACATAATGATCCTGGTTAGGGCTGCGCACGGTGCGCGTTTAACAGCCGGGGCCGTGCTTAGAGTGCTGACCCGCCAGCAGCGCCTCTAACTAGACGTCCCGTCCCCCGGGGCTGGCAGGCTGAGTGCAGCAGACAGGAACGTTCTATCAGACCGCGAACCCGTCCGCCCACTAGCCCGTTTGAGCTGTCTGTGCGCTCTGCTTGCCTGTGCTGCAGCGGAACTTCCACCTGTCTTCAAGCATCCTAAAAACATGATTTTGACGTTTGTATACAATGTCATTGCTTGTACATGTCAACGAACTGTTAGATTATCACGATAAACGACTCCACCCCACCAAAATTCAACATCTTTAAATGTGTCATCGTATCATTGATTTGCACTGTTTGCAAGTTAAGATGGTTGGTTGTTTTTGGGGAAGGAGACCAGACAGCGAGGTCATCTGTCTCATCGGAGTAGGGAAGGGCGGAAAAGGAAATCGGCCGTGCCCTTTGAAAGGAACTATCCCGCCATTTGCTTGGAGCGATTTAGGGAAATCACGGAAAACCTAAATCGAGATGGCCGGACGCGGGATTGAACCGTCGTCCTCCCGAATGGGAGTCCAGTGTCTAACCATTGCGCCACCTCGCTCGGTTTGGAAGTTAAGAATCCACTAGGATAAAAGGCACTAAGTAATTCTTGTAGATGTCTCTTCAAATCATAAAAGATATACTTTTGTGGGTACTCTATATGGTTCAAAGTTAGAGGCAATATTTAAAGTTATATGTCTCAAGATAGCCAATGCCTCAAAGACATCACACACTCAACTGAATCTTTGCTGTGAATGCAGGTTTATATTAAACTCAAGTGCATGCGCCACGTGACAACCAATGTCCGAACACCTATGGACATTAATGTGAATTCTGTCCACTCTTTGCCTTTATGACCGCTGGAGGCGTTCCTTTCACGTATTTAAAGTGTATGGAGGAATGGTGGCCCATTCTTCCTTCACAGACAAAACCTGATGTTGGGTCTTGCCCAATCGTCTCGTAAAGGGTGAATAAGGGAAGCTGCGTTCTCGGTTCAAAACTGGCTCTGAGCACTATGGGACTCAACATCTGAGGTCATCAGTTCCCTAGAACCTAGAACTACTTAAACCTAACTAACCTAAGGACATCACACACTTCCATGAGTGCGCAGCTCGTGGTCGTGCGGTAGTGTTCTCGCTTCCCGCGCACGGGTTCCGGGCTTCGATTCCCGGCGGGGTGAGGGATTTTCTCTGCCTCGTGATGACTGGCAGTTGTGTGATGTCCTTACGTTAGTTGGGTTTACGTAGTTCTAAGTTCTAGGAGACTGATGACCATAGATATTAAGTCCCATAGTTCTCAGAGTCATTTTTGAACAAATCCATGGCCGAGGCAGGATTCGAACCTGCGACCATAACAGCAGCGCGGTTCCAGACTAAGCGCCTAAAACCGCTCGGCCGCAGCGGCAGGCCAATTCAAGCAATTTTTTATTGTTATTTGAAACCTTTTCAAAAAGGTAGGCCAGTATCTTCGGCCACAGAAAAAAAACATACAAGAAACATGAAGACATAAAAACAGATGTACATGTAGGATAAAAACAGGAGACAGACAAATGAAAAATAAATGAAGTCCATCACGGAAGGCACTGCTTGCACAGGGAAGTTCAGCTCAGTGCACAAACGTAGACAGTCGGTTGAACACGTGAACGTAGGAGCACTGACGAAGAAACACCGTTGCACTAAGATGAAGAGAAACACTAACACAGTGATGACGCACTATAAACACACTGTTGCACGAAAAAAAGGGGTACTGCCACATGTAAATACGGAAGGGTAGGTGGGGGCGGAGAAGGGGGAGAATGCCAGGTGGAGAGAAGATGGGAGGGAGAGGAGTGAAGGTATGGGGAGGGTGGGTGTGGCCGCCTAGGGAGGAGGGGAGGAGAGGGATTGAGCAGGGGGAAGTGGGAGAGAAGGGAAAAAGGGTGCCCTGGAGGAAAAACACAGGAGGAGGAAGGGGTGGATTAAATCTGGTCGGAGGCGTAGATGGATGGGACGAGGGCATCATCCGGAAGGGGAAGTTGGCGGAAGCCACCTGGGGCAAGGGTATGGAGTGTGGTAAGATGGGGAGCAGGTGGGATGCGGGCGTACAGGCACGGCAGCGGATGGGGGTGGGAAAGGATGGGAGAGACAAGCGGGTGAGGGCTTCAAGCAAATGACAATAGTAGTTTTATATCTATAAAGCAGATTGACAATACTTAACTTCAATGTTCAAAGGTGTCCGAAGCGATGGGCTACATGCAACATAAATCAGAGGCCTGGCTGTATACAATGTTCAAACAAGAAATGCATACGGATCACTGAAATCTCATATCGTAGCACTCTCTGCTAAGCCGTTATAATACTAAGCGAATACTCTCCTCTAATGTCCGTGCGAGGCTGGCAGGAGTGGCGCTTATATTCACTTCTTGCAGAGGTTGCTCCTGGCGCGGCGCTTTCCTTGTCAGCTGACTTTTGGCGGCCGTTACCTCACCGCCTTCTCTGGTCTGACGTTCTTCCTCTACGTTCCGGCGCATGTGATTACGCCAGAACACAGAGAAGGTAGTGATGCAGGACGCTGGGGGTCTGTAGCGAAGCTGACATTCTCAATCTGCTCAAAGTTGTTCATTTGCGTTCAGGCCGAAACTTTGGAGGGCCAGTCTATTTCATGAATGTTATGGACCACAAACAATTGCCTCACAAATATTTCTGTAAGACAGAGAGCGCTGTCATGCTGACTCAAACCATCATTGTCTCAGAACTGTTCATCTACTGTGCGGAGTGCACAATGCTGTAAAATGCTTTCATATCCTTCGGCATTTAGCACAATAAGAGGACCCCACCGTAACCACTAAGAACACCCCCATGCATACCACCATTTACGTACTTCACTCTTGGCATTAACTTATACATGATGAGAGGTAGCGTTCTCCAGCCATTTCGCAAAGACAAACCTTTCCGTCGGATTATCGCCGGTTATAACGAAACGCATCACTACAGGTCATTCGTTTCTTATCACTCATCGTCCAGTGACCTCACTTTTTACACTACCTCAAGCGTCGCGTAGCACTGGCTACAGAAATGTACCCTATTATTCTTAACACTCTAACCACAGTCATTGTGGTACTGGTACGACTTTGAAACTAACGAATGATTCCTTCGCTGATTGTGTATGAATTTTCAAAACCGCTTAACGGTTGCTGTCCATCAGTACAGGGGGGTCTGTCTGGTCTTTCGCGTTTCCGCTTCACAGGTACAGCACTCGGGCAGCTTTCAAAGGTTTGAAGAGTCACTGAATGATTTTTTACATAGTTACAATCCAGAAAGTCACTGAGGTCTCCTGACCGAATGTTGTAGTAGTAGTAGTAGTAGTAGTTTCATTTATTCCTAGATCTCTATTGCAAGAACACAGACATGTCTTGCTGTTACAATATAAGAGCAATAACAAGAAACATTTAGATTAGGAAATGGGACGCTTTAAGTAGAAAATGAGTTTTGCTATTTGGGGAGCGAAATAACTGATGATTATTGTCGTCTGATTTTTACAGAGAAGAAGACAGCACCCAGCCACTATTAACACTGCTATTTATTTCACCAAATAGCACAGTAACCGGTTTCGAACTGATAAGTCCATCACCATACGGCTGTTCATAAGATTTGCAAGATGCGCTTTACATAATCTTCAGTTTTCGATTTTTATTCTACCACTGGAGAAAGACAACGGGCGTTCTACGGATCGGAGCGTGGAATTTCAGATCCCTTAATCGGCAGGTACATTTGAAAATTTAAAGAGGGAAATGGATAGGTTGAAGTTAAATATAGTGGGAATTAGTGAAGTTCGGTGGCAGGAGGAACAAGACTTTTGGTCAGGTGAATTCAGCGTTATAAATACAAAATAAAATAGGGGTAATGCAGGAGTCGGTTTAATAATGAATAAAAAAATAGGAGTGCGGATAAACTACTACAAACAGCACAGTGAACGCCTTATTGTGGCCACGATAGGCACGAAGCCCACGTCCACTATAGTAGTACAAGTTTATATGCCAACTAGCTCTGCAGATGATGAAGAAATTGATGAAATGTATGATGAGATAAAAGAAATTATTCATGTAGTGAAGGAAGACGAAAATTTAATAGTCATGGGTGACTGGAATTCGAGAGTAGGAAAACGGAGAGAAGGAAACATAGTAGGTGAATATGGATTGGGGGTAAGAAATGAAAGAGGAAGCCGTAAGGTAGAATTTTGCACAGAGCATAATCATAGCTAACACTTGGTTCAAGAATCATTAAAGAAGGTTGTATACATGGAAGAATCCTGGAGATACTAAAAGGTATCAGATTATATAATGGTAAGACAGAGATTTAGGAACCAGGTTTTAAATTGTTAGACTTTTCCAGTGCCAGATGTGGACTCTGACCACAATCTATTGGTTATTAACTGTAGATTAAACTGAAGAAACTGCAAAAAGGTGGGAATTTGATGAGATGGGACCTGAATAAACTGACTAAACCAGAGGTTGTAGAGACTTTCAGGGAGAGCATAAGGGAACAAATGACAGGAATGGGAGAAAGAAATACAGTAGAAGAAGAATTGGTGGTTCTGAGGGATGAAGTAGCGAAGGCAGCAGACGATCAAGCAGGTAAAAAGACGAGGGCTGGTAGAAATCCTTGGGTAACAGAAGAAATATTGAATTTAATTGATGAAAGGAGAAAATATAAAAATGCAGTAAATGAAGCAGGCAAAAAGGAATACAAACGTCTCAAAAATGAGATTGACAGGAAGTTCAAATCTTCTAAGCAGTAATGGCTAGAGGACAAATGTAAGGATGTAGAGGCTGATCTCACTAGGGGTAAGATATATACTGCCTACAGGAAAATTAAAGGGACCTTTGGAGAAAAGAGAACCGCTTGTATGAAGATCAGCTTGGATTCCACAGAAATGTTGGAACACGTGAGGCAATACTGACCCTACGTCTTACCTTAAAAGAAGGTTTAAGGAAAGGCAAACCTATGTTTCCAGCGTTTGTAGACTTGGAGAAACTTTTGACAATGTTGACTGGAATACTCTCTTTCAAATTCTAAAGGTGGCAAGGGCAAAATACAGAGAGTGAAAGGCTATTTGTAATTTCTACAGAAACCAGATGGCAGTTCTAAGAGTCAAGGGACATGAAAGGGAAGCAGTAGTTGGAAAGGGAGTGAGAGAGCGTTGTAGCCTCTCCCCGATGTTATTCAATCTGTATATTGAGCAAGCAAAAAAGGGAACAAAAGAAAAGTTCGGAGTAGGTATTAAAATCCATGGAGAAGAAATAAAGACTTTGATGTTCGCCTATGACATTGTAATTCTGTCAGAGACAGCAAAGGACGAAGAGCAGTTGAACGGAATGGACAGGGTCTTGAAAGGAGGATACAAGATGAACTTCAACAAAAGCAAAACGAGGATAATGAAATGTAGTCGAATTAAGTCGGGTGATGCTGAGGGAATTAGATTATGAAATGAGACACTTAAAGTAGTTAAGGAGTTTTGCTATTTGGTGAGCAAAATAACTGATGATGGTCGAAGTAGAGAAGATATAAAATGTAGACTGGCAATGGCAAGGAAAGCGTTTCTGAAGAAGAGGAATTTGTTAACATCGAGTGTAGATTTAAGTGTCACGAAGTCGTTTCTGAATGTATTTGTATGGAATGTAGCCATGTATGGAAGTGAAACATGGACGATAAATAGTTTGGACAAGAAGAGAATAGAAGTTTTCGAAATGTGGTGCTACAGAAGAATGCTGAAGATTAGATGGGTAGATCACATAACTAATGAGGGAGTATTGAATAGAATTGGGGAGAGGAGGAGTTTGTGGCACAACTTGACAAGAAGAAGGGACCGGTTGGTAGGGCATGTTCAGAGGCATCAAGGGATCACCAATTTAGTATTGGACGGCAGCGCGGAGTGTAAAAGTCGTAGAGAGAGTCCAAGAGATGAATGCACTAAGCAGATTCAGAAGGATGTAGGTTGCAGTTGGTACTGGGAGATAAAGAAGCTTGCACCGGATAGAGTAGCATGGAGAGCTGCATCAGACCAGTCTCAGGACTGAAGACCACATCAACAACTGAGGCTACATATTATTGGTGTGTTGGTGCCATCGAAAATTCCGCCCGATTTTGTTGCGAATTTGCAGGATTGTATTTTTCAAATACTCCAAAATATATGCAACACTTATGATTTGCACATCACCATATTGTTCAAAACGCCACACACAGACACACCAAAAAGTATCTGCCACATGTGAAGTTGACACAAAGATTGCATTTTTACAAATACAACGGCGCCAGAGTGTAAAGTGTATCTTGCAGATCTTGTGAACAGCCGTCTGATGATGAA
Organism: Schistocerca gregaria; assembly: GCF_023897955.1. NCBI lineage: Eukaryota > Metazoa > Arthropoda > Insecta > Orthoptera > Acrididae > Schistocerca > Schistocerca gregaria. The sequence goes on along the minus strand of NC_064921.1, from coordinate 289,899,528 downwards.
CTTGTCAGTTCGAAAACTGATTACAGCACTATTTACTTAAATAAATAGCAGTATTAATAGTGGCTGGTTGCTGTCTTCTTCTTTGTAAGAATCAACCTACAATAATTGTAGAGAGCCACGGTCTCACCATGTCAGTTTTATACAAAATACCAGAACTGATGATTGTCGGAGTAGAGAGGATATAAAATGTAGACTGCCAATAGCAAGAAAAGCCTTTCTGGAGAAGAGAAATTTGTTAACATCGAATATAGAATTAAGTGTATGGAAATCTTTTCTGAAATTATTTGTTTGAAGTGTAGCCATGTACGGAAGTGAAACATGGACAATAAACAGTTTAGACAAGAAATGAATTGAAGCTTTTGAAATGGAGTGCTACAGACGAATGCTGAAGATTATATGGGTAGATCACTTAACTAACGAGGAGGTACTGAACAGAATTGGGGAGGAGAATAACTTGTGGCATAACTTGACTAGAAGAAGGGCTCAATTGTTAGAACCCGTTCTGAGGCATTAAGGGATCAGCAATTTAGTACTGGAGAGAAGCGTTCAGAGTAAAAATCGTAGGAGTTCAAGAGATGAATGCGCTAAGCAGATTCAGAAGGATCTAGGTTGCAGTAGTTGTTCACAGATGAAGAGTCTTGCAGAGGACAGAGTAGCATGGAGAGCTGCATCAAACCAGTCTATGGACTTGAGACTACAACAACAATAAGAAATTAATACACATATAGAGACATTTACAGACTTAAAGGTCTACAACGAGAAGAATGTGACAGGTAGTCTTCCTTGGCCTAATGAGCAACCATTTTTGCCTGGAACATTTTAAGGAAACCACGGAAAAGCAGCATCAGGATGGCCTCCCAATGATACCACAACACTCCCCACATCTATGTATACTGACAGGTTCCGTTTAGTCATATTTGGTAGTCGACTGCACGGGGGTATTCCGATACTTCAGGAATTGTAGGAGGCGGTACCCTGGAGATTTCGTGTAGTCAAAATATTGTTGTGTTACAGATTTACGATTAGAAAATAATAAGAAATAAAAAATATGAATACAAGACAGGAGGGTGGTGCAGAAATATTTTCTGCATCCTGCTTAAGGGGAACTTGTACCTGAAGTACAAACTTCTTACGGAACGAAATGAAAAAGAATGCTTATTTGAATATACGACCGGAAACGCATCTTTTTTTCATTCAGATGACAGTAATATCACAGCAATCGTCACACTCTACAAGGGTAGAGACGGTTACCCACCTGCTACAATGGCTTGGCATGTAATGTTTTTCATTAACTAATAGTTCATATTTATTATTTTGTACATTTTGATAAGGCATCTCTGATAATTTAGTAATTTATTTATTTTTTGTCAGTCGAGCCATCGCATCCTACCTCATATCGAAGTACGGGAAAAACGACTCTTTGTACCCAAAAGACGCGTCGAAACGCGTGCTTGTTGACCAGAGGCTGTATTTTGATACTGAACTTTACAAATCATTTGAAGTTGTTTGGGTAAGCATAAAACATTCCTTTTACTCGTTATAATAAAGAATGTTCCAAACTTGAAATTTTAATTGTCATTGATCTCTGAACTGTACGTCAGGCAGTTTTCTTTAGTTTCCTTTCAGTAACTTTGCATTAATCATTGTAGCGTTCCTATTGGAAAGGCTGCAACTGTACAAATACAAAAATTTGTTAGTCTAGAAAAATTACGTATATTTTAGTTAATAACGACTTTTTTAGTTAACTATGCGTTTCAATGAGTCTTTTTGTGTTGAGTTCGGAAGTTCACATTTTCACGTTTTGAACTCAGATCTGCAATGTGTTCTATCTTACAAGGTGTATTCTGGTAATAATTTTTTTAATTCCTTTGGTTTGCCTTTATGTTAAAATATTTATTCATAATTGTTTTTTGATCCTTCTTTGTTTATTAAATAATTGTTAATGAGCCAATTTTGAGCTTCAACCTATTTTCATTGGAATGAAAATGAGGTAGAAAAGTAAGAGAAATGATAATAAAATAGCGAGTGCTCTTATTGAAAATACGTCGATTTGCTAGTGTGCACACACCCCATATCACAACTAGCTCAGGTAAATTTCCTCAGTCATTTATTCAGGAAATAAATTCTCTAAACGAGGCCGCGAGCATTGCGGATTTTTGTGTATAATGCCGCCTAGCTCGTTTAGCATGCTCGAAAGACTTTGTGTTACGAGTTTTAAGTTTTGATCAGCAGCAGAAACAGTGTAAAGAATTAAAATGTATTATGTGATCCTGACGTCTATATTCAAAAAAGACAATTTCCTCAGTGCGTGAGTACTACTTAGAGTGTGATGGGAGATTTAAAACCTGTGATGCACTGGCTGAAGACAGCTGCTGCCTGTGAGGCATCAAACTTGCTCAGACGAACAGTGGACATTGGTATCTAATCCTTATGGGAAAAGTCACCCATGTAGTTAGTCATACAGGATTGCTCGTCTTCCACAGAAACAATTTCACAGTCGCTGCCTGGAGTCGGACTGTATGCTGGCAAGGCAGTGCAATGTGTTTTAGCTGTCACCCACTTTTCGGTCCGTCAGCGACAAAGGCCGGCAGGCAGGCAACGCACCGATCTATTTCTTTGTCATTACAGATGTTGTTGCATCTCAGTTGCAGAAAACTGATGACTTCGTCAGGAACATTTTTACATCGCTTCTGGAACAGTATTTGTCGATATTTGTAATAAGCTTTACATTCATACTAATGATGCCTTGGCCCTATCGGTATAGACACCAAAGGAGGTGTCGCATGGTATTTTATTTCTTTCAGGAAAAGAATTTATATGATCAACTCCAGTGGTATCTGTTGGACTAAGAGAAGAGTCCTACAAATGTGTTTTCATGCTGACATGTAACTATGCTATTAATACTGCTACAGTTAATCCAGCTGTATCGTACAATTCATCCACCTGTAAAAAGAAAATTTGCATGGTTCAAGGCGAAATTAATTTCTTTCTTCATATTCGTTCATAAATCTCTGATGCACTGAGCTACCGAGTTGTTCGAAAGTGGGATCTTATCTATTCCTTTTGCCGATTTCACCTAACGTACATTGTAACATCTCCGTAGCTTAAGGTTTAATAAGATTTTCCGCAATCGAGTAGGCTTCACCAAGTTCAATTATCTGATAGCTGACTAAGTAGTCTTGGGTGCTTTCTTGTTAGCTGTTTTCGTGGTTTGAATCATGTACGTTTCTAATTTCTAAAGTTCGTCATGCCTTCGACTGCAACATTCAGTATGTTTTTTCTCGAAGTTCTCCATCAACAGACTCTAGATAGCAATCCACATAATCTTGAGCTATAAGCTACTTACGAAAACTGTCCTGCAGATATCACTGACGATTATCATTATAGTTCTTGAATCAAAGGCAAAAAAGCTTCCATCGTAATTTCTAACTTTTTTAGTAACTGCTCCAAATTGGTTACTTTTAGGATCACTGACATACCTATTCTTTTGAGGTGATTTTATTGGTATCACTCTCATTACTACCACAATTATCTTTAGCAAAATAGCTAGTTATTGAGTCCGAAACAGAAGGAGACAAGTTCGGCACAAGAGCGCTTCAGAGTGTCTTTTTCAATCCACCTTCCCATCTTGTGAAAAAAATATCGAAAACTATTTGAAAACAAGAAATACAGTGGTAGGTAGCTTATTTTAATAATATTATTAACAGCGGACAATAAACCTCAAAAATCATTTTTATACAATTTTCTTACAGGACGAAACCAGTGGTGGGGGAAAGACAATGACCTTCCTATCTTTTTTTGAAGTGTACAAAGTTATGCTGTCTGGTCTCTGATAAATACTTATTCGCTGTCCAGGTCGCATTTGTAACGACTATACAATTTAGTTAGTGAAGCTGAGGGTTAGATACAGTCTACTTTTAATTTCGCATCCAGTCAAGGACAAACACACACACACACTCACACACACATAAACCGGAACTGTCACTATCACACTCTGAATGAGGATAGCAAAAGTGAGACGGTATGTTATTTGCTGTGAACTGTTTCATATGATTTTTTTTCTTAGATCTTTGACAGTTAGAGAGAAGATCCTCTGCTGAGTTTCTGTTCTGGCTTCACTTCATTAAAACACACTAGGTAACTGCACGCCACCAAAATTGGAAAAGACGTGGTGATTTATTTTCGTCCCAATTTTTGAACTTTTTCTTTCTTCCCGAGTAACGTTATCAGTGGGGAATTCTGCGTAACACTTTCATTTCTCTCGTTGTCAATTAAAACTTGGCTTCTTTTACCAAAACAATATACAGTTGACGTAATTTAACTAGATTTATGTGCTAATGCAGTTGCCATTGCGATGGAATTCTGATCATAGTCTAGTCTTAAAAACAGAACTGAGAACAAGACAAACCAGTGGTTTAAAAAAAGCTCATTGTCAGTATATTGCTGCAACCTGACATCCGGCCGGAGTGGCCGAGCGGTTCTAGGCACTACAGTCTGGAACCAAGCGACCGCTATGGTTGCAGGTTCGAATGCTGCCTCGGACATTGATGTGTGTGATGTCCTTGGGTTAGTTAGGTTTAAGTAGTTCTAAGTTCTATGGGACTTATGACCTCAGAAGTTAAGTCCCATAGTGCTCATAGCCATTTGAACAATAATTTCGCAGAGACGTTAATTTTTATCATTTTTACCTTCTGGAATGTTATGTAAAAAGGCACCTAATTCTACGGAACGCTTGATTAATCTCCACGGAAACTAGGGTTCGGTGGAACAGTTTTCGAAATGCTGCAATGTGGGATGTATCGTGCACTCAGTTAAGATATCAGCTATAATTTATATATTTTGCTTCACCAAGTTCAGTTTATGAACATTCTAGCTTTTACTATGTTTTTTAATAATTGCAACCCGCCACATACTCATTGCACCTAACGTACTGATTATAATGTTTCGTATGTTGCCTATAGGCTGGAGACTTTTTTGCTGGATTTGTACCTAAGCACGATATGGACAGGTTGATTCTTGGACTAGAAGTACTAAACAGGATGCTAGAGGACAAAGAATGGCTCGCACTGGACCATATCTCGCTTGCAGACTACGCCACAGCTGCGACCGTGGCAGCATTGGAGGTAATGAAATGTTATCCTAGACTGTTCAGTCCAGTACAATGTTCGGAAAAATATATATGGGACGTCCAACTAACTGAATATTTTTTTGCTTTCCTATCGCCAATTCTTTGAACCGATAATCTGACAGCTGTTATTCAGTCTTGATCACTAATAAGATCCAAGTCCATAGTAGCTACTTTAAATCATGCTAGTCCAAATTAAATTACTCGCTCGAATTTTTAATGACTAGTATATTCGTTATGCGTGTTGGTATAGCAATATTTGTCAATTCTGAAATCGAAATAGAACTAAGTGATAATAATTTTTTATACTTTAGTATAATTTTATAATAATAACAAATATTTGCATCTTTTTCAGTATATTCCACATCTTAAACTTGATTTGTCTAAGTATGGAAACATTTCACGATGGCTTCGTCGTGTTGAAAATTCTTTCCCAAGGTATGCAGAATTGAAGAAAATATATAGTGATTCTGTGGTTGCCTTAATGGAAGAACAGAAGAAACAAAAACAAGCACAAAGAAAATGAAACCATCTCTGTATGAATTACTTTTAGAATAATAATTGTCATAAATATTTGTAATAAATTTTCAAATAGATCCATATGTTTTCATTTCTTAAGAACATGTTCTCGGAACCAATATATGCGGCGCGATATGCGCTGGTATTTTGCAAATACTTGAGATAATGTGAATGAAGACATTTTGTTATTCAGTGTAGTTCCTTCTGATTGAAACAGTCTGTGTGGGTAATGCAGTATACTTTAAGTATTGCAGAAAGGTCATCCAAGATTAAATTCTTTTTTGTATTCATCTTGGATTAACGATTCGCAGAAAAACGTTACTTAATGGTAGGATTAGAAAAGAAAGTGCTATATTTGTTTTGTACTGAGGTACTACATTATAAGCGCACAATTAATTTAGCGGAAAAAAGTTCAATTACAATTTTTATGGTCATTTGTCATAACTTTTCGCAACTACTGAATGTCTTCGTTTCTCCATAATCAATATGCTTTGTCCACTCCTTGGAAGTTTGTCTAACAACCCGTAAGTTTTCTGCATTGCAACATAAGAATGGACTATGCTTGCTCAAAAAGAACATAGTTACTAGATGCATTCCTGAACAAAAAAATTAAATATAATGACAGGCTATCCGATAGTTTGTATAATGATTACATACAAGATTCAAATTTAGAGTCGGCAAATTGATAACTGTATACTTATCACAATACAAAAGGTAAGCTGAAAGTACTAAAAACGCGGTATTCACTACGTGAACGAAATTTATCCAGTAATGTTGGTTGATAGTGAAATTAATGATCTATTAATTGGAATACAGAACTAATAATCAGTGTAGTAACAGCAAAAGGTAGACGAAAACGAAGTTACACCGTTAGGTCATTTACACGAATTCTGTCGAAAAGTAGTAGAACGACTCAGGTCACAGGCAAAACATACATGATTTCTTTGTGTAAGTGGTTTCGTGCTTCTTAATTCCAGAATACTGAATAGTAAAAAGGCTTAAATTTTATATGACACGAATATATTAGTCTTTGTCACTACTGGTACGATAGGTTTACCAACAATATAGGAAGAGGATAAGTGACTGAGAGTTCAAGGTTTGACAGTAGAATCACGACAAACAATTTCCAACAAGTGATACACCTCACTAGAAAAATTCAGCTTTAAAAGAAATCTTTAAGTTACTCACAACAATAGTACGAGGTTCACTACAAAAGAAATGCACACTATTTTTTTCTACATGTTTGGAAGTTTTACAATGTGTGGATACACCCTTTAGGAACAATATTTTCATTTTTCCACATAATTCCCATCCCTCTCAACTGCCTTACGCCATCCTGGAACCAGCGCCTGTATACCCGCACGGTAAAATTCTGGACCAACCTGTTGGGGCAACTGTTTTGCAGCGTGCACAAGGGAGTCATCATCTTCAAATCTTGTTGCACGAAGAGTCTTTCAGTTTCCCAAAGAGATGATAGTCACATAGAGCCAAATCAGGACTGTAAGGCGGGTGTTTCAGTGTTGTCCATCCGAGTTTTGTGATTGCTTCCATGGTTTTTTGACTGACATGTGGCCGTGCATTGTCTTGCAGCAGCAATACATCCTGCTTTTGCCAATGTGGTCGAACACGACTCAGTCGAGCTTGAAGTTTCTTCAGTGTCGGTCACATATGCATCAGAATTTATGGTGGTTCCACTTGGCATGATGTCCACAAGCAAGAGTCCTTCGGAAACGAAAAACACCGTAGCCATAAATTTTCCAGCAGGAGGTGTGGTTTTGAATTTTTTGTCTTGGCTGAATTTTCATGCTGCCACTCCATTGATTGCCTCTCCGTCTCTGCTGAAAAATGATGGAGCCATGTTTCATCATCCGCCACAATTCTTCCAAGAAATTCATCTCCACCATTCTCGTTACTGTTCTAAAAGTTCGCTGCATACCGTTTTTCTTGTTTCTTTGTGAGCCACGGTCAACATCCTGGGAACCAACCTGGCACAAATATTTTTTTACGCCCACACTTCCAGTATTCTGCAAACACTTCCTTCCCATATCCCAACGTAGCGTGACAATTCGTTCGCTGTGATGCGTCTGTCTGCAGTCACCAATTCTTTAACTCTCTGCACATTGTCTGAAGTGTGTGCTGTACGAGGCCTGCCGCTGCGACGACAATCCTCAATATTGCTGTGCCCGCTTTCATCACGTAACCTGCTTGCCCACCAAGTAACTGTACTGCGATCGACAGTAGCATCTCCATACACCATTCTCAACCTCTTATGGATGTTTTCCACTGTCTCGTTTTCACAGCACAGGAATTCTATGACAGCAAATTGCTTCTGACGAACGTCAAGTGTAGCAGCCATCTTGAAGACATGCTGTGACGGCGCCACTCACGGAAACAGGTTGAACTAAGTTTGGAAACAAAGGGAAGGATGTATCTACACACTGTAAAACTTTCATACATGCAGAATGAAAACTATATTTTTACAATAATTGTGTCCATTTCTCGTATATTTTAACTCAGAGTTACTTGTCGTACTGAAAGGACTGAACATGGAATATGGATTGAGATAAAGCCATAAGGAAACGAAAGTAATTAGTAATAGCAAAAATATCAGCGATAAACTTAGCATCAAAATTACGGACAAAGTGAAGAGGTTCTGCAATCTCAGACGCAAAGTAACATGTGGCAAAGCAAGAGGAGCATAAAAAGCAGACTAACACTGATGAAGAAGCCATCTTTTGTCAAACAATTCTAGTAGCATCTAACATAGGCCTTAATGTGAGGAAGCTATTTCCAAAAATGTACGTTTGGAGAGCAATGTTGTATGACAGTCGATAACAGATTGTGGGGAAAAAAAAGAATCTAAGATGTTGAGATCCGGTGCTACAGAAAAACTCTGAAAATTAAGTGGACTAATAGGAGATGAGGGTTTTCGCTACTGAATCAGCATATAAAGGAACATATGGAAACGCCAAAAAGAAGACGGGACAGAATGGTAGGACATGCGTTGTCAGAGAACAGCTTCCATGCTATTAGTGGAAACTGTACAGTGTAAACACTGCATATATTCACAAATAATTCAGAACAGTGGGTCGAGCAACTTGCATTTTAGTAATTTTGCGGTCTTCTACACTACTCGTCTCATTACATTTTCGCGTGGGTGTTAAAGATCTTGCTGTCGTGCGCCCACTAAACCTTTTCATCTTCATCATTGAGATAGCGTCGAAGAGCTACTCTGGGCTGAAAAGCTTTTCATAGGAAACAATTTCCAGGCGGGCCGCATCAAACCAGTTAGAAGAGTGGATATGGAAATAATTTGGATACTGAGGCACTAAGGAAAGAAGAGGTAGGTTTGAGGGTCTCTAAGGCTGTAGATGCTGTGATAAAGAAGCCCAAAATAGGCAAAAAAAGCAAATAAGCCAGCTGTTTGCCGACAGTCCGCTGTATACTTCTTATTCGTCAAATGGAAATGCATTATTCTTCTAAAAACATTGACACGACACTTTCATGTGGTTTTTAAAATAAGATTGAGGACTTTCGTACTGTTTTCTATTCATCTGAGCAGCGGAATTAACTATTCGCCTTACTCAAAGTCGTCCATCAGTACTGTTGCAGTGAATCCTGATGCAGTTTGGAACTCCTGTGTGATTACGACCCTCTTCAACTGTCGGCGGTCTCTGTCAGTCAACAGACGTGGTCGGCCTGTACGCTATTGTGCTATGCGTGTCCCTTCACGTTTCCACTTCACTATTACACCGGAAACAGTGGACCTACGGATGTTTAGGAGTCTGGAAATATCGCCTAGAGACGTATGACAACTAATAATCAGCTAACCACGTTTGAAGTCCGTGAGTTCCCCTTTCTGCTCTCTCACGATGTATAATGACTACTGAGGCCGCTGATACGGAGTACCTGGCAGTAGGTGGCAGCACAATGTATCTAATAGGAAAACGTGTGTTTTTGGGGTCCCGGATACTTTTGATCACATAGTGTAGAATGATATTTCTTCCGACAATGGTGGATGGAAATTATTTCCCAAGGGATCGGTTGAAGGCAGTTGAGCAAACGATCGTGTCAGACCTAATATAATACCCGACAGAGGCAACAAATGAGGCTGCTTCCCTGGTATAAAATGTAGTTCACTGGAATGCGTTCTTTGATGTCTTATTGTTTGAGACAGTATATTATGTTGGCACTGACTGAGATTTGGAAAGAGCCAACACAAAATGCTAAAATAGTACTGTCAGTGGATTCTTCTTATTGCGGTTTCTACAGATCGCATGGTACGGAACCTTTCATTGCTGATATAGATCAGAGAATTGAAATACGGTACCACGATCTCTCTATGATCTACATGAGGTGATAGTAAAGTTCCATTTTACATCCTTCCTTGTCAGTATTGTGAGGGAATGGGGACAAGCTGGTTTCTCCGAAGTCATACTTTGTAATTAAGGCTGTCAGTTTACTGCTGCTCCCTCAAGAATTTTTCTCTTAAAGCGTTAAAAACATCATAGGATATAGTACTTTAAGCCATTACACATGCGGAAAGCTTAAGATACATTAATTAACTGGTAAAAGGTCTGAGATTCCTATCAGTGGATATTAAAGTAGGGTGTGTCCATCCTTCGACTTTGACGGCTGGACGCCTGTTGAGAACATTTTCTGAGAAGTGTTTGAATTTTTGATCAGTAAAGGCAACTCATTACTCCTCAAAATCTGAAACCAGCAAAGGTAGTGATGCTGGGCGCTTGGGTATGGACCCAAGTCGACACTCACCAAATGTGTTTCATTGAGTTCATATCGAAACTTTGGGCTGACCTTTGCCTCATGGATGCTGATTATGTGTCCGTATCGTTCTGCATTTAGCGTTTCCTTAAGCGCAAATTGGGGATCACGCCCTAACCACAACACACCATACCTTAACACAACTTCCTATCCCCTTCACTAATGGCACTACAAGTGGCGCCAAGGAACATCCTCCCGGTACTCGCCACATCGGAATCCTTCCTTCGGATCACCACAACGAACGATGGAATTAGACCAAATTATTCGTTTTCCGTCATCCACTGCCCATTGGAATCGCTCTTTACGCCACCTCAAGCATCCTTAAATGTGTGGCTTCTGGTGAACTGTTCGACCAGTCTACCTCTTTTTTTGACTCCTTTAGGGCAGCCATTTTCTAGCCGGACTACTGGTAGCACTTTGCAACTGACGAATGATTCCTTCCGCTGACCTCATGCAATTTTTTACAACCACTCTCCGCAGTGCTCTAAGTTTCCTGTACGTCAGTACATGAGATCTGTCTGGTCTTGGTTTAACTGTGGGTGTTTCTTCGCGTTCCCACTTAACAACCGCAACACTAACAAACATCTTGGACATCTTTAGAAGGGCTGGAATGTCCTGACGGATTTATTACTCATGTGGTATTCGGTGGCTAGTCCACGATCGAAGTCGCTTAGCTCTTCTGACCGCCCTACGTTGCTATTAGTGCTTCTTTACAGGCAAAGCAACATCCTCACCTCTTTTTATGCTGACCAGTTCGCCTCTCACAACATCTAGCGGTCAGTTCCGCATTAAAAGTGAGTGTGTGGGCACTTCTGATAAGACAGTTTATCTCGGTGCTTGTCTCTGGATTACGCAAGGAAAGATAGCAGATAATTTCTTCTACTTGCCCTTCCATTTAATGGCTTCAGTTTAGTTTGTCGTTTAAACATTTGTTTTTGTGTTCAGTAGATATAAAATTTTGAAGGTACTTCCCATCCACTTTCGAGATACACAGAAAAATGAATGAAGTTTTTAAAAACTTTTATTCTATCTTTTACCATCCTGATAAAAGTGCTGATAACTAAATAACGAGAGACACGAAACATCGAAATATTCACTACATCATTTCCTCATTCCATTCCTTTAAAACTACAGACGTCCTCTTCTAATCGTTTTTCGCCATTTGTTTCTTCTTATATTTTCACATTCTCTTTGATAGATACAAATTACGAATACGTGTAAACAATGGACTTGACAGACATTCCCATAGATCACTTGGAATTACTGACAAACTGTCGAAACCTTATTTTTTTATTTATTTTTTCAAGCAATCGATTTACTGGCATAGTGGCATAAGTGTAAACATAATCTGAAGACCACGGCTGTGGACAACGGTAAGGGGCCAGTTGGTTGTTTTGAGAAACTGCAGTCTAAAGTTTCAATAAAATCTCACAGATAAGAAATTTCAGTTACATTCATTGTGATTTTTATCAGCTAAGACATTGTTTCAAATAACTCTAGAGTAGCGATTTTTTTATTAAACCTTAAGTTATACGGCAAAATTTTAATCTTAAAAATACCTCAGTGTGTGTTTACCATTGTATCGTTGCAGAATGAGTGCATTTAACATGCGTTACCACTGACTCACCATTGTTTACTTGCCGGGTGAATTAACGAACTGTACTGTGATACCACTCAAAACTACAGATTTAAAAGGTCCAAATTGTTTCAGTTTATGATAGTAATATTTGCATTACAATTTTTTGAAATAATTGACTATAACAACCTCAAACGTAATCTACGAAACTAAGGGTGTCTCTTAATTTTATCCCTTAATTTTGCTGCCATCAAGTAAACATTGGTTAGGGTCTCAAGTTAACATTGTTTACTTGCTTAAACACAACTGTTAACTTTTACGTGATTTGCAACAATTTTCTAAGCGAATTTGCGTTCTGAAATATGTTCAGCATCTTTATCTGAGTCCTAGTTACCCACATCATCCTAGGATATACAAATCGTCCCTGCAAATCATTTTTATGGCACGAACACAGCACATATTACAACTACTTGCCATGTTTTTCACTCTTACCATTGTTTTCATGCACAAGTACTGACCAAATTATCATTAGCGAGAATATGAAATTAGAGACAGAGATGCCATTTCTTGGTCTGCGCCGAACTGTCAACAAATAAGAACAAAACACATCACGTACAATGTTTTGTATGCAGTAAATCTGTTTTCTATCGACTGTCCTTTACCACTGTCTACAGCCCATGTTTACAACTGACTAACTAAAGAAATAAATCTTTTTCGTCGTAGATCTGAAAGGAAGTTTCTATTGAGCAACTGATTTTCTTTTCTGTTGATAGCCTTTGTTATCCTTTATTACATATTTGCCCCACCGCTGAATTTATCTATCTGACGAGGATTCCAAGAAACTTATCTCAGCGTGGTGTAGCAGTCCCTGTCAGTGAAACAATGTCATAAAGGAACATGGTTCGAATCTCAATCTGACCATCTTGATAAAGCATTTTGGTGTCTAACGTAAGCACAGGAATACATTCTTTCACAAATGAACGGTTAATAGCTTCCACGATCCTAAACCATTTGTGCTACTTCTAATGGCCTCCAACAAACGTCCAGAGTACTTTCTTAAGCTCTAACATTATATTTTTCCGAGATTGTTGACCTACTGTGCTAACGACAACAGCATGCGCCTGTAAAGTCTTCGTTACTGTCAAATGGTTCAAACGGCTCTGAGCACTACGGGACTTAACTTCTGAGGTCATCAGTCCCCTAGAACTTAGAACTACTTAAACCTAACTAACCTAAGGACATCACACACATCCATGCCCGAAGCAGGATTCGAACCTGCGATTGTAGCGGTCGCGCCTTTCCAGACTGAAGCGCCAAGAACCGCTCGGCCACACATGCTGTCCGTTACTGTCTGGTAATGTGTAATGACGAGACCACTTGGCATCAGTAAAATTATCCTCGCTACATTTTCTTGACCTGTAGCCAAGATCTCTGCACCGCAGCGTGCAAAAGATAGTGGAACATATTACACTGATGATTTTTATTAAGGCGCCATTCTTCTGACTGTTTTGATGCGGTCAGCCGAGAATTCCTCTCCTATGCCAACTTTTCGTTCCAAAGTAGCATTTACAGCTTACGTCCGCAGTTATTTACTGAATGTATTCCTGTCTCTGTCTTCCTCTGCAGTTTTTACCCCCTAAAAAATCTCTCCAGGTATCGTACCATGGAAGTCATTCCCTAATGTGTTAACGGATGACGTACCATTCTGTTTCTTTATCTTGGCAGTGTTTTCCATGTATTCCTTTCCTTGCCGATTCCGTAAAGAATCTCTTCATTCCTAACCTTACCATTCCACCGAATTTTTTACCCTGATTACTTTCAGACAGTTAAATATTTTTATGCAAAATTAGATCTCACGCTGGTCGCTTTGATACCCCGTTTGCCTATTCCCTTCTCTTTGTTCGGCTATGAAAATTCGGACAAAACCTCCTGGTGTAATTTATATGAGGTCTTGTTATCGTCCTGCTCTCGTGTTTGCAAAAATGTATCGAGTGTTAATCATACAATAAAATAGTCGTTTCTGCGTGCTGTCATTTCCAAAAATCCTTGTTTCGGTATCTTGAACCATTTATAATATGCGACGATTTTTACCACCTCTTGATTCACGAAGCGCAAGAATGCTTCGGACGCGCCACGAGCGACCCGTCCGCGAATATAACAACCAATATCTCAAAAATGAAAAGCGATGTCATTCTGCTCTCAACTTTAAATACAATTTAGATATATTGGTTACATTTCATACGCAATAATTTATGGCCTTAAAAGAGCTATTTGGAAGGTCTACGCAATGTGATTTTACCTCTGCAAATTCTTAAAAAGTCATGCAACCATGTACTCAATTTCGTGCAGCACAGTAACTATGACGAAAAACGAAAATAAATACAGACCTTTTTAGAGTAAAGATATCAAGCTATAATATTCGGAAGAATCAAAATTTTTTACCAAATACTTTTCTTGAAATCGGATGATAAGCATTTCTTAGCTGTCGTAGCGTCCACTCCACTGCTTTGCCGAGAAGACATGTAGCCCTCGCTCTCTGTCGCACGTGCTGCAGCGACAAGATTCAAACACGTATGAATTCAAACGTCGTCAGTTGCAGCGGAAGACAAGCAGCGTAACTACACCTGTGGTTGGGTATTATCGCCTGAAGCTGTAGCGCGCTGTTGGTCGCTTCTGTCGTTTACGTACGATGCGGCCTTACTTGATGATTTTCCGTCAGGTACTACGAACTGTGACGACTCTGACAGCAAATCACAATCCAGTCACTTAACTGAGACGATATTCCAGAAGTACGCAATTTGACTACATGCCGCTTGTCTGGTACAGTGTTAAAAGCCTTCTGGAAATCAAGATACACCGAATCAATTTGAAATACCTTCTGAATAGCTAGTTGTGTTTGACAAGAACGACGTATTCTATAGCTGTATTGACTGTTTGTCAATCAATAGACCGTTCTCTTCGAGGTAGGTAATAATGTTTGAACACAATATATGTTCCAAAATCCTGCTGACGTTAATTATATGGGCCTATAATTTAGTGGATTACTCCATTGGCTATCTTGAATATTGGCGTGACCTCTGCAGCTTTCTTTGGGATCGGATCTTTCGTCGAGCGAGCGGTTAAATATGATTATTAACCATCGCAATACCAAGAGGGGAAGGGGAGGGGGGAACTTTATGACCACCTTTTGAAAATACTGAAATCCACTCAGGTACTTTATTTTTTCAAGTTTTGTAAAAAAAAATTCTATGATTGTTTTACATTTTTCTTTTAAGCTTAATCGCAAAATCTAAGTGTAAGGGTCCAGTGTTAGATACGACCGTGATTGAAAATGTTATCGGCAGTCACTTACTGACAGCGAAATATCACAGGTTTTGGAAGAATCTACAGATTCTCAAATTGAATTTGATGAAATTGACGATGTAATGAGTGAACCTGAAGAGAAATGTGTTGTGCGCGAGTATGTGGACGCGACGCGAGTATGTGGACAGTGGTAGAGTACCTACAGAGGTTACTGACAAGTATGTTAGAAGCACTGGAAAAATTTATAATCCCAACCCTCTTCACATTAGAAGAGGAGAAGCACAAAACCTAGTGGCAGAAAGAGAAGGCATAAGTAAAGTGTACTTCAATAGCACTATAACGACTTCTACTATTAATTTTTCTCAAGATAATTAGGCTTAGTAAACTTAAATGATGAAGTAAGTCAAAGATTTAAAGTGCATTTTAGAAAACAGTTTTAAAAGAAATATTCACGTTCTGGATCTTGATTATGCATGAATAGACCTTTCAAAAGTATGTTATTAATGTAATTCAAGAATAATTAATGAATTTTATTTCTTAAATTTTTTATGGTGGGCACAAAGTACCTCCCCCCCCCCCCCCCCCAGCCTTTGGTAATACACGTTACTGAAAATGGCTTGGTATTGCGAGGGTTACGTATGGAGGTATTGCATCAACATACTCTGAAACGATCCTAACTGGTATACAGTCTGGACCGATAGACTTGCTTTAATTAAGTGATTTAAGTTGCTTCACTACCCTGAGGATATCTACTTTTAAGCTGCGCGTGTTAGAATTCTGTAATATTTACTTCTTCTTTCTTGATGAAGAAATTTCGGAAGGCTGTGTTTGGTCACTCTGCTTTGGCAGCACTGGCGTCGATAGTGTTTCCATTCCTATCGCCCAGAGAAGGCATTGATTGTGTCTTATACATTGTTGGGAATTTACTAAAAAAATGGAAAAAGAAACGCAGACTCAATCTAAATAAGGAAACCCAAAAGGGATAAGGATTTCAAGTCGGCATACAGTAATATTAAAAGTGTGACAGAATTAACAGTAGTGGGATTCATTATTAATAGAAAGGCCGGACAGAGACTGAATTACTGTAAACAATTCAGTAGTGGGGTATTTCACATCAGAATCTGGAGCAAATAACACCAACAACCATAGTTTAGGTACACATGCCGACGTCAGAAGCAAAGGATGATAAGACAGCATAGGTATGGGAATACTGAGTGGGTAATTCAGTATGTACAGGGAAATGCTATTTTAATAATCATAGGGAGTCTAACTGGAATGTTAGGAAGGAATAGAAGAGTTACGCGAAAATATGGGCTTGCTAGTAGAGATGAGAGAGGAGAAAGAGTAAGAAATGAAATGAACGTATGGCATCGATGGCCGGGAGGACCCATCGGGTAATGAAGTTCTGGGACAAATTTTGGTTACTAATAGCAAATAAACTGCTCAAAAACCATAATAGGGGAAGATATACTTGGAAAAGACCCAAATGTCACTCGGCTTCAGCTAATCTAATGTACCATCGTGTGACATAAAAGCCCCACTCCTCCTGAAGAATATATTTTTAGAAATATCGAAAGATAGGTTTTGCAACTGGCTGGCTGACCTCTTTACCTCTCCGGTATCATAGAGAAGCATAGATACAAGGAAGGTAACTGCAAAGAAGCACTGGGAGACAGAAAATATACTTCAACTGGTAGAGGAAAGAAGGAAATAAAGGAATACAGCAATACAGTTATCACTTAGCAGTGAAGTAAATTGGAAGTGCAGGGAAGCCAAGAGCAAATATCTATAGAGTGCAATGAGAGATCCAGTGTTAAACTCATGCGTTAGAGCAGATAGGGGAAAGGATACACTGAAGACCAGTGCGAGGCTGAAGAAGTGATTCACGACGTGACAGGAGAAGAAATGGCAGTACATTAGAGTTTTGCAGGACCAGAGATCAAATAAGGCAAAGGGATAGATAATATTCCTTTGGAATCTCTCAGATTATTATGAGATATGGGTCCCTAGCGGCTATTCGGGTTAATGTGTAAATTCTACGAGACTGGAGTCATTAAATAAGACTTTCGGAAAAATGTCATGCATACAATCCCGAATATAGCAGGGGCAGACAAATGCGAGAACTATCGCAAAAACAGCTTAACGTCTCTTCCATCCACATTACTGAAAAGAATAACGCGCTGAAGGCTGGAGACGAAAACAGATTATGTGTTAGGTGTCAACAATTTGGGATTTAGGAAAGTTAAATGCACTTGAGAACAGGTCTGACCTTCAAGTTGATAATGGATGCAAGACTTAACAATAAATTAGACACATTCGTAGAATTCGCCGATCTATAAAGAGCGTTCAGTAATGGAAAATGGAGCAAGATATTTGAATTTACCATAGCCAACTAAGGAGCTATAGGGAAAGACCGATAGGCCTCATACATAGTATATTCTAGAAGTAAAAGGAAATAATAACAGTGGAAGACCAAGAACGAAGTGCTCAGATTAAAGGGTCACAGAGGAATACAGTCTGTCGCCTCTACCCTTCTGTTTATACGTCGCTGAAGCAAGGCTGAAACAAAAGAAAGATTTATGAGGGTGAAAGGGTTACATTAAACTGGTGACTACGAAGAACGAGAAGTTACAGAATTCTGTTATCTTGGCAACAAAATAACCCATGTCGGAGGAAGCCAAGAGGACATAGAAAGCTGACTAGCGCAGACAAAGAGGGCATTCCTGGTGAACAGAAGTCTACTGTAGTCAAATATTGGTGTTAATTTTATGATGAAATTTTTTGAGATTGTACGTTTGGAGCAAAGCATTGTATGGTGGTGAAACACAGACTGTGGGAAAACCAGAACAGAAGAGAGTCAAAATATTAGGACGTAGTGTGCAAGTGCTGCTCTGAGAAGAAAAGGTCTGCACAAGAGCGGAATTTGTCAGAAAATGTGTTGGAATAAATGATGATTCTACGTGAAGAATTAACTCAAAATTGTAAGTAATTAAGAATTAGTGTATACCTAATTTTAACTAATGAAATAGTAGGTAAGGTAAACTGAGTGAGAGGCTTCTTGCAAATCTTCCGAAATTTACATCAAGAAAGTAACATCTTTTCTTCTGACACCTGAAGACATCATGTTGATCTCGTTTGGCAATCTTCGGGATCATTATTTGGAAAACTACTAACTTTAATTAAGGATTTTTATTGGCAAGCCAGCGGAACTACTAGTTTATACGAGGGCAGCCGTACCGTTCAATGACTGTCGTTTGTGCCAGCCAATGAGTAAAGACCTCGGCCCTTGTTCTATAGACGGTAGACTGACTGTACAGACAAATTCTCGAAAAGTCGGACTTGAGCTATCGGAAAGGAAGGCCTTGTCAGTCGTTGCCCTGAAAGTGTTGAATCATATACCGAAGTGATTATCAGTGTAAGGGCAGTGCAAAATGGATACAATCGTTATCATCCGGTATGCATGTTTTTTCTTAAAATATTTGTATGCTAAATTGAAAATTGCCTGTGTTCCTCCATGTCGTAAATACCGCTTGTCATATTACAGTGCCTTTGCTTAGAGACACTACCTCGCTGGGAGTGGGCCACTGTATAATATTTTGGTGATTGAATTTCATCACTGAACATCATGTGGGCCTTTTGACTGTTAAGAGACTGATTTTAGCTGAGTTTAAAACCGGAAGGTTCAAAAATAGTTCAAATGGCTCTGAGCACTATGAGACTTAACATCTGTGGTCATCAGTCCCCTAGAACTTAGAACTACTTAAACCTAATTAACCTAAGGACATCACACACATCCAGGCCCGAGGCAGGATTCGAACCTGCGACCGTAGCAGTCGCGCGGTTCCGGACTGAGCACCTAGAACCGCTAGACCACCGCGGCCGGCTAACCGGAAGGTCATTCTTTCAATATGGACGCGGGCTCTTAGTAAAGGGGACAGTTGGAGTGAATTGAATAGAAAAATATAGTAATAAGTGTTGACATTTGTATCATCAACAAAGTGTTCCAAACGGGTAACACGAGCTTTCGTGCAGTATTTATGGCCTCCCACTATGAAAGGACAGCACAATAATATTTTACAAATAGCTTACCTCATTTAGTAGCAAAATTAGACCTGATGTGTAGAAAAAAACTTACAGGAGACTGACAACATTATGCAGCTTAGGGACACGCCCAGTGCAGTTAACTTTTTACAGGCTTTCTTGACTAATGTACATTGTTCGTTGTACTAGGCCACGAAGAGGATTTCTGAAACTTACTGGAATAAGTGAGAACATAATGAGCACATTTGGCTCAACAGTTCTACCAGTGTAATATCTTAATATATGATAAAGACAATTGAAAGGTTTCTTTGGGCTTAATGAAGAGAACGCGTTGCAGATAAATAACCTTTATGAGCTTAATAATGAAATTGTACCGGAAGACTTGCTGTGAACGGGTATAAGATGCCGCTGCGATGGCATTAGCCCTCTGGGAAGAAGATGGAGCCACCGGTTCTGAACCTTGAATGACTTTGTCTTTTGCCGAAGTTCTGGGATAAATAATCTTATTTTACGAGCAAGGTATGAAGTTCAGTAACTTAATTTTAAGATTATCTTCAAATATAATTTGAAATTTGTGTACTGTTTATCATTTTTATCTATATAGCTGTTATTTTTCTTAGGAAATGACTTCGTATTCTTGTACGATTCAAGGAGGCCAGCATCTACAAATTCCTTCATAATGTGTATTTGTCTGTAAATCGCTACACTATCATTCATTGTGCCTTGGCGATTCATGGATGCTGTACACCATGTCTGTAAGTGACTAGTAGTTCCGCATCTACTACCGTATTATGTGCATTACTGGCATTCTATTTTTCCTATTCGTTATTTGACTTTTTCCCACATTACCCCCTACCCACTTTCGTTTTTATAATACCCTGCTTACTTGACCATAAGCCCTGTCCATCCCGACACGGAACTTCTCTTATTCTCCCTGTATTTACTTTCAGCATACTCATTTATCTTTTCGGTCCTGTAATCCGGCGGCTCTCAAAGTACTTTGGGGACGGAATCCTATTGAAATGCTAAATGTTTTCCCAAACCCTGAAATATGCAAAGCCTGGTTTTATGTTCGTTTATTAATTCTAATCATGTAATGAAAATCATACAAAACTAGGTACATTATACACTACTGACTTATATAACAATATAAAAAAAGAACAAAGACACAATAGTACAATGCACAAAATAACACTGCACTGTTTCGACGGAAATCTGAGAAAATTGTTTCCATTTAGTGGAATTTTGACCAACTGTTTAATGTCAGGATTAACACAAGAGAGTTTAAGACGCATGTTAGGTTCAGTAGCCAGTCTACTGCAGAATTTTGTCTTTGTAGCTACGGAAGCTGAGAATCCCGTTGCACGTAAGTATGTTGTTGGGAACGTTAGAGGAACAGTTACAGCTTGTGTGTCAAGTTGTGGATATTTATCACGAACCCTGTGTCACAAATCATCAAGTGACATTGTTTCGAAAACTGATTCCATGCTTCAATCTGGCGTCAGTTCTAAAAAGGAATCTTAGGTTGCATTTCATATATTTGCTGGCTTCTACAAATTCAGTAAAAAAGGATTCTGAACCGAAGAATTCATTACCAGTATTGTGCTCTTCAGGAAAATACGTCTCACAAGATGCGCGTACGTCATGCAGACATTGGAACACTTTTTTAGATATTTCATTCTGCTGTCTCGCCAACAATTACATTCAGTGTCAAAAAGCTTTCTAGTTTTCTCTTGCCTATACAAACAATCCAAAACTCTACTCCTTGAAAACGTTTATTTTGTTTTTAGTCTCTTTTTTCTTTTTGTTGTTAGGCTCTTTCTCTTGTGAAGATAGATTTATACATTAACTTTCCCAAATATACCTTTTATCTGCAAAATAATCTAATCTGAACCACCTAATAACTTCCTTCAATGAACTTTTAATTAAAAAAAATGTAAGTCATCAAAACTTGTAATTCAGCTCCTAGTTTGAATAATCCTGTTAAGGAAGATAACCACCTACCCTCATTGTGCTCCCATAATCTTCATACTATGTTGAAAACAATCGGCATTTAAGAGGGTGCCATTTAACGCCATTATTTTTATTACTTCGTCAAGAACCAATTTTAGATCTGCCGGCGTCTTCTTCATAGCAAGTGCTTTCCTGTGGGTGATATAATGGCTGTAATTACAGTTTGACGCTTTGCCTTTTACTGTAGGTACCTTTCTGCTGTTTCACCAATTATTGCCTTTGCCCCATCCGAAGAGTACAGTCGTTCCCGTTGAGATGATTTATTCCAAAAAACTGTTAATCATTAAAAAAAAAATTCTTTTCTCGCAGTAGTAGTTGGCAGCACAGATATGCAAGTCTTTTTACAGTGAATCTTTATATGGATATCACAAAATTAACAGGAAGATAGTCAGTCCAGCAACATCAATCGACTCATCCACTTGCAATTACCCGAGTAGGTTCTACATAATTAGGATGCATGTCCTTGCCATAAGTAACAGCTGTTGTTTCCACTTGCTTTCAGTAATTCGCAAAACCAACACAGCAGGTCCATAATGACTAACGTTGCAATGCCAGAATAGTCAGTAATGCAGACTGTCACACCTGCAATTATTGCAAATGCTGCTGCGTATTCCGTAAAAATAGATTTCATTAATAAAAATAGAAAAAAATAAGGTGGTGACGTGTCAGGCTACCTATCCAAAGATCTGGGATTCAGGCCACTGTCAGACATGTTATTTTTCGCTTCGCAATGCTGCATACATCTACATCTGCAATTCACATTTAAGTGCTTGGCAGAGGGTTCATCGAATCACAATCATACTATCTCTCTACTATTCCACTCCCGAACAGCGAGCGGGAAAAACGAACACCTAAACCTTTCTGTTTGAGCTCTGATTTCTCTTATTTTATTTTGATGATCATTCCTACCTGTGTAGGTTGGGCTCAACAAAATACTTTCGCATTCGGAAGAGAAAGTTGGTGACTGAAATTTCGTAAAAAGGTCTCGCCGCGACGAAAAACGTCTGTGCTGTAATGACTTCCATCCCAACTCGTGTATCATATCTGCCACACTCTCTCCCCTATAACGTGATAATACAAAACGAGCTGCCCTTTTTTGCACCCTTTCGATGTCCTCCGTCAATCCCACCTGGTAAGGATCCCACACCGCGCAGCAATATTCTAACAGAGGACGAACGAGTGTAGTGTAAGCTGTCTCTTTAGTGGACTTGTTGCATCTTCTAAGTGTCCTGCCAATGAAACGCAGCCTTTGGCTCGCCTTCCCGACAATATTATCTATGTGGTCCTTCCAACTGAAGTTGTTCGTAATTTTTACACCCAGGTACTTAGTTGAATTGACAGCCTTGAGAATTGTACTATTTATCGAGTAATCGAATTCCAACGGATTTCTTTTGGAACTCATGTGGATCATCTCACACTTTTCGTTATTTAGCGTCAACTGCCACCTGACACACCATACAGCAATCTTTTCTAAATCGCTTTGCAACTGATACTGGTCTTCGGATGACCTTACTAGACGGTAAATTACAGCATCATCTGCGAACAATCTAAGAGAACTGCTCAGATTGTCACCCAGGTCATTTATATAGATCAGGAACAGTAGAGGTCTCAGGTCGCTTCCCTGGGGAACACCTGATATCACTTCAGTTTTACTCGATGATTTGCCGTCTATTACGACGAACTGCGACCTTCCTGACAGGAAATCACGAATCCAGTCGCACAACTGAGACGATACCCCATAGCTCGGCAGCTTGATTAGAAGTCGCTTGTGAGGAACGGTGTCAAAAGCTTTCCGGAAATCTAGAAATACGGAATCAACTTGAAATCCCCTGTCGATAGCGGCCATTACTTCGTGCAAATAAAGAGCTAGCCGCGTTGCACAAGAGCGATGTTTTCTGAAGCCACGCTGATTACGTGTCAATAGATCGTTCCCTTCGAGGTGATTCATAATGTTTGAATACAGTATATGCTCCAAAACCCTACTGCAGACCGACGTCAGTGATATAGGTCTGTAGTTAAATGGATTACTCCTACTACCCTTCTTGAACACTGGTGCGACCTGCGGAATTTTCCAATCTGTAGGTACAGATCTATCGGTGTACGAGCGGTTGTATATGAGTGCTAAGTAGGGAGCTATAGTATCAGCGTAATCTGAAAGGAACCTAATCGGTATACAATCTGGACCTGAAGACTTGCCCGTATCAAGCAATTTGAGTTGCTTCGCAACCCCTAAGGTATCTACTTCTAAGAAACTCATGCTAGCAGATGTTCGTGTTTCAAATTCTGGAATATTCCATTCGTCTTCCCTGGTGAAGGAATTTCGGAAAACTGCGTTCAATAACTCCGCTTTAGCGGCACAGTCGTCGATAACAGTACCATCGGCACTGCGCAGCGAAGGTATTGACTGCGTCTTGCCGCTTGTGTACTTTACATACGACCAGAATTTCTTCGGATTTTCTACCAAATTTCGAGACAATGTTTCGTTGTGGAACCTATTAAAGGCATCTCGCATCGAAGTACGTGCCAAATTTCGCGCGTCTGTAAGTTTTAGCCCATCTTCGGGATATCGCGTTCTTCTGAACTTCGCATGCTTTTTCCGTTGCCTCTGCAACAGCGTTCGGACCTTTTTGTGTACCACGGGGGATCCGCTCAATCTCTTACCAATTTATGAGGTCTGAATATCTCAATTGCTGTTGCTACTATATCTTTGAATTTGAGCCACATCACGTCTACATTCGGATAGTCAGTTCGGAAGGAATGGAAATTGTCTTTTAGGAAGGCCTCTAGTGACACTTTATCCGCTTTTTTAAATAAAATTATTTTGCGTTTGTTTCTGATGGATTTGGAAGAAATGGTATTGAGCCTAGCTACAACGACCTTGTGATCACTAATCCCTGTATCAGTCATGATGCTATCAGCTCTGGATTGTTTGTGGCTAAGAGGTCAAGTGTGTTTTCGCAACCATTTACAATTCGCGTGGGTTCGTGGACTAACTGCTCGAAATAATTTTCGGAGAAAGCATTTAGGACAATCTCGGAAGACGTTTTCTGCCTACCACCGGTTTTGAGCAAGTTTTTTTGCCAACATACCGAGGGTAGGTTGAAGTCCCCACCAACTATAACCGTATGAGTGGGGTATTTATTTGTTACGAGACTCAAACTTTCTCTGAACTGTTCCGCAACTGTATCATCGGAGTCTGGGGGTCGGTAGAAGGAGCCAATTATTAACTTAATTCGGCTGTTAAGTATAACCTCCACCCAAACCAATTCGCACGGAGTATCTACTTCGACTTCACTACAAGATAAACCACTACTGACAGACACAAACACTCCACCACCAATTCTGCCTAATCTATCTTTTCTGAACACCGTCTGAGACTCCGTAAAAATTTCTGCAGAACTTATTTCAGGCTTTAGCCAGCTTTCTGTACCTATAACGATATCAGCTTCTGTGCTTTCTATTAGCGCTTGAAGCTCAGGGACTTTTCCAGCGCAACTACAACAATTTACTAATTCCGACTGTTCCTTGATCCAAGCACGTCCTGTAATTGCCATGCACCCTTTGACATTGCAGCCCACGCCGTACTTTCCCGAGGCCTTCTAACCTACATGAGGTGAGGTGTGCAATCTGATTCAAAAAAAGAAAGAAAGAAAGAAGTTATAGCCACCACATCTCTTCTGACCTCCCGTCTGTCTCTCTCTCTCTCTCTCTCTCTCTCTCTCTCTCTTATGTAAAGGCATTTCCCCGTTTTATCTAAACCACTCCACACAACTGTAGTACCAACCTGATGCTTCATCTTCAAAGGTCACTATGTCAAAGGAACGTTTGAGTTCACCATTTCCTTACGCGTATGATTGTTATCGAGAGATGTAGTAAAAATAAGCTTACTACTTAAAAACCTCAAGGACCGTGAGTCGAATCGAATGGTATAATAAAAAGAGAGCTAAAGATCGGAAATACAACGCCATATAAAGGTCAATAAATGCAGTGTTTGTTAGCAACAGTTTATCAAAGTATGGGACGTCATTTGTTGAGGGTGCTTAGACTTACAGGCGTTAAACAGTACGCCAGTGCCTTCTTGACCAACTCCATCGCTCACTACTGTTAGATGCATTAACGTTCGCTTTTTAGATGGTGGTCTTTAAATTATTAATCACGATTTTTGAGCAATTCTCTTATGTAGATCGCCAGTTCACAAAATCTTCCGGTGGGACTATATTTATTCGTTATATCACAGTAGACAAGCTTTCGACGTGGATGAAAATATCTGATGAAACAGTCTCTACTGGAAGTACGTATCAAAACTGAACATTGGTGACTTCAGTTTTTAACAACGTCCCGCAGATTTTGAAGCTTTTTTTTGCGTGTTCCGTGAGAATTTTAGTGATAATGTCTTTTAGGTGCCGTGCGACTTTTCAAGAGTAGTACATTTCTAGAAAAGTTATTTAGTTTCTCACAACACATGAAAAGTAAGCAGTTACTATTAGTTTGCCACTAATATTTGTCATTTAGTGGAGTCTATGACTGTGAACAGCACAGCGTATTTGATTACTGTCAAAATGATTTAATTTTATTTAAAGGGGAATTTTATTGCTGATTTTGGAGAGCCAGAGTGCACGTAAGTGGTTTTGAAATAAAATTAATCTGAATGCACTATACAATTTTAATTGCTCTACTGAGTGCAGCTGGCCGCTGTGGTCGAGCGGTTCTAGGGGCTTCAGTCTGGAACCGCGCTGCTGCTACGGTCGCAGGTTCGAATCCTGCCTCGGGCATGGATGTGTGAGATGTCCTTAGGTTAGCAGGTTTAAGTAGTTCTAAGTCTAGGGGACCGATGACCTCAGATGTTAAGTCCCATAGTGCTTAGAGCCATTTTGACTGAGTGTATAATTACTAGCATTACACAGCACAGAAATGGCTGGATAATTAATTTAAAATGGTGTCTGAAACGATACACACTGCAGACCGTTGTAAAATGACAAACTTTAACGTAGAAGATAAGATGCCAAGAAGTACACTGTTCAGCCAGAACATTATGACCACCTACCTAACAGCCGGTATGTCCACCTTTGGCAAAGATACCAGCGACGACTCGTCGTGGAATGGAAGCAATGAGACCTTAGTAGGTCGCTGGAAAGAGCTCGCGCCATATTTGCTCCATGTCATCTAATTCCCGTAATTTCCGGACAGGGGTCGATGAGCTCTGACTCCACTTCCAATCACATCTCTGATGTGGTCGATCAGGGTCAGATGTGGCGAGTTGGAATGCCAGCACTTCAACTAGAACTCGGCACTATGTTCCTCGAACCACTCCGACACACTCCTGGCCTTGTGGCATGAAGCATTATCTTGTCGAAAAATGTCAGTTCCGTCGAGAAACGTAATCGTCGTGAAGGGGTGTACGTGACCTGCAATCCGTGTACCATACTCCTCGGGCGTCATGAAGCCTTGGTGAAAGTTCCCCATAGCGTCAGAGCATAATGGAGGGGTCGCCAGCTATTATCCGTCCTGCCCTAGAGGTTCTGTAGGGCGCTGTTAGCTGGAAGACGACAGATTCACGTCCTCCCATCGGCATGATGCAGAAGCTATCGGGATTCGCCAGTCCATGCAACGCTCTGCTACTGCGCCAACGTCCAGTGCCGGTGGTCACGTACCCTTGAAGTCGTGATGTTATCACTGACACATGCTGGGATCATGGGCTGCAGAGGCCCAACCTTAGGCGTGTTCGGTGCAGTGTGTGCTCAGACTCACTTGTCCGCTGCCCAACATTCAAGTCTGACGTCAGTCCACCTGTCCTTTTTTACCAGTCTGCGCAATCTAGGACATCCGACATCTGTAATGAGGGGTGGCCGCACAACCCCATGACGTCTGGACGTGGTTTCACCATGGTTTCGCCAGGTGTTGAAGACACTCACCAAGCACCCCGGGTCATCACAATCTTCCCTCGGTCAAACTCAGCCATTCCTGCCCAGTTGACGCTGCTATCGCATCGACGGGTTTATATCGATAGTAGATCTAATGTTCAGATGGTTCAAATGGCTCTGAGCACTATGAGAGTTAACATCTGAGGTCATCAGAACTTAGAACTACTTAAACCTGACTAACCTAAGGACATCACACACATCCATGCCCGAGGCAGGATTCGAACCTGCGGCCGTAGCGGTCGAGTGGTTCCAGACTGTAGAGCCTACAACCGCTCGGCCACAAAGGTCGGTGGTCATTATGTTCTAACTAATCAGAGTACGTTGCATTGCATAAAGACTTTACTAGAGCGGTCTTAAAGAAATAAGACACTTCAAGGTCACACCCGTTGTCTACAGTCCACAGGCGATACGCGCTGTCATTCGGCCGGTTCATAGATTTGTTGCCATACTGTTAACAGTGCAGTAGTGTAGCGCCAGCTGAATGTTCAGCACATCCGTGCGATATCATGTGCTCATACGTATGTTGTTCCAGTCTTCCGTGGAGCGATGTAGTGACGTGTGTTGAGAAGAGAGGCCTACGAGTCTCGTAACTCCAGTCAGTGTGCGCATAGGGCAAAAAGACATTCGAAAAACATCTAAAATTATTGTATCGAATTATCGACATTTTTACACTGAGCTGGCTAACAGTGAGGGGACTAGGAATAATACAGTATTTGTGCCAAGTTCGTAAAATGACGATCAAACCTTTGGCATTTCCGACTCGACTGATTTCCATATTAACAGTGCAGTAACATAGGTAGAATGTCTAGATGGGAGCATATGTTTTGATTCTCCAAATAAATGGAAACGGAAATCTACGGAATTCGAGGATTTTGACCAATAGTTAATACTTAGAACTTATTTACACAGCACGATAGATGAAAAATCCGACCTCTATAACAATACAGGTTGATCTAGGTGGACACATTAATTACTCTCGCTCAGAGACCTCCATTCTTCGTCTTCTCGGCTCACTTTGCGTTTGATTCAGAGACTGTAATGTTGGTCGAAAATTGTAATAGACTGCAGAGACATTGCAGCAGTGAAATGGTTCAAATGGCTCTGAGCACTACGCGACTTAACTTCTGAGGTCATCAGTCTCCTAGAACGTAGAATTAATTAAACCTATCAAACATATCCATGCCCGAGTGCAGGATTTGAACGTGCGACTGTAGCGGTCGCGCGGTTCCAGACTGTAGCGCCTAGAACCGCACGGCCACTCCGGCCAGCTGCAGCAGTGAGAAAGCAGTTTTGTGTACAATGAACTTATTGTTTGCCGAAGTCAGTAGTCTTTTAGTACCGTGAAACTTGGATTTTACAATACCATACGCACAAATACACTGAAGTACCAAAAATACTGCTAGAGGCTTCCCCATTCAAATACAGGGGTATGCAAACAGGCAGTATACGGCGCTGTGGTCGGCAAAGCCTATATAAGAAGACAAGTGTCTAATGTTAGATCGGTTACTGCTGCTACAGTGGTAGATATCAAGATTTAAGTGAGTTTGAAAGTGGTGTTATAGTCTGCGAACGAGCGATGGGACACAGCATCTCCGAGGTAGCTATGAAGTGGGGACTTTTCCTTACGACCATTTCACAAGTGTACCGTGAATATCTGGAATCCGGCAAAACATCATATCTCCGACATCGCCGCAGCCGTAATAAGAATCTGCAAGAACGGGACCAAACGACAACTGAAGAGAATTGTTCAACGTGACAGAAGTGCAAAGCTTTCGCAAATTACTGCAATTTTCAATCCTGGGCAGTCAACAAGTGTCAGCGTGTAAACCATTCAACCAAACATTATCGATATGGGCTTTCGGAGCAGAAGGATCCCTCGTGTACTTTTGATGACTGCACGACGTGAAGCTTACGTCTTGCCTGGTGCCGTCAACATCGACACTGGACTGTTGATGACTGGATACATGTTGCCTGTCGGACGAGTCTAGATTCAAATTGTATCAAGCGGATGGACGTGTACGGGTATCAAGACAAGTTCGCGAATCCATGGACCCTGCATGTCAGCAGGGGACTGTTCAAGTTGGCGGAGGCTCTGTAATGGTGTGGGGCGTGTGCAGTTGGAGTGATACGGGAGCCCTGACACGTGTAGCTACGACTCTGACCGGTGACACGTACGTAAGCATCCTGTCTGATCACGTACAACCATTAATGTCCATTGTGCATTCCAACGGACTTGGGCAATTCCAGCATGACAATGAGACAACCAAGACGTCCAGAATTGCAATAGTGCGGCTCCAGGGATACTCGTATTAGTTTAAACACTTCCAATGGTCACCAAACTGCCCAGACATAAACATTATTAATCATATCTGGAATGCCTTGTAACGTGGTGTTAAGAAAATGTCTCCAACTCCTCGTACTCTTATGCATTTATTAACAGCCCTGCAGGATTCATGGTGTCATTTCCCTCCAGCCTTACGTGTTGTGGCACTTCTGCATGCTCGCGGGGGCCCTACGTGATATTAGGCAGGTGTACCAATTTATTTGGCTCTTAGGTGTGTTGTTTCCTCAGCTTCAACAGAATTATTGGTCTGAAAATCTTAAAGTTACTTTTTTAGAGAGTATATCAGCGATTTGGGTGATGTATGTAGAGTCTAAGGGTCAGTAAGAACCGCAAATAAAAATTTTTGGGAATTAGGGAATATTTTCTGCCGTATTAAGGCGAGCCTTCAGAATAAGTGTCCCGGCAGCGACACAAGTACATGCTTTGCCGCGCACGAGTCTGTCGCAAATAAAATGCGTTGATAACTCCATGATACAATAATGATGTCTCAAACGTTACCAAAATTAATGTCATAGTTTTGTTAACAACTTTGTCGGTTGAAGTTTCTGCAAAGGTCGAACTGAACGCGAATTCATCAGCGACGACGTTTTGCTCTACACATACGGAATAGATTCACAGTTTTTACGATATTTTATTTTTTATCTCGGAGTACTTTCATGTTTGCGCTATAGAATATGTGTCACATGCATCTACAAACTTTCAGAAAGTTCACATAACTTTTTTCTGTCCAAATAGGTCACTAGTCTGTTTCATTATCAGGCTGAAGTAAAAAATTATTTTTCTTTCAAACTTCTTGTAATGTTAGTTTTTATTCTTTCCATAGCAACTGGCAGGAATTTTCTTTTGGAAAGTGCTCCATCATATTCTGTAGTAAAAGAGATCTCTAATATTTTTTCGCTATTTTTAATAACATTTGATTTTACAACTAACTGGCAATGCTATAAGAGTGTGAGATGACCTTGAGTTGCCAATTTTCGTAACGGCAGCAGTTACAGAAACTGAAATCACCTAGATCTTTTTCTATCGTTCTAAGCTGTTGTGGTTGCTGACAAATGAGAGTCGCAGCAAATACGGTAAGCAAATGTACTATGTTCTCCTTTCTCTCTACATTGCATTATAAAACCATTCTGCCAAAGAAAAGCCTCAGTTAAAGCAAAATGTTTTTTATGTGCATTTGCTTGCTGAATACGTATCAGTTTGGCAAAGAGATTATCTGACCCTTGCAATGGCAGTTTTTGATTCGACACTGGTGACATTCTTGGCACCTGAGTTACTTTTTAATATCACTGTTTCTTTTCTTTTGCTCTTAGATGGGTGCTATCTGTTGTCTGTGTTACTCAGTGAATCAAGGAATGCTATAAACGGTATTGCCTTTAATTATAAAATTCAAATATTGACGAGTTACATATGTTTCAACCGGAATATCCTGGAAGTTTGTCCATATTTGCTATTTTCTAGACAGAGCTACAGTAGTCAATATTATCAGAATAAAATTTATGCACTCAATCGGATAACAACTACATGACCATAGTGGCAAGGTTTCCACAGTAGAGGATAACAGGGTACCTTATCACGGTGGAGCATCGCATCCACCACGGTGCTGAACTGCCTGTGGATGAAGCTGTAGTTGTATAGAAATTGATAGGAAGTAATGATAACAGTAGCAACACTTGAATGGAAGGAAAGTAATAAGGTAATAAGCTTTACCCTCCACAGGAAAATTATAATCTGTTGGGAAGTTGCAGAACAGCCCTTTTCAAGACATTGTATCTGATCAACCCTGCCTTGGCTTAAACAATAAAGTACAAAATAAACAAGTTCTGTGTGCGCATTTCGGGTCCGTGCAGTAAATATTTCGTGAAAACATCGGGATAAAAATCAGAACAAACATTTGGTATTAATATGTAATTTATTTGTGAATCTCTTTAATAATATGATTGCACAGACTAGTATAATTAATACAGAACAGATAAATCAGAAATCCGAACTGTGTGCCCAATAGGCCAGCTACGTTTTCGCTTTGAGATTTTTTTTACATTTCATTTTTGACATTGCCGTAGCTCTTGCATTTGTTCGAAACTGGACCAGTTAGGTTTTTTGGATTCCTTTCAACGGGAGATTTCCTCTGACATGAGTTACCTACAACTCTGAGCCTTTTTCGAGTCATATGAGGAGACATGTATCATTTATTTCGTAATTTTGAATTGAATACCGAGTTTCACTTACATTCCAGGGAATGTTTTTATTGTCTGACTTCTTGTCCTAGTAGCGCTCCTCAAGCTCTTGCGAATGACACCAGAATCACTGTCCTATTTAAACGCTCATCCACGGTATACACAGACCAAGGATGTTAGGTTAGGTCTGTTGAGTGGATAATGGGTTTAAAACGATATATCATTATTAACGCTGTCCATCGAAGTGTATAAATACAGCTATTGCCGGAACTGTGGGACATTAGAGAGCATGAATACAAATAGAGGAGGATTGAGAACGCTGAATCGAATGATTTGTTGCTCAGAAAATCTAGGGAACGGCTGCGAAGAAAACTTATTTTATCTTTATTTTAATAATTTACGAAAAGTCATTAATGAAAACATCTGTTGATGCATTATTTACCAGTGCACGTATTTTGTAAATATCGAGTCCTGGAAAGAACATCAAGTAGCAAGGTATCGCAGCATAACAGATAGCAGTGACTTGATGGAACTGCGTATCTCGTATTATGTTGTTTTTTGATGACAGTGTAATATAGCCGTCAGCAGAATTTTGTCAATGTATGGAGGGAAACATTTCCAGTAGTGTATCAAATCTTGAACCATCAACATACAAAAAGTTATAATAATCTTCATATTTTTTGGTTCATCCCTCAGTTCTTTCAACAAATTTCTTCAGTGATCTTTAACGCTCCGTGAGACAATTTGTTTTCCGCTTGCAGTAGTTATAACAGCAGCAGCGTTTCCGCCGTCCAACTTTCCGAACCAGAGAATTACCGCACATTATTACTCACAATATTATTGAGCATTCTTCGGCTTACGTCAATAATATTGCACAGGGATGGTGTGCCGTATTATTGACCGTCCAGTGGGGCTCTTTAGACGAAACTAATTCGTAAACTAAATCGCGGATGCACCTACGCTGGTACGATGACGTCACAGTGAAAGCGAACACTGCGCGACAAACATACAGATATGATGTATCCGTTATGGGCTTTAATGGCTCTTAGCACTATGGGGGCTTAAAATCTGAGGTCATCAGTCCCCTAGATTTAGAACCACTTAAACCTAACTAACCTAAGGTCATCACACACATCCATGTCCGAGGCAGGATTCGAACCTGTGACCGTAGCAGAAGCGCGGTTCCGGACTGAAGCGCCTAGAAACGCTCGGCCACAGCGGCCGGCCCATTATGGGCTAAACCACCGTTTACACGTTAATACTTAAGTAGCTTTTGGCGATCAGAATCTGATGGTATTTTGCCACACAAGAAAGTTCGACTAACGAATGAACATACGTTCTGACGAAGAAAACCTCCTGAGCGATCCCATTCATTTTTTCGCTTTATTACGTTCCACATTGCAGGGCGTTGCGCAACGCACGATTCGGCAGCTGCGCATGTGCTCCCGACCTTGGCCGCGAGTAACGAGACAAGCGTAAGACAGCACTCAGAGCGTCCGCGGCGTTACAGGCGACAGCACGGTGTGTAGCGTCTGCACACAGGTACAGTTCACCGCCATATTGTGTGCCTTTTATCTGTAATATCACGTCATAAAGTTAGTGCAGGTACTATTACTATCTGTATGTTTGTTTGTATCAAACCAAACTGTTATTTAGTGTGCTGGTATGTTGGGTATTTGCCACTTTTATTTAAATAGCGTTTTGTGCAATCGTACTCAAATATTACACATTGTTTCTCGTTTTGCCAAACACTGACTGTAGGCGTAATACATTAACATTTATACTTTCCCGTGAAATCAAATAGTTTTCACATCTGTTTTTCCTTCCACATGTCTCAAACACTTCGCAGTGTTGTCACGTTGGAAGTTGAGGTTCAGAATCTAATTATTATCGCAGATTCCCACGTTTCCCGCATGTTTTTGTTGAAACTGATAGTTTTTGTTTCAAAGAACTTAGCCCTTGTATAATAACAGCAGGGGCGGCCCGAGAACATTTTTCCGTACAAGTGACTTATCATTTGGCACCCCACCTCACCCCTTTTATCTCGTACACTTTCATCCATGACGGTTTTCGCTACTGATCCTGAAACGCAGTGTATACAAAGCTTGCAGTTGGACACGCCCCTCTCAGCTTGGCGTCGCAAGCGGTAGCTTATGATGCCCTCTGTGGCATTGTAGCGAGAAGGAAACGACTCTGCCTTACTTCTCTGGTTTCTGTATCACTAACTTGATGTCTTCCTGCTTCGCTAGTCTCTCGTCGCACGAGATTGCTCAGGCGCCAGGTTCCATGTAGGCTACGATCCTGCTGAAGTGGAGTGTTTAGGGATCCCAGTTGTTAATTGTTAACAACGTTTGTACTATACTCATTTTAATAAAGAAAATACGTCACGTTTGTGGACATAATGACGAAAGTTTGTCTCAGAACACTGTCTCAGATAGTAAGGTCCTACTCCCGAAATGTCGGATCTTGTCCCTGCTAAGGTTGCACAACATTGCCTCCTATGATTTCATCACTAATGCTCCTCGCTGACGCTTGCCATATGTACATGTAGCCTGGCTGCTACTGAGCATTCCCAATCGCATAAATGTGCGTAATACTTGGCTTAAACACGTGAAGGGAATACACGTATACATTACACGCTACTAGTTGTGGTTTGTTCTGTTTAGAAATCAGGACATATTAAGGTGAGCATGCGGTGCAGTAGCTCCTACTGTGTCGCAGACAGCGGTGATGAATCTCCATGGAAAGAATACACTTTGTCGTCCGCACTGCGCACGTCTTCAACCATAATACGCTGCCCTCCCCCATTCCGAGCCAAAAATTCACAAGACTCGACTGTTGAAATCTTGAGATAAAACTTATAATGAGAAATCATATTTTACAAAATACTGTTCTGAAAAACAGTTTTTTAGAACATAATTTCCTATAATCAATACAATGCAAATTCAAAGTCCTATAATCGAACACAGAAACTCTGCACCACCATTCATGGCAAAGTCCTCCTAAAGCAAGTTTGCCGTTGCCTTCCACCGACCTGATAGGAAGTGTTATCTGTGCCGAGTGAATGACTATGGTGAGTGTTCTGGACCGTGTAGTGTCTGGTTTGCGTTGTTACGGATGAAAGGAAGGGAGAGGGCAAAGCACGGTACCGGCACATAGCCTGTTCTTCGCAAGTAACACCAAGGCGGCTGTCGAGCTAAACGTCCCAATTCGATGGATGGATCATCATGAAGGGTCACACGCGCTCGCTTCATGGCACACCGCGGAACTGAATTCTGGACACTGGCGCCAAGACTGGTGATCATGAATTATTGCGCAACCACCTCTCCTCCCCTTGATGGCCAAGAACAAGCCATGAAAATTTCATCCACCACCAGGATTCCAACCGACTTACCTCCGAGTCAAGTGACACCTTACCAGCGTGCTATGGGGGCGGGGAGTGAATAAAATCACAGAATTTAATATAAACAACAGGTGCTACAGTTCGTCCTCACAGCAGTGTTACTTTGCTCCCTAGTTCTATTGAGGTTGCTGGCAGTCGTAAATAGAAGATAGTCGCTACGAAAGCTACAAATATGTACCGATAAGAACTTTGGAACGAAACTCAACTTATCTTTGATACACTATCTTTCTCTCCCTCCCTCTCTCTCCCCCTCCCTCCCTCTCTCTCTCTCTCTCTCTCTCTCTCTCTCTCCCTCTCTCTCTCTCTCTCTCTATTACACAGACACACACACACACACACACACACACACACACACACACACACACACACATACACACGTATAGTACTTCGCTTCACACCTCTACCCATCACAAAACACTAGTCACACATCATGGGCGAAAGCAGAAATTTTTTCGGGGGGGGGGGGGGGTGAGGGGGGAGAGGTAAAACTCTAAAATACATACCAGAGAGCTCAGTATTTGTCAGACGTAGATTATCTTTATAATCTAAAAGTAAGCATGATTTTATGATTATCTTCAAAGCAAACTATCTGTATTATTGAAATGATTTTCGATGTGACACATTTTTTAAGTCACTCTAAAATTGCATCGTTTATGTTAAATTTTACATATATCCAATAAAATAATCAATAAAAACGGAAGTAAAGCAGTAAAATATTTTTAAAAAATGTGTTCATGTACCATTAATGTAAAACTGATACTGGGTGTGAAGATTCTGGAGTAATAAAAAATCAGAAATGAGAATACTGATGACTATAAACGAAAGTAACCAGTCATGAAGAGCCTTTGAGTAGTCTTCGTCAACGGCCTAGGTGGCCGAGCGGTTCTAGGCGCTTCAGTTCGGAACCGCGTGACTGCTACGGTGGCAGGTTCGAATCCTGCCTTGGGCATGGATGTGTGTGATGTCCTTAGGTTAGTTAGGTTTAAGTAGTTCTAAGTTCTAGGGGACTGATGACCTCAGGTGTTAAGTCCCATAGTGCTCAGAGCAATTTGATTTTAAACTTTGTCTACAGTGAAAACGCCAAGAATAGAGATGAAAAATTCTTATACACTGTTATCTATATCTTGGCTTACAAACAATTCATGTCATCACATTCACAAAAAATGAAATTTCAGTCATACTAAATGAAAGGTTACAAGTTACGTCTGCAAACAATAAAATAATTAATTGGATTCCTAACAAGAGCTACCCATGAACAACCACATGTGATATGAGACTAAACCAATTTTAATTTTACACCTGATCCTTTTTGAAGGAGAATAACAATCGCCGAGATTTTTGCCTTAGTTTGTCAATGACTAAGTTAATAAAATCAGGTTTGTTAATTACTCTTCTTCTGTGAACACGTAGCATGTAAAGTCCACATAATCTGGTTTCAGTCGTCGTAGAACACAGCAACAATTTCACTCTTCGTCGGGTATTGAAGACTGGTTCA
The DNA here is from genome assembly GCF_023897955.1 of Schistocerca gregaria. Taxonomy (NCBI): domain Eukaryota; kingdom Metazoa; phylum Arthropoda; class Insecta; order Orthoptera; family Acrididae; genus Schistocerca; species Schistocerca gregaria. Next base: position 289,862,832 of record NC_064921.1, on the reverse strand, counting down.
ATAGAGCGTGTAGTTGTAGGCAAAGGAACAGCAACGGATAGAACCTTTTTTCATAGCAGGTAAAAGTTCTGTATCTTTATCAATAATATCGATGGGTTTATAGTCATTTGTGTTCTCATTGGTCAAAAATCATCCCATAGTGTTGCTTCAGATGTTATCAATATTATACTACTTCTGAGCCACTGAAGATGAAGGGCCACTTATATTCGCCGACCTATAAGTTATGAGATACATGTTACTCAGTATACTGAATTTCTTGTGCGTTGTTTCAAAAAGAGAAATATTGGTTGCAGTCTGAAACCGCGTGACCGCTTCGGTCGCAGGTTCGAATCCTGCCTCGGTCGTGGATGTGTGTGATGTCCTTAGGTTAGTTAGGTTTAAGTAGTTCTAAGTTCTAGGGGACTGATGACCTCAGAAGTTAAGACCCATAGTGCTCAGAGACATTTGAACAATAAATAAACTTCGCATAATCGACAAAATTGAGGAAGGAAGGAGGTGAAGGGCCTGGGAGATGGACGGCCCAGAAGGACCAGCCTTCAAGGAAGTCGACACGACTAACAAGACCGGCCTTTTTGTGCCTTCATTTTATCTGCTGTACAGCAGATAGCTCATTATTATGGAACGGATAACGACTGACAAATGAATGAAGCCTGAATTCTATAGTCAAATGTCAGGCACTACACCTTCAAAGGGAAGACGGTAATTGCAGCAGTATTTTCTCAATGCGATTAGCCGCACAATGTTGGCTAAACGAGAGGTTTTGCAGAACCAAAGGTAATCACTTGCAGAAGAGTACGAGAATTCTGTAATGAATAAAAACTCTTTACTCCGGATTACAGGAAGGGGAGAGCAAGAGCCCATTGCCCCTCCTTTCCCCCTCCTTTGCGGACGTTGTGTAACCCAGTGGCAGCTTCCCCGAGGCCGGCGTGGCGGAAACTAACGTTACGTTGTGATTTACTACACGTGTACGGCTTGTTCCGTCAGTTAAAAAAAATTTGTTGTAATGTACCGGAACACCATTCCGGCTTAAATGATCCCTTATCGTCCACAAAACAGAGATTATACTGAATAGCTACGTATTTCTTTGTGTACTGACGAAGCCTCATGTATGCTGGCAAAACATCCTGTCTGTGAATCGAGTAGAGTTAATTTGTTTCAACACGGTGCTTAATTTTTGTCACAGTATGTAATATACGATAAAAAGTAGGGCTCACATAAAAAATAATTTAGTCTCGTTCTCATTGACTGCACCCCACCGTGGATATAGATTTTGCATCCAACAAGTTCTATATGAAAAATTTTCATCCTTTGATGTATATTCGTCGAGGTATTCTTCCGCAAATGTTTATATGCGACACAAGGCTGGCTCTTATGTCTGAAGTTCCAATTTTTTTCTTTTTGCTTTCCCCGTAATTAGCTTTCATTGCACGAGAAAATGAGTTAGGTGTAATTTGGGCTGCTTACGAAAAGAGGAAACTGTGCCCCTAGCGGAAAATCACATAAAAATGTCATTTACTTATGGTCTCAAAGAAATTGCACTGAGTTAGATGGTTAAAATTTCGACTCAGTTATCAAATTTGTTGTATTAACTGTAATAATTCAGTCTATAACAGCACTAAGAACAAAGGTTTTGAGGCAAATGCAATGAGAAAATCAAATATTTCTCTACAAATCCTTATTCTTTGATAAAGTAAGAATTTATGACGGTATTCGGATACAACGTGAAGCATGTACTGCTTCTGTTTATCGATTATTGTAATTAACTTGTTATAGCTCTCCATGGACTTTATGCATCTTTCTGCCAGATAATTTAAAACTTTCAGTTTATTGACTAAGTATATGAAATCTTCGTTTTTACGCCAATACCAAGAATCTGTCTTAACTGGTAAGCACACACGCGGATTTTTGCGACGTTAGTATATGGTTGGAGTATATTTTACCCCAGTTACATATAAAATATATTCTCATGAAAATAGTCAGGAAATCGTAATATACACTCCTGGAAATGGAAGAAAGAACACATTGACGCCGGTGTGTCAGACCCACCATACTTGCTCCGGACACTGCGAGAGGGCTGTACAAGCAATGATCACACGCACGGCACAGCGGACAAACCAGGAACCGCGGTGTTGGCCGTCGAATGGCGCTAGCTGCACAGCATTTGTGCACCGCCGCCGTCAGTGTCAGCCAGTTTGCCGTGGCATACGGAGCTCCATTGCAGTCTTTAACACTGGTAGCATGCCGCGACAGCGTGGACGTGAACCGTATGTGCAGTTGACGGACTTTGAGCGAGGGCGTATAGTGGGCATGCGGGAGGCCGGGTGGACGTACCGCCGAATTGCTCAACACGTGGGGCGTGAGGTCTCCACAGCACATCGATGTTGTTGCCAGTGGTCGGCGGAAGGTGCACGTGCCCGTCGACCTGGGACTGGACCGCAGCGACGCACGGATGCACGCCAAGACCGTAGGATCCTACGTAGTGCCATAGGGGACCGCGTCGCCACTTCCCAGCAAATTAGGGACACTGTTGCTCCTGGGATATCGCCGAGGACCATTCGCAACCGTCTCCATGAAGTTAGGCTACGGTCCCGCACACCGTTAGGCCGTCTTCCACTCACGCCCCAACATCGTGCAGCCCGCCTCCAGTGGTGTCGCGACAGGCGTCAATGGAGGGACGAATGGAGACGTGTCGTCTTCAGCGATGAGAGTCGCTTCTCCCATGGTGCCAATGATGGTCGTATGCGTGTTTGGCGCCGTGCAGGTGAGCGCCACAATCAGGACTGCATACGACCGAGGCACACAGGGCCAACACCCGGCATCATGGTGTGGGGAGCGATCTCCTACACTGGCCGTACACCTCCGTCGAGGGGACACTGAATAGTTCACGGTACATCCAAACCGTCATCGAACCCATCGTTCTACCATTCCTAGACCGGCAAGGGAACTTGCTGTTCCAACAGGACAATGCACGTCCGCATGTATCCCGTGCCACCCAACGTGCTCTAGAAGGTGTAAGTCAACTACCTTGGCCAGCAAGATCTCCGGATCTGTCCCCCATGAGCATGTTTGGGACTGGATGAAGCGTCGTCTCACGCGGTCTGCTCGTCCAGCACGAACGCTGGTCCATCTGAGGCGCCAGGTGGAAATGGCATGGCAAGCCGTTCCACAGGACTACATCCAGCATCTCTACGATCGTCTCCATGGGAGAATAGCAGCCTGCATTGCTGCGGAAGGTGGATATACACTGTACTAGTGCCGACATTGTGCATGCTCTGTTGCCTGCGTCTATGTGCCTGTGGTTCTGTCAGTGTGATCATGTGGTGTATCTGACCCCAGGAATGTGTCAATAAAGTTTCCCCTTCCTGGGACAATGAATTCACGGTGTTCTTATTTCAATTTCCAGGAGTGTACATGTATTCATCACAAAACTATAGTATTCTAACAATGTATTTAATAATTTTTAAGATGTAAACTCTCACTACTTATAATTACAAAAATTAAATAAAAGACAGTGTATTCCGGCACATTTTCTTTTATATCTAATTATTTCCGACACTTACTTCGCAAATTTAAAATGTATGTACCTTACATATTAAGGTGCAGCAAGTCTTGCACACAGTCTTGATTTTCCCCTCCTTTTTCTGGGAAGCACTTCACATCTCTCAGAAGACAATCTAGCTTCCTTCTGTCTTGGCTCTTCCACTCCAGTGATGGACCTCACAGGAGATTTGATAAGTGAGGGTAAGTGTTTCTTGGTGGTGCAGTGTTTTATTCCCCGAAGTGCCATCATTTCCTTCCTAGCTTGCTTGAGATGCCATATCCTCCGAATGATCACTGTCTGTCTATTGCTCATTAACTGTATTACGATCAATCGCTGAAATGTGATCATTTTCGCTCTCAGACTCATTATCTGTCTCGTACTCGATTGCACAATGGTCTGCATAGGCTGCTTTTTCTTTATCATGTTCGAATCTACAATCTATTCCCAGAGTTCAGTGGCTATGTCAGCACACGCTCGGAGTATTCTTTATCCAGGCTCTAGAAGACACGACTTTACTCAACAAGACATACGTGAAATTCGGGAACTTACACATTCTTGGAAGGTATATAGACAGCTCATAGTTGCAGAATTTGCCTAACAATGCTACCACCGTATCAATGCTGCAGCGGAGTATATTTTATCCACGTATGTGCCTACAGGTTCAGGAACTCGTCTCTTAAGACAGACATTGCAAAAATAATCTTCTGTTATTATTATTAAGCCGCTAACTTAAAAAAAATGTGATTTCAACGATTTTATTGATTCTTAGTTGGACCCGCTCAGATAGCCACGTTCCTTACAACGCCGGCCTCAGAATGATTTCGCCCGGCAGAGTGAAGATGAGGGTCGTTGTTTTTAGTCGGTTTTCACATTCGACTAGGAGAATTCTGGAATAGTTCTCACGTTCCACTTCAATCACAAATTCGCAAAAAATTATAAAACGGTATCACACATTCAGATGGGATAACACTAGACATGGACAGGTGGGGTACACAATCCTGTGGGAGGGGAACAGAGGGAATGAGTGGTGATAGAAGGTTATTCGTCCAACCTCTACGATTATAACATTTCCAAATTCAGACTGACATACCAGCCCTGTAAAGAAGAATAGTTAGGATCAAAGAATACAAGATTACAGAGTCAGAAAACAGGCAACATAAATGATTTTTCTGTTTTTGTAAATGCACATTAAAGATCAACATCTTAATATACAGTGTGTACATAAAGTGCGGGAACATTTTCAGTTATTTACTGCACAAGAACTAAACATAGTACAGATGTTATACATATGCATTTTGAAGAGAAACACAGAAAGTTTCTGTTACAAATATTCGATATGCGAACCATGAGTGACCCGGCAGACGTCAATGCAGTAATCGAATTCTTGCCATACCCGTCCCTGCATGGCATCGTCGACTGTGGCAGTCGCTTCCCGTGTTCTCTCCCGGAGCTCAGCTACATCACGTGGTGGAAGCGGTACGTACACCAGATCTTTACTGTGTCCCCACACAAAAATCACACGGAGTGATATCTGGTGATCGGGGGGGCGATTTCATGAAACAGCTGTCCCCTTCTGTAGCACGGCCGCGATGTTTGCGAATAGCACTGACTATTGGCAAAGTACAAAACTACACTGTGGCGGTATAAACTTTCAGGGTTTCTCTTAAAAACGAGATATGTATGATATCTGTACAATGTTTGGTTCTTGTGCAATAAATAACTGAAAGTCTTCCCGGACCTTATGTGCACCCCGTATACAAACATTTGACAGTTACCGAAATCAGTATACGGTGGTTTGACTGGAGAAGGGGCAGATATCTGTGTGTCGATGCACACATTGGCAAGGAAAATACAAATATCACAAATTACGTTCTCTTCGTATAGTGATAATTCACATTCATCAGGAAATACGAACATTTTCAAGTATTAAGAGACATTTACTATCCACCACACTCGATGCATAGACCTTGCAGTACGGAAATGTACCCCACGAGATCACAGTTAACAGTAAAAATTTCTTATAATCCTCCATAGGTGACGGTCGCCACGAAGTATCGAATTGACTTTTACGTAACTGTAATCCAGTTAGGATTTATTAACATCGATTGCACACTAAGTCCTTAGAAACTTTTTTGAAGATTGTTATAATCGCATCTGCGCTTCTAAGCTCAACATGCCCTCAAAAAAATTTTGGACAGTTGATTATCACGTTTGAGAGTGCATTTACAAGTAAGGTAACTGCAAGAGTAAATTCTCTAAAAATATTCAATCAAAACATACATTACTTCAGAGAGTTCGTGTATTTGATGCTGCTATGTCAACAAGTAACGGTTTCTGGATTGGAGACGCAGTTCAGAGGACTGTGCGCTGGTCAGTTCCAGTCGGAAGCTCCAATGAAGGCACTCCAATACCTTCCTTCTTCGACTGCAGGGATCCTCTGCTCGTCGAGTTCCTCGAGCGTGGAACCACAATCAACGCGCAGCGCTAAGAAGACACTTTGCAGAAACTGCGACGTACCATGAAGTCGAAACGCCCAGGAATGGTGTCGGACGGAACCATCCCGTTGCACGATAACGCCCGCCGCCACATTGCCAGTCGGAATAAGATTTTTCTTCAGCGATTTCGTCGGGAAACGCTGCATCATACTCATCCAACCCAGATCTTTGGACGTTTAATCTTCACATCGTTGGCACCCTGTGAAAAGACGCACGTGAAAGTCAGTTTCAGTCGGAAGAAGAAGTGGATGAGTGGGAGCGGTTGTAGATACGTCAGCGGCAGACCGAGTTTTACAAAACAGAAACTGATTGTCTCGTATCCCAGCGGGATAAATCACTTAAAGCGAGTAGTGATTACTTTCGACTGGAGCCATTCCATGGTCTCGTTGTCGCGAGTGTTCGGTTTTCATCTGACTGCCATTATGATTTATGATCCCAATGGACTGTAGCAATTTACCGTTTCTTATCTTTAAAATGGTTCTTGATTTCGGTAGCTTTTTTGTCACGGATTTTCTCCCAGCACTTCTGAGTAATATTCCTGCTGTGATTAAGAAGTCTTTCGCTACGGTCAAAAAGTTCTCAGTAGGATAAAAAACTGTCGGTGAACCCATAGAGACGCTTTCATTCTGCAGTGCAACACCGCAGAATCCGAAACATGCGTGGAATCAGACTAGTGTTCCACCCACCCAGGAAAATTAAAGAAATGTTACTTCGTATATGAGATACCCTCGCCTTGAGAATGCCAGGGATTTATAATACTCCTTGCGAGTGTTGCAGCGGTTACGTAAGCTAAGCCATATGAGCTGTTGTCGACCGTATGTGGAGCGTCAGAGTCACCTTAAGTACAGCAATTTTAGAAGATTAGTGATGGGTGAGCACAGTCTACTAAATAAGCACAACATTATCTTTGAATGTATGATAATTCTTGGCCAGGTTTCGAACTATTGGGACTCGGTGATTTGAGAAGCAGTGAAAAATAGGCTAAGTGATAAAAAAAATTCGATAGAGACACCGGATATGTACTTAGTAATGCATAGAAGCATGCACTTGGTAACGAAAGAACACAAAGATAAATGTCACTTAGTTTACCGCTTGATACTAGCGATGGGGCTTCTGATTGTAAACATATCAATAAAGTGCAAAAAGTAAAGAGCCAACCTTCACAAGTGAAAAGCAGCGTGGGTGGGGAGTATGACGTAACTCGTCTTATTTGACGAAATGCCATTTTCCTATATTAATCTGTGTCAATTATGACGAATACGAACGAAACATTTGTTCGTTTTGCTGAGTGTCCAGTTATTTCCAAGTTCGCGTCTAAAATTTTTGTGTTGTGTTGCCCCCCTCCCCCGTCCCCCCCTCTTTCTGTTTGCGTGTTCATGGAAATTAACTTCTTTTGCGTCATCAGTTTACTGATTGGTTTGATGCGACTTGGCTATCCTGTGCCAAGGTCTTCAACTTAGAGCAGCACGTGCTCCCAGTATCATATATTATTTGTTGGGTATATTCCAATCTTCGTTTCACACTACGGACTATACTCGTGATCTGGGGGTTTGCAAATAGAAAACGCCAGTGGCAGTGGACAAGAAAGCTACTGTTGCACCATTTCTTGAAGAAAGATTGTTTAGCTGAAGTAGCGCAAGCATATAAAAAGCGATTTTACTTTATGCTTTGAATCAAATTTTGTTGTAACATTCTGTTTCATAGAACTTTCAGTTGTTAAATTTTGAACAAAAGTCATCATAACAGACATTCTCAGTCAGCCAACAGGCTTGTTAAAGAGTGAGAATGGGCGGACAGAGTTTCACGTTACGAATAATCAGCAACGACCAAGGGCATGACGATGCAGAAAGCAATGGAAACCACTGCATCAAGACAAATACTGTGTGTTCACAAGACATGTGGCCTGTAGTTAAAAATACGTCATAATATTCTCTCCTTTGGCAAAAGATTGCAAGATTGAGCCCCCATTCAGATCCCCGGTAGGAACTGCAAAGAGAGAAGTGACCAGGAAAGTTTAGGGTAAAATCAACAGTCGCAGAAAATGATGTAACGGGAGTAGGATTCCTTTTTAACAGGAAGGTAGCACAGACAGAGAGTTCCTGTGAACAGTTCAGTGACAGAACTGCTCTAGTCGGATTCGACAAAGGTATACATGCCGACGTACGAAGCCGAAGATGAAGAGATGAGAAAATATATATGCGAATACTGAACGGGTGCTTTAGTACGTAATGGGAGATGAAAATCTGACAGTGATGTGGAAGTGGAACGCGGCTATAGGGAAAGGAATAGAAGAAATGGTTACAGGAGAATGTGGACGTGGTGCTGGGAATGAGAGAGGAGAAAGACTAATTTGTTCTCCAATATCTTTGAGCTAGTAATAGCAAATACTCTGTTCGAGAATGACAGTAGGAGGAGGTATACACGGAACAGGCCAGGAGACACGGGAATATTTCATGTAGATTACATCATGATCAGAGATTCCAGAATCAAATAATGGATTATTGGGGGTGCCCAGGAGCAGATAGTGACTCAAATCACAATCTAGTAGTGTTGAAGAATTGGCTGAAAGTTGAGAGAGTAGTCATGAAGAATCAATGCGCAAAGAAATGGGCCTTTTTGGACGAGGCAACAGAACGGAGGTTGCAGGTCATCTTAGGCTACGCATATTGTGATAATGAGTAGCACAGTAAGCAGTTCAGTTGAAAAGGAATAGACATCTGCAAAACGGACAGTCACAAAACTTGGGGAGAAAAGCATAGGTATAATGAAGATAACTGCAAAGGAACCATGGGTAGCAGAAGAAATTCTTTAATTTCTCTATGAAAGAAGGAGGTGCAAGAATCTTCAAGGAAATTCAGGAATTCAGAGATACAGAAATACAGGTCACTCAGGAGTGAAATGAGTAGGAAGTGAAGGGAAGCTAAGGCGAAATGGCTGCATTAAAAATGTGAAGAAACCTGAAAAAGGTGATTTTCGGGAGGTCTGAGTCAGCATACAGAAGTGCACTGAAGCTAAGGCGAAATGGCTGTATGAAAAACGCAAAGAAATCGAAAAAGAAATTATTTGCGGAAGGAATGAGTCAACATATAGATAACTCAAAACAATATTCGGTAATCAAAATATCCACGGGTGTACTGCCGGTCTATAGTGTCCAACGGGCACAATATTTCGGCGATCAAACATGTCGCCATCATCTGATGATGTCTATAGTGTCCAACGTGCACAATATTTCGGCGATCAAACATGTCGCCATCATCTGATGATGGCGACATGTTTGATCGCCGAAATATTGTGCCCGTTGGACACTATAGACCGGCAGTACACCCGTGGATATTTTCATTATCAAATACGCCGGGAGAAACTCAAGAATCACAATATTCGGTAAAATTGAAAGCAAGGGTGAGAACATTAATATCGCGATGGGAATTGCACTATCAAATGCAAAGGAGAGATCGGATAGATGGAAAGAGTACACGACTATACTGAAAGCCTCTGCGAGGTGGAAAACTTGTCTGATGATGTGATAGAAGAAGATACAGGAATCGATATAGAAGAAATAGGAGATCCTTATTAGAATCAGAATTTAAAAGAGCTCTGGAAGACTTAAGGTCGAATAAGGCAGGAGTGATAGAAAACATTCCATCACAATTTCTTAATTCATTGAGGAAGTCGCAACAAAACGATTATTCGCGTTAGTGTGTAGAACGTATAACACAGGCGATATACCATCTGACTTTCGCAAAAAAACATCATTCACACTATTCGGAAGACTGCAAAAGCTGACAACTGCGAGTATTACCGCGCAATCAGCTTAACAGCTCATGCATCCAAAAAAATATATACAGAAGAATGGAAAAGAAAATTGGGGGAGTGTTGTATGACGACTAGTTTTACTTTTAAAAAAGGTAAAGGCACCAGAAAGGCTGTTCTGACGTTGGAGTTGAGACTAGAAGCTAAACTAAAGAAACATCAAGACATGTTCATAGGATTTGTACACCTGGAAGTAGATTTATATTGCAGGACCTCCCCAGACTTGGGGCTACCGGCATTAGACCGATGAGTTCGCTGTTTGGTCTCTTCCCCCAAACAACCCAACCCACTACCGACATTATCCACCTACTATTGCCGATTCCCAGCAAACTGAGGGGCGTCCCAATTAAATTTATTGTGAAATTTAATCGAATCTAATGATTAAAAACAACAACAAAATAATTTTGTATTTTAACCTGTTTTTTTGGTAGGTTAAAATACAAAATTCGCATTGAAGGGATAACTTTTTTTAATTCAACTAAAATTTTTATTTAATAAAATGTAATTAAATTTTCTCCTCATAAATTAAACCAAAAAATATGACTAATGTGTGAGACCAATTTTATTGACAAAATATTTTTAATAACTCTCCCATGGATCAAACAAAACTGTGATCATTCTTGTCGCCCTTTTTTGTATCCATTCAATGTCGTCTGTTACTTCTATCTGATACAGTCCGCCACACTTGACCAATATTCTAGGGTGGGTCGCGCGAGTGTAAAATGATTGCATTTCCCTAGTATTCTACCAATGAACCTCAGCCTTCCACCTGCTTTACCTACGACCGAGGATATTTGATCGTACTGTTTCATATTCTTACAGATTTTGTACGAGTTAACTGATTCCATTTGTGACTCTTTGACATTAAGGTCACAGAGTCCTCCGACGTTTCGTTTTGTAAAGTGTACAATTTTAAGTTTCTGAACACTTAAATTAAGTTGACCATCTTCGTACCACTTCAAAACTTTATCGGGATCCGACTGAATATTTGTAAAGAATTTTTCAGGTAATAGTTCATTATTGATAACTGTATTTTATGGGAAAAGTCTGAAGTTATCGTTAATATAGTTTGCTGGGTCATTAATATATAACATGAACAGCAAGCATGCCAACGCATGTCATTGCGTCATACCATAAGATACTCTTACACCTGTCAATGTCTTTCAGCCTAACATGTTGTGCCCTTCCAGCCAACAAATCTTCTATCCAGTCACGAATCTCGCTTGTACATATGTTGATAGCCGTATGCATCGTAGTGAATCAGATGCCTCTCAGGAAAAAGTACAAAAAACATCTAAGTGGTCCGATCAGTCGCTCTCAGCATATCATGTGAGAAAAGCGCATACTGTGTGTCAAGGCGATGGAGTTACCACTGGGCTTGGCTCTAGGTCTAAATTAGGTTGAAATGCGATAGGCTGGTTGTGGGTTTGCGAAAGGAACGGATGTGGGAGCATAATCTTGGAGAAATACATGGTACACACTGTGCTGTCTTGCAAATATATCTATTCACAAAAGGTTTCGAGCCTATTCATCTTCACAGTGGAAAAATATTCTGATAACTTCACATGCCATACACGATATTTAACCAGAAAAGGCGCCATGATTGACTTTGCTGCTGCTGACAGTCGACTAAAAATTTTTTTGAAAGCGTGAAAGTACCTGAAGTGTCTTGCGCCCCGCAGAAATGTCTACGCATTCTATCTCTGTCCTTCCACACTATTGTCATGTACTCCTTTGGCAGGGCTAGCCCACAATCTTAGCAATGGAGATCTCATCATTACACTTTATCAGTTAAAGTCGACCTCTCCTGTGGATACATATTTTGTAATATTAGTGATCTTTGCCTTGTGCATTCTGATGTCATATATCTCTACTGATTCTTCCGCCTTTTAAGTGCAGCTTTCCACCTGAAGAGCAACCCTCTGTAAGTTCATTATCTCTAGGTGTCAAGGTCGTTTGCAGAAATTCTGAGGAAAGGGAAAGGAGGATAATAGATAATATGTATAAGAATGAAAGGGAGGCAATATGACTGGAAGACCAAGAACGAAGCGCTGAGTGTAAAAAGGGTGTAAAATCAGAGGTGTAGTCTTTCGTCTCTACTGCTCAATGTATGTCTCAATATTTATGTTCAACAAACAATAAAAGTTCAAGAGTTGGATTAAAATTGAAGGTGAAGGGACTTCAGAGATAAGTTTCGCTGTTGGTATTGCTATTCTGAATGAGGATGAAAAAGAATTGCAGTATGTACTGAATGAAATTCACAGTCTAAGCAAAATATAAATTGTGAGGAAATCAAGGAAAACGAAAATAACGACAAGTAGTAGAAATGAGAGCTGCGAGAAACTTAACATAATAATTGGTGATCACTAAATAGGCGAAGTTTAGGAATTTCTGCTTTCCAGGCAGCAAAATAACCCATGATGGACGGTGCACGGAGGACCTAAAAAGCAGACTAACACTGAGCATTCCTGGGCAAGGCAACTCTACTAGTATCAAACACAAGCCTTCATTTGAGGAAGGAATTTCTGTGAATGTACGCTTGTAGCACAGTGTTGAAAGGTAGCGAGATAGCGAGACATGGGCTGTAGGAGAACCGGAACGAAAGAGACTCGAAGCATTTGAGATACAGCGCTCCAGATGAATGTTCAAAATTAGACGAATTTATAAGGTAAGGAATGTGGAGGTTCTCCACAGAATCAGCGAGGAAGGGAATATATGGAAAACGTATACAAGAAGGAGGGACAGGATTATAGGAGATCTGTTAAGACATCACGGAATAGCTTCCGTGGTACTAGAGGGAGCTGTGGAGGGTAAAATCTGTAGCAAATAATTTAGATTGTAGGCTATAACTGGTACTCCGAGATACAAATGTAGGTACAGGAGAGGCGTTCGTAAACCAGTCTGAAGACTGATGACTGAAAAAATAGAGAAAAAGATGGAATTACTGTTACACACTTGCTGCGTGGTTCCTGAAGAGGGGCAACAGCCTTTTCAGTAGTTGCAAGGGCAACAGTCTGGATGATTGACTGATCTGGCCTTGTAACAATAACCAAAACGGCCTTGGTGTGCTGGTACTGCGAACGGCTGAAAGCAAGGGGAAACTACGGCCGTAATTTTTCCCGAGGGCATGCAGCTTTACTGTATAATTAAATGATGATGGCGTCCTCTTGGGTAAAATATTCCGGACGTAAAATAGTCCCCCATTCGGATCTCCGGGCGGGGACTACTCAAGAGGATGCCGTTATCAGGAGAAAGAAAACGGGCGTTCTACGGATAGGAGTGTGAAATGGCAGATTCCTTAATCGATCGGGTAGGTTAGAAAATTTAAAAAGGGAAATGGATACGTTAAAGTTAGATATAGTGGGAATTAGTGAAGTTTGGTGGCAGGAGAAACCAGACTTCTGGTCAGGTGACTACATGGTTATAAACACAAAATCAAATAGGGGTAATGCAGGAGTAGGTTTAATAATGAATAGGAATAGGAATGCGGGTAAGCTACTACAAACAGCATAGTGAACGCATTATTGCGCCCAAGATAGATACGAAGCCCACACCTACTACAGTAGAACAAGTTTATATGCCAACTAGCTCTGCAGATGATGAAGAAATTGAAGAAATGTATGATGAAATAAAAGAAATTATTCAGATAGTGAAGGGAGACGAAAATTTAATAGTCATGGGTGACTGGAATTCGAGTGTAGGAAAAGGGAGAGAAGGAAACGTAGTAGGTGAATATGGATTGGGGCTAAGAAATGAATGAGGAAGCCGCCTGGCAGAATTTTGCACAGAGCACAACTTAATCATAGCTAACACTTGGTTTCAGAGCCATGAAAGAAGGTTGTATACATGGAAGAACCCTGGAGATACTAAAAGGTATCAGATAGATTATATAATGGTAAGACAGAGATTTAGGAACCAGGTTTTAAATTGTAAGACATTTCCAGGGGCAGATGTGGACTCTGACCACAATCTATTGGTTATGAACTGTAGATTAAAACTGAAGAAACTGCAAAAAGGTCGGAGTTTAAGGAGATGGGACCTGGATAAACTGACTAAACCAGAGGTTGTACAGAGTTTCAGGGAGAGCATAAGGGAACAATTGACAGAAATGGGGGAAAGAAATACAGTAGAAGAGGGATGAAGTAGTGAAGTAGTGAAGGCAGCAGAGGATCAAGTAGGTAAAAAGACGAGGGCTAGTTGAAATCCTTAGGTAACAGAAGAAATATTGAATTTAATTGATGAAAGGAGAAAATATAAAAATGCAAGAAATGAAGCAGGCAAAAAGGAATACAAACATCTCAAAAATGAGATTGATAGGAAGCGCAAAACTTCTAAGCAGGGATGGCTAGAGGACAAATGTAAGGATGTAGAGGCTGATCTCACTAGGGGTAAGATAGATACTGCTTACAGGAAAATTAAAGAGACCTTTGGAGAAAAGAGAACCACTTGTATGAATATCAAGAGCTCAGATAGAAACGCAGTTCTAAGCAAAGAAGGGAAAGCAGAAAGGTGGAAGAAGTATATAGAGGGTCTGTACAAGGGCGATGTACTTCAGGACAATATTATGGAAATGGAAGAGAATGTAGATGAAGATGAAATGGGAAATACGACACTGCGTGAAAAGTTTGACAGAGCACTGAAAGACCTGAGTCGAAACAAGGCCCCCGGAGTAGACAAAATTCCATTGGAACTACTGACGGCCTTGGGAGAGCCAGTCCTGACAAAACTGTACCAGCTGGTGAGCAAGATGTATGAGACAGGCGAAATTCCCTTAGACATCAAGAAGTATATAATTATTCCAATACCTTAGAAAGCAGGTGTCGACAGATGTGAAAAATAGCGAACTATCTGTTTAAGAAGTCACAGCTGCAAAACACTAACGCGAATTCTTTAGAGACGAATGGAAAAACTGGTAGAAACCGACCTCAGCGAAGATCAGTTTGGATTCCGTAGAAATGTTGAAACACGTGAGGCAATACTGACGTTACGCTTTATCTTAGAAGAAAGATTAAGGAAAGGCAAACCTACGTTTCTAGCATTTGTGGACTTAGAGAAAGGCTTTGACAATGTTTCCGGAATGAGATTTTCACTCTGCAGCGGAGTGTGCGCTGATATGAAACTTCCTGGCAGATTAAAACTGTGTGCCCGACCGAGACTTGAACTCGGGACCTTTACCTTGCGCGGGCAAGTGCTTTACCATCTGAGCTACCGAAGCACGACTCACGCCCGGTACTCACAGCTTTACTTCTGCCAGTATCCGTCTCCTACCTTCCAAACTTTACAGAAGCTCTCCTGCGAACCTTGCAGAACTAGCACTCCTGAAAGAAAGGATATTGCGGAGACATGGCTGAGCCACAGCCTGGGGGATGTTTCCAGAATGAGATTTTCACTCTGCAGCGGAGTGTGCGCTGATATGAAACTTTCTGGCAGGAAGTTTCATTTGACAATGTTGACTGGAATACTCTCTTTCAAATTCTGAAGGTGGCAGGGGTAAAATACAGGGAGCGAAAGGCTGTTTACAATTTGTACAGAAAACAGATGGCAGTTATAAGAGTCGAGGGACATGACAGGGAAGTATAATGAGCAAGCAGTAAAGGAAACAAAAGAAAAATTCGGAGTAGGTATTTAAATCCATGGAGAAGAAATAGAAACGTTGAGGTTCGCCGATGACATTGTAATTCTGTCAGAGACAGCAAGGGACTTGGAAGAGCAGTTGAACGGAATGGACAGTGTCTTGAAAAGAGGATATAAGATGAACATCAACAAAAGCAAAACGAGGATAATGGAATGTAGTCGAATTAAGTCGGGTGATGCTGAGGAAATTAGATTAGGACATGAGATACTTAAAGTAGTAAAGGAGTTATTCTATTTGGGGAGCAAAATAACTGATGATGGTCGAAGTAGAGAGGATATAAAATGTAGACTGGGAATGGCAAGGAAAGTCGTTTCTGAAGAAGAGAAATATGTTAACATCGAGTATAGATTTAAGTGTCTGGAAGACATTTCTGAAAGTATCTGTATGGAGTGTAGCCATGTATGGAAGTGAAACATGGACGATAAACAGTTTGGACAAGAAGAGAATAAAAGCTTTCGAAATGTGGTGCTACAGAAGAATGCTGAAGATTAGATGGGTAGATCACATAACTAATGAGGAAGTGTTGAATGGGATTGGGGAGAAGAGACGTTTGTGACATAACTTGACCAGAAGAAGGGATCAGTTGGTAGGACATGTTCTGAGGCATCAAGGGATCACCAATTTAGTATTGGAGGGCAGCGTAGAGGGAGACCAAGAGATGAATACACCAAGGAGATTCAGAAGGATGTAGGTTGCAGTAGGTACTGGGAGATGAAGAAGCTTGCACAGGATAGAGTAGCATGGAGAGCTGCATCAAACCAGTCTCAGGACCGAAGACAACAACAACAACAACTTGCTGCGGACTGCCTGAGAGAAAGCGAAAATAATTATGGTTATCAAACTGATAATACCACAGATTCACATGTTCCTGTAGCGTAGTGTTCAGAGCGCTAGGTTATTTCTCAATCTCCTCCTTCCAAACAATGCACACTAACGGATATAATGCAGATACACACAGAACAATACAATAATTTACATGATGGACTTCGTTTCCTTACTTAAAGTTGTTTGAGAAAAGATCATTTAACTAAAATTTAAACCATTGCCAAGTCGTAGTTGTACGACTATCGATGAGACAAATTCTGAACAAAAATAACGATAATACTACATAAAATGAAGTATTTTGGTTACGCAAACGACTGAACGCTTATTTTTGCCCTGAATACATATGTAATTCAGTTAATTTTGATATTACGTATTGGAGTTGTAAAGATCACACTTGGGTGTCATTGACATTATTAAATGTATCTCTAGGTTTTAGTGAAAAGTGAGACGGTCTACCTTCCGAGCAAACTGCATTATCGTTTTTGTGAAAAGGAAATAGCGAATTCTCCTTCAGGCGTTCCATAACATGCTAATTTACCACAGGGATCGGCGTGGGCTAGAGGTAACGTCTTTCAAGAATAGGCTGAACTTCGTGGTTCTCGGGTTCCATTCCAGCGACTGCTTCGTTAGGGGGGGAAAAAGAAACTGTAACGACGGCTGAAGACTTCCGGCATAATAAGGCATCCTCTCTTTCTGCCGACAGCCTTCTCAAGGAGAGCAGAGTAACGGACAGATGTTTGGGGCACCCTTTTGTATAGCGCACATCAGGCCCATGGCGCGATGGCTCCATTTGACAGGAAAAGATCGATTTTCTTCGCCATCCATCTCGCATCCGAACATTTATTCCATCTGCAGTGAACTCTCCGTGGACATTGATTCTCCTTTCTGAATTTCTGAAAAAACCTCAGCCATCACTGTAAGTCAAAATCAAGTTTAATATAAAACGCTTTGCGTATATGTACCGCAGAAGGAAATGAGCGAGGAGCAAAATAAATTATATGTTATGGTTTAATAGCGGTGTTACACAAATGAGAAATCTGCAACGAAGATTCAAAAACAACCACATCTTAAATGAAAAATGAGAGGGAAACGTAGAAACATGTGTAACAGGAACAGAAAATAAATGTGAAAGCTAGTTTTTGTGGTCAATTCTCTAAAAGAAGCTGTACATTGTTGTGCAGTTATGAATTACGTCTATGTTGTTTCGTGGATGGTATGTGAGAAGCGTATAAATGTTCAACAGCTGTATCGTATCGAGCACCCGCGAAAAGCCGAGAAGCGTATGTGATTGTTCGGTGTATCTTGCAAGTGCCTTATCCACGGAACTACACAGTTAAGTTATTAAATATCCTCTGTCGTTGAAGAGCAGTTGCTATAGTGCCACTTTTTCGGGATGTTATGGTTGGGTATTTATTATAGGTTTGGCTTGGTTCAAATGGCTCTGAGACACTATGCGACTTAACGTCTGAGGTCATTAGTCGCCTAGAACCTAGAACTAATTAAACCTAACTAACCTAAGGACATCACACACATCCACGCCCGAGGTAGGACTCGAACCTGCGACCGGAGCGGTCGCTCGGCTCTAGACTGTATCGCCTAGAACCGTATGGTATTATAGGTTTAAGGTACAGTGTGAATCCCAATAATAAAGCAAGAGCTCTGTTACATATATCATTTCTGTAGATAATCCCTGAAACTACGTACCCCTCGGTAACTTTACTCTACTCCTCTGCCACTGAATAGCAGTTGCAGATATGCCACGTGTACGTTGCTACTATATGAAAGCGTAGAGGGCGTTGGTATAATCAAACACATAGATTTGTAGCGGGTGGCATAGTTGAAAGTAGCCGGTGTAAGTATAAAGGGAATGTAGTAAAATTACAGAAGCAAAGAGCTGAAGCGGACTTTATTTAAAACGAAAAATGCAGTGAAAAATACATTTATAGTAGATTACAGGATGCATGTATAGCCACCTCGGTTGCACAAAATTAAGGTGAAAATTGACCATGGTTTACATAGGTTTCCGTGTAATCATACCATGAGAGAAAAACGCCTGAGCATAAGTGCTCTCGTCAAATAGAAATTGACACAAGAATAAAAACTAAAATGTAAAACTTTAGCATGTTTGTCGACTGGATAAAATATTCTACGAAGAACTGCATCAACACAGCCGCTATTGTCAGACGGTTATGTTGATGCAACTCTAGACCCTAAGCAAACTCGCGGCTGCCATTGTATTTCCATAGAATATTTTATCCAGTTGACAAACATGAGCATTTTTACATTTTAGTTTTTATTCTTGTGTCAGTTTCTATTCGACGATAACACTTTTACTCAGACTTTTTCACCGATGGTGTGATTACAAGGTAATCCTATGTAATTTTTTATTCTGATGAAGACTGCCCTTGTGCAGTTGAAACCATGGTGCCGGCCGTAGTGGCCGAGCGGTTCTGGGCGCTACAGTCCGGAACCACGCGACCGCTACGGTCGCAGTTTCGAATCCTGCCTCGGGCATGGATGTGTGTGATGTCCTTAGGTTAGTCAGGTTTAAGTAGTTCTAAGTTCGAGAGGACTGATGACCTCAGGAGTTAAGTCCCATCGTGTCTCAGAACCATTTGAACCATTTGAAACTATGATCAATGTTGACAATAATTTTGTGCAACCAATATGGCTATACATACATCCTCTATTTAAATACGTACGGTTACTGGATGTCAATCATTAAAAATGTTTAAAGTTTATAGAAGATGTTGAAAGTTACCCCCTGCGACTTCAATACACAGCTTGCACGTCTAACGATATCCAGATTTACCGGACGTAAAGTTCGGATATTAATGGCGGAAACTTCACAACTGATGTCTTTCAGTTTCTGTACTGTGTGTGGATTTGTTTAATTGACATCGCCCTTCAAGTGTCCCCACATGTAAGTAGGCTGTTTCGTTTTTTTATTGGTAACGCCACATAGCGCTCTGTATGAAAAATCACTGGCTGTGCTGTGTGCAGTCAGTGGCTGGTTGGCATTGTTGTCTGCCATTGTAGTGTTGGGCAGCGGCAGCTGGGTGTGAACAGCGCGTAGCGTTGCGCAGTTGGAGGTGAGCCGCCAGCAGTGGTGGATGTGGGGAGAAAGATGGCGGAGTTTTGAGATTTGTAAGACTGGATGTCATGAACTGCTATATATATTATGACTATTAAGGTAAATACATTGTTTGTTCTGTATTAAAATCTTTCATTTGCTAACTATGCCTATCATTAGTTAGTGCCTTCAGTAGTTTGAATCTTTTATTTAGCTGGCAGTAGTGGCGCTCGCTGTATTGCAGTAGCTTGAGTAACGAAGATTTTTGTGAGGTAAGTGATTTGTGAAACGTATAGGTTAATGTTAGTCAGGGCCATTCTTTTGTAGGGATTTTTGAAAGTCAGATTGCGTTGCGCTAAAAATACTGTGTGTCAGTTTAAGCACAGTCTTGTATAAATTTTTCTAAGGGGACGTTTCATATGTCGACCCTTAGCCGAGGATACCTCACTGGAATCTTCTGATTTTTTTCTTGTAGTTTGTGTAATTAGTGTAGATTTTGTTTATTGCTAGCGCGTAATTGTAGAGAGAATCTCCTTTGTAGTTGCAGTCTTTCATTGTTGTACAGTAAAACAGGTGTGGCACGCATGTAAATTTGCACCAAGTATTTCGCAGCTGCGCTCGCAATTAACTAGTTACTATTTTCAGTGCTATGTTAATGTGTTTTCTTATTTTGCTCTTCAAATTGTGCTTTTCTGTGTTGTCGTGTGAAATATTGTAACTATAATGGCGTGTGAAAAACGTAATACTAGGCTCCAAAGTAAACTGAGAAATGACAGTGAAGACGAAAGCAGTGTGTTAGCGCCACCATGTAATGAATTAACTAATGTTCAAAGTAGTAATTTGGTAATCGTACACAGGGAAATGGAGCAGGCTGCAAACAATGATGTAGGGAGCGAAACAATTAGTGAACAGGGAAGCATTATCGATCGATCGGTCGGCAACAGCTCGCCTCAGGATTCCGAAATGACTGGACACAATCTTGCAAATACTGTAGATTCAGATTTTTGGGTCCTCACCGTTTTTTCAAATAAATCAAGACACATTTTCTGCTTTTCAAAATGCGAATATTGCCGGTTCAAATGCACTGCCGAAAAGCACTGAGGAACATGTTTCAGACACCAGTGCACTGTTATTACAGTTAATGCAACAAATGGGACAAAGGCTACAAAAGTTAGATATAACGCTTGAACAAAATCAGAAACAAATGGGACAAAATCTCCAAAAGTTAGACACAATGGAACAAAATCTTCAGAAGTTGGACACAATGGAACAACACCAGAGACAAACACAGCAACAGTTAGACACAATGGAACAACACCAGAGACAAATACAGCAACAGTTAGACACAATGGAACAAAATCAGAGACGAACACAGCAAAAGCTTCAAAAGTTAGACACCACACTTGAACAAACACGTGACGATTTAACTACTGAGTTACATAACATTGAATCGAAATGCCAAAAAATCTGTAATGAGGTAAAAACACAAATTTGTGACCATTTTCAACCTATTTTTTCGCGGCATGAAAATGCATTACAGAATCATGAAGCAGCCTTAAAAGAATTGCAGACTATTGTTCGTGAAAGTCACGACACCTTGCAAGCTAAAATGGACTCAGTTGCATCCACCGATTCGGTTACGCAACTTGCAAGAACTCAGGAAAACTTAAAGGTCACATTAGATTCGATTTCAACACAAATGGACACACTGAAACTTGGTTCAGAAAAACACACTGAGGAAATGTGTTCACTATCGGAGAAAGTAGCCGAACTTTCAGATCAGTTCACTAACTTATCTACAAAGGTAGATGACGATCTGAATGATACAGAAGAGTGCGAACAAGTTAGGAAATTCAAACAAAATCAGAATCAAATTAATACACAACACCAAAGAGAAATCCGGGAAGTGCAAGATCAGCTGACACAGGTAATACAAGAATTACGTATTTCAGAGGACACTCGCGCTCCAACACAAGAAGAGGGACTTAGAAATACGGAAAAGCCACAAAATAATAACACAGGGCATTTCGGAAATTGTGAAAGAAATTGGCAAGGTGCACCGAATTTTGAGATGGAACTGCCGACACGACGTAACAATGAACGATATGCTACCCGCCGACACGATGATTTTGACTATAAGCTGTTCATTACTGCACGTAAATTCAAAACATTTAAGAATTCTGGCAACGACATTCATCCACAAGCGTGGCTCCATCAATTCTCTCATTGTTTTCCTCCCAACTGGTCATTAGAGGACAGATTAGAATTTATGTGTGGCTACTTGGAGAATAACCAGCTGTAAGAATGCGATCGGTCATTGACGATTGTCATAGTGAAGGAGAATTTTATCACGCCTCCCTCTGAGCATATTGGTCTCAAGCTACACAAGACCGAGTAAAACATAGCATCATAATGATGAAACATTTCGAACAATCTGAATTTTCCAGTCTTGTCAAATATTTTGAAGACATGTTACACAAGAATCAGTATCTTTCAAACCCATACAGCCCCTCAGAACTCATCCGCATTTGCTTAATCAAATTACCTGAACATTTACGACAGATTATTTTAGCAGGACGATGCAAAGACGACATTGAAGCTTTTCAGGGAGTGTTACAAGAATTGGAGATTGACACTGACAATCGCGGAACGCGGAAACAGGAGCACAACAATTACAGGTCACACCTGTCACAATTCCGCGATGACAGAAATAATACACGACAAGGCTATTTGTACAACGTAAATCGTGACCAAAACAGACACCACCCGTATAACAACCGTTGGCAGAGTAGTAATTATTACAGGGAAAGATCACCTCTCCGCGTTAATGACTATCACAGAGACAATCAGAGAAACAGACAATATGGGAACCAAAATAATTATATCAAGGGAGACAGAATAACTTTAGACGCAACGGTCCAGCGCGCAGTTATGATTCAGGGAGAAATTCACCACCACGTGACCGACGAGAACGAAACTATGGAATCTACCAACATGATGACAGACGATATGATTGTAACGACAGACCTGAATTGCATCAGAACTGGCGGGATTCAAACAGGGCGGGGCCCTCTCGGCAAGGTGAATTTGTAGAAGTTAGGTCTCCTAATCCCAATAACGACGCGCGCCAACAAAGAAACAGACAATGACTAGCAACGCAGGCAGCCGCGTGCGCCGGCTGGCTCAGAAGAAAAATAACATAAGTTAACCTTGAGCAGAATTCCAGTGTTCCTTACCGACGTAGTCACACGATAATTGCTTTTCAGTTGACAGTCTGCGTACGAGGAAGAGTAAAGGTTTACACCACATTTCACATGTAAAACCGTTTATTGAAAGATAATCTGCTTTTTAACTTTGTCTTTGCCATAAAGCTGTTCACTTCACGTTACTAGTATACTTTGTCAGACTTAGAATCTGTTAACATTTAACAATGTTTTGAAGTTAACTATCCAGTCTAGAACCTAGGGAACAGTTTCAAACAGAAATTACGAATGCATTGTTATAGTGAACAGACGACACAGTGTTGTTATTTGCACATTCTTGCTTGTTAGTTGCACGATTACGTAACGACTATAAGGCTTACATACTTAGAACATTTACCAGTACTGCCAATGAGATTTTAATGCAACATTTTGGTTTACTTGAAAATACATTTTTTATTTGAAGTACATTCGGTGAGATTAAAGATGACTTAGCATTTGGTTTCGTTGATAGCTACACGATTATATCACGACGCTACTAATGTGTGACACAATTTACATTGTGCTTTTGCGGTGTATCTTTTTTATATCTGCACAGTTTTTCTGAATTCTTCTGGAAAGGAAAACATGTTTTAGTAGTAACTTTGTGGCATAGCTACAATGAGACAGCCTTTTCTGTAGCACAACAATACGTTACAGTATAGCACTTTCTTGATCACGGTAAGGTACGTAATAAATACGATATCTATACGCAAAGCATTTCACTTTTGTTTATCATGAGGTAAGTACATTGACTTCTGCAGAACTTAGCTTTCGGAGGACGATAACTACGACATTTCCACAGAGATTATCTTACAACACGACGCACAGTTTAGCGCTACAGTACGCGTATTTGAATGACTAATTTTCTACTTAAAACATTTTTTTAAAGATATTTTAAATACAATGATACAAAGGTTTTCCGTGATACATTTCATTCCGTTGCTGTAATTTGTAACATCTGGGGATATAATTACATTAATCCTCAGGGGGTACACGCCTACTTTGTGTACCATGTGTCTGGCAAACACAAGGTGCCCTAGCTACTATGGTATTTACTTATACAACTTTACACATCGGTACCATATTTCTCTAAAACATAAATTACACAGCTATCTGATAATTTAACTGAGAGACAAACTTTTTTTTACTACATCAGTGACAGATGTTTACGTAATTACACAGTTGGATAACTTCACACTTATGAAATTGTATTTTGTCTGTACTGTGTGAACCCTTGATACTTTTTCGGAACCATTGTGATGCTATGAGAGCTTTGAATGACATATTTGGTATGGGATCATGATTTTTGAAGTACGTTTGAGGTAGATGACACTTTTGACATGAGCAGAGAATTTTTTTTAAGTTTTGAAATTATTGGAGGAAGCTACGACGATTTTGAGAATTTGACTGAGGTGTTATGATGTTATTATTACGATGACTATGTGTATTATGCTGTTGCGGTATGTTTGTGATCAATAAGCTGATGCTGTATGAGTTATTTGATTATGCTACGTATTTGTTATGATGAAATATTGAAGAAATGTCGATGAATAAGGTAGGGAATAAAGAGTAGTGGTTAGGGACTCTGGTTTGTGAAAAAGGTTGTTGGATACGAAGAATCGTACTTTAAGAGCTATGAAATGTATGTAAATGCGTGAATGTATTACAATGCCAACGAAAATTATTTGGACACTTATATCAATAGGATTTTGTTTCTACAGATGTGTAACGCAAATTCTTGACCTATGAAATATTTTTTATATGAGACTGCTACTGTAGCGGAAACTGGTGTCGTAAATATTTCGACAAGACAGTTAAGTGTCCACCTGCACGTAATGCGTTGTGGGCACCCAGCTGCGCGACAACCACCTGACAAAAGAAAGCCATTAGTGTGTACCTGTCAGAGACACAGGTGGAGAAAAAAAAAGAGGCTGTTATCCTCGCTATTGACATTCCTTTGTAGAAAGCATCGCAAAAACGACACGCTCATTACTTGGAAAGATACTTTCTTACATCTGCACACCTGATAATGACAAGCGTCTTTCTACGAGAATTGAGAGAATTTCTACTAACTTATGAAATGCCACATCACTATTGAATGATATTTTTATGCTTTTTACATAAATGCTTATTTCATTTGATATCTGTTTTCCAGCTGTGTTTCAGCATTGGTTTTATAAAATAAAAGTAAATGCATTTGCTAATGTGAAAACTTTCTGTCAACAGATCTGTTAAATAATAATTTTATGATCCACATTCTTAAAGAAAAAGGAGCACTTGGAAAGGAAAGAACAATAAGAAGGGACTAGTAACAGGAACTGCATACATAATTTTCTTTTCAAGTACTTGGTAATTTATTTCATAGAATAAGTAGTGGTCCACCACTTTAATTACATAGACATTAAGATGTGAATATACATTTCCCTTATCTACGTTGTTGTCTTCAGTGTACTATTTTTTCTGCTTGTGGGTTTGTCATGTTTAAATATAAGTTATTACATTTACTGCTGCTTCCTTTGCTTACCTGCACCTTTTTTTCATTGCTGTTTATATTAATTGTTTTGTGTTGCTGCATTGCCTCGTCCCTTAGTTAAGCATCTGAGCTCAGTAGATTTAAGTTAGCTTAAGAGGGTCTAGCCTATATAAGAGAATGAGTTGCGATGGATTTGAAGAAATGCACTGAGAGGTTATATGAGAAAAGTACAGAAAGCAGGTATAGATAAGACTTTTTGGAAATAATGAAGAACGAAGGGAGATCTCCAAGAAGTAAAGAAAGTTTTGTGTGCAAAATACTGCAGTAAAACAAACCCTGCCCTTTCCTTGTGTTATCCCACTATGTGTTTGTGTACCCTTGTGTGTTTATGTTCTTCCTGTCTTTATATGTTTATCTGATAAGACTTATGTTGCAGAATTTTTCTAATACTAAGCTACATTCACTATGATGAGGAATACTGTTATCCTCAAATATAATTTGCATTAATAACATGTTATTTACTTTGTAAAGATGTTTACACATTATTTATTCTGTTTTGTTCTAATGATCATGTGTGAAGTTGATGTTTCAAAAGTTATTCTGATCTTTTATGTATGTACTTATGTCGTAATTTTTGTAACACTGATGTATTTGCTATTTCGATTCTTTTGTAAAGGCTGTACTACTACAAATGTTATCTGTATTGTTATGTTCTTTAATGATACATTTTATACCTTTGTTATTGTATTCTCATGTTATAAAATTGTAATTGACACCAGTTCATCAAATTAAGTAACTTGTAAATTACATTTCACTGCACACGTTTCTGTTGTTCATAGTATATGGACAATATGTGAGAAGTAGGGACTGATAGTGTTTGCAAGTGTATTGATAATTCAGCAAGGGACTGGTTAACAGCATTGCTGGTTCTAAGAACAATTCCAAAAACTTTGTGAGTGGACAAGTGGTGGGTTATGGATTTGCTATATTATCCGCAAGACTCTTCAATGGTGATTGTGCGCCTGCACAGTCAAACAGGT
Source organism: Schistocerca gregaria (assembly GCF_023897955.1). Classification (NCBI taxonomy): domain Eukaryota; kingdom Metazoa; phylum Arthropoda; class Insecta; order Orthoptera; family Acrididae; genus Schistocerca; species Schistocerca gregaria. The sequence goes on along the minus strand of NC_064921.1, from coordinate 289,836,698 downwards.
GGCTGCTGGCTATCTCTACAAGGACTGAAGTGGGTCTACACCTTTGATGACTGCCCAATACCATTATTTCTACAAGGACTGCAGTGGGTCTTCAGCTCTGATGGCCCACTAATACCGTAATCTCTACCAGAACTACAATGGGTCTACTCTGTGTTGACCTACCTATCAATATTTGTCAAAACTTCGACTAACTCTGCTGTGGGTTTGCTCTGTTGTGGCCCATTACCTGTCTGCATGTCAAGAGTCAGCACTGTCCGTTGGAAGGACAACACTACTTCTTCAAGACTGCATGGAAATCCACTACTTCTGTGTGCATTTTCTTATATTGCTCAGTCTTTGAGAAAAACACTACTATTTTACTGTGATGAATGATCAGGACTGTCTATATGGACTGTGAGAAAATTTTAGCTTTTGACCAATATTGTATCAATAAGTGTATGCATTTGATTTCTTTGCTATTGTAATCATAATTATGAAAAAAAATTCAAATCTGTATTGGCCACTGCCCAAAAAGAATTAGTAATTTTTTTTTCTGGGGAGCATGGGGGCTATGTAAGTAGGCTGTTTACGTTTTTTTTATTGGTAACGCCACACAGCGCTCTGTATGAAAAATCACTGGCTGTGCTGTGTGCAGTCAGTGGCTGGTTGGCATTGTTGTCTGCCATTGTAGTGTTGGGCAGCGGCAGCTGGATGTGAACAGCGCGTAGCGTTACGCAGTTGGAGGTGAGCCGCCAGCAGTGGTGGATGTGGGGAGAGAGATGGCGGAGTTTTGAGATTTGTAAGACTGGATGTCATGAACTGCTATATATATTATGACTATTAAGGTTAATGTTAGTCAGGGCCATTCTTTTGTAGGGATTTTTGAAAGTCAGATTGTGTTGCGCTAAAAATACTGTGTGTCAGTTTGAGCACAGTCTTGTATAAATTTTTCAAAGGGGACATTTCAATCGCCCTTCAAGTGTCCCCACAGGAAAAAAAAAGCACACGTTGTTAGATCCGGCGAACGTTTGCTGACAGTTCGTTCATCAGTGAAGACCTGATGGACGCGTTCCAGGGATACCATAGATGTGTGGCATGTTGCCCCATCGTGATGGAAGAAGCAGTATTGTCTCTAATATTCTATGAATTGAGCACAAAACGTATCAAAAAATTTTCGTATATCAACCGGTTTGAGGGTACTATCAAAAAATGTCGGTCCAATGATGTACGCTCCTGTTACACCATACCAAACGCTGATTTTTTCATCATGGAGTGGTTGCTCTCACTCAGTGTTTGTGTTCTCCATTGTCCAGTACCTCGCATTCTTGAATTCACATGAACGGAAAGATGAAACCATACTTCATCACTCATGACGTAATGAAACTGGTCTTACAAACCATTGTTGATGTTATTCAAAAGCCACGTGCAGTGCTCTACACGTTTCTGACTGTCGTCCTAGCATAAAGTTGCCGGCCGCTGTGGCCAAGCGATTCTAGGCGCTTCAGTCCGGAAACGCGCGACTGCCATGGTCGCTAGTTCGAATCCTGCCTCGGGCATGGATGTGTGTGATGTCCTTAGGTTAGATGGGTTTAAGTAGTTCTAAGTTCTAGGGGACTGATGACCTCAGATGTTAAGTGCCATAGTGCTCAGAGTCATTTTTTTTTTAGCATAAAGCTGCACAACCGACACACGATATGGGTTCAAATTAAGGCTTTTAAATATGCGCTGGCAACTCCTCCTTCTTGCTTGGGCCAGTTGTTCCGATTTACGTGTAGACTTCTTTGGGCCCTGAATAATTCTTCGAATATCTGCAATAACATCTGTTGTGAGGACTGAAGGAATTTGCACAGTTCAGTGGGTGCGCCAGTTTACATACAGACTCTATATTGCTCTTTTTGCTGCTAGACCTCTATCAGGATACTTAACCTAGAAAATTTCGTGAGTTTCCTTAATCGAAACTGTTTTTACATATGCCTTCTTCCATCTAGAAAGTCATTTTGCAGACCGCAAAAAGAGGCGTCTAGCTTCACTGGTGATATAAACTGAAATGCTGACAGAAGAATGCTAACAATCGATTACTGCACAAAACTATTCATTGTTGTAACTATTTACCCTATATAGTATTCCCGCGCAAAGGGGAGGCGGGTTACTTTTAACTGTGCCACCATGCAACAAAGCGCGGTCGCTCGTGGATAAATTTGAATCGGTATTTCGAAGGACTGGATTTAGGATTTTCGAATTTTTTCCAATCAAATCCCTTGAATTTTATGATAGTTCTTTGAACAAGAGTACATGCGTTTCCTTCCCTCGTTCTAGTGAAATTTAAGCTAATATTCCTGTCCACTTACCTAGATCTCCAGAGGTGTTTCATTCAGATTCATTTTCTTTCTTTTTCTAGAGGATGTTTCAAAAAGATTCATCCTATTTCTCAGTACTATTCTCCTACATGAATTAAGACAGAAAAGTGGGGTCAATTTACCTTACGAAATCAAACTACACATTGCCATCAGTGGAAAGTTGGCTGTTCATATGGTTCGCGTTGGGGTATTCCTGAAGCTGCTAGCTCACCTGTTTAATATTGCACTTGCGTCGAGTTGAACAAGCAGTAACACATCAAATAGAGATGTTTTACGTTATATTTTTCTACAGGTGCAATTGTGTTACAACGCTGCTTCGCCTACATTTCAAAGCACTCTACGATGCACAAGCAGTTTCAAGGCAATGGTTGTTTATTTAAGAGAACCAGGAAGTGAAAATCCATCAAAATAAAGGATTTTGTTTTATTTTGTTATGTTACATTACAGAACTTCCTGAAACAGAATATATGTGTTTTTTGCATGACAGGTGCATGTTAATAGAAAATAAAGGATAGATTGTTAACATCGACACCCTCCCTTCCGTCTGCTGTCAATTGAGACGCAGACTTTCTCTGTCTTTGCTCAATTAAATTTTTTACCATTGCTTTGCAGTTTGATCGACCTGGTACCTACGGTGTAGGTCACAGCTGAACATCAGTTTACCGTTCTGTCCTCGGTTTACTCGTTATACTGATTTGAAAAAGTACTTGATTTTATGATGTAGTCTTATTGTGTTTATAGTTGTATTTTATCCCTGCAGATCGTAAATATGGGCCGAATAAATTTAAAGGTAAGGGACGACCCCTGTCATTCTCTCTGTCCAAAGGACCTGGAGTCATGGTGTAACTACAAGGTGGCGCACGAATACTAGACTGCTATTTGTCGCCCGCCAATGGTCATCTACGGTTTCGAAGCTGTTGCGACAATACATACAGATGAAACCCTACAAAACGACATGTGTCCAAGAACTGAAGAAGGAAGATACGGCACAACGTACCAATTACTGTACTTGGCTGTGCCAAACAACTGAGAGTGGAATGTAGGATCCACTCCTATATTTCATGCTCGATGAAGCCTGGTTACATTTGACAGGACATGTGAACTCCAGAACATCAGATACTGGTCAAGAAACAGCCCCTATACGATTAATGAGGAACCTCTTCACTGTAAAAACATAGTAGTGTGGTGTGCCGTGTTAGAAAGTCGGATTGTCGGTCACAAGTTTCCTAAAACAGCAGTAAACTTTGCTATGTGCATGCGAATCTCTGAGGAATTTTACGCATACGTAGTATGCTGTCTTGCAACAAGTTGCGCCGACCTGTCACACTTCTCGCGGCGACCGGTCTCATTAATTCATGAAAGATTCACAAAAGAAACGTCTCTCAGCAAAGGATTGTGGCCGCTGCGTTCGCAGGTCCTAACCACTTGTGACTTTTACCTAAATGAAAAAAATGTATGCAAATAGCACGTGATTTTAGAAGACTTGAAAAACAATATTCGTAATGAAAATTTCAAAATTGATTCTGCAGAGTTGTATAAAGTGTATTTTAACATGTAAGGGCGTATGCAAAAGTGTACTGAAGTACGAGGAGGTCATTTTCATCATCTAATGTAAAGGAATGTAAAAGACAAGGTTAATTCCTAAATGTTGCATTATCTTATTTTTATTTAATTGTTACCAAATTTTTATATATTCATCTACGTGTTGTATCTGCTCGTGGTGGGCAACAATTCGTACTTAACTGGCGTTTAGCCTGTACACCGGGCTGTTTTTTCCGTGCTCCGCCCTATATAAGAGAGTTAATTTGTAAGGAATTTAGGCATAGCCGTCCCTTACCAATGTAAATAGGTGTTATAAAACTCATCTACTGCGATGTAGGTAGCAAAAACTTGCTTGCTGAATGCAACATACATGAAGTTAGAAACCCAAGTAAAGTTTCCGTAATTGTATGTGGGCACACTAGCCTAAATCAGTATTTGTGGACGTCAGAGCCCTAAAAGCTCGTGTTTTGGGCACAGTTTTGTGTTACAATGATGGGTGAACCAGCAGTGTGAAAGTTTTCAGTGATATAGGCATGGAATGCTCTTCAGTCAACTGACAATCTGAGAGTGTGGCAGGTTGAGAAAAGTTTTCTGTCTGGTTTGACGAAGCCCGTCACGAATTCCTCTACTCTGCCACCCTTTTCATCTCATAGTAGAGCGTACCATATACGTCCACAATTATTTGCTGGGTGTATTCCAGTCTCTGCTGTCTTCTACAGTTTTTACACTCTACAGATCTCTTCTCCTCGATTCTTCGGAGAGCGTTCTCACTTCTAACGTTACCAGTCCATCTAATTTTCAATATTCTTCTGTAGCACATACGTTTTTCATAATAGGTGGAATGTGCTGCCACCTACTGCCAGGTACTCAATATCAGCGACCTCAGTAATCACTAGACATCCTGGGAGAGCAGAATGGGGCGTTCCACGGAACTCATGGACTTCGAACGTGGTCAAGTGATTGGGTGTCTCTTGTGTCATATGTCTGTACGCGAGATTTACACATTCCTAAACATCCCTAGGCCCACTGTTACCGATGTGATAGTGAAGTGGAAACATGAAGGAACACGTACAGCACAAAAACGTACAGGCCGACCTCGTCTATTGACTGACAAAGACCGCCGACAGTTGAAGAGGGTCGTAATGTGTAATGTCAGAAATCTATCTAGACCATCACACAGGAATTCCAAACCGCATCATTATCTACTGCAAGTACTACGAAAGTTTGGCGGGAGTTGAGATAACTTAGAATTCATGATCGAGCCCCTGCTCATAAATCACACATGACGCTGGTAAATACCAAACGACGGCAGTGGTTGGGAAGGGAATGAGACAGGGTTGTAGCCTCTCCCCAATGTTATCCAATCTGTATATTGAGCAAGCAGTAAAGGAAACAAACAAAAATTCGTAGTAAGTATTAAAGTCCATGGAGAAGAAATAAAAACGTTGAGGTTCGCCGATGACATTGTAATTCTGTCAGAGAGGAGCAAAGGACTTGGAAGAGCAGTTGAGCGGAATGGACAGTGTCTTGAAAGGTGGATACAAGATGAACATCAACAACAGCAAAACGAGGACAACGGAATGTAGTCGAATTAAGTCGGGTGATACTGAGGGAATTAGATTAGAAAATGAGACGGTTCAAGTAGTATATGAGGTTTGCTATTTGGGGAGGAAACTAAATGACGATGGTCGAAATAGAGAGGATATAAAATGTAGACTGGCAGTGGCAAGAAAAGCGTTTGTGAAGAAGAGAAGAGATTTAAGTGTCAGAAAGTCGTTTTCTGAGAGTATTTGTATGGAGTGTAGCCATGTATGGATGTGAAACGTGGACGATAAATAATTTCGATAAGAAGAGAATAGAAGCTTTCGAAATGTGGTGTTAGAGAAGAATGCTTAAGATTAGATGGGTAGATCACATAACTTATGAGGAGGTACTGAATAGAATTGGGGCGAAGAGAAATCTGTGGCACAACTTGACAAGAAGAAGAGACTGGTATGTAGCACATATTCTGAGGCATCAAGCGATCACAAATTGAGCATTGGAGAGCAGCGTGGAGGGTAAAAATCGCAGAGGGAGACCAAGAGATGAATACACTCAACAGGTACAGAAGGATATAGGTTGCAGTACGTACTGGGAGATGAAGAAGCTTGCACAGGATAGAGTAGCATGGAGAGCTGCATCAAAGCAGTCTCCGGACTGAAGACAACAACAACAACAACAACTAAAAATAATATTAAACACAGTAATGATCAGACACCCTATGAACAAACAACAGCCAAAGGACAAATTTTTCAAAATTTGTAGCAGAGATAAAGACACAGTAAAGAACTGTAGCATTACACGTTAAGAAAATGCTAAAAACGGTGCCTCGGAGCCTATTCCGACATTGAGTCTGCACTCAACCAAGTTATGTTGCTAATCACAGAAACTGTTACAGTTTATACTGACTCCATAAAACGCAACAAGTTATTTCATACTAACATTAACAGTTCCTTATACCAAGAAAAGAAGCGAATATACTGTTAAGCACAATATTCCCCCTTTTTACTAATAAATAAATAAATAAATAACACTAAAGTGCCTATAGAGTATACACGGAGAAAGCAGTACATTGGCAGGTCAGGCAAAAGCCAGGTAAATGAAACACCTTCAAACAAATTATGAATCCGTAAAAGTTGAGAGAAATTTGTTACAATACAGTTACTCAAATTAAAGCTGGCCCGTTTCCCGCACCACGAGAGAAATTAACAAACATCAACATGGCGCGTAACATCAACAGGTCCCCGCGCCCATGAGGCGTAGAGAAGTCGGCTGCAAGCTCAGGCTAAGTAGTGGTGTTAACAAAAGGTGCTAAATAAGTGAGGGCCAAAGAAGCGGTTTAACAATTATAAACAAAGCTCTTACAACAACATACCGAAGAGTATCAACGTTCCTATAGATCTCTATTCAAGAAAAGAGAAAATAAGAATTAAAGGCAGCCTCAACCTTTAATCATCTGGATAATCACAATTGTAATCAGAGGCTCAGCGACAAATACAACCGATAAATATCAGGCCACCAAGCCGTTTGTTGTCGTATATTACAATAAGGCAAGAAGGAACGAGGTTACATCTACAGAACTGGAACTAAACACATTCTCATCCCAGTTAGCTGCTTATGCAACACTTTAAGCAAGGAAATCTATACCTCAGTCGCATAGTATTAGACGTGTTCTTGTGGTCTTCAGTCCTAAGACTGGTTTGATGCAGATCTCCGAGATACTCTATCTTGTGCAAGCCTCTTCATCTCTGAGTAACTACTGCAACAAACAGCTCTCTGAATCTGCTTACTGTATTCCCCTCTTGGTCTCCCTTTACGATTTTTGCCCCCGCATGCTTCCCTCCAGTACTAGATTGGTGATACCTTGAGGCCTTCTCCTAGTCGGGTTGTACCACAAGTTTTTCTTCTCCTCAGTTCTATTCAGTATCTCCTCATTAGTTACGTGTTCGACCCATCTCATATTCAGCATTCTTCTGTAGCACCACATTTCAGAAGCTTCTGTTCTCGTTTATCTACACTGTTCATCGTCATGTTTCACTTCCATACATGGCTACACTCCATAAAACTACTTTCAGAGAGGAATTTCTGACACCTCTATGCAAATTTCTTTTCTTCAGAAACGCTTTTCTTGCCATTGCCAGTCTACATTTTATTTCCTCACTACTTTGGCCGTCATCGGTTATTTTACTACCCAAATAACAAAACTCATCAACTACACTCCTGGAAATGGAAAAAAGAACACATTGACACCGGTGTGTCAGACCCACCATACTTGCTCCGGACACCGCGAGAGGGCTGTACAAGCAATGATCACACGCACGGCACAGCGGACACACCAGGAACTGCGGTATTGGCCGTCGAATGGCGCTAGCTGCGCAGCATTTGTGCACCGCCGCCGTCAGTGTCAGCCAGTTTGCCGTGGCATACGGAGCTCCATCGCAGTTTTTAACACTGGTAGCATGCCGCGACAGCGTGGACGTGAACCGTATGTGCAGTTGACGGACTTTGAGCGAGAGCGTATAGTGGGCATGCTGGAGGCCGGGTGGACGTACCGCCGAATTGCTCAACACGTGGGGCGTGAGGTCTCCACAGTACATCGATGTTGTTGCCAGTGGTCGGCGGAAGGTGCACGAGCCCGTCGACCTGGGGCTGGACCGCAGCGACGCACAGATGCTCGCCAAGACCGTAGGATCCTACGCAGTGCCGTAGGGGACCGCAGCGCCACTTCCCAGCAAATTAGGGACACTGTTGCTCCTGGGGTATCGGCGAGGACCATTCGCAACCGTCTCCATGAAGCTGGGCTACGGTCCCGCACACCGTTAGGCCATCTTCCGCTCACGCCACAACATCGTGCAGCCCGCCTCCAGTGGTGTCGCGACAGGCGTGAATGGAGGGACGAATGGAGACGTGTCGTCTTCAGCGATGAGAGTCGCTTCTGCCTTGGTGCCAATGATGGTCGTATGCGTGTTTGGCGCCGTGCAGGTGAGCGCCACAATCAGGATTGCATACGACCGAGGCACACAGGGCCAACACCCGGCATCATGGAGTGGGGAGTGATCTTCTACACTGGCCGTACACCTCTGGTGATCGTCGAGGGGACACTGAATAGTGCACAGCACATCCAAACCGTCATCGAACCCATCGTTCTACCATTCCTAGACCGGCAAGGGAACTTGCTGTTCCAACAGGACAATGCACGTCCGCATGTATCTCGTGCCACCCAACGTGCTCTAGAAGGTGTAAGTCAACTACCCTGGCCAGCAAGATCTCCGGATCTGTCCCCCATTGAGCATGTTTGGACTGGATGAAGCGTCGTCTCACGCGGTCTGCACGTCGAGCACGAACGCTGGTCCAACTAAGGCGCCAGGTGGAAATGGCATGGCAAGCCGTTCCACAGGACTACATCCAGAATCTCTACGATCGTCTCCATGGGAGAATAGCAGCCTGCATTGCTGCGAAAGGTGGATATACACTGTACTAGTACCGACATTGTGCATGCTCTGTTGCCTGTTTCTATGTGCCTGTGGTTCTGTCAGTGTGATCATGTGATGTATCTGACCCCAGGAATGTGTCAATAAAGTTTCCCCTTCCTGGGACAATGAATTCACGGTGTTCTTATTTCAATTTCCAGGAGTGTACTTCAAGTGTCTCGTTTTCTAATGTAATTCCCTCAGCATCATCTGGTTTAATTCCACTACAATCCATTATCCTAGTTTTGCTTTTTTTGATGCTCGTCATGTTCAACTGCTATTCCAAATTTCTCCTTTAGTTTCCTTTACTGTTTTCTCGGTGTACAGATTGAATAACATCGGATATCGGCTAGAATCCTGTCTCATTCTCTTTTGAACCACTGCTTCCTTTTCGTGCACCTCTATTTTTACGACTGGATTCTGCTTTTTGTTAAAATTTTAAATAGCCTTTCGCTCCCTGTATTTTACCCCAGCCACCTTTAGAATATGAAAGAGAGTATTTCATTCCACATTGTCAAAATCTTTCTGTAAGTCTACAAATGCTGCAAAAGTAGGTTTGCCATTCCTTAACATATCTTTCATGAGGAGCCGTAGGGTCAGTATTGCCTCAGTTGTTCCTACATATCTCCAGAATCCAAACTGATTTTCCCCAATGTCGGCTTCTACCAGTTTTTCCATCCTTCTGTAAAGGATTCTTGTCAGTATTCTGCAAACGTAACTTATTAAGCTGATAGTCCGGTAACTTTCAAATTTGTCAACACTTGATTTCTTTGGAGTTGGAATTATTATATTCTTCTTGAAGCCTGATGGTATTTCGCTTGTCTCATACATATTGCACACCAAATGGAAGGGTTTTGTGATGGCTGGCTCACCCAAGGCAATCAGTAGTTCCAATGGAAAATTGTCTACTCCTGGGGCATTCTCTCATATGTCTTGCTCACCAGATGGTAGAGTTTTGTCAAGACTGGCTCTCCCAAGGCTGTCAGTAGTTCCAATGGAATGTTGTCGACTCCAGGGGCCTTGTTTCGACTTAGGTCTTTCAGTGCTCTGTCAAACTCTTCACGCAATATCATATCTCCCATTTCATCTTCATCTGCATCCTCTTCCATTTCCATAAAATAGTCCTCAAAAACATCGCCCCTGTATAGACCCTCTATATACTCCTTCCACCATTCTGCTTTCCCTTCTCTGCTTAGAAATGGGTTTCCGTCTAAGCTCTTGATATTCTATCTATCTTACCCCTCGTGAGATAAGCCTCTACATTCTTACATGTCCTCTAGACATCCCTGGTTAGCCATTTTGCACTTCCTGTTGATCTCATTTTTAGACGTTTGTATTCTCTTGCGCCTGCTTCATTTATTGCATTTGTATATGTTCTCCTTTCATCGATTAAATTCCGTATCTCTGGTATTACCCAAGGATTTCTACTAGCCCCCAACTTTCTAACTACTTTATTTTCTGCTGTCTTCACTATTTCATCTCTCAAAGTTACCCATGCTTCTTCTACTGCACTCCTTTCCGCTGTTTTTGTCACTCGTTACCTAACGCTTCCTCTCAGTCTCTACAACTTTTGGATCGTTCAGTTTATCCAGGTCCTACTTCCTTACATTACTGCCTTTTTGCAGTTTCTTCAGAGATACAAAGTTTAAATCCATTCCCACACAAATAAAAAAAGAAAAATGTTAAATTAACCAGCAGCAGAAAATACAACTAGTAAATGTAATTGACTTTCATATGACTAAATAAACATTTCAATTCAATCAGAATTTCACTTAGCCATCCGTAAGAAAGCTTTGATCCAGTTACATCTTAAAATTTTTAATGGGTACTAAAGTACTAAACTTCAATCAACAACATTCTTATTAAAAAAAGGGTGGCCTCCGCCATTTAAATAAAACGGCAAACCTCAAAGTAATCACCAATACAGTAAAAGGATAAATAACATTAGTTAAATAACTACCTTCGGACACTGTAAGTGTACCAAGCGACCATATTGCATATGCCATCAATAACGCAGGAAACGACCCGTAGAGAGGCGCTGAAAGGCAAAAGTACACAACTCAAAAAAGAATGACAATAATTAAAAAAGGGACTCAATCAGTAATGAAATTCAGTCCTTCAGGAAGCCACGAAGACCAGGCAAAGACAGAAGTTCTCATGGTACGACCGCTGTGCATAAAAGACGCAAAAGACGATGGCAAGCTGAATATTGTCAGGGAAGCATTAAATATCCAGTCACTCACACCATTGAATCGCCGGAATCAGAAGCTAACATACGTCAAGATGATTGGAATTCATGCAACAGGGACGCCGTCTCCACAAAAATTGCAGCAGACGAGAAACGCTAAAACTGCGAGCAAAGCAACACAAAAAATATAACTGCTGCTGGGAATCCGTGCCGCTGGTCGCACTGGACCCCTCTGTTCACTTGCCCTCGTCATATGGCATCATCCGCGTTCCGCCGCCTCCTCAATGGACTACCAGAGGTGTTGCTTCATAAGTAGAACCCATACAAAGAGAAAAATGTGGCGCCATAGACATCATTGTCCTCCTGTATCTTCAGATCTCACCATATATGTATGTACTTATGGGGGTTGATGAAATACTACTTACCGGTAAACAAGCCTCCCAAAATCTCTGGGTGAGCTGTGACGCCACATAGTATCATCAGGGTATGTGGTAACTCTGTATGTGGCATCGTGTATTGGTACCTCCCGTGTGTGCATTATGAAGTTGGTAACGAAACTGCAATTTTCTTCTGACCCCGACAGCGGTCACGCGAGACCTCGTGGACCCAGTGATGTGTGCAACGTCTCCAGCATCTCGGTACCACGGGTGATGTCGGCCGCTGCACTGTTGGACTCCCAGCGGCTGCCAACCAACCCACTTGCGCTTGCACTTGCACTTTCAGCCTCATCAATATGGCACCATCGTTCATACATAATACATCGAGCCTCAAACTAGTTGGTATTGTATGATCTCGACTCTAATTGTTGCTGTATTATTTGTAATAAGTCTTTGTACCAAATTCTGTATCCTCAATGGATCTGTTGCAGATAACTAATGATAATTCAGATAGTTACCTCAAATGAATCTCAACAAAACGTATTGCGATGTATTGTGGGTAAAAAAATAAAGCCTTAAAGCATTGTTGGCCAAGAAACCCCAGGAGGTACGTCCAACCACCTAGCTGGAATGGATTCTTTTCACCATGCGTCGTGGGCCCTTTCCTTGCTGATATGTAAAAAGTGTCAGAGGTATCTGATCAGAAGTATCCAGGCACGCTTATGTAATGTGGAATTGACCACATGATGTCACGTGAGGCAGGAAGACACTAGAAGTGTTGTGCTGTCAGCAGTAGGAACCGAATGAATTGGAGAGCTCAGTGACCTGGAAGTTCGACTAGTCGCTAGATGTCACCTGAGCAACAGATTCATCAAGGACATTTCAACCCTTGTAAATGTGATCTATTCGGTTGTTGGTGATGCTGTTGCAAAGCAGAAACCTTAAGGAACAACCACAGATAACTACCAACAGTACGGATATCACATTGACTGTGCGTAGCGGGATAAAAAGAATGGAGTGTGACGGTCAAGCACCTCCTCAAAAACCACAAATATCTGTAAATGCTAAGTGACACCTCAGTTGGTGTGCCACTGGACCGTCGATGACTGGAAACTAGTGATCCAAACGATGAATCAGGCTATAGCCTATGGCAATACGATGGAACAGTTAATGTTACAAACTATCAAGGTTAGTGCCAAAATTGAAGCTCGGAGTGTAACACGCCCGGGTGTACATTTGGCCGGGGTACATTAAACTGGCTGTCGTTCTTTGACCGTGCGCCCTGTCCACACAAAGTACCTGTTAATCCCGCGGCAGTCGTATTTTTCTGCTCCACACTGCTGCTGGCTTGCCTGGAATTATCTATCGAAATATGCAAGCGAGTTAGGGGAGCTATTCAACGTCAAAAGACAACACTGTCTTACATTTAGTATTAACAACTATATTCCGAGACGATAAAAAGAAAACGCAGGTTGCTCTGTTGACATTCTAAGTGATAAATGTTTATCCCAATTAACAATCTTGCTCATTATCTGCCCACAATATCAATCCTGGCGGGGACTACTGAAGAGGACGTCGTTCTAAGGAGAAAGAAAACTGGCGTTCTACGGATCGGAGCGTGGAATGTCAGATCACTTAATCGGGCAGGTAAATTAGAAAATTTAAAAAGGGAAATGGATAGGTTAAAGTCAGATATAGTGGGAATTAGCGAAGTTCGGTGGCAGGAGGAACAAGACTTTTGGTCAGGTAAATACAGGGTTATAAATACAAAATCAAATAGGGGTAGTGCAGGAGTAGGTTTAATAAAGAATATAAAATAGGAGTGCGGGTAAGCTACTACATACAGCATACGGAACGCATTATTGTGGCTAAGATAGACACGAAGTCCACGTCTACTAGAGTGGTAAAAATTTATATGCCAACTAGCTTTGCAGATGATGAAGAAATTGATAAAATGTATGATGAGTTAAATTATTCAGGTAGTGAAGGGAGACAAAAATTTAATAGTCATGGCTGACTGGAATTCGACAGTAGGAAAAGGAAGAGAAGGAAACGTAGTAGGTGAATATGGAATGGGGCTAGGAAATGAAAGAGGAAGCCGCCTGGTAGAAATTTGGACAGAGCATAATTTAGTCATAGCTAACACTTGGTTCAAGAAACATGAAAGAAGGTTGTATACATGGAAGAACGTTGGAGATACTAGAAGGTTTCAGATAGATTATATAATGGTGTTGTTGTTGTTGTCTTCAGTCCTGAGACTGGTTTGATGCAGCTCTCCATGCTACTCTATTCTGTGCAAGCTGCTTCATCTCCCAGTACCTACTGCAACCTACATCCTTCTGAATCTGCTTAGTGTACTCATCTCTCGGTCTCCCTCTACGATTTTTACCCTCCACGCTGCCCTCCAACGCTAAATTTGTGATCCCTTGATGTCTCAAAACATGTCCTACCAACCGATCCCTTCTTCTAGTCAAGTTGTGCCACAAACTTCTCTTCTCCCCAATCCTATTCAATACCTCCTCATTAGTTACGTGATCTATCCACCTTATCTTCAGCATTCTTCTGTAGCACCACATTTCGAAAGCTTCTATTCTCTTCTTGTCCAAACTAGTTATCGTCCATGTTTCACTTCCATACATGGCTACACTCCAAACAAATATTTTCAGAAACGACTTCCTGATACATAAATCTATATTAGATGTTAACAAATTTCTCTTCTTCAGAAACGCTTTCCTTGCCATTGACAGTCTACATTTTATATCCTCTCTACTTCGACCATCATCAGTTATTTTACTTCCTAAATAGCAAAACTCCTTTACTACTTTAAACGTCTCATTTCCTAATCTAATTCCCTCAGCATCACCCGATTTAATTTGACTACATTCCATTGTCCTCGTTTTGCTTTTGTTGATGTTCATCTTATATCCTCCTTTCAAGACACTGTCCATTCCGTTCAACTGCTCTTCCAAGGCCTTTGCCGTCTCTGACAGAATAACAATGTCATCGGCGAACCTCAAACTTTTTACTTCTGCTCCATGAATTTTAATACCTACTCCAAATTTTTCTTTTGTTTCCTTTACTGCTTGCTCAATATACAGATTGAATAACATCGGGGATAGGCTACAACCCTGTCTCACTCCTTTCCCAACCACTGCTTCCCTTTCATGCCCCTCGACTCTTATGACTGCCATCTGGTTTCTGTACAAATTGTAAATAGCCTTTCGCTCCCTGTATTTTACCCCTGCCACCTTTAGAATCTGGAAAAGAGTATTCCAGTCAACATTGTCAAAAGCTTTCTCTAAGTCTACAAATGCTAGAAACGTAGGTTTGCCTTTTCTTAATATTTCTTCTAAGATAAGTCGTAAGGTCAGTATTGCCTCACGTGTTCCAACATTTCGACGGAATCCAAACTGATCCTCCCCGAGATGCGCATCTACCAGTTTTTCCATTCGTCTGTAAAGAATTCGCGTTAGTATTTTGCAGCTGTGACTTATTAAACTGATAGTTCGGTAATTTTCACATCTGTCAGCACCTGCTTTCTTTGGGATTGGAATTATTATATTCTTCTTGAAGTCTGAGGGTATTTCGCCTGTCTCATACATCTTGCTCACCAGCTGGTAGAGTTTTGTCATGACTGGCTCTCCCAAGGCTGGCAGTAGTTCTAATGGAATGTTGTCTACTCCGGGGGCCTTGTTTCGACACAGGTCTTTCAGTGCTCTGTCAAACTCTTCACGCAGTATCGTATCTCCCATTTCGTCTTCATCTACATCCTCTTCCATTTCCATAATATTGTCCTCAAGTACATCACCCTTGTATAAACCTTCTATATACTCCTTCCACCTTTCTGCCTTCCCTTCTTTGCTTAGAACTGGGTTGCCATCTGAGCTCTTGATATTCATACACGTGGTTCTCTTCTCTCCAAAGGTCTCTTTAATTTTCCTGTAGGCAGTATCTATCTTACCCCTAGTGAGATAAGCTTCTACATCCTTACATTTGTCCTCTAGCCATCCCTGTTTAGCCATTTTGCACTTCCTGTCGATCTCATTTTTGATACGTCTGTATTCCTTTTTGCCTTCTTCATTTACTGCATTTTTATATTTTCTCCTTTCATCAATTAAATTCAATATTTCTTCTGTTACCCAAGGATTTCTAGCAGCCCTGGTCTTTTTACCTACTTTATCCTCTGCTGCCTTCACTACTTCATTCCTCAGAGCTACCCATTCTTCTTCTACTGTATTTCTTTCCCCTATTCCTGTCAATTGCCCCCTTATGCTCTCCCTGAAACTCTGTACAACCTCTGGTTCTTTCAGTTTATCCAGGTCCCATCTCCTTAATTTCCCACATTTTTGCAGTTTCTTCAGCTTTAATCTACAGGTCATAACCAATAGATTGTGGTCCGAGTCCACATCTGCCCCTGGAAATGTCTTACAACTTAAAACCTGGTTCCTAAATCTCTGTCTTACCATTATATAATCTATTTGATACCTTTTAGTATCTCCAGGGTTCTTCCACGTATAAAACCTTCTTTCATGATTCTTAAACCAAGTGTTAGCTATGATTAAGTTGTGCTCTGTGCAAAATTCTACTAGGCGGCTTCCTCTTTCATTTCTTGGCCCCAATCCATATTCACCTACTATGTTTCCTTCTCTCCCTTTTCCTACACTCGAATTCCAGTCACCCATTACTATTAAATTTTCGTCTCCTTTCACTATCTGAATAATTTCTTTTATTTCATCGTACATTTCATCAATTTCTTCATCATCTGCAGAGCTAGTTGGCATATAAACTTGTACTACTGTAGTAGGTGTGGGCTTCGTATCTATCTTGACCACAATAATGCGTTCACTATATCTGTTTGTAGTAGCTTACCCGAATTCCTATTTTCCTATTCATTATTAAACCTACTCCTGCATTACCCCTATTTGATTTTGTGTTTATAACCCTGTAGTCACCTGACCAGAAGTCTTGTTCCTCCTGCCACCGAACTTCACTAATCCCCACTATATCTAACTTTAACGTATTCATTTCCATTTTTAAATTATCTAACCTACCTGCCCGATTAAGGGATCTGACATTCCACGCTCCGATCCGTAGAACGCCAGTTTTTTTTCTCCTGATAACGACGTCCTCCTGAGTAGTCCCCGCCCGGAGATCCGAATGGGGGACTATTTTACCTGCGGAATATTTTACCCAAGAGGATGCCATCATCATTTAATCATACAGTAAAGCTGCATGTCCTCGGGAAAAATTACGGCTGTAGTTTCCCCTTGCTTTCAGCCGTTCGCAGTACCAGCACAGCAAGGCCGTTTTGGTTAATGTTGCAAGGCCATCAGTCAATCATCCAGACTGTTGCCCCTGCAACTACTGAAAAGGCTGCTGCCCCTCTTCAGGAACCACACGTTTGTCTGGCCTCTCAACAGATACCCCTCCGTTGTGGTTGCACCTACGGTACGGCCATCTGTATCGCTGAGGCACGCAAGCCTCCCCACCAACGGCAAGGTCCATAGTTCATGGGGGTAAGACAGGGGTAAGACAGAGATTTAGGAACCAGGTTTTATATTAAAAAACAAGAAATCCGCCTCGACTGCGAAAAAAGCACCTAATGTTTACCTAGGTTTCGGCATATATAACTACACCTTCTTCAGAACAATAACACATATTAACCAACGACTGCTGACGCGCTGCAGTGTTCAAGGTTATTAACCAGGTTTTAAATTGTAAGACATTTACAGGGGCAGTTGTGGACTCTGACCACTATCTATTGGTTATGAACTGTAGATTAAAACTGAAGAAACTGCAAAAAGTTGGGAATTTAAGGAGATGGGACCTGGATAAACTGAGAGAACCAGAGGTAGTAGAGAGTTTCAGGAAGAGCATAAGGGAACAACTGACAGGAAAGGGAGAAAGAAATACAGTGGAAGAAGAATGGGTAACTTTGAGGAATGAAATAGTGAAGGCAGAAGAGGATCAAGTACGTAAAAATACGAGGGCTAGTAGAAATCCTTTGGTAACATAAGACATATTGAATTGATGAAAGGAGAAAATATAAAATTTTCTAAATGAAGCAGGCAAACAGGAATACAAACGTCTCAAAAATGAGATCGACAGGAAGTGCCAAATGGCTAAGTAGGGATGGCTAGAGGACAAATGTAAGGATGTAGGGGCTTATCTCCCGAGGGGTAAGATAGATACTGCCTACAGGAAAATTAAAGAGACCTTTGGAGAAAAGAGAACCAGTTTCATGAATATCAAGAGTTCAGATGGAAACCCAGTTGTAAGCAAAAAAGGGAAACCAGAAAGGTGAATGTAGTATATAGATGGTCTATACAAGGGCAATGTTCTTGAGGACAATATTATGGAAATGGAAGAGGATGTAGATGAAGATGAATCTGGAGATACGACACTCGTGAAGAGTTTGACAGAGCAACGAAAGACCTAAGTCGAAACAAGGCCCCGGGAGTAGACAACATTCCGTTAGAACTACTGACAGCCTTGGGAGAGCCAGTCTTGACAAAACTCTACCACCTGGTGAGCAAGATGTATGAGACCGGCGAAATTCCCTCAGACATCAAGAAGAATGTAATAACTCCAATCCCTAAGAAAGCAGGTGTTGACAGATGTGAAAATTGCCGAACCATCAGTTTCATAAGTCTAAGCTGCAAAATATTAAAGCGAATTCTTTACAGACGAATGGATAAACTTGTAGAAACTTACCTCGGCGAAGATCAGTTTGGATTCCGTAGAAATGTTGGAACACGTGAGGCAATAATGACGTTACGCTTTATCTTAGAAGAAAGATCAAGTAAAGGCAAACCTACAATGCTAGCATTTGTAGACTTAGAGAAAGCATTTGATAATGTTGACTGGAATTCTCTCTTTCAAATTGTAAAGGTGGCAAGGCTAAAATACAGGGAGCGAAATGCTATTTACAATTTGTACAGAATCCAGATGGCTGTTATAAGAGTCGAGGGGCATGAAAGGTAAGCAGTGGTTGGGAAGGGAGTGAGACAGTGTTGTAGGTTCTCCCCACTGTTATTCAATCTGTGTATTGAGCAAGCAATTCAATCTGTGTATTGAGCAAGCAAGAAAAGAACCGAAAGAAAAATTCGTATTAGGTATTAAAATCCATGGAGAAGAAATAAAATCTTTGAAGTTCGTCGATGACATTGTAATTCTGTCAGAGACAGCAAAGGACTTGGAAAAGCAGTTGAACGGAATGGATAGCTCCTCCAAAGGAGGATATAAGATGAACATCAACAATAGCAAAACGAGGATAATGGAATGTAGTCGAATGAAGTCGGGTGATGCTGAGGGAATTAGATTAGGAAATGAGACACTTAAAGTAGTAAAGGAGTTTTGCTATTTGGGGAGCAAACTAACTGATGATGGTCGAAGTAGAGAGGATATAAAATGTAGACTGGCAATGGCAAGGAAAGCTTTTCTGAAGAAGAGAAATTTGTTAACATCGAGTATAGATTTAAGTGTCAGTAAGTCGTTTCTCAAAGTATTTGTATGGTGTGTAGCCAAGTATGGAAGTGAAACATGGACGATAAATAGTTTCGACAAGAAGAGTGTAGAAACTTTCGAAATGTGGTGCTACAGAAGAATGCTGAAGATTAGATGGGTAGAATACATAACTAATGAGGAAGTATTGAATAGGATTGGGGAGAAGAGAAGTTTGTGGCACAACTTGACCAGAAGAAGGGATCTGTTGGTAGGACATGTCCTGAGGCATCAAGGCATCACCAATTTAGTACTGGAAGGCAGCGTGGAGGGTAAAAGTCGTAGAGGGAGACCAAGAGATGAATACACTAAGCAGATTCAGAAGGATGTAGGTTGCAGTAGGTACTGGGAGATGAAGAAGCTTGCACAGGATAGAGTAACATGAAGAGCTGCATCAAAACAGTCTCAGGACTGCAGACCACAACAACAACAACAATATCACAGACGAGCGTACGCGTAAGCGACACGACGCGCGTGATTGTTGATGATGCGGAAGCCGAATGACAGAACGGAAATCCTTACGCTGGTCTCACATATAGATACCTGGTAATAGTCCTCCTTGTCACTAGTAATGGTATAACACTGTTCGTAAGGTTAATTTTTCAGTTCTCAGTTCTCACTTCTATGAGTGTGCATGTAACCGTCACGGCGCGGCTTATGGTTGATAATGCGGAAACGCGATGATCGAACGCACTACTCACGCTCGCTACAAGACACTGGCACTTGCCTGCACTCTTTTATGGTAACTATATTTTACTGATTCACGTCAGTTCATTCTGGGAGACCGAACACGGCGCGGATGATTGTAGCAACACTTCAACCTCCATGCTAACAATGTCTTTCACATGCAGAGCTACTCACAACACCACGTAACAGTTCCCTGTCCCCCTGCACCACTCTCTACAGACGCGGGTGCCCACAAAGATACTCCACAACTAAGCCAGCGATATGACAATACAGTTACAGGAGGAGATGATGGTATGTTATGGGTGTGATTTTCGTGAACTTTACGGTTAGGGAAACGGTGAATGCGGGAGGACATAATCACGTTTTACAGCATTGTCCACAGGCACTCACTAGAGCAACAGTTCAGGGCATGACTATGCACCCAGTTATAACGCACCATATGTGACGTATCGGTCGGTGGCCAATTTTTCTTTCTTTCTTTCTATTTTTTTTTTCTCTTTGAATCAACAGTCTTCTGACTTGTTGGAAGTGACCCGCCAGAAATTCCTCTACTGAGCTAACCTTTTCATCCCAGAGTACCAATCGTACCCTACATCCCAACCTACGTCCTCAATTATTTGATGGATATATTTCACTCTCTGTCTTCCTCCACAGATTTTACTCTGTAAAGCTCTCTGTAGTATTGTGGAAGTTATCTCATGGAATCTTAGCAGATGTCCTTTAATTTTGTCCCTTCTTCTTGTCATTGTTTTCCATATGTACCTTTCGTCGTCGATTTTACAGAGAATATTCTCACTCCTTACTTGATTAGTCCACCTAATTTTCAACATTCGTCTGCACCATAACATATCAAAGGCTTAGATTTTCTTCTGTCCTAATTTCCGACAATCTATGTCTCACAACCATACGATGCCGTGCTCCAAACATACATTCTAAGAAATTTCTGACTCAAGTTAAGACCTACCTTTGATGCTAGCAAACTTCTCTTGGCCAGGAATGCCTATTTTACCAGTGCTAGTTTGCTTTATATGTCCTCTTTGCTCCGTCCACTATAGGGTATTTCGCAGCCTAGGTAGCAGAATTTCATAACTTCGTCGTCTTCGTGATCGAGAATTGTAATGTTGAGTTTCTCAGTGTTCCCAATTCTACTACTTCTCATTACTTTGGACTTCCTTCGATTTACTCTCACTCCATATTATGTACTCATTAGATTGTTCATTCCGTTCAACTTAACCTGCAATACTCCTTCATTTTGACTGAGCGTAGCAGTGTCACCCTTTCATCCTGAAATTTAATCCCACTGTTGAACTTTTTTCATCCCATACTTGAATTTTTCTTTTATTTCTTTCGTTGCTTCTTCGATTTACGTGCTAAGCACAAGGGAAAAAGACTACATCCCAACTTTTTTTTTCATCAGTCTTCTGACTGGTTTGATGAGGACCGCC
The DNA here is from genome assembly GCF_023897955.1 of Schistocerca gregaria. NCBI lineage: Eukaryota > Metazoa > Arthropoda > Insecta > Orthoptera > Acrididae > Schistocerca > Schistocerca gregaria. The sequence continues at coordinate 289,815,611 of NC_064921.1, read as the reverse complement.
ACGAATTCCTCTCCTGCGATAACCTCTACATCTCAGAGTAGCACTTGCAACCTATGTCCTCGATTATCTGCTGCTAGATGTATTCCAATCTCTGTCTTCATCTACAGTTTTTGTCTTCTACAGCTCCCTCTTGTACCATGGAAGTCATTCCTTCATGTCTTAACACATGTCCTATCATCCCATCCCTTCTCCTCATCAGTGTTTTCCACATATTCCTTTCCTCTCCCTTTCTGCGCAGAACCTCCTCGTCCCTTACCTTATCAGTCCACCTAATTTTCAACATTCGTTTGTAGCACCACATCTCAAATGCTTCGATTTTCTTCTGTTCCGGTTTTCCCACAGTCCATGTTTCACTACCATAGAATGCTGTATTCCAGACGTACATTCTCAGAAATTTCTTCCTCAAATTAAAGCCGACATTTGATATTAATAGACTTGTCCTGAACAGGAATGCCCTTTTTGACATTTGAAGTTCTCTTCGCTCCGTCCGTCATTGGTTATTTTGTTGCCTAGGTAGCAGAATTCCTTAACTTCATCTACTTCGTGACTATCAATCCTGATGTCAAGATTCTCGTTTTCTCATTTCCACTACTTCTCATTACTTCCGTCTTTCTTCGATTTACTCTCAATTCATGCTCTGTACTCATTAGACTGTTTATTCTATTCAGTAGATCATTTAATTCTTCTTCACTTTCATTCAAGATAGCAATGTCATCAGCGAATCGTATAATCCTTTCACCTTGAATTTTAATTGCACTCCTGATCCTTTTGTTTCCATCATTGCTTTTTCGTCATACAGATTGAAGTGTATGGGCCAAAGGCTGCAATATTGTCTTACACTGCTGCTAATACGAGCAATTCGTTCTTGGTCGTCCACTCTTATTATTCCTTCTTGGCTGTTGTACATATTGTATATGACCCTTCTCTCCCTATAGCTTATCACGTAATTTTTTTCAGAATTTCGAACATCTTGCACCATTTTACATTGTCGAGCGCTTTTTCCAGGTCGACAAATCCTATGAACGTGTCTTTATTTTTCTATATTCTTACATCCATTATTAACTGCAACGTCATAATTGCCTCTCATGCCTTTACATTTCCTAAAGCCAAACTGATCGTCATCTAGCGCATCCTCAATTTTTTTCCATTCTTCTGTTTATTATTCTTGTGGGTAACTTGGATGCATGAGCTGTTAAGCTGATTGTGCGATAATTCTCACACTTGTCAGCTCTTTGCATCTTCGGAATTGTGTGGATGATGCTTTTCCGAAGATCAGATGGTATATCCCCAGACTTATACATTCCACACACCAACGTGAATATTCGTTTTGTTGCCACTTCCCCCAATGATTTTAGTATTTCTGATGAAATGTTATCTATTCCTTGTCCCTAATTTGATCTTAAGTCCTCCACAGCTCTTTTAAATTGTGATTCTATTACTGCATCCCTTATCTCTTCTAAATCGACTCCTGTTTCTTTTTCTATCACATCCGACAAATCTTTCCCAGCATAGAATCTTTCAATATATTCTTTCCACCTATACGCTCTCTTCTCTTCATTTAAAAGTGGATTTCCCGTTGCACTCTTAATGTTATCACCTTTGCTTTTAATGTCACGAAAGCTGTTTTGACCTTCCTATATGCCGAGTCTGTACTACCAACAATCATTTCTTTTTCCGTTTATTCACATTTTTCATGCAGCCATTTCGTCTTATCTTCCCTGCTCTTCCTATCTATTTCATTCCTCAGGGACTTCTATTTCTGTATTCCTGAGTCTCCCAGAACATTGTACTACTTCCTCTTTTCATCTATCAGTTGAATCATTTCTTCTGTTACCCATCGTTTCTTTGTACTTATGTTTTCCTTCCCAGCTTCTGTGATGACCCTTTTTAGAGATGTCCTTTCCTCTTCTACGGCACTGCCTATTGAGCTATTCCTTATTGCTATATCTATAACCTTAGAGAACTTCAAGCGTATCTCGTCATTCCTTAGTACTTCCGTATCCCACTTCTTTGCCTATCGATTCTTTCTCACTAATGTCCTAAACTTCAGCCTACTTTCACCACCACTATATTGTGATCTGAATCTGTATCTGCTCCTGGTTACACCTTACAATCCAGTATCTGTTTTTGGAATCTCTGTCTGACCATGATGTAATCTACGTGAAATCTTAACGTATCACCCGGCCTTTTCCAAGTATACCTCCTCCTCTTGTCCTTCTTGAACAGAGTATTCGTTATTACTAGCTGAAACTTGTTACAGAACTCAATTAGTCTTTCCCCTCTCTCATTCCTTGTCCCAAGTCCATATTCTCCTGTAACCTTTTCTTCAACTCCCTCCCCCACAACTGCATTCCAGTCCCCCATGATTATTAGATTTTCATCTCCCTTTACATACTGTATTACCCTTTCAATATCCTCATACACTTTCTCTGTCTCTTCATCTTCTGCTTGCGACTTCGGTATGTACACCTAAACTATCGTTGTTGGTGCTCACCTTACTGACCCCTACTATATCTAGATTGAGCATTTGCATTTGCCTTTTCAGATTTTCTACTTTCCCTACCACATTCAAGTTTCTGAAATTCCACGCCCCGGCTCGTAGAATGTTATTATTTCGTTGATTATTCAGCCTTTTTCTCACGGTAACCGCCAGCCTGGCGGCTCCCTCCCGGAGATCCGAATGGGGGTCTATTCCGAAATCTTTTGCTAAAGAAGAGATCGTCATGGCACTTCTTCAATTACAGGCCACATGTCCTATGGATATACGTTACTTGTCTTTAATGCAGTGGTTTCCATTGCCTTCTGAATCCTCCTGACATTCATCATTGCTGATTCTTCCTCCTTTAGGGGCAGTTTCCCACCACTAGAACAAGAGACTGCTATGAACATCCGTCCGCTCCTCCGCACTCTTTGACAAGGCAGAATGAGAGGGACTTCTTATGCCTGAAGTCTTTGGCCGCCAATGCTGATTATTAATCAAAATTTAAGCAGCAAACGGAATTCGAACCAGGCACCAAAGACGTTTTTGATTATGAATCAATGACGCTACACCTAGGCCACGGGTACAAACTCATCTCGTATAGCCTCTTAATCCGAGCACTTGTTCTTCGTCTTCTATTCCTTCGTTCCCTCTCGGTTCTAGTGCAAATTTTATACACTCGGATTTCCTATAGCTTATCACTATTTTTCTCAAAATTTCGAATATCCTGCACTATTTTACATTGTCAAGCGCTTTTTCCAGGTCGACAAATCCTATGGACGGGCCTTGATGTTTCTTCAATAATGCTTCGATTATCAGTCGCAACGTCAGAACTGCCTCTCTGATTGCTTTACCTTTCCTACAGCCAACTGATCGTTATCTATTAGACCCTCAATTTGCTCTTCTATTCTTCTGAACATTATTCTTGTCAGCAACATGGATGCATGAGCTGTTATGCTGATTATGCGATAATTCTCGAATTTGGCGGCTCTTGCTATTTTCGAAATTGTGTGGATGATGTTTTCTGATGGCAGGTCGCCAGTGTCATATAGTCTACACACCAACGTTAACACTTGTTGCGTTGCAACGTCCTCCAATGATGTTAGAAATTCCGACGGAATGTTGTCTACCCCTTCTGCGTTACTTGATCTTACGTCTTCCTAATCTCTTTTAAATTCCTGATTCTAATACTGGATTCCCTATCTCTGCTATATCGACTCCTGTTTCATCTCCTATTATATCATTAGAGAAGTGTTCTCCCTTATAGAGGCCTTCAGTGTACTCTTTCCACCTGTCTGCTCTCTCCTCTTCATTTAACTGTCAAATTCGCGTTGTACTCTAAATGCTACCACCCTTGTTTTTAATATTTCTGTACTTCCTTTCTCCATCGATCAACTGAAGTATTTCAACTATTATCTATAGTTTCTTCGCAGTTGCGCTGTTCATTATCGCAGTGTCTGTAACCTCAGAAAACTTCAACTTATATCTTCATTTCTTCGTACTTTCGTATCCCACTTCTTCGTTCACTGTGTCTTTCTGACTAGTGTCTTAAATTTCAGCCTACTCTTTATCATTACTAAATTCAGATATGAGTGTATATATGTCCTCGTTACGCCTTACAATCCAGTATCTGACAATGATGTAATCTAACGGAAATCTTCCTATATGTCCCGGCCTTTTCCAAGTATATCTTCTCCTCTTGTGATTCTTGAACAGAGTATTCGCTATAACTTGTATTTGTTGCAGAGCTCAATTAGTCTTCCTCCTGTATTATTTCTGTTATCAGGCCCACTTTCTCCTGTAACTTATATTCTACTTCTATTCCTGCAACGTCATTCCAATTCCCCATTATTATTAGGTTTTCATGTTCCTTTACGCAGTCTATTGCCTTTCAATTTGACCATACACTTCCTCTGTCTCTTTATCTTCGGCTTGCGACGCCGGTACGTACACCTGAACTATCTATGTCGGTGTTGGCTTGCAGTCGATTGTGATGAAAATAACCCTACCACTGAAAAGTGCCCAACATCTCGCTCTTGGCTGAGCCCTCCTATTCATAAGGAAACCTTCTCCTATTATACCGCTTTCTGCTGATATAATCCTACAGTTGTCTGACCAGAAATTCTTGTCTTCTTTTCACTTCACTTCACTGACCCCTACTATATCTTCATTGAGCATTTGCATTTCCTTTTTCAGATTATCTAGCTTCCTCGCCTCGTTCAAACTTCTGACATTCCACGCATCGACTCTTAGTATGTTATCCTTTCGTCGATTATTCAGGCTTTTTCTCATGGTCACCGCTTCTTGGCAGTCCCCTACCGGAGGTCCGAATGTACGACATTCCGGAATCATTTGCCAATATTAATATACCATCGTGACAGTTTTTCAGTAACTGAAAACATCCGACAATCCTGTGGATACGAATTATATGTCTTTAATGCAGTGATTTGCATTGCCTTCTGCATTCTTATGCGATTTGATCGTTGCTGATGCTTTGCTTTTAGCAACAGTTTCCCCACCCATACGGCAAAAGAGTGCCGTGAACCTCTATGCAGTTCTCCGTCCTGTTTGACAAGTCCGTTGGCTGGATGAGGGTGACTTGTTAAGCCTGAAGTCGCCGACCACCATTGCTGATGGTTTTCATTCAGCATTTAAGCCGTGACGAATTGATTACTAACCAAAGAAGCTACTCGTAGACAGCGTGTGCATCTGTGGACAACACTCTAGAAATAGATGGCCCGCGCCTATCCGCGACCTGAAACCAATGGAACACCTGTGTCATGAGATAAAATGACATCTCAATCCACAGACATTCTTACGCCTCATTGAAATTATCTCCAACGGAGTCCAAACCGTCATAGAGGCAAAGTGTGGACATAACCGACATCATATATCTACTAATAAGTGTTAGGTTGCTTCAGATCAGATAGTGTATTTCTAGAGTTGAAGTGAGCGTAATGGATACGTGGATAGTGTGATGTCACATTTGTGTTGTATGCCGATGAGTGAACGGAGGTGATGGAACCCGGTGCGGACACATAGTTTTCTCCTCAGGAAAAGCACCTAGGAGGTGGTCGTGTTTAAGGTCTCCATCCTACAGATGGACCACTATCAGTAGCGTCACATCCCTCCTCATTATGAGGTAGCAGAAAGGCTTATAATTTAACACAGGACACTGGCAATCAGCTACTTTACACAATCATATCTCTTACCGTTGCTGGCGAAATACCTGTAGTGAAACCTTCATTCCTCGCAACAATTCTAACGGGCTTATATCCGAGTCTAGCCATTGCACAAGCGGGATTTAAGCGAAATTGTATATGGAGACAGGTTGTATTCGGCTAATCTGGTCGTAATGGACTAATGAGAAAGTTAATGAAAAGCTTAACGAGCAGCACGCAAGTTCCCGAAGATTGGTGGATCACCCACACGATGAAATCCTCGTGTCGGTTTGGCTGACGTCATTCTGTCGCAGCCAAGAACAGTGTTGAGATCATTTCACTCCCTCCTAGATATATGTTGGTTTGCTATATCACGCTTCAGGGGACACCATATAAATAGTAAAGCCAAGTAAATTTGTACGGCATGATTGGCTGGGAGGCCCTCGAGAGGATTGTTATCGCCTATTTGCAAGCACTTTCAACTGGACACCAGTTCGTGACTAGTGCGTGTTTAATCTACCGGGGGCAGGAGAACCCACTGTTCAACACGGAATCCGAACCACGTTTCGTTCTTGGCTTGCCTTGATATCAGTGAGACACGGATGCTAGCGTAAAGGCAGACTGAAAATATCTGTTGTTTTACAGGTATTCTATCCCACTACCACTCGGTTTTCAGTCACTCGCGGTATCACTAGACCACCAGGCCCGATATGCAAACAATTACAGTACAATTACATACAAACCATCACAGTAATTTCTATTCTCCCTTGAAACTAAACAGAATAAATACAAAACGTGAAATGGTAAAAGGTTTCCGTAAGTATCTGTTATATTTTGCAGAAGACAACAATGGCACCTCTGATTTTGTACAACCACGATGCCAGCCCTCCGTGTTGCCTTGTACGCATCGTCGCTGATGAGATTGGAGTTGACCTCGAGAAAGTTCTTGTGGTCGATATCGAAAAGGAAATGGGCACTCCAGAGAGGCTGCAGGTATGTTAACTACAGACCAATATCATTTCATATGAATGTCCCTGAAAGCTTCAAAAATAATAAACAATCAGTATAAAACTATGTTTACGTAAAATATATAGACTTATTATTGAACATTACCACAAAAAAGAGAGAACTTTGTAATACAACATAACTTTTTTCTCCACTGAATCTTCGTTTTCGGCTATGTTTAAATTGAAAAATGTGTAAAATTCACATAAAGTCTTAAGAACTTATACACTCCTGGAAATGGAAAAAAGAACACATTGACACCGGTGGGTCAGACCCACCATACTTGCTCCGGACAGTACGAGAGGGCTGTACAAGCAATGATCACACGCACGGCACAGCGGACACACCAGGAACCGCGGTGCTGGCCGTCGAATGGCGCTAGCTGCGCAGCATTTGTGCACCGCCGCCGTCAGTGTCAGCCAGTTTGCCGTGGCATACGGAGCTCCATCGCAGTCTGTAACACTGGTAGCATGCCGCGACAGCGTGGACGTGAACCGTATGTGCAGTTGACGGACTTTGAGCGAGGGCGTATAGTGGGCATGCGGGAGGCCGGGTGGACGTACCGCCGAATTGCTCAACACGTGGGGCGTGAGGTCTCCACAGTACATCGATGTTTTCGCCAGTGGTCGGCGGAAGGTGCACGTGCCCGTCGACCTGGGACCGGACCGCAGCGACGCACGGATGCACGCCAAGACCGTAGGATCCTACGCAGTGCCGTAGGGGACCGCACCGACACTTCCCAGCAAATTAGGGACACTGTTGCTCCTGGGGTATCGCCGAGGACCATTCGCAACCGTCTCCATGAAGCTGGGCTACGGTCCCGCACACCGTTAGGCCGTCTTCCGCTCACGCCCCAACATCGTGCAGCCCGCCTCCAGTGGTGTCGCGACAGGCGTGAATGGAGGGACGAATGGAGACGTGTCGTCTTCAGCGATGAGAGTCGCTTCTGCCTTGGTGCCAATGATGGTCGTATGCGTGTTTGGCGCCGTGCAGGTGAGCGCCACAATCAGGACTGCATACGACCGAGGCACACAGGGCTAACACCCGGCATCATGGTGTGGGGAGCGATCTCCTACACTGGCCGTACACCTCTGGTGATCGTCGAGGGGACAATGAATAGTGCACGGTACATCCAAACCGTCATCGAACCCATCGTTCTACCATTCCTAGACCGGCAAGGGAACTTGCTGTTCCAACAGGACAATGCACGTCCGCATGTATCCCGTGCCACCCAACGTGCTGTAGAAGGTGTAAGTCAACTAGCCTGGCCAGCAAGATCTCCGGATCTGTCCCCCATTGAGCATGTTTGGGACTGGATGAAGCGTCGTCTCACGCGGTCTGCACGTCCAGCACGAACGCTGGTCCAACTGAGGCGCCAGGTGGAAATGGCATGGCAAGCCGTTCCACAGGACTACATCCAGCATCTCTACGATCGTCTCCATGGGAGAATAGCAGCCTGCATTGCTGCGAAAGGTGGATATACACTGTACTAGTGCCGACGTTGTGCACGCTCTGTTGCCTGTGTCTATGTGCCTGTGGTTCTGTCAGTGTGATCATGTGATGTATCTGACCCCAGGAATGTGTCAATAAAGTTTCCCCTTCCTGGGACAATGAATTCACGGTGTTCTTATTTCAATTTCCAGGAGTGTAGCTTTATTGGGTTACAGGACAATCATGCAGAAAACTAAATACGTTAATGATAGCTGATAATGTTATTGAAGTTACGGATACAGTCTCGACGGAGGTTCGAGTCCTCTCTCGGGCATGGGTGTGTGTGTGTTTGTGCTTAGGATAATTTACGTTAATTAGTGTGTAAGCTTAGAGACTGATGACCTTGGCAGATTTCACACACATTCGAACATTCGAACGGATACAGTCAAATTTCGATATAAAGAGACCTTGGTTTCACTGATTTAAGGAAATTCTGAATATGCACGATTCTCAGTATTTCACTAACGAACCATATTCTGTTCCAGATAAATCCACAGCGAACGATTCCAGCACTTGTCGACAATGGTTTGAATATTGCAGAAAGGTTGGTATGAATGGACAATTTCGACAAGGACGAATAACTGAGACATGTTAGAGCTGAATGAAACTTGGAGACAAGTTGAAACTATGCTCCAGACAGGGATTCGAACAAGAGGCTCTCGATTCAAACTGTTAATTTGCTCCGGTTCTACTCCAATCCTTTCAAATTTCCCAAACAACACAAAATTTTACATTTCTCAACCCACCATATCATATCTTCAACAATGGAGCAATTTTGTTATTAATTAAATTAAATCCTAGATATAGCACATATCCTGTTCATTGTGGTGAAGAATAAAGACCAGTAGTTCATACTTCCCTCTGAGGAAAAGACCTAGAGGGAGAAAAATAAAAAGGTACTTTGTCTCGGCTTCGTAGGCTCTTAGTAAACAGAATAATGACGAAGTACTAACATATAACTAACTTCTGCAACAGATCCAGAAATATGAGACTGATCTAAACGTTTCTAGCTGTTAATGTCATTTAAATATGTAACGAGAACATTTATCATACTGCTATTAAATATGTTTGATTTTCAGATTATATTCGGAGCATTGTGACTTAATTTTCTTTGCAACCTGTTCGTTAGGGATTGTATAAACAAATGCCAGGTCAAAGTATTTTGTCGTCGCCTGTAATGTCTATCTCTAGCAATTTGGAATTAATTATCAGTATTTCATCCTTTCATTGTGCCATGTTTTATGGGACGATAGAATCTTTTTGATAATTACTGACGGTACAATAATCTGTTCACTATTTGTACAGTTCCAAACGCAAATGAGTTGTTTGCAACGTAGTTGGAGCTGTGATGTTTCGTAACTTGGCCTGCAAAATACACATATTCAGTAGGTGCATAGTGACACTTTTTCTCTTATTGTATCGGTATCAGGTGCAGCCAATTCCATTTAAAAGTCGGAAGAATATTATTTATAATGGACTTATCTTCAGTGAAATTTATTCTTATTTCTTTTTCAGCCGAGCGATTGTAACATACCTTGTATCAAAATATGCAAAGGACGATTCTCTGTATCCAAAAGATCTAGAGAAACGTGTCCTCGTAGACCAGAGGCTGTATTTTGATCAAGATTTCTACAATGGAATTATGAAAGTTATTGTAAGTATGGCATTCTACATTATTTATGAGCTGACATTCGTATATCGAAATTTTCGTGTAAAAGTAGATGTACATAAAAAAAAATTTGGAGTGCTCATGACCCTGTAGAATACGTGAAACTATTTTCTGAATTTTACTTTGTAGTCTTTCTGAGTTCTAGACCCAAAGTGTTAAAGGATGTTTCAACATCGCCTTCTCATTGTTTAGTAATAACTCACTAAGCAGCTATGGTAGTACAATAGCTTGCCGTTAATAACCAGATAGATTCTAATTAGTAATAAAGTAAACATTCAAAGAGAGCAGACTGCAACTGAAACGGCAGGTAGAATTCCCTCGGATTCAACTGTTTAGTCTGCTAAATATGAGATACGATATTGAACAATAAATGACTTTGAACTGCATTGAAAATTTGAGGGTAGTATAGATTTCTACCTTCCACCCGGAAAGTACTAACTCTGAAACGGAGGTAACTTCGATGCACTCAGCAGGTGATTACTGGAAAATATTAGCTTAGGCTTGGATGTAAACGCGAGGAAAATGGGGACAATCGAATATGGAATAAATAACGGGAATTACTATCACTGTGATTACGGCCAGAAAACGAAGCTGACAAAAGATAGTACAACATTAAATCGAGGATTTTTTTCATTTTTTGGTTATAATCCATGCTCATAGATTTACTTGTAATATAAAGCATCAACAGAGATTTGAGAATGATCAGCAAATTAGGCTCTATATCCATTTAGTCTTTCCCCAGTTTTGAACGGAACAACTTCATACTCAACGTGGTAAGACAAAAACAACAAACCGAATGCTGCAGCACAGTATAGCGTAAGGGGGTAAACTGATGTCCTTGTGCGCTTCAAGTGCAAACTACCACAAGCATCGCTCATCAATGACCATAGAAATATCAGGCGGATGAGCAGCTGCTCGACCACTGTAGCCCATTCAACTCCCTATGCATAGTCATTGTGCTACCTGGAGTGCGGTAAGCACTTCCAAACTCACGAGTAATTCCTTCTTCTGATTTCATGCATTATTTTAGAGCCTCCCTCTGCATTGCTGAGTGGTCACTGTCCGGCAGTACCTGCTGGTTTTGGTTTCGCTGTGAATGTCTCTTCGTGCCCCCACTTCACAGTCCCAGCACAACAGTCGTGCGTATCTGGAAAGGTTGAAATGTCCCAGATGGATTTGTTACTCAGATGACATCCAGTGATTGGTCCATATTCGAAATGACTGAGCTCTTCTGGCTGTCCCATTCTGCAGTGGCAGCTGAAAATACTCCCCACCTCTTTTTACATGGGCAGGACGTCTAACTATCAGTTCCCCTGCGTGGATATTTTAGATGAGTTTGGGTATTGTAAACGTATCGGGTGTAGCATGTCACGTCTGGTTTAACCATGTCGCGGCATCGCAACAGAGTGTAGCATGTGGGGCAGCAGCAGTAGAATGCTATAGCTGGAGTCACGAACGGCGGCGGTCGTACTTAAGCTTGTTCTGCGCATCTACGTCACGCACTCTCTGACGAACAGCGAGCGTTCAGTAGTGTTCTAAGCGCTCTGCTGTGAACATCGGAACCAGCGCTGGCATTAAACGTGACAGGGGCGAGTTAGTCAAATTTTTTCAATTTGTTACTATTTGTCCTGGATGGTGATCGGGGTGAGCGAAAAATTCTACGTAAGGAAGCGAGAGATGTAATTAGGATTATAGACGCTTTACTTACGCACAAAGCACTTCTATGCGCACGCCATAACTGTGGGATTGAACCGGCATTACTGAAATCGCAGTCCATGCCTCTACCAGCGCGAAACGCCATTGTTCGTTAGTCTTACTATAATCAGGTAGGCCGCCTCTGTCCCAGAAAGGGAAGTGCAGGTACTGTGGGTTCTGTTGTACCAACACCACGGCAAGTGCACAGTCAGGAAAGATCGTTAATCTTCACCATTCTTTATTCTGCATGACGTCCATGTAAGAGGCAGGCATCCCCTTCCAGAGGTTGGTACCGTCATTGAGGTTGCGGCGTGATACCTAAAAGTATCTCCCCTGCAGTATGCAGCCCCGTATGCATCTCCAGGGTACGTGGGTTCTGCAGCCACGAAATATCAGCGGCCGGCGACGCCGACTTTGCTGACACGGTGACAGCATCAGACCGGCAGCGTGGAAGCTTAGGAGGTGCACAAGCGGACTGCCTGCGCTGAGGGCCGAGCGCGACGTGGGTTGATCCAGCGTGGGAAATACCTCCCTGTTACCCAACGAGGCAGCACACACTGGCCAGTAGGAATGAGCGAAATATTCTTCGCCCGCTTTCGGCGCGCCGGTTGGCGACGCATCATGCTGGCAAAATCGAGGCACACGACCTGCACTCTTCCTCATACGAATTTACGCAAACTAGCCGTCAGAAAAAAAAACCAAATATTCAGATCACTTTTAGTTTTACCCATCAGCTTCATGGGGAAGTGACCAAAATTTCGATAATGATAATACTTAACGCGATATTCGCATCTAAGTATGACGCTGCGAGGAATTCGAAAAAGTTTGCAATGAAAAATATGGGTCGATGTGATTTTGCGATTCGTGCATTTTACATCGTTCTGCAAATCTCATTTAGCTAAGATATTTAATTTTTCTTTATATTTGAAAGGAGGTCTCTGTCAATTTTGGGAAAATAGCACGATTACTTCCAACCGCACGTGCATGGGAATGAAATGTTCATAACATAATTCATATCTCCTATACCGTTAGAGCTGTCGATACGAGATTCCAGCAGGTGATGACATGCAAAGAGCAGTGTTCTCGCGTAACCACAAGTGGTGGAACGAAGACGAAAAACGGAAAACCAGAGAAGACAGCGAGGAAACGTCAGCTGACAGGGCTGGACATTAGTGCTCAGATCGGCTCCGTGTACGGACCTTAGTGGACGGTTGTGAACAGTTACTCGCGGAACAGAGTGTAGTAATTCGTGTCAAGTGCGTACTTGGACTTTTTCTATAGCGACGAACATTACTGTTCGCGTGTTACTAGCGACACCGATGTAACTCCGAAGCTAAGTATAGTCAATTGTTTTATAGAAATTAAACTACTAATGTTATTTGCTCAAATTGTTGTACACCCTATAAGTGACGAGTGGGCGAGATCCAACAAGCAGAGTATTTTTCTAAATGGTCAATATAGGGAATTTTCTAATCTACGGCGATATAGCGGACGCTGTGGTTTGCATTTTATTTTTGCGGTCCGGTACTGTAATTTTCTTAAGAGTCTTGGACAACTACTGAAAAGAGAATTTGCTAGTATGAAACTAAACGTGTAATTTCTTATCCTTCTTTCACAGCTAACCGACACTATGAGGTTTTCCTTAAGTCACCACTATTTCACTAGTCATCTGCTGCTTGTTTAATGACACACTCTGTTTCTCGATTCTGTCGCAGTTGGCACTGAAAGTCACGTTTGTGCTCATTATACCGTATTTTAACAAAAAAAAGAAAAATTAAAACCATCAACCTCTGAGAAATGTAGCCCTTCGCCATGATTGATGATGTTTCTTCAAACGAAAAGTACTTATAATGCAACCTTACAAAAGGTTTTCTTCCAATTTTTCATCTGAGGAATATGTAAATAATTCGCAGCAAATAGGATACTATATTTCTGTTCATATCCCCATTCAGAGTGAAGTGGGGAACTTCTCTGCCATAATTATATGTTAAAGGTAAGTTATATATATTTAAAGATAGGTTATACATATTTACAATCTATTTTCATGTTTGTCAGTAGTATCAAACAGTTCATACATAATGACTATCATGTTTTTGTAATATTTTTATCGACAGGTACACAGGAACCCAATTTGTTACTTCTAATAGAACAATAGTGCATTTTTGGTGCAGACTAGAACTGACCCAGTGAAACTCTACCGTAACTCTGAAGCACTCTAACGTCTTGTAGAACCTTGCTAAGTATTTGTCAAAGTCAGTAACACTTATGAACTTCACTCCCTCACTATGTACGAGGATAGAAACGGAAATATGGTACACTATTTGCTGTACCCATCCATATTTCATATCTAACTGAGGTGTAGAAAGAAAATTCTATAGTAAATTTCAGTCCCAGATGCTCATTATTAAAGAGACACAATGTTACAGAAATCCCCTGAAATTGCAACAGATTTGGCGATCTATTTTCATCGAGTTCGTAAACTTTTTTAGAAAAAGATCGCCACTACTTACGCTTTTCGGAAAGAGAGAAGGTTAACAAGTTAGGCCAGAATAAATCATGCCTTTTCTTGCAAATTCTGAGTAATCTTGTAACCCAAAGTCTTTTATATAACGAACAGTAGGTACTGAAACTTAGTAAATAATACCCTTTTTGCATCTTTAACTTCCTGAAACAGTAGTATATTAAATGAGGAACTGAGGACAAATACATTGTTAAGCAGTACATCCTCGATATGAAAATGAATGTGTAATTTCTTCACTTATGTTTTTACAAAAACCCTTAGCAAACTTCGATTCACCATTGACGATTCTAAAAAATTACATTGTTTCGTTACTTTTGAACCGCTCGAAACTACTCATTAAGGTTAAAACAGATTATAAATCTATCTTTGACAGATTAAAAGATAATTTAGCCTACTGGAAAAGCTCACCACTTCACTATGAATCGGGATAGGAACACAAATATTTGCTGCGAATCACTTTCATATTCCTCCAACGAAAAATTGGGTGAAAATCATTTTGTATGCTTCCATTCCAGTCGTACAGAATTACAAATATGATTTATTGCAGAATTCTGCCAAAATTGTAAGAGAATAGGAGATTTATTTTAGCCTGAATTGTTCACTATTTTGCGTTTGGAGAAATGCCACCAGTAATGAGGAGCGGCTACATTTCTCTTATCGACAGATTTAACTTTCCTTTTTTTGTTAAAATACGATACGTACTGCGACAGAATTGTGAAACAGGGTGTCTCATTAAAATGCAATAGGCGACTAGAGTAGTCAACAGCTCATGGAAAACCCCAGTGTGACGGTTTGCTGTTAGATAAGATAAGAAATTTCACATCTAGTTTCATACTAGCAAATTCTCTACTCAATGGTTGTTTAATACTCTTAAGAGAATTACACTATTTGACTGAAGAAATAAATTAAAAACCACAGCTTCCGCTATAATGCCGTAGATAAGGAAGTTTCCTATTTCAACCAGTTAAGCAAAGTACTGTTCTCCTTGTATGGTAGGACTTCCCAAGATGTGGTATTGATACCTCTGACGGTTTAAGAGATATGAGTTACGTTATGAATATTTAATTCTCATACACGTGCAGTCGGAAGTGATCGTGCTACATAAAGTCTTTTTTCTTGAGACTAGATAGAAATATAGAAGCAATATGTCAAAAATCCGCCTCAGCTGACAAATGTTACTGGTTTTTACGCAGGTTTCAGTTAGAGTAATCTAACCTCCTTCAGAAGCATACAATAAACTAATACATGCCAGAATAAGGCATGGTCAACCATAAAAATCTTAAGTACCGTGGTACCATGTCAAGCTACGTTACTTAGCTGAGGAACAGCCCCGGCCCCACTTCGTGGAAAGCGGTCAGTTTGCCAGACCAGTAACATTTCGCAACTGAGGCGAATTTTTGACATATTAATTTATCACAATCACAGTTGCTGATAGGGCTGCAGCATATTAAAAATCCTTAAATATAGACCTCTTCTCAAGTCTAAGGAGAAGTTCAATATCATAGCTAAATTTCATTCGCAGCAACAAGTGATGTAATATGCACAAAACGCAGAATCATAACAACCCATATTTTTATTACAAACTTTTTCGAATTCCGCGCAATGTCGTACTTGGATGTGTATAACGCGTTAATTATTGTCGTTATTGAAATATTGGACACTTCACCATGGAGCTGACATATAAAGCTATAACTAACCTGAAAATCAGAATGAGATTTTCACTCTGCAGCTGAGTGTGCGCTGATATGAAACTTCCTGGCAGATTAAAACTGTGTGCCCGACCGAGATTCGAACTCGGGACCTTTACCTTTCGCGGGCAAGTGCTCCACCAACTGATCTACCCAAGCACGACTCACGCCCCGTCCTCACAGCTTTACTTCCGCCAGCACCTCGTCTACTACTTTCCAAACTTTCCAGAAGTTCGAGTCTCGGTCCGGCACACAGTTTTAATCTGCCAGGAAGTTTCATATCACCGCACACTCCGCTGCAGAGGGAAAATCTCATTCTGGAAACATCCCCTAGGCTGTGGCTAAGCCATGTCTCCGCAATATCCTTTCTTTCGGGCATGCTAGTTCTGCAAGGTTCGCAGGAGAGCTTCTGCAAAATTTGGAAAGTAGGAGACGAGGTACTGGCGGAAGTAAATCTGTGAGGACGGGCTGCGGGTCGTGCTTGAGTAGCTCAGTTGGTAGAGGGCTTGCCGGCGAAAGGCAAAGGTTGCGAGTTCGAGTGTCGGTCCGGCACACAGTTTTAATCTGTCAGGAAGTTTCAACCTGAAAATTAATTTTCTTACCGTTTAGTTTATGTAAAATCGTGTGATAGTGACTACCGAGCCAACGGAACGGACGTAACGTACTACGCGTAATGGCACTGCTGGATCTTGACTAGAAGGATAAGCAGTGCAACATTAGGCGCGCTCTGCTGCGCTGTACAGCGCGGCGAGTCGGCACGCGGACTACCGGCTTTCTTTCTGTTCTGACATTTGACGGTGGACTGCAGCCAGCGCCAAACAGTCGTCCAGGCGCGCAGACGCTCTGCACCAAACACAGGGCTCTTGGAGACGGTTGGGGTGTCAGACGATGACACCCTGGTACTGGCTTCCATTCAGGGGCACCGTCTCGAGGCCCACGACAACCATGCTGCTAGATGACGTTGAAGTTGCGCTCGACCCCACACTGGACCGTCGGCTTGTGCGGTTGCTCTCTGGCTGCTAGGTGGTCTGTCGGAGTCGGAAGTCCAGGGTCAAACGCTGCTCATGACTGAGCTGTGAGAATTCACAGTAGCTCTGGCCCGCTAAACATGACAGGAGCCCGCCTGTTGTCACGTAGTTGGCTATGGAAGCACTACGTTGTGTCATGGCATGTGGAAACTCAGCACACCTCAATGGCTGACTGCTGCACTGCACAATGCTACGGCAGCATTATTTTAGCACCCAGTCCCAGATATTAGCAGTGGCTTCTCTGCAGGCTACCCGCTTGCTTCCTATGTCTAATATGGCGGTTGATGGTACAGAGTTTCCTCCCCCCCCCCCCCCCCCCCTACATGTTTCAGGCTACTGTTGAACCTGTGGACTACCGAAACAAGATGGTACTATAGAGTCTACATGTTTCCCTTGCACCCACGGTGCATCCTTTCCTGCACCATTAATTACATATTTTTTATATTGTCTGTCCTTCTTCCCTACACCCTTAACCAAATGTGTATGTTGACAGGCACTCCATCAGTAAATCTTGTTATAGACCGAGTGGGTTGGGTAATAGTGAACTGGAAGTTTGGATTGGAGAAGACGTCTCTGCCGATGAGGGACAGAGGCTACACAATCAAGGACCCGGTTTAAGATGGTTACTGAGGATGAAATTTTCGTTACCTGGACCTGGTGGTTGTACCTGCAGCTGTACGCTTGAAACCGCTTTAACATCCGATCTGTGCTGATGCGCCCTAGTTATTTAGGTTAACTTTGATGCTGGCAATATTTTGCAAGGAGTATCGGGTAAATACAGCAGAGGATATGTTAGGTCCAAGGCCGCAGTCCTTGATAGTGTTTCTGTAATCTGAAGTGTTGGATCCACAGTGTTGTGGTGCACTAAGTGGTGCTCGCCATGGTAGTCGGGAATGCAGATTCGCATCATGAAATCGTGTCCTAATCTTGATGAGATACAAGACGTTCTGTCGTCTCTTCAAACGCCGGATTCGGATCTAGAGCACTCAGCCCTTTGATTGCTCAAAAATGTTCAAATGTGTGTGAAATCTTATGGGACTTAACTGCTAAGGTCATCAGTCCCTAAGCTTACACACTATTTAGCCTAAATTATCCTAAGGACAAACACACATACCCAGGCCCTTTGATTAAAATATCGTACATATCGAACATCCTGTGCACTGTTCAAATGGTTCAAATGGCTCTGAGCGCTATGGGACTTAACATCTACGGTCATGAGTCCCCTAGAACTTAGAACTACTTAAACCTAACTAACCTAAGGACAGCACACAACATCCAGTCATCACGAGGCAGAGAAAACCCCTGACCCCGCCGGGAATCGAACCCGGGAACCCGAGCGTGCTGTGCACTGTCCAACGTGGACAACCTGGGTGGTGCACCCGTCAACTGGAATTGATTCCATGTCCCCGTCCCATCTGTCTCCAAGCACACATCTGGCGACGTTCGTGGTTGACAAACCTTCGCCGCGCAACGTTATGATGCAGACCCAATCATTAATCGCGACTGTACTCAGCGGGGTAATAAATGTTCCATCTACTGTTTCGCAAACGTATCTAATACGAACCAGGTGGTGCGTCACTTTCAACGGAAATATTGGAGTCCGTTCGAGTGTGGCGCTGTACCTTTATTCATTGCTCATGGTAACTATCTTTACAGCCGGCCGCGGTGGTCTAGCGGTTCTAGGCGCGCAGTCCGGAACCGCGCTACTGCTACGGTCGCAGGTTCGAATCCTGCCTCGGGCATGGGTGTGTGTGATGTCCTTAGGTTAGTTAGGTTTAAGTAGTTCTACGTTCTAGGGGACTGATGACCACAGATGTTAAGTCTCATAGTGCTCAGAGCCATTTGAACCATTTGAACTATCTTTACAAACATGAGCAGTCGTGGCTTTCTGGTCAGTACAGGAAAAGTTAAATATCAACGTACTTGAACGACATATCGCAATGATGCGACACTTTTGTTCATGAGTGTACGGGTAGTAATGAAAAGATTGCTAATAGACTGTCAAGTAGCGGTGGGAGACTGTATATAAAGAGTTGTTAATCGAGGAGCGTCCTCAAAATCGTTTGATACTTACCTCCCCTGTGAGCGTCAGGTGTGCATGCACAGTGCAGGGGCACGGCACATGAACCATACTGCACCACTGCGAAACCGCCGCGTCAGCGCGCTGCTGTAAACCGCGTCAGTGTGCGTAGCTCCATTACAAGCCAGGTGTCTCAAACTTCAGGTGGGCCGCGATGGTCGCCGAGAGATTTCTGCCATGTCAGTGTGGGAAGTGCTTGCCCACTGTTAAGCAACGCAAATTTCTGTTACCTATTAATTTAATTTTGATGCAGATAAATGGTCTAAGCGACATCCGTTACTGAAGTGTTGTTGATCTGTCTTCCACAGGGTCCAACCTTCTCCGGAAAGCCATTATCCCAGAATGATGTTGACAAGGTGAACAATGGACTGGAGATACTGAACAGAATGCTTGAGGGAAAACAATGGCTCGCAGGGGACAACATTACAGTAGCGGATTATGCCACAGTGGTGTCCTTGGCGTCACTTGAGGTAACATTATCTTAAGCAGACTTTATTATGTCTTTCAAGGTGAGCTTTGTTAGTAGAACAACTAAATTCTCTGTCGACATCGTGTTCAATAGCACGTCAAATACGTTAATAATTTATATTTCAATATCTACAACTCACAAGTGGAATATGGAGAAAGGAGGAGATTCCGAAAGAGTGGAAGTCAGCTACCATTATCCCATTGCATAAAAAGACCAATAAAAGGACCTGTAGTAATTACAGAAGTATTTCTCTACGAAGTATACCACGCAAAAGATTAACATTAATCATCCTTGAGTAGCTGAAGTCTTTTGCTGAAGATATTTTTGGAGAGTACCAGGCAGGTCTTAGCGTAGGAACGTAAACATGGATCAAATTTTCACCATACAACAATAAGGGAGAAGCGCCGCGAATGCAACGATCGGTTCCTGGAAACAGTTGTAGATTTCTTGAAGGCGTATGTTAGTATACGCAGATTAAGTATGTACAACATCCTGAGGAAGCTTGTCATACCAACTAATTTAATTACTTGGTGAAGGTGTGTGCAACAGAAGCAAAAACCAAGGTGAAATACGAGGGGGAGAGATCCAGGGAATTCAACATCAGAAAAGATGACACAAGGTGATGCCATTTCACCATTGTTTTTTACTTTAGTTCTGGAGGAAGTAAGTCGGGAAGTAAAAAGAGATGGTAAAGAATTGAAGCTGAATGGAAGCATACAGCTATTACGATATGCAGATGACACTGCAGCCATGGCGAAAAAGAGAAGGTAAAGGAATAAAGCTGAATGGAAGAATACAGCAATTGCGATATGCAGACGACACTGCAGCCATGGCGAAAAAGAGAAGGTAAAGGAATAAAGCTAAATGGGAGAATACAGCAATTGCGATATGCAGACGACACTGCAGCCACGGCAGGATCGGAGGCAGAGATGGCAGAAACCTCAGAGGACTTAGCAAAGAATACCAGTATGACTGGTATGAGGATTAATATGGAGAAGACTGAACTAAAATAAGTATGAAGAGAAGCCCATAATAATGTCCCATTACAGGTTAGAATATGAAGTACAACAAGAGTGGAAAGTTTGAAATACCTCGCACCTGGTTCAGCAAGCATAGTAACTTAAAAAGTTCATCGATGTATTGCTGATGGGTCTAAAACTTTATTTGAGTCTTTCAGTTGAGGCCAAACTTAAAGCCTACAATGCAGTGACGGTACCAGTCACACGACCATACCATACCGGTGTTGTTATATGGAACACTTTAAGCACCACAAAAGAAAGGGGAAGAAAACCTGCTGATCTTTGAACGGAACATATCTTTGCACCAGTCTGAAGAGAATAGTGTGGACACGTAGAAAGAAGCAGCAATTGAATGACGTAATGAAACAATCAAAATCGCACAGAAAATGCAAGTGTGTAGAGTAAGCCTCGGCAGGGCGCACGGCCAGAGGCCAGAAACATGCTGGATTAAAGCTGTGTTTGCGTCAAAACCTGATGGAACTCGGCCAACTGGGTGACCGAGGAAACGATGGGAGGAGGAACTGTAGAAGGACCTTCAGCAGTGAGGTATCCGTGAGAACTGCATCCAAAGTACACAAATAGCTATCTGTCGAGGAACACTGTAAGATCGGCGTATGATATTCAGGGTCCGTGATCACCGATATGTATGTATGCACTGCAATGCCAACAGGATGCCATAAATTTTGTCTGTGCTTTGTGTGTGTGTGTGTGTGTGTGTGTGTGTGTGTGTGTGTGTGTGTGTGTGTGTGTTTTGAGGAAGGTTTCTTAAGTAACTGGAAATATTGTGCTACAAAATTTTTCTTCCTTTTCACATACCAAGTTTAACAAAAGAGATATTATAGCAATGGATTTTACACTTTTTATACTATATTTTTATGAGTATTCTTTCACAGTTTTCTTCACTCACTTACGAGGTTTCGAAAACAATGGAGTGTTAAAGCAACTCTGTATTCCGTAGATCCATCTGCTTAGACGAACAATTTTTCTTCACACGAAATTCCTAACTTTAAATTCTTGATGAATGTATGCCTTAATTCAACGCTATAAGAAACAGACTCTATAATTTCTTTTATCTATAGAATGTAGGCATAGAATGTATTAAGATTATGTTTTTCATTTTTCTTTTCAGTTCAATACAAACTGTGGAATAAATCCTGCTAAACATGCAAACATTGCTCAGTGGATTTCTCGTGTAGAAGGCTCAAGTGCCAAAGTTACAGAGAACATGAAAGTATTCCGTGAGGCAATAAAAATGTACATAGAGTATGTTAAAAACCAAAAATAAAATGAATTTTATATAAGTCATTGCCTAATACTGTATGGAATAAAAACTTACATTTCACTACGTGTACATTGAAGTTGATAATAAATGTGCCTTTGACTGCCAAAATTATGTTCAGTTTCTTGTTATTACCTTACTATCGACTTTTGGACTGCCTTTTGCCCTCTCTGAGATGTACCTGCTCATATTAATTTCTTAAAAAATTACATTACACCCGTTCATACATACTATAACAGCGTCAACTATTGACTACGTGCTGCATATTCCTTGACGTCTTATGATCCTAACACCATTTAATGTTCTTATGCTAAATTCAAACTGTACATCAAATTATTATTCCACATAGTCAGAGGCAAAACCAAGTATACAATGATATTATGTAACTGATGCTGGTTAAGTATTGCCAAACATGTTGGCAACCAGTGTACACTTGAGTTTACAAACTTCTGCTATGAGTATACAAATGTCACATTCCACAATCTGGCATATTATTTTCGCCAAGGACAAAGTCAAAACATTATAACAAAGAAGGTTGGTTTTTATTAGGGAGGGGACCAAACAGCAAGGTCATCGGTCCCATCGGATTAGGGGAAGGAAATCAGACGTGTCCCTTCGAAGGAACCATCCCGGCATTTGCCTGAAGCGATATATGGAAATCACGGAAAACCTAAATTAGGATGGCCGGACGCCGGTTTGAACCGTCGTCCTCCCGGTTGGGAGTCCAGTGTGCTAATCAAAGCGCCACCTCGCTCGGTAACAAAGAAGGGTGGCGTTTTACGTTAAAGGGTACTGAAATATTACGCTACAATGTCATCGTCAAAAATCTGATAGACTATTTTGTTCACTAAAAGTGTGAAGAAGCAGTTGTTAAAAAAACAGGGAGTACTCTATTACACGATATTTTACGTTATTTTGACATGTGTTTAAACTAGTACGTTTGCCAACAGTTTAAAACCATTGTAATTAAAACACTGGTACTCAATTCATCACCCCCCCCCCCCCCCCCCAAGGATTTATATGTGAACTGCTATAACGACCGTGTTCCATTTAGTCAGCCTCTCGCGCAATTTTGTTGCGGTTGACGTCAGTCCTGTGTGCATGACCGATTTGTATGCAGACTTCTACTCATGTCACACACGTGCACGTGATGTCACCCCAGTTTGTATGACCATCATATTCTAGAATATTCTCCCTTTGCATAACATTGTTGCTAATAACTTCACCCCTGTATGCGTGGTCACTGCTGGCTTAACTTCGCAGGATTACTTCCGACAGTTCCTTAAAGCAGTCTTCATAATACTATCTAATTTCCTATTTCGTTGCTATCTTCTTGCTTGGCAGCTACCAATTTAATAGTCCTGACTGTTGATCTGCTTATGTGCAGACCGTCACAGAGGCGCGTCTTTGTTTTCAGCATTATAATGTTCATTTTTCCTTCTTCTATCGTCCTCTCCCTCCATTCTTTTGTTTCCTCTATTCTTTTGTATCCTAGGGCCTTCTCTGTCTTGTCCTCCACGTCCATTATGTAGAGTGTTTCTTTGTGTATTATTCATGTAACTCATACCTGTTTCAGGTACTCTGTTATTTCTTAAGTCGGCTTCCGCTCATTTCATTCACTTCATCAAGTAATCAAATTTATTTCCTAGTCTTCTTGCAACTGACTCTTGAAAGCCTTCGGCAGTTTCGCCCACAATTCAGAGATCTGGAACTTGTCGTTCGAAAGCATCTCCGTGTAGCGAAGGTTGTTTATCATTCTTTGCAGTAGGTCGAAACGTTGCCCAGTCGCCTGGTCTCTGCATAAATTCTCTCTATACATTTGCCTTCATTTAAAAGCACCAAAACTGTTGAATGAACTTCTGTATAAACTCATCAACGGCTCGACACTAATTTTGAACTTTATATGGCCATTGGTGGCTATTTTGCATCGTTAAACTGCAAGCTGCTTCTGTTTTTTTAAGGTCGCTTCATTGAACATGTATGTTCTTTCGAAGCCCTTGTACAAAATCCACAGGGTACACTGATCCTCCTCTTTTACATTCCGGATCGCTAAATTTGGCCTTTTCTCAGTGCTATTTAAAGTTTTAATGTGGGACCTCACACACAAGAACATTCCTTGAAGTTCCCTGTTCCATCTCACTGATCTCTCTTTCAACAGCTGTAGATCGTTCCTGTAGGCTTCTACTTTAACGGAAGTCTTTTTTTTCAATAGCTTCCTTTATCTTATCTTTTGTGTCCTCAACCTGCTCTAATATTTTGGCTTCCACTTCATCTATGAAACCTGAAGTCCTTCTAGGATAGGCTGTTCCGTTTCTTCTTTTCTGCCATGACTTTTGATGTCTGCTTCCTGCCTGAGATTTTTCAGTTCATGTTTTAATCCATCTTCCACTTCCGCATTTACTGCCTAAAATCTGCTCTGATTGATTACAGTTTTATGCTCGACTTTGTTTTGACCTGCTTCCATTTTGTCTTCTAGCTTTCTCTGATCTATTTTCCTTTGCCCTATTTTCATTTCATTTTTCATTTCATTCAATAACTGACTAAACACGACATTAATGTTCATCTGTCCTGTTAGGCTAGCTTCTATTGTTGTATTTACTACAGACGCTTACGCCTGACTGTCAGATTGACCACCTGCGCCCGTTTCCTCATGAACCGCATTGCTCCTATTTACACCCTTTGTTGTCTCTTCTAATAATGACATCTAGCTTTCTATTAATTTAGCTTGTGTCTGATATTCACAAACTGTACGTCAGCCACTATTTCACATCCGAAGACTGTCAAAGTGGTCTAAACCATCTGATATTGTTGAGATATGCAGATAAAACGTAGAAGTGTACTCTCCGTTTTAAAGCTTAGACATTTAAACTCATTCTCATTGCTATAACAGATGTAAGTGGTGTATATTGTGCTAAATATTTACTGCTGTTACTACTATTGAGACTGCAGCCTTCTCTTTTGTATACTGTTACACTCAAATAAGCTTCTGTCTTAGTAACCTCTCTTTACGCTACGTCGACTAAGTACATTCATAAACTCAGTCATTCATTCAAATATACTAGAACACTGGATAAACTTACTGGAGAATTTAATCAAATGGTAACCTAGGTAGAAAACTGTTGAGTCCAAACTTGAGGTTGCTCCCATTTTGGACAGGATTTTATTTTTCAGATTTTGAATTTTATGAAGACGCTTTGCTGCCTTAAACTGCACTGAAGAATACAACAGCAACAAGAGAAGCGCTGTCCCCCACGCAGGTATTGGTGACGGATGGACCATATGGTGCAGTAGTGAATAATTGGAACTGGGAGAAACACGCAAAGTCTGAGAACAAATCTTTCTTGGCCATCCAGACTAAGGAAGTACAGGCATCCTGGCTTGAAACTGAGAATATTCTTTATTAGATAATCGTTATTAAAGTTCACTATAGGCGTAGTAAATCCTGCGAAGAGCCTGTGAATCATCAGAGCATTAATACAACAATACTACTATGCAGTAAATTAGTTAAATCAATAAACAATTGAATTAGTTAAACTACCAAAGATGTACAGAGAACTACTTGGTTTTACGACGTATGAAGGGATTTCGGCTGTTTGACAGTCGGCAATAGGAGGGAGTCCGTAGTAGTCGGTGTTACCATTAACTTTTTGACATGATTCGCTTTCAGACTATTCAATTGTAACTGATTTACAGTGTTCGCTCATAAATACATCGTAATGGCATCCCGGAACGCCTTTCAAGTAAGTTAGTTACATAAAAATTCACTTAAAATCACCGATAGCCTGCCTGCATCTTCTGAAGAATCCCATGCGTTGCAAGAACTGCTTCGAGAGCCAACATCAACGACAGATTCACAGAAAACAAGTAGAAGGAACTCCTAAGCACCGATTCAGTAAGATAATCAGTGAAAGGGTTACCTCACTCTCGCAGTCTGAACGGTTATACTATACAGTACATAATCTATACCATCTTCTACGGACTCATGTGGCTGAGAAAGTTTTACGTAAGGTTGGTACCACGAGGAGATCTTGCACAGAGTTAATGTTACGTGGAAGTTTCTGACTTTTTTTTTTAGTCACCAGTCTTCTAACTGGTTTGATGCAGCCATCCACGAATTCCTCTCTTTTGCCTTCCATTATTTGCTGGTTGTATTCCAAACTCTGTTTTTCTCTGCAGTTGTTTTCCTCTACAGCTCCCTCTATTACCATGGAAGTTGTTCCCTGATGCCTTAACAGATATCCTAATATCACGTCTCTCCTTCTTGTCAGTGTTTTCCAAGTATTCCTTTTGTCACCGATTGTGCGGAGAACCTCCTCGTTCCAGAATGATATTTTTGATCTACAACGGAGTGTGCGCTCATATGACATTTCCTGGCAGATTAAAACTGTGTGCCGGTCTGAGACTCGAAATCGGGACCAGGAGACGAGGTACTGGCGGAATTAAAGCTGTGAGGACAGGCCATGAGTCCTGCTTGGGTAGCTCAGTTGGTAGAGCACTTGTCAGCAAAAAGCAAAGGTCCCGAGTTTGAGTCTCGCTCCTGCACACAGTTTTAATCTGTCAGGAAATTTCATATCAGTGCACACTCCGCTGCATAGTGGAAATCCCACTCTGGAATCACCCCCAGGGCTGTGGCTAAGCCATGTCACCGCATTATCCTCTTCCAGGAGTGCTAGTTCTGCAAGGTACGCAGGAGAGCTTCTGTGAAGGTTTGACGGTAGGAGACGAGGAACTGGCGGAATTAAAGCTGTCACGAAGGGCCATGAGTCGTGCTTGGGTAGCTCACTTGGCAGAGAATTTGCCCGCGAAAGGCAAAGGTCGCGAGTTCGAGTCTCGGTCCGGCACACAGTTTTAATCTGCCAGGAAGTTTCAGTCTCCTCTTTGCTTATCTGTTCATCTCACTTTCAACATTCTTATATAGCACCACATCTGAAATGCTTCGATTCTCGTCTATTTCCGTTCCCCACAGTCGTTGCTTCACTGCCATAGAATGCTGTGTTCTAAAACGTACATTCTCACAAATTTCTATTTCAAGTGAAGATTTATGTTTCGTATTAGTAGATTTTTTTGGACAGAAATGACCAGTGCTAGTCTGTTCTTATCTTTCTTGCTCCGCCCATCATGGGTTATTTTGCTGCCTATGTAACAGAATCGTCTACTTCGTGATCCCCAACTCTGATGTTAAGTTTCTCGCTGTTCTCTCTTCTGCTACCTCTCATTCCGTCTTTCTTATGTTTACTCTCAATCCATACCCTGTTCTCATTAGACTGTACATTATATTCAACATATCCTACAAACCGTCCTCCCTTTCACTCAGAATAGCAATGTCTCGATGTACTGCTTGAACAGTTGGGGTGAAAGACTACGTAAGTATTTTACACCATTTTTAATTCGAGCACTCCGTTCTTGATCTTCCAGTGTTGTTGTTCCCTCTTGGTTGTGGTACATATTGTGAATACCCATCTTTCCCTAGACCTTAACCCTATTTTCTCCCGAATTTGTAGCTTCTTGCGCCCTTTGACATTGTCGAACGCTTTTTCCAGGTCGACAAGTCCTATGAACATGCCGTGATTTTTCTACAGTCTTACTTCCATTTTCAAGTGCAACGGCGGAACTGCATCTCTGGTGGCTTTACCTTTCTTAAATCCAAAATTATCAATTTTATTTTCCATTCTTCTTATGTTTATCTTACCAGCAAGTTGGATGCGTGAGCTTTTGAGCTGATTGTGGGATAATTCTAGCACTAGTCAGCTCTTGCTTTCTTCGGAATTGTGAGAATGATGTCTTCCGAAAGAATGATGGTATATCGCCAGTGTCATTTATTCTACACGCACTAATGTGAATAGTCGATTTGTTGACACTTACCCAATGATTCTATGAATCCTAATTGAATCTTATGTATCCATTCTGCCTTATCTTATATTAAGTCTTCCAGGCCTTTTTTAATTTCTGATTCTAATATTTGATCCCCTAACTTTTTCCTGTTACCTCCTGTTTCTTCTTCTGTCATGTCATCAGACAAGTCCTCCCCTCGGAGAGGCCTTGCGTTTCACGTATCTTGTTTCTCGTCTGCATTTAACAGTGGAATTCCCTTTACACTGTTAATATTATCGTAATTGCTTTTAATTTCACCGAAGGTTGTTTTGACTTTTCTATATGCTAAGTCGGTCCTTCAACACTCATTTCTTTCTCGATTCGCTGTCGAAGTATCTACAGTCTCAGAGAGCTTCAATCGTATCTCTTCATTCCTTAGTAATTCTGTATCCCACTTCTGTGGAATTGTGGAACTGATTCTTACTGACTAGTGTCTCAATCTTTCAAACTTCAGCATCACTTCATCATTACTTAATCGTGATGTGAGTTTATGTCTTCTTGTAGGTAAGACGTAGAATTCAATATCTGGTTTCGGCATCTCTACTTCAGTGTGATGTAATCTAACTGAAATCTTCCGTATCTCCCAACCTTTTCCACGTATACCTCCTCCTCTTGTGATTCTTAAACAGAGTATTTGATGTTATTACTTGAAATATATTTTGCAGAACTCAATTATCATTTCTCCATTCTCATTCCCATCAGCAAGTCCTTTCTGCTATTCTATCCTCCAGAACAACATTGCAATCCTCCATGACTGTCAGATTTCCATCTCCCTTTAAAACTGAATTACCCGTCCAGTACGCTCTTTTACGAGTACTTCCTCTGTCTCCTCCTTGTTTGCTAGCGATGTCGGCATGTACACATGAACTACTGTTGTCGGTGTTGGTTTGCCGTCATTCCTGTGCGAACAGCTCTATTGCTGAAGAGTTTACAGTAGCAGGCTCTCTGTCCTACTTTCCCATTCATAAAGAATCATCCTCTAGTTATATCATTTGCTGCTGCTGTTGATATTATCCTATATTCTTCTCACCAGAGATCCTTGTCTTCTTTCCGTTTCACTTCACTGGCCCCCACTAAATCTAGACTGAATCTCACCATTTGACTTAACAGATCTATCTATCTTTCCTGCCAAGTTGAAACACCTGACATTGCATGCCCCAACTCGTACGTCACCATTTAGTTGATTATTCAGTCTGTCGCCTCCCGTTTGCAGTCCCTTCCCTTCCCGGGGATCTGAATGGGGTCTAGTCCGGAATCTTTTGCCAATGGAGAGATCATCGTGACAGTTTATCAGTTACAAGCCGCATGTCCAGTAGATGCACCTTATGCCTCTTTGATGCAGTAATTTCCCATGCTTTCTGGATCCTTATGCCACTGACATTTGCTGATTCTTGGGCCTTTTATGGGCAGAACATGGGTGGCTTATTTGACCGGAGTTCCTCGACTGCCATTGCTGATGATTTTTTTAATTCAAAATTTAAGCTGTGGCGTGGTTCGAACCCGGGACCTAGGATGTCACGACTGGCAGCCAAAAACACTACCACACCTTTTTTCCATTCTTTATTGTTGTCATCATTTGGTCTGGGTGGACGTCACATCACACCCTTTCTAGTTCATCGTTGATTACTTCACACTTTGTTTTTATTACAGAGGCAGACTACCTCCTGAGCCTTTAGACCACAGTAGCGGTCAGATAAAAATGTGATAATAACTCAATCTGTTTATAGTGCTGATTTACTAGGATGCATTCAGTACTGAAAACATACGTTACGAAGCAGTAAACATTGTTGGACGACACTACTCTGACTCGCACATTGTGCCGACCTCGTCGAAACCGGATCCTCCATGTTTGAGTGCATTGGAATTCGTGTAGAGAAACCTCCACCATTGTGAAATCTCGCGATTCTCCTGACTTGGTTTCCTGTTGCTCCTCGTCGTGTCGCCCAGTTCAAAAGCAGCGAGTGGCGTACCTGGGGAATGCGGATCTCATTAGCCTTCCTGAGCTTCTAATTACTATTTACTATTTTCAGCTTCTTACACTGTTAAGTTCAACCAGCGGTATTTGTCGGTCTTGTGGCCGATAACGCCCAAGCCACCTGCCCTGGGGGTTAGTGTACAATTCCTCACCCTGCCGCCACTGTCTGGTGAGGCGTGTAATCCCACTTGTTAGTGGGAGTCATTCGTTCTTGTTCCGTGCGCTCTAAGCACAGTATTCTGCGGGCGGAATCCAGACCGCCGGTTCCGGCTTTGGAGTATTTTTACACCTTGCGTTTGTTTGTTGGATGTCAGGTAGCCTCACCAAGATTATCATTAGTCACTCGTTAGACTGCCACTAGTCTGAGTTACCATCTTGTGATCTGAGTGCAACTCTTGGCTGCCTTTCTCTTCGCTCGCGACGCTGTTTTTGGTGTGACCGACTCAGATGTCGATTCCTGGAGCACCGTCTGTCACTGGTCCCTGTGTTTTGTTATTGTGGTATTATTTTATTACTGTATTATTAAGCTACCATTTTCAGTTTATTGTGGTCGCAAATGGGAAAGATCAAATTTATTTAGATTCGTTTTATGTGACATACAGTATTTACTCTTAACCTTACATGAATACGATATATACAGCAGCATGTCAAGTACTCACCAATTTTCTTTACTTAGGAGTGAAGTAATCAGTCTTTTTACTCTTCTGTCTCTATGCCCAATACACACTCTGTAAATTACATCCTATGTTCATAATTTCATTTGCAATTTCACAGGTCCCTCCTCTAGCTTCACAGAACATGTTCACAATCCTAATGGTCTACAAAGCACGCACGGTTACTAATTTTATTTCTTTCTTCGACTTCTTTTTCTTCACCAGTCTCGCTAACTTCATGGTCAGTGTGGTCCTGTTTCTTCACTTCGTCTTCAGTTTGCTCTTCTGTTGTAACACGTTCATCATCTACTGTTGCATACAATACATAGTCGCACTGATTGAGAGTTCCACAGTTAACTTATGGAAGCAATGCAGATAGAGGCTGATGATCAGTGTCACCGAACCGGTCTTCAGTTTCGGTCCCATTTGTTCCTTCAGTTGTGATTACCGCATAATTCTTGATGGTTTTGACTGTGACCCGGCTCCAAACTTACATCTGATCGCATCCATCAGTGTAATAGAATAATCAAGCTCTTTATCAGTGCGTTTTATCATTGTCAGTAATATGAGCTTACGACAATGGCGTTTCGGACTGTAATTACTCCTTGGTCCATGGGATGCAATAAGTGTGTCACATTTGCAGGAAGAAAAACAAACGAAATATTCTCCAGACCAGAGAATGCATGATGCGCTGGACAGTTGTCAACAAGAACCTATTCTGACTTCCAAGCTCCCAATCCAAACGAATCATTTCAGTTTCAAAGAGCTCAGAGGTTATTCAGGACATTTTAGTAGGCCGCTGTGGACGAGCGGTTCTAACGCTTCAGTCCGGAACCGCGCTGCTGCTACGGTCGGAGGTTCGAATCGTGCCTCGGGCATGGATGTGTCTGCTGTCCTTATATGTAACTGGATCTTAGTCTAGGGGACTGAGGACCTCAGATGTCCTATAGTGCTCAGAGCCCTTTGAGCCAGGACATTTTATTAGCATTGTAGCGCACTGGCAGATCTTTTACATGCTTAAAACACCTAGGATTGTCTGATATACCTACCACGAGCAATTTTTTCTTCTTAGTTCCATCTGCGTTATCAAAAACCAAAACTGTTATTCGCTTTTTAGATAACTTGCCACCAACACATTTTTCGCCACTGAATTTAAGGGTTTTGTCAAGCTTCAATTTAAAGAAAATCCCAGTCTCGCCTGTATTAAAGATGTCTGCATGTCCTTCAAGAATTGTAAACCACACAGCAGTGAGCCGTTGTTGGACTGTTTCAGTATTCACACTATTAGCCTCACTGCTCACATTGTCAACAGTTCGGTTACACCGCACGTACACTTTCTGCGGCACTTTGGAATGTCTGTACTATCTCTAGCAGCTCTCGCAAAAGTAGGTAAGCAATAATTGTAACTGCAGTTAGCACAGCTGCTCCGTGAACGTTCTCCGAGCGTATATTTTTTCCCTCAAATCCAAAGCGGGTATTTTACCCACCCCGAATTTTTGGAGTGGGTAGAACTACGCACTACGCCCGAACCAACTGCTGGTCGTGTATATGTCACAGACAGCAGTGAGGGGTATGCAGTGCGTACGATGTATGACACTGAACATAGAGTATCTCATTTCTCATCCCTGACCCGCCTGCTTGTCCACACGTCGTGTTCTTCATTGAGGAAAAAAATTTGGACATTTGTAGTAAGTTCTATGGGACCAGACAGCTGAGGTCATCGGTCCCTAGGCGTACACACTATTTAATCTAACTTAAACTAACTTACGCTAAGGACAACATACATACCCATGCCCAAAGGAGGACTCAAAACTCCGACGGGGTGAGCCGCGCGAACCGTGGCAAGGCACCCAAGACCGTTCGGCTACACAGAATGGTTCTTCATAGTGTTCTGGGCACGTAAGCCGCCCAGAGAAACGTCTGTCGTTCGACATTGTTTCATCAAAACACATTCCATTTAAAGACAGTACAAGTGACGGTGCTTTGTGGCTGAATGTGGGTGATCACATGTGTGATGTACGTTCGTAGCCTACCACAGAGACGCCGTTGATGTCAATGAATGTTGTTCTTCCTTCGGTGGTATATGTTGTACGATAACGATACTAAAGCAAATACTCTTCCATATGCTGGACAGATTGGCTGTAAGAGTTTTAGAAATAGTCAAAACTTTGATTATAAACATTTGTTTTTATTAATTGAAATTTCTTAGTCTTTACTTATCTTTATCATTTCACACACTGACCTACAGAATTATCCCTGGCAAAGACAACTCATTCATTTATTACCCACAGTATACAAGCCCAACGCAATCTGACTACTATACAGTAACAACATGGCTTTAAACAATTAACACAAAAGAAAGATTTTGATGAGGAGCAAACAATGTCTGTAGCAGATTTTATCTCATTCGTGTGACAACCAGTTCCAAAAGTTACATAGTTGTCAATAATTCCACTACCCAAACATTACCAACTACATCCATCCGCATTTTACAATGCATGTCCTACCAAGTCTCGGTGAAGCACACATGTCCAGGCCACCCGCTCGCTATTTACTAACTGCTACTCTGTTTAACCACAAAATCTCTTACCGAGGGCGCAGAGCGCTGTCAGCGATATTAATACACGTCTATAGCGCTACCAACATACAAACATATAAACAAGCTACTTACATAGTCCCCTGTTCCCCTCAAAAATTTTACTAAGTATTTTTGGTAGAGACCAAGACTAAGTTGTTAAAATTTTTCTTTTAAATTAACAATATCAAATACATCAGATGCACACAAAGGTTAAGGAAAATGCTGACGGTCAATAAAGTAAAAAATCTCCTCACAGTCCCTAAGGACAGTTCTGATAATTCAACAGAACAGAAGTCTACGCCAGTTTTATGCACAAAGGCTCAGCAGGATATGAAAATGCACGACTAAGTAGTGGACGGCCATGCAGTCTTGAAGAAATACTGTTGTCCTCCCCATGGAAAGAAGGTGCTAACTCTTGACATGAAGATACAGTTGGTATCGTAAAATTATTAATGAGCCACAACAGAACAGACCCACATCAGTATCAGTCGAAGTCTTGAAGAATACTGGTAGAATTGAGGGGCCACCACAAAGCAGACCCACAGTAGTCGTTGTAGAGATTATAATAGCACCACAAAGGTGTAGACACAGGTTCGTCCTTGTAGAGATATCCAGCACCCATCCGTTGTGAATGTGTGGGTGCACAATCACAAGTGAAGAGTCTTGAAGGCAATATAGCAAGTCAATCAACCAACATTGTGCACTCACAAATTTTTTTGCAATATCCTTAGAACCAGCAATGCTGTTAACCAGTCACTTGCTGATTTATCAACACACGTGAAAGCCCTAACACGTCATATAATCTCTGAGATTTGATGGATATAATATGACCAACAGACAAATGTGTGCAGTAAAATGAATCCCTACTATTTGCCTAGCTTGAAGAAGTTGTGTATATAAAATTACAATCTTACAGCATACGAATACAATTACAAATGTAAAGAAAAAATAATTATAGTAAATAACATGATAATACAAATAACATTTCCACTAATACAGGCTATACAAAAAGAATAACAATAAGCATGTATACGAGTATTACAAATTGTGACACAAGTAAATAAATGAATAATGAGACTTCTTAGAGTTTACTTATTTTTACCGTTTCAAACACAGACCTACAGAATTATCCCTGACAAAGACAACTCAAACTTAACCTATTCATTTATTACCCACAATATACAAGCCCTACGCAATCTGACTTCTATACAATGACAACATGGCTTCAAATAATTAACTCAAAAGAATGGTCCTGAATTGGTATAGATCCTAACAATAACCCATACCATTCATAAGTCGCTTACCTCACAGAAAATCTTCATAACACGAACCACACCAATTACAGCAAGTAGCATCTAAAGCCGAGTAAATAAAGGGATTCTAACTATTTTAGGCTCTAACTACTCGGAGGCATGTCGTTAGCAAAAGAAAGATTTTGTTGAAGAGCAAACAATGTATTTATCAGATTTTACGTTATTCATGTGACATTAGTTCCCAAAATTATATAGTTGTCAATAATTCCACTACCCTAACATTACAACTACGTCCATCCTCATTTTACAGTGCATGTCCTACCAACACTGAGTCTCCACATTGGACGCATGTCCAAGCTGTCCGCTCGCTAACTGCTAACTGCTAGTCCGTCCAACTAAAGAGTCTGTTAACGAGCGATGTTAATTCAGTCTATAGCGCTGTCAACATGCAAACATATAAACAGGATACTTACATAATTACATTCAAAATTGGTAAAAGTTATGAGATCTCTTCTTCTTCAGCGTCAACAATTACGAAATGGGGTTCAGAACTCAAATACGGCTAAAATTCTTTTAAATTTAAGTCAGCGTCGACCTATACTTATGTAGACCACCGTTTTGGCCATCGGCAGAGTGATTCCTTTTCATCAACCGTTGTGATGGCTACTCGCATTCCTGGAAGAAACGTTAGTGACGATGCTGTCACATGCCCGGAAAAAGCTTTACTGAAAATGAAAAACGTCTGGGTAGACTACTTTCGCAATCTTACGTATAGTGCACACACACAGAAAAATATAAAGTACTCATTGTTGAGTAGCATGATCGGCTACTGAAGTATATGAACTAGCAACGCATACTGTATATCAGAAGAAGGGCTACGACGCATTGTTATATACAGTATTAGGTTGGTGCATTAATTCGTAGTTGTTTTCCATAAGTTTAATAAACACAGAGGAAGAGGTAGGAGTCGTTTTAGAAGAGATAGGGGACCCGGTATTAGAATCAGTATTTAAAAGAGCTTTGGAGGACTTAAGATCAAATATGGCAGAAGGGATAGACAACATTCCATCACAAATTTCTAAAATCGTTGGGGGAAGTGGCAACAAAACGACTATTCGCGAAGGTGTGCAGAATGTAAGAGTCTGGTGACAAATCATCTGACATTCGGAAAAACACATTTCCGAAAACGAAACGGCAAAAGGGTAGAGGTGACAAGTGCGAGAATTATCGCACAATCAGCTTAACAGCTCATGCATCCAAGTTTCTGACAAAAATTATATACTTAAAAAATTATATACTTACAAGAAGAATATACAGACGAAAGGAAAAAAATTGAGGGTGCGTTTGATAACGATCAGTTTCGCTTAGGAAAGGTAAATGCACGAGAGAGGAGATTCTAACGTTGCGGTTAATAATGGAAGCAAGACTATAAAAAAATCAAAACACGTTTATAGAATTTGTCGACCTGGAAAAAGAGTTGGGCAATGTAAAATGGTGCAAGACGTTCGAAATTCTGAGAAAAATAGAAGCAAGCTATAGGGAGAGACGGATCATATACAATATGTAAAGCAGCTAAGACGGAATAATAAGAGTGGATGACCAAGAACGAAGTGCTCGTATTAAAAAGGGTGCAAGACAAGGCTATAGTCTTTCGTCCCTACTGTCCAATCTGCACATCGAGGAAGCAATGCTGGAAATAAAAGAAAGGTTCAGGAGAGGAATTAAAATTCAAGGTGAAAGGATATCAATGATACTATTCGCTGATGAGATCGGTATCCTGAGTGAAAGTAATAAGAATTCCATTATCTGCTGAATGAAATGAACAGTCTAATGATTACAGAGTATGGATTGAGAGTAAACTGAAGAAAAACGGAAGTAATGATAAGTAGTAGAAATGAGTACAGCGAGAAACTTAATATCAGGATCGATGGTCACGTAGTAGCAGAAGTTAAGGAATTGTGCTACCTAGGCAGTAAAATAACGGACGGACGGAGCAACGAGGACATCAAAAGCAAAAGGGCATTCCTAGCCAAGAGAAGTCTACTGCTAACAAACATCAGCCTTAAACTGAAGAAGAAATTTCTGAGAATGTACGTTTGGAGTACAGCATTCTATGGAAGTGAAACATGGACTTGGGAAAAAAGGAACAGAAGAGAAAACGAAGCATTTGAGATGTGGTGCTACATACGAATGTTGAAAATTAGGGTGGAGTTATAAGGAAGGGAATGAGGAGATTCTGTGCTGAATCAGAGAGGAAAGTAATATATTTAAAACACTTATAAGGAGAAAGGTCAGGATGATAGGACCTCTGTTAAGAGATGAGGGAATGACTTCCTTGGTACTAAAGGGAGCTGTAGAAGTCGAAAACTCTAGAGAAAGACATTGATTGGAATATATCCAGCAAATAATGAAGGACTTACGTTGCCAGTACTACTCTGAGATCAAGAGATTAGCACAGATACTCATTTTATTAAGGTTTGAGGCTCCTCTTTTCTTTCTTCCGTGTTTGCGATTTAAACACTGGGTGGTGTTGGAAAACAGATTTATGCAAACACAATTCGTTTATTTTTTTGTATTTTCCCAGTCTTGTTTTGTCACCAATTTGTCACCTTCTGTGGGTCAAATTTTATAACTGTAAGGTACAGTATCACATTTGTAATAATTTTACTGCTGTAGGCCTAAGAAAAGCTATATTTCCAATTTGCTTCGTTTTCTTGGCCACCTGCCTTAAAATTACATCGCTAACTGAACTGTATTATTACACATCGATTTAAGTGCTCGTTTTCGTCCATTTTTAGACAGCATGTCATCTGCAAACTTGCCACGAAGAAAATTATTACGTATTTACGTAGAGATGTTTCGAGGGTAGAGGTTACGTACACTTCTGTACTTACGTTTTCAGTCCTGTTTTGTATCTTTGGTTGGTGTCTCAATCAGTTGTTTAGTGCATTGCTTTCACTCAGTTTATCAAAAATTTCTGCTCTCTACTTCGCCTCACATGCACTTACAGAAAATGTAGCGAAATGTGATTTGCACAGACGCTTCTGATAACACACTGAGCGAGAGGTGTCAGCTTATTGTCGTTGCTCACTTGTTCATCGTTGGTCTTGTGTTTGTTATGGCGTTGCTTTTGAATGTGTGGCTATGTGTGTGTTGTGTGTGTGTGTGTGTGTGTGTGTGAGAGAGAGAGAGAGAGAGAGAGAGAGAGAGAGAGAGAGAGAATTGGAAAGAGACATTGGTTGAGAACCTAGAGAACAGAAAGTTTTTCATTTTTTTTCTGGGGAGTCATTTTTGTGTAGTTCATTGATTGTCCCAAACAGTGTTTTGTAGCACAGTGTCGTATTTTCATTCAGAACTATCTTTTCTTGTATTATTGGTTTTTGTATGTGGTAGTTCTCGTCTATTGTGAGTTTTTGATAGAGATTGTTGCTGTCTCTGAGGATCTTCAGATCAGTATCAATGTTTTTTGGGTTGGTGGTTTTCTTGTGTTAGATAGTCTGCAATAATGGAGTGTGTACTAATACTTCTTAGGCCACTGAGGTGTTCAGTGTCTTCGTTTTGAAATTTCTGCATGTTTGGCCTATGTAGACTGACTGGCGTGAACTGCAGTTTAACTGAAATATTCCATACTTGGAGAATTTGTGTGCAGAGATGTTCTTAGTTCTTAGATTCTTCTGTGCTGTGCTATTTGTACGGTATGGTTTTTGTAGCTCTTGGTTCTTCAGTATGTTTCCCAACCTGTGTACGTGTTTGTTACTGTATGCTAATGTGTGCCATGCTGTACTCTTTGTAGGGTGTTCCTGGTACCCTGTGTTTGTCTGGAGCTTGTGGTCTTGGTTCTCTGTTGTGATTGGTGATTTGTTGATGGTTTCTTCTCTTTTAATTTGTTTTTTAATTTTGTTGTTCACTTTGATTATCATTTGTTTGTTGTACCCATTGTCTCTGGCTATTTGGTGTATTGTCTTTAGTTCCTGTGTGTAGTTGAGTTTTTGCAGTGGAGTTCTGTTGAGCCGGTGTAACATGTGTCTGAAACTTGAGAGTTTGTGTGCTTATGGGTGGTTGGAGTTGATCTGAATGGTTGTACTTGTGGCTGTAGGTTTCCTGAAAATTCCAGAGTTATGTTTGTTGTTTATTCTGTGTATGGTAATGTCTAAGAAATTAAGCTTCATATCCTCTTCTGTCTCAATGGTGAATTTTATTTTTGGGTTAACTGTATTTATGTCACTGTGTAATTGTTTTATTCAGATATTTGTTTCATCAATCAAGCAAATGATGTCATCTACATATCAGTACCAGCATGTAATCTTGTACTGTGTTGGATGTATGATTTCAGTGAATATTTTGTTTTCAATGTGGTTTAGAAATATGTTTACAAGTAGGCCACAGATAGGTGAGCCCATTGATAGGCCATCTTTTTCCAGATAGAACTCTTCCTTGAAAGTGAAGTAATTCCGTTCTGTTATTATCTTAATGTTGGCTTCTATTTCATCTACGTATGTACTTGTTATGTCCCCTTGATGCTGCAACTGTTTTTTAACAATACTGTTTGTTTCTTCTACCAGCACGTTTGTGTACATGAATGTAATGTCAATAGATACCAGGGTCGCTTTTGATGGTATCTTTTCTATCAGTTCACTGGTATTTTTTTTAGGTTTCTGTTGTCTGTGAAAGGGTGTAATTGCTGTAATAACGTAATTAAGTGTCTAGCTAGGTGGTAAGCTGCATTTTTTAAATTGATTAGGGGCCTGATTGGACAGGTGTTTTTATGTATCTTTGGTAAACTATTGAGGCTGGGTGCTTTGGGATTATTTTGTGTCATGTATTTGGCTTGAGTGTCCATGGCAGTGTCTCTGAGGGTTTTTAAGAGTTTTTGAATGTTTCTTTGGTACCTCAGGGTAGGATCATTGATTAACTTGATGATAGTGTTCTGTTCTATATATTCCTCTGTTTTCTTGATGTATCCTGCCTCATTCGTCAGTACAAGTGTATTCTCTTTGTCTGCTCTGGTGACGGTTGCATTGTGTTTTTGGAGTTTTTAGTGTAGTTTTATAGATATATTTTGCTCTGTTTTTGTTTTTGAGATGTTGTGTGTTTTGTTCTGTTTTATTGTGTTCTGCTACTAGTTCCCATGTCAAGTTGGCATTGAAATTTGGGTTTTCCTACTTTTCTTCTTGCTTTATTATGTATTCAGTTTCTGTAATAATGTTTCCTATGATTTTGTGTCACAGGTTTGTGTTTATGTTGCGTTTAGGCCCCTTTTCAAGTAATTCTATTTCTTGTTTTGTTAATTCTATGTCAGCTAAATTGACAAGTCTGTCATGGAACTGATGTTGGGTCCCTACTCTGTCCTCTTTATCTTTTGTTGTGGAAGATCAAAATAGGTTCAAATGGCTCTGAGCACTATGGGACTTAACATCTGAGGTAATCAGTTCCCTAGAACTTAGAACTACTTAAACCTAACAAACCTAAGGGCATCACACACATCCATGAACGAGGGAGGATTCGAACCTGCGACCGTAGCGGTCACGCTGTTCCAGACTAAAGCTCCTAGAACTGCTCGGGCACTCCAATCGGCTGTGGGAGATCTCATGAGGTGATTCAGTTTCTTATTTTGTGTTTCTTTCTTTTTGTTCATTAGTGTTTCTGTGTAAGACGTGATTTCTTGAGTTATGTAATCGAAATGGGTTGGTGTTTCTAAGAGATTGGCTAATTCAAGGTGTGTTTCGTACAGTTGAAGATTAAGCTGCTTTTTTTGGCATATAGGAAACGAATTTATTCTTCTAACCAAATAATTTCTGCTTTTCTTTTGGCTTCTTGTGCTGCAGGTGACTTTCTGTTTCACTGACTTCTACAAAACCAGGAGTTATGTTATTACTTAGAGAGATTTTCTTAAACCTGATGTTGAGGATAGTTTTATGCAGTTGTGCTGTTGTTTTCTTGAATTTGTTGTAGAGATTCGTGGGAAATGCATGGCTTAGCTTTGAGATACTCATTTTATTAAGGTGTGAAGCTCCTCTTTTTTTTCTTTTGTGTTTGCGATTTATAGACTGGGTGGTTTTGGAAAACAGCCTTATGCAAACACAATTTGTTTATTTTTTATATTTTACCAGACATGTTTCAAGACCAATGTGTTATCTTCTGTGGGTCAAATTTTATTACTGTAAAGTACAAGGGCACATTTGTAATAATTTAACTGCTTTATGCCTAAGAAATGCTATATTTGCAATTAACTTCGTTTTGTTTGGCCACTCACCTTAAAATTAGATCGCTAACTGAACTGTATTATTATACATCGATTTAAGTGCTCGTTTTCGTCTATCTTTGACAGCACGCCTTCTGCAAACTAGCCATGAAGAAAAGTATTACGTATTTGTGTAGAGATGTTTCGAGGGTAGAGGTTATGTACGTTTCTGTACTTACATTTTTAGTCCTGTTTCGTGTTCCTGGTTGGTGTCTCAATCAGTTGCTGCTTAGTGCACTGCTTTCACTCAGTTAATCACAAATTTTCGCTGACTACTTCGACTCACATGCACTTACACAAAATGTAGTGAAATATGATCTGCACAGTTCTGATACCACACTGAACACGGCACAGGAGGCGAATTCGTGGCGGGCCGCATCAAATCAGTCAGAGGACTGATGACCCAAAAGAAAAGCACGAATACAATCAGTAGATACTCTCGTCGTGTTTGGGATGTTGTTGTTGTTGTTTTTGAGGAAGGAGACCTGATAGCGAGGTCATTTGTCTCATCGGATTAGGGAAGGATGGGGAAGGAAGTCGACCGCGCCCTTTCAGAGGAACCATCCCGGAATTTCCTGGACTGATTTAGGGAAATCACGGAAAACCTAAATCAGGATGGTCGGACGCGAGATTGAACCGTCGTCCTTCCGAATGCGAGTCCAGTGTCGAACCACTGCGCCACCTCGCTCGGTCGTGTTTGGGCAGACATTACCTTACTAAGTGTAAGCCCAGGATGATGTGCCTTGAAGTGCAACAAATCGGGGTTTGGAATGTGGTCAACGTACCCCGGTTCTGTGAGGGAACCGCGGATGGCTACCAGAGCGGTCCTGCTGTAAAAAATGGCACGCGGTACCATCAGCTGGTTGACAAGCCGTATAGCAGGCGTCAGTCTGACTGCTATCCCACCGCTGTCCGGAGCGTCTCGAGACTTGTCTTCGGCCCCGCATCTCATTGCGTGGGATATAATTGTCTTCAGTGAGCCCCTAGGAGCAGCAAAGCGTGTCTGGAGATGCCCTGGACAGCAGTGGAATACCGATCTGACTGTCGCCCGCCATACGACTCGTCACCCAGGAATGATGGTCTTCATTCCTATTTCTTTTCATAGGAGGACCCCTCTGGTTATCAACCGCGTTACTCACGTCACAGCGGTACATCGGTGATACGCTACACCCCGTTTTGTTATCCTTCATGGCAAGTCATCCTGGGCTTGCATGTCATCAAGATAATGCCCGCTCGCAAATGGCGGGAATTCCTACTGCATGTCTTCTTCATTGAGAAACCCGTGCTTCGCCACAAAGATCGCCTGATCTCTCCCCAGTTGAGTTTAGAGCAATTTGGGCAGGGTTCTCCTACCGGCTCGGGATTTCGACGATCCATCACGACAATTAGACAGAATTTGGCACGATATCGCTAATACAGGGGTACGGTGCGTTCCTAGACACTAGTTTGTCTCCAAAGTGATACTTACTTCACCTCAAAGTTGATGTAATTTTCTCGTTCCTTCTTCCTTCACTTACTCAGTATATGCATACCATTTCTTCTCGATATATTAAAATTTTCGGATTTAGCGCAATCGTAACTTTATTTAATGCATATCTGTTTATTTAGTCGTATCAACTTTGTTTAATGCATATCTGTTTGTTTAGGCAACAACTTAAGGAACTATTAAATTGTTTGTAATCTTTTTTTTTTTTTTTTTTGCACTGACGCTAAAGTGTGTCACTTGTCTGTGGGGTTCCTAAAACGTCCGATCACAAGTTCCTGAATTGCCCTTCTACCATATTCTATTGATCGTCTCTGATGCAACAAAATATTCTTAGGGCAGAATAAAGAATATATCTGTGGTTAGAAGTTATACATTTTTGGTGCTGTATTGGTCGAGTCCCTAAGAGGCCGCAGTTTGTCCCTTGATATGTACAGGTACGAGTGAATCTGACTCGACCAGTTCAGCATGAGCCGAAATAGAAGTGATTTACATTTGATATCGTTCTGGATGTTACTGCAGGAGAAAAAGAAATGCTACATTTATTACTGTACTAGAACTATTAAAAAAAGCAAATTACTTCTAAAAAAGGAAGATAATTAAGTTATTACAGCACTAACAAATTGTTTAAGAGGTGTACGAATTCAAATGTCTTTCACATAATTCTGTCTGACGTCCTACATCATTTAATATGAAGCTAATGCGCTTTTTATATCATTCACATACTCATTATGTAATTGTGACGACTTAGCCACTGTGAAGTAATTATTGTGCAAGTACAATTGGAGTGAATTCAGCCTTTTGATAATGTTCTCCGCAAAATATTTTCCGCTAGCAGCAATTACGTATTTTGCCAGAAAAAATAATTTGTTCCAACAAAATAACGAATAATTTAGTGATGCAAAACTGAAAAAAACACCACTGCTATCAATCCATGAAATTAAACACTCGCCCAAATATAAATTAATGAAGTTTAACGAATTCCCCACATGCCGCTGATATTTTAGCGAAGTGTCAATCGTGTAAAAACTCCCCCACCTCCCAGGGAGCAAACAAAGGCCCACTGAGTTTACGCAGCCAGGCTTCCTGCAACGAAAATTAGTTTTTGCAGAACACCCGTGGAATTCCAGCCGAGATGTGATCGGTTGTATGGCTGAAGATAACAAAGCTCTTTGTAGGCTTGTTCGCTAAATATACGGAAAGAAACAAGGTTAATGATGGCTAGGTATGTGAAAAGGGCTGCGTGTGTGTTTGTGTCTGTGTGCGTGTGGGAGTATGGTTTGTGGTAGGAGGAAACCGACCTTGGCCTTTTCAAAAGACCGAAACCATTATTAATCTAGAAGGTTGTCGTACGTGGGTTTAAGCCACATTCCTCTGAATCAAAGCCTACTGTCTTAAGCACCATGATTTCTGGAGAAAAAAAATGTCCTTACCTAGCATCAGCTGACATTATTATCCTCAGTGAAAGTGAAGATGAGTTACAGGATCCGCTGAATGAAATGAACTGGCTGATGAGTACAGAATATAGATTGAGAGTAAATCAGGATCGACGAAAGTAACGACAATAACAGAAATGAGAACAGCGAGAAACTTAACCTCCTGTTTGGTAAGCAATAAGAAGACAAACTTAAGGAGTTGTTTCTGGTCAAGAGAGCACATAATTGTATGGTAGTGAAACGTGGACTGTGGGAAAATCAGCAAAGAAGAAGCATTTGAGATAAGGTGCTACAGAAGACCTTTAAAAATTCGGTGGAATGTTACGGTAAGGAATGAAGAGATTTTCCACGGAATTGGCAAGGAAAGGAATACATGGAAAACACTGACAAGACGAAGGGACAGGAGGGTAGTACATCCGTTAAGACAACAGGGAATAACTTCCATGGCACTATATCTAGAGGGAGCTGTAGGGGGTAAAAACTGTAAA
Organism: Schistocerca gregaria; assembly: GCF_023897955.1. Taxonomy (NCBI): domain Eukaryota; kingdom Metazoa; phylum Arthropoda; class Insecta; order Orthoptera; family Acrididae; genus Schistocerca; species Schistocerca gregaria. Next base: position 289,772,049 of record NC_064921.1, on the reverse strand, counting down.
GGAAGACAGAGACAGGAATACATCCAGCAAATAATTCAGGACGTAAGCTGCAAATGGTACTTTGAACCGAAAAGTTGGTGTAGGATAGGAATTCTCGGCAGGCTGCATCAAACCAGTCAGAAGACAGTGTAATACGCTCGACTATCTTTTGCACGCAGCGGTGCACAGATTTAACTACACGTCAAGAAAATGTAGCGAGGGTAATTTTACGACTGCCAAGTGGTCTCGTCAAACACATTACCTTACAGTAACGAAGACATTTCAGGCCTGTGCTGTTGTCGTTAGCACAGAAAGTCAACAACCATGGAAAATGTAATGTGAGAGCTTAAGAAAATATCCTGAACCTTTGTTGGAGGAATGAATAAAACCTGAGGCCATTAGAAGTAGCACAACTGGATTAGGATGGTGCAAGCTATTTGCCGTGGATTTGTCAAAGAAGGTATTCCTGTGCTTACGTTAGGTACCAAAATGCTTGATCAAGATTGTCAGATTGAGATTCGAACAATGTTCCTTTATACACTCCTGGAAATGGAAAAAAGAACACATTGTTACCGGTGTGTCAGACCCACCATACTTGCTCCGGACACTGCGAGAGGGCTGTACAAGCAATGATCACACGCACGGCACAGCGGACACACCAGGAACCGCGGTGTTGGCCGTCGAATGGCGCTAGCTGCGCAGCATTTGTGCACCGCCGCCGTCAGTGTCAGCCAGTTTGCCGTGGCATACGGAGCTCCATCGCAGTCTTTAACACTGGTAGCATGCCGCGACAGCGTGGACGTGAACCGTATGTGCAGTTGACGGACTTTGAGCGAGGGCGTATAGTGGGCATGCGGGAGGCCAGGTGGACGTACCGCCGAATTGCTCAACACGTGGGGCGTGAGGTCTCCACAGTACATCGATGTTGTCGCCAGTGGTCGGCGGAACGTGCACGTGCCCGTCGACCTGGGACCGGACCGCAGCGACGCACAGATGCACTCCAAGACCGTAGGATCCTACGCAGTGCCGTAGGGGACCGCACTGCCACTTCCCAGCAAATTAGGGACACTGTTGCTCCTGGGGTATCGGCGAGTACCATTCGCAACCGTCTCCATGAAGCTGGGCTACGGTCCCGCACACCGTTAGGCCGTCTTCCGCTCACGCCCCAACATCGTGCAGCCCGCCTCCAGTGGTGTCGCGACAGGCGTGAATGGAGGGACGAATGGAGACGTGTCGTCTTCAGCGATGAGAGTCGCTTCTGCCTTAGTGCCAATGATGGTGGTATGCGTGTTTGGCGCCGTGCAGGTGACCGCCACAATCAGGACTGCATACGACCGAGGCACACAGGGCCAACATCCGGCATCATGGTGTGGGGAGCGATCTCCTACACTGGCCGTACGCCTCTGGTGATCGTCGAGGGGACACTGAATAGTGCACGGTACATCCAAACCGTCATCGAACCCATCGTTCTACCATTCCTAGACCGGCAAGGGAACTTGCTGTTCCAACAGGACAATGCATGTCCGCATGTATCCCGTGCCACCCAACGTGCTCTAGAAGGTGTAAGTCAACTACCCTGGCCAGCAAGATCTCCGGATCTATCCCCCATTGAGCATGTTTGGGACTGGATGAAGCGTCTCACGCGGTCTGCACGTCCAGCACGAACGCTGGTCCAATTGAGGCGCCAGGTGGAAATGGAATGGCAAGCCGTTCCACAGGACTACATCCAACATCTCTACGATCGTCTCCATTGGAGAATAGCAGCCTGCATTGCTGCGAAAGGTGGATATACACTGTACTAGTGCCGACATTGTGCATGCTCTGTTGCCTGTGTCTATGTGCCTGTGGTTCTGTCAGTGTGATCATGTGATGTATCTGACCCCAGGAATGTGTCAATAAAGTTTCCCCTTCCTGGGACAATGAATTCACGGTGTTCTTATTTCAATTTCCAGGAGTGTACTTGCGAGAGCATCAATAAAGGGACAGTTTTAATTGCTAAGTATGATTTCGGAGGAAGCATTTCCTCCCCATTCCCTCATAAAAATGACCGGGCAGGATGTGAAGTAGAATCGTACCATCACCTCATTTGGACCGTGGGAAGATCGTCATACCGCATTTCGATTCTCTGATTTGTATCAGCTATGAAAGGTTTCGTACCATGCGATCTGTAGGACCTACAATAAGTAGAATCCTCTGAAAGTATACCATTTTCGCTTTTTCTGTTCGAAAATTCTTTATGGATCTCACTCACTCCCAGTTTAACATAAGACACCCAGAATCGCATCCTGGTGAACAACATTTTAGGTAATAGACTTTTGAAGTACCGGGGAAACAGCCTCATTGGATGCCCGTGTCAGGATAATACATTAGGTCTGACACGATCCTTTGATCAATTGCCTTCAGCCCTACCACCTTTGAGAAATAAATTCCATCCATCTTTGCCGAAAGAAACAGCGTTCTATGTCTATAACAAAGAGGCCGTATTGGCATTACACGAGACATGGCAGCATCTTATATTACTGTCAGCTTTAGTTTAATACAATTCTTTCGCCTTGCCTTGTAAAGAACAACTAACTAGTCTGTAAATGCTCGACATATTGTCCAGAGGAAAAACCCACAATAATTGAACTTTAGAAATGTCACTCGTAGCAGTCTGGTTTTGTTTAGGTAATGAACATTGTATTGTAAGCCAGACTAGGGACTAGAGCCGCCTGGGGCTATGTATTAAATGAATGCAGCAGACGTGACGTCGAGTACACATTAGTCACAGTGTACCTTAATCGGGATTCGTCTGAAGATTGTGTAGAGATGCATGGAGAACGCTGCTAAGAGAAAATGTGGAGGGACCATTGAGTAACGGAGAGCAACAGCTTTGTGTCCATCTCGTGGTGACGTTAGTCACATGGGACGAGACATTCACGCAACAACAAAGGCGTTTCGATGACTAAGCTGACAAAAGAAACTAGGACATTTTCTACATAAAATAAAAAATAAATAGGGCGTAATGAAACGGCTGTGAATGTTTTTGTGAGATGATCCAACTCGCTAAAAGACGATTCAGTTGGCCAATGAGGCATGGACACAGCAAACGTCAACTCTAACAACTCCATATGACGCACCTGTGGGATTGGAGTAGCCTCTTTAATTCATATTCAAAAAGTTTTCGGTCCCGGGTTAGACTCCCGCCGCCGCTTAAATTTTGATTAATAATCAGCATTAGCGGCAGAAGACTTCCGGCATAAGAAGTCACCCTCATTTTGCTAGCGGCTTTGTCAAGGAGGGTGGAGGAGCGGACAGAGTTTCGGGGCGCACTCTTGTCCTAGGGGTGGGAAACTGCACCTAAAGGCGGAAGAATCAATTAAGATCAACGGTATGAGGATTCAGGAGGCAATTAAAGACACATAACGCGTATCCACAGGACATGTGGCCTGTAATTGAAGAAGTGTCATGATGCTCTTCCTTTAGCAAAAGATTGCGGAAAAGTCCCCCATTCGGATCTCCGGGAGGGGACTGCCAAGCGGGAGGTTACCATGAGGAAAAGGTTCAATAATCAACGAAATAATAGCATTGTACGAGTCGGACATGGGATGTCAGATGGTTGAACGTGGTAGGGAAACTTTAAAATCTGAAAAGGGAAACGTAACGCCTTAATACAGACAGAGTAGGGGTCAGTGAAGTGAAGTAGAAAGAAGACAAGAATTTCTGGTCAGAAGAGTATAGGGTAAAATCAACAGAAAATGCTTTAACGCGAGTAGTATTCGTTATGAACAGGAAGGTAGGGAAGAGAGTGTGTTACTGTGAGCAGTTCAGTGATAGGGTTATTCTTATTGGAATTGACAGCAAACCAACATCGACAACGGTAGTTCAGGTATAGATGCCGACGTCGCAAGCTCAAGATGAAGAGATATTGAAAAGGTAGTACAGTACGTAAAGGGAGATGAAAATCTAAAACACGTTGGGGGGACTGGAATTCAGTGTAGGGGAAGGAGCAGAAGTAAAGGTTACTGGAGACTATGGGCATGTGACAAGGAATGAGAGAGGAGAAAGATTAATTGAGTTCTGTAATAAACTTCATCTGTAATAACGAACACTCTGTTCAGGAATCACAAGAGGAGGAGGTACACTTGGAAAAGGCCGGGTGATACGGGAGGATTTCAGTTGGATTATATCATGGTCAGACAAATATTCCGAAATTAGATACTGGATTGTAATGTGTAACCAAGAGAAGATATAGACTCAGATCATAGCATAATAGCGATGAAGAGTAGGCTGAAGCTTAAGACATTAGCCAGGAAGAATCAAACCACAAAGAAGTGGGATACGGAAGCACTAAGGAATGACGAGATACGCTTGAAGGTCTCTAAGGCTATAGATGCTGGCTCAGTAGCCAGTATAGTTGCAGAGGAATGGACATCGCTAAAAAAAAGGCGATAACAGAAGTTGGGAAGGAAAACATAGGTACATAAAAGGTAACTGCGAAGAAACCATGGGTAATTGAGAGATGAAAGGTGGAAGTACAGAAACGTTCCGGAAGACTCAGGTATACATGAATACAAGTCACTGAGTAATAAAATAATTAGGAAGTGCAAGGAAGCTATGATGAAATGGCTGCTTGAGAAATGTGAAGGAATCGAAAAAGAAATGATTGTCGGTAGGACTGAATCAGCATACAGGAAAGTCAAAACAACCTTCGGTGACCTTAAAAACAAGGGTGATAACATTAAGAGTGCAACGGGAATTGCACTGCTAAATGCAGAGGAGAGAGTAGATAGGTGGAAAGAATACATCTAAAGCCTCTATGAAGGGGAAGATTTGTCTGATGTGATGGAAGAAGAAACAGAAGTCGATTTAGAAGAGATAGGGGACCTGGTACAAGAATCAGAATTTTAAAGAGCTTTGGAGGACTCAAGTTCAAATAAGGCAGAAGGGGTAGGCAACATTGCATCAGAAATTTTAAAATCGTTAGACGAAGTGGCATCAAAATGACTGTTCACGTTGGTGTGTAGAATGTATGAGTCTGGCTACATACCATCTCACTTTCGGAAAAACATCATCCACACAATTCCGAAGACGGCAAGAGCTGACAAGTGCGGGAATTATCGCACAATCAGCTTAACAGCTCATACATCCAAGTTACTTACAAGAATAATATACAGAAGAATGGAAAAAAATTGAGGATGTGCTAGATGACGATCAGTTTGGCTTCAGGAGTTGTAAAGGCACGAGAGAGACGATTCTAACTTTGCGGTTAGTAATGGAAGCAAGACTAAAGAAAAATCAAGACACGTTCGTAGAATTTGTCGTCCTGGAAAAAGGTTTCGACAATGTAAAATGTTTCAAGATGTTTGAAATTCTGAGAAAAATAGGAGCAAGCTATAGGGAGAGACGGATCATATACAATATGTACAACAGCCAAGACGGAATAAATAAGAGTGGACGACAAAGAACGAAGTGCTCTTATTAAAAAGGGTGTACGACACGAATGTAGTCTTTCGCCCTAAATGTTCAATCTGTACATCGAGAAAGCAATGGTGGAAACGAAAGAAAGGTTCAGGAATGGATTTAAATTCAAAGTGAAAGGATACCAATGATACTATTTGCAGATGACATTGCTATCCTGAGTGAAAGTGAAGAAGAGTTATATGATCTGAATAGGATACACTGTCTAATAAGTATAGAGTATGGAATGAGAGTAAATCGAAGAAAGACTAAGGTAATGAGACGTAGCAGAAATGAGAACAGCGAGAAACTTAATATCAGGATCGATGGTCACGAAGTAGATGAAGTTAAGGAATTCTGTTACCGAGGCAGTAAAATAACCATTGACGGACGGAGCAAGGAGGGCATCAGAAGCAGATTAGCAATGCCAAAAAGTGAGGAAGAAATTTCTGAAAATATACGTCTGGAGTACAGCATTGTATTGTAGTGAAACATGGACAGTGGAAAACCAGAACAGAAGAGAATCGAAGCATTTGTGATGCTAGATATGATCAGAGTTTGCTTAAGACTTTGATTATAAGTACAATGACAGTAGCTTGGAGTTGGTGAAGAGGGACGTCCGTTTTAGCCAAGGAGATAAACACTCCACCTCAACCGCCAATCTCTCTCAGCTTTCGCCAGTGCCTCTAGCTGATGACTCCCACTCACAATCAAACGACGGTGCAGCTGACAGGCCAATCCTCGTCCGGTAAATGACATGTATTTCAGGACTTCCAAGAGAGACTTAATTATTGTTTCGTAATGTGTACACAAAAGAGTACATCGTGACTACCACAAAATATTAGAAATACGAGTTTCGCTATCTGTCTTTTAATTTTATTCACAACATAATTTTGAAAGATATATAGACTTTTCAGGAAGATCCTGAACGCGAAAATATGAATACAGCTTCGGAAAAAAATGTGAGAGGAATTCATTAATGTAAAAGTCATGCCATTATTTTATTACTTCTGTAATCATATGGGAACAAAACTGTTTTGTAAAGAGTAACTCAGAAACTCGAATTCAATAGCTCCTGTCCAAACACAAGGTTTTCCGAAATTATATTACTGTAACGTAACGCATTTAGGTATATGCCGTTGGCATATAATCATCTCTTTGTCATTAATTTTGAAAATGCTGCACCAAAGTGCAGTTATTAATAATTAATTAGTGTTCCTAGGCCAGAATCATCACGTTATGTTTGGCACCCAGTGACGGTGTTGCGTATTAATATGAATCACTCACTAATCTTCGCAACACCAAAGGGAGGGAGAGCGGGGGTACTTTATGCCTAACTTTTAAAAATATTCTAATCTAGTCATGTACTCTATATTTTAAAATTTAGAAAAGAAGTGTGTATTGTTTTTAATGATTGCTTTTACCATATTCCGTAACTGTTTTGAATTTTTCGGTATCCAAAGTCTTTAGTCTTAGTAGTGAATGTGACTTATCGCATCAAATGTCATACTCAACTTTTCAAGCTTAAGGTTCTTCTGACGCATCTATATATCTTTAAAATATATGTTAAAACATTTTGCAAATAAAATTGACGAAACTCGAATTTTCAAACTTTTTTGTACTAGTCATAAAGTACCCTCTTCTCTGTGTACACATAACGAAGAATGCAAATGTATTGCTAAGAATCTACTAAGAGATATTTTCAGGTTCTAGACCCTTCTTCTACATCAGAAACTATTAAAAATAAAAAGATGTTGTCAGTAAAAACTAACTTCAGCAAAGGAAATTTGTATTTATTTAATTATTACTAACTTCAGCAAACGAAATTTGTATATATTTAATTTTTACGGGAAATGCGTTGGTACTACAAAGGTTAAGTTGCAGGACCGACTGATTCGAATATGAAGAATGGAGATGCTGATAGGGCGAATCAGTTTCCACGCAATGCAGGTGCCACAAGGCGTGTTTAGCTGCGGGAGCGCGTATCGTCACTAGAGCAAAACCTACCGAGTGACTAATTTTGTTCATTTCGTTACAGCGACAGTAATTATACTCTACCCAACAGGTTCATGTAACAGTAGTAGAGCTCATGTTTAACATTTAATCGTTGCTTATGTACACAAATTTACTCTAAACTCGAATTTTTTAGACCTACATAATGACTATCTTCGTGGAACAGTTACCATAAGAGCGATGTAACCGAACACCTTTTCCTCAGTCATAAACCCGATTTTAACAACAGAAGTGCGCCTTATAATACTAATAATGAAAATATCGTTTAAATTTCGTATAAAAATCATTAGCAGTGGCTGTCGAAGACATCAGCTATAAGCGTTCACCACTGTCACCATTGTTTTGCTAAGAGACTTGTCAAAGTGGCTACAGGAGCAGACAGAATTTCAGGGTAGTCTCTTGTCGTAGGGAGGGAAATTGCTCCGAAAAGGTGGAAGAATCAGCCCTGATCAATGTATAAGCATGCAGAGGGTGTGGGAAAACGTTGCATTAGAGAACCATAATTCTTCTCCTCACGACATGAGGATTTCATCTGAACAAAATTCCATGATGATCTCTTCATCGGCAAAAGATTCCTCATTAGCACCTATTCTCATCTACTGGAGGGGCTACCAAAGAGAAGGTAACCAACTAATCAAGAGAAAAAGATTGAATAACCAATGAAACAGTGATGTTTTATGAGTCGGAATGTAATGCCAGTTCTTTGAACGTGGCTTTGAAGCTAATAAATTGCAAAAACCTAATCTATATAGTGAAATGCAAAGAAGATAACGTTTTCTAGTCAGATGAACATAAAGTAATATTAAAAGCGTTACAGAATTATCAGAAGCGGGATTATGAGTGGAAAGGTAGGACAGAAAGTGAATTACTGTCAACAGATCAGTGACAGGGTGTTTCCCATCAGAATCGGCAGATAGTACCAAACCATAGTTATATAGATGCCAACGTCACAAGCAGAAGATGAACAGCTAAGGAAAATATGAAGATGTTGTTGTTGTGGTCTTCAGTCCTGAGACTGGCCTGATGCAGCTCTCCATGCTACCCTATCCTGTGCAAGCTTCTTCATCTCCCTGTACTTACTACAACCTGCATCCTTCTGAATCTGCTGAGTGTATTCATCTCTTGGTCTCCCGCTAAGATTTTTACCCTCCACGCTGCCGTCCAATGCTAAATTTGTGATCCCTTGATGCCTCAGAACATGTCCTACCAACCGATATCTTCTTCTAGTCAAGTTGTGCCACAAACTCCTCCCCAATTCTATTCAATACCCCCTCATTAGTTATGTGATCGACCCATCTAATCTTCAACATCCTTCTGTACCACCACATTTCGGAAGTTTCTATTCTCTTCTTGTCCTAACTATTTATCGTCCATGTTTCACTTCCATCCATGGCTACACTCCATACAAATACTTTCATAAACGACTTACTGACACTAAATCTATGCTTGATGTTAACAAATTTCTCTTCTTCAGAAACGCTTTCCTTGCCATTGCCAGTCTACTTTTTATATCTTGTATACTTCGACCATCATCAGTTATTTTTCTCCCCAAATAGCAAAACTGCTTTACTACTTTAAGCATATCATTTCCTAATCTAATTCCCTCAGCATCTCCCGACTTAATTCGACTGCATTCCATCATCCTCGTTTGGCTTTTGTTGATGTTCATCTTATATCCTCCTTTCGGGACACTGTCTCTTCCAAGTCCTTTGCTGTCTCTGACAGAATTACAATGTCATTGGCGAACCTCAAAGTTTTTATTTCTTCTCCATGGATTTTAATTCCTACTCTGAATTTTTCTTTTGTTTCATTTATTGCTTGCTCAAATTACAGATTGAATAACATCGGGGAGAGGCTACAACCCTGTCTCACTCCCTTCCCAACCGCTGCTTCCCTTTCATGCCCATCGACTCCTATAACTGCCATCTGGTTTCTGTACAAATTTGTAAATAGCCTTTCGCTCCCTGTATTTTATACCCGTCACCTTTAGAATTTGAAAGAGAGTATTCCAATCAACATTGTCAAATGCTTTCTCTATGTCTACAAATGCTAGAAACGTAGGTTTGCCTCTCCTTAATCTTTCTTCTAAGATAAGTCTTGTGGTCAGTATTGCCTCACCTGTACAAATATTTTTACGGAATCCAAACTGATCTCCCCCGAGGTCGTCTCCTACCAGTTTTTCCGTTCGTGTGTAAAGAATTCGCGTTAGTATTTTGCATCCGTGACTTATTAAACTGATTGTTCGGTAATTTTCACATCTGTCAACACCCACTTTCTTTGGGATTGGAATTATTATATTCTTCTTTATTGGAATTATTATATTCTTCTGAGGGTATTTCGCCTGTCTCATACATCTTACTCACCAGATGGTAGAGTTTTGTCAGGGCAGGCTCTCCCAAGGCTGTCAGTAGTTTTACTGGAATGTTGTCTACTTCCGGGGCCTTGTTTCGACTGAGGTCTTTCAGTGAACTGTCAAACTCTTGACGCACTGTCGTATCTCCCATTCTCCCAATTCATCTGTATCTACATCCTCTTCCATTTCCATAATATTGTCCTCAAGAGTATATAGACCCTCTATATACTCCTTCCATCTTTCTGCTTTCCCTGCTTTGCTTACAACTGGGTTTCCATCTGAGCTCTTGATATTCATTTAAGTGGTTCTCTTTTCTCCAAAGGTCTCTTTAATTTTCCTGTAGGGCGTATCTATATTACCCCTAGTGATATGCGCCGCTACATCCTTATATTTTTAATCTGCAGTTCATAAGCATTAGATTGTGGCCAGAGTCCACATCTGCCCGGGGAAATGTCTTACAATTTAAAAGGTGGTTCCTAAATCTCTGTCTTACCATTATATAATCTCATACCTTCTAGTATCTCCAGAATTCTTCCATGTATACAACCTTCTTTTATGATTCTTGAGCCAAGTGTTAGCTATGATTAAGTTATTCTCTGTGCAAAATTCTACCAGAAGGCTTCCTCTTTCATTTCTTATCCCCAATCCATATTCACCTACTATGTTTTCATCTCTTCATTTTCCTACTCTAGAATTCCAGTCACTATTAAATTTTCGTCTCCTTTCACTACCTGAATAATTTCTTTTATCTCATCATACATTTCATCAATTTCTTCATCATCTGCACAGCTAGTCGCGCATATAAACTTGTACTACTGTAGTAGGTGTGGGCTTCGTGTCTATCATGGCCACAATAATGCGTTCACTATGCTGTTTGTAGTAGCTTATCCCCACTCCTATTTTTTATTCATTATTAAACCTACTCCTGCATTACCCCTATTTGAATTTGTATTTATAACCCTGTATTCACCTGACCAAAAGTCTTATTCCTCCTGCCACCGCCAGCCGGAGTGGCCGATCGTCTATAGGCGCTACAGTCTGGAACCACGCGACCGCTACGGTCGCAGGTTCGAATCCTGCCAGGGGTATGGATGTGTGTGTCGTCCTTAGATTAGTTAGGTTTAAGAAGTTCTAAGTTCTAGGAGACTTACGACCTCATCAATTGAGTCCCACAGTGCTCAGAGCTATTTGAACCTCCTGCCACCAAACTTCACTAATTCCCACCATATCTAAGTTTAACCTATACATTTTCCTTTTTAAATTTTTTAACATACCTGCCCGATTAAGGGATCTGACATTCCACGCTCCGATCCGTTGAACGCCAGTTTTCTTTCTCCTGATAACAATGTCCTCTTGAGTAGTTCCTGCTCGGAGATCCGAATTGTGTTTTAGCTCCGGAATATTTTACCCGAGAGCACGCCATCATCAGTTAACCATATAGTAAAGCTGCATGTCCTCGGGATAAATTACGGCTGTAGTTTCCTCTTGCTTTCAGCCGTTCGCAGTACCAGTACAGCTAGGCCGTTTTGGTTAGTGTTACAACGCCAGATCAGTCAATCATCCAGACCGTTGTCCCTTCAACTGCTGAATAGGCTGCTGCCCCTCTTCAGGAGCAACACGTTTGTCTGGGCTCTCAACAGAAACCCCTCCATTGCAGTTGCACCTACGGTAGGGCCATCTGTATCGTTGAGCAAGAAAGCCTCCCCACCAACGGCAAGGTCCATTACGGGGAGTGGGGAGGGCTGATATTGAGTGGGTAATTCAGTATGTACACTGAAATACTATTATAATAATCATGGAGACAGGAATCGGTGTAGTCAGGGAAGGAATAGAGAAGTTTCAGAGAAGTATGGTCTCGGTAGTTTGAATGAGAGAGGAGAAAGACAATTGAGTTCTGCAATAAATTTCAGTTAGTAGTAGCATATACATTGTTCAAAAACCACTAGAGAAAAAGAAATACTTGGGAAAGACCCAAACGGAGGGAGATCCCAGCTTGATTGACTTATAGTCAGACGGATGTATCACAATCGATCTTGCATTTTAATGATTACCCGTGAGCAAATAGGGACCCAGATCACTGATGAAGACTAGACTGGAGTTTGTGAGAATAGTGCAGAAGGATCAATGTGTGAAGAAGTACAAAGCTGACGTATTGGCGAACGATGAGGGGCATTTGAAACTTTCTAGTGCTGTAGGTACTGTTGTAATGAATACCACAGTAGGCGTCTGTAAAGAGGACAATCATCAAAGTTGTATCAAAGTTGTAAAGACAAGCATTGGTATAAGGAAGGTAACTGCAAAGAAGTGCTGCGTAACAGAAGATGTATTTCATCTAATGAGGGTAAGAAGAAGGCACAAAAACGTATAGGGAAGTAGAGTAATAAAGTATTACAGTTAGCAACTACGAGTGAGGTAAATAGGAAGTGCAAGGAAGTCAAGACGAAATGTCTGCTAGAACAAAGTGAGGAAATAGAATAAGAAAGGCGTGAACATTAGAGTGCAGTGGGAACTCCACTGTCGAACTTAGGGGTTACAGTAGATAGGTGGAAAGGGTACACTGAAGCCATCTACGAGACATAGGAATTTAGTGACGACGTGATAGAAGAAGAAATTGCTGTACAGCAGTGATTTGCAGCACCAGTGGTGAAATCAGGCAAAGAGATAGATAACATCCATTTGGAATTTCTAAAATTGTTGGAGGATGTGACAACCAAATGACTGTTCAGGTTGATGTGTGGAATGTGCGATACTGGAGGCAAACAATCAGACTTTTCGAAAAATGTCATGCCCACGATCCCGAAGACAGCAGAGGCTGATAACTGCAAAAACTATCGGACAATCAGCTTACCGTCTCTTGCATCCAAGTCGTTCACAAGAATAATATGCTGAAGAATAGAGAAAAAACTGATGATCTGTAAAATTTGCGGCCCTGTCAAAGCGTTTGAGAATGTAAAGTGGTGTAAGATATTTGAAATTTCTGTAGCACACTAAGAAGTTAGAGAGAAAAGAGGATAAGCCTAATGTACATTACATTCCAAAACCAAAAGGAAACAATAACAGTGGAAGACCAAGAAGGAAGTGCCCAGACTAAAAAGGGTACTTAGGGATACCATCTGTCGCCTCTATCGTTCTGCTTGGACGTTGTTGAGGCAATGGCGGAAGTAAAAGAAAAATTCATGATTGGGGTTAAAGTTCAGGGTGAAACGATAACATTAAAACTGGTGACCACGACCCAGAAAAAGTTACGGAATTCTGTTACCTTGGGAACAGAATAACCCCTGTGGGACGAAGCAAAGAGGACATTAAAAGCAGTCTAGCGCAGGCAAATAGGGCATTCCTGGTGAATACAAGAGTACTGTCATCAAACATATTACTGTAATCAAACATAGTAATTCGAGGAAGAAATTTCCGAGAGCATTGAAAATTTCTTGAAATGATAAGATCAGAAACTAAAGAGTTCTCCACAGTATCGGCGAAGAAATAACAATATGGAAAACACAGATTAGAAAATGGGACAAAGACATCAGAGAATAACTTCTGCGTTACTAGCGGGATCCTTAGATGATGAAAACATTCAGCCAGTAATTGAGGACATAGGTTGAAAGTGCTGCAGTGAAATGAAGAGGTCTGTACAAGAGCGGAATTCACGGTTGATCGCATAAAATATAATTGCTCTGTCACAATACGTTGTGAAATGGATGACGATTTTACATGGAGAATTATCTTAAAATTTTAAGTAATTAAGTATTAGTGTGTACATGATTTTGTGTAATGATTGTAAGTAAGCTGTTTAGGTTTTTTTATTGGTAACGCCGCCGCCACGTAGCGCTCTGTATAAAAATCACTGGCTGTGCCGTGCGCAGTCTGTGTTTAGTTTGCATTGTTGTCTGCCATTGTAGTGTTGAGCAGCGGCAGCTGGATGCTTACAGCGCGTAGCGTTGCGCAGTTGGAGGTCAGCCGCCAGCAGTGGTGGACGTGGGGAGAGAGATGGCGGAGTTTTGAAATTTGTAAGAATTGGCGTCATGAATGCTATATATATTATGACTAGTGAGGTAAATACATTGTTTGTTCTCTATTAAAATCTTTCATTTGCTAACTATGCCTATCAGTAGTTAGTGCCTTCAGTAGTTTGAATCTTTTATTTAGCTGGCAGTAGTGGCGCTCGCTGTATTGCAGTAGCTTGAGTAACGAAGATTTTTGTGAGGTAAGTGATTTGTGAAACGTATATGTTATTGTTAGTCAGGGCCATTCTTTCGTAGGAATTTTTGAAAGTCAGATTGCGTTGCGCTAAAAATATTGTGTGTCAGTTTAAGCACAGTCGTGTAAAATTTTTCTAAGGGGACCTTTCATATGTCGACCCTTAGCCAAGGATACCTCACTGGAATCTTCTGATTTTTTTCTTGTAGTTTGTGTAATTAGTGTAGCTTTTGTTTATTGCTAGCGCGTAATCATAGAATTTCCTTTGTAGTTGCAGTCTTTCATTGTTGTACAGTAAAACAGTTGTGGCATGCATGTAGTTTTGCACAAAGTATTTCGCAGCTGCGCTTGCAATTAACTAGATATTATTTTCAGTGATATGTTAATGTGTTCTCTTATTTTTGCTTTTCAAATTATGCTTTTTTTGTGTTGTCGTGTGAAATATTGTGACAATAATGGCGTGTGAAAAACGTAATACTAGGCTCCAAAGTAAACTGAGAAATGACAGTGAAGACGAAAGCAGTGTGTTAGCGCCACCATGTAATGAATTAACTAATGTTCAAAGTAGTAATTTGGTAATTGTGCATAGGGAAATGGAGCGGGTTGCAAATAATGGTGTAGGCAGTGAAACAATTAGTGAACAGGAAAGCGTTATCGATCGATCGGTCGGCAACAGTTCGCCTCAGGATTCCGAAATGACAGGACACAATATTGCAAATACTATACATTCAGGTTTTGCGTCCTCACCGTTTTCTCAAATAAGTCGACACATTTTCTGTTTTTCAAACTGCGAATATTGGCGGTGCAAATGCATTGCCGAATAGGACTAAGGAACATGTTTCAGACACCAGTGCATTGTTATTAAATTAATGCAACAAATGGGACAAAAGCTTCAAAAGTTAGACACAATGGAACAAAATCTTCAAAAGTTAGACACAATGGAACAAAATCTTCAAAAGTTAGACACAACGCTTGAACAAAATCAGAAACAAATGGGACAGAATCTTCAAAAGATAGACACAATGGAACATAATCTTCAAAAGTTAGACGCAATGGAACAAAATCAGAGACAAACACAGCAAAAGCTTCAAAAGTTAGACACCACACTTGAACAAACACGTGAAGATTTACCTAATGTGTTACATAACATCGAATCGAAATGTCAAAAAGTCTGTAATGACGTAAAAACAAAAATTTGTGAGCATTTCCAACCTATTTTTTCGCGGCACGAAAATGCATTACAGAATCACGAAGCAGCCATAAAAGAACTGCAAACTATTGTTCATGAAAATCGTGAGACCTTGCAAGCTAAAATTGACTCAGTTGCATCTACCGATTCGGTTACGCAACTTGCAAAAACTCAAGCGAACTTAAAGAACACAGTAGATACTCTGAAAATTGGTTCAGAAAGACACACAGAGGAAATAATTTCACTGTCGGATAAAGTAGCCGAACTTTCAGATCAATTCACTAACTTATCTACGAAGGTAGATGATGATCTGAATGACACAAAACCTGTAGCCTTCACTGACACTGAAGAGTATGAACAAATTAGGAAATTCAAACAGAATCAAAATCAAATCAACACACAGTACAAAAGAGAAATGCGGGAAGTACAAGATCAGTTGGCTCAAGTAATACAAGAATTACATATTTCAGAGGACACTCGCGCCCCAGTATGGGAAGAGGGACATAGCAATACAGAACAACCACAAAATAATAACACAGGGCATTTCGGAAATCATGAAAGTAATTGGCAAGGTGCACCGAATTTTGAGATGGAACCGCCGATACGACGTAACAATGACCGATATGCTACCCGCCGACACGATGATTTTGACTATAAGCTGTTCATTACTGCACGTAAATTCAAAACATTTAAGAATTCTGGCTACGACATTCATCCACGAGCGTGGCTCCATCAATTCTTTCATTGTTTTCCTCCCAACTGGTCACTAGAGCACAGATTAGAATTTATGTATGGCTACTTAGAGAATGAACCAGCTGTAAGAATGCGATCGGTCATTCACGATTGCCACAGTGAAGGAGAATTTTACCATGCCTTCCTCTCAGCATATTGGTCCCAAGCCACACAAGACCGAGTAAAACATGGCATCATGATGATGAAACATTTCGAACAATCTGAATTTTACAGTCTTGTGAAATATTTTGAAGACATGTTGCACAAGAATCAGTACCTGTCAAACCCATGCAACCCGTCAGAACTCATCCGCATTTGCTTAATCAAATTGCCTGAACATTTACGGCACATTATTCTGGTAGGACGTTGCAAAGACAACATTGAAGCTTTTCAGGGACTCTTACAAGAATTAGAAATTGACACTGACAATCGCGGAACGCGAAAACAGGAACACAACAATCACAGGTCACATCCGTCGCAATTTCGCGATGAAAGAAGTAATAACTGGACACGACACGGCTATTCTTACAACGCAAATCGTGACCAAAACAGACACCACCCGTACGACAACCGTTGGTAGGTTAGTAATAATTACAGAGAAAGATCGCATTTCCGTAGTAATGAATATGACAGAGACAATCATAGAAACAAACAATATGGCAACCAGAACTATTATCATCACGGGAGACGGAATAACTTCAGACGCAACGGTCCAGCGCGCAGTTACGATTCAGAGAGAAATTCTCGACCACGCGACCGACAAGAAAGAAACTATGGAATCTACCGACATGACGACAGACGATATGATCGTAACGACAGACCCGAATTGCATCAGAACTGGCGGGATTCAAACAGGGCGGGGCCCTCTCGGCAAGGTGAATTTGTAGAAGTTAGGTCTCCTAATCCCAATAACGGCGCGCGCCAACAAAGAGACAGACAATGACTCGCACCGCAGGCAGCCACGTGCGCCGGCTGGCTTAGCGAAAAATAACATAGGCGCTAACCTTGAGAAAAACTCCAGTATTGTTTACCGACGTTTACCGCATGATAATTGCGTTCAAGTTGAAACACTGAGTACTATGAAAAGTAAAGGATTGCGCCATATTTCACATGTGAAACCGTTTATTGAAAGATAATCTGCTTTTTAACTTTGCCTTTGCCATATAACTTTTCACTTTACATTAATAGTATGCTTTGTCAGACTAAAAAATTGTTAACATGTAACAATGTTTGAAGTTAACTATCCAGTCTAGATTCTAGGGAACATTTTTAAACAGAAATTACGAATGCATTGTTATAGTGAACAGACGACACAGTGTTGTTAATTGAACATTCTTGCTAGCTAGTTGCACGATTACGTAACGACTATAAGGCTTACATACTTAGAACATATACTGTTAATGAGGTTTTAATGCAACATTTTGGTTCAGTTGAAAAGACATTCTTTATTTGAAGTACTTTCTGTAAAATTAAAGATGACTTAGAATTTGGTTTATTTGACAGCTACACGATTTTATCACGACGCTACTAATGAGTGACAATTTACAATGTTGCTTTTGCAGTTTATCTGTTTTATATCTGCACAGTTTTTCTGAATTTTTCTTGAAAGTAAAACATGTTTTAGTAGTAACGTTTGTGGTATAGCTACAGTGAGACAGCCTTTTCTGTAGCACAACAATACGTACAGTACAGTACTTACTTCATCACGGCAATAAGCGTAATAACTAAGATATCTATACGCAAAGCATTTCAATTTCGTTTATCATGAGATAAGTACATTGGCTTCTGCAGAACTTAGCTTTCGGAGGACAATAACTACGACACTTCCACAGAGATTGTCTTACAGCAAGACGCACATTTAACGCTACAGGACACACATTAAACTATTTATTTTTCAACATATTTGAATTACAAAGAGAGTTTTCCGTGATACATTTCATTCCATTGCTGTAATCTGTAACACCTGAGGATATAATTACATTAATCCTCAGGGGGGTACACGCCTACTTTGTGTACCATATGTGTGGCAAGCACAAGGAGCCCTAGCTAATATGGTATTTGCTTATACAACTTTACACATCGGTACCGTATTTCTCTAACACATTAATTATACAGCTATCTGGTCATTTAACTGAGAGATAAACATTTTTTTTACTACATCATCAGTGACACATGTTTACGCAATTACACAGTTGGATGATTTAACACCTATGAAATTGTATTTTGTCTGTACTTTGTGAACTGTTCATATTTTTTTCAGAACCATTTTGATACTATGAGAGCTTTGAATGACATATTTGGTATGGGATCACGATTTTTAAAGTACGTTTGAGGCAGATGACACTTTTGACATGAGCAGAGAATTTTTTTTTTAGGTTTTGAAATGATTGGAGGAAGCTACGGAGATTTTGAGAATTTGACTGTCATGTTATGATGTTATTATTACGATGACGATGTGAATTATGCTGCTGAGGTATGTTTAAGCTGATGTTATATGAGTTATTTGGTTATGCTACGTATCTGTTATGATGAAATATTGAAGAAGTGTCGACGAATATATATGTGTGTAATAAGGTAAGAAATAATGAGTAGTGGTTAGGGACTCTGATTTGTGAAAAAGGATGTTGGAAACCGAGAATCATACTTTAAGAGTTATGAAATGGGTGTATATGTGTGAATGTATCACTATGCTGGCGAAAATTATTTGGACACTATTCTATTTAAATGATTTTATTTCTACTGATGTGTAACGCAAATTCTTGACCTGTGAATTTTTTTTATATGAGACTGCCACTGTAGCGGAAACTGGTGTCGTAAATATTTCGGTAAGACAATTAAGTGACCACCTGCACGTAATGCGTCGTGGGCACCCAGCTGCGCGACAACCACCTGACAAAAGAAAGCCATTAGTTTGTGCCTTTCAGAGGCACAGGTAAAAAAAAAGGGAGGCCATTATCCTCGCTATTGACATTCCTTTGTAGAAAGCACCGCAAATACGACACGCTCATTACTGAGAAAGATACTTACATCTGACACCTGATTATAACAAACGTCTTTCTACGAGAGTTGAGAGAATTATACTAACTTATGAAATGCCACATGACTATTGAATGATATTTTTATGCTTTGTCCATAGTTGCTTATTCCATTTGATATCTAGTTTCCATCTGTGTTGCAGCATTGGGTTTATAAAATAAAATTAAATGCATTTGCTAATGTGAACACTTTCTGTCAACAGATCTATTAAATAACGATTTTATGATCCACATTCTTCAAAAAGGAGCACTTGGAAAGGAAAGAACAATAAGAAGGGACTAGTAACAGTAACTGCATACATAATTTTCTTTTCAAGTACATGGTAATATTTTTTTTACAATAAATTTTTGTGGTGCACCACTTTAATTGCATAGACATTAAGATGTGAATAGACATTGTCCTTAACTGCATTGTTGTCTTTAGTGTAACATTTTTTTTGATTGAGCTTTGTCATGTTTACGTATAAGTTATAGCATTTGCTGCGGCTGTTTGCCATTCATAGTGCTACTGAACGTCACTTTGTATTACTAAGTTCAGCCAATTTTACTACTGATTTATTTTTCTTGTTTGCTGCGCATTGCCTTATATTAGTTGTAATATTGCTGCCTTTTTTTGCCAATTTCCATTTTTTTATCATTGCTTTTTGTGTAAATTGTTTTGTGCTGCTGCATTGCCTCATCCCTTAGCTAAGCTCAGTAGTTTTAAGTTAGCTTAAGAGGGGGTAGCCTATATAAGAGAATGATTTGCGATGGATTGGAAGAAATGCATTGAGAAGTTATACGAAAAAAGTACAGAAATCAGGTATAGATAAGACTTCTTGGAAATAATGAAGAACGAAGGGAGATCTCCGAGAAGTAAAGAAAGTTTTGTTTGCAAAATACTGCAGTAAAACAAACCCCTCTCCTTTCCTTGTGTTATCCCACTATGTGTTTGTGTACCCTTGTGTATTTATGTTCTTCCTGTCTTTATGTGTTTAGCTAATAAGATTTATGTTGTAGAATTTTTCAAATACTATGTTATTTTCTTTGTAAAGACGTTCAGACATTATTTATTGTGTTTTGTTTTAATGCTCATGAGTGAAGTTGATGTTTCAAAAGTTATTCTGATCTTTTATGTATGTACTTATGTCGTAATTTTTGTAACACTGATGTATTTGCTGTTTCGATTATTTTGTAAAGGCTGTACTACTGCAAATGATATCTGTAGTCTTATGTTCTTTAAAGATGTATTTTGTACCTTGGTTATTGTATTCTTATGTTATAAAATTGTAATTGACACCAGTTCATCAAATTAAGTAACTTGTAAATTATATTTCACTGCACACGTTTCTGTTGGTCATAGTATATGGACAATATGTGAGAAGTAGGGACTGATAGTGTTTGCACATGTGTTAATAACTCAGTAAGGGACTGGATAACAGCATTTCTGGTTGTAAGGACATTTCAAAAACAATTTTTGTGAGTGCACAAGTGGTGGTTATGGACTTGCTATATTATCCGCAAGACTCTTCAATGGTGACTGTGCGCCTGCACAGTCAAACAGATGGCTGCTGGCCATCTCTACAAGGACTACAGTGGGTCTAAACCTTTGATGACCCACCAATACCATTATTTCTACAAGGACTGCAATGGGTCTGCAACTCTGGTGGCCCACCAATACCGTAATCTCTACCAGGACTACAGTGGGTCTGCTCTGTGATGACCTACCTACCGATAGACTTCAACGTCGACTGACTCTGTTGTGGCCCATTACCTGTCTGCATGTCAAGAGTCAGCACTGTCTTTCGTTGGAAGGACAACACTACTTCTTCAAGAGTGCATGGAAATCCACTACTTCCGTGTTCATTTTCTTTTATTGCTCAGTCTTTGAGAAAAACACTACTATTTTACTGTGATGAATGATCAGGACTGTCTTTATGGACTGTGAGAAAATTTTAGCTTTTGACCAACATTGTATCGATAAGTGTGTGCATTTCATTTCTTTGTTATTGTAATTATAAAAAAATTTCAAATCTGTATTGGCCACTGCCCAAAACAATTTGTAAATTTTTTTGTGGGGAGCGTGGGGGCTATGTTAGTAAGCTGTTTAGGTTTTTTTATTGGTAACGCCGCTGCCACGTAGCGCTCTGTATAAAAATCACTGGCTGTGCCGTGCGCAGTCTGTGTTTAGTTTGCATTGTTGTCTGCCATTGTAGTGTTGTGCACCGGCAGCTGGATGCTAACAGCGCGTAGCGTTGCGCAGTTGGAGGCGAGCCGCCAGCAGTGGTGGACGTGGGGAGAGAGATGGCGGAGTTTTGAAATTTGTAAGAATTGGCGTCATGAATGCTATATATATTATGACTAGTGAGGTAAATACATTGTTTGTTCTCTATTAAAATCTTTCATTTGCTAACTATGCCTATCAGTAGTTAGTGCCTTCAGTAGTTTGAATCTTTTATTTAGCTGGCAGTAGTGGCGCTCGCTGTATTGCAATAGCTTGAGTAACGAAGATTTTTGTGAGGTAAGTGATTTGTGAAACGTATAGGTTATTGTTAGTCAGGGCCATTCTTTCGTAGGAATTTTTGAAAGTCAGATTGCGTTGCGCTAAAAATATTGTGTGTCAGTTTAAGCACAGTCGTGTAAAATTTTTCTAAGGGGAAGTTTCATGATGTAGTGGATATCGTAAACTGTGTGAGAGGCCTCTTACAAAACTTCCGAAATTTACATAAAAAAGTAACATCATTTCTTTGGCTGTTTTCGGGATCATTATTTGGGAAGAATTTTGGTTGGCAAGACAGGGAAAGTACCAGTTTATATAGGGCCAGCAGTGAAGCTCAATGGCTGTCATTTGTGTCAGCCAATGAGAAAAGACCGCGGTCCCTTGTTCTGTAGACGGCAGACTGACTTTCTCGAAAAGTCGGAATGTAGCTGTCTTATACTAAAGCTGTCATATACGAAAGTGATGACCATTGTGAAGTGGACATAGCATTTGGTAACCGGTATGCATACGTTTTGTTAGAACATTGGTACGGTAAATTGAAAACTTCCCTGTGTTCCGTTAAATTGAAAATTCCGTGTGTTCCCAAAAGTCGTAAAATACTGCGTGGCGTATTACACGGCCTTTGCTTAGAGACATAGGGCTGTGGAAGTGAGTCATTGTATAATATTTTGGCGATTAAATTTGAACAGTAAACACCATGTTATCCTTTTTACTGTAAAAAGAATAATTTTAGTTGCAGCTGATAACCGGAAATTAATTCGCTTCATATTGTCGCTGGCTCTTAGTGAAGGGGACAGTCCTGAATGAAACGAATAGAAAAATAAATTAATGAGCGTTTACATTTGTTTCCTGAGCAATATCTCAATGTCTTCGAAAGGAGTAACACCAACATAGGTGCAGTTTTTGTTACTTTCCAATACGAAAAGACATTACAATAGTTTTTTTTTATTAGTAGTGAAACTAGACACGATGCTTAGGATAAATTTACTGCAGACTGACTGAAAATTTTGTACAGTTTGGGGACAGTTACATTTTTAGAGGCTTTTTTGAGTAATGTGCATTGCTCGTTGCACAAGAGCACGAAGCAAATTTGTGGAGCTTACTGGAATAAGTGAGCACAGGAGAGAACGTAGTGAGCATAACCGCCACAACGGCTTAACAGTTGTGTCACTGTAACTTCTTAATATATAACAAAAATAAATGGAAGGTGTCCCGGGTTTCAATGAACAGAACGAGTTTCAGATAAATAATGTTTTTAAGCTTCATAAGAAAACTAATGTGGTGCTACAGAAGAATGCTGAAGATAAGATGGGTAGATTACATAACTAATGAGGAAGTATTGAATAGGATTGGGGAGAAGAGAAGTTTGTGGCACAACTTGACCAGAAGAAGGGATCGGTTGGTAGGACATGTTCTGAGGCATCAAGGGATCACCAATTTAGTATTGGAGGACAGTGTGGAGGGTAAAAATCGTAGAGGGAGACCAAGAGATGAATACACTAAGCAGATTCAGAGGGATGTAGGTTGCAGTAGTTACTGGGAGATGAAGAAGCTTGCACAGGATAGATTAGCATGGAGAGATGCATTAAACCAGTCTCAGGACTGAAGACCACAACAACAACAACAAGAAAACTATACAGGAAGATGTTCTGTGATGGGATATATGACGCCGATGTAATGGCATTAACCTTTATGAGAAGAAGGCGGGGTCACCGGTTCTGAACGTAGAAAGACTTTGTCTTTGGCGAAGTGCTACGATAAATAATCACATTCTACGAGCAAAATATAACGTTCGATAAAGTAACATCAAGATTATTTTCAAATGTAATTTGAAATTTGCGTGCTGTTTGTCATTTTTATCTATGTGGATATTATGATTAATAGAAAATGACTTCATCATCTTTATGTACGATTCATAAAGCCCAACATCTCTAAATTCCTTCATGGTGTCTATTTGTCTATAAATCGTGCTACTTTCATTCAGTGTGCTTTACTGATTCATGGATGCTATGCACCACGTATGTAAGTGATTAGTGTGAGTGGGCAGCTTCTATGATCGCAGCACTGTGTAGCGCTTTGCATTGGATCTCTGGCTGCGCTTTCTTTGTAAGAGATTCTGTGGCTGGTCGGACTCGTTGTTGGAAGTTAATCGCCATTACTGTTGGGCAGTTGGAAGTTAGTCGCCAGCAGTGATGGAAGTAATGTTGGGCAGTTGGAGGTGTACAGCCAGCAGTGATGGATGTTAAGTGTGAGTAGTTAGCATTGATGGAGAGTAGAGGCCTGAAATGTTAGCGTAAGCTAACGATCTGGAAGTATATGACTTGGAGACTGAAAATTATTCATGGTTATGCATCTTTGCACTGGATGTCAAAGTTTCGTGACTGAACTGAATGTCACATTATTAAGGTAAAATGAATGAATTATTAGAAGTCAGGTTGTAATTTTTTGAGCAGCCAGATCGCGTTGCGCTAGTATATTGTGGGTCAGTGTTGACCTGATAAGAAAAAGTAAGGAGGAAGTAGGCTCAGTACGTTCAATTTTACTCAGCTGTTTCAGAATCAAATAACGTAGAAGTTTCATCTTCTCAGTCATTCTGCAATTTAAGTACAGATACACTCATTAAAGTAAAGAAGTTTCACTAGTAGTTCTGAATCTACTACTGTATTATGTGCATTACTCATATTCTTATGTTGTTATTCATTATTAGATTTTTCCCATATTACACGCTACCCACTTTCATTTTCATAATCCTCTACTCACTTTACTATAAGTCCTGTTTATCTCGCCACTGAAAGTCTCTTATTCTCCTTATATTTAGTTTCACTTTGCTTTTATGTTTTCCGTCCTAGAATTCCGCTGCTCTCTAAATTCTTTAAAAACTGAACCCTATTGAAATGCTAAATATTTTAGGGAGCCCTAAAATAAGCGAAGCCTGGTTTTATCTTCGTTCTTTAACTCTAATCATTTAATGAAAATCATACTAAACTAGGTACATTACACACTACTGACTTCAACAACATAAAAACGAACATAGGCACAATAATACAGTGCACAAAATAACACTGCACACATTCCTCAGTAAACTGATAAAATTATTTCCATTTAACGAAATTTTGACCAACCGTTTAATAGAAGCGAGTTGAAGCCGCATGTCAGGTCCAGTACCCACCCACTGTGGCATTTTGTCTTTGTAGCTACATAAGCTGAGAAACGCTATTTTACGAAAACACGTTATTGGGAACGCGAGAAGAACAATCAATCAGAGGTTGTATGTCAAGTTATGAATCTTCAATGATTGCGTGCTTGAATCTGGTGTCATTTCTTCAAAGGAGTCATAGTTGTCTTTTGATATATTTGCTGACTTCTGCAAATTCGATAAAAAAAGTTTTCAAACCCAGGAATCCATTGTCAGTATTCTATTCTTCAGGAAAATGCGTTTCAAAAGATGCGTCCAAGTCATGAACACATTGGAACAGTTCTTTAAATATTTCATTCTGCTGTCTCACCAAGAGAAAGCTTGCTAGTTCTCTCTTTCCAATACTAATAATCTAAAATTCGTACTTTCTTGAAGGCATTTATTTTATTTAGTCTCTTTTCTTTTTGTTATTAGGCTCCTTTTCTTGTAAAGATAGGTTTATCTCATGAACTCTTCCAAATATACCTTGTACCTGCAAAATAATCTAATCGTAACAACCAAATTACATCGCTGAAATAGTCTTTTAATTTAAAAGAAATGTTAGTCATAAAATTTGTAATTCATCTCTTAGTTCGAATATTCCTATTAAGCTCTTACCCAAGATAACCACCTACCCTCGATGTGGAGTGGAATGGTTTTTTTGTCTGCTCCCATAATCTTCATAAAATGTTTAAAACAATCAGCATTGAAGAGGGCGCTATTTAACGTCATTATTTTTACTGTTTCATTAAGTACCAGGTTTAGATTTGGCGGCGTCTTCTTCATCGCGAGTGCTTTTCTACGAGGGATATAAAGGCAGGAACCGTAGTTTGACGCTTTACGTCTTACTATAGATAACGCTCTTGCTGTCTTAACAATCATTGCGTTGGTCCCCATATGAACCAATTACGATATAATCGTTCCCGTCGAGATGGTTTATTTCAACAACTTGTTAATCATGTTAAAAAAATTCCTGGCAGTATTAGTTGGCAGCACACGTAGGTAAGTCTTTTTCCAGTTATTTTTTGTATGGAATTACACAATTATCTGGAAGATAGCCATTCCAGCAACATCAATCGACTCATGCACTTGCAGTTACTGGAGCTGCATGTCCTTGGGAGATGTAAATGCTATAGTTTTCCCTCACTTCCAGTTGTTCGCAATACCAACACAGCTGGGGCATAATGACTAAAGTTGCAAGGCGAGATCAGTCAGTCTTGCAGACTGACGTCGCTGCAAATATTTCAAATGCTACTGCATATACCCCCAAAATTGATTTCATTAATAAAAATAAGTGTCAGACTACCAATCCAAATATCTGACTTCCAGACATCTTGATTTTTCGCTTCACAGTGCTGAATAATTCTAGATGAGGTGTGCAATCTAATAAAAAAAGAAAAGAAAAGAAACCATAGCTACCGCATGATTACATTTCCCCGTTTTATCTAAATCACTTCATGCAAATGTAGTACCAACCCGATGCTCCATCTTCGAAGGTCACTATGTCAAAGGCACGTTGGAGTTTACCTTTTCCTTAGGAGTATTTCTATGACCGAGAGATATGATAAAAAGAAACGACTACTTACGACTTACTACTTAAAATCTCAGAGACCGTGCGTGTGTCGGATGGGATGATGTAATAAAACGCTAAAGGTGTGAAATACAGCGCCATGTAAAGGTTAATAAATGCAATTTTTACTAGCAATAATTTATCAAAGTATGGAACATCCTTTGCTGGGGCTGCTTTGACTTGCAGGCTTTAAGCAGTTCGCTGGTGTCTTGTCCCACTCCTTCACTCGCTGATTTTAGATGCATTAACAGTCGCTTTTTAGATGGTTGTCTTTAAATTATTTACCCCGATTTTAATGCAATTCTCTTATGAAAATACGCCAGATCACAAAATCTTCGGGCGGGTCCATATTTGTGCGTTATATCGCATGAGAGAAGCTTTCAAAGTGGATGAAAATGTTTGTTGGAACAGTCTCTACTGGAAGTACATACCAAAAGTGAGCAATGATAGCTTTAGTTTTTGAATGATATGCCGCAGACTTCGAGACCCCTTTTCTGCGTGAATTTTTGTAGTTATGACTTTTAGATACAGTGCGACTGTTCGAGAACATTGCGTTGCTGGAAAGGTTATTTAGTTTCTCACACAGTGAAAAAAACAAGCAGTTACGGTTAGTTTCCAACTAATATTTGTCATTTAGTAGAATCTATGTAGTAACCTTCTCCTCAAAACGGTCAGCAGCACAGCGTATTTAGTAGCGTTTACAATGATTTAATTTTATTTCAAGAGTAATTTTATTGCTGATTTTGGCGAGAACTTATTAGGCAGAGCGCATTTATGTGGTTTTAAAATAAAATTACTCTGAACGCGCAATACAATTTTAATTGCTTGACTGAGTGCATAATTACTAGCATTATACAGCACACAAATGGCTGGATGATTAATGTAAACGGTGTCTGAAACGTTTCATTGCTGTTCATCCTAAAATGACAGACCTTACGGTAAAAGGCAATACGCCAAAACATACACTGTTCAGCCAGAACACTATAACCACCTACCTATTATCCTATGTCCACTTTTGGCACGGATAACAGCGGAGACGCGTCGTAGGATGGAAACATAAGGCCTTGATAGGTCACTGGAAGGAGCTAGCATCATATCTGTACATATAAGTCACCTAATTCCTGTAAATTCCCAGATGTGGTCGATCGGGTTCAGATCTGGCGAGTTAGAGGGCCGGTTCATCAACTGGAACTCGCCACTAGAACTATTCCGTCACAATGCTGGACTTATGACAAGGTGCACTATCTTGTTGTAAAATGCCACTGTCGGCGGGGAACCAGAGCCGTGAAGTGATGGTGTGCAACCAGTGTGCGATACTCTTTGATCGTCATGATGCCCAACACGAGCTTCCCTGGATCCATGGATGCCCACGTGAATGTTCCCCAGAATATAAGGGGGCGCCGCCAGCTTATCCCCGTCCTGCAGTACGGGTGTCAAGGAACACAACGGATTCGAGCCCTTATATCAACACGATGAGGAAGGTGTCGAGATTCAAGAGACCACGCAACGTTTTGCCCCTGCGCCAATGGCCACGTGCTCATTTCAGTCGCAGTTGTCAAACATTGGCACATGCATGGGTCGTCGCCTATGGAGCATATCGTTACGAGTGTTCGGTGGACTGTTTGTTCAGACACCCTTGTCCTCTGCCCAGCATTCAAGTCTGATGTTAGTTCCGCCACAGTTCGACGCCTGTCCTGTTTGACCGGTCTGCCGAGCCTGTGTCGTTTGACATCTGTAATGAGAGACAGCTACCCAATCCCAGGACATCTGGCCGTGGTTTCACCTTGGTTCGCCACGTGTTAAAGACACTCAGTACAGCTCACCTCGAACACCAGACGAATTGTGCAGTTTACGAAATGCTCGTTCGGAGCCTCCGAGCCGACACAATTTGCCCTCGATAAAACTCAGGTGGACCGAGCACTTTCCCCATTCTACGCACGGACACACGCTAATTGATGCTACATGCATCATGCGCTTCTGTGACTAGCGGTCGTTCCTCGCCAGGTGACGCTGCTACTGCCTAAACGGGTATATCTATAGCAGGTCAATGGTCATTATTTTGTGACTAATCAGTGTATGTTACATTGCGTGAAATCATTATTATAGTAGCTGTTACGAAATTACACACTCCAAGGTCACACCTGCTGCCTGAAGTCCGCAGGCGACAACTTCTGTGATTCATCCGCTTCATAGCTTTCTTGCCCTACTGTAACTGTGCGACAGCTGAATGTTCAGCGCATGCGTGCGACATCATGAGTTCGTATGAACACTACTGGATATTAAAATTGCTACACCACGAAGATGACGTGCTACAGACGCGAAATTTAACCGACGGGAAGAAGATACTATGATATGCAAATGATTAGCTTTTCAGAGCATTCAATCAAGGTTGCCGCCGGTGGCGACACCTACAACGTGCTGACATGAGGAAACTTTCCAGCCCATTTCTCATACATAAACAGCAGTTGACCGGCGTTGCCTGGTGAAACGTTGGTATCATGCCTCGTGTAAGGAGCAGAAATGCGTACCATCACGTTTCCGACTTTGATATCGCGATTGCTGTGTATCGTATCGCGACACTGCTGCTCGCGTTGGTCGAGATCCAATGACTGTTAGCAGAATACGGAATCGGTGGGTTCACGAGGGTACTACGGAACGCCGTGCTGGATCCAAACGGCCTCGTATCACTAGCAGGCATCTTATCCGGACGTCTGTAACGGATCATACAGCCACGCCTCGATCTCTGAGTCAACAGATGGGGACGTTTGCAAGACAACAACTATCTGCACGCACAGTTCGACGACGTTTGCAGCAGCATGGACTATCAGCTCGGAGACCATGGATGCGGCTACCCTTGACGCTGCATCACAGACAGAGTGTCTGCGATGGTGTACTCAACGACGAGCCTGGGTGCACGAATGGCAAAATGTCATTTTTTCGGATGAATCCAGGTTCTTTTTACAGAATAACGATGGTCGCATCCGTGTTTGGCGACATCGCGCTGAATGCACATTGGAAGCGTGTATTCGTTATCGCCATACTTGCGTATTACCCGGCGTGATGGTATGGGGTGTCATTGGTTACACGTCTCGGTCACCTCTTGTTCGCAGTGACGGCACTTTGAACAGTGGACGTTACATTTCAGCAGAATGATCCACGATCGCATGTTGCAGGTCCTGTACGGGCCTTTCTTGATACAGAAAATGTTCGACTGCTGCCCTGATCAGCACATTCTCCAGATCTCTCACCAATTGAAAACGTCTGGTCAATGGTGGCCGAGCAACTGGCTCGTTACAATACGCCAGTCACTACTCTTAATGAACTGTGGTATCCTGTTGAAGTTGCATGGGCAGCTGTACCTGTACACGCCATCCAAGCTCTGTTTGACTCAATGCCCAGACGTGTCCAGGCCGTTATTTTGGCCAGAGATGGTTGTTGTGGGTACTGATTTCTCAGGGTCTATGCACCCAAATTGCGTGAAAATGTAATCACATGTCAGTTCTAGTATAATACATTTGTCCAATGAATACCCGTTTATCGTCTGCAATTCTTCTTGGTGTAGCAGTTTTAATGGCCAGCAGTGTAGATACAATCTTCCGTGGAACGCTGCGCTGATGTGTGTTTAGTAGCGTGCGAAATGCAGAAGCAAGGACCTACGGGTAGTGTTACTCCAGACGGTGTGCGTAAATGGAAAAAGACAATCAAAAACAATCTAAATTGTCGTATCGAATGTACTGAAATTTTTTCTACCGGTCTGGCTAGCAGCGAAGAAACCAGGAATAATGTTAAATTTGCGACAGTTTCATAAAATGACAATGAATCCAGGTGGTATTACCGAATCGACTGTATCCCATATTAACTGCAGCAAAACCGGCGGAATGTCTAAATGTGAGTATGTCTTCTGATTGTCCAAGAGTGGGAGATAAATGGCACCGGAAACTTGAAAATATGAATCAATCTGGCTCAGAGACCTCCATTCTTTGTCTTATATGCTCACCTTACCTCTGATTCAGAGATTGTAATGGTGGATGAAAATTTGTAACAGAATTCAGCGAAATTACAGCGGGAAAAATGAAGTTTTGTGTTCAATGAACTTAACTGCGTGCTGAGGTCATTAGTCTTGTAGTATATTTCAATAAACCTTGGGTTTCACAAAACCATGCGTACAATCATATTCAACGGAACTAGTGGCCTTTAAAATTAAAGTCACTTTTGTATAGAGTGTATCGGCGATGTGGGGGATGAATTAGGTGACGAAGGTTCAGTACGAACCACAAATAGAAAAAAGAATTCGGGACGTAGGAAACATTCTCGGCTGTAAAAGTATTAAAGCGAGCTGTCGGAGTACATGTGCTTGCGGCGGCAGAAGTAGATGCGCGCTGCCGCGCACGGAGTCTCTCGTTAATAAAATGCGTTCATGGCTGACACGATCCAATAATGATGTCTCATATGTTACCAATATTAATTGCAAAGTTTTCTTAACGACTTTCACGGTGGAAATTTGTACAAGGTTCAATAGAGCGCTAATTCGTCAGCGACGATATTTTTCATTACACGTGCGGAATGGTGTCACACCTCTTACGGTACTTAATTTTTTATCTCTGAATACTTTCATGTTTTCACTATAAAATATGTGTTACATGCAGCTATAAACTTTCAGAATGTTCATACTTTTTTTCAGTCCATATATCAGCTGCCTGGAATTTTCTATTGGAATGTACTCCATCTTATCCTATAGCAAAAACAGAGCTGCCTAATTATTTCCAGACTTTTTACAAAAATTTGAAATTACCATTAACTGGCAATGCTATAAGACGATGGTATGAACCTGAGGTGCATATTTTCATTACGACCTCTTTAGTTACAGAAACTGAAAGCACTTAGATCTTTTTCTATCGTTCAAAGCTCCTGCGGTTACTGACAAATGACAGTCGCGGCAAATACTGTAAGCAAATGTATCGTATTCTCCTTTCTCTGTGCATTGCATTATAAAATCATTCTGCCAAAGAAGAGACTGAATTTAAAATAAAAGATGTTTAATGCGCATTTGCTTGCTGAATACGTAATATCATTTCGACATGTAGGTTGTATGATACCGCGTATGACAGTTTTTGATTCGACACTACGGCCATTGTTGGCGCCTGGGTAATATTTTAATATCTACACTCGATATCGCTGTTTCTATTGCTTTTGTTCTTTGATGAAGGCTAGCTGTGTTTCATAATTCAAGCAACGAATGTTGCTAAAAAGTTCGAATATTGTGGGCTTTCACATGATCGAACCGAAATATCTCGGACGTTCGTCCATATTCTCCATTTCAGAGACAGAGCTACAGCAATGATTATAATCAGAACAAAATTTATGCAGTCACAATTGGATAACAACTCCACAACCAGCGTGCATGGATACCACTATAGAGAATAATAGCATACCTTATCGGGATATACTTGTGGTGATACAACACATCCACCACACAGCTAAACTGTCTATGGATGAAGGCGTAGTTATATAAAAATCTATAGAAAATAATGATAACAATAGTAACAGCTGAATAGGAGGAAAGTGATAAGGGTATAGGTTTTACTGGCCAAAGGAAGTTTATAATATGCTGCGAAGTTGCACAACAGCTCTGTTCAAGACATTGTATCTGATCAGATGGCTTTGGCCTGAAACCGATAAAATACAAAATAAAAAAATAAAAATTCTGTGTCCCTACTTTTGGTCCGTGCCGTATATTTTTCGTGAAAACAAACTGGAAATTTGTTGTAACTCCTTATCGGACCAAACTGCTAAGGTCGTCGGTCCCTACGCTACTCTATGTAATCTAAGTTAAACTAACTTACACTAACGACACCACACACACCCATGCCCGAGGGAGGGCTCGATCCTCCGACAGGGTAGTCGAGCGAGCTGTGGCAAGGTGCCATAGACCGCACGGCTCGTGAAAACACAGGGGTAAAATCTTACCAAGTGTTTCGTATTAACATATAATTTAATTGTCAATCTTTTTAATAAAATAGTTACACAGAATAGATAGGTCACAAGTTTTAACTGTATGCCCAATGGGCCAGCTACGTAATCGCTTCGCATCATTTCTTCATTTTCTTTTTGACGTTGCGGTAGCGCTCGCATACGCTCGGAACTATTTAGTATAATTTGAAGTTGTACTGACATCACAAGAAAACTGCCACCCCACAGGGACAAAGTGAGTGATCGTTTTATAATTTTTTCATGTGGACAGAAACCAATACACAAAGTGACATCGCCTCTTACTAGGTTATCCTTCTCTCTTTCCACAGTATGATGACAGAAGACATTTAAACCAGCTATAATATCTGTACAAACATGTGTTAAATGTTTTTGTAGTGCCAGCAAGCAAATGCACATTAAACATCTTCTGCTCTAAATTCAGTCTCTTCTTTGGCAGAATGACATTGCAATGCAATGTACAAAGAAGAAGAATGCAATACATATGCTTACAGTATTTGCTGCGACTGTCATTTGTCAGCAAAGACGGTGAGATTACCTTGAGGTCCCTATTTTCGTTACGACCACTATAGTTACAGAAACTGAAAGCACTTAGATCTCTTTCTATCTTTCGAAGCTTCTGTGGTTGCTCTCCTCACACGTGGCCTGCACCTACCACGAGACGTCGTGCTGACGTCGCTACCAAGATATCTTCACATTTCTTTATACCTGACTCCACCAATGCACAAGAACACGTTATCTAAGACATTTTCAGATCTGTCAGTTAACATTTTAAATAATTTTTGTAAATTACGAGGCGGAACATAAGATGAAATTAGCCTTATTTCAAGTTTACCATGGTTTAACTTAGCATCGCCCGCATGGTAAGGTTATTCTGGCCGGAGGTCCATGGCCGCATTAGCCGTTTAGAGTTACTTAAGCGGTTAATGTCAAATTATTTGACCTTATGATCAGTAGCGAGTGATTATGTAAGCTACTCAGATTACATAAGCAGCAAAAGATATCATCCGCCGCAAGCTCAATCCACTCAGTAACATTTCAGTAACACAGACAACTCATTTTTATTGTAAATTTAGACTCGAATTAACTAAGTAAAACAATTTCAGGCCAAAGAGAGACAATGTAGCATATTAATGTAAGCATAGCGGAGACATAGGTGCGGCGAATTGATATAGTGGTGAACGGCATAGAGCGACTGCGAGAAGCAGACGTTCCTTGCCACGAGTGCATCTCTGTGTGTTGCCGCACGAAAGATTTCCTTCTCTGGAGACATTGTGGAGGATGGAGAGATCGGACGTGTCTGAGGAGGAGAGAGATTGTACTGCTGTGAGACGCCATTACTATTTATAGTAAATGTTAAAATACTTTTTTGCACAAAAAGAAGCCAATAACTGTTGTTGTTGTGGTCTTCAGTCCTGGGACTGGTTTGATGCAGCTCTCCATGCTACTCTATCCTGTGCAAGCTTCTTCATCTCCCAGTACCTACTGCAACCTACATCCTTCTGTATCTGTTTAGTGTAATCATCTCTTAGTCTCCCTCTACGATTTTTACCCTCCACGCTGACTTCAAATAGCAAATTGGTGATCCCTTGATGCTTCAGAACATGTCCTACCAACCGATCCCTTCTTCTAGTCAAGTTGTGCCACAAACTTCTCCCCAATCCTATTCAAAACCTCCTCATTAGTTATATGATCTACCCATCAAATCTTCAGCATTCTTCTGTAGCATCACATTTCGAAATCTTCTGTTCTCTTCTTGTCCAAAATAGTTATCGTCCATGTTTCACTTCCAAACATGGCTACACTCCATACAAATACTTTCAGGAACGACTTCCTGACACTTAAATCTATACTCGATGTTAACAAATTTCTCTTCTTCAGAAACGCTGTCTTTGCCATTGTCAGTGTACATTTTATATCCTCTCTACTTCGACCATCATTAGTTATTTTGCTCCCCAAATAGCAAAACTCCTTTACTGCTTTTTGTTTCCTTCGCTGCTTCCTTAATATACAGTTTCAATAACATCGGAGAGAGGCTACAAGCCTGCTTCCCACCCTTCCCAACCACTGCTTCCCTTTCATGTCCCTCGACTCTTATAACTGTCGTCTTGTTTCTGTATTTTACCCCTGCCACCTTTAGAATTTGAAAGAGAGTATTCCAGTCAACTTGGTCAAAAGCTTTCTCTAAGTCTACAAATGCTAGAAACGTAGGTTGGCCTTTCCTTAATCTAGCTTCTAAGATAAGTCGTAGGGGCAGTATTGCCTCACGTGTTCCAATATTTCTACGGAATCCAAACTGATCTCCCCCGAGGTCGTCTCCTACCAGTTTTTCCGTTCGTGTGTAAAGAATTCGCGTTAGTATTTTGCATCCGTGACTTATTAAACTGATTGTTCGGTAATTTTCACATCTGTCAACACCCACTTTCTTTGGGATTGGAATTATTATATTCTTCTTTATTGGAATTATTATATTCTTGTGAGGGTATTTCGCCTGTCTCATACATCTTGCTCACCAGATGGTAGAGTTTTTTCAGGACTGGCTCTCGCAAGGCCGTCAGTAGTTCTCATGGAATGTTGTCAACTCCCGGGGCCTTGTTTCGACTCAGGCCTTTCAGTGCTCTAACAAACTCTTCACGAACTATCGTATCTCCTATTTCATTTTCATCTACATCTTCTTCCATTTCCATAACATTGTCCTCAAGTACATCGCCCTTCTATAGACCCTCTACATACTCCTTCCACCATTTTGCTTTCCCTTCTTTACTTAGAACTGGGTTTCCATCTGAGCTATTGCTATTCATACAAGTAGTTCTTTTTTCTCCAAAGGTCGTTATAATTTTTCCTGTAGGCAGTATCTGTCTTACCCCTAGAGAGATAAGTCTCTACATCCTTATATTTGTCCTCTAGCCATGCCTGCTTAGCCATCTTGCACTTCCTGTCGATCTCATTTTTGAGACGTTTGTATTCCTTTTTGCCTGCTTCATTTAGTGCATTTTTATATTTTCTACTCTCATCAATTAAATTCAATATTTCTTCTGTTACCCAAGGATTTCTACTAGCCTTCGTCTTTTTACCTCCTTGAACCTCTGCTGCCATCACTACTTAATCTCTCAAAGCTACCCATTCTTCTTCTACTGTATTTCTTTCCCGCATTCCTGTCAATTGTTCCCTTATGCTCTTCCTGAAATTCTGTACAACCTCTGCTTTAGTTAGTTTATCCAGGTGCCATCTCCTTAAATGCACACCTTTCTGCAGTTTCTTCACTTTTAATCTACAGTTCATAACCAATAAAAATGGTTCGAATGCTTCTGAGCACTATGGGACTCAACATCTTAGGTCATAAGTCCCCTAGAACGTATAACTACTTAAACCTAACTAACCTAAGGACATCACACACACCCATGCCCGAGGCAGGATTCGAACCTGCGACCGTAGCAGCCCCGCGATTCCGGGCTGCAGCGCCAGAACCGCACGACCACCGCGGCCGGCTCATGACCAATAGATTGTGGTCAGAGTGCACATCTGCCCCCTGGAAAGTCTTACAATTTAAAACCTGGTTCCTAAATCTCTGTCTTACCATTATATAATCTATCTGAAACCTGTCACTATCTCCAGGTTTCTTCCATGTATATGAACTTCTTTTGTGATTCTTGAACCACGTGTTAGCTATGTTTAAGTTGTGCTCTGTGCAAAATTCTATCAGGCGGCTTGCTCTTTCATTTCTTAGCCCCAATGCATATTCACCTACTACTTTTCCTTGTCCCCCTTTTCCTACTAGCGAATTCCAGTCACCCATGACTATTAAATTTTCGTCTCCCTTCACTATCTGAATAATTTCTTTTATTTCATCAAACATTTCTTCAATTTCTTCGTCATCTGAAGAGCTAATTGGCATATAAACTTGTACTACTGTAGTAGGCGTGGTCTTCGTGTCTATCTTGGTCACATTAATGCGATCACTATGTTGTTTGTAGTAGTTTACCCGCACTTCTACTTTTTTATTCATTATTAAACCGACTCCTGCATTACACCTATTTGATTTTGTATTTATAACCCTGTATTCGCCTGAGCGAAAGTCTTGTTCCTCCTGCCACTGAACTTCACTAATTCCCACTATATCTAACTTTAACCTATCCATTTCCCTTTTTAAATTTTCTAACCTACCTGCCCGATTAAGGGATCTGACATTCCTCGCTCCCATCCATTGAACGCCAGTTTTCTTCTCCTGATAACGACGTCCTTCTGAGTAGTGTCCGCCCGGAAATACGAATGTGGGACTATTTTACATCCGGAATATTTTACCCAAGTGGACGCCATCATCATTTAACCATACAGTAAAGCTGCATGCCCTCGGGAAAAATTACGACTGTAGTTTCCCCTTGCTTTCAGCCGTTCGCAGTACCAGCACAGCAAGGCCGTTTTGGTTAGTGTTACAAGGCGAGATCAGTCAATCATCCAGACTGTTGTCCGTGCAACTGCGGAAAAGGCTAGTGCCCCTCTTCAGCAACAACACGTTTGTTTGGCCTCTCAACAGATACCCCTCCGTCGTGGTTGCACCTACGGTACGGCTATCTATATCGCTGAAGCACGCAAGCCTCCCCACTAACGGCAAGGTCGATTCTTCTTGGGGAGGGGGGGGGGGGAGGGAGGGGAGCCAATAACTAATCTCAGGTATTCAAGGTGTGTATATCTCCATACCGAAAAGAGTTAATTATCACGGTACACGCATTTTCCACGGTCAGAATTCGATGAGAGATTATCTCCGAATTAATAAACTTTAACTTGCTAAATTGTTGGAACTGTCGTCCAGATTCATCAAACAACATAGCACACAGTTGTTCCGAACGATCTGCATGGTAAGAAAGGTCTTAGAGATTTCAGGTGGAACAGAAAACGATGAGGAATTGCCGCGACATCGCCGCTGCGGAATACACCTCTTGCTCTCCTGTGGTATTTAAAACGAAATATTTATATTTTCCGTGTTTTCAGGAGAGTAAAGATACAAGAAAATAAAGAACTAAGCTAAACCAACTAAAACTAATACTTAAAATAAAAGCACACATAAAAAATATTTATAATAAAAAATAAATAAAAATATCTTTGATTAACTAAATAATAATAATATATTAATCTGTGCATAGTATTTGCGCCGCGTGGTTTTTGTCTTCCTTGAGATATGGTATAGTACTTACAAGTGTAACAGCTAATTCCTGTTCCAAGTAACTAATTGTTATTCTTAATCCATTCTTTATTCAGTCGTGAAATTACATTTTGTGACCCTTGATTGACATTTGTTCTTTCGGTTCATTAATGACTATGACCTATGCTAGACGTAATTCATTGACTCATAAGGATTCCCCGGTAAGTGCAAGGTATTTTTACCCTGGTTTTCATTTTTTATTTTCTTATTTTTGAGTCATCAGTCTTCTGATTGGTTTCATGCGTCGTGCCACGAATTCCTCTCTTATGCCAACTTTATATCTCAGAGTAGCACTTTCAATCTGTACCCTCAATTATTTGCTGGATCTATTCCACTCTATTCCCTAAGCAATTTGTCGGATGAATTCCAATCTCCTACAGACTTTACGCTCTACAGCTCCCTCTAGTGCCCTAAAAGATATTCCCTGATGTTTTAACAGATGTACTATCATCCTGTCACTTTTTCTTGTTAATGTCTTCTATATATTGCTTTCCTAGCCAATTTTCCAGAGAACCTCCTCACTCCTTACCTTGTCAGTCCAACTACTTTCAAACATTCTTCTGTAGTACATCATCTCAAAAGCTTATATTCTCGTCTGTTCCAGCTTTTCCACGGTCCATGTCTCACTGCCGCAGATGCTGTGCTCCAAACGTACATTCATAGAAATTTCCTTCTCGAGTTAACACCTATGTTTGATACCAGTAGACCTCTTGGCTGGAATTCTGTTTTCGCGAGTGCTAGTCTGCTTCTTATGTCCTCCATGCTCTGTCCGTCGTTAGTTATTTTGCTGCCTAGGTGGCAGAATCCCTTAATTTCATCTACTTCGTGACAATCAGTACCGATGTAAAGTTTCGCGTTGTTCTCATTTCTGCTGCTTCTCATTACTTTCGTCTTTCTCAGATTTACTCTCAATCCACATTCCTCAAGTCCTGTAAGTGCAGTTATTTAAACTTTATCTTGTATCGAAGTAAACAATAGTTACGGACGCCATCAAGGTTTGTAACTCAGCGCTTGATCAGTATACCCGAAGAGAAGTACGTAACATAAGGAAAAACCGATCCTAACAAGAAACTTCTCCAGAACAGGCCACGAAGGCCCAACGGTACTGACCGGCCTCCGTGTCATCCTCAGGCCATAGGCGTCGCTGGATGCTGATATGGAGGGGCATGTGGTCAGCACACCGCTCTCCCGGCCGTACGTCAGTTTACGAGACCTGAGCCGCTACTTCTCAATCAAATAGCTCCTCAGTTTGCAACACAAGGGCTGAGCGCACCCCGATTGCAAACAGCGCTCGGCAGACAGGAAGGTCACCGATCCAAGTGCCAGCCCAGCCCGAAAGCGCTTAAATTCGGTGATCTTTCGGGAACCGGTGTTACCACTGCGGCAAGACCCTTGGCAGGAAAAAAACCTATATTATAAATTTATGGAAGTTCGTAGAAATAAAACCTACACGATAATACGATTTCAGTTCTAAGAACGTGGAAAAGACAACGTCTACGTACGACAGCATTACTTGATATTTTGTGAAGTCTTGTATGAGCAGCGCTAAGTCAGAACGCCTTCAGAACTGTTCCACGTCGTAACTAGAGTTCTTGACACATGCTATACGTGGTTGGATGTGATAAGAGACAAGGTGCAGATAGCAATGTAAGATAAGAGATAACCGAGGCAGTGCGCCAGTGGGAGCACAAGGAGCGTGTTGTACGGTCCCCAGACGACTCCTGGTACGTACTACACGTCTCTCTGTTCTGCTGCACTACTTCTTTGGCTTTTGCATGCGTAATGTCAAAGGTGCTGTGACGTGAATAAGAATTTTCAAGCTCGGGAAACAGGAGGCAAAATGACAAGTAAGGTCATAGAGGTAGACCGCATTCCACTGTATTTCCAATTTTTGACAATTCGCCCAATTTAATCTACGTCTTTCTCAATGTACCGATAAAGGTAAAGGATCAGAGGGGCTATGTCAATTCATTTTGATATCATACGCTGTAATACACGTACAGTGTCACACGCTGTAATACACTTACACTGGAGTATAATGACAATAATTGGTGATCTGTACGCCTGCATAGCTGACTCATTACGTGCTTGCCTCCCATCCAGTGGGATCAGGTTCGTTTCCCGGCTGGGTTGGAGATTCTCTGCGCTCGTGGACTGGGTGTTGTGTTACTCTCATTATCATTTCATCCTCATCACCGGCACGCAAGTCGCCCAATGTGGCGTCGACTGAAATAAGACTCGCACACGACGGCCGAACTTCCCCGAATGGGGCCTCCCGGCCAACAATGCCACACGATAATTTCATTTCAGTGCCGGTATAGCTTGATGATGAGGTAAAATCATCAAAACGTGTCACTCAATAAATAATTCCGTCGTCAACAATTTTTGTGACTGGTAGCCGTATTTGAAAAACTTTTCACGGACTATTTAAGCTTTTTGGATTTCTTTCGATGGGGGTTTTCCTCTGACATGCGTTTCCTAAACTCCGAGCATTTTTACGAGTCCAGACTAGATAATTCATCATATTGTAATTTTGAATTGAATACTGATTTTCACTTATATTGCCATTAATGTTTTTATTGTCTCACTTCGGGTCCTAGTAGCGCTCTACAAGCTTTTGAGAATGACATTCGAATCAATGTCCTGGCTAAACGCAGTAACACGCGACACAAATTTATATACTTCAGCGACCCTTAAGCGTTGAAGACAACTGACAATATTTGCCGGACGGGTAATAATATTGACCATCCATGAGTGACACTGAGAGTTTGTGGAATAATATTTAGAACATCACAAGAAATGGAAATATATTGCACTACTAGAAAATATTGTGCCGTCTGTGGGTAGTATTGCCAATATTCCTTATAGTCTCTCGCTTGCTATACAGACCAAGGAGGCTAGGTTAGGTTAGGTCTGTTGTGCGGAAATTGGGTTCAACAAAAGACCATTATTAGTACAGCGCATGGAAATGTATAAATACATATAACTGCCGGCATTATGGGATGTTAGGACAAATGAGTACAAAAACAGGAGGATTAAGAATGCTAAATCGAATGATATGTTTCTCAGAAAACCTTTTTTTAAATGACTAACGCTAAGTTAGTAATATTTCTCTTGGTATAAACCCGAATATAAACCTTCAGTGTACATATTATTGCTTAACAAGTTTCCATACCTACTGTATGTCACAAATACTGAAAGGTGAAGCTGCATTTGTAAATGCCGGGACTTCGAAAGAACTGCCACTAACAAAGAATCGCAACAAAATAGATAAGCACTGACTTGATGGAACTACGTCTCTTGTATTATCTTGTTTGGTGATACGGAATATGGACGTCCGCAGGATTTTTACAATAACAACACACAAAAAGTTACGATAACCGTCTATTTTCTAAGTTCAACCCTCAATTCTCTCAACAAATTTCGTGAGTGATCTTCGATGCTCCTTGAAGCAATTTTTCATCCACGTTTGTTTGCTGCATGCAGTAAGTATATCAGCAGCAGCATTTTTATTGTCCAGCTTCAGAACTAGAGTATTACCGCACAATATTAATGTCAACATTATTGAGCAATTTACGTATAACATTAATTACATTGCACAGTATTTGTGTGCAATATTATTAACCGTCTAGCGGATCGGGGTCGCTTGACACAAAACTATAGCCCGTATCACGTACACTATGTGGCAAAACGTATCCGGACACCAGGCTGAAAAGACTTAGAAATTCGTGGCGCTATCCATCGATAATGCTGGAATTCAATATGGTGTTGGCCCGCACTTATTCTTGATGACAGCTTCCACTATCACAGGCATACGTTCAGTCAGGTGCTGGAAGATTTCTTGGAGATGGCAGCCCATTTATCACGGAGTGCTGCACTGAGGAGAGGTATCGATGTCAGACGGTGAGGCCAAGCACGACGTCGGCGTCCCAGAGCATCCCAAAGGCCTACTGTAGCATTCCGGTCCGGACTCTGCGCAGGTCAGTCCATTACAGGGACGTTATTGTCGTGTAATCACTCCGTCACAGGTGCTAGATCGTGTTGAAATATGCAATTGCCGTCCCGGAATTGCTCTTCAACAGTGAGAAGCAACACGGTGCTTAAAACATCAATGTAGGCCTGTGCTGTGATAGTCCCACGCAAAACAACAAGGGGTGCAAGCTACCTCCGTGAAAAATACGATCACACCATTACACCAGCGCCTCCGAATTTTACAGTTGGCACTACA
Organism: Schistocerca gregaria; assembly: GCF_023897955.1. Lineage (NCBI taxonomy): Eukaryota > Metazoa > Arthropoda > Insecta > Orthoptera > Acrididae > Schistocerca > Schistocerca gregaria. The sequence goes on along the minus strand of NC_064921.1, from coordinate 289,730,472 downwards.
CACGCTGGCGGATGACGGCTCAAATGGTTCTGAGCACTATGGGACTTAACATCTGAGGTCATCAGTCCCCTAGACGTAGAACTACCTAAACGTGACTAACCTGAGGACATTACACACATCCATGCCCGAGGCTGGATTTGAACCTGCAGCGCTGTTCCGGACTGAAGTGGGTATGACTGTTGTCCTTTTAGGTTAGTTTAAGTAGTGTGTAAGTCTAGGGACCGATGACCTCAGCAGTATGGTCCCTTAGGAATTCACACAAATTTGAACATTATTGATAGCATCTACTAGTGCGTGACAGCAGAAAATGGGCAAACAAAGTTAGGGTTCAGAATGAGATTTTCACTCTGAAGCTTTACGCGCAATAAACGGTCTCTTGATAGACGCCGGCAGGTGCGACAGTGAAACGAAAATCATTATTTTGCTTAACAGTGGCAGTTAAAATACAAATCCACGCCAGCATTTAGGAACAAATAGGCGGTCTGAGAGTATTTCCTTGGCATCACAAAACCGGGACTAAACTTGCGTCCCGAAAGCTATTTTCGGGATACTCATCTTTTTTAATCCGCAAAGCCGGGCCGTCTGGCAACCCTAACTTCGAAACTTCCTGGCAGGTTAAAAATGTATGCCGGACAGAGACTCGAACTCGAGAGCTTTGCAAAGACAAAGGCAAACGTCACGAGTTCGAGTCTCGGTCCGGCACACAGTTTTAATCTGCCAGGAAGTTTCGAAGTTAGGGTTGCCAGACGGCCCAGTTTTGCGGATTAAAAAAGATGAGTATCCCGAAAATAGCTTTCGGGACGCAAGTTTAGTCCCGGTTTTGTGATGCCAAGGAAATACTCTCAGACCGCCTATTTGTTCCTAAATGCTGGCGTGGATTTGTATTTTAACTGCCACTGTTAAGCAAAATAATGATTTTCGTTTCACTGTCGCACCTGCCGGCGTCTATCAAGGGACCCTTTATTGCGCGTAAAGCTTCTTTCTATGTCCTGGGATTCAGTTCAGTTACGACGTTGCAGCTACGTGGTTCTCTGTGCGAGGCTTATTGTGCTTAGTTCATACTTGCGTGTGTGTGCAGTGAGCTCCAAATGCGAAAGCGAAAGTTTTCCTTTCGAGATATATATATATAGAATAATGGTCTTTCATCAAACGAGGAAGAGTTAACTATGATGTGGAATATGTAAATCATACGTTTCCATTTCACATGGAGGAAGGGCAGATATTACAGATCATTTAGACAGCCAAAAGCATAAATCAAACACGTGCTCTGCTAGCACTTAAAAAGAAGTAGACAGCTTTTTTACTTGAAAGCCTTCAAAATAGAGCCAATCTGTAGCAGCAGCGGAATTAACAATGTATTAACATACCGTTAAATATCACATGTCTATGACATCTGTGGACTGTACTTATACTCTAACCTCGAATCATTTTAACGATTCTGTCTCAGCGAAGAATGTGACATTCAGCAGAACCAAGACAACAGCACTTTTGAAAGCTGTTCTGGCACCTGACAATGTCAAACAAATATTCGGCGACCTTTCACTGGTCTGCTGTTACTCAATACCACAGATGCAAGTAATCACAAGGATGAAAAAATATTTCCACTAATTGTTCAATATTTTACACCTCAGAATGTCATTGAACTGAAATTGCATAAGGAGAAAATAAAATTAATAAGAATAAATGTATTGCATTTAGTGCTGACAATGCTAACACTAATTTTGGAGGATGCGACGAACAGGAACAAACAATGTATTTGCCAGACTGAAACGTGAAATAAACGAAAATCTTTCAGGAGTTGGCTCCCCTGCTCACAGTGCTGCCAAGAAAGCCGCTGACGTTATGAATGTCGACATAGAAACCTTTATAATTAGACTTTTCAATTACTTCTCCATATACACAGAACGAACGGGGCGTCTAAAGGAGTTTTGTGAGTTTGTGGACAAAGAGGATCATGCACTGTTGTCACATACAAAATCAAGGTGGTTGTCTTTGTTTGTTGCTGTGGAGAGAGTACTGAAGTTGTATGCTGCACTTAAATCACTCTTCGTCTAAGAAGAAAAGGCACCTAAATTTCTACAACCCTCTTCCAGAATCTGTTAACGAAAGCATATCTGTGGTTCCTGTAAAGTTAGTTAAGCGTGTTTCAGAGACAAATAGCTAAACTTGAGAAAGCACACAGCGTTATAGAAGTAGCTGCGATTTTGGGAAAAAAATACTAACAGTATCGTAAAGAAGAAAGTTTTATTCCACTCAAAGTGACATCTCTCTTAAAGAACAGCGAAGTTGCATTAACTAGTGAAATTCAAAAATTTCCTGTTGATGTAGAACAGTTTTATGAAACATGTACAGCTTATTTAGAAAAATGGTCAATAAATCTCAATGAGTTTTCCACTTTTAAATGGATGTTGCTGGACGCAGAACCTGAGTGGAGCAATGTTACAAGGACAACAACATTAACACGAGTTAGAGGATTGTCAGTATTTGACAGTTTATTGTTTGACGAGTTTTCTTAACTCAAGCAGTTCACTGAATCAGAAACCAACAAAAATAGCAAAAACTGGGGTAGTAAATTATGACAGGAGAAATTGACCTATTTCTTTCGACAGGTTCGTTGCTAAGAACAGTATTCTCAGTTGCTGAATATATATGAATTGGTCTTCATAATTCCAGGGTATAATGAAAACATGGAACGAGTGTTTTCTCTCATACATTAGGAATGGACTGAGGAACGAAACAGATTACAAGTACCAACGTTCGAAGCAATAATTAAATTTGTTTTTAATTATTAAATGATTTGCTCTAACTTTTATGAGTACATAAACAGGGGAAACATCTTCTCTCTAAAACTCAGACTATGAGGCGTAGGGTAACTATGTGAAACTTACATTTCAACATATAGTATTTCAGAAGACAATATTGTATCTCGCATAAATTTTTCAAAATAAAGAATTCTTGTGTTACCAGTACTAATACTCTAAAATGTTTTTACCATTTGAATGCCCTCCCTTGGGTATTATTCAATTAGTTGCAATATAAAATGTTCATTTATTTATTTATTTTACTAAATCAATTGAGTACAGCAGTAATTTGCACAAATGTTACACTTTTTTAACGTTAAGACAAGTGTCCGAAATGTCCCGGTTTATGATCAACCAATTATGGCCGCTTTTACTTAATTTCAGAGAAAGGTCCCAGTATACTAGCAACAAATTCTGGCAACCCTAAATGAAGGTCACGTTGCCGATCTGTGTTGATTTTCCTACGGTACTAGGTGCTATACGTTCAGATCTATGACGAAATAATAAATTTTAAACCCGATTTCGATCAATTGTCTTGAGAGAAATCTTACTTGGCGTCTCGACGACGTTGTGTCGACTGCTCCATAGCTTTAGTCCTCATGGTGTCGGAAGGCGAGAACAGCTGACGCAGGTTTGTGAAGACGTCAAGTACAATTTTTATCAAAATTACAACTGCCTAACAACAAGTTCTTTGAAACTGCTTGGAATAATTGTCATTTATTATGATTTGAACTGTATTATAAGTAAAAACGTAATACACAACAAAATAAACTTCAAGCACAAACCCACTGTTTCTGGTCCATAGAATTTTTAAAAATATGTGTTAGGCGTGATTGTATGTGTTTTTGATGATAGTTGAATGTAATCACAGTGCATAAAAAGAATTATTAATAGAAAAGGCTAATGTGAAAACCTGTTGTACAAATGGTCAGAATGTTATAACATTTTTCGCTGTCAACAGGCGTTATCGGTGTAAACTAACTCGTTCGATATTACAGTGAGAGATGGCATTTATAATCCAATGAAAAAACAAACAATTAAAGATTATCTGCGTGTAACTCGAGGAAATGCAGACCGATAACAGGGAAAATCAACGATATCTCGACAGGTAACCGTCTCTGTCATTTTAAGGCCTCTTCCAATTTGTGCTTTGAAAATGTGAGGCATTTTCTTGTGGGAGTTTTTGAAGAATTTATCCGACCACATCCCCGCATTTTATTAGAGCAAAGGCTTTTGTCCTTGGACAGTATCTTGATTATGTACTATAAATGCAACTAATATGCTGACAAACACATTTTTAAACCATGAGTCTTTAAAACGAAGAAAAATTGTTACTTTACTATGTTCCAAACTCTACATCGCAATACCACAGTCTCTTATATCTGTGTCTGCGTCCGAACCATCCGACTATAAATTTACGAAGATATCAAAGCTTTCTTCCTGAAGCTTTCCAGAACGCTGCACAGACTGAGCCCACGCTGAAGGGGGCATATCGTCTATTGCTTCAATCACAAGCGATTCAGTTTCTATTATCGTTAATGATTTGATTTTAATCTTTGCCCAAATGAATTCCATGCGATTATACTGACACTGATATGTGGGTAAACGCAAAACTGTGTGTACACATTTACATGCAAGAAAATCCTGTCTTTACTTTCTGTCGTGTACCTACATAATTTAACGAGCTGCGAGAAATCGGTACGAGTTTGGTTTATTCTGTGCGAAGTACACTACTGGCCATTAAAATTGCTACACCACGAACATGGCGTGCTACAAACGCGAAATTTAACCGACAGGAAGAAGATGCTGTGATATGCAAATGATTAGCTTTTCAGAGCATTCACACGATTGGTGCCGGTGGCGACACCTACAACGTGCTGAGATGAGGAAAGTTTCCAGCCGATTTCTCATACACAAACAGCAGTTGACCGACGTTGCCTGGTGAAACTTTGTTGTGATGCCTCGTGTAAGGAGGAGAAATGCGTACCATCACGTTTCCGACTTTGATAAAGGTCGAACTGTAGCCTATCGCGACTGCGGTTGATCGTATCGCGACATTGCTACTCGCATTGGTCGAAATCCAATGACTGTTAGCATAATATGGAATCGGTAGGTTCAGGGGGGTATTACGGAACACCGTGCTGGATCCCAACGGCCTCGTATCAATAGTAGTCGAGATGACAGGCATCTTATCCACATGGCTGTAAAGGATCGTACAGCCACGCCTCGATCCCTGAGTCAACAGATGGGGACGTTTGCAAGACAACAACCATCTGCACGCACAGTTCGACAACGTATGCAGCAGCATGGACTATAAGCTCGGAGACCATGGCTGCGGTTACCCTTGACGCTGCATTACAGACAGGAGCGCCTGCGATGGTGTACTCAACGACGAACCTGGGTGGCTGAACAGCAAAACATCATTTTTTCGGATGAATCCAGGTTCTGTTTATAGCATCACGATGGTCCCATCTGTGTTTGGCGACATCGCGGTGAACGCTCATTGGAAGCGTGTATTCGTCTTCGCCATACTGGCGTATCATCCGGCGTGATGGTATGGGGTGTCATTGTTTACACATCTCGGTCACTTCTTGTTCGCACTGACGGCACTTTGACCAGTGGACATTACATTTCAGATATGTTACGACCCGTGGCTCTACCCTTCATTAGATCCCTGCGAAACCCTACATTTCAGCAGGATAATGCACGACCACATTTTGCTCGCCCTGTACGGGCCAGAAAATGTTCGACTGGTGCCCTGGCCAGCACATTCTCCATATCTCTCACCAACTGTAAACGTCTGATCAATGGTGGCCGAGCAACTGGCTCGTCACAATACGCCAGTCACTACTCTTGATGAACTGTGGTATCGTGTTGAAGCTGAAGCTGCATGGGCAGCTGTACCTGTACACGCCATCCAAGCTCTGTTTGACTCAATACCCAGGCGTACCAAGGTCGTTGTTACGGCTAGAGGTGATTGTTCTGGGTACTGATCTCTCAGGATCTATGCACCCAAATTGCGTGTAAATGTAATCATATGTCAGTTCTAGTATAATATATTTGTCCTATGAATACCCGTTTATCATCTGCATTTCTTGTTGGTGCAGCAATTTTAATGGCCACAGTGTATTTTTATTTGTAAGCCAGAGCAATATATCAGCCTTCATGATGTTTGTACTTCGTGTTTTATCGGTAAGAGCTGTATGGCAACTACCGTGGTACATGACAATGACTGACTGCGAAATAAGGTATGGCAAGATTTGTTCAGCGAACCATTTCACGAAACTGACAACGTGAATTTCCGAATCGTAGTCACCGAAGTTTTTCTTTCACCTTAATACAAGCTTACTCTCAGGAACAAAACTAAAAGAAGATTTGGCATGCAGAACAATCATTCAAGAACCCATTACTATGGGAAATTTAAAACCGCCCTTAGCGTCATTCACTTTCCACCATGTCTAACTGGGATGATACGGAGCACCCCACGATTCACCATGGTAATACACTGTTGTTGTACCTCCTCTTCTTGTGTCGTGCATTTTTATAAGGGATGTGGTTCGTTCTTCAACTATGACACTTCTTTCAACTAAAAATTCCCTTCATAACACATTTTAAACCAATACCTTACATATTTTTTACTCTGACGAAGCGCTACCTTTGAATCAAAATGGTTCAAATGGCTCTGAGCACTATGCGACTTAACTGCTGAGGTCATCAGTCGCCTAGAACTTAGAACTACATAGACATCACACACATCTATGCCCCAGGCAGGATTCGAACCTGCGACCGTAGAAGTCGCTCGGTTCCAAACTGTAGCGCCTAGAACCGCACGGCCACTCCGGCAGGCGTTACCTTTGAAGTCCATCATTATCACGAATAATTGCAACTAGTTTTTGTGATGTTGGGTGCTAACCATCGTTGTCAAAACCATTCATTAGTGTTACATGTTACATGCTATTTCGATGCTTTCCAGGAGACACGAAAGCGAACTTTTGCTACGGTTTCTACAGCTCTGACACCTCCGTTTACAGTTCTCCCTGCAGTACCTTTGCGGACACCACATGCTTCTGCAGTCCGTTCTTGTGTCTTCAAATGTCAGTAGTACGACTCCTGCTTTCAAATTCATGTTTGAAAAAGTTATAAATGCGGTAAATAATCGCCAACCTCACCTTGTGCTTATTGCCGTGACCTGACTTTTTCCTTTAATGGCAGTAAAATATTTACAGACGCTCATTTGCAGCTATACTGCTACAAGGAAACAAAAAACGACAGTGTTGAGTCAATAGTTCGGTTGTCGCGGAGTATGAGAATAGTGCAGCATGCAGGAGACAGATTCTCGCAGTCGCGCTGTTAACTCCCTGCTAGCCGCTCGGACAGAGAGTGAATCTTATTGGCTGAGAGTGGTTAACGTGACCTCCTTCCTACATGACGCGGGTTTTAATTCGTAACCATCGCGCATGCGCTAAAACTGGTACGATCATCTCACAGCCAGAACAAGCATTGCGCGTCAAATACCTACCCACATTCTCTACCCCTTGTAGACTCAATTATTGTTTCCACATTCTTAGTTTCGTAGCTATTCGGATGGTATTTTGGCTAACAAGAAAGTTTGACAGACGAACGAATAGACGTTTTCACAAAAAATAATAAAATTCTTGAGCGATAACATTCATACTTTTGGTTTGGTATGTTCCACACTGCACTGAGTTGCGCAACCGAGGACTCGGCAGCAGCGCACGTGCCCCTGACCTTGGACACGAGGAACGATCGAAGCGTATGACTTAGCAGTCCGTCCTCGGCGTTACAGGTTACAGCACGGTTCGTAGCGTCTGCATACAGTTACGGTTCACCACGATGTTGTGTGTTCTTTTGTCTGTGACATCACGTAACATAATAGAAGGTGATAAAGGTAGTAGAGGTACAACTATTACTTGTTTGTTTGTTTGCAACAAACGGAACTGTTATTTAGTATGCTGTAATGCTGGGTATTTTTAACAAAGACGCGTTTCGACTTATATTTAAACAGCGTTTTGTGCAATCATTCTCGAATATTATACAATGTTTGTCGTTTTGCCAAATATTTTTAGGCATAAGACATTTACATGCAAACCTTCTCATAAAACCAACCATTTGATTTTCCTTCCGCTTGTCTCACCCACTTCACAATGTAACATGGCACCTTCCCACGTTTCCCGTATGTTTTTGATGAAACTGATAGTTTTTGTATCCAAGAATTTAGCCCATGTGTATTGAAAACTTCACACTCGTATTAATGGCAGAGCCGAACAGAGAAAATTTTTCCATACAAGTGACATCATTTTGGGGCCTCGCCTCTCCTCTTTTATCTCGCACACTTTCGCCCACAGAAGTCATCGCTACTAATTGTGAAACGCTGTGTATACAAAGCTTACACTTGGACACGCCCCTCTGAGCTTGGCGCGCCAGGCCGCAGCTACTAATTGTGGTATGTTCTGTACACAAATTACAGCATATTAAGGAGTGCACGTGGTGCAGTAGCACCTAGTGAACCGCGAACAACAGCGACGAATTTCCATGGAATGAATAGACTTTGCCGACCACACTGCTTAATTTCTAAACAGTAGCTTGCCCATCACACACATTGGTCTCACATCGCAGGCGTCTGCAGTAGTTTTTCTTTGGGCCAGGAGGGGGGGGGGGGGGGGGGGGGGGAGAGGGTCAAAATTCGAAATCTGCCGTTCGTTACCATATACCAGAGAACTGATGATCATTTACTCAGTATTAGTCGTATGTTGATTATCTTTATACTGTAATGGAAGCACGGTTTTATCATTACCTTTATAGCAAAGTTTCGGTATTATTAAAATGATTATGGATGTTACACTGTTTCCAAGTCAGTGATCTTAAGTTGTATCTTTTTATAATTAAATATTCCATATTTCCAACAAAATGATCGATAACAACGGCAGTCTGGTGGTCAAATATGTAGAAAAAATAGTCATATTCCATTAACATAATTGATGCCTAGTATGAAAATACTGAAATAATAAAGAATGAGAAATGAGAATACTGAAGGTTATAAACGAAAATATCAAATATCAAGCCAGGAAGAGCCTTTGACTAATCATCGCCCACAGTGAAAATGCAGAGAACAAATATTAAAAATTCTCATACACAGTTATCTACAACTCTGCTAAAAAAATACATCTATTTACATTCACAAAAAATGAAGTTACAGTCATACCAATTGACACGTTACAAGTTACAGCTCGAAATAATAAAATGATGAAGAAAAGACTAACCATGAAGAGCCTCATGTAATATGAAAATAAACAAATTTTAATATTGTGCCGGATCCTGTTTGAAGTCAAATAACAATCACCGAAATTGTAGCGCATATTTGTCTATGACTATGTTAGCAAAATTAAGTTTGTTACTTACTTTTCTTTTGGAACACCTAGCAGAAATAATTTACTGAAGGATAATTCAATTGTGCATGTAGTTGCAGGAAAAGCAACAACAATGGATAGGCTCTTTTTCATAGCAGGTAAAACTTCTGTATATTTATCAGTAATATCAGATTTATAGGCATTTGTACTCACATTGACCAAAAATCATCCCATACTGTCGCTTTAGATACGAAGTTATCAATACCATATTTCTGAGTCTCTGTAGCTCTTAAAAGTACATACATTTAAGTATATTGAATTTCTTGTGAGTAGTTTCGGAAAGAAAAATACTGCAATCAGTTGAGTTCACATTCAGATGTCAGATACATGTATGAAATTGCAGAACGAATCTGATCAGCATTGTGCTTTGAGAAAAGCCCTTAAAATACAACTTACAATATTGGTAACGGTCTATATTGCCTTCCTCACCCGAAACTGAATCGAGAATACCAAAACATATGTGTCCGAAGGTGAAGGAACTACTAATGTGTAAAGATGACTGCTCTGCCGCCATGCATACATTTTTCCCCCCAAAGTCCATATTAAAAATTGCTTAAGCTGACGGCTTATGACGAATTGTTTACTATTTGAAACATCAGTCGCTAACGGCCACCAGGCAATGTCAGCTATGGGAAATTCGAATGAGCGTTGTTTCCAGCAGTAGCACACCAACGTCCATAGGATTAGTCTCATTTCGACTGTCTAAACCTGTCAGAAGCGTTCCCTTGTTGTTGTATGAACATAATACGAGGGATATTCAGAAAGTAGGGAAGGTTTTGGCGTTAAAAAAACTAAGTAGAAGAAATACATTTTATTATATTCATCTAAAAGAGGGACTGACATACTACTTATCCACATAGTCACCAAACAAATTGAAACACTTATCATAGCAGTGAATAAGGTCTGAAAGACATTCGTCGTAAAATTCTGCCTCCTGAGACAGGGGCAGTAGCAAGGGGGGCGGGGCTATGGGGGCTATAGCCCCCCCCCCCCTCATGGAGTATCATATTACTCTGGATAAAATGACTTCAGAAATCAGCGAATATGTTACTCCAACTGACTCAATCATTTGTTTAATAATTATGTAGCAATATAGATTAAAATGTATTTCAAACACATTTTAACAAAAGAATAATAGTGGAAAATAACTTACTGTCCAAACTAATAAGCATGAACTTAAAAGAGGCATCTTATTTATTAAAACATAGTTTTTACTCTGAACTCCAAAACAGTTACCAAAAATTACTTTAAGCAACACAAAATTTTACCTATTTGTCGGTAGAGCACCCAAACTCTTCTTTTGTTAAGCGATATTCCATTCCCCTAAACCTCCTCCCCCTCCCCTTTACTCCCCACCCCCTCCATGACGGACTTCAGCCAGTGTGTCACGCACACCTGGAGTTCCACGTCATCAAAGCGCTGCATTGCAAGCCAGTTCTTCGTCTTGGGAAACAAGTGGAAGTCGCTTGGTGCAAGATCAGGGCTGTTGGGTAGATGAGGGAAAATTTCCCATTTGTATGAATTAAGGAGTTCTTTAGTGCAGTTTGCGTATGAGGTCGGGCATTGTCGTGCAGAAACAAAATTTTGGACGTCAGCATTCCTCGGCACTTGTTTTGAACTGCTCTTCTAAGGCCATGCAAAGTTTCACAGGACCGGGCAGAATTTATGGATGCTCCATGTTCGAGAAAATCAATAAGAAGCACACCTTGCCTATCCCAAAACACTTTCGACATCAACCTCCTTGCTGACAAGGTTTGCAAACATTTTATCGGTTTTTGGGAGGCCTTGTGTGCCCCCACTCCATGGACTGTAACTTTGTCTCCCAATTGATGTGTTTCACCTGAGTCTCGTCACCAATAATGAATCACCATGTTGCCCCCATTCGCTGTTATTTATGGTGCTGTGTAAGCATTTTGGGCACCCATCGTGCATAAAATTTGTCGTAGCCTAGCTTTTGAGTGCAATTTCAAACAACAAAGTCCATGAAACTTGTGGAAAAGAAAGCGAAAGCCCCATTATTGTGAAGCAACGGTTTCCACGAATCGTTTTATCAACTTTAGCGACAAGATCGTCAGTCCACTCTTCTCTTCATCACGAACGTTGGTTCGGCCATTTTTAAACCTGGCGGACCATTCACTCATTACGTTGTTTCCACACACTTCGCACAGTTCACGATAAATTTATGTAGGTTTTAGGTTTTTTGCCAACAAATCACAGACTGCACCTCACAACTGGCGGGATTTTCGATTGCAGTGCACATTTTCATTCGAATATCGAAAAAACCAGTCGAGCAGAGACGTTCCTCCTGTCACGGATGGATGCCGACTGAGATGCTGAGCACGCACATATCAAAACATACGCAATAGGCGCGCAGCTAGGGCCTCAGCAGGAAACGTTCCGTGCTTTCTGAGTAGCCCGCGTACAGTAACTCATTAAAGTTTCTTACTCTGGCTAAATTTCGTCCCAGTACTATGAAATGGCGTATCATAACCTTGGATGTCATTTGGTTATGAAGACGACAAAACTTTTGCGAAATCGATCGTTAAAGCACAGGGCGGCGAACATGATACCTCACGTGGCATTCTGTGAAACTAAACTGTCCTCCACAATTCGCAACTTTTAGCTACTCTTGCTACTCAGTGTTGCCAGACTTGTGGATTTTTCACTAAAACTGGTGGTTTCAAACCTCCTTTTAGTGGCGAACTATTGATTCTAGCGGCTGGTGGATTTTATAGTGGTTTAGTAATTCAGTTTCAGTTACTGAAAATGCGATCTTTCAAACGTTTTAGCGCCGCATTTCACTGACAATCTAAAGCAAGATTGCAAAGATCAACCATTTATCTTATTAACTTATGAATCTATTGATATTGCTGTATATAAATACTTGGGATTGATTATATAGTTTGTTACAGTAAATTACACCAAAAAATAGTTTCTACATACCATGACCTTGCTGAACTGCACGAGAGTTATACTGAAGCTATAGTCCCTTCTATAAAGAAGACACAGCAACGATTCGATTCGCGACTTGACAATTTAATGGGCATTGTTACAGATAATGCCTCTGTCATCGTTGGAGTAACTGATGGGGTATTTACGAAATTGAAAGAAGAGGTACCACACCCGATTTTAGAACGCTGCTTTTGCCATTTCTTGCAGCTGGCCCTTTCAGCTGCTGGAAAAGAACTTTTACCGAGAAATTTGGAGTTTTTAATTAAAGAGACATAAGATTGGTTTAGTCGCTCCTCTTCAGACAGTCTCTTTATAAGGAGCTATACAAAAATCATCAACGATGGGCAGAAACCGTTAAAAATAGTTCAAGCGTGCCAGAGAGGGTGGTTATCAGTAGGATCCGCGGTATGAAAAATAATACACACACTTACCTGAGCTAAAAACACATTTTTCCGTTGCTTAAGTGCAGATATGGCGGCCACTGAGTGACGCGCGTTTCTTCGGCTCGCGAGTTTTTCCGCTCATTGAAGGTGTTACAGAGAAGTGCGGCAGTCCACAACGTGTGCATCCGACTAAACAAGTGTTACTTGCCGTAGTGTATTGTTCTCCGTTGATTACCACAAGTGATAAGTGATAAGTGAGTGAAAAATGGGAAGAGCACGAGTAAGCGGCAGCAGGCGAGGCTACAGGGGTGCAGGCAGCGCGGGCGCCCGGTCTCCGGCGGCAGGTGAGGCCCCGCTTCCCGACATCGGGGAGCTCGTCCGGTCCCAGGTGAGTGCGGCGCTGCACAACAAAGACACGCTAGACGTAATCGTCCAATCCATCACGGACTCCGTGACGGCCGCGGTCATGGACAAACTACAAGAGTCTGTCGGGCGCAACAGCACCGAAATCCAGTCTCTTAGAAAGTCCCTGGCCGCACAAGAGAAAAAAGCCGCCGACCTAGAGGCTAAACTGTCAGCTGCCACCGATGAAATTGAGCAGTATCAGCGAAGGAACAGCTTGCGCTTGTTCGGGGCAGCTGAAAACGATCGCGAAAACACCGACGACCTGGCCATTAGCCTCGTGCGTGAGAAACTTGGCGTGCAGATCGACGTGGCCGATATTGACAGAAGCCACCGTGTTGGGCGCAGGACACCAGGTGCCATGAAACCCAGGCCCATAATAATTAAATTTGTGTCTTACCGGAAAAGAGCTGAAGTGTTTGCTCAGAAAAGAAAACTCGCCAAGAGTGGGGTTACCCTGAGGGAAGATCTGACGCGCGAAAGACTAAAAGTTTTGAACGCTGCGATCACACAGTTTGGCCTTCAAAATGTATGGACCCAGGATGGCAGGATCGTAATCAAGACGGAAGGAGGGAGGAAAACGGTGACAAACATGTTCGAACTGAAAGACTGAGCGAAATCTCGCGAGACACAAAGTCTCATATTGTAATCTGTCTAATATAAGTTAATTTTTTTATTCTTTCTTTTCATTTTTTTAGCTTAAATACTGCTCCGTTATTTCTATAAGTACCATAAGTACTCTATTTAAAATCAGTCAATTGTTTCACAAAAATATTGTTTCTTTATTTGTCTATTATAAGTGCTCATGTATATTCATATTGTCAGTCAAATGGGAATTAACATCCTCCATTAACAGGAATCTCCTTACAACCGCCTTTCTATATCTGTTATTTCCATCTTCGCCACTACCACTACTACTACTACTACTATCTTTTTCGTAACTACTACTGCCACTTTCCATCTTTCTTTTCACTCCCTTCTTCGATACTTCCAGCGTGTTTTTCACCTTTAGTCCACAGACGCTTGAGTCAGTCACGACCTTGGACACACCTGTAAATATGTCTTGCCCCGCGAAATCCAGCTTTTGTCCCTCTTCCGGCCAGCAGGTAAACGGAGCGCGCTCGGTCCTACAGGCGGCCACAATGGGACGGACCGGTTCAGGCGGCGGGCTCTTTGTGGCCCACGCGAACGCGCAGTCGCTAACGGCTCACTTCGACGAGTTCTGTGACCTGTTCTGCCAGTCGCTGTTCCACATTATCCTCGTCTCGGAAACTTGGTTGAAACCAAACATTTCTTCCGACGCTATCCGAATCGCTGGTTACTCTCTCCTAAGGGCAGATCGTGAAACACGACGCGGGGGTGGTGTGGGTGCCTATGTTCGCTCTGATCTGACACCTACTGTGCTATGCACATCGGATGCAAAGGGCGAAGGAGAAGCAGAGTTCTTGTTTTTCGAAATAAATACATCAAATCAGAAACTGCTAATTGGAGTAATCTATAAACCTCCAAACGTCGGTGCCATGTCCTCCTTTCAGTCTGCCCTGTCCTCACTCGTGACACAGTATGAACACATAATCATTATGGGCGACACAAACATCGACTTACAGTTAAAATCTCCCTCTGCCGAAAAACTAAGGCGACTGTTCCACTCCAATGATATGAGTTTAACACCGCTGGACCCAACTCATCACACGCCACACAGCCACACAATCATAGATATAATAGCAACAAAGCGACCAGATAAAATAATCCGCGCCAATCAGACATCCGCTCCGGGACTCTCTGCTCATGACGTGATATTTTTAAATTACTCAATGCATACTACCAAAGAAAAATCTCACCTGGTAACCTACAGAAACTTAAAAAATGTTAACCATGACGCTCTTCAAAAGGATTGCTCAGACATCCCTTGGCATGATATAAACGATGAACCGACTTTAGACGAAAAAATTCGGCAATTATGTCGCAAAATTATTGCACTGTATGATAAACATGCTCCTCAACGCACTGTTAAGGTAAAGAGAGCTCCCGCTCCGTGGCTCACCACTGCATTACGTCAGTTAATGAATAAACGTGATGCTGCACATAGGGCCTTCAAGCGTAACCCAACTCCCGAGGCGTACGAAGCTTATAGGAAACTCCGAAACAGAACCAAGCAAAGCGTGAGGAATGCCAAAATCAGACATGCCCGCTCTGTCGTATGCGGCATATCAAAACCTGCTGCACTGTGGAAAAAGCTGCGCAGTTTCGGTATAGGGAAGCGAAGATCTGACGCTGTTTATCAAGCGTCTGCAGAAGAATTAAACGATTTCTTCTCAACAGCTGCAAACTGCCACGCAGCGACAAATTACCAGCCCCAAGATATCAATCTCTCGAGAGACAAGTTTTTCCTAAAACATGTCACTACCGGCACAGTACACAAGGCAATTATGAGAATCTCTTCCGAGGCAGTAGGAAGTGATGGAGTGAGCATTGGCATGATTAAGAACGTCGTAGACACTATTATTCCAGTTATCACAGACATCTTCAACCTGTCTCTTGTCAGTAGTACATATCCTACTGAGCGGAAGCAAAGTTTAATTAAGCCTATACCCAAGACTGACAACCCTAAGTCGCCAGGTGACTACAGGCCGATCAGCATACTACCTGCAATTTCTAAAGCCCTAGAGCACATCGTCCATGAACAACTGACGGATTACCTCAACACTCATAACATCCATGACGAATATCAGTCAGGCTTTCGAAAGCACCATAGTACAGCAACCGCATTAATCAAAGTAACTGATGACATTAAACATGCTATGGACAGACGTGAAGCTACTATCCTAACACTGCTTGACTTTAGCAAGGCTTTTGACACAGTTGACTTCGATATATTACTAATTAAAATGAAACAGCTGAATTTCTCAAACAGCGCAATACAATGGTTCAACAGCTACCTCAAAAACAGAAGTCAACAAGTCATTTGTGGGTCGGAAAAGTCATCATGGAAAAGCGTGCGCTCTGGAGTTCCCCAAGGCTCCGTCCTTGGTCCACTACTCTTCTCACTGTACATTAATGATATTTCTTCAGTGATTCACTCCTGCAACTACCATCTTTATGCCGACGACATCCAACTGTACATAAGTGCAAGCCCCAAAAACATTGCTGGCGCAGTAGCGAGTATGAACGCAGATCTTTGTTCTGTTTCTCGATGGGCACAGAACCTAGGTCTGAAACTAAACCCCAAGAAATCCCAGGTCATACTTATATCTCATCCAAAGTTAATCAGCCGGTACTTTCGCGAAACAGTCCCTAAAATACTCCTCAATGGTACCCAACTACCATACCAAAAAACAGTAAAAGACCTTGGAATAATCTTGGATGAACACCTAAACTGGGAAGAACAAACAGTCACAGCTTGCCGGAAATCGCTCTCCTCCCTACATGCAATTCAAAAGTTTAGAAAAATATTTCCAACCCATGTTAAACAAAAATTAGTCCAAACACTAGTCTTGCCTAATCTTTACTACTGCGATGTAGTTCAACACGGCACAAATAGCGAAAATTCTAGATGCCTCGAGCTAGTGATGAATGCTTGCGTTAGATACGTGTGCAATATTCGGTTGTATGATCATATCAGTCCTTCATACTCCCAGCTAGGTTGGATACGCCCACATACGGCACGCGATCTCCACACGATGTGCTTACTTCATCGATTTCTTAGCCACTGGTGCCCCCAATACTTATCTTCTCACATTAAACACCTATCGTCATTCCACAATCGCAACACCAGATCAGATACGTCTATCATCTTGGCTGTACCTTTACATAACACAAAATCTTTCTCCGTGTCATTCTCCATCTCAGCCATACGACTATGGAACGCGCTCCCCTGTGATCTGCGTCTTATCCAGAACTACTCAACATTCAAGAGGGAACTCAAAGCTTACATATTAGGGACGGTATAACCACCATTCTTGTGCCCCTCCTATCTCTTCCTTTCTCCTCTCCATCACAGCTTCGAATTTTACCGTTCTATTTCTCTTCCTCTAACCTATCTACCTCTTATATATCTCTTTCACCCCATTCTATCGTCTTATGTCTCTGCTCGATGAGAATAACTCACAAGCTGCAAGAACATAACGAGAAAATTCCCAACTAACAATGGGACTGACATTCAGAAAAGAAAAGTATGTTTACTTTCATATACATAGTCATTAATATTATTATTATTACTATTATTATTATTATTATTATTACTATTATTATTATTATTATTGATTGTTATAATTATTTTTTATTGTTATAATTATCATTATACTACTGTTATAATATCTATTTTTTTCTTTAACATCAATACAGCATAATAGGCTATATGTCCTTAATGTTAAGTAGAAACTGTAACTCGTTCAACCTGAGTATGCCTGGTTAGGTGTAAGAGAGGGCCTGAAGGCCCTAATCTTGCCAGGTAAAATAAATGCATAAATAAATAAATAAATATATGTCATTTTTATATCCAATATTAATTGAAATAAATAGAGTAATATAATGTTTGAGTTGAAAAATACAGATCACTCTGACCTCTTTGATGAGTTGACCAACCTGATAGATATGCTTGTCAGCAAAGGTACGGTACCTGCAAATAATATTTTTACTCAAAGTGTTCGTGATTTCGTCGATCGAAGATGTTATCTGGGATTCCGCTTTGAAAAGCAGTTGCTTTGAAATGAGAGAAAAAGGATTACCACGGGATGACGAAGAAATGTTGCGTAATCGCTGCGTGACGTTTGTAGTAAGACTGATCGAAGAAATTAAAACCTGGTTATCATAAAATTTGACGTTGTTGAAAAACAAGCACTTAATCACAACAAAGAAAATGTAATTGACATAATGGCTCAGATCAATAAAAGTGTACAGTTTATAGCAAGAATTGATGATTAGTGGCGACAAATTCATTTGTTGAGCTGGAACGCAACCAAAGTCACAAAAAATTTGGGAATGAAGTACAGTGGAAACTCGATTAACCGTCATCTCCGGGACCGTGGTCGTGGCGGTTGAGCGAATAGACGGATAACAGAAACACTGTATTCCTCCTAAACATAACCTCAGTCAATTATTTTATGTATAGACACATATCACTCACACACTAATATAATAATATTTCGGAGCGAAAACAAATTAAACACGATTGTAATAGCATATAAAATTATTTATTACGTGATAAAAACATCCATACAGTAGCTTCAAAAGTTGCAAAATACGTAATGTACAGTACTGTACTGTACTATAAACTTAAGGTGAAATAGTTCATCTAGCTTGGAAATAGACAGTAAATTTCTTCTGCCTTTTTTATCTTCGAGCTTTCAAGATATTTCGTATTTTTGGAGCAGTAGTGCCTGAGTTGCAGTAGCCTCTTCTTGACTTTCAAACCATTCTATACACTTGGACAGCATTGTTTCGGCCTCTGAATGGTTAATAGTTTGTTTTTTCATGGTTCGAACACTCGTCTTCATCAGCCCATTCTTATTCTTCTTTGGTGGCACTTACGCTGGCAACAATTTCGTCATCATTCAAAGTTTGGAAACCCCCGTCCACTTTGTCACACTCTACTCTGATACTTCTTCTGGCGTCAAATTTGTGCTGATTTGTAAATTATTGCACAAATTGACCATCTCGTCAACTGTCACACAAGCAGGTTCCTCCGATTCTTCACCTCCAGGTTCAGGCCAAAGTTTATTACAGCTGTTCTTGAGATTTAACACTGACAAATCACTCCATGTACTGGCAATATTGAAAATGGCATCTTTAATACTGTAAGACCTCCAAAACTGTTTTACAGATGTTGATTCATCATATGAGAGCAAACTTTCGATAAGTATTTTTCTATAACAATGTTTCATGTTTTCGATGATTCCCTGATCAATGGGCTGTATAAGTGAAGTTGTGTTTGCTGGAAGAAAGAGATATGTTATGCTGCTGTCATTACTTTTCATTTCACAAGTAGGGTGCGTTGGGGCATTGTCTAATAGCAATAGCGCTTTCTGTGGCAACTTTTTTCCAGTCAAATGTGCTCTAACTTGAGGTACAAATTGTTTGTGAAACCAGTCAGAAAAAATTGATTGATCCATCCAAGCACTCTTCTGGGCGTAGTATTGTGCAGGGAGAGCATTCAAATTCAAATTCTTGAATGCACGAGGTTTCCTTGATTTCCTAATCATAAGTAGGGGTAGCCTATGATTGCCGGTCGCATTTGCGCAAACCATAGCAGTGATGCGATCTTTTTGTACTTTGAAACCTGGAGCAGCTTTTTCAGAGAGTGATGCTAATGTCTTTTGTGGTAAAGGCTTCCAATGAGCCTAGTTTCATCACAATTGTAAACTTGTTTCCTAACAAAATTCAATTCAGCCATTTTTTCTTTAAATAGTTCCCGGAACTCAGCAATTACAGAGCCATTCGTGCTGCGTTTTTCTCCACTGATATCAAGTTGGCGAATGCCATGACGAAATTTAAACTTGTCAAGCCATCCGATACTTGCTTTAAAAGACGAGTCACCATCAAGTTTGTTGTTCATTTCAACAACCTTGGCCATTATTATAGGCCCTGAAAGTGGAATCCCCTGACTTCTTGCTTGTATAAACCATCGCTACATTGCAGTGTCCAATTCATTATATTTTATAGGTTTCATTGTCTTTCTTGTTCGCACATCTCCATCCACGATCTGCATTGTTGACACATGTTGTTCTATTTTATCAGCATCACGTTTTATATCGTTAACTGTTGTTCTTCCAATACCACAAATCAGCGCTACACTATTCGCAGTATCGCCCTTTCTTAAGAGTTTTATATTTTCAAGTTTTTCATTAAGTCCTAAAACAACACGTTTACGTTTTTCAGACATTTTATCAAGTCACTGTATCACACACTACTCCACTAAACACGGTAGTGTAAAATATTAGTCAATAAAGCTTATTCAAGTGGAAAACACGTAACATGGTACAGCCCACTAGATACGCTGCGACATTTACAGTCTTCTCGCCACAACTGTAAACCGATCCAGTGGTGATTGTTGACTCACAAGTGAGACAAAGACAAAAAAAAGGGGGAGATGTGTTAGCACGTCAAGTGAAGGTCATATTTTATGTACGGCGGGCGGGTACATTCACTTCCCACTAACATAGAGTAAATAAACAAAGCGAACGCGTCACTGCGCCTTAGGGCATTCTGTTATTACAGTATTATTATGTTGTTACAGCAGTGACGGTTAACAGAAACTGACGGTTTAATGAGTGACGGTTAATAGAGTTTTCACTGTATTGCATTTCAAAGATGCGCAAGGGAAATTCAGATTTCAGGAATTAGCGACTTTTGCGATAACTCTTGTGATACTGCCTCATTCCAACGCCGATGTTGAGGTACTAGTTAGCAGTATGAATGTAATAAAAAACAAGCAGAGGAACAGAATGAAGTTAAATCTTTGAATTGCTATATTAAGAACACGCTGTTGTTTGGGGTTGGAAGGAAAATGATGCAACGTATATGAAATTCCAATAAACGATGGTGATGATGCAAACAAAAATGATTGATCTGAAGAAGACGAATTCATTTAAATAATTAGCTGGTTACAGAACTTTTTGTATTTTCCTGACCTTGACTTGCTGATTTATTTATTGTATGTGAATTTAATGATTGTGAATAATTCATTATTTAATAATAAAGGAAACTAATTCCTTATTATATTCTTTCATAGTTATTTTTAAAAAAATTAATGCTAATTTTTGTTTGTGGTTTTCTAGAGGTTTTTGCACTTAAAACTGGTGGAGAGTTCACTTTAACTCATGGCAACAGTGGTTTAAGAGGGCTGCATCACGGGTTTGATTCTGCTACGAGCAGAATGCGCCTCATAGCCAACTTCATAGCAGTACTTCGAAGAAATCAATAAAGGATGAAAGGGGCCCCCAATGTAGGGAGGGGAGGCAACTTAAAAATGCCTGGTTTGAATAAACCACTATCAGAGTCGAGATCATTAACCTTAACTGACGAGGTGACTTTTATGTAACGTATACTACAAGGTGTGGTCTCGGAGACCCTTATCTTTAAACCAAAATATAAGCTGTAAATCATTTGAAACTTAAATTTAAGTTACATAACACTTATGGGTACAACTATATAAGTGTTATTTATATACTACTTGTTGATTTTATTGCACTGTATAAAGCCAACAGTATTTTATTTTTGTATCAAGCAAAAATAGCATACTTTTGTGAAGCTTTTTCGATAGTACACAAAACGAACTGTTAGAGAACTGAATTTTACGTTCTAAGAAATTAAGGTATCTCTGTAGAAACCAAATTTTCGCATAAAACTAATTTCTGGGTTTTAAATTTGCATATAAAAACTGAGCTCGGAAGCCACAAAAAGAAAGCCTGAAAAATTAATATTCAGTACTGAGATCTACATCTCTCTTTATCAACACTCAGAACACATTTAATTTTAACTGACACTAAGTATTTTTTTTTATAGAAACAGAGAAATCCTCACCACCATTGTCCTGAAGTTCTTCCTCTGAATGGTCTTGTTCGCTAGCAGAATTGTGATCACTGGCTGTTGAAAAATCGTTGTCTTCTTCATCTACTTCTTGATCTACACTCCTGGAAATGGAAAAAAGAACACATTGACACCGGTGTGTCAGACCCACCATACTTGCTCCGGACACTGCGAGAGGGCTGTCCAAGCAATGATCACACGCACGGAACAGCCGACACACCAGGAACCGCGGTGTTGGCTGTCGAATGGCGCTAGCTGCGCAGCATTTGTGCACCGCCGCCGTCAGTGTCATCCAGTTTGCCGTCGCATACGGAGCTCCATCGCAGTCTTTAACACTGGTACCATGCCGCGACAGCGTGGACGTGAACCGTATGTGCAGTTGACAGACATTGAGCGAGGGCGTATAGTGGGCATGCGGGAGGCCGGGTGGACGTACCGCCGAATTGCTCAACACGTGGGGCGTGAGGTCTCCACAGTACATCGATGTTGTCGCCAGTGGTTGGCGGAAGGTGCACGTGCCCGTCGACCTGGGACCGGAACGCAGCGACGCACGGATGCACGCCAAGACCGTAGGATCCTACGCAGTGCCGTAGGGGACCGCACCGCCACTTCCCAGCAAATTAGGGACACTGTTGCTCCTGGGGTATCGGCGAAGATCATTCGCAACCGTCTCCATGAAGCTGGGCTACGGTCCCGCACACCGTTAGGCCGTCTTCCGTTCACGCCCCTACATCGTGCAGCCCGCCTCCAGTGGTGTCGCGACAGGCGTGAATGGAGGCACGAATGGAGACGTGTCGTCTTCAGCGATGAGCGTCGCTTCTGCCTTGGTGCCAATGATGGTCGTATGCGTGTTTGGCGCCGGGCAGGTGAGCGCCACAATCAGGACTGCATACGACCGAGGCACACAGGGCCAACACCCGTCATCATGGTGTGGGGAGTGATCTCCTACACTGGCCGTACACCTCTGGTGATCGTCGAGGGGACACTGAATAGTGCACGGTACATCCAAACCGTCATCGAACCCATCGTTCTACCATTCCTAGACCGGCAAGGGAACTTACTGTTCCAACAGGACAATGCACGTCCGCATGTATCCCGTGCCACCCAACGTGCTCTAGAAGGTGTAAGTCAACTACCCTGGCCAGCAAGATCTCCGTATCTGTCCCCCATTGAGCATGTTTGGGACTGGATGAAGCGTCGTCTCACGCGGTCTGCACGTCCAGCACGAACGCTGGCCCAACTGAGGCGCCAGGTGGAAATGGCATGGCAAGCCGTTCCACAGGACTACATCCAGCATCTCTACGATCGTCTCCATGGGAGAATAGCAGCCTGCATTGCTGCGAAAGGTGGATATACACTGTACTAGTTCCGACATTGTGCATGCTCTGTTGCCTGTGTCTATGTGCCTGTGGTTCTGTCAGAGTGATCATGTGATGTATCTGACCCCAGGAATGTGTCAATAAAGTTTCCCCTTCCTGGGACAATGAATTCACGGTGTTCTTATTTGAATTTCCAGGAGTGTTTATTACTGACATCATTGTCCATTCACTGACCAAAAATTTCATCGAACTTAGACTGTTAAAATTGTCACATTCTTGGTAACACATTTTTTACTGAACTGATAAAAGCAGGTGCATAGTTCACGAGGCGCAGTCTAGGAGACACCATCACGTGTCAACAATACATGTCAACAACAATCAAATAAGGCGATAACGCAAATGATAATAATAGTTTGTGGGGTTTGGTGATTAAAAGTGAGTAGCTATTATACAAAACTTTGCGCCATAATTGACCTACGAGAGCGACTTGGAAAATTTTGGAGCGGCCTGAGTGACCACATCTCGTGAGTTGAGAGTTAATAGCAACCAGCTTCACATGACTTCACATAATAGAGTTACTCTAGGTTTTGAGTACGAAAATTTAGTTGTTCACTGTCGTGCAACGCCAGTTGAGTAACATTAACTTCACATAAATAATTGTTAGAAAAATTAAATGATTTCCACCAAAATCTGTAAACAGGGAGTGGGTGTATAAACTACGTTTTCCTACTGAAAGTACATACAGTCTCTATATCACAAACAGGTTTATTCAAATCAATAACGTGCGTATGAATAGTGATTACGCACTCGAACATCAATGATAAGCATAAAGTGCAACTGAAATCGAGGCTGAATAATTGGAAGATTTACCACCGTTCCTAACTGCTCTCTGTGAGATACTGTGCAGCTTAATGTGTAGCGGAGGTCAACAAGGTCGGCCGTGAATTAGCATAGAATCCACCAGTGATGGATCAGTCCGGATAGTCTAGTACAGAGCATGTAGAGTTTATTCATATTGCAGCCTCGGTACAGTTGCGTCTTCTTCAGATGCGGTATTTTAACATCCTATTAATCCCTAAATGCCGGAGCTGCGTGCGTTACCACTGCTGTTGACGTTGTTCCTGTGGACGATGGCTGCATTGGGTGGAGGCCGATACTGCAATCAGGGTGGCTGCACAACAGGTCGATCAAAAGACCCCAGAGCGAAGACCACAAAATAAGCATATCCACGAAATGTCTAAGTTTTGCTTTCGGCAGTCCAGAAGAGAACTGCTCCCCTTCCACACGGCAACACCCAAAACTCATGGCGTTGTGTCTGACAAAAGCCCGTAATCGCCAATCCTGTCTGTCCGGCAAACTCCACGTCAATCACACCTCTGTAACTAGTGTTCTGCATTCCCACGACACATTAGGTAAACATCCTCCGAGGTAATAGCTTTCCACCAAAGTAAACGGCGCTTGCAGTCGTGAGCTGGCGTGATGGCTAAGCCACCAGTCACAGAGAGCACAGATTTTGCACGCAGGAAGTTGTAGGCGAGGGACTATGCTCACGCAATATACAAAGACGGCGGCCTATGTGTGGCGCCACACAGTCTCATGGTAAGAAGCTGGACATACAGTTCTAGGAAGGTCAACAAACAAAGCTCTGGAGCCGGCTCATCATCATTTTGCTCGTACGCACCGTGATTCCATCACAATACTAGCGCCCATTGACACGCTGTTGGTAACAATGGGGCTCTGTCCTTTGGATCTTCTACTGAGACACAATGAAGCCATTCACCGGCTTAAGAAGGGTGATCCAGATAGGATAATACAACTAACTGGAATGCCACTGGGTACAATTAAGGATATTAAAATTATAAGAAGAGAGTTGTGGCAGTCAGACACGAGCCGAGGAGTATTTTACCTCTTTCCGAACACCGATGAAAAATGGAAAATTAAATACTTGACACCAACACAGGGCGAAATACACTTCGTCACCGGACATGGTCTTTATCCTGCATATTTACGCAGAGCAGGGAGAAGGCCGACTCTGGAGTGGGTCTGTGGAGCTCATATAGGAACGGCAGAACATGTTATATATGATTATCCAGATTTTACACAAGTCGCCCCTGAGGAGACGTGACTTCTCCGGACAAATGTAACTCACGATATTTTTTTAAAAAAACTAATGATTGAAACCTAGGAGAAAAAAGCCTCACACCTCAGCTTGTTATGAGGTGTGTTGGCATCTATCTCAAAGTTAAAATACAAGACATTGTCGCCAGTGGCATGGTGAGTCTATGACCTGGCCACAGCTGGTTAAATAAATACTCGACTGAGGCGGGTCAGTATAGAGTGCAAGCAAGATAGATAAGGAGGATGTCTCTGGGTGATTACTCGATGATCGTAGTGCACACTACCAGCAATGGACATGAGACGATAAAGACCAATCTTTAACATGTAAAGAATAAACATCTAGTCATATTTTCGTCAACGTGCAAGTACAGTACTGGCCATTAAAATTGCTACACGAACAAGAAATGCAGATGATAAATGGGTATTTATTGGACAAATATATTATACTAGAACTGACATGTGATTACATTTTCACGCAGTTTGGGAGCACAGATCCTGAGAAATCAGTACCCAGAACAACCGCCTCTGTCCGTAATAACGGCCTTGATACGACTGGGCATTGAGTCAAACAGAGCTTGTATGGTGTGTACTGGTTGACCATTGACCAGGCGTTTTCAATTGGTGAGACATCGGGAGAATGTGCTGGCCAGGGCAGCAGTCGAACCTTTTCTGCATCCAGAAAGGCCCGTACAAGACCTGCAACATGCGGTCGTGCATTATCCTGCTGAAATGTAGGGTTTCGCAGGGATCGAATGAAGGATAGAGCCACGGGTCGTAACACATCTGAAATGTAACGTCCACTGTTCAAAGTGCCGTCAATGCGAATAAGAGGTAACCGAGACGTGTAACCAATGGCATCTCATACCATCACGCCGGGTGATACACCAGTATGGTGATGACAAATATACGCTTCCAATGTGCGTTCACCACGATGCCACCAAACACAGATGCGACCATGATGATGCTGTAAACAGAACCTGGATTCATACGAAAAAGTGATGTTTTGCCATTCGTTCACCCAGGTTCGTCTTTGAGTACACCATCGGACGCCCTCCTGTCTGTGATGCAGCCATGGTCTCCGAGCTGATAGTCCATGCTGTTGCAAACGTCGTCGAACTGTTCGTGCAGATTGTCTTGCAAACGTCCTCATCTGTTGCCTCAGGGATTGAGATGTGGCTGCACTATCCGTTACAGCCATGCGGATAAGATGCCCGCCATCTCTACTGCTTTTGATACGAGGCCGTTGGGATCCAGCACGGCGTTCCATATTACCCTCCAGAACTCACGGATTCCATATTCTGCTAACACTGGATCTCGACCAACGCGAGCAGCAATAGGGAAATTATTTCTTGCTCCATTACTCGTAATGTGTCTTTGTACAGTTTGAGAAATACAAGTTAAGTAATTCTTCTATTCACTGTGTTAACTTGTTCACTAATTATTTCTGCTCCTGTCTGGATTTCCTACAACAGTTAGCACACTGCTCTATAACTGACTTCTCGTTACCATTGTTTATGAAGTCGTACACAATATCAAGAACTGCTCCGATTCCCTCGACTCGCTCCCGGCGGCTGCATGCTGTACCAAGCACCCACGAAACCGAAGGAAAAATAAAAAAAAGAAGGGAAGAAGAGAGTTCCACAACCCAAGGTAATTTTCAGGATCAAATCGTTAGGGAACAATGTGCTCAATCACTGTATCTGCATATAAAAGATCGGCACACATAAAAATGAACTTGTCATAAGCAATGAAACGGAGGAAGGATGGGCCTGAAGGGCCAACCATCAGGGAGATGGACGGCCTTGAGGGCCTGTCTTTAAGGAGGTCGACACGGCTAACAACAGCGGCTTTTTCCTGCCTTCATTTGATCTGTTGTACAGCAACGTGCTCGTTATCATGGAAGGGATAACGACTCACAAACTACTGAAGCCCGCGCTCCATTGTCCACTGTCGAATTTAAAGGGAGGATGGTAATTGTAGTAGTATTTTCTCATAGCTATAAACCATACAGTGCTACAACAGGCTAAACGAGAGGCTTTGCAGAGTTAAGGGAGATCACTTGTAGAACAAACTGAGAATTTTATAATGAATAAAAACTCATTACTCCAGATTACAAGAGAGTTGGGGGCAAGTACGCTCCTTTAACCCTAACCCCCCCCCCCCCCCCCTCGTTTGCGGACACCTATGCAACCGATACTCAGGTTTACTGAGGCCTGTACAGTGGAAAAATTAACGCTACGGTGGGATTGAATATACGTGTACTATTTTAAAATCTCCAACGTCGAATTGTTCAGTGAGATCACAAAAATTCGCTGGGAAGTGCCAGAACATCGTTCCGCCCGCCCGAAGCTACCTCTGCTCGGCCACAGAACAAAGGTTATATTGAACAGCTGCGTACTTTTTAGTATGCCGACGAAGCTTCGCTTTATTTATTTATTTAATTTTTTATTTACACTTTCAGTTCCTTAGAACCAAATTGAGGAGCAAATCTCCAAGGTCATGGAACATGTCAGTACATGAAATTACAACATAAAAGTAATAACAGATAAAAATAAAATGTTTATGAACCCGAAATAAGTCAATCCATAAGTTTAAGTAAACGCAATCAACAGTACAAGACTCAGCTTAATTTTCAATCCCATAAAAATGTCATTTACTTAACATTTAAAAATATTGCACTGATGTAAATGGTTATATTAACTGCAATAATTCAGCCTATAACATGTGCCAGGTGCAACGGTTTTGAAGCAAATGTGATGCGAAAATCAAATGCTCGTTTACAAATCGTTATTCTTTGATAAAGTCTCTTTTTATTTCGTAGGGATTCGCAGCGATACTCAGATACAGCCTGAAGCATGTACTGGTCATTTATCTTTTGAGTGAATAATTTTTTTG
The DNA here is from genome assembly GCF_023897955.1 of Schistocerca gregaria. Classification (NCBI taxonomy): domain Eukaryota; kingdom Metazoa; phylum Arthropoda; class Insecta; order Orthoptera; family Acrididae; genus Schistocerca; species Schistocerca gregaria. The sequence goes on along the minus strand of NC_064921.1, from coordinate 289,702,648 downwards.
TTGCTCTAAAAATTGACTTGACGGATCTTTCTGCCGAATAATTTAATATTTTCAGTTTATTGACTAAGTACAAAGTAATGATGAAATCTTCATTTTTCGGCTAATACCAAGAATCTGACTTAACCGGTAAGCACACACTCGGATTTTTGTGACGTTGCTACATGCCTGGGGTATTTTTCACCCCAGTTACAAATAAAATACACTCCTGGAAATGGAAAAAAGAACACATTAACACCGGTGTGTCAGACCCATCATACTTGCTCCGGACACTGCGAGAGGGCTGTACAAGCAATGATCACACGCACGGCACAGCGGACACACCAGGAACCGCGGTGTTGGCCGTCGAATGGCGCTAGCTGCGCAGCATTTGTGCACCGCCGCCGTCAGTGTCAGCCAGTTTGCTGTGGCATATGGAGCTCCATCGCGACAGCGTGGACGTGAACCGTATATGTGCAGTTGACGGACTTTGAGCGAGGGCGTATAGTGGGCATGCGGGAGGCCAGGTGGACGTACCGCCTAATTGCTCAACACGTGGGGCGTGAGGTCTCCACAGTACATCGATGTTGTCGCCAGTGGTCGGCGGAAGGTGCACGTGCCCGTCGACCTGGGACCGGACTGCAGCGACGCACGGATGCACGCCAAGACCGTAGGATCCTACGCCGTGCCGTAGGGGACCGCACTGCCACTTCCCAGCAAATTAGGGACACTGTTGCTCCTGGGGTATCGGCGAGGACCATTCGCAACCGTCTCCATGAAGCTGGGCTACGGTCCCGCACACCGTTAGGCCGTCTTCCGCTCACGCCCCAACATCGTGCAGCCCGCCTCCAGTGGTGTTGCGACAGGCGTGAATGGAGGCACGAATGGAGACGTGTCGTCTTCAGCGATGAGAGTCGCTTCTGCCTTGGTGCCAATGATGGTCGTATGCGTGTTTGGCGCCGTGCAGGTGAACGCCACAATCAGGACACCATACGACCGAGGCACACAGGGCCAACACCCGGCATCATGGTGTGGGGAGCGATCACCTACACTGGCCGTACACCTCTGGTGATCGTCGAGGGGACACTGAATAGTGCACGGTACATCCAAACCGTCATCGAACCCATCGTTCTACCATTCCTAGACCGGCAAGGGAACTTGCTGTTCCAACAGGACAATGCACGTCCACATGTATCCCGTGCCACCCAACGTGCTCTAGAAGGTGTAAGTCAACTACCCTGGCCAGCAAGATCTCCGGATCTGTCCCCCATTGAGCATGTTTGGGACTGGATGAAGCGTCGTCTCACGCGGTCTGCACGTCCAGCACGAACGCTGGCCCAACTGAGGCGCCAGGTGGAAATGGCATGGCAAGCCGTTCCACAGGACTACATCCAGCATCTCTACGATCGTCTCCATGGGAGAATAGCAGCCTGCATTGCTGCGAAAGGTGGATATACACTGTACTAGTGCCGACATTATGCATGCTCTGTTGCCTGTGTCTATGTGCCTGTGGTTCTGTCAGTGTGATCATGTGATGTATCTGACCCCAGGAATGTGTCAATAAAGTTTCCCCTTCCTGGGACAATGAATTCACGGTGTTCTTATTTCAATTTCCAGGAGTGTATATTTTCGTGAAACTACTCAGGAAATTAGAATGTACGTGTATACATCACAAAATTACAGCATTTTCTAAATGTATTGAATGATTTTTAAAATGTAAGCACTATCTTCTTATAATGATAAATATTAAATGTCACGAAGACAGTGTATTTTGGAACGTTTGTTATTTGTATCAAATCAGAATCATTTTCCGCACATTCTTCACAATCTTAAAAAGTACGACCTTACATATTATAACCTGCACCAGGTCTTGCACACAGTTTTGATTTTCCCGTCCTTTTGCAGGGGACGCACTTAACATCTCTCAAAAGACAATCTAGCTTCCTTTTGTTTTGGCACTTCCACTCCAGTGATGGATGATCTCACAGCAGATTTAATAAGTCAGGGCGAGTGTTTTTTGGTGGTGCAGATTTTTTCCACGAAGTGCCTTCATTTCCTTACTAGCTTGCATGAGATATTGCAGCCGTATCCTCAGAATGAATCATAGCTATTTAGCTCTCTCTCAGTATCCGTTATGATCATTCTCTGTAATGTGATAGTTTCCAATCTCAGACCAATTATTGATCTCGTACTCAACTGCAAAATGTTCTGCATATGATGCTTTGTCTTTATAATGTTCAATGGCTTCGCCAGCACAAGCGTGGGATATTCTTTATCCAGGCACTAGAAGGCACACCTTTACTCAGCAATACAGTGCATGAACAGGGAGAACTTACACATTGCTGGAAGGTATGCAGAAGGTCATAGTTGTTGAATTTGCCTCACTCCCCAATTTTACCAATGTATCAAAGCTCCAGTGGGGAATATTTTACCCCCATATGTGCCTACAGGTTCAGGACTCGTCTCTCAAGTCAGCTATCGTAAAAATATTCTTCTGTTATTATTATTACGCTGCTAATTCCAAAAACCGATGATTTCCAGGATTTTATTGATTTCTAGTTGCACCCGCCCAGATAGCCACATCCCTTACAACGTCAGCCCCGGACTCAATCCGCCCAGCAGACTGAAGACGAGGGTCGTGCTGGCTTTCCTAGATGTGGTTTTCAGGCGGTTTCCACATTCGAGTAGGTGAATTACGGGCTGGTTCCCACGTTCCATTTCGATCACAAATTCGCAAGAAATTATAAAACGGTCTTAAACATTCAGATGAGAAAACTCGAGACACTGGCAGGTGGGGTACACAATCCCATCCTGATTGTGTGGGAGGAGGACATGGGGAATGAGTGATGGTGACAGCAAGGGCATGTGACCAACCTCTACCACTAACATTGCCAAACTGAGACAACATGCCAGCCCTGTATAGAAAACTAATTAGGTTCAAAGAATTCAAGATTATAGATTCAGAAAACAGGTAACATAAATGACTTTTCTGCTTCTGTAAATACACATGAGTGATCAAATCTTAATATATACAAACATTTGACAGAATACCGAAGTCAGTATACAGTGGTTTGACTGGAGAAGGGGCAGACAACTGTGTCTCGATGTACACACTGGCAAATATCACAAACTACTTTCTCTTCATATAGTGATAATTCAAATTCATGAAACCCGAACATTTTTGGTTAGTAAGAGACTTTCACTATCCACCTCACGCGATGCATAGCCCCTGCAGTACGGAAAGATACTCCACGAAATACTCCTCTATAGGTTGCAGTCGTTACAAAGTATCTAGAACAATATTTGGTCATCGAGAGACATGGAGCTGATCCAAGTATTTCTTGATTTGTACGTAACTGAATTCTAGTTTGGAATGTATTAACATCGATTGTACCCCAAGTGCTTTAACATTTTTTGAAGATTGTTATAATGTCACCTGGGCTTCTAAGCCCATTATTCCCTAAAAACACTTTTGAGAGTGGATTATTACTTTTGAGAGTATATTTACTAGCAAGATAAATACAGGAGCAATTTTTCTAAAAAAATCGGTTAAAACACACATTACGTCTAAGAGTTCGCGTATTTTGCGCTGACATGTCAACAAGTATTGGGTTAAGATAAGACTGAAGACCTAGTTCATGGGACTGCAACCTGCTCTGTTCCAGTCAGAAGCTGCAATGAAGCCACACCTTCCTTCTTCGACAGCAGGGGTCCTCTGCTCGTCGAGTTCCTCTAGCGTTGAACCACAATCAATGCTCAGGGCTAAGAAGGCACTTCGCAGTAACGGCGACACGCCCTACGGACAAACATCCAGGAATGGTGCCGAACAGAACCGTCATGTTCTACGACGACGCCCGTCCCCGGACTGCCAACCGAAGGTTTCGCTTCAACGATTTGGTGGGAAACACTGCATCATCCTCCACACAACCCGTATTTTTCAACGTGAATTCTTCGCATCGTTGGAGACAAGAGGAAAGAAATGCGTGTACATCAGTTTTAGTCGAACGAGGAAGTGCAATATTGGAAACGGTTGTGGATCCGTCAACGACCGACCGCGTTTCACGAAACAGGAATTGATCGCCTCATGTCCTACTGAGATAAATGTCTTAACTCGAGTAGTGATTATTTTTGACTGGAGCCAATTTATGGACCCTTTGTCGCGAGTGTTTGGTTTCCATTTGACTGTCCGTTGTGATTCACGTTCCCAATCGGCGGTAGCAGTTTGCAGTTTCTTAGTGCTTCTTGATTTCAGCAGCCTTTTTGTTATAGAGGTTCTCTCACAACTTGTGAATAGCATTCTTGTTGTGACTACGAAGTCTTTCGTTACAGACAAAGAGACCTCGCTTAGATAAAAATTTCAGGTAAACACATAGTGCAGCTTTGATTCTGCAGTGAAAGAACAGGATGGTAATGAAATTTTCTCTCTGCAGCGGAGTGTGCGCTGATATAAAACTTCCTGGCAGTTTAAAACTGCGTGCCGTTCCGAGACTTGAACTCGGGACCATTACCTTTCGCGGGCAATTGCGCTGCCAACTGAGCTATCCCAACTAAATGGACGAGCCGTTCTCATAGCTGTACTTCGGCTAGTACCGAGTTCGACTCTCGCTCCGGTACGCAGTTTTAATCTGCCAGGAAGTTTCAACAGTACGATAGCTACATAGAGGTCTAAACAGGCAAAGAATAAGACCGGTGTTGCACCCGCCCGGGAAAATTACGGAAATGTCACTTTCTGTTTAAACTACCCTCGCCTTGAGAGCGCCAGGGATTTTACAATATCTCTTCCTAGTATGCAGCAGTTACGTAGATTAATCCATATGAACTGTTGCCCACGGTGTGTTGAGCATCAGCGTCACCTGAAGTACAGGAACTTTAAAAGATTAGTGATAAGTGAGCGCAGACTAATAAGTAAGCACAACGTTATATTTAGACGTACGATAATTCTGGCCAATGCTTCGAACTATCGGGACTCGGTGATTAGAGAAGCAGCGCAACAGTGCAAAATTGGATAAGTGATTAAAACTCCGATAGAGACATCGGCAATGCATTTGGAATGCATGAAAGCATGCGATTAGTGCGAAAGACCTCAGAGGAAAACGTCACTTACTTTACCGCCTGATACGAGTGATGGCGCTTCTGATTGTAAACATACAGGGTAACAATTATTAAACTATACGACAAGAACTTAAAGTAGTTAAAACACAGCGTGCACACACTTTATTCAACATGTAAACGTCACCTTTGATATTCGGATTTAAGTTATGACATGTTAGATATGTATGCCATCATGTGGCGCAGATGAATAGCGAAATTTTGCATGACCCGCTGAAGTGTCGGAATATCGATGCTGTCGATGACCTCCTGAATGGCTGTTTTCAGCTCAGAAGTGGTTTGTGTTTCTTGCTACACTTCTTGTCTTAATATAGCCCAAGAAAATAGAGGCGCATGTGCTCAGATCCGGAGAACATGGCGGCTAATCGAGGCCCATGTCAGAGCCTCTGGGCTCCCCAGAGCCAGAATGCATTCCCCAAAATACTTCTCCGGAACGTGGAACACTTACCTGCTTCGATGGAGAGGAGCTGCGTCTTGCATGAACCACATCTTGTCGAAATCAGGGTCATTTTGTATATCGGCGATGAAATCATCTTCCAAATTCTTCATCTTCTGTCACTGCGCCTTCAAGGAATATCGCACCGATTATTCCGTGACTGGACATTGCACACCACACAGTAACCTGTTGAGGATGAGGAGACTTCTCGATCACGAAATGCGAATTCTCAGTTCCCAAAATGCGACAATTTTGCTTATTGACGTAACCATACAAATGCAAATGGCTGACAGCAAGGCACATGCGCATGCGCATACTACACTCCTGGAAATTGAAATAAGAACACTGTGAATTCATTGTCCCAGGAAGGGGAAACTTTATTGACACATTCCTGGGGTGAGATACATCACATGATCACACTGACAGAACCACAGGCACATAGACACAGGCAACAGAGCATGCACAATGTCGGCACTAGTACAGTGTATATCCACCTTTCGCAGCAATGCAGGCTGCTATTCTCCCATGGAGACGATTGTAGAGATGCTGGATGTAGTCCTGTGGAACGGCTTGCCATGCCATTTCCACCTGGCGCCTAAGTTGACCAGCGTTCGTGCTGGACGTGCAGACCGCGTGAGACGACGCTTCATCCAGTCCCAAACATGCTCAATGGGGGACAGATCCGGAGATCTTGCTCGCCAGGGTAGTTGACTTACACCTTCTAGAGCACGTTGGGTGGCACAGGATACATGCGGACGTGCATTGTCCTGTTGGAACAGCAAGTTCCCTTGACGGTCATGGCGTCAAACACGCATACGACCATCACTGGCACCAAGGCAGAAGCGACTCTCATCGCTGAAGACAACACGTCTAAATTCGTCCCTCCATTCACGCCTGTCGCGACACCACTGGAGGTGGGCTGCACGATGTTGGGGCTTGAGCGGAAGACGGCCTAACGGTGTGTGGGACCGTAGCCCAGCTTCATGGAGACGGTTGCGAATGGTCCTCGCCGATACCCCAGGAGCAACAGTGTCCCTAATTTGCTGGGAAGTGGCGGTGCGGTCCCCTACGGCACTGCGTAGGATCCTACGGTCTTGGCGTGCATCCGTGCGTCGCTGCGGTCCGGTCCCAGGTCGACGGGCATGTGCACCTTCCGCCGACCACTGGCGACAACATCGATGTACTGTGGAGACCTCACGCCCCACGTGTTGAGCAATTCTGCGGTACGTGCACCCGGCCTCCCGCATGCCCACTATACGCCCTCGCTCAAAGTCCGTCAACTGCACATACGGTTCTATGTCCACGCTGTCGCGGCATGCTGCCAGTGTTAAAGACTGCGATGGAGCTCCGTTTGCCACGGCAAACTGGCTGACACTGACGGCGGCGGTGCACAAATGCTGCGGAGCTATCGCCATTCGACGGCCAACACCGCGGTTCCTGGTGTGTCCGCTGTGCCGTGCGTGTGATCATTGCTTGTACAGCCGTCTCGCAGTGTCCTGAGCAAATATGGTGGGTCTGACACACCGGTGTCAATGTGTTCTTTTTTCCATTTCCAGGAGTGTAATTCCCGACATCTCCCGCGGCCACCCGTGCCCTTTGAATGTCCTAACGGAAACCAGTCAGAAGCTGTGACCATTTTATTTCATGTTGTTGTGGTCTTCAGTCCTGAGACTGGTTTGATGCAGCTCTCCATGCTACTCTATCCTGTGCAAGCATCTTCGTCTCCCAGTACTTACTTCAACCTACATCCTTCTGAATCTGCTTAGTGTATTCATCTCTTAGTCTCTCTCTACGATTTTTACCCTCCACGCTTCCCTCCAATGCTAAATTTGTGATCACCTGATACCTTAGAACATGTCCTAGCAACTGGTCTCTTCTTCTTGTCAAGTTGTGCCACAAACTCCTCTTCTCCCCAGGTCTATTCAATACCTCCTCATTAGTTATGTGGTCTACCCATCTAATCTTCAGCATTCTTCTGTCGCACCACATTTCAAAAGCTTCTATTCTCTTTTAGTCCTAACTATTTACCGTCCATGTTTCACTTCCATACATGGCTACACTCCATACAAATATTTTCAGAAACGACTTCCTGACACTTAAATCTATACTCGATGTTAACAAATTTCTCTTCTTCAGAAACGTCTTCCTTGCCATTGCCAGTCTACATTTTATATCCTCTCTACTTCGACCATCGTCAGTTAGTTTGCTCCCCAAATAGCAAAACTCCTTTATTACTTTAATGGTCTCATTTCCTAATCTAATTCCCTCAGCATCACCCGTCTTAATTCGACTACATTCTATTATCCTCGTTTTGCTTTTATTGATGTTCACCTTATATCCTCCTCTCAAGACACTGTCCATGCCGTTCAACTGCTCTTCCAAGTCCGTTACTGTCTCTGACAGAATTACAACGTCATCGGTGAACCTAAAAGTTTTTATTTCTTCTCCGTGGATTTTAATTCCTACTCCAAATTTTTCTTTTGTTTTCCTTACTGCTTGCTTTTATTTCATATAGTTCAATAATTGAAACCCTGTATTAAGATATTGCTGAAGTAGAGGCACCCCGATGGCACAACCTTCATAAGCGTGGCGGGCGGGTTGGGTGGGGGTGGGTGGGTGGGGGGGGGGGGAGAGGAGGGGCATTATAATTAACAAACCTTATTTGATGAAATGTCACTTTCCTATCACTCTGTGCCAATTACAGCAATTATGAACGTAACATTTGTTAGTATTCCGAATGTCTAGTTATTGCCAAGTTCGTGTTTGACATTTTCCTGTTGCTACCCCTCTCTATTTGTGTGCTTGTCTGTGTGTGTGTGTGTGTGTGTGTGTGTGTGTGTGTGTGTGTGTGTGTGTGTGCGTGTGTGCGTGTGTGTGCGTGAGAGAGAGAGAGAGAGAGAGAGAGAGAGAGAGAGATAGAGAGAGAGAGAGAGAGAGACAGAGAGATGGAGAGAGAGATAAATAGCATTTCTGTATACTTATAGGCAAAACATAGTTTTAAAGTGTACTGCTTTACGTGACAACACTCAACCCAATTTCTGAAGAATCAAGACACTGAAAGAGAAGTGCATTAGTGTTCTTCTAAGCTTAGATACACTATTTCATAATAATAGGAAATATCATTTTCGAAATATGAATGAAGTAGGTTGTAATGTCACCTTTATTTTGTTTCATGGAAGATCGCGGCATTTCGCCCTGAAAACCTCTATACAAGCTGACATTATTCGTAGAAAGTAACTTCATTTGCGTCATCCGTTTTCTGACTGGTCTGATGTCACCCGGCTATCCTGTGCCAAGGTCTTCATCTCGGAGCAGCACTTGCTTCCAGTATTCTATATTATTTGTTGGATGTATTCCAACCTTCGTCTTACAGTACGGATGATACAATTGGTCTATGGATTTGCAAGTAGGAAACGCCAGTGGCAATAGACAAGAAAACTCCAGTTGCACCATTTCTTGAAGAAATATTGTTTAGCTGAAGCACCGCAAGCAATATACACAGCTACTGTATGCTTTGAATCACATATTTATTGTAACATTCTGTTTTATAGACATTTAATTTGTGCTCATTTAATAATTATAATTATGTAATTAATAAACGAAAAACATAAAAATGGACCCGTGAAGCCTATCGCCTTGGAAGCATTTTTGGGCAACGCCTGAAGAGGGATAGTTCATTTTTTTAATGGTAGTTTTAAGGTGGCGGTGCTAAATTGAAGTAGATTTGATTTTGGTTTCTATTATTTTTCGAGATAATAGTTAATTAGTTAAGGAGATAGATCAAACCCCAATGCCCCACCACAATAAAGAGAGGGGAAAGGGGGAAAAGTCTTTGATTATTAATCAGACCCTACGCTGTCTCGGGTTCGAACTGCGCTGCCACTTACATTTTGAATAAAAATCATTAGTAATGACAACTGAAGACTTACGGCATGAGAATCACCCTCATCCAGCCAACAGCCTTGTCAAACAGGGTTGAAGGGGGGACTGTGTCGACAGAGGTTCACGGCACTCGCTTGCCCTTCGGTGGGAAACTGCGTCTAATGTAGGAATAATCAACTATGATCAATGGCTTGACGATGCAGAAGGCAATGGAAACTATTGCATTAAGCACACATAATGCGTATCAACAGGACATGTGGCCTATAGCTAAAAATATATCTTAATGATCTAGCAATTGTCAAAAGCTTCCTGACAATGACCGCATTCGGATTTCCAGGAGGGACTGCCAAGAGAAAAAGATTAAATAACCAACGGAAAGATAACATTCTACCAGACTTGGCTTCAAATGTAAGAAGTTTGAACGTAGTAGGGAAGCTAGAAAAACTACAAAGGGAAATGCTGAAGCTCCGTCTACATATAGTTGGGGTCAATGAAGTGAAATAGAGAGGATTCCAAGTCAGACAAGTGTATGGTAACACCGATTGTAGCAGAAAATGGTATATCGGGAATAGGATTCTTTCTCAATAGGAACGTAGGAAAGACAGTGAGTTCCTGTGAACAGTTCAGTAATATGGTTGTTTTCATCAGAATCGACAAACGTATACATGTTGACGTAGCGAGCCGAAGATGAAGTGATAGAGGAAGTATATGCGATTACTTACCGGATAATTTAATATTTAACGGGAGATGAAAATCTGATAGTGATCGGAAACTGGAAATAAGTTGTAGGGAAAGGAATAGAAGATAGGTTTACGTGAGAATGTGGACGGTATACTAGGAACGCGAGAGGAGAAAGATATATTTGTTCCACAATAAATTTGAGATAGTAATAGAAAATATTCTGTTCGAGGAACACAAGACGAGGACAAATAAAGGAAACAAAGACAAGAAGACAAGGAAGATTGCAGTTAGATTACATTATGGTCAGAGATTCCAAAATTATATACTGGATTGTAGGGGGTATCCAGGAGCAGATATAGACTCACATCAGAATTTAGTAGTCATGAAGAAGAGGCTGAAGTTCACGAGACCATTAACGAAGAGTCAATGTGCAAAGAAGTGGGACATAGAAATACTAACGAATGAATGAAGTTCTTTGAGCCGACGTATATTGCGATAAGGAACAGCTCAGCATGCAGTGCAGGTGAAGATGAATAGACGTATCTAAAAACGGCCATCACTGAAAGAAAAACGTAGGTAGAAGGATGGTAACTGCGAAGAAGCCATGGATAAGGTAGGAAATACTCCATCCGATCAACTAAAGAAGGAAGTACAAAAATATTCAGGAAATATCAGAAATGCAGAAATACAAATCACATGGGAATGAAATAAACAGAAAGTGCAGGGAAGCTAAGGCGAAATGGCTACAGGAAAAATGTGAAGAAATCGAAAAAGAAATGATCGCGAGAAGGACTGACTCAGCATGTAGAAAAGTCAAAACAACCTTCGGTGATATAGTGCAGTACCAAAGAGAGAGTGGATATGTGGAAAGAATACAGTGAAAGTTCTAGGAGGGCGAAGACTCCTCTGATGACGAGACTGAAGAAGAAACACAGTCGACATGGAAGAGATAGGAGATCCTTATTACAATCGGAATTTAAAAGATGTCTGGAAGACTTATGATCGAATAAAGCAGAAAGGATGGGGAACATAACGTCATAATTCCTGAAATTATTGGAGAAAATGACAAGAAAACTATTACTCCCGTTAACATGTGGAATGTATGACACTGGCGATATACCATCTGACGTTTGACAGAACACACTCACACTATACCGTAGATTGAAAAAGGCGATAAGTGTGAAAAAAATCGCATAATTAGTTTAACGGCTCGTGCATCCAAGTTGGAGACAAGAATAATACACAGAATCATGGAAACAAAACGGAGGGTGTGTTGAATGACGATCGATTGGACTTTAGGAAAGGTAAAGGCACCAGAGAGGATGTTCTGGCGTTGCAGTTGATAATGGAGGTAAGACTAATGGAGCATCAAGACACGTTCAAAGGATATACCGATCTGGAAAAAGCTTTAGACCATGTAAATTGGTGCGACATGTTCGAAACTCTAAGAAATGTAGGGGTAAGCTATAGGGGAAAGACGGGTAATATGCAATATGTACAAGACACAAGTGAGAACTATAAGCCTGGAAAACGAAGAAGGAAGTACATGGATTAAAAAAGGTTGTAACACGGGAATATAGTATTCGCCCCTAGAGTTCAATCTAACCGTCGAAGTGGCAATGACGGGAATAAAAGAAAGATTGAAGAATGGGATTATAATTTAGGATGAAAGGATATCAAGATTTTTATTGATTTATTTATTTTTCTTTTTTTTTTCTTTCGAGTCAACAGTCTTCTGACTGGTTTGAAGCAACTCATTAGAAATTCCCCTCCTGAGCCAACCTTTTCATCTCAGATTCGCAGTCATCCACCTTACGTCATCAATTATTTAGTGGATGCTTTCCAATCTCTCAACAGTTTTTACTCTGTACATCTCCATCTAGTTCATGGACGTTATCTCCAGGACCCTTAACCGATGTCCTATTATTTCGTTCCTTCTTCTTGTCAGTGTTTTTTACATGTATCTTTCCTCGCCCCTTCTGCAGAAAACCTCCTCATACCTTATTTCATCGGTACACCCGATCTTCAACGTTTTTCTGCACCACTACGTACAAAAGGCTTCAATTCTGATTTTCCCAAGCTCCATGTCTCACTGTCATAAAATGCCGTGCTCCAAACACACATTCTTAGAAATTTCTTCCTCAAGTTAAGACCTATCTTTTATACTAGCAGACTTCACTTGGCCAGGAATGCCTTTTGCGTGCTCGGTTCTTCGTACTTTATTTTGCGGCCTAGGTGGCAGAATTCCATAACTTCGTGTACCTTGTGATCGACAATTGTATTGATAAGTTTCTCGCTGTTATCATTTCAGCTGCTTCTCATTACCTTGGAATTTCTTCCATTTACACTTACAGTCAGTCCATATTCCCTACTCATTAGATTGTTCATTCCGTTCAACACATCCTTCTTCACTTTCACTGAGGACAGCAATATCATCAGCGAATCTTATCACCCTGAATTATAGTCCCACTGTTGAACCTTTCTTCGCCCCACACTTGAACCTTTCATTTACTTCTTTCGCTGCTTCTTCGATGTATAGATTGAGTAATAGGGGACAAATACTACGTCCCTCTCTTATACCCTTTTTAATCAGAGTACCTCCCTCTTTGTCTTCCATTCTTTTGTTCCCTCTCAGTTCTAGAAAATATTGTAAACTACCCGTATTTCTTGTAACTTACCAATATTTTCCTCAGAATCTCAAATATCGTGCGCTATTTTACACTGCCAAGCGCTTTTCCCAGGTCAACAAATCCTACCAACGTTTCTTGATTTTACCTCACTCTTGCTTCGATTATCAATCAGAACTACCTCTCTGGTGCAATTACCTTTTCTAAAGCCAATTGATCGACATCTAATAGACTGTCAATTTTCTTTTCCATTCTTCTGTTTATTATTCTTGTCAGCAACTTGGATGTAAGAAGTGTTAAGCTGATTATGCGATAATTCTCGAATTTGGTGGCTCTTGCTATTTTCGGAATTGTGTGGATGATGTTTTCTGACGTCAGATCGCCAGTCTCATATGTTCTACACACCAACGTTAACACTTCTCGCGTTGCAACGTTCCCCAATGATGTTGGAAATTCCGATGGAATGTTACCTATTCCTTCTGCCTTACTTGATCTTATGTCTTCCAAAACTCTTTTAAATTCCCGATTCTAATCATGGATCTCCTATAATTTTTATGTCATCAGACAGATTTTCCCCCTCTTAAAGGCCTTTAATGTACTCCTTCCACCTCTCTGCTCTCTCCTCTGCGTTTAACAGTGCAATTTCCATTACACTCTTAATGCTACCACCTTTGCTTTTAGTATTTTTGTATTTCCTTTCTTCATCGATCAGATAAATTATTTCATCTATTATCCATGGTCTCTTCGCAGTTGTATTCCTTGTACCTACAGTTTTCTTCCACGGTTCTGTGATTGCTCTGTTTCAAGATGTTAATTCATCGTCAAATGTGAGACGCCCTGCTAAGCCTGCAGGACAGGACGAGTAGTAGGAATTGTGGAAGGGGGCCACAATGAGCAGCTGTCAGTTACACTCCTAATATGACACTTTATTTAGTTGTTTACAGCACAACTTATAAGCTTGACTATTGACAGAAAACATCTTTAATTCTAAAATGGCTGAAGGCCCATGAATTAAATACAAATGCTATAATAATTTTTTGTGAGACAGAAGGTTCTATGCCTTAACCTTAAATAGTATTTAAGGCCAGGTGATGTAAGACTTGACTAGTCAGATAGATTAAGTTTTCAAACCAACATAACTACAAAAATCTTTCAATAGGCAGAAGGCACAAGCTTTATGACCAATAAGAAACGTTTCTTCAAACGGCTAAAGGCCTTTGTAAAAAAAAAAAAAAAAAAAAAAAAAAAAAAAAAAAAAAAAAAAAAAGCTGCAACCAATTTTGGAGGCAGAAGGCCCCAAAGCTTTTAACCTTAAATAATATTTAAGCCCAAGTGATGAAAAATTAGATAAGTAAGAATCCAAAATTTTAAAGCGGCTGAAAGTCCATCATTTTAAGAACAACACAACTACAATAAATTTTCAACAGGCAGAAGGCCCACAGCTTTATCTTAAAAGAATGGAATACTTTCTAAATAAGCACCTTAAAACTTAAAGCGGACGAAGGTCCATGCCTTTTAAAAACAATACAACGACAATAAATTTTCAACAGGCAGAAAGCCCACAGTTTTATACTCAGATGTGTAGTACTTGATAAGTAGGATGCTTAAAACTTAAAGAGGCTGAAGGCCGATGATTTAAAAAACAATACACTACAATAAATTTTCAACAGGCAGAAAGCACACAGTTTTATTCTTTCACAAGGTAATACTTCATAAGTAAAATCCTTAAAACTTAAAGCGGCTGAAGGCCGATGCTTTTAAAAACAATACAATAAATCTTCAATAGGCAGAAGGCCCAAGCCTTATCTTCAGACTTTTCCAATTTAGAAAAAACTTACTTTTAAAACGGATGAAGGCCTTTGTTTTGAAAAACACAATTACAAGCTTACAAATTCCAACTACCGGCTATGAGCCATTAAAAATACACAATTCAACGCTGATAAGAAGGCAGTATAGGGAACACAGCGCAGAAGTTTCCAGGAGGCTCGGTCTGCCCTTGAAATCTTAACGTTCGCTTAGGTGAGGCACGAAGTCGGCCCAACTATACTCGATCCGTCTGCAACACAACCAAGAGACAGTCAGGGACCCACCGACAAGACGACTTGCTAATCACCGACGTACGCCGACAACATTTAAAACAAGTTCTTAGTGGAAATGACACCAGCTACACACACACTTTGACAAACACTTGCATGAAGACTTGAATGACACTCAGCAGTGGCTGTGCAATCAGTATACAAGGATTCCAAAGTCAAAACGTTAAAGACGTAGCTCCCCACAACCAAAAATACATTAAGTTGTCAAAAACTACACACCATGTTGGACAGCGACAACAGGTGAGGAAAGGACACTGCCTGAATTTAAGTCAGCGGCCAGGGCAAGTAACCATAACACTAACGACCACAAGGCAGAAAATTCCGCTGGTGCACTTGAATTTCAAACCGACAAATATAGTTATACAGCGAACCACCAACCAAGGGCGCTGCAATCTGGAACTGCGCAACCGCTGCGGTCGCAGGTTCGAATCCTGCCTCGGGAATGGATGTGTGTGATGTCCTTAGGTTAGTTAGGTTTAAGTAGTTCTAAGTTCTAGGGGACTGATGACCTCAAAAGTTAAGTCCCATAGTGCTCAGAGCCATTTTTGAACTAATCAAGGGTACAACGTTAACAGACGTGGCTTCGGTAATAAAATCACTACCCAACTTTCATGCCCTGGGTCGATGAGCCACGAACCTCATAGCACTCGGAACAGCCCGCACACGCTCTGACACTGCTTAGAGGCTGCCAGCGGGCCCGGCCGAGCGCGCTACGTGGAGACTTGCTGCTGATCCGCTCCAACCGACCGACCCACTGTCCGCACGCCGGCAACATTTAAAACGAGTTGTCAGTGGAAATGAGACCAGCTGCACACACAGTTTGGCAAACACTTGCACGAAGGCTTGAATGACACTCAGCAGTGGCTGTGCAATCACGAAGACAAATCGAGAGTCGACACACATACACACACACACACACACACACACACGCACGCACACACACACACACACACACACACACACACACACACACACACACAGCCAACCCATAAGCGATTGGCGAGCCAATTTACGTCGTCCAAAAGGACGACCGACTGACGATCCACAAAGACCGTCCCCGGCTCAAGTGATGCGTGGCGGCAACGGTCGGGCGAGCCATGGACATCCAGGCCTCACTGCTGCTCCAACCCGACTGAACTAGTGCCGCGATCCAGCTCCACTACTGGCAGGTCTGAACTGCTCTCAAGGCACGTTCCAACTGAACTCATGACAGACGACAACCGGGAAGTAGGAGCAGTGCAGCAAAGATAACACATGAGGGCTATATCGATAGGCGCTGCTGGTGCCGCTGATGGGCAGACAAAGCAGAAACTCAGTGACAACGGAAATTGAAGCTAACATAACGAGGTGGTAACACGAAAGAAACAGGATGTAAAATAAGAGCTGGCACGAGCGCGAGCCACGCAAGGCTCAGACTGTACTGCCTATTGCGGTATTCATTATCACAGTGTCCATAACCTCACAGAACTTCAAAGATATTTCTTTATTTCATCCTGCTTCTGCACCCCACATCTTTGTGCACTGTCTCTTCCTGACTAGTGTCTTAAACTTCAGCCTACTCTTTATCATTACTAAGTTGTTATCTGAGTCTGTACATGCTCCTGGCTACGCCTTACAATCCAGTATCTGATTTCGGAATTGTGAGCTAACATCTCATAGATGTTCAGGCTCA
Organism: Schistocerca gregaria; assembly: GCF_023897955.1. Taxonomy (NCBI): domain Eukaryota; kingdom Metazoa; phylum Arthropoda; class Insecta; order Orthoptera; family Acrididae; genus Schistocerca; species Schistocerca gregaria. Next base: position 289,686,169 of record NC_064921.1, on the reverse strand, counting down.
CATGCGGTTCCCCTTCATCGAAATGTCTTGGCTTAAACTCGTCTAGGGGTTGAACCGCACGTGTCGCACGCATTACACGACCTGAATTAGACATCTGTGACCCTCTGGTTTAATTGTCTGACTGACGGCAAGTTTGTGTCATACAAAGTTAACGTAACGTATAATAACGGTGATAATAGTATCGGGAACTAAATTAACGACCCATAAATGATGTAGGCCACACAGTTGCGATTTGGTTAGAATAATGTTTATTGAGAAAGCCAACTAATAGCGGAAGTGGTCGTATTTAGAGTTACTGTTACACTCGAGCGCATATCCATTTGATACAGTTCTATCATTCACAATCTCATCGCGAATTACAAGTTCGATGCTTCACCTCGTTAACTATGCGTAAAGTCTGAGTTCACATCAGGTGCGCGGCTGCTCAGCGCTCAGAGAGTAAGTCCCGCGATACCACGATACACGACATTTTCTAAGTAGTTTCACTTCTTAGCTGCCTAAAGACCGACTGTCCGCTTTTGCGTATCAATCCGAACTGTTCACTTTGGTGTCTCCAGCAAACTGTACTATTTGGTGTCTAGACCAGAACTGCCCTCTGCCATTCTCTGACCGCGTTTCCCGCGCACCGAACATCTTTGCTCAGCTGACCAGAGCAGTTCCCTTTCCTTGGCAACAGCTTATTCTACATTACTTTACATTTTAACATATTTAAATAATCAAAGCTTGACCACTTTGACTTTCTAAATAAAGTAACAATAATATCCATTACATAATAAACGTTATACACTCCTCGAAATTGAAATAAGAACACCGTGAATTCATTGTCCCAGGAAGGGGAAACTTTATTAACACATTCCTAGGGTCAGATACATCACATGATCACACTGACAGAACCACAGGCACATAGACACAGGCAACAGAGCATGCACAATGTCGGCACTAATACAGTGTATTTCCACCTTTCGCAGCAATGCAGGCTGCTATTCTCCCATGGAGACGATCGTAGAGATGCTGGATGTAGTCCTGTGGAACGGCTTGCCATGCCATTTCCACCTGGCGCCTCAGTTGGACCAGCGTTCGTGCTGGACGTGCAGACCGCATGAGACGACGCTTCATCCAGTCCCAAACATGCTCAATGGGGGACAGATCCGGAGATCTTGCTGGCCAGGGTAGTTGACTTACACCTTCTACAGCTTCTAGAGCACGTTTGGTGGCACGGGATACATGCGGACGTGCATTGTCCTGTTGGAACAGCAAGTTGCCTTGCCGGTCTAGGAATGGTAGAACGATGGGTTCGATGACGGTTTGGATGTACCGTGCACTATTCAGTGTGCCCTCGACGATCACCAGAGGTGTACGGCCAGTGTAGGAGATCGCTCCCCACACCATGATGCCGGGTGTTGGCCCTGTGTGCCTCGGTCGTATGCAGTCCTCATTGTGGCGCTCACCTGCACGGGGCCAAACACGCATACGACCATCATTGGCACCAAGGCAGAAGCGACTCTCATCGCTGAAGACGACACGTCTCCATTCGTGCCTCCATTCACGCCTGTCGCGACACCACTGGAGGCGGGCTGCACGATGTTGGGGCGTGAGCGGAAGACGGCCTAACGGTGTGCGGGACCGTAGCCCAGCTTCATGGAGACGGTTGCAAATGGTCCTCGCCGATACCCCAGGAGCAACAGAGTCCCTAATTTGCTGGGAAGTGGCGGTGCGGTCCCCTACGGCACTGCGTAGGATCCTACGGTCTAGGCGTGCATCCGTGCGTCGCTGCGGTACGGTCTCAGGTCGACGGGCACGTGCACCTTCCGCCGACCACTGGCGACAACATCGATGTTGAGCAATTCGGCGGTACGTCCACCTGACCTCCTGCATGCCCACTATACGCCCTAGCTCAAAGTCCGTCAACTGCACATACAGTTCACGTCCACGCTGTCGCGGCATGCTACCAGTGTTAAAGACTGCGATGGAGCTCCGTATGCCACGGCAAACTGGCTGACACTGACGGCGGCGGTGCACAAATGCTGCGCAGCTAGCGCCCTTCGACGGCCAACACCGCGGTTCCTGGTGTGTTCGCTGTGCCGTGCGTGTGATCATTGCTTGTACAGCCCTCTCGCAGTGTCCGGAGCAAGTATGGTGGGTCTGACACGCCGGTGTCAATGTGTTCTTTTTTCCATTTCCAGGAGTGTATTATTTTACATGAAACCAATACAATTTCCTTCTTAGCTTTGAATGCCATGGCCAGGAGCCCTGCGCCATTGTGCTTTCTGATAAATAAATAAAGAACAAAAGTAACTACTTTGCACTAAACCTTACAACAAATAGTCTATTACCTAAAGATCCAATAAGGTAGCATGCTGTCATCGTTCAATGTGTTCTGTGTGGAGGAAACGATGATCTGATGCTTAACTGAAAATGCGGATAATTTAAATTTACTATATCTTTTAAACAAATTAAGTTACAGAGTTGATATTTACACTCTTTGTCCTTTTAATGATGCGCTTCTATATGAAATGTCGATCGTTAAGACCGAATAAAGCGTTCAGAATTTAGCATTTAGATCTTTGTTACAAAACTTGTTAATCGCACTTTAACTGTAAATCCTAACCTATTATAGATACGATCAATATTCAACTTTTATTGGGATCACCATGAAAATTTATGGAGGATGGCAGATTAAAATTACTGTGGCTTAATTTCCCAGCATTTCTAGAGAATTAAATAATTTTCATAAATGTTTCCCTTTATAGCAAATCTTAGGTCCGCCATATTTAACACTGCTACGTCTCCTCAGCCACTAAAGCCTTCTAATGCGTTTCCATGTGATGAGGTTCTCATCTTTCTCACTCGTACACTATAGCGCCTAGGCCTCAGTAGACAATAGACGCCTGTGAGTTTCTCCATTTGCGCCCTTTGTTACATCCGGTCCTGGACAACACGGTTCGTTTCACATTCACTGAAGGCTGACTCTTTCGGCCATATACTTAAATGAGAGCGAAATGCGTGTTAACTCACAGAATATCTGCCTAACAGTGATGTAATGTAATGGAGATCTTTCTGTATCTCCTGGCCTTTTCCAAGTATACCTCCTCCTCTTGTCATTCTCGAACAGAGAATTCTCTGTAACTGCTAGTTGTTGCACAAATCAATTACTCTTCCTCTTCTTTCATTTCTGTTATCAAGCCCTCTTTCTTTCGTAATTTTACCTTCTACTCCTTCCTCTACAACCTCATTCCAATCCTCCATGATTGTTAGATATCATATTCCTGTATGTACTGAATTACCCGTTCAATTTCCTCATGTACTTCCTGTGTCTCTTTGTCTTCGGCTTCCGACTTCTGTATGTGTACCTGAACTATCTACGTCAGTGTTGGTTTGCTGTCGATTCTGATGAGAATTTGTGTCTTTAATGCAGTGGTTCCCATTCCCTTCTGCATCCTTAGGCCGTTTATCATTGCTGATTCTTCGTCTTTTGGGGCAGTTTTCCACCCCAAGGGCAAGAGGGTGCCATGAACCTCTATCCACTCCTCCGCTCTCTTTGACAAGGCCGTTGGCTGAGTGAGGGCGACTTCTTATTCCTAAAGCCATCTGCCGCCATTTATTATTATTTTTATTCAAAATTTAAGCTGTGACATATTGAGTATCAATCAAAGACGCTACTCCTAGATCATTTGTGCATCTGTGGACAACATTCCTGAAATAGACAGGCCGTCATATAGACCCCCACCTGCAACCAGTGGAACATCTGTGTCATGAGTGAGAAAGTCACCTCCAACCAAAGACATTCCTCATTGAAAGTTTCTCCTACAGAGTTAAAGCCGTCATAGACATTTGGACATATCCGACATTAATGTCCGCTAATAAACGTTCGGATACTTCAGATAGTGTATTCCTAGAGTTTAAGTGAGTGTAATGGATGCTAGGATACTGTAATGTTATGTTTGTGTTGTATGGTGACGAGTGGACACTAGGTGGTGGAACCCGCTGTGTACACATAGCTTACTCATCACGAAAAGCACTAATGAGGTCGTCGAATGTAACGTCTCCATCCTGCGGACGGCTCACATTCAGTGGTGTCACATACCTTCACTTTATGAGACACTGCGGAGAGGCTTATAATTTAATCCAGGACACAGGCGATCAGCTACTCTACACAATCGACTCTCCTACTGCTGACGGCCAAATACCTGTTGTGAAACTTTCGTTCTTCGCAACGATTCTAATGTTCGAGTCGAGCGCCACTGCACAAGTGGGCCTTAGCCATCTCGGCTATGGAGGTAGGTTGTATCTCTGCTAATCTGGTCGTAATGACATAATGAGCAGCCTAATGAGCAGCTTAACGAGCAGCGCGCAAGTTTCCGACGAACGGTGGTGGGTCGTCCACACGATGCTTGTGCCGGTTGGGCTGACGTGATTTTGTTGCAGCCAAGAACGGTTATTAAGTCATTTTGTACTCTCTCCTGGATATATGTTGGTTTTTTATATAAAGCGTCAGGGAAAACTATACAAATAGTAAAGTAAAGTGTATTCCTACTGTATGAATAGTTGGGAGGCCCTCGAGAGGAATGTTCAGTCACCTAAGTGCAAGCACTTTCAATTGGACGCCAGTTCGTGCCTTGTGCGTGTTTAATCTACCGGGAAAAGGTGGACCTACGGTTAAACACGGAATCTGAACCACATGTCGTTCCTGGAATATATTGATATCAGTGAGAGGTGAGGGCTAGCGTAAAGCCTGACTGAAAATATCTGTTGTCCTGTCGGAACTCGATCCCGTGACCACTCGGTTTCCAGTCACGTTTGTATTACTAGACCACCAGTTTCCTATATGCAAACAATTACAGTACAATTACATACAAACCATCAAGGTAATTTCTGTTCTCTCTTGAAACAATTTAAACAGATTAAATGCAAAACCTTAGATGAGTGATAGCTCATTGTAAAGTGTTTCCATAAGTATGTGATATATTTTGCAGAAGACAACAATGGCACCTCTAATTTTGTACGACCTCGACGCCAGCCCCCCATGTTGCCTTGTACGCATCATCGCTGATGAGATTGGAGTAGACCTCGAGAAAATTCCTGTGGTCGACATTGAAAAGGAAATGGGCACCCCAGAGAGGCTGCAGGTATGTTAAACTTCGTTTACGTAAAATATGTAGTCTTATTACTGAACATTACCACAAAAAACGAGAAGACATTGTAACAAAATATATAGTTTTCGCTTTCACTGCTGAAATTCCTTTAAAGATAGGCTTAAATTTAAAAATGTGTGAAACTCACATAAATTCTTAAGAGCTTATAGCTCTATGGTGTTACAGGACAGTCATGCTGAAAACTAAGCACGTTAATGATAGCTGATAATGTTTATGTAATTACTGATAGCGTTAAATTTCGATATGATGAGAAGTTGGTTTCATTGATTTAAGGAAGATCTCCCTTGATTATTTCCGGTTTACAATGTGACTAGTTTATAACTTGTATTTAGTTAAAGCAGCTTGGAAAAGATACACCATTCTCAGTATTTCATTAAGGAATAATGTTTTGTTCCAGATAAATCCACAGCGCACGGTTCCAGCACTTGTTGACAATGGATTGAATATTGCAGAAAGGTTAGTATGAGTGAACAATTGCAAGCTAAAACTGAGCGAGTAATTGAGACATGTTAGAACTGAACGAACCTTGGAGACAAGTTGGAACTATGCTCCATGTATGGATTTGAACCAAGAGCCTTCGACTCAAACGGTTAATTTGCTCCAGTTCCACTCCAAACCTTTCAGATTGCCCGTCCAACACAAAATTTTAGGTTTCCGAACGCACCATATCTTCCGCAATAGAATAATTTTGTTACTAATTAAAATAGCCCCTACATATAGCACATATCCTGTTCATTGTGATGAAGAAGAAAGACCAGTAGTTCATACTTCTCCTGAGAAGAAAACATAGAGGAAGGAAAATAAAAACTACTTTATCTAGGCCTAACAGCTTCGTAAATTCTTAGTGTACTTGCTTCGGAGACAACTTTTCCTGCAGAATGATGACAAACAAGTACTAACTTATAACTAACTTCTGGAACAGCTCCAGGTATATGAAACTGATCTAAACGTTTCTACCTGTTAAGGTCATTTAAATATAAAATGAGAAATTTCATGCCACTATTAAATATGTTCGATTTGCAGATCAGATTCGGAGCATTGAGGCTTCATTTTGATTGCAAGCTTTTCGATAGGGATTGCATAAGTACACAGGTGCCAGATCAAAGAATTTTATCGTCACCTGTAATGCGTTGCTCCAGTAACTTGGAATTAAATGTCAGTATATTCATCATGTGCCATGTAGAAACATGACATTTTGATAACCATTTTGATAATAATTAATGACGGTACTACAGTCCGTTCACTATTTGTACAGTTCCAAATGCAAATGAATTGTTTACAGTGCGGATGGAGCTTCGATGTTTCGTAACCTGCCGTGCAAAATATACATATTCAATGGCTGCATACTGACACTTTTTCTCTTACTCCAAAGGTATCAGGTGCAGCCCATTCCGTTTAAAAGTCGGAAGAATATTGTTTATAATGGACTTTTATTCAGTGAAATTTATTCTTATTTCTTTTTCAGCCGAGCGATTGTAACATACCTTGTATCAAAATATGCAAAGGACGATTCTCTGTATCCTAAAGATCTAGAGAAACGTGTCCTCGTAGACCAGAGGCTGTATTTTGATCAAGATTTCTACAATGGAATTTTGAAAGTTATTGTAAGTATGGCATTTCTACATTATTTATGAGTCTCAGAAATATAAAAGCAGCTGACATTAGGGTATCGAGAATTTGTGCAAAAGTATGCGTGGGTAATAAAATTTCGGAGTGCTTACGAGCTTATAGAATACGTGAAAATGTTTTCTGAATTTTATTCTGTGCTTTTTCTGAATACTCATCTCAAAGTCTGAGAGTGTGTTTCAATATCGTCTTATCATTGTTTATCATTAATTCAGAAATTTTCCACGAAGCAGTTATTGTAGTAGAATAGCTTGCCACTAATAACCAGATAGATTTTAAATAAAAAAAGAACGGTATGTCACTCACCGTCGAAGTAAACATTCAGAGAGATCAGACTGCGGCTAAAAAGGCAGGTTGAATTCCATAAAATTCAGCTATTCAATCTGATAAATAAGAGATACAGTATTGAACAGTCAATGACTTTGAACTTCATTGAAAACGTGGGGGTGACACAGATTTCCACCCTCCACCCGGAAACCGTTAACTCTGGATGGGAGGTAACTTCGATGCATTACTGTAAAATGCTAACTTAGGGTTGGAGGAAAATGGAGATAGACGAATAATGCAATAAATAACGTGAATTACCAACACTGTGACTGCGACAAGAAAACGAAGATGATAAAGGGCAGTACAACATTAAATCGAGGATACTTTCCATTTGTTCGGATATGATAATCCATGCTCATAGATTCACTTGTAAGTTATTTACAGCATCATCTCAGATTTTAAAATGACCACCGAGCGATACGGGCGCAAATTTGGGTATATTTCCATTTAGTCATTCTTCAGTTTTGAAATAAACTACTTCATGCTCAGCATGGTAAGACTACCTTTACAGACCTAATGCTACAGCACAGTTTAACGTAATGGGTGTGACTGGCGGCGTTGTGTCCTCCAAGAGAAAACTCCACTGAATAAGGCTTCAGTGGGATACATGCCGCTAAAAAAACCTGAGCAGAGCATTTTTCCGTGTTTTAGAGAAAATTAGAAAAAATTGCTTCTGTTCAGCAGTAATATTTTTGGAATGTTAGTCTGCTAAATCTGAACCTCCAAGCCAACATTATATAGGCTCCACAAACACATTGCTTTGCAGATATTCTGCAATTAGTAGCAATTTATTGCACCACACATCCTAATTTTGCAAATATTCCTCGTTCTATCGTAATATATTATTCCTGGAGACAGATTTCATCATAGTTAATTATGTTCGTTCCTATGTGGCAGCACACTATCTGTGTGTTGTTAAAACTGCTAACACGGCGCTGTGGCCTAGGAGACACGGTACAACAACTCTAGAATTTACAACGCCTTCAATTATTATCATACAGTATGGAAACAATATCATTCTGTATAGTCTCGGCTGGCGCAATGCTTAATTCCACTTGAGAAATACTTTAAAATCACTGTCACGTACGATTTATTCAACTGCAAGTGGTTTCCATACTTTATTCATCTTCAGGTATTCTGACTCTCCAACTGTTACTGCCCACAATTAGTGTAAAGACGTCCATTTGCAAAGACGTTCACAAACTGAATCGGCAGCCGCTGGCATTAGTCGAAACATTGTGAAAACACACACACACACAATCTGATCAAACGTTACACGGACGTTAGTGAACATTAATATGGGGTGCCCACTACATTATGACAGCTTGAATGCTGGGGCCCGGTTCAGTGAGATGGATGTGGTTGAATGACAGAGCATTCTTCTTCTAGATCCAAAACTACAGAAGGTTGTGATACTTAACGCTGAGGCCTGAAGCGAAGTCGATGTTCTAAGACATTCTTACTCATCCCACAGGTATTCAGTTCGGCTTAGGTCAGGACTTTTTGCAGACCAGTCCATTTCACGAATGTTATTGACCAAATAATCAAAGCTTGACCACTTGGACTTCCTAAATAAAGTAACGATAATATTCATTACATAATAAACGTTATATTATTTTACATGAAACCAATACAATTTCCTTCTTAGCTTTGAATGCCATGGCCAGGAGCCCTGCGCCATTGTGCTTTCTGATAAATAAATAAAGAACAAAAGTAACTACTTTGCACTAAACCTTACAACAAATAGTCTATTACCTAAAGATCCAATAAGGTGGCATGCTGTCATCGTTCAATGTGTTCTGTGTGGAGGAAATGATGATCTGCATTATGGCAGGGCGCATTGTCATGTTGACACGAGTCGTCTGCGAACAAAACTGCTCTTCTACTGTACGCACTACACCGTGTTGTAAAATGTTTTCATATCCTAAACATATACTGTTTTCTTAGTCCAGTAAGGATACTGTAACTGCGAAAAATACACTCGTACCATAACACCACCTCCTCCACGCTCTAGCCCATTCGAAGAGCTCGAAACTACATTGTTCGTTAGTCGGGCTATAAACAGATAGTCTGCCTCTGCCCCAGATTGGCAAGAGCAGGTACTGTGGTTTTCGTTGTACCGACACCACGGCAAGTGCACAGTCAGGATGGATCATTCAGTTTCAACATTCTTCATTGAGCATGACTTCCATCAAATTGCCACAGGACATAGCGTGATGCATCACTCAGAATCACTCGCTTCATTCATCCGTTGCCCATTGGTTTCACTCTCTACACCACCACAAGCATCGCTCGCTCGACACTGGCTATGGAGGTATTAGGCTATGAGCAGCTGCTCGACCACTGTAGTCCATTCAACTCCCTACGCATAGAGTTGTGCTATCTGGACTGCTAGTAAGCACTTCGAAATTCACGTGTAATTCCTTCTTCTGATTTCATGGATTATTTTAGAGCCACCCTCTGCAGTGCTCAGTGGTCTGCCTGATTTTGATTAATCTGTGCTTGCCTCTTCGTGTCTGCACTTCACAGTCCCAGCACAACAGTTGAGTTGTGCAGATCTGGAAGGATTGAAATGTCTCTGATGGATTTCTTACTCTAATGACACCCAATAACTGGTCCACATTCGAAATCACTGTGCTCATATAACTGTCCCATTCTGCAGATATAGCTGAAAATACTCTCCACCTCCTTTTACACGGGCAGGACATCTAGTGATCGGTTCCCCATTAGATAGGAGTGTCCGGATACTTCCACATCTACATCTACAACCCTACTCCAAAGCCACCTGACGGTGTGTGGCGGAGGGTACTTTGAGTTCCTCTATCGGTTCTCCCCTCTATTCCCGTCTCGTATTGTTCGTGGAAAGAAAGACTGTCGGTATGCCTCTGTGTGGGCTCTAATCTCTCTGATTTTATCCTCATGGTCTCTTCGCGAGATATACGTAGGGGTGAGCAATATACTGCTTGACTCCTCGGTGAAGGTATGCTCTCGAAACTTCAACAAATGGCCATACCGAGCTACTGAGCGTTTCTCCTGCAGTGTACTACTAGAGTTTATCTATCATCTCCGTAACGCTTTCGCGATTACTAAATGATCCTGTAGCGAAGCGCGCTGCTCTCCGTTGGATCTTCTCTATCTCTTCTATCAACCTTATCTGGTACGGATCCCACACTGGTGAGCAATATTGAAGCAGTGGGCGAACAAGCGTACTGTAACCTACTTCCTTTGTTTCCGAATTGCATTTTCTTAGGATTCTTCCAATGAATCTCAGTCTGGCATCTGTTTTACCGACGATCAACTGTATATGATCATTCCATTTTAAATCACTCCTAATGCGTACTCCCAGATAATTTATGGAATTAACTGCTTCCTGTTGCTGACCTGCTGTATTGTAGATAAATGATAAAGGATCTTTCTTTCTATGTATACGCAGCACATTACACTTGTCTACATTGAGATTCAATTGCCATTCCCTGCACCATACACCAATTCTCTGCAGATCCTCCTGCATTTCAGTACAATTTTCCATTGTTACATCCTCTCGACATACTATTGCATCATCCGCAAACACCTCAGTGAACTTCCGATGTTATCCACAAGCTCATTTATGTATATTGTGAATAGCAACGGTCCTACGACACTCCCCTGCGGCGCGCCTGAAATCACTCTTACTTAGGAAGACTTCTCTCCATTGAGAATGACATACAGCGTTCTGTTATCTAGGAACTTTAGATCAATTTGTGTGTTGTAAACATATCGGGTCTGCCATGTCACTCTTGGCTTCACCAACTCACGGCATCGCACCAAAGTGCAGTATACGGGAGAGTGTCAATTGAGTGCTTATACCTGGAGTCACGAACGACGGCGGTCGAATTTAGTCTTGTTCTGCGCATCTACGTCACGCATTCTCTGACCACCGGTGAGCGTTCAGTAGTGTTCTAAGCGCTCTGTTGTGAACAGCACTAGCATTAAACGTGACTGTGGCGAGTTATTTAGTCAAATTTTATTCGGTTTGTTACTAGTTGTCGTGGACCATGACTGTGCTTAGCGACAAATTCTACGTAAGCAAGCGAGAGAGGTGATTTAGAAGATACAAGCTCAGAGTACTTCTATGCGCGTGCCATAACTTTGGCTTGGAACCGGAAACACTGCAATCCCAGGCCTCGACTACGTCTACACTCCATTGTTTGTTAGTCGGACTATAAACAGATAGTTCGTCTCTGCCCCAGACTGGCAAGAGCAGGTACTATGGATTTCGCTGAACCGACACCACGGCAAGCGCACAGTAAGATAAGCTCATTCATTTTCAACATTCTTCATTAAAAAAATTTAAAAGAAAAGGTTCAAATGTCTCTGAGCACTATGGGACTTAACATCTGAGGTAATCAGTCCCGTAGAACTTAGAACTACTTAATCCTAACTAACCTAAGGACATCACATACATCCATGGCCGAGTTAGGATTCGAACTGACGACCGTAGTGGTTCAAGAAGTGGTTCAAATGGTTCTGAGCACTGTGGGACTTAACACCTGAGGTCATCAGTCCCCTAGAACGTCTGCTTAAACCTAACTAACCTAAGGACATCACACACATCGACGCCCGAGGTAGGATTCGAACCCACGACCGTACTGCAGTATCCATCGCCGTGTGTGTTTGCAGGGTAGCTGGGTGCTGCCGCCGCGAAATGTCAGCAGTCACTGACGCCGACTTGCTGACACAATGACCCCCGAGCCCGGCAGCGTGCTAGCTTAGGATGCGCACAAGCGGGCTACCAGTGCAGGGTTCAGTGCCCAGCGCGAGGCGTCAGCGCGGGATACGTCTCCTGTTATCCAACGAGGCAGCACACAATGGCGAGCCGGAGTGAGCGAAACATTCCTTGCCGCTTTCGGTGCTCATTCCGCTTACAAAATCGACGCGTACTCTCTGCAGTTTTTCTCAAACTGTTTTACATAAACTAATAGGTCAAGGAAGTTAGTTTTCAAGTTACTTGTTGATTTATACGTTAGCTTCATGGTGAAGTGCCGAAAATTTCGATAATGGTAATACTTAACGCGATATTCGCATCTAAATACGACGCTGCGCGGAATTCTAAAGAGTTTGCAATGAAAATTATGGGTCGCCATGATTTTGCGTTTTGTGCATATTACAACATATTTTGCTGCAAACAAAGATAAGCTAAGATATTAAGTTTTTCTTTATACTTGAGAGGAGGTCTCTACCTGTGTCTAGTCTCCATAAAATTGAATTAATGTAGCACGATCACTTCCGACCACACGTGCACGGTCATGAAACCGATCGAGATATCGAAACGAGATTTTGCTGGATAATATGCAAATAGGAGCGTATTTTGCTACAGGGTCAACATAAGGAACTTCCTTATTTAATGCGATATAGCTGAAGCTATGGTTTTTATTTTATTTTTTCGCTACAACATTGTAATTTTTTTAGGTGTGTTAAACAACTGTTTAAAAGAGAATTTGCTAGTAAGAAACTAAACGTAAAATTTCATATCTTATTTAACAGCAAACCGACACAATGAAGTTTTCCTTAAGCTATTTACTACCCTAGTCTACTGCTGCATTTTAATAAGACACTCTGTTTCACGATTCTGCCGCAATAGTTAGTTATTGCTACTTAAATTTGTTCCAGTTTATACCGTATTTTTACAACAACAAAAAAAATTAACCCTGTCAACAAGAGAAGTAGCCGTTCGTCATAACTGATGATCCCAGAATGAGATTTTCACTCTGCAGCGGAGTGTGCTCTGATATGAAACTTCGTGGCAGATTAAAACTGTGTGCCGGACCGAGACTCGAACTCGGGACCTTTGCCTTTCGTGGGCAAGTTTTCTACCAACTGAGCTACCCAAGCACGACTCATGCCCCGTCCTCACAGCTTTACTTCTGCCAGTTCCTCCTCTCCCAGCTTCCAAACTTAACAGAAGCTCTCCTGCGAACGTTGCAGAACTAGCACTCCTGAAAGAAAGGATATTGCGGAGACATGGCTTAGCCACAGCCTAGGTCCCGAGTTCGAGTCTCGGTCCGGCACACAGTTTTAATCTGTCAGGAAATTTCATATCAGCGCACACTCCGCTGCAGAGTGAAAATCTCATTCTGGAAACATCCCCTAGGCTGTGGCTAAGCCATGTCTCCGCAATATCCTTTCTTTCAGGAGTGCTAGTTCTGCAACGTTCGCAGGAGAGCTTCTGTTAAGGTTGGAAGGTAGGACACGAGGTACTGGCAGAAGTAAAGCTGTGAGGACGGTGCGTGAGTCATGCTTGGGTAGCTCAGTTGGTCGGCACGGTAACTCAGCGTGTTTGGTCCGAGAGTTAGCTGCCCTCTGTAATAAAAAAAACTGAGTTAATGGATCAACTACGAACTGAAATGGGTGTCTTTCGACGTGCGCCCCGAGCAGATACAACGAACAAAATGAAATTTAGCCGGCACGGTTGCTCAGCGTGTTCGGTCAGAGGGTTAGCTGCCCTCTGTAAAAAAAAAAAAAAAAAAAAAAAAAAATGAGTGAATAGATCAATAACGAACTTCAACTGGCGTCAGGTGACGTCCGCCACAAACAATTGAAACGAACAATAACGAACAAAATGAGATTACAAAAAAAAAAAAAAGTTGGTAGAGCACTTGCCCGCGAAAGGCAAAGGTCCCGAGTTCGAGTCTCGGTCCGGCGCACAGTTTTAATCTGCCAGGAAGTTTCATAACAGATGATGTTTCTTCAAATGAAACAGAGTTAGCAATTAAGGCAAACAAATCCCAATTTTGCAATTTTGGTGAAATTTTCTAACATATCGTATTTATAATGCTGTACGATCGGAATGGAAGCTTACAAAAGGATGCTCTCCCAATTTTTCATCTGAGAAAAATGAACATAATTCGCAGCAAATAATTTACAATATCTCTTTTCATAACCCCATTCACAGTGAATAAATGACAATCATGTTTTTGTTATATTGTTAACCACGGATACAGAGGCACCTAATTTGTTATTTCTAATAGAATAGTACTGCATTTTTCCAGCTTGCTAACTACTTGTGAAAATCAGTATCACTTATGAACTGAAATATATTCGTAGTATGAAGCTCTGTACGGGGATAGGAGCACAAATGTGGTATACTATTTGCTTTACCTTGTCATGCGTATTTCAAATCTGAGGTATAGAAAGAATGTCGTTTGGTAAGTTTCGGTCCCAGCTGTTTATTATTAAAGAGACACTACGTTACAGGATTCCCCTGAAATTGTAACAGAACTGGCGACTTATTTTCATTTTACTTGCTAAACTTTTTTACAAAAAAATCTTCATCAATTACGCTTTTTGGAAAGAAAGAAGGTTAACAAGTGAGGCAAAAATAAATCATTTCTTTTGTAGCAAATTCTGAATAATCTTGTAAACCATTGTCTTTTCCGTAAGGAGCAGGGGCCACTGAAAGTTAGTAAGTGATTTCCTTTCTGGATCTTTAGTCTTCTGAAACAGCAGGAACTGAGAAAAAATGAATTCAATGCCTTGTTAAGCAGTACATCTTCGATATTAAAATAAACCTGTAATTTCTTCACCTGTGTTGTTACAAAAACCTACAGTAAACTTCGATTCGCCGTTGACGATATTAAACAAAATGACATTGTTTCGTTACTTTATGAGTCGCTCGAAACTACTCGTTCAGGCTAAAATAGATTATAAATTAATACAGTCAATCTTTAACAGATTAAAAGATAATTATGATGGAAAATAATAATACGTTCAGTATAATTATGGTGGAGAAGTTCACCATTTTTCTCTGAATGAGGACAGGAACGCAAAAATAATGCAGTGTTTGGTGAGAATTGTTTTCAAATTTCTCAGATGAAAAAATGGAGAAAATTCTTTTATATGCTTCCGTTCCAGTCGCAATAAAATTGGCGATTTGTTTTTGTCTGAATTTTGAACCATTCGCATTTGGAGAAACGTCATGAATCATGAGAAACGGCTACATTTCTCTTGTTGACGGATTTAACTTTGCTTTTTCTTGTTGAAATACGGTATAAACTGCACAATATCTACTGAGACAGAATCGTGAAACAGAGTGCCTCATTACACATGCAGTAGGCGGTCAATAGCTTATTGGAAAAAGTCATTGTATCGGTTTGCTGTTAAATGAGATAAGATATTTCACTTTTAGTTTCTTACTAGCAAATTCTCTTCGCGGAACGTGTCTAAGAATCTTAAAAAAATTACTGTATTGGACTGAAAAAACAATATAAAATCCACAGCTTTTGCTATATTGTCGTAGACAAGAACATTTCCTATATTAACCATGTAGCAAAGTACTCTCCTTTTCGCATGCTAGAACCTGCCAAGTTCTTGCATCGATATTTAGGAGATATGATGAAAATATTTCATTCGCGTGCGCGTGTAGTCGAAAAAATCGTGCTACGTAAATTCCATTTTCTGGAGACTGGAGACAGACATAGACCTCCTCTCAAGTCTAAGGAAAAATTCAATATCATAGCTAAATTTATTCGCAGCAACATATGGTGTAATATGCACAAATTGCAAAATCATAACGACCTATGTTTTTCATTAGAACCTTTTTCGAATTCCGCGCACGGTCGTACTTAGATGCGAATATCACGTTAAAACTTTCCCGTCCGCAAGTGTCGTACAAATTTATTCGCTTGGCGCCGGCAGAGCTAATTCACATTAGTTGGCTTGTCGCCGGCCGCTTGTCACCTTTCCTTTGACCACAAGCTTGAAACACATTGACTTCTGCGCGATAAAATTTTCCATAAATCCTCAATTTTGCCGTATCGTTCCACAAACTCGAATTTTCTTTTCAAGTAATTTCTTGCAAGTTCTACACATAATAATTATCCATGTAGAGGTGATGCCACATCCCATAAGAAGGTGTCAATAGTTCCATCACTGCATTTGCTGAAAGGTTGTCCAGCGCCGGAATATATCTTCAATGAGAAAATGTATCCCGTACTGGAATCACACAGTATCCGAATGAGAATGCTATATTTCATAATTTTCGACGGATTGTAAACTTTAAAAATTAACTGTCCATACCAGGGTATCATTCCTTCATCAACTGAGATGTTTTGACTTAGATTAAACGTTTCTTTAAACTTTTCGGAAAAATAATCAATTACGAGTTGCACTTTGAAAAGCCAGTCAGCATCATCCGGTTTATTGTTGTTGTAGGAAAAATGTAAAAACGATAACATTTGTCTGAATCGGTTGCGGTACATCGTTTTGCAAAATATCGGTGTGTCTATCAACGGATTCGTTGGCCAGTAATCATCGAACCTTGTTTTTTTTTTACAGTTCCCATAAGAATAGCAAGCCCAAACTATTTTCTAAGTTCGGGTCCCGTAATGTTGACAAATCTGGCATTTTTATATCCACTTTCCTTCTGTTGCAATTTTGACTGTTATACTTGAAGGTTTCATTGCTAATATATTCAAATAGATCGTTCCAAGTATATAATTCTACGATATCCACGATTCTCTGTGTGTCTTTGGGAAGTGTGTGTGGGCCGGAATATCATTCAAATTTATTATTGGTCCTCAGTAAATCGTAGCCTATCTTCTTCGTCTGATTCATCCAAATCAGTTGGCAACCGTAACGTTCGCCGAATTCTGCTTGGACGTATTTCACTATCTTCGGACGATTCTGCTCCAATTTCATTTTTTTTATATCCAATGTTTTCTTCCCAATTGGCCAAGTCGTCAAGAACATCAGACAAGACGAACGCGCTTTCATCGTAAATAATCGTATCGTCTCTTTCGTCTGCCATAATGAAAGTTCACAAATACACTCCTGGAAATGGAAAAAAGAACACATTGACCCCGGTGTGTCAGACCCACCATACTTGCTCCGGACACTGCGAGAGGGCTGTACAAGCAATGATCACACGCACGGCACAGCGGACACACCAGGAACCGCGGTGTTGGCCGTCGAATGGCGCTAGCTGCGCAGCATTTGTGCACCGCCGCCGTCAGTGTCAGCCAGTTTGCCGTGGCATACGGAGCTCCATCGCAGTCTTTAACACTGGTAGCATGCCGCGACAGCGTGGACGTGAACCGTATGTGCAGTTGACGGACTTTGAGCGAGGGCGTATAGTGGGCATGCGGGAGGCCGGGTGGACGTACTGCCGAATTGCTCAACACGTGGGGCGTGAGGTCTCCACAGTACATCGATGTTGTCGCCAGTGGTCGGCGGAAGGTGCACGTGCCCGTCGACCTGGGACCGGACCGCAGCGACGCACGGATGCACGCCAAGACCGTAGGATCCTACGCAGTGCCGTAGGGGACCGCACCGCCACTTCCCAGCAAATTAGGGACACTGTTGCTCCTGGGGTATCAGCGAGGACCATTCGCAACCGTCTCCATGAAGCTGGGCTACGGTCCCGCACACCATTAGGCCGTCTTCCGCTCACGCCCCAACATCGTGCAGCCCGCCTCCAGTGGTGTATCGACAGGCATGATTGGAGGGACGAATGGTGACGTGTCGTCTTCAGTGATGAGAGTCGCTTCTGCCTTGGTGCCAATGATGGTCGTATGCGTGTTTGGCGCCGTGCAGATGAGCGCCACAATCAGGACTCCATACGACCGAGGCACACAGGGCCAACACCCGGCATCATGGTGTGGGGAGCGATCTCCTACACTGGCCGTACACCTCTGGTGATCGTCGAGGGGACACTGAATAGTGCACGGTACATCCAAACCGTCATCGAACCCATCGTTCTACCATTCCTAGACCGGCAAGGGAACTTGCTGTTCCAACAGGACAATGCACGTCCGCATGTATCCCGTGCCACCAAACGTGCTCTAGAAGGTGTAAGTCAACTACCCTGGCCAGCAAGATCTCCGGATCTGTCCCCCATTGAGCATGTTTGGGACTGGATGAAGCGGTCTGCACGTCCAGCACGAACGCTGGTCCAACTGAGGCGCCAGGTGGAAATGGCATGGCAAGCCGTTCCACAGGACTACATCCAGCAACTATCATGGGAGAATAGCAGCCTGCATTGCTGCGAAAGGTGGATATACACTGTACTAGTGCCGACATTGTGCAAGCTCTGTTGCCTGTGTCTATGTGCCTGTGGTTCTGTCAGTGTGATCATGTGATGTATCTGACCCCAGGAATGTGTCAATAAAGTTTCCCCTTCCTGGGACAATGAATTCACGGTGTTCTTATTTCAATTTCCAGGAGTGTACTTTTAAACACAAAGACCTTGTTGACGGTGTAACTTATTGTTACCTAAACAAAACACCAACAGAATGAAAAAGATACTAAAGTGCTGTTGCTGGTTACTGCACGATACTATGCTTACGAAACCACTGTGGTGTCGCTATTTCAGGCACGACATCACTGTGGTGTCGCCGGACGGCAAAGTGTTAAGTACTACCATTATCGAAATGCTGGTCACTTCACCTCGGAACTGGCTTGTAAAGCTACAAGTAACGTCAAAATATTTTTTTTTTTTACACATAGTTCAAGTAAAATCATGTGAGAAACACTACAGAGCTAACGGAGGGTACGGAACGTGCTATGCGCAATGGCCCTGCTGCATTTGACTAGCAGGCTAACCAGGGTTCTGTGTGCGCAATTACAGGCGCGTATAGGTGCGCTGGACAGCGCGGCGAGTCGGCACTCAGACAAATGAATGCGATACCTTGTTAAGCAGTACATCCCCGGTGTGAAAATAAATGTATAATTTCTCCACTTACACTGGACTGTAGACAGCGCCAAACAGACGCCCAGACGCGCAAACGCTCTACCGCGATCACAGGGAACTTGTTGGGATGCTAGACCATGACACCCTTTAGTGCCTTCCACTCAACGGCACCGTCTCGAGACCCACGACAACCATGTCCAACTAACAACGCTGCTCCGTGAGGCTGAAGTTGCGCTCGACCCCACACAGGACCGTCGGCTGGCGTGGCGGCCATCTTGGTTTCAGGGCGTCAGTCGGAGTCTAAGTCCAGGAACAAGTGCTGCTCATGGCTGAGATGTGAGAATTAAGACCTGTCAACCAACAATGTGAATGAGTGTAACAACTGTGAATGGCCTTCCATAGAGATACTGTCGAAATTTGCACATGGCCCAGATTACAGCAAGACATTCTCTTTAGGTAGTTGAGTGCTTTCTCTCGGATGTTGTAAGTGTCCTAGAAGTATAGGCTATAACCATCTCTTTTCCATCCGAAAGTTGCACCAGTACAGCACCGATCCCATACCCGCTGGCATCAGAGTGTAGTTCTGCAGGTGCTCTCTCATCATACTGAACAAGTACAGGGTCAGTCGTCAGAGCTTTTCGCAGCACATAGAAAGAATTTTGTTGAGCACCATCCCAGATAAATTTAGTATCGGCTTTTAACAACTCCTGGAGGGACCTGGCTTTGATACAATTGTCTTATATAAAACGACGGTAATAAGAACATAATCCGAGGAAGCTTCTCACATCTCTTATGTAATTCTGTTATAGATCTCACCTTTTCTGGGTCTGGCCGCACAGCTTCGTTTGACGCAAAGTGTCCAAGTATTTTGATATCTTTTACCCCAAAGATTAAGTTTCAGTTCGCCTATTTGGAGGCACTTTAGAACAGCCCTCAGTCTTTTCAGATGTTCATCAAATGTCTCTGAGAACACTATAAAGTCATCTAAATAACAAAGACACATCGTCCACTTCAGGTGCCTCAGAACATGATTCATCATCCGTTCAATGGTCGCTGGTGCATTACACAAACCAAACGACATTACCTTAAACTCATACAGGCCCTCAGGGGTGATGAATGCAGTTTTCTCACGATCAGCCTCATCTACTTCGATTTGCCAGTATCCTGAGTACATGTCCATGGCTGAGATAACTTAGCCCCCTTCAGACAATGTAGTGTATCGTCAGTTCGTGGAAGAGGGTAATCATTCTCTTTTTGTTATTTCTTATTACGCTTCTTGTAATCAACACAGAAGCACCAACTGCCATTCTTCTTCCTGACGAGATCCCCTGGTGACGACCAAGGGCTCTGCGAAGGCTGAATGATGTCATTGATCATCATTTTCTGTACCTCGTCGCGAATTATTTGACGTTCCGCTGCTCTCACACGGTATGCTCTCTAGCTTATTGGTTGATGGTCTCCAGTGCTAATCCGGCGTTCCACTGTCGATTTGTCTAATTTGCTCTTCACCTGTGGATTGAAGCATTCAGAGAACTCTTGAAGAATGGCAAGTAGCTTCTTCTGTTGTTCCTTAGTGAGAACTGGTGATAGTCGAGCTAGAAGATCTTGTCTCGTAGTGGTAGCGCTAATTTCGCCCACAGACTCGGCAGCTGTTCTTGAATTAATGCTCAGCATTTGCTACGCACATGCGTCTAGGAAGGATCTGCGGCTCTCGGTGACAACTGACTATCCACAATTCACCGAATCCGTTCTTAACCGAGACGAGAGACGCTGGGATGACCAAGTTATTCTTCAGTGGTATGCTTCTACTACATTCCACTATAAGGTCGATGGGTTGATGCATGGCATGACACGTGACAGTTACCTTTCTAGCGCTGACTGCAGGAATGATCACTTCATCCAGCACATATAGTCTCCACACACTCGGTTGCGCATCTTCCTGTCCACAGTATCTCATCTCGTCTAGCATAATCTTCGAGCAACCATCAATCTATAATTGCCTGAGAAGCTTTCAAAAAAGTCCCATCCGAGAATGACGTTATGACTACACTCTTCTATACGAAGAATTTTAAGGGCTGTGTAAGGCTACATATACCCACACGAATAGTACATGTTCCTGCAGAGTTTACATATTTCCCATTAGCCAACTTCAGCAGAGATGTTTTGCTGTCGACGAATACGGTTTTCTGCAACTGACGAAGGTTTGTCTCCGAAATGAATGAATATGATGCACCAGAGTCCACAACAGCTTGGGCTGGTCGGCCATTCATGAGGATATCGACGTAGTTCCCTATCATTTTTGAAGGGATAGACAGCGGAGGATTTTTCTCTTCGGCGGCCTCGCACCCTTTTGTTTTCCAGGTTGCGGTGGCTAGGTGATCGGCTGGAGCTTCTAAACGGCGATGGAGACCTGATCGGCGTGTTCGGTAGCGTCCTTTCCAGCGGCTAGCTTGGAGCGATGGTGACCTACGTCGTCCTGCACCCACATCTTCTTGTTCATCGTCGTCGTCCCGGAGTTGTCGTTGGCTAACATCGGTCTGCTGTCTTCTGGCGCTGGCGTCCTTAACTATCCGCCGCCTTTCTCGACAATAGCGCACCACATGTCCCTGTCGCCCGTAGTGGAAACATACTGGTTGGTTATCATGGGTCCTCCAGACGACAGTCTTCTTTGGTGTTCAGGATCCGCATGCAGATTCCTGGTGCAGCATTGTAGGAACGTAACTTCTCTTGGGTCTCGACTTTTTCACCGTTTCAGGGGAAATGATGAGAGAATGGGTTCAATGCCTGTTCCTTCCTGATGACCTCTTCAAGCGTTTCGTCTTTTTGCTCGCCGTGCAGTCCAAGTGCTTATCTCACTATCTGAAATCAGTTGCTTCCTCCATAACGACGTTTGGAAGCCGTTCAAACTTCGTGTGCTTTAGAAGCCTCCTTCAGGAGTAGGGCTTGATACAAGTCCTCAGCAACAACCTTCATGAGATGTGCAATCTTATCTTCCTCCTTCATTCCAGGATCCACTATGTTACACAGCTCGAAGACGTCTTGAATGTAGGATACTGTAGTTCCTCCTAGACGCTGTGCCCTGCACTTTAATTTATCTTCAGCCTTGCACTTCTATCATTGTGTGTCGGCGAAATTCTTGCGCAGTTCCGCCTGAAATATTTCCCAGTTTGTGAACTTCTCCTCGTTGTTCTCATACGGTTGCCGGCCGGAGTGGCGGTGCGGTTCTGGGCGCTACAGTCTGGAACCGAGCGTCCGCTACGGTAGCAAGTTCGAATCCTGCTTCAGGCATGGATGTGTGTGATGTCCTTAGGTTAGTTAGGTTTAATTAGTTCTAAGTACTAGGCGACTGATGACCTCAGAAGTTAAGTCGCATAGTGCTCAGAGCCATTTTTCTCATACCGTTGCTTGGCTGTGCCTTCCACGTAGAAAAATACGTTAGCCAAACACACGGTGTCATGCCATTAGTTAAAACTGGCAGCCGGCCGGAGTGGCCGAGTGGTTCTAGGCACTACAGTCTAGAACCCCGCGACCGCTACGGTCGCAGGTTCGAATCCTGCCTCGAGCATGGATGTGAGTGATGTCCTTAGGTTAGTTAGGTTTAAGTAATTCTAAGTTCTAGGGGACTGATGACCTCAGCAGTTAGGTCCCGTAGTGGTCAGAGCCATTTGAACCATTTTTTAAATTTGGCTATGCGCTCATATAACTTGAGCTACTTGTATGCATCTTTGCCATCGTCACCAGAGAAACCGGAATAATGTTACGTAGAAGAAGGTGTAATTAGACGAATGACGAACACTAACTTCACTGAACGAAGGCTCTTTCAGCACTTGCACATACAAGAGCACGGAGCGAACTGCCTCCGGGCAGACCTCATACAGTATATATACAGCTACAGAACATTCCAGTACAATGATACTTGACATTTGTGGATACTTCTGGAATGTTTTGAACTCATCACCCTCCATGCAACAGTATTATGATAGCCACTACAGCACGGAGCCACTTAGCGTCTTCTGCGACAAAATTGTCTGTCCTTCTTCCCTACACCCTTCATCAAATGATGTATGCAGACAGGTACACCAACACTGCATAAATCTTGTTATCGTCCCAATGGGTTGGGCAGTAGTGAACTGGAAGTCTGGGTGGGCCTATGAGAGACAGAAGCTACACAAACAAGGACGATTAAGATGGTTACTGAGGTTGAAATTTTCATTATTGTGACCTGGTGGTGGTACCTGCTGCTATATACAGTTGAAAACGCGGTAACATCTGTTCTGTGCATATGCACCCTATTCAAGTCGGTCATGTTTCATGGTGGCAGTATTTCGGAAGGGTCGACGGGTAAATTAGCGTGTATCGAAAAGAATCACCCGATTTAAAAAAAAATCATAACTGTTATGTTATTTGAGAACCGTGCGTGAACAACGTACTATTGGAAAGAGCGAACTCTCCTGTTTTACGTGGTTCCCGCTAGGTAGCAGCAACGCGAGATCTCTTCAGTTCAAGTAATAATGGTGTCATGACAACAGAAAGTGTTCTGTGTTCTACGTTTGCGTAATGCGGGTCAGTAATAACTGTTCAGCGTGACTTTCGTACTAGGTAAAGTGTGGATCCTCCTACAGCACAGCGTATTAGACGATGACAATGAACAATTCCGAGAAACAATTTGTTTCTGTACAGGCAAATCGCCGAGCCGTCCCGGAGTGTCTGACACAGACGCAGAACGCATCCGCATAGTTTCACAAGAAGTCCACAGAAATCCGTTCGCCGTGCAGCTCTACAGCTCAACATCCTGTAACTTAGTTCATGGCAAGATGGAGGATGACAGTTTTCTTCTACGCTTAGTGTTTAGTGATGAGGTAACATTCCATTTAAATGGAACGATAAACCATCATAATGTGAGAATATGGGGTACGGAACAACCACATGAAATTGTACAAGATGAGAGACCCTCCAAGTGAAGTTTTACAAGGAAAGGTGTAGGGTCCACTTTCCTTTGCCGAGAACACTGTTACAGGAAGCACATATCTCGATATGCTTGAGAAATTTCTTTTCTCACAGCTGTAAACTGATTTGAGCGACTTCATCTACCAACATGATGGGGTACTCCCACACTGGCATCTGGATGTGCGGGAATTTGAAATCAAAGGATTACTGAACGATGTATCGGTCGGACTGGATCAAATGATTCAGCTTTACACTACTGGCCTCCAAAGTCACCGAACCTGACTGTATGTGATTATTTACTGTGGGGGTTAATATAAGATTCTGATATGTCTCTCCGCTTCCAACAACAATGAATGAATGAGACATCGCATAACAGCAGCTGTGGAAGCTGTAATTCAACACAAGCTCGCTGCAGTGTGGGAACAATTTGAATACCACATTGACATATGTCGTGCATCTCAAGGGGGGCATATTGAACTCCTGTGGAAAAGTATGAAAAAAAACTTTCTGAGTTTCCAGTTCATCTCGAAACAAAATTCATTTTATGTGTTTACTAGTTCCAGAAATATAGATACGCCAAATCGGATGACTTTTCCCTGTACAGCAAAGGACATGCTAGGTTCGAGGCCGTAGTCCTTGATAGTGTTTCTGGAATCTGAAGCGTTGGATCCACGGTGTTGTGGTGCACGAAGTGGTGTTCGGCATGGTAGTCGGGAATGCAGATTCGAATCATGAAATCGTGCCCTAATAGCTTGATGAGGTCCATAACGTCCTGTAGCAGCCTCTTCGAACGCAGCACTCAGCCGACGTTTCCTCTGATTCAGAAATCGTTTATATCGAACATCCTGTACACCTGTCGAACGTGGACAGCCAGTGTGGTGTAAGTCCTCAACACTACCTGTCGACAGGAATTGAATCCATGTCCCCATAACATCAACTCCAGTGCAGGTATCTAACAAGCTCCGTTGTTGACAAACATTCTGTGCGCAACATTATGATGGTGACCCCATCATTAATGGCGATTGTCCTCAGCGACGTGATAAATGTTACATCTACTGTTCCGCAGACGTATCTAATATGTACCAGGTGGTGCGTTGCTTTCAGCTGAAATACTGGAGTCCGTTCGAGTGTTGCGCTCTACCATTACTCAATGCTCACGGTAACTATCTTCACAAAACATCAGTAGTGACTTCATTGTCGTTACAGGAACGGTTAAATATCAATACACTTGA
This sequence comes from Schistocerca gregaria, assembly GCF_023897955.1. Classification (NCBI taxonomy): domain Eukaryota; kingdom Metazoa; phylum Arthropoda; class Insecta; order Orthoptera; family Acrididae; genus Schistocerca; species Schistocerca gregaria. Next base: position 289,661,219 of record NC_064921.1, on the reverse strand, counting down.
ACGGCATATCGTGATGATGAAACACTTTTCTTCCTGAGTGTATGGACAGTAATGAAAAGGTTACTAATCGACTGTCAAGTAGCGGTGCGAGACTGTAACATATTAAAAAATGAAAGTTAACCGAGTAGCTTCCTCAAAATCGGTTTATACTGAGATAGCTCACCTGTGAGCGTCAGGTATACATGCACAGTTAAGCGACGGGGCTGCGTGCTGCCACAATAGGAACTGCGCCGCTGCAAAACCACCCCATCACCATGAAACTTCTTTACTTACATATGTGAGTCTGTACTTAAATTGCTGAATGACTGAGACCCACAATATCCTAGCGCAACGCAATCTGACTGTTAAAAAAAAACTATAATCTGGTTTCAAATAATTCATACTGAAGAATGGCCCTGAGTAAAAAGAAATCCTAACAATATAATTTCATTAAGCACTTACCTCACAAAAATCTTCATTACGTGAACTACTGCAATACAGCCAGCGTTAGTACTGCCAGCTAAATAAAAGATTCTGACTACTAAAGCCACTATCTACTAATAGACATGTGATTAGCAAAAGAAAAGATTTTGTTGCAAACCAAATAGTGTATTTTTTTTTCACCTTAATAATGTGACATCCAGTTGAGACACGAATATAAATCGTCACTGACGTCTAGTACATACGTATATAATCATGAATAATATTCTGTCTACAAATCGAACATGTACAGATCGTTAGCCTACGCTAACACTTCATACCTCTACCCTCCATAAATGCTAACTTCTCACATCTAACTTCCATCACTGCTTGCTGTTCACATCCAACTGCCCAACAGTACTTTCATCACTGCTGGCGACTAACTTCCAACTGCCTAATACTACTGACGATTAATTTCCAACGAGTCTAACCAGCCACAGAGTCTTTTACAAGGAAAGTGCAGTCAGAGATCACATGCAAAGCGCTACGCAGTGCTGCCAACAAACATCTCACCTACAACCTCGCTGCTGTAATTCGAATCAGTGTGTGTAGCGCCATTGTGTCATTACAAGTCATGTGCCTCAAAATTGAAGAGTGCCCCGGTGGTCGCCGAGAGATTTCTGTATATCAGTGTGGGGAGTGCTTGATAATTGTTAAGCGACGTACTTTCCTGTTACTTATTGATTTAATTTTGGTACACGTACATAATCTAGGCGACTTCCGTTACTGGAATGCTATTGATCTGTCTTCCACAGGATTCGTCCTTCTCCGGAAAGCCATTATCCCAGAGTGATGTTGACAAGGTGAACAATGGACTGGAGATTCTGAACAGAATACTTGAGGGAAAACAATGGCTCGCAGGGGACAAAATTACAGTAGCGGATTATGCCACGATGGTGTCCTTGGCGACACTTGAGGTAACATTATCATACGCTATACTTCATTATTTATTTTAAGTTAAGTGCTATTAGAGAACAATTAGGCTGTATGTCGACATAACTTCAATAGCATGTCGCACATATTTATAATTTATTTTCAATGTCTACGACCTCTTGAGAGAAGTATGGAGAAAGAAGAACATTTAGAAAGACTGGAAGTCAGCTACCATTATCCCACAGCATAAAATGAACAACAGAATTAACTTACCATAGAGGTATTTCTTTACTAAGCGTAACATACAAAAGGTTATCATTACTAAATCTTGAATAGCTGACGTCTTTTTGCTGAAGATATTGTTGCAGTGTACCAGGCAGGTTTCCGGGTAAACATGGACCAAATTTACACCATGAGACAACCGGGGAGAAGAGCCGGTAGGTAAACCGTCGTATCCTGGAAATATTCGTAGATTACTCAAAGGCATATAATAGTGTACACAGAATAATTATGTACAACATCCTGTTGGAACTTTTCATACCAACAAATTTAATCAACTTTTGTGAGGGTGTGTGGAGCAAAGACAAAAACCAAGGTGAAATACCAGGGGGAGCGATCCAAGAAATTCAGCATCAGAAAAGAGGTGACGCAAGGTGGTGCCATTTCACCATTGCCTTTTACTTTATTCCTGGAGAAAGTAATTCGGGAAAAGGAAAGAGAAGGCAAGGAAATGAAGCTGAATACATGAATACAACTGTTAGTATATGGAGACAACTCTGCATCCATAAGGGAGTTAGTGGAAGAAATGTCAGAAACCTTAGAGGACTTAGCAAAGAATACCAGTAGGACTGGTGAGAGGGTTAATATGGAGCAGACTGAAATGAAATAAGTATCCAGAGAAGCCTATAATAATATCCAATAACGGGTTAGAATATGGAATACAACAAGAATGGAAAGTTTTAAATACCTCGCACCTGGTTCAGCAGGCATAATAGCCTAAAAAACTTCATCACAGTGTTGCTAATGGGTCTAAAAACTTATTTCAACCTGAAGCGGAAAATTTCATCATAACATCTTTCAGTTAAGCCCAGACTAGAAACTTATACTACAGTAATAGTACCCGTGTTGTTACACGGGACACATTAAGCACCACAAAAGAAAGGGAAACAGAACCTGCTGATCTTTGAAGAGAAAATATTTGTGGACCAATCTGAAGAGAAACGTGGAGACGTAGGAAGAATCAGCAACTGTACGACCAAGTGGAAGAATGTAACACAACGCAGAAAATGAAAACGTGAAGAATAAACTTGGAGTAAAACGTGCTTGCGGGAAAACCTGATGAAACTTGTCCAATCGGGAGACCGAGCAAACGATGGGAGGATGAATTGCAGAAGGACCTTCAGCAGTATGGTGTCCTTGAGAACTGGTTCCAAAGTGTACAAGATCGCTATTTATGGAGGACCACTCTGACATCTAACATAGATGATGAATTCAGGGTTCTTGATGGTTGATATCTATGTATTTATGTACTGCAATGTCAACAGGGTGCCACAAATTTTGTCTGTGCTTTGTTTGTTTGTTTGTGTATGTGTGTGTGTGTGTGTGTGTGTGTGTGTGTGTGTGTGTGTGTGTGTGTTGAGGAGGGTTGCTTAAATTAATTGGAAATATTGTACCACAATTTTTTTTCCTTTTTCACATACCTTGTTTACCAAAAAATGTATTATAGCAGTGGCTTTTATACATACTTTTTATAAATGTTCTTTCACAGTTTTCTTTAGTCTCTTTTGAGGTTGTGAAAACAACGCAGTGTTAAAGCAAACCTGTTTTGAATAAATTAAGAATATGTTTTTCTTTTTTCTTTTCAGTACAATCCAAAAAGTGGAATAAACCCTGCTAAACATGCAAACATAGCTCAGTGGATTTCTCGTGTTGAAGGCTCAAGTGCCAAGGTTACAGAGAACATGAAAATATTTCGTGACACAATAAAAAAGTATGTCTAATAATTTAAGAAACAAATGTCACTAAAGTAAAGACAATTTTACGTAAGTAATTTCCTATCAGAGTATGCAATAAAACTTACATTTCTACATCTACATCTACATGACTACTCTGCAATTCACATTTAAGTGCTTGGCAGAGGGTTCATCGAACCACTATCATACTATCTCTCTACTATTCCACTCCCGAACAGCGAGCGGGAAAAACGAACACCTAAACCTTTCTGTTCGAGCTCTGATTTCTCTTATTTTATTTTGATGATCATTCCTACCTATGTAGGTTGGGCTCAACAAAATATTTTCGCATTCGGAAGAAAAAGTTGGTGACTGAAATTTCGTAAAAAGGTCTCGCCGCGACGAAAAACGTCTATGCTGTAATGACTTCCATCCCAACTCGTGTATCATATCTGCCACACTCTCTCCCCTATAACGCGATAATACAAAACGAGCTGCCCTTCTTTGCACCCTCTCGATGTCCTCCGTCAATCCCACCTGGTAAGGATCCCACACCGCGCAGCAATATTCTAACAGAGGACGAACGAGTGTAGTGTAAGCTGTCTCTTTAGTGGACTTGTTGCATCTTCTAAGTGTCCTGCCAATGAAACGCAACCTTTGGCTCGCCTTCCCGACAATATTATCTATGTGGTCCTTCCAACTGAAGTTGTTCGTAATTTTAACACCCAGGTACTTAGTTGAATTGACAGCCTTGAGAATTGTACTATTTATCGAGTAATCGAATTCCACATTTCTCTATGTTTGTATTGAAACTGGAAATAAATTTGCCTTTGACTGCCAAAATTACATTCAGTTTCTTGTTAATGTCTCAGAATCGATTTTCGAGATGTACCTGTTCATACACACATTAAAAAAAAGGTTTCCATCGTCTCGGTTCCGAGAGTGCCGGAACATGTACAGAAAATTGGAACAGAGATCAACATAAACATCATTTCCGCCTTCTTTATCGCTCATGAAACCCACACATTGCATGTTTTACCACCACACAGCAAAACCTTCAGCGGTGGTGGTCCAGATTCCTGTACACACCAGTACCTCTAATACCCAGTAGCACATCGTTTTGCATGGATGCATGCCTGTATTCGTCGTGGCATACTATAGACGAGTTCATCAAGGCACTGTTGGCCCAGATTGTCCCACTCCTCATTCGGCGTAGATCCCTCAGCATGGTTGGTGGGTCACGTCGTCCATAAACAGACCTTTTCAATCTATCCCACCATGTTCGATGGGGTCCATATCTGGAAACATGGTGGCCACTCTATTCGATCGATGTAGTTATCCTGAAGGAAGTCATTTACAAGATGTGCACGATGGGGGTCTGAATTGTCGTCCATGAAGACAAATGCCTCCCCAATATGTTGTCGATATGCTTGCACTATCGCTTGGAGGATATTCATCGTTACGGCGCCTTCCAAGACCACTAGCGGCGTACGTCGGCCCCACATAATGCCACTCCAAAACAGCACGGAACCTCCACCATGCTGCACTCGCTGGACTGTGTGTCTAAGGCGTTCAGCCTGACCGGGTTGCCTCCAAACACGTCTCCGTCGATTGTGTGGTTGAAGGCATATGCGACACTCATCGCTGAAGAGAACGTTATGCCAATCCCGAGCGGTCAATCCGGCATGTCGTTGGGGCCATCTCTACTGCGCTGTAGTGAGTCGTGGTTGCAAAGATGGACCTCACCATGGATGTCTGGAGTGAAGTTGCCATCATGCAGCCTGTTGCGCACAGTGAGTCGTAACACGACGTCCTGTGACTGCACGAAAACCATTATTCAACATGGTGTTACTGTCAAGATTCCTGCGAGCCATAACCCGTAGGTAGCGATCATCCACTGCAGTACTAGCCCTTGGGCGGCCAGAGCTAGGCATGTCATAGACAGTTCCTGTGTCTATCTTCCCCATGTTCGAACAATATCCCTTTGGTTCACTCCGAGACCCTTGGACACTTCCCTTGTTGAGAGCCATTCCTGGCGCCAAGTAAAAAATCGGATGTGATCGAACCGCGGTATTGACCATCTAGGCGTTGTTGAATTACGGACAATACTAGCCGTGTACCTCCTTCCTGGTGGAATGACTAGAAGTGATCGACTGTCGGACCCCCTCCATATAACAGGCGCTGCTCATGCATGGTTTTTTACATCCTTGGGTGGGTTTAAGTGACATCTCTGAACAATCAAAGGGACTGCATCTGTGATACAATATCCACGGTCAACGTCTATCTTCAGGAATTCTGGGAACCTGGGCGATGCAAAACTTTTTTTATGTGTATATTAATTTCCTAAACAAATTAACACTCACTTTAACAGCATTAGTTATTCACTATGTGTTGCAAATTCCTAGACGTCTGAAGATCATATGGTCATTTAATGTCTTTATGCTACAGTCAGACTGTACATAAAGTTACAATTTCACATAATCGTTGATAACATCAAATATGCAATGATTTTATGTGACTAATGTATGTTAAGTATTGGCGAAAAATTGTGGCAACCAGTGTACACCTGAATTAAGAAAGTCTTACGATGAGTATACGTATGTCACATTCCGCAGTCGTGACACATTTTTGGCGCCAAGGAGAAAGTCAAAATATTATAATAAAGAAGGTTGACATTTCTACATCTACATCTACATGGTTACTCTACAATTCACATTTAAGTGCTTCATCGAACCACAATCATACTATCTCTCTACCATTCCACTCCCGAACAGCGCGCGGGAAAAACGAACACCTAAACCTTTCTGTTTGATCTCTGATTTCTCTTATTTTATTTTGATGATCATTCCTACCTATGTAGGTTGGGCTCAACAAAATATTTTCGCATTCGGAAGAGAAAGTTGGTGACTGAAATTTCGTAAATAGATCTCGCCGCGACGAAAAACGTCTTTGCTTTAATGACTTCCATCCCAACTCGCGTATCATATCTGCCACACTCCCTCCCCTATTACGTCACAATACAAAACGAGCTGCCCTTTTTTGCACCCTTTCGATGTCCTCCGTCAATCCCACCTGGTAAGGATTCCACACCGCGCAGCAATATTCTAACAGAGGACGAATGAATGGTCTTTCCAACTGAAGTTGTTCGTAATTTTAACACCCAGCTACTTAGTTGAATTGACAGCCTTTAGAATTGTAATATTTATCGAGTAATCGAATTCCAACGGATTTCTTTTGGAACTCATGTGGACCACCTCACACTTTTCGTTATTTAGCGTCAACTGCCACCTGCCACATCACACAGAAATCTTTTCTAAATCGGTTTGCAACTGATACTGGTCTTCGGGTGACCTTACTAGATGGTAAATTACAGCATCATCTGCGACCAACCTAAGAGAACTGCTCGGATTATTACCCAGGTCGTTTATATAGATCAGGAACAGCAGAGGTCCCAGGACACTTCCCTGGGGAACATCCGATATCACTTCAGGTTTACTCGATGATTTGCCGTCTATTACTACGAACTGCGACCTTCCTGACAGGAAATCACGAATCCAGTCGCACAACTGAGAAGATACCCCATAGGCCCGCAGCTTGATTAGAAGTCGCTTGTGAGGAACGGTGTCAAAGGCTTTCCGGAAATCTTGAAATACGGAATCAACTTGAGATCCCCTGTCGATATCGGCCGTTACTTCGTGCGAACAAAGAGCTAGCTGCGTTGCACAAGAACGATGCTTTCTGAAAACATGTTGATTACGTATCAATGGATCGTCCCCGCCGAGGTGGTTCATAATGTTTGAATACATTATATGCTCCAAAACCCTACTGCAAACCGACGTCAATGATATAAGTCTGTAGTTCGATAGATTACTCCTACGACCCTTCTTAAACACTGATGTGACCTGCGCAGTTTTCCAATCTGTAGGTACAGATGTGTCGGTGGGTGAGCGGTTGTATAGTATTGCTAAGTAGGGAGCTATTAGATCAGCGTAATATGAAAGGAACATAATCAGTATAAAATCTGGACCTGAAGAATTGCTCGTATCAAGCGATTTGAGTTGCTTCGCAACCCCTAAGGTATCTGCTTCTAAGAAACTCATGCTAGCAGCTGTTCGTGTTTCAAATTCTAGCATATTCCATTCGTCTTCCCTGGTGAAGGAATTTCGGAAAACTGCGTTCAATAATCCGCTTTAGCAGCACAGTCGTCGGTAACAGTACCATTGCGCAGCGAAGGTATTGACTGTGTCTTGCCGCTTGTGTACTTTACATACGACCAGAATTTCTTCGGATTTTCTACCAAATTTCGAGACAATGTTTCGTTGTGGAGCCTATTAAAGGCATCTCGCATTGAAGTCCTGGCTAAATTTCGCGCGTCTGTAAATTTTAGCCAATCTTCGGGATTTCGCGTTCTTCTGAACGTCGCATGCTTTTTCCGTTGCCTCTGCAACAGCGTTCGGACCTGTTTTGTTTACCATGGGGGATCAGTTCCATCTCCTACCAATTTATGGGGTATGAATCTCTCAATTGCTGTGGCTACTATATCTTTGAATTTTAGCCACATCTCGTCTATATTTGCATAGTCAGTTGCGTTTGTTTTTATGCTAAAAAGGTATCGAAACATAATAGCATACCGTTAGACGCTGCGAGGACATCAGCTAAAATTAGACAGACTTTTTTTTTCACTAACAGGGTGAAGAAGCAATTATTAAAATCAACAGGAACTACTCTATTTATTACGCAATGTATCACCTTATTTTCACATGCGTTTAACCTTGCGCATTGATAAGTAGATTAAAAAACATTGAAATTAAAATACTGGTACTCAGTGAATCCTCCCCCTAAGGATTTATATGTGAATTGCTATAACTGCCAGGTTTAATTTTCTATCGCTCAGTATTGTCGCATGTGACGTCAACCCTGTCTGCAATCTTCTACTCGTGCCACATACGTGCGCGTGAGGTCACCCACGTTTGTATGACCATCATATGACACAGTTTTTTCCCTTTGTACCACATTATTAATGATAACTTTAGCCCTGTCTGCGTGATAGCTGTTCGCTTTGCTTTGCTGGACTACTTCCGACAATTCCTTAAAACAGGCTTCATAATACTATCTAATTTCCTATATCGTTGCTAGATTCTTGCTTGGCAGCTACCAATTTACTAGTCCTGACTATCGATTTGCTTATGTGTAGACTGCTACACAAGCACGCCTTTGTTTTCAGCATTATAATGTTCACTTTGGCTTCTTCTGTCGTGCTCTTCCTCCATTCTTCTGTTGTTTCCTCCATTGTTTTTTCTCCTCTTTTGTCTAGTCCTCCACGTCCATTACGTCCAGTTTTTCTTTGTGAATCATTCATATAATTCATACGTGATTCAAGTACTCTGTTATTACTGAAGTTAGCTTCCACCCGTTTCAGTCACTTCATCAAGTAACTTAACTTTTTACATGAGCCTCTTGCACTCATATTTGAAAGAATTCGGCAGTTTTCCCCTCAATTTGGAGATCTTGAACTCTGTGTAGCGAACGTTGTTGATCATTCTGTGACAATACGCCGAAACGGATCCTTATCACCTGGTCTCTGCATAAATTCTCTCTATACATTTGCCTTGATTTAATGGGACCAAAACTATCAAATGAGCTTCTGCAGAAGCTCGTCAGAGGCTCGACAGTAATTTTGAACTTCATATGCTTGTTGGTGGCTACTTGCATCACTAAACCGCAATCTGCTTCTATTTTACCGAGCTCACTCCGTTGAACAGGTTTGTTACTTCGAAGCCCTTGTAAAAAGTCCATAGCGTGTATCGATCCTCCTCTTTTGCATTCCAGGCCGCTAAATTTTGCTTTTTCTCAGTGCGACTCAAAGTTTTAGTGTGGCGCTCCACGCATAAGAACATTCCTTGAAGTTTCCTGTAAGTGCTGTTCCATCTTATTGATCTTTTCTTCTACATCTGTAGATCGTTCCTGTAGGATTCTCCTTTAACTGAGGTCTTTTGTTTTTCAAATACTTCCTTCACCTTATCACTCAGCCTGTTCAGATATGTTATCTTCCACTTCACCTATGACGCCTGAAATCCTTTTACTGATAGGCTGTTCGGTTTCTTCTCTTCTGCAATGAATTTTTATATCTACTTCCAGCTTTCAGTTCAGGTTTTAATCCATGGTCCACTTCTGCATATTCTGTCTAAGATCAACTCTGCCTGGTTGCAATTTTATGCCCTACTTTGCTTCGACCTGCTTCCGTTTCGTCTTCTAGCTTTCTCTGACCTGTTTTTGTTTTCGCTTCTATTTTCCTCTGCCCTGTTTTCATTTTAGCTTTCATTTCATTTAATAATTGACTAAACCTAACATTAATGATGGAGACGAAGTAAAAACTTTGAGGTTCGCCGATGACATTGTAATTCTGTCAGAGACGGCAAAGGACTTGGAAGAGCAGTTGAACGGAATGGACAGTGTCTTGAAAGGAGGATATAAGATGAACATTAACAAAAGCAAAACGAGGATAATGGAATGTAGTCAAATTAAATCGGGTGATGCTGAGGGAATTAGATTAGGAAATGAGACACTTAAAGTAGTAAAGGAGTTTTGCTATTTAGGAAGTAAAATAACTGATGATGGTCGAAGTAGAGAGGATATAAAATGTAGACTGGCAATGGCAAGGAAAGCGTTTCTGAAGAAGAGAAATTTGTTAACATCGAATATAGATTTATGTATCAGGAAGTCGTTTCTGAAAGTATTTGTTTGGTGTGTAGCCATGTATGGAAGTGAAACATGGACGATAACTAGTTTGGACAAGAAGAGAATAGAAGCTTTCGAAATGTGGTGCTACAGAAGAATACTGAAGATAAGGTGGATAGATCACGTATCTAATGAGGAGGTATTGAATAGGATTGGGGAGAAGAGAAGTTTGTGGCACAACTTGACTAGAAGAAGGGATCGGTTGGTAGGACATGTTTTGAGGCATCAAGGGATCACAAATTTAGCATTGGAGGGCAGCGTGGAGGGTAAAAATCGTAGAGGGAGACCGAGAGATGAGTACACTAAGCAGATTCAGAAGGATGTAGGTTGCAGTAGGTACTGGGAGATGAAGCAGCTTGCGCAGGATAGAGTAGCATGGAGAGCTGCATCAAACCAGTCTCAGGACTGAAGACAACAACAACAACAACATCATTAATGATCATCTCTCCTGTTGGACTTGCTTCTACTGTTGTATTTGTTACAGACGCTTGTGCCTGACTGTCCGACTGCCCGCTTGCGTCCATTTCCTCATGAACCGCATTACCTCTATTTACACCCTCTGTTACCTCTTCTACTAATGACATCATGCATTCTACCAATTTAGCTTGTGCACTGATAATCATAAACTGTACTACAACCACTACATCACATCCGAAGACTGTCAAAGTGGACTAACCTAACTGCTGCTGTTGTGATAAGAACAATGCGTTGCCCTGCGCTTGTCAGATAAAACGCAGAAATATACTCACTGCTTGCTGGAAAAACTTACAAATTTAAATTCATTTTCATTGCTATAACAGGTATAACTGGTGTATCTTGCGCTAAATATTTACTGCTGTTACTACTGTAGAGATTTCTACCTTCTCTTTGGTATACTGTTACACTCAAATAAGTTGCTTTCTCAGTAACCTCTCTTTACGCCGCGTAGACTATGTACATACATAAACTCAATCATGCGTCTAAACACTCTAGAACACTGGATAAACTTACGGGAGAATTAAATCAAATGGTAACTTAGGCAGCAAACTGTAATGTCCAGATGTGAGGTACCTCCCGGTTTGGAAAGTTTTTTATTTTCCAGATTTTACATTTTATTGGGACGTTGCGTCTAGCATATGTAGTTCGCTGCCTTTACCAGCACTTCAGAATACAACAGCAACAAGAAAGGTGCTTTTCCCCACGGAGACATCGCTATCGGATGGACCATATGGTGAAGTAGTGAATCATTGGAATTGGGAGAAACACGCAAAATCTGAGAACGGATTTTTCTTGACGATTCAGATTAAGGAAGTACAGTCATTCTGGCTTGAAACTGAGAATATTCTTTATTAAATAACGGTTATTTAAGTCCACTATTTGCATAGCCTGTGTCCCATCAGAGCTTTAATAGAACAATACTAATATGTAGTAAATCTGTTAAATCAACAAACAAATGAATTTGTTAAACTATCAAAGATATGCAAAGAATTTTGTCGTTCACGATGTATGCAAGAGATTTCGGCTGTGCGACAGTCTCGCCAGTCGGTGATATGAGGATGTCCAGATCTGTTATTCTGTGGTAGTCGATTTTATCATGATCTGGAATTACATTAACTTTTTGAGGTGAATCGTTCTGAAACTATTTAAATTTAGCTGATTTACAGTGTTCGACAGTAAATACATCGTAATGACATCCCACAATTCCACTTAAAATCACCGGAAGCCTGCTTCCATCTTCCGAAGAATGCCATGTGATGCAAGAACTGCTTCGAGGGCCAACATCAACGGGGGATTCACAGAAAACAAGTAGCAGGAAATCCTAAGCCCTGATTCATTAAGATAATCAAGGAAACGGTTATCTTACTCTCGCAGTCTGAACAGTTATGCTATACATAATGTACACCATTTTCTACGGACTCGTGGCTGAGAGACTATTACAGAGGTACGGTAGCACGAGGGGATCTTGCACAGAGTTTATGCTACGTGGAAGTTTTTGATTCTTATTGTGTCGTCTTTGACTGGTTTGATGCGGCCCGCCACGAATTCCTCTCTTTTGCCAAACTTTTCACCTCAGATTAGTAATTGCAACCCATGTCTTCGATTATTTGCTGTTTGTATTCCAATCTCTGTCGTTCTCTACATTTTTTTTTCTCTACAGCTCCCTCTAGTGCTACGAAAGCGAAAGTAAGGCACGATGCCTTAACCGATGCCCTAATGTCATATCTTTCCTCCATCTCAGTGTTTTCCAAATAGTCCTTTCGTCGCCGGTTGTGCGCAGAACCTCTTCGTTCTTTACCTGTCCACCTAATTTTCAACAATCTTCTGTAGTACCACATCTCGAATGCTTCTACTCTTTTCTACTTCGGCTTTCCGCAATCCTTGCTTGACAGACATACAATTCTGTGCCCAAAACATACATTCTCAAAAATTTATCCCTCAAATTAAGGCCTGTGATTGATTCCCTTGGCCAATAGTGATCTCTGGTCAGTGTTAGTCTGTTCCTTTTATCTTCCTTGCTCCGTTCAACATGGGTTGTTTTGCTGCTTACGTAGCAAAAAAATTGAAATGGCACTATGGGACTTAACTTCTGAGGCCATCAGTCCCCTAGAGATTAGAACTACTTAAACCTAACTAACCTAAGGACATCACACACATCCATTATGAAGGCGGGATTCGAACCTGCGACCGTAGCGGTCGCGCGGTTCTAGACTGTAGCGCCTAGAACCGCTCGGCTACTTCGGCCGGCCCTATGTAACAGAATCGTCTACTTTGTGAACCACAATTCTGATGTAAAGTTTGTCGCTCTACTCTCTTATGCTTCTTCTCATTCCACCTTTCTTCGGTTTACTCTCAATCCATACTCTGTACTATTAGACTGTTCATATCGTTCAACATATCACTTTCATTGAGGATAGCAGTGTCTCGATGTATAGGTTTAACAGTAGGGGTGAAAGACTACATCAGTACCTTATACTTTTTGTAATCTGGTACTTCGTTCTTGGTCTTATTGTTCCCTCTTCATTCTGGTAGATATTGTGTATCACCCATCCTTCCCTAGAGCTTAACCCTATTTTCCCCAGAATTTTAAACTTCTTGCACCATTTTACGCTGTCGATCGCATTTTCCAGGTCCACAAACCCCATGAACACGCCGTGATTTTTCTTAAAGTTTATTTTCATTTTACATTGCACCTGGATAACTGAGTCTCTGGTGCCTTTACCTTTCATAAATCCAAAAATTCCAATTTTATTTTCCTTTCTTCTGTACATTAATCTTGCCAGCAAGTTGGATGCTTGAGCTGTTAAGCTGATTGTGGGAGAGCGAACTAGTCGGCTGTTGTTGTCTTCGGAACTGTGAGGATGATGTTCCCCGTAAGAATGATGGTATGTCGCCAGTCTCATATGTTCTACACACTAATGTGAATAGTCGTTTTGTTGTCACTTCCCCAATGATTTTATAAATCCTAATGGAATGGTATGCATCCCTTCTGCCTTACTTGATCTTAACTCGTCTAATGATCTTTTAAAATCTGATTCTAATTGTGGATCCCCTGTCTCTTCCCTGTGACCTATTATTTCTTCTTCTATCATGTCATCAGACAAGTCCTCCGCCTCGTAGAGGCCTTCCGTGTACTCCTTTCACGCATGTTGTTTCTTTCCTCCATTTGACACTGGAATTCCCATTACACTCTTAGTGTTACCGTAGTTGCTTTTAATTGCTCGAACATTGTTTTGACTTTTCTATATGTTAAGTCAGTCCTTCGACACATTTCTTTTCGATTCGTTATCGCAATATTTAACGTTTCAGAGACCTTCAAGCGTATCTCTTCATTCATTAGTAACACCGTATCCCGCTTCTGTGCACGTTGATTCTTTGTGACTAGTCTGTCAAAGTCTTAAACATCAGCCTACTCTTCATCATTATTAAATCGTGATGAGAGTTAATATCTGCTGCCGGGTAAGCCGTAAAATCCAATATCTGATTTCGGCATCTCTACTTCAGCGTGATGTAATCTAACTGGAATCTTTCCGTATGTCTCGGCCTTTTCCAGGTATACCTCTTCCTCTTGTGATTCTTAAACAGAGTATTTGGTATTATTAGATGAAATTTATTGCAGAATATTATTCTTTCTTCTCTCTCATTCCCATTAGCAGGGCCATATCTTCTCATAACCCTTTCTCCTGTTCCTTCCTCCAGAACCACATTGCAAACCTCCATAACTACCAGATTTCCATCTCCCTTTAAAACTGAATTACCCGTCCAGCATGCTCATACACGATTACTTCCTATATCTCCTCATTTTTTGCTTGCGATGTCGGCATGTATACGTGAACTACAGTTGTCGGTGTTGGTTTGCTGTCATTCCTGTGAGAACAGCTCTGCCGTTGAACAGTTTACAGTAACTCACTCTTTGCCCTACTTTCCCATTCATAACGAATCCTAATCCCGTTATATCACTGATTTATACTGAGTCTTAGCATTTCCATTTCCAGATTATCTATCTTCCCTGCCAAGTTGAAACAGCTCATATTCCATGCCCCGAATCGTACAACGTCATCATTTAGTTGATTATTCGACCTTTTTCTCATGGTAATCACTTCCCTTCCCGGAGATCTGAATGGGAGCTCGTCCGGAATTTTTTGCCAATGGAGAGATCGTGATGACAATTTACCAGTTACCGGTACTTGCCACGTGTTCAGTGGATACACCTTACGTGTTGTTTCTGTATGAAATTAAATATTTTTGGCTTATTAAAGTTACAATACTTTCTACTATTAAATACCTCTTTAAAATAGCTAGGCACTTGCTATAGACTCAAGTCAACTCTGAATCTCTAATAATTTAAATACAGCTCTCACTGCGACAATAACAGCAATGTTTTTGTCAGTGCTGCAACTGGTCGTTATTCATACGAGATGAATTTCTTACTGCTTTGCGTGTTTGACCAGAGATGTACCTCCTTAGCTTGCTTACGTCACCATTGGCTGCGGCGGAAGTTACGTGGTCTCTCTTCCTCTCCCATCACAGCGAGCTACGAAAGGCAACCCTTGGCAGTCATTTTACACAGCTTTCACGTTGATTCTGTCGGTAGTTCATAGACAGCAGTCATCATGTACGATACAATGGCATGAGTACGTGAATATTGACCTCCTTTACGGTGCAGCAAAAGACAGCGCACTAGCAGCAAGACGACATGATATGTATATTTTTCCAAACAGAAGTCTATCAAACCATCAGACCTCCACAGCTGAAGGCAGGTGCTTAAGGGAATATGTCATTCGTGGCGTGCCACGGTTAGGTGAACCTCAGCTGGGTGTTGTGTGTGTTGAGAGCATAATACAAATGGTAGATGAAGATCTGACCATAAGTACCCACCGTATAGGTCCCATTGTAGGGGTTCCTGGTTCGAAGACTGCAATTTAACTATTCCCCCGGCAGAGGGGCAGGAGCTGACAGCTGTAGACATCATAGTTGCTGTCAGTGGCTACTCGAGCTTCATGTTGGTGATTCACTATGCGGTCGTCAGATACTGTTTACGGATGAGAGCCTCTTTACCCGTGTGGGTATCATGAATGTTCATCACACAACCGCGTGGGCGTGCATATGAGGATCCTCACGTAGAGTCGGCGTAAAATACTGTTTCTGGTAGATGCGCAGTGGACACAATATGTGTCGGGAGAGCGGTATTCGTGGTGATTATGTGCTACCGCTGTAAGGGAAATGCAAGTGCTGAAGGGAAAGTGGTACTCTAAAGTGAAGTTAACATTCTTTGGAAATGTTAAGTGGAGCCCCTCCACATCCACACTTTCATGGTGACCATTCAAAATGATCTGCCACCTCCGTTTCGGTTGATATCTAAAACCAATCTACTTTCACTTGTCTCGTTAACCATTTGTAACAGAAGCACCATGAGCGCCGAATTTTGGGTAAGACTTGCACAGTTCTCCTGTATCCATGTTAAAATTTTCTTCTTTCACCAAAACACAGCGGAGTTTACAAAATGTCACCTCACTAACATGTTGAGCAAAACCACAATTTCGAAAGATTTCTGAAATATTTGTTTAAGTTTATTAAGTGATGAACTGAGGAAAAGTAGGGTCAGTAGCTTAAGAAAAGTACATCCTGAGTTCCAAATAAACGTTTAAGGTCTTCAGTTATGTTGTTCCCAAATCATAGCATTTCTCGATTCACCAGCTATCGATTGCGCTTAAAATTAATTAATTTTATTAAAAAAGTCTGTAGTTAGTAGAATAACACGCTAGATAATGAAGTTTTGCGTAATAAAGATACGCCAAAATACTCTCCTCTTTGCAATCTATCATCTGTAAAAATCTCTTTTCGATATATAAAATCGTTTAAGAAATATGACGAATGTTGTGGATAACAAATGTTGTGGATATTTCATGCTGAATTCATGCATGGCGTGGTGCAATCACAAATGAGTGTGCTACATTAGATCAGTTTTTTCAAGATTGGTGACAGACAAAGACGTCCACTCAAGTCTAAAGAAAATTCCTATGTGTTAGATACATTTTATAAGCTGCAACATATTATCTAATATGCACTAAACGTAAAATCATAGCGACCCCTGTTTTTCATTGCAAACTTTTTCGAATTCCTCGCAGTGTCTTACTTCCATCTGAATATCACAATAACTATGACCATTAACGCAATGATGGTCACATCATCATGAAGCTGACATACAGTGTGGTTCAATGATCGTGACCGAGCCAAATATCTCTCGAAATAAGCGTCAAACGGAAAAACTACAAAGAACGAACTTGTCTAGCTTGAAGGGGGAAACCAGATGGCGCTATGGTTGGCCCGCTAGATGTCAGTGCCATAATTCAAACGGATATCAACTGCGTTTTTTAAAGTAGGAACCCCCATTTTTATTACATATTCATGTAGTACATAAAGAAATATGAATGTTTTAGTTGGACCACTTTCTTCGCTTTGTGATACATGGCGCTGTAATAGTCAAACACATATGGCTCACAATTTTAGATGAACAGTTGGCAACAGGTAGGTTTTTTAAATTAAAATACAGAACGTAGGTACGTTTGAACATTTTATTTCGGTTGTTCCAATGTGATACATGTACCTTTGTGAACTTATCACTTCTGAGAACGCATGCCGTTACAGCGTGATTACATGTAAACACCATATTAATGCAATAAATGCTCAAAATTTTGTTCGTGAACCTCAACGCATATTGCAATAAGTGAAAAGACATTCCTCTCAACAGCGAGTAGTTCCCCTTCCGTAATGTTCGCACATGCACTGACAATGTGCTGATGCGTGTTGTCAGGCGTTGTCGGTGTATCACGATAGCAAATATCCTTCAACTATCCCCACAGAAAGAAATCCGAGGACGTCAGACCGTTTCAACCGCACGCCAGCTATGTGCCGGACATCCGTCATGTTGGAAGTACATCGCCATTCTGTCGTGCAGTCAAACATCTTATAGTAACATCGGTAGAACATTACGTAGTAAATCAGCATACATTGCACCATTTAGATTGCCATCGATAAATTGGGGGCCAATTATCCTTCCTCCCATAATGCCGCACCATACATTAACCAGCAAAGATTACTGATGCTCCACTTAACGCAGCCATAGAATATTTTCCGTTGCCAATAGTGCATGTTATGCCGGTTTACGTCACCACTGTTGGTGAATGACGCTTCGTCGCTAAATAGAACGCGTGCAAAAAATCTGTCATCGTTCCATAATTTCTCTTGTGCCCAGTATCAGCACTGTACACGACGTTCAAAGTCATCACCATGCAATTCCTGATACATATAAATATGGTACGGGTGCAATCGATGTCGATGTAGCATTCTCAACACCGACGTATTTGAGATTCCCGATTCTCGCGCAATTTGTCTGCTACTGATGTGCAGATTAGCCACGAAAGAAAGCTAAAACACCTACTTGGGCATCATCATTTGTTGCAGGTCGTGGTTGACGTTTAACATGTGGCTGAACACTTCCTGTTTCCTTAAATAACGTAACTGTCCGGCGAACGGTCCGGACACTCGGATGATGTCGTCCAGGATACCGAGCAGCATACATAACATACGCCCGTTGGGGATTTTGATCACAATAGCCATACATCAACACGATATCGACCTTTTCCGCAATTGGTAAACGGTCTATTTCAACAGGGTTAATGGGTTAATGTATCACGAAGCAAATACCGTCCGGACTTGCGGAATGTTACGTGATACCACGTACTTATACGCTTGTGACTATTAGAGCGCCATCTATCACAAAGCGAAAAAAGTGGTCCAACTAAAACATGTATATTTCTTTACGTACTACATGAATATGTAATAAAAAATGAGGGTTCATATTTTTAAAAACGCAGTTGATATCCGTTTGACCTATTGCAGCGCCATCTAACGGGCCAACCATAGCGCCATCTGGTTTCCCGCTTCAAGCTAGACCAGTTTCGTTCTTTGTAGTTTTCTCGTTTGATGCTTATTTCGTGAGATATTTGGCCCGGTCACTATCAATGGATCACCCTGTATAAAGCTACAAGTAACACAAAAATTTGATTCTTTATTACCTAATTGTTTCCGTAAAATCTTTTGAGAAAGATTGCAGGGCGTGCGCCTCGATTCTGTCATCGCTGACCGGCAGAAAGGTGGCAGACACTCGCGGTGTCCCCTTCTGTACAAACGAACAAACTCGCCCAGTGCCTTGAACGAAAATTGATCATTGCGCATCAGCCACCGTATCCTATGCGGACTCTTAACTACTGTCAGAGGTTATCAACATCGTTTTGCAGTGAACGTTTTCTCTGGTTTAGTTACTCGGTCTGTATGTCATTCCACAGCGCCAGACTGTCAGAGTATCGACAGTGTTTGAAACATGAATTGGGTGGTGTGCTTCATATGTCCCACTTGCTACTTTATGCACAGCTGTGCCCCTGGACATTTCAGTTGAGATGCAAGAGAGTATCTTAGCGTTGATCATCCGTTAAGTCCCTTGGCCCTCCAGATCTCTGGATCTTATCTTCCTGAACTTCTACATTTGCGGCCGTCTCTAGTAGTGTATGGTACTTCAATTGATATTGTAGCACGAGAGCGGCAGCAACCTGAAAATGGCTGTGTAGCCGTGCAGAATGAAACGGACGGAGCTTAAAACATTCTGATAGCAATAAGACGTCGAACACGTCATTGTGTTTATCTACATGGAAGTAATTTTGAACATGTTGTGGAGTAAATGCACAGTACATAATTGTGTTGGATTTCAGGTCCTTTCGTGTCACTGCTTTATGAGAAGAATTAATTTTGTGTTGTTTTTGTAACACTTGTGATCTCTGAAACAAAGAAATTTGACGTAGAATTGTATTTAACATTTTACAATTATTTTCATGCATACACTACAACCACGAACAGTGTACAGTTACTTCTGAATAACACTGAAAACTAAAAAATAAACAGTTAGAACATTATGGCCTCCTACCTTTTTGCCAGTATGTCACCCTTTGGCATGGATAATAGTGGCAATGTCTCATGGCATGGAAGCAGTGAGGCCTTGGTTGGTCGCTGGAGGGAGTTGCCCCACATCTGCATACGGAAGTCACCTAATTCGTGTACATACCGAGAAGGAGGTCGGTGAGCTCTGGCGACACATTTAGGCTCATACCGGATGTGTTTGATTGGCTTCAGCCCCGGCGAGTTGGGAGGGAAAGGGGCATCATATCAATTTGGACTCATCACTGTTCTCCCCACACCACTCCATCAGACTCATGGCCTTGTCGCATGGCAACTTATCTTGCTGAAAAATGCCACTGCCATCAGGAAACTTGATCGTCCTGAATATGGGTGTCCATGGTCTAAAACCAGTGTATGATATTTCTTGGCCGTCATGATGCTTTGCACAAGCTCCACTGGACTCATCGATGCAGAAAAGCTTGTAGGTGGGGCAACCACAGTTATGAGTATTCATCTTGGGTGTTGATAACCACTTCAGTTGTATGTAGTCCTTATTAATGGATCACTACCGCTTTCGTAGCATTAAAGGACATCTTGAGGTGCCAATGTGCCAGCGTCAAGTGCCGAAGGTCACGTGCCCATCTCATGGTTTTAACATTGGCATATGCGTGGGTCCTTGGCTGCGGAGACCTATCATTATGAGTGTGTTCAGACACGCATGTTTTCTGCTCTGTATTTGATGTTAGCTCCAGCACAGCTCGCTGACTATCCTGTTTCACCAGTCTGCCCAGCCTAGACATCCGAAATCTGTAATGAGTTACAAACCATTCAAAAGCCAAGGTGGCAGAAAATACGCTTTTTATTCAAGACAACCGATTTCAACTGTCTTAGCCGTCATCTTCAGACTTCAAACCGGTTTTCAGTTGTCTCGAATAAAAAAAAAGTTTTGTGCGGTCTTGGATTGTAACAACTGAAACAGGTTGCCCTTCAATATTCTCGTAATGAGAAATTCCAATCACCGGTAATGAGGGGGGCTGCCCAACCCCACGACGTCTGGACGTGGCTTCACCTTGGCTTTGCCACCTGTTAAAGAAACTCACCACAGCATTCCTCGAACACACAATTCATGCAGTTTCTGAAATGTTCATGCCAGGTCTCCGAGTCACCGCAATCTGCTCTCAGTGAAACTCAGACAGATCGGGCGCCTTCCCCATTCTACACACGGACAGCAGGACACAACCGTCACTGATGCAACATGCACCGTGCTTGTGTTTAGCTAGAAGTCATTCCTCGTCAGCTGAGGCTACTGTCAGCTTGTCGGGTTTATATCGATAGTGGGTCGGTGGTCATAATATTCTGGCTGGTCAGTATGTAAAAACATCAAAAATGTTTTGGATCACCCCAGTTCCCAGAACTCCTGAAGATAGACGTTGACTGTGGATATTGTATCACAGACACAGTCCCTTTGACTGTTCGGAGATGTCACTAAACCCGCCCAAAGATGCAAACAACCATGCATGAGCAGCGCCTGTTAGACTGATGGGGCCCGACAGCCGAACAGTTCCAGTCATTCCACCAGGAAGGATGTGCACGGCTCTTGTTGTCTGTAGTTCAGCCATGCCTAGACGGTCAATATCGCGGTTCGATCGTGTCCGCATTGTTACTTTGTACCAGGGAGAGCTCTCAACAAGAGAAGTGTTCAGGCGTCTCGGTGTGAACCAAAGCGATGTTGCTCGGACATGGAGGAGATACAGAGACCCAGTAACTGTTGATGACATGCCTCGCTCAGGTCGCGCAAGGGCTTCTACTGTAGTAGGTGACCGATACCTATGGATTATGGCTTGGAAGAAACCTGACAGCAACGGCACCGTGTTGAATAATGCTTTTCGTGCAGCCACAGGACGTCGCGTTACGACTCATACTGTGCGCAGTAGGCTGCATGATGCGCAGCTTCACTACTGACGTGAATGGCGAGGACCGTTTTTTGCAATCACGACACCATGAAGCGCGACAGAGATGACCCCAGAAACATGTCGAATGGACCGTTCAGGATTGGCATCACGTTCTCTTCACCGATGAGTGTCGCATATGCCTTCAACCACACAGTCGTGGGAGACAACCCGGTTAGGCTGAACGCCTTAGACACACTGTCCAGCGAGTGCAGCAAGGTGGAGGTTCCCTGCTGTTGTGGAGTGGCATTATGTGGGGCCGATGTACGCCGCTGGCGGTCATGGAAGGCGCCGTAACGGCTGTACGATACGAGAATGCCATCCCCCGACCGATGCTGCAACCACATCAGCAGCATATTCGCGAGGCATTCTACATCTACATCTTTATGGATGAGAATTCGCGGTCCCATCGTGCACATCTTGTGAATTACTGCCTTCAGGATAACGAAATTGATCGACTAGGGTGGCCAGCATGTTCTCCAGACATGGACCCTATCTAACATGCCTGGGATAGATTGAAAAAGACTGTTTAAGGAGTACCTGACCCACCAACCACTCTGAGGGATCTACGCCGAACCGCCGTTGAGGAGTCGGGCAATCTTTACCAACAGTGCCTTGATGAACTTGCGGATAGTATACTACGACGAATACAGTCATACATCAATGGAAGATTACAGGCTACTGGGTATTAGAGGCACCGGTGTATACAGCAGTCTGGACCACTACCTCTGAAGTTCTCGCTGCGTGGTGGTACAACATGCAATGTGTGGTTTTCATGAGCAATAAAACCGGCGGAAATGATGTTTATGTTGATCTCTATTCCAATTTTCTGTACAGGCTCCGGGACTGTAGCAACCATGGTGATGCTAAACGTTTTTGATGTGGGTATACATATGTACTCACACACACACACACACCCTACCTGGAGGTACCAGTGGCATTTATTTCGGGTAGCTCACACTTACTCGCACACGCTACCTGTGTCCACAGCATCATTCGGAAAGTGATCGTGCACTGGCCGACAAAAAGTTTACGTACGCAGAGACGTGATTTATGTCCATACGCCGGCACAAAACTAACAGGGTAACCAAAGGTCACTCAATACATGGTGCTAGCAACATCCTTTGCGTTGCATCACGGAATATAGTCACAGTAGCAGGACTTTTTCTTACTTACTTATAAAATTTTAATCATCATGAAACAGAAATTTCGTTGCATACATCATAGCTAAGAAGAATACAGTACCCAGCTATATTAAAAGAAACGCTCTGATTCTAACTTTCATACTGTAAAGTAGTGACAAAATACGGCAGTAAAACTGTGATAGTATAAGTGTTTTACGAAAAAGGGCACACATGTAATTTAATGCTATGTCCTTATGCTTAATTGAATCTACACACATCTAGTATATGATACAAAGCTGTCATTAAATTCAGGAAGGAACATGTAAAACGACAAATATTTAACAAATGCTGGAAATTCATGAGTAAAAACTGATAAGATAAATTTCTGGCAGTATATATACTAATTCAAGATGCTTCCATATGCTGGTATATAATTCAAAGTTGTTTACATGTAAAATGGCAACTATTTAACCAGTCATGCAGGAAAGTAATGATTTATGATAATATAGCAAAATTCTAATGGGGTGGATGTGCTACAGATCAAATGGTTAATGGAACCATATTTTGCTCACAGGTCAAATTTACCTACAATACGAGAGTGAAGTCACGAGGTTATCATACTGGTACAGTGCATGTACATGAATTGGTCAGTACATAGACCTGGTGGTTATGATTGAAGTGCTGCTACTCACAGAGGTCCAACGTGGGCTGTAATTATAGTATGGCAGTGAAACTTGGTAGACAGTGTAATGCATTAATGCAGGACCAATTTGAAAATTAGTTTCAGGTGGAAATCTGGCTCTGTGAACGCAAAAAAGACGTAGATAAATGTTTGCATATGTAATGGATTAGGAACGGTATTTGGGCACAACAGTTCAAACAAATCACAAAGGCATAATGTTGAGATTATTAACCGCCGCTGACATACTTTCTTTATTATAAGCACCGGAAACGATGAGATGCTGTGTATAAAATGACGTTCTCCACAGTAGAGCACAGCATTTCTAGTGGAATCTGAGCAACGCGTTCTTGTATACTGGTCATCAGAGTAGGTGGCAGCCGAACGTGTCCTGGGTAAATGTGTTCTCTTAGGTGGCCTCAGAGCCAGAAGTCCTATGGCTTCAGATCAGGTCATCTTCCAAGACATGCATCTGGAAAACCTCTGGAGATAATACATTTGCGTAAGGCTGCATTAAGGAAATCTCTCACTGAGCGAGCCACGTGAGGTGTTGACCCATCTTATATGAAAACAATGGCTTTCATTCAGTCGTGCTCTTCCAAAGCAGGAATCACATGCAGTATAAGGAGGTGTCGATAACGTGCAGGCATCACGAAACACGCAACAGGCCCTCTGGGTACATTTTTTTTCAAAGAAGAACTGACAGAGAGTAAAGGTGCTTGTGAATCCATACAACAGAGTCACATATGGCAAGTGCAACAGTTCTTCTTGCATAACACGAAGTTTAACTGTACCCCAAATTGGCAGTTCTGTGTATTCACTGAACCCTGTAGTGTAAAATCTGCCTCGTCGCTCCACAGAATATTGGCTAGCCACACGGCATCAACTATGATCCGTACCAGAAACCGAAGAGCAACTTCAGAACGTTGCTGCCGATGATGAGGTTTAAGTTTCCGCACCGTCTGGATCTTGTACGGGTACTACTGGGAAATAGACCGCACCACATTCCCTACTGCTGACCGTGGGTTAGGCAATTCTCTTAATACTGCACCAGCACTACTCGGGGCACGTGCTTCATGGTAAGTTACAGCAATAATCTACAACGGTACAGGACGCCTTCCTCTTCCAGGTGACACATCAAACCCACCCGTATTTTCGAAATTGATTATCATCTTACTTAAACCATTTAGTGACGTCTGGCGTCTTCTCAGACCTTTCACCCGACGACATTCACTCAGTGCAACACTGTAAATGCTGCCGATTTCAGTAACAGGAGACCATCTGTCTTCAGCCATACTGTTCACTGATGTTTTAGCTTGTCAAATGACACCATGGATTTTATCTCCATATTATTGAACTCTTGTCCGACATGTTGCTCATCACTGTGTAATACTTCACGAATATAGAGTCTCATGATCTGGACGCTGCTGAAGTATTAGGCAATCTCGACCGCCATGTTGGGCACGTGTTTAATATTATGGAGGTGAAGTTTCATATTTGACTGACGCCTTTAGGCTGTTTTTACCATATCTTCGCTACAACATATTTTTCTGAACGTTGAGACCATGGCAAAGGCGTTTAAATAAACCTTCCACTTCGCAGCTGATTGGTTGCTTATTATTTCTTCTCGAAGACTCCTATTTAAACTGGGGATTTATTTGGATCGAAGTATGCAACCAGTCGATTTTTTGGTTTTTGATACGATTTATTCCACCACTAATTATTCCACCACTGTCTGATGGTGAGCCTGCAGAAGCTCGAAGACATGTTACTAATACAACAAGTCTGACCAAAACATATAAAACAAATAAAAAAATCGACTGGCTGCATACTTATACCCAAATAAATTGCCAACCTAGGATAACGGTTGGTAGTGCTGATATGTTGCGCCATGGTAACTTGACTGATATGAATAAGAAGGAGAGCCATAGAATAAGGCTGCGGACCCGAAACTGGTAGCGGAGAAACAAACAACAAACGTTAAATGCGTATCTAAAAAAAGTGTTGCAGCTTTCTTTATTTCTAATATATATGAGGGTTAATGTCGATCCCACAACAAACTGGAATTATATATTACCAACGCAAGAAGAAGAACGAGAGTTCTGCTCAACGCACATACGTCACACAGCTATCTAAAGCATTGCTCAAGCGTGTCGGGCCTTGTGGTCTGGCGGTCAGTCCGCTCCCGGCCGCTGCGGTGTCCACGAGCGCTGAGGCCTTCCTGGCGGATCGACGGTGCTCAAAGTTCGCCGCTTCCTTCCGTGGCATGGCGTCGTAACTGTAAGTACAGTGAAAATGTTTTGTTCAGGGAAAGGTGCGTTGAGGTTCAGCTTTGAGAGTAGTAGTGTCCGTCCGTCTCCGGTCCCCTTTCGTGGCTGGGTGGTACGCGAAGTAATAATGAATGACGAGAAATTTTTCCGTGTGTAAATGAAATAAAATAACGCAAACTAATGGCAAATTTAAAAGCATCTATAGTTCATCAAACACATATATAATTACTTATGCTGGTTTACGAGGAGCATTCGGTAAGAAATGAAACTCACTTTTTTCTGAAAACGAGTTGACTTTCTTCAGAATTCCACTAAATCGCATTATTTCCCACTCTTTTGGCTACAAAACCATATTTTTCAACATCTCCGTTCAATAAGACGTTCTTACACCACCTTTCTAGTAGGTCGTGAAAGCTACAAAACCCTATTTTTCAACACCTCTGTTCAATAAGACGTTCTTACACCACCTTTGTAGTAGGTCGTGAAAGCCCACATGGTACCAGCCCACTGGTCGAAGTTACAGCCGACGTCCTGCTGCATCAATAGCCTCCCCATCATCAATGTACCGCTTGCTGGTGAGTTCGTCCTT
Organism: Schistocerca gregaria; assembly: GCF_023897955.1. Taxonomy (NCBI): domain Eukaryota; kingdom Metazoa; phylum Arthropoda; class Insecta; order Orthoptera; family Acrididae; genus Schistocerca; species Schistocerca gregaria. The sequence goes on along the minus strand of NC_064921.1, from coordinate 289,635,157 downwards.
CATTGGGACAAACAGATGGGCATTGGAAGGCGCGAGATCCGTCTGTAGGCTGAGGGAACCACAACACGCTTCCCAGTCGATCTTCGCACCATCACGGAGGACATCAAGCAGAAACAACCTTTCAGAGTCCCAGATGATCACCGACACTTCTTTATCCGCTGGGGTCGGCCTTGAGCTTTTTCTTAGGGAGAAAGTTGATGAGGCACCATTCTTGTTTCGGGTTCGAAGTTATAAACTAATGTATCACCGCCTGTGACGGTGTTCGACAAAAAAATGTTATGGTCAGCCCCGTAACGCGCAATTAATTCCACACAGACGGGCCTTCGTTGCTCCTTATGGTCTTCTGTTAGGCCGCGAGTAACCCAGCGGGCACATTCACGTTTGAGTAGCCTAAGTGGTGGACGGGTGTGTCGGCGCTACCAACAGAAACGTCATGTGCCCTGCGAGGTGTTTGACTGCGATCCGTAGGGCACCTCGTATGAGAGGGCCCCCACGTTTCAACAATACAGAAATCACAGTTGTGTGCAGCCAGTCGGCATGAGGGAGATCGGACAGGTTTGCGCGACCTTGTTGCGATGATGCAGACGCCTCGCCCAACAACTCACCTTGCTTTTGTTCGCTGCCAGGTCTCTATAGGCGTTATGCAAGCGCCTATGAATATCTGCGATGCTCTGGTTTACCGACAACAGAAACTCAATAACATCCGTCTGCTTAGAACGCACTTCCTTTACAAACGCCATTTTGAAGGCTACGTATAGCGCTGTCACCAATCGGAAATCCATGAAACCATAGGGGCTGAAGCGGGAATATTCCACAAGGTCCAACAAGAAATTCCGCAATTTTTCAACCGAAACTGACCGAGAAAATTAATGTGTTGCATTACTTATTAAAGACCCCTCTTAGATAAACGATCAGTAAGAATTTACAATTTGCCTTTTGAATTTCCATCTGGCAAAATACGATATAGTCTGAACATTTATGGCACTATCTACGATGCAGAGAGGATACATGGTCAGAGAAATGTGTCTTGGTAAACTAAACAGAATCGGGGGGAGGGTGGGCTAGAACAGATTTGCAGAGGCCTACACCAAAGAGAACACCACTCTGTCTGAGGCCACAGAGCGTATGTTGCATACTAATACCAGCCCTGTACTAGGACTGTAAAACTTCCAAGTGATACTGACTCCCAGCACATAAGTACGTAAGTCATTATCTTGTCCAGCGAAATGAAGCCACTGATTTGCAATCCAGTCAGGAAATTCAAACAGAGAGAGTAGAAGAAACGAATATCCATGAATTGGAAATAGCGAGCACATCAGACCGACACAAACTGACGAACTTAGTATGGTGCACCAGCGTCAAGAAAATTCCAACGCGAAGATGGAAACAAAACTAAAAGCAAGAAGTATGGAACAGACTGAGGAAACTCAGCAAATAAACAGCTACCACTGATGAAGGAACAAGCGAATCGTCCACAGTCATGGATATGAGGAAGGAAATTATGGAACGGAACGGAAGATAAACAGACGAATAAGTTGCCAAGAAACTGGAGCGAACGAACGCCCTGGTATAAACAAGTCTGCAGACTACGAACTGAAGGAGCTCCCTGAGACCAGCAACGCAGAAATTGTCGTGATACAAACGAAGAGATCAGTCTCTCCGGTAGCTGCCACAGGCAGAACAAGCAACAGATAACAATGTCATCACACGAAGAAGGAAAGTCTGTGAGGAAGGATACTAATACTTCAGGTGTCAGTAAAATGATAGATAAGGCTGAATATGAAGGATCTGATAAACGTATCTGTGAACGTAGTGTACCTACAAGGGTGTAAATATGTGGGACAAATATTTAATAGTAAAAAATATGGTTCCTGAGTAGATGAACAATAAAACTCACCGGGACATTTTTAATTCTTTTATTTAAATTCATCCAAACACGCTACGATTTCATGGAGCCGGATTTTATGGAGCCGAGCTGTACCATTGCCACAATAAATGTAAATGGATTGACGAGTAAACTAAAAAAATCGTCCTTCATTGCTTTACTATGTATGTAGCGCTCTTAAAAGAAGACAGTACAGGCTACGAATCTTACCTGAATGTCGCCAGGACTGGTTGCAGAGGAAGAGGCACATTGAGACTTATTTATGACGCACTAATAGTAAATGTAATTGGCACTTTCTAAGTCAGGTAACAAATTAGAGAGAGAAAATTTCTTTAAGAAGGATGTAGTATACATACTGCGTAAAATCCCACATAAAATTATCTTAGGTGATGATTTCAGCTGATTTTTAAATGTTTTTTATCAACATCCAAACTGCAACACTTCGGAAGAACTAAAGGCGCTCGTTGAAAACCTTGACGTCTATGACACCTGGAAACTGACAAATACATCGGTACCGACACAGACACCTACGAAACGAATACATCAGACAGAAGGCTAGATAGAATGCATGTAACAGAGACATTAAAAACAAATGCACTTAATTCTGGAATATAACTGTCGACATCTCTGACCATTGTTGTCACATGACATCATCAAGATGCAGCGACAACAACTCAAATGTGCAAGGGGAATATAGAAGCTCAATTTCAGTATCTTCTTCGAAGGGGATTTAGAACACGAATTAAATGGAGTTTGGCGGACATGTACAAAGCAACTGCAGAAACATACTAATGCACTGGACTGGTGGGTAAAACTGACAGAGTCAAGAAGAAGGATGTTTTTAATATGGTTTCCAAGTTAAAAAAGGAGAGAACAATGGGACATCTTAAGACTTACCAAACTAGTGTGTAATAGACAAAGTATTAGGGAGCTTAGGCTACAATTTTACGTATCAAATCGCAACAGCTGGATGGTTTGAAAGTAAGAGCCGAAGTCATCAATGACTTCGAGCCAGAACAATCATCCTTGTACCATCTTTTAAGAGACAATAGAAGGAGGGTTCAGCGGAAGAGTAAAATAAATACGAACGGAGCAAGATAGTGTGGTGAGAGAACAGAAAGGCACTCTACAAGAAGTTCGTAAATACTTTCAAAACCCCCATGGGGAAGGCGGCCCTTCATGGAAGAAGAAATTCCCTAACCTATCAGACAAACAGTAAAAGGGAAATCACAATGTTCACATGGAATACCCACTGAGTTTTATATGAAATTTTGAGAGACGATGAAACAGCATATCACTGATGTCACGAGCTGTATTTGGACATATGACGATGTTCTGCCATTTTAAAAAACGACTAGTCGTGCTCAATGCTAAAGAGAAGAAGGCGAAATTCAGGCCCACATCCATTCGGGGCTTTTGATTATAAGATATTAAATAGAGCATTGAACGTTAAACTGAAACAGGTGATTTTATGATCACTTACGGTCCAGAGTATACATCAGTCAGGAAAAGAGCTTCTCTGGTTGTCTGATGTAATTTCGTTCATAGGTCAACAACAAAAGTATTATGCGGCCATATTATCAGTTGACGTCTTGAAAGCGACTAACAGAGTAAGTCACAAGCACCTTTAGAGCGTAATTACAACAACAGGATTTAGTCGAGAATTCTTAACCATAATTAAAAGACTATACAGTTCGTCAACCTTGAAAATTGTGATAAATGGTCCATGATTATCTTCGCGATAGCGCTGGACCCCCTTTGTTAGCTTTAGAACACTGTTTCACCAGTACATGTCTTTGGTGTAGATTTTACATGTAAAGCTCGTGCTGACGATGTTGGAATAGCAGTGAAGGGCCAAGATGATATGACGAAAATTATAAAAATAACCTGACACTTACAGCGCAGCATCAGGTGCTAATAATGTTAATATTCACAAGACACGAATACTTATGGTGGAAAAGGATATAAGAGTAGACAACAATCCCGGATTTCAAGAGAAAGAAACCCACAAAATAGTGGGTACAGACATTTACATCAATCCTCAAAAAATGGTTGTAAGATACTGGTGAAAGATGTTGGGAGTTGACAAACAGAAAGAAAATGCCAACAATGGCTTTTCATTACTCCAAAAAATGCTGTTAATAAACAGATATTGGCTAAAACATGGAATTTAGCACAGATAGTACCAATCCCGAAACTAATGGCAAATAGGATGAAATCTGGAATAGGTTAGTTTAGTTGGTGGTATAATATCTTCAAGGTTAAAACGTTCAACATTATCGTAGAGTGAAGGACGATCGGGACTGTGGGATGTTAAATGGCGACGTCATGACTTACTTTTGCGCAGACGGTGGATGTAAGCAAAGGCGCTATCTAATGGTTTATCTGCTGGAATTTTGAAACATATGTGGCCTCAAAGCCCGAGTCCACAGGTGAATATATTTCACGTCTGTGACGTCTTGCACTGGACTGGACTGGACTATATTACACAGAATGCACTTACGTAGTGGACCGGACAAGGCACAAAACTTCCAGCAATACGGGTAAACACATCCACGAACATTAAGTCTTCAAGTGCAGTCAACAATAGCAGCAACTACGTGGGATTGTTAACTGTCCTTACCTTGAAGAAAATGGCAATCTGGAGCAAAGATTCCGTTGCATCAAATGCGGACGCGTACCCCTGTAGACGAAAATTAATCTTACTTTAGTGAGTAGAACAGACCAAAGACTGAACTGAAAACAAGAGAAGCGACACTAACCACAAAAAGTTTTGATTATTATGACGTTACATGAAGAAAAGAAACTGACGACCACAAGGGCAGAAATAAGCAGAAATTTATTGTCATGGAGGAAGACAACGACGCCGAAGAAAGAAAAAGTAGCAAAGTGCGTACGTGACAACCAAGAGGACGAGAGACCGAGTCCCGGTCGGAGTACAGAAATTTTTCAGTCTCATTACGCTAACGTTGGCCTTTCGATGATGTGAAGATATGCTAGGAACGACACGTAACTCGGATTCCACGCTATTGTTCATTTGTTTTCTCCAGTGGTATCACAATGATAGGCCATGGGCATGCGATGCACCAAAATGGCGTCCAATTGAAAGAACTTCTCAACAGTCGGTTGAACATGACGATTGACGGACACCCATCCAGTCACGCCATATGGATGCATTTTTCTGTTAAGCCCGGGAGATATTTTAATGCCATATTCACTTTAGTAAGAGCAGATATTCCGCTTGGTGGCTTGTGTGCAGAGCAGTAGCTCTCGTTGTCCGCTTACAGTGCTCACCCAGCAGGTTAGATTATTGCTTTAATAGAAAAACTTAGATAGCGTTAATCACCGTCTAATAGACATCAGCACTCCATCTTACTTTATTTTCATTCTTTGTGCGTCATAATTTTTGTAAAGTTGTTCGAATCGCCTGGTGTGGAGACTTTTTTTATTTTCGCAGGCTTTACATTCCTGTTTTCTAAAAAAGGGGAGTAATCTAAAATTACAGTACAGTTTAGTATGGTGGTTAGGAACTGAGCTTCTCGTGTGTGGGTGTAGCTATCCGGAAAAAAAAGCTTCGCTGGCCGCATTTTCCGACGTTTTCGATCGGACAAGAACCCAGCAGAAATCTTGCTCCAACACGATAATGCACGACCGCACACAAGTCTGATAACCCGGGAACACATCGTCAAATTGGGTTGGACATCATTGCCTCACCCATCGTATGGTCTAGACCTGGCACCCTCGGACTTACATCTCTTTGGGCCGCTTAAAGTTTCTCTATAGGGAACACACTTTGAAGATGACGAGAGTGTCAATCATGCAATGAAAACACGGCTACACCTACAGGACATGAGCTTTTACCAGCAGGGAATACATGCTCTTTCACAACGTTGGCTTACGGTCATAGAACGTGATGGAGACTACGTAGAAAAACAGGACTTAGAGAGCGATTTCTAAAAAGTATAAAATATCCGATCTCGTTTGGCACTGTTTTGTCATCTCAGGCAAAGCTTTCATTTTAATAGAATCACAGAAAATCACGAGAAATTTTCGACAGTTCTTTAGTGAAGAAAAAGTTCCTATTTCAAAATCGAAGAGCGGACAAAGACCTCTGCTTGCTCATCCTAGTCCCCGCTGCCCCAATGCGAGATCCCAAGATTATAACACGTGAAAATTAAATAGGTAGGGTAAGCAGGATTTACCTGTTGTTTTTGGAAAGGCTTTAAGGCGAAATAATGGGCTGTGGGTACAGGTATCTGACAAATTCATTGATGTCTAGCATCCACCGCTAAACAAATGTACGAGGAAATCCCCTTATAATGGAGGTGGATGGCAGAACACCATACACAATTGTCACATATCAATGTATAACAAAGTGGGAATTAGTGAAGTTCGGTGGCAGGAGGAACAAGACTTCTGGTCAGGTGACTACAGGGTTATAAACACAAAATCAAATAAGGGTAATGCAGGAGTCGGTTTAATAATGAATAGGAAAATAGGAATGCGGATAAGCTACTACAAACAGCCAAGATAGATACGAAGCCCTCACCTACTACAGTAGTACAAGTTTATATGCCAACTAGCTCTGCAGATGATGAAGAAATTGAAGAAATGTATGATGAAATAAAAGAAATTATTCAGAAAGTGAAGGGAGACGAAAATTTAATAGTCATGGGTGACTGGAATTCGAGTGTAGGAAAAGGGAGAGAAGGAAACATAGTAGGTGAATATGGATTGGGGCTAAGAAATAAAGAGGATGCCGCCTGGTAGAATTTTGCACAGAGCACAACTTAATCATAGTTAACACTTGGTTTAAGAATCATGAAAGAAGGTTGTATACATGGAAGAAGGCTGGAGATACTGACAGGTTTCATATAGATTACATAATGGTAAGACAGAGATATAGGAACCAGGTTTTAAATTGTAAGATATTTCCTGGGGCAGATGTGGACTCTGACCACAATCTATTGGTTATGACCCGTAGATTAAAACTGAAGAAACTGCCAAAATGTGGGAAATTAAGGAGATGGGACCTGGATAAACTGAAAGAACCAGAGGTTGTACAGAGTTTCAGGAAGAGCATAAGGCAACAATTGAGAAGAATGGGGGAAAGAAATACAGTAGAAGAAGAATGGGTAGCTTTGAGGGATGAAGTAGTGAAGGAAGCAGAGGATCAAGTAGGTAAAAGGACGAGGGTTAGTAGAAATCTTTGGGTAACAGAAGATATATTGAGTTTAATTGATGAAAGGAGAAAATATAAAAATGCAGTAAATGAAGCAGGCAAAAAGGAATACAAACATCTCAAAAATGAGATCGACAGGAAGTGCAAAATGGCTAAGCAGGGATGGCTAGATGACAAATGTACGGATGTAGAGGCTTATCTCACTAGGGGTAAGATAGATATTGCCTACAGGAAAATTAAAGAGACCTTTGGAGATAAGAGAACCACTTGTATGAACATCAAGAGCTCAGATGGAAACCCAGTTCTAAGCAAAGAAGGGAAAGCAGAAAGGTGGAAGGAGTATATAGAGGGTCTATACAAGGGCGATGCACTTGAGGACAATTTAATGGAAATGGAAGAGGATGTAGATGAAGATGAAATGGGAGATATGATATTGCGTGAAGAGTTTGACAGAGCACTGAAAGACCTGAGTCGAAACAAGGCCCCCGGAGTAGACAACATTCCATTGGAACTACTGACGGCCTTGGGAGAGCCAGTCATGACAAAACTCTACCATCTGGTGAGCAAGATGTTTGAAACAGGCGAAATACCCTCAGACTTCAAGAAGAATATAATAATTCCAATCCCAAAGAAAGCAGGTGTTGACAGATGTGAAAATTACCGAACAATCAGTTTAATAAGCCACAGCTGCAAAATACTAACACGAATTCTTTACAGACGAATGGAAAACCTAGTAGAAGCCGACCTCGGGGAAGATCAGTTTGGATTCCGTAGAAACACTGGAACACATGAGGCAATACTGACCCTACGACTTATCTTAGAAGAAAGATTAAGGAAAGGCAAACCTACATTTCTAGCATTTGTAGACTTAGAGAAAGATTTTGACAATGTTGACTGGAATACTCTCTTTGAAATTCTAATGGTGGCAGGGGTGAAATACAGGGAGCGAAAGGTTATTTTCAATTTGTACAGAAAGAGTCGAGGGACATGAAAGGGAAGCAGTGGTCGGGAAGGGAGTAAGACAGCGTTGTAGCCTCACCCCGATGTTATTCAATCTGTATATTGAGCAAGCAGTGAAGGAAACAAAAGAAAAATTCGGAGTAGGTATTAAAATACATGGAGAAGAAATAAAACCTTTGAGGTTCGCCGATGACATTGTAATTCTGTCAGAGACAGCAAAGGACTTGGAAGAGCAATTGAATGGAATGGACAGTGTCTTGAAAGGAGGATATAAGATGATCATCAACAAAAGCAAAACGAGGATAATGGAATGTAGTCGAATTAAGTCGGGTGATGCTGAGAGAATTAGATTAGGAAATGAGGCACTTAAAGTAGTAAAGGAGTTTTACTATTTGGGGAGCAAAATAACTGATGATGGTCGAAGTAGAGAGGATATAAAATGTAGACTGGTAATGGCAAGGAAAACGTTTCTGAAGGAGAGAAATTTGTTAACATCGAGTATAGATTTAAGCGTCAGGAAGTCATTTCTGAAAGTATTTGTATGGAGTGTAGCCATGTATGGAAGTGAAACATGGACGATAAATAGTTTGGACAAGAAGAGAATAGAACCTTTAGAAATGTGGTGCTACAGAAGAATGGTGAAGATTAGATGGGTAGATCACATAACTAATGAGGAAGTATTGAATAGGATTGGGGAGAAGAGAAGTTTGTCGCACAACTTGACTAGAAGAAGGGATCGGTTGGTAGGACATGTTTTGAGGCATCAAGGGTTCACCAATTTGGTATTGGAGGGCAGCGTGGAGGGTAAAAATCGTATAGGGAGACCAAGAGATGAATGCACTAAGCAGATTCAGAAGGATGTAGGTTGCAGTAGGTACTGGGAGATGAAGAAGCTTGCACAGGATAGAGTAGCATGGAGAGCTGCATCAAACCAGTCTCAGGACTGAAGACCGCAACAACAACAAATGAATTAACTGACGCTATGAACTCGTTCTCTAGTGACTGAAGACTTCTAACCAGCCGGAAAACGAATCCGTGCCCTTGGAATGGATGGCACATGCTGCATCATACCAGTCTCAGGACTGAAGACCGCAACAACAACAAATGAATTAACTGACGCTATTAACTCGTTCTGCAGTGACTGAAGACTTCTAACCAGCCGGAAAACGCATGCGTGCCCATGGAATGGATGGCAGAACACCATACACAATTCTCAAATATCAATATATAAGAAGTGAAAAATCTGACGCTTTGAACTCGTTTTCTAGTGACGGAAGACTTCTAACCAGACGGAAAACGAAGTCGTGCCCTAGGAATCGTAATTCTTACGCATTAACAGCTTCCGGGGGCCGAATCATATTATGGTGAAGGCATATACCGACTGCGAGAATCAAATGTGCCGTGCTACGAACCCATTTCAAAGTGAAGTTCGGAACGATAGTGCGAACCTGCGTTTTCCCCGGTCATAATTGTTCAAGAGATTATCTCCGAATTGATAAAGTTTAACTTGCTATATTGTTGGACCTCAAACAACATAGCACGCAGTTGTGATGAACGATCTGCGTAGCCAGTAAAGGTTTCAGAGTTTTCAGGTGGAGCAGATAACGACGAGGAATTTCCGCGAGATCGCCGCTGAGGAATACACCTCTTGCTCTCCTGTGGTATTTCAAACTAAATATTTATATTTTCCATGTTTTCAGCAGAGTAAAGATAAAAGGAAATAAGGAACTAAGCTAAAGCAACTAAAACCAACACCTAAACCAATAATTAAAATGAAAGCTCACATAAAGAATATTTATTTATAATAATAAATAATTGAAGAATATTTTTAATTAACTAAATAATAATAATATATTAAACTGTGCATAGCATTGGTGCGGCGTGGTTTTTGCTTTTCGTGAGATGTGGTGTAGTACTTGCTATTGTAGCCGCTATTACCCTTGCAAGCAACTACTTGTTATTCTTTATCTATTCTTTACTGTAAAAAGTAGTTCGCAGTCGGTAAATTACATTTTATGCCCCTCGAGTAGCATATGTCCTTTGGACTCATTTATGGCAAGCGCATATCCGACACGTAATTCATGGAGTAACAAAGATTCCCCAGTAAGTTGCAAGGTACGTTGTACTTTATTCTATTTTCATTTTTTATTTTCTTATTTTCTGAGTCATAAGTCTTCTGACAGGTTTGATGCGGCCTGCCACGAATTCCTCCCCTGTGCCAACTTTACATCTCAGAGTAGCACTTGCAACCTACATCCTCAGTTAGTTGCTGGATATATTCCAATCTATGTCCTCAGTTATAAGCTGGTTGAATCCCAATATCCTACAGGATTTACTCTCTACAGCTCCCTCTAGTAACGTGAAAGTTATTCCCTGACGTTATAACAGATGTACTATCATCCTGTCACATTTTCATGTCTGTGTTTTCCACATGCTCCATTCCTTTCCGATTCTGCGCAGAATCTCTTACCTTATCAGTCCACCTTCTTCTGTAGCACATCTCAGGTACTTATATTCTCGCCTGCTCCCATTTTTCCACAGTCCATGTCGGACTGCCATACAATATTGTGCTCCAAACGAACATTCAGAGAAATTTCGTTCCCAAATTAAGGCCTATGTTTGATACTATTAGGCTTCTCTTGGCAAGAATGCCGATTTCGCCAGTGCTAGTCTACTTTTGGTATCCTCCTTGCTCCTTCCGTCATGGGTTATTTTAGGGCCTGGGTAGTAAAATTCCTTAATTTCATCTAATTCGTGACTATCAGTTCTGATGTTTAGTCTCTCGCTGTTCTCATTTCTCTACTTCTCATTACCTTCGTCTTTCTTCGCTTTACTCTCAGTCGACATTCTGTACTCGTTACCCTGTTCATTCCATTCAATACATCCTATAAGTGCACTTGCTGAAACCTTAACTTTTATCATAGTAAGCACCAGCTGCGAACGCCATCAATGTACGTAGCTCGGGATTGAATAGTATATCCGGAGAGACTTATGCTACATAACGATAAATAAGTATTTTAAATTTTTGGAAGTTCGTAGTAATATGATCTACACGCTAATACTGTCTCATTTCTGAGAACGTAGCAAAAGACTAATTCTACGTACGCTAGGAACACTTTATATTATGTCAAGCCTAGAAGTTGTTAGATGGGATGAGAAAAATTATTTTTCGTAGGAGCAGCGTGAAGCCAAAACGCCCTCAGAACCGCTCCACGCCGTTACTAGAATTTCTTGACACCCGCTGTACGTGGCTGGCTGTGACGCATCAAGAGACAAGGTCCAGATAGCGCTGTAAGATAAGAGATAATCGAGGCAGTGCGCCAGTGGGAGCACAAGGAGCGTGTTGTACGGTCCCCAGACGACGCGTGGTACGTACTGCACGGCTCTCTGTTCTGCTGCACTATTTCTTTTGGCTTCTGCATGCGTAATATCAAAGCTGCTGTGACGCGGGTAGGAATTTTGGTGCTCAGGAAACAGGAGGCGGAATAACAGGTCATAGAGATAGACCGATTCCACTACATTTCAAATTTTTTGACAATTCGCCCAATTCAATCTATGTCATTCTCAGTGCAGTGATAAATTAAAAGAATCAGAGAGGCTGCTCTAATTCACTTTGATATCATACGCTGTTATACACTAGAATATAGTGATGATAATGGATGATCTGCAGTTTTGCTGACAATACGAGACTTTTTCAACACGTGGAATGACTAGTGTGTCTGCAGTTAACTGACGATTTTGTTATTTACGCTCAGTATTTTATCCATCCCCAGCATCTGTAGTTGTATACATCAAAATAATCGGGCCGAACACGAGATAATCAGCCAGTTGCACTTGTTGCTTCGCTGCTTTATATCACTGTTGTACGTCCGCAGCTCGTCGTCCTGCGGTAGCCTTCTCGCTTCCTGCGCCCGGGTTCCCGGGTTCGATTCCCGGCGGCATTTTCTCTGCCTCGTGATGACTGGGTGTTGTGTGCTGTCCTTAGATTAATTAGGTTTAAGTAGTTCTAAGTTCTAGGGGAGTGATGACCATATATGTTAAGTCCCATAGTGATCAGAGCCATTTGAACCATTTTATCACTGTTGTATAGGCACCACGAACCACATGATCACGGCATTTTGCCGTGTGGATCTTATTGTTGACACTCGCAAATAAAGTGGCAGGGGTAGCCTTCTGAAGAACACTAATCAGCCGAAACCGGTTAAGAAATTAAATTTATTTTATGCAACTGGTTGCTAATCATTTCGATTTATATTATCTTCCGTTTTCAGCTTTATTCAAGCACGTTATCATGGATACGACAACAATGATGTGCACATTTTTAGAATAGAAACAGTTTTTAGTGGCTATGAGCGGCCAACGCTATGGTTTAGTGCGTGTCATGGGTTCCTTAAGTTAAAGCTTTCATTATGGATTCCGTCAACATTTGCATTTATTAAATTAGGGTAATAGTTTCAGACCTTACACGTTCATCTTCAAGCCTGACCTACTGGGACTGTACTGTCAGTGCCTGATCTTGACAATAAACATCTGAGTGGCAACAGATGCTTTATAAAAGTGTGCGGAATGATTCTCACACTCCACAAGTGCCTCTTACAAAGTCAAAGTGATTTTTACTTGGTACTAGGAACGTGTGGATTGTGGAATTCAATATTCAAACATTTATAAAGCAGGTGTTGCGGTTTTGATGTTTATTATTAAGATCAGGCACTGTCAGTACAAAATGAAGATGTGCCATCTGAAACTAGTTCAATGAACTGGGTATGAAGCCCGACCGACAGCCATTACAAAAAAAAAAAATGGCTCTGAGCACTATGGGACTTAACTGCTATGGTCATCAGTCTCCTAGAACTTAGAACTACTTAAAACTAACCAACCTAAGGCCATCACAAACACACATGCCCGAAGCAGGATTCGAACCTGCGACCGCAGTGGTCGCACGGTTCCAGACTGTAGCGCCTAGAACCGCTCGGCCACTGCGGCCGGCCAACAGGCATTACATACATTCAGCAAAAATAATAGTGCATTGAGAATGGCTAGCTTCTGGCTGAAATCTAGAGCTCCCAGTAAAATTTAAAAAGGACGACTGATCGCTGAAATCTCTAATTTGGCGGGCCGGTGTGGCCGAGCGGCTCTAGGCGCTCCAGTCTGGAACCGCGCGACCGCTACCGTCGGAGGTTCGAATCCTGCCTCGGGCATGGATGTGTGTGATGTCCTTAGGTTAGTTAGGTTTAAGTAGTTCTTAGTTCTAGGGGACTGATGTCCTCAGAAGTTAAGTCCCATAGTGCTCAGAGCCAATCTATAATGTACAAGAATCGTTAATAATCGCTTTAAGAAATGTAATTAAGTTGCTGTTCCCCCTTCCACAAAATTTTGAAACAGAAGAAAGTGTTCCTTGAGTTTACTGATGATTATCCGATATACTTCCAGTCACTGGTCAAGAACAGTTGTTTTCACATCTCGATGAGTAGTATAGCATGTCGAAGATAAACCGCGCACTGAACAACACCTTGTGTGTTATTGTAACAGCTTCAGTTATCGACTGTTAATTTAAAATGTTTCGAGTGAATTTTTCATGAAGGCACAGTTTTCATTCTAAAAGTTGTCTTCAGAAGCTGACAACTAATTGGTGGTGCAATGATAATAACTGTAATGCTCAGTGTAACCTTAAGTCTCTGGATCGAACGCTGGAACCGCTTGCAAACATTTTGAAGAAAACTGCTTGGCCGACAACATCTGTAAACGGCTCGCGCGATGTACGTATTATCTTACTGTAGGAATTTGTAGCTCATAAAATCTCGTAAACCTTTTACGTATGTCCAAACATTATTTCCAACTGACTGACAAGAAGTGGCTGCGTAAAAGTTATTGATGACAAAACTTGAGCAACATTTAAGTACACTGACAAAAAAGCGAAGTACCAATTAAGCATGGTTGGATGCCAATGTACCTTCGTATATATACAATTGGTGGATATTAAATAATTCCAGCTGCAATTCTCTGTAACAGAAAGAACGACTTCATAGTGCTGACAATGTTTAGTGTTGTTAACAGACCTGGTATAGCATATAAGGAGCGTGAACAGTCTCAGATGTTCAATGGCCACTGTGAAAAAACGAAATACGAGCTCACACGGGAAGAATTATTCATCTTCTCATGCACTGTGGAACTGTAGAGAAATAGTCCGAAGTTGGTTCGATGGACGGGCTGACATGTGCTTAAGTGTTACTGCAAAGTACTCATGCGGATGTAAATGAGAGCTGCTTATCGGTGAATGGTCCAAATGGCTCTGAGCACTATGGGACTTAACATCTGTGGTCATCAGTCCCCTAGAACTTAGAACTACTTAAACCTAACTAACCTAAGGACATCAGACACATCCATGCCCGAGGCAGGATTCGAACCTGCGACCGTAGCGGTTACACGGTTCCAGACTAAAGCGCCTAGAACCGAACGGCCACACCGACCGGCGCTTATCGGTGACGCCGCAGTGACGCCATTAAGGCCACATGAGAAACATTTATCAGTCTTCCAAGAGGTAGTATGCAGCAAACGGCCTTACCGCAGTGGTAACACGGGTTCCCGTCAGATCACCGAAGTTGAGCGCTGTAGGGCTGGGCTAGCACTTGGATGGGTGACAATCCGGTACGCCGAGCGCTGTTGGCGAGTGGGGTGCACGCAGCCCTTGTGAGGCAAACTGAGGAGCTAATTGGCTGAGAAGTAGCGGCTCCGGTCTCGTAAACTGGCATACGACCGGGAGAGCGGTGTGCTGACCACACGCCCCTCTGTATCAGCATCCAGTGACGCCTGTCGCCTGAGTATGACACGGCGGACGGTCGGTGACGTTGGGCCTTCATGGCCTGTTCGGACGGAGTTAAGTTTAGTTTTAGGATGTGGGAGAACTGCTAAAGGTAAAATATACTTATTTTCACCACATAAGTAATGTTATTGAAATTAATATGCGAATATACTGTACAGCAGAATGTGTGACGAATTGGGGAGACATTGTACATGCATTCAGTGCTGTTTAACATCAACATCGTGTACAGGGATGTGAATTAATTATACTTTAATTCATAGTTTCACCAACATCGAATTAGAATACATGTCATTCTCGGTATAAGCAGATCATTTAGATAAAAAATCCACGCAAGGTTTCTTCTTCGCTGATCAAATTTTAAGGCAGTTCTGTTGACAGCTTTCTTAGTAACTCTTCGGATCACTGAACACTGTCGTACTTTAGTATTGAGTAGTTGCGCAAAGGTTATCGCGTTTTATTTTTGTTGACATCTCGTGATTAGACTATTCAGGCTATCATTAATGAGACAAAAACTTGATTTTAGTTTAGGAGTTTGGTGTAGACAGCTGGATTTTCCCTTCTGTTGTGAATGGTAGTGTTATCAAACATACAAGGCAAATGTGGCACAAAGTACCTTATAGCACTATTAGTTCAAGACAAGAACAAAGCCGCCCAGCGTGACCGCGCGGTTTGAGGCACCATGTCACGGATGCGCGGCCACTCCCGCCGGAGGTTCGAGTCCTCCCACGGGCATCGGTGTGTGTGTGTGTGTGCATAAGTTAGTTTAAGTAAGTTTAAGTAGTGTATAAATATAGGGACCGATGACCTCTGCAGTTTGGTCCCATAGGAATTCACACAGCTTTGAACATTTAAAAAGGACGAAAGAAAGTAACGGTAGATATTTGAACTGTGATCGGGAGGAATAATGTCAGATGGACTGCGCCAAGGAAATAACCTTGAAGAATACGGATTGAGGTAATATAACGAGGCAGCGGTCATGAACTATAGCAAACAGAAACTTCTTTCCGTTTTTCAAGGATCTAGTTTTGAAAACAATTTCTTTCCACGCCCATTTGGGTCGTAGGTAGTGATGTATGATGAATACCCTCAGCACCTCCACAGCTAAGTCGTAAGACGTGAGTCTTCTTCGCTAATAGTTTATGTAGAAAATAGCTAGAATCAGATTCGCTAATAAGCGGTTAGCGTGGACTGGTTGTTGGAAGTTAATCGCCAGTAGTGTTGGGCAGTTGGAAGTTAATCCCCAGCAGTGATGGAAATAGCGTTGGGCAGTTGGAGGTGAAGAGCCAGCTATTGATGGAGGGTACAGGTCTGAAGTGTTAGCGAAGGCTAATGACCTGGAAGTATCCGTCCTGGAGATTGAAAATTATTCATGATTATATATCTTTGTAATGGATGTCAGTGACGATTTATATTCGTGTTTGAACTGGGTGTCACATTATTAAGGTAAAAAAATACAGTATTTGGTTTGCAACAAAATCTTTTCTTTGCTAACGACATGTCTATTAGCAGTTAGTGGATTTAGTAGTTAGAACCTTTTATTTACCTGGCAGTATTGACGCTCGCTGTATTGCAGTATTCACTCAATGAAGATTTTTGTGAGGTAAGTGCTTAATGAAATGTATACATTATTGTCAGGATTGACTCTTATTCAGGGCCATTCTTTTGTATTAATTATTGGAAGTCCGGTTGTAATTTGTTTTGAGCAGTCAGACTGCGTTGCGCTATAATACTGTGGGTCAGTGTTGACATGATAATAAGAAGTAAAAGAAAGTCGGCTCCCTACGTCAGTTTTACTCAACTGTTTCAGAATCAAATAACGTAGAAGTTTCATCTTCTCAGTCATTCAGCAATTTAAGTACAGACACACTCATTAAAATAAAGAAGTTTCTAATTAAACACTTGTAACCGCTACAACAAGAATATCAGTTAACTATGCAGGGTAACATTAAAAGAAACACCAGTAAAGCCATATCTGCTGTCCAACAACACTTTGCAGCTACAGAAATCTGAACGATTACAAGACAGATAATTTAATCTGAAACAAAACCAAACTATGAAAGGTTAAACACATCATAAGAAATCTCTTTCGTCGTGTATTATTATTCTTCAAAAAGGTTTGTTTACTACACAGAACCTGTAGTTTTTATAGCTGCATTCACCAGCTAATATCATCTAACACAAAATAACACAGTTGGAGTTGCCTATGTTTTGCATATAACGTTGTTTGCAAAACCAAATATTTACTTTGAACATTATTTCTATTCCGTTTAATCCATTAGGTTTTCATGAACTGTATTTTTAATACTTTAACAAAATAAAATTATTTTCCATTCAGTATAATATATAGTGTGAACACGAACTCTACCGACAAAATTTTTCGATGTTGTTCAGGGATATTTTCGGAGGACTTTGGTACAATGGAACCGTAACATCCTGTGGCTCGTTGCAAAACAATAATGTAGCTACTACTGATTTCGTTTGTTACCACATACATTTTTGTTTGTGTGAAAATGCTTTGCCTGCAGTGGAAAAGTAACCATCGTTACACGAATCGATGTCTAGTAGGCTCTCGCGTACAGGCAGGAAATTCCAGTGATGTAGTTTCCATCGCAGTGGAAAATATTGGCAAAGCGTCGTTGCACGGCTCTTCCATTGCATCAGGGAGGCCATACACAAGATGCATAGTGGTCATCTCTTCTTCAGTACATCCATACATACTGCTGCGTATCTGTGTTAATGTACAATTAACACATTTCGCGAAAAACGAGACAGAACCATGGAACACAAATTGCGGGCCTGAGGGCGGAGTGTAAAGTGGCCGTTACTGCAGTCAATAGCAAGTTCCTTGAACGAATGGAGCAAGTTTGTTCCCAAACAATATACATCGGCCGTACTATCGACATTTTCACTACTGTACAGGTATATTTAGTGCAATACAGATACAATGATAAATGATCTAACACATCTAACGAAGTGTAATTTCTCTGTAATGGTCCACCGGAGACGATCTCTATGGCACCTATGCAGGCTGTCCCAAAATTCCCATAACAGACATCTAGAACTTGTAGAGGAGAGTGAGTATATAATATTTAAATGGGAAACAATTCACAAAAACGTACCGTTCCGTGCTACAGTCGTTTGAAAACATGTTGACTATGTAGATTTGCAAAAGGTAATCATGGCGGTGGTTGCTTACGTCGAAATAGCTTATGTCAATCGACCTCTGTCACCTGGCTCAGAGTCTCATTTACGTGTCTGTGTCACAGGTGGTATGGAGTGTCGGAGATGGTATGAATGCAATTGTTGGTCATCCACAACATGCTAGACGGTGCTGGACGCAACATCCATTGCAAGCGCAATTGTTCGTTTAATCGTTGACTAGTTGTCTTCAGCGTGTTGCAGTTCGGAAGTGCGGCGTCTTCTTGGAGAACTACAGCCATCCCTGCTGATGGTGAAGGAACACTTTCTCGATGCTGTTGCGTAATTGTGAAGGAAAGGGTGTGCGATGGTGTCGGACGTTGCGGATAACGATCCTGAAAAAAGCGACTGGGAGCTCCTCCATTACCATGCGCTTCGCCACAAGGAAGGATCATGTCGGTGGGTTTTGCAAACGTGTACTCAGTCATGTTGTTCTAACAATCGAAGACACGCGAATTAGGCTCGAGTCGAACCATGTCAGAGAGGTAGGATGGACGTCAAATGACATCAACAAGGCCGACGTGGAGACGCCCGCTAAGCCCGTTGGGCAGAACAGATGATTAGGATTGTTGAAAGGGCAAAACAAGGTTGGGGTCAGTTTCACCTTAAAAATGTAATTTACTGTAATTTAATAACACATTTACAACTAAAACGGCACGTAGCCGAACATTTACAACTACGAGTTTCAAAATGCAACTCTTTCACTGCTGAAGGTCTCAAAACAAGAAATCTTAAAAATCAACAAGATAAAAATGCAGTTAAAATAACAATAAAATAATTAAAGTATATATATTACATCGCTAGGCTGAAAGCCTCAAGGCAAGGGTGGATAGACGAACATAAACAAGATGCAATACAAACGGCTGAAAGCCCACAATAAAATTTTCAAGATTTTAAAATAAATTACCATAACCTTTCAAAGACTGAAGGTCGCAGTGTTTAAGCTTGAAAGGTAATTTTAAGAATAATGTTCCAAATCACAATGTTTAAGCTTGAAAGGTAATTTTAAGAATAAGGTCACAAGGCTGAAGGCATACAATTAATTTTCCAAAATTAAAAAAAATGTAACCTGTCAGCAAATATCTATTTGCCGAAATTCAAACTTAGGTACATAAAACACAGTAAAACCAAGAACTATTTTCTTCATCATTGGCTATGATAGATTATAAACAGACAATTAAACACCGGTGAGAAAGCCAGTAAAGACAACAGCGCTCAGAAGCCCCAGGGTGTCGGTCTGCCCTCGTTCAGGTAGGTGGGACAGGTGGTGAGCCCAACTACACTTGATCCGTTGGAACCCAACCAAGGGACAGCCACGGACCGACCGACAAACGACTTGCTTGCCACCAATCGGTACATGAGAATTCAAACACAAAATGTTACGGGTGTGATTATCCTCAATCAAATATGCATACGTATTAAGCTGTCAAAACTTCACACCGTGTTCGACAGCGACAACAGGTGAGGAAAGGACACTGCCTGAAATTACGTTAGTTAGCAGGGCAGGTAACCGGAACACTGACAGCAACAAGTCAGAAAATTACGCTGGTGCACTTGAATTCTAGTCAATCAGTATAGTTAATTCCACCACATGGCGGCTAAATTTCAGCAATACAAACACTCAGTGTTGCTCACAGGAAAACATCCCCAACATCGAACCACTGAAACGAACCTCACAACACGAATGGACGTGGCTTGGGTACTTGAAACCACTACTCAACTTTGACGCCCTGGGTCGGTGAGCCACGAAGCTCGTAGCGATCGGACAGCACCACACACGCTCCGACACTGCGCAGGGACCGCCAGCAGACCCAGACGACTGCACTGGGGTGGAGCTAACTTCCCTGGCGAGCCATGTCGACGTAGACCTCACTGCTCCAACCCGACTGCACTAGTGTCGCTGTGCAACTCCCCAACTGGCAAGTCCAGACTGCGCTCCAGACCCATTCCCACTCACTGGCAGCCCAAACTCGCGACCCGAACTCACTTATGACAGACAACGACCGGGAAGTAATAGCAGCAGAGCAAAGATACTATGAGTGGGAATATACCGACACGCGCTGCTAACGACACTCAAAGTCAGGCAAAGCAGCAACTCAGTGACAATAGTAATTTAAATTAACGTAGTGAGGTGGAAGTACGTTAAATTCAGGGTGTAAAATTACATGATGTCGCGAACATGAGCCACGCACGGTTCAGACGTAAACAATCGCCCCCCCCCCCCCCTCCCCTATCCAACCACGATTACCCTTCTGCAAACCTACCTATCAGGCAGGTTTTGAAACACCTGCAGAACTTTTATTCCTTGACGAACTTACACGGCTTTGTCATGTGTATTAGACGATAAGCTGTGGGCTTTTGGTGAAGCAATACATGTGCACAAAATGCATTTTTTATATGGAGGACTCTATTTTGATGTGAATAATTCGGATTGCTGGCACTGTTTCGCGGGTGACACGGAGTAGGACACTGTACATATAGATAATCTCCGTAAACACATCAGTGCCGCGTAAATTGGGCCCACTTTCGAACTGTGACACCATGGCATCAAACACACCATGTTAGCTGCTTTTCACAACCTGCAATATCTATATAACATGATATTTTCATGCTACATTATCATGTATGAGTATCTCATCTCATTGTCGCCTCTCTAGCTCTGAATCCTGCAACAATATGTGGTGCAGCCAAAGCGGAGATTTTGAAAGTGACTGCTAAGCAGACTCAGTCTCTTAGCATTACACGGTTTCTTTTTTAAAATAAAATGTTGGTCGAGTTGTAATATGATAATTTCTCGATATACGACAACGTGTCACTGCGAGCGTCTTCTCTATATCTCATCCTATGATTTTCCTGTTAAATAATAAAATGGTTCTCACGCATGATCAAATTCGTTCAGCGTGTTCACCATGTTTCGCTGATTCTGATTTCAACGTAGTGAACAAATATTTTTTTGAAGCGAGCAGATATCCGCGAACCTCTCATAAACTTGCCTTGTTCTAATTGGCCGACAATCACAGCCTGAGTGGTATTCAGATGTGACAGCTGGTGTACACGTGTTTTGGTCTGGTTTTTATAGACTGTTACGCGAATTCCATGGGCTGTGCTCGACAATACATCTCCAGTGACTGGTTGCGTTTGTGGGTGCATGCATACTTTTTATTCAGTAACATTGGCACCATAGACTTCTGAGAAATACATTTAATTTCAGTTTCCTTGATGCTGCTTTTTGCATGATTATGTAAAGGTACTGGGCGAGTATATGAGTAAAACATTTCAGATTTTGAGTTGGATAATAAATTTCATATAATTATTTTCACCCAGAATCCTACATGTTGAATTAAACAATTTCGACGAGCACACTCAAGTTCATACCGTGTAACATAACAGGATTAGGTGACCATTTCTTTACACGACCATTTGCATTGTTTAAAGTTAGGGCCATGACCCCGTCGTGTCTTAACCACACATTCCTGATACCAAAATACTTGGAAATGGTGTTGGTTGTGTTAGGGATTACGCTGTATACACCACAGATAAGGTTATCATTTGACTATGCTTTCTTTCTTGGAAGAAAATTTTTGAGACTAAAAAACAGAAAAAACAGTACTTGCTCCAATCGAGGATTACTATGTGTCGATTACTATTTCGAGGCGTAGCTTGTGCGTTTTCTCCGTCATATGGACAAGGACACTGAGCTGGAACAAGAGCCCATTAAGCGTACTTGGTTTCTCCTGCTTAGACGTGCAATAAAAAACACTTCACTGACGATACGTAATAACAGCTTCTCCAGTTTCCACCATTCTGCTCAAATAATAATCAGTATTTCCTCTGAATCTGAAAAACCAGTTCGGCATTACTTTTCGCGCCGGCAAAACGGCTTCCGTTTCTTTTTTCGGTGAACTTTCAACTTAGCTATCACATTGATCTGACAGGAGTTTTATGTAGCGACGGATCTATATTTAGTTGCAGTGATAATCCTACCTCAGAAGTCTGCCGGGATAAAGCTTGCCGTTCATACACGACTTCGAAGTTCTCTTCCCTGAGTGATCCTAGCTGGAGTCAAAAAACGCGCCTCTCATCTCGAACAGAGTTTTCTCGCAAGGAAAAATAGGGTCAGCATGTTACATGTCTAATTATATGAAACAGCTATCATCTCAGCAGCCTTTCAAATTATAATGCGACTTATTGTAGATGTTAAAAACCCATTGGCAATGTTTTCAAAATAGACCTCAAGGAGACCTAAAGATGTGTTTACCCTTAAAGTCTTTTTATTTCTGGACGGCAGTAGACATTTTAACACGTAAATATCACGTGAATCTTTTATCACTTTGCAATTCTCGTGTTTATCTATTTCTGCGAAACGTGTCACAGCGATGAATTAACTTTCCAATAACTCTTACGTGTTTGACTTTATTTTGACAGTATTAAGGAGATCCGTTATGAGAATCACGCTTATCTACAGCCATGTCATTTGATAAAATTTCGTTGTTCAGCTGACATTTACCGATATCATCCACTCATCTTTACACCTCACACAGAACAACTATTACCTCACTAACTACGACCATTCTGCACTTTCTCACATGACCGTATTATAAAGCGTTTTCCAATCTTCCGCACACTTACTCCCTTCTCGTCTGCATTTAGACACTCTCGATTCCTCCCGAATATGAACAAGTGACGTTCACTTCTCGCAACACAAAAACACAGTACATAAAATGTATGGGCAGTTGTGAATATGGACAACCACAAGGTGCAGATTGGAAGGACGATAATGACAATTTATACCGAACCAGGACTCGAACCCAGATTTCCCGCTTATCGCAAACGGTCGCCCTGTCATTTGGCTATCCGAGCACGACACACAGGCACTGCAATGTTGTACTTATGCACCGACACTGGACAAGCGACTTTCAAGTAAAATGTCTCCCCAGTATGGGAATATACGTAATGGATGTGTGGGTGTGTGAGTTCGAAGGAACATTCCATTGTGAAACGGAATAACACAGGCACTGCAGTGTCGTACAACAATATAATTCTAAATTTCTTCAGGATTATCTGTAGCCAGTGACAATCCACCAAATTTTGCCCAAAACTCTACTTATAACCTGTGGAAAATCTGCATACTTCCCCTCTCACCATCTGGCTTGTAGGCACTCGGTCCTAAGTACAGTGACATACACACACACACACACACACACACACACACACACATTATCCAAGAAGCAATATGATGGAAAGAGTACATTGCACACTATTTCTGTTTTTCAGTAATCAGGGTCTGAATCATCGGCACTGACATGCACAGCGAATTAGACAGTGCTAGAAATCCTGTTCGAGAAACTGTTAGCAAGGAGTGATTCCCATGTTACAACTGTCGCCTCTTTACTCTGCAGATGCTATTGGAAAAAGCTCAGCTGTCGGAATAATTAAATGAAGCGGGTACATATATTTTTACTTTGTACTGTCAGTTCAGGCAGTATTATGGAGACATTCCGCTAGTTGGAATAATACGTTGTGTATGTTAAAAGTGTGTACTTGTATCGAAAGGTCAATCTATCTTCAATGAGGTACACCATATGAAAATATTCTAAGAATAAACTTGCACCTATGGCAAAAATAACTATACCCGTATCTCCTCAGTCTGCAGGACTATTCATAACCCTGAGCGTATTCCGCCAGCTTACTTTATGTGTGTACGTTACATCTATAAAGTTGTAAATATTGTTGGCTTTATGATCAATGTTGCCTAAAGAAAGGAATTCAGTTACGAAGTCGCAGTCGCCGTTACTGTAGTCTGTCGGCAGTTAGGCTACTGTCTACGCCACAGTAGCATCTTTTATCTAGTGACAGTGTTTTCTTACAGATAAACCTGTGTGCCGCATGGATGTTCTCATGTGGCAGCTTTTTCATTCAGTTATCGAATGGGTGTTGAGCAGCTGCTGCCAGAGAAATACGTTTGCCCCGTTGGTCTGCAAAGCTGGCTGTTAGGTCATCGGCAGCTTCTGCCCGTTCTCCCTCATAATATCATAGGGTGGGTAACTTCCTGTACAGTGTTAATTTATACTCCTGGATATTGACGTCACCAACTGCAGTCCATGGTTTGCTCACCATTTGCTGATTTACTACCCAATCCAATTCTCTCGTACTTGGACGTGCTGAAAAGTAATAACTCGCAATTTTTAATGTGTGAATTTGTAAAGCTTTTCAATTAAAACAAAAGTTATCATCAGTTTACACCTTTAAATGAACACACTGCCAAATGGCCATGTGTTCGTTTAAAAAGCCTATATCTTTATTCTTCATTGTAAAACACAAGAGCATCAGGAACGCTACAACTATTTACACCTTCAGTGATTCCGTTGACAGAAAAATCCCTGTACAGCATCTTGGAAATAACATGGACTCGACGCAAAACACTTCGAGTAATCAAGCAGACAGTGAATGACACATCATCGAAAGTTAAAGTCAGGGTGAAATCTCTGAGCTCTTCACGATCGAAAGTGGAGAACACCAAGATGACGTCCTATCCCCACTATTGTTCAACATAGTCCTGGACAAAGCCAAGAAGGAATGGGAGAAATAACTGAAAATCGAAGGACACTGGAAACTATCGCGTCTGGGACGAGCACGTGATAATATAGAATGATCATACTTAGCTTTGGAAGACGAACTGGTCTTACAACGAAGCAACAGCAACCAAACATATAGAAATACTAAAACAATGCGCAGAAAAAGTTTACCTGCAAATAGCGCTCCAGAATTCTGAATTATTTTGCTCCAAATTAAACATACAAGTTTTAGACATATATTACGACAACATAAACGAAGCTGCACGTTTCAGATATGTGGGTGAACCCCTAGAACATACAGGAAGGAAGAAGATATCACAGAAGACTCAACTACAAAAAGTGAAGATAGTGTACAGCAAGACACATGGCGTATACAATAATAAATGCATATCCATTCATACAAATACTAGACACTATAACACAGTTATCAAGCATGAAATAGCACGCATGTGACGCACAATCATTCCATAGTAAAATCGACAATGGAAGCTCTCTGAAAAAAGATCATAAAATCATGAGAAGAAATCTCGGCCTACAGTTGACAGATGGATACTGATTAAACCCTCGAAAATCAACAGAAGTTATCGGACCTAGCTGCATATGTCAGAAAAAGGGTAAAATTCTATAGACACATACGCAGACCGCCGAGACCCACCAACAGCATTTTGTCACCCATACAAAGAGTCGTGTCAACACCATGTATCACACAAGTCAAACTTCTTTTTTGTTTTCGCCGTTGTCCCATATCTTATAGGGGTTGGCGCTGTTATCTACAGAACTGGCGCTGCAAGTGGGAAGCGTGGCAGATGGGTGGTGTGTCAAGAGGCACTCTCCCAGTTCGCCACTTGCCGGTTCCTCAGAGAAGAGGAGTTGGTTGTAACCTGTGTACACCGGTGGGCAAAGTAAAAGAAGAGTGACTTTAACCATTTGTATCTGCAAATACATCTCTCCTTTAGCAATGCGACGGCGGTCCTCCACCGCTGCTTGTCCGGGTGCACCACGAGCTCCTGACAGCTACTCAGGAAGTGGATGCCGTGTCTCCACACTCCGCCAGCGTATGTGGCTTACACATGCCGGCATAGGAGGTCTGCGATCCCCTCCCATAACTGTGGCTCATCTCTGCTCTCTGTACCATGGTGACGGTTGTTGTGTGGTCGAGAAGTGCACCGACTCTGGCCTGCTGTGCAGGAAGACCTCGTGGCTCCACTGAAATGTCAGGAACGCTGGTGTCCTGGCCCAAGTCGACATGGAAGATCCCCAGGCCTTCCCATCTGCGTTGGAAGCTGTAAGCAGCGCCGAACTCGTGACTGGTGTTTACGGAGAGGAAGACATCTCTCTGGCGGCTGTTGGCGGTGTTGAGTACGAGCAGGATATCTACAACAGACTTATATACAGCGTTAATACCATGTCAAAGAGTATGCGCGTACTGCATGCCATCGATCCTTCTGACCAAGTCCCTTCTGAACTGAAATGTTGGAGTATTTATGGTGTGAAATATCGGCTAGTGTTGACCCAACATCACTTGTAATGACCGCATAGGCTTTCCTAATACGAATATATCAGCGATTAATATCGCACCCTGTCTGCTTAACACATTTATTAAACAAACAGACTGGTCCTTAACAACAGTCAGTACGCCTTCTTGCGTTAACGACACGGTTTCTTACTTTTACAAGGTGATGTGATACTTCTCTTTTGTCTTGCTTTACTAAGCTCCTGCTGATGCCAGGTACCCAATTTGCGCAAAGCACTGATGTCCTTCTTTCCGCCTGACGTGCTAACATAATGAAACGCTGTTGTTTCGTGTCGGTAATTGTTAACACTCCCGCAAGGAACACAAAGTGAACGAGGTCTCGCAATTATGAAATTCAGGCAGCCAGGTTTGGTACATAACAGCATGGTTAAATGAAATGGGTGGCCGGATTTACCTCTTGCTCCAACCCGTTACCAACGTCCTGCCCTCCCCCCCAACCCTTCCGCCCCGTCACCTCTCGCCACGCCCCTGGGACGAATATGTATACTCCAGCTGTCTGCATGTAGTTTTATCTACGTGAGAGTGAGCGAACATTTTGTACGTTTTTGCGAATCGTGTTGTAACGTGGCGTGGTGTCCTGACCTTCATTTCTTACATATTCCGATCTCACCATCGTATTCTGCGTATCAAGACGTTTTATTCGAGCCCAAACTCAATTGGGTAGAGTCAATTATACATATTTCCATTTAATCGATATACAAATCTCATAAATAAATAGCAAGTGCTCATAGATATTAAAAATTCGAGGCTGGCGTACACAAACATTCAAGACACGACTGCCACAGGAGTTTTTGTTCGGCGGAGGCAACCAGCCAGCTAGAAAGTCTGTAGAAGGGTGAGGTAGCACGCAGCTGCGCCCGCTGGCATACTGCCCATGGACCAAAACGGTTTTTCCCAGAGAAAAGGGATTATGGCCTGCATGTTCACCTTAAAAGCAAAACCCGTTGAATTTTTTTGATAGAGCCCTAGCATACGCATTTTTGACGGACCTGGTGCGCAGTTTCAGAGTTCTCACACGTGGACAGTAATCACCTAACGCAGATGATATATATTTCCAGATTGGTCAGTTTAAATGGAGCGCCATTCTGCCGTTTGTAAGAGTATCGCTGTTTGGTGGACTATTTCTGACATAATGAGCTGGAAGAGTTAGGGAAAGACACCGGATGATATACCTTTCCGCTTTTTGCGTGGGGAGGAGTCGTTCCAGTCACACTTTAGAAGCGGGAACACGCAGCGGGAGCGAGTGCGCTTGTGAGTGTATCCAGAGAGTGAGTAACAAAGTCTCTACTCAGTACTGCACTGAGTGATCACCTCTGTCACTAGCGGATCGGATTGATACTCTATACTGAGTCGCTCGTAATTAAGTTAGTTGTCGCAGCTCACGGTATTGTGCACTACAGCATAGGCAAGCCCCGTCTTTCCTCCATTAAAAATGACATACTTCATTCACGTCACTCCATTACATTTCTCAAGCGACAGCCTCGACCGTACTCAGAAAAAATTCAGTCGGATATTAATTCAAGCTGAGTAGGCGCGGCTCCCAGTCATTCTGCCGAGTAAATAACAGTCTTAAAGAAAAGTGATAAAAGAGCTTTCCCACACTTTGAAAATAAATTTCATTAAGAGGATTCCTATTCATAAGAGGTAACCTCCTATTCCGAAAAGAACCCGGAAATTTGTGTATAAGTTTATAAATAAAAGTTTCACTTGATTTTCTCAGATTTTGCAATAAATAATATTTTCAGTTCATTTCATGTTTTTCTCACACTAAGTAGCAATACTCCAGTACCCAAGTACCCAAGTATCCCACTAGTTACGTAAGGGAACAGAATATTTTTGTGTCTTTTCCCACAGCGGACGACTCCAGAAGATATTTATTGCTGAAAGTTTTTCAGGAAGTTTTGGTATGACAGGAGCGTCTGTCTGACTTCTGTAGTAGTGTGGGGCAGAAATTGCTTCTAGCAGGAGCCAAAGGGTACTAGTCAGATCAATCTATTGCCCAACTTGTCAACATAACACCCACACACTGAAAGTGTAACTGAGGTGCGACGTGGATATCAGCCTGGTATTAACCTAGTTGGATGGAAAAACAGGCCGGCCGCTGTGACCGAGTGGTTCTAGGCGCTTCAGTCCAGAACCACACTGCTGCTGAGCTAGCATGTTCGAATCCTGCCTCACGCATGGATGTGTGTGAAGTCTTTTGGTTACTTTAATTAGTTCTAAGTTCTAAGGGATTGATTACCTCAGATGTTAAGTCCCATAGTGCTCAGAGCCATTTGAACTATTTGGATGGACGACGTTAATCCGCTGGTACAACTGCCCGAATCCCAGAAAAAAATGGTTAAAATGGCTCTGAGCACTATGGGACTCAACTGCTGTGGTTATCAGTCCCCTAGAATTTAGAACTACTTAAACCTAACTAACCTAAGGACATAACACGCATCCATGACCGAGGCAGGATTCGAATCTGCGACCGTAGCAGTCGCACGGTTCCAGATTGCGCGCCTAGAACCGCGAGACCACCGCGGCCTGCCCGAATCCCAGAAGCGGCGCTTTAAAGCATTCTGCTGTACAAGCGGGCACGCATCTCATAACTCAAACTTGACCCAGAAACCTACTAATCGATCCAACAGAAACTTAAGACAGAAAAATATGCAGAGACAAGGCACATAATGGAATATGAGGCAAGAGAACAAAGTCCAAAAGAAACCAGGGACAAAATGTACTGAGGGTAGGAAGACGTTTCTTGGAGAAAAAAATTGAGAGTACCGTGGAAGATCAGACAAAATGCTGAAATGAGGCGGATCGCTTAGAGAGCCTGCAGGATATTGAAGCAAATTATAATAGTAATAATATGGATAAACTTGGCAATTCAGTTGTATTCTATAGCATTAGAGTGTTGAGCTGCCTGTATGATTCTGCACGCTCACTAAACTGTCGTATTTATACTCTTGACCTTTACGCAAAATAGTGGAGCCAGTAGAATTGTTCCATTGTCATCATATAAAGATTTCCTCACTTTATCTAGCACTGCATATCCAAGAAACAACCACATGAATTCACGGGTTCTGAGTACGCTGCTAAAGTCTAAAGCGTTCCACTGCTCTTATCGATGTTAGTTCAGAAATGGTTGAAATGGCTCTGAGCACTATAGGACTTAACATCTGTGGTCATCAGTCCCCTAGAACTTAGAACTACTTAAACCTAACTAAGCTAAGGACATCACACACATCCATGCCCGAGGCAGGATTCGAACCTGCGACCGTAGCAGTCCCGCGGTTCCGGACTGAGCGCCTAGAACCGCTAGACCACCGCGGCCGGCTATCGATGTTAGTACAAGATCCATTGTCGATACAATTCCCTAGGCTGTGGGTAGACCATTCCTCTGTAATATATCTTCCAGAAGTGTTAGTAATAGTAGGTGTGGAGGAAAACCTGTGTAAAGTAAAGGAAGTACATACACTGGCGAAGGTACATCTACATGGCTGCTCTGTATATCACAAGTGCCTGGCAGAGAGTTCATCGAACCACATTCACCGTAAATCTCTGTTATTCCACTCTCGTGCAGCTCGCTGGAAAAATGAAAACCTACGTCTTTCCGTGTCAGCTCTGATTTCCCATTTCTTATTATAATGACCGTTTCTCTCTATGTAGGTTGGCGTTAACAAAATATCTTAGCACTCGGAGGAGAAAATTGGTGACTGAAATTTCGTGAGAAGATCCCGCAGCAGTGGAAAACCCCTTTCTTTTGATGATTTCCACTTCAAATCCTGAATTGTAATTCCTATGTATTAAAAGCGGTGGCTCGGCTGTGAGTTATTGTCCCTTGCTGTAGGGGCTATAATTTTTTTTTCTTTTCTAAACTAGCAAGGAGAACCGGCCACTACTTTCACCACATTAAGTGGATTTCTTGCTCACGTGCTCGCACTGAGCCGTGGGCACTTCCCAATTTGGAGAATGATCGAAAATTGTCATCAGTTTTCTCGTTGCCATGCGTGCAATGGTCGTGTCAGGCGCGCGATATGTAATCTTTATACTATTCAATAAAGGCGCGAGACCAGCACGACCTTATGGCAACCGTTATAATGAGGGTGGTTCTGCATTAATTTTTTTTATTGTTGCACTGAGGGCGATTTCACGAAAAGAAAGAGAGAATTTACAGATTAAAGAATTCATTTATTCATCGGTTGAGTACTGAACAATCATACAATTATGTGGGGGTGGGGGAAGAAAGAGTAGGGCTCAGCAGCCTACCCCAACTTACATTTATCATAAGCCGCGATTAAAAAGGGAGGGAATTTTAGGAGCGATCGCCGTGTCGTCTACTAGAGTACGATTGCCGGCATGCAATGACCACCACAATGAATACGAAAAATGCTACTGGGGGTTGTATCGCGACGTAGCCTCCCGTCCTAAAGGAATAAGACCTGCACGACGCGAATCGGTTCAAACATGTGGTGCTAATTGACTTCGGCTCGCAATCGGAATAGTGACCGAAGCAAAGGGGCGCCCGACGCGAAGCTGCAATGCACGCCCGCGCTCATGCTTACCGAAAGGTTCCACTCCTGGAAGCAGCACCTCCAGCCTCAGGCACGGTCACACTCGAACTGCCAACAGCCGCTTTGTCCTCTATCTACCTGCCGAGGGCGGTTGGCGCCCACACGCGAAAAACGGGCGCGCACCTGAACTGGCCAATCAGAGGGCCGGAATCAGGGAGGCGACCTCGCGACATTAAAAGTGAGTAGAAATAGCAGTTCCAAGGTTGGTACTGCAGGTTGGGGAACTGCGAATAGTAGAAACTTTGGCCACTACTGAGTATTCAACCGACAACACGTGCTACCCCTGGCGATCGAAAAAGGAGGGAAACAGGAAACCATCATGGCTGCTAAGGAAGACTGCTGCCCTCGCCCATAACATAAAGGAAATTCCGAGCGCGAAGCTCCTCTCACAGATCAGTGTGAAATATCGTTAAATAACGTTAAATAAATTAGTAAACCCAAGGAAATTATTGGCAGGGCTCGAATCCCTTTATGACCGATTACCAGAATGCTGGTATAAGGAAATATGAAAGACGAGCACTTAGTGGTGAACGCAGTGCACGTCTTTCAGTATTTAGTTGAATTTACGGTGTTTAGATTTGCCTGATTTATCGTGTAACCGAAGTTTAACTGATTCCTTTTAGCACTCATGCGGATGGCCTCATTATTAAGAGTCATTTTATAATTTTGCACCATACAGATATCTCATCTGAAACGTTTTGCAATTTGTTTTTAATTTTCTGATGATTTTGCTAGACGATAAACCATAGCATCATCTGCAACCAACCAAAGACGGGTGCCCTAAATTGTCTCCTAAATCGTTTGTATAAATAAGAAACAGCAGACGGCCTTTAACACTACCTTGGGGAACGCCAGAAATTACTTCTGATTTACTCGATAACTTTCCGTCAATTATTACGAACTGTGACCTCTCTGACAGGAAATCACAAATTCAGTCACATAGCTGAGTCGATATTCCGTAAGCACGCTGTTTCACTACAATCCGCTTGCGTGATACACCGTCAAAAGCCATATGGAATTCTAGAAATACTGAATCATTTTGAAATCCCTTGTCAATTGCGCTCAACACTTCGTGTGTTAAAGAGCCAGCTGTGTTTCATAATAACGGTGATTTTTAAATCTTTGTTGACTTTGTAACAATAGACCGTTCTCTTCGAGGTAATACATAATGTTTGAACAGCATAGATGTTCCAGTCTCCTACTGCGTATCGATGTTAAGGATATGGGCCTGTAATTAGTTCATTACTCCCATTGCTCTTCTTGAATATCGGTGTGCCCTGCGCAACTTTCCAATCTTGAGTACGGATCTTCTTTCGTCGAGTGAGCGGTTGTAAATGATTAAGAATGGAGCTACTGCGTCAGCATATTCTGAAAGGAACCTAACTGGTATACAAACTGGACCGAGAAACTTTTATTAAGTGATTTGTTTCACTACTCCAAGGATACCTACTTCTACGTTAGTCATGTTGGCAGTTATCCTTGATTCGATTTCGAGAATATTTACTTCTTCTTTGCTGAAGGAATTTCAAAGTCTGTGTTTAGTAACGCTGCTTTAGCAGCACTGTCATCGATAATATTTGCACTGCTTTCGCCGATAGAAGGCACTGATATTATCTTGCCGATAGCAAACTTTACATACTACAAGAATCTGTTTGGATTATCTGCCAGGTTTCGAGACAAAGTTTCTTTGTGGAAACTATTACAAACATTTGGCATTGAAATTTGTGCTAAATTTCGAGCTTCGATAGAAGATTGCCAATCTTGGGGATTTTACGTTCCCTTAAATTTGGCATGCCTTCCTCGTTGTTCCTGCAACGGTAATCTGACCTGCGTACGGTGGGTGACGTACGGAGGGGTATCATATCGGTACTGTCTTAATTTATTTTGTATAAATCTCTCGAATGCTGTTGACACTATTGTTTTGAATTCAAGTCACATCTGGTTTACATTTACATCGTTAGTTTGGAAGGAATTGGGATTGTCTCTCAGGAAGATGTCAATCAAATTTTTGTCTCATTTTTTGAATATGTGAATATTTCGTTTATTTTTGGAAGATTTGGTGGTTACGGTACTACGTCTCGCTACAAAAAACTTGTGTTCACTAATCGCTGTACCCGTTTTGATGCTTGTTATTAGCTCAGGTCTATTTGTTGCTAAGAGCTCAAGTGTGTTACCACAGTTGTTTACTATTCGAGTGGGCTCATTAATTAATTGCTTGAAATGCTTTTCAAAATAGGGCTCTGAATGAAGCTCGTGTCTGTATAGCTCAGGCGGTAAGAGCATTGGTCCTGTCCCGGTTCGGCACGCAGTTTTAACCTGTCCAGAAGTTTCGCAAACCGAATCGATGCTCCCAGTTTCCAAGTCAAAAGCCTATAACAGTGCATGACACATTTATTTATTGGTAGTGGTCAGTATCAAACAATACAAAGTGTTCCGAGTACACTATGAAATTAGGCGTTCTAGGGTTAAAAGTAGTGAAATACTGAGAGAAATTATCACTGTATGGCTTCCTAAAATAAGACGTCAACATCTGAGGCGGCTGCTAGTGAAATTAAGAAGAAAATTAGTGAAATTAAGAAGAAAACAGCATGGAAACTAAATTATGTGATGGAACAACACTTTACAGGGAAAATGGCCTTGTTGTTCTTCAAAATTCCGAGAACTTACTTACTCTTGGAAGGAATAGCGATCTCATGGAGACTGATACAAGCAGGAAATCTTGTGACAACCTCTAGTCTCAGAAATGGTAAATAGTGTCAAAGGGAGAAAGTTATTATTGGTCCCCCCGATGATACACAACACGATAGATTTTGGAATATAGATAACTGGTAGTATCAACTGCCACTAGACAAAAGCAGTTAACAAATACCTCGTCACTGAGTTTACTTTACATCGAGATTTTACTCCGTCCTACAGTGCTGTGTCCACGAGGCGATATTTTGGGGTCATAGCCTGTGAATCAGTATTAACAAAGTCAAGTGCAGTCTCTCCAAATGAATCTTAAATACCTCCTTGAGCTTCTAAATGAAGGGTTGTTGGAACTGTGTAGTAGCTCCATGCATTGTCCGGTTTCTATTTTTACCCTTTAAACTAGTGCATACTGAACTTCCCGAGTTAATATGAAGCACATTCGTTACAGACTGTTTTATATGCCACGTTCCTACAATGAAACTTTAATTCTGCACCGAGGGGTACGCTGATATGAAACTTGCTGGCAGGTGTAGAACACAGAGTTCCGAACTCGGGTCCTTTGTCTCTCATATGCAAGTGTCCTACTGACTGAGGTACCTAAGCTCAACGCAGGATCCCTGCTCACAGAAGTTCTCCTGCGGAACTTGCAGGATTAGCACTCCTGGATGAAAGGTTGCTGCAGAGACATGGCTTAGCCACAGCCTGGATGGTGTTTCCAGAATGAAACTTTCACTCTGCTGATCAGTGTTTGCGAGTCTCAGTCTGGCACTCAGTTTTCACATGTCAAGTTTGATATGAGCGCACACTCGCCTGCAGATAAAAGTTTCTTTCCGCAAACACCTCGCAGGCTATGGCTAAGCCATGTCTCCACAATATCATTTCTTCCAGGAGTTCGCATCATCATAATTAATGCACCGATCGTTGGGTATCTTTACCCTCTAATTAAAGCTAATTCTGCAAAGCGTAATCCATTACGTGTAATTCCTTTAACTCTTACACTAAGTTCCAGATGACTTCATTTACTACTGCATAGACCTATTATTCGCCTTAATTACTCAGCATTATTTCCTGTCATATTATCAAACTAATTAACAGGTAATAGATGTGCAGGTATTTCTGGGCGTCGTTCTGTATTTAGCTTGTAAGAGCCTGCAAATTACACAAGTGGCGACCAGAATCGCTACAGTAGTGGTACCTGAAATGCTTATATCTACAACACATTTTTCGCTGCTTCTCTCGGGACGGCTGGATGTATTGCAACATCCCTTAAGCGGAAATCCGACCCTTCTCTGATGCTACAAATTTATCTAACGGGTGAAGGATATCCGTTTTTAAGGTGTCGTTCAAAACGGCCAAGTTCTGAACTGGCACTATCTCCGACATCTCTGGCCAAAACAGCAAAGGATGTGTCAATTCAATTATCAACAAATCCCTAATCGGGTTGTCCCGGCTTTTCACAAACCGTAATGTTTCAGAATTATAACCCCTGGAATGAGTACCGAATAAATCCAATATGTGCCTATTCTCTGAAAATACGACTAGGGGTTTAACACTTTGTTGCTTCAGATTTTCTCAGGAACAGCTGAACCTCATGCCTGTGTTAGTCTGGAGCACCTGGTTGGACAAACGGTGATTCTCTCTTGCTGTCATCCCCGTATCTCTTCCAAAGAAATTAAGTCATACTCGTTGCGAACTATAAGAACTTCACAGGTTTACCCGTACCCACTTTCCTACTGTGCCCCATCTCAGTGGTTAGGAGTGCACAATAAAACAATAAAATTGGGCATTCAAGCGTAATACTGGATAAAGTACCGACGCGTGCAACCTTGCACCACCTCCTATTGCCTCTGACTCCTGATTTGTGAAACAGCAACGCCTAAATGACTTCCGTTGGTTCCGTTACGTTCTTTACGTTTTTTGCTTGAGGCATTAGTATTCTGACTGCTTTGATGCGGCTCGCCACGATCTACTCTCCTGTTCCAACCTCTTCACCTCAGAGTTACACCTGAAACCTATGTCCTAGATTATTTGCTGGATGTATTCCAAACTCTGTTTCTCTCCACAAAATTTTACCCTATAGGACCCTGTAGTACCATGCAAGGAATTCCTTTACAACTTAGCAGTTGTCCTGCCGCCCTGAACCTTTTTCTTCTCGGTGTTTCTCATATAGTCCTTTCCTCGCCGATTCATTGGAGAACCTCCTCATTCCCTACCTTATCAATCCACCTAATATTCAACATTCCTCTTGTAACGTTCTTCATAAAGATTTTGTGTTTTTGTTTGCTAATGAATATGAAATGTGTAATGTTAGTGTCATGCAAATTTATTGTGTCATGTGTTGTTGAGGATATGACTTAATCTGCAAAGCTAATACGCAATTTTCATAATGAAATCAACCCACTGAAATTTACCCAGTATCGTGAGAACCGAGTTCTATGGCCCTGTGCAATAAACTGATAAAATTCCCTATGCAAATAAACAATGAAATAAATTTTCCTTAGTTCTAGAGTTGCAACGGATGTAATCTTGGTATTTTGTTCTCTCCACAGTAGGCATAGAAAATATTCAATAGTGACACAGCGAAGTGCAATAACGACAGTAAAATAGCGTCATAGAAATAATATCAGTAGATTGATTGATCAGTAGATTGATTGATAAGTGAATACGCTTGGAAATGTTGAGTGAAAATACTGGATACTGGCTCAGCGCTATGCAGTGCTGCCCGCATTGAAGCTGTTGCAAACATTAACACTTTTCTGATTCTGGCAAATTAATATTTTTCTGACTCTGATTGAAAAAAGATTTCTGTAAAAAAATATTCATTGGGTTCAAATAAACACGACATGGAAGAGGATGAGGTACTGATAAGGGGATATTCTGAGACAAAATGCTTCCGTTTGAAAACTGTTTTCAAAATAATGTTTCTCCTTTACAAAATCTGATATGAAACATTTTACTTTAACTCCAAATCCTGTGAACTTCTCAACTGTTCTACAATTATCACTTACTGTCGTAATTAAAACACTTGGATTATTACATGACAAAAAGTCTGACATCATTTGACAAAATAGAGTCCAGAATTTAACCTCTCCGTATGAGGATTACAAAACACACAAAATATTACAAATCGAGTATATCTAATCAACATACACATTAACTCCGATAGAAAACACTGGTTCCTACATTCAAGCGCCAGTACTGTAAAAATTAGCAAAATCCACATTGTGTTGCAGCATACATAAAGCTGTATATGGAACTTCCATAACCCTATAAATTTTTTCCAGTTGCCTTACCTTTGAGTTACATTATCAATTCATTACTCTTCTCTAATTGGTATGGACAATGATCATTGTTGTTGACGATCAGTATCACTG
Organism: Schistocerca gregaria; assembly: GCF_023897955.1. Lineage (NCBI taxonomy): Eukaryota > Metazoa > Arthropoda > Insecta > Orthoptera > Acrididae > Schistocerca > Schistocerca gregaria. Next base: position 289,598,379 of record NC_064921.1, on the reverse strand, counting down.
CAATTCTTGATAATCTTATAGCCCTGAAATTAATGATACACTTTACACTTTTATAGAAATACACTCCTGGAAATGGAAAAAAGAACACATTGACACCGGTGTGTCAGACCCACCATACTTGCTCCGGACACTTCGAGAGGGCTGTACAAGCAATTATCACACGCACAGCACAGCCGACACACCAGGAACCGCGGTGTTGGCCGTCGAATGGCGCTAGCTGCGCAGCATTTGTGCACCGCCGCCGTCAGTGTCAGCCAGTTTGCCGTGGCATACGGAGCTCCATCGCAGTCTTTAACACTGGTAGCATGCCGCGACAGCGTGGACGTGAACAGTATGTGCAGTTGACGGACTTTGAGCGAGGGCATATAGTGGGCATGCGCGAGGCCGGGTGGACGTACCGCCGAATTGCTCAACACGTGGGGCGTGAGGTCTCCACAGTACATCGATGTTGTCGCCAGTGGTCGGCGGAAGGTGCACGTGCCCGTCGACCTGGGACCGGACCGCAGCGACGCACGGATGCACGCCAAGACCGTAGGATCCTACGCAGTGCCGTAGGGGACCGCACCGCCACTTCCCAGCAAATTAGGGACACTGTTGCTCCTGGGGTATCGGCGAGGACCATTCGCAACCGTTTCCATGAAGCTGGGCTACGGTCCCTCACACCGTTAGGCCGTCTTCCGCTCACGCCCCAACATCATGCAGCCCGCCTCCAGTGGTGTCGCGACAGGCGTGAATGGAGGGACGAATGGAGACGTATCGTCTTCAGCGATGAGAGTCGCTTCTGCCTTGGTGCCAATGATGGTCGTATGCGTGTTTGGCGCCGTGCAGGTGAGCGCCACAATCAGGACTGCATACGACCGAGGCACACAGGGCCAACACCCAGCATCATGGTGTGGGGAGCGATCTCCTACACTGGCCGTACACCTCTGGTGATCGTCGAGGGGACACTGAATAGTGCACGGCACATCCAAACCGTCATCGAACCCATCGTTCTACCATTCCAAGACCGGCAAGGGAACTTGCTGTTCCAACAGGACAATGCACGTCCGCATGTATCCCGTGCCACCCAACGTGCTCTAGAAGGTGAAAGTCAACTACCCTGGCTAGCAAGATCTCCGGATCTGTCCCCCATTGAGCATGTTTGGGACTGGATGAAGCGTCGTCTCAGGCGGTCTGCACGTCCAGCACGAACGCTGGTCCAACTGAGGCGCCAGGTGGAAATGGCATTGCAAGCCGTTCCACAGGACTACATCCAGCATCTCTACGATCGTCTCCATGGGAGAATAGCAGCCTGCATTGCTGCGAAAGGTGGAAATACACTGTATTAGTGCCGACATTGTGCATGCTCTGTTGCCTGTGTCTATGTGCCTGTGGTTCTGTCAGTGTGATCATGTGATGTATCTGACCCCAGGAATGTGTTAATAAAGTTTCCCCTTCCTGGGACAATGAATTCACGGTGTTCTTATTTCAATTTCGAGGAGTGTATAACGTTTATTATGTAATGGATATTATTGTTACTTTATTTAGAAAGTCAAAGTGGTCAAGCTTTGATTATTTAAATATGTTAAAATGTAAAGTAATGTAGAATAAGCTGTTGCCAAGGAAAGGGAACTGCTCTGGTCAGCTGAGCAAAGATGTTCGGTGCGCGGGAAACGCGGTCAGAGAATGGCAGAGGGCAGTTCTGGTCTAGACACCCTCTTGGTCCTTGTACATACCGTATATTAGCGCCCTTCCCTGTAGCTTACTGTTATTTTTCGCAAAATTTGGAATATCTTACACCATTTGACACTGTCGACCGCTTTTTCCGGGTCGAAAAATCCTATGAAAGTCCTTAATTACACCATTTGACACCGTCGACCGCTTTTTCCGGGTCGAAAAATCCTATGAAAGTCCTTGATTTTGCGTTAGCCTATCTTCCATTATCAAACGCAACGTCAGAATTGCCTCTCTGATGTCTTTACCTTTCCTGAAGCTAACTGCCTCTCTGTTGCTTTACCTTTCCTGAAGTCAAATTTATCGTCATGCTATAAATTCCTTTTCTATGCAGCCAGAGTAGGAACTGCTTTGGCGGAAATAGCGTGGAATGTTGCTCTTGAGGCAAACAGCTTCCTGCAATGTAGACGCTTCTAGCATTGCATCATTTATATTGTCGTTCAAAACCCGTAATAATCTGGCTACAGCTAGTCCCTCACCCAGCGTATGCAGTTAGTATTTTAGCCTTTCAAGATCATTATTTACGGTCAGCTTGCACCTTTGTGCATATTGCTTAACTCTCTTGTTTCGTGTCATCCTCGTATTATTCAGTTTAGCCTGTTCTACGTTTGCCAACTGTTGGTATGTCATTCCACCTTGGCCTTAGTAGCGTCTGCTACCGTTTTCTCTTGCTCCACCATTTTGTTGAAAGTTTGAATATTCCCGTTGTCTAATATTCAGAGCACTATTTCCAACAGTTTTCCGTCTGCATTTTCCCATCCTCTCCCTTTCCGATCTAGCGCTTTCGGGTCAGGTCAATCACCTGTTTCCACTGGTCCCTTCGTTTCCCGTAAGAGATTTGTAATCCGCGTCATTCTTCCTGAACTTCCGCCAGAATTCTCTTTCTCTGTACTTCTTCCTGTAGTTTCATAACGGTGTATTCCAACCTGTGCACCTCGTTTCTCATTTTGCAATCACTGAAATTCAATCCAACAGGCCATCGATGATTTGTTAACAGGATGGCTGGTTATCTTGAGAACACCACTCCAGGTTGATGCTGAAATCCACCAACTACTCCTCTCTGAATGTGGTGTAGGATTAGTAATGTTACCGAATTCTTCCTAGGGGCATGTGCTGGCACACTACCTGAGAGAAAGAAATTTCTCATCAATTCCACTCCCCCATATGAAATACTCGAGTGCATAAGGAAAACAGTAGGGTTTAATATAATAATACCATCTCCTAACGTAGCCAGTACAAAATAAGAAACCCCCAAAACATGGTAGTACAAACTGCAATGGTTCAAACATAACAAGTCTAGAATACAAATTTAGACAAAAGAAACTAAATACTTTATACGTACCACTCGCGTTTAGTGCATACTGCGAGCTGTGTTTTATGTACCGGCTGCTTTGCTCTCATCGACACTTTAGTCGGCACCACATGTGGTGACAGAACCTGCGGCAAAGCATGTACTGTTATGATGAAGGGTTTGACTCAACTGATATGCGAAATAGATGCCTTTGTTGGAAGCTGCAACTTCAGTCACCTCTATCACTTTGTATGGACCCTAATGCCCTTCAATGTGTAATGGTTTGTCACTAAAATCCACTGGCCCTCTTGATCCAGAGGAAGTTTCACGGGACATTGCTCTCTCCATTGCTGACGTCAGAATGCCTCCATGTTCACACGTTTTATCTCCTGCCAAACCTCTCTTAACCTTAATGAAGATACGTGTCCCAGTAATAATGATGATTATTTATGTAATAAAAAAAGATTTTAGAAATTATGCGATGGTCCTTACCGGTACATTCGCTTGATTGTAAGTGGAAAAGGTTCATAGAAAGTTTTCGGATATGAAGCAGGCGACAGAACTTCTTCAACAGGTCTGATGTGAAATTTGTACCCTGGTTTGTAATTACAGTATCAGGAACGCTTAATGTTAATAGCCAATCGTTAACCATAGCGTTTACCCTGGTCCGCAATCGCTACCATTGCTACGAACCGCAACGAATATATTTATTGGCCAGTGAACTCTTTTTAAATGGTCAAAGGATATCCAAACTGAACATTTCAAAGGTTTCAGCTCTTCTAGCAGTCCTCGCAATGGAATACGCCTTTTACTAATATCAGCACTTTGTGAACATAGCTCACAATCTTTCATATGCAGTTCAACACCTTTATTTCTCCGCAAAAGCTTCTCAGCTACGTGCATATCCTTTGTTTTACATCCACCATGACCTACTAATCTATGGCCATATGTCTGTCATAATAATTCATTTCTAAGAGATGAGAAAACTGCCACACGTGGTCCACATTTTGTATGTCTGCATAGGAAGAGCCGGCCGGAGTAGCCGTGCGGTTCTAGGTGCTACAGTCTGGAACCAAGCGTCCGCTCCGGTCGCAGGTTCGAATCCTGCCTCAGGCATGGATGTGTGTAACGTCCTTAGGTTAGTTAGGTTTAATTAGTTCTAAGTTCTAGGCGACTGATGACCTCAGAAGTTAAGTCGCATAGTGCTCAGAGCCATTTGAACCTTTTTTTTTTTTTTTTTTTTACATAGCAAGCTTTGCTGCATCTCATACTGTAGCTGCAACCTAAATACCCGACCATTTACGTCTGCTTCTTGTGCTTTCTGACATCCTGATAAGTTTTTACCTACTACTTTCCGAGCTCCCATTTTCATGCTTAGCTCGTCTGTGTCTGTGTGCTTTTTCTGAGGTCTATGCAACACTTCGTAATTAAACTCGCTTAGTTTCAGTACCCACCATGTCAACCTACTGGCAGGTCTTTTAATCACACTTAAGGGAAGCACAGTCCGCAACTACCTTAAACATTAATCTGTGTAAATAACACCGACAATATGTAACACCATAAATAACAGCTAGAAATTCTTCTGTTGTGTATGCCTTTGTTCAACTGCCTAGATGCATAAGCCACTGGACGTTACCCGTTACCCACAATTTTACTGAAAACACAACCAAGTGCGATGTTGCTCCCAAAGGTTGATCGAATGAACACTGCTCACAATATTTCTTCCTTGGCTGGCACCCATGCTACCATGGGACAGACGCTTATCACCTCTGCTAAACCTTCTTAGGAACTTCTGGTTGTTGATTGTTTCATGCCCTCTAAGTTTCTTTATGTTTTTTTTGTGGAGTAAGGAAATACGAACGTTCTCACAATTGTCTCCATCTTCTTCCATATCTTTTGAAAATACATTTATGTTACTGAGCCGTGCTTCGGCTCACATTTGTGCCGTTGACAGGTTGGCGTCGTGTATTCTGATTGTGATCTTAGTGCGTTCACTGGCGCCTCTACGTTTACTCGCCTTCTCTGTCCGCTAGTGGCAGCAGCAAATGAAATGGTTCAAATGGCTCTGAGCACTATGGGACTTACCTGCTGAGGTCATGAGTCCCCTAGAACTTAGAACTACTTAAACCTAACTAATGTAAGGACATCATACACAACCATGCCCGAGGCAGGATTCGAAACTGCGACCGTAACGGTCGCGCGGTTCCAGACTGTAACGCCTAGAACCGCTCGGCCACCTCGGCCGTGTGGCAGCAGCAGCGCTTGTCGATAGCAAGTACTGTGGTACTATCTTTGGAGCGACCTCTAGATTTTCCGGATCGTCATGTGTGAGGAGTTGGCTTAGGACGGATGGAGTAGTGAAGTCCGCACAGCGCCAGTACTCGCCGGGACAGCTGGCGAAACATGCACTGCCCGGTGGAAGGATGTGGTCGCCAGAGTGCACCACCACGTCGAGGTCCGGATTCAGCGAGTTTAAGTTGAATGGAGCGTTATATTCAAATAGTGCAACCTTCACTTGTGTGTGTGTGTCTCCGTCCGTGGAAGTGACCTCATGGCGATAAGCTGTCAATCGACCATTCATACTGGCACCTGTCTCTTTCCTGACTTGAGCGGTGACGACCGCTGGTTGGTCGTTCGGTCGGTTGTCTCATTGGACGACGTGTCTTCCGACCGCTTCTGGGCTATGTCTGTGTGTGTGTGTGTGTGTGTGTGTGTGTGTGTGTGTGTGTGCGTGTGTGTGTGTGTGTGTGTCAACTTGTGGTTCGTGCTTATTGTTCCATAGTGACTGGTTTTAGCATTGTTAGAGTTGCTGGTGGGACTGTTTTCGCGGGTCCGTGTGTATGGCTGGCTCTGAGCACTAAGGGACTTAACAGCTTAGGTCATCAGTCCCCTAGAACGTAGAACTACTTAAGCCTAACTAACCTAAGGACATCACACAACACCCAGCCATCACGAGGCAGATAATATCCCTGACTCCGCCAGGAATCGAACCCGGGAACCGAGAACGCTACCGCACGACCACGAGATGCGGGCAGGTCCGTGTGTATCTAGTGTGTTTGAATGAGCAGTTAATTTAACGCGTTCCGCGTACTGCATTTGTGGAATTGTTTCTTCTGCCTTTTGGTGTTTTAAAAGCCGGATTCTGCAGACGCAGTGCTGTCCAACACTTCTCCCTCGCCTGAATTATTCCATCGTTGTACTGGTTAACAGATGTTACGTGGATTTGGTAAGAGGGTTGGTCGGCGTTTAAACTGTCCCTAGTTTGAGTTGCCATCCTGTTACGTGAGCATAACGCTTGGCTGCCTCTCTAACCACTTATGCAGCTGTAGCGACTTTTCTCATATCGATCCTTGGAGCACTGTCTGTGGATTACTTCCCCTTTTTGTTTGGTCTGATTGTGTCAATTGTTTAAAAATTATATTTTGTTTAAATTATTCCTATTGTTTGTGGCCTTCAGCAGACAAATAATTTTGAATTCTAAATAAGGCCTTGTGCTGTAGTAAATTTAAAAAAAATAATTTTTTCAAAAAATTATTTCATTCTGTAAAGTGTATGTGTTTAGTGTGCAACCAACGGTAACTGATTAGGGTTGGGGTAGGGTTGTTTGGAGGAAGATACCAAACTGCGAGGTCATCGGTCTCGTCGGATTAGGGAAAGACGGGGAAGGAAGCCGGCCGTGCCCTTTCAAAGGAACCATCCCGACATTTACTTGGAGCGATTTAGGAGAATCACGGAAAACCTAAATCAGGATGGCTGGACGTGCGATTGAACCGTCGTCCTCCCGAATGCGAGTCCAGTGTGCTAACCACTGCGCCACCTCGCTCGGTAACTAATTAGGCCCCACCCACACCTTTTCCTGCTTTCCCTAAGTACCTCGTCTCAGTCATGAAGACAGATTTTACATTTTGTAGGTTTTAATCCCAAAAGTACTAAATCCAATAGCCTCTGGGATGTAGCCGTTGCATTCTTCATTCCAGACAACATGCTACAATACTTGTAATGAACACATGGTGTGGTAATGGCTGCCTTCGGCCGGTCTCCTGGGACTATTTGAAGCTGGTGATAGCCACTCTCTTGAGAACTATCTACATTGAGCCCAACTGTCTAGTATTTCCGTAATACAAGAGATGGAGTGTGCATCAGCGATAGTCCTTGCATTGAGGT